>NC_140031.1:48198190-50814477 GCF_963513975.1 Fringilla coelebs | reverse complement strand
TCTAAATAAAGCCTTGCCCTAACTAAATAAAGCCTCGCCAAGAAAACCTCAAAACATTGCATGTGCTATCTATGGCACAGCTCCTCTTCAAAATCAGGCGATGGCCAAAGCTCTAGCCAATGATGATGCGTCCCCTTTTCCCCTCTTTGTGCTGGTGTTCACAGGGGTCCCAGGATGAGGGAAAAGAGAGAATCTTGACTCCAAGTTTCAGAAGGTTGATTTATTCTTCCATGACACATATGCTATAAAAATGATATATGAGAAGAATACTAAAAGAAGGAAAGAAAGGATTTCATCTGAAAGGCTTGCAAGAAAAGGGAAAGAATGAAATGATAATAAAATCATGTCACTGACTGGACAACTGGACTGTGATTGGCCATTAATTAGAAACAGCCAGACGAGACCAATCAAAGATGCACCTGTTGCATTCCACAGCAGCAGATCATTCTTGTTTACATTTTCGTTCTTGAGGCTTCTCAGGAGAAAAATCCTGGCAGAGGGATGTTTCAGAAAAGATCATGGCGCCGCCTGCTCTCAGCTGGCAGGGCACAAGGGCCTCTTGAGCCGCAGGCATCTCCTCTGCGCTCTACTTGCACTTGCTTTCCCCAGTTAAGGCAAGCAAAGCCGCTTGGCTCAGGATGTTCTTTGGGCTTCTGAAAGGCTCTGGCCACTTAGCTACAGCATGGCAAGGAAGGGAGTCTTACAAGGCTCTGCATATTTTAGAGTTTTATTGTCACTCCAGCTGAAACAAAGTATCCCCTGGCTACTTCTGCCTCTTCAGCATTCTGTCCTGCAGGTGGCCTGCTCAGGCTGACAGCTTGGGGCACCTGCAGGCTCCAGTTCTGTTGCAGCCCAGCTCTTCCTCTCACAGCTGACTTCTTATTGTGACAATTTGTTCATTTCTACCTCAAAGATACCTCAGAGCTTCCCTCAATTAACAATCCACTGCTCTAAGCTAAACAACCCTCTAGTATCTAAGCTACCTACGTACTATAGTCCTTAAAAGTTGCTCCCTACATGTCCTAAAGATTGGAAAATATTCTCTTTTGGAGAAAAACACAACCGAGCTTTCGATTGAACCTGAAACCTAAGCTAAGCTAAGCAAAGCTAACCTAAACTAATCTAACCTAACCTAACCTAACGTAACCTAACCTAACCTTACCTATCCTAACACCTAAAGTGACCCATTTAGAAAACCTACTCCTATTTCCTATCTACAGCCCAGCTCCTCCTCCAACTCAGGGGATGGCTGAAACTCTGGCCGCAGATGACACATGCCCTTCTCCCTCCTCTCAGCTGGCGGGGCACGAGGCGCAGGCATCTCCTCCTCAGGCGCAGGCGTCTCCTCTCCAGTCTTCCTGCACTCCCTTGGCTGAGATGATGAGAGCAGCCAGGCTGGAGGCAGGATCGCCTGCGGTCACAAAGGGATGCTGCCCAGAGGAAAAAGGAAACAAAGAAAGGAAGCCTTACTTTCCAGGAAGGCCTGCTGACGGGCTCAAGCAGGACTCCTTGGCTACCAGAAAGACACACAAAGAGCACTGAGAAATAGCAGCGTGTCCGCCTGCGCCTTCCTGTCCTGGCAGCCGTCTGAGCCACGTGGCCCACACTCCTCCTCACGCCTTCCTGCAGGCGTCCTCAGCTGACAGGCCTTTTTGCCCCTTTGCTTTTTCTTACCTGCAGGAGTTCCTGGGCAGACCAGCGCCTGTCCTCGTCAGCCTGCAGGCAGCAGCGGAGGAAGTCACGTAGGAGAGCCGAGTGGTGCCTGGGGTTCTGCAGTTTTGGGGGCCCGTTTCTTTCGATCAGTTCAAAAACCTACAGCACAAGGATGCAAGAGGACACTCAACCTGCTCCTTTGCTAGCCGCATCATCAGCTCTCTGTGCACAGAGCCCCCTTTCGAAGCTGCACCTTACCCTGAGACGGGTCTCCCGCTCGTAAGGAGCTTCCCCTTCCACCATTTCCAGCCCCATGATGCCCAGGGACCAGATGTCTACTTTGGGGCCGTAGGCTTCTCCTCTCATCACCTCCGGTGCCATCCAGCTGGGAGTGCCCACGCTGGAGCTGCGCTTGCCGCGCTCAGGGCTGAGCTGGGCACAGAGGCCAAAGTCAGCTGAGGAGAAAAACAAAGCCTGTCAAAGCCAGCTACCACTGGCAAAGCAGCCAAAAGGATTGCCCACTCACAGCCCGGCCAGGCCATGCTGAGTCGAGCTGAGAAAGCGGCTGAGCTCTCCTGCCACGTGCCTTGAGCCAGCGAAAGAAGAAGCCATCGGCCACTTCAACAACACCCTGAGCATTCACGCACCGGCCAAGCGGCGCTCCTGGCCAAGTGGCACTCACCAAAAGGCAGCCCCACAGCACAGGCTGCAAATTGCCGCACCTGCACAGGGATACCCACCCAATTTGACAGATCCATCGGTGCCCACAAGAACATTGCAGCTTTTGATGTCTCTGTGGATGACTTGGCGGCAATGAAGGAAATCAAGTCCTTGCAGGCACTGAGAGAGAAAAAGGAGGGAGGCAAAGTTAACACGCAGGATATCATTTCATCCTACCAGAAAGGAAAGAGCCCAACCGGATTGACAGCTTTCCCAGGGAATTGGGAGCCAGGGCACAGCATCATGCTGCTGTCACAAAGAAGAGCTTGCTGCTTCAACACTCTTGGAAGTTTTTGCTACATTTCCAAGCCAAGGCATCTGGGCTTGCAAAAGTTCCACCGGCCATCGGTACAAAGAGCGTCACCTTTGGCTGGGAGGCGGCACGGCAACGATTGTTGGCAAAGCCCAGTGGCAGCAGAGGAGGAAGCGGCGCCTTAGACCTGTGCCAGAATCCGTTGCCACTTGGGCTGCGATGTTATCCTTGGAAGCTGAGGACAGCTCTTTCCCTTAGCTTGAAATTCTGCCACCGCCATGCTGCCTTCCAGTGGTAAGGAATGTAGGACAGACAGACAGGCTGCAGGCAAGCATTGCGAGGCAAAGCTGCCAAGAGGAAACAAGTGAAAGCAAGCCAGTGAGGCAGCACCAGCGCCACAGGTCAGACAGCATAAAAGAGTGCAAGAGCAGAGCCTAAGGAGTGCAGGGACGGCGGCAGGCAGTTCCCTTCCCACGCTCTTGCTTCTCCTCTGTGTCTTGGCGGAAGCAGCAGCAAAAGAAGGCTGAGAGCCAGAAATCGCTGCTCTCCTTAACCTCCAGCTGACAAGCAGCATCCTGGCAGGCCTGGCCAAGCACAAGCAGGATCCCTCACCTCCCGACAGACAGCGCCTATCTGTCCTTCCGCCAGGTACACCGCACAGAGCACATCAAACAAGGTGCCGCCGTCCACAAACTCCATGGCCAGCCAGAGCTGCGCATCCACCAGGTAGCTGGAAGAAGAAAAGCACGGCATGGAAAGAGAGCAATGGGCACAGCTCAGTCACCTGAGGGCCTGAGCACGACTTTTGCCACTGCTCTCCAAGCTACGTGTGCCGCAAGAGACTATTGAACAGCAGGTCAACCTCCTGCCACCCTCTGGAGACGAGCGGAGAAATGGGAAAGAGCTCCGTTCTCTGCCACTGACCAAAGGGCATTGTCTCTTCTGGCTTGCACTAGCTAAAGCTGCATTGACGTGACCGTACGCCAACCTGTCTAAGTAGGTGACAATATTGGGATTCCTGTTGTTCCTCATGGCCAGGATTTCGTTGGCAGCCAGCTCCTCGGACATCCCCTCCTCAACGGACATGATCTTGATGGCCACCTGAAAGGACACGGGCGACGGTTGACTTGAGAAGACGCGCCCTGCTCGAGATCACAAGGAGCACGCAGCCAGTGCTTGTGCAATCAGGCAGCCAGCTGTGCCAAAGTGCCTTGTTCCTAGACAGCAGAGCTTAGCAGGAGCACCAAAGCCCATGCCAAATGCATTCTGCACCCTGAGCTTAGACTGTACTTGAGAGGAACAGCCTCTGTGGCAGACATGGAGCGGCCAGCCAAAGCTCCAGGCAGGGCTGACAGCAGCGGGGAAAGCGCTGCAGAGCTGCAAAATGCCATGGTGCTGTTGGCACTTTACCTGTTGTCCGCTGCTGGTGTCAAGGGCTTTATAAACAGCTCCGAAGCCCCTAGAAAGAAAACAGCAGCAGAAAAAGGCCATTTATCCCTGGCACTGAAAGCAAGCCTAGGCAGGAGATCTCCCCAGGCTGCCTGCATGCCTTCAAAAGGGCCCGGCTGCGGCGTCTCTTTTTTGGCCAACAGCACATCAGCCCGTGAGCCCTCTGCCATGCGGGCCAGGCTGTCCCAGGGAGCACTAGGGTCCGGCATGAAGACCAAGGCCCGCTGGAAATCCCCAAGGCAAGCGCCCATTTAGGACAATTCCAAAACTAAAGGGAACTCTCTCTTTGTGAGGGTGTGCATGCATGTGTGTGTCAAGAAAGTGAGAACAATTAGAGTCAGAACACTGTCTTTGAGAATCTGACATTTCTTGGATGCCGAGGTGCTCTTTCAGGCCATAAAGTTGCCGGGGCAGGGCGTTTTCCAGCTCCTGCTCCTCAGCGCTGCAAGCTAGACATTGCCAGCATCAACTTGTCTTTGAGGAGCCCTTTGTATTGCACTGACTGAGCAGCGCTGGCAGGTGACAGGAGGTCAAGCCAGAGTCTGACCGTGATTGGAGCTTGCCTGACTTCACGCTTGATTTTGCAGCAGCCAAAGACCCGGCCCACACTTTTGGGAAATGACCTGACGTCACACTTACCCTCGTCCGAGTTCTTCAAACGCCGTGTATCTGCTCATTGGCTGGCCCACACTCACAATGCTCCCTGAAAGACAAAAGCAGGCCTGCTCACTTGCACGCACAGACGCCGCTCCCCGGCCATCCCAAAGGCAGCCCCACCGCCAGCAGCTGTGGGCCCTTTTGGCTCCCTTGGCTTCCAAGTGCTGAGAGCAGCAAATGGGAGGGCCATCTTCTGCACATTTCATCGGGTGGCCTTTGCAAGGAGGACTTCATTGCTTTCAAGTACAGCTTGATAAGCCAAAAGGATGAGCCCCTAAGAAGGGGGCCCAAAGAGGTAAGCAAGGGCCTTTGCAGCCTCTGCAGTCACACCCCCCCATCACTGGCAAGGCTACCTAGAAGCACAAAGTGTCTGAGCCGCAGAAGGAGTAAGAAGGAGAGCCAAAAAACAGCTGGGGCCAGAGAGCTGCCTGGGGCCTACGCACTTGCTAGGTGCCAGCCTTCTGCTCAAGCAGAAACAATCTCTGCTTTTCTCTTTGGCACAGAAGGCAGCCCAGGCAGAGCCAAGGCAGGCCCAGCCGCCCTCACAGGCAGCAGGAACTCCCTGAGCGCTGCCGCGCTGCCTCAAAGCACAGCAACAGGTTCTGCAGAGGGCCCTGAGGGCCTCTGGCACCGGGGGGAACTTCTGGCGCATCCTACACCCAGACACGCACGCAAGGCACTGCTCTGGCACACAGGAAATACAGCGGACGTACTCAGTGTCTTCAGGCCCTGCTCCTCTCTGCTCTCGGCCTGCGGGGCTGCGCTGCTGGATGAAGTGCCAGCAGCGGGGGGCCAGCTGGCTGCTGCAGGCCATGCTGCTCCGGCGGCACCAGGCTGAATTGCAGAGCGGGTGTTGAGCTGGGACAAGAAAGGATTGCCTTTAAGAAGGGTGGCTGGCACAGATGCCCAGCACAGTGCACGCCACTAGCAGGGCCTTGGAAAGATGCCCTCAGCCACCGCCAGGTCTCTCCAGCTTTTGGGCCCTTTCCCATGTCCCCCTTCTCAAAGGCAATGGCAAAAGAACAAAGGCTATTTTGATCCAGCCCCTGGTGGCCGCTTCCATGCTCCATTGTTTCAACTTTTCTGCTAGACACTGGCAACAATGGAGCGATGGGCTTGTGCAGATGCACAAAGAGATCAGAGCATAGCCCCAGAGCCTCCTTCCTTTCTTCCTCCTGTGTTTTCGCGGGCAATGAAATCGCCCCGGAGGTGGAGTGCAACCGTCTGCTCAGAAACCCGGAGCATGTCCCTCCTCTGATCTGTTTCACGGATTTCCCCTCTCCATGTCAGCCTTTAGGCAGCGGCCCTTCGGAGCCGCCTTCCAGCCCTGCCCAGACCCACGCGCCCTTTCCCATGCAGAGCTGAGCAGGATTCTCCTCCCAAAACTCCGCTCTGACCACCTGGAAGCCCAGCGCAGCCTACATTGTGCCTGAAGCTAATTAGTCCATGCAGAGGGCAGGTCCCTTCCAGGGGCCACTGCCTGCCAAATACCCCAGCAGGCTGTCAGCTGCCTCTTTGGGCCGCTCTGCCCGCTGACTGCAGGCAGCCTGCACTGCCACCGGCCACAAGGGGCTGACTCCTACCCTGGCAAGAATTGAATGCTGCCTCTTGTCTATTGCCAAGAGACATTCCCGGGCCCTCTCAGCATCCCAGCCAAATGATGCTTGAAGGTCAAAGTTGAGAAGCCATTGGCCAGGCCTCCCTGGCTTGGCTGAAGCAGCACTATGTCACGGCAGGCACACAGCCCCCAGCACCTTAAGCTGCGAGCAACAAGGCCTGCTCCAAGCAAACCTTGAAGCTTGGCCCTGCAGCCAAAGCAGTGCCAAGCTCAGCTGCCACTTACTGGCTCTGCACCTTCGGGTTGTGGAGGAACAGCAGCTGGAGGCTTGGTGTTCCTTTGCTCCTCTTCAACCTCGTCCTCAATGACAGAGGGAGCCAGAGGAGTTGCTGAGCCTGCTGCTGAGCCCTGCAGACAGACACAAGTGAGAGAGACGCGCAAGAGCCAATCCCTTGGCAGCTGCTTTCTCTTGGCAAGGGAAAGGACCCAGGAGAAGGGCAAATGATACACTTGGATGCAAGTGGCACTCTGAGTCAGGGAAACGCCAGGAAGAGGGCTGGGGTCTTGCTCTGCTGTTCCTTGAAAGGCTCTTCCTTGGAAAATCAGCAAACAGCCAGTGCTCCCTTTGCTACTCCTGATGCCACCAGGCACTTGGCCTTTCTTTCAGCCTGCCACGCTGGCACTCCACTGCACTCTACTGCCAAAGGCCAAGCTGGCAGAAGTGCCGCACAATTCTCCCACGCCAGCAAGGTCAGAGCTTCCTTTGCCACTCACCAAAGGACAGGCTTGTCTCCATCCACGTGTCAGGTGACCTGCAGGGAGCGAGGGAAAAGTGGTGGCTTCTCCATGGCCATTTTCTTCCCAAATAACCTGGGTCAGGTTATTTGGCAAGAAAAGAGCAGAGCCAAGCAAAAGCCAGGTGATGCCAGCCCCAGGATGAACCTTTACTTACGAGTCAGCTGGGTCACGTAGTAGACAGAATAAGCCACAGAAAAGACGGTGCAAACCGCGGCACAGACTTGCCCGATCATTTTGGCAGCGCTGTGCGGGTTTGCACGCCGAATGCCACCCAAGGGAAATGGAAGAGTCCTCTCGGGGTGCAGGCCGTCTTCTGGGAACTCCTTGATCGCAAGGATCCTGCTGCAGGGAGCGAGCGGAAGAGCTGCTCTGCACAAGCAGGCCTTGCGCGCCCCGGGACAACGCTGCGCTGACAGCACTGTGACGTGGCGCCGCTCCCTTGACCTCACAATAGCAGCTGCCCTGGCTTTGTTGTGCCCAGCAAGCCCACCCTCTCTAGAGCCGAGGCAAAAGGAAGGCCTGGCAAGTTCTCCTCAGTCATAAAGCAGTAGCAAATGACCTCACAGTCTATAGGGCAGTGCTCAAGGCATCCCAGGGGAGCCCAGAACAATGAGCCAGCCCTCCTAGCGTCCAAGAAATCCAAGCAAACATGACTTTTGGTCCCAAAAGCTTGGATTAAAAGCAAGTGTGCTTCTTCTAGGTGGCATCTTACTTGGTTCTGAAACGCCTCACTTCTTCCATGCCATTTAGGGGGCAAAAGAAGCCAAGAGAATAAATGGCCAGGAGCATTGTAGGCTGCAGCTGCTTCTCGAGCACGTGGGTGCATGCTGACCTTTGCTCTGACTGGGTTTGGAGGCCGACGTCCCGTTGTGGCAGCTGGCTTAGCTCTTGACGCAAAGCTCCTCTCGTCCTGCTGGCCGTTTCTCAGGCAACTGAAAGTCTCAGCACGTCCGGAAGAGCTGTGCGCTGCGTCTTGGCTTGCCACACTTGTGTTGTGTCGGAGCTCTGGCAGCGGCCTGCGGCCCACTGCTCTGCAATGGCCTGCAGATGTCGAGCCCAAAGGAGGCCCCTTTGGAACAGGCCAAAGCTGCAGTGGGAGGGATGTTGGCCCCAGCTCCATGCTCCCTGTAAGATTCCTTGCAGAGATTTGGGCAGCCACATCCCAGTACTAATGAGATGCAGTCATTTCCTTCTCTGTCAAAATCTTGAGGCAGACCCAGGAGACATCCTAAAAGTGGAACAAAATACTGGGTGGGTATCACCGGCCGGGGGCAATGTACAAATCACAAACGGGACGGGACTGCTGTGAACATGCCTTGAGCTATCTTTGTTTTCAGCATCAGTCTCATTACATGGTTATGACAAAGGGAAGATGCCAGCATGTCACATCCCAGGCAGCAGACAAAGAACTTAATGTTACAACTTACTTTATAAGTTTTTTGACTAATCACACAAAGCAGAAGCATACTTACAGTAGTTCCATCCATCTGCTATAAGCACACGTACCTTTGGGTTAAAAAGTGTTTCCTTATTTCGAATCAAATACTGGCTTGTAAGCCTTAATACTCAATGCACAGCGCTCCATTATTAGGCTTCAGACTTCCTAATATCTTGCTAGATAACCTTTTCTACAGCTTAGGGAATTATCCTAGACAAGCGTTAATACGCAGACCATTGTTCTATTTGTCCTTGCTTTTCTACTTTTTAAATAATTTTTCTGCTGACCTACTGCATGGCTACTGCTTAGCTCTAATCACAGTTCTGTTGTCTCTGAGGCTTGCCTTTTGCAGCTTTCCCAAAACCCTCTGATTTTGTGGATTCCCACATCAATTGACACATGTACCTCTTTTGAGTAATGTCTGCCTGCTGGAGTTTCAAAGCTTGCTACTCTCTGCGATTTGTTCTATAATATACAGGAACGAGCAAACCTTGACAATCAGGGCATGCAGCAGCAACTGAGCGAGCATTATTGCTACTCAGGCCAAATTGCAACTGCAGAGCTTGAGCTCCTTGATGATGAAATTGATGAGACAAAATTGCTTGTTGCCTCCAATTAGGAACTGTTCAAGCAGCATTGGCAACAGGAGCACCAGCTACAGCGTTCTCTTCAGTGAAAACTCCTGGTAAAGAAGTGCGACTGCGAATGTGCAGTACAAAATATGGTTCAGTGCGTTGCTGGATTGTATTCCACATTTCCAACGCCACCTCAAATAAAGGACGATAATCAATTTCAGATAAAACAACCTTATCTAACTTTTTGGTCAAATATGCTACATCAGCAGAATCTGTGAGTGTTCACAGCTTGAGGGAACAACTGAAAAGCTGTGGTTCTAGCTCACCATTCAACAGTTTGAGATGATCCTGTTTTACATTTAAACATGTCGCCAATCACCATTGACTTTCCAAGTCACTGCAGCCTTCCTGTTTTTCCATCTGTAAAAACAGTTGGTCCATCAACAGGACTTTCCATGCTCAAATGTTTCTGACCAACAGGTACTTCTTAAAAAAACTTTTACAAGCAGTGACTTGGTAAATGATAAGACACTTGTCCTGTGAAAGCAGCCATAGCCGCTAGCAACTGATGATTGTGGGCAAGACACCACTCCAAATACTAATTCTGGACAGGCAAAAGAATTGTTTCAGGATCTCAGCCTAATAATTCAACAAGCCTTAATAATGATTTCAACAATCAGTTCAAAAAGAACCCTGTTAAAAATCTGTAGTAATTTTCACTCTCTATTCACTATGGCAATCCTGACCCCATCGATTTAAAGGAGCAGAGGTAATATATGGCCTTATAATTGCTTTTTGCCCTTCAGGATTTGTGATCAAAATATTTTAAGTGAAATTCCACCCACTGTGGTGCCTCCCTGCCCAACCACCCCAGTGTCACTTGTTTGCACCGGCCACTGTGGTGGCCACGAGTGTCGAGACACAATTACAATATCAGCTCCCGTCTCCAGCAGACCATTCACTTTTATTTGCCGAGGTCTTGCATTCTCAGAAGTCAAGGTGCACGCCAATGGAAGTCACTGAGCTGTCACTCATTGTGCCCAGCAAACTTGAGGCGTCCCAGGAGCGTCCCGAAGCCTCCGGTGCAACGTAACCGATTTTCTCAAAAAAGGAACAATTGGAGCTAGGCAAGTCTCTTTAGGTATAGTAACTGGTGGATATTTAGTTGAAATCATAGCACAAATTTGTCCTGTGTAATCAGCATCAATTACCCCAACATGTACATTAAGTCCCATTAAGGTAGCACTAGATCTTCCAATTAGAAGACCTTTACCAATTGGTCCCCCTGCTTGCAAAGGTACTTCAACAGCATCATGAGTATTAATAGTTAGTGTGTCTGCGGTGGGTATATCAATCCCTGCTGAGCCAATTGCTGCCCCTGAGTATTGTTCACAAATGGACAACTTTGCAGTGCTGGGAGGGCCTGTGGTTGCTGGGGCATTTGTGTCCACACATGCCCCCACGCGTTCTTTCTGTGGTTTCCTGTAACAATTGTCCGTTTGCATGATATTTAGATTGACATTGTTTGGCAAAGTGACCATTCTTACCACATCTATTACAAGTAGGATTCATTTTAGACTTCACTTTCTGTTCAACATTTTTTGGAGACTGTGATCGTAAATGACCTTGTTCCCCACAGGAATGGTATTTTGGCAGAGGCCTTAGAGTTGCTGCTAATGCAGTCATTTTATGTTGAACTGTGCTGACTTTTGAACATGCTGTAACCATCTCAGGGACAGAGGGATCTCCTGGCAGCGCTTCAATCATTTTCCTGCAATCTTCCTTTGAGTTTTCTATGGCTAATTGTTTACATAGAATCTCCCTTAATTTTTCATCCTCTGCCTGTTTTTCAATTGCTGCAGCCATTTTTCCCACAACTTGCAGAAAAGGCTCTTTAAGACCTTGTTTTATAGTGACATATCTTGGTTTTGGAGCTGCCATTTCCATTCTCTTAGTCATAGCACTCATGCCTAATTGTTGAGCCTGTGTTAAAACCAGGGGATCCCACCGTGCCTGTAAATCTGGATTAGGAAAAGGCTCTTGACCAAGGAAAACATCATCTCCTATAGCATGACGAGGGTCCTGCTGAGGTAGTTGCATAATTTTTAAAGCTGTTTGTTCAGCTCATTGCCTCCAATTGTCTTCAAATGCTCCGTACGGCACTGGTTGAAACAAAACTCTAGCCAAATGCATAGTATCATAAGGAGACAGCAAATCTGTATTAACAATACTAATTAAGTGCATTACTTCTGCAGAATTAATACCAAATTTAGCTACTTGAGTCTGAAGATCCTGCACAACCTTCAATGCAAAAACCTCATGATTATCATTTTGTCCTGAATTAGGAACTGCTTTAAACACAGGAAAAGCCATTTTATCATTAGCAACATCTATACCAACAGCATCTGAGCCCTTTGGTGGCCCTATGCTCTCCACTAAATCCCAGTCTCCTATTTCCACTGCTTTTCTTTTAACATATTCTCAACACCAAAAAGAATGACAAACTGTTACATTACAATAACATGATCAGAAGGCAGAGCTTTTGAAACACCAAGCTTATGTCTATGACCAGTTTTACCAAGCTTATTTCGACTACCACTTCTACCAAGCTTTTCTCTATCACCAGTTTTGCAGCAAACAGAAGTATGCGTTAATTCAGACCTTTTCAACCCTGTCATTTCCTCATTGTCACTATCAGAGTCAGAAGATAAAGGAGGAGAAAGAGCTAATATTTCCATGTGTTCAGGATCACGAAGCAAGCAACGGATGGCTCAGTTTGCTTCTTTTTTAAGGTCATCTTAGCCAGCCCCTGTGCCAAGGACTCAGAGTCAGATTTAACATTAAGTTCAGCTAATTGCTCTATGGGTGAGGGGTACGTGGATTTAAAGCTTCTTGCAGACAAGCACAGAGAAGCCTTATCAACCTGTTGCCCTCTTCCCGTAGCAACAGACCCAGAAACAATGTCTGCAGAAAAAATCCCAGCAGAACTCTCAGGCTGAGCTTCTCCCCACCGTTGCTCCCTAGCAACTTCCAGTTCCTCCTCCAATTCCCTTTCTACCTCCTCCAAGTCTTTTTTGTCCAGCTCTGCTTTCCACTCCTTTAAGGTGTTATAAAGCAACCTCCAAGTAGGAGATAAATCTGCACTTGCTTTATCCCCATTCTGAATTACTTCCCAGAGTTTTTCTCCAACTTCTTTCCAAGCTCTAACACTAAAAGCAGTAGTTCCATCAGTCTTAACATTTTGAGACTTTGCCCATATTAAAATACTACGCAGAGCATAGTCCCTTCCTTTAACTCCTTTTCTTTTTGAGAAAGTTTTCCATGTAGATAAAACAATCTCTTCTTCGCTTCTTAAATTATTTCCCATTCTTCCCAGTGCCTCACCTTCTTTCCAGGTGTCTGAATCAGGTCCGCACTGGCAGCTGAACCCCGCTGCTCTCAGCTTCGCTGGGCTCCAACCTCACTGCCCCTGGCCCGGCACTTCCGTTCACGTCAGGCAGCACCAAATGTCACCATTAGGCTGGACGTGACATACACACCTGATCAGGGTCCAAGAAGAAAAAAGATTCTTATTCTGCGTGTTCTGCGGTTTATATACCCTTAACGAAGCGTCAAGCCCCTCGATAGGCAGGGAAGGTATTTTTGTTGTTCCGACCTCTTGAGAACATCTTGTCAGTATTTCTCCTGCTTTTCTAGCTCAGAGTACATCACCAATGTCAGTCCTTTTAAAGTGTCTCATAGAGCAATGTTTTTGGGGCCTTCCATTTTAATTGGCACAGCAAGCAGGGTACTCTTGAGGTGACATGGGACTTTTATACAGCAAGAAATGCTCATGACATAATAAGGGAGAAAATTAAGTTTTCATTCAAAGCTGCTGTTTCCTGGCAGAAAAGAAATGGAATCCCATGCAGAAGCTGATCTGAACTGCTCTCTACTGACAGACTTGCTAGAAGCGTCTATAGAAAGCTTGTCCAGCCCTCAAGAGAGATGGGGACTGAGGGAAACTGGCACAATCCCCAGTTACTTGTGGAAAAAACATAATCTTGGGTAGAAGAAAATTAAACATTCCCAGTAAAGGACCATGCCTGGTATCCATATGCATGGAGGTTTGACTCAGAGAGCTGAATGTTGCCTAATAGCTGGAAAAGGAGCTGAATCAATTGCAAATTGCCTCAGAGCCTGAAACAATAGGCGGCCGGAGGCCAGAGCAGGAACTGAATGCTGGGATGAAGGCAGCCCCCAAAACAAGGGAAACCAGTGAAACAGGCTGGTCCAAAGCCAAAGAGCTTTAGAGTTGCAATTTAACACTGCTGGGGAAGGCCTGGAAGCAGCCTTTTCCAGACTCCAGCAACAGCCAGGCCTCCCTGACTGCAACCTCAGCCCCGCAGCCCTCGGCAGGGCTTGAATGCCTCAAAGCCCAACCCCAACCCTCAGCCTAAACTCCGCCCGCCCCTTAAAAACACAGAGGCAGGACAGCCCAAAGGCGATGGCACCTTCCTCCGCTCCTTGCAGGAGAGCTTCCACTCTGCAAAGCCAATCTTCTTCCCTCCTTCTCATCCCCAGCCCTGCCCGCCGATAAAGAAGGAATTCACCAGTGTCCAGTAGTTGTACCACAGTCTGCAAGAAAAATGGTTGAATTGCGTGGGAAAATTAGCAATGATCCCAAAGAAAGTGAAATGGAGCATGTTTGGGGAACTTTGCTATTGCAGGGGGAATTAAATCAATCTTTTGGAGAAGGAAGCACATGGTGAAAAGCCCTGGTCTTTTGTCCGGCGAACAACCTATGGTGTGACAAGTTTGGACCCCTTGGAGAGGGGAGCATAGGTGAGAACCCCCAAGCAATGCATGAGGAACGGCTGGTGCCCCATCCACCTCCTTCTGTGTTATTGTCATTTATTTCAAAATGTAAGGATCAAGGCTGAGAAAAGAAAATCTTGGCACCACCTCCACCAAGTGAGTTGGGAGAGGGTGGTGAATTCAAATACCCAAGAGGCTCTCTGGAAAGAAAATGGGGAATAAATGGAGACTCAGTTTCCGTGTATTCTTAATGAACCTTTGCAAACCGCTCCTTGTGTTCCTCCTTCTGGCAGCCGTGGGCATTGAGCCTTGTCTGCCACCAGAGGCTGGAGGCTGAAATGCTGCCGCTAGAGAATCTGCGACCCTTAGGAGAAAAAGCTGTTACTGTGGTGCAAGTTTGTTGTTTTGGTGTCACTAATAACCCTGAATGTTCAAGGAAATCCTCACCAGTTAGGAGACTGAGTGTATGTCCAGATCTGGAATCGAGAGCCACTTAAGCAGAGGTGGAAAGGACTTTTGATCCCATGGCCATGAGATTTACAGCTAAATTACACATAATTTACCTAAATTATGTGATTCAAGGTTGCTCTGGACACACGGAATTGTATTGGACAGTACAGGAAATGTGACTCCGCTGCAGATAAAGCTGCAATGCAACGTTTTCAAAGTGAAAACCATTAAATGGTTTCTCCTTCTGCTCATTTCCAGAGCAATGTCCCTAGCATGGCAGCATGGCTGTTTGTTCTTGAATTAGTCAACCATGCTAGCAGGACCTTATACCTAATGACTACAATAGCAAGTACGACTTTGAGTGCCAGAGGGTGGAAGAGACCAAGAAAGCAAAGGGAGCCATGTCCTTTTCCCTAAGGACCTCTCTAACGTCACACAGAGACAACAAATACTACCTGAGCCTGGGAAAAGAAATTTTGCTTTCTGCACTTCAGTCCAAATTTGCAAACCTGAACGCAACAGAATGTGTAGATCCAACAAAACCCCTATGTTATCTAAAACTGAAATGCTCAGAAGGCTGGTTGGCTACTCTAACTTGAGTTCGCCTACATGGTGCTAAGCATCCTCATCTGTATTCTTACAGTACTGGTAAATTTAAATAAGATAACTCTTGCCAAGCAAAGTTTTTATAGATTGTTCCTTTCTTGATGTCTTGTAAATTTCTTTTTACAGACTTTTAATGTTGGTTTGATTAAAGCATCCCCAGACTTTCTGTGGCAGAGAACACAAAAGAATACCAAGTGGATAGTTCCTCTGTATGAAGTAGGTCCAAGTGGGACTGAGTTTTCTTCTTTGAGAGGTGTTTCATGGAAAGATGAAGTGGTGACAAGTCTGAAGAACTGCCGTTCTTCACGGAACGGAGTGTTTAGGTGTTTTCATCTTGCTAAGTTTTAAGACATTGATGTTCATATGTTTTATAGAAGAAGTCTGTTGCAAGAAATCTTGCAAAATTTTTGTATTTTCTCTCAGGTTGCCACAGTGGGTGGGGAAGATGACTCCCTCAACTTATCTAAGGAAAATTTTAGGAAAATTTTTAAACTTCTTGCCATCTCCTGAGAGCAAAGTTCAAGTTTCTCTAGCAAGGCAAGTATGTGTATTAATTGTAGGTGATGTGCAGAGCACAATTGTGCTGAAAAAGGCACGTGGAACTGTTGGTGGCCCCTGGAAGCAGGGAGAAAAGGGACTGACAGAGGAGCAGAGGTGGCAGCTGGAAAGCTCTCTCCAGCTGTAGACAAAGAAGGCAGAAATGGTTAAACTGACAAAAGACAAGAAAGATTTTGGGTTGGAGAACCACGGAAGGGTTAGGTAAAGTCAGGAAAGGTATTTGGTCTGAAGCCAGTACCTTGACTGAAATTAGACCCTAATCATGTGTGTGTATGTCACATCCGACCTAACAGTAGCAGCACCTTCCCCTGGTGCCCTTCACCAAACACAAGAGTCAAAAGAAAAGGCTTCATGGGCCATCAGCCTGGAGGAGACCTTCTGGAGGGGCCGGGCACAGGTCTCCTGTGGGAGCAACAGAGTCGCTCCTCCAGCTGGATGGAGGGTGCCAAGCCTCCCGGTACAAATCAATAAAATAACTGGGTTGAGTGGCTTCAGATGGTAACCTACATTGGTTACCATCTATGAAACATGAATTACAACCAAAATGGGGGACTGGTAGTACAACAGGAAAGTGGGGGCAAGGTTGAGGGCTGTCAGAAAATGGGCTAAGATAGAATCCAGGGCGGCATGGCCAGTGCGACCCTGGCAAGGGGACAGAAAAGGAGGGGAGATGGCAGATGGCTGGTGGCTCGCCTATGCTCTTGAGCAGGTTCCATCTCCCATCCTGTCTTTCTCAAGGATAGTGGGTCCAGGAAAGTGGGGGTGGAACACAAAAACTGGGAAAGGAAGTCTGTTAAAATTTGCGCAACTGAAATTTAAATTTCAATGGTACGCAACTATACCGTCAGTTACCACCAAACATCTCAAAGCGAATGATTTTCAATACTCACTGTATCGAACATATATTGAAAGGAAAACGAGGAGTCCATGGGAGAGGATAAAGTCCAAGGGACAATCTTCTAGGCCATAGCCCCAGGAAGTCCCTTAGCAGGCCCACAGGCCTCCCAGTGGCTCACACAGATCCAAACTGCACAAGTTTTCACTCCCTCATGTTGGCCTCAGTTCCCGCGGCAGAACTTGCCTTCCCGCTGGACACTCACCTGTGCCCAAGCCTGTGCAGAAGCTCAGCTCCCTCCCCCTCTGCCCACAGCCACAGCAGCATCCCCAGCAGTGACACCACTGCTCTGCTCCATTTTGCCCTACTCTGCTCCTCTAGTCACAGCTGCAAGCCTGTATCTCCACACGAGGTTGTGGCCTGGAGGCAATGAGGGAAGAAGACCTTTGCACGCTTCCAAACCGTGCCACAAAACCATCCATGGGTCTTCCCACATAGAAGAAAGACCTGACTTTTCAGAAGCAAATTTAGAGCTTATTCACCGGGTGAGAAGAAAGAGAAGCTTCCAGCACAGGGAAGGTTTTATTTATTAGAGAATTTATTTTGACTATCACTCTAAAAAAACTACAAACTGTGAGCTATAAACTAGTAACTTCAAACCATTAGCTATAAACAACAAACTTCAAACTACAATCTATAACTACAAACTACAAACTCCTAAAAACAGCAGTGGCCTCTTCCAGGGCTAGTATCTTCTTTCAGCCATAATCTGCTGCGTTGCCATGATCAGAGGCGTCAGGTCGGAGGTCGGCTTGGCTGATGTTACAAATGGATGCTGCCCAAAGAGAAAAAGAAGACATGAACTTCTGCTTTCCTCTCAGGCTGAAACAGGCTTTCTCTGGCGACCAGAAAGATAGAGAAAGCAGAAAGGAGGGCATTCTGGGCACCTCTCTCTCCACATTCAGGACCTTGCTAGATGAGGCAACCATGGCTCCCAATCCCACAAATCCATTAATCCAGCTGCCTTCAGCCTAAGGAGATTTGCTCTAGGTGACCTTGAAAGGCTCCTTCCAAGGCCTCCCAGGCCAGGATTCTCCTTTGTTCTCCCTTGAAAAGCCCCCAGACTGGAGATTCTTAGGAGCAGGGCCCATCAGACGCCTTGGACTTGAGCAGATGAGGAGCCCCTGGCAGCAGTCAGCTGGCGCAGCCTGCAGCCGCTTTGCCCTTTACCTGCAGAAGTTCCTGGGCAGACCAGCGCCTGTCCTCGTCCCTCTCCAGGCAGCAGTGCAGAAAGTCTCGCAACCACGCGGACTGTTGCCTGGGCTTCTGCAGCTTTGGCCTGGCCCCGCTGCTGATCAGCTGCTGAACCTAGAGGAGAAGGAAATGCCACACTCTACCTGTCTCTTTCCCACCCCAAACTGCTCACACAGACCCCACTGGATGGGCTCCATTCTCCAGTGGCACTTTACTCCCTGACAGGCTGGGTGATAACTTTGCTGCCCCTACTGAAAGAACCCAAAGCCAGAGCCAGCCCTAGCCAGTCCAATACGCAAAGGCTCTTGCCTTCAGCCCTGATTTCACTGGCTGATGGAATTAGGAGCAACTGCATCAGCAAAAGCACACTTGGCTTCTCTGAGCACTGACACCAGCTCCACAGGCCACTTGGAAGACGGACTTCCGTCTCACTCTACTCTTTCCAAGGATTATTCCATAAAATGCAGCTCAGCACTGCTCACTGCTGCCTTAGGCAAAGCTTGCGTCAAGCAAAAGGCATCACGATTTTTTGTGCTGTTTCTGCACTGAAATGGCAAGGGGATGATCTGGACAAGGAGCACGAGAGAATATGCAGCCTGGAACCTCTCCTTTTCCGGTGTTAGCAAGCTTCCCAGGCAGAAGAATGGGAGCAGATTTGGTTCCAGTGACAGCAGTATCTGAGAGCAGTTGCAGCGCACCGTGCGGGAGGTTTTCATCCGGTAAGGAGGCGCTCCTTCCACCATCTCGATCCCCACAATGCCAAAGGACCAGATGTCCACTTTGGGGCCATAGAGCTTCCTGGTGAAGATTTCGGGCGCCATCCAGTAAGTGGTCCCAACAGCTGATCTCCGTCTGCTCTGTTCAGCGGTGAGCTGAGCAGCAAGGCCAAAATCAGCTGAGGAGAAAAAACAAGCCTGCGTGAATGAGGAAAGCAAACCAAAGAACTCCCCAGAGTAGCAATGTCCAAGTAGGCAGCGTGGAACCCAGCTGCCATAAAGGGGCCATGCTGCCATTCCTCAGGCCTGCAGCCGAGGAAATCCGGAACTGGCCACTTAGCAAAAGCCCCCAGTTTCAGGCAGTGGCTTTTAGTGCCCTGAAGCTATTAGACTGTAAGTGCCTTGCTTGGGAAGGGACACACACACACAACCCAAAGCCACTCCTGAGCCCTTGTTCCCAGCAACACCTCCCTGCCCCTTGTGGCTGTGCTCTGCGCTTGCAGCAGGGCAGCCTGCACTGCCACAGGCACCACTGCAGGGAACCGGCAGCCACCCAAAGGCAGCCCCACACCACAACCTGCCACGGCTGAGCCTGGCCAACAGCACCCACCCAACTTGACAGATCCGTCCAGACCCAGGAGAATGTTGTGGCTTTTGACGTCTCGGTGGATGACTTGCTTGGAGTGAAGGAAATCCAGGCCTTGCAGGCACTGCGAGAGGAAAAAGAAACACCAGCCTAAGTGGATTTCATGCCACAAGAAGGGACGTGGCACATCTGCAAGACTGCAACATTCCTGGGGGATGCTGAGCCATGGCAGGACAGGCTGCTGGCAAGGGCAAGAGCTTGCTGCTCCAACACGAGCACAGCAGGGCCTCTCTAAGTGAGGGTGTGTTTGCTTCTGGAAGAGAAAGGGCAATTGTTCCTCCAGCCAGTGCCCTGCAAACACAAACTGAAGGAGCACTGCTGCAGTGGCTGTGTGCTCTCTCCAGCCAGACAACAGGGGATGCTTTTGCAAACACCACTTTGGGTGTAAGGCTCTCCCTTTGAGGCTGAGCTCTCTGAGAGTCCGCTGAGGATCTCTTTGTCTTTGCCACTTGTTCGACATTGCACCACCAGCACCTCTGCCCTTCTGGGGAAGGAATGCAGCACACACAGGCTCCAGGCAAGTGTTTAGAGAGGCAAATGCAAAGACACTAGAAGAAGGGCAGGGACACTGGCAGGAACTTCAGATGCTCTTGCTACTGCCAGTCATAAGAGAAAGGCAGAAAGGAGGCTCAGAAGATGAAATCTTTCTTCTCCTTATCACCCATGTGGAAGGACCATCCTGACCAAGGCATGGGAAGCACAAACGCCATCCCTTACCTCCCGAGAGACAGCTGCTATCTCTCCTTCTGCCATACGAGTCTCCCTGATGACATCGTGTAAGGAACCTCCATCCATGTATTCCATCACGAGCCAGAGTTCCTCGTCCAGCAGGTAGCTGAAAGGAGGAAACAACAGCCTGGAGATGAATGCGTGCACTTACACCACCGGATTGATTCTGGTTTCTGTGTCTCTCTCCGAGGAAGACAGGAGGAAGTGAGGAATCATTCACTGCGCTCTACAGACCTTGGAATCTAGACGGTCTAAAAGACTGCTTGGTATCCACACCAAGGCAACAGGCCAAAGGAAACACAATCTTTGTCAGCACTTCAGATCCATGGGGAAACAATCAAAGCCCAAACCCAACAAAACAATGTGGAGAGAGGACAGGAACTTTGAGGCTGCTGGCTCAGTAAGATGGGCCCAAGTCCAGTCTTTCCAAGTGCCCTTCAAACTCAGCATGCCAGGAAAAATTAATGCAGCTCCAATGCAATCTCCTCCCAAGATGCTGTAGATCAGCCCAGAAACAGGAAATAACAGCTCCATCCTCTGCCAGCAACCAAAGGAGTAGTGGAACCTCTGGCTTGCAGGATGTGAATGACCTTTCCTGGCAGAACTGCAGAACCACTCACCTGTCTAGATAGTTCACAAGGTTGGCGTGCTTATTGCCACGCATGACCTGGATTTCATTCAGGCACAGTTCACTGCCGCTCTCTTGCCCGAGACTAATTTTCTTTATGGCCACCTAAAACCACATAGAAAACCATGAAGCAAAGAAGTCTGTGGCACAGGACCACAAGGGCAACATGGAGACAGTGATTATGGGATGATAGTGCTGGGCTGGGCCCAGCTGCCTTGTGACTGGACATCAGACCGCATGCTTGGGCACCTCCCAGGACACAGAGCCACATTCCCTTTGCCTGGTAAACCTGGGAGAAACACCGTCTAAGCTCTCCACCTCAAAGCTCTAACAACACTCACTGTGCCCAGGGCCAGTCTTCCCCCAGGTCTTCCCCCGGGTCTCATTGCCACTTTCATTCACACACTCCTTGCAAGCAGGAAGCCATTTGGTGCCAGCAAAAATGCAGCAAAACTGCCGCGAAGCCTTTGGCACTTCTAGGGGGCTTGATCATTACTCCAGCAACCACTGGCATGCTCCCTTGCACAACCACAAAGCAAACTCTTACAGACATGGCAGATGAGATGCTGCCTAAAAACATCCTGAGAGCTATTCCCCCTAGGAAATACAAACCTACATTCTTAGCACAAAATATGCCGTCATGATGAAAACATCATTAAGGACACCTGCACAAAACACAATCCTAGCACTGCCTCACTTCAGGAATTTTCATTTCACTCCACTAAAATCCTTTCCTTCACACTACTGACCTTTGCAATTACTGCCCGACTGTAAAAAGAAATAATCCATGCCTTGATCTTCTAGGGATGTACACCAGGCTGCGAACAGGGCTTAGGCCCTTGAGAGACTCCTTGCAGACCTCTCTCTCTAAGCACAGTTCCCAGGGCAGCACTGCAGGTGGCTACAGAACTACCAGCACGATTCCCATGTGTTAGCTAACAGCCAGAAATGAGAATTCAGGAACGCTGCAGCCCCAAAGAGCAGTGCCATGCTCTGAGACACCACCTGGGCACTAAGAGCCAGCCAGCGTGTCTCCTGTGACAGACAGCGCCTGGCCTCCTTGCATTCCCCGGGGCAGCTGAGAAGGACAAAATCTGTCCCCACTGTATTTGGCAGGCAGACACTGCTCTGCACTTCACTGGCCTTTGCAGCAAAGCTCTGCTGGCCACCCAAAGCTCAGCCACAGCTCACAGCACAGGCGAGGGCACTCGACAGCTGCGGAAGCTGCGGCGCTGCGTGACACTTACCTCTTCTCCTGTGGCAGCCTCCACTGCCATGCACACCGTGCCGAAACCCCTAGAAACAAAAAGGCAGCGGAGAAAGAAGAAGTCCTTTAGTCCCTGCAAGTGCAGTCCAATGGGAAAAAAGTCCTGGGGCAAACACTAAATGGAACACGACAGCTTCTCATCTGGGTCTTTTCCCCCTTTTTCTCTTTCTCTATCTGTGCATGTGTGAGATATTTCCAGGAACTTGCCGGTTGGCCCTCTCACACCTCTCCATGGAGTCCCTGCCAAACTCAAGCACCAGCACTCAGGCCTTCTGAGAAGCCTGAAGCCATGCAACAGCCATTGGAGGAAAGCCTCTAGACACAGATCCCTTTATCCCTTTTTCAGCTTGCAAGGAAATGAGTGCCCAGCCACAGCTGCAGCCACAGCCAGAGCAGGGAAAGGCTTCCATCGCTGCACGCACAAATGGAGAAGTCCTCAAAACACAGGACCCCTCAACTGCTGTGTTCTGAGTCCTGAGTCTGTGGCAGCTGCTTCTCTTTGGTGCACCAGACACAGGGAGGACTCTACTTTTCTGAGGACTTCTTGTACGTTTGGCTTCTCACAGAGAAAATGTTGCAAATCAGCCCCATTTCCAGTCAGCAGGGCCTAAACCCCACAGGATCCACCAAGGGGTCTGCCATCAGGCAGATGATGCCTTTTCCTCGAGAGGGCATTGGCACCGGGCATTGCTCTGAAGCTTTGTCTTTTGCCACCTCAGCTAGAAAAGAGAGCTGCTTCTTCCATTTTTGCTCTTGGCTTCTGGACTAGGTGGTGGTCATCCTGACCACTGAACCTTGTTTTCAGCAAAATACTGGAAAGAAATGTTACCCGGAGCTGTTCCCTGACAGCTGTCAGCTGCTAACTTGACCTTGGAGGACAGGAAGTTTCTCCTCCTTTCATTCCCACACATTCTGTATTCTTCTGAGACATGCAAAAATGGTTTCCCTACAAAAAGCGGCAAACAGGCGCAACACTTTTGAGGGACAGGAGCTCTGCCAGGTGCTGCTCTTTGCCGCAGAAAAGACATTGCCAGCATCCAGGTGTCTTTGCCGTGCCTTCGCACCACAGCTATAAATGCTGACCCGTACTGAGAGATCATCAGGCATCATCTTAACGCAGTGTCTGAACAGCTTTGGAGCTTGCTTGAAATCGCTCTGGGGAGATGTGACACCAGCAAAATGCACGGGCCCTCCTTTAGAAGAAGGAACTATGGCTGCACTTACCCTTTGCCAATAGTTTCCAGTTCTGTGTATTCAGCCTCAGGATCTCCCTGGCTCACCAGCATCTCTGTGAAAATCCCAAGGAAAGATGCTCACTTCAAAAGACATGCCACTCTGCAGCAGATCAGAAAGGCAGCCCCACGCTCCAGGACACTGGGCCCTTTCAACTCAGGCAGTCGGGAAACAACAACACCACCGCACCAGCACCACCTCCAAAACAACTGCAGCCAGACAAGCAGCCCTGCAGCACAGATGGCCTGCACAAAACTAAAAGTCCAAACTAACATCTAAGCACATGCAGAAAGAGGCAGAGGAGACGGGGATCAGAAAACTGTAAGCAAGAGAGGTGATTGCTGTCTAGAAATTTAAAGGGCAGCAGGAAATACAAAACCTTTCTGTTCTTGGCAATGAACATGCTGTGACATTCAACAAACGATTTAATCTTTGCAAACATCAAAGGCATCCTGTCTTCTGGAATCAATTGTTATCAACAGCTGCCCTTTCCAGAACAGGAAGAATAGTGCAAAGTACTTCCAGCAGTAGCACAGTCTCCAGCTTTAAGCAGGGCTTTGCCTAAACAATGGCCTGCTGCCTTTCAGGAGCAGCAGCTCATGTTCCAGCCTACTGTTTTGGGCCTTAGGAATGAGGTTGCTCAGCCTTTAGGACAGGCTGAGTTCTGAAGATGACCTTGGCCATGCCCCACAGGAGCTCCTTGAGGCCTCCTCATTTGCTGGGTGACGGCCTCCTGCTCAGCCAGAAACAATCTCTGGTTTGCCTTTTGCCTCCAGGGAAGCTCAAGCAAAGCCAAAGCAGGCTGAGCTTCTCTCAGAGGCAGCAGCAACAGCCCGGTGACCCCTCACCACCTCAAAGCACAACAGCAGGTCCTGCGTGGAGGCCTCAGGACGCGGCACTCAGCTGAGGAGCAACAGGAGGCGGGACAGCTCATGCCCACACACGCACACACAAGGCACTGCTCCAGCACACAAGGATCACAAAGGACGTACTCAGCATGGCCAGGCATCTGTCCTCTGTCCCCTCTCCCAGCTGCTCTCTGCTGCCAGAAGAGCTGGTCGTGCTCCAGATGCACGAGCTGCTCATCCTCGACTTGCCAGCCTGGAGACTGGAGGCTTCTTCAGAGCCCTCTGCTGCAGCTCGTGCAGGTGCCAGGACAGAGGAGGTGGAGCTCTGGGACAAGAAATGAAGGAGGGTCACAAATGTGCCTGGCAGAGATGCCCCTCCCATCCCATTCCAAATGCAAGGCCCTAGGAAGATGCTGCTGGCCACATCCAGGGCTCTTCACCTCTCAGCTTTTGCAGCCTGCTTCTCCAGCTCAAGGCCCAAGATCCAAAGGCTGCTTTTACAGGAGGGACAAAATGACACCACAGACACTGCTAAGCAAAGCAGGCACTTACTGATGTTGTTTGCTCTGGCCCTGGGCTGACAGCAGGGGCAGCTTCATTGGCACCTTCCTCCTCGTCAGCCTCGTCCTCGGCTACAGAGGCAGCTGGAGCAGGTGCTGACGCTGCCCTTCTGCTCTGTGGACACACAGCAGCATGAGGAACAGGAAAGAACCTGTCAATCAGAACCTTACCTATATTCACCTACAGACCCTGCTGCACCTCAGCTCTTCCTTTAGCTACTGACAGCTGCTCTCTGCAGAGGGCCAGCTCCCTCCTGGCAACAGTGTCTCCTCATATCCCGCAAGCTTCTGAATTGCACCTTTGCACTGCTCCCTTCAGCGGGGACAGGAAGCCTGCACAGCCACTGGGCACCAAGGGCTTCACTTGTACCCCAGGAGCATCCAAAGACATCCTAATGCTGCCTCTTGTCTCTTGCTAAGGCAAATTCAAAGCCCCTTTTACAACAGTAGGAAGGGGATGCCTAAACTTCTACCTTCCACACCCCTTTTGCAGGCCTCACTGCCTGGGGGAAGGGCTGGAAAGATTCCAGCCCTCAGCATCTTCAGCCAGGCATGGGAGGTGCTGTCGGATCAGAAACTTGCAGCTATGCTTTGCTCCAGCCACAGGTCTACCCAGAGCTGCCACTTACTGGTGCTGGATGCTCAGGCCCTGCAGTGGCAGCAGGTGCAGTTTGCGGGGCATCTTCCGCCCCTTCGGCCTCTTCTCCAGGAAGACACGCAGCCACAGGAGGCTCCAAGGTTGGTTTTGGGCTCTGCAGACAGACAGCAGCATGAGGGACACGTCACCTTCTTTTTATGCAGCTCTAGACCCAGATGCACTAAGGAGAAATCATCTGCAGGGAAATGGGATTCTGAGTTGCTCAAACTCAAGTAAAATGGGCCAATGAGATGGGACTGCACTCTCTTGTACAGGAGAAATTCCATCATGGCCTAAAGCACTCAGCAGCCCCACTTCAGCTGCTTCAAAGCTCTGGAAAGGAACTGGACAGAACAGCCCGCGATCCCCCTGCTGCTTCTGAGGCTGCAAAGAGCCTGGACTGTACTTTCATTCATCCAGCCAGGCTGGCCCTGGACTGCAACAGACCCAGCTCACAGCGTGCTCCACAATTGTCAAATGTTACCAACACCAGAGGCTCCTTTGCCACTCACCCAAAGAGTGGATTCTCTCCAGACATGGGTGATGTGACCTGCAACACACAAGGGAAAAAGAACCAGGTGCTGTAAGAAAACTGCCTGTGCTGGGCAAGCCCACCAAAAAGTCAACCCAAAGACAGAGCATTGTGCTTTCACTACATCACTCCAGCAGCAACCCTTGTGGCACACAGCAAGCAAGACAGCAGCACAAAATACTGCCTGGTGTCTACCGTTTGTCCTCTCTGGCCACTCAACCCATAGAAACCTGAGATTGAGAAAGTCCCAGGGGTTCAGTCATTGCTTCTGCCCCAGCCCACCCAGCAGCACCTACTGTACTTCAGTTTTCTCAAGTCATTGCTTGCAGCAATTGCCATCAGCTTACTGAAAACCTTTCCCCAGAGAGGCTACAGGTCCCCTTAGCCATGCTGGCAGTTCTATCGTGACACTGCACAGGAACAGCTCCTGTGTTCAGGAGCATACAAGAACTCCTCTGAAATGTCTATCTCTGAGGCCTTTTCCAAGTGCATTCTGTGATTTCATCACAGAACGGATGGCTCTGTAAGTGCACAGGAAGTGTCAAGTTCTACAGGCACATGCTGGGATGAGGGAATGCACACAGGAAGACTTGAACTGAGGCACTTTCCCTCAGTCCTGGAGAGCAGTGCACAGCATTTACAAGGACTCCTGCCAAGCTCTCCCAGTCTTCCCATCTTGGAAGTTGTCTTGCTTGAGCCAGCAAACTGAGGAGACTCCAGACTCCATTGCCACAGGCTATAGCACGGCAGGAGCGGAACCCCTGCAGGCTACATTACAAATGCTGCCCACGCCCCACTGGCTAGAGACACCCCCTTCTCAGCTGCAGCTGTGGGCAGTGGCTTTACCCAGCTAAAGGCCTCTTTGTGGCATTTGGGTTTCCATATGCTGCACTGAACAAAGACGTCTACTTACGTGCCAGGTGGGTGAAAAAGTACCCAGAATAAGCCACGGAAAAAGCCGTGACAGCTGCAGCACACACTCCCTCCATGGCTCGAGCAGCGCTGCTCAAGTCTGTGCCAGACAACGCCTGTTGGAGAAAATGAAAAAATTCCGAGTCCTGCTGGCAGAGACCTCGTCGATGCGCAGGTTCTGCCTGCAGTGAGCGTGCCACAGAGCTGCTCTGCACACTGAGCCCTTCCGGGCCTCGGCACAGCAACTTTGCCTGACAACGCTGCGATGCGGCCGCTGACATCACAGGAGCAGTGCCCTAGGCTGCTTTGTGAGCTCATGCACAGAACCAGACCTTCTCTACAGCTAATGCCAACAAAAGCCTGCAAAGTTCTCCTCTGCTACAAGACAACACAAAAAGCCCTCCTGGTCCATAACCTCTTGCTCAAGGCATCAAAGAGTAAAAGCACACTAAGCCCCTGTAGCCCACGCTGAGAAGCTGAGCACTGAGAAGGGACCAGGATGTGAGGAACCACTTTAGTGCTCTCTGGCCACTATTGCTTCTGAGCAAAATCCAGAAGGCTGCTTCCAGCTGGACCTTCCTTAGTTCTAGAAAGCAGCAAACAAGGACAAGCACTACTTCAATTACATTTAGCGCTTTCCTCTATGTAGAGTGTAAAGCTCGGTTTGAATAATGAAGGAGACTTCAATTTGAGGCCATGGGAAAACCTTTTTTTGTTAGGGTGAGCCAGAGCTCCCACCAATGGTCCTCTTGTTCAATTATTCAAATTATTACGAGAAAGTTCTGGTTTCTCTGCATGACCTCTGGGTAATTTTTGCTGCATTAATTGTAATATTCCAAATCACTCTTTCCTGTTGGATCCATTCTTCAAACCCCACAGGGACCCCTTCCTTTTTGGGAATGTATAATTATCCCTACAGACCCTGGACTCCGGCTTTATCTGCTTCATTCTTTGTACCGTGCATGCTGATTAGTTTGTTGTTTTGCTATTTCATGAAAGTTTCTTTTCTAAACAACTGAATCAAGCAGTCTTACTCATTAAAGTCGCCAGAGCCAGTTCCCAGGGAAGCCACTGGCCAACTATCCAGTCTAGGACCAGAGGGCTTCCCCTCTTGTTATGAATATGAATGAGGCCAAACTTTCTCTGGAGAAAGAGGTTCTCGTTTATTAAAATAGCTGCAAGGAATGGGGTACCTAGGATAAGCCCGAGCATCCACACAGCCAGCCAAAACCAGAACAGTGTGCTATCCCCAAGTGCACTGGGTTCTTCCCAGAAAACAAGTTTCCCAAAAGAAAAACCCCAACCCAACCAAAATTCCCTGATTTATAGTCGCCTTCGAGTCCAGGATTGGTCCATTTTGGATCTGCATGGTCACTGGTCCTTTTCTAGGCTTCCCATTGCTCTTTAATGGCATTCATTCTGGACCAATTGTTTCTGTAGGGCTTCAAATTATTAGTCACATCTTCTATCCAATCCCTCTTTGACCTTGCCTTGCCCCGCCAGACTGCCCTTCCACCAAACCCTGGACGTTTCTCCTAGAACATTCTAATAACCACCCCCCGCCCCCCTCTTAACATAATCCAATTAATATAACATAATTAATACAATATAATTGAACTATACACTAATTTAACATAACTTAACTTTTACTTACAACATCTCCCCCCTCTAAAACTTTATCGGGCTTTAGCCTGCATCAACCTCTTCACAGTCTCTTGACACTTATTTAATTAGTTTTTTCACCAGTCCTTTAATCAGTGCTTAACATGTTCCTCTTCAATCGTGTATAGTGGTCTCAAAGTCTGGTAAATCTGGTTCATAAACTCCATATCTTCTCCTTTAATCAGTTTCCTTTCTGAACAGATCCATTTTTCTTTCATAGGGTATTCCCCCAATAATTTCTGTTTAAAAGTTCCCTATATTTTCCAGTAGCCAATACACTTTGCCCTCCTCTATACAGGTTGGTAACGGTAAAGGTGGATACAACTGGGGCTTGGATTCGACTGTTCTGAGGACGGCAGTGCGAGACTCTCCTGCATACAGAGGATGATAGCATTTTTCACACTCTTGTATCTCCCCTTTATTGATGCTGATAGGTAAGAGGATCAAGAGAACTAGGCATCTGTTACAGGCTACTCTCTCATTCACTGATCCCGTCCGCAGAGGATCAGTGAATCTTTTTGGCAAGAGTATATCCTGATCTGGTCTTGCCCCCGCTGTCTTCTCTTTCCTTACTACTGTGATGTTCTTACCGGTTACTGTTGCAGGATCTACTTCCCCTTTTGTATCAACCTGTTCTTTCTTTCTTTTAGGGCATGGGATAATGCTCTATCCCTTCTCAGATCACAGGATCTGTAACAGGGAATACCAGAGATTAAAACATGTTCTTGATAATTCATATAATCTCATTCCCATATATAAGTACCATTTCTTTAAGTTAAAAGAATGTTAAAAACTTTTCAATTCAATATCTTTTAATAAATCGAACAGAGTTCTTATTATAACTTCTAGCTTATGTGGTTCTTATGGTGTTCCTGATGTCTTCTTTAATATATGTGTAGTGGGAGATCATCCCTCAGGAGCAGCAAAACCGGCCCTTTTACTCTGGTGACATGTGTCCATCCTCCTTCTTGCATCCTTGTGGCTGATTCTGTGATGAGTAAAACTTGAAAAGGACCTTCCCATTTTGGAGTTAGTGGTTGTTCTTTCCACGTCTTTATTAACACCCAGTCACCAGGCTGGAATTTGTGGATTTTAAAATCAATAGGAGTAGTTTGAGGAAGGTATCCCTTGTTCCTTAACTCCTCTAAAGTGGAGGTTATAGTCTTTATATATTCTCACGCCTAATTCTCCTTCTTCATACGATCTTGTATTACCTGCAGTAGTTAGGAAAGGTAAGCCAAACATCATCTCCTATGGAGAAATCCCTATATCTGCCCTTCGGTTAGTCCTTATTCTCGATAATGCTAGAGGGAGACATCTTAACCAATTCGTTTTTGTTTCTTCTGGTAATTTTGTGGGAGTTATCCTAAGAGTCTGGTTCATTTTCTCTACTCTTCCGGAACTTTGAGGTCTCCATGGGATATGAAATCTCCAGATGATATTTAAGGCCTCCGTTATTTGTTGTAATATTTTGGCAGTTGTAATATTTTGGCAGGACCTCTATCAGAGTCAAAAGTATTAATCATTCCATATTGGGGTACGATTTGTTCTAAAAAGATTTTACTTACAGTCTCGGCTGTTGTGTTTGTGGTTGGGTATGCCTCCACCCAATGAGCTAGATGATCTATTATCACCAGTAAATACTTCTATCTCTGTACTTGTGGTAATTCTGTAAAGTCTATCTGTACACATTGAAATGGCCTTTTGGCTAATTCTCTACCTCCTTGAGGTAATTTTCTCATTACTTTGCTATTTATCTTCTGACAGACCATGCACTCTCCAGTTATGATCTTGGCAATTTCCCACACCCCGATAAGTTCTCATAAAGTGATCGTGTACAGCTTGAGTGCCCCAATGGGTTGGGGCATGTAGGTCCCCTAATATCTTTCTGGTTAATGCCTTGTTTAAGACTTGTCTACCGTCTGGCATGCTCCATTCTCTTTTTCTGTTTTGGACTGCACCATGTTTTAGTAATTCCTCTTGTCCTTTTTCATTAAATTTTCTTGATCTTCCTCATTCCCATCTCCTACTCCATTTAACCTGAAGATCTTTTCCGAATCCTCTAGAGCGGCCTTTTTTGCAGTTACGTCAGCCAAGTTGTTCCCTTTTATTTCTCTAGTGCGGCCTTTTTGATGTCCCTTTATATGTACCACTGCAATTTCTTTTGGTCCTTCCAAGGCTTCTAACACTGCCTTTATGAGGCCTTCATGAATTAGAGCTATCCCTGAGTGGACAAATCCTCTCTCTGCCCAGATCTTCCCAAAAGTAGGTACTACCCCATAGGCACATTTAGAGTCAGTGAATATGGTACCACTCCTTTGACCAAGCCATTTTAGCCCTTTTAATCATGCATATAGTTCACAGCATTGTGCAGACCGACTACTGGGGAGCTTTCCTTTTCCTATGACTGTCATCGTATGTCCATTTACAAGAGCATACCCTGATACTCGCTTGTCATCTTCTACCCGTGATGAACCATCTATAAACAGTATGTCTCCTTCAGGTAAAGGTAGTTCTAATAAATCTTCTCTAACTTTTACCTGCAAATCTATGATTTCAAGGCAGTAATTTTCTCACAACTGGTTTTGGTTTTGGTGCTGGTGATGATAGTATTCCTTTCATTCGGTCAGCAGCTAATCTCGTATATCCTTTCCCAATTAGATGGCCTAGATCCTTTACTTCTGGTTCCACAAATTGTAACTTTCTTTTAGATAGTTGTAACCCCTTTTCCCCTAGGACGTTCAGTAAATTAACAGTTGTTGTTTGTACCTCTTCTTTCTGTAGTTGGAGATCATCCCTCAGGAGCAGATAACGCCCCAGAAATTAACAGATCATCTACATACTGTAGGATTTGAGATCCTTTTTCAGGTATACACTCTTTCATTAGTTCTTCCTGGGTTTGACCCAATAGCTTTGGTGACTCTGTGAATCCCTGAGGCAATCTTGTCCATTGGAATTGTTGTTTTCTCCCGGTTTCCTCCTCTTCCCATTCAAACGCGAACCATTTTCTACTTTCTTTCTCAAGCGGTCAGGACCAAAATGCATCTTTTACATCTATAACACTAAACCATTCATGTCTCCATGGTACTTTGCTCAAAAAATTATAGGCGTTGGCTGGATACTACTGGATATCGAGGAACAGTTTGCCTATTTACTTCTTGTAAATCTTGGACTAATCTGTAGGTGCCATCGGGTTTCTTTATGGGTCATATTGGGGTGTTATGTGGAGACATGCATGGTTCTAAAATTTGTCTTTAAATAAGTCTTTAATTACAGGTGTTAGTCCCTGTGTTCCATTCTATGGAAATTGGACATTGTTTAACACTTATTGAGGGAATGTCAGGTTTCATTTTGATTTCTATGGCTGGAATTTCCAACAGTCCATGACCCCCTCCTTCTGCCCGCACTCTCGGATCTATCTCTCTCTCATCTTCTACTTTTAAAACCATCATTTTCACTACCATACGTTTTCCTTCAGGGTCTACCCCTATTCCTAAGTGCGCTTGTAAATCCCGGCCTAAGAGCTCAGAGTCTAATTCAGGTATATACAGCAGGTCAGCACAGCCTTCTCTGAAACTTCCTTTTATAGGTACTTCTTCAATAATGGGTACTTCAAAAGGCTTATTCTCAGCACCTTTAACTTTACAGGTTTGGTTACTTAATTTGCATCCCTTGGCAATCTTTGACATACTTGAACAATCTGCTCCGGTATCCACTAAAAACTCAATTTCCTCATTCTGGGGGCCAATTTCTATGTTGACCAGGGGCTCCTTTTGATGTCCAATATCATCCCTCAGAGCATAGAGCCCCTGACACCCCTAGTCCTCTCCTTTCAGCCTTCTGCCTAAGGTGTCTTGTTCCTGAGCAATAGCCTCATCCATCTTTCTTTTGATGCAGAAATTTCTGGTGTGTCCTTTCTTACCACAATAAAAGCATATGATTTCTGCCCAAGGTGGTCTTCTCTTGGGCCAAGGGCACTTATTATCTCTGGCTCACACCTTCTACTTGGCTGATCTTTAAACCCACTTCTTCTTGGACCTATGTACTCCCTTTTTCCATCTCCCAGTGACTCACTAGTCTCAAATCTAGCACTCTCTCTAGCTACTGCTACCATCATTTTTGCTTTTGTCCAGGTCTTCTCCTCATCCCTCTTTAGATGTACATTTTGCCCCTCTCTCTCATAACGCGTTTGTTCCTTTTTCCTGCCAATCATCTAACTTTTCCAATTTCCTTCGTATATCCACCCAGGCCTTAGCTACCAATTGAATTTTAACTAAAACTTGCCCCACTGGACTATCTGGATCCACACTTGAGTATAACTGAAAGTTTCTTTTCAATCTTTCTAACCAGGCTCTGGGTGATTCATCTCGCTCCTGTTGACTATCAAATGCCAATCTTGCCTTAATCATTCTAGGGACTGCCTCTCTTATCCCTCTTACAATTAATGTCCTATATTGCCTCATGCTCGCTCTTCCCTCTTCCTGGTTAGGATCCCATTTAGATGGGTTAATAGGCATTTTATCGTCCCCTCCAGGACCCGCCTCTATTTTCTCTTTCCCAAGCTCTCATAGCTGTGGTACGAATCATTTGTATTTCTTCGGAAGAGAAGAATATTTCTAGGATAGATCTTCATTCCTCCCACGTCAAGATGTTAGGCCCTAAGAATTGGCCTAACTGTTGGGAGATGCCTATTGGGACTTCTAAGAAAGTTTTAATTTCTTTCTTAAATTTTCTAACTTCAGAGGCAGTCAGTGGTGCGTTCACAAAGCCAATACTTCCCCTGCTTCCTCCCATAGGCACTTCCCTTAGAGGAAACAACTTTGCAATTCTCCCACATTCTTCTTGAATTTCCTTGCTTGGAACCTGGTATGATATTGATGGCTTGCTACATGCTCATCTGGTTCAATTCACTTCTTTTCCTCTATATCTTTACAACAACAGGCCCTTTTCACTCCCTGACCTTTTGTTCTCAAACTTTCCTCCTGCTTTTGACTCTCAGTATGTTTGGCTATAGGGGACAAATAAAAAGGAATGGTTTGTGATGTTCCAGGAATAAGAATAGGGGAAGAGGTACTTTGGGTTATGGTTGAAGTATGGAGGGAAAATAAAGAGGGGTATTTTGGAAAGTCTTAGGAGCCAAGATTGGGCTATGGATACTCTGAGTGGTACTAGAGACCGCTGTCTGGGTACTTGAGGAACTGGAGGGAATCTGCAAAACGGAAGGAGTACCAGAATGGGCAGGTTCTGGTATATTTAGGAAAGGAGGTGGTACAGAAGAGGGGATGCCGGGAGCAGGACCACTTGAATTAAAAGGTTGAGATGATTTTACAACTCCTGTGGGAGTAGATACTAAAATTGCATCCACCTCGTGAGAGGGTACCAAGGGCTACAAGGTTGGAGGGGGAGGAGGAGGAAGGTGGTCTATAGGAGGAGTCGAAGGAGGAGGGAACAGGAGGTTATCTAAGGGATCAGGAGGGGGCGGTGAAGGAAGATGATCTATAGGATCCCACCGCCTTTCCGGTAGCTTAATTTCTTCTTTTTCTTCTTCTCTGGATGATTTATATACTTTTATTTCCACTTCCTGTTTCTCCCTTTCTAACCAACATTTTGCAGAGCTAATCTCTTCCTCACAAGGTTCTACTCAGGTATTGACATATCTATTTAAAGCTGTACACCGCCAACTTTCTTTTGTCCCGTACCAGGGCCAATAAACAGGTCCTTCAGCAATACTCTCTTTGGGCCATATTTCTGTGCAGTACCTTATCATTTTGATTTTATCTAGATCCTTCATACCCTCATTAGTATCCCAATATACTAAAAGTTCACCTAGAGGACTACTAGGAGGTATTTTCTTAAAAACTTCCATCCCTTTTCTCTTCCTGCTGGCACTTTTTCCAGCACACTGCCCCATCTTTACCTAGCAATTGATATCCAATTACAGTTTCTTTTAAAATTTATTTATTAATTTTTATATTTATGTAAATTATTTTATTTTAAATTTTTTATCTTTCCATTTCTTTTATATTTAATTTTTTTTATTTTTCATAAGGGATAAGTATTAGTTATTAATGAGGAAGAGAAAAAATAATTATTGTGGAAATTATAATAACGGTTACATTTAAAACTTTGTCATTGCAAGAGACAAGACAAAAATGGCAACTTCAAGAAATGTTTGATGTGGGAAAGAAAATATATATGGTGGCTTTGGTGGGAAACAAAACAAAAAAACATGGTGACTCAAAGAAATATTTAGTGTGGGTAACAAAATAAATATGGCAGCTTAACAAGGGTTTCGGAAGAAACATGTCAATTCAAATGAACATTTATTACCTATGAAAAGTGAAATGTCAAAAATAAGTCCAAAACCAAAAGTAATATCTATCCTTTTAGCTGGAAAACTAAATAATAATGATGGCTATTTCAAGAAATGAAACAACTTACAACCACTTGCTCAACCAAATACAAAATGGCTGCTTCTCACCACGCACTTCACCAAATACAAAATGGCTCTAGCGAGCCGCTTGCCCAAAAGACAAAATGGCTACTCTGAAACAAACTACCTGCTCAACCAAATACAAAATGGCTGCAGCCAGTTACACACTCAACAGAAAACAAAATGGTCGTGCTCAAACTACCTGCTCACCCAAATACCAAATGAGCAGAGCCAGCCACCTGCTCAACAAAAGACAAAATGGCTACACTGAAACGAACCACCTGCTCAACCAAATGCAAAATGGCCACAGTGGGGTTTTATACTTGCTCTCCCTGAGTAGCCGCCAGAGGACTTCTGGCTGGTCCTCACCTCCAAAGCTCACTCTGCAGGGATCCCGACAGCTGATGTACAAAGGGCTTCCACCGGAGTGGCTCTGCCTCTTGAATTGTTCCCTAGCTTAGACAGGTTCTAACCTCCCCTTCAGCCCTAGTGGCTGAAAGGGCCCTTCCCCAGCCGGCGGCCCTCCTCCCCCCTGAGGGTCACCGCACCTTTGAAGGTTAGGCCCCTCCGTTACCCATGCGACCCCCTGAGGGGATCCTAGCTCAGGGTCCTGAGTCTGTCCCACCTACGACCCGCCAGTGGGATCCTAGCTCGAGGAGTCCCTAACTCCTAAGGTTGGGCACCCTCCCCTTCCCCTGTCTCAGAAAGGGCCTCTCTCCTATACGATGGTTACTTTATCTGGCAGTCTCCCTATAGGAGTTTTTCTCCCACCCCTAAGGTCCTAGTTCCTCAGAGACTAGACTCCCCTGGTCTATCTCTGAGGAACAGCCCTCCAGGAGATTTGAGCTAGTGGTCAGAGCTTTTGCCCCTCACTCTGGGCACTCCGGCCCACTAACCCCCTCCACTCAGGGACAATGGCCCAAATTCCCCCTCAGAGCCTCCACTCACTGCAGGAACGAGAGCCTGAGCAGGTAAGGGCGGCTAGAGGAGGGTACTCCCCTGTCTCCCCTGCTCTAGGGGTCCCTAGGGGTACACGCACTCAACGACTGCAACACTCGCTTCCCCCACACACTCGCTTTGGGAGTCTGCACCTGCAGGCCCCGTCTCAATCACGCACATTCACTTTGCACCCCCTCACACCTTGAACCCCACTCACCCTGCTCAGAGGCAGTGTGAGCCCCGCTCCCTCTCAGAGGGCTCTCACCTTTTTGGGTGGTTGTGTCCTCTGAAGCCTTGGCTATAGGCAGCAATTCCTCCCACAGTCTGACGTAGTCCAATCCCTGGCAACCGAAGAAAAAAGGTGGCTGGACGCGTCTCCCAGGTACACTGCTACCCTGGAACATTTTGAGACGTGGCTTAACCTGGATGAGGCCCCAAAAAGATGTTATGAATTCGAACCAGGCCAGAGTCTGAAAAGGCAAAAGGCTCTCGTTTACTAAGAAAACTACAGAGGAGGAGAGTTTTAGGGGAGCCCAAACTCCCACGTAACAACACAAAGATAAGAATAGGCCAAAACATGTTGGGTTATCCCTGAAAAAGTAGTTCCCTGAGAGTGAGAAGATCCTTAAACCAAACTGAAACCCTCATTTTGTAACCCCTCGCACATCCAGGATTGGTGGGTTTTGGATCCACGCATCGATTGGTCGTTTTCCAGTATTCTCATTGGTCCTTATTGATATTCATTCTGGACCAATCATTTTCTCAGGGCATGAAATGATTGGTCAAGTCCCCTGTCCAATCACCGCACGCCCCACTTTGACTACTGCCCCCACCAAACCCTGGTCCTCCCCAGGACCCACAAAAAACACCCATCAACTCACCCCAAAACACAAATTCCCAACCCAGGTCCAATTGAACGCATTTAGAACCCCACTTCAAACAGCTTCCTTCTACGTATGACCATCCATTAATTTCTCCTTCAAGGGGAATTCTGATCTTCCCTACATCAACAATACTCTTCTCTTATCTAAGCAATGCATCATGAAGGAAGCTTTCTATGCTCTACAGTCCTAACTAAATGAAGCCTCGCCAAGAAAACCTCAAAACATTGCATGTGCTATCTATGGCACAGCTCCTCTTCAAAATCAGGCGATGGCCAAAGCTCTAGCCAATGATGATGCGTCCCCTTTTCCCCTCTTTGTGCTGGTGTTCACAGGGGTCCCAGGATGAGGGAAAAGAGAGAATCTTGACTCCAAGTTTCAGAAGGTTGATTTATTCTTCCATGACACATATGCTATAAAAATGATATATGAGAAGAATACTAAAAGAAGGAAAGAAAGGATTTCATCTGAAAGGCTTGCAAGAAAAGGGAAAGAATGAAATGATAATTAAATCATGTCACTGACTGGACAACTGGACTGTGATTGGCCATTAATTAGAAACAGCCACACGAGACCAATCAAAGATGCACCTGTTGCATTCCACAGCAGCAGATCATTCTTGTTTACATTTTCGTTCTTGAGGCTTCTCAGGAGAAAAATCCTGGCAGAGGGATGTTTCAGAAAAGATCATGGCGCCGCCTGCTCTCAGCTGGCAGGGCACAAGGGCCTCTTGAGCCGCAGGCATCTCCTCTGCGCTCTACTTGCACTTGCTTTCCCCAGTTAAGGCAAGCAAAGCCGCTTGGCTCAGGATGTTCTTTGGGCTTCTGAAAGGCTCTGGCCACTTAGCTACAGCATGGCAAAGAAGGGAGTCTTACAAGGCTCTGCATATTTTAGAGTTTTATTGTCACTCCAGCTGAAACAAAGTATCCCCTGGCTACTTCTGCCTCTTCAGCATTCTGTCCTGCAGGTGGCCTGCTCAGGCTGACAGCTTGGGGCACCTGCAGGCTCCAGTTCTGCTGCAGCCCAGCTCTTCCTCTCACAGCTGACTTCTTATTGTGACAATTTGTTCATTTCTAACTCAAAGATACCTCAGAGCTTCCCTCAATTAACAATCCACTGCTCTAAGCTAAACAACCCTCTTGTATCTAAGCTACCTACGTTCTATAGTCCTTAAAAGTTGCTCCCTACATGTCCTAAAGATTGGAAAATATTCTCTTTTGGAGAAAAACACAACCGAGCTTTCGATTGAACCTGAAACCTAAGCTAAGCTAAGCAAAGCTAACCTAAACTAATCTAACCTAACCTAACCTAACCTAACCTAACCTAACCTAACCTAACCTAACCTTACCTATCCTAACACCTAAAGTGACCCATTTAGAAAACCTACTCCTATTTCCTATCTACAGCCCAGCTCCTCCTCCAACTCAGGGGATGGCTGAAACTCTGGCCGCAGATGACACATGCCCTTCTCCCTCCTCTCATCTGGCGGGGCACGAGGCGCAGGCATCTCCTCTTCAGGCGCAGGCGCCTCCTCTCCAGTCTTCCTGCACTCCCTTGGCTGAGATGATGAGAGCAGCCAGGCTGGAGGCAGGATTGCCTGCGGTCACAAAGGGATGCTGCCCAGAGGAAAAAGGAAACAAAGAAAGGAAGCCTTACTTTCCAGGAAGGCCTGCTGACGGGCTCAAGCAGGACTCCTTGGCTACCAGAAAGACACACCAAGAGCACCGAGGAATAGCAGCGTGTCCGCCTGCGCCTTCCTGTCCTGGCAGCCGTCTCAGCCACGTGGCCCACACTCCTCCTCACGCCTTCCTGCAGGCGTCCTCAGCTGACAGGCCTTTTTGCCCCTTTGCTTTTTCTTACCTGCAGGAGTTCCTGGGCAGACCAGCGCCTGTCCTCATCAGCCTGCAGGCAGCAGCGGAGGAAGTCGCGTAGGAGAGCCGAGTGGTGCCTGGGGTTCTGCAGTTTTGGGGGCCCGTTTCTTTCGATCAGTTCAAAAACCTACAGCACATGGATGCAAGAGGACACTCGACCTGCTCCTTTGCTAGCCACTTCATCAGCTCTCTGTGCACAGAGCCCCCTTTCGAAGCTGCACCTTACCCTGAGACGGGTGTCGCGCTCATAAGGAGCTTCCCCTTCCACCATTTCCAGCCCCATGATGCCCAGGGACCAGATGTCTACTTTGGGGCCGTAGGCTTCTCCTCTCACCACCTCCGGTGCCATCCAGCTGGGAGTGCCCACGCTGGAGCTGCGCTTGCCGCGCTCAGGGCTGAGCTGGGCACAGAGGCCAAAGTCAGCTGAGGAGAAAAACAAAGCCTGTCAAAGCCAGCTACCACTGGCAAAGCAGCCAAAAGCCCGCTCACAGCCCGGCCAGGCCATGCTGAGTCGAGCTGAGAAAGCGGCTGAGCTCTCCTGCCACGTGCCTGGAGCCAGCGAAAGAAGAAGCCATCGGCCACTTCAACAACACCCTGAACATTCGCGCACCGGCCAAGCGGCGCTCCTGGCCAAGTGGCACTCACCAAAAGGCAGCCCCACAGCACAGGCTGCAAATTGCCGCACCTGCACAGGGATACCCACCCAATTTGACAGATCCATCGGTGCCCACAAGAACGTTGCAGCTTTTGATGTCTCTGTGGATGACTTGGCGGCAATGAAGGAAATCAAGTCCTTGCAGGCACTGAGAGAGAAAAAAGAGGGAGGCAAAGTTAACACGCAGGATATCATTTCATCCTACCAGAAAGGAAAGAGCCCAACAGGATTGACAGCTTTCCCAGGGAATTGGGAGCCAGGGCACAGCATCATGCTGCTGTCACAAAGAAGAGCTTGCTGCTTCAACACTCTTGGAAGTTTTTGCTACATTTCCAAGCCAAGGCATCTGGGCTTGCAAAAGTTCCACCAGCCATCGGTACAAAGCGCGTCACCTTTGGCTGGGAGGCGGCACGGCAACGATTGCTGGCAAAGCCCAGTGGCAGCAGAGGAGGAAGCGGCGCCTTAGACCTGTGCCAGAATCTGTTGCCACCTGGGCTGCAATGTTATCCTTGGAAGCTGAGGACAGCTCTTTCCCTTAGCTTGAAATTCTGCCACCGCCATGCTGCCTTCCAGTGGTAAGGAATGTAGGACAGACAGACAGGCTGCAGGCAAGCATTGCGAGGCAAAGCTGCCAAGAGGAAACAAGTGAAAGCAAGCCAGTGAGGCAGCACCAGCGCCACAGGTCAGACAGCATAAAAGAGTGCAAGAGCAGAGCCTAAGGAGTGCAGGGACGCCGGCAGGCAGTTCCCTTCCCACGCTCTTTCTTCTCCTCTGTGTCTTGGCGGAAGCAGCAGCAAAAGAAGGCTGAGAGCCAGAAATCGCTGCTCTCCTTAACCTCCAGCTGACAAGCAGCATCCTGGCAGGCCTGGCCAAGCACAAGCGGGATCCCTCACCTCCCGACAGACAGCGCCTATCTGTCCTTCCGCCAGGTACACCGCACAGAGCACATCAAACAAGGTGCCGCCGTCCACAAACTCCATGGCCAGCCAGAGCTGCGCATCCACCAGGTAGCTGGAAGAAGAAAAGCACGGCATGGAAAGAGAGCAATGGGCACAGCTCAGTCACCCGAGGGCCTGAGCACGACTTTTGCCACTGCTCTCCAAGCTACGTGTGCCGCAAGAGACTATTGAACAGCAGGTCAACCTCCTGCCACCCTCTGGAGACGAGCGGAGAAATGGGAAAGAGCTCCGTTCTCTGCCACTGACCAAAGGGCATTGTCTCTTCTGGCTTGCACTAGCTAAAGCTGCATTGACGTGACCGTACGCCAACCTGTCTAAGTAGGTGACAATATTGGGATTCCTGTTGTCCCTCATGGCCAGGATTTCGTTGGCAGCCAGCTCCTCGGACATCCCCTCCTCAACGGACATGATCTTGATGGCCACCTGAAAGGACACGGGCGACGGTTGACTTGAGAAGACGCGCCCTGCTCGAGATCACAAGGAGCACGCAGCCAGTGCTTGTGCAATCAGGCAGCCAGCTGTGCCAAAGTGCCTTGTTCCTAGACAGCAGAGCTTAGCAGGAGCACCAAAGCCCATGCCAAATGCATTCTGCACCCTGAGCTTAGACTGTACTTGAGAGGAACAGCCTCTGTGGCAGACATGGAGCGGCCAGCCAAAGCTCCAGGCAGGGCTGACAGCAGCGGGGAAAGCGCTGCAGAGCTGCAAAATGCCATGGTGCTGTTGGCACTTTACCTGTTGTCCGCTGCTGGTGTCAAGGGCTTTATAAACAGCTCCGAAGCCCCTAGAAAGAAAACAGCAGCAGAAAAAGGCCATTTATCCCTGGCACTGAAAGCAAGCCTAGGCAGGAGATCTCCCCAGGCTGCCTGCATGCCTTCAAAAGGGCCCGGCTGCGGCGTCTCTTTTTTGGCCAACAGCACATCAGCCCGTGAGCCCTCTGCCATGGGGGCCAGGCTGTCCCAGGGAGCACTAGGGTCCGGCATGAAGACCAAGGCCCGCTGGAAATCCCCAAGGCAAGCGCCCATTTAGGACACTTCCAAACCTAAAGGGAACTCTCTCTTTGTGAGGGTGTGCATGCATGTGTGTGTCAAGAAAGTGAGAACAATTAGAGTCAGAACACTGTCTTTGAAAATCTGACATTTCTTGGATGCCGAGGTGCTCTTTCAGGCCATAAAGTTGCCGGGGCAGGGCGTTTTCCAGCTCCTGCTCCTCAGCGCTGCAAGCTAGACATTGCCAGCATCAACTTGTCTTTGAGGAGCCCTTTGCATTGCACTGACTGAGCAGCGCTGGCAGGCGACAGGAGGTCAAGCCAGAGTCTGACCGTGATTGGAGCTTGCCTGACTTCACGCTTGATTTTGCAGCAGCCAAAGACCCGGCCCACACTTTTGGGAAATGACCTGACGTCACACTTACCCTCGTCCGAGTTCTTCAAACGCCGTGTATCTGCTCATTGGCTGGCCCACACTCACAATGCTCCCTGAAAGACAAAAGCAGGCCTGCTCACTTGCACGCACAGATGCCACTCCCTAGACCATCCCAAAGGCAGCCCCACCGCCAGCAGCTGTGGGCCCTTTTGGCTCCCTTGGCTTCCAAGTGCTGAGAGCAGCAAATGGGAGGGCCATCTTCTGCACCTTTCATCGGGTGGCCTTTGCAAGGAGGACTTCATTGCTTTCAAGCACAGCTTGATAAGCCAAAAGGATGAGCCCTTAAGAAGGGGGCCCAAAGAGGTAAGCAAGGGCCTTTGCAGCCTCTGCAGTCACACCCCCCCATCACTGGCAAGGCTACCTAGAAGCAAAAATTGTCTGAGCCGCGGGAGGAGTAAGAAGGAGAGCCAAAAAGCAGCTGGGGCCAGAGAGCTGCCTGGGGCCTACGCACTTGCTAGGTGCCAGCCTTCTGCTCAAGCAGAAACAATCTCTGCTTTTCTCTTTGGCACAGAAGGCAGCCCAGGCAGAGCCATGGCAGGCCCAGCCGCCCTCACAGGCAGCAGGAACTCCCTGAGCGCTGCCGCACTGCCTCAAAGCACAGCAACAGGTTCTGCAGAGGGCCCTGAGGGCCTCTGGCACCGGGGGGAACTTCTGGCGCAGCCTACACCCAGACACGCACGCAAGGCACTGCTCTGGCACACAGGAAATACAGCGGACGTACTCAGTGTCTTCAGGCCCTGCTCCTCTCTGCTCTCGGCCTGCGGGGCTGCGCTGCTGGATGAAGTGCCAGCAGCGGGGGGCCAGCTGGCTGCTGCAGGCCATGCTGCTCCGGCGGCACCAGGCTGAATTGCAGAGCGGGTGTTGAGCTGGGACAAGAAAGGATTGCCCGTCAGAAGGGTGGCTGGCACAGATGCCCAGCACAGCGCACGCCACTAGCAGGGCCTTGGGAAGATGCCCTCAGCCACCGCCAGGCCTCTCCAGCTATTGGGCCCTTTTCCCATGTCCCCTTCTCAAAGGCAATGGCAAAAGAACAAAGGCTATTTTGATCCAGTCCCTGGTGGCCGCTTCCATGCTCCATTGTTTCAACTTTTCTGCTAGACACTGGCAACAATGGAGCGATGGGCTTGTGCAGATGCACAAAGAGATCAGAGCATAGCCCCAGAGCCTCCTTCCTTTCTTCCTCCTGTGTTTTCGCGGGCAATGAAATCGCCCCGGAGGTGGCGTGCAACCGTCTGCTCAGAAACCCGGAGCATGTCCCTCCTCTGATCTGTTTCACGGATTTCCCCTCTCCATGTCAGCCTTTAGGCAGCGGCCCTTCGGAGCCGCCTTCCAGCCCTGCCCAGACCCACGCGCCCTTTCCCATGCAGAGCTGAGCAGGATTCTCCTCCCAAAACTCTGCTCTGACCGCCTGCAAGCCCAGCGCAGCCTACATTGTGCCTGAAGCTAATTAGTCCATGCAGAGGGCAGGTCCCTTCCAGGGGCCACTGCCTGCCAAATACCCCGCCAGGCTGTCAGCTGCCTCTTTGGGCCGCTCTGCCCGCTGACCGCAGGCAGCCTGCACTGCCACCGGCCACAAGGGGCTGACTCCTACCCTGGCAAGAATTGAATGCTGCCTCTTGTCTATTGCCAAGAGACATTCTCGGGCCCTCTCAGCATCCCAGCCAAGTGATGCTTGAAGGTCAAAGTTGAGAAGCCATTGGCCAGGCCTCTCTGGCTTGGCTGAAGCAGCACTACGTCACGGCAGGCACACAGCCCCCAGCACCTTAAGCCACGAGCAACAAGGCCTGCTCCAAGCAAACCTTGAAGCTCGGCCCTGCAGCCAAGGCAGTGCCAAGCTCAGCTGCCACTTACTGGCTCTGCACTTTCAGGCTGTGGAGGAGCAGCAGCTGGAGGCTTGGTGTTCCTTTGCTCCTCTTCAGCCTCGTCCTCAATGACAGAGGGAGCCAGAGGAGCCGCTGAGCCTGCTGCTGAGCCCTGCAGACAGACACAAGTGAGAGAGACAGGCGAGAGCCAATCCCTTGGCAGCTGCTTTCTCTTGGCAAGGGAAAGGACCCAGGAGAAGGGCAAATGATACACTTGGATGCAAGTGGCACTCTGAGTCAGGGAAACACCAGGAAGAGGGCTGAATCAGGTGCTAGTCCGTCTTGCTGTGCATTTCAGCTTCCCTGCTGCCTAGAAGCAGCAAGACCCCTGGAGCTGTCCCATTTGCCATTCATCTCTTGAAAGGCTCTTCCTTGGAAAATCAGCAAACAGCTCCCTTTGCTACTGCTGATGCCACCAGGCACTTGGCCTTTCTTTCAGCCTGCCACGCTGGCACTCCACTGCACTCTACTGCCAAAGGCCAAGCTGGCAGAAGTGCCGCACAATTCTCCCACGCCAGCAAGGTCAGAGCTTCCTTTGCCACTCACCAAAGGACAGGCTTGTCTCCAGCCACGTGTCAGGTGACCTGCAGGGAGCAAGGGAAAAGTGGTGGCTTCTCCATGGCCATTTTCTTCCCAAATAACCTGGGTCAGGTTATTTGGCAAGAAAAGAGCAGAGCCAAGCAAAAGCCAGGTGATGCCAGCCCCAGGATGAACCTTTACTTACGAGTCAGCTGGGTCACGTAGTAGACAGAATAAGCCACAGAAAAGACGGTGCAAACCGCGGCACAGACTTGCCCGATCATTTTGGCAGTGCTGTGCGGGTTTGCACTCTGAATGCCACCCAAGAGAAATGGAAGACTCCTCTCGGGTGCAGACCGTCTGCTGAGAGCTCGTTGATCGCAAGGATCCTGCTGCAGGGAGCGAGCGGAAGAGCTGCTCTGCACAAGCAGGCCTTGCGCGCCCCAGGACAACGCTGCGCTGACAGCACTGTGACGTGGCGCCGCTCCCTTGACCTCACAATAGCAGCTGCCCTGGCTTTGTTGTGCCCAGCAAGCCCACCCTCTCTAGAGCTGAGGCAAAAGGAAGGCCTGGCAAATTCTCCTTAGTCATAAAGCAGTAGCAAATGACATCACAGTCCATAGGGCAGTGCTCAAGGCATCCCAGGAGAGCCCAGAACAATGAGCCAGCCCTCCTAGCGTCCAAGAAATCCAAGCAAACATGACTTTTGGTCCCAAAAGCTTGGATTAAAAGCAAGTGTGCTTCTTCTAGGTGGCATCTTACTTGGTTCTGAAACGCCTCACTTCTTCCATGCCATTTAGGGGGCAAAAGAAGCCAAGAGAATAAATGGCCAGGAGCATTGTAGGCTGCAGCTGCTTCTCGAGCACGTGGGTGCATGCTGACCTTGGCTCTGACTGGGTTTGGAGGCCGACGTCCCGTTGTGGCAGCTGGCTTAGCTCTTGACGCAAAGCTCCTCTCGTCCTGCTGGCTGTTTCTCAGGCAACTGAAAGTCTCAGCGCGTCCGGAAGAGCTGTGCGCTGCGTCTTGGCTTGCCACACTTGTGTTGTGTCAGAGCTCTGGCAGCGGCCTGCGGCCCACTGCTCTGCAATGGCCTGCAGATGTCGAGCCCAAAGGAGGCCCCTTTGGAACAGGCCAAAGCTGCAGTGGGAGGGATGTTGGCCCCAGCTCCATGCTCCCTGTAAGATTCCTTGCAGAGATTTGGGCAGCCACATCCCAGTACTAATGAGATGCAGTCATTCCCTTCTCTGTCAAAATCTTGAGGCAGACCCAGGAGGCATCTTGAAAGTGGAACCAAGTACTGGGTGGGAGGGGGCAAAAAGTGCACGCAGCTCCTCTGCAAATCAACTCTGTTCACCCGTGGAATCATGATGCATGGCTTAGCTCCCTATCCTTGTGCTTTCCTTGCTTGTGACTCAGCACAGACATGTCCTCTGATAACAGACAGCACAGCGCCTTGAAAGGAGCTTTAGCCTGGGCTCTTCCCACTTGGCATGCTGAGGGTGGCATTTGAAAATCAAGGCAATTGCTGAAGGGCCCAGAATTCCCTTGAAATTCTCTTGCTGAAACACTGCAGTTGTTAGCCAGAAGAGTTGCCTCCATGTGAAAGCGTCTCATTTTCCCCATTTGCAAGTCAGCTGCCATTAGCCAGCCAGCTGGAGGGCTTAGAGAAGGAAGCATGACAGCTAAGCTTGGAAAGCCGGGCGTTGGCTCTCAGAGCCCCTTGAGCAGAGCGCTTTGCTGCTCCAAAGGTTGAAGAGAGGGCACTGTTAGGAAGATGTGCCATTTCAGCCCTCCTTTGCTTTTCAATCCCAAGGGATTGGCAGCAAGGGGGGACAAGCAGGGCCTGGCCCCTCCTCCTGCCCTGTTGGCAGCTGCAGCTGGCACTGAGGGATACCAGGGCACATGGGAATAACAGCTCTGCCAGGCAGGTGAGGCGCTCTGGGAAGGGGGAGAGCCTTGGGCTGCTGGCAGGCAGCGCAAAGCCATGAACGGGACGGCCCGTCAGGAGCAAACGGCTTCCAAGGCGCCGGGCGGCTTAGGCACAGCGTGACATGGGAGGGAACATTCCAGGCCTCTGCAGCCTTTTGAGTTTGTATTGCCAGTCCTGCTGAAACCAAGGGCTGCAACAGAGAACCTTCTGCTTTCTTCACCATCTTCACCATCCTCATCATTTTGTCCTCCAGCTGGCCAGTTCCGGCTGACAGGGTGCAGCACATCTGCTGAATGCCAGCTTCTTCTATCTAGCTTTGTTATGAAATTGAATGAGGCTAGATTTTCAGAAGGAAAAAAGCTCTCCTTTTAATAAGAAGAAAATTATAGTCGACAGGGGGTTTGTGAGAAGCCCAAACTCCTCTCCCAAAACCTAAAGATAAGTATGGCTCCCAAACACGTTCTTCTTTCTCATTATAAAAGTAGTTCCCTCAGAGGGAAAAGAACTTCATACCCAACCAAAACCTTCATTTTATTACCCCTCACCCGTCCAGCATTTGTGGGTTTTGAATCTGCACGTCAATTGGTTGTTTTCCGGTGTTCTCATTGGTCCTTATCGATATTCATTCTTTACCAATCATTTTCTCGGGGCATTGAATGATTGGTCAAGTCCCCTGTCCCATCACCTCATGCCCCCCTTCGACTATCGCCCCATCCAAACCCTGGTCCTCCCTTCCCCAGGACCCACAACAAACAGCCACCAACTCACCCCAAAACACCAATTCCCAACCCGTGGGGATCCACAAAATCAGAGGGTTTTGGGAAAGCTGCAAAAGGCAGGCCTCAGAGACACCAGTACTGTGATTAGAGCTAGGGAGTAGCCATGCAGTAGGTCAGCAAAAAAATTATTTAATATGTAGAAAAACAAGGACAAATACAACAATGGTCTGTGTATTAACGCTGGTCTAGAATAACTCCCTAAGCTGTAGAAAAGTTTATTTAACAAGATATAAGAAGTTTGAAGCTTTATAATGGAGCTCTGTGCATTGTGTTTTAAGGCTTACAAGCAGGTATTGCATTTGGTTAAAACAATACTGGCTTATTCGAAATAAGCAAGTATTTTTTTAACCAAAGGTACGTGTGCTTATAACCATCGATGGAACTACTGTAAATATGCTTCTGCTTTGTGTGATTGGTCAAAAACCTTATAAAGTCAGTTGTAACATTAAGTTCTTTGTCTGCTGCCTGGGATGTGAGCTGCTAGCATCTTCCCATTGTCGTAACCATGTAATGAGACTGATGCTGAAAACTAAGACAGCTCAAGGCACGTCCACAGCAGTCCCGTCCCGTTTGTGATTTGTACATTGCCCCCCGCCGGCGATACCAACCCAGCCCCAATTCAAATTGAACCCCACTTATTGCAACTCCCCCCTCGAAAACATTGATCGGGCTTTAGCCCGCATCAGTATTTTCAACAGTTTCTTAATTTGTTTCTTCTTCAAGGGTGTACAGTTGTCTCAATTTCTGGTATTGCCTGTACATCTCAGTGGCTGACTCAGCAATCTCTGAGCTCTGGTCTGGTTCCAATCCTAGTTCTTGTCATAGCAGCTTTCTTTCTTTAAACCTTGTTCATAAACCCCATGTCTCATTTTTCCTTCAATCACTCTCCTTTCTGAACAGATCCATTTTTCTTCCATAGGGTATTCCCCTTTTAACTTCTCTTTGAAATTCCCTATATTTTTGTGTAGCCAATGCATTTTTCCGTCTTCTATACAGGTGGTTAATGACAAAAAGTTGATACAATTGGGGCTGGGCTTTGTGTGCATTCTAAGGACAGCAGTCCAAGAATCTCCTGCATACAGAGGATAGTGGCATTGCTCACACGGCAGTGGGGGTCCGGTACGGGCTACTCTCCCAACCATGTCTCCCCTCCACAGAGGATCAGCGACTCTGTGGTAAGAATATAACCTGATCCGATCTTGCCCCCTACTTTCCTTGTTTATTTCTGGGAGATACTTACCAGCTACTGCTGCAGGAGTCTACCTTCCCCTTTGCATCAACCTGTTTCTTCGTCTTTTAGGGCCACATTGCTAGACGCGTGGGAGAATGCTCTCTCTTTTCCTGAGTCTCAGGATCTGTATTAATTAATACCAGGGAGTAAAACAATTCTTTGACAACTCATATAATTACACCCCCCGTAAATAGGAAAAAAGAAAAAAAAGTTACAAACTTTCAATTAGGTATTTTACAATAAATCGAACAAAGTTCCATTATAACTCATAACCTATGTGTCTTCTTATGGTGTTTCTGATGTCTTCTTCCTTAGAATCAGCTTAGGGTTACTTAGCTGAGGTCGGAGATGGTCCCTCGGGTGCTGAAAGTGGTTCTCTCACTTGGGTGACACGTGTCCATCCTCATTCCTGTGTTCAAAGAGCTGCTTTGGTGATCAGTAAAATTTGGAAAGGACCTTCCCACTTTGGGATGAACGGTTGTTCTCTCCAGGTCTTGATTAATACCCAGTCAGTAGGTTGGAATTTATGGGCTTTGAAATCAATGGGAGTAGTTTGAGGAAGATATCCCTTACTTCTTAATTCCTCTGAAGTGCAGGGTATAGTCTTTCTATATTTTCTCACACCCTATTCTCCTTCTTCGTACGTTCCTGCATTTTCTGAAGTTTTTAAGAACGGTAAACCAAACATCATTTCATCTGGTGAAACTCCTATATCTGCCCTTGGCTTAGTCCTGATTCTCATTCGTGCCAGAGGGAGACATTTCAACCAATTTATCTTTGTTTTTTCTGTTAATTTTGTAAGAGTTATCTTAAGAGTCTGATTCATTCTTTTTACCCTCCCAGAACTTGAGGTCTCCATGGAGTATGAAATTTCCAGATGATATTTAGGGCATTCATTAGTTGTTGTAATACCTTAGCTGTAAAATGAGGACCTCTATCGGAGAAAATAATATTAATTATTCCTTATTGGGGTATGATTTGTTCTAATAAAATTTTGCTTAGAGTCTCTGCAGTTGCTTTCGTTGTTGGATATGCCTCCACCCAATGAGTTAGATGGTCTAGTATTACTAGTAAATACTTACACCTCTGTACCTGTGGGAATTCCGTAAAGTCTGTTTGTATACATTGCAATGGTCTTTTTGCTAACTCTCTTCCCCCTTGAGGTAATTTTCTCATTACTTCTCTGTTTATCTTCTGGCATATCACACATTCTCTGGTTATAATTTTGGCAATTTCCCATACCCCGATACATACGTAAGTTCTCATAAAATGATTGCACAAAGCTTGAGTGGCCCAGTGGGTTGAGACATGTGGGTCCTCTAATATCTTCCTAGTTAATGCTTTGTTTAATACTTGTCTACCGTCTGGCATCCTGCGTTCTCCTTTTTCATTTTGGTCTGCACCATGTTTTAGTAACTCTTCTTGTTCTTTTTCATTAAATATAGGCATCCCCTCCTTTCCTCCATCTTCCTCATTTTCATCTCCTATTTCATTTAGTTTGAGGATCTTTTCTGAATTCTGCAGTGCGGCCCTCTTTGCAGTTCTATCTGCCAAGTTGTTCCCCTTTATTTCTCTGCTATCACCTTTGTGGTGTCCTTTTGTATGTACTACTGCAATTTCTTTAGGCCCTTTCAAAGCTTCTAGCACTGCTCTTATGAGGCCGTCATGAATCAAGGTTTTTCCTTTGGAGTTAACAAATCCTCTCTCCACCCAGATTTTCCCAAAGGTATGTACTACCCCATAAGCATATCTACAATCAGTGAATATAGTGCCACTCTTTTTGTCCAAACATTTCAGTCCTTTTAATAGTGCATCAATCTCCCAACACTGTGCAGACCAATTCACAGGAAGCTTTCCTTCTTCCACAACTCTCATTGTACGTCCATCTACTATGGCATATCCTGATACTCTTTTCCCATCACCTACACCTGATGAACCGTCTATAAAAAGCATTTCTCCCTTAGACAAAGGTTGTCCTAATAGATCCCCTCTGACTTTTATCTGTCAATCTATCGTTTCAAGACAGTGATGTTCCAATTCTTCCTTTGGTTCTCCATTTAAGAACTGCACAGGGTTCTGAATTCTTGCTGTAGCTAATTCTTGATTTTCATTGTTGTTTAAAATCAGTTCATACTTTAAAAGTCCACTGTCTGAAATCCACTGGCATGCTCTTTTACTTCGGATACTCTTTCAATCATGCGGAGTATACACCTTGCTGTTGTTACCTAATGTTAACTTGGAACCTCCTTCTAGGAGAACTGCAGCTGCAGCTACCACTTGGAGCCAAGCAGCCCAACCTCTGACAACCGGGTCTAAGAATTTTGAGAGGTAGGCAATGGCCTTCCGCACTCCACACCATTCTTTTACAATCACACCATAAGCTATTCCTTCTTTGGCGTTAACAAACAGTTCAAAGTATCTATTCAAATCCAGTAAACTTAACACTGGGGCATTTGCTAATTTTTCCTTTAATTCTTCCAGCTGCTTCTCATCATCTTCACCCCAGTTTATAGGCTCATCTTCCACCAAATTGTTACATAGGACTTTAACTAATTTTGTGTGTCCATCTATCCGTATTTTACAATATCCAATGAATCCAAGTAATTTCCTTACATCCCTTTTTGGTTTAGGTGCTGCTAAAGTTAGTATGCCCTGAATTGAATCAGCATCAATCAGCAGGTCTTGTATCTTTGCCCAGTTATGTGACCCAGATATTTTACTTCAGGTTCAACAAATTGTAACTTCTTTTTGGATACTTGTAACCCTTTTCCCCCCAGGAAGTTCACCAATTAACCCTTGTTGCTTGTACCTCCTCTTTTTCTTCCCCAGAAATTAACAAATCATCTACATGCTGTAGAACCTGGGAATTTCCTACGGGTGTAAGTTGTTTTATGATTTCTTCTAGAGTTTGGCCAAACAAATTTGGTGACTCTGTGAATTCCTGAGGTAACCTTGTCCATTGCAGCTGTTGTTTCCTCCCAGTTTCCTCATCCTCCCATTTGAATGCAAACCATTGTCTACTTTCTTTTTCAAGTGGGCAGCAGCAAAAAGCATCTTTCAGATCTATAACACTAAACCATGCATGTTTTGATGGAACTTTACTTAATAAATTGCATGGATTGGCTACCACTGGGTATCGGGTAACGGTTTGCTTATTTACTTCTCGTAGGTCTTGGACTAACCGATACGTACCCTCTGGTTTCTTTATAGGTAATATAGGGGTGTTATGTGGGGACATATGTGGTTCTAGAATTCCTTCTTCAATCAGGTTTTTCATGACAGGTGTCAGTCTTTCTTTCCCTTCCACAGAAATTGGCTATTGTTTAATTCTTATTGGAGGAAGGGTGGGTTTCATTTTAACTTCTATAGGTGGAATGTTTAACAGTCCATGACCTCCCTCTTCTGCCCACAGCCTTAGATTTATACCCTTTTCATCTTCTTCCCTCAAAACCATCATCTTTGCTACCATATGTTTTCCCTCAGGTACTACTCCTATCTTTAGTTGCACCTGTTAATCCCGGCCTAGAAGGTTAGAATCTGATTCTGGCAAGTATAGCAGGTGTGCACAACCTTCTCTGAAACTTCCTTTTATAGACACTTCTTCAATGATGGGTACTTCAAAGGGGTTGTTTTCAGCCCCTCTAACTTTACATCTTCTGTTCCTAAGTTTGCATCCTTTAGGGATTTTTGAAACACTTGAACCATCTGCCCCAGTAGTGTCAACTAGAAATTCAATTTCTTCCCTCTGAGGGCCAGTTTCTAAGTTTGCCAGAGGCTTCTTTTGATGACCAATATCATCCCTCAGAGCATAGAGCTCCTGACACCCCTAGTCATCTCCTGTTTGCCTCCTTCCTAGGGTGTCCTGTTCTTGTGCAATGGCGTCATCGCTTCTTCTTTGTCTACAAAAACTCCTGGTGTGTCCCTTTTCTCCACAAGAAAAACATATGATATCGGCCCAAGGTGGTCTTCCTTCCACCCAAGATGTTCTACTTATCTCCATTTGGCTCTTTCTTGCTACTTGGTCCTTCTTTGAATTCACCCCCTTGAGGCCCTGCGTACTCGCCTTTTCTCGCTCCTGTCGATTCACTGCTTCCGCACCCTGCACTTTCCCTAGCCACTGCTACCATGATTTTTGCTTTCGTCTGGCCTTTTCTTCATCCTTCCTTAAATATACCTTTCGTGCCTCCCGTAATAACTCCTTCATTCCTTTTTCTTGCCAATCGTCCAGCTTCTCTAAATTTCTCCTGATGTCGTCCCAGGCTTTTGGTACAAATTGAACTTGGACTAGTACTTGTCTTTCTGGACTGTCCTCATCAACACTAGAATACAACTGAAAATTTCTTTTTCATCTCTCTAATCAGGCACTAGGTGACTCATCCCATTCCTGATAGCTATCAAATGCCAGTTGAGCATTATTTCTTCTAGGGACGGCTTCTGTTATATCTCCCTCTTATAATTAGGGGTCTGTATTGTCTCATACTTCTTCTTCCCTCCTCTTGATTCGGGTCCCAGTTGGGTGGATTGAGAGGCGTCTCCTCTTCCCCTCTGGGACAACTTTGATTCTCCCTCCCCTAAATTTTCCTGCCTGCTGCACAAATCATTTGTACTTCCTCTGAGGAAAGGAGTATTTCTAAAATTGAATTAATTCTTCCCATGTGTAATGATTGGGTCCTAAAAATGGATCAAGTTGCTGTGAGATGCCTATGGGAGCTTCTAATTAAGGTATTAGGTTTCATTTCTTTCCTAAAATTTCTAACCTCAGAGGTGGTTAATGGGGTATTCACAAAAACCAACACCGCCTCTGCCCCACCCCACCCCTCCCCCCCCAACCCCACCCCATAGGCACTTCCCTTAGAGGAAACACCTTTGCAATTCTCCCACCTTCATCTAGAGTTTCCTTTGCTTGGAACCTGGTATGATATTGATGGCTTGCTACATGCTCATCTGGTTCAATTCACTTCTTTTCCTCTATATCTTTACAACAACAGGCCCTTTTCACTCCCTGACCTTTTGTTCTCAAACTTTCCTCCTGCTTTTGACTCTCAGTATGTTTGGCTATAGGAGACAAATAAAAAGAAATGTTTTGTGATGTTCCAGGAATAAGAATAGGGGAAGAGGTACTTTGGGTTATGGGTTGAAGTATGGGGGGAAAATAAAGAGGGGTATTTTGGAAAGTCTTAGGAGCCAAGATTGGGCTATGGATACTCTGAGTGGTACTAGAGACCGCTGTCTGGGTACTTGAGGAACTGGAGGGAATCTGCAAAACGGAAGGAGTACCAGAATGGGCAGGTTCTGGTATATTTAGAAAAGGAGGTGGTACAGAAGAGGGGATGCCGGGAGCAGGACCACTTGAATTAAAAGGTTGAGGTGATTTTAAAACTCCTGTGGGAGTAGATACTAAAATTGCATCCACCTCGTGAGAGGGTACCAAGGGCTACAAGGTTGGAGGGGGAGGAGGAGGAAGGTGGTCTATAGGAGGAGTCGGAGGAGGAAGGAACGGGAGGTTATCTAAGGGATCAGGAGGGGGCGGTGGAGGAAGATGATCTATAGGATCCCACCTCCTCTCTGGTAGCTTAATTTCTTCTTTTTCTTCTTCTCTGGATGCTTTATATACTTTTATTTCCTCTTCCTGTTTCTCCCTTACTAACCAACATTTTGCAGAACTAATCTCTTCCTCGCAAGGTTCTACTCAGGTATTGACATATCTATTTAAAGCTGTACATCGCCAACTTTCTTTTGTCCTGTACCAGGGCCAATAAACAGGTCCTTCAGCAATACTCTCTTTGGGCCATATTTCTGTACAGTACCTTATCATTTTGATTTTATCTAGATCCTTCACACCCTCATTAGTATCCCAATATACTAAAAGTTCACCTAAAGGACTACCAGGAGGTATTTTCTTAAAAACTTCCATCCCTTTTCTCTTCCTGCTGGCACTTTTTCCAGCACACAGTCCCATCTTTAACAAGCAATTGATACCCAATTGCAGTTTCATTTTTAAATAGTTTTATTAATTTTTATATTTATTTAAATTTTTTAATTTTAATTTTTTTATTTCTATTTTCTTTCTTTCTTTCTTTGATTTATTTCCTTTTTAATTTTTCATAAGGGATAAGTATTAGTTATTATGAGGAAGAGAAAATGATAATTACTGTGGAAAATATATTAATAACGGTTACTTTTAAAAGTTTGTTATTGTAAGAGACAAGACAAAAATGCCAACTTCAAGAAATATTTGACGTGCAAAACAAAGTATATATGGCGGCTTTGGTGGGAAACAAAACAAAAAAACATGGTGACTCAAAGAAATATTTCATGTGGGAAACAAAATAAATAAAGGGTTTTGGAATAAACATGTCAATTCAAATGAACATTTAAAACCTATGAATAGTGAAATGTCAAAATTAAGTCCAAAACCAAAAGTAATATCTATCCTTTTAGCTGGAAAACTAAACGATAATGATGGCTATTTCAAGAAATGAAACAACTTACAACCACTTGTTCAGCCAAATACAAAATGGCCTCTTCTCACCATGCACTTCACCAAATACAAAATGGCTCTCGCGAGCCGCTTGCCCAAAAGACAAAATGGCTACTCTGAAACAAACTACCTGCTCAACCAAATACAAAATAGCCGCAGCCAGTAACACACTCAACAGAAAACAAAATGGTCACGCTCAAACAAACCACCTGCTCACCCGAATACCAAATGAGCAGAGCCAGCCACCTGCTCAACAAAAGACAAAATGGCTACACTGAAACGAACCACCTGCTCAACCAAATACAAAATGGCCACAGTGGGGTTTTATACTTGCTCTCCCTGAGTAGCCGCCAGAGGACTTCTGGCTGGTCCTCACCTCCAAAGCTCACTCTGCAGGGATCCCGACAGCTGATGTACAAAGGGCTTCCACCGGAGTGGCTCTGCCTCTTGAATTGTTCCCTAGCTTAGACAGGTTCTAACCTCCCCTTCAGCCCTAGTGGCTGAAAGGGCCCTTCCCCAGCCGGCGGCCCTCCTCCCCCCTGAGGGTCACCGCACCTTTGAAGGTTAGGCCCCTCCGTTACCCATACGACCCCCTGAGGGGATCCTAGCTCAGGGTCCTGAGTCTGTCCCACCTACGACCCACCAGTGGGATCCTAGCTCGAGGGGTCCCTAACTCCTAAGGTTGGGCACCCTCCCCTTCCCCTGTCTCAGAAAGGGCCTCTCTCCTATACGATGGTTACTTTATCTGGCAGTCTCCCTATAGGAGTTTTTCTCCCACTCCTAAGGTCCTAGTTCCTCAGAGACTAGACTCCCCTGGTCTATCTCTGAGGAACAGCCCTCCAGGAGATTTGAGCTAGTGGTCAGAGCTTTTGCCCCTCACTCTGGGCACTCCGGCCCACTAACCCCCTCCACTCAGGGACAATGCCCCAAATTCCTCCTCGGAGCCTCCACTCACTGCAGGAACGAGAGCCTGAGCAGGTAAGGGCGGCTAGAGGAGGGTACTCCCCTGTCTCCCCTGCTCTAGGGGTCCCTAGGGGTACACGCACTCAACGACTGCAACACTCGCTTCCCCCACATACTCGCTTCGGGAGTCTGCACCTGCAGGCCCCGTCTCAATCACGCACATTCACTTCGCACCCCCTCGCACCTTGACCCCACTCGCACCGCTCAGAGGCAGTGTGAGCCCCGCTCCCTCTCAGAGGGCTCTCACCTTTTTGGGTTGTTGTGTCCTCTGAAGCCTTGGCTATAGGCAGCAATCCCTCCCACAGTCCGACGTAATCCAATCCAGGGCAGCCAAACAAAAAAAGGTGGCTGGACGCGTCTCCCAGGTCCGGTGCTGCCCTGGATGGGTAGCCTAACCCTGGTGAGGCCCCAAAAAGATGTTATGAATTCGAACCAGGCCAGAGTCTGAAAAGGAAAAATGCTCTCATTTACTTAAAAAACTGCAGAGGAGGAGAGTTTGAGATGAGCCCAAATTCCCACAAAACAACACAAAGATAAGAATGCGGCCGAAACATGTTGGGTTATTCGCGAAAAAGTAGTTCCCTGAGAGGGAGAAGACCCTTAAACCCACCAGGAAACCATCATTTTATACCCCTCGCATGTCCAGGATTGGTGGGTTTTGGATCCGCGCATCGATTGGTCGTTTTCTGGTATTCTCATTGGTCCTTATCGATATTCATTCTGGACCAATCATTTTCTCGGGGCATCAAATGATTGGTCATGTCCCCTGTCCAATCACCTCACGCCCCACTTTGACTACCACCCCCACAAAACCCAGGTACTCCCTAGGACGCACAAAAAACACCCATCAACTTACCTCAAAACACAAATTCCCAACCCAGGACTAATTCAAAACATATAGAACCCCACTTGAAACAGCTTTCTTCTACGTATGACCATCCATTAATTTCTCCTTCAAGGAGAATTCTGAGCTTCCCTACATCAACAATACTCTTCTCACATCTAAGCAATGCATCATGAAGGAAGCCTTCTATGCTCCACAGTCCTATCTAAATAAAGCCTTGCTCTAACTAAATAAAGCCTTGCCCAGAAAAGTTCAAAACATTGCATGTGCTATCTATGGCACAGCTCCTCTTCAAAATCAGGCGATGGCCAAAGCTCTAGCCAATGATGATGCGTCCCCTTTTCCCCTCTTTGTGCTGGTGTTCACAGGGGTCCCAGGATGAGGGAAAAGAGAGAATCTTGACTCCAAGTTTCAGAAGGTTGATTTATTCTTCCATGACACATATGCTATAAAAATGATATATGAGAAGAATACTAAAAGAAGGAAAGAAAGGATTTCATCTGAAAGGCTTGCAAGAAAAGGGAAAGAATGAAATGATAATAAAATCATGTCACTGACTGGACAACTGGACTGTGATTGGCCATTAATTAGAAACAGCCACACGAGACCAATCAAAGATGCACCTGTTGCATTCCACAGCAGCAGATCATTCTTGTTTACATTTTCGTTCTTGAGGCTTCTCAGGAGAAAAATCCTGGCAGAGGGATGTTTCAGAAAAGATCACGGCGCCGCCTGCTCTCAGCTGGCAGGGCACAAGGGCCTCTTGAGCCGCAGGCATCTCCTCTGCGCTCTACTTGCACTTGCTTTCCCCAGTTAAGGCAAGCAAAGCCGCTTGGCTCAGGATGTTCTTTGGGCTTCTGAAAGGCTCTGGCCACTTAGCTACAGCATGGCAAAGAAGGGAGTCTTACAAGGCTCTGCATATTTTAGAGTTTTATTGTCACTCCAGCTGAAACAAAGTATCCCCTGGCTACTTCTGCCTCTTCAGCATTCTGTCCTGCAGGTGGCCTGCTCAGGCTGACAGCTTGGGGCACCTGCAGGCTCCAGTTCTGCTGCAGCCCAGCTCTTCCTCTCACAGCTGACTTCTTATTGTGACAATTTGTTCATTTCTACCTCAAAGATACCTCAGAGCTTCCCTCAATTAACAATCCACTGCTCTAAGCTAAACAACCCTCTTGTATCTAAGCTACCTACGTTCTATAGTCCTTAAAAGTTGCTCCCTACATGTCCTAAAGTTTGGAAAATATTCTCTTTTGGAGAAAAACACAACCGACCTTTCGATTGAACCTGAAACCTAAGCTAAGCTAAGCTAAGCTAAGCTAACCTAAACTAATCTAACCTAACCTAAACTAACCTAACCTTACCTATCCTAACACCTAAAGTGACCCATTTAGAAAACCTACTCCTATTTCCTATCTACAGCCCAGCTCCTCCTCCAACTCAGGGGATGGCTGAAACTCCGGCCGCAGATGACACATGCCCTTCTCCCTCCTCTCAGCTGGCGGGGCACGAGGCGCAGGCATCTCCTCCTCAGGCACAGGCGCCTCCTCTCCAGTCTTCCTGCACTCCCTTGGCTGAGATGATGAGAGCAGCCAGGCTGGAGGCAGGATCGCCTGCGGTCACAAAGGGATGCTGCCCAGAGGAAAAAGGAAACAAAGAAAGGAAGCCTTACTTTCCAGGAAGGCCTGCTGACGGGCTCAAGCAGGACTCCTTGGCTACCAGAAAGACACACAAAGAGCACTGAGAAATAGCAGCGTGTCCGCCTGCGCCTTCCTGTCCTGGCAGCCGTCTCAGCCACGTGGCCCACACTCCTCCTCACGCCTTCCTGCAGGCGTCCTCAGCTGACAGGCCGTTCTGCCCCTTTGCTTTTTCTTACCTGCAGGAGTTCCTGGGCAGACCAGCGCCTGTCCTCGTCAGCCTGCAGGCAGCAGCGGAGGAAGTCGCGTAGGAGAGCCGAGTGGTGCCTGGGGTTCTGCAGTTTTGGGGGCCCGTTTCTTTCGATCAGTTCAAAAACCTACAGCACAAGGATGCAAGAGGACACTCAACCTGCTCCTTTGCTAGCCGCATCATCAGCTCTCTGTGCACAGAGCCCCCTTTCGAAGCTGCACCTTACCCTGAGACGGGTCTCCCGCTCGTAAGGAGCTTCCCCTTCCACCATTTCCAGCCCCATGATGCCCAGGGACCAGATGTCTACTTTGGGGCCGTAGGCTTCTCCTCTCACCACCTCCGGTGCCATCCAGCTGGGAGTGCCCACGCTGGAGCTGCGCTTGCCGCGCTCAGGGCTGAGCTGGGCACAGAGGCCAAAGTCAGCTGAGGAGAAAAACAAAGCCTGTCAAAGCCAGCTACCACTGGCAAAGCAGCCAAAAGCCCGCTCACAGCCCGGCCAGGCCATGCTGAGTCGAGCTGAGAAAGCGGCTGAGCTCTCCTGCCACGTGCCTTGAGCCAGCGAAAGAAGAAGCCATCGGCCACTTCAACAACACCCTGAGCATTCACGCACCGGCCAAGCGGCGCTCCTGGCCAAGTGGCACTCACCAAAAGGCAGCCCCACAGCACAGGCTGCAAAAGCCGCACCTGCACAGGGATACCCACCCAACTTGACGGATCCATCGGTGCCCACAAGAACATTGCAGCTTTTGATGTCTCTGTGGATGACTTGGCGGCAATGAAGGAAATCAAGTCCTTGCAGGCACTGAGAGAGAAAAAGGAGGGAGGCAAAGTTAACACGCAGGATATCATTTCATCCTACCAGAAAGGAAAGAGCCCAACAGGATTGACAGCTTTCCCAGGGAATTGGGAGCCAGGGCACAGCATCATGCTGCTGTCACAAAGAAGAGCTTGCTGCTTCAACACTCTTGGAAGTTTTTGCTACATTTCCAAGCCAAGGCATCTGGGCTTGCAAAAGTTCCACCGGCCATCGGTACAAAGAGCGTCACCTTTGGCTGGGAGGCGGCACGGCAACGATTGTTGGCGAAGCCCAGTGGCAGCAGAGGAGGAAGCGGCGCCTTAGACCTGTGCCAGAATCCGTTGCCACCTGGGCTGCGATGTTATCCTTGGAAGCTGAGGACAGCTCTTTCCCTTAGCTTGAAATTCTGCCACCGCCATGCTGCCTTCCAGTGGTAAGGAATGTAGGACAGACAGGCAGGCTGCAGGAGAGCATTGCGAGGCAAAGCTGCCAAGAGGAAACAAGTGAAAGCAAGCCAGTGAGGCAGCACCAGCGCCACAGGTCAGACAGCATAAAAGAGTGCAAGAGCAGAGCCTAAGGAGTGCAGGGACGGCGGCAGGCAGTTCCCTTCCCACGCTCTTGCTTCTCCTCTGTGTCTTGGCGGAAGCAGCAGCAAAAGAAGGCTGAGAGCCAGAAATCGCTGCTCTCCTTAACCTCCAGCTGACAAGCAGCATCCTGGCAGGCCTGGCCAAGCACAAGCGGGATCCCTCACCTCCCGACAGACAGCGCCTATCTGTCCTTCCGCCAGGTACACCGCACAGAGCACATCAAACAAGGTGCCGCCGTCCACAAACTCCATGGCCAGCCAGAGCTGCGCATCCACCAGGTAGCTGGAAGAAGAAAAGCACGGCATGGAAAGAGAGCAATGGGCACAGCTCAGTCACCTGAGGGCCTGAGCACGACTTTTGCCACTGCTCTCCAAGCTACGTGTGCCGCAAGAGACTATTGAACAGCAGGTCAACCTCCTGCCACCCTCTGGACACGAGCGGACAAATGGGAAAGAGCTCCGTTCTCTGCCACTGACCAAAGGGCATTGTCTCTTCTGGCTTGCACTAGCTAAAGCTGCATTGACGTGACCGTACGCCAACCTGTCTAAGTAGGTGACAATATTGGGATTCCTGTTGTTCCTCATGGCCAGGATTTCGTTGGCAGCCAGCTCCTCGGACATCCCCTCCTCAACAGACATGATCTTGATGGCCACCTGAAAGGACACGGGCGACGGTTGACTTGAGAAGACGCGCCCTGCTCGAGATCACAAGGAGCACGCAGCCAGTGCTTGTGCAATCAGGCAGCCAGCTGTGCCAAAGTGCCTTGTTCCTAGACAGCAGAGCTTAGCAGGAGCACCAAAGCCCATGCCAAATGCATTCTGCACCCTGAGCTTAGACTGTACTTGAGAGGAACAGCCTCTGTGGCAGACATGGAGCGGCCAGCCAAAGCTCCAGGCAGGGCTGACAGCAGCGGGGAAAGCGCTGCAGAGCTGCAAAATGCCATGGTGCTGTTGGCACTTTACCTGTTGTCCGCTGCTGGTGTCAAGGGCTTTATAAACAGCTCCGAAGCCCCTAGAAAGAAAACAGCAGCAGAAAAAGGCCATTTATCCCTGGCACTGAAAGCAAGCCTAGGCAGGAGATCTCCCCAGGCTGCCTGCATGCCTTCAAAAGGGCCCGGCTGCGGCGTCTCTTTTTTGGCCAACAGCACATCAGCCCGTGAGCCCTCTGCCATGGGGGCCAGGCTGTCCCAGGGAGCACTAGGGTCCGGCATGAAGACCAAGGCCCGCTGGAAATCCCCAAGGCAAGCGCCCATTTAGGACAATTCCAAAACTAAAGGGAACTCTCTCTTTGTGAGGGTGTGCATGCATGTGTGTGTCAAGAAAGTGAGAACAATTAGAGTCAGAACACTGTCTTTGAGAATCTGACATTTCTTGGATGCCGAGGTGCTCTTTCAGGCCATAAAGTTGCCGGGGCAGGGCGTTTTCCAGCTCCTGCTCCTCAGCGCTGCAAGCTAGACATTGCCAGCATCAACTTGTCTTTGAGGAGCCCTTTGTATTGCACTGACTGAGCAGCGCTGGCAGGTGACAGGAGGTCAAGCCAGAGTCTGACCGTGATTGGAGCTTGCCTGACTTCACGCTTGATTTTGCAGCAGCCAAAGACCCGGCCCACACTTTTGGGAAATGACCTGACGTCACACTTACCCTCGTCCGAGTTCTTCAAATGCCGTGTATCTGCTCATTGGCTGGCCCACACTCACAATGGTCCCTGAAAGACAAAAGCAGGCCTGCTCACTTGCACGCACAGACGCCGCTCCCCGGCCATCCCAAAGGCAGCCCCACCGCCAGCAGCTGTGGGCCCTTTTGGCTCCCTTGGCTTCCAAGTGCTGAGAGCAGCAAATGGGAGGGCCATCTTCTGCACATTTCATCGGGTGGCCTTTGCAAGGAGGACTTCATTGCTTTCAAGTACAGCTTGATAAGCCAAAAGGATGAGCCCCTAAGAAGGGGGCCCAAAGAGGTAAGCAAGGGCCTTTGCAGCCTCTGCAGTCACACCCCCCCATCACTGGCAAGGCTACCTAGAAGCACAAAGTGTCTGAGCCGCAGAAGGAGTAAGAAGGAGAGCCAAAAAACAGCTGGGGCCAGAGAGCTGCCTGGGGCCTACGCACTTGCTAGGTGCCAGCCTTCTGCTCAAGCAGAAACAATCTCTGCTTTTCTCTTTGGCACAGAAGGCAGCCCAGGCAGAGCCAAGGCAGGCCCAGCCGCCCTCACAGGCAGCAGGAACTCCCTGAGCGCTGCCGCGCTGCCTCAAAGCACAGCAACAGGTTCTGCAGAGGGCCCTGAGGGCCTCTGGCACCGGGGGGAACTTCTGGCGCAGCCTACACCCAGACACGCACGCAAGGCACTGCTCTGGCACACAGGAAATACAGCGGACGTACTCAGTGTCTTCAGGCCCTGCTCCTCTCTGCTCTCGGCCTGCGGGGCTGCGCTGCTGGATGAAGTGCCAGCAGCGGGGGGCCAGCTGGCTGCTGCAGGCCATGCTGCTCCGGCGGCACCAGGCTGAATTGCAGAACGGGTGTTGAGCTGGGACAAGAAAGGATTGCCTTTAAGAAGGGTGGCTGGCACAGATGCCCAGCACAGTGCACGCCACTAGCAGGGCCTTGGAAAGATGCCCTCAGCCACCGCCAGGTCTCTCCAGCTTTTGGGCCCTTTTCCCATGTCCCCCTTCTCAAAGGCAATGGCAAAAGAACAAAGGCTATTTTGATCCAGCCCCTGGTGGCCGCTTCCATGCTCCATTGTTTCAACTTTTCTGCTAGACACTGGCAACAATGGAGCGATGGGCTTGTGCAGATGCACAAAGAGATCAGAGCATAGCCCCAGAGCCTCCTTCCTTTCTTCCTCCTGTGTTTTCGCGGGCAATGAAATCGCCCCGGAGGTGGAGTGCAACCGTCTGCTCAGAAACCCGGAGCATGTCCCTCCTCTGATCTGTTTCACGGATTTCCCCTCTCCATATCAGCCTTTAGGCAGCGGCCCTTCGGAGCCGCCTTCCAGCCCTGCCCAGACCCACGCGCCCTTTCCCATGCAGAGCTGAGCAGGATTCTCCTCCCAAAACTCCGCTCTGACCACCTGGAAGCCCAGCGCAGCCTACATTGTGCCTGAAGCTAATTAGTCCATGCAGAGGGCAGGTCCCTTCCAGGGGCCACTGCCTGCCAAATACCCCAGCAGGCTGTCAGCTGCCTCTTTGGGCCGCTCTGCCCGCTGACTGCAGGCAGCCTGCACTGCCACCGGCCACAAGGGGCTGACTCCTACCCTGGCAAGAATTGAATGCTGCCTCTTGTCTATTGCCAAGAGACATTCTCGGGCCCTCTCAGCATCCCAGCCAAGTGATGCTTGAAGGTCAAAGTTGAGAAGCCATTGGCCAGGCCTCCCTGGCTTGGCTGAAGCAGCACTATGTCACGGCAGGCACACAGCCCCCAGCACCTTAAGCTGCGAGCAACAAGGCCTGCTCCAAGCAAACCTTGAAGCTTGGCCCTGCAGCCAAAGCAGTGCCAAGCTCAGCTGCCACTTACTGGCTCTGCACCTTCGGGCTGTGGAGGAACAGCAGCTGGAGGCTTGGTGTTCCTTTGCTCCTCTTCAACCTCGTCCTCAATGACAGAGGGAGCCAGAGGAGTTGCTGAGCCTGCTGCTGAGCCCTGCAGACAGACACAAGTGAGAGAGACGCGCAAGAGCCAATCCCTTGGCAGCTGCTTTCTCTTGGCAAGGGAAAGGACCCAGGAGAAGGGCAAATGATACACTTGGATGCAAGTGGCACTCTGAGTCAGGGAAACGCCAGGAAGAGGGCTGGGGTCTTGCTCTGCTGTTCCTTGAAAGGCTCTTCCTTGGAAAATCAGCAAACAGCCAGTGCTCCCTTTGCTACTCCTGATGCCACCAGGCACTTGGCCTTTCTTTCAGCCTGCCACGCTGGCACTCCACTGCACTCTACTGCCAAAGGCCAAGCTGGCAGAAGTGCCGCACAATTCTCCCACGCCAGCAAGGTCAGAGCTTCCTTTGCCACTCACCAAAGGACAGGCTTGTCTCCATCCACGTGTCAGGTGACCTGCAGGGAGCGAGGGAAAAGTGGTGGCTTCTCCATGGCCATTTTCTTCCCAAATAACCTGGGTCAGGTTATTTGGCAAGAAAAGAGCAGAGCCAAGCAAAAGCCAGGTGATGCCAGCCCCAGGATGAACCTTTACTTACGAGTCAGCTGGGTCACGTAGAAGACAGAATAAGCCACAGAAAAGACCGTGCAAACCGCGGCACAGACTTGCCCGATCATTTTGGCAGCGCTGTGCGGGTTTGCACGCCAAATGCCACCCAAGGGAAATGGAAGAGTCCTCTCGGGGTGCAGGCCGTCTTCTGGGAACTCCTTGATCGCAAGGATCCTGCTGCAGGGAGCGAGCGGAAGAGCTGCTCTGCACAAGCAGGCCTCTTGCGCCCTGGGACAACGCTGCGCTGACAGCACTGTGACGTGGCGCCGCTCCCTTGACCTCACAATAGCAGCTGCCCTGGCTTTGTTGTGCCCAGCAAGCCCACCCTCTCTAGAGCCGAGGCAAAAGGAAGGCCTGGCAAGTTCTCCTCAGTCATAAAGCAGCAGCAATTGACCTCACAGTCTATAGGGCAGTGCTCAAGGCATCCCAGGAGAGCCCAGAACAATGAGCCAGCCCTCCTAGCGTCCAAGAAATCCAAGCAAACATGACTTTTGGTCCCAAAAGCTTGGACTAAAAGCAAGTGTGCTTCTTCTAGGTGGCATCTTACTTGGTTCTGAAACGCCTCACTTCTTCCATGCCATTTAGGGGGCAAAAGAAGCCAAGAGAATAAATGGCCAGGAGCATTGTAGGCTGCAGCTGCTTCTCGAGCACGTGGGTGCATGCTGACCTTTGCTCTGACTGGGTTTGGAGGCCGACGTCCCATTGTGGCAGCTGGCTTAGCTCTTGACGCAAAGCTCCTCTCATCCCGCTTGCCGTTTCTCAGGCAACTGAAAGTCTCAGCGCGTCCGGAAGAGCTGTGCGCTGCGTCTTGGCTTGCCACGCTTGTGTTGTGTCGGAGCTCTGGCAGCGGCCTGCGGCCCACTGCTCTGCAATGGCCTGCAGATGTCAAGCCCAAAGGAGGCCCCTTTGGAACAGGCCAAAGCTGCAGTGGGAGGGATGTTGGCCCCAGCTCCATGCTCCCTGTAAGATTCCTTGCAGAGATTTGGGCAGCCACATCCCAGTACAAATGAGATGCAGTCATTCCCTTCTCTGTCAAAATCTTGAGGCAGACCCAGGAGACATCCTAAAAGTGGAACAAAATACTGGGTGGGTATCACCGGCCGGGGGCAATGTACAAATCACAAACGGGACGGGACTGCTGTGAACATGCCTTGAGCTATCTTTGTTTTCAGCATCAGTCTCATTACATGGTTATGACAAAGGGAAGATGCCAGCATGTCACATCCCAGGCAGCAGACAAAGAACTTAATGTTACAACTTACTTTATAAGTTTTTTGACTAATCACACAAAGCAGAAGCATACTTACAGTAGTTCCATCCATCTGCTATAAGCACACGTACCTTTGGGTTAAAAAGTGTTTCCTTATTTCGAATCAAATACTGGCTTGTAAGCCTTAATACTCAATGCACAGCGCTCCATTATTAGGCTTCAGACTTCCTAATATCTTGCTAGATAACCTTTTCTACAGCTTAGGGAATTATCCTAGACAAGCGTTAATACGCAGACCATTGTTCTATTTGTCCTTGCTTTTCTACTTTTTAAATAATTTTTCTGCTGACCTACTGCATGGCTACTGCTTAGCTCTAATCACAGTTCTGTTGTCTCTGAGGCTTGCCTTTTGCAGCTTTCCCAAAACCCTCTGATTTTGTGGATTCCCACATCAATTGACACATGTACCTCTTTTGAGTAATGTCTGCCTGCTGGAGTTTCAAAGCTTGCTACTCTCTGCGATTTGTTCTATAATATACAGGAACATGCAAACCTTGACAATCAGGGCATGCAGCAGCAACTGAGCAAGCATTATTGCTACTCAGGCCAAATTGCAACTGCAGAGCTTGAGCTCCTTGATGATGAAATTGATGAGACAAAATTGCTTGTTGCCTCCAATTAGGAACTGTTCAAGCAGCATTGGCAACAGGAGCACCAGCTACAGCGTTCTCTTCAGTGAAAACTCCTGGTAAAGAAGTGCGACTGCGAATGTGCAGTACAAAATATGGTTCAGTGCATTGCTGGATTGTATTCCACATTTCCAACGCCACCTCAAATAAAGGACGATAATCAATTTCAGATAAAACAACCTTATCTAACTTTTTGGTCAAATATGCTACATCAGCAGAATCTGTGAGTGTTCACAGCTTGAGGGAACAACTGAAAAGCTGTGGTCATAGCTCACCATTCAACAGTTTGAGATGATCCTGTTTTACATTTAAACACGTCGCCAATCACCATTGACTTTCCAAGTCACTGCAGCCTTCTTGTTTTTCCATCTGTAAAAACAGTTGGTCCATCAACAGGACTTTCCATGCTCAAATGTTTCTGACCAACAGGTACTTCTTAAAAAAACTTTTACAAGCAGTGACTTGGTAAATGATAAGACACTTGTCCTGTGAAAGCAGCCATAGCCGCTAGCAACTGATGATTGTGGGCAAGACACCACTCCAAATACTAATTCTGGACAGGCAAAAGAATTGTTTCAGGATCTCAGCCTAAGAATTCAACAAGCCTTAATAATGATTTCAACAATCAGTTCAAAAAGAACCCTGTTAAAAATCTGTAGTAATTTTCACTCTCTATTCACTATGGCAATCCTGACCCCATCGATTTAAAGGAGCAGAGGTAATATATGGCCTTATAATTGCTTTTTGCCCTTCAGGATTTGTGATCAAAATATTTTAAGTGAAATTCCACCCACTGTGGTGCCTCCCTGCCCAACCACCCCAGTGTCACTTGTTTGCACCGGCCACTGTGGTGGCCACGAGTGTCGAGACACAATTACAATATCAGCTCCCGTCTCCAGCAGACCATTCACTTTTATTTGCCGAGGTCTTGCATTCTCAGAAGTCAAGGTGCACGCCAATGGAAGTCACTGAGCTGTCACTCATTGTGCCCAGCAAACTTGAGGCGTCCCAGGAGCGTCCCGAAGCCTCCGGTGCAACGTAACCGATTTTCTCAAAAAAGGAACAATTGGAGCTAGGCAAGTCTCTTTAGGTATAGTAACTGGTGGATATTTAGTTGAAATCATAGCACAAATTTGTCCTGTGTAATCAGCATCAATTACCCCAACATGTACATTAAGTCCCATTAAGGTAGCACTAGATCTTCCAATTAGAAGACCTTTACCAATTGGTCCCCCTGCTTGCAAAGGTACTTCAACAGCATCATGAGTATTAATAGTTAGTGTGTCTGCGGTGGGTATATCAATCCCTGCTGAGCCAATTGCTGCCCCTGAGTATTGTTCACAAATGGACAACTTTGCAGTGCTGGGAGGGCCTGTGGTTGCTGGGGCATTTGTGTCCACACATGCCCCCACGTGTTCTTTCTGTGGTTTCCTGTAACAATTGTCCGTTTGCATGATATTTAGATTGACATTGTTTGGCAAAGTGACCATTCTTACCACATCTATTACAAGTAAGATTCATTTTAGACTTCACTTTCTGTTCAACATTTTTTGGAGACTGTGATCGTAAATGACCTTGTTCCCCACAGGAATGGTATTTTGGCAGAGGCCTTAGAGCTGCTGCTAATGCAGTCATTTTATGTTGAACTGTGCTGACTTTTGAACATGCTGTAACCATCTCAGGGACAGAGGGATCTCCTGGCAGCGCTTCAATCATTTTCCTGCAATCTTCCTTTGAGTTTTCTATGGCTAATTGTTTACATAGAATCTCCCTTAATTTTTCATCCTCTGCTTGTTTTTCAATTGCTGCAGCCATTTTTCCCACAACTTGCAGAAAAGGCTCTTTAAGACCTTGTTTTATAGTGACATATCTTGGTTTTGGAGCTGCCATTTCCATTCTCTTAGTCATAGCACTCATGCCTAATTGTTGAGCCTGTGTTAAAACCAGGGGATCCCACCGTGCCTGTAAATCTGGATTAGGAAAAGGCTCTTGACCAAGGAAAACATCATCTCCTATAGCATGACGAGGGTCCTGCTGAGGTAGTTGCATAATTTTTAAAGCTGTTTGTTCAGCTCATTGCCTCCAATTGTCTTCAAATGCTCCGTACGGCACTGGTTGAAACAAAACTCTAGCCAAATGCATAGTATCATAAGGAGACAGCAAATCTGTATTAACAATACTAATTAAGTGCATTACTTCTGCAGAATTAATACCAAATTTAGCTACTTGAGTCTGAAGATCCTGCACAACCTTCCATGCAAAAACCTCATGACTATCATTTTGTCCTGAATTAGGAACTGCTTTAAACACAGGAAAAGCCATTTTATCATTAGCAACATCTATATCAACAGCATCTGAGCCCTTTGGTGGCCCTATGCTCTCCACTAAATCCCAGTCTCCTATTTCCACTGCTTTTCTTTTAACATATTCTCAACACCAAAAAGAATGACAAACTGTTACATTACAATAACATGATCAGAAGGCAGAGCTTTTGAAACACCAAGCTTATGTCTATGACCAGTTTTACCAAGCTTATTTCGACTACCACTTCTACCAAGCTTTTCTCTATCACCAGTTTTGCAGCAAACAGAAGTATGCGTTAATTCAGACCTTTTCAACCCTGTCATTTCCTCATTGTCACTATCAGAGTCAGAAGATAAAGGAGGAGAAAGAGCTAATATTTCCATGTGTTCAGGATCACGAAGCAAGCAGCGGATGGCTCAGTTTGCTTCTTTTTTAAGGTCATCTTAGCCAGCCCCTGTGCCAAGGACTCAGAGTCAGATTTAACATTAAGTTCAGCTAATTGCTCTATGGGTGAGGGGTACGTGGATTTAAATCTTCTTGCAGACAAGCACAGAGAAGCCTTATCAACCTGTTGCCCTCTTCCCATAGCAACAGACCCAGAAACAATGTCTGCAGAAAAAATCCCAGCAGAACTCTCAGGCTGAGCTTCTCCCCACCGTTGCTCCCTAGCAACTTCCAGTTCCTCCTCCAATTCCCTTTCTACCTCCTCCAAGTCTTTTTTGTCCAGCTCTGCTTTCCACTCCTTTAAGGTGTTATAAAGCAACCTCCAAGTAGGAGATAAATCTGCACTTGCTTTATCCCCATTCTGAATTACTTCCCAGAGTTTTTCTCCAACTTCTTTCCAAGCTCTAACACTAAAAGCAGTAGTTCCATCAGTCTTAACATTTTGAGACTTTGCCCATATTAAAATACTACGCAGAGCATAGTCCCTTCCTTTAACTCCTTTTCTTTTTGAGAAAGTTTTCCATGTAGATAAAACAATCTCTTCTTCGCTTCTTAAATTATTTCCCATTCTTCCCAGTGCCTCACCTTCTTTCCAGGTGTCTGAATCAGGTCCGCACTGGCAGCTGAACCCCGCTGCTCTCAGCTTCGCTGGGCTCCAACCTCACTGCCCCTGGCCCGGCACTTCCGTTCACGTCAGGCAGCACCAAATGTCACCGTTAGGCTGGACGTGACATACACACCTGATCAGGGTCCAAGAAGAAAAAAGATTCTTATTCTGCGTGTTCTGCGGTTTATATACCCTTAACGAAGCGTCAAGCCCCTCGATAGGCAGGGAAGGTATTTTTGTTGTTCCGACCTCTTGAGAACATCTTGTCAGTATTTCTCCTGCTTTTCTAGCTCAGAGTACATCACCAATGTCAGTCCTTTTAAAGTGTCTCATAGAGCAATGTTTTTGGGGCCTTCCATTTTAATTGGCACAGCAAGCAGGGTACTCTTGAGGTGACATGGGACTTTTATACAGCAAGAAATGCTCATGACATAATAAGGGAGAAAATTAAGTTTTCATTCAAAGCTGCTGTTTCCTGGCAGAAAAGAAATGGAATCCCATGCAGAAGCTGATCTGAACTGCTCTCTACTGACAGACTTGCTAGAAGCGTCTATAGAAAGCTTGTCCAGCCCTCAAGAGAGATGGGGACTGAGGGAAACTGGCACAATCCCCAGTTACTTGTGGAAAAAACATAATCTTGGGTAGAAGAAAATTAAACATTCCCAGTAAAGGACCATGCCTGGTATCCATATGCATGGAGGTTTGACTCAGAGAGCTGAATGTTGCCTAACAGCTGGAAAAGGAGCTGAATCAATTGCAAATTGCCTCAGAGCCTGAAACAATAGGCGGCCGGAGGCCAGAGCAGGAACTGAATGCTGGGATGAAGGCAGCCCCCAAAACAAGGGAAACCAGTGAAACAGGCTGGTCCAAAGCCAAAGAGCTTTAGAGTTGCAATTTAACACTGCTGGGGAAGGCCTGGAAGCAGCCTTTTCCAGACTCCAGCAACAGCCAGGCCTCCCTGACTGCAACCTCAGCCCCGCAGCCCTCGGCAGGGCTTGAATGCCTCAAAGCCCAACCCCAGCCCTCAGCCTAAACTCCGCCCGCCCCTTAAAAACACAGAGGCAGGACAGCCCAAAGGCGATGGCACCTTCCTCCGCTCCTTGCAGGAGAGCTTCCACTCTGCAAAGCCAATCTTCTTCCCTCCTTCTCATCCCCAGCCCTGCCCGCCGATAAAGAAGGAATTCACCAGTGTCCAGTAGTTGTACCACAGTCTGCAAGAAAAATGGTTGAATTGCGTGGGAAAATTAGCAATGATCCCAAAGAAAGTGAAATGGAGCATGTTTGGGGAACTTTGCTATTGCAGGGGGAATTAAATCAATCTTTTGGAGAAGGAAGCACATGGTGAAAAGCCCTGGTCTTTTGTCCGGCGAACAACCTATGGTGTGAAAAGTTTGGACCCCTTGGAGAGGGGAGCATAGGTGAGAACCCCCAAGCAATGCATGAGGAACGGCTGGTGCCCCATCCACCTCCTTCTGTGTTATTGTCATTTATTTCAAAATGTAAGGATCAAGGCTGAGAAAAGAAAATCTTGGCACCACCTCCACCAAGTGAGTTGGGAGAGGGTGGTGAATTCAAATACCCAAGAGGCTCTCTGGAAAGAAAATGGGGAATAAATGGAGACTCAGTTTCCGTGTATTCTTAATGAACCTTTGCAAACCGCTCCTTGTGTTCCTCCTTCTGGCAGCCGTGGGCATTGAGCCTTGTCTGCCACCAGAGGCTGGAGGCTGAAATGCTGCCGCTAGAGAATCTGCGACCCTTAGGAGAAAAAGCTGTTACTGTGGTGCAAGTTTGTTGTTTTGGTGTCACTAATAACCCTGAATGTTCAAGGAAATCCTCACCAGTTAGGAGACTGGGTGTATGTCCAGATCTGGAATCGAGAGCCACTTAAGCAGAGGTGGAAAGGACTTTTGATCCCATGGCCATGAGATTTACAGCTAAATTACACATAATTTACCTAAATTATGTGATTCAAGGTTGCTCTGGACACACGGAATTGTATTGGACAGTACAGGAAATGTGACTCCGCTGCAGATAAAGCTGCAATGCAACGTTTTCAAAGTGAAAACCATTAAATGGTTTCTCCTTCTGCTCATTTCCAGAGCAATGTCCCTAGCATGGCAGCATGGCTGTTTGTTCCTGAATTAGTCAACCATGCTAGCAGGACCTTATACCTAATGACTACAATAGCAAGTACGACTTTGAGTGCCAGAGGGTGGAAGAGACCAAGAAAGCAAAGGGAGCCATGTCCTTTTCCCTAAGGACCTCTCTAACGTCACACAGAGACAACAAATACTACCTGAGCCTGGGAAAAGAAATTTTGCTTTCTGCACTTCAGTCCAAATTTGCAAACCTGAACGCAACAGAATGTGTAGATCCAACAAAACCCCTATGTTATCTAAAACTGAAATGCTCAGAAGGCTGGTTGGCTACTCTAACTTGAGTTCGCCTACATGGTGTTAGGCATCCTCATCTGTATTCTTACAGTACTGGTAAATTTAAATAAGATAACTCTTGCCAAGCAAAGTTTTTATAGATTGTTCCTTTCTTGATGTCTTGTAAATTTCTTTTTACAGACTTTTAATGTTGGTTTGATTAAAGCATCCCCAGACTTTCTGTGGCAGAGAACACAAAAGAATACCAAGTGGATAGTTCCTCTGTATGAAGTAGGTCCAAGTGGGACTGAGTTTTCTTCTTTGAGAGGTGTTTCATGGAAAGATGAAGTGGTGACAAGTCTGAAGAACTGCCGTTCTTCACGGAACGGAGTGTTTAGGTGTTTTCATCTTGCTAAGTTTTAAGACATTGATGTTCATATGTTTTATAGAAGAAGTCTGTTGCAAGAAATCTTGCAAAATTTTTGTATTTTCTCTCAGGTTGCCACAGTGGGTGGGGAAGATGACTCCCTCAACTTATCTAAGGAAAATTTTAGGAAAATTTTTAAACTTCTTGCCATCTCCTGAGAGCAAAGTTCAAGTTTCTCTAGCAAGGCAAGTATGTGTATTAATTGTAGGTGATGTGCAGAGCACAATTGTGCTGAAAAAGGCACGTGGAACTGTTGGTGGCCCCTGGAAGCAGGGAGAAAAGGGGCTGACAGAGGAGCAGAGGTGGCAGCTGGAAAGCTCTCTCCAGCTGTAGACAAAGAAGGCAGAAATGGTTAAACTGACAAAAGACAAGAAAGATTTTGGGTTGGAGAACCACGGAAGGGTTAGGTAAAGTCAGGAAAGGTATTTGGTCTGAAGCCAGTACCTTGACTGAAATTAGACCCTAATCATGTGTGTGTATGTCACATCCGACCTAACAGTAGCAGCACCTTCCCCTGGTGCCCTTCACCAAACACAAGAGTCAAAAGAAAAGGCTTCATGGGCCATCAGCCTGGAGGAGACCTTCTGGAGGGGCCGGGCACAGGTCTCCTGTGGGAGCAACAGAGTCGCTCCTCCAGCTGGATGGAGGGTGCCAAGCCTCCCGGTACAAATCAATAAAATAACTGGGTTGAGTGGCTTCAGATGGTAACCTACATTGGTTACCATCTATGAAACATGAATTACAACCAAAATGGGGGACTGGTAGTACAACAGGAAAGTGGGGGCAAGGTTGAGGGCTGTCAGAAAATGGGCTAAGATAGAATCCAGGGCGGCATGGCCAGTGCGACCCTGGCAAGGGGACAGAAAAGGAGGGGAGATGGCAGATGGCTGGTGGCTCGCCTATGCTCTTGAGCAGGTTCCATCTCCCATCCTGTCTTTCTCAAGGATAGTGGGTCCAGGAAAGTGGGGGTGGAACACAAAAACTGGGAAAGGAAGTCTGTTAAAATTTGCGCAACTGAAATTTAAATTTCAATGGTACGCAACTATACCGTCAGTTACCACCAAACATCTCAAAGCGAATGATTTTCAATACTCACTGTATCGAACATATATTGAAAGGAAAAACAGGAGTCCATGGGAGAGGATAAAGTCCAAGGGACAATCTTCTAGGCCATAGCCCCAGGAAGTCCCTTAGCAGGCCCACAGGCCTCCCAGTGGCTCACACAGATCCAAACTGCACAAGTTTTCACTCCCTCATGTTGGCCTCAGTTCCTGCGGCAGAACTTGCCTTCCCGCTGGACACTCACCTGTGCCCAAGCCTGTGCAGAAGCTCGGCTCCCTCCCCCTCTGCCCACAGCCACAGCAGCATCCCCAGCAGTGACACCACTGCTCTGCTCCATTTTGCCCTACTCTGCTCCTCTAGTCACAGCTGCAAGCCTGTATCTCCACACGAGGTTGTGGCCTGGAGGCAATGAGGGAAGAAGACCTTTGCACGCTTCCAAACCGTGCCACAAAACCATCCATGGGTCTTCCCACATAGAAGAAAGACCTGACTTTTCAGAAGCAAATTTAGAGCTTATTCACCGGGTGAGAAGAAAGAGAAGCTTCCAGCACAGGGAAGGTTTTATTTATTAGAGAATTTATTTTGACTATCACTCTAAAAAAACTACAAACTGTGAGCTATAAACTAGTAACTTCAAACCATTAGCTATGAACAACAAACTTCAAACTACAATCTATAACTACAAACTACAAACTCCTAAAAACAGCAGTGGCCTCTTCCAGGGCTAGTATCTTCTTTCAGCCATAATCTGCTGCGTTGCCATGATCAGAGGCGTCAGGTCGGAGGTCGGCTTGGCTGATGTTACAAATGGATGCTGCCCAAAGAGAAAAAGAAGACATGAACTTCTGCTTTCCTCTCAGGCTGAAACAGGCTTTCTCTGGCGACCAGAAAGATAGAGAAAGCAGAAAGGAGGGCATTCTGGGCACCTCTCTCTCCACATTCAGGACCTTGCTAGATGAGGCAACCATGGCTCCCAATCCCACAAATCCATTAATCCAGCTGCCTTCAGCCTAAGGAGATTTGCTCTAGGTGACCTTGAAAGGCTCCTTCCAAGGCCTCCCAGGCCAGGATTCTCCTTTGTTCTCCCTTGAAAAGCCCCCAGACTGGAGATTCTTAGGAGCAGGGCCCATCAGACGCCTTGGACTTGAGCAGATGAGGAGCCCCTGGCAGCAGTCAGCTGGCGCAGCCTGCAGCCGCTTTGCCCTTTACCTGCAGAAGTTCCTGGGCAGACCAGCGCCTGTCCTCGTCCCTCTCCAGGCAGCAGTGCAGAAAGTCTCGCAACCATGCGGACTGTTGCCTGGGCTTCTGCAGCTTTGGCCTGGCCCCGCTGCTGATCAGCTGCTGAACCTAGAGGAGAAGGAAATGCCACACTCTACCTGTCTCCTTCCCACCCCAAACTGCTCACACAGACCCCACTGGATGGGCTCCATTCTCCAGTGGCACTTTACTCCCTGACAGGCTGGGTGATAACTTTGCTGCCCCTACTGAAAGAACCCAAAGCCAGAGCCAGCCCTAGCCAGTCCAATACGCAAAGGCTCTTGCCTTCAGCCCTGATTTCACTGGCTGATGGAATTAGGAGCAACTGCATCAGCAAAAGCACACTTGGCTTCTCTGAGCACTGACACCAGCTCCACAGGCCACTTGGAAGATGGACTTCCGTCTCACTCTACTCTTTCCAAGGATTATTCCATAAAATGCAGCTCAGCACTGCTCACTGCTGCCTTAGGCAAAGCTTGCGTCAAGCAAAAGGCATCACGATTTTTTGTGCTGTTTCTGCACTGAAATGGCAAGGGGATGATCTGGACAAGGAGCACGAGAGAATATGCAGCCTGGAACCTCTCCTTTTCCGGTGTTAGCAAGCTTCCCAGGCAGAAGAATGGGAGCAGATTTGGTTCCAGTGACAGCAGTATCTGAGAGCAGTTGCAGCGCACCGTGCGGGAGGTTTTCATCCGGTAAGGAGGCGCTCCTTCCACCATCTCGATCCCCACAATGCCAAAGGACCAGATGTCCACTTTGGGGCCATAGAGCTTCCTGGTGAAGATTTCGGGCGCCATCCAGTAAGTGGTCCCAACAGCTGATCTCCGTCTGCTCTGTTCAGCGGTGAGCTGAGCAGCAAGGCCAAAATCAGCTGAGGAGAAAAAACAAGCCTGCGTGAATGAGGAAAGCAAACCAAAGAACTCCCCAGAGTAGCAATGTCCAAGTAGGCAGCGTGGAACCCAGCTGCCATAAAGGGGCCATGCTGCCATTCCTCAGGCCTGCAGCCGAGGAAATCCGGAACTGGCCACTTAGCAAAAGCCCCCAGTTTCAGGCAGTGGCTTTTAGTGCCCTGAAGCTATTAGACTGTAAGTGCCTTGCTTGGGAAGGGACACACACACACAACCCAAAGCCACTCCTGAGCCCTTGTTCCCAGCAACACCTCCCTGCCCCTTGTGGCTGTGCTCTGCGCTTGCAGCAGGGCAGCCTGCACTGCCACAGGCACCACTGCAGGGAACCGGCAGCCACCCAAAGGCAGCCCCACACCGCAACCTGCCACGGCTGAGCCTGGCCAACAGCACCCACCCAACTTGACAGATCCGTCCAGACCCAGGAGAATGTTGTGGCTTTTGACGTCTCGGTGGATGACTTGCTTGGAGTGAAGGAAATCCAGGCCTTGCAGGCACTGCGAGAGGAAAAAGAAACACCAGCCTAAGTGGATTTCATGCCACAAGAAGGGACGTGGCACATCTGCAACACTGCAACATTCCTGGGGGATGCTGAGCCATGGCAGGACAGGCTGCTGGCAAGGGCAAGAGCTTGCTGCTCCAACACGAGCACAGCAGGGCCTCTCTAAGTGAGGCTGTGTTTGCTTCTGGAAGAGAAAGGGCAATTGTTCCTCCAGCCAGTGCCCTGCAAACACAAACTGAAGGAGCACTGCTGCAGTGGCTGTGTGCTCTCTCCAGCCAGACAACAGGGGATGCTTTTGCAAACACCACTTTGGGTGTAAGGCTCTCCCTTTGAGGCTGAGCTCTCTGAGAGTCCGCTGAGGATCTCTTTGTCTTTGCCACTTGTTCGACATTGCACCACCAGCACCTCTGCCCTTCTGGGGAAGGAATGCAGCACACACAGGCTCCAGGCAAGTGCTTAGAGAGGCAAATGCAAAGACACTAGAAGAAGGGCAGGGACACTGGCAGGAACTTCAGATGCTCTTGCTACTGCCAGTCATAAGAGAAAGGCAGAAAGGAGGCTCAGAAGATGAAATCTTTCTTCTCCTTATCACCCATGTGGAAGGACCATCCTGACCAAGGCATGGGAAGCACAAACGCCATCCCTTACCTCCCGAGAGACAGCTGCTATCTCTCCTTCTGCCATACGAGTCTCCCTGATGACATCGTGTAAGGAACCTCCATCCATGTATTCCATCACGAGCCAGAGTTCCTCGTCCAGCAGGTAGCTGAAAGGAGGAAACAACAGCCTGGAGATGAATGCGTGCACTTACACCACCGGATTGATTCTGGTTTCTGTGTCTCTCTCCGAGGAAGACAGGAGGAAGTGAGGAATCATTCACTGCGCTCTACAGACCTTGGAATCTAGACGGTCTAAAAGACTGCTTGGTATCCACACCAAGGCAACAGGCCAAAGGAAACACAATCTTTATCAGCACTTCAGATCCATGGGGAAACAATCAAAGCCCAAACCCAACAAAACAATGTGGAGAGAGGACAGGAACTTTGAGGCTGCTGGCTCAGTAAGATGGGCCCAAGTCCAGTCTTTCCAAGTGCCCTTCAAACTCAGCATGCCAGGAAAAATTAATGCAGCTCCAATGCAATCTCCTCCCAAGATGCTGTAGATCAGCCCAGAAACAGGAAATAACAGTTCCATCCTCTGCCAGCAACCAAAGGAGTGGTGGAACCTCTGGCTTGCAGGATGTGAATGACCTTTCCTGGCAGAACTGCAGAACCACTCACCTGTCTAGATAGTTCACAAGGTTGGCGTGCTTATTGCCACGCATGACCTGGATTTCATTCAGGCACAGTTCACTGCCGCTCTCTTGCCCGAGACTAATTTTCTTTATGGCCACCTAAAACCACATAGAAAACCATGAAGCAAAGAAGTCTGTGGCACAGGACCACAAGGGCAACATGGAGACAGTGATTATGGGATGATAGTGCTGGGCTGGGCCCAGCTGCCTTGTGACTGGACATCAGACCGCATGCTTGGGCACCTCCCAGGACACAGAGCCACATTCCCTTTGCCTGGTAAACCTGGGAGAAACACCGTCTAAGCTCTCCACCTCAAAGCTCTAACAACACTCACTGTGCCCAGGGCCAGTCTTCCCCCAGGTCTTCCCCCGGGTCTCATTGCCACTTTCATTCACACACTCCTTGCAAGCAGGAAGCCATTTGGTGCCAGCAAAAATGCAGCAAAACTGCCGCGAAGCCTTTGGCACTTCTAGGGGGCTTGATCATTACTCCAGCAACCACTGGCATGCTCCCTTGCACAACCACAAAGCAAACTCTTACAGACATGGCAGATGAGATGCTGCCTAAAAACATCCTGAGAGCTATTCCCCCTAGGAAATACAAACCTACATTCTTAGCACAAAATATGCCGTCATGATGAAAACATCATTAAGGACACCTGCACAAAACACAATCCTAGCACTGCCTCACTTCAGGAATTTTCATTTCACTCCACTAAAATCCTTTCCTTCACACTACTGACCTTTGCAATTACTGCCCAACTGTAAAAAGAAATAATCCATGCCTTGATCTTCTAGGGATGTACACCAGGCTGCGAACAGGGCTTAGGCCCTTGAGAGACTCCTTGCAGACCTCTCTCTCTAAGCACAGTTCCCAGGGCAGCACTGCAGGTGGCTACAGAACTACCAGCACGATTCCCATGTGTTAGCTAACAGCCAGAAATGAGAATTCAGGAACGCTGCAGCCCCAAAGAGCAGTGCCATGCTCTGAGACACCACCTGGGCACTAAGAGCCAGCCAGCGTGTCTCCTGTGACAGACAGCGCCTGGCCTCCTTGCATTCCCCGGGGCAGCTGAGAAGGACAAAATCTGTCCCCACTGTATTTGGCAGGCAGACACTGCTCTGCACTTCACTGGCCTTTGCAGCAAAGCTCTGCTGGCCACCCAAAGCTCAGCCACAGCTCACAGCACAGGCGAGGGCACTCGACAGCTGCGGAAGCTGCGGCGCAGCGTGACACTTACCTCTTCTCCTGTGGCAGCCTCCACTGCCATGCACACCGTGCCGAAACCCCTAGAAACAAAAAGGCAGCGGAGAAAGAAGAAGTCCTTTAGTCCCTGCAAGTGCAGTCCAATGGGAAAAAAGTCCTGGGGCAAACACTAAATGGAACACGACAGCTTCTCATCTGGGTCTTTTCCCCCTTTTTCTCTTTCTCTATCTGTGCATGTGTGAGATATTTCCAGGAACTTGCCGGTTGGCCCTCTCACACCTCTCCATGGAGTCCCTGCCAAACTCAAGCACCAGCACTCAGGCCTTCTGAGAAGCCTGAAGCCATGCAACAGCCATTGGAGGAAAGCCTCTAGACACAGATCCCTTTATCCCTTTTTCAGCTTGCAAGGAAATGAGTGCCCAGCCACAGCTGCAGCCACAGCCAGAGCAGGGAAAGGCTTCCATCGCTGCACGCACAAATGGAGAAGTCCTCAAAACACAGGACCCCTCAACTGCTGTGTTCTGAGTCCTGAGTCTGTGGCAGCTGCTTCTCTTTGGTGCACCAGACACAGGGAGGACTCTACTTTTCTGAGGACTTCTTGTACGTTTGGCTTCTCACAGAGAAAATGTTGCAAATCAGCCCCATTTCCAGTCAGCAGGGCCTAAACCCCACAGGATCCACCAAGGGGTCTGCCATCAGGCAGATGATGCCTTTTCCTCGAGAGGGCATTGGCACCGGGCATTGCTCTGAAGCTTTGTCTTTTGCCACCTCAGCTAGAAAAGAGAGCTGCTTCTTCCATTTTTGCTCTTGGCTTCTGGACTAGGTGGTGGTCATCCTGACCACTGAACCTTGTTTTCAGCAAAATACTGGAAAGAAATGTTACCCGGAGCTGTTCCCTGACAGCTGTCAGCTGCTAACTTGACCTTGGAGGACAGGAAGTTTCTCCTCCTTTCATTCCCACACATTCTGTATTCTTCTGAGACAGGCAAAAATGGTTTCTCCTACAAAAAGCGGCAAACAGGCGCAACACTTTTGAGGGACAGGAGCTCTGCCAGGTGCTGCTCTTTGCCGCAGAAAAGACATTGCCAGCATCCAGGTGTCTTTGCCGTGCCTTCGCACCACAGCTATAAATGCTGACCCGTACTGAGAGATCATCAGGCATCATCTTAACGCAGTGTCTGAACAGCTTTGGAGCTTGCTTGAAATCGCTCTGGGGAGATGTGACACCAGCAAAATGCACGGGCCCTCCTTTAGAAGAAGGAACTATGGCTGCACTTACCCTTTGCCAATAGTTTCCAGTTCTGTGTATTCAGCCTCAGGATCTCCCTGGCTCACCAGCATCTCTGTGAAAATCCCAAGGAAAGATGCTCACTTCAAAAGACATGCCACTCTGCAGCAGATCAGAAAGGCAGCCCCACGCTCCAGGACACTGGGCCCTTTCAACTCAGGCAGTCGGGAAACAACAACACCACCGCACCAGCACCACCTCCAAAACAACTGCAGCCAGACAAGCAGCCCTGCAGCACAGATGGCCTGCACAAAACTAAAAGTCCAAACTAACATCTAAGCACATGCAGAAAGAGGCAGAGGAGACGGGGATCAGAAAACTGTAAGCAAGAGAGGTGATTGCTGTCTAGAAATTTAAAGGGCAGCAGGAAATACAAAACCTTTCTGTTCTTGGCAATGAACATGCTGTGACATTCAACAAACGATTTAATCTTTGCAAACATCAAAGGCATCCTGTCTTCTGGAATCAATTGTTATCAACAGCTGCCCTTTCCAGAACAGGAAGAATAGTGCAAAGTACTTCCAGCAGTAGCACAGTCTCCAGCTTTAAGCAGGGCTTTGCCTAAACAATGGCCTGCTGCCTTTCAGGAGCAGCAGCTCATGTTCCAGCCTACTGTTTTGGGCCTTAGGAATGAGGTTGCTCAGCCTTTAGGACAGGCTGAGTTCTGAAGATGACCTTGGCCATGCCCCACAGGAGCTCCTTGAGGCCTCCTCATTTGCTGGGTGACGGCCTCCTGCTCAGCCAGAAACAATCTCTGGTTTGCCTTTTGCCTCCAGGGAAGCTCAAGCAAAGCCAAACCAGGCTGAGCTTCTCTCAGAGGCAGCAGCAACAGCCCGGTGACCCCTCACCACCTCAAAGCACAACAGCAGGTCCTGCGTGGAGGCCTCAGGATGCGGCACTCAGCTGAGGAGCAACAGGAGGCGGGACAGCTCATGCCCACACACGCACACACAAGGCACTGCTCCAGCACACAAGGATCACAAAGGACGTACTCAGCATGGCCAGGCATCTGTCCTCTGTCCCCTCTCCCAGCTGCTCTCTGCTGCCAGAAGAGCTGGTCGTGCTCCAGATGCACGAGCTGCTCATCCTCGACTTGCCAGCCTGGAGACTGGAGGCTTCTTCAGAGCCCTCTGCTGCAGCTCGTGCAGGTGCCAGGACAGAGGAGGTGGAGCTCTGGGACAAGAAATGAAGGAGGGTCACAAATGTGCCTGGCAGAGATGCCCCTCCCATCCCATTCCAAATGCAAGGCCCTAGGAAGATGCTGCTGGCCACATCCAGGGCTCTTCACCTCTCAGCTTTTTCAGCCTGCTTCTCCAGCTCAAGGCCCAAGATCCAAAGGCTGCTTTTACAGGAGGGACAAAATGACACCACAGACACTGCTAAGCAAAGCAGGCACTTACTGATGTTGTTTGCTCTGGCCCTGGGCTGACAGCAGGGGCAGCTTCATTGGCACCTTCCTCCTCGTCAGCCTCGTCCTCGGCTACAGAGGCAGCTGGAGCAGGTGCTGACGCTGCCCTTCTGCTCTGTGGACACACAGCAGCATGAGGAACAGGAAAGAACCTGTCAATCAGAACCTTACCTATATTCACCTACAGACCCTGCTGCACCTCAGCTCTTCCTTTAGCTACTGACAGCTGCTCTCTGCAGAGGGCCAGCTCCCTCCTGGCGACAGTGTCTCCTCATATCCCGCAAGCTTCTGAATTGCACCTTTGCACTGCTCCCTTCAGCGGGGACAGGAAGCCTGCACAGCCACTGGGCACCAAGGGCTTCACTTGTACCCCAGGAGCATCCAAAGACATCCTAATGCTGCCTCTTGTCTCTTGCTAAGGCAAATTCAAAGCCCCTTTTACAACAGTAGGAAGGGGATGCCTAAACTTCTACCTTCCACACCCCTTTTGCAGGCCTCACTGCCTGGGGGAAGGGCTGGAAAGATTCCAGCCCTCAGCATCTTCAGCCAGGCATGGGAGGTGCTGTCGGATCAGAAACTTGCAGCTATGCTTTGCTCCAGCCACAGGTCTACCCAGAGCTGCCACTTACTGGTGCTGGATGCTCAGGCCCTGCAGTGGCAGCAGGTGCAGTTTGCGGGGCATCTTCCGCCCCTTCGGCCTCTTCTCCAGGAAGACACGCAGCCACAGGAGGCTCCAAGGTTGGTTTTGGGCTCTGCAGACAGACAGCAGCATGAGGGACACGTCACCTTCTTTTTATGCAGCTCTAGACCCAGATGCACTAAGGAGAAATCATCTGCAGGGAAATGGGATTCTGAGTTGCTCAAACTCAAGTAAAATGGGCCAATGAGATGGGACTGCACTCTCTTGTACAGGAGAAATTCCATCATGGCCTAAAGCACTCAGCAGCCCCACTTCAGCTGCTTCAAAGCTCTGGAAAGGAACTGGACAGAACAGCCCGCGATCCCCCTGCTGCTTCTGAGGCTGCAAAGAGCCTGGACTGTACTTTCATTCATCCAGCCAGGCTGGCCCTGGACTGCAACAGACCCAGCTCACAGCGTGCTCCACAATTGTCAAATGTTACCAACACCAGAGGCTCCTTTGCCACTCACCCAAAGAGTGGATTCTCTCCAGACATGGGTGATGTGACCTGCAACACACAAGGGAAAAAGAACCAGGTGCTGTAAGAAAACTGCCTGTGCTGGGCAAGCCCACCAAAAAGTCAACCCAAAGACAGAGCATTGTGCTTTCACTACATCACTCCAGCAGCAACCCTTGTGGCACACAGCAAGCAAGACAGCAGCACAAAATACTGCCTGGTGTCTACCGTTTGTCCTCTCTGGCCACTCAACCCATAGAAACCTGAGATTGAGAAAGTCCCAGGGGTTCAGTCATTGCTTCTGCCCCAGCCCACCCAGCAGCACCTACTGTACTTCAGTTTTCTCAAGTCATTGCTTGCAGCAATTGCCATCAGCTTACTGAAAACCTTTCCCCAGAGAGGCTACAGGTCCCCTTAGCCATGCTGGCAGTTCTATCGTGACACTGCACAGGAACAGCTCCTGTGTTCAGGAGCATACAAGAACTCCTCTGAAATGTCTATCTCTGAGGCCTTTTCCAAGTGCATTCTGTGATTTCTTCACAGAACGGATGGCTCTGTAAGTGCACAGGAAGTGTCAAGTTCTACAGGCACATGCTGGGATGAGGGAATGCACACAGGAAGACTTGAACTGAGGCACTTTCCCTCAGTCCTGGAGAGCAGTGCACAGCATTTACAAGGACTCCTGCCAAGCTCTCCCAGTCTTCCCATCTTGGAAGTTGTCTTGCTTGAGCCAGCAAACTGAGGAGACTCCAGACTCCATTGCCACAGGCTATAGCACGGCAGGAGCGGAACCCCTGCAGGCTACATTACAAATGCTGCCCACGCCCCACTGGCTAGAGACACCCCCTTCTCAGCTGCAGCTGTGGGCAGTGGCTTTACCCAGCTAAAGGCCTCTTTGTGGCATTTGGGTTTCCATATGCTGCACTGAACAAAGACGTCTACTTACGTGCCAGGTGGGTGAAAAAGTACCCAGAATAAGCCACGGAAAAAGCCGTGACAGCTGCAGCACACACTCCCTCCATGGCTCGAGCAGCGCTGCTCAAGTCTGTGCCAGACAACGCCTGTTGGAGAAAATGAAAAAATTCCGAGTCCTGCTGGCAGAGACCTCGTCGATGCGCAGGTTCTGCCTGCAGTGAGCGTGCCACAGAGCTGCTCTGCACACTGAGCCCTTCCGGGCCTCGGCACAGCAACTTTGCCTGACAACGCTGCGATGCGGCCGCTGACATCACAGGAGCAGTGCCCTAGGCTGCTTTGTGAGCTCATGCACAGAACCAGACCTTCTCTACAGCTAATGCCAACAAAAGCCTGCAAAGTTCTCCTCTGCTACAAGACAACACAAAAAGCCCTCCTGGTCCATAACCTCTTGCTCAAGGCATCAAAGAGTAAAAGCACACTAAGCCCCTGTAGCCCACGCTGAGAAGCTGAGCACTGAGAAGGGACCAGGATGTGAGGAACCACTTTAGTGCTCTCTGGCCACTATTGCTTCTGAGCAAAATCCAGAAGGCTGCTTCCAGCTGGACCTTCCTTAGTTCTAGAAAGCAGCAAACAAGGACAAGCACTACTTCAATTACATTTAGCGCTTTCCTCTATGTAGAGTGTAAAGCTCGGTTTGAATAATGAAGGAGACTTCAATTTGAGGCCATGGGAAAACCTTTTTTTGTTAGGGTGAGCCAGAGCTCCCACCAATGGTCCTCTTGTTCAATTATTCAAATTATTACGAGAAAGTTCTGGTTTCTCTGCATGACCTCTGGGTAATTTTTGCTGCATTAATTGTAATATTCCAAATCACTCTTTCCTGTTGGATCCATTCTTCAAACCCCACAGGGACCCCTTCCTTTTTGGGAATGTATAATTATCCCTACAGACCCTGGACTCCGGCTTTATCTGCTTCATTCTTTGTACCGTGCATGCTGATTAGTTTGTTGTTTTGCTATTTCATGAAAGTTTCTTTTCTAAACAACTGAATCAAGCAGTCTTACTCATTAAAGTCGCCAGAGCCAGTTCCCAGGGAAGCCACTGGCCAACTATCCAGTCTAGGACCAGAGGGCTTCCCCTCTTGTTATGAATATGAATGAGGCCAAACTTTCTCTGGAGAAAGAGGTTCTCGTTTATTAAAATAGCTGCAAGGAATGGGGTACCTAGGATAAGCCCGAGCATCCACACAGCCAGCCAAAACCAGAACAGGGTGCTATCCCCAAGTGCACTGGGTTCTTCCCAGAAAACAAGTTTCCCAAAAGAAAAACCCCAACCCAACCAAAATTCCCTGATTTATAGTCGCCTTCGAGTCCAGGATTGGTCCATTTTGGATCTGCATGGTCACTGGTCCTTTTCTAGGCTTCCCATTGCTCTTTAATGGCATTCATTCTGGACCAATTGTTTCTGTAGGGCTTCAAATTATTAGTCACATCTTCTATCCAATCCCTCTTTGACCTTGCCTTGCCCCGCCAGACTGCCCTTCCACCAAACCCTGGACGTTTCTCCTAGAACATTCTAATAACCACCCCCCGCCCCCCTCTTAACATAATCCAATTAATATAACATAATTAATACAATATAATTGAACTATACACTAATTTAACATAACTTAACTTTTACTTACAACATCTCCCCCCTCTAAAACTTTATCGGGCTTTAGCCTGCATCAACCTCTTCACAGTCTCTTGACACTTATTTAATTAGTTTTTTCACCAGTCCTTTAATCAGTGCTTAACATGTTCCTCTTCAATCGTGTATAGTGGTCTCAAAGTCTGGTAAATCTGGTTCATAAACTCCATATCTTCTCCTTTAATCAGTTTCCTTTCTGAACAGATCCATTTTTCTTTCATAGGGTATTCCCCCAATAATTTCTGTTTAAAAGTTCCCTATATTTTCCAGTAGCCAATACACTTTGCCCTCCTCTATACAGGTTGGTAACGGTAAAGGTGGATACAACTGGGGCTTGGATTCGACTGTTCTGAGGACGGCAGTGCGAGACTCTCCTGCATACAGAGGATGATAGCATTTTTCACACTCTTGTATCTCCCCTTTATTGATGCTGATAGGTAGGAGGATCAAGAGAACTAGGCGTCTGTTACAGGCTACTCTCTCATTCACTGATCCCGTCCGCAGAGGATCAGTGAATCTTTTTGGCAAGAGTATATCCTGATCTGGTCTTGCCCCCGCTGTCTTCTCTTTCCTTACTACTGTGATGTTCTTACCGGTTACTGTTGCAGGATCTACTTCCCCTTTTGTATCAACCTGTTCTTTCTTTCTTTTAGGGCATGGGATAATGCTCTATCCCTTCTCAGATCACAGGATCTGTAACAGGGAATACCAGAGATTAAAACATGTTCTTGATAATTCATATAATCTCATTCCCATATATAAGTACCATTTCTTTAAGTTAAAAGAATGTTAAAAACTTTTCAATTCAATATCTTTTAATAAATCGAACAGAGTTCTTATTATAACTTCTAGCTTATGTGGTTCTTATGGTGTTCCTGATGTCTTCTTTAATATATGTGTAGTGGGAGATCATCCCTCAGGAGCAGCAAAACCGGCCCTTTTACTCTGGTGACATGTGTCCATCCTCCTTCTTGCATCCTTGTGGCTGATTCTGTGATGAGTAAAACTTGAAAAGGACCTTCCCATTTTGGAGTTAGTGGTTGTTCTTTCCACGTCTTTATTAACACCCAGTCACCAGGCTGGAATTTGTGGATTTTAAAATCAATAGGAGTAGTTTGAGGAAGGTATCCCTTGTTCCTTAACTCCTCTAAAGTGGAGGTTATAGTCTTTATATATTCTCACGCCTAATTCTCCTTCTTCATACGATCTTGTATTACCTGCAGTAGTTAGGAAAGGTAAGCCAAACATCATCTCCTATGGAGAAATCCCTATATCTGCCCTTCGGTTAGTCCTTATTCTCGATAATGCTAGAGGGAGACATCTTAACCAATTCGTTTTTGTTTCTTCTGGTAATTTTGTGGGAGTTATCCTAAGAGTCTGGTTCATTTTCTCTACTCTTCCGGAACTTTGAGGTCTCCATGGGATATGAAATCTCCAGATGATATTTAAGGCCTCTGTTATTTGTTGTAATATTTTGGCAGTTGTAATATTTTGGCAGGACCTCTATCAGAGTCAAAAGTATTAATCATTCCATATTGGGGTACGATTTGTTCTAAAAAGATTTTACTTACAGTCTCGGCTGTTGTGTTTGTGGTTGGGTATGCCTCCACCCAATGAGCTAGATGATCTATTATCACCAGTAAATACTTCTATCTCTGTACTTGTGGTAATTCTGTAAAGTCTATCTGTACACATTGAAATGGCCTTTTGGCTAATTCTCTACCTCCTTGAGGTAATTTTCTCATTACTTTGCTATTTATCTTCTGACAGACCATGCACTCTCCAGTTATGATCTTGGCAATTTCCCACACCCCGATAAGTTCTCATAAAGTGATCGTGTACAGCTTGAGTGCCCCAATGGGTTGGGGCATGTAGGTCCCCTAATATCTTTCTGGTTAATGCCTTGTTTAAGACTTGTCTACCGTCTGGCATGCTCCATTCTCTTTTTCTGTTTTGGACTGCACCATGTTTTAGTAATTCCTCTTGTCCTTTTTCATTAAATTTTCTTGATCTTCCTCATTCCCATCTCCTACTCCATTTAACCTGAAGATCTTTTCCGAATCCTCTAGAGCGGCCTTTTTTGCAGTTACGTCAGCCAAGTTGTTCCCTTTTATTTCTCTAGTGCGGCCTTTTTGATGTCCCTTTATATGTACCACTGCAATTTCTTTTGGTCCTTCCAAGGCTTCTAACACTGCCTTTATGAGGCCTTCATGAATTAGAGCTATCCCTGAGTGGACAAATCCTCTCTCTGCCCAGATCTTCCCAAAAGTAGGTACTACCCCATAGGCACATTTAGAGTCAGTGAATATGGTACCACTCCTTTGACCAAGCCATTTTAGCCCTTTTAATCATGCATATAGTTCACAGCATTGTGCAGACCGACTACTGGGGAGCTTTCCTTTTCCTATGACTGTCATCGTATGTCCATTTACAAGAGCATACCCTGATACTCGCTTGTCATCTTCTACCCGTGATGAACCATCTATAAACAGTATGTCTCCTTCAGGTAAAGGTAGTTCTAATAAATCTTCTCTAACTTTTACCTGCAAATCTAGGATTTCAAGGCAGTAATTTTCTCACAACTGGTTTTGGTTTTGGTGCTGGTGATGATAGTATTCCTTTCATTCGGTCAGCAGCTAATCTCGTATATCCTTTCCCAATTAGATGGCCTAGATCCTTTACTTCTGGTTCCACAAATTGTAACTTTCTTTTAGATAGTTGTAACCCCTTTTCCCCTAGGACGTTCAGTAAATTAACAGTTGTTGTTTGTACCTCTTCTTTCTGTAGTTGGAGATCATCCCTCAGGAGCAGATAACGCCCCAGAAATTAACAGATCATCTACATACTGTAGGATTTGAGATCCTTTTTCAGGTATACACTCTTTCATTAGTTCTTCCTGGGTTTGACCCAATAGCTTTGGTGACTCTGTGAATCCCTGAGGCAATCTTGTCCATTGGAATTGTTGTTTTCTCCCGGTTTCCTCCTCTTCCCATTCAAACGCGAACCATTTTCTACTTTCTTTCTCAAGCGGTCAGGACCAAAATGCATCTTTTACATCTATAACACTAAACCATTCATGTCTCCATGGTACTTTGCTCAAAAAATTATAGGCGTTGGCTGGATACTACTGGATATCGAGGAACAGTTTGCCTATTTACTTCTTGTAAATCTTGGACTAATCTGTAGGTGCCATCGGGTTTCTTTATGGGTCATATTGGGGTGTTATGTGGAGACATGCATGGTTCTAAAATTTGTCTTTCAATAAGTCTTTAATTACAGGTGGTAATCCCTGTGTTCCATTCTATGGAAATTGGACATTGTTTAACACTTATTGAGGGAATGTCAGGTTTCATTTTGATTTCTATGGCTGGAATTTCCAACAGTCCATGACCCCCTCCTTCTGCCCGCACTCTCGGATCTATCTCTCTCTCATCTTCTACTTTTAAAACCATCATTTTCACTACCATACGTTTTCCTTCAGGGTCTACCCCTATTCTTAAGTGCGCTTGTAAATCCCGGCCTAAGAGCTCAGAGTCTAATTCAGGTATATACAGCAGGTCAGCACAGCCTTCTCTGAAACTTCCTTTTATAGGTACTTCTTCAATAATGGGTACTTCAAAAGGCTTATTCTCAGCACCTTTAACTTTACAGGTTTGGTTACTTAATTTGCATCCCTTGGCAATCTTTGACATACTTGAACAATCTGCTCCGGTATCCACTAAAAACTCAATTTCCTCATTCTGGGGGCCAATTTCTATGTTGACCAGGGGCTCCTTTTGATGTCCAATATCATCCCTCAGAGCATAGAGCCCCTGACACCCCTAGTCCTCTCCTTTCAGCCTTCTGCCTAAGGTGTCTTGTTCCTGAGCAATAGCCTCATCCATCTTTCTTTTGATGCAGAAATTTCTGGTGTGTCCTTTCTTACCACAATAAAAGCATATGATTTCTGCCCAAGGTGGTCTTCTCTTGGGCCAAGGGCACTTATTATCTCTGGCTCACACCTTCTACTTGGCTGATCTTTAAACCCACTTCTTCTTGGACCTATGTACTCCCTTTTTCCATCTCCCAGTGACTCACTAATCTCAAATCTAGCACTCTCTCTAGCTACTGCTACCATCATTTTTGCTTTTGTCCAGGTCTTCTCCTCATCCCTCTTTAGATGTACATTTTGCCCCTCTCTCTCATAACGCGTTTGTTCCTTTTTCCTGCCAATCATCTAACTTTTCCAATTTCCTTCGTATATCCACCCAGGCCTTAGCTACCAATTGAATTTTAACTAAAACTTGCCCCACTGGACTATCTGGATCCACACTTGAGTATAACTGAAAGTTTCTTTTCAATCTTTCTAACCAGGCTCTGGGTGATTCATCTCGCTCCTGTTGACTATCAAATGCCAATCTTGCCTTAATCATTCTAGGGACTGCCTCTCTTATCCCTCTTACAATTAATGTCCTATATTGCCTCATGCTCGCTCTTCCCTCTTCCTGGTTAGGATCCCAGTTAGATGGGTTAATAGGCATTTTATCGTCCCCTCCAGGACCCCCCTCTATTTTCTCTTTCCCAAGCTCTCATAGCTGTGGTACGAATCATTTGTATTTCTTCAGAAGAGAAGAATATTTCTAGGATAGATCTTCATTCCTCCCACGTCAAGATGTTAGGCCCTAAGAATTGGCCTAACTGTTGGGAGATGCCTATTGGGACTTCTAAGAAAGTTTTAATTTCTTTCTTAAATTTTCTAACTTCAGAGGCAGTCAGTGGTGCGTTCACAAAGCCAATACTTCCCCTGCTTCCTCCCATAGGCACTTCCCTTAGAGGAAACAACTTTGCAATTCTCCCACATTCTTCTTGAATTTCCTTGCTTGGAACCTGGTATGATATTGATGGCTTGCTACATGCTCATCTGGTTCAATTCACTTCTTTTCCTCTATATCTTTACAACAACAGGCCCTTTTCACTCCCTGACCTTTTGTTCTCAAACTTTCCTCCTGCTTTTGACTCTCAGTATGTTTGGCTATAGGGGACAAATAAAAAGGAATGGTTTGTGATGTTCCAGGAATAAGAATAGGGGAAGAGGTACTTTGGGTTATGGTTGAAGTATGGAGGGAAAATAAAGAGGGGTATTTTGGAAAGTCTTAGGAGCCAAGATTGGGCTATGGATACTCTGAGTGGTACTAGAGACCGCTGTCTGGGTACTTGAGGAACTGGAGGGAATCTGCAAAACGGAAGGAGTACCAGAATGGGCAGGTTCTGGTATATTTAGGAAAGGAGGTGGTACAGAAGAGGGGATGCCGGGAGCAGGACCACTTGAATTAAAAGGTTGAGATGATTTTACAACTCCTGTGGGAGTAGATACTAAAATTGCATCCACCTCGTGAGAGGGTACCAAGGGCTACAAGGTTGGAGGGGGAGGAGGAGGAAGGTGGTCTATAGGAGGAGTCGAAGGAGGAGGGAACAGGAGGTTATCTAAGGGATCAGGAGGGGGCGGTGAAGGAAGATGATCTATAGGATCCCACCGCCTTTCCGGTAGCTTAATTTCTTCTTTTTCTTCTTCTCTGGATGCTTTATATACTTTTATTTCCACTTCCTGTTTCTCCCTTTCTAACCAACATTTTGCAGAGCTAATCTCTTCCTCACAAGGTTCTACTCAGGTATTGACATATCTATTTAAAGCTGTACACCGCCAACTTTCTTTTGTCCCGTACCAGGGCCAATAAACAGGTCCTTCAGCAATACTCTCTTTGGGCCATATTTCTGTGCAGTACCTTATCATTTTGATTTTATCTAGATCCTTCATACCCTCATTAGTATCCCAATATACTAAAAGTTCACCTAGAGGACTACTAGGAGGTATTTTCTTAAAAACTTCCATCCCTTTTCTCTTCCTGCTGGCACTTTTTCCAGCACACTGCCCCATCTTTACCTAGCAATTGATATCCAATTACAGTTTCTTTTAAAATTTATTTATTAATTTTTATATTTATGTAAATTATTTTATTTTAAATTTTTTATCTTTCCATTTCTTTTATATTTAATTTTTTTTTATTTTTCATAAGGGATAAGTATTAGTTATTAATGAGGAAGAGAAAAAATAATTATTGTGGAAATTATAATAACGGTTACATTTAAAACTTTGTCATTGCAAGAGACAAGACAAAAATGGCAACTTCAAGAAATGTTTGATGTGGGAAAGAAAATATATATGGTGGCTTTGGTGGGAAACAAAACAAAAAAACATGGTGACTCAAAGAAATATTTAGTGTGGGTACCAAAATAAATATGGCAGCTTAACAAGGGTTTCGGAAGAAACATGTCAATTCAAATGAACATTTATTACCTATGAAAAGTGAAATGTCAAAAATAAGTCCAAAACCAAAAGTAATATCTATCCTTTTAGCTGGAAAACTAAATAATAATGATGGCTATTTCAAGAAATGAAACAACTTACAACCACTTGCTCAACCAAATACAAAATGGCTGCTTCTCACCACGCACTTCACCAAATACAAAATGGCTCTAGCGAGCCGCTTGCCCAAAAGACAAAATGGCTACTCTGAAACAAACTACCTGCTCAACCAAATACAAAATGGCTGCAGCCAGTTACACACTCAACAGAAAACAAAATGGTCGTGCTCAAACTACCTGCTCACCCAAATACCAAATGAGCAGAGCCAGCCACCTGCTCAACAAAAGACAAAATGGCTACACTGAAACGAACCACCAGCTCAACCAAATGCAAAATGGCCACAGTGGGGTTTTATACTTGCTCTCCCTGAGTAGCCGCCAGAGGACTTCTGGCTGGTCCTCACCTCCAAAGCTCACTCTGCAGGGATCCCGACAGCTGATGTACAAAGGGCTTCCACCGGAGTGGCTCTGCCTCTTGAATTGTTCCCTAGCTTAGACAGGTTCTAACCTCCCCTTCAGCCCTAGTGGCTGAAAGGGCCCTTCCCCAGCCGGCGGCCCTCCTCCCCCCTGAGGGTCACCGCACCTTTGAAGGTTAGGCCCCTCCGTTACCCATGCGACCCCCTGAGGGGATCCTAGCTCAGGGTCCTGAGTCTGTCCCACCTACGACCCGCCAGTGGGATCCTAGCTCGAGGAGTCCCTAACTCCTAAGGTTGGGCACCCTCCCCTTCCCCTGTCTCAGAAAGGGCCACTCTCCTATACGATGGTTACTTTATCTGGCAGTCTCCCTATAGGAGTTTTTCTCCCACCCCTAAGGTCCTAGTTCCTCAGAGACTAGACTCCCCTGGTCTATCTCTGAGGAACAGCCCTCCAGGAGATTTGAGCTAGTGGTCAGAGCTTTTGCCCCTCACTCTGGGCACTCCGGCCCACTAACCCCCTCCACTCAGGGACAATGGCCCAAATTCCCCCTCAGAGCCTCCACTCACTGCAGGAACGAGAGCCTGAGCAGGTAAGGGCGGCTAGAGGAGGGTACTCCCCTGTCTCCCCTGCTCTAGGGGTCCCTAGGGGTACACGCACTCAACGACTGCAACACTCGCTTCCCCCACACACTCGCTTTGGGAGTCTGCACCTGCAGGCCCCGTCTCAATCACGCACATTCACTTTGCACCCCCTCACACCTTGAACCCCACTCACCCTGCTCAGAGGCAGTGTGAGCCCCGCTCCCTCTCAGAGGGCTCTCACCTTTTTGGGTGGTTGTGTCCTCTGAAGCCTTGGCTATAGGCAGCAATTCCTCCCACAGTCTGACGTAGTCCAATCCCTGGCAACCGAAGAAAAAAGGTGGCTGGACGCGTCTCCCAGGTACACTGCTACCCTGGAACATTTTGAGACGTGGCTTAACCTGGATGAGGCCCCAAAAAGATGTTATGAATTCGAACCAGGCCAGAGTCTGAAAAGGCAAAAGGCTCTCGTTTACTAAGAAAACTACAGAGGAGGAGAGTTTTAGGGGAGCCCAAACTCCCACGTAACAACACAAAGATAAGAATAGGCCAAAACATGTTGGGTTATCCCTGAAAAAGTAGTTCCCTGAGAGTGAGAAGATCCTTAAACCAAACTGAAACCCTCATTTTGTAACCCCTCGCACATCCAGGATTGGTGGGTTTTGGATCCACGCATCGATTGGTCGTTTTCCAGTATTCTCATTGGTCCTTATTGATATTCATTCTGGACCAATCATTTTCTCGGGGCATCAAATGATTGGTCATGTCCCCTGTCCAATCACCTCACGCCCCACTTTGACTACCACCCCCACAAAACCCAGGTACTCCCTAGGACGCACAAAAAACACCCATCAACTTACCTCAAAACACAAATTCCCAACCCAGGACTAATTCAAAACATATAGAACCCCACTTGAAACAGCTTCCTTCTACGTATGACCATCCATTAATTTCTCCTTCAAGGGGAATTCTGATCTTCCCTACATCAACAATACTCTTCTCTTATCTAAGCAATGCATCATGAAGGAAGCTTTCTATGCTCTACAGTCCTAACTAAATGAAGCCTCGCCAAGAAAACCTCAAAACATTGCATGTGCTATCTATGGCACAGCTCCTCTTCAAAATCAGGCGATGGCCAAAGCTCTAGCCAATGATGATGCGTCCCCTTTTCCCCTCTTTGTGCTGGTGTTCACAGGGGTCCCAGGATGAGGGAAAAGAGAGAATCTTGACTCCAAGTTTCAGAAGGTTGATTTATTCTTCCATGACACATATGCTATAAAAATGATATATGAGAAGAATACTAAAAGAAGGAAAGAAAGGATTTCATCTGAAAGGCTTGCAAGAAAAGGGAAAGAATGAAATGATAATAAAATCATGTCACTGACTGGACAACTGGACTGTGATTGGCCATTAATTAGAAACAGCCACACGAGACCAATCAAAGATGCACCTGTTGCATTCCACAGCAGCAGATCATTCTTGTTTACATTTTCGTTCTTGAGGCTTCTCAGGAGAAAAATCCTGGCAGAGGGATGTTTCAGAAAAGATCATGGCGCCGCCTGCTCTCAGCTGGCAGGGCACAAGGGCCTCTTGAGCCGCAGGCATCTCCTCTGCGCTCTACTTGCACTTGCTTTCCCCAGTTAAGGCAAGCAAAGCCGCTTGGCTCAGGATGTTCTTTGGGCTTCTGAAAGGCTCTGGCCACTTAGCTACAGCATGGCAAAGAAGGGAGTCTTACAAGGCTCTGCATATTTTAGAGTTTTATTGTCACTCCAGCTGAAACAAAGTATCCCCTGGCTACTTCTGCCTCTTCAGCATTCTGTCCTGCAGGTGGCCTGCTCAGGCTGACAGCTTGGGGCACCTGCAGGCTCCAGTTCTGCTGCAGCCCAGCTCTTCCTCTCACAGCTGACTTCTTATTGTGACAATTTGTTCATTTCTAACTCAAAGATACCTCAGAGCTTCCCTCAATTAACAATCCACTGCTCTAAGCTAAACAACCCTCTTGTATCTAAGCTACCTACGTTCTATAGTCCTTAAAAGTTGCTCCCTACATGTCCTAAAGATTGGAAAATATTCTCTTTTGGAGAAAAACACAACCGAGCTTTCGATTGAACCTGAAACCTAAGCTAAGCTAAGCAAAGCTAACCTAAACTAATCTAACCTAACCTAACCTAACCTAACCTAACCTAACCTAACCTAACCTTACCTATCCTAACACCTAAAGTGACCCATTTAGAAAACCTACTCCTATTTCCTATCTACAGCCCAGCTCCTCCTCCAACTCAGGGGATGGCTGAAACTCTGGCCGCAGATGACACATGCCCTTCTCCCTCCTCTCATCTGGCGGGGCACGAGGCGCAGGCATCTCCTCTTCAGGCGCAGGCGCCTCCTCTCCAGTCTTCCTGCACTCCCTTGGCTGAGATGATGAGAGCAGCCAGGCTGGAGGCAGGATTGCCTGCGGTCACAAAGGGATGCTGCCCAGAGGAAAAAGGAAACAAAGAAAGGAAGCCTTACTTTCCAGGAAGGCCTGCTGACGGGCTCAAGCAGGACTCCTTGGCTACCAGAAAGACACACCAAGAGCACCGAGGAATAGCAGCGTGTCCGCCTGCGCCTTCCTGTCCTGGCAGCCGTCTCAGCCACGTGGCCCACACTCCTCCTCACGCCTTCCTGCAGGCGTCCTCAGCTGACAGGCCTTTTTGCCCCTTTGCTTTTTCTTACCTGCAGGAGTTCCTGGGCAGACCAGCGCCTGTCCTCGTCAGCCTGCAGGCAGCAGCGGAGGAAGTCGCGTAGGAGAGCCGAGTGGTGCCTGGGGTTCTGCAGTTTTGGGGGCCCGTTTCTTTCGATCAGTTCAAAAACCTACAGCACATGGATGCAAGAGGACACTCGACCTGCTCCTTTGCTAGCCACTTCATCAGCTCTCTGTGCACAGAGCCCCCTTTCGAAGCTGCACCTTACCCTGAGACGGGTGTCGCGCTCATAAGGAGCTTCCCCTTCCACCATTTCCAGCCCCATGATGCCCAGGGACCAGATGTCTACTTTGGGGCCGTAGGCTTCTCCTCTCACCACCTCCGGTGCCATCCAGCTGGGAGTGCCCACGCTGGAGCTGCGCTTGCCGCGCTCAGGGCTGAGCTGGGCACAGAGGCCAAAGTCAGCTGAGGAGAAAAACAAAGCCTGTCAAAGCCAGCTACCACTGGCAAAGCAGCCAAAAGGATTGCCCACTCACAGCCCGGCCAGGCCATGCTGAGTCGAGCTGAGAAAGCGGCTGAGCTCTCCTGCCACGTGCCTGGAGCCAGCGAAAGAAGAAGCCATCGGCCACTTCAACAACACCCTGAACATTCGCGCACCGGCCAAGCGGCGCTCCTGGCCAAGTGGCACTCACCAAAAGGCAGCCCCACAGCACAGGCTGCAAATTGCCGCACCTGCACAGGGATACCCACCCAATTTGACAGATCCATCGGTGCCCACAAGAACGTTGCAGCTTTTGATGTCTCTGTGGATGACTTGGCGGCAATGAAGGAAATCAAGTCCTTGCAGGCACTGAGAGAGAAAAAAGAGGGAGGCAAAGTTAACACGCAGGATATCATTTCATCCTACCAGAAAGGAAAGAGCCCAACAGGATTGACAGCTTTCCCAGGGAATTGGGAGCCAGGGCACAGCATCATGCTGCTGTCACAAAGAAGAGCTTGCTGCTTCAACACTCTTGGAAGTTTTTGCTACATTTCCAAGCCAAGGCATCTGGGCTTGCAAAAGTTCCACCGGCCATCGGTACAAAGCGCGTCACCTTTGGCTGGGAGGCGGCACGGCAACGATTGCTGGCAAAGCCCAGTGGCAGCAGAGGAGGAAGCGGCGCCTTAGACCTGTGCCAGAATCCGTTGCCACCTGGGCTGCAATGTTATCCTTGGAAGCTGAGGACAGCTCTTTCCCTTAGCTTGAAATTCTGCCACCGCCATGCTGCCTTCCAGTGGTAAGGAATGTAGGACAGACAGACAGGCTGCAGGCAAGCATTGCGAGGCAAAGCTGCCAAGAGGAAACAAGTGAAAGCAAGCCAGTGAGGCAGCACCAGCGCCACAGGTCAGACAGCATAAAAGAGTGCAAGAGCAGAGCCTAAGGAGTGCAGGGACGCCGGCAGGCAGTTCCCTTCCCACGCTCTTTCTTCTCCTCTGTGTCTTGGCGGAAGCAGCAGCAAAAGAAGGCTGAGAGCCAGAAATCGCTGCTCTCCTTAACCTCCAGCTGACAAGCAGCATCCTGGCAGGCCTGGCCAAGAACAAGCGGGATCCCTCACCTCCCGACAGACAGCGCCTATCTGTCCTTCCGCCAGGTACACCGCACAGAGCACATCAAACAAGGTGCCGCCGTCCACAAACTCCATGGCCAGCCAGAGCTGCGCATCCACCAGGTAGCTGGAAGAAGAAAAGCACGGCATGGAAAGAGAGCAATGGGCACAGCTCAGTCACCCGAGGGCCTGAGCACGACTTTTGCCACTGCTCTCCAAGCTACGTGTGCCGCAAGAGACTATTGAACAGCAGGTCAACCTCCTGCCACCCTCTGGACACGAGCAGACAAATGGGAAAGAGCTCCGTTCTCTGCCACTGACCAAAGGGCATTGTCTCTTCTGGCTTGCACTAGCTAAAGCTGCATTGACGTGACCGTACGCCAACCTGTCTAAGTAGGTGACAATATTGGGATTCCTGTTGTCCCTCATGGCCAGGATTTCGTTGGCAGCCAGCTCCTCGGACATCCCCTCCTCAACGGACATGATCTTGATGGCCACCTGAAAGGACACGGGCGACGGTTGACTTGAGAAGACGCGCCCTGCTCGAGATCACAAGGAGCACGCAGCCAGTGCTTGTGCAATCAGGCAGCCAGCTGTGCCAAAGTGCCTTGTTCCTAGACAGCAGAGCTTAGCAGGAGCACCAAAGCCCATGCCAAATGCATTCTGCACCCTGAGCTTAGACTGTACTTGAGAGGAACAGCCTCTGTGGCAGACATGGAGCGGCCAGCCAAAGCTCCAGGCAGGGCTGACAGCAGCGGGGAAAGCGCTGCAGAGCTGCAAAATGCCATGGTGCTGTTGGCACTTTACCTGTTGTCCGCTGCTGGTGTCAAGGGCTTTATAAACAGCTCCGAAGCCCCTAGAAAGAAAACAGCAGCAGAAAAAGGCCATTTATCCCTGGCACTGAAAGCAAGCCTAGGCAGGAGATCTCCCCAGGCTGCCTGCATGCCTTCAAAAGGGCCCGGCTGCGGCGTCTCTTTTTTGGCCAACAGCACATCAGCCCGTGAGCCCTCTGCCATGCGGGCCAGGCTGTCCCAGGGAGCACTAGGGTCCGGCATGAAGACCAAGGCCCGCTGGAAATCTCCAAGGCACGCGCCCACTTAGGTCACTTCCAAACCTAAAGGGAACTCTCTCTTTGTGAGGGTGTGCATGCATGTGTGTGTCAAGAAAGTGAGAACAATTAGAGTCAGAACACTGTCTTTGAGAATCTGACATTTCTTGGATGCCGAGGTGCTCTTTCAGGCCATAAAGTTGCCGGAGCAGGGCGTTTTCCAGCTCCTGCTCCTCAGCGCTGCAAGCTAGACATTGCCAGCATCAACTTGTCTTTGAGGAGCCCTTTGCATTGCACTGACTGAGCAGCACTGGCAGGCGACAGGAGGTCAAGCCAGAGTCTGACCGTGATTGGAGCTTGCCTGACTTCACGCTTGATTTTGCAGCAGCCAAAGACCCTGCCCACACTTTTGGGAAATGACCTGACGTCACACTTACCCTCGTCCGAGTTCTTCAAACGCCGTGTATCTGCTCATTGGCTGGCCCACACTCACAATGCTCCCTGAAAGACAAAAGCAGGCCTGCTCACTTGCACGCACAGATGCCACTCCCTAGACCATCCCAAAGGCAGCCCCACCGCCAGCAGCTGTGGGCCCTTTTGGCTCCCTTGGCTTCCAAGTGCTGAGAGCAGCAAATGGGAGGGCCATCTTCTGCACCTTTCATCGGGTGGCCTTTACAAGGAGGACTTCATTGCTTTCAAGCACAGCTTGATAAGCCAAAAGGATGAGCCCTTAAGAAGGGGGCCCAAAGAGGTAAGCAAGGGCCTTTGCAGCCTCTGCAGTCACACCCCCCCATCACTGGCAAGGCTACCTAGAAGCAAAAATTGTCTGAGCCGCGGGAGGAGTAAGAAGGAGAGCCAAAAAGCAGCTGGGGCCAGAGAGCTGCCTGGGGCCTACGCACTTGCTAGGTGCCAGCCTTCTGCTCAAGCAGAAACAATCTCTGCTTTTCTCTTTGGCACAGAAGGCAGCCCAGGCAGAGCCATGGCAGGCCCAGCCGCCCTCACAGGCAGCAGGAACTCCCTGAGCGCTGCCGCACTGCCTCAAAGCACAGCAACAGGTTCTGCAGAGGGCCCTGAAGGCCTCTGGCACCGGGGGGAACTTCTGGCGCAGCCTACACCCAGACACGCACGCAAGGCACTGCTCTGGCACACAGGAAATACAGCGGACGTACTCAGTGTCTTCAGGCCCTGCTCCTCTCTGCTCTCGGCCTGCGGGGCTGCGCTGCTGGATGAAGTGCCAGCAGCGGGGGGCCAGCTGGCTGCTGCAGGCCATGCTGCTCCGGCGGCACCAGGCTGAATTGCAGAGCGGGTGTTGAGCTGGGACAAGAAAGGATTGCCCGTCAGAAGGGTGGCTGGCACAGATGCCCAGCACAGCGCACGCCACTAGCAGGGCCTTGGAAAGATGCCCTCAGCCACCGCCAGGCCTCTCCAGCTATTGGGCCCTTTTCCCATGTCCCCTTCTCAAAGGCAATGGCAAAAGAACAAAGGCTATTTTGATCCAGCCCCTGGTGGCCGCTTCCATGCTCCATTGTTTCAACTTTTCTGCTAGACACTGGCAACAATGGAGCGATGGGCTTGTGCAGATGCACAAAGAGATCAGAGCATAGCCCCAGAGCCTCCTTCCTTTCTTCCTCCTGTGTTTTCGCGGGCAATGAAATCGCCCCGGAGGTGGAGTGCAACCGTCTGCTCAGAAACCCGGAGCATGTCCCTCCTCTGATCTGTTTCACGGATTTCCCCTCTCCATGTCAGCCTTTAGGCAGCGGCCCTTCGGAGCCGCCTTCCAGCCCTGCCCAGACCCACGCGCCCTTTCCCATGCAGAGCTGAGCAGGATTCTCCTCCCCAAACTCTGCTCTGACCGCCTGCAAGCCCAGCGCAGCCTACATTGTGCCTGAAGCTAATTAGTCCATGCAGAGGGCAGGTCCCTTCCAGGGGCCACTGCCTGCCAAATACCCCGCCAGGCTGTCAGCTGCCTCTTTGGGCCGCTCTGCCCGCTGACCGCAGGCAGCCTGCACTGCCACCGGCCACAAGGGGCTGACTCCTACCCTGGCAAGAATTGAATGCTGCCTCTTGTCTATTGCCAAGAGACATTCTCGGGCCCTCTCAGCATCCCAGCCAAGTGATGCTTGAAGGTCAAAGTTGAGAAGCCATTGGCCAGGCCTCTCTGGCTTGGCTGAAGCAGCACTACGTCACGGCAGGCACACAGCCCCCAGCACCTTAAGCCACGAGCAACAAGGCCTGCTCCAAGCAAACCTTGAAGCTCGGCCCTGCAGCCAAGGCAGTGCCAAGCTCAGCTGCCACTTACTGGCTCTGCACTTTCAGGCTGTGGAGGAGCAGCAGCTGGAGGCTTGGTGTTCCTTTGCTCCTCTTCAGCCTCGTCCTCAATGACAGAGGGAGCCAGAGGAGTTTCTGAGCCTGCTGCTGAGCCCTGCAGACAGACACAAGTGAGAGAGACAGGCGAGAGCCAATCCCTTGGCAGCTGCTTTCTCTTGGCAAGGGAAAGGACCCAGGAGAAGGGCAAATGATAGACTTGGATGCAAGTGGCACTCTGAGTCAGGGAAACACCAGGAAGAGGGCTGAATCAGGTGCTAGTCCGTCTTGCTGTGCATTTCAGCTTCCCTGCTGCCTAGAAGCAGCAAGACCCCTGGAGCTGTCCCATTTGCCATTCATCTCTTGAAAGGCTCTTCCTTGGAAAATCAGCAAACAGCTCCCTTTGCTACTGCTGATGCCACCAGGCACTTGGCCTTTCTTGCAGCCTGCCACGCTGGCACTCCACTGCACTCTACTGCCAAAGGCCAAGCTGGCAGAAGTGCCGCACAATTCTCCCACGCCAGCAAGGTCAGAGCTTCCTTTGCCACTCACCAAAGGACAGGCTTGTCTCCAGCCACGTGTCAGGTGACCTGCAGGGAGCAAGGGAAAAGTGGTGGCTTCTCCATGGCCATTTTCTTCCCAAATAACCTGGGTCAGGTTATTTGGCAAGAAAAGAGCAGAGCCAAGCAAAAGCCAGGTGATGCCAGCCCCAGGATGAACCTTTACTTACGAGTCAGCTGGGTCACGTAGTAGACAGAATAAGCCACAGAAAAGACGGTGCAAACCGCGGCACAGACTTGCCCGATCATTTTGGCAGTGCTGTGCGGGTTTGCACTCTGAATGCCACCCAAGAGAAATGGAAGACTCCTCTCGGGTGCAGACCGTCTGCTGAGAGCTCGTTGATCGCAAGGATCCTGCTGCAGGGAGCGAGCAGAAGAGCTGCTCTGCACAAGCAGGCCTTGCGCGCCCCAGGACAACGCTGCGCTGACAGCACTGTGACGTGGCGCCGCTCCCTTGACCTCACAATAGCAGCTGCCCTGGCTTTGTTGTGCCCAGCAAGCCCACCCTCTCTAGAGCTGAGGCAAAAGGAAGGCCTGGCAAATTCTCCTTAGTCATAAAGCAGTAGCAAATGACGTCACAGTCCATAGGGCAGTGCTCAAGGCATCCCAGGAGAGCCCAGAACAATGAGCCAGCCCTCCTAGCGTCCAAGAAATCCAAGCAAACATGACTTTTGGTCCCAAAAGCTTGGATTAAAAGCAAGTGTGCTTCTTCTAGGTGGCATCTTACTTGGTTCTGAAACGCCTCACTTCTTCCATGCCATTTAGGGGGCAAAAGAAGCCAAGAGAATAAATGGCCAGGAGCATTGTAGGCTGCAGCTGCTTCTCGAGCACGTGGGTGCATGCTGACCTTGGCTCTGACTGGGTTTGGAGGCCGACGTCCCGTTGTGGCAGCTGGCTTAGCTCTTGACGCAAAGCTCCTCTCGTCCTGCTGGCCGTTTCTCAGGCAACTGAAAGTCTCAGCGCGTCCGGAAGAGCTGTGTGCTGCGTCTTGGCTTGCCACACTTGTGTTGTGTCAGAGCTCTGGCAGCGGCCTGCGGCCCACTGCTCTGCAATGGCCTGCAGATGTCGAGCCCAAAGGAGGGCCCTTTGGAACAGGCCAAAGCTGCAGTGGGAGGGATGTTGGCCCCAGCTCCATGCTCCCTGTAAGATTCCTTGCAGAGATTTGGGCAGCCACATCCCAGTACTAATGAGATGCAGTCATTCCCTTCTCTGTCAAAATCTTGAGGCAGACCCAGGAGGCATCTTGAAAGTGGAACCAAGTACTGGGTGGGAGGGGGCAAAAAGTGCACGCAGCTCCTCTGCAAATCAACTCTGTTCACCCGTGGAATCATGATGCATGGCTTAGCTCCCTATCCTTGTGCTTTCCTTGCTTGTGACTCAGCACAGACATGTCCTCTGATAACAGACAGCACAGCGCCTTGAAAGGAGCTTTAGCCTGGGCTCTTCCCACTTGGCATGCTGAGGGTGGCATTTGAAAATCAAGGCAATTGCTGAAGGGCCCAGAATTCCCTTGAAATTCTCTTGCTGAAACACTGCAGTTGTTAGCCAGAAGAGTTGCCTCCATGTGAAAGCGTCTCATTTTCCCCATTTGCAAGTCAGCTGCCATTAGCCAGCCAGCTGGAGGGCTTAGAGAAGGAAGCATGACAGCTAAGCTTGGAAAGCCGGGCGTTGGCTCTCAGAGCCCCTTGAGCAGAGCGCTTTGCTGCTCCAAAGGTTGAAGAGAGGGCACTGTTAGGAAGATGTGCCATTTCAGCCCTCCTTTGCTTTTCAATCCCAAGGGATTGGCAGCAAGGGGGGACAAGCAGGGCCTGGCCCCTCCTCCTGCCCTGTTGGCAGCTGCAGCTGGCACTGAGGGACACCAGGGCACATGGGAATAACAGCTCTGCCAGGCAGGTGAGGCGCTCTGGGAAGGGGGAGAGCCTTGGGCTGCTGGCAGGCAGCGCAAAGCCATGAACGGGACGGCCCGTCAGGAGCAAACGGCTTCCAAGGCGCCGGGCGGCTTAGGCACAGCGTGACACGGGAGGGAACATTCCAGGCCTCTGCAGCCTTTTGAGTTTGTATTGCCAGTCCTGCTGAAACCAAGGGCTGCAACAGAGAACCTTCTGCTTTCTTCACCATCTTCACCATCCTCATCATTTTGTCCTCCAGCTGGCCAGTTCCGGCTGACAGGGTGCAGCACATCTGCTGAATGCCAGCTTCTTCTATCTAGCTTTGTTATGAAATTGAATGAGGCTAGATTTTCAGAAGGAAAAAAGCTCTCCTTTTAATAAGAAGAAAATTATAGTCGACAGGGGGTTTGTGAGAAGCCCAAACTCCTCTCCCAAAACCCAAAGATAAGTATGGCTCCCAAACACGTTCTTCTTTCTCATTATAAAAGTAGTTCCCTCAGAGGGAAAAGAACTTCATACCCAACCAAAACCTTCATTTTATTACCCCTCACCCGTCCAGCATTTGTGGGTTTTGAATCTGCACGTCGATTGGTTGTTTTCCGGTGTTCTCATTGGTCCTTATCGATATTCATTCTTTACCAATCATTTTCTCGGGGCATTGAATGATTGGTCAAGTCCCCTGTCCCATCACCTCATGCCCCCCTTCGACTATCGCCCCATCCAAACCCTGGTCCTCCCTTCCCCAGGACCCACAACAAACAGCCACCAACTCACCCCAAAACACCAATTCCCAACCCGTGGGGATCCACAAAATCAGAGGGTTTTGGGAAAGCTGCAAAAGGCAGGCCTCAGAGACACCAGTACTGTGATTAGAGCTAGGGAGTAGCCATGCAGTAGGTCAGCAAAAAAATTATTTAATATGTAGAAAAACAAGGACAAATACAACAATGGTCTGTGTATTAACGCTGGTCTAGAATAACTCCCTAAGCTGTAGAAAAGTTTATTTAACAAGATATAAGAAGTTTGAAGCTTTATAATGGAGCTCTGTGCATTGTGTTTTAAGGCTTACAAGCAGGTATTGCATTTGGTTAAAACAATACTGGCTTATTCGAAATAAGCAAGTATTTTTTTAACCAAAGGTACGTGTGCTTATAACCATCGATGGAACTACTGTAAATATGCTTCTGCTTTGTGTGATTGGTCAAAAACCTTATAAAGTCAGTTGTAACATTAAGTTCTTTGTCTGCTGCCTGGGATGTGAGCTGCTAGCATCTTCCCATTGTCGTAACCATGTAATGAGACTGATGCTGAAAACTAAGACAGCTCAAGGCACGTCCCGTCCCGTTTGTGATTTGTACATTGCCCCCCGCCGGCGATACCAACCCAGCCCCAATTCAAATTGAACCCCACTTATTGCAACTCCCCCCTCGAAAACATTGATCGGGCTTTAGCCCGCATCAGTATTTTCAACAGTTTCTTAATTTGTTTCTTCTTCAAGGGTGTATAGTTGTCTCAATTTCTGGTATTGCCTGTACATCTCAGTGGCTGACTCAGCAATCTCTGAGCTCTGGTCTGGTTCCAATCCAAGTTCTTGTCATAGCAGCTTTCTTTCTTTAAACCTTGTTCATAAACCCCATGTCTCATTTTTCCTTCAATCACTCTCCTTTCTGAACAGATCCATTTTTCTTCCATAGGGTATTCCCCTTTTAACTTCTCTTTGAAATTCCCTATATTTTTGTGTAGCCAATGCATTTTTCCGTCTTCTATACAGGTGGTTAATGACAAAAAGTTGATACAATTGGGGCTGGGCTTTGTGTGCATTCTAAGGACAGCAGTCCAAGAATCTCCTGCATACAGAGGATAGTGGCATTGCTCACACGGCAGTGGGGGTCCGGTACGGGCTACTCTCCCAACCATGTCTCCCCTCCACAGAGGATCAGCGACTCTGTGGTAAGAATATAACCTGATCCGATCTTGCCCCCTACTTTCCTTGTTTATTTCTGGGAGATACTTACCAGCTACTGCTGCAGGAGTCTACCTTCCCCTTTGCATCAACCTGTTTCTTCGTCTTTTAGGGCCACATTGCTAGACGCGTGGGAGAATGCTCTCTCTTTTCCTGGGTCTCAGGATCTGTATTAATTAATACCAGGGAGTAAAACAATTCTTTGACAACTCATATAATTACACCCCCCGTAAATAGGAAAAAAGAAAAAAAAGTTACAAACTTTCAATTAGGTATTTTACAATAAATCGAACAAAGTTCCATTATAACTCATAACCTATGTGTCTTCTTATGGTGTTTCTGATGTCTTCTTCCTTAGAATCAGCTTAGGGTTACTTAGCTGAGGTCGGAGATGGTCCCTCGGGTGCTGAAAGTGGTTCTCTCACTTGGGTGACACGTGTCCATCCTCATTCCTGTGTTCAAAGAGCTGCTTTGGTGATCAGTAAAATTTGGAAAGGACCTTCCCACTTTGGGATGAACGGTTGTTCTCTCCAGGTCTTGATTAATACCCAGTCAGTAGGTTGGAATTTATGGGCTTTGAAATCAATGGGAGTAGTTTGAGGAAGATATCCCTTACTTCTTAATTCCTCTGAAGTGCAGGGTATAGTCTTTCTATATTTTCTCACACCCTATTCTCCTTCTTCGTACGTTCCTGCATTTTCTGAAGTTTTTAAGAACGGTAAACCAAACATCATTTCATCTGGTGAAACTCCTATATCTGCCCTTGGCTTAGTCCTGATTCTCATTCGTGCCAGAGGGAGACATTTCAACCAATTTATCTTTGTTTTTTCTGTTAATTTTGTAAGAGTTATCTTAAGAGTCTGATTCATTCTTTTTACCCTCCCAGAACTTGAGGTCTCCATGGAGTATGAAATTTCCAGATGATATTTAGGGCATTCATTAGTTGTTGTAATACCTTAGCTGTAAAATGAGGACCTCTATCGGAGAAAATAATATTAATTATTCCTTATTGGGGTATGATTTGTTCTAATAAAATTTTGCTTAGAGTCTCTGCAGTTGCTTTCGTTGTTGGATATGCCTCCACCCAATGAGTTAGATGGTCTAGTATTACTAGTAAATACTTACACCTCTGTACCTGTGGGAATTCCGTAAAGTCTGTTTGTATACATTGCAATGGTCTTTTTGCTAACTCTCTTCCCCCTTGAGGTAATTTTCTCATTACTTCTCTGTTTATCTTCTGGCATATCACACATTCTCTGGTTATAATTTTGGCAATTTCCCATACCCCGATACATACGTAAGTTCTCATAAAATGATTGCACAAAGCTTGAGTGGCCCAGTGGGTTGAGACATGTGGGTCCTCTAATATCTTCCTAGTTAATGCTTTGTTTAATACTTGTCTACCGTCTGGCATCCTGCGTTCTCCTTTTTCATTTTGGTCTGCACCATGTTTTAGTAACTCTTCTTGTTCTTTTTCATTAAATATAGGCATCCCCTCCTTTCCTCCATCTTCCTCATTTTCATCTCCTATTTCATTTAGTTTGAGGATCTTTTCTGAATTCTGCAGTGCGGCCCTCTTTGCAGTTCTATCTGCCAAGTTGTTCCCCTTTATTTCTCTGCTATCACCTTTGTGGTGTCCTTTTGTATGTACTACTGCAATTTCTTTAGGCCCTTTCAAAGCTTCTAGCACTGCTCTTATGAGGCCGTCATGAATCAAGGTTTTTCCTTTGGAGTTAACAAATCCTCTCTCCACCCAGATTTTCCCAAAGGTATGTACTACCCCATAAGCATATCTACAATCAGTGAATATAGTGCCACTCTTTTTGTCCAAACATTTCAGTCCTTTTAATAGTGCATCAATCTCCCAACACTGTGCAGACCAATTCACAGGAAGCTTTCCTTCTTCCACAACTCTCATTGTACGTCCATCTACTATGGCATATCCTGATACTCTTTTCCCATCACCTACACCTGATGAACCGTCTATAAAAAGCATTTCTCCCTTAGACAAAGGTTGTCCTAATAGATCCCCTCTGACTTTTATCTGTCAATCTATCGTTTCAAGACAGTGATGTTCCAATTCTTCCTTTGGTTCTCCATTTAAGAACTGCACAGGGTTCTGAATTCTTGCTGTAGCTAATTCTTGATTTTCATTGTTGTTTAAAATCAGTTCATACTTTAAAAGTCCACTGTCTGAAATCCACTGGCATGCTCTTTTACTTCGGATACTCTTTCAATCATGCGGAGTATACACCTTGCTGTTGTTACCTAATGTTAACTTGGAACCTCCTTCTAGGAGAACTGCAGCTGCAGCTACCACTTGGAGCCAAGCAGCCCAACCTCTGACAACCGGGTCTAAGAATTTTGAGAGGTAGGCAATGGCCTTCCGCACTCCACACCATTCTTTTACAATCACACCATAAGCTATTCCTTCTTTGGCGTTAACAAACAGTTCAAAGTATCTATTCAAATCCAGTAAACTTAACACTGGGGCATTTGCTAATTTTTCCTTTAATTCTTCCAGCTGCTTCTCATCATCTTCACCCCAGTTTATAGGCTCATCTTCCACCAAATTGTTACATAGGACTTTAACTAATTTTGTGTGTCCATCTATCCGTATTTTACAATATCCAATGAATCCAAGTAATTTCCTTACATCCCTTTTTGGTTTAGGTGCTGCTAAAGTTAGTATGCCCTGAATTGAATCAGCATCAATCAGCAGGTCTTGTATCTTTGCCCAGTTATGTGACCCAGATATTTTACTTCAGGTTCAACAAATTGTAACTTCTTTTTGGATACTTGTAACCCTTTTCCCCCCAGGAAGTTCACCAATTAACCCTTGTTGCTTGTACCTCCTCTTTTTCTTCCCCAGAAATTAACAAATCATCTACATGCTGTAGAACCTGGGAATTTCCTACGGGTGTAAGTTGTTTTATGATTTCTTCTAGAGTTTGGCCAAACAAATTTGGTGACTCTGTGAATTCCTGAGGTAACCTTGTCCATTGCAGCTGTTGTTTCCTCCCAGTTTCCTCATCCTCCCATTTGAATGCAAACCATTGTCTACTTTCTTTTTCAAGTGGGCAGCAGCAAAAAGCATCTTTCAGATCTATAACACTAAACCATGCATGTTTTGATGGAACTTTACTTAATAAATTGCATGGATTGGCTACCACTGGGTATCGGGTAACGGTTTGCTTATTTACTTCTCGTAGGTCTTGGACTAACCGATACGTACCCTCTGGTTTCTTTATAGGTAATATAGGGGTGTTATGTGGGGACATACGTGGTTCTAGAATTCCTTCTTCAATCAGGTTTTTCATGACAGGTGTCAGTCTTTCTTTCCCTTCCACAGAAATTGGCTATTGTTTAATTCTTATTGGAGGAAGGGTGGGTTTCATTTTAACTTCTATAGGTGGAATGTTTAACAGTCCATGACCTCCCTCTTCTGCCCACAGCCTTAGATTTATACCCTTTTCATCTTCTTCCCTCAAAACCATCATCTTTGCTACCATATGTTTTCCCTCAGGTACTACTCCTATCTTTAGTTGCACCTGTTAATCCCGGCCTAGAAGGTTAGAATCTGATTCTGGCAAGTATAGCAGGTGTGCACAACCTTCTCTGAAACTTCCTTTTATAGACACTTCTTCAATGATGGGTACTTCAAAGGGGTTGTTTTCAGCCCCTCTAACTTTACATCTTCTGTTCCTAAGTTTGCATCCTTTAGGGATTTTTGAAACACTTGAACCATCTGCCCCAGTAGTGTCAACTAGAAATTCAATTTCTTCCCTCTGAGGGCCAGTTTCTAAGTTTGCCAGAGGCTTCTTTTGATGACCAATATCATCCCTCAGAGCATAGAGCTCCTGACACCCCTAGTCATCTCCTGTTTGCCTCCTTCCTAGGGTGTCCTGTTCTTGTGCAATGGCGTCATCGCTTCTTCTTTGTCTACAAAAACTCCTGGTGTGTCCCTTTTCTCCACAAGAAAAACATATGATATCGGCCCAAGGTGGTCTTCCTTCCACCCAAGATGTTCTACTTATCTCCATTTGGCTCTTTCTTGCTACTTGGTCCTTCTTTGAATTCACCCCCTTGAGGCCCTGCGTACTCGCCTTTTCTCGCTCCTGTCGATTCACTGCTTCCGCACCCTGCACTTTCCCTAGCCACTGCTACCATGATTTTTGCTTTCGTCTGGCCTTTTCTTCATCCTTCCTTAAATATACCTTTCGTGCCTCCCGTAATAACTCCTTCATTCCTTTTTCTTGCCAATCGTCCAGCTTCTCTAAATTTCTCCTGATGTCGTCCCAGGCTTTTGGTACAAATTGAACTTGGACTAGTACTTGTCTTTCTGGACTGTCCTCATCAACACTAGAATACAACTGAAAATTTCTTTTTCATCTCTCTAATCAGGCACTAGGTGACTCATCCCATTCCTGATAGCTATCAAATGCCAGTTGAGCATTATTTCTTCTAGGGACGGCTTCTGTTATATCTCCCTCTTATAATTAGGGGTCTGTATTGTCTCATACTTCTTCTTCCCTCCTCTTGATTCGGGTCCCAGTTGGGTGGATTGAGAGGCGTCTCCTCTTCCCCTCTGGGACAACTTTGATTCTCCCTCCCCTAAATTTTCCTGCCTGCTGCACAAATCATTTGTACTTCCTCTGAGGAAAGGAGTATTTCTAAAATTGAATTAATTCTTCCCATGTGTAATGATTGGGTCCTAAAAATGGATCAAGTTGCTGTGAGATGCCTATGGGAGCTTCTAATTAAGGTATTAGGTTTCATTTCTTTCCTAAAATTTCTAACCTCAGAGGTGGTTAATGGGGTATTCACAAAAACCAACACCGCCTCTGCCCCACCCCACCCCTCCCCCCCCAACCCCACCCCATAGGCACTTCCCTTAGAGGAAACACCTTTGCAATTCTCCCACCTTCATCTAGAGTTTCCTTTGCTTGGAACCTGGTATGATATTGATGGCTTGCTACATGCTCATCTGGTTCAATTCACTTCTTTTCCTCTATATCTTTACAACAACAGGCCCTTTTCACTCCCTGACCTTTTGTTCTCAAACTTTCCTCCTGCTTTTGACTCTCAGTATGTTTGGCTATAGGAGACAAATAAAAAGAAATGTTTTGTGATGTTCCAGGAATAAGAATAGGGGATGAGGTACTTTGGGTTATGGGTTGAAGTATGGGGGGAAAATAAAGAGGGGTATTTTGGAAAGTTTTGGGAGCCAAGATTGGGCTATGGATACTCTGAGTGGTACTAGAGACCGCTGTCTGGGTACTTGAGGAACTGGAGGGAATCTGCAAAACGGAAGGAGTACCAGAATGGGCAGGTTCTGATATATTTAGAAAAGGAGGTGGTACAGAAGAGGGGATGCCGGGAGCAGGACCACTTGAATTAAAAGGTTGAGATGATTTTACAACTCCTGTGGGAGTAGATACTAAAATTGCATCCACCTCGTGAGAGGGTACCAAGGGCTACAAGGTTGGAGGGGGAGGAGGAGGAAGGTGGTCTATAGGAGGAGTCGGAGGAGGAAGGAACGGGAGGTTATCTAAGGGATCAGGAGGGGGCGGTGGAGGAAGATGATCTATAGGATCCCACCTCCTCTCTGGTAGCTTAATTTCTTCTTTTTCTTCTTCTCTGGATGCTTTATATACTTTTATTTCCTCTTCCTGTTTCTCCCTTACTAACCAACATTTTGCAGAACTAATCTCTTCCTCGCAAGGTTCTACTCAGGTATTGACATATCTATTTAAAGCTGTACATCGCCAACTTTCTTTTGTCCTGTACCAGGGCCAATAAACAGGTCCTTCAGCAATACTCTCTTTGGGCCATATTTCTGTACAGTACCTTATCATTTTGATTTTATCTAGATCCTTCACACCCTCATTAGTATCCCAATATACTAAAAGTTCACCTAAAGGACTACCAGGAGGTATTTTCTTAAAAACTTCCATCCCTTTTCTCTTCCTGCTGGCACTTTTTCCAGCACACAGTCCCATCTTTAACAAGCAATTGATACCCAATTGCAGTTTCATTTTTAAATAGTTTTATTAATTTTTATATTTATTTAAATTTTTTAATTTTAATTTTTTTATTTCTATTTTCTTTCTTTCTTTCTTTGATTTATTTCCTTTTTAATTTTTCATCAGGGATAAGTATTAGTTATTATGAGGAAGAGAAAATGATAATTACTGTGGAAAATATATTAATAACGGTTACTTTTAAAAGTTTGTTATTGTAAGAGACAAGACAAAAATGCCAACTTCAAGAAATATTTGACGTGCAAAACAAAGTATATATGGCGGCTTTGGTGGGAAACAAAACAAAAAAACATGGTGACTCAAAGAAATATTTCATGTGGGAAACAAAATAAATAAAGGGTTTTGGAATAAACATGTCAATTCAAATGAACATTTAAAACCTATGAATAGTGAAATGTCAAAATTAAGTCCAAAAAGAAATATAATATCTATCCTTTTAGCTGGAAAACTAAACGATAATGATGGCTATTTCAAGAAATGAAACAACTTACAACCACTTGTTCAGCCAAATACAAAATGGCCTCTTCTCACCATGCACTTCACCAAATACAAAATGGCTCTAGCGAGCCGCTTGCCCAAAAGACAAAATGGCTACTCTGAAACAAACTACCTGCTCAACCAAATACAAAATAGCCGCAGCCAGTTACACACTCAACAGAAAACAAAATGGTCACACTCAAACAAACCACCTGCTCACCCGAATACCAAATGAGCAGAGCCAGCCACTTGCTCAACAAAAGACAAAATGGCTACACTGAAACGAACCACCTGCTCAACCAAATACAAAATGGCCACAGTGGGGTTTTATACTTGCTCTCCCTGAGTAGCCGCCAGAGGACTTCTGGCTGGTCCTCACCTCCAAAGCTCACTCTGCAGGGATCCCGACAGCTGATGTACAAAGGGCTTCCACCGGAGTGGCTCTGCCTCTTGAATTGTTCCCTAGCTTAGACAGGTTCTAACCTCCCCTTCAGCCCTAGCGGCTGAAAGGGCCCTTCCCCAGCCGGCGGCCCTCCTCCCCCCTGAGGGTCACCGCACCTTTGAAGTTTAGGCCCCTCCGTTACCCATACGACCCCCTGAGGGGATCCTAGCTCAGGGTCCTGAGTCTGTCCCACCTACGACCCACCAGTGGGATCCTAGCTCGAGGGGTCCCTAACTCCTAAGGTTGGGCACCCTCCCCTTCCCCTGTCTCAGAAAGGGCCTCTCTCCTCTACGATGGTTACTTTATCTGGCAGTCTCCCTATAGGAGTTTTTCTCCCACCCCTAAGGTCCTAGTTCCTCAGAGACTAGACTCCCCTGGTCTATCTCTGAGGAACAGCCCTCCAGGAGATTTGAGCTAGTGGTCAGAGCTTTTGCCCCTCACTCTGGGCACTCCGGCCCACTAACCCCCTCCACTCAGGGACAATGCCCCAAATTCCTCCTCGGAGCCTCCACTCACTGCAGGAACGAGAGCCTGAGCAGGTAAGGGCAGCTAGAGGAGGGTACTCCCCTGTCTCCCCTGCTCTAGGGGTCCCTAGGGGTACACGCACTCAACGACTGCAACACTCGCTTCCCCCACACACTCGCTTCGGGAGTCTGCACCTGCAGGCCCCGTCTCAATCACGCACATTCACTTCGCACCCCCTCGCACCTTGACCCCACTCGCACCGCTCAGAGGCAGTGTGAGCCCCGCTCCCTCTCAGAGGGCTCTCACCTTTTTGGGTTGTTGTGTCCTCTGAAACCTTGGCTATAGGCAGCAATCCCTCCCACAGTCCGATGTAATCCAATCCAGGGCAGCCAAACAAAAAAAGGTGGCTGGACGCGTCTCCCAGGTCCGGTGCTGCCCTGGATGGGTAGCCTAACCCTGGTGAGGCCCCAAAAAGATGTTATGAATTCGAACCAGGCCAGAGTCTGAAAAGGAAAAATGCTCTCATTTACTTAAAAAACTGCAGAGGAGGAGAGTTTGAGATGAGCCCAAATTCCCACGAAACAACACAAAGATAAGAATGGGGGCGAAACATGTTGGGTTATTCGCGAAAAAGTAGTTCCCTGAGAGGGAGAAGACCCTTAAACCCACCAGGAAACCATCATTTTATACCCCTCGCACGTCCAGGATTGGTGGGTTTTGGATCCGCGCATCGATTGGTCGTTTTCTGGTATTCTCATTGGTCCTTATCGATATTCATTCTGGACCAATCATTTTCTCGGGGCATCAAATGATTGGTCAAGTCCCCTGTCCAATAACCGCACGCCCCACTTTGACTACCACCCCCACAAAACCCAGGTACTCCCTAGGACGCACAAAAAACACCCATCAACTTACCTCAAAACACAAATTCCCAACCCAGGACTAATTCAAAACATATAGAACCCCACTTGAAACAGCTTTCTTCTACGTATGACCATCCATTCATTTCTCCTTCAAGGAGAATTCTGAGCTTCCCTACATCAACAATACTCTTCTCTCATCTAAGCAATGCATCATGAAAGAAGCCTTCTATGCTCCACAGTCCTATCTAAATAAAGCCTTGCCCTAACTAAATAAAGCCTTGCCCAGAAAAGTTCAAAACATTGCATGTGCTATCTATGGCACAGCTCCTCTTCAAAATCAGGCGATGGCCAAAGCTCTAGCCAATGATGATGCGTCCCCTTTTCCCCTCTTTGTGCTGGTGTTCACAGGGGTCCCAGGATGAGGGAAAAGAGAGAATCTTGACTCCAAGTTTCAGAAGGTTGATTTATTCTTCCATGACACATATGCTATAAAAATGATATATGAGAAGAATACTAAAAGAAGGAAAGAAAGGATTTCATCTGAAAGGCTTGCAAGAAAAGGGAAAGAATGAAATGATAATAAAATCATGTCACTGACTGGACAACTGGACTGTGATTGGCCATTAATTAGAAACAGCCACACGAGACCAATCAAAGATGCACCTGTTGCATTCCACAGCAGCAGATCATTCTTGTTTACATTTTCGTTCTTGAGGCTTCTCAGGAGAAAAATCCTGGCAGAGGGATGTTTCAGAAAAGATCATGGCGCTGCCTGCTCTCAGCTGGCAGGGCACAAGGGCCTCTTGAGCCACAGGCATCTCCTCTGCGCTCTACTTGCACTTGCTTTCCCCAGTTAAGGCAAGCAAAGCCGCTTGGCTCAGGATGTTCTTTGGGCTTCTGAAAGGCTCTGGCCACTTAGCTACAGCATGGCAAGGAAGGGAGTCTTACAAGGCTCTGCATATTTTAGAGTTTTATTGTCACTCCAGCTGAAACAAAGTATCCCCTGGCTACTTCTGCCTCTTCAGCATTCTGTCCTGCAGGTGGCCTGCTCAGGCTGACAGCTTGGGGCACCTGCAGGCTCCAGTTCTGCTGCAGCCCAGCTCTTCCTCTCACAGCTGACTTCTTATTGTGACAATTTGTTCATTTCTACCTCAAAGATACCTCAGAGCTTCCCTCAATTAACAATCCACTGCTCTAAGCTAAACAACCCTCTTGTATCTAAGCTACCTACGTTCTATAGTCCTTAAAAGTTGCTCCCTACATGTCCTAAAGTTTGGAAAATATTCTCTTTTGGAGAAAAACACAACCGACCTTTCGATTGAACCTGAAACCTAAGCTAAGCTAAGCTAAGCTAACCTAAACTAATCTAACCTAACCTAAACTAACCTAACCTTACCTATCCTAACACCTAAAGTGACCCATTTAGAAAACCTACTCCTATTTCCTATCTACAGCCCAGCTCCTCCTCCAACTCAGGGGATGGCTGAAACTCCGGCCGCAGATGACACATGCCCTTCTCCCTCCTCTCAGCTGGCGGGGCACGAGGCGCAGGCATCTCCTCCTCAGGCACAGGCGCCTCCTCTCCAGTCTTCCTGCACTCCCTTGGCTGAGATGATGAGAGCAGCCAGGCTGGAGGCAGGATCGCCTGCGGTCACAAAGGGATGCTGCCCAGAGGAAAAAGGAAACAAAGAAAGGAAGCCTTACTTTCCAGGAAGGCCTGCTGACGGGCTCAAGCAGGACTCCTTGGCTACCAGAAAGACACACCAAGAGCACCGAGGAATAGCAGCGTGTCCGCCTGCGCCTTCCTGTCCTGGCAGCCGTCTCAGCCACGTGGCCCACACTCCTCCTCACGCCTTCCTGCAGGCGTCCTCAGCTGACAGGCCTTTTTGCCCCTTTGCTTTTTCTTACCTGCAGGAGTTCCTGGGCAGACCAGCGCCTGTCCTCGTCAGCCTGCAGGCAGCAGCGGAGGAAGTCACGTAGGAGAGCCGAGTGGTGCCTGGGGTTCTGCAGTTTTGGGGGCCCGTTTCTTTCGATCAGTTCAAAAACCTACAGCACAAGGATGCAAGAGGACACTCGACCTGCTCCTTTGCTAGCCGCATCATCAGCTCTCTGTGCACAGAGCCCCCTTTCGAAGCTGCACCTTACCCTGAGACGGGTCTCCCGCTCGTAAGGAGCTTCCCCTTCCACCATTTCCAGCCCCATGATGCCCAGGGACCAGATGTCTACTTTGGGGCCGTAGGCTTCTCCTCTCACCACCTCCGGTGCCATCCAGCTGGGAGTGCCCACGCTGGAGCTGCGCTTGCCGCGCTCAGGGCTGAGCTGGGCACAGAGGCCAAAGTCAGCTGAGGAGAAAAACAAAGCCTGTCAAAGCCAGCTACCACTGGCAAAGCAGCCCAAAGCCCGCTCACAGCCCGGCCAGGCCCTGCTGAGTCGAGCTGAGAAAGCGGCTGAGCTCTCCTGCCACGTGCCTTGAGCCAGCGAAAGAAGAAGCCATCGGCCACTTCAACAACACCCTGAGCATTCACGCACCGGCCAAGCGGCGCTCCTGGCCAAGTGGCACTCACCAAAAGGCAGCCCCACAGCACAGGCTGCAAATTGCCGCACCTGCACAGGGATACCCACCCAACTTGACAGATCCATCGGTGCCCACAAGAACATTGCAGCTTTTGATGTCTCTGTGGATGACTTGGCGGCAATGAAGGAAATCAAGTCCTTGCAGGCACTGAGAGAGAAAAAGGAGGAAGGCAAAGTTAACACGCAGGATATCATTTCATCCTACCAGAAAGGAAAGAGCCCAACAGGATTGACAGCTTTCCCAGGGAATTGGGAGCCAGGGCACAGCATCATGCTGCTGTCACAAAGAAGAGCTTGCTGCTTCAACACTCTTGGAAGTTTTTGCTACATTTCCAAGCCAAGGCATCTGGGCTTGCAAAAGTTCCACCGGCCATCGGTACAAAGCGCGTCATCTTTGGCTGGGAGGCGGCACGGCAACGATTGTTGGCGAAGCCCAGTGGCAGCAGAGGAGGAAGCGGCGCCTTAGACCTGTGCCAGAATCCGTTGCCACCTGGGCTGCGATGTTATCCTTGGAAGCTGAGGACAGCTCTTTCCCTTAGCTTGAAATTCTGCCACCGCCATGCTGCCTTCCAGTGGTAAGGAATGTAGGACAGACAGGCAGGCTGCAGGAGAGCATTGCGAGGCAAAGCTGCCAAGAGGAAACAAGTGAAAGCAAGCCAGTGAGGCAGCACCAGCGCCACAGGTCAGACAGCATAAAAGAGTGCAAGAGCAGAGCCTAAGGAGTGCAGGGACGCCGGCAGGCAGTTCCCTTCCCACGCTCTTGCTTCTCCTCTGTGTCTTGGCGGAAGCAGCAGCAAAAGAAGGCTGAGAGCCAGAAATCGCTGCTCTCCTTAACCTCCAGCTGACAAGCAGCATCCTGGCAGGCCTGGCCAAGCACAAGCGGGATCCCTCACCTCCCGACAGACAGCGCCTATCTGTCCTTCCGCCAGGTACACCGCACAGAGCACATCAAACAAGGTGCCGCCGTCCACAAACTCCATGGCCAGCCAGAGCTGCGCATCCACCAGGTAGCTGGAAGAAGAAAAGCACGGCATGGAAAGAGAGCAATGGGCACAGCTCAGTCACCTGAGGGCCTGAGCACGACTTTTGCCACTGCTCTCCAAGCTACGTGTGCCGCAAGAGACTATTGAACAGCAGGTCAACCTCCTGCCACCTTCTGGAGACGAGCGGAGAAATGGGAAAGAGCTCCGTTCTCTGCCACTGACCAAAGGGCATTGACTCTTCTGGCTTGCACTAGCTAAAGCTGCATTGACGTGACCGTACGCCAACCTGTCTAAGTAGGTGACAATATTGGGATTCCTGTTGTTCCTCATGGCCAGGATTTCGTTGGCAGCCAGCTCCTCGGACATCCCCTCCTCAACAGACATGATCTTGATGGCCACCTGAAAGGACACGGGCGACGGTTGACTTGAGAAGACGCGCCCTGCTCGAGATCACAAGGAGCACGCAGCCAGTGCTTGTGCAATCAGGCAGCCAGCTGTGCCAAAGTGCCTTGTTCCTAGACAGCAGAGCTTAGCAGGAGCACCAAAGCCCATGCCAAATGCATTCTGCACCCTGAGCTTAGACTGTACTTGAGAGGAACAGCCTCTGTGGCAGACATGGAGCGGCCAGCCAAAGCTCCAGGCAGGGCTGACAGCAGTGGGGAAAGCGCTGCAGAGCTGCAAAATGCCATGGTGCTGTTGGCACTTTACCTGTTGTCCGCTGCTGGTGTCAAGGGCTTTATAAACAGCTCCGAAGCCCCTAGAAAGAAAACAGCAGCAGAAAAAGGCCATTTATCCCTGGCACTGAAAGCAAGCCTAGGCAGGAGATCTCCCCAGGCTGCCTGCATGCCTTCAAAAGGGCCCGGCTGCGGCGTCTCTTTTTTGGCCAACAGCACATCAGCCCGTGAGCCCTCTGCCATGCGGGCCAGGCTGTCCCAGGGAGCACTAGGGTCCGGCATGAAGACCAAGGCCCGCTGGAAATCCCCAAGGCAAGCGCCCATTTAGGACAATTCCAAAACTAAAGGGAACTCTCTCTTTGTGAGGGTGTGCATGCATGTGTGTGTCAAGAAAGTGAGAACAATTAGAGTCAGAACACTGTCTTTGAGAATCTGACATTTCTTGGATGCCGAGGTGCTCTTTCAGGCCATAAAGTTGCCGGGGCAGGGCGTTTTCCAGCTCCTGCTCCTCAGCGCTGCAAGCTAGACATTGCCAGCATCAACTTGTCTTTGAGGAGCCCTTTGCATTGCACTGACTGAGCAGCGCTGGCAGGCGACAGGAGGTCAAGCCAGAGTCTGACCGTGATTGGAGCTTGCCTGACTTCACGCTTGATTTTGCAGCAGCCAAAGACCCGGCCCACACTTTTGGGAAATGACCTGACGTCACACTTACCCTCGTCCGAGTTCTTCAAACGCCGTGTATCTGCTCATTGGCTGGCCCACACTCACAATGCTCCCTGAAAGACAAAAGCAGGCCTGCTCACTTGCACGCACAGACGCCGCTCCCCGGCCATCCCAAAGGCAGCCCCACCGCCAGCAGCTGTGGGCCCTTTTGGCTCCCTTGGCTTCCAAGTGCTGAGAGCAGCAAATGGGAGGGCCATCTTCTGCACATTTCATCGGGTGGCCTTTGCAAGGAGGACTTCATTGCTTTCAAGTACAGCTTGATAAGCCAAAAGGATGAGCCCCTAATAAGGGGGCCCAAAGAGGTAAGCAAGGGCCTTTGCAGCCTCTGCAGTCACACCCCCCCATCACTGGCAAGGCTACCTAGAAGCACAAAGTGTCTGAGCCGCAGAAGGAGTAAGAAGGAGAGCCAAAAAACAGCTGGGGCCAGAGAGCTGCCTGGGGCCTACGCACTTGCTAGGTGCCAGCCTTCTGCTCAAGCAGAAACAATCTCTGCTTTTCTCTTTGGCACAGAAGGCAGCCCAGGCAGAGCCAAGGCAGGCCCAGCCGCCCTCACAGGCAGCAGGAACTCCCTGAGCGCTGCCGCACTGCCTCAAAGCACAGCAACAGGTTCTGCAGAGGGCCCTGAGGGCCTCTGGCACCGGGGGGAACTTCTGGCGCATCCTACACCCAGACACGCACGCAAGGCACTGCTCTGGCACACAGGAAATACAGCGGACGTACTCAGTGTCTTCAGGCCCTGCTCCTCTCTGCTCTCGGCCTGCGGGGCTGCGCTGCTGGATGAAGTGCCAGCAGCGGGGGGCCAGCTGGCTGCTGCAGGCCATGCTGCTCCGGCGGCACCAGGCTGAATTGCAGAGCGGGTCTTGAGCTGGGACAAGAAAGGATTGCCCGTCAGAAGGGTGGCTGGCACAGATGCCCAGCACAGCGCACGCCACTAGCAGGGCCTTGGGAAGATGCCCTCAGCCACCGCCAGGCCTCTCCAGCTATTGGGCCCTTTCCCATGTCCCCTTCTCAAAGGCAATGGCAAAAGAACAAAGGCTATTTTGATCCAGCCCCTGGTGGCCGCTTCCATGCTCCATTGTTTCAACTTTTCTGCTAGACACTGGCAACAATGGAGCGATGGGCTTGTGCAGATGCACAAAGAGATCAGAGCATAGCCCCAGAGCCTCCTTCCTTTCTTCCTCCTGTGTTTTCGCGGGCAATGAAATCGCCCCGGAGGTGGAGTGCAACCGTCTGCTCAGAAACCCGGAGCATGTCCCTCCTCTGATCTGTTTCACGGATTTCCCCTCTCCATGTCAGCCTTTAGGCAGCGGCCCTTCGGAGCCGCCTTCCAGCCCTGCCCAGACCCACGCGCCCTTTCCCATGCAGAGCTGAGCAGGATTCTCCTCCCCAAACTCCGCTCTGACCACCTGGAAGCCCAGCGCAGCCTACATTGTGCCTGAAGCTAATTAGTCCATGCAGAGGGCAGGTCCCTTCCAGGGGCCACTGCCTGCCAAATACCCCGCCAGGCTGTCAGCTGCCTCTTTGGGCCGCTCTGCCCGCTGACCGCAGGCAGCCTGCACTGCCACCGGCCACAAGGGGCTGACTCCTACCCTGGCAAGAATTGAATGCTGCCTCTTGTCTATTGCCAAGAGACATTCTCGGGCCCTCTCAGCATCCCAGCCAAGTGATGCTTGAAGGTCAAAGTTGAGAAGCCATTGGCCAGGCCTCCCTGGCTTGGCTGAAGCAGCACTATGTCACGGCAGGCACACAGCCCCCAGCACCTTAAGCTGCGAGCAACAAGGCCTGCTCCAAGCAAACCTTGAAGCTTGGCCCTGCAGCCAAGGCAGTGCCAAGCTCAGCTGCCACTTACTGGCTCTGCACCTTCGGGCTGTGGAGGAACAGCAGCTGGAGGCTTGGTGTTCCTTTGCTCCTCTTCAACCTCGTCCTCAATGACAGAGGGAGCCAGAGGAGTTGCTGAGCCTGCTGCTGAGCCCTGCAGACAGACACAAGTGAGAGAGACGCGCATGAGCCAATCCCTTAGCAGCTGCTTTCTCTTGGCAAGGGAAAGGACCCAGGAGAAGGGCAAATGATACACTTGGATGCAAGTGGCACTCTGAGTCAGGGAAACGCCAGGAAGAGGGCTGGGGTCTTGCTCTGCTGTTCCTTGAAAGGCTCTTCCTTGGAAAATCAGCAAACAGCCAGTGCTCCCTTTGCTACTGCTGATGCCACCAGGCACTTGGCCTTTCTTTCAGCCTGCCACGCTGGCACTCCACTGCACTCTACTGCCAAAGGCCAAGCTGGCAGAAGTGCCGCACAATTCTCCCACGCCAGCAAGGTCAGAGCTTCCTTTGCCACTCACCAAAGGACAGGCTTGTCTCCATCCACGTGTCAGGTGACCTGCAGGGAGCGAGGGAAAAGTGGTGGCTTCTCCATGGCCATTTTCTTCCCAAATAACCTGGGTCAGGTTATTTGGCAAGAAAAGAGCAGAGCCAAGCAAAAGCCAGGTGATGCCAGCCCCAGGATGAACCTTTACTTACGAGTCAGCTGGGTCACGTAGAAGACAGAATAAGCCACAGAAAAGACCGTGCAAACCGCGGCACAGACTTGCCCGATCATTTTGGCAGCGCTGTGCGGGTTTGCACGCCAAATGCCACCCAAGGGAAATGGAAGAGTCCTCTCGGGGTGCAGGCCATCTTCTGGGAACTCCTTGATCGCAAGGATCCTGCTGCAGGGAGCGAGCGGAAGAGCTGCTCTGCTTAAGCAGGCCTTGCACGCCCCGGGACAACGCTGCGCTGACAGCACTGTGACGTGGCGCCGCTCCCTTGACCTCACAATAGCAGCTGCCCTGGCTTTGTTGTGCCCAGCAAGCCCACCCTCTCTAGAGCCGAGGCAAAAGGAAGGCCTGGCAAGTTCTCCTCAGTCATAAAGCAGCAGCAAATGACCTCACAGTCCATAGGGCAGTACTCAAGGCATCCCAGGGGAGCCCAGAACAATGAGCCAGCCCTCCTAGCGTCCAAGAAATCCAAGCAAACATGACTTTTGGTCCCAAAAGCTTGGACTAAAAGCAAGTGTGCTTCTTCTAGGTGGCATCTTACTTGGTTCTGAAACGCCTCACTTCTTCCATGCCATTTAGGGGGCAAAAGAAGCCAAGAGAATAAATGGCCAGGAGCATTGTAGGCTGCAGCTGCTTCTCGAGCATGTGGGTGCATGCTGACCTTTGCTCTGACTGGGTTTGGAGGCCGACGTCCCGTTGTGGCAGCTGGCTTAGCTCTTGACGCAAAGCTCCTCTCGTCCTGCTGGCCGTTTCTCAGGCAACTGAAAGTCTCAGCACGTCCGGAAGAGCTGTGCGCTGCGTCTTGGCTTGCCACGCTTGTGTTGTGTCAGAGCTCTGGCAGCGGCCTGCGGCCCACTGCTCTGCAATGGCCTGCAGATGTCGAGCCCAAAGGAGGCCCCTTTGGAACAGGCCAAAGCTGCAGTGGGAGGGATGTTGGCCCCAGCTCCATGCTCCCTGTAAGATTCCTTGCAGAGATTTGGGCAGCCACATCCCAGTACTAATGAGATGCAGTCATTTCCTTCTCTGTCAAAATCTTGAGGCAGACCCAGGAGACATCCTAAAAGTGGAACAAAATACTGGGTGGGTATCACCGGCCGGGGGCAATGTACAAATCACAAACGGGACAGGACTGCTGTGAACATGCCTTGAGCTATCTTTGTTTTCAGCATCAGTCTCATTACATGGTTATGACAAAGGGAAGATGCCAGCATGTCACATCCCAGGCAGCAGACAAAGAACTTAATGTTACAACTTACTTTATAAGTTTTTTGACTAATCACACAAAGCAGAAGCATACTTACAGTAGTTCCATCCATCTGCTATAAGCACACGTACCTTTGGGTTAAAAAGTGTTTCCTTATTTCGAATCAAATACTGGCTTGTAAGCCTTAATACTCAATGCACAGCGCTCCATTATTAGGCTTCAGACTTCCTAATATCTTGCTAGATAACCTTTTCTACAGCTTAGGGAATTATCCTAGACAAGCGTTAATACGCAGACCATTGTTCTATTTGTCCTTGCTTTTCTACTTTTTAAATAATTTTTCTGCTGACCTACTGCATGGCTACTGCTTAGCTCTAATCACAGTTCTGTTGTCTCTGAGGCTTGCCTTTTGCAGCTTTCCCAAAACCCTCTGATTTTGTGGATTCCCACATCAATTGACACATGTACCTCTTTTGAGTAATGTCTGCCTGCTGGAGTTTCAAAGCTTGCTACTCTCTGCGATTTGTTCTATAATATACAGGAACATGCAAACCTTGACAATCAGGGCATGCAGCAGCAACTGAGCAAGCATTATTGCTACTCAGGCCAAATTGCAACTGCAGAGCTTGAGCTCCTTGATGATGAAATTGATGAGACAAAATTGCTTGTTGCCTCCAATTAGGAACTGTTCAAGCAGCATTGGCAACAGGAGCACCAGCTACAGCGTTCTCTTCAGTGAAAACTCCTGGTAAAGAAGTGCGACTGCGAATGTGCAGTACAAAATATGGTTCAGTGCATTGCTGGATTGTATTCCACATTTCCAACGCCACCTCAAATAAAGGACGATAATCAATTTCAGATAAAACAACCTTATCTAACTTTTTGGTCAAATATGCTACATCAGCAGAATCTGTGAGTGTTCACAGCTTGAGGGAACAACTGAAAAGCTGTGGTCATAGCTCACCATTCAACAGTTTGAGATGATCCTGTTTTACATTTAAACACGTCGCCAATCACCATTGACTTTCCAAGTCACTGCAGCCTTCTTGTTTTTCCATCTGTAAAAACAGTTGGTCCATCAACAGGACTTTCCATGCTCAAATGTTTCTGACCAACAGGTACTTCTTAAAAAAACTTTTACAAGCAGTGACTTGGTAAATGATAAGACACTTGTCCTGTGAAAGCAGCCATAGCCGCTAGCAACTGATGATTGTGGGCAAGACACCACTCCAAATACTAATTCTGGACAGGCAAAAGAATTGTTTCAGGATCTCAGCCTAAGAATTCAACAAGCCTTAATAATGATTTCAACAATCAGTTCAAAAAGAACCCTGTTAAAAATCTGTAGTAATTTTCACTCTCTATTCACTATGGCAATCCTGACCCCATCGATTTAAAGGAGCAGAGGTAATATATGGCCTTATAATTGCTTTTTGCCCTTCAGGATTTGTGATCAAAATATTTTAAGTGAAATTCCACCCACTGTGGTGCCTCCCTGCCCAACCACCCCAGTGTCACTTGTTTGCACCGGCCACTGTGGTGGCCACGAGTGTCGAGACACAATTACAATATCAGCTCCCGTCTCCAGCAGACCATTCACTTTTATTTGCCGAGGTCTTGCATTCTCAGAAGTCAAGGTGCACGCCAATGGAAGTCACTGAGCTGTCACTCATTGTGCCCAGCAAACTTGAGGCGTCCCAGGAGCGTCCCGAAGCCTCCGGTGCAACGTAACCGATTTTCTCAAAAAAGGAACAATTGGAGCTAGGCAAGTCTCTTTAGGTATAGTAACTGGTGGATATTTAGTTGAAATCATAGCACAAATTTGTCCTGTGTAATCAGCATCAATTACCCCAACATGTACATTAAGTCCCATTAAGGTAGCACTAGATCTTCCAATTAGAAGACCTTTACCAATTGGTCCCCCTGCTTGCAAAGGTACTTCAACAGCATCATGAGTATTAATAGTTAGTGTGTCTGCGGTGGGTATATCAATCCCTGCTGAGCCAATTGCTGCCCCTGAGTATTGTTCACAAATGGACAACTTTGCAGTGCTGGGAGGGCCTGTGGTTGCTGGGGCATTTGTGTCCACACATGCCCCCACGCGTTCTTTCTGTGGTTTCCTGTAACAATTGTCCGTTTGCATGATATTTAGATTGACATTGTTTGGCAAAGTAACCATTCTTACCACATCTATTACAAGTAAGATTCATTTTAGACTTCACTTTCTGTTCAACATTTTTTGGAGACTGTGATCGTAAATGACCTTGTTCCCCACAGGAATGGTATTTTGGCAGAGGCCTTAGAGCTGCTGCTAATGCAGTCATTTTATGTTGAACTGTGCTGACTTTTGAACATGCTGTAACCATCTCAGGGACAGAGGGATCTCCTGGCAGCGCTTCAATCATTTTCCTGCAATCTTCCTTTGAGTTTTCTATGGCTAATTGTTTACATAGAATCTCCCTTAATTTTTCATCCTCTGCCTGTTTTTCAATTGCTGCAGCCATTTTTCCCACAACTTGCAGAAAAGGCTCTTTAAGACCTTGTTTTATAGTGACATATCTTGGTTTTGGAGCTGCCATTTCCATTCTCTTAGTCATAGCACTCATGCCTAATTGTTGAGCCTGTGTTAAAACCAGGGGATCCCACCGTGCCTGTAAATCTGGATTAGGAAAAGGCCCTTGAGCAAGGAAAACATCATCTCCTATAGCATGACGAGGGTCCTGCTGAGGTAGTTGCATAATTTTTAAAGCTATTTGTTCAGCTCATTGCCTCCAATTGTCTTCAAATGCTCCGTACGGCACTGGTTGAAACAAAACTCTAGCCAAATGCATAGTATCATAAGGAGACAGCAAATCTGTATTAACAATACTAATTAAGTGCATTACTTCTGCAGAATTAATACCAAATTTAGCTACTTGAGTCTGAAGATCCTGCACAACCTTCCATGCAAAAACCTCATGACTATCATTTTGTCCTGAATTAGGAACTGCTTTAAACACAGGAAAAGCCATTTTATCATTAGCAACATCTATATCAACAGCATCTGAGCCCTTTGGTGGCCCTATGCTCTCCACTAAATCCCAGTCTCCTATTTCCACTGCTTTTCTTTTAACATATTCTCAACACCAAAAAGAATGACAAACTGTTACATTACAATAACATGATCAGAAGGCAGAGCTTTTGAAACACCAAGCTTATGTCTATGACCAGTTTTACCAAGCTTATTTCGACTACCACTTCTACCAAGCTTTTCTCTATCACCAGTTTTGCAGCAAACAGAAGTATGCGTTAATTCAGACCTTTTCAACCCTGTCATTTCCTCATTGTCACTATCAGAGTCAGAAGATAAAGGAGGAGAAAGAGCTAATATTTCCATGTGTTCGTGCAGTTCAGGATCACGAAGCAAGCAGCGGATGGCTCAGTTTGCTTCTTTTTTAAGGTCATCTTAGCCAGCCCCTGTGCCAAGGACTCAGAGTCAGATTTAACATTAAGTTCAGCTAATTGCTCTATGGGTGAGGGGTACGTGGATTTAAAGCTTCTTGCAGACAAGCACAGAGAAGCCTTATCAACCTGTTGCCCTCTTCCCGTAGCAACAGACCCAGAAACAATGTCTGCAGAAAAAATCCCAGCAGAACTCTCAGGCTGAGCTTCTCCCCACCGTTGCTCCCTAGCAACTTCCAGTTCCTCCTCCAATTCCCTTTCTACCTCCTCCAAGTCTTTTTTGTCCAGCTCTGCTTTCCACTCCTTTAAGGTGTAATAAAGCAACCTCCAAGTAGGAGATAAATCTGCACTTGCTTTATCCCCATTCTGAATTACTTCCCAGAGTTTTTCTCCAACTTCTTTCCAAGCTCTAACACTAAAAGCAGTAGTTCCATCAGTCTTAACATTTTGAGACTTTGCCCATATTAAAATACTACGCAGAGCATAGTCCCTTCCTTTAACTCCTTTTCTTTTTGAGAAAGTTTTCCATGTAGATAAAACAATCTCTTCTTCGCTTCTTAAATTATTTCCCATTCTTCCCAGTGCCTCACCTTCTTTCCAGGTGTCTGAATCAGGTCCGCACTGGCAGCTGAACCCCGCTGCTCTCAGCTTCGCTGGGCTCCAACCTCACTGCCCCTGGCCCGGCACTTCCGTTCACGTCAGGCAGCACCAAATGTCACCGTTAGGCTGGACGTGACATACACACCTGATCAGGGTCCAAGAAGAAAAAAGATTCTTATTCTGCGTGTTCTGCGGTTTATATACCCTTAACGAAGCGTCAAGCCCCTCGATAGGCAGGGAAGGTATTTTTGTTGTTCCCACCTCTTGAGAACATCTTGTCAGTATTTCTCCTGCTTTTCTAGCTCAGAGTACATCACCAATGTCAGTCCTTTTAAAGTGTCTCATAGAGCAATGTTTTTGGGGCCTTCCATTTTAATTGGCACAGCAAGCAGGGTACTCTTGAGGTGACATGGGACTTTTATACAGCAAGAAATGCTCATGACATAATAAGGGAGAAAATTAAGTTTTCATTCAAAGCTGCTGTTTCCTGGCAGAAAAGAAATGGAATCCCATGCAGAAGCTGATCTGAACTGCTCTCTACTGACAGACTTGCTAGAAGCGTCTATAGAAAGCTTGTCCAGCCCTCAAGAGAGATGGGGACTGAGGGAAACTGGCACAATCCCCAGTTACTTGTGGAAAAAACATAATCTTGGGTAGAAGAAAATTAAACATTCCCAGTAAAGGACCATGCCTGGTATCCATATGCATGGAGGTTTGACTCAGAGAGCTGAATGTTGCCTAACAGCTGGAAAAGGAGCTGAATCAATTGCAAATTGCCTCAGAGCCTGAAACAATAGGCGGCCGGAGGCCAGAGCAGGAACTGAATGCTGGGATGAAGGCAGCCCCCAAAACAAGGGAAACCAGTGAAACAGGCTGGTCCAAAGCCAAAGAGCTTTAGAGTTGCAATTTAACACTGCTGGGGAAGGCCTGGAAGCAGCCTTTTCCAGACTCCAGCAACAGCCAGGCCTCCCTGACTGCAACCTCAGCCCCGCAGCCCTCGGCAGGGCTTGAATGCCTCAAAGCCCAACCCCAGCCCTCAGCCTAAACTCCGCCCGCCCCTTAAAAACACAGAGGCAGGACAGCCCAAAGGCGATGGCACCTTCCTCCGCTCCTTGCAGGAGAGCTTCCACTCTGCAAAGCCAATCTTCTTCCCTCCTTCTCATCCCCAGCCCTGCCCACCGATAAAGAAGGAATTCACCAGTGTCCAGTAGTTGTACCACAGTCTGCAAGAAAAATGGTTGAATTGCGTGGGAAAATTAGCAATGATCCCAAAGAAAGTGAAATGGAGCATGTTTGGGGAACTTTGCTATTGCAGGGGGAATTAAATCAATCTTTTGGAGAAGGAAGCACATGGTGAAAAGCCCTGGTCTTTTGTCCGGCGAACAACCTATGGTGTGACAAGTTTGGACCCCTTGGAGAGGGGAGCATAGGTGAGAACCCCCAAGCAATGCATGAGGAACGGCTGGTGCCCCATCCACCTCCTTCTGTGTTATTGTCATTTATTTCAAAATGTAAGGATCAAGGCTGAGAAAAGAAAATCTTGGCACCACCTCCACCAAGTGAGTTGGGAGAGGGTGGTGAATTCAAATACCCAAGAGGCTCTCTGGAAAGAAAATGGGGAATAAATGGAGACTCAGTTTCCGTGTATTCTTAATGAACCTTTGCAAACCGCTCCTTGTGTTCCTCCTTCTGGCAGCCGTGGGCATTGAGCCTTGTCTGCCACCAGAGGCTGGAGGCTGAAATGCTGCCGCTAGAGAATCTGCGACCCTTAGGAGAAAAAGCTGTTACTGTGGTGCAAGTTTGTTGTTTTGGTGTCACTAATAACCCTGAATGTTCAAGGAAATCCTCACCAGTTAGGAGACTGGGTGTATGTCCAGATCTGGAATCGAGAGCCACTTAAGCAGAGGTGGAAAGGACTTTTGATCCCATGGCCATGAGATTTACAGCTAAATTACACATAATTTACCTAAATTATGTGATTCAAGGTTGCTCTGGACACACGGAATTGTATTGGACAGTACAGGAAATGTGACTCCGCTGCAGATAAAGCTGCAATGCAACGTTTTCAAAGTGAAAACCATTAAATGGTTTCTCCTTCTGCTCATTTCCAGAGCAATGTCCCTAGCATGGCAGCATGGCTGTTTGTTCTTGAATTAGTCAACCATGCTAGCAGGACCTTATACCTAATGACTACAATAGCAAGTACGACTTTGAGTGCCAGAGGGTGGAAGAGACCAAGAAAGCAAAGGGAGCCATGTCCTTTTCCCTAAGGACCTCTCTAACGTCACACAGAGACAACAAATACTACCTGAGCCTGGGAAAAGAAATTTTGCTTTCTGCACTTCAGTCCAAATTTGCAAACCTGAACGCAACAGAATGTGTAGATCCAACAAAACCCCTATGTTATCTAAAACTGAAATGCTCAGAAGGCTGGTTGGCTACTCTAACTTGAGTTCGCCTACATGGTGCTAAGCATCCTCATCTGTATTCTTACAGTACTGGTAAATTTAAATAAGATAACTCTTGCCAAGCAAAGTTTTTATAGATTGTTCCTTTCTTGATGTCTTGTAAATTTCTTTTTACAGACTTTTAATGTTGGTTTGATTAAAGCATCCCCAGACTTTCTGTGGCAGAGAACACAAAAGAATACCAAGTGGATAGTTCCTCTGTATGAAGTAGGTCCAAGTGGGACTGAGTTTTCTTCTTTGAGAGGTGTTTCATGGAAAGATGAAGTGGTGACAAGTCTGAAGAACTGCCGTTCTTCACGGAACGGAGTGTTTAGGTGTTTTCATCTTGCTAAGTTTTAAGACATTGATGTTCATATGTTTTATAGAAGAAGTCTGTTGCAAGAAATCTTGCAAAATTTTTGTATTTTCTCTCAGGTTGCCACAGTGGGTGGGGAAGATGACTCCCTCAACTTATCTAAGGAAAATTTTAGGAAAATTTTTAAACTTCTTGCCATCTCCTGAGAGCAAAGTTCAAGTTTCTCTAGCAAGGCAAGTATGTGTATTAATGGTAGGTGATGTGCAGAGCACAATTGTGCTGAAAAAGGCACGTGGAACTGTTGGTGGCCCCTGGAAGCAGGGAGAAAAGGGGCTGACAGAGGAGCAGAGGTGGCAGCTGGAAAGCTCTCTCCAGCTGTAGACAAAGAAGGCAGAAATGGTTAAACTGACAAAAGACAAGAAAGATTTTGGGTTGGAGAACCACGGAAGGGTTAGGTAAAGTCAGGAAAGGTATTTGGTCTGAAGCCAGTACCTTGACTGAAATTAGACCCTAATCATGTGTGTGTATGTCACATCCGACCTAACAGTAGCAGCACCTTCCCCTGGTGCCCTTCACCAAACACAAGAGTCCAAAGAAAAGGCTTCATGGGCCATCAGCCTGGAGGAGACCTTCTGGAGGGGCCGGGCACAGGTCTCCTGTGGGAGCAACAGAGTCGCTCCTCCAGCTGGATGGAGGGTGCCAAGCCTCCCGGTACAAATCAATAAAATAACTGGGTTGAGTGGCTTCAGATGGTAACCTACATTGGTTACCATCTATGAAACATGAATTACAACCAAAATGGGGGACTGGTAGTACAAGAGGAAAGTGGGGGCAAGGTTGAGGGCTGTCAGAAAATGGGCTAAGATAGAATCCAGGGCGGCATGGCCAGTGCGACCCTGGCAAGGGGACAGAAAAGGAGGGGAGATGGCAGATGGCTGGTGGCTCGCCTATGCTCTTGAGCAGGTTCCATCTCCCATCCTGTCTTTCTCAAGGATAGTGGGTCCAGGAAAGTGGGGGTGGAACACAAAAACTGGGAAAGGAAGTCTGTTAAAATTTGCGCAACTGAAATTTAAATTTCAATGGTACGCAACTATACCGTCAGTTACCACCAAACATCTCAAAGCGAATGATTTTCAATACTCACTGTATCGAACATATATTGAAAGGAAAAACAGGAGTCCATGGGAGAGGATAAAGTCCAAGGGACAATCTTCTAGGCCATAGCCCCAGGAAGTCCCTTAGCAGGCCCACAGGCCTCCCAGTGGCTCACACAGATCCAAACTGCACAAGTTTTCACTCCCTCATGTTGGCCTCAGTTCCTGCGGCAGAACTTGCCTTCCCGCTGGACACTCACCTGTGCCCAAGCCTGTGCAGAAGCTCGGCTCCCTCCCCCTCTGCCCACAGCCACAGCAGCATCCCCAGCAGTGACACCACTGCTCTGCTCCATTTTGCCCTACTCTGCTCCTCTAGTCACAGCTGCAAGCCTGTATCTCCACACGAGGTTGTGGCCTGGAGGCAATGAGGGAAGAAGACCTTTGCACGCTTCCAAACCGTGCCACAAAACCATCCATGGGTCTTCCCACATAGAAGAAAGACCTGACTTTTCAGAAGCAAATTTAGAGCTTATTCACCGGGTGAGAAGAAAGAGAAGCTTCCAGCACAGGGAAGGTTTTATTTATTAGAGAATTTATTTTGACTATCACTCTAAAAAAACTACAAACTGTGAGCTATAAACTAGTAACTTCAAACCATTAGCTATAAACAACAAACTTCAAACTACAATCTATAACTACAAACTACAAACTCCTAAAAACAGCAGTGGCCTCTTCCAGGGCTAGTATCTTCTTTCAGCCATAATCTGCTGCGTTGCCATGATCAGAGGCGTCAGGTCGGAGGTTGGCTTGGCTGATGTTACAAATGGATGCTGCCCAAAGAGAAAAAGAAGACATGAACTTCTGCTTTCCTCTCAGGCTGAAACAGGCTTTCTCTGGCGACCAGAAAGATAGAGAAAGCAGAAAGGAGGGCATTCTGGGCACCTCTCTCTCCACATTCAGGACCTTGCTAGATGAGGCAACCATGGCTCCCAATCCCACAAATCCATTAATCCAGCTGCCTTCAGCCTAAGGAGATTTGCTCTAGGTGACCTTGAAAGGCTCCTTCCAAGGCCTCCCAGGCCAGGATTCTCCTTTGTTCTCCCTTGAAAAGCCCCCAGACTGGAGATTCTTAGGAGCAGGGCCCATCAGACGCCTTGGACTTGAGCAGATGAGGAGCCCCTGGCAGCAGTCAGCTGGCGCAGCCTGCAGCCGCTTTGCCCTTTACCTGCAGAAGTTCCTGGGCAGACCAGCGCCTGTCCTCGTCCCTCTCCAGGCAGCAGTGCAGAAAGTCTCGCAACCACGCGGACTGTTGCCTGGGCTTCTGCAGCTTTGGCCTGGCCCCGCTGCTGATCAGCTGCTGAACCTAGAGGAGAAGGAAATGCCACACTCTACCTGTCTCCTTCCCACCCCAAACTGCTCACACAGACCCCACTGGATGGGCTCCATTCTCCAGTGGCACTTTACTCCCTGACAGGCTGGGTGATAACTTTGCTGCCCCTACTGAAAGAACCCAAAGCCAGAGCCAGCCCTAGCCAGTCCAATATGCAAAGGCTCTTGCCTTCAGCCCTGATTTCACTGGCTGATGGAATTAGGAGCAACTGCATCAGCAAAAGCACACTTGGCTTCTCTGAGCACTGACACCAGCTCCACAGGCCACTTGGAAGATGGACTTCCGTCTCACTCTACTCTTTCCAAGGATTATTCCATAAAATGCAGCTCAGCACTGCTCACTGCTGCCTTAGGCAAAGCTTGCGTCAAGGAAAAGGCATCACGATTTTTTGTGCTGTTTCTGCACTGAAATGGCAAGGGGATGATCTGGACAAGGAGCACGAGAGAATATGCAGCCTGGAACCTCTCCTTTTCCGGTGTTAGCAAGCTTCCCAGGCAGAAGAATGGGAGCAGATTTGGTTCCAGTGACAGCAGTATCTGAGAGCAGTTGCAGCGCACCGTGCGGGAGGTTTTCATCCGGTAAGGAGGCGCTCCTTCCACCATCTCGATCCCCACAATGCCAAAGGACCAGATGTCCACTTTGGGGCCATAGAGCTTCCTGGTGAAGATTTCGGGCGCCATCCAGTAAGTGGTCCCAACAGCTGATCTCCGTCTGCTCTGTTCAGCGGTGAGCTGAGCAGCAAGGCCAAAATCAGCTGAGGAGAAAAAACAAGCCAGCGTGAATGAGGAAAGCAAACCAAAGAACTCCCCAGAGTAGCAATGTCCAAGTAGGCAGCGTGGAACCCAGCTGCCATAAAGGGGCCATGCTGCCATTCCTCAGGCCTGCAGCCGAGGAAATCCGGAACTGGCCACTTAGCAAAAGCCCCCAGTTTCAGGCAGTGGCTTTTAGTGCCCTGAAGCTATTAGACTGTAAGTGCCTTGCTTGGGAAGGGACACACACACACAACCCAAAGCCACTCCTGAGCCCTTGTTCCCAGCAACACATCCCTGCCCCTTGTGGCTGTGCTCTGCGCTTGCAGCAGGGCAGCCTGCACTGCCACAGGCACCACTGCAGGGAACCGGCAGCCACCCAAAGGCAGCCCCACACCGCAACCTGCCACGGCTGAGCCTGGCCAACAGCACCCACCCAACTTGACAGATCCGTCCAGACCCAGGAGAATGTTGTGGCTTTTGACGTCTCGGTGGATGACTTGCTTGGAGTGAAGGAAATCCAGGCCTTGCAGGCACTGCGAGAGGAAAAAGAAACACCAGCCTAAGTGGATTTCATGCCACAAGAAGGGACGTGGCACATCTGCAAGACTGCAACATTCCTGGGGGATGCTGAGCCATGGCAGGACAGGCTGCTGGCAAGGGCAAGAGCTTGCTGCTCCAACACGAGCACAGCAGGGCCTCTCTAAGTGAGGGTGTGTTTGCTTCTGGAAGAGAAAGGGCAATTGTTCCTCCAGCTAGTGCCCTGCAAACACAAACTGAAGGAGCACTGCTGCAGTGGCTGTGTGCTCTCTCCAGCCAGACAACAGGGGATGCTTTTGCAAACACCACTTTGGGTGTAAGGCTCTCCCTTTGAGGCTGAGCTCTCTGAGAGTCCGCTGAGGATCTCTTTGTCTTTGCCACTTGTTCGACATTGCACCACCAGCACCTCTGCCCTTCTGGGGAAGGAATGCAGCACACACAGGCTCCAGGCAAGTGTTTAGAGAGGCAAATGCAAAGACACTAGAAGAAGGGCAGGGACACTGGCAGGAACTTCAGATGCTCTTGCTACTGCCAGTCATAAGAGAAAGGCAGAAAGGAGGCTCAGAAGATGAAATCTTTCTTCTCCTTATCACCCATGTGGAAGGACCATCCTGACCAAGGCATGGGAAGCACAAACGCCATCCCTTACCTCCCGAGAGACAGCTGCTATCTCTCTTTCTGCCATACAAGTCTCCCTGATGACATCGTGTAAGGAACCTCCATCCATGTATTCCATCACGAGCCAGAGTTCCTCGTCCAGCAGGTAGCTGAAAGGAGGAAACAACAGCCTGGAGATGAATGCGTGCACTTACACCACCGGATTGATTCTGGTTTCTGTGTCTCTCTTCGAGGAAGACAGGAGGAAGTGAGGAATCATTCACTGCGCTCTACAGACCTTGCAATCTAGACGGTCTAAAAGACTGCTTGGTATCCACACCAAGGCAACAGGCCAAAGGAAACACAATCTTTATCAGCACTTCAGATCCATGGGGAAACAATCAAAGCCCAAACCCAACAAAACAATGTGGAGAGAGGACAGGAACTTTGAGGCTGCTGGCTCAGTAAGATGGGCCCAAGTCCAGTCTTTCAAAGTGCCCTTCAAACTCAGCATGCCAGGAAAAATTAATGCAGCTCCAATGCAATCTCCTCCCAAGATGCTGTAGATCAGCCCAGAAACAGGAAATAACAGCTCCATCCTCTGCCAGCAACCAAAGGAGTGGTGGAACCTCTGGCTTGCAGGATGTGAATGACCTTTCCTGGCAGAACTGCAGAACCACTCACCTGTCTAGATAGTTCACAAGGTTGGCGTGCTTATTGCCACGCATGACCTGGATTTCATTCAGGCACAGTTCACTGCCGCTCTCTTGCCCGAGACTAATTTTCTTTATGGCCACCTAAAACCACATAGAAAACCATGAAGCAAAGAAGTCTGTGGCACAGGACCACAAGGGCAACATGGAGACAGTGATTATGGGATGATAGTGCTGGGCTGGGCCCAGCTGCCTTGTGACTGGACATCAGACCGCATGCTTGGGCACCTCCCAGGACACAGAGCCACATTCCCTTTGCCTGGTAAACCTGGGAGAAACACCGTCTAAGCTCTCCACCTCAAAGCTCTAACAACACTCACTGTGCCCAGGGCCAGTCTTCCCCCAGGTCTTCCCCCGGGTCTCATTGCCACTTTCATTCACACACTCCTTGCAAGCAGGAAGCCATTTGGTGCCAGCAAAAATGCAGCAAAACTGCTGCGAAGCCTTTGGCACTTCTAGGGGGCTTGATCATTACTCCAGCAACCACTGGCATGCTCCCTTGCACAACCACAAAGCAAACTCTTACAGACATGGCAGATGAGATGCTGCCTAAAAACATCCTGAGAGCTATTCCCCCTAGGAAATACAAACCTACATTCTTAGCACAAAATATGCCGTCATGATGAAAACATCATTAAGGACACCTGCACAAAACACAATCCTAGCACTGCCTCACTTCAGGAATTTTCATTTCACTCCACTAAAATCCTTTCCTTCACGCTACTGACCTTTGCAATTACTGCCCAACTGTAAAAAGAAATAATCCATGCCTTGATCTTCTAGGGATGTACACCAGGCTGCGAACAGGGCTTAGGCCCTTGAGAGACTCCTTGCAGACCTCTCTCTCTAAGCACAGTTCCCAGGGCAGCACTGCAGGTGGCTACAGAACTACCAGCACGATTCCCATGTGTTAGCTAACAGCCAGAAATGAGAATTCAGGAACGCTGCAGCCCCAAAGAGCAGTGCCATGCTCTGAGACACCACCTGGGCACTAAGAGCCAGCCAGCGTGTCTCCTGTGACAGACAGCGCCTGGCCTCCTTGCATTCCCCGGGGCAGCTGAGAAGGACAAAATCTGTCCCCACTGTATTTGGCAGGCAGACACTGCTCTGCACTTCACTGGCCTTTGCAGCAAAGCTCTGCTGGCCACCCAAAGCTCAGCCACAGCTCACAGCACAGGCGAGGGCACTCGACAGCTGCGGAAGCTGCGGCGCAGCGTGACACTTACCTCTTCTCCTGTGGCAGCCTCCACTGCCATGCACACCGTGCCGAAACCCCTAGAAACAAAAAGGCAGCGGAGAAAGAAGAAGTCCTTTAGTCCCTGCAAGTGCAGTCCAATGGGAAAAAAGTCCTGGGGCAAACACTAAATGGAACACGACAGCTTCTCATCTGGGTCTTTTCCCCCTTTTTCTCTTTCTCTATCTGTGCATGTGTGAGATATTTCCAGGAACTTGCCGGTTGGCCCTCTCACACCTCTCCATGGAGTCCCTGCCAAACTCAAGCACCAGCACTCAGGCCTTCTGAGAAGCCTGAAGCCATGCAACAGCCATTGGAGGAAAGCCTCTAGACACAGATCCCTTTATCCCTTTTTCAGCTTGCAAGGAAATGAGTGCCCAGCCACAGCTGCAGCCACAGCCAGAGCAGGGAAAGGCTTCCATCGCTGCACGCACAAATGGAGAAGTCCTCAAAACACAGGACCCCTCAACTGCTGTGTTCTGAGTCCTGAGTCTGTGGCAGCTGCTTCTCTTTGGTGCACCAGACACAGGGAGGACTCTACTTTTCTGAGGACTTCTTGTACGTTTGGCTTCTCACAGAGAAAATGTTGCAAATCAGCCCCATTTCCAGTCAGCAGGGCCTAAACCCCACAGGATCCACCAAGGGGTCTGCCATCAGGCAGATGATGCCTTTTCCTCGAGAGGGCATTGGCACCGGGCATTGCTCTGAAGCTTTGTCTTTTGCCACCTCAGCTAGAAAAGAGAGCTGCTTCTTCCATTTTTGCTCTTGGCTTCTGGACTAGGTGGTGGTCATCCTGACCACTGAACCTTGTTTTCAGCAAAATACTGGAAAGAAATGTTACCCGGAGCTGTTCCCTGACAGCTGTCAGCTGCTAACTTGACCTTGGAGGACAGGAAGTTTCTCCTCCTTTCATTCCCACACATTCTGTATTCTTCTGAGACAGGCAAAAATGGTTTCTCCTACAAAAAGCGGCAAACAGGCGCAACACTTTTGAGGGACAGGAGCTCTGCCAGGTGCTGCTCTTTGCCGCAGAAAAGACATTGCCAGCATCCAGGTGTCTTTGCCGTGCCTTCGCACCACAGCTATAAATGCTGACCCGTACTGAGAGATCATCAGGCATCATCTTAACGCAGTGTCTGAACAGCTTTGGAGCTTGCTTGAAATCGCTCTGGGGAGATGTGACACCAGCAAAATGCACGGGCCCTCCTTTAGAAGAAGGAACTATGGCTGCACTCACCCTTTGCCAATAGTTTCCAGTTCTGTGTATTCAGCCTCAGGATCTCCCTGGCTCACCAGCATCTCTGTGAAAATCCCAAGGAAAGATGCTCACTTCAAAAGACATGCCACTCTGCAGCAGATCAGAAAGGCAGCCCCACGCTCCAGGACACTGGGCCCTTTCAACTCAGGCATTCGGGAAACAACAACACCACCGCACCAGCACCACCTCCAAAACAACTGCAGCCAGACAAGCAGCCCTGCAGCACAGATGGCCTGCACAAAACTAAAAGTCCAAACTAACATCTAAGCACATGCAGAAAGAGGCAGAGGAGACGGGATCAGAAAACTGTAAGCAAGAGAGGTGATTGCTGTCTAGAAATTTAAAGGGCAGCAGGAAATACAAAACCTTTCTGTTCTTGGCAATGAACATGCTGTGACATTCAACAAACGATTTAATCTTTGCAAACATCAAAGGCATCCTGTCTTCTGGAATCAATTGTTATCAACAGCTGCCCTTTCCAGAACAGGAAGAATAGTGCAAAGTACTTCCAGCAGTAGCACAGTCTCCAGCTTTAAGCAGGGCTTTGCCTAAACAATGGCCTGCTGCCTTTCAGGAGCAGCAGCTCATGTTCCAGCCTACTGTTTTGGGCCTTAGGAATGAGGTTGCTCAGCCTTTAGGACAGGCTGAGTTCTGAAGATGACCTTGGCCATGCCCCACAGGAGCTCCTTGAGGCCTCCTCATTTGCTGGGTGACGGCCTCCTGCTCAGCCAGAAACAATCTCTGGTTTGCCTTTTGCCTCCAGGTAAGCTCAGCAAGCCAAAGCAGGCTGAGCTTCTCTCAGAGGCAGCAGCAACAGCCCGGTGACCCCTCACCACCTCAAAGCACAACAGCAGGTCCTGCGTGGAGGCCTCAGGATGCGGCACTCAGCTGAGGAGCAACAGGAGGCGGGACAGCTCATGCCCACACACGCACACACAAGGCACTGCTCCAGCACACAAGGATCACAAAGGACGTACTCAGCATGGCCAGGCACCTGTCCTCTGTCCCCTCTCCCAGCTGCTCTCTGCTGCCCGAAGAGCTGGTCGTGCTCCAGATGCACGAGCTGCTCATCCTCGACTTGCCAGCCTGGGGACTGGAGGCTTCTTCAGAGCCCTCTGCTGCAGCTCGTGCAGGTGCCAGGACAGAGGAGGTGGAGCTCTGGGACAAGAAATGAAGGAGGGTCACAAATGTGCCTGGCAGAGATGCCCCTCCCATCCCATTCCAAATGCAAGGCCCTAGGAAGATGCTGCTGGCCACATCCAGGGCTCTTCACCTCTCAGCTTTTGCAGCCCGCTTCTCCAGCTCAAGGCCCAAGATCCAAAGGCTGCTTTTACAGGAGGGACAAAATGACACCACAGACACTGCTAACCAAAGCAGGCACTTACTGATGTTGTTTGCTCTGGCCCTGGGCTGACAGCAGGGGCAGCTTCATTGGCACCTTCCTCCTCGTCAGCCTCGTCCTCGGCTACAGAGGCAGCTGGAGCAGGTGCTGACGCTGCCCTTCTGCTCTGTGGACACACAGCAGCATAAGGAACAGGAAAGAACCTGTCAATCAGAACCTTACCTATATTCACCTACAGACCCTGCTGCACCTCAGCTCTTCCTTTAGCTACTGACAGCTGCTCTCTGCAGAGGGCCAGCTCCCTCCTGGCAACAGTGTCTCCTCATATCCCGCAAGCTTCTGAATTGCACCTTTGCACTGCTCCCTTCACCGGGGACAGGAAGCCTGCACAGCCACTGGGCACCAAGGGCTTCACTTGTACCCCAGGAGCATCCAAAGACATCCTAATGCTGCCTCTTGTCTCTTGCTAAGGCAAATTCAAAGCCCCTTTTACAACAGTAGGAAGGGGATGCCTAAACTTCTACCTTCCACACCCCTTTTGCAGGCCTCACTGCCTGGGGGAAGGGCTGGAAAGATTCCAGCCCTCAGCATCTTCAGCCAGGCATGGGAGGTGCTGTCGGATCAGAAACTTGCAGCTATGCTTTGCTCCAGCCACAGGTCTACCCACAGCTGCCACTTACTGATGCTGGATGCTCAGGCCCTGCAGTGGCAGCAGGTGCAGTTTGCGGGGCATCTTCCGCCCCTTCGGCCTCTTCTCCAGGAAGACACGCAGCCACAGGAGGCTCCAAGGTTGGTTTTGGGCTCTGCAGACAGACAGCAGCATGAGGGACACGTCACCTTCTTTTTATGCAGCTCTAGACCCAGATGCACTAAGGAGAAATCATCTGCAGGGAAATGGGATTCTGAGTTGCTCAAACTCAAGTAAAATGGGCCAATGAGATGGGACTGCACTCTCTTGTACAGGAGAAATTCCATCATGGCCTAAAGCACTCAGCAGCCCCACTTCAGCTGCTTCAAAGCTCTGGAAAGGAACTGGACAGAACAGCCCGCGATCCCCCTGCTGCTTCTGAGGCTGCAAAGAGCCTGGACTGTACTTTCATTCATCCAGCCAGGCTGGCCCTGGACTGCAACAGACCCAGCTCACAGCGTGCTCCACAATTGTCAAATGTTACCAACACCAGAGGCTCCTTTGCCACTCACCCAAAGAGTGGATTCTCTCCAGACATGGGTGATGTGACCTGCAACACACAAGGGAAAAAGAACCAGGTGCTGTAAGAAAACTGCCTGTGCTGGGCAAGCCCACCAAAAAGTCAACCCAAAGACAGAGCATTGTGCTTTCACTACATCACTCCAGCAGCAACCCTTGTGGCACACAGCAAGCAAGACAGCAGCACAAAATACTGCCTGGTGTCTACCGTTTGTCCTCTCTGGCCACTCAACCCATAGAAACCTGAGATTGAGAAAGTCCCAGGGGTTCAGTCATTGCTTCTGCCCCAGCCCACCCAGCAGCACCTACTGTACTTCAGTTTTCTCAAGTCATTGCTCGCAGCAATTGCCATCAGCTTACTGAAAACTTTTCCCCAGAGAGGCTACAGGTCCCCTTAGCCATGCTGGCAGTTCTATCGTGACACTGCACAGGAACAGCTCCTGTGTTCAGGAGCATACAAGAACTCCTCTGAAATGTCTATCTCTGAGGCCTTTTCCAAGTGCATTCTGTGATTTCATCACAGAACGGATGGCTCTGTAAGTGCACAGGAAGTGTCAAGTTCTACAGGCACATGCTGGGATGAGGGAATGCACACAGGAAGACTTGAACTGAGGCACTTTCCCTCAGTCCTGGAGAGCAGTGCACAGCATTTACAAGGACTCCTGCCAAGCTCTCCCAGTCTTCCCATCTTGGAAGTTGTCTTGCTTGAGCCAGCAAACTGAGGAGACTCCAGACTCCATTGCCACAGGCTATAGCACGGCAGGAGCGGAACCCCTGCAGGCTACATTACAAATGCTGCCCACGCCCCACTGGCTAGAGACACCCCCTTCTCAGCTGCAGCTGTGGGCAGTGGCTTTACCCAGCTAAAGGCCTCTTTGTGGCATTTGGGTTTCCATATGCTGCACTGAACAAAGACGTCTACTTACGTGCCAGGTGGGTGAAAAAGTACCCAGAATAAGCCACGGAAAAAGCCGTGACAGCTGCAGCACACACTCCCTCCATGGCTCGAGCAGCGCTGCTCAAGTCTGTGCCAGACAACGCCTGTTGGAGAAAATGAAAAAATTCCGAGTCCTGCTGGCAGAGACCTCGTCGATGCGCAGGTTCTGCCTGCAGTGAGCGTGCCACAGAGCTGCTCTGCACACTGAGCCCTTCCGGGCCTCGGCACAGCAACTTTGCCTGACAACGCTGCGATGCGGCCGCTGACATCACAGGAGCAGTGCCCTAGGCTGCTTTGTGAGCTCATGCACAGAACCAGACCTTCTCTACAGCTAATGCCAACAAAAGCCTGCAAAGTTCTCCTCTGCTACAAGACAACACAAAAAGTCCTCCTGGTCCATAACCTCTTGCTCAAGGCATCAAAGAGTAAAAGCACACTAAGCCCCTGTAGCCCACGCTGAGAAGCTGAGCACTGAGAAAGGACCAGGATGTGAGGAACCACTTTAGTGCTCTCTGGCCACTATTGCTTCTGAGCAAAATCCAGAAGGCTGCTTCCAGCTGGACCTTCCTTAGTTCTAGAAAGCAGCAAACAAGGACAAGCACTACTTCAATTACATTTAGAGCTTTCCTCTATGTAGAGTGTAAAGCTCAGTTTGAATAATGAAGGAGACTTCAATTTGAGGCCATGGGAAAACCTTTTTTTGTTAGGGTGAGCCAGAGCTCCCACCAATGGTCCTCTTGTTCAATTATTCAAATTATTACGAGAAAGTTCTGGTTTCTCTGCATGACCTCTGGGTAATTTTTGCTGCATTAATTGTAATATTCCAAATCACTCTTTCCTGTTGGATCCATTCTTCAAACCCCACAGGTACCCCTTCCTTTTTGGGAATGTATAATTATCCCTACAGACCCTGGACTCCGGCTTTATCTGCTTCATTCTTTGTACCGTGCATGCTGATTAGTTTGTTGTTTTGCTATTTCATGAAAGTTTCTTTTCTAAACAACTGGATCAAGCAGTCTTACTCATTAAAGTCGCCAGAGCCAGTTCCCAGGGAAGCCACTGGCCAACTATCCAGTCTAGGACCAGAGGGCTTCCCCTCTTGTTATGAATATGAATGAGGCCAAACTTTCTCTGGAGAAAGAGGTTCTCGTTTATTAAAATAGCTGCAAGGAATGGGGTACCTAGGATAAGCCCGAGCATCCACACAGCCAGCCAAAACCAGAACAGTGTGCTATCCCCAAGTGCACTGGGTTCTTCCCAGAAAACAAGTTTCCCAAAAGAAAAACCCCAACCCAACCAAAATTCCCTGATTTATAGTCGCCTTTGAGTCCAGGATTGGTCCATTTTGGATCTGCATGGTCACTGGTCCTTTTCTAGGCTTCCCATTGCTCTTTAATGGCATTCATTCTGGACCAATTGTTTCTGTAGGGCTTCAAATTATTAGTCACATCTTCTATCCAATCCCTCTTTGACCTTGCCTTGCCCCGCCAGACTGCCCTTCCACCAAACCCTGGACGTTTCTCCTAGAACATTCTAATAACCACCCCCCGCCCCCCTCTTAACATAATCCAATTAATATAACATAATTAATACAATATAATTGAACTATACACTAATTTAACATAACTTAACTTTTACTTACAACATCTCCCCCCTCTAAAACTTTTTTGGGCTTTAGCCTGCATCAACCTCTTCACAGTCTCTTGATACTTATTTAATTAGTTTTTTCACCAGTCCTTTAATCAGTGCTTAACATGTTCCTCTTCAATCGTGTATAGTGGTCTCAACGTCTGGTAAATCTGATTCATAAACTCCATATCTTCTCCTTTAATCAGTTTCCTTTCTGAACAGATCCATTTTTCTTTCATAGGGTATTCCCCCAATAATTTCTGTTTAAAAGTTCCCTATATTTTCCAGTAGCCAATACACTTTGCCCTCCTCTATACAGGTTGGTAACGGTAAAGGTGGATACAATTGGGGCTTGGATTCGACTGTGTTCTGAGGACGGCAGTGCGAGACTCTCCTGCATACAGAGGATGATAGCATTTTTCACACTCTTGTATCTCCCCTTTATTGATGCTGATAGGTAAGAGGATCAAGAGAACTAGGCATCTGTTACAGGCTACTCTCTCATTCACTGATCCCGTCCACAGAGGATCAGTGAATCTTTTTGGCAAGAGTATATCCTGATCTGGTCTTGCCCCCGCTGTCTTCTCTTTCCTTACTACTGTGATGTTCTTACCGGTTACTGTTGCAGGATCTACTTCCCCTTTTGTATCAACCTGTTCTTTCTTTCTTTTAGGGCATGGGATAATGCTCTATCCCTTCTCAGATCACAGGATCTGTAACAGGGAATACCAGAGATTAAAACATGTTCTTGATAATTCATATAATCTCATTCCCATATATAAGTACCATTTCTTTAAGTTAAAAGAATGTTAAAAACTTTTCAATTCAATATCTTTTAATAAATCAAACAGAGTTCTTATTATAACTTCTAGCTTATGTGGTTCTTATGGTGTTCCTGATGTCTTCTTTAATATATGTGTAGTGGGAGATCATCCCTCAGGAGCAGCAAAACCGGCCCTTTTACTCTGGTGACATGTGTCCATCCTCCTTCTTGCATCCTTGTGGCTGATTCTGTGATGAGTAAAACTTGAAAAGGACCTTCCCATTTTGGAGTTAGTGGTTGTTCTTTCCACGTCTTTATTAACACCCAGTCACCAGGCTGGAATTTGTGGATTTTAAAATCAATAGGAGTAGTTTGAGGAAGGTATCCCTTGTTCCTTAACTCCTCTAAAGTGGAGGTTATAGTCTTTATATATTCTCATGCCTAATTCTCCTTCTCCATCTTGTATTACCTGCAGTAGTTAGGAAAGGGAAGCCAAACATCATCTCCTATGGAGAAATCCCTATATCTGCCCTTGGGTTAGTCCTTATTCTCGATAATGCCAGAGGGAGACATCTTAACTAATTCGTTTTTGTTTCTTCTGGTAATTTTGTGGGAGTCATCCTAAGAGTCTGGTTCATTTTCTCTACTCTTCCGGAACTTTGAGGTCTCCATGGGATATGAAATCTCCAGATGATATTTAAGGCCTCTGTTATTTGTTGTAATATTTTGGCAGTTGTAATATTTTGGCAGGACCTCTATCAGAGTCAAAAGTATTAATCATTCCATATTGGGGTACAATTTGTTCTAAAAAGATTTTACTTACAGTCTCGGCTGTTGTGTTTGTGGTTGGGTATGCCTCCACCCAATGAGCTAGATGATCTATTATCACCAGTAAATACTTCTATCTCTGTACTTGTGGTAATTCTGTAAAGTCTATCTGTACACATTGAAATGGCCTTTTGGCTAATTCTCTACCTCCTTGAGGTAATTTTCTCATTACTTTGCTATTTATCTTCTGACAGACCATGCACTCTCCAGTTATGATCTTGGCAATTTCCCACACCCCGATAAGTTCTCATAAAGTGATCGTGTACAGCTTGAGTGCCCCAATGGGTTGGGGCATGTAGGTCCCCTAATATCTTTCTGGTTAATGCCTTGTTTAAGACTTGTCTACCGTCTGGCATGCTCCATTCTCTTTTTCTGTTTTGGACTGCACCATGTTTTAGTAATTCCTCTTGTCCTTTTTCATTAAATTTTCTTGATCTTCCTCATTCCCATCTCCTACTCCATTTAACCTGAAGATCTTTTCCGAATCCTCTAGAGCGGCCTTTTTTGCAGTTACGTCAGCCAAGTTGTTCCCTTTTATTTCTCTAGTGCGGCCTTTTTGATGTCCCTTTATATGTACCACTGCAATTTCTTTTGGTCCTTCCAAGGCTTCTAACACTGCCTTTATGAGGCCTTCATGAATTAGAGCTATCCCTGAGTGGACAAATCCTCTCTCTGCCCAGATCTTCCCAAAAGTAGGTACTACCCCATAGGCACATTTAGAGTCAGTGAATATGGTACCACTCCTTTGACCAAGCCATTTTAGCCCTTTTAATCATGCATATAGTTCACAGCATTGTGCAGACCGACTACTGGGGAGCTTTCCTTTTCCTATGACTGTCATCGTATGTCCATTTACAAGAGCATACCCTGATACTCGCTTGTCATCTTCTACCCGTGATGAACCATCTATAAACAGTATGTCTCCTTCAGGTAAAGGTAGTTCTAATAAATCTTCTCTAACTTTTACCTGCAAATCTATGATTTCAAGGCAGTAATTTTCTCACAACTGGTTTTGGTTTTGGAGCTGGTGATGATAGTATTCCTTTCATTCGGTCAGCAGCTAATCTCGTATATCCTTTCCCAATTAGATGGCCTAGATCCTTTACTTCTGGTTCCACAAATTGTAACTTTCTTTTAGATACTTGTAACCCCTTTTCCCCTAGGACGTTCAGTAAATTAACAGTTGTTGTTTGTACCTCTTCTTTCTGTAGTTGGAGATCATCCCTCAGGAGCAGATAACGCCCCAGAAATTAACAGATCATCTACATACTGTAGGATTTGAGATCCTTTTTCAGGTATACACTCTTTCATTAGTTCTTCCTGGGTTTGACCCAATAGCTTTGGTGACTCTGTGAATCCCTGAGGCAATCTTGTCCATTGGAATTGTTGTTTTCTCCCGGTTTCCTCCTCTTCCCATTCAAACGCGAACCATTTTCTACTTTCTTTCTCAAGCGGTCAGGACCAAAATGCATCTTTTACATCTATAACACTAAACCATTCATGTCTCCATGGTACTTTGCTCAAAAAATTATAGGCGTTGGCTGGATACTACTGGATATCGAGGAACAGTTTGCCTATTTACTTCTTGTAAATCTTGGACTAATCTGTAGGTGCCATCGGGTTTCTTTATGGGTCATATTGGGGTGTTATGTGGAGACATGCATGGTTCTAAAATTTGTCTTTAAATAAGTCTTTAATTACAGGTGTTAGTCCCTGTGTTCCATTCTATGGAAATTGGACATTGTTTAACACTTATTGAGGGAATGTCAGGTTTCATTTTGATTTCTATGGCTGGAATTTCCAACAGTCCATGACCCCCTCCTTCTGCCCGCACTCTCGGATCTATCTCTCTCTCATCTTCTACTTTTAAAACCATCATTTTCACTACCATACGTTTTCCTTCAGGGTCTACCCCTATTCTTAAGTGCGCTTGTAAATCCCGGCCTAAGAGCTCAGAGTCTAATTCAGGTATATACAGCAGGTCAGCACAGCCTTCTCTGAAACTTCCTTTTATAGGTACTTCTTCAATAATGGGTACTTCAAAAGGCTTATTCTCAGCACCTTTAACTTTACAGGTTTGGTTACTTAATTTGCATCCCTTGGCAATCTTTGACATACTTGAACAATCTGCTCCAGTATCCACTAAAAACTCCATTTCCTCATTCTGGGGGCCAATTTCTATGTTGACCAGGGGCTCCTTTTGATGTCCAATATCATCCCTCAGAGCATAGAGCCCCTGACACCCCTAGTCCTCTCCTTTCAGCCTTCTGCCTAAGGTGTCTTGTTCCTGAGCAATAGCCTCATCCATCTTTCTTTTGATGCAGAAATTTCTGGTGTGTCCTTTCTTACCACAATAAAAGCATATGATTTCTGCCCAAGGTGGTCTTCTCTTGGGCCAAGGGCACTTATTATCTCTGGCTCACACCTTCTATTTGGCTGATCTTTAAACCCACTTCTTCTTGGACCTATGTACTCCCTTTTTCCATCTCCCAGTGACTCACTAGTCTCAAATCTAGCACGCTCTCTAGCTACTGCTACCATCATTTTTGCTTTTGTCCAGGTCTTCTCCTCATCCCTCTTTAGATGTACATTTTGCCCCTCTCTCTCATAATGCGTTCGTTCCTTTTTCCTGCCAATCATCTAACTTTTCCAATTTCCTTTGTATATCAACCCAGGCCTTAGCTACCAATTGAATTTTAACTAAAACTTGTCCCACTGGACTATCTGGATCCACACTTGAGTATAACTGAAAGTTTCTTTTCAATCTTTCTAACCAGGCTCTGGGTGATTCATCTCGCTCCTGTTGACTATCAAATGCCAATCTTGCCTTAGTCATTCTAGGGACTGCCTCTCCTATCCCTCTTACAATTAATGTCCTATATTGCCTCATGCTCGCTCTTCCTGGTTAGGATCCCATTTAGATGGGTTAATAGGCATTTTATCGTCCCCTCCAGGACCCCCCTCTATTTTCTCTTTCCCAAGCTCTCATAGCTGTGGTACGAATCATTTGTATTTCTTCGGAAGATAAGAATATTTCTAGGATAGATCTTCATTCCTCCCACGTCAAGATGTTAGGCCCTAAGAATTGGCCTAACTGTTGGGAGATGCCTATTGAGACTTCTAATAAAGTTTTAATTTCTTTCTTAAATTTTCTAACTTCAGAGGCAGTCAGTGGTGCGTTCACAAAGCCAATACTTCCCCTGCTTCCTCCCATAGGCACTTCCCTTAGAGGAAACAACTTTGCAATTCTCCCACATTCTTCTTGAATTTCCTTGCTTGGAACCTGGTATGATATTGATGGCTTGCTACATGCTCATCTGGTTCAATTCACTTCTTTTCCTCTATATCTTTACAACAACAGGCCCTTTTCACTCCCTGACCTTTTGTTCTCAAACTTTCCTCCTGCTTTTGACTCTCAGTATGTTTGGGTATAGAGGACAAATAAAAAGGAATGGTTTGTGATGTTCCAGGAATAAGAATAGGGGAAGAGGTACTTTAGGGTTATGGTTGAAGTATGGAGGGAAAATAAAGGAGGGGTATTTTGGAAAGTCTTAGGAGCCAAGATTGGGCTATGGATACTCTGAGTGGTACTAGAGACCGCTGTCTGGGTACTTGAGGAACTGGAGGGAATCTGCAAAACGGAAGGAGTACCAGAATGGGCAGGTTCTGGTATATTTAGAAAAGGAGGTGGTACAGAAGAGGGGATGCCGGGAGCAGGACCACTTGAATTAAAAGGTTGAGGTGATTTTACAACTCCTGTGGGAGTAGATACTAAAATTGCATCCACCTCGTGAGAGGGTACCAAGGGCTACAAGGTTGGAGGGGGAGGAGGAGGAAGGTGGTCTATAGGAGGAGTCGGAGGAGGAGGGAAAAGGAGGTTATCTAAGGGATCAGGAGGGGGCGGTGGAGGAAGATGATCTATAGGATCCCACCGCCTTTCCGGTAGCTTAATTTCTTCTTTTTCTTCTTCTCTGGATGCTTTATATACTTTTATTTCCACTTCCTGTTTCTCCCTTTCTAACCAACATTTTGCAGAACTAATCTCTTCCTCGCAAGGTTCTACTCAGGTATTGACATATCTATTGAAAGCTGTACATCGCCAACTTTCTTTTGTCCCGTACCAGGGCGAATAAACAGGTCCTTCAGCAATACTCTCTTTGGGCCATATTTCTGTACAGTACCTTATCATTTTGATTTTATCTAGATCCTTCATACCCTCATTAGTATCCCAATATACTAAAAGTTCACCTAAAGGACTACTAGGAGGTATTTTCTTAAAAACTTCCATCCCTTTTCTCTTCCTGCTGGCACTTTTTCCAGCACATTGCCCCATCTTTAACTAGCAATTGATATCCAATTACAGTTTCTTTTACAAATTATTTATTAATTTTTATATTTATGTAAATTATTTTATTTTGAATTTTTTACATTTCTATTTCTTTTAAATTTAATTTTTTTTATTTTTCATAAGGGATAAGTATTAGTTATTAATGAGGAAGAGAAAAAAATAATTATTGTGGAAATTATAATAACGGTTACATTTAAAAGTTCGTCATTGCAAGAGACAAGACAAAAATGCCAACTTCAAGAAATATTTGATGCGGGAAAGAAAATATATATGGTGGCTTTGGTGGGAAACAAAACAAAAAAGCATGGTGACTCAAAGAAATATTTAGTGTGCGAAACAAAATAAATATGGCAGCTTAAGAAGGGTATTGAAAGAAACATGTCAATTCAAATGAACATTTATTACCTATGAAAAGTGAAATGTCAAAAATAAGTCCAAAACCAAAAGTAATATCTATCCTTTTAGCTGGAAAACTAAATAATAATGATGGCTATTTCAAGAAATGAAACAACTTACAACCACTTGCTCAACCAAATACAAAATGGCTGCTTCTCACCACGCACTTCACCAAATACAAAATGGCTCTAGCGAGCCGATTGCCCAAAAGACAAAATGGCTACTCTGAAACAAACTACCTGCTCAACCAAATACAAAATGGCTGCAGCCAGTTACACACTCAACAGAAAACAAAATGGTCGTGCTCAAACAAACTACCTGCTCACCCGAATACCAAATGAGCAGAGCCAGCCACCTGCTCAACAAAAGACAAAATGGCTACACTGAAACGAACCACCTGCTCAACCAAATGCAAAATGGCCACAGTGGGGTTTTATACTTGCTCTCCCTGAGTAGCCGCCAGAGGACTTCTGGCTGGTCCTCACCTCCAAAGCTCACTCTGCAGGGATCCCGACAGCTGATGTACAAAGGGCTTCCACCGGAGTGGCTCTGCCTCTTGAATTGTTCCCTAGCTTAGACAGGTTCTAACCTCCCCTTCAGCCCTAGTGGCTGAAAGGGCCCTTCCCCAGCCGGCTGCCCTCCTCCCCCTGAGGGTCACCGCACCTTTGAAGTTTAGGCCCCTCCGTTACCCATGCGAGCCCCTGAGGGGATCCTAGCTCAGGGTCCTGAGTCTGTCCCACCTACGACCCGCCAGTGGGATCCTAGCTCGAGGGGTCCCTAACTCCTAAGGTTGGGCACCCTCCCCTTCCCCTGTCTCAGAAAGGGCCACTCTCCTATACGATGGTTACTTTATCTGGCAGTCTCCCTATAGGAGTTTTTCTCCCACCCCTAAGGTCCTAGTTCCTCAGAGACTAGACTCCCCTGGTCTATCTCTGAGGAACAGCCCTCCAGGAGATTTGAGCTAGTGGTCAGAGCTTTTGCCCCTCACTCTGGGCACTCCGGCCCACTAACCCCCTCCACTCAGGGACAATGCCCCAAATTCCCCCTCAGAGCCTCCACTCACTGCAGAAACGAGAGCCTGAGCAGGTAAGGGCGGCTAGAGGAGGGTACTCCCCTGTCTCCCCTGCTCTAGAGGTCCCTAGGGGTACACGCACTCAACGACTGCAACACTCGCTTCCCCCATACACTCGCTTCGGGAGTCTGCACTTGCAGGCCCCGTCTCAATCACGCACATTCACTTCGCACCCCCTCGCACCTTGAACCCCACTCGCACCGCTCAGAGGCAGTGTGAGCCCCGCTCCCTCTCAGAGGGCTCTCACCTTTTTGGGTGGTTGTGTCCTCTGAAGCCTTGGCTAAAGGCAGCAATCCCTCCCACAGTCCGACGTAATCCAATCCAGGGCAGCCAAACAAAAAAGGTGGCTGGACGCGTCTCCCAGGTCCGGTGCTGCCCTGGATGGGTAGCCTAACCCTGGTGAGGCCCCAAAAAGATGTTATGAATTCGAACCAGGCCAGAGTCTGAAAAGGAAAAATGCTCTCATTTACTTAAAAAACTGCAGAGGAGGAGAGTTTGAGATGAGCCCAAATTCCCACAAAACAACACAAAGATAAGAATGCGGCCGAAACATGTTGGGTTATTCGCGAAAAAGTAGTTCCCTGAGAGGGAGAAGACCCTTAAACCCACCAGGAAACCATCATTTTATACCCCTCGCACGTCCAGGATTGGTGGGTTTTGGATCCGCGCATCGATTGGTCGTTTTCTGGTATTCTCATTGGTCCTTATCGATATTCATTCCGGACCAATCATTTTCTCGGGGCATCAAATGATTGGTCAGGTCCCCTGTCCAATCACCTCACGCCCCACTTTGACTACCACCCCCACAAAACCCTGGTCCTCCCTAGGACCCACAAAAAACACTCATCAACTTACCTCAAAACACAAATTCCCAACCCAGTACTAATTCAAAACATATAGAACCCCACTTGAAACAGCTTTCTTCTACGTATGACCATCCATTCATTTCTCCTTCAAGGAGAATTCTGAGCTTCCCTACATCAACAATACTCTTCTCTCATCTAAGCAATGCATCATGAAGGAAGACTTCTATGCTCCACAGTCCTATCTAAATAAAGCCTTGCCCTAACTAAATAAAGCCTTGCCCAGAAAACCTCAAAACATTGCATGTGCTATCTATGGCACAGCTCCTCTTCAAAATCAGGCGATGGCCAAAGCTCTAGCCAATGATGATGCGTCCCCTTTTCCCCTCTTTGTGCTGGTGTTCACAGGGGTCCCAGGATGAGGGAAAAGAGAGAATCTTGACTCCAAGTTTCAGAAGGTTGATTTATTCTTCCATGACACATATGCTATAAAAATGATATATGAGAAGAATACTAAAAGAAGGAAAGAAAGGATTTCATCTGAAAGGCTTGCAAGAAAAGGGAAAGAATGAAATGATAATAAAATCATGTCACTGACTGGACAACTGGACTGTGATTGGCCATTAATTAGAAACAGCCACACGAGACCAATCAAAGATGCACCTGTTGCATTCCACAGCAGCAGATCATTCTTGTTTACATTTTCGTTCTTGAGGCTTCTCAGGAGAAAAATCCTGGCAGAGGGATGTTTCAGAAAAGATCATGGCGCCGCCTGCTCTCAGCTGGCAGGGCACAAGGGCCTCTTGAGCCGCAGGCATCTCCTCTGCGCTCTACTTGCACTTGCTTTCCCCAGTTAAGGCAAGCAAAGCCGCTTGGCTCAGGATGTTCTTTGGGCTTCTGAAAGGCTCTGGCCACTTAGCTACAGCATGGCAAGGAAGGGAGTCTTACAAGGCTCTGCATATTTTAGAGTTTTATTGTCACTCCAGCTGAAACAAAGTATCCCCTGGCTACTTCTGCCTCTTCAGCATTCTGTCCTGCAGGTGGCCTGCTCAGGCTGACAGCTTGGGGCACCTGCAGGCTCCAGTTCTGCTGCAGCCCAGCTCTTCCTCTCACAGCTGACTTCTTATTGTGACAATTTGTTCATTTCTACCTAAAAGATACCTCAGAGCTTCCCTCAATTAACAATCCACTGCTCTAAGCTAAACAACCCTCTTGTATCTAAGCTACCTACGTTCTATAGTCCTTAAAAGTTGCTCCCTACATGTCCTAAAGTTTGGAAAATATTCTCTTTTGGAGAAAAACACAACCGAGCTTTAGATTGAACCTGAAACCTAAGCTAAGCTAAGCTAAGCTAAGCTAAACTAATCTAACCTAACCTAACCTAACCTAACCTTATCTATCCTAACACCTAAAGTGACCCATTTAGAAAACCTACTCCTATTTCCTATCTACAGCCCAGCTCCTCCTCCAATTTAGGGGATGGCTGAAACTCCGGCCGCAGATGACACATGCCCTTCTCCCTCCTCTCAGCTGGCGGGGCACGAGGCGCAGGCATCTCCTCCTCAGGCGCAGGCGCCTCCTCTCCAGTCTTCCTGCACTCCCTTGGCTGAGATGATGAGAGCAGCCAGGCTGGAGGCAGGATCGCCTGCGGTCACAAAGGGATGCTGCCCAGAGGAAAAAGGAAACAAAGAAAGGAAGCCTTACTTTCCAGGAAGGCCTGCTGACGGGCTCAAGCAGGACTCCTTGGCTACCAGAAAGACACACCAAGAGCACCGAGGAATAGCAGCGTGTCCGCCTGCGCCTTCCTGTCCTGGCAGCCGTCTCAGCCACGTGGCCCACACTCCTCCTCACGCCTTCCTGCAGGCGTCCTCAGCTGACAGGCCTTTTTGCCCCTTTGCTTTTTCTTACCTGCAGGAGTTCCTGGGCAGACCAGCGCCTGTCCTCGTCAGCCTGCAGGCAGCAGCGGAGGAAGTCGCGTAGGAGAGCCGAGTGGTGCCTGGGGTGCTGCAGTTTTGGGGGCCCGTTTCTTTCGATCAGTTCAAAAACCTACAGCACATGGATGCAAGAGGACACTCGACCTGCTCCTTTGCTAGCCACATCATCAGCTCTCTGTGCACAGAGCCCCCTTTCGAAGCTGCACCTTACCCTGAGACGGGTCTCCCGCTCGTAAGGAGCTTCCCCTTCCACCATTTCCAGCCCCATGATGCCCAGGGACCAGATGTCTACTTTGGGGCCGTAGGCTTCTCCTCTCACCACCTCCGGTGCCATCCAGCTGGGAGTGCCCACGCTGGAGCTGCGCCTGCCGCGCTCAGGGCTGAGCTGGGCACAGAGGCCAAAGTCAGCTGAGGAGAAAAACAAAGCCTGTCAAAGCCAGCTACCACTGGCAAAGCAGCCAAAAGGATTGCCCGCTCACAGCCCGGCCAGGCCATGCTGAGTCGAGCTGAGAAAGCGGCTGAGCTCTCCTGCCACGTGCCTGGAGCCAGCGAAAGAAGAAGCCATCGGCCACTTCAACAACACCCTGAGCATTCACGCACCGGCCAAGCGGAGCTCCTGGCCAAGTGGCACTCACCAAAAGGCAGCCCCACAGCACAGGCTGCAAAAGCCGCACCTGCACAGGGATACCCACCCAACTTGACAGATCCATCGGTGCCCACAAGAACATTGCAGCTTTTGATGTCTCTGTGGATGACTTGGCGGCAATGAAGGAAATCAAGTCCTTGCAGGCACTGAGAGAGAAAAAGGAGGGAGGCAAAGTTAACACGCAGCATGTCATTTCATCCTGCCAGAAAGGAAAGAGCCCAACAGGATTGACAGCTTTCCCAGGGAATTGGGAGCCAGGGCAGAGCATCATGCTGCTGTCACAAAGAAGAGCTTGCTGCTTCAACACTCTTGGAAGTTTTTGCTACATTTCCAAGCCAAGGCATCTGGGCTTGCAAAAGTTCCACCGGCCATCGGTACAAAGCGCGTCATCTTTGGCTGGGAGGCGGCACGGCAACGATTGTTGGCGAAGCCCAGTGGCAGCAGAGGAGGAAGCGGCGCCTTAGACCTGTGCCAGAATCTGTTGCCACCTGGGCTGCGATGTTATCCTTGGAAGCTGAGGACAGCTCTTTCCCTTAGCTTGAAATTCTGCCACCGCCATGCTGCCTTCCAGTGGTAAGGAATGTAGGACAGACAGACAGGCTGCAGGCAAGCATTGCGAGGCAAAGCTGCCAAGAGGAAACAAGTGAAAGCAAGCCAGTGAGGCAGCACCAGCGCCACAGGTCAGACAGCATAAAAGAGTGCAAGAGCAGAGCCTAAGGAGTGCAGGGACGGCGGCAGGCAGTTCCCTTCCCACGCTCTTGCTTCTCCTCTGTGTCTTGGCGGAAGCAGCAGCAAAAGAAGGCTGAGAGCCAGAAATCGCTGCTCTCCTTAACCTCCAGCTGACAAGCAGCATCCTGGCAGGCCTGGCCAAGCACAAGCGGGATCCCTCACCTCCCGACAGACAGCGCCTATCTGTCCTTCCGCCAGGTACACCGCACAGAGCACATCAAACAAGGTGCCGCCGTCCACAAACTCCATGGCCAGCCAGAGCTGCGCATCCACCAGGTAGCTGGAAGAAGAAAAGCACGGCATGGAAAGAGAGCAATGGGCACAGCTCAGTCACCCGAGGGCCTGAGCACGACTTTTGCCACTGCTCTCCAAGCTACGTGTGCCGCAAGAGACTATTGAACAGCAGGTCAACCTCCTGCCACCCTCTGGACACGAGCGGAGAAATGGGAAAGAGCTCCGTTCTCTGCCACTGACCAAAGGGCATTGTCTCTTCTGGCTTGCACTAGCTAAAGCTGCATTGACGTGACCGTACACCAACCTGTCTAAGTAGGTGACAATATTGGGATTCCTGTTGTTCCTCATGGCCAGGATTTCATTGGCAGCCAGCTCCTCGGACATCCCCTCCTCAACGGACATGATCTTGATGGCCACCTGAAAGGACACGGGCGACGGTTGACTTGAGAAGACGCGCCCTGCTTGAGATCACAAGGAGCACGCAGCCAGTGCTTGTGCAATCAGGCAGCCAGCTGTGCCAAAGTGCCTTGTTCCTAGACAGCAGAGCTTAGCAGGAGCACCAAAGCCCATGCCAAATGCATTCTGCACCTTGAGCTTAGACTGTACTTGAGAGGAACAGCCTCTGTGGCAGACATGGAGCGGCCAGCCAAAGCTCCAGGCAGGGCTGACAGCAGCGATAAAAGCGCTGCAGAGCTGCAAAATGCCATGGTGCTGTTGGCACTTTACCTGTTGTCCGCTGCTGGTGTCAAGGGCTTTATAAACAGCTCCGAAGCCCCTAGAAAGAAAACAGCAGCAGAAAAAGGCCATTTATCCCTGGCACTGAAAGCAAGCCTAGGCAGGAGATCTCCCCAGGCTGCCTGCATGCCTTCAAAAGGGCCCGGCTGCGGCGTCTCTTTTTTGGCCAACAGCACATCAGCCCGTGAGCCCTCTGCCATGCGGGCCAGGCTGTCCCAGGGAGCACTAGGGTCCGGCATGAAGACCAAGGCCCGCTGGAAATCTCCAAGGCACGCGCCCACTTAGGTCACTTCCAAACCTAAAGGGAACTCTCTCTTTGTGAGGGTGTGCATGCATGTGTGTGTCAAGAAAGTGAGAACAATTAGAGTCAGAACACTGTCTTTGAGAATCTGACATTTCTTGGATGCCGAGGTGCTCTTTCAGGCCATAAAGTTGCCAGAGCAGGGCGTTTTCCAGCTCCTGCTCCTCAGCGCTGCAAGCTAGACATTGCCAGCATCAACTTGTCTTTGAGGAGCCCTTTGCATTGCACTGACTGAGCAGCGCTGGCAGGCGACAGGAGGTCAAGCCAGAGTCTGACCGTGATTGGAGCTTGCCTGACTTCACGCTTGATTTTGCATGAGCCAAAGACCCTGCCCACACTTTTGGGAAATGACCTGACGTCACACTTACCCTCGTCCGAGTTCTTCAAACGCCGTGTATCTGCTCATTGGCTGGCCCACACTCACAATGCTCCCTGAAAGACAAAAGCAGGCCTGCTCACTTGCATGCACAGACGCCGCTCCCCAGCCATCCCAAAGGCAGCCCCACCGCCAGCAGCTGTGGGCCCTTTTGGCTCCCTTGGCTTCCAAGTGCTGAGAGCAGCAAATGGGAGGGCCATCTTCTGCACCTTTCATCGGGTGGCCTTTGCAAGGAGGACTTCATTGCTTTCAAGCACAGCTTGATAAGCCAAAAGGATGAGGCCTTAAGAAGGGGGCCCAAAGAGGTAAGCAAGGGCCTTTGCAGCCTCTGCAGTCACACCCCCCCATCACTGGCAAGGCTTCCTAGAAGCACAAAGTGTCTGAGCCGCAGGAGGAGTAAGAAGGAGAGCCAAAAAGCAGCTGGGGCCAGAGAGCTGCCTGGGGCCTACGCACTTGCTAGGTGCCAGCCTTCTGCTCAAGCAGAAACAATCTCTGCTTTTCTCTTTGGCACAGAAGGCAGCCCAGGCAGAGCCAAGGCAGGTCCAGCCGCCCTCATAGGCAGCAGGAACTCCCTGAGCGCTGCCGCGCTGCCTCAAAGCACAGCAACAGGTTCTGCAGAGGGCCCTGAGGGCCTCTGGCACCGGGGGGAACTTCTGGCGCAGCCTACACCCAGACACGCACGCAAGGCACTGCTCTGGCACACAGGAACTACAGCGGACGTACTCAGTGTCTTCAGGCCCTGCTCCTCTCTGCTCTCGGCCTGCGGGGCTGCGCTGCTGGATGAAGTGCCAGCAGCGGGGGGCCAGCTGGCTGCTGCAGGCCATGCTGCTCCGGCGGCACCAGGCTGAATTGCAGAGCGGGTGTTGAGCTGGGACAAGAAAGGATTGCCCGTCAGAAGGGTGGCTGGCACAGATGCCCAGCACAGCGCACGCCACTAGCAGGGCCTTGGGAAGATGCCCTCAGCCACCGCCAGGCCTCTCCAGCTATTGGGCCCTTTCCCATGTCCCCTTCTCAAAGGCAATGGCAAAAGAACAAAGGCTATTTTGATCCAGCCCCTGGTGGCCGCTTCCATGCTCCATTGTTTCAACTTTTCTGCTAGACACTGGAAACAATGGAGCGATGGGCTTGTGCAGATGCACAAAGAGATCAGAGCACAGCCCCAGAGCCTCCTTGCTTTCTTCCTCCTGTGTTTTCGCGGGCAATGAAATCGCCCCGGAGGTGGCGTGCAACCGTCTGCTCAGAAACCCGGAGCATGTCCCTCCTCTGATCTGTTTCACGGATTTCCCCTCTCCATGTCAGCCTTTAGGCAGCGGCCCTTCGGAGCCGCCTTCCAGCCCTGCCCAGACCCACGCGCCCTTTCCCATGCAGAGCTGAGCAGGATTCTCCTCCCCAAACTCCGCTCTGACCGCCTGCAAGCCCAGTGCAGCCTACATTGTGCCTGAAGCTAATTAGTCCATGCAGAGGGCAGGTCCCTTCCAGGGGCCACTGCCTGCCAAATACCCCGCCAGGCTGTCAGCTGCCTCTTTGGGCCGCTCTGCCCGCTGACCGCAGGCAGCCTGCACTGCCACCGGCCACAAGGGGCTGACTCCTACCCTGGCAAGAATTGAATGCTGCCTCTTGTCTATTGCCAAGAGACATTCTCGGGCCCTCTCAGCATCCCAGCCAAGTGATGCTTGAAGGTCAAAGTTGGGAAGCCATTGGCCAGGCCTCCCTGGCTTGGCTGAAGCAGCACTACGTCACGGCAGGCACACAGCCCCCAGCACCTTAAGCCGCGAGCAACAAGGCCTGCTCCAAGCAAACCTTGAAGCTTGGCACTGCAGCCAAGGCAGTGCCAAGCTCAGCTGCCACTTACTGGCTCTGCACCTTCAGGCTGTGGAGGAGCAGCAGCTGGAGGCTTGGTGTTCCTTTGCTCCTCTTCAACCTCATCCTCAATGACAGAGGGAGCCAGAGGAGTTGCTGAGCCTGCTGCTGAGCCCTGCAGACAGACACAAGTGAGAGAGACGCGCAAGAGCATATCCCTTGGCAGCTGCTTTCTCTTGGCAAGGGAAAGGACCCAGGAGAAGGGCAAATGATACACTTGGATGCAAGTGGCACTCTGAGTCAGGGAAACGCCAGGAAGAGGGCTGGGGTCTTGCTCTGCTGTTCCTTGAAAGGCTTATCCTTGGAAAATCAGCAAACAGCCAGTGCTCCCTTTGCTACTGCTGATGCCACCAGGCACTTGGCCTTTCTTTCAGCCTGCCACGCTGGCACTCCACTGCACTCTACTGCCAAAGGCCAATCTGGCAGAAGTGCCGCACAATTCTGCCCACAATTCTGCCAGCAAGGTCAGAGCTTCCTTTGCCACTCACCAAAGGACAGGCTTGTCTCCATCCACGTGTCAGGTGACCTGCAGGGAGCGAGGGAAAAGTGGTGGCTTCTCCATGGCCATTTTCTTCCCAAATAACCTGGGTCAGGTTATTTGGCAAGAAAAGAGCAGAGCCAAGCAAAAGCCAGGTGATGCCAGCCCCAGGATGAACATTTACTTACGAGTCAGCTGGGTCACGTAGAAGACAGAATAAGCCACAGAAAAGACGGTGCAAACCGCGGCACAGACTTGCCCAATCATTTTGGCAGCGCTGTGCGGGTTTGCACGCTGAATGCCACCCAAGGGAGATGGAAGAGTCCTCTCGGGGTGCAGGCCGTCTACTGGGAACTCCTTGATCGCAAGGATCCTGCTGCAGGGAGCGAGCGGAAGAGCTGCTCTGCACAAGCACGCCTTGCGCACCCCGGGACAACGCTGCGCTGACAGCACTGTGACGTGGCGCCGCTCCCTTGACCTCACAATAGCAGCTGCCCTGGCTTTGTTGTGCCCAGCAAGCCCACCCTCTCTAGAGCCGAGGCAAAAGGAAGGCCTGGCAAGTTCTCCTCAGTCATAAAGCAGCAGCAAATGACCTCACAGTCTATAGGGCAGTGCTCAAGGCATCCCAGGAGAGCCCAGAACAATGAGCCAGCCCTCCTAGCGTCCAAGAAATCCAAGCAAACATGACTTTTGGTCCCAAAAGCTTGGACTAAAAGCAAGTGTGCTTCTTCTAGGTGGCATCTTACTTGGTTCTGAAACGCCTCACTTCTTCCATGCCATTTAGGGGGCAAAAGAAGCCAAGAGAATAAATGGCCAGGAGCATTGTAGGCTGCAGCTGCTTCTCGAGCACGTGGGTGCATGCTGACCTTTGCTCTGACTGGATTTGGAGGCCGACGTCCCATTGTGGCAGCTGGCTTAGCTCTTGACGCAAAGCTCCTCTCGTCCCGCTTGCCGTTTCTCAGGCAACTGAAAGTCTCAGCGCGTCCGGAAGAGCTGTGCGCTGCGTCTTGGCTTGCCACACTTGTGTTGTGTCGGAGCTCTGGCAGCGGCCTGCGGCCCACTGCCCTGCAATGGCCTGCAGATGTCGAGCCCGAAGAAGGCCCCTTTGGAACAGGCCAAAGCTGCAGTGGGAGGGATGTTGGCCCCAGCTCCATGCTCCCTGTAAGATTCCTTGCAGAGATTTGGGCAGCCACATCCCAGTACAAATGAGATGCAGTCATTCCCTTCTCTGTCAAAATCTTGAGGCAGACCCAGGAGGCATCTTGAAAGTGGAACCAAGTACTGGGTGGGAGGGGGCAAAAAGTGCACGCGGCTCCTCTGCAAATCAACTCTGTTCACCCGTGGAATCATGATGCATGGCTTAGCTCCCTATCCTTGTGCTTTCCTTGCTTGTGACTCAGCACAGACATGTCCTCTGATAACAGACAGCACAGCGCCTGGAAAGGAGCTTTAGCCTGGGCTCTTCCCACTTGGCATGCTGAGGGTGGCATTTGAAAATCAAGGCAATTGCTGAAGGGCCCAGAATTCCCTTGAAATTCTCTTGCTGAAACACTGCAGTTGTTAGCCAGAAGAGTTGCCTCCATGTGAAAGCATCCCATTTTCCCCATTTGCAAGTCAGCTGCCATTAGCCAGCCAGCTGGAGGGCCTAGAGAAGGAAGCATGACAGCTAAGCTTGGAAAGCCGGGCGTTGGCTCTCAGAGCCCCTTGAGCAGAGCGCTTTGCTGCTCCAAAGGTTGAAGAGAGGGCACTGTTAGGAAGATGTGCCATTTCAGCCCTCCTTTGCTTTTCAATCCCAAGGGATTGGCAGCAAGGGGGGACAAGCAGGGCCTGGCCCCTCCTCCTGCCCTGTTGGCAGCTGCAGCTGGCACTGAGGGACACCAGGGCACACGGGAATAACAGCTCTGCCAGGCAGGTGGGGCGCTCTGGGAAGGGGGAGAGCCTTGGGCCTCTGGCAGGCAGCGCAAAGCCATGAACGGGACGGCCCGTCAGGAGCAAACGGCTTCCAAGGTGCCGGGCGGCTTAGGCACAGCGTGACATGGGAGGGAACATTCCAGGCCTCTGCAGCCTTTTGAGTTTGTATTGCAAGTCCTGCTGAAACCAAGGGCTGCAACAGAGAACCTTCGGCTTTCTTCACCATCTTCACCATCCTCATCATTTTGTCCTTCAGCTGGCCAGTGCAGGCTGACAGCTCGCAGCACATCTGCTGAATGCCAGCTTCTTCTTTGCTAGCTTCTCTCTTCTTATGATTCATTTCTCCTTCAAGGGGAATTCTGATCTTCCCTACATCAACAATACTCTTCTCTTATCTAAGCAATGCATCATGAAGGAAGCTTTCTATGCTCTACAGTCCTAACTAAATGAAGCCTCGCCAAGAAAACCTCAAAGCATTGCATGTGCTATCTATGGCACAGCTCCTCTTCAAAATCAGGCGATGGCCAAAGCTCTAGCCAATGATGATGCGTCCCCTTTTCCCCTCTTTGTGCTGGTGTTCACAGGGGTCCCAGGATGAGGGAAAAGAGAGAATCTTGACTCCAAGTTTCAGAAGGTTGATTTATTCTTCCATGACACATATGCTATAAAAATGACATATGAGAAGAATACTAAAAGAAGGAAAGAAAGGATTTCATCTGAAAGGCTTGCAAGAAAAGGGAAAGAATGAAATGATAATAAAATCATGTCACTGACTGGACAACTGGACTGTGATTGGCCATTAATTAGAAACAGCCACACGAGACCAATCAAAGATGCACCTGTTGCATTCCACAGCAGCAGATCATTCTTGTTTACATTTTCGTTCTTGAGGCTTCTCAGGAGAAAAATCCTGGCAGAGGGATGTTTCAGAAAAGATCACGGCGCCGCCTGCTCTCAGCTGGCAGGGCACAAGGGCCTCTTGAGCCGCAGGCATCTCCTCTGCGCTCTACTTGCACTTGCTTTCCCCAGTTAAGGCAAGCAAAGCCGCTTGGCTCAGGATGTTCTTTGGGCTTCTGAAAGGCTCTGGCCACTTAGCTACAGCATGGCAAGGAAGGGAGTCTTACAAGGCTCTGCATATTTTAGAGTTTTATTGTCACTCCAGCTGAAACAAAGTATCCCCTGGCTACTTCTGCCTCTTCAGCATTCTGTCCTGCAGGTGGCCTGCTCAGACTGACAGCTTGGGGCACCTGCAGGCTCCAGTTCTGCTGCAGCCCAGCTCTTCCTCTCACAGCTGACTTCCCATTGTGACAATTTGTTCATTTCTACCTCAAAGATACCTCAGAGCTTCCCTCAATTAACAATCCACTGCTCTAAGCTAAACAACCCTCTTGTATCTAAGCTACCTACGTTCTATAGTCCTTAAAAGTTGCTCCCTACATGTCCTAAAGTTTGAAAAATATTCTCTTTTGGAGAAAAACACAACCGAGCTTTCGATTGAACCTGAAACCTAAGCTAAGCTAAGCTAAGCTAAGCTAAGCTAACCTAACGTAACCTAACCTAACCTTACCTATCCTAACACCTAAAGTGACCAATTTAGAAAACCTACTCCTATTTCCTATCTACAGCCCAGCTCCTCGTCCAACTCAGGGGATGGCTGAAACTCCGGCCGCAGATGACACATGCCCTTCTCCCTCCTCTCAGCTGGCGGGGCACGAGGCGCAGGCATCTCCTCCTCAGGCGCAGGCGTCTCCTCTCCAGTCTTCCTGCACTCCCTTGGCTGAGATGATGAGAGCAGCCAGGCTGGAGGCAGGATCGCCTGCGGTCACAAAGGGATGCTGCCCAGAGGAAAAAGGAAACAAAGAAAGGAAGCCTTACTTTCCAGGAAGGCCTGCTGACGGGCTCAAGCAGGACTCCTTGGCTACCAGAAAGACACACAAAGAGCACTGAGAAATAGCAGTGTGTCCGCCTGCGCCTTCCTGTCCTGGCAGCCGTCTGAGCCACGTGGCCCACACTCCTCCTCACGCCTTCCTGCAGGCGTCCTCAGCTGACAGGCCTTTTTGCCCCTTTGCTTTTTCTTACCTGCAGGAGTTCCTGGGCAGACCAGCGCCTGTCCTCATCAGCCTGCAGGCAGCAGCGGAGGAAGTCGCGTAGGAGAGCCGAGTGGTGCCTGGGGTTCTGCAGTTTTGGGGGCCCGTTTCTTTCGATCAGTTCAAAAACCTACAGCACATGGATGCAAGAGGACACTCGACCTGCTCCTTTGCTAGCCGCATCATCAGCTCTCTGTGCACAGAGCCCCCTTTCGAAGCTGCACCTTACCCTGAGACGGGTCTCCCGCTCGTAAGGAGCTTCCCCTTCCACCATTTCCAGCCCCATGATGCCCAGGGACCAGATGTCTACTTTGGGGCCGTAGGCTTCTCCTCTCACCACCTCCGGTGCCATCCAGCTGGGAGTGCCCACGCTGGAGCTGCGCCTGCCGCGCTCAGGGCTGAGCTGGGCACAGAGGCCAAAGTCAGCTGAGGAGAAAAACAAAGCCTGTCAAAGCCAGCTACCACTGGCAAAGCAGCCAAAAGGATTGCCCGCTCACAGCCCGGCCAGGCCATGCTGAGTCGAGCTGAGAAAGCGGCTGAGCTCTCCTGCCACGTGCCTGGAGCCAGCGAAAGAAGAAGCCATCGGCCACTTCAACAACACCCTGAGCATTCACGCACCGGCCAAGCGGAGCTCCTGGCCAAGTGGCACTCACCAAAAGGCAGCCCCACAGCACAGGCTGCAAAAGCCGCACCTGCACAGGGATACCCACCCAACTTGACAGATCCATCGGTGCCCACAAGAACATTGCAGCTTTTGATGTCTCTGTGGATGACTTGGCGGCAATGAAGGAAATCAAGTCCTTGCAGGCACTGAGAGAGAAAAAGGAGGGAGGCAAAGTTAACACGCAGCATGTCATTTCATCCTGCCAGAAAGGAAAGAGCCCAACAGGATTGACAGCTTTCCCAGGGAATTGGGAGCCAGGGCAGAGCATCATGCTGCTGTCACAAAGAAGAGCTTGCTGCTTCAACACTCTTGGAAGTTTTTGCTACATTTCCAAGCCAAGGCATCTGGGCTTGCAAAAGTTCCACCGGCCATCGGTACAAAGCGCGTCATCTTTGGCTGGGAGGCGGCACGGCAACGATTGTTGGCGAAGCCCAGTGGCAGCAGAGGAGGAAGCGGCGCCTTAGACCTGTGCCAGAATCCGTTGCCACCTGGGCTGCGATGTTATCCTTGGAAGCTGAGGACAGCTCTTTCCCTTAGCTTGAAATTCTGCCACCGCCATGCTGCCTTCCAGTGGTAAGGAATGTAGGACAGACAGACAGGCTGCAGGCAAGCATTGCGAGGCAAAGCTGCCAAGAGGAAACAAGTGAAAGCAAGCCAGTGAGGCAGCACCAGCGCCACAGGTCAGACAGCATAAAAGAGTGCAAGAGCAGAGCCTAAGGAGTGCAGGGACAGCGGCAGGCAGTTCCCTTCCCACGCTCTTGCTTCTCCTCTGTGTCTTGGCGGAAGCAGCAGCAAAAGAAGGCTGAGAGCCAGAAATCGCTGCTCTCCTTAACCTCCAGCTGACAAGCAGCATCCTGGCAGGCCTGGCCAAGCACAAGCGGGATCCCTCACCTCCCGACAGACAGCGCCTATCTGTCCTTCCGCCAGGTACACCGCACAGAGCACATCAAACAAGGTGCCGCCGTCCACAAACTCCATGGCCAGCCAGAGCTGCGCATCCACCAGGTAGCTGGAAGAAGAAAAGCACGGCATGGAAAGAGAGCAATGGGCACAGCTCAGTCACCCGAGGGCCTGAGCACGACTTTTGCCACTGCTCTCCAAGCTACGTGTGCCGCAAGAGACTATTGAACAGCAGGTCAACCTCCTGCCACCCTCTGGACACGAGCAGACAAATGGGAAAGAGCTCCGTTCTCTGCCACTGACCAAAGGGCATTGTCTCTTCTGGCTTGCACTAGCTAAAGCTGCATTGACGTGACCGTACGCCAACCTGTCTAAGTAGGTGACAATATTGGGATTCCTGTTGTTCCTCATGGCCAGGATTTCATTGGCAGCCAGCTCCTCGGACATCCCCTCCTCAACGGACATGATCTTGATGGCCACCTGAAAGGACACGGGCGACGGTTGACTTGAGAAGACGCGCCCTGCTCGAGATCACAAGGAGCACGCAGCCAGTGCTTGTGCAATCAGGCAGCCAGCTGTGCCAAAGTGCCTTGTTCCTAGACAGCAGAGCTTAGCAGGAGCACCAAAGCCCATGCCAAATGCATTCTGCACCCTGAGCTTAGACTGTACTTGAGAGGAACAGCCTCTGTGGCAGACATGGAGCGACCAGCCAAAGCTCCAGGCAGGGCTGACAGCAGCGATAAAAGCGCTGCAGAGCTGCAAAATGCCATGGTGCTGTTGGCACTTTACCTGTTGTCCACTGCTGGTGTCAAGGGCTTTATAAACAGCTCCGAAGCCCCTAGAAAGAAAACAGCAGCAGAAAAAGGCCATTTATCCCTGGCACTGAAAGCAAGCCTAGGCAGGAGATCTCCCCAGGCTGCCTGCATGCCTTCAAAAGGGCCCGGCTGCGACGTCTCTTTTTTGGCCAACAGCACATCAGCCCGTGAGCCCTCTGCCATGCGGGCCAGGCTGTCCCAGGGAGCACTAGGGTCCGGCATGAAGACCAAGGCCCGCTGAAAATCCCCAAGGCACGCGCCCACTTAGGTCACTTCCAAACCTAAAGGGAACTCTCTCTTTGTGAGGGTGTGCATGCATGTGTGTGTCAAGAAAGTGAGAACAATTAGAGTCAGAACACTGTCTTTGAGAATCTGACATTTCTTGGATGCCGAGGTGCTCTTTCAGGCCATAAAGTTGCCGGGGCAGGGCGTTTTCCAGCTCCCGCTCCTCAGCGCTGCAAGCTAGACATTGCCAGCATCAACTTGTCTTTGAGGAGCCCTTTGCATTGCACTGACTGAGCAGCGCTGGCAGGCGACAGGAGGTCAAGCCAGAGTCTGACCGTGATTGGAGCTTGCCTGACTTCACGCTTGATATTGCATGAGCCAAAGACCCTGCCCACACTTTTGGGAAATGACCTGATGTCACACTTACCCTCGTCCGAGTTCTTCAAACGCCGTGTATCTGCTCATTGGCTGGCCCACACTCACAATGCTCCCTGAAAGACAAAAGCAGGCCTGCTCACTTGCATGCACAGACGCCGCTCCCCAGCCATCCCAAAGGCAGCCACACCGCCAGCAGCTGTGGGCCCTTTTGGCTCCCTTGGCTTCCAAGTGCTGAGAGCAGCAAATGGGAGGGCCATCTTCTGCACCTTTCATCGGGTGGCCTTTGCAAGGAGGACTTCATTGCTTTCAAGCACAGCTTGATAAGCCAAAAGGATGAGCCCCTAATAAGGGGGCCCAAAGAGGTAAGCAAGGGCCTTTGCAGCCTCTGCAGTCACACCCCCCCATCACTGGCAAGGCTTCCTAGAAGCACAAAGTGTCTGAGCCGCAGGAGGAGTAAGAAGGAGAGCCAAAAAGCAGCTGGGGCCAGAGAGCTGCCTGGGGCCTACGCACTTGCTAGGTGCCAGCCTTCTGCTCAAGCAGAAACAATCTCTGCTTTTCTCTTTGGCACGGAAGGCAGCCCAGGCAGAGCCAAGGCAGGTCCAGCCGCCCTCATAGGCAGCAGGAACTCCCTGAGCGCTGCCGCGCTGCCTCAAAGCACAGCAACAGGTTCTGTAGAGGGCCCTGAGGGCCTCTGGCACCGGGGGGAACTTCTGGCGCAGCCTACACCCAGACACGCACGCAAGGCACTGCTCTGGCACACAGGAAATACAGCGGACGTACTCAGTGTCTTCAGGCCCTGCTCCTCTCTGCTCTCGGCCTGCGGGGCTGCGCTGCTGGATGAAGTGCCAGCAGCGGGGGGCCAGCTGGCTGCTGCAGGCCATGCTGCTCCGGCGGCACCAGGCTGAATTGCAGAGCGGGTGTTGAGCTGGGACAAGAAAGGATTGCCCGTCAGAAGGGTGGCTGGCACAGATGCCCAGCACAGCGCACGCCACTAGCAGGGCCTTGGAAAGATGCCCTCAGCCACCGCCAGGCCTCTCCAGCTATTGGGCCCTTTCCCATGTCCCCTTCTCAAAGGCAATGGCAAAAGAACAAAGGCTTTTTTGATCCAGCCCCTGGTGGCCGCTTCCATGCTCCATTGTTTCAACTTTTCTGCTAGACACTGGAAACAACGGAGCGATGGGCTTGTGCAGATGCACAAAGAGATCAGAGCACAGCCCCACAGCCTCCTTGCTTTCTTCCTCCTGTGTTTTCGCGGGCAATGAAATCGCCCCGGAGGTGGCGTGCAACCGTCTGCTCAGAAACCCGGAGCATGTCCCTCCTCTGATCTGTTTCACGGATTTCCCCTCTCCATGTCAGCCTTTAGGCAGCGGCCCTTCGGAGCCGCCTTCCAGCCCTGCCCAGACCCACGCGCCCTTTCCCATGCAGAGCTGAGCAGGATTCTCCTCCCCAAACTCCGCTCTGACCGCCTGCAAGCCCAGCGCAGCATACATTGTGCCTGAAGCTAATTAGTCCATGCAGAGGGCAGGTCCCTTCCAGGGGCCACTGCCTGCCAAATACCCCGCCAGGCTGTCAGCTGCCTCTTTGGGCCGCTCTGCCCGCTGACCGCAGGCTGCCTGCACTGCCACCGGCCACAAGGGGCTGACTCCTACCCTGGCAAGAATTGAATGCTGCCTCTTGTCTATTGCCAAGAGACATTCTCGGGCCCTCTCAGCATCCCAGCCAAGTGATGCTTGAAGGTCAAAGTTGAGAAGCCATTGGCCAGGCCTCCCTGGCTTGGCTGAAGCAGCACTACGTCACGGCAGGCACACAGCCCCCAGCACCTTAAGCCGCGAGCAACAAGGCCTGCTCCAAGCAAACCTTGAAGCTTGGCACTGCAGCCAAGGCAGTGCCAAGCTCAGCTGCCACTTACTGGCTCTGCACCTTCAGGCTGTGGAGGAGCAGCAGCTGGAGGCTTGGTGTTCCTTTGCTCCTCTTCAACCTCATCCTCAATGACAGAGGGAGCCAGAGGAGTTGCTGAGCCTGCTGCTGAGCCCTGCAGACAGACACAAGTGAGAGAGACGCGCAAGAGCATATCCCTTGGCAGCTGCTTTCTCTTGGCAAGGGAAAGGACCCAGGAGAAGGGCAAATGATACACTTGGATGCAAGTGGCACTCTGAGTCAGGGAAACGCCAGGAAGAGGGCTGGGGTCTTGCTCTGCTGTTCCTTGAAAGGCTCTTCCTTGGATAATCAGCAAACAGCCAGTGCTCCCTTTGCTACTGCTGATGCCACCAGGCACTTGGCCTTTCTTTCAGCCTGCCACGCTGGCACTCCACTGCACTCTACTGCCAAAGGCCAAGCTGGCAGAAGTGCCGCACAATTCTCCCACGCCAGCAAGGTCAGAGCTTCCTTTGCCGCTCACCAAAGGACAGGCTTGTCTCCATCCACGTGTCAGGTGACCTGCAGGGAGCGAGGGAAAAGTGGTGGCTTCTCCATGGCCATTTTCTTCCCAAATAACCTGGGTCAGGTTATTTGGCAAGAAAAGAGCAGAGCCAAGCAAAAGCCAGGTGAGGCCAGCCCCAGGATGAACCTTTACTTACGAGTCAGCTGGGTCACGTAGAAGACAGAATAAGCCACAGAAAAGACGGTGCAAACCGCGGCACAGACTTGCCCGATCATTTTGGCAGCGCTGTGCGGGTTTGCACGCCGAATGCCACCCAAGGGAAATGGAAGAGTCCTCTCGGGGTGCAGGCCGTCTTCTGGGAACTCCTTGATCGCAAGGATCCTGCTGCAGGGAGCGAGCGGAAGAGCTGCTCTGCACAAGCAGGCCTTGCGCGCCCCGGGACAACGCTGCGCTGACAGCACTGTGACGTGGCGCTGCTCCCTTGACCTCACAATAGCAGCTGCCCTGGCTTTGTTGTGCCCAGCAAGCCCACCCTCTCTAGAGCCGAGGCAAAAGGAAGGCCTGGCAAGTTCTCCTCAGTCATAAAGCAGCAGCAAATGACCTCACAGTCTATAGGGCAGTGCTCAAGGCATCCCAGGAGAGCCCAGAACAATGAGCCAGCCCTCCTAGCATCCAAGAAATCCAAGCAAACATGACTTTTGGTCCCAAAAGCTTGGACTAAAAGCAAGTGTGCTTCTTCTAGGTGGCATCTTACTTGGTTCTGAAACGCCTCACTTCTTCCATGCCATTTAGGGGGCAAAAGAAGCCAAGAGAATAAATGGCCAGGAGCATTGTAGGCTGCAGCTGCTTCTCGAGCACGTGGGTGCATGCTGACCTTTGCTCTGACTGGATTTGGAGGCCGATGTCCCGTTGTGGCAGCTGGCTTAGCTCTTGACGCAAAGCTCCTCTCGTCCCGCTTGCCGTTTCTCAGGCAACTGAAAGTCTCAGCGCGTCCGGAAGAGCTGTGCGCTGCGTCTTGGCTTGCCACACTTGTGTTGTGTCGGAGCTCTGGCAGCGGCCTGCGGCCCACTGCTCTGCAATGGCCTGCAGATGTCGAGCCCGAAGAAGGCCCCTTTGGAACAGGCCAAAGCTGCAGTGGGAGGGATGTTGGCCCCAGCTCCATGCTCCCTGTAAGATTCCTTGCAGAGATTTGGGCAGCCACATCCCAGTACAAATGAGATGCAGTCATTCCATTCTCTGTCAAAATCTTGAGGCAGACCCAGGAGGCATCCTAAAAGTGGAACAAAATACTGAGTGGGTATCACCGGCCGGGGGCAATGTACAAATCACAAACGGGACGGGACTGCTGTGAACATGCCTTGAGCTATCTTTGTTTTTAGCATCAGTCTCATTACATGGTTATGACAAAGGGAAGATGCCAGCATGTCACATCCCAGGCAGCAGACAAAGAACTTAATGTTACAACTTACTTTATAAGTTTTTTGACTAATCACACAAAGCAGAAGCATACTTACAGTAGTTCCATCCATCTGCTATAAGCACATGTACCTTTGGGTTAAAAAGTGTTTCCTTATTTCGAATCAAATACTTGCTTGTAAGCCTTAATACTCAATGCACAGCGCTCCATTATTAGGCTTCAGACTTCCTAATATCTTGCTAGATAACCTTTTCTACAGCTTAGGGAATTATCCTAGACAAGCGTTAATACGCAGACCATTGTTCTATTTGTCCTTGCTTTTCTACTTTTTAAATAATTTTTCTGCTGACCTACTGCATGGCTACTGCTTAGCTCTAATCACAGTTCTGTTGTCTCTGAGGCTTGCCTTTTGCAGCTTCCCCAAAACCCTCTGATTTTGTGGATTCCCACATCAATTGACACATGTACCTCTTTTGAGTAATGTCTGCCTGCTGGAGTTTCAAAGCTTGCTACTCTCTGCGATTTGTTCTATAATATACAGGAACGAGCAAACCTTGACAATCAGGGCATGCAGCAGCAACTGAGCGAGCATTATTGCTACTCAGGCCAAATTGCAACTGCAGAGCTTGAGTTCCTTGATGATGAAATTGATGAGACAAAATTGCTTGTTGCCTCCAATTAGGAACTGTTCAAGCAGCATTGGCAACAGGAGCACCAGCTACAGCGTTCTCTTCAGTGAAAACTCCTGGTAAAGAAGTGCGACTGCGAATGTGCAGTACAAAATATGGTTCAGTGCGTTGCTGGATTGTATTCCACATTTCCAATGCCACCTCAAATAAAGGACGATAATCAATTTCAGATAAAACAACCTTATCTAACTTTTTGGTCAAATTTGCTACATCAGCAGAATCTGTGAGTGTTCACAGCTTGAGGGAACAACTGAAAAGCTGTGGTTCTAGCTCACCATTCAACAGTTTGAGATGATCCTGTTTTACATTTAAACACGTCGCCAATCACCATTGACTTTCCAAGTCACTGCAGCCTTCCTGTTTTTCCATCTGTAAAAACAGTTGGTCCATCAACAGGACTTTCCATGCTCAAATGTTTCTGACCAACAGGTACTTCTTAAAAAAACTTTTACAAGCAGTGACTTGGTAAATGATAAGACACTTGTCCTGTGAAAGCAGCCATAGCCGCTAGCAACTGATGATTGTGGGCAAGACACCACTCCAAATACTAATTCTGGACAGGCAAAAGAATTGTTTCAGGATCTCAGCCTAAGAATTCAACAAGCCTTAATAATGATTTCAACAATCAGTTCAAAAAGAACCCTGTTAAAAATCTGTAGTAATTTTCACTCTCTATTCACTATGGCAATCCTGACCCCATCGATTTAAAGGAACAGAAGTAATATATGGCCTTATAATTGCTTTTTGCCCTTCAGGATTTGTGATCAAAATATTTTAAGTGAAATTCCACCCACTGTGGTGCCTCCCTGCCCAACCACCCCAGTGTCACTTGTTTGCACCGGCCACTGTGGTGGCCACGAGTGTCGAGACACAATTACAATATCAGCTCCCGTCTCCAGCAGACCATTCACTTTTATTTGCCGAGGTCTTGCACTCTCAGAAGTCAAGGTGCACGCCAATGGAAGTCACTGAGCTGTCACTCATTGTGCCCAGCAAACTTGAGGTGTCCCAGGAGTGTCCCGAAGCCTCCGGTGCAACGTAACCGATTTTCTCAAAAAAGGAACAATTGGAGCTATGCAAGTCTCTTTAGGTATAGTAACTGGTGGATACTTAGTTGAAATCATAGCACAAATTTGTCCTGTGTAATCAGCATCAATTACCCCAACATGTACATTAAGTCCCATTAAGGTAGCACTAGATCTTCCAATTAGAAGACCTTTACCAATTGGTCCCCCTGCTTGCAAAGGTACTTCAACAGCATCATGAGTATTAATAGTTAGTGTGTCTGCGGTGGGTATATCAATCCCTGCTGAGCCAATTGCTGCCCCTGAGTATTGTTCACAAATGGACAACTTTGCAGTGCTGGGAGGGCCTGTGGTTGCTGGGGCATTTGTGTCCACACATGCCCCCACGCGTTCTTTCTGTGGTTTCCTGTAACAATTGTCCGTTTGCATGATATTTAGATTGACATTGTTTGGCAAAGTGACCATTCTTACCACATCTATTACAAGTAAGATTCATTTTAGACTTCACTTTCTGTTCAACATTTTTTGGAGACTGTGATCGTAAATGACCTTGTTCCCCACAGGAATGGTATTTTGGCAGAGGCCTTAGAGCTGCTGCTAATGCAGTCATTTTATGTTGAACTGTGCTGACTTTTGAACATGCTGTAACCATCTCAGGGACAGAGGGATCTCCTGGCAGCGCTTCAATCATTTTCCTGCAATCTTCCTTTGAGTTTTCTATGGCTAATTGTTTACATAGAATCTCCCTTAATTTTTCATCCTCTGCCTGTTTTTCAATTGCTGCAGCCATTTTTCCCACAACTTGCAGAAAAGGCTCTTTAAGACCTTGTTTTATAGTGACATATCTTGGTTTTGGAGCTGCCATTTCCATTCTCTTAGTCATAGCACTCATGCCTAATTGTTGAGCCTGTGTTAAAACCTGGGGATCCCACCGTGCCTGTAAATCTGGATTAGGAAAAGGCCCTTGACCAAGGAAAACATCATCTCCTATAGCATGACGAGGGTCCTGCTGAGGTAGTTGCATAATTTTTAAAGCTGTTTGTTCAGCTCATTGCCTCCAATTGTCTTCAAATGCTCCGTACGGCACTGGTTGAAACAAAACTCTAGCCAAATGCATAGTATCATAAGGAGACAGCAAATCTGTATTAACAATACTAATTAAGTGCATTACTTCTGCAGAATTAATACCAAATTTAGCTACTTGAGTCTGAAGATCCTGCACAACCTTCCATGCAAAAACCTCATGACTATCATTTTGTCCTGAATTAGGAACTGCTTTAAACACAGGAAAAGCCATTTTATCATTAGCAACATCTATATCAACAGCATCTGAGCCCTTTGGTGGCCCTATTCTCTCCACTAAATCCCAGTCTCCTATTTCCACTGCTTTTCTTTTAACATATTCTCAACACCAAAAAGAATGACAAACTGTTACATTACAATAACATGATCAGAAGGCAGAGCTTTTGAAACACCAAGCTTATGTCTATGACCAGTTTTACCAAGCTTATTTCGACTACCACTTCTACCAAGCTTTTCTCTATCACCAGTTTTGCAGCAAACAGAAGTATGTGTTAATTCAGACCTTTTCAACCCTGTCATTTCTTCATTGTCACTATCAGAGTCAGAAGATAAAGGAGGAGAAAGAGCTAATATTTCCATGTGTTCGTGCAGTTCAGGATCACGAAGCAAGCAGCGGATGGCTCAGTTTGCTTCTTTTTTAAGGTCATCTTAGCCAGCCCCTGTGCCAAGGACTCAGAGTCAGATTTAACATTAAGTTCAGCTAATTGCTCTATGGGTGAGGGGTACGTGGATTTAAAGCTTCTTGCAGACAAACACAGAGAAGCCTTATCAACCTGTTGCCCTCTTCCTGTAGCAACAGACCCAGAAACAATGTCTGCAGAAAAAATCCCAGCAGAACTCTCAGGCTGAGCTTCTCCCCACCGTTGCTCCCTAGCAACTTCCAGTTCCTCCTCCAATTCCCTTTCTACCTCCTCCAAGTCTTTTTTGTCCAGCTCTGCTTTCCACTCCTTTAAGGTGTTATAAAGCAACCTCCAAGTAGGAGATAAATCTGCACTTGCTTTATCCCCATTCTGAATTACTTCCCAGAGTTTTTCTCCAACTTCTTTCCAAGCTCTAACACTAAAAGCAGTAGTTCCATCAGTCTTAACATTTTGAGACTTTGCCCATATTAAAATACTACGCAGAGCATAGTCCCTTCCTTTAACTCCTTTTCTTTTTGAGAAAGTTTTCCATGTAGATAAAACAATCTCTTCTTCGCTTCTTAAATTATTTCCCATTCTTCCCAGTGCCTCACCTTCTTTCCAGGTGTCTGAATCAGGTCCGCACTGGCAGCTGAACCCCGCTGCTCTCAGCTTCGCTGGGCTCCAACCTCACTGCCCCTGGCCCGGCACTTCCGTTCACGTCAGGCAGCACCAAATGTCACCATTAGGCTGGACGTGACATACACACCTGATCAGGGTCCAAGAAGAAAAAAGATTCTTATTCTGCGTGTTCTCCGGTTTATATACCCTTAACGAAGCGTCAAGCCCCTCGATAGGCAGGGAAGGTATTTTTGTTGTTCCCACCTCTTGAGAACATCTTGTCAGTATTTCTCCTGCTTTTCTAGCTCAGAGTACATCACCAATGTCAGTCCTTTTAAAGTGTCTCATAGAGCAATGTTTTTGGGGCCTTCCATTTTAATTGGCACAGCAAGCAGGGTACTCTTGAGGTGACATGGGACTTTTATACAGCAAGAAATGCTCATGACATAATAAGGGAGAAAAATAAGTTTTCATTCAAAGCTGCTGTTTCCTGGCAGAAAAGAAATGGAATCCCACGCAGAAGCTGATCTGAACTGCTCTCTACTGACAGACTTGCTAGAAGCGTCTATAGAAAGCTTGTCCAGCCCTCAAGAGAGATGGGGACTGAGGGAAACTGGCACCATCCCCAGTTACTTGTGGAAAAAACATAATCTTGGGTAGAAGAAAATTAAACATTCCCAGTAAAGGACCATGCCTGGTATCCATATGCATGGAGGTTTGACTCAGAGAGCTGAATGTTGCCTAACAGCTGGAAAAGGAGCTGAATCAATTGCAAATTGCCTCAGAGCCTGAAACAATAGGCGGCCTGAGGCCAGAGCAGGAACTGAATGCTGGGATGAAGGCAGCCCCCAAAACAAGGGAAACCAGTGAAACAGGCTGGTCCAAAGCCAAAGAGCTTTAGAGTTGCAATTTAACACTTCTGGGGAAGGCCTGGAAGCAGCCTTTTCCAGACTCCAGCAACAGCCAGGCCTCCCTGACTGCAACCTCAGCCCCGCAGCCCTTGGCAGGGCTTGAATGCCTCAAAGCCCAACCCCAGCCCTCAGCCTAAACTCCGCCCGCCCCTCAAAAACACAGAGGCGGGACAGCCCAAAGGCGATGGCACCTTCCTCCGCTCCTTGCAGGAGAGCTTCCACTCTGCAAAGCCAATCTTCTTCCCTCCTTCTCATCCCCAGCCCTGCCCGCCGATAAAGAAGGAATTCACCAGTGTCCAGTAGTTGTACCACAGTCGGCAAGAAAAATGGTTGAATTGCGTGGGAAAATTAGCAATGATCCCAAAGAAAGTGAAATGGAGCATGTTTGGGGAACTTTGCTATTGCAGGGGGAATTAAATCAATCTTTTGGAGAAGGAAGCACATGGTGAAAAGCCCTGGTCTTTTGTCCGGCGAACAACCTATGGTGTGAAAAGTTTGGACCCCTTGGAGAGGGGAGCATAGGTGAGAACTCCCAAGCAATGCATGAGGAACGGCTGGTGCCCCATCCACCTCCTTCTGTGTTATTGTCATTTATTTCAAAATGTAAGGATCAAGGCTGAGAAAAGAAAATCTTGGCACCACCTCCACCAAGTGAGTTGGGAGAGGGTGGTTAATTCAAATACCCAAGAGGCTCTCTGGAAAGAAAATGGGGAATAAATGGAGACTCAGTTTCTGTGTATTCTTAATGAACCTTTGCAAACCGCTCCTTGTGTTCCTCCTTCTGGCAGCCGTGGGCATTGAGCCTTGTCTGCCACCAGAGGCTGGAGGCTGAAATGCTGCCGCTAGAGAATCTGCGACCCTTAGGAGAAAATGCTGTTACTGTGGTGCAAGTTTGTTGTTTTGGTGTCACTAATAACCCTGAATGTTCAAGGAAATCCTCACCAGTTAGGAGACTGGGTGTATGTCCAGATCTGGAATCGAGAGCCACTTAAGCAGAGGTGGAAAGGACTTTTGATCCCATGGCCATGAGATTTACAGCTAAATTACACATAATTTACCTAAATTATGTGATTCAAGGTTGCTCTGGACACACGGAATTGTATTGGACAGTACAGGAAATGTGACTCCGCTGCAGATAAAGCTGCAATGCAACGTTTTCAAAGTGAAAACCATTAAATGGTTTCTCCTTCTGCTCATTTCCAGAGCAATGTCCCTAGCATGGCAGCATGGCTGTTTGTTCTTGAATTAGTCAACCATGCTAGCAGGACCTTATACCTAATGACTACAATAGCAAGTACGACTTTGAGTGCCAGAGGGTGGAAGAGACCAAGAAAGCAAAGGGAGCCATGTCCTTTTCCCTAAGGACCTCTCTAACGTCACACACAGACAACAAATACTACCTGAGCCTGGGAAAAGAAATTTTGCTTTCTGCACTTCAGTCCAAATTTGCAAACCAGAATGCAACAGAATGTGTAGATCCAACAAAACCCCTATGTTATCTAAAACTGAAATGCTCAGAAGGCTGGTTGGCTACTCTAACTTGAGTTCGCCTACATGGTGCTAAGCATCCTCATCTGTATTCTTACAGTACTGGTAAATTTAAATAAGATAACTCTTGCCAAGCAAAGTTTTTATAGATTGTTCCTTTCTTGATGTCTTGTAAATTTCTTTTTACAGACTTTTAATGTTGGTTTGATTAAAGCATCCCTAGACTTTCTGTGGCAGAGAACACAAAAGAATACCAAGTGGATAGTTCCTCTGTATGAAGTAGGTCCAAGTGGGACTGAGTTTTCTTCTTTGAGAGGTGTTTCATGGAAAGATGAAGTGGTGACAGGTCTGAAGAACTGCCGTTCTTCACTGCACGGAGTGTTTAGGTGTTTTCATCTTGCTAAGTTTTAAGACATTGATGTTCATATGTTTTATAGAAGAAGTCTGTTGCAAGAAATCTTGCGAAATTTTTGTATTTTCTCTCAGGTTGCCACAGTGGGTGGGGAAGATGACTCCCTCAACTTATCTAAGGAAAATTTTAGGAAAATTTTTAAACTTCTTGCCATCTCCTGAGAGCAAAGTTCAAGTTTCTCTAGCAAGGCAAGTATGTGTATTAATGGTAGGTGATGTGCAGAGCACAATTGTGCTGAAAAAGGCACGTGGAACTGTTGGTGGCCCCTGGAAGCAGGGAGAAAAGGGGCTGACAGAGGAGCAGAGGTGGCAGCTGGAAAGCTCTCTCCAGCTGTAGACAAAGAAGGCATAAATGGTTAAACTGACAAAAGACAAGAAAGATTTTGGGTTGGAGAACCACGGAAGGGTTAGGTAAAGTCAGGAAAGGTATTTGGTCTGAAGCCAGTACCTTGACTGAAATTAGACCCTAATCATGTGTGTGTATGTCACATCCGACCTAACAGTAGCAGCACCTTCCCCTGGTGCCCTTCACCAAACACAAGAGTCAAAAGAAAAGGCTTCATGGGCCATCAGCCTGGAGGAGACCTTCTGGAGGGGCCGGGCACAGGTCTCCTGTGGGAGCAACAGAGTCGCTCCTCCAGCTGGATGGAGGGTGCCAAGCCTCCCGGTACAAATCAATAAAATAACTGGGTTGAGTGGCTTCAGATGGTAACCTACATTGGTTACCATCTATGAAACATGAATTACAACCAAAATGGGGGACTGGTAGTACAAGAGGAAAGTGGGGGCAAGGTTGAGGGCTGTCAGAAAATGGGCTAAGATAGAATCCAGGGCGGCATGGCCAGTGCGACCCTGGCAAGGGGACAGAAAAGGAGGGGAGATGGCAGATGGCTGGTGGCTCGCCTATGCTCTTGAGCAGGTTCCATCTCCCATCCTGTCTTTCTCAAGGATAGTGGGTCCAGGAAAGTGGGGGTGGAACACAAAAACTGGGAAAGGAAGTCTGTTAAAATTTGCGCAACTGAAATTTAAATTTCAATGGTATGCAAATATACCGTCAGTTACCACCAAACATCTCAAAGCGAATGATTTTCAATACTCACTGTATCGAACATATATTGAAAGGAAAAACAGGAGTCCATGGGAGAGGATAAAGTCCAAGGGACAATCTTCTAGGCCATAGCCCCAGGAAGTCCCTTAGCAGGCCCACAGGCCTCCCAGTGGCTCACACAGATCCAAACTGCACAAGTTTTCACTCCCTCATGTTGGCCTCAGTTCCCGCGGCAGAACTTGCCTTCCCGCTGGACACTCACCTGTGCCCAAGCCTGTGCAGAAGCTCGGCTCCCTCCCCCTCTGCCCACAGCCACAGCAGCATCCCCAGCAGTGACACCACTGCTCTGCTCCATTTTGCCCTACTCTGCTCCTCTAGTCACAGCTGCAAGCCTGTATCTCCACACGAGGTTGTGGCCTGGAGGCAATGAGGGAAGAAGACCTTTGCACGCTTCCAAACCGTGCCACAAAACCATCCATGGGTCTTCCCACATAGAAGAAAGACCTGACTTTTCAGAAGCAAATTTAGAGCTTATTCACCGGGTGAGAAGAAAGAGAAGCTTCCAGCACAGGGAAGGTTTTATTTATTAGAGAATTTATTTTGACTATCACTCTAAAAAAACTACAAACTGTGAGCTATAAACTAGTAACTTCAAACCATTAGCTATAAACAACAAACTTCAAACTACAATCTATAACTACAAACTACAAACTCCTAAAAACAGCAGTGGCCTCTTCCAGGGCTAGTATCTTCTTTCAGCCATAATCTGCTGCGTTGCCATGATCAGAGGCGTCAGGTCGGAGGTCGGCTTGGCTGATGTTACAAATGGATGCTGCCCAAAGAGAAAAAGAAGACATGAACTTCTGCTTTCCTCTCAGGCTGAAACAGGCTTTCTCTGGCGACCAGAAAGATAGAGAAAGCAGAAAGGAGGGCATTCTGGGCACCTCTCTCTCCACATTCAGGACCTTGCTAGATGAGGCAACCATGGCTCCCAATCCCACAAATCCATTAATCCAGCTGCCTTCAGCCTAAGGAGATTTGCTCTAGGTGACCTTGAAAGGCTCCTTCCAAGGCATCCCAGGCCAGGATTCTCCTTTGTTCTCCCTTGAAAAGCCCCCAGACTGGAGATTCTTAGGAGCAGGGCCCATCAGACGCCTTGGACTTGAGCAGATGAGGAGCCCCTGGCAGCAGTCAGCTGGCGCAGCCTGCAGCCGCTTTGCCCTTTACCTGCAGAAGTTCCTGGGCGGACCAGCGCCTGTCCTCGTCCCTCTCCAGGCAGCAGTGCAGAAAGTCTCGCAACAACGCGGACTGTTGCCTGGGCTTCTGCAGCTTTGGCCTGGCCCCGCTGCTGATCAGCTGCTGAACCTAGAGGAGAAGGAAATGCCACACTCTACCTGTCTCCTTCCCACCCCAAACTGCTCACACAGACCCCACTGGATGGGCTCCACTCTGCAGTGGCACTTTACTCCCTGACAGGCTGGGTGATAACTTTGCTGCCCCTACTGAAAGAACCCAAAGCCAGAGCCAGCCCTAGCCAGTCCAATATGCAAAGGCTCTTGCCTTCAGCCCTGATTTCACTGGCTGATGGAATTAGGAGCAACTGCATCAGCAAAAGCACACTTGGCTTCTCTGAGCACTGACACCAGCTCCACAGGCCACTTGGAAGATGGACTTCCGTCTCACTCTACTCTTTCCAAGGATTATTCCATAAAATGTAGCTCAGCACTGCTCACTGCTGCCTTAGGCAAAGCTTGCGTCAAGCAAAAGGCATCACGATTTTTTGTGCTGTTTCTGCACTGAAATGGCAAGGGGATGATCTGGACAAGGAGCACGAGAGAATGTGCAGCCTGGAACCTCTCCTTTTCCGGTGTTAGCAAGCTTCCCAGGCAGAAGAATGGGAGCAGATTTGGTTCCAGTGACAGCAGTATCTGAGAGCAGTTGCAGCGCACCGTGCGGGAGGTTTTCATCCGGTAAGGAGGCGCTCCTTCCACCATCTCGATCCCCACAATGCCAAAGGACCAGATGTCCACTTTGGGGCCATAGAGCTTCCTGGTGAAGATTTCGGGCGCCATCCAGTAAGTGGTCCCAACAGCTGATCTCCGTCTGCTCTGTTCAGCGGTGAGCTGAGCAGCAAGGCCAAAATCAGCTGAGGAGAAAAAACAAGCCTGCGTGAATGAGGAAAGCAAACCAAAGAACTCCCCAGAGTAGCAATGTCCAAGTAGGCAGCGTGGAACCCAGCTGCCATAAAGGGGCCATGCTGCCATTCCTCAGGCCTGCAGCCAAGGAAATCCGGAACTGGCCACTTAGCAAAAGCCCCCAGTTTCAGGCAGTGGCTTTTAGTGCCCTGAAGCTATTAGACTGTAAGTGCCTTGCTTGGGAAGGGACACACACACACAACCCAAAGCCACTCCTGAGCCCTTGTTCCCAGCAACACCTCCCTGCCCCTTGTGGCTGTGCTCTGCGCTTGCAGCAGGGCAGCCTGCACTGCCACAGGCACCACTGCAGGGAACCGGCAGCCACCCAAAGGCAGCCCCACACCGCAACCTGCCACAGCTGAGCCTGGCCAACAGCACCCACCCAACTTGACAGATCCGTCCAGACCCAGGAGAATGTTGTGGCTTTTGACGTCTCGGTGGATGACTTGCTTGGAGTGAAGGAAATCCAGGCCTTGCAGGCACTGCGAGAGGAAAAAGAAACACCAGCCTAAGTGGATTTCATGCCACAAGAAGGGACGTGGCACATCTGCAAGACTGCAACATTCCTGGGGGATGCTGAGCCATGGCAGGACAGGCTGCTGGCAAGGGCAAGAGCTTGCTGCTCCAACACGAGCACAGCAGGGCCTCTCTAAGTGAGGGTGTGTTTGCTTCTGGAAGAGAAAGGGCAATTGTTCCTCCAGCCAGTGCCCTGCAAACACAAACTGAAGGAGCACTGCTGCAGTGGCTGTGTGCTCTCTCCAGCCAGACAACAGGGGATGCTTTTGCAAACACCACTTTGGGTGTAAGGCTCTCCCTTTGAGGCTGAGCTCTCTGAGAGTCCGCTGAGGATCTCTTTGTCTTTGCCACTTGTTTGACATTGCACCACCAGCACCTCTGCCCTTCTGGGGAAGGAATGCAGCACACACAGGCTCCAGGCAAGTGTTTAGAGAGGCAAATGCAAAGACACTAGAAGAAGGGCAGGGACACTGGCAGGAACTTCAGATGCTCTTGCTACTGCCAGTCATAAGAGAAAGGCAGAAAGGAGGCTCAGAAGATGAAATCTTTCTTCTCCTTATCACCCATGTGGAAGGACCATCCTGACCAAGGCATGGGAAGCACAAACGCCATCCCTTACCTCCCGAGAGACAGCTGCTATCTCTCCTTCTGCCATACGAGTCTCCCTGATAACATCGTGTAAGGAACCTCCATCCATGTATTCCATCACGAGCCAGAGTTCCTCGTCCAGCAGGTAGCTGAAAGGAGGAAACGGCAGCCTGGAGATGAATGCGTGCACTTACACCACCGGATTGATTCTGGTTTCTGTGTCTCTCTCCGAGGAAGACAGGAAGAAGTGAGGAATCATTCACTGCGCTCTACAGACCTTGGAATCTAGACGGTCTAAAAGACTGCTTGGTATCCACACCAAGGCAACAGGCCAAAGGAAACACAATCTTTGTCAGCACTTCAGATCCATGGGGAAACAATCAAAGCCCAAACCCAACCAAACAATGTGGAGAGAGGACAGGAACTTTGAGGCTGCTGGCTCAGTAAGATGGGCCCAAGTCCAGTCTTTCAAAGTGCCCTTCAAACTCAGCATGCCAGGAAAAATTAATGCAGCTCCAATGCAATCTCCTCCCAAGATGCTGTAGATCAGCCCAGAAACAGGAAATAACAGCTCCATCCTCTGCCAGCAACCAAAGGAGTGGTGGAACCTCTGGCTTGCAGGATGTGAATGACCTTTCCTGGCAGAACTGCAGAACCACTCACCTGTCTAGATAGTTCACAAGGTTGGCGTGCTTATTGCCACGCATGACCTGGATCTCATTCAGGCACAGTTCACTGCCGCTCTCTTGCCCGAGACTAATTTTCTTTATGGCCACCTAAAACCACATAGAAAACCATGAAGCAAAGAAGTCTGTGGCACAGGACCACAAGGGCAACATGGAGACAGTGATTATGGGATGATAGTGCTGGGCTGGGCCCAGCTGCCTTGTGACTGGACATCAGACCGCATGCTTGGGCACCTCCCAGGACACAGAGCCACATTCCCTTTGCCTGGTAAACCTGGGAGAAACACCGTCTAAGCTCTCCACCTCAAAGCTCTAACAACACTCACTGTGCCCAGGGCCAGTCTTCCCCCAGGTCTTCCCCCGGGTCTCATTGCCACTTTCATTCACACACTCCTTGCAAGCAGGAAGCCATTTGGTGCCAGCAAAAATGCAGCAAAACTGCCGTGAAGCCTTTGGCACTTCTAGGGGGCTTGATCATTACTCCAGCAACCACTGGCATGCTCCCTTGCACAACCACAAAGCAAACTCTTACAGACATGGCAGATGAGATGCTGCCTAAAAACATCCTGAGAGCTATTCCCCCTAGGAAATACAAACCTACATTCTTAGCACAAAATATGCCGTCATGATGAAAACATCATTAAGGACACCTGCACAAAACACAATCCTAGCACTGCCTCACTTCAGGAATTTTCATTTCACTCCACTAAAATCCTTTCCTTCACACTACTGACCTTTGCAATTACTGCCCGACTGTAAAAAGAAATAATCCATGCCTTGATCTTCTAGGGATGTACACCAGGCTGCGAACAGGGCTTAGGCCCTTGAGAGACTCCTTGCAGACCTCTCTCTCTAAGCACAGTTCCCAGGGCAGCACTGCAGGTGGCTACAGAACTACCAGCACGATTCCCATGTGTTAGCTAACAGCCAGAAATGAGAATTCAGGAACGCTGCAGCCCCAAAGAGCAGTGCCATGCTCTGAGACACCACCTGGGCACTAAGAGCCAGCCAGCGTGTCTCCTGTGACAGACAGCGCCTGGCCTCCTTGCATTCCCCGGGGCAGCTGAGAAGGACAAAATCTGTCCCCACTGTATTTGGCAGGCAGACACTGCTCTGCACTTCACTGGCCTTTGCAGCAAAGCTCTGCTGGCCACCCAAAGCTCAGCCACAGCTCACAGCACAGGCGAGGGCACTCGACAGCTGCGGAAGCTGCGGCGCTGCGTGACACTTACCTCTTCTCCTGTGGCAGCCTCCACTGCCATGCACACCGTGCCGAAACCCCTAGAAACAAAAAGGCAGCGGAGAAAGAAGAAGTCCTTTAGTCCCTGCAAGTGCAGTCCAATGGGAAAAAAGTCCTGGGGCAAACACTAAATGGAACACGACAGCTTCTCATCTGGGTCTTTTCCCCCTTTTTCTCTTTCTCTATCTGTGCATGTGTGAGATATTTCCAGGAACTTGCCGGTTGGGCCTTCTCACACCTCTCCTTGGAGTCTGTCTGCCAAACTCAAGCACCAGCACTCAGGCCTTCTGAGAAGCCTGAAGCCATGCAACAGCCATTGGAGGAAAGCCTCTAGACACAGATCCCTTTATCCCTTTTTCAGCTTGCAAGGAAATGAGTGCCCAGCCACAGCTGCAGCCACAGCCAGAGCAGGGAAAGGCTTCCATCGCTGCACGCACAAATGGAGAAGTCCTCAAAACACAGGACCCCTCAACTGCTGTGTTCTGAGTCCTGAGTCTGTGGCAGCTGCTTCTCTTTGGTGCACCAGACACAGGGAGGACTCTACTTTTCTGAGGACTTCTTGTACGTTTGGCTTCTCACAGAGAAAATGTTGCAAATCAGCCCCATTTCCAGTCAGCAGGGCCTAAACCCCACAGGATCCACCAAGGGGTCTGCCATCAGGCAGATGATGCCTTTTCCTCGAGAGGGCATTGGCACCGGGCATTGCTCTGAAGCTTTGTCTTTTGCCACCTCAGCTAGAAAAGAGAGCTGCTTCTTCCATTTTTGCTCTTGGCTTCTGGACTAGGTGGTGGTCATCCTGACCACTGAACCTTGTTTTCAGCAAAATACTGGAAAGAAATGTTACCCGGAGCTGTTCCCTGACAGCTGTCAGCTGCTAACTTGACCTTGGAGGACAGGAAGTTTCTCCTCCTTTCATTCCCACACATTCTGTATTCTTCTGAGACAGGCAAAAATGGTTTCTCCTACAAAAAGCGGCAAACAGGCGCAACACTTTTGAGGGACAGGAGCCCTGCCAGGTGCTGCTCTTTGCCGCAGAAAAGACATTGCCAGCATCCAGGTGTCTTTGCCGTGCCTTTGCACCACAGCTATAAATGCTGACCCGTACTGAGAGATCATCAGGCATCATCTTAACGCAGTGTCTGAACAGCTTTGGAGCTTGCTTGAAATCGCTCTGGGGAGATGTGACACCAGCAAAATGCACGGGCCCTCCTTTAGAAGAAGGAACTATGGCTGCACTTACCCTTTGCCAATAGTTTCCAGTTCTGTGTATTCAGCCTCAGGATCTCCCTGGCTCACCAGCATCTCTGTGAAAATCCCAAGGAAAGATGCTCACTTCAAAAGACATGCCACTCTGCAGCAGATCAGAAAGGCAGCCCCACGCTCCAGGACACTGGGCCCTTTCAACTCAGGCAGTCGGGAAACAACAACACCGCCGCACCAGCACTACCTCCAAAACAACTGCAGCCAGACAAGCAGCCCTGCAGCACAGATGGCCTGCACAAAACTAAAAGTCCAAACTAACATCTAAGCACATGCAGAAAGAGGCAGAGGAGACGGGGATCAGAAAACTGTAAGCAAGAGAGGTGATTGCTGTCTAGAAATTTAAAGGGCAGCAGGAAATACAAAACCTTTCTGTTCTTGGCAATGAACACTCTGTGACATTCAACAAACGATTTAATCTTTGCAAACATCAAAGGCATCCTGTCTTCTGGAATCAATTGTTATCAACAGCTGCCCTTTCCAGAACAGGAAGAATAGTGCAAAGTACTTCCAGCAGTAGCACAGTCTCCAGCTTTAAGCAGGGCTTTGCCTAAACAATGGCCTGCTGCCTTTCAGGAGCAGCAGCTCATGTTCCAGCCTACTGTTTTGGGCCTTAGGAATGAGGTTGCTCAGCCTTTAGGACAGGCTGAGTTCTGAAGATGACCTTGGCCATGCCCCACAGGAGCTCCTTGAGGCCTCCTCATTTGCTGGGTGACGGCCTCCTGCTCAGCCAGAAACAATCTCTGGTTTGCCTTTTGCCTCCAGGGAAGCTCAAGCAAAGCCAAAGCAGGCTGAGCTTCTCTCAGAGGCAGCAGCAACAGCCCGGTGACCCCTCACCACCTCAAAGCACAACAGCAGGTCCTGCGTGGAGGCCTCAGGACGCGGCACTCAGCTGAGGAGCAACAGGAGGCGGGACAGCTCATGCCCACACACGCACACACAAGGCACTGCTCCAGCACACAAGGATCACAAAGGACGTACTCAGCATGGCCAGGCACCTGTCCTCTGTCCCCTCTCCCAGCTGCTCTCTGCTGCCAGAAGAGCTGGTCGTGCTCCAGATGCACGAGCTGCTCATCCTCGACTTGCCAGCCTGGGGACTGGAGGCTTCTTCAGAGCCCTCTGCTGCAGCTCGTGCAGGTGCCAGGACAGAGGAGGTGGAGCTCTGGGACAAGAAATGAAGGAGGGTCACAAATGTGCCTGGCAGAGATGCCCCTCCCATCCCATTCCAAATGCAAGGCCCTAGGAAGATGCTGCTGGCCACATCCAGGGCTCTTCACCTCTCAGCTTTTGCAGCCTGCTTCTCCAGCTCAAGGCCCAAGATCCAAAGGCTGCTTTTACAGGAGGGACAAAATGACACCACAGACACTGCTAACCAAAGCAGGCACTTACTGATGTTGTTTGCTCTGGCCCTGGGCTGACAGCAGGGGCAGCTTCATTGGCACCTTCCTCCTCGTCAGCCTCGTCCTCGGCTACAGAGGCAGCTGGAGCAGGTGCTGACGCTGCCCTTCTGCTCTGTGGACACACAGCAGCATGAGGGACAGGAAAGAACCTGTCAATCAGAACCTTACCTATATTCACCTACAGACCCTGCTGCACCTCAGCTCTTCCTTTAGCTACTGACAGCTGCTCTCTGCAGAGGGCCAGCTCCCTCCTGGCAACAGTGTCTCCTCATATCCCGCAAGCTTCTGAATTGCACCTTTGCACTGCTCCCTTCACCGGGGACAGGAAGCCTGCACAGCCACTGGGCACCAAGGGCTTCACTTGTACCCCAGGAGCATCCAAAGACATCCTAATGCTGCCTCTTGTCTCTTGCTAAGGCAAATTCAAAGCCCCTTTTACAACAGTAGGAAGGGGATGCCTAAACTTCTACCTTCCACACCCCTTTTGCAGGCCTCACTGCCTGGGGGAAGGGCTGGAAAGATTCCAGCCCTCAGCATCTTCAGCCAGGCATGGGAGGTGCTGTCGGATCAGAAACTTGCAGCTATGCTTTGCTCCAGCCACAGGTCTACCCACAGCTGCCACTTACTGATGCTGGATGCTCAGGCCCTGCAGTGGCAGCAGGTGCAGTTTGCGGGGCATCTTCCGCCCCTTCGGCCTCTTCTCCAGGAAGACACGCAGCTACAGGAGGCTCCAAGGTTGGTTTTGGGCTCTGCAGACAGACAGCAGCATGAGGGACACGTCACCTTCTTTTTATGCAGCTCTAGACCCAGATGCACTAAGGAGAAATCATCTGCAGGGAAATGGGATTCTGAGTTGCTCAAACTCAAGTAAAATGGGCCAATGAGATGGGACTGCACTCTCTTGTACAGGAGAAATTCCATCATGGCCTAAAGCACTCAGCAGCCCCACTTCAGCTGCTTCAAAGCTCTGGAAAGGAACTGGACAGAACAGCCCGCGATCCCCCTGCTGCTTCTGAGGCTGCAAAGAGCCTGGACTGTACTTTCATTCATCCAGCCAGGCTGGCCCTGGACTGCAACAGACCCAGCTCACAGCGTGCTCCACAATTGTCAAATGTTACCAACACCAGAGGCTCCTTTGCCACTCACCCAAAGAGTGGATTCTCTCCAGACATGGGTGACGTGACCTGCAACACACAAGGGAAAAAGAACCAGGTGCTGTAAGAAAACTGCCTGTGCTGGGCAAGCCCACCAAAAAGTCAACCCAAAGACAGAGCATTGTGCTTTCACTACATCACTCCAGCAGCAACCCTTGTGGCACACAGCAAGCAAGACAGCAGCACAAAATACTGCCTGGTGTCTACCGTTTGTCCTCTCTGGCCGCTCAACCCATAGAAACCTGAGATTGAGAAAGTCCCAGGGGTTCAGTCATTGCTTCTGCCCCAGCCCACCCAGCAGCACCTACTGTACTTCAGTTTTCTCAAGTCATTGCTTGCAGCAATTGCCATCAGCTTACTGAAAACCTTTCCCCAGAGAGGCTACAGGTCCCCTTAGCCATGCTGGCAGTTCTATCGTGACACTGCACAGGAACAGCTCCTGTGTTCAGGAGCATACAAGAACTCCTCTGAAATGTCTATCTCTGAGGCCTTTTCCAAGTGCATTCTGTGATTTCATCACAGAACGGATGGCTCTGTAAGTGCACAGGAAGTGTCAAGTTCTACAGGCACATGCTGGGATGAGGGAATGCACACAGGAAGACTTGAACTGAGGCACTTTCCCTCAGTCCTGGAGAGCAGTGCACAGCATTTACAAGGACTCCTGCCAAGCTCTCCCAGTCTTCCCATCTTGGAAGTTGTCTTGCTTGAGCCAGCAAACTGAGGAGACTCCAGACTCCATTGCCACAGGCTATAGCACGGCAGGAGCGGAACCCCTGCAGGCTACATTACAAATGCTGCCCACGCCCCACTGGCTAGAGACACCCCCTTCTCAGCTGCAGCTGTGGGCAGTGGCTTTACCCAGCTAAAGGCCTCTTTGTGGCATTTGGGTTTCCATATGCTGCACTGAACAAAGACGTCTACTTACGTGCCAGGTGGGTGAAAAAGTACCCAGAATAAGCCACGGAAAAAGCCGTGACAGCTGCAGCACACACTCCCTCCATGGCTCGAGCAGCGCTGCTCAAGTCTGTGCCAGACAACGCCTGTTGGAGAAAATGAAAAAATTCCGAGTCCTGCTGGCAGAGACCTCGTCGATGCGCAGGTTCTGCCTGCAGTGAGCGTGCCACAGAGCTGCTCTGCACACTGAGCCCTTCCGGGCCTCGGCACAGCAACTTTGCCTGACAACGCTGCGATGCGGCCGCTGACATCACAGGAGCAGTGCCCTAGGCTGCTTTGTGAGCTCATGCACAGAACCAGACCTTCTCTACAGCTAATGCCAACAAAAGCCTGCAAAGTTCTCCTCTGCTACAAGACAACACAAAAAGCCCTCCTGGTCCATAACCTCTTGCTCAAGGCATCAAAGAGTAAAAGCACACTAAGCCCCTGTAGCCCACGCTGAGAAGCTGAGCACTGAGAAGGGACCAGGATGTGAGGAACCACTTTAGTGCTCTCTGGCCACTATTGCTTCTGAGCAAAATCCAGAAGGCTGCTTCCAGCTGGACCTTCCTTAGTTCTAGAAAGCAGCAAACAAGGACAAGCACTACTTCAATTACATTTAGCGCTTTCCTCTATGTAGAGTGTAAAGCTCAGTTTGAATAATGAAGGAGACTTCAATTTGAGGCCATGGGAAAACCTTTTTTTGGTAGGGTGAGCCAGAGCTCCCACCAATGGTCCTCTTGTTCAATTATTCAAATTATTACGAGAAAGTTCTGGTTTCTCTGCATGACCTCTGGGTAATTTTTGCTGCATTAATTGTAATATTCCAAATCACTCTTTCCTGTTGGATCCATTCTTCAAACCCCACAGGGACCCCTTCCTTTTTGGGAATGTATAATTATCCCTACAGACCCTGGACTCCGGCTTTATCTGCTTCATTCTTTGTAGCGTGCACGCTGATTAGTTTGTTGTTTTGCTATTTCATGAAAGTTTCTTTTCTAAACAACTGGATCAAGCAGTCTTACTCATTAAAGTCGCCAGAGCCAGTTCCCAGGGAAGCCACTGGCCAACTATCCAGTCTAGGACCAGAGGGCTTCCCCTCTTGTTATGAATATGAATGAGGCCAAACTTTCTCTGGAGAAAGAGGTTCTCGTTTATTAAAATAGCTGCAAGGAATGGGGTACCTAGGATAAGCCCGAGCATCCACACAGCCAGCCAAAACCAGAACAGTGTGCTATCCCCAAGTGCACTGGGTTCTCCCCAGAAAACAAGTTTCCCAAAAGAAAAACCCCAACCCAACCAAAATTCCCTGATTTATAGTTGCCTTCAAGTCCAGGATTGGTCCATTTTGGATCTGCATGGTCACTGGTCCTTTTCTAGGCTTCCCATTGCTCTTTAATGGCATTCATTCTGGACCAATTGTTTCTGTAGGGCTTCAAATTATTAGTCACATCTTCTATCCAATCCCTCTTTGACCTTGCCTTGCCCCGCCAGACTGCCCTTCCACCAAACCCTGGACGTTTCTCCTAGAACATTCTAATAACCACCCCCCGCCCCCCTCTTAACATAATCCAATTAATATAACATAATTAATACAATATAATTGAACTATACACTAATTTAACATAACTTAACTTTTACTTACAACATCTCCCCCCTCTAAAACTTTTTTGGGCTTTAGCCTGCATCAACCTCTTCACAGTCTCTTGACACTTATTTAATTAGTTTTTCACCAGTCCTTTAATCAGTGCTTTAACATGTTCCTCTTCAATCGTGTATAGTGGTCTCAACGTCTGGGTAATCTGGTTCATAAACTCCATATCTTCTCCTTTAATCAGTTTCTTTTCCGAACCAATCCATTTTTCTTTCATAGGGTATTCCCCCAGTAATTTCTGTTTAAAAGTTCCCTATATTTTCCAGTAGCCAATACACTTTGCCCTCCTCTATACAGGTTGGTAACGGTAAAGGTGGATACAATTGGGGCTTGGATTCGACTGTTCTGAGGACGGCAGTGTGAGACTCTCCTGCATACAGAGGATGATAGCATTTTTCACACTCTTGTATCTCCCCTTTATTGATGCTGATAGGTAGGAGGATCAAGAGAACTGGGCGTCTGTTACAGGCTACTCTCTCATTCACTGATCCCGTCCGCAGAGGATCAGTGAATCTTTTTGGCAAGAGTATATCCTGATCTGGTCTTGCCCCCGCTGTCTTCTCTTTCCTTACTACTGTGATGTTCTTACCGGTTACTGTTGCAGGATCTACTTCCCCTTTTGTATCAACCTGTTCTTTCTTTTAGGGCATGGGATAATGCTCTATCCCTTCTCAGATCACAGGATCTGTAACAGGGAATACCAGAGATTAAAACATGTTCTTGATAATTCATATAATCTCATTCCCATATATAAATACCATTTCCTTAAGTTAAAAGAATGTTAAAAACTTCTCAATTCAATATCTTTTAATAAATCGAACAGAGTTCTTATTATAACTTCTAGCTTATGTGGTTCTTATGGTGTTCCTGATGTCTTCTTTAATATATGTGTAGTGGGAGATCATCCCTCAGGAGCAGCAAAACCGGCCCTTTTACTCTGGTGACATGTGTCCATCCTCCTTCTTGCATCCTTGTGGCTGATTCTGTGATGAGTAAAACTTGAAAAGGACCTTCCCATTTTGGAGTTAGTGGTTGTTCTTTCCACGTCTTTATTAACACCCAGTCACCAGGCTGGAATTTGTGGATTTTAAAATCAATAGGAGTAGTTTGAGGAAGGTATCCCTTGTTCCTTAACTCCTCTAAAGTGGAGGTTATAGTCTTTATATATTCTCACGCCTAATTCTCCTTCTCCATCTTGTATTACCTGCAGTAGTTAGGAAAGGGAAGCCAAACATCATCTCCTATGGAGAAATCCCTATATCTGCCCTTGGGTTAGTCCTTATTCTCGATAATGCCAGAGGGAGACATCTTAACCAATTCGTTTTTGTTTCTTCTGGTAATTTTGTGGGAGTTATCCTAAGAGTCTGGTTCATTTTCTCTACTCTTCCGGAACTTTGAGGTCTCCATGGGGTATGAAATCTCCAGATGATATTTAAGGCCTCCGTTATTTGTTGTAATATTTTGGCAGTTGTAATATTTTGGCAGGACCTCTATCAGAGTCAAAAGTATTAATCATTCCATATTGGGGTACGATTTGTTCTAAAAAGATTTTACTTACAGTCTCGGCCATTGTGTTTGTGGTTGGGTATGCATCCACCCAATGAGCTAGATGATCTATTATCACCAGTAAATACTTTTATCTCTGTACTTGTGGTAATTCTGTAAAGTCTATCTGTACACATTGAAATGGCCTTTTGGCTAATTCTCTACCTCCTTGAGGTAATTTTCTCATTACTTTGCTATTTATCTTCTGACAGACCATGCACTCTCCAGTTATGATCTTGGCAATTTCCCACACCCCGATAAGTTCTCATAAAGTGATCGTGTACAGCTTGAGTGCCCCAATGGGTTGGGGCATGTAGGTCCCCTAATATCTTTCTGGTTAATGCCTTGTTTAAGACTTGTCTACCGTCTGGCATGCTCCATTCTCTTTTTCTGTTTTGGACTGCACCATGTTTTAGTAATTCCTCTTGTCCTTTTTCATTAAATTTTCTTGATCTTCCTCATTCCCATCTCCTACTCCATTTAACCTGAAGATCTTTTCCGAATCCTCTAGAGCGGCCTTTTTTGCAGTTACGTCAGCCAAGTTGTTCCCTTTTATTTCTCTAGTGTGGCCTTTTTGATGTCCCTTTATATGTACCACTGCAATTTCTTTTGGTCCTTCCAAGGCTTCTAACACTGCCTTTATGAGGCCTTCATGAATTAGGGTTTTCCCTTTGAGTGGACAAATCCTCTCTCTGCCCAGATCTTCCCAAAAGTAGGTACTACCCCATAGGCATATTTAGAGTCAGTGAATATGGTACCACTCCTTTGACCAAGCCATTTCAGCCCTTTTAATCATGCATATAGTTCGCAGCATTGTGCAGACCAACTACTGGGGAACTTTCCTTTTCCTATGACTGTCATCATATGTCCATTTACAAGAGCATACCCTGATACTCGCTTGTCATCTTCTACCCGTGATGAACCATCTATAAACAGTATGTCTCCTTCAGGTAAAGGTAGTTCTAATAAATCTTCTCTAACTTTTACCTGCAAATCTATGATTTCAAGGCAGTAATTTTCTCACAACTGGTTTTTGTTTTGGTGCTGGTGATGATAGTATTCCTTTCATTCGGTCAGCAGCTAATCTCGTATATCCTTTCCCAATTAGATGGCCTAGATCCTTTACTTCTGGTTCCACAAATTGTAACTTTCTTTTAGATACTTGTAACCCCTTTTCCCCTAGGACGTTCAGTAAATTAACAGTTGTTGTTTGTACCTCTTCTTTCTGTAGTGGGAGATCATCCCTCAGGAGCAGATAACGCCCCAGAAATTAACAGATCATCTACATACTGTAGGATTTGAGATCCTTTTTCAGGTATACACTCTTTCATTAGTTCTTCCTGGGTTTGACCCAATAGCTTTGGTGACTCTGTGAATCCCTGAGGCAATCTTGTCCATTGGAATTGTTGTTTTCTCCCAGTTTCCTCCTCTTCCCATTCAAACGCGAACCATTTTCTACTTTCTTTCTCAAGCGGTCAGGACCAAAATGCATCTTTTACATCTATAACACTAAACCATTCATGTCTCCATGGTACTTTGCTCAAAAAATTATAGGCGTTGGCTGGATACTACTGGATATCGAGGAACAGTTTGCCTATTTACTTCTTGTAAATCTTGGACTAATCTGTAGGTGCCATCGGGTTTCTTTATGGGTCATATTGGGGTGTTATGTGGAGACATGCATGGTTCTAAAATTTGTCTTTAAATAAGTCTTTAATTACAGGTGTTAGTCCCTGTGTTCCATTCTATGGAAATTGGACATTGTTTAACACTTATTGAGGGAATGTCAGGTTTCATTTTGATTTCTATGGCTGGAATTTCCAACAGTCCATGACCCCCTCCTTCTGCCCGCACTCTCGGATCTATCTCTCTCTCATCTTCTACTTTTAAAACCATCATTTTCACTACCATACGTTTTCCTTCAGGGTCTACCCCTATTCTTAAGTGCGCTTGTAAATCCCGGCCTAAGAGGTCAGAGTCTAATTCAGGTATATACAGCAGGTCAGCACAGCCTTCTCTGAAACTTCCTTTTATAGGTACTTCTTCAATAATGGGTACTTCAAAAGGCTTATTCTCAGCACCTTTAACTTTACAGGTTTGGTTACTTAATTTGCATCCCTTGGCAATCTTTGACATACTTGAACAATCTGCTCCAGTATCCACTAAAAACTCCATTTCCTCATTCTGGGGGCCAATTTCTATGTTGACCAGGGGCTCCTTTTGATGTCCAATATCATCCCTCAGAGCATAGAGCCCCTGACACCCCTAGTCCTCTCCTTTCAGCCTTTGTGCCTAAGGTGTCTTGTTCCTGAGCAATAGCCTCATCCATCTTTCTTTTGATGCAGAAATTTCTGGTGTGTCCTTTCTTACCACAATAAAAGCATATGATTTCTGCCCAAGGTGGTCTTCTCTTGGGCCAAGGGCACTTATTATCTCTGGCTCACACCTTCTACTTGGCTGATCTTTAAACCCACTTCTTCTTGGACCTATGAACTCCCTTTTTCCATCTCCCAGTGACTCACTAGCCTCAAATCTAGCACTCTCTCTAGCTACTGCTACCATCATTTTTGCTTTTGTCCATGTCTTCTCCTCATCCCTCTTTAGATGTACATTTTGCCCCTCTCTCTCATAACGCGTTCGTTCCTTTTTCCTGCCAATCATCTAACTTTTCCAATTTCCTTCGTATATCCACCCAGGCCTTAGCTACCAATTGAATTTTAACTAAAACTTGTCCCACTGGACTATCTGGATCCACACTTGAGTATAACTGAAAGTTTCTTTTCAATCTTTCTAACCAGGCTCTGGGTGATTCATCTCGCTCCTGTTGACTATCAAATGCCAATCTTGCCTTAATCATTCTAGGGACTGCCTCTCTTATCCCTCTTACAATTAATGTCCTATATTGCCTCATGCTCGCTCTTCCCTCTTCCTGGTTAGGATCCCAGTTAGATGGGTTAATAGGCATTTTATCGTCCCCTCCAGGACCCCCCTCTATTTTCTCTTTCCCAAGCTCTCATAGCTGTGGTACGAATCATTTGTATTTCTTCGGAAGAGAAGAATATTTCTAGGATAGATCTTCATTCCTCCCACGTCAAGATGTTAGGCCCTAAGAATTGGCCTAACTGTTGGGAGATGCCTATTGGGACTTCTAAGAAAGTTTTAATTTCTTTCTTAAATTTTCTAACTTCAGAGGCAGTCAGTGGTGCGTTCACAAAGCCAATACTTCCCCTGCTTCCTCCCATAGGCACTTCCCTTAGAGGAAACAACTTTGCAATTCTCCCACATTCTTCTTGAATTTCCTTGCTTGGAACCTGGTATGATATTGATGGCTTGCTACATGCTCATCTGGTTCAATTCACTTCTTTTCCTCTATATCTTTACAACAACAGGCCCTTTTCACTCCCTGACCTTTTGTTCTCAAACTTTCCTCCTGCTTTTGACTCTCAGTATGTTTGGCTATAGGGAACAAATAAAAAGGAATGGTTTGTGATGTTCCAGGAATAAGAATAGGGGAAGAGGTACTTTGGGTTATGGTTGAAGTATGGAGGGAAAATAAAGAGGGGTATTTTGGAAAGTCTTAGGAGCCAAGATTGGGCTATGGATACTCTGAGTGGTACTAGAGACCGCTGTCTGGGTACTTGAGGAACTGGGGGGAATCTGCAAAACGGAAGGAGTACCAGAATGGGCAGGTTCTGGTATATTTAGGAAAGGAGGTGGTACAGAAGAGGGGATGCCGGGAGCAGGACCACTTGAATTAAAAGGTTGAGGTGATTTTAAAACTCCTGTGGGAGTAGATACTAAAATTGCATCCACCTCGTGAGAGGGTACCGAGGGCTACAAGGTTGGAGGCGGGGGAGGAGGAAGGTGGTCTATAGGAGGAGTCGAAGGAGGAGGGAACGGGAGGTTATCTAAGGGATCAGGAGGGGGCGGTGGAGGAAGATGATCTATAGGATCCCACCGCCTTTCCGGTAGCTTAATTTCTTCTTTTTCTTCTTCTCTGGATGCTTTATATACTTTTATTTCCACTTCCTGTTTCTCCCTTTCTAACCAACATTTTGCAGAGCTAATCTCTTCCTCGCAAGGTTCTACTCAGGTATTGACATATCTATTTAAAGCTGTACACCGCCAACTTTCTTTTGTCCCGTACCAGGGCCAATAAACAGGTCCTTCAGCAATACTCTCTTTGGGCCATATTTCTGTGCAGTACCTTATCATTTTGATTTTATCTAGATCCTTCATACCCTCATTAGTATCCCAATATACTAAAAGTTCACCTAAAGGACTACTAGGAGGTATTTTCTTAAAAACTTCCATGCCTTTTCTCTTCCTGCTGGCACTTTTTCCAGCACACTGCCCCATCTTTAATAAGCAATTGATATCCAATTACAGTTTCTTTTAAAAATTATTTATTAATTTTTATATTTATGTAAATTATTTTATTTTAAATTTTTTATCTTTCCATTTCTTTTAAATTTAATTTTTTTTTATTTTTCATAAGGGATAAGTATTAGTTATTAATGAGGAAGAGAAAAAATAATTATTGTGGAAATTATAATAACGGTTACATTTAAAAGTTCGTCATTGCAAGAGACAAGACAAAAATGGCAACTTCAAGAAATGTTTGATGTGGGAAAGAAAATATATATGGTGGCTTTGGTAAGAAACAAAACAAAAAAACATGGTGACTCAAAGAAATATTTAGTGTGGGTAACAAAATAAATATGGCAGCTTAACAAGGGTTTCGGAAGAAACATGTCAATTCAAATGAACATTTATTACCTATGAAAAGTGAAATGTCAAAAATAAGTCCAAAACCAAAAGTAATATCTATCCTTTTAGCTGGAAAACTAAATAATAATGATGGCTATTTCAAGAAATGAAACAACTTACAACCACTTGCTCAACCAAATACAAAATGGCTGCTTCTCACCACGCACTTCACCAAATACAAAATGGCTCTAGCGAGCCGCTTGCCCAAAAGACAAAATGGCTACTCTGAAACAAACTACCTGCTCAACCAAATACAAAATGGCTGCAGCCAGTTACACACTCAACAGAAAACAAAATGGTCATGCTCAAACAAACTACCTGCTCACCCAAATACCAAATGAGCAGAGCCAGCCACCTGCTCAACAAAAGACAAAATGGCTACACTGAAACGAACCACCTGCTCAACCAAATGCAAAATGGCCACAGTGGGGTTTTATACTTGCTCTCCCTGAGTAGCTGCCAGAGGACTTCTGGCTGGTCCTCACCTCCAAAGCTCACTCTGCAGGGATCCCGACAGCTGATGTACAAAGGGCTTCTACCGGAGTGGCTCTGCCTCTTGAATTGTTCCCTAGCTTAGACAGGTTCTAATCTCCCCTTCAGCCCTAGCGGCTGAAAGGGCCCTTCCCCAGCCGGCGGCCCTCCTCCCCCCTGAGGGTCACCGCACCTTTGAAGGTTAGGCCCCTCCGTTACCCATGCGACCCCCTGAGGGGATCCTAGCTCAGGGTCCTGAGTCTGTCCCACCTACGACCCGCCAGTGGGATCCTAGCTCGAGGAGTCCCTAACTCCTAAGGTTGGGCACCCTCCCCTTCCCCTGTCTCAGAAAGGGCCACTCTCCGATACGATGGTTACTTTACCTGGCAGTCTCCTTATAGGAGTTTTTCTCCCACCCCTAAGGTCCTAGTTCCTCAGAGACTAGACTCCCCTGGTCTATCTCTGAGGAACAGCCCTCCAGGAGATTTGAGCTAGTGGTCAGAGCTTTTGCCCCTCACTCTGGGCACTCCGGCCCACTAACCCCCTCCACTCAGGGACAATGCCCCAAATTCCTCCTCGGAGCCTCCACTCACTGCAGGAACGAGAGCCTGAGCAGGTAAGGGCGGCTAGAGGAGGGTACTCCCCTGTCTCCCCTGCTCTAGGGGTCCCTAGGGGTACACGCACTCAACGACTGCAACACTCGCTTCCCCCACACACTCGCTTCGGGAGTCTGCACCTGCAGGCCCCGTCTCAATCACGCACATTCACTTTGCACCCCCTCACACCTTGAACCCCACTCACCCTGCTCAGAGGCAGTGTGAGCCCCGCTCCCTCTCAGAGGGCTCTCACCTTTTTGGGTGGTTGTGTCCTCTGAAGCCTTGGCTATAGGCAGCAATTCCTCCCACAGTCTGACGTAGTCCAATCCCTGGCAACTGAAGAAAAAAGGTGGCTGGACGTGTCTCTGAGGTCCACTGCTACCCTGGAACATTTTCAGACGTGGCTTAACCTGGATGAGGCCCCAAAAAGATGTTATGAATTCGAACCAGGCCAGAGTCTGAAAAGGAAAAAGGCTCTCGTTTACTAAGAAAACTACAGAGGAGAAGAGTTTTAGGGGAGCCCAAACTCCCACGTAACAACACAAAGATAAGAATAGGCCAAAACATGTTGGGTTATCCCTGAAAAAGTAGTTCCCTGAGAGTGAGAAGATCCTTAAACCAAACTGAAACCCTCATTTTGTAACCCCTCGCACATCCAGGATTGGTGGGTTTTGGATCCACGCATCGATTGGTCGTTTTCCAGTATTCTCATTGGTCCTTATTGATATTCATTCTGGACCAATCATTTTCTCGGGGCATCAAATGATTGGTCAAGTCCCCTGTCCAATCACCGCACGCCCCACTTTGACTACTGCCCCCACCAAACCCTGGTCCTCCCCAGGAGCCACAAAAAACACCCATCAACTCACCCCAAAACACAAATTCCCAACCCAGGTCCAATTCAACGCATTTAGAACCCCACTTGAAACAGCTTCCTTCTACGTATGACCATCCATTCATTTCTCCTTCAAGGGGAATTCTGATCTTCCCTACATCAACAATACTCTTCTCTTATCTAAGCAATGCATCATGAAGGAAGCTTTCTATGCTCTACAGTCCTAACTAAATGAAGCCTCGCCAAGAAAACCTCAAAACATTGCATGTGCTATCTATGGCACAGCTCCTCTTCAAAATCAGGCGATGGCCAAAGCTCTAGCCAATGATGATGCGTCCCCTTTTCCCCTCTTTGTGCTGGTGTTCACAGGGGTCCCAGGATGAGGGAAAAGAGAGAATCTTGACTCCAAGTTTCAGAAGGTTGATTTATTCTTCCATGACACATATGCTATAAAAATGATATATGAGAAGAATACTCAAAGAAGGAAAGAAAGGATTTCATCTGAAAGGCTTGCAAGAAAAGGGAAAGAATGAAATGATAATAAAATCATGTCACTGACTGGACAACTGGACTGTGATTGGCCATTAATTAGAAACAGCCACACGAGACCAATCAAAGATGCACCTGTTGCATTCCACAGCAGCAGATCATTCTTGTTTACATTTTCGTTCTTGAGGCTTCTCAGGAGAAAAATCCTGGCAGAGGGATGTTTCAGAAAAGATCACGGCGCCGCCTGCTCTCAGCTGGCAGGGCACAAGGGCCTCTTGAGCCGCAGGCATCTCCTCTGCGCTCTACTTGCACTTGCTTTCTCCAGTTAAGGCAAGCAAAGCCGCTTGGCTCAGGATGTTCTTTGGGCTTCTGAAAGGCTCTGGCCACTTAGCTACAGCATGGCAAAGAAGGGAGTCTTACAAGGCTCTGCATATTTTAGAGTTTTATTGTCACTCCAGCTGAAACAAAGTATCCCCTGGCTACTTCTGCCTCTTCAGCATTCTGTCCTGCAGGTGGCCTGCTCAGGCTGACAGCTTGGGGCACCTGCAGGCTCCAGTTCTGCTGCAGCCCAGCTCTTCCTCTCACAGCTGACTTCTTATTGTGACAATTTGTTCATTTCTACCTCAAAGATACCTCAGAGCTTCCCTCAATTAACAATCCACTGCTCTAAGCTAAACAACCCTCTTGTATCTAAGCTACCTACGTTCTATAGTCCTTAAAAGTTGCTCCCTACATGTCCTAAAGTTTGGAAAATATTCTTTTTTGGAGAAAAACACAACCGAGCTTTCGATTGAACCTGAAACCTAAGCTAAGCTAAGCTAAGCTAACCTAAACTAATCTAACCTAACCTAACCTAACCTAACCTAACCTAACCTTACCTATCCTAACACCTAAAGTGACCCATTTAGAAAACCTACTCCTATTTCCTATCTACAGCCCAGCTCCTCCTCCAACTCAGGGGATGGCTGAAACTCCAGCCGCAGATGACACATGCCCTTCTCCCTCCTCTCAGCTGGCGGGGCACGAGGCGCAGGCATCTCCTCTTCAGGCGCAGGCGCCTCCTCTCCAGTCTTCCTGCACTCCCTTGGCTGAGATGATGAGAGCAGCCAGGCTGGAGGCAGGATCGCCTGCGGTCACAAAGGGATGCTGCCCAGAGGAAAAAGGAAACAAAGAAAGGAAGCCTTACTTTCCAGGAAGGCCTGCTGACGGGCTCAAGCAGGACTCCTTGGCTACCAGAAAGACACACCAAGAGCACCGAGGAATAGCAGCGTGTCCGCCTGCGCCTTCCTGTCCTGGCAGCCGTCTGAGCCACGTGGCCCACACTCCTCCTCACGCCTTCCTGCAGGCGTCCTCAGCTGACAGGCCTTTTTGCCCCTTTGCTTTTTCTTACCTGCAGGAGTTCCTGGGCAGACCAGCGCCTGTCCTCGTCAGCCTGCAGGCAGCAGCGGAGGAAGTCGCGTAGGAGAGCCGAGTGGTGCCTGGGGTTCTGCAGTTTTGGGGGCCCGTTTCTTTCGATCAGTTCAAAAACCTACAGCACAAGGATGCAAGAGGACACTCGACCTGCTCCTTTGCTAGCCGCATCATCAGCTCTCTGTGCACAGAGCCCCCTTTCCAAGCTGCACCTTACCCTGAGACGGGTCTCCCGCTCGTAAGGAGCTTCCCCTTCCACCATTTCCAGCCCCATGATGCCCAGGGACCAGATGTCTACTTTGGGGCCGTAGGCTTCTCCTCTCACCACCTCTGGTGCCATCCAGCTGGGAGTGCCCACGCTGGAGCTGCGCTTGCCGTGCTCAGGGCTGAGCTGGGCACAGAGGCCAAAGTCAGCTGAGGAGAAAAACAAAGCCTGTCAAAGCCAGCTACCACTGGCAAAGCAGCCAAAAGGATTGCCTGCTCACAGCCCGGCCAGGCCATGCTGAGTCGAGCTGAGAAAGCGGCTGAGCTCTCCTGCCACGTGCCTGGAGCCAGCGAAAGAAGAAGCCATCGGCCACTTCAACAACACCCTGAGCATTCACGCACCGGCCAAGCGGCACTCCTGGCCAAGTGGCACTCACCAAAAGGCAGCCCCACAGCACAGGCTGCAAATTGCCGCACCTGCACAGGGATACCCACCCAATTTGACAGATCCATCGGTGCCCACAAGAACATTGCAGCTTTTGATGTCTCTGTGGATGACTTGGCGGCAATGAAGGAAATCAAGTCCTTGCAGGCACTGAGAGAGAAAAAGGAGGGAGGCAAAGTTAACACGCAGCATGTCATTTCATCCTGCCAGAAAGGAAAGAGCCCAACAGGATTGACAGCTTTGCCAGGGAATTGGGAGCCAGGGCACAGCATCATGCTGCTGTCACAAAGAAGAGCTTGCTGCTTCAACACTCTTGGAAGTTTTTGCTACATTTCCAAGCCAAGGCATCTGGGCTTGCAAAAGTTCCACCGGCCATCGGTACAAAGCGCGTCACCTTTGGCTGGGAGGCGGCACGGCAATGATTGTTGGCGAAGCCCAGTGGCAGCAGAGGAGGAAGCGGCGCCTTAGACCTGTGCCAGAATCTGTTGCCACCTGGGCTGCGATGTTATCCTTGGAAGCTGAGGACAGGTCTTTCCCTTAGCTTGAAATTCTGCCACCGCCATGCTGCCTTCCAGTGGTAAGGAATGTAGGACAGACAGGCAGGCTGCAGGAGAGCATTGCGAGGCAAAGCTGCCAAGAGGAAACAAGTGAAAGCAAGCCAGTGAGGCAGCACCAGCGCCACAGGTCAGACAGCATAAAAGAGTGCAAGAGCAGAGCCTAAGGAGTGCAGGGACGGCGGCAGGCAGTTCCCTTCCCACGCTCTTGCTTCTCCTCTGTGTCTTGTCGGAAGCAGCAGCAAAAGAAGGCTGAGAGCCAGAAATCGCTGCTCTCCTTAACCTCCAGCTGACAAGCAGCATCCTGGCAGGCCTGGCCAAGCACAAGCGGGATCCCTCACCTCCCGACAGACAGCGCCTATCTGTCCTTCCGCCAGGTACACCGCACAGAGCACATCAAACAAGGTGCCGCCGTCCACAAACTCCATGGCCAGCCAGAGCTGCGCATCCACCAGGTAGCTGGAAGAAGAAAAGCACGGCATGGAAAGAGAGCAATGGGCACAGCTCAGTCACCCGAGGGCCTGAGCACGACTTTTGCCACTGCTCTCCAAGCTACGTGTGCCGCAAGAGACTATTGAACAGCAGGTCAACCTCCTGCCACCCTCTGGACACGAGCAGACAAATGGGAAAGAGCTCCGTTCTCTGCCACTGACCAAAGGGCATTGTCTCTTCTGGCTTGCACTAGCTAAAGCTGCATTGACGTGACCGTACGCCAACCTGTCTAAGTAGGTGACAATATTGGGATTCCTGTTGTTCCTCATGGCCAGGATTTCGTTGGCAGCCAGCTCCTCGGACATCCCCTCCTCAACGGACATGATCTTGATGGCCACCTGAAAGGACACGGGCGACGGTTGACTTGAGAAGACGCGCCCTGCTCGAGATCACAAGGAGCACGCAGCCAGTGCTTGAGCAATCAGGCAGCCAGCTGTGCCAAAGTGCCTTGTTCCTAGACAGCAGAGCTTAGCAGGAGCACCAAAGCCCATGCCAAATGCATTCTGCACCCTGAGCTTAGACTGTACTTGAGAGGAACAGCCTCTGTGGCAGACATGGAGCGGCCAGCCAAAGCTCCAGGCAGGGCTGACAGCAGCGGGGAAAGCGCTGCAGAGCTGCAAAATGCCATGGTGCTGTTGGCACTTTACCTGTTGTCCGCTGCTGGTGTCAAGGGCTTTATAAACAGCTCCGAAGCCCCTAGAAAGAAAACAGCAGCAGAAAAAGGCCATTTATCCCTGGCACTGAAAGCAAGCCTAGGCAGGAGATCTCCCCAGGCTGCCTGCATGCCTTCAAAAGGGCCCGGCTGCGGCGTCTCTTTTTTGGCCAACAGCACATCAGCCCGTGAGCCCTCTGCCATGCGGGCCAGGCTGTCCCAGGGAGCACTAGGGTCCGGCATGAAGACCAAGGCCCGCTGGAAATCCCCAAGGCAAGCGCCCATTTAGGACACTTCCAAACCTAAAGGGAACTCTCTCTTTGTGAGGGTGTGCATGCATGGGTGTGTCAAGAAAGTGAGAACAATTAGAGTCAGAACACTGTCTTTGAGAATCTGACATTTCTTGGATGCCGAGGTGCTCTTTCAGGCCATAAAGTTGCCGGGGCAGGGCGTTTTCCAGCTCCTGCTCCTCAGCGCTGCAAGCTAGACATTGCCAGCATCAACTTGTCTTTGAGGAGCCCTTTGCATTGCACTGACTGAGCAGCGCTGGCAGGCGACAGGAGGTCAAGCCAGAGTCTGACCGTGATTGGAGCTTGCCTGACTTCACGCTTGATATTGCAGCAGCCAAAGACCCGGCCCACACTTTTGGGAAATGACCTGACGTCGCACTTACCCTCGTCCGAGTTCTTCAAACGCCGTGTATCTGCTCATTGGCTGGCCCACACTCACAATGCTCCCTGAAAGACAAAAGCAGGCCTGCTCACTTGCACGCACAGATGCCACTCCCTAGACCATCCCAAAGGCAGCCCCACCGCCAGCAGCTGTGGGCCCTTTTGGCTCCCTTGGCTTCCAAGTGCTGAGAGCAGCAAATGGGAGGGCCATCTTCTGCACCTTTCATCGGGGGGCCTTTGCAAGGAGGACTTCATTGCTTTCAAGCACAGCTTGATAAGCCAAAAGGATGAGCCCTTAAGAAGGGGGCCCAAAGAGGTAAGCAAGGGCCTTTGCAGCCTCTGCAGTCACACCCCCCCATCACTGGCAAGGCTACCTAGAAGCAAAAATTGTCTGAGCTGTGGGAGGAGTAAGAAGGAGAGCCAAAAAGCAGCTGGGGCCAGAGAGCTGCCTGGGGCCTACGCACTTGCTAGGTGCCAGCCTTCTGCTCAAGCAGAAACAATCTCTGCTTTTCTCTTTGGCACAGAAGGCAGCCCAGGCAGAGCCAAGGCAGGCCCAGCCGCCCTCACAGGCAGCAGGAACTCCCTGAGCGCTGCCGCGCTGCCTCAAAGCACAGCAACAGGTTCTGCAGAGGGCCCTGAGGACCTCTGGCACCGGGGGGAACTTCTGGCGCAGCCTACACCCAGACACGCGCGCAAGGCACTGCTCTGGCACACAGGAAATACAGCGGACGTACTCAGTGTCTTCAGGCCCTGCTCCTCTCTGCTCTCGGCCTGCGAGGCTGCGCTGCTGGATGAAGTGCCAGCAGCGGGGGGCCAGCTGGCTGCTGCAGGCCATGCTGCTCCGGCGGCACCAGGCTGAATTGCAGAGCGGGTGTTGAGCTGGGACAAGAAAGGATTGCCCGTCAGAAGGGTGGCTGGCACAGATGCCCAGCACAGCGCACGCCACTAGCAGGGCCTTGGAAAGATGCCCTCAGCAACCGCCAGGTCTCTCCAGCTATTGGGCCCTTTTCACATGTCCCCTTCTCAAAGGCAATGGCAAAAGAACAAAGGCTATTTTGATCCAGCCCCTGGTGGCCACTTCCATGCTCCATTGTTTCAACTTTTCTGCTAGACACTGGCAACAATGGAGCGATGGGCTTGTGCAGATGCACAAAGAGATCAGAGCACAGCCCCAGAGCCTCCTTGCTTTCTTCCTCCTGTGTTTTCGCGGGCAATGAAATCGCCCCGGAGGTGGCGTGCAACCGTCTGCTCAGAAACCTGGAGCATGTCCCTCCTCTGATCTGTTTCACGGATTTCCCATCTCCATGTCAGCCTTTAGGCAGCGGCCCTTCGGAGCCGCCTTCCAGCCCTGCCCAGACCCACGCGCCCTTTCCCATGCAGAGCTGAGCAGGATTCTCCTCCCAAAACTCCGCTCTGACCGCCTGCAAGCCCAGCGCAGCCTACATTGTGCCTGAAGCTAATTAGTCCATGCAGAGGGCAGGTCCCTTCCAGGGGCCACTGCCTGCCAAATACCCCGCCAGGCTGTCAGCTGCCTCTTTGGGCCGCTCTGCCCGCTGACCGCAGGCAGCCTGCACTGCCACCGGCCACAAGGGGCTGACTCCTACCCTGGCAAGAATTGAATGCAGCCTCTTGTCTATTGCCAAGAGACATTCTCGGGCCCTCTCAGCATCCCAGACAAGTGATGCTTGAAGGTCAAAGTTGAGAAGCCATTGGCCAGGCCTCCCTGGCTTGGCTGAAGCAGCACTACGTCACGGCAGGCACACAGCCCCCAGCACCTTAAGCCGCGAGCAACAAGGCCTGCTCCAAGCAAACCTTGAAGCTTGGCCCTGCAGCCAAGGCAGGGCCAAGCTCAGCTGCCACTTACCGGCTCTGCACCTTCAGGCTGTGGAGGAACAGCAGCTGGAGGCTTGGTGTTCCTTTGCTCCTCTTCAACCTCGTCCTCAATGACAGAGGGAGCCAGAGGAGTTGCTGAGCCTGCTGCTGAGCCCTGCAGACAGACACAAGTGAGAGAGACGCGCAAGAGCCAATCCCTTGGCAGCTGCTTTCTCTTGGCAAGGGAAAGGACCCAGGAGAAGGGCAAATGATACACTTGGATGCAAGTGGCACTCTGAGTCAGGGAAACACCAGGAAGAGGGCTGAATCAGGTGCTAGTCCGTCTTGCTGTGTATTTCAGCTTCCCTGCTGCCTAGAAGCAGCAAGACCTCTGGAGCTGTCCCATTTGCCTTTCATCTCTTGAAAGGCTCTTCCTTGGAAAATCAGCAAACAGCTCCCTTTGCTACTGCTGATGCCACCAGGCACTTGGCCTTTCTTTCAGCCTGCCACGCTGGCACTCCACTGCACTCTACTGCCAAAGGCCAAGCTGGCAGAAGTGCCGCACAATTCTCCCACGCCAGCAAGGTCAGAGCTTCCTTTGCCGCTCACCAAAGGACAGGCTTGTCTCCATCCACGTGTCAGGTGACCTGCAGGGAGCGAGGGAAAAGTGGTGGCTTCTCCATGGCCATTTTCTTCCAAAATAACCTGGGTCAGGTTATTTGGCAAGAAAAGAGCAGAGCCAAGCAAAAGCCAGGTGATGCCAGCCCCAGGATGAACCTTTACTTACGAGTCAGCTGGGTCACATAGTAGACAGAATAAGCCGCAGAAAAGACCGTGCAAACCGCGGCACAGACTTGCCCGATCATTTTGGCAGCGCTGTGCGGGTTTGCACGCCGAATGCCACCCAAGAGAAATGGAAGACTCCTCTCGGGTGCAGACCGTCTGCTGAGAGCTCGTTGATCGCAAGGATCCTGCTGCAGGGAGCGAGCGGAAGAGCTGCTCTGCACAAGCAGGCCTTGCGCGCCCCGGGACAATGCTGCGCTGACAGCACTGTGACGTGGCGCCGCTCCCTTGACCTCACAATAGCAGCTGCCCTGGCTTTGTTGTGCCCAGCAAGCCCACCCTCTCTAGAGCCGAGGCAAAAGGAAGGCCTGGCAAGTTCTCCTCAGTCATAAAGCAGCAGCAATTGACCTCACAGTCTATAGGGCAGTGCTCAAGGCATCCCAGGAGAGCCCAGAACAATGAGCCAGCCCTCCTAGCGTCCAAGAAATCCAAGCAAACATGACTTTTGGTCCCAAAAGCTTGGACTAAAAGCAAGTGTGCTTCTTCTAGGTGGCATCTTACTTGGTTCTGAAACGCCTCACTTCTTCCATGCCATTTAGGGGGCAAAAGAAGCCAAGAGAATAAATGGCCAGGAGCATTGTAGGCTGCAGCTGCTTCTCGAGCACATGGGTGCATGCTGACCTTTGCTCTGACTGGGTTTGGAGGCCGACGTCCCGTTGTGGCAGCTGGCTTAGCTCTTGACGCAAAGCTCCTCTCGTCCTGCTGGCCGTTTCTCAGGCAACTGAAAGTCTCAGCGCGTCCGGAAGAGCTGTGCGCTGCGTCTTGGCTTGCCACACTTGTGTTGTGTCGGAACTCTGGCAGCGGCCTGCAGCCCACTGCTCTGCAATGGCCTGCAGATGTCGAGCCCAAAGGAGGCCCCTTTGGAACAGGCCAAAGCTGCAATAGGAGGGATGTTGGCCCCAGCTCCATGCTCCCTGTAAGATTCCTTGCAGAGATTTGGGCAGCCACATCCCAGTACTAATGAGATGCAATCATTTCCTTCTCTGTTAAAATCTTGAGGCAGACCCAAGAGACATCCTAAAAGTGGAATAAAATACTGGGTGGGTATCACTGGCCGGGGGCAATGTACAAATCACAAACGGGACGGGACTGCTGTGAACATGCCTTGAGCTATCTTTGTTTACAGCATCAGTCCCATTACATGGTTATGACAAAGGGAAGATGCCAGCACGTCGCATCCCAGGCAGCAGACAAAGAACTTAATGTTACAACTTACTTTATAAGTTTTTTGAGTAATCACACAAAGCAGAAGCATACTTACAGTAGTTCCATCCATCCGCTATAAGCACACGTACCTTTGGGTTAAAAAGTGTTTCCTTATTTCGAATCAAATACTTGCTTGTAAGCCTTAATACTCAATGCACAGCGCTCCATTATTAGGCTTCAGACTTCCTAATATCTTGCTAGATAACCTTTTCTACAGCTTAGGGAATTATCCTAGACAAGCGTTAATATGCAGACCATTGTTCTATTTGTCCTTGCTTTTCTACTTTTTAAATAATTTTTCTGCTGACCTACTGCATGGCTACTGCTTAGCTCTAATCACAGTTCTGTTGTCTCTGAGGCTTGCCTTTTGCAGCTTTCCGAAAACCCTCTGATTTTGTGGATTCCCACATCAATTGACACATGTACCTCTTTCAATTTCTTAAAATCAGCAATTTGAGTAATGTCTGCCTGCTGGAGTTTCAAAGCTTGCTACTCTCTGCGATTTGTTCTATAATATACAGGAACATGCAAACCTTGACAATCAGGGCATGCAGCAGCAACTGAGCGAGCATTATTGCTACTCAGGCCAAATTGCAACTGCAGAGCTTGAGCTCCTTGATGATGAAATTGATGAGACAAAATTGCTTGTTGCCTCCAATTAGGAACTGTTCAAGCAGCATTGGCAACAGGAGCACCAGCTACAGCGTTCTCTTCAGTGAAAACTCCTGGTAAAGAAGTGCGACTGCGAATGTGCAGTACAAAATATGGTTCAGTGCGTTGCTGGATTGTATTCCACATTTCCAACGCCACCTCAAATAAAGGACGATAATCAATTTCAGGTAAAACAACCTTATCTAACTTTTTGGTCAAATTTGCTACATCAGCAGAATCTGTGAGTGTTCACAGCTTGAGGGAACAACTGAAAAGCTGTGGTCATAGCTCACCATTCAACAATTTGAGATGATCCTGTTTTACATTTAAACACGTCGCCAATCACCATTGACTTTCCAAGTCACTGCAGCCTTCCTGTTTTTCCATCTGTAAAAACAGTTGGTCCATCAACAGGACTTTCCATGCTCAAATGTTTCTGACCAACAGGTACTTCTTAAAAAAACTTTTACAGGCAGTGACTTGGTAAATGATAAGACACTTGTCCTGTGAAAGCAGCCATAGCCGCTAGCAACTGATGATTGTGGGCAAGACACCACTCCAAATACTAATTCTGGACAGGCAAAAGAATTGTTTCAGGATCTCAGCCTAAGAATTCAACAAGCCTTAATAATGATTTCAACAATCAGTTCAAAAAGAACCCTGTTAAAAATCTGTAGTAATTTTCACTCTCTATTCACTATGGCAATCCTGACCCCATCGATTTAAAGGAGCAGAGGTAATATATGGCCTTATAATTGCTTTTTGCCCTTCAGGATTTGTGATCAAAATATTTTAAGTGAAATTCCACCCACTGTGGTGCCTCCCTGCCCAACCACCCCAGTGTCACTTGTTTGCACCGGCCACTGTGGTGGCCACGAGTGTCGAGACACAATTACAATATCAGCTCCCGTCTCCAGCAGACCATTCACTTTTATTTGCCGAGGTCTTGCATTCTCAGAAGTCAAGGTGCACGCCAAAGGAAGTCACTGAGCTGTCACTCATTGTGCCCAGCAAACTTGAGGCGTCCCAGGAGCGTCCCGAAGCCTCCGGTGCAACGTAACCGATTTTCTCAAAAAAGGAACAATTGGAGCTAGGCAAGTCTCTTTAGGTATAGTAACTGGTGGATATTTAGTTGAAATCATAGCACAAATTTGTCCTGTGTAATCAGCATCAATTACCCCAACATGTACATTAAGTCCCATTAAGGTAGCACTAGATCTTCCAATTAGAAGAGCACTGAGACCTTTACCAATCGGTCCCCCTGCTTGCAAAGGTACTTCAACAGCATCATGAGTATTAATAGTTAGTGTGTCTGCGGTGGGTATATCAATCCCTGCTGAGCCAATTGCTGCCCCTGAGTATTGTTCACAAATGGATAACTTTGCAGTGCTGGGAGGGCCTGTGGTTGCTGGGGCATTTGTGTCCACACATGCCCCCACGCGTTCGTTCTGTGGTTTCCTGTAACAATTGTCCGTTTGCATGATATTTAGATTGACATTGTTTGGCAAAGTGACCATTCTTACCACATCTATTACAAGTAGGATTCATTTTAGACTTCACTTTCTGTTCAACATTTTTTGGAGACTGTGATCGTAAATGACCTTGTTCCCCACAGGAATGGTATTTTGGCAGAGGCCTTAGAGCTGCTGCTAATGCAGTCATTTTATGTTGAACCGTGCTGACTTTTGAACATGCTGTAACCATCTCAGGGACAGAGGGATCTCCTGGCAGCGCTTCAATCATTTTCCTGCAATCTTCCTTTGAGTTTTCTATGGCTAATTGTTTACATAGAATCTCCCTTAATTTTTCATCCTCTGCCTGTTTTTCAATTGCTGCAGCCATTTTTCCCACAATTTGCAGAAAAGGCTCTTTAAGACCTTGTTTTATAGTGACATATCTTGGTTTTGGAGCTGCCATTTCCATTCTCTTAGTCATAGCACTCATGCCTAATTGTTGAGCCTGTGTTAAAACCAGGGGATCCCACCGTGCCTGTAAATCTGGATTAGGAAAAGGCCCTTGACCAAGGAAAACATCATCTCCTACAGCATGACGAGGGTCCTGCTGAGGTAGTTGCATAATTTTTAAAGCTGTTTGTTCAGCTCATTGCCTCCAATTGTCTTCATCAAATGCTCCGTACGGCACTGGTTGAAACAAAACTCTAGCCAAATGCATAGTATCATAAGGAGACAGCAAATCTGTATTAACAATACTAATTAAGTGCATTACTTCTGCAGAATTAATACCAAATTTAGCTACTTGAGTCTGAAGATCCTGCACAACCTTCCATGCAAAAACCTCATGACTATCATTTTGTCCTGAATTAGGAACTGCTTTAAACACAGGAAAAGCCATTTTATCATTAGCAACATCTATATCAACAGCATCTGAGCCCTTTGGTGGCCCTATGCTCTCCACTAAATCCCAGTCTCCTATTTCCACTGCTTTTCTTTTAACATATTCTCAACACCAAAAAGAATGACAAACTGTTACAATACAATAACATGATCAGAAGGCAGAGCTTTTGAAACACCAAGCTTATGTCTATGACCAGTTTTACCAAGCTTATTTCGACTACCACTTCTACCAAGCTTTTCTCTATCACCAGTTTTGCAGCAAACAGAAGTATGCGTTAATTCAGACCTTTTCAACCCTGTCATTTCCTCATTGTCACTATCAGAGTCAGAAGATAAAGGAGGAGAAAGAGCTAATATTTCCATGTGTTCGTGCAGTTCAGGATCACGAAGCAAGCAGCGGATGGCTCAATTTGCTTCTTTTTTAAGGTCATCTTAGCCAGCCCCTGTGCCAAGGACTCAGAGTCAGATTTAACATTAAGTTCAGCTAATTGCTCTATGGGTGAGGGGTACGTGGATTTAAAGCTTCTTGCAGACAAACACAGAGAAGCCTTATCAACCTGTTGCCCTCTTCCCGTAGCAACAGACCCAGAAACAATGTCTGCAGAAAAAATCCCAGCAGAACTCTCAGGCTGAGCTTCTCCCCTCCGTTGCTCCCTAGCAACTTCCAGTTCCTCCTCCAATTCCCTTTCTACCTCCTCCAAGTCCTTTTTGTCCAGCTCTGCTTTCCACTCCTTTAAGGTGTTATAAAGCAACCTCCAAGTAGGAGATAAATCTGCACTTGCTTTATCCCCATTCTGAATTACTTCCCAGAGTTTTTCTCCAACTTCTTTCCAAGCTCTAACACTAAAAGCAGTAGTTCCATCAGTCTTAACATTTTGAGACTTTGCCCATATTAAAATACTACGCAGAGCATAGTCCCTTCCTTTAACTCCTTTTCTTTTTGAGAAAGTTTTCCATGTAGATAAAACAATCTCTTCTTCGCTTCTTAAATTATTTCCCATTCTTCCCAGTGCCTCACCTTCTTTCCAGGTGTCTGAATCAGGTCCGCACTGGCAGCTGAACCCCGCTGCTCTCAGCTTCGCTGGGCTCCAACCTCACTGCCCCTGGCCCGGCACTTCCGTTCACGTCAGGCAGCACCAAATGTCACCGTTAGGCTGGACGTGACATACACACCTGATCAGGGTCCAAGAAGAAAAAAGATTCTTATTCTGCGTGTTCTGCGGTTTATATACCCTTAACGAAGCGTCAAGCCCCTCGATAGGCAGGGAAGGTATTTTTGTTGCTCCGACCTCTTGAGAACATCTTGTCAGTATTTCTCCTGCTTTTCTAGCTCAGAGTACATCACCAATGTCAGTCCTTTTAAAGTGTCTCATAGAGCAATGTTTTTGGGGCCTTCCATTTTAATTGGCACAGCAAGCAGGGTACTCTTGAGGTGACATGGGACTTTTATACAGCAAGAAATGCTCATGACATAATAAGGGAGAAAAATAAGTTTTCATTCAAAGCTGCTGTTTCCTGGCAGAAAAGAAATGGAATCCCATGCAGAAGCTGATCTGAACTGCTCTCTACTGACAGACTTGCTAGAAGCGTCTATAGAAATCTTGTCCAGCCCTGAAGAGAGATGGGGACTGAGGGAAACTGGCACCATCCCCAGTTACTTGTGGAAAAAAACATGATCTTGGGTAGAAGAAAATTAAACATTCCCAGTAAAGGACCATGCCTGGTATCCATATGCATGGAGGTTTGACTCAGAGAGCTGAATGTTGCCCAACAACTGGAAAAGGAGCTGAATCAGTTGCAAATTGCCTCAGAGCCTGAAACAATAGGCGGCCGGAGGCCAGAGCAGGAACTGAATGCCGGGATGAAGGCAGCCCCCAAAACAAGGGAAACCAGTGAAACAGGCTGGTCCAAAGCCAAAGAGCTTTAGAGTTGCAATTTAACACTGCTGGGGAAGGCCTGGAAGCAGCCTTTTCCAGACTCCAGCAACAGCCAGGCCTCCCTGACTGCAACCTCAGCCCCGCAGCCCTCGGCAGGGCTTGAATGCCTCAAAGCCCAACCCCAGCCCTCAGCCTAAACTCCGCCCGCCCCTCAAAAACACAGAGGCGGGACAGCCCAAAGGCGATGGCACCTTCCTCCGCTCCTTGCAGGAGAGCTTCCACTCTGCAAAGCCAATCTTCTTCCCTCCTTCTCATCCCCAGCCCTGCCCGCCGATAAAGAAGGAATTCACCAGTGTCCAGTAGTTGTACCACAGTCTGCAAGAAAAATGGTTGAATTGTGTGGGAAAATTAGCAATGATCCCAAAGAAAGTGAAATGGAGCATGTTTGGGGAACTTTGCTATTGCAGGGGGAATTAAATCAATCTTTTGGAGAAGGAAGCACATGGTGAAAAGCCCTGGTCTTTTGTCCGGCAAACAACCTTTGGTGTGAAAAGTTTGGACCACTTGGAGAGGGGAGCATAGGCGAGAACCCCCAAGCAATGCATGCGGAACGGCTGGTGCCCCATCCACCTCCTTCTGTGTTATTGTCATTTATTTCAAAATGTAAGGATCAAGGCTGAGAAAAGAAAATCTTGGCACCACCTCCACCAAGTGAGTTGGGAGAGGGTGGTGAATTCAAATACCCAAGAGGCTCTCTGGAAAGAAAATGGGGAATAAATGGAGACTCAGTTTCCATGTATTCTTAATGAACCTTTGCAAACCGCTCCTTGTGTTCCTCCTTCTGGCAGCCCTGGGCATTGAGCCTTGTCTGCCACCAGAGGCTGGAGGCTGAAATGCTGCCGCTAGAGAATCTGCGACCCTTAGGAGAAAATGCTGTTACTGTGGTGCAAGTTTGTTGTTTTGGTGTCACTAATAACCCTGAATGTTCAAGTAAATCCTCACCAGTTAGGAGACTGGGTGTATGTCCAGATCTGGAATCGAGAGCCACTTAAGCAGAGGTGGAAAGGACTTTTGATCCCATGGCCATGAGATTTACAGCTAAATTACACATAATTTACCTAAATTATGTGATTCAAGGTTGCTCTGGACACACGGAATTGTATTGGACAGTACAGGAAATGTGACTCCGCTGCAGATAAAGCTGCAATGCAACGTTTTCAAAGTGAAAACCATTAAATGGTTTCTCCTTCTGCTCATTTCCAGAGCAATGTCCCTAGCATGGCAGCATGGCTGTTTATTCCTGAATTAGTCAAGCATGCTAGCAGGACCTTGTATCTAATGACTACAATAGCAAGTACGACTTTGAGTGCCAGAGGGTGGAAGAGACCAAGAAAGCAAAGGGAGCCATGTCCTTTTCCCTAAGGACCTCTCTAATGTCACACACAGACAACAAATAATACCTGAGCCTGGGAAAAGAAATTTTGCTTTCTGCACTTCAGTCCAAATTTGCAAACCAGAACGCAACAGAATGTGTAGATCCAACAAAACCCCTATGTTATCTAAAACTGAAATGCTCAGAAGGCTGGTTGGCTACTCTAACTTGAGTTCGCCTACATGGTGCTAAGCATCCTCATCTGTATTCTTACAGTACTGGTAAATTTAAATAAGATAACTCTTGCCAAGCAAAGTTTTTATAGATTGTTCCTTTCTTGATGTCTTGTAAATTTCTTTTTACAGACTTTTAATGTTGGTTTGATTAAAGCATCCCCAGACTTTCTGTGGCAGAGAACACAAAAGAATACCAAGTGGATAGTTCCTCTGTATGAAGTAGGTCCAAGTGGGACTGAGTTTTCTTCTTTGAGAGGTGTTTCATGGAAAGATGAAGTGGTGACAGGTCTGAAGAACTGCCGTTCTTCACTGCACGGAGTGTTTAGGTGTTTTCATCTTGCTAAGTTTTAAGACATTGATGTTCATATGTTTTATAGAAGAAGTCTGTTGCAAGAAATCTTGCGAAATTTTTGTATTTTCTCTCAGGTTGCCACAGTGGGTGGGGAAGATGACTCCCTCAACTTATCTAAGGAAAATTTTAGGAAAATTTTTAAACTTCTTGCCATCTCCTGAGAGCAAAGTTCAAGTTTCTCTAGCAAGGCAAGTATGTGTATTAATGGTAGGTGATGTGCAGAGCATAATTGTGCTGAAAAAGGCACGTGGAACTGTTGGTGGCCCCTGGAAGCAGGGAGAAAAGGGGCTGACAGAGGAGCAGAGGTGGCAGCTGGAAAGCTCTCTCCAGCTGTAGACAAAGAAGGCAGAAATGGTTAAACTGACAAAAGACAAGAAAGATTTTGGGTTGGAGAACCACGGAAGGGTTAGGTAAAGTCAGGAAAGGTATTTGGTCTGAAGCCAGTACCTTGACTGAAATTAGACCCTAATCATGTGTGTGTATGTCACATCCGACCTAACAGTAGCAGCACCTTCCCCTGGTGCCCTTCACCAAACACAAGAGTCAAAAGAAAAGGCTTCATGGGCCATCAGCCTGGAGGAGACCTTCTGGAGGGGCCGGGCACAGGTCTCCTGTGGGAGCAACAGAGTCGCTCCTCCAGCTGGATGGAGGGTGCCAAGCCTCCCGGTACAAATCAATAAAATAACTGGGTTGAGTGGCTTCAGATGGTAACCTACATTGGTTACCATCTATGAAACATGAATTACAACCAAAATGGGGGACTGGTAGTACAAGAGGAAAGTGGGGGCAAGGTTGAGGGCTGTCAGAAAATGGGCTAAGATAGAATCCAGGGCGGCATGGCCAGTGCGACCCTGGCAAGGGGACAGAAAAGGAGGGGAGATGGCAGATGGCTGGTGGCTCGCCTATGCTCTTGAGCAGGTTCCATCTCCCATCCTGTCTTTCTCAAGGATAGTGGGTCCAGGAAAGTGGGGGTGGAACACAAAAACTGGGAAAGGAAGTCTGTTAAAATTTGCGCAACTGAAATTTAAATTTCAATGGTATGCAAATATACCGTCAGTTACCACCAAACATCTCAAAGCGAATGATTTTCAATACTCACTGTATCGAACATATATTGAAAGGAAAAAGAGGAGTCCATGGGAGAGGATAAAGTCCAAGGGACAATCTTCTAGGCCATAGCCCCAGGAAGTCCCTTAGCAGGCCCACAGGCCTCCCAGTGGCTCACACAGATCCAAACTGCACAAGTTTTCACTCCCTCATGTTGGCCTCAGTTCCCGCGGCAGAACTTGCCTTCCAGCTGGACACTCACCTGTGCCCAAGCCTGTGCAGAAGCTCGGCTCCCTCCCCCTCTGCCCACAGCCACAGCAGCATCCCCAGCAGTGACACCACTGCTCTGCTCCATTTTGCCCTACTCTGCTCCTCTAGTCACAGCTGCAAGCCTGTATCTCCACACGAGGTTGTGGCCTGGAGGCAATGAGGGAAGAAGACCTTTGCACGCTTCCAAACCGTGCCACAAAACCATCCATGGGTCTTCCCACATAGAAGAAAGACCTGACTTTTCAGAAGCAAATTTAGAGCTTATTCACCGGGTGAGAAGAAAGAGAAGCTTCCAGCACAGGGAAGGTTTTATTTATTAGAGAATTTATTTTGACTATCACTCTAAAAAAACTACAAACTGTGAGCTATAAACTAGTAACTTCAAACCATTAGCTATAAACAACAAACTTCAAACTACAATCTATAACTACAAACTACAAACTCCTAAAAACAGCAGTGGCCTCTTCCAGGGCTAGTATCTTCTTTCAGCCATAATCTGCTGCGTTGCCATGATCAGAGGCGTCAGGTCGGAGGTCGGCTTGGCTGATGTTACAAATGGATGCTGCCCAAAGAGAAAAAGAAGACATGAACTTCTGCTTTCCTCTCAGGCTGAAACAGGCTTTCTCTGGCGACCAGAAAGATAGAGAAAGCAGAAAGGAGGGCATTCTGGGCACCTCTCTCTCCACATTCAGGACCTTGCTAGATGAGGCAACCATGGCTCCCAATCCCACAAATCCATTAATCCAGCTGCCTTCAGCCTAAGGAGATTTGCTCTAGGTGACCTTGAAAGGCTCCTTCCAAGGCCTCCCAGGCCAGGATTCTCCTTTGTTCTCCCTTGAAAAGCCCCCAGACTGGAGATTCTTAGGAGCAGGGCCCATCAGACGCCTTGGACTTGAGCAGATGAGGAGCCCCTGGCAGCAGGCAGCTGGCGCAGCCTGCAGCCGCTTTGCCCTTTACCTGCAGAAGTTCCTGGGCAGACCAGCGCCTGTCCTCGTCCCTCTCCAGGCAGCAGTGCAGAAAGTCTCGCAACCATGCGGACTGTTGCCTGGGCTTCTGCAGCTTTGGCCTGGCCCCGCTGCTGATCAGCTGCTGAACCTAGAGGAGAAGGAAATGCCACACTCTACCTGTCTCCTTCCCACCCCAAACTGCTCACACAGACCCCACTGGATGGGCTCCACTCTCCAGTGGCACTTTACTCCCTGACAGGCTGGGTGATAACTTTGCTACCCCTACTGAAAGAACCCAAAGCCAGAGCCAGCCCTAGCCAGTCCAATATGCAAAGGCTCTTGCCTTCAGCCCTGATTTCACTGGCTGATGGAATTAGGAGCAACTGCATCAGCAAAAGCACACTTGGCTTCTCTGAGCACTGACACCAGCTCCACAGGCCACTTGGAAGACGGACTTCCGTCTCACTCTACTCTTTCCAAGGATTATTCCATAAAATGCAGCTCAGCACTGCTCACTGCTGCCTTAGGCAAAGCTTGTGTCAAGCAAAAGGCATCACGATTTTTTGTGCTGTTTCTGCACTGAAATGGCAAGGGGATGATCTGGACAAGGAGCACGAGAGAATGTGCAGCCTGGAACCTCTCCTTTTCCGGTGTGAGCAAGCTTCCCAGGCAGAAGAATGGGAGCAGATTTGGTTCCAGTGACAGCAGTATCTGAGAGCAGTTGCAGCGCACCGTGCGGGAGGTTTTCATCCGGTAAGGAGGCGCTCCTTCCACCATCTCGATCCCCACAATGCCAAAGGACCAGATGTCCACTTTGGGGCCATAGAGCTTCCTGGTGAAGATTTCGGGCGCCATCCAGTAAGTGGTCCCAACAGCTGATCTCCGTCTGCTCTGTTCAGCGGTGAGCTGAGCAGCAAGGCCAAAATCAGCTGAGGAGAAAAAACAAGCCAGCGTGAATGAGGAAAGCAAACCAAAGAACTCCCCAGAGTAGCAATGTCCAAGTAGGCAGCGTGGAACCCAGCTGCCATAAAGGGGCCATGATGCCATTCCTCAGGCCTGCAGCCGAGGAAATCCGGAACTGGCCACTTAGCAAAAGCCCCCAGTTTTAGGCAGTGGCTTTTAGTGCCCTGAAGCTATTAGACTGTAAGTGCCTTGCTTGGGAAGGGACACACACACACAACCCAAAGCCACTCCTGAGCCCTTGTTCCCAGCAACACCTCCCTGCCCCTTGTGGCTGTGCTCTGCGCTTGCAGCAGGGCAGCCTGCACTGCCACAGGCACCACTGCAGGGAACCGGCAGCCACCCAAAGGCAGCCCCACACCGCAACCTGCCACGGCTGAGCCTGGCCAACAGCACCCACCCAACTTGACAGATCCGTCCAGACCCAGGAGAATGTTGTGGCTTTTGACGTCTCGGTGGATGACTTGCTTGGAGTGAAGGAAATCCAGGCCTTGCAGGCACTGCGAGAGGAAAAAGAAACACCAACCTAAGTGGATTTCATGCCACAAGAAGGGACGTGGCACATCTGCAAGACTGCAACATTCCTGGGGGATGCTGAGCCATGGCAGGACAGGCTGCTGGCAAGGGCAAGAGCTTGCTGCTCCAACACGAGCACAGCAGGGCCTCTCTAAGTGAGGGTGTGTTTGCTTCTGGAAGAGAAAGGGCAATTGTTCCTCCAGCCAGTGCCCTGCAAACACAAACTGAAGGAGCACTGCTGCAGTGGCTGTGTGCTCTCTCCAGCCAGACAACAGGGGATGCTTTTGCAAACACCACTTTGGGTGTAAGGCTCTCCCTTTGAGGCTGAGCTCTCTGAGAGTCCGCTGAGGATCTCTTTGTCTTTGCCACTTGTTCGACATTGCACCACCAGCACCTCTGCCCTTCTGGGGAAGGAATGCAGCACACACAGGCTCCAGGCAAGTGTTTAGAGAGGCAAATGCAAAGACACTAGAAGAAGGGCAGGGACACTGGCAGGAACTTCAGATGCTCTTGCTACTGCCAGTCATAAGAGAAAGGCAGAAAGGAGGCTCAGAAGATGAAATCTTCTCCTTATCACCCATGTGGAAGGACCATCCTGACCAAGGCATGGGAAGCACAAACGCCATCCCTTACCTCCCGAGAGACAGCTGCTATCTCTCCTTCTGCCATACGAGTCTCCCTGATGACATCGTGTAAGGAACCTCCATCCATGTATTCCATCACGAGCCAGAGTTCCTCGTCCAGCAGGTAGCTGAAAGGAGGAAACAACAGCCTGGAGATGAATGCGTGCACTTACACCACCGGATTGATTCTGGTTTCTGTGTCTCTCTCCGAGGAAGACAGGAAGAAGTGAGGAATCATTCACTGCGCTCTACAGACCTTGGAATCTAGACGGTCTAAAAGACTGCTTGGTATCCACACCAAGGCAACAGGCCAAAGGAAACACAATCTTTGTCCGCACTTCAGATCCATGGGGAAACAATCAAAGCCCAAACCCAACCAAACAATGTGGAGAGAGGACAGGAACTTTGAGGCTGCTGGCTCAGTAAGATGGGCCCAAGTCCAGTCTTTCAAAGTGCCCTTCAAACTCAGCATGCCAGGAAAAATTAATGCAGCTCCAATGCAATCTCCTCCCAAGATGCTGTAGATCAGCCCAGAAACAGGAAATAACAGCTCCATCCTCTGCCAGCAACCAAAGGAGTGGTGGAACCTCTGGCTTGCAGGATGTGAATGACCTTTCCTGGCAGAACTGCAGAACCACTCACCTGTCTAGATAGTTCACAAGGTTGGCGTGCTTATTGCCACGCATGACCTGGATCTCATTCAGGCACAGTTCACTGCCGCTCTCTTGCCCGAGACTAATTTTCTTTATGGCCACCTAAAACCACATAGAAAACCATGAAGCAAAGAAGTCTGTGGCACAGGACCACAAGGGCAACATGGAGACAGTGATTATGGGATGATAGTGCTGGGCTGGGCCCAGCTGCCTTGTGACTGGACATCAGACCGCATGCTTGGGCACCTCCCAGGACACAGAGCCACATTCCCTTTGCCTGGTAAACCTGGGAGAAACACCGTCTAAGCTCTCCACCTCAAAGCTCTAACAACACTCACTGTGCCCAGGGCCAGTCTTCCCCCAGGTCTTCCCCCGGGTCTCATTGCCATTTTCATTCACACACCCCTTGCAAGCAGGAAGCCATTTGGTGCCAGCAAAAATGCAGCAAAACTGCTGCGAAGCCTTTGGCACTTCTAGGGGGCTTGATCATTACTCCAGCAACCACTGGCATGCTCCCTTGCACAACCACAAAGCAAACTCTTACAGACATGGCAGATGAGATGCTGCCTAAAAACATCCTGAGAGCTATGCCCCCTAGGAAATACAAACCTACATTCTTAGCACAAAATATGCTGTCATGATGAAAACATCATTAAGGACACCTGCACAAAACACAATCCTAGCACTGCCTCACTTCAGGAATTTTCATTTCACTCCACTAAAATCCTTTCCTTCACGCTACTGACCTTTGCAATTACTGCCCGACTGTAAAAAGAAATAACCCATGCCTTGATCTTCTAGGGATGTACACCAGGCTGCGAACAGGGCTTAGGCCCTTGAGAGACTCCTTGCAGACCTCTCTCTCTAAGCACAGTTCCCAGGGCAGCACTGCAGGTGGCTACAGAACTACCAGCACGATTCCCATGTGTTAGCTAACAGCCAGAAATGAGAATTCAGGAACGCTGCAGCCCCAAAGAGCAGTGCCATGCTCTGAGACACCACCTGGGCACTAAGAGCCAGCCAGCGTGTCTCCTGTGACAGACAGCGCCTGGCCTCCTTGCATTCCCCGGGGCAGCTGAGAAGGACAAAATCTGTCCCCACTGTATTTGGCAGGCAGACACTGCTCTGCACTTCACTGGCCTTTGCAGCAAAGCTCTGCTGGCCACCCAAAGCTCAGCCACAGCTCACAGCACAGGCGAGGGCACTCGACAGCTGCGGAAGCTGCGGCGCTGCGTGACACTTACCTCTTCTCCTGTGGCAGCCTCCACTGCCATGCACACCGTGCCGAAACCCCTAGAAACAAAAAGGCAGCGGAGAAAGAAGAAGTCCTTTAGTCCCTGCAAGTGCAGTCCAATGGGAAAAAAGTCCTGGGGCAAACACTAAATGGAACACGACAGATTCTCATCTGGGTCTTTTCCCCCTTTTTCTCTTTCTCTATCTGTGCATGTGTGAGATATTTCCAGGAACTTGCCGGTTGGGCCTTCTCACACCTCTCCTTGGAGTCTGTCTGCCAAACTCAAGCACCAGCACTCAGGCCTTCTGAGAAGCCTGAAGCCATGCAACAGCCATTGGAGGAAAGCCTCTAGACACAGATCCCTTTATCCCTTTTTCAGCTTGCAAGGAAATGAGTGCCCAGCCACAGCTGCAGCCACAGCCAGAGCAGGGAAAGGCTTCCATCGCTGCACACACAAATGGAGAAGTCCTCAAAACACCGGACCCCTCAACTGCTGTGTTCTGAGTCCTGAGTCTGTGGCAGCTGCTTCTCTTTGGTGCACCAGACACAGGGAGGACTCTACTTTTCTGAGGACTTCTTGTACATTTGGCTTCTCACAGAGAAAATGTTGCAAATCAGCCCCATTTCCAGTCAGCAGGGCCTAAACCCCACAGGATCCACCAAGGGGTCTGCCATCAGGCAGATGATGCCTTTTCCTCGAGAGGGCATTGGCACCGGGCATTGCTCTGAAGCTTTGTCTTTTGCCACCTCAGCTAGAAAAGAGAGCTGCTTCTTCCATTTTTGCTCTTGGCTTCTGGACTAGGTGGTGGTCATCCTGACCACTGAACCTTGTTTTCAGCAAAATACTGGAAAGAAATGTTACCCGGAGCTGTTCCCTGACAGCTGTCAGCTGCTCACTTGACCTTGGAGGACAGGAAGTTTCTCCTCCTTTCATTCCCACACATTTTGTATTCTTCTGAGACATGCAAAAATGGTTTCTCCTACAAAAAGCGGCAAACGGGCGCAACACTTTTGAGGGACAGGAGCTCTGCCAGGTGCTGCTCTTTGCCGCAGAAAAGACATTGCCAGCATCCAGGTGTCTTTGCCGTGCCTTCGCACCACAGCTATAAATGCTGACCCGTACTGAGAGATCATCAGGCATCATCTTAACGCAGTGTCTGAACAGCTTTGGAGCTTGCCTGAAATCGCTCTGGGGAGATGTGACACCAGCAAAATGCACGGGCCCTCCTTTAGAAGAAGGAACTATGGCTGCACTCACCCTTTGCCAATAGTTTCCAGTTCTGTGTATTCAGCCTCAGGATCTCCCTGGCTCACCAGCATCTCTGTGAAAATCCCAAGGAAAGATGCTCACTTCAAAAGACATGCCACTCTGCAGCAGATCAGAAAGGCAGCCCCACGCTCCAGGACACTGGGCCCTTTCAACTCAGGCAGTCGGGAAACAACAACACCACCGCACCAGCACCACCTCCAAAACAACTGCAGCCAGACAAGCAGCCCTGCAGCACAGATGGCCTGCACAAAACTAAAAGTCCAAACTAACATCTAAGCACATGCAGAAAGAGGCAGAGGGGACGGGGATCAGAAAACTGTAAGCAAGAGAGGTGATTGCTGTCTAGAAATTTAAAGGGCAGCAGGAAATACAAAACCTTTCTGTTCTTGGCAATGAACATGCTGTGACATTCAACAAACGATTTAATCTTTGCAAACATCAAAGGCATCCTGTCTTCTGGAATCAATTGTTATCAACAGCTGCCCTTTCCAGAACAGGAAGAATAGTGCAAAGTACTTCCAGCAGTAGCACAGTCTCCAGCTTTAAGCAGGGCTTTGCCTAAACAATGGCCTGCTGCCTTTCAGGAGCAGCAGCTCATGTTCCAGCCTACTGTTTTGGGCCTTAGGAATGAGGTTGCTCAGCCTTTAGGACAGGCTGAGTTCTGAAGATGACCTTGGCCATGCCCCACAGGAGCTCCTTGAGGCCTCCTCATTTGCTGGGTGACGGCCTCCTGCTCAGCCAGAAACAATCTCTGGTTTGCCTTTTGCCTCCAGGGAAGCTCAAGCAAAGCCAAAGCAGGCTGAGCTTCTCTCAGAGGCAGCAGCAACAGCCCGGTGACCCCTCACCACCTCAAAGCACAACAGCAGGTCCTGCGTGGAGGCCTCAGGACGCGGCACTCAGCTGAGGAGCAACAGGAGGCGGGACAGCTCATGCCCTCACACGCACACACAAGGCACTGCTCCAGCACACAAGGATCACAAAGGACGTACTCAGCATGGCCAGGCACCTGTCCTCTGTCCCCTCTCCCAGCTGCTCTCTGCTGCCAGAGGAGCTGGTCGTGCTCCAGATGCACGAGCTGCTCATTCTCGACTTGCCAGCCTGGGGACTGGAGGCTTCTTCAGAGCCCTCTGCTGCAGCTCGTGCAGGTGCCAGGACAGAGGAGGTGGAGCTCTGGGACAAGAAATGAAGGAGGGTCACAAATGTGCCTGGCAGAGATGCCCCTCCCATCCCATTCCAAATGCAAGGCCCTAGGAAGATGCTGCTGGCCACATCCAGGGCTCTTCACCTCTCAGCTTTTGCAGCCTGCTTCTCCAGCTCAAGGCCCAAGATCCAAAGGCTGCTTTTACAGGAGGGACAAAATGACACCACAGACACTGCTAACCAAAGCAGGCACTTACTGATGTTGTTTGCTCTGGCCCTGGGCTGACAGCAGGGGCAGCTTCATTGGCACCTTCCTCCTCGTCAGCCTCGTCCTCGGCTACAGAGGCAGCTGGAGCAGGTGCTGACGCTGCCCTTCTGCTCTGTGGACACACAGCAGCATGAGGGACAGGAAAGAACCTGTCAATCAGAACCTTACCTATATTCACCTACAGGCCCTGCTGCACCTCAGCTCTTCCTTTAGCTACTGACAGCTGCTCTCTGAAGAGGGCCAGCTCCCTCCTGGCAACAGTGTCTCCTCATATCCCGCAAGCTTCTGAATTGCACCTTTGCACTGCTCCCTTCAGTGGGGACAGGAAGCCTGCACAGCCACTGGGCACCAAGGGCTTCACTTGTACCCCAGGAGCATCCAAAGACATCCTAATGCTGCCTCTTGTCTCTTGCTAAGGCAAATTCAAAGCCCCTTTTACAACAGTAGGAAGGGGATGCCTAAACTTCTACCTTCCACACCCCTTTTGCAGGCCTCACTGCCTCAGCATCTTCAGCCAGGCATGGGAGGTGCTGTCGGATCAGAAACTTGCAGCTATGCTTTGCTCCAGCCACAGGTCTACCCAGAGCTGCCACTTACTGATGCTGGATGCTCAGGCCCTGCAGTGGCAGCAGGTGCAGTTTGCGGGGCATCTTCCGCCCCTTCGGCCTCTTCTCCAGGAAGACACGCAGCCACAGGAGGCTCCAAGGTTGGTTTTGGGCTCTGCAGACAGACAGCAGCATGAGGGACACGTCACCTTCTTTTTATGCAGCTCTAGACCCAGATGCACTAAGGAGAAATCATCTGCAGGGAAATGGGATTCTGAGTTGCTCAAACTCAAGTAAAATGGGCCAATGAGATGGGACTGCACTCTCTTGTACAGGAGAAATTCCATCATGGCCTAAAGCACTCAGCAGCCCCACTTCAGCTGCTTCAAAGCTCTGGAAAGGAACTGGACAGAACAGCCCGCGATCCCCCTGCTGCTTCAGAGGCTGCAAAGAGCCTGGACTGTACTTTCATTCATCCAGCCAGGCTGGCCCTGGACTGCAACAGACCCAGCTCACAGCGTGCTCCACAATTGTCAAATGTTACCAACACCAGAGGCTCCTTTGCCACTCACCCAAAGAGTGGATTCTCTCCAGACATGGGTGATGTGACCTGCAACACACAAGGGAAAAAGAACCAGGTGCTGTAAGAAAACTGCCTGTGCTTGGCAAGCCCACCAAAAAGTCAACCCAAAGACAGAGCATTGTGCTTTCACTACATCACTCCAGCAGCAACCCTTGTGGCACACAGCAAGCAAGACAGCAGCACAAAATACTGCCTGGTGTCTACCGTTTGTCCTCTCTGGCCGCTCAACCCATAGAAACCTGAGATTGAGAAAGTCCCAGGGGTTCAGTCATTGCTTCTGCCCCAGCCCACCCAGAAGCACCTACTGTACTTCAGTTTTCTCAAGTCATTGCTTGCAGCAATTGCCATCAGCTTACTGAAAACCTTTCCCCAGAGAGGCTACAGGTCCCCTTAGCCATGCTGGCAGTTCTATCGTGACACTGCACAGGAACAGCTCCTGTGTTCAGGAGCATACAAGAACTCCTCTGAAATGTCTATCTCCGAGGCCTTTTCCAAGTGCATTCTGTGATTTCATCACAGAACGAATGGCTCTGTAAGTGCACAGGAAGTGTCAAGTTCTACAGGCACATGCTGGGATGAAGGAATGCACACAGGAAGACTTGAACTGAGGCACTTTCCCTCAGTCCTGGAGAGCAGTGCACAGCATTTACAAGGACTCCTGCCAAGCTCTCCCAGTCTTTCCATCTTGGAAGTTGTCTTGCTTGAGCCAGCAAACTGAGGAGACTCCAGACTCCATTGCCACAGGCTATGGCACGGCAGGAGCGGAACCCCTGCAGGCTACATTACAAATGCTGCCCACGCCCCACTGGCTAGAGACACCCCCTTCTCAGCTGCAGCTGTGGGCAGTGGCTTTACCCAGCTAAAGGCCTCTTTGTGGCATTTGGGTTTCCATATGCTGCACTGAACAAAGACGTCTACTTACGTGCCAGGTGGGTGAAAAAGTACCCAGAATAAGCCACGGAAAAAGCCGTGACAGCTGCAGCACACACTCCCTCCATGGCTCGAGCAGCGCTGCTCAAGTCTGTGCCAGACAACGCCTGTTGGAGAAAATGAAAAAATTCCGAGTCCTGCTGGCAGAGACCTCGTCGATGCGCAGGTTCTGCCTGCAGTGAGCGTGCCACAGAGCTGCTCTGCACACTGAGCCCTTCCGGGCCTCGGCACAGCAACTTTGCCTGACAACGCTGCGATGCGGCCGCTGACATCACAGGAGCAGTGCCCTAGGCTGCTTTGTGAGCTCATGCACAGAACCAGACCTTCTCTACAGCAAATGCCAACAAAAGCCTGCAAAGTTCTCCTCTGCTACAAGGCAACACAAAAAGCCCTCCTGGTCCATAACCTCTTGCTCAAGGCATCAAAGAGTAAAAGCACACTAAGCCCCTGTAGCCCACGCTGAGAAGCTGAGCACTGAGAAGGGACCAGGATGTGAGGAACCACTTTAGTGCTCTCTGGCCACTATTGCTTCTGAGCAAAATCCAGAAGGCTGCTTCCAGCTGGACCTTCCTTAGTTCTAGAAAGCAGCAAACAAGGACAAGCACTACTTCAATTACATTTAGAGCTTTCCTCTATGTAGACTGTAAAGCTCAGTTTGAATAATGAAGGAGACTTCAATTTGAGGCCATGGGAAAACCTTTTTTTGTTAGGGTGAGCCAGAGCTCCCACCAATGGTCCTCTTGTTCAATTATTCAAATTATTACGAGAAAGTTCTGGTTTCTCTGCATGACCTCTGGGTAATTTTTGCTGCATTAATTGTAATATTCCAAATCACTCTTTCCTGTTGGATCCATTCTTCAAACCCCACAGGGACCCCTTCCTTTTTGGGAATGTATAATTATCCCTACAGACCCTGGACTCCGGCTTTATCTGCTTCATTCTTTGTAGCGTGCACGCTGATTAGCTTGTTGTTTTGCTATTTCATGGAAGTTTCTTTTCTAAACAACTGGATCAAGCAGTCTTACTCATTAAAGTCGCCAGAGCCAGTTCCCAGGGAAGCCACTGGCCAACTATCCAGTCTAGGACCAAGGGCTTCCCCTCTTGTTATGAATATGAATGAGGCCAAACTTTCTCTGGAGAAAGAGGTTCTCATTTATTAAAATAGCTGCAAGGAATGGGGTACCTAGGATAAGCCCGAGCATCCACACAGCCAGCCAAAACCAGAACAGTGTGCTATCCCCAAGTGCACTGGGTTCTCCCCAGAAAACAAGTTTCCCAAAAGAAAAACCCCAACCCAACCAAAATTCCCTGATTTATAGTTGCCTTTGAGCCCAGGATTGGTCCATTTTGGATCTGCATGGTCACTGGTCCTTTTCTAGGCTTCCCATTGCTCTTTAATGGCATTCATTCTGGACCAATTGTTTCTGTAGGGCTTCAAATTATTAGTCACATCTTCTATCCAATCCCTCTTTGACCTTGCCTTGCCCCGCCAGACTGCCCTTCCACCAAACCCTGGACGTTTCTCCTAGAACATTCTAATAACCACCCCCCGCCCCCCTCTTTACATATTCCAATTAATATAATATAATTAATACAATATAATTGAACTATACACTAATTTAACATAACTTAACTTTTACTTACAACATCTCCCCCCTCTAAAACTTTTTTGGGCTTTAGCCTGCATCAACCTCTTCACAGTCTCTTGACACTTATTTAATTAGTTTTTCACCAGTCCTTTAATCAGTGCTTAACATGTTCCTCTTCAATCGTGTATAGTGGTCTCAACGTCTGGTAAATCTGGTTCATAAACTCCATATCTTCTCCTTTAATCAGTTTCTTTTCCGAACCAATCCATTTTTCTTTCATAGGGTATTCCCCCAATAATTTCTGTTTAAAAGTTCCCTATATTTTCCAGTAGCCAATACACTTTGCCCTCCTCTATACAGGTTGGTAACGGTAAAGGTGGATACAATTGGGGCTCAGATTCGACTGTGTTCTGAGGACGGCAGTGCGAGACTCTCCTGCATACAGAGGATGATAGCATTTTTCACACTCTTGTATCTCCCCTTTATTGATGCTGATAGGTAGGAGGATCAAGAGAACTAGGCGTCTGTTACAGGCTACTCTCTCATTCACTGATCCCGTCCGCAGAGGATCAGTGAATCTTTTTGGCAAGAGTATATCCTGATCTGGTCTTACCCCCGCTGTCTTCTCTTTCCTTACTACTGTGATGTTCTTACCGGTTACTGTTGCAGGATCTACTTCCCCTTTTGTATCAACCTGTTCTTTCTTTCTTTTAGGGCATGGGATAATGCTCTATCCCTTCTCAGATCACAGGATCTGTAACAGGGAATACCAGAGATTAAAACATGTTCTTGATAATTCATATAATCTCATTCCCATATATAAATACCATTTCCTTAAGTTAAAAGAATGTTAAAAACTTCTCAATTCAATATCTTTTAATAAATCGAACAGAGTTCTTATTATAACTTCTAGCTTATGTGGTTCTTATGGTGTTCCTGATGTCTTCTTTAATATATGTGTAGTGGGAGATCATCCCTCAGGAGCAGCAAAACCGGCCCTTTTACTCTGGTGACATGTGTCCATCCTCCTTCTTGCATCCTTGTGGCTGATTCTGTGATGAGTAAAACTTGAAAAGGACCTTCCCATTTTGGAGTTAGTGGTTGTTCTTTCCACGTCTTTATTAACACCCAGTCACCAGGCTGGAATTTGTGGATTTTAAAATCAATAGGAGTAGTTTGAGGAAGGTATCCCTTGTTCCTTAACTCCTCTAAAGTGGAGGTTATAGTCTTTATATATTCTCACGCCTAATTCTCCTTCTTCATACGATCTTGTATTACCTGCAGTAGTTAGGAAAGGGAAGCCAAACATCATCTCCTATGGAGAAATCCCTATATCTGCCCTTGGGTTAGTCCTTATTCTCAAAAATGCCAGAGGGAGACATCTTAACCAATTCGTTTTTGTTTCTTCTGGTAATTTTGTGGGAGTTATCCTAAGAGTCTGGTTCATTTTCTCTACTCTTCCGGAACTTTGAGGTCTCCATGGGGTATGAAATCTCCAGATGATATTTAAGGCCTCCGTTATTTGTTGTAATATTTTGGCAGTTGTAATATTTTGGCAGGACCTCTATCAGAGTCAAAAGTATTAATCATTCCATATTGGGGTACGATTTGTTCTAAAAAGATTTTACTTACAGTCTCGGCCGTTGTGTTTGTGGTTGGGTATGCCTCCACCCAATGAGCTAGATGATCTATTATCACCAGTAAATACTTCTATCTCTGTACTTGTGGTAATTTTGTAAAGTCTATCTGTACACATTGAAATGGCCTTTTGGCTAATTCTCTACCTCCTTGAGGTAATTTTCTCATTACTTTGCTATTTATCTTCTGACAGACCATGCACTCTCCAGTTATGATCTTGGCAATTTCCCACACCCCGATAAGTTCTCATAAAGTGATCGTGTACAGCTTGAGTGCCCCAATGGGTTGGAGCATGTAGGTCCCCTAATATCTTTCTGGTTAATGCCTTGTTTAAGACTTGTCTACCATCTGGCATGCTCCATTCTCTTTTTCTGTTTTGGACTGCACCATGTTTTAGTAATTCCTCTTGTCCTTTTTCATTAAATTTTCTTGATCTTCCTCATTCCCATCTCCTACTCCATTTAACTTGAAGATCTTTTCCGAATCCTCTAGAGCAGCCTTTTTTGCAGTTACGTCAGCCAAGTTGTTCCCTTTTATTTCTCTAGTGTGGCCTTTTTGATGTCCCTTTATATGTACCACTGCAATTTCTTTTGGTCCTTCCAAGGCTTCTAACACTGCCTTTATGAGGCCTTCATGAATTAGGGTTTTCCCTTTGAGTGGACAAATCCTCTCTCTGCCCAGATCTTCCCAAAAGTAGGTACTACCCCATAGGCACATTTAGAGTCAGTGAATATGGTACCACTCCTTTGACCAAGCCATTTTAGCCCTTTTAATCATGCATATAGTTCACAGCATTGTGCAGACCGACTACTGGGGAGCTTTCCTTTTCCTATGACTGTCATCGTATGTCCATTTACAAGAGCATACCCTGATACTCGCTTGTCATTTTCTACCCATGATGAACCATCTATAAACAGTATGTCTCCTTCAGGTAAAGGTAGTTCTAATAAATCTTCTCTAACTTTTGCCTGCAAATCTATGATTTCAAGGCAGTAATTTTCTCACAACTGGTTTTGGTTTTGGTGCTGGTGATGATAGTATTCCTTTCATTCGGTCAGCAGCTAATCTCGTATATCCTTTCCCAATTAGATGGCCTAGATCCTTTACTTCTGGTTCCACAAATTGTAACTCTCTTTTAGATACTTGTAACCCCTTTTCCCCTAGGACGTTCAGTAAATTAACAGTTGTTGTTTGTACCTCTTCTTTCTGTAGTGGGAGATCATCCCTCAGGAGCAGATAACGCCCCAGAAATTAACAGATCATCTACATACTGTAGGATTTGAGATCCTTTTTCAGGTATACACTCTTTCATTAGTTCTTCCTGGGTTTGACCCAATAGCTTTGGTGACTCTGTGAATCCCTGAGGCAATCTTGTCCATTGTAATTGTTGTTTTCTCCCAGTTTCCTCCTCTTCCCATTCAAACGCGAACCATTTTCTACTTTCTTTCTCAAGCGGTCAGGACCAAAATGCATCTTTTACATCTATAACACTAAACCATTCATGTCTCCATGGTACTTTGCTCAAAAAATTATAGGCGTTGGCTGGATACTACTGGATATCGAGGAACAGTTTGCCTATTTACTTCTTGTAAATCTTGGACTAATCTGTAGGTGCCATCGGGTTTCTTTATGGGTCATATTGGGGTGTTATGTGGAGACATGCATGGTTCTAAAATTTGTCTTTAACTAAGTCTTTAATTACAGGTGTTAGTCCCTGTTTCCATTCTATGGAAATTGGACATTGTTTAACACTTATTGAGGGAATGTCAGGTTTCATTTTGATTTCTATGGCTGGAATTTCCAACAGTCCATGACCCCCTCCTTCTGCCCGCACTCTCGGATCTATCTCTCTCTCATCTTCTACTTTTAAAACCATCATTTTCACTACCATACGTTTTCCTTCAGGGACTACCCCTATTCTTAAGTGCGCTTGTAAATCCCGGCCTAAGAGGTCAGAGTCTAATTCAGGTATATACAGCAGGTCAGCACAGCCTTCTCTGAAACTTCCTTTTATAGGTACTTCTTCAATAATGGGTACTTCAAAAGGCTTATTCTCAGCACCTTTAACTTTACAGGTTTGGTTCCTTAATTTGCATCCCTTGGCAATCTTTGACATACTTGAACAATCTGCTCCAGTATCCACTAAAAACTCCATTTCCTCATTCTGGGGGCCAATTTCTATGTTGACCAGGGGCTCCTTTTGATGTCCAATATCATCCCTCAGAGCATAGAGCCCCTGACACCCCTAGTCCTCTCCTTTCAGCCTTTGTGCCTAAGGTGTCTTGTTCCTGAGCAATAGCCTCATCCATCTTTCTTTTGATGCAGAAATTTCTGGTGTGTCCTTTCTTGCCACAATAAAAGCATATGATTTCTGCCCAAGGTGGTCTTCTCTTGGGCCAAGGGCACTTACTATCTCTGGCTCACACCTTCTACTTGGCTGATCTTTAAACCCACTTCTTCTTGGACCTATGAACTCCCTTTTTCCATCTCCCAGTGACTCACTAGCCTCAAATCTAGCACTCTCTCTAGCTACTGCTACCATCATTTTTGCTTTTGTCCAGGTCTTCTCCTCATCCCTCTTTAGATGTACATTTTGCCCCTCTCTCTCATAACGCGTTTGTTCCTTTTTCCTGCCAATCATCTAACTTTTCCAATTTCCTTCGTATATCCACCCAGGCCTTAGCTACCAATTGAATTTTAACTAAAACTTGTCCCACTGGACTATCTGGATCCACACTTGAGTATAACTGAAAGTTTCTTTTCAATCTTTCTAACCAGGCTCTGGGTGATTCATCTCGCTCCTGTTGACTATCAAATGCCAATCTTGCCTTAGTCATTCTAGGGACTGCCTCTCTTATCCCTCTTACAATTAATGTCCTATATTGCCTCATACTCGCTCTTCCCTCTTCCTGGTTAGGATCCCAGTTAGATGGGTTAATAGGCATTTTATCGTCCCCTCCAGGACCCCCCTCTATTTTCTCTTTCCCAAGCTCTCATAGCTGTGGTACGAATCATTTGTATTTCTTCGGAAGAGAAGAATATTTCTAGGATAGGTCTTCATTCCTCCCACGTCAAGATGTTAGGCCCTAAGAATTGGCCTAACTGTTGGGAGATGCCTATTGGGACTTCTAAGAAAGTTTTAATTTCTTTCTTAAATTTTCTAACTTCAGAGGCAGTCAGTGGTGCGTTCACAAAGCCAATACTTCCCCTGCTTCCTCCCATAGGCACTTCCCTTAGAGGAAACAACTTTGCAATTCTCCCACATTCTTCTTGAATTTCCTTGCTTGGAACCTGGTATGATATTGATGGCTTGCTACATGCCCATCCGGTTCAATTCACTTCTTTTCCTCTATATCTTTACAACAACAGGCCCTTTTCACTCCCTGACCTTTTGTTCTCAAACTTTCCTCCTGCTTTTGACTCTCAGTATGTTTGGTTATAGGGGACAAATAAAAAGGAATGGTTTGTGATGTTCCAGGAATAAGAATAGGGGAAGAGGTACTTTGGTTTATGGTTGAAGTATGGAGGGAAAATAAAGAGGGGTATTTTGGAAAGTCTTAGGAGCCAAGATTGGGCTATGGATACTCTGAGTGGTACTAGAGACCGCTGTCTGGGTACTTGAGGAACTGGAGGGAATCTGCAAAACGGAAGGAGTACCAGAATGGGCAGGTTCTGGTATATTTAGGAAAGGAGGTGGTACAGAAGAGGGGATGCTGGGAGCAGGACCACTTGAATTAAAAGGTTGAGGTGATTTTAAAACTCCTGTGGGAGTAGATACTAAAATTGCATCCACCTCGTGAGAGGGTACCGAGGGCTACAAGGTTGGAGGCGGGAGAGGAGGAAGGTGGTCTATAGGAAGAGTCGAAGGAGGAGGGAACAGGAGGTTATCTAAGGGATCAGGAGGGGGCGGTGGAGGAAGATGATCTATAGGATCCCACCGCCTTTCCGGTAGCTTAATTTCTTCTTTTTCTTCTTCTCTGGATGCTTTATATACTTTTATTTCCACTTCCTGTTTCTCCCTTTCTAACCAACATTTTGCAGAACTAATCTCTTCCTCGCAAGGTTCTACTCAGGTATTGACATATCTATTTAAAGCTGTACATCGCCAACTTTCTTTTGTCCCGTACCAGGGCCAATAAACAGGTCCTTCAGCAATACTCTCTTTGGGCCATATTTCTGTACAGTACCTTATCATTTTGATTTTATCTAGATCCTTCATACCCTCATTAGTATCCCAATATACTAAAAGTTCACCTAAAGGACTACTAGGAGGTATTTTCTTAAAAACTTCCATGCCTTTTCTCTTCCTGCTGGCACTTTTACCAGCACACTGCCCCGTCTTTAACTAGCAATTGATATCCAATTACAGTTTCTTTTAAAAATTATTTATTAATTTTTACATTTATGTAAATTATTTTATTTTAAATTTTTTATCTTTCTATTTCTTTTAAATTTAATTTTTTTTTATTTTTCATAAGGGATAAGTATTAGTTATTAATGAGGAAGAGAAAAAATAATTATTGTGGAAATTATAATAACGGTTACATTTAAAAGTTCGTCATTGCAAGAGACAAGACAAAAATGGCAACTTCAAGAAATGTTTGATGTGGGAAAGAAAATATATATGGTGGCTTTGGTGGGAAACAAAACAAAAAAACATGGTGACTCAAAGAAATATTTCGTGTGGGAAACAAAATAAATATGGCAGCTTAACAAGGGTTTCGGAAGAAACATGTCAATTCAAATGAACATTTATTACCTATGAAAAGTGAAATGTCAAAATTAAGTCCAAAACCAAAAGTAATATCTATCCTTTTAGCTGGAAAACTAAATAATAATAATGGCTATTTCAAGAAATGAAACAACTTACAACCACGTGCTCAACCAAATACAAAATGGCCGCTTCTCACCACACACTTCAGCAAATACAAAATGGCTCTAGCGAGCCGCTTGCCCAAAGGACAAAATGGCTACTCTGAAAAAAACTACCTGCTCAACCAAATACAAAATGGCTGCAGCCAGTTACACACTCAACAGAAAACAAAATGGTCATGCTCAAACAAACTACCTGCTCACCCAAATACCAAATGAGCAGAGCCAGCCACCTGCTCAACAAAAGACAAAATGGCTACACTGAAACGAACCACCAGCTCAACCAAATGCAAAATGGCCACAGTGGGGTTTTATACTTGCTCTCCCTGAGTAGCCGCCAGAGGACTTCTGGCTGGTGCTCACCTCCAAAGCTCACTCTGCAGGGATCCCGACAGCTGATGTACAAAGGGCTTCCACCGGAGTGGCTCTGCCTCTTGAATTGTTCCCTAGCTTAGACAGGTTCTAACCTCCCCTTCAGCCCTAGTGGCTGAAAGGGCCCTTCCCCAGCCGGCGGCCCTCCTCCCCCCTGAGGGTCACCGCACCTTTGAAGTTTAGGCCCCTCTGTTACCCATGCGACCCTTCTGAGGGGATCCTAGCTCAGGGTCCTGAGTCTGTCCCACCTACGACCCGCCAGTGGGATCCTAGCTCGAGGGGTCCCTAACTCCTAAGGTTGGGCACCCTCCCCTTCCCCTGTCTCAGAAAGGGCCACTCTCCGATATGATGGTTACTTTACCTGGCAGTCTCCTTATAGGAGTTTTTCTCCCACCCCTAAGGTCCTAGTTCCTCAGAGACTAGACTCCCCTGGTCTATCTCTGAGGAACAGCCCTCCAGGAGATTTGAGCTAGTGGTCAGAGCTTTTGCCCCTCACTCTGGGCACTCCGGCCCACTAACCCCCTCCACTCAGGGACAATGGCCCAAATTCCTCCTCGGAGCCTCCACTCACTGCAGGAACGAGAGCCTGAGCAGGTAAGGGCGGCTAGAGGAGGGTACTCCCCTGTCTCCCCTGCTCTAGGGGTCCCTAGGGGTACACGCACTCAACGACTGCAACACTCGCTTCCCCCACACACTCGCTTCGGGAGTCTGCACCTGCAGGCCCCGTCTCAATCACGCACATTCACTTCGCACCCCCTCACACCTTGAACCCCACTCGCACCGCTCAGAGGCAGTGTGAGCCCCGCTCCCTCTCAGAGGGCTCTCACCTTTTTGGGTGGTTGTGTCCTCTGAAGCCTTGGCTATAGGCAGCAATTCCTCCCACAGTCTGACGTAGTCCAATCCCTGGCAACCAAAGAAAAAAGGTGGCTGGACGTGTCTCTGAGGTCCACTGCTACCCTGGAACATTTTCAGACGTGGCTTAACCTGGATGAGGCCCCAAAAAGATGTTATGAATTCGAACCAGGCCAGAGTCTGAAAAGGAAAAAGGCTCTCGTTTACTAAGAAAACTACAGAGGAGGAGAGTTTTAGGGGAGCCCAAACTCCCACGTTAGAACACAAAGATAAGAATAGGCCAAAGCATGTTGGGTTATCCCTGAAAAAGTAGTTCCCTGAGAGTGAGAAGATCCTTAAACCAAACTGAAACCCTCATTTTGTAACCCCTCGCACATCCAGGATTGGTGGGTTTTGGATCCACACATCGATTGGTCGTTTTCCAGTATTCTCATTGGTCCTTATTGATATTCATTCTGGACCAATCATTTTCTCGGGGCATCAAATGATTGGTCAAGTCCCCTGTCCAATCACCTCACGCCCCACTTTGACTACTGCCCCCACCAAACCCTGGTCCTCCCCAGGAGCCACAAAAAACACCCATCAACTCACCCCAAAACACAAATTCCCAACCCAGGTCCAATTGAAAGCATTTAGAACCCCACTTGAAACAGCTTCCTTCTACGTATGACCATCCATTCATTTCTCCTTCAAGGGGAATTTTGATCCTCCCTACATCAACAATACTCTTCTCATGAAGCAATTCATCATGAAGGAAGCTTTCTATGCTCTACAGTCCTAACTAAATGAAGCCTCGCCAAGAAAACCTCAAAACATTGCATGTGCTATCTATGGCACAGCTCCTCTTCAAAATCAGGCGATGGCCAAAGCTCTAGCCAATGATGATGCGTCCCCTTTTCCCCTCTTTGTGCTGGTGTTCACAGGGGTCCCAGGATGAGGGAAAAGAGAGAATCTTGACTCCAAGTTTCAGAAGGTTGATTTATTCTTCCATGACACATATGCTATAAAAATGATATATGAGAAGAATACTAAAAGAAGGAAAGAAAGGATTTCATCTGAAAGGCTTGCAAGAAAAGGGAAAGAATGAAATGATAATAAAATCATGTCACTGACTGGACAACTGGACTGTGATTGGCCATTAATTAGAAACAGCCACACGAGACCAATCAAAGATGCACCTGTTGCATTCCACAGCAGCAGATCATTCTTGTTTACATTTTCGTTCTTGAGGCTTCTCAGGAGAAAAATCCTGGCAGAGGGTTGTTTCAGAAAAGATCACGGCGCCGCCTGCTCTCAGCTGGCAGGGCACAAGGGCCTCTTGAGCCGCAGGCATCTCCTCTGCGCTCTACTTGCACTTGCTTTCTCCAATTAAGGCAAGCAAAGCCGCTTGGCTCAGGATGTTCTTTGGGCTTCTGAAAGGCTCTGGCCACTTAGCTACAGCATGGCAAGGAAGGGAGTCTTACAAGGCTCTGCATATTTTAGAGTTTTATTGTCACTCCAGCTGAAACAAAGTATCCCCTGGCTACTTCTGCCTCTTCAGCATTCTGTCCTGCAGGTGGCCTTCTCAGGCTGACAGCTTGGGGCACCTGCAGGCTCCAGTTCTGCTGCAGCCCAGCTCTTCCTCTCACAGCTGACTTCCCATTGTGACAATTTGTTCATTTCTACCTCAAAGATACCTCAGAGCTTCCCTCAATTAACAATCCACTGCTCTAAGCTAAACAACCCTCTTGTATCTAAGCTACCTACGTTCTATAGTCCTTAAAAGTTGCTCCCTACATGTCCTAAAGTTTGGAAAATATTCTCTTTTGGAGAAAAACACAACCGACCTTTCGATTGAACCTGAAACCTAAGCTAAGCTAAGCTAAGCGAAACTAATCTAACCTAACCTAACCTTACCTAACCTTACCTATCCTAACACCTAAAGTGACCCATTTAGAAAACCTACTCCTATTTCCTATCTACAGCCCAGCTCCTCCTCCAACTCAGGGGATGGCTGAAACTCCAGCCGCAGATGACACATGCCCTTCTCCCTCCTCTCAGCTGGCGGGGCACGAGGCGCAGGCATCTCCTCCTCAGGCGCAGGCGTCTCCTCTCCAGTCTTCCTGCACTCCCTTGGCTGAGATGATGAGAGCAGCCAGGCTGGAGGCAGGATCGCCTGCGGTCACAAAGGGATGCTGCCCAGAGGAAAAAGGAAACAAAGAAAGGAAGCCTTACTTTCCAGGAAGGCCTGCTGACGGGCTCAAGCAGGACTCCTTGGCTACCAGAAAGACACACCAAGAGCACCGAGGAATAGCAGCGTGTCCGCCTGCGCCTTCCTGTCCTGGCAGCCGTCTGAGCCACGTGGCCCACACTCCTCCTCATGCCTTCCTGCAGGCGTCCTCAGCTGACAGGCCTTTTTGCCCCTTTGCTTTTTCTTACCTGCAGGAGTTCCTGGGCAGACCAGCGCCTGTCCTCGTCAGCCTGCAGGCAGCAGCGGAGGAAGTCGCGTAGGAGAGCCGAGTGGTGCCTGGGGTTCTGCAGTTTTGGGGGCCCGTTTCTTTCGATCAGTTCAAAAACCTACAGCACATGGATGCAAGAGGACACTCGACCTGCTCCTTTGCTAGCCACTTCATCAGCTCTCTGTGCACAGAGCCCCCTTTTGAAGCTGCACCTTACCCTGAGACGGGTCTCCCGCTCGTAAGGAGCTTCCCCTTCCACCATTTCCAGCCCCATGATGCCCAGGGACCAGATGTCTACTTTGGGGCCGTAGGCTTCTCCTCTCACCACCTCCGGTGCCATCCAGCTGGGAGTGCCCACGCTGGAGCTGCGCTTGCCGCGCTCAGGGCTGAGCTGGGCACAGAGGCCAAAGTCAGCTGAGGAGAAAAACAAAGCCTGTCAAAGCCAGCTACCACTGGCAAAGCAGCCAAAAGGATTGCCCGCTCACAGCCCGGCCAGGCCATGCTGAGTCGAGCTGAGAAAGCGGCTGATTTCTCCTGCCACGTGCCTGGAGCCAGTGAAAGAAGAAGCGATTGGCCACTTCAACAACACCCTGAGCATTCACGCACCGGCCAAGCGGCACTCCTGGCCAAGTGGCACTCACCAAAAGGCAGCCCCACAGCACAGGCTGCAAAAGCCGCACCTGCACAGGGATACCCACCCAACTTGACAGATCCATCGGTGCCGACAAGAACGTTGCAGCTTTTGATGTCTCTGTGGATGACTTGGCGGCAATGAAGGAAATCAAGTCCTTGCAGGCACTGAGAGAGAAAAAGGAGGGAGGCAAAGTTAACACGCAGCATGTCATTTCATCCTGCCAGAAAGGAAAGAGCCCAACAGGATTGACAGCTTTGCCAGGGAATTGGGAGCTAGGGCACAGCATCATGCTGCTGTCACAAAGAGCTTGCTGCTTCAACACTCTTGGAAGTTTTTGCTACATTTCCAAGCCAAGGCATCTGGTCTTGCAAAAGTTCCACCGGCCATCGGTACAAAGAGCGTCACCTTTGGCTGGGAGGCGGCAGGCAACGATTGTTGGCGAAGCCCAGTGGCAGCAGAGGAGGAAGCGGCGCCTTAGACCTGTGCCAGAATCCGTTGCCACCTGGGCTGCGATGTTATCCTTGGAAGCTGAGGACAGGTCTTTCCCTTAGCTTGAAATTCTGCCACCGCCATGCTGCCTTCCAGTGGTAAGGAATGTAGGACAGACAGACAGGCTGCAGGCAAGCATTGCGAGGCAAAGCTGCCAAGAGGAAACAAGTGAAAGCAAGCCAGTGAGGCAGCACCAGTGCCACAGGTCAGACAGCATAAAAGAGTGCAAGAGCAGAGCCTAAGGAGTGCAGGGACGGCGGCAGGCAGTTCCCTTCCCACGCTCTTGCTTCTCCTCTGTGTCTTGGCGGAAGCAGCAGCAAAAGAAGGCTGAGAGCCAGAAATCGCTGCTCTCCTTAACCTCCAGCTGACAAGCAGCATCCTGGCAGGCCTGGCCAAGCACAAGCGGGATCCCTCACCTCCCGACAGACAGCGCCTATCTGTCCTTCCGCCAGGTACACCGCACAGAGCACATCAAACAAGGTGCCGCCGTCCACAAACTCCATGGCCAGCCAGAGCTGCGCATCCACCAGGTAGCTGGAAGAAGAAAAGCACGGCATGGAAAGAGAGCAATGGGCACAGCTCAGTCACCCGAGGGCCTGAGCACGACTTTTGCCACTGCTCTCCAAGCTACGTGTGCCGCAAGAGACTATTGAACAGCAGGTCAACCTCCTGCCACCCTCTGGAGACGAGCGGAGAAATGGGAAAGAGCTCCGTTCTCTGCCACTGACCAAAGGACATTGTCTCTTCTGGCTTGCACTAGCTAAAGCTGCATTGACGTGACCGTACGCCAACCTGTCTAAGTAGGTGACAATATTGGGATTCCTGTTGTTCCTCATGGCCAGGATTTCGTTGGCAGCCAGCTCCTCGGACATCCCCTCCTCAACGGACATGATCTTGATGGCCACCTGAAAGGACACGGGCGACGGTTGACTTGAGAAGACGCGCCCTGCTCGAGATCACAAGGAGCACGCAGCCAGTGCTTGTGCAATCAGGCAGCCAGCTGTGCCAAAGTGCCTTGTTCCTAGACAGCAGAGCTTAGCAGGAGCACCAAAGCCCATGCCAAATGCATTCTGCACCCTGAGCTTAGACTGTACTTGAGAGGAACAGCCTCTGTGGCAGACATGGAGCGGCCAGCCAAAGCTCCAGGCAGGGCTGACAGCAGCGGGGAAAGCGCTGCAGAGCTGCAAAATGCCATGGTGCTGTTGGCACTTTACCTGTTGTCCGCTGCTGGTGTCAAGGGCTTTATAAACAGCTCCGAAGCCCCTAGAAAGAAAACAGCAGCAGAAAAAGGCCATTTATCCCTGGCACTGAAAGCAAGCCTAGGCAGGAGATCTCCCCAGGCTGCCTGCATGCCTTCAAAAGGGCCCGGCTGCGGCGTCTCTTTTTTGGCCAACAGCACATCAGCCCGTGAGGCCTCTGCCATGCGGGCCAGGCTGTCCCAGGGAGCACTAGGGTCCGGCATGAAGACCAAGGCCCGCTGGAAATCCCCAAGGCAAGCGCCCACTTAGGTCACTTCCAAACCTAAAGGGAACTCTCTCTTTGTGAGGGTGTGCATGCATGGGTGTGTCAAGAAAGTGAGAACAATTAGAGTCAGAACACTGTCTTTGAGAATCTGACATTTCTTGGATGCCGAGATGCTCTTTCAGGCCATAAAGTTGCCGGGGCAGGGCGTTTTCCAGCTCCTGCTCCTCAGCGCTGCAAGCTAGACATTGCCAGCATCAACTTGTCTTTGAGGAGCCCTTTGCATTGCACTGACTGAGCAGCGCTGGCAGGCGACAGGAGGTCAAGCCAGAGTCTGACCGTGATTGGAGCTTGCCTGACTTCACGCTTGATTTTGCAGCAGCCAAAGACCCGGCCCACACTTTTGGGAAATGACCTGACGTCACACTTACCCTCGTCCGAGTTCTTCAAACGCCGTGTATCTGCTCATTGGCTGGCCCACACTCACAATGCTCCCTGAAAGACAAAAGCAGGCCTGCTCACTTGCATGCACAGACGCCGCTCCCCAGCCATCCCAAAGGCAGCCCCACCGCCAGCAGCTGTGGGCCCTTTTGGCTCCCTTGGCTTCCAAGTGCTGAGAGCAGCAAATGGGAGGGCCATCTTCTGCACCTTTCATCGGGTGGCCTTTGCAAGGAGGACTTCATTGCTTTCAAGCACAGCTTGATAAGCCAAAAGGATGAGCCCTTAAGAAGGGGGCCCAAAGAGGTAAGCAAGGGCCTTTGCAGCCTCTGCAGTCACACCCCCCCATCACTGGCAAGGCTTCCTAGAAGCACAAAGTGTCTGAGCCGCAGGAGGAGTAAGAAGGAGAGCCAAAAAACAGCTGGGGCCAGAGAGCTGCCTGGGGCCTACGCACTTGCTAGGTGCCAGCCTTCTGCTCAAGCAGAAACAATCTCTGCTTTTCTCTTTGGCACAGAAGGCAGCCCAGGCAGAGCCAAGGCAGGTCCAGCCGCCCTCATAGGCAGCAGGAACTCCCTGAGCGCTGCCGCGCTGCCTCAAAGCAGAGCAACAGGTTCTGCAGAGGGCCCTGAGGGCCTCTGGCACCGGGGGGAACTTCTGGCGCAGCCTACACCCAGACACGCGCGCAAGGCACTGCTCTGGCACACAGGAAATACAGCGGACGTACTCAGTGTCTTCAGGCCCTGCTCCTCTCTGCTCTCGGCCTGCGGGGCTGCGCTGCTGGATGAAGTGCCAGCAGCGGGGGGCCAGCTGGCTGCTGCAGGCCATGCTGCTCCGGCGGCACCAGGCTGAATTGCAGAGCGGGTGTTGAGCTGGGACAAGAAAGGATTGCCCGTCAGAAGGGTGGCTGGCACAGATGCCCAGCACAGCGCACGCCACTAGCAGGGCCTTGGAAAGATGCCCTCAGCTACCGCCAGGCCTCTCCAGCTATTGGGCCCTTTTCCCATGTCCCCTTCTCAAAGGCAATGGCAAAAGAACAAAGGCTATTTTGATCCAGCCCCTGGTGGCCGCTTCCATGCTCCATTGTTTAAACTTTTCTGCTAGACACTGGCAACAATGGATCGATGGGCTTGTGCAGATGCACAAAGAGATCAGAGCACAGCCCCACAGCCTCCTTGCTTTCTTCCTCCTCTGTTTTCGCGGGCAATGAAATTGCCCTGGAGGTGGCGTGCAACCATCTCCTCAGAAATCCAGAGCATGTCCCTCCTCTGACCTTTTTCATGGATTTCCCCTCTCCATGTCAGCCTTTAGGCAGCGGCCCTTCGGAGCCGACTTCCAGCCCTGCCCAGACCCATGCGCCCTTTCCCATGCAGAGCTGAGCAGGATTCCCCTCCCAAAACTCTGCTCTGACCGCCTGCAAGCCCAGCGCAGCTTACATTGTGCCTGAAGCTAATTAGTCCATGCAGAGGGCAGGTCCCTTCCAGGGGCCACTGCCTGCCAAATACCCCGCCAGGCTGTCAGCTGCCTCTTTGGGCCGCTCTGCCCGCTGACCGCAGGCAGCCTGCACTGCCACCGGCCACAAGGGGCTGACTCCTACCCTGGCAAGAATTGAATGCTGCCTCTTGTCTATTGCCAAGAGACATTCTCGGGCCCTCTCAGCATCCCAGACAAGTGATGCTTGAAGGTCAAAGTTGAGAAGCCATTGGCCAGGCCTCCCTGGCTTGGCTGAAGCAGCACTACATCACGGCAGGCACACAGCCCCCAGCACCTTAAGCCGCGAGCAACAAGGCCTGCTCCAAGCAAACCTTGAAGCTTGGCACTGCAGCCAAGGCAGGGCCAAGCTCAGCTGCCACTTACTGGCTCTGCACCTTCAGGCTGTGGAGGAACAGCAGCTGGAGGCTTGGTGTTCCTTTGCTCCTCTTCAACCTCGTCCTCAATGACAGAGGGAGCCAGAGGAGTTGCTGAGCCTGCTGCTGAGCCCTGCAGACAGACACAAGTGAGAGAGACGTGCAAGAGCCAATCCCTTGGCAGCTGCTTTCTCTTGGCAAGGGAAAGGACCCAGGAGAAGGGCAAATGATACACTTGGATGCAAGTGGCACTCTGAGTCAGGGAAACGCCAGGAAGAGGGCTGGGGTCTTGCTCTGCTGTTCCTTGAAAGGCTCTTCCTTGGAAAATCAGCAAACAGCCAGTGCTCCCTCTGCTACTGCTGATGCCACCAGGCACTTGGCCTTTCTTTCAGCCTGCCACGCTGGCACTCCACTGCACTCTACTGCCAAAGGCCAAGCTGGCATAAGTGCCGCACAATTCTCCCACGCCAGCAAGGTCAGAGCTTCCTTTGCCACTCACCAAAGGACAGGCTTGTCTCCATCCACGTGTCAGGTGACCTGCAGGGAGCGAGGGAAAAGTGGTGGCTTCTCCATGGCCATTTTCTTCCCAATAACCTGGGTCAGGTTATTTGGCAAGAAAAGAGCAGAGCCAAGCAAAAGCCAGGTGATGCCAGCCCCAGGATGAACCTTTACTTACGAGTCAGCTGGGTCACGTAGTAGACAGAATAAGCCACAGAAAAGACGGTGCAAACCGCGGCACAGACTTGCCCGATCATTTTGGCAGCGCTGTGCGGGTTTGCACGCCGAATGCCACCCAAGGGAGATGGAAGAGTCCTCTCGGGGTGCAGGCCGTCTTCTGGGAACTCCTTGATCGCAAGGATCCTGCTGCAGGGTGCGAGCGGAAGAGCTGCTCTGCACAAGCAGGCCTTGCGCGCCCCGGGACAACGCTGCGCTGACAGCACTGTGACGTGGCGCCGCTCCCTTGACCTCACAATAGCAGCTGCCCTGGCTTTGTTGTGCCCAGCAAGCCCACCCTCTCTAGAGCCGAGGCAAAAGGAAGGCCTGGCAAGTTCTCCTCAGTCATAAAGCAGCAGCAAATGACTTCACAGTCCATAGGGCAGTGCTCAAGGCATCCCAGGAGAGCCCAGAACAATGAGCCAGCCCTCCTAGCGTCCAAGAAATCCAAGCAAACATGACTTTTGGTCCCAAAAGCTTGGACTAAAAGCAAGTGTGCTTCTTCTAGGTGGCATCTTACTTGGTTCTGAAACGCCTCACTTCTTCCATGCCATTTAGGGGGCAAAAGAAGCCAAGAGAATAAATGGCCAGGAGCATTGTAGGCTGCAGCTGCTTCTCGAGCACGTGGGTGCATGCTGACCTTTGCTCTGACTGGATTTGGAGGCCGACGTCCCATTGTGGCAGCTGGCTTAGCTCTTGACGCAAAGCTCCTCTCGTCCTGCTGGCCGTTTCTCAGGCAACTGAAAGTCTCAGCACGTCCGGAAGAGCTGTGCGCTGCGTCTTGGCTTGCCACACTTGTGTTGTGTCGGAGCTCTGGCAGCGGCCTGCGGCCCACTGCCCTGCAATGGCCTGCAGATGTCGAGCCCAAAGGAGGCCCCTTTGGAACAGGCCAAAGCTGCAGTGGGAGGGATGTTGGCCCCAGCTCCATGCTCCCTGTTAGATTCCTTGCAGAGATTTGGGCAGCCACATCCCAGTACAAATGAGATGCAGTCATTTCCTTCTCTGTCAAAATCTTGAGGCAGACCCAGGAGACATCCTAAAAGTGGAACAAAATACTGGGTGGGTATCACTGGCCGGGGTCAATGTACAAATCACAAATGGGACGGGACTGCTGTGAACATGCCTTGAGCTATCTTTGTTTTCAGCATCAGTCTCATTACATGGTTATGACAAAGGGAAGATGCCAGCACGTCGCATCCCAGGCAGCAGACAAAGAACTTAATGTTACAACTTACTTTATAAGTTTTTTGACTAATCACACAAAGCAGAAGCATACTTACAGTAGTTCCATCCATCCGCTATAAGCACACGTACCTTTGGGTTAAAAAGTGTTTCCTTATTTCGAATCAAATACTTGCTTGTAAGCCTTAATACTCAATGCACAGCGCTCCATTATTAGGCTTCAGACTTCCTAATATCTTCCTAGATAACCTTTTCTACAGCTTAGGGAGTTATCCTAGACAAGCATTAATACGCAGACCATTGTTGTATTTGTCCTTGCTTTTCTACTTTTTAAATAATTTTTCTGCTGACCTACTGCATGGCTACTGCTTAGCTCTAATCACAGTTCTGTTGTCTCTGAGGCTTGCCTTTTGCAGGTTCCCCAAAACCCTCTGATTTTGTGGATTCCCACATCAATTGACACATGTACCTCTTTCAATTTCTTAAAATCAGCAATTTGAGTAATGTCTGCCTGCTGGAGTTTCAAAGCTTGCTACTCTCTGCGATTTGTTCTATAATATACAGGAACATGCAAACCTTGACAATCAGGGCATGCAGCAGCAACTGAGCGAGCATTATTGCTACTCAGGCCAAATTGCAACTGCAGAGCTTGAGCTCCTTGATGATGAAATTGATGAGACAAAATTGCTTGTTGCCTCCAATTAGGAACTGTTCAAGCAGCATTGGCAACAGGAGCACCAGCTACAGCGTTCTCTTCAGTGAAAACTCCTGGTAAAGAAGTGCGACTGCGAATGTGCAGTACAAAATATGGTTCAGTGCGTTGCTGGATTGTATTCCACATTTCCAACGCCACCTCAAATAAAGGACGATAATCAATTTCAGGTAAAACAACCTTATCTAACTTTTTGGTCAAATATGCTACATCAGCAGAATCTGTGAGTGTTCACAGCTTGAGGGAACAACTGAAAAGCTGTGGTCATAGCTCACCATTCAACAATTTGAGATAATCCTGTTTTACATTTAAACACGTCGCCAATCACCATTGACTTTCCAAGTCACTGCAGCCTTCCTGTTTTTCCATCTGTAAAAACAGTTGGTCCATCAACAGGACTTTCCATGCTCAAATGTTTCTGACCAACAGGTACTTCTTAAAAAAACTTTTACAAGCAGTGACTTGGTAAATGATAAGACACTTGTCCTGTGAAAGCAGCCATAGCCGCTAGCAACTGATGATTGTGGGCAAGACACCACTCCAAATACTAATTCTGGACAGGCAAAAGAATTGTTTCAGGATCTCAGCCTAATAATTCAACAAGCCTTAATAATGATTTCAACAATCAGTTCAAAAAGAACCCTTTTAAAAATCTGTAGTAATTTTCACTCTATTCACTATGGCAATCCTGACCCCATCGATTTAAAGGAGCAGAGGTAATATATGGCCTTATAATTGCTTTTTGCCCTTCAGGATTTGTGATCAAAATATTTTAAGTGAAATTCCACCCACTGTGGTGCCTCCCTGCCCAACCACCCCAGTGTCACTTGTTTGCACCGGCCACTGTGGTGGCCACGAGTGTCGAGACACAATTACAATATCAGCTCCCGTCTCCAGCAGACCATTCACTTTTATTTGCCTAGGTCTTGCATTCTCAGAAGTCCAGGTGCACGCCAATGGAAGTCACTGAGCTGTCACTCATTGTGCCCAGCAAACTTGAGGCGTGCCAGGAGCGTCCCGAAGCCTCCGGTGCAACATAACCGATTTTCTCAAAAAAGGAACAATTCGAGCTAGGCAAGTCTCTTTAGGTATAGTAACTGGTGGATATTTAGTTGAAATCATAGCACAAATTTGTCCTGTGTAATCAGCATCAATTACCCCAACATGTACATTAAGTCCCATTAAGGTAGCACTAGATCTTCCAATTAGAAGAGCACTGAGACCTTTACCAATCGGTCCCCCTGCTTGCAAAGGTACTTCAACAGCATCATGAGTATTAATAGTTAGTGTGTCTGCGGTGGGTATATCAATCCCTGCTGAGCCAATTGCTGCCCCTGAGTATTGTTCACAAATGGATAACTTTGCAGTGCTGGGAGGGCCTGTGGTTGCTGGGGCATTTGTGTCCACACATGCCCCCACGCGTTCGTTCTGTGGTTTCCTGTAACAATTGTCCGTTTGCATGATATTTAGATTGACATTGTTTGGCAAAGTGACCATTCTTACCACATCTATTACAAGTAGGATTCATTTTAGACTTCACTTTCTGTTCAACATTTTTTGGAGACTGTGATCGTAAATGACCTTGTTCCCCACAGGAATGGTATTTTGGCAGAGGCCTTAGAGCTGCTGCTAATGCAGTCATTTTATGTTGAACTGTGCTGACTTTTGAACATGCTGTAACCATCTCAGGGACAGAGGGATCTCCTGGCAGCGCTTCAATCATTTTCCTGCAATCTTCCTTTGAGTTTTCTATGGCTAATTGTTTACATAGAATCTCCCTTAATTTTTCATCCTCTGCCTGTTTTTCAATTGCTGCAGCCATTTTTCTCACAACTTGCAGAAAAGGCTCTTTAAGACCTTGTTTTATAGTGACATATCTTGGTTTTGGAGCTGCCATTTCCATTCTCTTAGTCATAGCACTCATGCCTAATTGTTGAGCCTGTGTTAAAACCAGGGGATCCCACCGTGCCTGTAAATCTGGATTAGGAAAAGGCCCTTGACCAAGGAAAACATTATCTCCTACAGCATGACGAGGGTCCTGCTGAGGTAGTTGCATAATTTTTAAAGCTGTTTGTTCAGCTCATTGCCTCCAATTGTCTTCAAATGCTCCGTACGGCACTGGTTGAAACAAAACTCTAGCCAAATGCATAGTATCATAAGGAGACAGCAAATCTGTATTAACAATACTAATTAATTGCATTACTTCTGCAGAATTAATAACAAATTCAGCTACTTGAGTCTGAAGATCCTGCACAACCTTCCATGCAAAAACCTCATGACTATCATTTTGTCCTGAATTAGGAACTGCTTTAAACACAGGAAAAGCCATTTTATCATTAGCAACAGCTATATCAACAGCATCTGAGCCCTTTGGTGGCCCTATTCTCTCCACTAAATCCCAGTCTCCTATTTCCACTGCTTTTCTTTTAACATATTCTCAACACCAAAAAGAATGACAAACTGTTACATTACAATAACATGATCAGAAGGCAGAGCTTTTGAAACACCAAGCTTATGTCTATGACCAGTTTTACCAAGCTTATTTCGACTACCACTTCTACCAAGCTTTTCTCTATCACCAGTTTTGCAGCAAACAGAAGTATGCGTTAATTCAGACCTTTTCAACCCTGTCATTTCCTCGTTGTCACTATCAGAGTCAGAAGATAAAGGAGGAGAAAGAGCTAATATTTCCATGTGTTCGTGCAGTTCAGGATCACGAAGCAAGCAGCGGATGGCTCAATTTGCTTCTTTTTTAAGGTCATCTTAGCCAGCCCCTGTGCCAAGGACTCAGAGTCAGATTTAACATTAAGTTCAGCTAATTGCTCTATGGGTGAGGGGTACGTGGATTTAAAGCTTCTTGCAGACAAACACAGAGAAGCCTTATCAACCTGTTGCCCTCTTCCCGTAGCAACAGACCCAGAAACAATGTCTGCAGAAAAAATCCCAGCAGAACTCTCAGGCTGAGCTTCTCCCCTCCGTTGCTCCCTAGCAACTTCCAGTTCCTCCTCCAATTCCCTTTCTACCTCCTCCAAGTCTTTTTTGTCCAGCTCTGCTTTCCACTCCTTTAAGGTGTTATAAAGCAACCTCCAAGTAGGAGATAAATCTGCACTTGCTTTATCCCCATTCTGAATTACTTCCCAGAGTTTTTCTCCAACTTCTTTCCAAGCTCTAACACTAAAAGCAGTAGTTCCATCAGTCTTAACATTTTGAGACTTTGCCCATATTAAAATACTACGCAGAGCATAGTCCCTTCCTTTAACTCCTTTTCTTTTTGAGAAAGTTTTCCATGTAGATAAAACAATCTATTCTTCGCTTCTTAAATTATTTCCCATTCTTCCCAGTGCCTCACCTTCTTTCCAGGTTTCTGAATCAGGTCCGCACTGGCAGCTGAACCCCGCTGCTCTCAGCTTCGCTGGGCTCCAACCTCACTGCCCCTGGCCCGGCACTTCCGTTCACGTCAGGCAGCACCAAATGTCACCGTTAGGCTGGACGTGACATACACACCTGATCAGGGTCCAAGAAGAAAAAAGATTCTTATTCTGCGTGTTCTGCGGTTTATATACCCTTAACGAAGCGTCAAGCCCCTCGATAGGCAGGGAAGGTATTTTTGTTGCTCCGACCTCTTGAGAACATCTTGTCAGTATTTCTCCTGCTTTTCTAGCTCAGAGTACATCACCAATGTCAGTCCTTTTAAAGTGTCTCATAGAGCAATGTTTTTGGGGCCTTCCATTTTAATTGGCACAGGAAGCAGGGTATTCTTGAGGTGACATGGGACTTTTATACAGCAAGAAATGCTCATGACATAATAAGGGAGAAAAATAAGTTTTCATTCAAAGCTGCTGTTTCCTGGCAGAAAAGAAATGGAATCCCATGCAGAAGCTGATCTGAACTGCTCTCTACTGACAGACTTGCTAGAAGCGTCTATAGAAAGCTTGCCCAGCCCTCAAGAGAGATGGGGACTGAGGGAAACTGGCACAATCCCCAGTTACTTGTGGAAAAAACATAATCTTGGGTAGAAGAAAATTAAACATTCCCAGTAAAGGACCATGCCTGGTATCCATATGCATGGAGGTTTGACTCAGAGAGCTGAATGTTGCCTAACAGCTGGAAAAGGAGCTGAATCAGTTGCAAATTGCCTCAGAGCCTGAAACAATAGGCGGCCAGAGGCCAGAGCAGGAACTGAATGCTGGGATGAAGGCAGCCCCCAAAACAAGGGAAACCAGTGAAACAGGCTGGTCCAAAGCCAAAGAGCTTTAGAGTTGCAATTTAACACTGCTGGGGAAGGCCTGGAAGCAGCCTTTTCCAGACTCCAGCAACAGCCAGGCCTCCCTGACTGCAACCTCAGCCCCGCAGCCCTCGGCAGGGCTTGAATGCCTCAAAGCCCAACCCCAGCCCTCAGCCTAAACTCCGCCCGCCCCTCAAAAACACAGAGGCGGGACAGCCCAAAGGCGATGGCACCTTCCTCTGCTCCTTGCAGGAGAGCTTCCACTCTGCAAAGCCAATCTTCTTCCCTCCTTCTCATCCCCAGCCCTGCCCGCCGATAAAGAAGGAATTCACCAGTGTCCAGTAGTTGTACCACAGTCGGCAAGAAAAATGGTTGAATTGCGTGGGAAAATTAGCAATGATCCCAAAGAAAGTGAAATGGAGCATGTTTGGGGAACTTTGCTATTGCAGGGGGAATTAAATCAATCTTTTGGAGAAGGAAGCACATGGTGAAAAGCCCTGGTCTTTTGTCCGGCGAACAACCTATGGTGTGAAAAGTTTGGACCCCTTGGAGAGGGGAGCATAGGCGAGAACCCCCAAGCAATGCATGAGGAATGGCTGGTGCCCCATCCACCTCCTTCTGTGTTATTGTCATTTATTTCAAAATGTAAGGATCAAGGCTGAGAAAAGAAAATCTTGGCACCACCTCCACCAAGTGAGTTGGGAGAGGGTGGTGAATTCAAATACCCAAGAGGCTCTCTGGAAAGAAAATGGGGAATAAATGGAGACTCAGTTTCCATGTATTCTTAATGAACCTTTGCAAACCGCTCCTTGTGTTCCTCCTTCTGGCAGCCCTGGGCATTGAGCCTTGTCTGCCACCAGAGGCTGGAGGCTGAAATGCTGCCGCTAGAGAATCTGCGACCCTTAGGAGAAAATGCTGTTACTGTGGTGCAAGTTTGTTGTTTTGGTGTCACTAATAACCCTGAATGTTCAAGTAAATCCTCACCAGTTAGGAGACTGGGTGTATGTCCAGATCTGGAATCGAGAGCCACTTAAGCAGAGGTGGAAAGGACTTTTGATCCCATGGCCATGAGATTTACAGCTAAATTACACATAATTTACCTAAATTATGTGATTCAAGGTTGCTCTGGACACACGGAATTGTATTGGACAGTACAGGAAATGTGACTCCGCTGCAGATAAAGCTGCAATGCAACGTTTTCAAAGTGAAAACCATTAAATGGTTTCTCCTTCTGCTCATTTCCAGAGCAATGTCCCTAGCATGGCAGCATGGCTGTTTGTTCCTGAATTAGTCAAGCATGCTAGCAGGACCTTGTACCTAATGACTACAATAGCAAGTACGACTTTGAGTGCCAGAGGGTGGATGAGACCAAGAAAGCAAAGGGAGCCATGTCCTTTTCCCTAAGGACCTCTCTAACATCACACACAGACAACAAATACTACCTGAGCCTGGGAAAAGAAATTTTGCTTTCTGCACTTCAGTCCAAATTTGCAAACCAGAAAGCAACAGAATGTGTAGATCCAACAAAAACCCTATGTTATCTAAAACTGAAATGCTCAGAAGGCTGGTTGGCTACTCTAACTTGAGTTTGCCTACATGGTGCTAAGCATCCTCATCTGTATTCTTACAGTACTGGTAAATTTAAATAAGATAACTCTTGCCAAGCAAAGTTTTTATAGATTGTTCCTTTCTTGATGTCTTGTAAATTTCTTTTTACAGACTTTTAATGTTGGTTTGATTAAAGCATCCCCAGACTTTCTGTGGCAGAGAACACAAAAGAATACCAAGTGGATAGTTCCTCTGTATGAAGTAGGTCCAAGTGGGACTGAGTTTTCTTCTTTGAGAGGTGTTTCATGGAAAGATGAAGTGGTGACAGGTCTGAAGAACTGCCGTTCTTCACTGCACGGAGTGTTTAGGTGTTTTCATCTTGCTAAGTTTTAAGACATTGATGTTCATATGTTTTATAGAAGAAGTCTGTTGCAAGAAATCTTGCAAAATTTTTGTATTTTCTCTCAGGTTGCCACAGTGGGTGGGGAAGATGACTCCCTCAACTTATCTAAGGAAAATTTTTAAACTTCTTGCCATCTCCTGAGAGCAAAGTACAAGTTTCTCTAGCAAGGCAAGTATGTGTATTAATGGTAGGTGATGTGCAGAGCACAATTGTGCTGAAAAAGGCACATGGAACTGTTGGTGGCCCCTGGAAGCAGGGAGAAAATGGGCTGACAGAGGAGCAGAGGTGGCAGCTGGAAAGCTCTCTCCAGCTGTAGACAAAGAAGGCAGAAATGGTTAAACTGACAAAAGACAAGAAAGATTTTGGGTTGGAGAACCACGGAAGGGTTAGGTAAAGTCAGGAAAGGTATTTGGTCTGAAGCCAGTACCTTGACTGAAATTAGACCCTAATCATGTGTGTGTATGTCACATCCGACCTAACAGTAGCAGCACCTTCCCCTGGTGCCCTTCACCAAACACAAGAGTCCAAAGAAAAGGCTTCATGGGCCATCAGCCTGGAGGAGACCTTCTGGAGGGGCCGGGCACAGGTCTCCTGTGGGAGCAACAGAGTCGCTCCTCCAGCTGGATGGAGGGTGCCAAGCCTCCCGGTACAAATCAATAAAATAACTGGGTTGAGTGGCTTCAGATGGTAACCTACATTGGTTACCATCTATGAAACATGAATTACAACCAAAATGGGGGACTGGTAGTACAAGAGGAAAGTGGGGGCAAGGTTGAGGGCTGTCAGAAAATGGGCTAAGATAGAATCCAGGGCGGCATGGCCAGTGCGACCCTGGCAAGGGGACAGAAAAGGAGGGGAGATGGCAGATGGCTGGTGGCTCGCCTATGCTCTTGAGCAGGTTCCATCTCCCATCCTGTCTTTCTCAAGGATAGTGGGTCCAGGAAAGTGGGGGTGGAACACAAAAACTGGGAAAGGAAGTCTGTTAAAATTTGCGCAACTGAAATTTAAATTTCAATGGTACGCAAATATACCGTCAGTTACCACCAAACATCTCAAAGCGAATGATTTTCAATACTCACTGTATCGAACATATATTGAAAGGAAAAACAGGAGTCCATGGGAGAGGATAAAGTCCAAGGGACAATCTTCTAGGCCATAGCCCCAGGAAGTCCCTTAGCAGGCCCACAGGCCTCCCAGTGGCTCACACAGATCCAAACTGCACAAGTTTTCACTCCCTCATGTTGGCCTCAGTTCCCGCGGCAGAACTTGCCTTCCCGCTGGACACTCACCTGTGCCCAAGCCTGTGCAGAAGCTCGGCTCCCTCCCCCTCTGCCCACAGCCACAGCAGCATCCCCAGCAGTGACACCACTGCTCTGCTCCATTTTGCCCTACTCTGCTCCTCTAGTCACAGCTGCAAGCCTGTATCTCCACACGAGGTTGTGGCCTGGAGGCAATGAGGGAAGAAGACCTTTGCACGCTTCCAAACCGTGCCACAAAACCATCCATGGGTCTTCCCACATAGAAGAAAGACCTGACTTTTCAGAAGCAAATTTAGAGCTTATTCACCAGGTGAGAAGAAAGAGAAGCTTCCAGCACAGGGAAGGTTTTATTTATTAGAGAATTTATTTTGACTATCACTCTAAAAAAACTACAAACTGTGAGCTATAAACTAGTAACTTCAAACCATTAGCTATAAACAACAAACTTCAAACTACAATCTATAACTACAAACTACAAACTCCTAAAAACAGCAGTGGCCTCTTCCAGGGCTAGTATCTTCTTTCAGCCATAATCTGCTGCGTTGCCATGATCAGAGGCGTCAGGTCGGAGGTCGGCTTGGCTGATGTTACAAATGGATGCTGCCCAAAGAGTAAAAGAAGACATGAACTTCTGCTTTCCTCTCAGGCTGAAACAGGCTTTCTCTGGCTACCAGAAAGATACAGAAAGCAGAAAGGAGGGCATTCTGGGCACCTCTCTCTCCACATTCAGGACCTTGCTAGATGAGGCAACCGTGGCTCCCAATCCCACAAATCCATTAATCCAGCTGCCTTCAGCCTAAGGAGATTTGCTCTAGGTGACCTTGAAAGGCTCCTTCCAAGGCATCCCAGGCCAGGATTCTCCTTTGTTCTCCCTTGAAAATCCCCCAGACTGGAGATTCTTAGGAGCAGGGCCCATCAGACGCCTTGGACTTGAGCAGATGAGGAGCCCCTGGCAGCAGGCAGCTGGAGCAGCCTGCAGCCGCTTTGCCCTTTACCTGCAGAAGTTCCTGGGCAGACCAGCGCCTGTCCTCGTCCCTCTCCAGGCAGCAGTGCAGAAAGTCTCGCAACCATGCGGACTGTTGCCTGGGCTTCTGCAGCTTTGGCCTGGCCCCGCTGCTGATCAGCTGCTGAACCTAGAGGAGAAGGAAATGCCACACTCTACCTGTCTCCTTCCCACCCCAAACTGCTCACACAGACCCCACTGGATGGGCTCCACTCTCCAGTGGCACTTTACTCCCTGACAGGCTGGGTGATAACTTTGCTACCCCTACTGAAAGAACCCAAAGCCAGAGCCAGCCCTAGCCAGTCCAATATGCAAAGGCTCTTGCCTTCAGCCCTGATTTCACTGGCTGATGGAATTAGGAGCAACTGCATCAGCAAAAGCACACTTGGCTTCTCTGAGCACTGACACCAGCTCCACAGGCCACTTGGAAGACGGACTTCCGTCTCACTCTACTCTTTCCAAGGATTATTCCATAAAATGCAGCTCAGCACTGCTCACTGCTGCCTTAGGCAAAGCTTGCGTCAAGCAAAAGGCATCACGATTTTTTGTGCTGTTTCTGCACTGAAATGGCAAGGGGATGATCTGGACAAGGAGCACGAGAGAATGTGCAGCCTGGAACCTCTCTTTTTCCGGTGTTAGCAAGCTTCCCAGGCAGAAGAATGGGAGCAGATTTGGTTCCAGTGACAGCAGTATCTGAGAGCAGTTGCAGCGCACCGTGCGGGAGGTTTTCATCCGGTAAGGAGGCGCTCCTTCCACCATCTCGATCCCCACAATGCCAAAGGACCAGATGTCCACTTTGGGGCCATAGAGCTTCCTGGTGAAGATTTCGGGCGCCATCCAGTAAGTGGTCCCAACAGCTGATCTCCGTCTGCTCTGTTCGGCGGTGAGCTGAGCAGCAAGGCCAAAATCAGCTGAGGAGAAAAAACAAGCCAGCGTGAATGAGGAAAGCAAACCAAAGAACTCCCCAGAGTAGCAATGTCCAAGTAGGCAGCGTGGAACCCAGCTGCCATAAAGGGGCCATGCTGCCATTCCTCAGGCCTGCAGCTGAGGAAATCCGGAACTGGCCACTTAGCAAAAGCCCCCAGTTTCAGGCAGTGGCTTTTAGTGCCCTGAAGCTATTAGACTGTAAGTGCCTTGCTTGGGAAGGGACACACACACACAACCCAAAGCCACTCCTGAGCCCTTGTTCCCAGCAACACCTCCCTGCCCCTTGTGGCTGTGCTCTGCGCTTGCAGCAGGGCAGCCTGCACTGCCACAGGCACCACTGAAGGGAACCGGCAGCCACCCAAAGGCAGCCCCACACCGCAACCTGCCACGGCTGAGCCTGGCCAACAGCACCCACCCAACTTGACAGATCCGTCCAGACCCAGGAGAATGTTGTGGCTTTTGACGTCTCGGTGGATGACTTGCTTGGAGTGAAGGAAATCCAGGCCTTGCAGGCACTGCGAGAGGAAAAAGAAACACCAGCCTAAGTGGATTTCATGCCACAAGAAGGGACGTGGCACATCTGCAAGACTGCAACATTCCTGGGGGATGCTAAGCCATGGCAGGACAGGCTGCTGGCAAGGGCAAGAGCTTGCTGCTCCAACACGAGCACAGCAGGGCCTCTCTAAGTGAGGGTGTGTTTGCTTCTGGAAGAGAAAGGGCAATTGTTCCTCCAGCCAGTGCCCTGCAAACACAAACTGAAGGAGCACTGCTGCAGTGGCTGTGTGCTCTCTCCAGCCAGACAACAGGGGATGCTTTTGCAAACACCACTTTGGGTGTAAGGCTCTCCCTTTGAGGCTGAGCTCTCTGAGAGTCCGCTGAGGATCTCTTTGTCTTTGCCACTTGTTCGACATTGCACTACCAGCACCTCTGCCCTTCTGGGGAAGGAATGCAGCACACACAGGCTCCAGGCAAGTGTTTAGAGAGGCAAATGCAAAGACACTAGAAGAAGGGCAGGGACACTGGCAGGAACTTCAGATGCTCTTGCTACTGCCAGTCATAAGAGAAAGGCAGAAAGGAGGCTCAGAAGATGAAATCTTTCTTCTCCTTATCACCCATGTGGAAGGACCATCCTGACCAAGGCATGGGAAGCACAAACGCCATCCCTTACCTCCCGAGAGACAGCTGCTATCTCTCCTTCTGCCATACGAGTCTCCCTGATGACATCGTGTAAGGAACCTCCATCCATGTATTCCATCACGAGCCAGAGTTCCTCGTCCAGCAGGTAGCTGAAAGGAGGAAACAACAGCCTGGAGATGAATGCGTGCACTTACACCACCGGATTGATTCTGGTTTCTGTGTCTCTCTCCGAGGAAGACAGGAAGAAGTGAGGAATCATTCACTGCGCTCTACAGACCTTGGAATCTAGACGGTCTAAAAGACTGCTTGGTATCCACACCAAGGCAACAGGCCAAGGGAAACACAATCTAGAGCGCGTTGTCAACACTTCAGATCCATGGGGAAACAATCAAAGCCCAAACCCAACAAAACAATGTGGAGAGAGGACAGGAACTTTGAGGCTGCTGGCTCAGTAAGATGGGCCCAAGTCCAGTCTTTCAAAGCGCCCTTCAAACTCAGCATGCCAGGAAAAATTAATGCAGCTCCAATGCAATCTCCTCCCAAGATGCTGTAGATCAGCCCAGAAACAGGAAATAACAGCTCCATCCTCTGCCAGCAACCAAAGGAGTGGCGGAACCTCTGGCTTGCAGGATGTGAATGACCTTTCCTGGCAGAACTGCAGAACCACTCACCTGTCTAGATAGTTCACAAGGTTGGCGTGCTTATTGCCACGCATGACCTGGATTTCATTCAGGCACAGTTCACTGCCGCTCTCTTGCCCGAGACTAATTTTCTTTATGGCCACCTAAAACCACATAGAAAACCATGAAGCAAAGAAGTCTGTGGCACAGGACCACAAGGGCAACATGGAGACAGTGATTATGGGATGATAGTGCTGGGCTGGGCCCAGCTGCCTTGTGACTGGACATCAGACCACATGCTTGGGCACCTCCCAGGACACAGAGCCACATTCCCTTTGCCTGGTAAACCTGGGAGAAACACCGTCTAAGCTCTCCACCTCAAAGCTCTAACAACACTCACTGTGCACAGGGCCAGTCTTCCCCCAGGTCTTCCCCCGGGTCTCATTGCCATTTTCATTCACACACCCCTCGCAAGCAGGAAGCCATTTGGTGCCAGCAAAAATGCAGCAAAACTGCCGCGAAGCCTTTGGCACTTCTAGGGGGCTTGATCATTACTCCAGCAACCACTGGCATGCTCCCTTGCACAACCACAAAGCAAACTCTTACAGACATGGCAGATGAGATGCTGCCTAAAAACATCCTGAGAGCTATTCCCCCTAGGAAATACAAACCTACATTCTTAGCACAAAATATGCCATCATGATGAAAACATCATTAAGGACACCTGCACAAAACACAATCCTAGCACTGCCTTTCTTCAGGAATTTTCATTTCACTCCACTAAAATCCTTTCCTTCACACTACTGACCTTTGCAATTACTGCCCGACTGTAAAAAGAAATAACCCATGCCTTGATCTTCTAGGGATGTACACCAGGCTGCGAACAGGGCTTAGGCCCTTGAGAGACTCCTTGCAGACCTCTCTCTCTAAGCACAGTTCCCAGGGCAGCACTGCAGGTGGCTACAGAACTACCAGCACGATTCCCATGTGTTAGCTAACAGCCAGAAATGAGAATTCAGGAACGCTGCAGCCCCAAAGAGCAGTGCCATGCTCTGAGACACCACCTGGGCACTAAGAGCCAGCCAGCGTGTCTCCTGTGACAGACAGAGCGCCTGGCCTCCTTGCATTCCCCGGGGCAGCTGAGAAGGACAAAATCTGTCCCCACTGTATTTGGCAGGCAGACACTGCTCTGCACTTCACTGGCCTTTGCAGCAAAGCTCTGCTGGCCACCCAAAGCTCAGCCACAGCTCACAGCACAGGCGAGGGCACTCGACAGCTGCGGAAGCTGCGGCGCTGCGTGACACTTACCTCTTCTCCTGTGGCAGCCTCCACTGCCATGCACACCGTGCCGAAACCCCTAGAAACAAAAAGGCAGCGGAGAAAGAAGAAGTCCTTTAGTCCCTGCAAGTGCAGTCCAATGGGAAAAAAGTCCTGGGGCAAACACTAAATGGAACACAACAGATTCTCATCTGGGTCTTTTCCCCCTTTTTCTCTTTCTCTATCTGTGCATGTGTGAGATATTTCCAGGAACTTGCCAGTTGGGCCTTCTCACACCTCTCCATAGAGTCTGTCTGCCAAACTCAAGCACCAGCACTCAGGCCTTCTGAGAAGCCTGAAGCCATTGGAGGAAAGCCTCTAGACACAGATCCCTTTATCCCTTTTTCAGCTTGCAAGGAAATGAGTGCCCAGCCACAGCTGCAGCCACAGCCAGAGCAGGGAAAGGCTTCCATCGCTGCACACACAAATGGAGAAGTCCTCAAAACACAGGACCCCTCAACTGCTGTGTTCTGAGTCCTGAGTCTGTGGCAGCTGCTTCTCTTTGGTGCACCAGACACAGGGAGGACTCTACTTTTCTGAGGACTTCTTGTACATTTGGCTTCTCACAGAGAAAATGTTGCAAATCAGCCCCATTTCCAGTCAGCAGGGCCTAAACCCCACAGGATCCACCAAGGGGTCTGCCATCAGGCAGATGATGCCTTTTCCTCGAGAGGGCATTGGCACCGGGCATTGCTCTGAAGCTTTGTCTTTTGCCACCTCAGCTAGAAAAGAGAGCTGCTTCTTCCATTTTTGCTCTTGGCTTCTGGACTAGGTGGTGGTCATCCTGACAACTGAACCTTGTTTTCAGCAAAATACTGGAAAGAAATGTTACCCGGAGCTGTTCCCTGACAGCTGTCAGCTGCTCACTTGACCTTGGAGGACAGGAAGTTTCTCCTCCTTTCATTCCCACACATTCTGTATTCTTCTGAGACATGCAAAAATGGTTTCTCCTACAAAAAGCGGCAAACAGGCGCAACACTTTTGAGGGACAGGAGCTCTGCCAGGTGCTGCTCTTTGCCGCAGAAAAGACATTGCCAGCATCCAGGTGTCTTTGCCGTGCCTTTGCACTACAGCTATAAATGCTGACCCGTACTGAGAGATCATCAGGCATCATCTTAACGCAGTGTCTGAACAGCTTTGGAGCTTGCCTGAAATCGCTCTGGGGAGATGTGACACCAGCAAAATGCACGGGCCCTCCTTTAGAAGAAGGAACTATGGCTGCACTCACCCTTTGCCAATAGTTTCCAGTTCTGTGTATTCAGCCTCAGGATCTCCCTGGCTCACCAGCATCTCTGTGAAAATCCCAAGGAAAGATGCTCACTTCAAAAGACATGCCACTCTGCAGCAGATCAGAAAGGCAGCCCCACGCTCCAGGACACTGGGCCCTTTCAACTCAGGCAGTCGGGAAACAACACCACCGCACCAGCACCACCTCCAAAACAACTGCAGCCAGACAAGCAGCCCTGCAGCACAGATGGCATGCACAAAACTAAAAGTCCAAACTAACATCTAAGCACATGCAGAAAGAGGCAGAGGAGACGGGGATCAGAAAACTGTAAGCAAGAGAGGTGATTGCTGTCTAGAAATTTAAAGGGCAGCAGGAAATACAAAACCTTTCTGTTCTTGGCAATGAACATGCTGTGACATTCAACAAATGATTTAATCTTTGCAAACATCAAAGGCATCCTGTCTTCTGGAATCAATTGTTATCAACAGCTGCCCTTTCCAGAACAGGAAGAATAGTGCAAAGTACTTCCCGCAGGACCACAAACAATGGCCTGCTGCCTTTCAGGAGCAGCAGCTCATGTTCCAGCCTACTGTTTTGGGCCTTAGGAATGAGGTTGCTCAGCCTTTAGGACAGGCTGAGTTCTGAAGATGACTTTGGCCATGCCCCACAGGAGCTCCTTGAGGCCTCCTCATTTGCTGGGTGATGGCCTCCTGCTCAGCCAGAAACAATCTCTGGTTTGCCTTTTGCCTCCAGAGAAGCTCAAGCAAAGCCAAACCAGGCTGAGCTTCTCTCAGAGGCAGCAGCAACAGCCCGGTGACCCCTCACCACCTCAAAGCACAACAGCAGGTCCTGCGTGGAGGCCTCAGGACGCAGCACTCAGCTGAGGAGCAACAGGAGGCGGGACAGCTCATGCCCACACACGCACACACAAGGCACTGCTCCAGCACACAAGGATCACAAAGGACGTACTCAGCATGGCCAGGCACCTGTCCTCTGTCCCCTCTCCCAGCTGCTCTCTGCTGCCAGAGGAGCTGGTCGTGCTCCAGATGCACGAGCTGCTCATTCTCGACTTGCCAGCCTGGGGACTGGAGGCTTCTTCAGAGCCCTCTGCTGCAGCTCGTGCAGGTGCCAGGACAGAGGAGGTGGAGCTCTGGGACAAGAAATGAAGGAGGGTCACAAATGTGCCTGGCAGAGATGCCCCTCCCATCCCATTCCAAATGCAAGGCCCTAGGAAGATGCTGCTGGCCACATCCAGGGCTCTTCACCTCTCAGCTTTTGCAGCCTGCTTCTCCAGCTCAAGGCCCAAGATCCAAAGGCTGCTTTTACAGGAGGGACAAAATGACACCACAGACACTGCTAACCAAAGCAGGCACTTACTGATGTTGTTTGCTCTGGCCCTGGGCTGACAGCAGGGGCAGCTTCATTGGCACCTTCCTCCTCGTCAGCCTCGTCCTCGGCTACAGAGGCAGCTGGAGCAGGTGCTGACGCTGCCCTTCTGCTCTGTGGACACACAGCAGCATGAGGAACAGGAAAGAACCTGTCAATCAGAACCTTACCTATATTCACCTACAGGCCCTGCTGCACCTCAGCTCTTCCTTTAGCTACTGACAGCTGCTCTCTGAAGAGGGCCAGCTCCCTCCTGGCAACAGTGTCTCCTCATATCCCGCAAGCTTCTGAATTGCACCTTTGCACTGCTCCCTTCAGTGGGGACAGGAAGCCTGCACAGCCACTGGGCACCAAGGGCTTCACTTGTACCCCAGGAGCATCCAAAGACATCCTAATGCTGCCTCTTGTCTCTTGCTAAGGCAAATTCAAAGCTCCTTTTACAACAGTAGGAAGGGGATGCCTAAACTTCTACCTTCCACACCCCTTTTGCAGGCCTCACTGCCTGGGGGAAGGGCTGGAAAGATTCCAGCCCTCAGCATCTTCAGCCAGGCATGGGAGGTGCTGTCGGATCAGAAACTTGCAGCTATGCTTTGCTCCAGCCACAGGTCTACCCAGAGCTGCCACTTACTGATGCTGGATGCTCAGGCCCTGCAGTGGCAGCAGGTGCAGTTTGCGGGGCATCTTCCGCCCCTTCGGCCTCTTCTCCAGGAAGACACGCAGCCACAGGAGGCTCCAAGGTTGGTTTTGGGCTCTGCAGACAGACAGCAGCATGAGGGACACGTCACCTTCTTTTTATGCAGCTCTAGACCCAGATGCACTAAGGAGAAATCATCTGCAGGGAAATGGGATTCTGAGTTGCTCAAACTCAAGTAAAATGGGCCAACGAGATGGGACTGCACTCTCTTGTACATGAGAAATTCCATCATGGCCTAAAGCACTCAGCAGCCCCACTTCAGCTGCTTCAAAGCTCTGGAAAGGAACTGGACAGAACAGCCCGCGATCCCCCTGCTGCTTCAGAGGCTGCAAAGAGCCTGGACTGTACTTTCATTCATCCAGCCAGGCTGGCCCTGGACTGCAACAGACCCAGCTCACAGCGTGCTCCACAATTGTCAAATGTTACCAACACCAGAGGCTCCTTTGCCACTCACCCAAAGAGTGGATTCTCTCCAGACATGGGTGATGTGACCTGCAACACACAAGGGAAAAAGAACCAGGTGCTGTAAGAAAACTGCCTGTGCTGGGCAAGCCCACCAAAAAGTCAACCCAAAGACAGAGCATTGTGCTTTCACTACATCACTCCAGCAGCAACCCTTGTGGCACACAGCAAGCAAGACAGCAGCACAAAATACTGCCTGGTGTCTACCGTTTGTCCTCTCTGGCCACTCAACCCATAGAAACCTGAGATTGAGAAAGTCCCAGGGGTTCAGTCATTGCTTCTGCCCCAGCCCACCCAGCAGCACCTACTGTACTTCAGTTTTCTCAAGTCATTGCTTGCAGCAATTGCCATCAGCTTACTGAAAACCTTTCCCCAGAGAGGCTACAGGTCCCCTTAGCCATGCTGGCAGTTCTATCGTGACACTGCACAGGAACAGCTCCTGTGTTCAGGAGCATACAAGAACTCCTCTGAAATGTCTATCTCTGAGGCCTTTTCCAAGTGCATTCTGTGATTTCATCACAGAACGGATGGCTCTGTAAGTGCACAGGAAGTGTCAAGTTCTACAGGCACATGCTGGGATGAGGGAATGCACACAGGAAGACTTGAACTGAGGCACATTCCCTCAGTCCTGGAGAGCAGTGCACAGCATTTACAAGGACTCCTGCCAAGCTCTCCCAGTCTTTCTATCTTGGAAGTTGTCTTGCTTGAGCCAGCAAACTGAGGAGACTCCAGACTCCATTGCCACAGGCTATGGCACGGCAGGAGCGGAACCCCTGCAGGCTACATTACAAATGCTGCCCACGCCCCACTGGCTAGAGACACCCCCTTCTCAGCTGCAGCTGTGGGCAGTGGCTTTACCCAGCTAAAGGCCTCTTTGTGGCATTTGGGTTTCCATATGCTGCACTGAACAAAGACGTCTACTTACGTGCCAGGTGGGTGAAAAAGTACCCAGAATAAGCCACGGAAAAAGCCGTGACAGCTGCAGCACACACTCCCTCCATGGCTCGAGCAGCGCTGCTCAAGTCTGTGCCAGACAACGCCTGTTGGAGAAAATGAAAAAATTCCGAGTCCTGCTGGCAGAGACCTTGTTGATGCGCAGGTTCTGCCTGCAGTGAGCGTGCCACAGAGCTGCTCTGCACACTGAGCCCTTCCGGGCCTCGGCACAGCAACTTTGCCTGACAACGCTGCGATGCGGCCGCTGACATCACAAGAGCAGTGCCCTAGGCTGCTTTGTGAGCTCATGCACAGAACCAGACCTTCTCTACAGCTAATGCCAACAAAAGCCTGCAAAGTTCTCCTCTGCTACAAGGCAACACAAAAAGCCCTCCTAGTCCATAACCTCTTGCTCAAGGCATCAAAGAGTAAAAGCACACTAAGCCCCTGTAGCCCACGCTGAGAAGCTGAGCACTGAGAAGGGACCAGGATGTGAGGAACCACTTTAGTGCTCTCTGGCCACTATTGCTTCTGAGCAAAATCCAGAAGGCTGCTTCCAGCTGGACCTTCCTTAGTTCTAGAAAGCAGCAAACAAGGACAAGCACTACTTCAATTACATTTAGCGCTTTCCTCTATGTAGAGTGTAAAGCTCGGTTTGAATAATGAAGGAGACTTCAATTTGAGGCCATGGGAAAACCTTTTTTTGTTAGGGTGAGCCAGAGCTCCCACCAATGGTCCTCTTGTTCAATTATTCAAATTATTACGAGAAAGTTCTGGTTTCTCTGCATGACCTCTGGGTAATTTTTGCTGCATTAATTGTAATATTCCAAATCACTCTTTCCTGTTGGATCCATTCTTCAAACCCCACAGGGACCCCTTCCTTTTTGGGAATGTATAATTATCCCTACAGACCCTGGACTCCGGCTTTATCTGCTTCATTCTTTGTAGCGTGCACGCTGATTAGTTTGTTGTTTTGCTATTTCATGAAAGTTTCTTTTCTAAACAACTGGATCAAGCAGTCTTACTCATTAAAGTCGCCAGAGCCAGTTCCCAGGGAAGCCACTGGCCAACTATCCAGTCTAGGACCAGAGGGCTTCCCCTCTTGTTATGAATATGAACGAGGCCAAACTTTCTCTGGAGAAAGAGGTTCTCGTTTATTAAAATAGCTGCAAGGAATGGGGTACCTAGGATAAGCCCGAGCATCCACACAGCCAGCCAAAACCAGAACAGTGTGCTATCTCCAAGTGCATTGGGTTCTCCCCAGAAAACAAGTTTCCCAAAAGAAAAACCCCAACCCAACAAAAATTCCCTGATTTATAGTCGTCTTTGAGCCCAGGATTGGTCCATTTTGGATCTGCATGGTCACTGGTCCTTTTCTAGGCTTCCCATTGCTCTTTAATGGCATTCATTCTGGACCAATTGTTTCTGTAGGGCTTCAAATTATTAGTCACATCTTCTATCCAATCCCTCTTTGACCTTGCCTTGCCCCGCCAGACTGCCCTTCCACCACACCCTGGACGTTTCTCCTAGAACATTCTAATAACCACCCCCCGCCCCCCTCTTAACATAATCCAATTAATATAACATAATTAATACAATATAATTGAACTATACACTAATTTAACATAACCTAACTTTTACTTACAACATCTCCCTCCTCTAAAACTTTTTTGGGCTTTAGCCTGCATCAACCTCTTCACAGTCTCTTGACACTTATTTAATTAGTTTTTCACCAGTCCTTTAATCAGTGCTTTAACATGTTCCTCTTCAATCGTGTATAGTGGTCTCAACGTCTGGTAAATCTGGTTCATAAACTCCATATCTTCTCCTTTAATCAGTTTCTTTTCCGAACCAATCCATTTTTCTTTCATAGGGTATTCCCCCAATAATTTCTGTTTAAAAGTTCCCTATATTTTCCAGTAGCCAATACACTTTGCCCTCCTCTATACAGGTTGGTAAGGGTAAAGGTGGATACAATTGGGGCTCAGATTCTACTGTGTTCTGAGGACGGCAGTGCGAGACTCTCCTGCATACAGAGGATGATAGCATTTTTCACACTCTTGTATCTCCCCTTTATTGATGCTGATAGGTAGGAGGATCAAGAGAACTAGGCGTCTGTTACAGGCTACTCTCTCATTCACTGATCCCGTCCGCAGAGGATCAGTGAATCTTTTTGGCAAGAGTATATCCTGATCTGGTCTTGCCCCCGCTGTCTTCTCTTTCCTTACTACTGTGATGTTCTTACTGGTTACTGTTGCAGGATCTACTTCCCCTTTTGTATCAACCTGTTCTTTCTTTCTTTTAGGGCATGGGATAATGCTCTATCCCTTCTCAGATCACAGGATCTGTAACAGGGAAAACCAGAGATTAAAACATGTTCTTGATAATTCATATAGTCTCATTCCCATATATAAATACCATTTCCTTAAGTTAAAAGAATGTTAAAAACTTCTCAATTCAATATCTTTTAATAAATCGAACAGAGTTCTTATTATAACTTCTAGCTTATGCGGTTCTTATGGTGTTCCTGATGTCTTCTTTAATATATGTGTAGTGGGAGATCATCCCTCAGGAGCAGCAAAACCGGCCCTTTTACTCTGGTGACATGTGTCCATCCTCCTTCTTGCATCCTTGTGGCTGATTCTGTGATGAGTAAAACTTGAAAAGGACCTTCCCATTTTGGAGTTAGTGGTTGTTCTTTCCACGTCTTTATTAACACCCAGTCACCAGGCTGGAATTTGTGGATTTTAAAATCAATAGGAGTAGTTTGAGGAAGGTATCCCTTGTTCCTTAACTCCTCTAAAGTGGAGGTTATAGTCTTTATATATTCTCACGCCTAATTCTCCTTCTTCATACGATCTTGTATTACCTGCAGTAGTTAGGAAAGGGAAGCCAAACATCATCTCCTATGGAGAAATCCCTATATCTGCCCTTGGGTTAGTCCTTATTCTCAAAAATGCCAGAGGGAGACATCTTAACCAATTTGTTTTTGTTTCTTCTGGTAATTTTGTGGGAGTTATCCTAAGAGTCTGGTTCATTTTCTCTACTCTTCCGGAACTTTGAGGTCTCCATGGGGTATGAAATCTCCAGATGATATTTAAGGCCTCCGTTATTTGTTGTAATATTTTGGCAGTTGTAATATTTTGGCAGGACCTCTATCAGAGTCAAAAGTATTAATCATTCCATATTGGGGTACGATTTGTTCTAAAAAGATTTTACTTACAGTCTCAGCCGTTGTGTTTGTGGTTGGGTATGCATCTACCCAATGAGCTAGATGATCTATTATCACCAGTAAATACTTCTCTCTCTGTACTTGTGGTAATTCTGTAAAGTCTATCTGTACACATTGAAATGGCCTTTTGGCTAATTCTCTACCTCCTTGAGGTAATTTTCTCATTACTTTGCTATTTATCTTCTGACAGACCATGCACTCTCCAGTTATGATCTTGGCAATTTCCCACACCCCGATAAGTTCTCATAAAGTGATCGTGTACAGCTTGAGTGGGTTGGGGCATGTAGGTCGCCAAATATCTTTCTGGTTAATGCCTTGTTTAAGACTTGTCTACCATCTGGCATGCTCCATTCTCTTTTTCTGTTTTGGACTGCACCATGTTTTAGTAATTCCTCTTGTCCTTTTTCATTAAATTTTCTTGATCTTCCTCATTCCCATCTCCTACTCCATTTAACCTGAAGATCTTTTCCGAATCCTCTAGAGCGGCCTTTTTTGCAGTTACGTCAGCCAAGTTGTTCCCTTTTATTTCTCTAGTGTGGCCTTTTTGATGTCCCTTTATATGTACCACTGCAATTTCTTTTGGTCCTTCCAAGGCTTCTAACACTGCCTTTATGAGGCCTTCATGAATTAGGGTTTTCCCTTTGAGTGGACAAATCCTCTCTCTGCCCAGATCTTCCCAAAAGTAGGTACTACCCCATAGGCACATTTAGAGTCAGTGAATATGGTACCACTCCTTTGACCAAGCCATTTTAGCCCTTTTAATCATGCATATAGTTCGCAGCATTGTGCAGACCAACTACTGGGGAGCTTTCCTTTTCCTATGACTGTCATCGTATGTCCATTTACAAGAGCATACCCTGATACTCGCTTGTCATCTTCTACCCGTGATGAACCATCTATAAACAGTATGTCTCCTTCAGGTAAAGGTAGTTCTAATAAATCTTCTCTAACTTTTGCCTGCAAATCTAGGATTTCAAGGCAGTAATTTTCTCACAACTGGTTTTGGTTTTGGTGCTGGTGATGATAGTATTCCTTTCATTCGGTCAGCAGCTAATCTCGTATATCCTTTCCCAATTAGATGGCCTAGATCCTTTACTTCTGGTTCCACAAATTGTAACTTTCTTTTAGATACTCTTAACCCCTTTTCCCCTAGGACGTTCAGTAAATTAACAGTTGTTGTTTGTACCTCTTCTTTCTGTAGTGGGAGATCATCCCTCAGGTGCAGATAACACCCCAGAAATTAACAGATCATCTACATACTGTAGGATTTGAGATCCTTTTGCAGGTATACACTCTTTCATTAGTTCTTCCTGGGTTTGACCCAATAGCTTTGGTGACTCTGTGAATCCCTGAGGCAATCTTGTCCATTGTAATTGTTGTTTTCTCCCGGTTTCCTCCTCTTCCCATTCAAACGCAAACCATTTTCTACTTTCTTTCTCAAGCGGTCAGGACCAAAATGCATCTTTTACATCTATAACACTAAACCATTCATGTCTCCATGGTACTTTGCTCAAAAAGTTATAGGCGTTGGCTGGATACTACTGGATATTGAGGAACAGTTTGCCTATTTACTTCTTGTAAATCTTGGACTAATCTGTAGGTGCCATCGGGTTTCTTTATGGGTCATATTGGGGTGTTATGTGGAGACATGCATGGTTCTAAAATTTGTCTTTAACTAAGTCTTTAATTACAGGTGTTAATCCCTGTGTTCCATTCTATGGAAATTGGACATTGTTTAACACTTATTGAGGGAATGTCAGGTTTCATTTTGATTTCTATGGCTGGAATTTCCAACAGTCCATGACCCCCTCCTTCTTCCTGCACTCTCGGATCTATCTCTCTCTCATCTTCTACTTTAAAAACCATCATTTTCACTACCATACGTTTTCCTTCAGGGTCTACCCCTATTCTTAAGTGCGCTTGTAAATCCCGGCCTAAGAGGTCAGAGTCTAATTCAGGTATATACAGCAGGTCAGCACAGCCTTCTCTGAAACTTCCTTTTATAGGTACTTCTTCAATAATGGGTACTTCAAAAGGCTTATTCTCAGCACCTTTAACTTTACAGGTTTGGTTCCTTAATTTGCATCCCTTGGCAATCTTTGACATACTTGAACAATCTGCTCCAGTATCCACTAAAAACTCCATTTCCTCATTCTGGGGGCAAATTTCTATGTTGACCAGGAGCTCCTTTTGATGTCCAATATCATCCCTCAGAGCATAGAGCCCCTGACACCCCTAGTCCTCTCCTTTCAGCCTTTGTGCCTAAGGTGTCTTGTTCCTGAGCAATAGCCTCATCCATCTTTCTTTTGATGCAGAAATTTCTGGTGTGTCCTTTCTTACCACAATAAAAGCATATGATTTCTGCCCAAGGTGGTCTTCTCTTGGGCCAAGGGCACTTATTATCTCTGGCTCACACCTTCTACTTGGCTGATCTTTAAACCCACTTCTTCTTGGACCTATGTACTCCCTTTTTCCATCTCCCAGTGACTCACTAGTCTCAAATCTAGCACTCTCTCTAGCTACTGCTACCATCATTTTTGCTTTTGTCCATGTCTTCTCCTCATCCCTCTTTAGATGTACATTTTGCCCCTCTCTCTCATAACGCGTTCATTCCTTTTTCCTGCCAATCATCTAACTTTTCCATTTTCCACCCAGGCCTTAGCTACCAATTGAATTTTAACTAAAACTTGTCCCACTGGACTATCTGGATCCACACTTGAGTATAACTGAAAGTTTCTTTTCAATCTTTCTAACCAGGCTCTGGGTGATTCATCTCGCTCCTGTTGACTATCAAATGCCAATCTTGCCTTAATCATTCTAGGGACTGCCTCTCTTATCCCTCTTACAATTAATGTCCTATATTGCCTCATACTCGCTCTTCCCTCTTCCTGGTTAGGATCCCAGTTAGATGGGTTAATAGGCATTTTATCGTCCCCTCCAGGACCCCCCTCTATTTTCTCTTACCCAAGCTCTCATAGCTGTGGTACGAATCATTTGTATTTCTTCGGAAGAGAAGAATATTTCTAGGATAGATGTTCATTCCTCCCACGTCAAGATGTTAGGCCCTAAGAATTGGCCTAACTGTTGGGAGATGCCTATTGGGACTTCTAAGAAAGTTTTAATTTCTTTCTTAAATTTTCTAACTTCAGAGGCAGTCAGTGGTGCGTTCACAAAGCCAATACTTCCCCTGCTTCCTCCCATAGGCACTTCCCTTAGAGGAAACAACTTTGCAATTCTCCCACATTCTTCTTGAATTTCCTTGCTTGGAACCTGGTATGATATTGATGGCTTGCTACATGCCCATCCGGTTCAATTCACTTCTTTTCCTCTATATCTTTACAACAACAGGCCCTTTTCACTCCCTGACCTTTTGTTCTCAAACTTTCCTCCTGCTTTTGACTCTCAGTATGTTTGGCTATAGGAGACAAATAAAAAGAAATGTTTTGTGATGTTCCAGGAATAAGAATAGGGGAAGAGGTACTTTGGGTTATGGTTGAAGTATGGAGGGAAAATAAAGAGGGGTATTTTGGAAAGTCTTAGGAGCCAAGATTGGGCTATGGATACTCTGAGTGGTACTAGAGACCGCTGTCTGGGTACTTGAGGAACTGGAGGGAATCTGCAAAACGGAAGGAGTACCAGAATGGGCAGGTTCTGGTATATTTAGGAAAGGAGGTGGTACAGAAGAGGGGATGCTGGGAGCAGGACCACTTGAATTAAAAGGTTGAGGTGATTTTAAAACTCCTGTGGGAGTAGATACTAAAATTGCATCCACCTCGTGAGAGGGTACCGAGGGCTACAAGGTTGGAGGCGGGAGAGGAGGAAGGTGGTCTATAGGAAGAGTCGAAGGAGGAGGGAAAAGGAGGTTATCTAAGGGATCAAGAGGGGGCGGTGGAGGAAAATGATCTATAGGATCCCACCGCCTTTCCGGTAGCTTAATTTCTTCTTTTTCTTCTTCTCTGGATGCTTTATATACTTTTATTTCCACTTCCTGTTTCTCCCTTTCTAACCAACATTTTGCAGAGCTAATCTCTTCCTCACAAGGTTCTACTCAGGTATTGACATATCTATTTAAAGCTGTACATCACCAACTTTCTTTTGTCCCGTACCAGGGCCAATAAACAGGTCCTTCAGCAATACTCTCTTTAGGCCATATTTCTGTGCAGTACCTTATCATTTTGATTTTATCTAGATCCTTCATACCCTCATTAGTATCCCAATATACTAAAAGTTCACCTAAAGGACTACTAGGAGGTATTTTCTTAAAAACTTCCATCCCTTTTCTCTTCCTGCTGGCACTTTTTCCAGCACACTGCCCCATCTTTAACTAGCAATTGATATCCAATTACAGTTTCTTTTAAAATTTATTTATTAATTTTTATATTTATGTAAATTATTTTATTTTAAATTTTTTATCTTTCCATTTCTTTTAAATTTAATTTTTTTTTATTTTTCATAAGGGATAAGTATTAGTTATTAATGAGGAAGAGAAAAAAATAATTATTGTGGAAGTTATAATAACGGTTACATTTAAAAGTTCGTCATTGCAAGAGACAAGACAAAAATGGCAACTTCAAGAAATGTTTGATGTGGGAAAGAAAATATATATGGTGGCTTTGGTGGGAAACAAAACAAAAAAAAATGGTGACTCAAAGAAATATTTCATGTGGGAAACAAAATAAATATGGCAGCTTAAGAAGGGTTTCGGAAGAAACATGTCAATTCAAATGAACATTTATTACCTATGAAAAGTGAAATGTCAAAATTAAGTCCAAAACCAAAAGTAATATCTATCCTTTTAGCTGGAAAACTAAATAATAATGATGGCTATTTCAAGAAATGAAACAACTTACAACCACTTGCTCAACCAAATACAAAATGGCCGCAACAGGCCACTTACTCAAAATGGCCGCTTCTCACCACGCATTTCACCAAATACAAAATGGCTCTAGCGAGCCGCTTGCCCAAAAGACAAAACAAACTACCTGCTCAACCAAATACAAAAAGGCTGCAGCCAGTTACACACTCAACAGAAAACAAAATGGTCACGCTCAAACAAACCACCTGCTCACCCGAATACCAAATGAGCAGAGCCAGCCACTTGCTTAACAAAAGACAAAATGGCTACACTGAAACGAACCACCTGCTCAACCAAATACAAAATGGCCACAGTGGGGTTTTATACTTGCTCTCCCTGAGTAGCCGCCAGAGGACTTCTGGCTGGTCCTCACCTCCAAAGCTCACTCTGCAGGGATCCCGACAGCTGATGTACAAAGGGCTTCCACCGGAGTGGCTCTGCCTCTTGAATTGTTCCCTAGCTTAGACAGGTTCTAACCTCCCCTTCAGCCCTAGCGGCTGAAAGGGCCCTTCCCCAGCCGGCGGCCCTCCTCCCCCCTGAGGGTCACCGCACCTTTGAAGGTTAGGCCCCTCCGTTACCCATGCGACCCCCTGAGGGGATCCTAGCTCAGGGTCCTGAGTCTGTCCCACCTACGACCCGCCAGTGGGATCCTAGCTCGAGGAGTCCCTAACTCCTAAGGTTGGGCACCCTCCCCTTCCCCTGTCTCAGAAAGGGCCACTCTCCGATACGATGGTTACTTTATCTGGCAGTCTCCTTATAGGAGTTTTTCTCCCACCCCTAAGGTCCTAGTTCCTCAGAGACTAGACTCCCCTGGTCTATCTCTGAGGAACAGCCCTCCAGGAGATTTGAGCTAGTGGTCAGAGCTTTTGCCCCTCACTCTGGGCACTCCAGCCCACTAACCCCCTCCACTCAGAGACAATGGCCCAAATTCCCCCTCAGAGCCTCCACTCACTGCAGGAACGAGAGCCTGAGCAGGTAAGGGCGGCTAGAGGAGGGTACTCCCCTGTCTCCCCTGCTCTAGGGGTCCCTAGTGGTACACGCACTCAACGACTGCAACACTCGCTTCCCCCACACACTCGCTTCGGGAGTCTGCACCTGCAGGCCCCGTCTCAATCACGCACATTCACTTCGCACCCCCTCGCACCTTGAACCCCACTCGCCCTGCTCAGAGGCAGTGTGAGCCGCGCTCCCTCTCAGAGGGCTCTCACCTTTTTGGGTGGTTGTGTCCTCTGAAGCCTTGGCTATAGGCAGCAATCCCTCCCACAGTCTGACGTAGTCCAATCCCTGGCAACCAAAGAAAAAAGGTGGCTGGACGCGTCTCCCAGGTCCACTGCTACCCTGGAACATTTTCAGACGTGGCTTAACCTGGATGAGGCCCCAAAAAGATGTTATGAATTCGAACCAGGCCAGAGTCTGAAAAGGAAAAAGGCTCTCGTTTACTAAAAAAACTACAGAGGAGGAGAGTTTTAGGGGAGCCCAAACTCCCACGTAACAACACAAAGATAAGAATAGGCCAAAACATGTTGGGTTATCCCTGAAAAAGTAGTTCCCTGAGAGTGAGAAGATCCTTAAACCAAACTGAAACCCTCATTTTGTAACCCCTCGCACGTCCAGGATTGGTGGGTTTTGGATCCACGCATCGATTGGTCGTTTTCCAGTATTCTCATTGGTCCTTATTGATATTCATTCTGGACCAATCATTTTCTCAGGGCATGAAATGATTGGTCAAGTCCCCTGTCCAATCACCGCACGCCCCAATATGACTACCGCCCCCACCAAACCCTGGTCCTCCCCAGGAGCCACAAAAAACACCCATCAACTCATCCCAAAACACAAATTCCCAACCCAGGTCCAATTGAACGCATTTAGAACCCCACTTCAAACAGCTTCCTTCTACGTATGACCATCCATTAATTTCTCCTTCAAGGGGAATTCTGATCTTCCCTACATCAACAATACTCTTATCTAAGCAATGCATCATGAAGGAAGCTTTCTATGCTCTACAGTCCTAACTAAATGAAGCCTCGCCAAGAAAACCTCAAAACATTGCATGTGCTATCTATGGCACAGCTCCTCTTCAAAATCAGGCGATGGCCAAAGCTCTAGCCAATGATGATGCGTCCCCTTTTCCCTTCTTTGTGCTGGTGTTCACAGGGGTCCCAGGATGAGAAAAAAGAGAGAATCTTGACTCCAAGTTTCAGAAGGTTGATTTATTCTTCCATGACACATATGCTATAAAAATGATATATGAGAAGAATACTAAAAGAAGGAAAGAAAGGATTTCATCTGAAAGGCTTGCAAGAAAAGGGAAAGAATGAAATGATAATAAAATCATGTCACTGACTGGACAACTGGACTGTGATTGGCCATTAATTAGAAACAGCCACACGAGACCAATCAAAGATGCACCTGTTGCATTCCACAGCAGCAGATCATTCTTGTTTACATTTTCGTTCTTGAGGCTTCTCAGGAGAAAAATCCTGGCAGAGGGATGTTTCAGAAAAGATCACGGCGCCGCCTGCTCTCAGCTGGCAGGGCACAAGGGCCTCTTGAGCTGCAGGCATCTCCTCTGCGCTCTACTTGCACTTGCTTTCTCCAGTTAAGGCAAGCAAAGCCGCTTGGCTCAGGATGTTCTTTGGGCTTCTGAAAGGCTCTGGCCACTTAGCTACAGCATGGCAAGGAAGGGAGTCTTACAAGGCTCTGCATATTTTAGAGTTTTATTGTCACTCCAGCTGAAACAAAGTATCCCCTGGCTACTTCTGCCTCTTCAGCATTCTGTCCTGCAGGTGGCCTGCTCAGATTGACAGCTTGGGGCACCTGCAGGCTCCAGTTCTGCTGCAGCCCAGCTCTTCCTCTCACAGCTGACTTCTTATTGTGACAATTTGTTCATTTCTACCTAAAAGATACCTCAGAGCTTCCCTCAATTAACAATCCACTGCTCTAAGCTAAACAACCCTCTTGTATCTAAGCTACCTACGTTCTATAGTCCTTAAAAGTTGCTCCCTACATGTCCTAAAGTTTGGAAAATATTCTCTTTTGGAGAAAAACACAACCGAGCTTTCGATTGAACCTGAAACCTAAGCTAAGCTAAGCTAAGCTAACCTAACCTAACCTAATCTAACCTAACCTAACCTAACCTAACCTTACCTATCCTAACACCTAAAGTGACCCATTTAGAAAACCTACTCCTATTTCCTATCTACAGCCCAGCTCCTCCTCCAACTCAGGGGATGGCTGAAACTCCGGCCGCAGATGACACATGCCCTTCTCCCTCCTCTCAGCTGGCGGGGCACGAGGCGCAGGCATCTCCTCCTCAGGCGCAGGCGTCTCCTCTCCAGTCTTCCTGCACTCCCTTGGCTGAGATGATGAGAGCAGCCAGGCTGGAGGCAGGATTGCCTGCGGTCACAAAGGGATGCTGCCCAGAGGAAAAAGGAAACAAAGAAAGGAAGCCTTACTTTCCAGGAAGGCCTGCTGACGGGCTCAAGCAGGACTCCTTGGCTACCAGAAAGACACACCAAGAGCACCGAGGAATAGCAGCGTGTCCGCCTGCGCCTTCCTGTCCTGGCAGCCGTCTCAGCCACGTGGCCCACACTCCTCCTCACGCCTTCCTGCAGGCGTCCTCAGCTGACAGGCCTTTTTGCCCCTTTGCTTTTTCTTACCTGCAGGAGTTCCTGGGCAGACCAGCGCCTGTCCTCGTCAGCCTGCAGGCAGCAGCGGAGGAAGTCGCGTAGGAGAGCCGAGTGGTGCCTGGGGTTCTGCAGTTTTGGGGGCCCGTTTCTTTCGATCAGTTCAAAAACCTACAGTACAAGGATGCAAGAGGACACTCGACCTGCTCCTTTGCTAGCCACTTCATCAGCTCTCTGTGCACAGAGCCCCCTTTTGAAGCTGCACCTTACCCTGAGACGGGTCTCCCGCTCGTAAGGAGCTTCCCCTTCCACCATTTCCAGCCCCATGATGCCCAGGGACCAGATGTCTACTTTGGGGCCGTAGGCTTCTCCTCTCACCACCTCCGGTGCCATCCAGCTGGGAGTGCCCACGCTGGAGCTGCGCTTGCCGTGCTCAGGGCTGAGCTGGGCACAGAGGCCAAAGTCAGCTGAGGAGAAAAACAAAGCCTGTCAAAGCCAGCTACCACTGGCAAAGCAGCCAAAAGGATTGCCCACTCACAGCCCGGCCAGGCCATGCTGAGTCGAGCTGAGAAAGCGGCTGAGCTCTCCTGCCACGTGCCTGGAGCCAGCGAAAGAAGAAGCCATCGGCCACTTCAACAACACCCTGAGCATTCACGCACCGGCCAAGCGGCGCTCCTGGCCAAGTGGCACTCACCAAAAGGCAGCCCCACAGCACAGGCTGCAAAAGCCGCACCTGCACAGGGATACCCACCCAACTTGACAGATCCATCGGTGCCCACAAGAACATTGCAGCTTTTGATGTCTCTGTGGATGACTTGGCGGCAATGAAGGAAATCAAGTCCTTGCAGGCACTGAGAGAGAAAAAGGAGGGAGGCAAAGTTAACACGCAGCATGTCATTTCATCCTACCAGAAAGGAAAGAGCCCAACAGGATTGACAGCTTTGCCAGGGAATTGGGAGCCAGGGCACAGCATCATGCTGCTGTCACAAAGAAGAGCTTGCTGCTTCAACACTCTTGGAAGTTTTTGCTACATTTCCAAGCCAAGGCATCTGGGCTTGCAAAAGTTCCACCGGCCATCGGTACAAAGCGCGTCACCTTTGGCTGGGAGGCGGCACGGCAACGATTGTTGGCGAAGCCCAGTGGCAGCAGAGGAGGAAGCGGCGCCTTAGACCTGTGCCAGAATCCGTTGCCACCTGGGCTGCGATGTTATCCTTGGAAGCTGAGGACAGCTCTTTCCCTTAGCTTGAAATTCTGCCACCGCCATGCTGCCTTCCAGTGGTAAGGAATGTAGGACAGACAGACAGCAGGCAGGCAAGCATTGCGAGGCAAAGCTGCCAAGAGGAAACAAGTGAAAGCAAGCCAGTGAGGCAGCACCAGCGCCACAGGTCAGACAGCATAAAAGAGTGCAAGAGCAGAGCCTAAGGAGTGCAGGGACGGCGGCAGGCAGTTCCCTTCCCACGCTCTTGCTTCTCCTCTGTGTCTTGTCGGAAGCAGCAGCAAAAGAAGGCTGAGAGCCAGAAATCGCTGCTCTCCTTATCCTCCAGCTGACAAGCAGCATCCTGGCAGGCCTGGCCAAGCACAAGCGGGATCCCTCACCTCCCGACAGACAGCGCCTATCTGTCCTTCCGCCAGGTACACCGCACAGAGCACATCAAACAAGGTGCCGCCGTCCACAAACTCCATGGCCAGCCAGAGCTGCGCATCCACCAGGTAGCTGGAAGAAGAAAAGCACGGCATGGAAAGAGAGCAATGGGCACAGCTCAGTCACTCGAGGGCCTGAGCACGACTTTTGCCACTGCTCTCCAAGCTACGTGTGCCGCAAGAGACTATTGAACAGCAGGTCAACCTCCTGCCACCCTCTGGAGACGAGCGGAGAAATGGGAAAGAGCTCCGTTCTCTGCCACTGACCAAAGGGCATTGTCTCTTCTGGCTTGCACTAGCTAAAGCTGCATTGACGTGACCGTACGCCAACCTGTCTAAGTAGGTGACAATATTGGGATTCCTGTTGTCCCTCATGGCCAGGATTTCGTTGGCAGCCAGCTCCTCGGAAATCCCCTCCTCAACGGACATGATCTTGATGGCCACCTGAAAGGACACGGGCGACGGTTGACTTGAGAAGACGCGCCCTGCTCGAGATCACAAGGAGCACGCAGCCAGTGCTTGTGCAATCAGGCAGCCAGCTGTGCCAAAGTGCCTTGTTCCTAGACAGCAGAGCTTAGCAGGAGCACCAAAGCCCATGCCAAATGCATTCTGCACCCTGAGCTTAGACTGTACTTGAGAGGAACAGCCTCTGTGGCAGACATGGAGCGACCAGCCAAAGCTCCAGGCAGGGCTGACAGCAGCGGGGAAAGCGCTGCAGAGCTGCAAAATGCCATGGTGCTGTTGGCACTTTACCTGTTGTCCGCTGCTGGTGTCAAGGGCTTTATAAACAGCTCCAAAGCCCCTAGAAAGAAAACAGCAGCAGAAAAAGGCCATTTATACCTGGCACTGAAAGCAAGCCTAGGCAGGAGATCTCCCCAGGCTGCCTGCATGCCTTCAAAAGGGCCCGGCTGCGGCGTCTCTTTTTTGGCCAACAGCACATCAGCCCGTGAGGCCTCTGCCATGCGGGCCAGGCTGTCCCAGGGAGCACTAGGGTCCGGCATGAAGACCAAGGCCCGCTGGAAATCTCCAAGGCACGCGCCCACTTAGGTCACTTCCAAACCTAAAGGGAACTCTCTCTTTGTGAGGGTGTGCATGCATGTGTGTGTCAAGAAAGTGAGAACAATTAGAGTCAGAACACTGTCTTTGAGAATCTGACATTTCTTGGATGCCGAGGTGCTCTTTCAGGCCATAAAGTTGCCGGAGCAGGGCGTTTTCCAGCTCCTGGTCCTCAGCGCTGCAAGCTAGACATTGGCAGCATCAACTTGTCTTTGAGGAGCCCTTTGCATTGCACTGACTGAGCAGCGCTGGCAGGCGACAGGAGGTCAAGCCAGAGTCTGACCGTGATTGGAGCTTGCCTGACTTCACGCTTGATTTTGCAGCAGCCAAAGACCCGGCCCACACTTTTGGGAAATGACCTGACATCACACTTACCCTCGTCCGAGTTCTTCAAACGCCGTGTATCTGCTCATTGGCTGGCCCACACTCACAATGCTCCCTGAAAGACAAAAGCAGGCCTGCTCACTTGCATGCACAGACGCCGCTCCCCAGCCATCCCAAAGGCAGCCCCACCGCCAGCAGCTGTGGGCCCTTTTGGCTCCCTTGGCTTCCAAGTGCTGAGAGCAGCAAATGGGAGGGCCATCTTCTGCACCTTTCATCGGGTGGCCTTTGCAAGGAGGACTTCATTGCTTTCAAGCACAGCTTGATAAGCCAAAAGGATGAGCCCTTAAGAAGGGGGCCCAAAGAGGTAAGCAAGGGCCTTTGCAGCCTCTGCAGTCACACCCCCCCCATCACTGGCAAGGCTTCCTAGAAGCACAAAGTGTCTGAGCCGCAGGAGAAGTAAGAAGGAGAGCCAAAAAGCAGCTGGGGCCAGAGAGCTGCCTGGGGCCTACGCACTTGCTAGGTGCCAGCCTTCTGCTCAAGCAGAAACAATCTCTGCTTTTCTCTTTGGCACAGAAGGCAGCCCAGGCAGAGCCAAGGCAGGTCCAGCCGCCCTCATAGGCAGCAGGAACTCCCTGAGCGCTGCCGCGCTGCCTCAAAGCACAGCAACAGGTTCTGCAGAGGGCCCTGAGGACCTCTGGCACCGGGGGGAACTTCTGGCGCAGCCTACACCCAGACACGCACGCAAGGCACTGCTCTGGCACACAGGAAATACAGCGGACGTACTCAGTGTCTTCAGGCCCTGCTCCTCTCTGCTCTCGGCCTGCGGGGCTGCGCTGCTGGATGAAGTGCCAGCAGCGGGGGGCCAGCTGGCTGCTGCAGGCCATGCTGCTCCGGCGGCACCAGGCTGAATTGCAGAGCGGGTGTTGAGCTGGGACAAGAAAGGATTGCCCGTCAGAAGGGTGGCTGGCACAGATGCCCAGCACAGCGCACGCCACTAGCAGGGCCTTGGGAAGATGCCCTCAGCCACCGCCAGGCCTCTCCAGCTATTGGGCCCTTTCCCATGTCCCCTTCTCAAAGGCAATGGCAAAAGAACAAAGGCTTTTTTGATCCAGCCCCTGGTGGCCGCTTCCATGCTCCATTGTTTCAACTTTTCTGCTAGACACTGGCAACAATGGAGCGATGGGCTTGTGCAGATGCACAAAGAGATCAGAGCACAGCCCCAGAGCCTCCTTGCTTTCTTCCTCCTGTGTTTTCGCGGGCAATGATATCGCCCTGGAGGTGGCGTGCAACCGTCTGCTCAGAAACCCGGAGCATGTCCCTCCTCTGATCTGTTTCACGGATTTCCCCTCTCCATGTCAGCCTTTAGGCAGCGGCCCTTCGGAGCCGCCTTCCAGCCCTGCCCAGACCCATGCGCCCTTTCCCATGCAGAGCTGAGCAGGATTCTCCTCCCCAAACTCTGCTCTGACCGCCTGCAAGCCCAGCGCAGCCTACATTGTGCCTGAAGCTAATTAGTCCATGCAGAGGGCAGGTCCCTTCCAGGGGCCACTGCCTGCCAAATACCCCGCCAGGCTGTCAGCTGCCTCTTTGGGCCGCTCTGCCCGCTGACCGCAGGCAGCCTGCACTGCCACCGGCCACAAGGGGCTGACTCCTACCCTGGCAAGAATTGAATGCAGCCTCTTGTCTATTGCCAAGAGACATTCTCGGGCCCTCTCAGCATCCCAGACAAGTGATGCTTGAAGGTCAAAGTTGAGAAGCCATTGGCCAGGCCTCCCTGGCTTGGCTGAAGCAGCACTATGTCACGGCAGGCACACAGCCCCCAGCACCTTAAGCCACGAGCAACAAGGCCTGCTCCAAGCAAACCTTGAAGCTTGGCACTGCAGCCAAGGCAGGGCCAAGCTCAGCTGCCACTTACCGGCTCTGCACCTTCAGGCTGTGGAAGAACAGCAGCTGGAGGCTTGGTGTTCCTTTGCTCCTCTTCAACCTCGTCCTCAATGACAGAGGGAGCCAGAGGAGTTGCTGAGCCTGCTGCTGAGCCCTGCAGACAGACACAAGTGAGAGAGACGCGCAAGAGCCAATCCCTTGGCAGCTGCTTTCTCTTGGCAAGGGAAAGGACCCAGGAGAAGGGCAAATGATACACTTGGATGCAAGTGGCACTCTGAGTCAGGGAAACGCCAGGAAGAGGGCTGGGGTCTTGCTCTGCTGTTCCTTGAAAGGCTCTTCCTTGGAAAATCAGCAAACAGCCAGTGCTCCCTTTGCTACTGCTGATGCCACCAGGCACTTGGCCTTTCTTTCAGCCTGCCACGCTGGCACTCCACTGCACTCTACTGCCAAAGGCCAAGCTGGCAGAAGTGCCGCACAATTCTCCCACGCCAGCAAGGTCAGAGCTTCCTTTGCCACTCACCAAAGGACAGGCTTGTCTCCATCCACGTGTCAGGTGACCTGCAGGGAGCGAGGGAAAAGTGGTGGCTTCTCCATGGCCATTTTCTTCCCAAATAACCTGGGTCAGGTTATTTGGCAAGAAAAGAGCAGAGCCAAGCAAAAGCCAGGTGATGCCAGCCCCAGGATGAACCTTTACTTACGAGTCAGCTGGGTCACGTAGAAGACAGAATAAGCCACAGAAAAGACGGTGCAAACCGCGGCACAGACTTGCCCGATCATTTTGGCAGCGCTGTGCGGGTTTGCACGCTGAATGCCACCCAAGGGAGATGGAAGAGTCCTCTTGGGGTGCAGGCCGTCTTCTGGGAACTCCTTGATCGCAAGGATCCTGCTGCAGGGAGCGAGCGGAAGAGCTGCTCTGCACAAGCAGGCCTTGCGCGCCCCGGGACAACGCTGCGCTGACAGCACTGTGACGTGGCGCCGCTCCCTTGACCTCACAATAGCAGCTGCCCTGGCTTTGTTGTGCCCAGCAAGCCCACCCTCTCTAGAGCCGAGGCAAAAGGAAGGCCTGGCAAGTTCTCCTCAGTCATAAAGCAGCAGCAATTGACCTCACAGTCTATAGGGCAGTGCTCAAGGCATCCCAGGAGAGCCCAGAACAATGAGCCAGCCCTCCTAGCGTCCAAGAAATCCAAGCAAACATGACTTTTGGTCCCAAAAGCTTGGACTAAAAGCAAGTGTGCTTCTTCTAGGTGGCATCTTACTTGGTTCTGAAACGCCTCACTTCTTCCATGCCATTTAGGGGGCAAAAGAAGCCAAGAGAATAAATGGCCAGGAGCATTGTAGGCTGCAGCTGCTTCTCGAGCACGTGGGTGCATGCTGACCTTTGCTCTGACTGGGTTTGGAGGCCGACGTCCCGTTGTGGCAGCTGGCTTAGCTCTTGACGCAAAGCTCCTCTCGTCCCGCTTGCCGTTTCTCAGGCAACTGAAAGTCTCAGCGCGTCCGGAAGAGCTGTGCGCTGCGTCTTGGCTTGCCACACTTGTGTTGTGTCGGAGCTCTGGCAGCGGCCTGCGGCCCACTGCCCTGCAATGGCCTGCAGATGTCGAGCCCGAAGAAGGCCCCTTTGGAACAGGCCAAAGCTGCAGTGGGAGGGATGTTGGCCCCAGCTCCATGCTCCCTGTAAGATTCCTTGCAGAGATTTGGGCAGCCACATCCCAGTACAAATGAGATGCAGTCATTTCCTTCTCTGTCAAAATCTTGAGGCAGACCCAGGAGGCATCTTGAAAGTGGAACCAAGTACTGGGTGGGAGGGGGCAAAAAGTGCACGCGGCTCCTCTGCAAATCAACTCTGTTCACCCGTGGAATCATGATGCATGGCTTAGCTCCCTATCCTTGTGCTTTCCTTGCTTGTGACTCAGCACAGACATGTCCTCTGATAACAGACAGCACAGCGCCTTGAAAGGAGCTTTAGCCTGGGCTCTTCCCACTTGGCATGCTGAGGGTGGCATTTGAAAATCAAGGCAATTGCTGAAGGGCCCAGAATTCCCTTGAAATTCTCTTGCTGAAACACTGCAGTTGTTAGCCAGAAGAGTTGCCTCCATGTGAAAGCATCCCATTTTCCCCATTTGCAAGTCAGCTGCCATTAGCCAGGCAGCTGGAGGGCTTAGAGAAGGAAGCATGACAGCTAAGCTTGGAAAGCCGGGCGTTGGCTCTCAGAGCCCCTTGAGCAGAGCGCTTTGCTGCTCCAAAGGTTGAAGAGAGGGCACTGTTAGGAAGATGTGCCATTTCAGCCCTCCTTTGCTTTTCAATCCCAAGGGATTGGCAGCAAGGGGGGACAAGCAGGGCCTGGCCCCTCCTCCTGCCCTGTTGGCAGCTGCAGGTGGCACTGAGGGACACCAGGGCACACGGGAATAACAGCTCTGCCAGGCAGGTGGGGCGCTCTGGGAAGGGGGAGAGCCTTGGGCCTCTGGCAGGCAGCGCAAAGCCATGAACGGGACGGCCCGTCAGGAGCAAACGGCTTCCAAGGCGCCGGGCGGCTTAGGCACAGCGTGACATGGGAGGGAACATTCCAGGCCTCTGCAGCCTTTTGAGTTTGTATTGCAAGTCCTGCTGAAACCAAGGGCTGCAACAGAGAACCTTCGGCTTTCTTCACCATCTTCACCATCCTCATCATTTTGTCCTTCAGCTGGCCAGTGCAGGCTGACAGCTCGCAGCACATCTGCTGAATGCCAGCTTCTTCTTTGCTAGCTTCTCTCTTCTTATGATTCATTTCTCCTTCAAGGGGAATTCTGATCTTCCCTACATCAACAATACTCTTCTCTTATCTAAGCAATGCATCATGAAGGAAGCTTTCTATGCTCTACAGTCCTAACTAAATGAAGCCTCGCCAAGAAAACCTCAAAACATTGCATGTGCTATCTATGGCACAGATCCTCTTCAAAATCAGGCGATGGCCAAAGCTCTAGCCAATGATGATGCGTCCACTTTTCCCCTCTTTGTGCTGGTGTTCACAGGGGTCCCAGGATGAGGGAAAAGAGAGAATCTTGACTCCAAGTTTCAGAAGGTTGATTTATTCTTCCATGACACATATGCTATAAAAATGACATATGAGAAGAATACTAAAAGAAGGAAAGAAAGGATTTCATCTGAAAGGCTTGCAAGAAAAGGGAAAGAATGAAATGATAATAAAATCATGTCACTGACTGGACAACTGGACTGTGATTGGCCATTAATTAGAAACAGCCACACGAGACCAATCAAAGATGCACCTGTTGCATTCCACAGCAGCAGATCATTCTTGTTTACATTTTCGTTCTTGAGGCTTCTCAGGAGAAAAATCCTGGCAGAGGGATGTTTCAGAAAAGATCACGGCGCCGCCTGCTCTCAGCTGGCAGGGCACAAGGGCCTCTTGAGCCGCAGGCATCTCCTCTGCGCTCTACTTGCACTTGCTTTCTCCAGTTAAGGCAAGCAAAGCCGCTTGGCTCAGGATGTTCTTTGGGCTTCTGAAAGGCTCTGGCCACTTAGCTACAGCATGGCAAGGAAGGGAGTCTTACAAGGCTCTGCATATTTTAGAGTTTTATTGTCACTCCAGCTGAAACAAAGTATCCCCTGGCTACTTCTGCCTCTTCAGCATTCTGTCCTGCAGGTGGCCTGCTCAGACTGACAGCTTGGGGCACCTGCAGGCTCCCGTTCTGCTGCAGCCCAGCTCTTCCTCTCACAGCTGACTTCCCATTGTGACAATTTGTTCATTTCTACCTAAAAGATACCTCAGAGCTTCCCTCAATTAACAATCCACTGCTCTAAGCTAAACAACCCTCTTGTATCTAAGCTACCTACGTTCTATAGTCCTTAAAAGTTGCTCCCTACATGTCCTAAAGTTTGAAAAATATTCTTTTTTGGAGAAAAACACAACCGAGCTTTCGATTGAACCTGAAACCTAAGCTAAGCTAAGCTAAGCTAACCTAAACTAATCTAACCTAACCTAACCTAACCTTACCTTACCTATCCTAACACCTAAAGTGACCCATTTAGAAAACCTACTCCTATTTCCTATCTACAGCCCAGCTCCTCCTCCAACTCAGGGGATGGCTGAAACTCCGGCCGCAGATGACACATGCCCTTCTCCCTCCTCTCAGCTGGCGGGGCACGAGGCGCAGGCATCTCCTCCTCAGGCGCAGGCGTCTCCTCTCCAGTCTTCCTGCACTCCCTTGGCTGAGATGATGAGAGCAGCCAGGCTGGAGGCAGGATCGCCTGCGGTCACAAAGGGATGCTGCCCAGAGGAAAAAGGAAACAAAGAAAGGAAGCCTTACTTTCCAGGAAGGCCTGCTGACGGGCTCAAGCAGGACTTCTTGGCTACCAGAAAGACACACAAAGAGCACTGAGAAATAGCAGCGTGTCCGCCTGCGCCTTCCTGTCCTGGCAGCCGTCTGAGCCACGTGGCCCACACTCCTCCTCACGCCTTCCTGCAGGCGTCCTCAGCTGACAGGCCTTTTTGCCCCTTTGCTTTTTCTTACCTGCAGGAGTTCCTGGGCAGACCAGCGCCTGTCCTCGTCAGCCTGCAGGCAGCAGCGGAGGAAGTCGCGTAGGAGAGCCGAGTGGTGCCTGAGGTTCTGCAGTTTTGGGGGCCCGTTTCTTTCGATCAGTTCAAAAACCTACAGCACATGGATGCAAGAGGACACTCGACCTGCTCCTTTGCTAGCCACATCATCAGCTCTATGCACAGAGCCCCCTTTTGAAGCTGCACCTTACCCTGAGACGGGTCTCCCGCTCGTAAGGAGCTTCCCCTTCCACCATTTCCAGCCCCATGATGCCCAGGGACCAGATGTCTACTTTGGGGCCGTAGGCTTCTCCTCTCACCACCTCCGGTGCCATCCAGCTGGGAGTGCCCACGCTGGAGCTGCGCCTGCCGCGCTCAGGGCTGAGCTGGGCACAGAGGCCAAAGTCAGCTGAGGAGAAAAACAAAGCCTGTCAAAGCCAGCTACCACTGGCAAAGCAGCCAAAAGGATTGCCCACTCACAGCCCGGCCAGGCCATGCTGAGTCGAGCTGAGAAAGCGGCTGAGCTCTCCTGCCACGTGCCTGGAGCCAGCGAAAGAAGAAGCCATCGGCCACTTCAACAACACCCTGAGCATTCACGCACCGGCCAAGCGGCGCTCCTGGCCAAGTGGCACTCACCAAAAGGCAGCCCCACAGCACAGGCTGCAAAAGCCGCACCTGCACAGGGATACCCACCCAACTTGACAGATCCATCGGTGCCCACAAGAACATTGCAGCTTTTGATGTCTCTGTGGATGACTTGGCGGCAATGAAGGAAATCAAGTCCTTGCAGGCACTGAGAGAGAAAAAGGAGGGAGGCAAAGTTAACACGCAGCATGTCATTTCATCCTGCCAGAAAGGAAAGAGCCCAACAGGATTGACAGCTTTCCCAGGGAATTGGGAGCCAGGGCACAGCATCATGCTGCTGTCACAAAGAAGAGCTTGCTGCTTCAACACTCTTGGAAGTTTTTGCTACATTTCCAAGCCAAGGCATCTGGGCTTGCAAAAGTTCCACCGGCCATCGGTACAAAGAGCGTCACCTTTGGCTGGGAGGCGGCACGGCAACGATTGTTGGCGAAGCCCAGTGGCAGCAGAGGAGGAAGCGGCGCCTTAGACCTGTGCCAGAATCCGTTGCCACCTGGGCTGCGATGTTATCCTTGGAAGCTGAGGACAGCTCTTTCCCTTAGCTTGAAATTCTGCCACCGCCATGCTGCCTTCCAGTGGTAAGGAATGTAGGACAGACAGACAGGCTGCAGGCAAGCATTGCGAGGCAAAGCTGCCAAGAGGAAACAAGTGAAAGCAAGCCAGTGAGGCAGCACCAGCGCCACAGGTCAGACAGCATAAAAGAGTGCAAGAGCAGAGCCTAAGGAGTGCAGGGACGGCGGCAGGCAGTTCCCTTCCCACGCTCTTGCTTCTCCTCTGTGTCTTGTCGGAAGCAGCAGCAAAAGAAGGCTGAGAGCCAGAAATCGCTGCTCTCCTTATCCTCCAGCTGACAAGCAGCATCCTGGCAGGCCTGGCCAAGCACAAGCGGGATCCCTCACCTCCCGACAGACAGCGCCTATCTGTCCTTCCGCCAGGTACACCGCACAGAGCACATCAAACAAGGTGCCGCCGTCCACAAACTCCATGGCCAGCCAGAGCTGCGCATCCACCAGGTAGCTGGAAGAAGAAAAGCACGGCATGGAAAGAGAGCAATGGGCACAGCTCAGTCACTCGAGGGCCTGAGCACGACTTTTGCCACTGCTCTCCAAGCTACGTGTGCCGCAAGAGACTATTGAACAGCAGGTCAACCTCCTGCCACCCTCTGGAGACGAGCGGAGAAATGGGAAAGAGCTCCGTTCTCTGCCACTGACCAAAGGGCATTGTCTCTTCTGGCTTGCACTAGCTAAAGCTGCATTGACGTGACCGTACGCCAACCTGTCTAAGTAGGTGACAATATTGGGATTCCTGTTGTTCCTCATGGCCAGGATTTCGTTGGCAGCCAGCTCCTCGGACATCCCCTCCTCAACGGACATGATCTTGATGGCCACCTGAAAGGACACGGGCGACGGTTGACTTGAGAAGACGCGCCCTGCTCGAGATCACAAGGAGCACGCAGCCAGTGCTTGTGCAATCAGGCAGCCAGCTGTGCCAAAGTGCCTTGTTCCTAGACAGCAGAGCTTAGCAGGAGCACCAAAGCCCATGCCAAATGCATTCTGCACCCTGAGCTTAGACTGTACTTGAGAGGAACAGCCTCTGTGGCAGACATGGAGCGGCCAGCCAAAGCTCCAGGCAGGGCTGACAGCAGCGGGGAAAGCGCTGCAGAGCTGCAAAATGCCATGGTGCTGTTGGCACTTTACCTGTTGTCCGCTGCTGGTGTCAAGGGCTTTATAAACAGCTCCAAAGCCCCTAGAAAGAAAACAGCAGCAGAAAAAGGCCATTTATCCCTGGCACTGAAAGCAAGCCTAGGCAGGAGATCTCCCCAGGCTGCCTGCATGCCTTCAAAAGGGCCCGGCTGCGGCGTCTCTTTTTTGGCCAACAGCACATCAGCCCGTGAGGCCTCTGCCATGCGGGCCAGGCTGTCCCAGGGAGCACTAGGGTCCGGCATGAAGACCAAGGCCCGCTGGAAATCTCCAAGGCACGCGCCCACTTAGGTCACTTCCAAACCTAAAGGGAACTCTCTCTTTGTGAGGGTGTGCATGCATGTGTGTGTCAAGAAAGTGAGAACAATTAGAGTCAGAACACTGTCTTTGAGAATCTGACATTTCTTGGATGCCGAGGTGCTCTTTCAGGCCATAAAGTTGCCGGAGCAGGGCGTTTTCCAGCTCCTGCTCCTCAGCGCTGCAAGCTAGACATTGGCAGCATCAACTTGTCTTTGAGGAGCCCTTTGCATTGCACTGACTGAGCAGCGCTGGCAGGCGACAGGAGGTCAAGCCAGAGTCTGACCGTGATTGGAGCTTGCCTGACTTCACGCTTGATATTGCAGCAGCCAAAGACCCTGCCCACACTTTTGGGAAATGACCTGACGTCACACTTACCCTCGTCCGAGTTCTTCAAACGCCGTGTATCTGCTCATTGGCTGGCCCACACTCACAATGCTCCCTGAAAGACAAAAGCAGGCCTGCTCACTTGCATGCCCAGACGCCGCTCCCCAGCCATCCCAAAGGCAGCCCCACCGCCAGCAGCTGTGGGCCCTTTTGGCTCCCTTGGCTTCCAAGTGCTGAGAGCAGCAAATGGGAGGGCCATCTTCTGCACCTTTCATCGGGTGGCCTTTGCAAGGAGGACTTCATTGCTTTCAAGCACAGCTTGATAAGCCAAAAGGATGAGCCCTTAAGAAGGGGGCCCAAAGAGGTAAGCAAGGGCCTTTGCAGCCTCTGCAGTCACACCCCCCCCATCACTGGCAAGGCTTCCTAGAAGCACAAAGTGTCTGAGCCGCAGGAGAAGTAAGAAGGAGAGCCAAAAAGCAGCTGGGGCCAGAGAGCTGCCTGGGGCCTACGCACTTGCTAGGTGCCAGCCTTCTGCTCAAGCAGAAACAATCTCTGCTTTTCTCTTTGGCACAGAAGGCAGCCCAGGCAGAGCCAAGGCAGGTCCAGCCGCCCTCATAGGCAGCAGGAACTCCCTGAGCGCTGCCGCGCTGCCTCAAAGCACAGCAACAGGTTCTGCAGAGGGCCCTGAGGACCTCTGGCACCGGGGGGAACTTCTGGCGCAGCCTACACCCAGACACGCACGCAAGGCACTGCTCTGGCACACAGGAAATACAGCGGACGTACTCAGTGTCTTCAGGCCCTGCTCCTCTCTGCTCTCGGCCTGCGGGGCTGCGCTGCTGGATGAAGTGCCAGCAGCGGGGGGCCAGCTGGCTGCTGCAGGCCATGCTGCTCCGGCGGCACCAGGCTGAATTGCAGAGCGGGTGTTGAGCTGGGACAAGAAAGGATTGCCCGTCAGAAGGGTGGCTGGCACAGATGCCCAGCACAGCGCACGCCACTAGCAGGGCCTTGGGAAGATGCCCTCAGCCACCGCCAGGCCTCTCCAGCTATTGGGCCCTTTCCCATGTCCCCTTCTCAAAGGCAATGGCAAAAGAACAAAGGCTTTTTTGATCCAGCCCCTGGTGGCCGCTTCCATGCTCCATTGTTTCAACTTTTCTGCTAGACACTGGCAACAATGGAGCGATGGGCTTGTGCAGATGCACAAAGAGATCAGAGCACAGCCCCAGAGCCTCCTTGCTTTCTTCCTCCTGTGTTTTCGCGGGCAATGATATCGCCCTGGAGGTGGCGTGCAACCGTCTGCTCAGAAACCCGGAGCATGTCCCTCCTCTGATCTGTTTCACGGATTTCCCCTCTCCATGTCAGCCTTTAGGCAGCGGCCCTTCGGAGCCGCCTTCCAGCCCTGCCCAGACCCATGCGCCCTTTCCCATGCAGAGCTGAGCAGGATTCTCCTCCCCAAACTCTGCTCTGACCGCCTGCAAGCCCAGCGCAGCCTACATTGTGCCTGAAGCTAATTAGTCCATGCAGAGGGCAGGTCCCTTCCAGGGGCCACTGCCTGCCAAATACCCCGCCAGGCTGTCAGCTGCCTCTTTGGGCCGCTCTGCCCGCTGACCGCAGGCAGCCTGCACTGCCACCGGCCACAAGGGGCTGACTCCTACCCTGGCAAGAATTGAATGCAGCCTCTTGTCTATTGCCAAGAGACATTCTCGGGCCCTCTCAGCATCCCAGACAAGTGATGCTTGAAGGTCAAAGTTGAGAAGCCATTGGCCAGGCCTCCCTGGCTTGGCTGAAGCAGCACTATGTCACGGCAGGCACACAGCCCCCAGCACCTTAAGCCGCGAGCAACAAGGCCTGCTCCAAGCAAACCTTGAAGCTTGGCACTGCAGCCAAGGCAGGGCCAAGCTCAGCTGCCACTTACCGGCTCTGCACCTTCAGGCTGTGGAGGAACAGCAGCTGGAGGCTTGGTGTTCCTTTGCTCCTCTTCAACCTCGTCCTCAATGACAGAGGGAGCCAGAGGAGTTGCTGAGCCTGCTGCTGAGCCCTGCAGACAGACACAAGTGAGAGAGACGCGCAAGAGCCAATCCCTTGGCAGCTGCTTTCTCTTGGCAAGGGAAAGGACCCAGGAGAAGGGCAAATGATACACTTGGATGCAAGTGGCACTCTGAGTCAGGGAAACGCCAGGAAGAGGGCTGGGGTCTTGCTCTGCTGTTCCTTGAAAGGCTCTTCCTTGGAAAATCAGCAAACAGCCAGTGCTCCCTTTGCTACTGCTGATGCCACCAGGCACTTGGCCTTTCTTTCAGCCTGCCACGCTGGCACTCCACTGCACTCTACTGCCAAAGGCCAAGCTGGCAGAAGTGCCGCACAATTCTCCCACGCCAGCAAGGTCAGAGCTTCCTTTGCCACTCACCAAAGGACAGGCTTGTCTCCATCCATGTGTCAGGTGACCTGCAGGGAGCGAGGGAAAAGTGGTGGCTTCTCCATGGCCATTTTCTTCCCAAATAACCTGGGTCAGGTTATTTGGCAAGAAAAGAGCAGAGCCAAGCAAAAGCCAGGTGATGCCAGCCCCAGGATGAACCTTTACTTACGAGTCAGCTGGGTCACGTAGAAGACAGAATAAGCCACAGAAAAGACGGTGCAAACCGCGGCACAGACTTGCCCGATCATTTTGGCAGCGCTGTGCGGGTTTGCACGCTGAATGCCACCCAAGGGAGATGGAAGAGTCCTCTCGGGGTGCAGGCCGTCTTCTGGGAACTCCTTGATCGCAAGGATCCTGCTGCAGGGAGCGAGCGGAAGAGCTGCTCTGCACAAGCAGGCCTTGCGCGCCCCGGGACAACGCTGCGCTGACAGCACTGTGACGTGGCGCCGCTCCCTTGACCTCACAATAGCAGCTGCCCTGGCTTTGTTGTGCCCAGCAAGCCCACCCTCTCTAGAGCCGAGGCAAAAGGAAGGCCTGGCAAGTTCTCCTCAGTCATAAAGCAGCAGCAATTGACCTCACAGTCTATAGGGCAGTGCTCAAGGCATCCCAGGAGAGCCCAGAACAATGAGCCAGCCCTCCTAGCGTCCAAGAAATCCAAGCAAACATGACTTTTGGTCCCAAAAGCTTGGACTAAAAGCAAGTGTGCTTCTTCTAGGTGGCATCTTACTTGGTTCTGAAACGCCTCACTTCTTCCATGCCATTTAGGGGGCAAAAGAAGCCAAGAGAATAAATGGCCAGGAGCATTGTAGGCTGCAGCTGCTTCTCGAGCACGTGGGTGCATGCTGACCTTTGCTCTGACTGGGTTTGGAGGCCGACGTCCCGTTGTGGCAGCTGGCTTAGCTCTTGACGCAAAGCTCCTCTCGTCCCGCTTGCCGTTTCTCAGGCAACTGAAAGTCTCAGCGCGTCCGGAAGAGCTGTGCGCTGCGTCTTGGCTTGCCACACTTGTGTTGTGTCGGAGCTCTGGCAGCGGCCTGCGGCCCACTGCCCTGCAATGGCCTGCAGATGTCGAGCCCGAAGAAGGCCCCTTTGGAACAGGCCAAAGCTGCAGTGGGAGGGATGTTGGCCCCAGCTCCATGCTCCCTGTAAGATTCCTTGCAGAGATTTGGGCAGCCACATCCCAGTACAAATGAGATGCAGTCATTTCCTTCTCTGTCAAAATCTTGAGGCAGACCCAGGAGGCATCTTGAAAGTGGAACCAAGTACTGGGTGGGAGGGGGCAAAAAGTGCACGCGGCTCCTCTGCAAATCAACTCTGTTCACCCGTGGAATCATGATGCATGGCTTAGCTCCCTATCCTTGTGCTTTCCTTGCTTGTGACTCAGCACAGACATGTCCTCTGATAACAGACAGCACAGCGCCTTGAAAGGAGCTTTAGCCTGGGCTCTTCCCACTTGGCATGCTGAGGGTGGCATTTGAAAATCAAGGCAATTGCTGAAGGGCCCAGAATTCCCTTGAAATTCTCTTGCTGAAACACTGCAGTTGTTAGCCAGAAGAGTTGCCTCCATGTGAAAGCATCCCATTTTCCCCATTTGCAAGTCAGCTGCCATTAGCCAGGCAGCTGGAGGGCTTAGAGAAGGAAGCATGACAGCTAAGCTTGGAAAGCCGGGCGTTGGCTCTCAGAGCCCCTTGAGCAGAGCGCTTTGCTGCTCCAAAGGTTGAAGAGAGGGCACTGTTAGGAAGATGTGCCATTTCAGCCCTCCTTTGCTTTTCAATCCCAAGGGATTGGCAGCAAGGGGGGACAAGCAGGGCCTGGCCCCTCCTCCTGCCCTGTTGGCAGCTGCAGGTGGCACTGAGGGACACCAGGGCACACGGGAATAACAGCTCTGCCAGGCAGGTGGGGCGCTCTGGGAAGGGGGAGAGCCTTGGGCCTCTGGCAGGCAGCGCAAAGCCATGAACGGGACGGCCCGTCAGGAGCAAACGGCTTCCAAGGCGCCGGGCGGCTTAGGCACAGCGTGACATGGGAGGGAACATTCCAGGCCTCTGCAGCCTTTTGAGTTTGTATTGCAAGTCCTGCTGAAACCAAGGGCTGCAACAGAGAACCTTCGGCTTTCTTCACCATCTTCACCATCATCATCATTTTGTCCTTCAGCTGGCCAGTGCAGGCTGACAGCTCGCAGCACATCTGCTGAATGCCAGCTTCTTCTTTGCTAGCTTCTCTCTTCTTATGATTCATTTCTCCTTCAAGGGGAATTCTGATCTTCCCTACATCAACAATACTCTTCTCTTATCTAAGCAATGCATCATGAAGGAAGCTTTCTATGCTCTACAGTCCTAACTAAATGAAGCCTCGCCAAGAAAACCTCAAAACATTGCATGTGCTATCTATGGCACAGATCCTCTTCAAAATCAGGCGATGGCCAAAGCTCTAGCCAATGATGATGCGTCCACTTTTCCCCTCTTTGTGCTGGTGTTCACAGGGGTCCCAGGATGAGGGAAAAGAGAGAATCTTGACTCCAAGTTTCAGAAGGTTGATTTATTCTTCCATGACACATATGCTATAAAAATGACATATGAGAAGAATACTCAAAGAAGGAAAGAAAGGATTTCATCGGAAAGGCTTGCAAGAAAAGGGAAAGAATGAAATGATAATAAAATCATGTCACTGACTGGACAACTGGACTGTGATTGGCCATTAATTAGAAACAGCCACACGAGACCAATCAAAGATGCACCTGTTGCATTCCACAGCAGCAGATCATTCTTGTTTACATTTTCGTTCTTGAGGCTTCTCAGGAGAAAAATCCTGGCAGAGGGATGTTTCAGAAAAGATCACGGCGCCGCCTGCTCTCAGCTGGCAGGGCACAAGGGCCTCTTGAGCCGCAGGCATCTCCTCTGCGCTCTACTTGCACTTGCTTTCTCCAGTTAAGGCAAGCAAAGCCGCTTGGCTCAGGATGTTCTTTGGGCTTCTGAAAGGCTCTGGCCACTTAGCTACAGCATGGCAAGGAAGGGAGTCTTACAAGGCTCTGCATATTTTAGAGTTTTATTGTCACTCCAGCTGAAACAAAGTATCCCCTGGCTACTTCTGCCTCTTCAGCATTCTGTCCTGCAGGTGGCCTGCTCAGACTGACAGCTTGGGGCACCTGCAGGCTCCCGTTCTGCTGCAGCCCAGCTCTTCCTCTCACAGCTGACTTCTTATTGTGACAATTTGTTCATTTCTACCTAAAAGATACCTCAGAGCTTCCCTCAATTAACAATCCACTGCTCTAAGCTAAACAACCCTCTTGTATCTAAGCTACCTACGTTCTATAGTCCTTAAAAGTTGCTCCCTACATGTCCTAAAGTTTGAAAAATATTCTTTTTTGGAGAAAAACACAACCGAGCTTTCGATTGAACCTGAAACCTAAGCTAAGCTAAGCTAAGCTAACCTAAACTAATCTAACCTAACCTAACCTAACCTAACCTAACCTTACCTTACCTATCCTAACACCTAAAGTGACCCATTTAGAAAACCTACTCCTATTTCCTATCTACAGCCCAGCTCCTCCTCCAACTCAGGGGATGGCTGAAACTCCGGCCGCAGATGACACATGCCCTTCTCCCTCCTCTCAGCTGGCGGGGCACGAGGCGCAGGCATCTCCTCCTCAGGCGCAGGCGTCTCCTCTCCAGTCTTCCTGCACTCCCTTGGCTGAGATGATGAGAGCAGCCAAGCTGGAGGCAGGATCGCCTGCGGTCACAAAGGGATGCTGCCCAGAGGAAAAAGGAAACAAAGAAAGGAAGCCTTACTTTCCAGGAAGGCCTGCTGACGGGCTCAAGCAGGACTCCTTGGCTACCAGAAAGACACACAAAGAGCACTGAGAAATAGCAGCGTGTCCGCCTGCGCCTTCCTGTCCTGGCAGCCGTCTCAGCCACGTGGCCCACACTCCTCCTCACGCCTTCCTGCAGGCGTCCTCAGCTGACAGGCCTTTTTGCCCCTTTGCTTTTTCTTACCTGCAGGAGTTCCTGGGCAGACCAGCGCCTGTCCTCGTCAGCCTGCAGGCAGCAGCGGAGGAAGTCGCGTAGGAGAGCCGAGTGGTGCCTGGGGTTCTGCAGTTTTGGGGGCCCGTTTCTTTCGATCAGTTCAAAAACCTACAGCACATGGATGCAAGAGGACACTCGACCTGCTCCTTTGCTAGCCACATCATCAGCTCTATGCACAGAGCCCCCTTTTGAAGCTGCACCTTACCCTGAGACGGGTCTCCCGCTCGTAAGGAGCTTCCCCTTCCACCATTTCCAGCCCCATGATGCCCAGGGACCAGATGTCTACTTTGGGGCCGTAGGCTTCTCCTCTCACCACCTCCGGTGCCATCCAGCTGGGAGTGCCCACGCTGGAGCTGCGCCTGCCGCGCTCAGGGCTGAGCTGGGCACAGAGGCCAAAGTCAGCTGAGGAGAAAAACAAAGCCTGTCAAAGCCAGCTACCACTGGCAAAGCAGCCAAAAGGATTGCCCACTCAAAGCCCGGCCAGGCCATGCTGAGTCGAGCTGAGAAAGCGGCTGAGCTCTCCTGCCACGTGCCTGGAGCCAGCGAAAGAAGAAGCCATCGGCCACTTCAACAACACCCTGAGCATTCACGCACCGGCCAAGCGGCGCTCCTGGCCAAGTGGCACTCACCAAAAGGCAGCCCCACAGCACAGGCTGCAAAAGCCGCACCTGCACAGGGATACCCACCCAACTTGACAGATCCATCGGTGCCCACAAGAACATTGCAGCTTTTGATGTCTCTGTGGATGACTTGGCGGCAATGAAGGAAATCAAGTCCTTGCAGGCACTGAGAGAGAAAAAGGAGGGAGGCAAAGTTAACACGCAGCATGTCATTTCATCCTGCCAGAAAGGAAAGAGCCCAACAGGATTGACAGCTTTGCCAGGGAATTGGGAGCCAGGGCACAGCATCATGCTGCTGTCACAAAGAAGAGCTTGCTGCTTCAACACTCTTGGAAGTTTTTGCTACATTTCCAAGCCAAGGCATCTGGGCTTGCAAAAGTTCCACCGGCCATCGGTACAAAGAGCGTCACCTTTGGCTGGGAGGCGGCACGGCAACAATTGTTGGCGAAGCCCAGTGGCAGCAGAGGAGGAAGCGGCGCCTTAGACCTGTGCCAGAATCCGTTGCCACCTGGGCTGCGATGTTATCCTTGGAAGCTGAGGACAGCTCTTTCCCTTCGCTTGAAATTCTGCCACCGCCATGCTGCCTTCCAGTGGTAAGGAATGTAGGACAGACAGACAGGCTGCAGGCAAGCATTGCGAGGCAAAGCTGCCAAGAGGAAACAAGTGAAAGCAAGCCAGTGAGGCAGCACCAGCGCCACAGGTCAGACAGCATAAAAGAGTGCAAGAGCAGAGCCTAAGGAGTGCAGGGACGGCGGCAGGCAGTTCCCTTCCCACGCTCTTGCTTCTCCTCTGTGTCTTGGCGGAAGCAGCAGCAAAAGAAGGCTGAGAGCCAGAAATCGCTGCTCTCCTTAACCTCCAGCTGACAAGCAGCATCCTGGCAGGCCTGGCCAAGCACAAGCGGGATCCCTCACCTCCCGACAGACAGCGCCTATCTGTCCTTCCGCCAGGTACACCGCACAGAGCACATCAAACAAGGTGCCGCCGTCCACAAACTCCATGGCCAGCCAGAGCTGCGCATCCACCAGGTAGCTGGAAGAAGAAAAGCACGGCATGGAAAGAGAGCAATGGGCACAGCTCAGTCACTCGAGGGCCTGAGCACGACTTTTGCCACTGCTCTCCAAGCTACGTGTGCCGCAAGAGACTATTGAACAGCAGGTCAACCTCCTGCCACCCTCTGGAGACGAGCGGAGAAATGGGAAAGAGCTCCGTTCTCTGCCACTGACCAAAGGGCATTGTCTCTTCTGGCTTGCACTAGCTAAAGCTGCATTGACGTGACCGTACGCCAACCTGTCTAAGTAGGTGACAATATTGGGATTCCTGTTGTTCCTCATGGCCAGGATTTCGTTGGCAGCCAGCTCCTCGGACATCCCCTCCTCAACGGACATGATCTTGATGGCCACCTGAAAGGACACGGGCGACGGTTGACTTGAGAAGACGCGCCCTGCTCGAGATCACAAGGAGCACGCAGCCAGTGCTTGTGCAATCAGGCAGCCAGCTGTGCCAAAGTGCCTTGTTCCTAGACAGCAGAGCTTAGCAGGAGCACCAAAGCCCATGCCAAATGCATTCTGCACCCTGAGCTTAGACTGTACTTGAGAGGAACAGCCTCTGTGGCAGACATGGAGCGGCCAGCCAAAGCTCCAGGCAGGGCTGACAGCAGCGGGGAAAGCGCTGCAGAGCTGCAAAATGCCATGGTGCTGTTGGCACTTTACCTGTTGTCCGCTGCTGGTGTCAAGGGCTTTATAAACAGCTCCGAAGCCCCTAGAAAGAAAACAGCAGCAGAAAAAGGCCATTTATACCTGGCACTGAAAGCAAGCCTAGGCAGGAGATCTCCCCAGGCTGCCTGCATGCCTTCAAAAGGGCCCGGCTGCGGCGTCTCTTTTTTGGCCAACAGCACATCAGCCCGTGAGGCCTCTGCCATGCGGGCCAGGCTGTCCCAGGGAGCACTAGGGTCCGGCATGAAGACCAAGGCCCGCTGGAAATCTCCAAGGCAAGCGCCCACTTAGGTCACTTCCAAACCTAAAGGGAACTCTCTCTTTGTGAGGGTGTGCATGCATGTGTGTGTCAAGAAAGTGAGAACAATTAGAGTCAGAACACTGTCTTTGAGAATCTGACATTTCTTGGATGCCGAGGTGCTTTTTCAGGCCATAAAGTTGCCGGAGCAGGGCGTTTTCCAGCTCCTGCTCCTCAGCGCTGCAAGCTAGACATTGGCAGCATCAACTTGTCTTTGAGGAGCCCTTTGCATTGCACTGACTGAGCAGCGCTGGCAGGCGACAGGAGGTCAAGCCAGAGTCTGACCGTGATTGGAGCTTGCCTGACTTCACGCTTGATATTGCAGCAGCCAAAGACCCTGCCCACACTTTTGGGAAATGACCTGACGTCACACTTACCCTCGTCCGAGTTCTTCAAACGCCGTGTATCTGCTCATTGGCTGGCCCACACTCACAATGCTCCCTGAAAGACAAAAGCAGGCCTGCTCACTTGCATGCACAGACGCCGCTCCCCAGCCATCCCAAAGGCAGCCCCACCGCCAGCAGCTGTGGGCCCTTTTGGCTCCCTTGGCTTCCAAGTGCTGAGAGCAGCAAATGGGAGGGCCATCTTCTGCACCTTTCATCGGGTGGCCTTTGCAAGGAGGACTTCATTGCTTTCAAGCACAGCTTGATAAGCCAAAAGGATGAGCCCTTAAGAAGGGGGCCCAAAGAGGTAAGCAAGGGCCTTTGCAGCCTCTGCAGTCACACCCCCCCATCACTGGCAAGGCTTCCTAGAAGCACAAAGTGTCTGAGCCGCAGGAGGAGTAAGAAGGAGAGCCAAAAAGCAGCTGGGGCCAGAGAGCTGCCTGGGGCCTACGCACTTGCTAGGTGCCAGCCTTCTGCTCAAGCAGAAACAATTTCTCTTTGGCACAGAAGGCAGCCCAGGCAGAGCCAAGGCAGGTCCAGCCGCCCTCATAGGCAGCAGGAACTCCCTGAGCGCTGCCGCGCTGCCTCAAAGCACAGCAACAGGTTCTGCAGAGGGCCCTGAGGACCTCTGGCACCGGGGGGAACTTCTGGTGCAGCCTACACCCAGACACGCACGCAAGGCACTGCTCTGGCACACAGGAAATACAGCGGACGTACTCAGTGTCTTCAGGCCCTGCTCCTCTCTGCTCTCGGCCTGCGGGGCTGCGCTGCTGGATGAAGTGCCAGCAGCGGGGGGCCAGCTGGCTGCTGCAGGCCATGCTGCTCCGGCGGCACCAGGCTGAATTGCAGAGCGGGTGTTGAGCTGGGACAAGAAAGGATTGCCCGTCAGAAGGGTGGCTGGCACAGATGCCCAGCACAGCGCACGCCACTAGCAGGGCCTTGGGAAGATGCCCTCAGCCACCGCCAGGCCTCTCCAGCTATTGGGCCCTTTCCCATGTCCCCTTCTCAAAGGCAATGGCAAAAGAACAAAGGCTTTTTTGATCCAGCCCCTGGTGGCCGCTTCCATGCTCCATTGTTTCAACTTTTCTGCTAGACACTGGAAACAATGGAGCGATGGGCTTGTGCAGATGCACAAAGAGATCAGAGCACAGCCCCAGAGCCTCCTTGCTTTCTTCCTCCTGTGTTTTCGCGGGCAATGAAATCGCCCCGGAGGTGGCGTGCAACCGTCTGCTCAGAAACCCGGAGCATGTCCCTCCTCTGATCTGTTTCACGGATTTCCCCTCTCCATGTCAGCCTTTAGGCAGCGGCCCTTCGGAGCCGCCTTCCAGCCCTGCCCAGACCCATGCGCCCTTTCCCATGCAGAGCTGAGCAGGATTCTCCTCCCCAAACTCTGCTCTGACCGCCTGCAAGCCCAGCGCAGCCTACATTGTGCCTGAAGCTAATTAGTCCATGCAGAGGGCAGGTCCCTTCCAGGGGCCACTGCCTGCCAAATACCCCGCCAGGCTGTCAGCTGCCTCTTTGGGCCGCTCTGCCCGCTGACCGCAGGCAGCCTGCACTGCCACCGGCCACAAGGGGCTGACTCCTACCCTGGCAAGAATTGAATGCTGCCTCTTGTCTATTGCCAAGAGACATTCTCGGGCCCTCTCAGCATCCCAGACAAGTGATGCTTGAAGGTCAAAGTTGAGAAGCCATTGGCCAGGCCTCCCTGGCTTGGCTGAAGCAGCACTATGTCACGGCAGGCACACAGCCCCCAGCACCTTAAGCCGCGAGCAACAAGGCCTGCTCCAAGCAAACCTTGAAGCTTGGCACTGCAGCCAAGGCAGGGCCAAGCTCAGCTGCCACTTACCGGCTCTGCACCTTCAGGCTGTGGAGGAACAGCAGCTGGAGGCTTGGTGTTCCTTTGCTCCTCTTCAACCTCGTCCTCAATGACAGAGGGAGCCAGAGGAGTTGCTGAGCCTGCTGCTGAGCCCTGCAGACAGACACAAGTGAGAGAGATGTGCAAGAGCCAATCCCTTGGCAGCTGCTTTCTCTTGGCAAGGGAAAGGACCCAGGAGAAGGGCAAATGATACACTTGGATGCAAGTGGCACTCTGAGTCAGGGAAACGCCAGGAAGAGGGCTGGGGTCTTGCTCTGCTGTTCCTTGAAAGGCTCTTCCTTGGAAAATCAGCAAACAGCCAGTGCTCCCTTTGCTACTGCTGATGCCACCAGGCACTTGGCCTTTCTTTCAGCCTGCCACGCTGGCACTCCACTGCACTCTACTGCCAAAGGCCAAGCTGGCAGAAGTGCCGCACAATTCTCCCACGCCAGCAAGGTCAGAGCTTCCTTTGCCACTCACCAAAGGACAGGCTTGTCTCCATCCACGTGTCAGGTGACCTGCAGGGAGCGAGGGAAAAGTGGTGGCTTCTCCATGGCCATTTTCTTCCCAAATAACCTGGGTCAGGTTATTTGGCAAGAAAAGAGCAGAGCCAAGCAAAAGCCAGGTGATGCCAGCCCCAGGATGAACCTTTACGTACGAGTCAGCTGGGTCACGTAGAAGACAGAATAAGCCACAGAAAAGACGGTGCAAACCGCGGCACAGACTTGCCCGATCATTTTGGCAGCGCTGTGCGGGTTTGCACGCTGAATGCCACCCAAGGGAGATGGAAGAGTCCTCTCGGGGTGCAGGCCGTCTTCTGGGAACTCCTTGATCGCAAGGATCCTGCTGCAGGGAGCGAGCGGAAGAGCTGCTCTGCACAAGCAGGCCTTGCGCGCCCCGGGACAACGCTGCGCTGACAGCACTGTGACGTGGCGCCGCTCCCTTGACCTCACAATAGCAGCTGCCCTGGCTTTGTTGTGCCCAGCAAGCCCACCCTCTCTAGAGCCGAGGCAAAAGGAAGGCCTGGCAAGTTCTCCTCAGTCATAAAGCAGCAGCAATTGACCTCACAGTCTATAGGGCAGTGCTCAAGGCATCCCAGGAGAGCCCAGAACAATGAGCCAGCCCTCCTAGCGTCCAAGAAATCCAAGCAAACATGACTTTTGGTCCCAAAAGCTTGGACTAAAAGCAAGTGTGCTTCTTCTAGGTGGCATCTTACTTGGTTCTGAAACGCCTCACTTCTTCCATGCCATTTAGGGGGCAAAAGAAGCCAAGAGAATAAATGGCCAGGAGCATTGTAGGCTGCAGCTGCTTCTCGAGCACGTGGGTGCATGCTGACCTTTGCTCTGACTGGGTTTGGAGGCCGACGTCCCATTGTGGCAGCTGGCTTAGCTCTTGACGCAAAGCTCCTCTCGTCCCGCTTGCCGTTTCTCAGGCAACTGAAAGTCTCAGCGCGTCCGGAAGAGCTGTGCGCTGCGTCTTGGCTTGCCACACTTGTGTTGTGTCGGAGCTCTGGCAGCGGCCTGCGGCCCACTGCCCTGCAATGGCCTGCAGATGTCGAGCCCGAAGAAGGCCCCTTTGGAACAGGCCAAAGCTGCAGTGGGAGGGATGTTGGCCCCAGCTCCATGCTCCCTGTAAGATTCCTTGCAGAGATTTGGGCAGCCACATCCCAGTACAAATGAGATGCAGTCATTTCCTTCTCTGTCAAAATCTTGAGGCAGACCCAGGAGGCATCTTGAAAGTGGAACCAAGTACTGGGTGGGAGGGGGCAAAAAGTGCACGCGGCTCCTCTGCAAATCAACTCTGTTCACCCGTGGAATCATGATGCATGGCTTAGCTCCCTATCCTTGTGCTTTCCTTGCTTGTGACTCAGCACAGACATGTCCTCTGATAACAGACAGCACAGCGCCTTGAAAGGAGCTTTAGCCTGGGCTCTTCCCACTTGGCATGCTGAGGGTGGCATTTGAAAATCAAGGCAATTGCTGAAGGGCCCAGAATTCCCTTGAAATTCTCTTGCTGAAACACTGCAGTTGTTAGCCAGAAGAGTTGCCTCCATGTGAAAGCATCCCATTTTCCCCATTTGCAAGTCAGCTGCCATTAGCCAGGCAGCTGGAGGGCTTAGAGAAGGAAGCATGACAGCTAAGCTTGGAAAGCCGGGCCTTGGCTCTCAGAGCCCCTTGAGCAGAGCGCTTTGCTGCTCCAAAGGTTGAAGAGAGGGCACTGTTAGGAAGATGTGCCATTTCAGCCCTCCTTTGCTTTTCAATCCCAAGGGATTGGCAGCAAGGGGGGACAAGCAGGGCCTGGCCCCTCCTCCTGCCCTGTTGGCAGCTGCAGGTGGCACTGAGGGACACCAGGGCACACGGGAATAACAGCTCTGCCAGGCAGGTGGGGCGCTCTGGGAAGGGGGAGAGCCTTGGGCCTCTGGCAGGCAGCGCAAAGCCATGAACGGGACGGCCCGTCAGGAGCAAACGGCTTCCAAGGCGCTGGGCGGCTTAGGCACAGCGTGACATGGGAGGGAACATTCCAGGCCTCTGCAGCCTTTTGAGTTTGTATTGCAAGTCCTGCTGAAACCAAGGGCTGCAACAGAGAACCTTCGGCTTTCTTCACCATCTTCACCATCCTCATCATTTTGTCCTTCAGCTGGCCAGTGCAGGCTGACAGCTCGCAGCACATCTGCTGAATGCCAGCTTCTTCTTTGCTAGCTTCTCTCTTCTTATGATTCATTTCTCCTTCAAGGGGAATTCTGATCTTCCCTACATCAACAATACTCTTCTCTTATCTAAGCAATGCATCATGAAGGAAGCTTTCTATGCTCTACAGTCCTAACTGTAATGAAGCCTCGCCAAGAAAACCTCAAAACATTGCATGTGCTATCTATGGCACAGCTCCTCTTCAAAATCAGGCGATGGCCAAAGCTCTAGCCAATGATGATGCGTCCCCTTTTCCCCTCTTTGTGCTGGTGTTCACAGGGGTCCCAGGATGAGGGAAAAGAGAGAATCTTGACTCCAAGTTTCAGAAGGTTGATTTATTCTTCCATGACACATATGCTATAAAAATGACATATGAGAAGAATACTCAAAGAAGGAAAGAAAGGATTTCATCGGAAAGGCTTGCAAGAAAAGGGAAAGAATGAAATGATAATAAAATCATGTCACTGACTGGACAACTGGACTGTGATTGGCCATTAATTAGAAACAGCCACACGAGACCAATCAAAGATGCACCTGTTGCATTCCACAGCAGCAGATCATTCTTGTTTACATTTTCGTTCTTGAGGCTTCTCAGGAGAAAAATCCTGGCAGAGGGATGTTTCAGAAAAGATCACGGCGCCGCCTGCTCTCAGCTGGCAGGGCACAAGGGCCTCTTGAGCCGCAGGCATCTCCTCTGCGCTCTACTTGCACTTGCTTTCTCCAGTTAAGGCAAGCAAAGCCGCTTGGCTCAGGATGTTCTTTGGGCTTCTGAAAGGCTCTGGCCACTTAGCTACAGCATGGCAAGGAAGGGAGTCTTACAAGGCTCTGCATATTTTAGAGTTTTATTGTCACTCCAGCTGAAACAAAGTATCCCCTGGCTACTTCTGCCTCTTCAGCATTCTGTCCTGCAGGTGGCCTGCTCAGGCTGACAGCTTGGGGCACCTGCAGGCTCCAGTTCTGCTGCAGCCCAGCTCTTCCTCTCACAGCTGACTTCCCATTGTGACAATTTGTTCATTTCTACCTCAAAGATACCTCAGAGCTTCCCTCAATTAACAATCCACTGCTCTAAGCTAAACAACCCTCTTGTATCTAAGCTACCTACGTTCTATAGTCCTTAAAAGTTGCTCCCTACATGTCCTAAAGTTTGAAAAATATTCTTTTTTGGAGAAAAACACAACCGAGCTTTCGATTGAACCTGAAACCTAAGCTAAGCTAAGCTAAGCTAACCTAAACTAATCTAACCTAACCTAACCTAACCTAACCTAACCTAACCTAACCTTACCTATCCTAACACCTAAAGTGACCCATTTAGAAAACCTACTCCTATTTCCTATCTACAGCCCAGCTCCTCCTCCAACTCAGGGGATGGCTGAAACTCCAGCCGCAGATGACACATGCCCTTCTCCCTCCTCTCAGCTGGCGGGGCACGAGGCGCAGGCATCTCCTCCTCAGGCGCAGGCGTCTCCTCTCCAGTCTTCCTGCACTCCCTTGGCTGAGATGATGAGAGCAGCCAAGCTGGAGGCAGGATCGCCTGCGGTCACAAAGGGATGCTGCCCAGAGGAAAAAGGAAACAAAGAAAGGAAGCCTTACTTTCCAGGAAGGCCTGCTGACGGGCTCAAGCAGGACTCCTTGGCTACCAGAAAGACACACAAAGAGCACTGAGAAATAGCAGCGTGTCCGCCTGCGCCTTCCTGTCCTGGCAGCCGTCTGAGCCACGTGGCCCACACTCCTCCTCACGCCTTCCTGCAGGCGTCCTCAGCTGACAGGCCTTTTTGTCCCTTTGCTTTTTCTTACCTGCAGGAGTTCCTGGGCAGACCAGCGCCTGTCCTCGTCAGCCTGCAGGCAGCAGCGGAGGAAGTCGCGTAGGAGAGCCGAGTGGTGCCTGGGGTTCTGCAGTTTTGGGGGCCCGTTTCTTTCGATCAGTTCAAAAACCTACAGCACATGGATGCAAGAGGACACTCGACCTGCTCCTTTGCTAGCCACATCATCAGCTCTATGCACAGAGCCCCCCTTTTGAAGCTGCACCTTACCCTGAGACGGGTCTCCCGCTCGTAAGGAGCTTCCCCTTCCACCATTTCCAGCCCCATGATGCCCAGGGACCAGATGTCTACTTTGGGGCCGTAGGCTTCTCCTCTCACCACCTCCGGTGCCATCCAGCTGGGAGTGCCCACGCTGGAGCTGCGCCTGCCGCGCTCAGGGCTGAGCTGGGCACAGAGGCCAAAGTCAGCTGAGGAGAAAAACAAAGCCTGTCAAAGCCAGCTACCACTGGCAAAGCAGCCAAAAGGATTGCCCACTCACAGCCCGGCCAGGCCATGCTGAGTCGAGCTGAGAAAGCGGCTGAGCTCTCCTGCCACGTGCCTGGAGCCAGCGAAAGAAGAAGCCATCGGCCACTTCAACAACACCCTGAGCATTCACGCACCGGCCAAGCGGCGCTCCTGGCCAAGTGGCATTCACCAAAAGGCAGCCCCACAGCACAGGCTGCAAAAGCCGCACCTGCACAGGGATACCCACCCAACTTGACAGATCCATCGGTGCCCACAAGAACATTGCAGCTTTTGATGTCTCTGTGGATGACTTGGCGGCAATGAAGGAAATCAAGTCCTTGCAGGCACTGAGAGAGAAAAAGGAGGGAGGCAAAGTTAACACGCAGCATGTCATTTCATCCTGCCAGAAAGGAAAGAGCCCAACAGGATTGACAGCTTTGCCAGGGAATTGGGAGCCAGGGCACAGCATCATGCTGCTGTCACAAAGAAGAGCTTGCTGCTTCAACACTCTTGGAAGTTTTTGCTACATTTCCAAGCCAAGGCATCTGGGCTTGCAAAAGTTCCACCGGCCATCGGTGCAAAGAGCGTCACCTTTGGCTGGGAGGCGGCACGGCAACGATTGTTGGCGAAGCCCAGTGGCAGCAGAGGAGGAAGCGGCGCCTTAGACCTGTGCCAGAATCCGTTGCCACCTGGGCTGCGATGTTATCCTTGGAAGCTGAGGACAGCTCTTTCCCTTAGCTTGAAATTCTGCCACCGCCATGCTGCCTTCCAGTGGTAAGGAATGTAGGACAGACAGACAGGCTGCAGGCAAGCATTGCGAGGCAAAGCTGCCAAGAGGAAACAAGTGAAAGCAAGCCAGTGAGGCAGCACCAGCGCCACAGGTCAGACAGCATAAAAGAGTGCAAGAGCAGAGCCTAAGGAGTGCAGGGACGCCGGCAGGCAGTTCCCTTCCCACGCTCTTGCTTCTCCTCTGTGTCTTGTCGGAAGCAGCAGCAAAAGAAGGCTGAGAGCCAGAAATCGCTGCTCTCCTTATCCTCCAGCTGACAAGCAGCATCCTGGCAGGCCTGGCCAAGCACAAGCGGGATCCCTCACCTCCCGACAGACAGCGCCTATCTGTCCTTCCGCCAGGTACACCGCACAGAGCACATCAAACAAGGTGCCGCCGTCCACAAACTCCATGGCCAGCCAGAGCTGCGCATCCACCAGGTAGCTGGAAGAAGAAAAGCACGGCATGGAAAGAGAGCAATGGGCACAGCTCAGTCACTCGAGGGCCTGAGCACGACTTTTGCCACTGCTCTCCAAGCTACGTGTGCCGCAAGAGACTATTGAACAGCAGGTCAACCTCCTGCCACCCTCTGGAGACGAGCGGAGAAATGGGAAAGAGCTCCGTTCTCTGCCACTGACCAAAGGGCATTGTCTCTTCTGGCTTGCACTAGCTAAAGCTGCATTGACGTGACTGTACGCCAACCTGTCTAAGTAGGTGACAATATTGGGATTCCTGTTGTTCCTCATGGCCAGGATTTCGTTGGCAGCCAGCTCCTCGGACATCCCCTCCTCAACGGACATGATCTTGATGGCCACCTGAAAGGACACGGGCGACGGTTGACTTGAGAAGACGCGCCCTGCTCGAGATCACAAGGAGCACGCAGCCAGTGCTTGTGCAATCAGGCAGCCAGCTGTGCCAAAGTGCCTTGTTCCTAGACAGCAGAGCTTAGCAGGAGCACCAAAGCCCATGCCAAATGCATTCTGCACCCTGAGCTTAGACTGTACTTGAGAGGAACAGCCTCTGTGGCAGACATGGAGCGACCAGCCAAAGCTCCAGGCAGGGCTGACAGCAGCGGGGAAAACGCTGCAGAGCTGCAAAATGCCATGGTGCTGTTGGCACTTTACCTGTTGTCCGCTGCTGGTGTCAAGGGCTTTATAAACAGCTCCAAAGCCCCTAGAAAGAAAACAGCAGCAGAAAAAGGCCATTTATCCCTGGCACTGAAAGCAAGCCTAGGCAGGAGATCTCCCCAGGCTGCCTGCATGCCTTCAAAAGGGCCCGGCTGCGGCGTCTCTTTTTTGGCCAACAGCACATCAGCCCGTGAGGCCTCTGCCATGCGGGCCAGGCTGTCCCAGGGAGCACTAGGGTCCGGCATGAAGACCAAGGCCCGCTGGAAATCCCCAAGGCAAGCGCCCACTTAGGTCACTTCCAAACCTAAAGGGAACTCTCTCTTTGTGAGGGTGTGCATGCATGTGTGTGTCAAGAAAGTGAGAACAATTAGAGTCAGAACACTGTCTTTGAGAATCTGACATTTCTTGGATGCCGAGGTGCTCTTTCAGGCCATAAAGTTGCCGGAGCAGGGCGTTTTCCAGCTCCTGCTCCTCAGCGCTGCAAGCTAGACATTGGCAGCATCAACTTGTCTTTGAGGAGCCCTTTGCATTGCACTGACTGAGCAGCGCTGGCAGGCGACAGGAGGTCAAGCCAGAGTCTGACCGTGATTGGAGCTTGCCTGACTTCACGCTTGATATTGCAGCAGCCAAAGACCCTGCCCACACTTTTGGGAAATGACCTGACGTCACACTTACCCTCGTCCGAGTTCTTCAAACGCCGTGTATCTGCTCATTGGCTGGCCCACACTCACAATGCTCCCTGAAAGACAAAAGCAGGCCTGCTCACTTGCATGCACAGACGCCGCTCCCCAGCCATCCCAAAGGCAGCCCCACCGCCAGCAGCTGTGGGCCCTTTTGGCTCCCTTGGCTTCCAAGTGCTGAGAGCAGCAAATGGGAGGGCCATCTTCTGCACCTTTCATCGGGTGGCCTTTGCAAGGAGGACTTCATTGCTTTCAAGCACAGCTTGATAAGCCAAAAGGATGAGCCCTTAAGAAGGGGGCCCAAAGAGGTAAGCAAGGGCCTTTGCAGCCTCTGCAGTCACACCCCCCCATCACTGGCAAGGCTTCCTAGAAGCACAAAGTGTCTGAGCCGCAGGAGAAGTAAGAAGGAGAGCCAAAAAGCAGCTGGGGCCAGAGAGCTGCCTGGGGCCTACGCACTTGCTAGGTGCCAGCCTTCTGCTCAAGCAGAAACAATCTCTGCTTTTCTCTTTGGCACAGAAGGCAGCCCAGGCAGAGCCAAGGCAGGTCCAGCCGCCCTCATAGGCAGCAGGAACTCCCTGAGCGCTGCCGCGCTGCCTCAAAGCAGAGCAACAGGTTCTGCAGAGGGCCCTGAGGACCTCTGGCACCGGGGGGAACTTCTGGCGCAGCCTACACCCAGACACGCACGCAAGGCACTGCTCTGGCACACAGGAAATACAGCGGACGTACTCAGTGTCTTCAGGCCCTGCTCCTCTCTGCTCTCGGCCTGCGGGGCTGCGCTGCTGGATGAAGTGCCAGCAGCGGGGGGCCAGCTGGCTGCTGCAGGCCATGCTGCTCCGGCGGCACCAGGCTGAATTGCAGAGCGGGTGTTGAGCTGGGACAAGAAAGGATTGCCCGTCAGAAGGGTGGCTGGCACAGATGCCCAGCACAGCGCACGCCACTAGCAGGGCCTTGGGAAGATGCCCTCAGCCACCGCCAGGCCTCTCCAGCTATTGGGCCCTTTCCCATGTCCCCTTCTCAAAGGCAATGGCAAAAGAACAAAGGCTTTTTTGATCCAGCCCCTGGTGGCCGCTTCCATGCTCCATTGTTTCAACTTTTCTGCTAGACACTGGCAACAACGGAGCGATGGGCTTGTGCAGATGCACAAAGAGATCAGAGCACAGCCCCAGAGCCTCCTTGCTTTCTTCCTCCTGTGTTTTCGCGGGCAATGAAATCGCCCCGGAGGTGGCGTGCAACCGTCTGCTCAGAAACCCGGAGCATGTCCCTCCTCTGATCTGTTTCACGGATTTCCCCTCTCCATGTCAGCCTTTAGGCAGCGGCCCTTCGGAGCCGCCTTCCAGCCCTGCCCAGACCCATGCGCCCTTTCCCATGCAGAGCTGAGCAGGATTCTCCTCCCCAAACTCTGCTCTGACCGCCTGCAAGCCCAGCGCAGCTTACATTGTGCCTGAAGCTAATTAGTCCATGCAGAGGGCAGGTCCCTTCCAGGGGCCACTGCCTGCCAAATACCCCGCCAGGCTGTCAGCTGCCTCTTTGGGCCGCTCTGCCCGCTGACCGCAGGCAGCCTGCACTGCCACCGGCCACAAGGGGCTGACTCCTACCCTGGCAAGAATTGAATGCTGCCTCTTGTCTATTGCCAAGAGACATTCTCGGGCCCTCTCAGCATCCCAGACAAGTGATGCTTGAAGGTCAAAGTTGAGAAGCCATTGGCCAGGCCTCCCTGGCTTGGCTGAAGCAGCACTATGTCACGGCAGGCACACAGCCCCCAGCACCTTAAGCCGCGAGCAACAAGGCCTGCTCCAAGCAAACCTTGAAGCTTGGCACTGCAGCCAAGGCAGGGCCAAGCTCAGCTGCCACTTACCGGCTCTGCACCTTCAGGCTGTGGAGGAACAGCAGCTGGAGGCTTGGTGTTCCTTTGCTCCTCTTCAACCTCGTCCTCAATGACAGAGGGAGCCAGAGGAGTTGCTGAGCCTGCTGCTGAGCCCTGCAGACAGACACAAGTGAGAGAGATGTGCAAGAGCCAATCCCTTGGCAGCTGCTTTCTCTTGGCAAGGGAAAGGACCCAGGAGAAGGGCAAATGATACACTTGGATGCAAGTGGCACTCTGAGTCAGGGAAACGCCAGGAAGAGGGCTGGGGTCTTGCTCTGCTGTTCCTTGAAAGGCTCTTCCTTGGAAAATCAGCAAACAGCCAGTGCTCCCTTTGCTACTGCTGATGCCACCAGGCACTTGGCCTTTCTTTCAGCCTGCCACGCTGGCACTCCACTGCACTCTACTGCCAAAGGCCAAGCTGGCAGAAGTGCCGCACAATTCTCCCACGCCAGCAAGGTCAGAGCTTCCTTTGCCACTCACCAAAGGACAGGCTTGTCTCCATCCACGTGTCAGGTGACCTGCAGGGAGCGAGGGAAAAGTGGTGGCTTCTCCATGGCCATTTTCTTCCCAAATAACCTGGGTCAGGTTATTTGGCAAGAAAAGAGCAGAGCCAAGCAAAAGCCAGGTGATGCCAGCCCCAGGATGAACCTTTACTTACGAGTCAGCTGGGTCACGTAGAAGACAGAATAAGCCACAGAAAAGACGGTGCAAACCGCGGCACAGACTTGCCCGATCATTTTGGCAGCGCTGTGCGGGTTTGCACGCTGAATGCCACCCAAGGGAGATGGAAGAGTCCTCTCGGGGTGCAGGCCGTCTTCTGGGAACTCCTTGATCGCAAGGATCCTGCTGCAGGGAGCGAGCGGAAGAGCTGCTCTGCACAAGCAGGCCTTGCGCGCCCCGGGACAACGCTGCGCTGACAGCACTGTGACGTGGCGCCGCTCCCTTGACCTCACAATAGCAGCTGCCCTGGCTTTGTTGTGCCCAGCAAGCCCACCCTCTCTAGAGCCGAGGCAAAAGGAAGGCCTGGCAAGTTCTCCTCAGTCATAAAGCAGCAGCAATTGACCTCACAGTCTATAGGGCAGTGCTCAAGGCATCCCAGGAGAGCCCAGAACAATGAGCCAGCCCTCCTAGCGTCCAAGAAATCCAAGCAAACATGACTTTTGGTCCCAAAAGCTTGGACTAAAAGCAAGTGTGCTTCTTCTAGGTGGCATCTTACTTGGTTCTGAAACGCCTCACTTCTTCCATGCCATTTAGGGGGCAAAAGAAGCCAAGAGAATAAATGGCCAGGAGCATTGTAGGCTGCAGCTGCTTCTCGAGCACGTGGGTGCATGCTGACCTTTGCTCTGACTGGGTTTGGAGGCCGACGTCCCATTGTGGCAGCTGGCTTAGCTCTTGACGCAAAGCTCCTCTCGTCCCGCTTGCCGTTTCTCAGGCAACTGAAAGTCTCAGCGCGTCCGGAAGAGCTGTGCGCTGCGTCTTGGCTTGCCACACTTGTGTTGTGTCGGAGCTCTGGCAGCGGCCTGCGGCCCACTGCCCTGCAATGGCCTGCAGATGTCGAGCCCGAAGAAGGCCCCTTTGGAACAGGCCAAAGCTGCAGTGGGAGGGATGTTGGCCCCAGCTCCATGCTCCCTGTAAGATTCCTTGCAGAGATTTGGGCAGCCACATCCCAGTACAAATGAGATGCAGTCATTTCCTTCTCTGTCAAAATCTTGAGGCAGACCCAGGAGGCATCTTGAAAGTGGAACCAAGTACTGGGTGGGAGGGGGCAAAAAGTGCACGCGGCTCCTCTGCAAATCAACTCTGTTCACCCGTGGAATCATGATGCATGGCTTAGCTCCCTATCCTTGTGCTTTCCTTGCTTGTGACTCAGCACAGACATGTCCTCTGATAACAGACAGCACAGCGCCTTGAAAGGAGCTTTAGCCTGGGCTCTTCCCACTTGGCATGCTGAGGGTGGCATTTGAAAATCAAGGCAATTGCTGAAGGGCCCAGAATTCCCTTGAAATTCTCTTGCTGAAACACTGCAGTTGTTAGCCAGAAGAGTTGCCTCCATGTGAAAGCATCCCATTTTCCCCATTTGCAAGTCAGCTGCCATTAGCCAGCCAGCTGGAGGGCTTAGAGAAGGAAGCATGACAGCTAAGCTTGGAAAGCCGGGCCTTGGCTCTCAGAGCCCCTTGAGCAGAGCGCTTTGCTGCTCCAAAGGTTGAAGAGAGGGCACTGTTAGGAAGATGTGCCATTTCAGCCCTCCTTTGCTTTTCAATCCCAAGGGATTGGCAGCAAGGGGGGACAAGCAGGGCCTGGCCCCTCCTCCTGCCCTGTTGGCAGCTGCAGGTGGCACTGAGGGACACCAGGGCACACGGGAATAACAGCTCTGCCAGGCAGGTGGGGCGCTCTGGGAAGGGGGAGAGCCTTGGGCCTCTGGCAGGCAGCGCAAAGCCATGAACGGGACGGCCCGTCAGGAGCAAACGGCTTCCAAGGCGCCGGGCGGCTTAGGCACAGCGTGACATGGGAGGGAACATTCCAGGCCTCTGCAGCCTTTTGAGTTTGTATTGCAAGTCCTGCTGAAACCAAGGGCTGCAACAGAGAACCTTCGGCTTTCTTCACCATCTTCACCATCCTCATCATTTTGTCCTTCAGCTGGCCAGTGCAGGCTGACAGCTCGCAGCACATCTGCTGAATGCCAGCTTCTTCTTTGCTAGCTTCTCTCTTCTTATGATTCATTTCTCCTTCAAGGGGAATTCTGATCTTCCCTACATCAACAATACTCTTCTCTTATCTAAGCAATGCATCATGAAGGAAGCTTTCTATGCTCTACAGTCCTAACTAAATGAAGCCTCGCCAAGAAAACCTCAAAACATTGCATGTGCTATCTATGGCACAGATCCTCTTCAAAATCAGGCGATGGCCAAAGCTCTAGCCACTGATGATGCGTCCACTTTTCCCCTCTTTGTGCTGGTGTTCACAGGGGTCCCAGGATGAGGGAAAAGAGAGAATCTTGACTCCAAGTTTCAGAAGGTTGATTTATTCTTCCATGACACATATGCTATAAAAATGACATATGAGAAGAATACTCAAAGAAGGAAAGAAAGGATTTCATCGGAAAGGCTTGCAAGAAAAGGGAAAGAATGAAATGATAATAAAATCATGTCACTGACTGGACAACTGGACTGTGATTGGCCATTAATTAGAAACAGCCACACGAGACCAATCAAAGATGCACCTGTTGCATTCCACAGCAGCAGATCATTCTTGTTTACATTTTCGTTCTTGAGGCTTCTCAGGAGAAAAATCCTGGCAGAGGGATGTTTCAGAAAAGATCACGGCGCCGCCTGCTCTCAGCTGGCAGGGCACAAGGGCCTCTTGAGCCGCAGGCATCTCCTCTGCGCTCTACTTGCACTTGCTTTCTCCAGTTAAGGCAAGCAAAGCCGCTTGGCTCAGGATGTTCTTTGGGCTTCTGAAAGGCTCTGGCCACTTAGCTACAGCATGGCAAGGAAGGGAGTCTTACAAGGCTCTGCATATTTTAGAGTTTTATTGTCACTCCAGCTGAAACAAAGTATCCCCTGGCTACTTCTGCCTCTTCAGCATTCTGTCCTGCAGGTGGCCTGCTCAGACTGACAGCTTGGGGCACCTGCAGGCTCCAGTTCTGCTGCAGCCCAGCTCTTCCTCTCACAGCTGACTTCCCATTGTGACAATTTGTTCATTTCTACCTAAAAGATACCTCAGAGCTTCCCTCAATTAACAATCCACTGCTCTAAGCTAAACAACCCTCTTGTATCTAAGCTACCTACGTTCTATAGTCCTTAAAAGTTGCTCCCTACATGTCCTAAAGTTTGAAAAATATTCTTTTTTGGAGAAAAACACAACCGAGCTTTCGATTGAACCTGAAACCTAAGCTAAGCTAAGCTAAGCTAACCTAAACTAATCTAACCTAACCTAACCTAACCTAACCTAACCTAACCTTACCTATCCTAACACCTAAAGTGACCCATTTAGAAAACCTACTCCTATTTCCTATCTACAGCCCAGCTCCTCCTCCAACTCAGGGGATGGCTGAAACTCCGGCCGCAGATGACACATTCCCTTCTCCCTCCTCTCATCTGGCGGGGCACGAGGCGCAGGCATCTCCTCCTCAGGCGCAGGCGTCTCCTCTCCAGTCTTCCTGCACTCCCTTGGCTGAGATGATGAGAGCAGCCAAGCTGGAGGCAGGATCGCCTGCGGTCACAAAGGGATGCTGCCCAGAGGAAAAAGGAAACAAAGAAAGGAAGCCTTACTTTCCAGGAAGGCCTGCTGACGGGCTCAAGCAGGACTCCTTGGCTACCAGAAAGACACACAAAGAGCACTGAGAAATAGCAGCGTGTCCGCCTGCGCCTTCCTGTCCTGGCAGCCGTCTGAGCCACGTGGCCCACACTCCTCCTCACACCTTCCTGCAGGCGTCCTCAGCTGACAGGCCTTTTTGCCCCTTTGCTTTTTCTTACCTGCAGGAGTTCCTGGGCAGACCAGCGCCTGTCCTCGTCAGCCTGCAGGCAGCAGCGGAGGAAGTCGCGTAGGAGAGCCGAGTGGTGCCTGGGGTTCTGCAGTTTTGGGGGCCCGTTTCTTTCGATCAGTTCAAAAACCTACAGCACATGGATGCAAGAGGACACTCGACCTGCTCCTTTGCTAGCCACATCATCAGCTCTATGCACAGAGCCCCCTTTTGAAGCTGCACCTTACCCTGAGACGGGTCTCCCGCTCGTAAGGAGCTTCCCCTTCCACCATTTCCAGCCCCATGATGCCCAGGGACCAGATGTCTACTTTGGGGCCGTAGGCTTCTCCTCTCACCACCTCCGGTGCCATCCAGCTGGGAGTGCCCACGCTGGAGCTGCGCCTGCCGCGCTCAGGGCTGAGCTGGGCACAGAGGCCAAAGTCAGCTGAGGAGAAAAACAAAGCCTGTCAAAGCCAGCTACCACTGGCAAAGCAGCCAAAAGGATTGCCCACTCACAGCCCGGCCAGGCCATGCTGAGTCGAGCTGAGAAAGCGGCTGAGCTCTCCTGCCACGTGCCTGGAGCCAGCGAAAGAAGAAGCCATCGGCCACTTCAACAACACCCTGAGCATTCACGCACCGGCCAAGCGGCGCTCCTGGCCAAGTGGCACTCACCAAAAGGCAGCCCCACAGCACAGGCTGCAAAAGCCGCACCTGCACAGGGATACCCACCCAACTTGACAGATCCATCGGTGCCCACAAGAACATTGCAGCTTTTGATGTCTCTGTGGATGACTTGGCGGCAATGAAGGAAATCAAGTCCTTGCAGGCACTGAGAGAGAAAAAGGAGGGAGGCAAAGTTAACACGCAGCATGTCATTTCATCCTGCCAGAAAGGAAAGAGCCCAACAGGATTGACAGCTTTCCCAGGGAATTGGGAGCCAGGGCACAGCATCATGCTGCTGTCACAAAGAAGAGCTTGCTGCTTCAACACTCTTGGAAGTTTTTGCTACATTTCCAAGCCAAGGCATCTGGGCTTGCAAAAGTTCCACCGGCCATCGGTACAAAGAGCGTCACCTTTGGCTGGGAGGCGGCACGGCAACGATTGTTGGCGAAGCCCAGTGGCAGCAGAGGAGGAAGCAGCGCCTTAGACCTGTGCCAGAATCCGTTGCCACCTGGGCTGCGATGTTATCCTTGGAAGCTGAGGACAGGTCTTTCCCTTAGCTTGAAATTCTGCCACCGCCATGCTGCCTTCCAGTGGTAAGGAATGTAGGACAGACAGACAGGCTGCAGGCAAGCATTGCGAGGCAAAGCTGCCAAGAGGAAACAAGTGAAAGCAAGCCAGTGAGGCAGCACCAGCGCCACAGGTCAGACAGCATAAAAGAGTGCAAGAGCAGAGCCTAAGGAGTGCAGGGACGGCGGCAGGCAGTTCCCTTCCCACGCTCTTGCTTCTCCTCTGTGTCTTGGCGGAAGCAGCAGCAAAAGAAGGCTGAGAGCCAGAAATCGCTGCTCTCCTTAACCTCCAGCTGACAAGCAGCATCCTGGCAGGCCTGGCCAAGCACAAGCGGGATCCCTCACCTCCCGACAGACAGCGCCTATCTGTCCTTCCGCCAGGTACACCGCACAGAGCACATCAAACAAGGTGCCGCCGTCCACAAACTCCATGGCCAGCCAGAGCTGCGCATCCACCAGGTAGCTGGAAGAAGAAAAGCACGGCATGGAAAGAGAGCAATGGGCACAGCTCAGTCACTCGAGGGCCTGAGCACGACTTTTGCCACTGCTCTCCAAGCTACGTGTGCCGCAAGAGACTATTGAACAGCAGGTCAACCTCCTGCCACCCTCTGGAGACGAGCGGAGAAATGGGAAAGAGCTCCGTTCTCTGCCACTGAACAAAGGACATTGTCTCTTCTGGCTTGCACTAGCTAAAGCTGCATTGACGTGACCGTACGCCAACCTTTCTAAGTAGGTGACAATATTGGGATTCCTGTTGTTCCTCATGGCCAGGATTTCGTTGGCAGCCAGCTCCTCGGACATCCCCTCCTCAACGGACATGATCTTGATGGCCACCTGAAAGGACACGGGCGACGGTTGACTTGAGAAGACGCGCCCTGCTCGAGATCACAAGGAGCACGCAGCCAGTGCTTGTGCAATCAGGCAGCCAGCTGTGCCAAAGTGCCTTGTTCCTAGACAGCAGAGCTTAGCAGGAGCACCAAAGCCCATGCCAAATGCATTCTGCACCCTGAGCTTAGACTGTACTTGAGAGGAACAGCCTCTGTGGCAGACATGGAGCGACCAGCCAAAGCTCCAGGCAGGGCTGACAGCAGCGGGGAAAGCGCTGCAGAGCTGCAAAATGCCATGGTGCTGTTGGCACTTTACCTGTTGTCCGCTGCTGGTGTCAAGGGCTTTATAAACAGCTCCGAAGCCCCTAGAAAGAAAACAGCAGCAGAAAAAGGCCATTTATACCTGGCACTGAAAGCAAGCCTAGGCAGGAGATCTCCCCAGGCTGCCTGCATGCCTTCAAAAGGGCCCGGCTGCGGCGTCTCTTTTTTGGCCAACAGCACATCAGCCCGTGAGGCCTCTGCCATGCGGGCCAGGCTGTCCCAGGGAGCACTAGGGTCCGGCATGAAGACCAAGGCCCGCTGGAAATCTCCAAGGCACGCGCCCACTTAGGTCACTTCCAAACCTAAAGGGAACTCTCTCTTTGTGAGGGTGTGCATGCATGTGTGTGTCAAGAAAGTGAGAACAATTAGAGTCAGAACACTGTCTTTGAGAATCTGACATTTCTTGGATGCCGAGGTGCTCTTTCAGGCCATAAAGTTGCCGGAGCAGGGCGTTTTCCAGCTCCTGCTCCTCAGCGCTGCAAGCTAGACATTGGCAGCATCAACTTGTCTTTGAGGAGCCCTTTGCATTGCACTGACTGAGCAGCGCTGGCAGGCGACAGGAGGTCAAGCCAGAGTCTGACCGTGATTGGAGCTTGCCTGACTTCACGCTTGATATTGCAGCAACCAAAGACCCGGCCCACACTTTTGGGAAATGACCTGACGTCACACTTACCCTCGTCCGAGTTCTTCAAATGCCGTGTATCTGCTCATTGGCTGGCCCACACTCACAATGCTCCCTGAAAGACAAAAGCAGGCCTGCTCACTTGCATGCACAGACGCCGCTCCCCGGCCATCCCAAAGGCAGCCCCACCGCCAGCAGCTGTGGGCCCTTTTGGCTCCCTTGGCTTCCAAGTGCTGAGAGCAGCAAATGGGAGGGCCATCTTCTGCACCTTTCATCGGGTGGCCTTTGCAAGGAGGACTTCATTGCTTTCAAGCACAGCTTGATAAGCCAAAAGGATGAGCCCTTAAGAAGGGGGCCCAAAGAGGTAAGCAAGGGCCTTTGCAGCCTCTGCAGTCACACCCCCCCATCACTGGCAAGGCTTCCTAGAAGCACAAAGTGTCTGAGCCGCAGGAGAAGTAAGAAGGAGAGCCAAAAAGCAGCTGGGGCCAGAGAGCTGCCTGGGGCCTACGCACTTGCTAGGTGCCAGCCTTCTGCTCAAGCAGAAACAATCTCTGCTTTTCTCTTTGGCACAGAAGGCAGCCCAGGCAGAGCCAAGGCAGGTCCAGCCGCCCTCACAGGCAGCAGGAACTCCCTGAGCGCTGCCGCGCTGCCTCAAAGCACAGCAACAGGTTCTGCAGAGGGCCCTGAGGACCTCTGGCACCGGGGGGAACTTCTGGCGCAGCCTACACCCAGACACGCACGCAAGGCACTGCTCTGGCACACAGGAAATACAGCGGACGTACTCAGTGTCTTCAGGCCCTGCTCCTCTCTGCTCTCGGCCTGCGGGGCTGCGCTGCTGGATGAAGTGCCAGCAGCGGGGGGCCAGCTGGCTGCTGCAGGCCATGCTGCTCTGGCGGCACCAGGCTGAATTGCAGAGCGGGTGTTGAGCTGGGACAAGAAAGGATTGCCTGTCAGAAGGGTGGCTGGCACAGATGCCCAGCACAGCGCACGCCACTAGCAGGGCCTTGGAAAGATGCCCTCAGCCACCGCCAGGCCTCTCCAGCTATTGGGCCCTTTCCCATGTCCCCTTCTCAAAGGCAATGGCAAAAGAACAAAGGCTTTTTTGATCCAGCCCCTGGTGGCCGCTTCCATGCTCCATTGTTTCAACTTTTCTGCTAGACACTGGCAACAATGGAGCGATGGGCTTGTGCAGATGCACAAAGACATCAGAGCACAGCCCCAGAGCCTCCTTGCTTTCTTCCTCCTGTGTTTTCGCGGGCAATGAAATCGCCCCGGAGGTGGCGTGCAACCGTCTGCTCAGAAACCCGGAGCATGTCCCTCCTCTGATCTGTTTCACGGATTTCCCCTCTCCATGTCAGCCTTTAGGCAGCGGCCCTTCGGAGCCGCCTTCCAGCCCTGCCCAGACCCATGCGCCCTTTCCCATGCAGAGCTGAGCAGGATTCTCCTCCCCAAACTCTGCTCTGACCGCCTGCAAGCCCAGCGCAGCCTACATTGTGCCTGAAGCTAATTAGTCCATGCAGAGGGCAGGTCCCTTCCAGGGGCCACTGCCTGCCAAGTACCCCGCCAGGCTGTCAGCTGCCTCTTTGGGCCGCTCTGCCCGCTGACCGCAGGCAGCCTGCACTGCCACCGGCCACAAGGGGCTGACTCCTACCCTGGCAAGAATTGAATGCAGCCTCTTGTCTATTGCCAAGAGACATTCTCGGGCCCTCTCAGCATCCCAGACAAGTGATGCTTGAAGGTCAAAGTTGAGAAGCCATTGGCCAGGCCTCCCTGGCTTGGCTGAAGCAGCACTATGTCACGGCAGGCACACAGCCCCCAGCACCTTAAGCCGCGAGCAACAAGGCCTGCTCCAAGCAAACCTTGAAGCTTGGCCCTGCAGCCAAGGCAGGGCCAAGCTCAGCTGCCACTTACCGGCTCTGCACCTTCAGGCTGTGGAGGAACAGCAGCTGGAGGCTTGGTGTTCCTTTGCTCCTCTTCAACCTCGTCCTCAATGACAGAGGGAGCCAGAGGAGTTGCTGAGCCTGCTGCTGAGCCCTGCAGACAGACACAAGTGAGAGAGACGCGCAAGAGCCAATCCCTTGGCAGCTGCTTTCTCTTGGCAAGAGAATGGACCCAGGAGAAGGGCAAATGATACACTTGGATGCAAGTGGCACTCTGAGTCAGGGAAACGCCAGGAAGAGGGCTGGGGTCTTGCTCTGCTGTTCCTTGAAAGGCTCTTCCTTGGAAAATCAGCAAACAGCCAGTGCTCCCTTTGCTACTGCTGATGCCACCAGGCACTTGGCCTTTCTTTCAGCCTGCCACGCTGGCACTCCACTGCACTCTACTGCCAAAGGCCAAGCTGGCAGAAGTGCCGCACAATTCTCCCACGCCAGCAAGGTCAGAGCTTCCTTTGCCACTCACCAAAGGACAGGCTTGTCTCCATCCACGTGTCAGGTGACCTGCAGGGAGCGAGGGAAAAGTGGTGGCTTCTCCATGGCCATTTTCTTCCCAAATAACCTGGGTCAGGTTATTTGGCAAGAAAAGAGCAGAGCCAAGCAAAAGCCAGGTGATGCCAGCCCCAGGATGAACCTTTACTTACGAGTCAGCTGGGTCACGTAGAAGACAGAATAAGCCACAGAAAAGACGGTGCAAACCGCGGCACAGACTTGCCCGATCATTTTGGCAGCGCTGTGCGGGTTTGCACACTGAATGCCACCCAAGGGAGATGGAAGAGTCCTCTTGGGGTGCAGGCCGTCTTCTGGGAACTCCTTGATCGCAAGGATCCTGCTGCAGGGAGCGAGCGGAAGAGCTGCTCTGCACAAGCAGGCCTTGCGCGCCCCGGGACAACGCTGCGCTGACAGCACTGTGACGTGGCGCCGCTCCCTTGACCTCACAATAGCAGCTGCCCTGGCTTTGTTGTGCCCAGCAAGCCCACCCTCTCTAGAGCCGAGGCAAAAGGAAGGCCTGGCAAGTTCTCCTCAGTCATAAAGCAGCAGCAATTGACCTCACAGTCTATAGGGCAGTGCTCAAGGCATCCCAGGAGAGCCCAGAACAATGAGCCAGCCCTCCTAGCGTCCAAGAAATCCAAGCAAACATGACTTTTGGTCCCAAAAGCTTGGACTAAAAGCAAGTGTGCTTCTTCTAGGTGGCATCTTACTTGGTTCTGAAACGCCTCACTTCTTCCATGCCATTTAGGGGGCAAAAGAAGCCAAGAGAATAAATGGCCAGGAGCATTGTAGGCTGCAGCTGCTTCTCGAGCACGTGGGTGCATGCTGACCTTTGCTCTGACTGGGTTTGGAGGCCGACGTCCCATTGTGGCAGCTGGCTTAGCTCTTGACGCAAAGCTCCTCTCGTCCCGCTTGCCGTTTCTCAGGCAACTGAAAGTCTCAGCGCGTCCGGAAGAGCTGTGCGCTGCGTCTTGGCTTGCCACACTTGTGTTGTGTCGGAGCTCTGGCAGCGGCCTGCGGCCCACTGCCCTGCAATGGCCTGCAGATGTCGAGCCCGAAGAAGGCCCCTTTGGAACAGGCCAAAGCTGCAGTGGGAGGGATGTTGGCCCCAGCTCCATGCTCCCTGTAAGATTCCTTGCAGAGATTTGGGCAGCCACATCCCAGTACAAATGAGATGCAGTCATTTCCTTCTCTGTCAAAATCTTGAGGCAGACCCAGGAGGCATCTTGAAAGTGGAACCAAGTACTGGGTGGGAGGGGGCAAAAAGTGCACGCGGCTCCTCTGCAAATCAACTCTGTTCACCCGTGGAATCATGATGCATGGCTTAGCTCCCTATCCTTGTGCTTTCCTTGCTTGTGACTCAGCACAGACATGTCCTCTGATAACAGACAGCACAGCGCCTTGAAAGGAGCTTTAGCCTGGGCTCTTCCCACTTGGCATGCTGAGGGTGGCATTTGAAAATCAAGGCAATTGCTGAAGGGCCCAGAATTCCCTTGAAATTCTCTTGCTGAAACACTGCAGTTGTTAGCCAGAAGAGTTGCCTCCATGTGAAAGCATCCCATTTTCCCCATTTGCAAGTCAGCTGCCATTAGCCAGGCAGCTGGAGGGCTTAGAGAAGGAAGCATGACAGCTAAGCTTGGAAAGCCGGGCCTTGGCTCTCAGAGCCCCTTGAGCAGAGCGCTTTGCTGCTCCAAAGGTTGAAGAGAGGGCACTGTTAGGAAGATGTGCCATTTCAGCCCTCCTTTGCTTTTCAATCCCAAGGGATTGGCAGCAAGGGGGGACAAGCAGGGCCTGGCCCCTCCTCCTGCCCTGTTGGCAGCTGCAGGTGGCACTGAGGGACACCAGGGCACACGGGAATAACAGCTCTGCCAGGCAGGTGGGGCGCTCTGGGAAGGGGGAGAGCCTTGGGCCTCTGGCAGGCAGCGCAAAGCCATGAACGGGACGGCCCGTCAGGAGCAAACGGCTTCCAAGGCGCCGGGCGGCTTAGGCACAGCGTGACATGGGAGGGAACATTCCAGGCCTCTGCAGCCTTTTGAGTTTGTATTGCAAGTCCTGCTGAAACCAAGGGCTGCAACAGAGAACCTTCGGCTTTCTTCACCATCTTCACCATCATCATCATTTTGTCCTTCAGCTGGCCAGTGCAGGCTGACAGCTCGCAGCACATCTGCTGAATGCCAGCTTCTTCTTTGCTAGCTTCTCTCTTCTTATGATTCATTTCTCCTTCAAGGGGAATTCTGATCTTCCCTACATCAACAATACTCTTCTCTTATCTAAGCAATGCATCATGAAGGAAGCTTTCTATGCTCTACAGTCCTAACTAAATGAAGCCTCGCCAAGAAAACCTCAAAACATTGCATGTGCTATCTATGGCACAGATCCTCTTCAAAATCAGGCGATGGCCAAAGCTCTAGCCACTGATGATGCGTCCACTTTTCCCCTCTTTGTGCTGGTGTTCACAGGGGTCCCAGGATGAGGGAAAAGAGAGAATCTTGACTCCAAGTTTCAGAAGGTTGATTTATTCTTCCATGACACATATGCTATAAAAATGACATATGAGAAGAATACTCAAAGAAGGAAAGAAAGGATTTCATCGGAAAGGCTTGCAAGAAAAGGGAAAGAATGAAATGATAATAAAATCATGTCACTGACTGGACAACTGGACTGTGATTGGCCATTAATTAGAAACAGCCACACGAGACCAATCAAAGATGCACCTGTTGCATTCCACAGCAGCAGATCATTCTTGTTTACATTTTCGTTCTTGAGGCTTCTCAGGAGAAAAATCCTGGCAGAGGGATGTTTCAGAAAAGATCACGGCGCCGCCTGCTCTCAGCTGGCAGGGCACAAGGGCCTCTTGAGCCGCAGGCATCTCCTCTGCGCTCTACTTGCACTTGCTTTCTCCAGTTAAGGCAAGCAAAGCCGCTTGGCTCAGGATGTTCTTTGGGCTTCTGAAAGGCTCTGGCCACTTAGCTACAGCATGGCAAGGAAGGGAGTCTTACAAGGCTCTGCATATTTTAGAGTTTTATTGTCACTCCAGCTGAAACAAAGTATCCCCTGGCTACTTCTGCCTCTTCAGCATTCTGTCCTGCAGGTGGCCTGCTCAGACTGACAGCTTGGGGCACCTGCAGGCTCCAGTTCTGCTGCAGCCCAGCTCTTCCTCTCACAGCTGACTTCCCATTGTGACAATTTGTTCATTTCTACCTCAAAGATACCTCAGAGCTTCCCTCAATTAACAATCCACTGCTCTAAGCTAAACAACCCTCTTGTATCTAAGCTACCTACGTTCTATAGTCCTTAAAAGTTGCTCCCTACATGTCCTAAAGTTTGAAAAATATTCTTTTTTGGAGAAAAACACAACCGAGCTTTCGATTGAACCTGAAACCTAAGCTAAGCTAAGCTAAGCTAACCTAAACTAATCTAATCTAACCTAACCTAACCTAACCTAACCTAACCTAACCTAACCTTACCTATCCTAACACCTAAAGTGACCCATTTAGAAAACCTACTCCTATTTCCTATCTACAGCCCAGCTCCTCCTCCAACTCAGGGGATGGCTGAAACTCCGGCCGCAGATGACACATGCCCTTCTCCCTCCTCTCATCTGGCGGGGCACGAGGCGCAGGCATCTCCTCCTCAGGCGCAGGCGTCTCCTCTCCAGTCTTCCTGCACTCCCTTGGCTGAGATGATGAGAGCAGCCAAGCTGGAGGCAGGATCGCCTGCGGTCACAAAGGGATGCTGCCCAGAGGAAAAAGGAAACAAAGAAAGGAAGCCTTACTTTCCAGGAAGGCCTGCTGACGGGCTCAAGCAGGACTCCTTGGCTACCAGAAAGACACACAAAGAGCACTGAGAAATAGCAGCGTGTCCGCCTGCGCCTTCCTGTCCTGGCAGCCGTCTGAGCCACGTGGCCCACACTCCTCCTCACACCTTCCTGCAGGCGTCCTCAGCTGACAGGCCTTTTTGCCCCTTTGCTTTTTCTTACCTGCAGGAGTTCCTGGGCAGACCAGCGCCTGTCCTCGTCAGCCTGCAGGCAGCAGCGGAGGAAGTCGCGTAGGAGAGCCGAGTGGTGCCTGGGGTTCTGCAGTTTTGGGGGCCCGTTTCTTTCGATCAGTTCAAAAACCTACAGCACATGGATGCAAGAGGACACTCGACCTGCTCCTTTGCTAGCCACATCATCAGCTCTATGCACAGAGCCCCCTTTTGAAGCTGCACCTTACCCTGAGACGGGTCTCCCGCTCGTAAGGAGCTTCCCCTTCCACCATTTCCAGCCCCATGATGCCCAGGGACCAGATGTCTACTTTGGGGCCGTAGGCTTCTCCTCTCACCACCTCCGGTGCCATCCAGCTGGGAGTGCCCACGCTGGAGCTGCGCCTGCCGCGCTCAGGGCTGAGCTGGGCACAGAGGCCAAAGTCAGCTGAGGAGAAAAACAAAGCCTGTCAAAGCCAGCTACCACTGGCAAAGCAGCCAAAAGGATTGCCCACTCACAGCCCGGCCAGGCCATGCTGAGTCGAGCTGAGAAAGCGGCTGAGCTCTCCTGCCACGTGCCTGGAGCCAGCGAAAGAAGAAGCCATCGGCCACTTCAACAACACCCTGAGCATTCACGCACCGGCCAAGCGGCGCTCCTGGCCAAGTGGCACTCACCAAAAGGCAGCCCCACAGCACAGGCTGCAAAAGCCGCACCTGCACAGGGATACCCACCCAACTTGACAGATCCATCGGTGCCCACAAGAACATTGCAGCTTTTGATGTCTCTGTGGATGACTTGGCGGCAATGAAGGAAATCAAGTCCTTGCAGGCACTGAGAGAGAAAAAGGAGGGAGGCAAAGTTAACACGCAGCATGTCATTTCATCCTGCCAGAAAGGAAAGAGCCCAACAGGATTGACAGCTTTGCCAGGGAATTGGGAGCCAGGGCACAGCATCATGCTGCTGTCACAAAGAAGAGCTTGCTGCTTCAACACTCTTGGAAGTTTTTGCTACATTTCCAAGCCAAGGCATCTGGGCTTGCAAAAGTTCCACCGGCCATCGGTACAAAGAGCGTCACCTTTGGCTGGGAGGCGGCACGGCAACGATTGTTGGCGAAGCCCAGTGGCAGCAGAGGAGGAAGCGGCGCCTTAGACCTGTGCCAGAATCCGTTGCCACCTGGGCTGTGATGTTATCCTTGGAAGCTGAGGACAGGTCTTTCCCTTAGCTTGAAATTCTGCCACCGCCATGCTGCCTTCCAGTGGTAAGGAATGTAGGACAGACAGACAGGCTGCAGGCAAGCATTGCGAGGCAAAGCTGCCAAGAGGAAACAAGTGAAAGCAAGCCAGTGAGGCAGCACCAGCGCCACAGGTCAGACAGCATAAAAGAGTGCAAGAGCAGAGCCTAAGGAGTGCAGGGACGCCGGCAGGCAGTTCCCTTCCCACGCTCTTGCTTCTCCTCTGTGTCTTGGCGGAAGCAGCAGCAAAAGAAGGCTGAGAGCCAGAAATCGCTGCTCTCCTTAACCTCCAGCTGACAAGCAGCATCCTGGCAGGCCTGGCCAAGCACAAGCGGGATCCCTCACCTCCCGACAGACAGCGCCTATCTGTCCTTCCGCCAGGTACACCGCACAGAGCACATCAAACAAGGTGCCGCCGTCCACAAACTCCATGGCCAGCCAGAGCTGCGCATCCACCAGGTAGCTGGAAGAAGAAAAGCACGGCATGGAAAGAGAGCAATGGGCACAGCTCAGTCACTCGAGGGCCTGAGCACGACTTTTGCCACTGCTCTCCAAGCTACGTGTGCCGCAAGAGACTATTGAACAGCAGGTCAACCTCCTGCCACCCTCTGGAGACGAGCGGAGAAATGGGAAAGAGCTCCGTTCTCTGCCACTGACCAAAGGGCATTGTCTCTTCTGGCTTGCACTAGCTAAAGCTGCATTGACGTGACCGTACGCCAACCTGTCTAAGTAGGTGACAATATTGGGATTCCTGTTGTTCCTCATGGCCAGGATTTCGTTGGCAGCCAGCTCCTCGGACATCCCCTCCTCAACGGACATGATCTTGATGGCCACCTGAAAGGACACGGGCGACGGTTGACTTGAGAAGACGCGCCCTGCTCGAGATCACAAGGAGCACGCAGCCAGTGCTTGTGCAATCAGGCAGCCAGCTGTGCCAAAGTGCCTTGTTCCTAGACAGCAGAGCTTAGCAGGAGCACCAAAGCCCATGCCAAATGCATTCTGCACCCTGAGCTTAGACTGTACTTGAGAGGAACAGCCTCTGTGGCAGACATGGAGCGACCAGCCAAAGCTCCAGGCAGGGCTGACAGCAGCGGGGAAAGCGCTGCAGAGCTGCAAAATGCCATGGTGCTGTTGGCACTTTACCTGTTGTCCGCTGCTGGTGTCAAGGGCTTTATAAACAGCTCCGAAGCCCCTAGAAAGAAAACAGCAGCAGAAAAAGGCCATTTATACCTGGCACTGAAAGCAAGCCTAGGCAGGAGATCTCCCCAGGCTGCCTGCATGCCTTCAAAAGGGCCCGGCTGCGGCGTCTCTTTTTTGGCCAACAGCACATCAGCCCGTGAGGCCTCTGCCATGCGGGCCAGGCTGTCCCAGGGAGCACTAGGGTCCGGCATGAAGACCAAGGCCCGCTGGAAATCTCCAAGGCACGCGCCCACTTAGGTCACTTCCAAACCTAAAGGGAACTCTCTCTTTGTGAGGGTGTGCATGCATGTGTGTGTCAAGAAAGTGAGAACAATTAGAGTCAGAACACTGTCTTTGAGAATCTGACATTTCTTGGATGCCGAGGTGCTCTTTCAGGCCATAAAGTTGCCGGAGCAGGGCGTTTTCCAGCTCCTGCTCCTCAGCGCTGCAAGCTAGACATTGCCAGCATCAACTTGTCTTTGAGGAGCCCTTTGCATTGCACTGACTGAGCAGCGCTGGCAGGCGACAGGAGGTCAAGCCAGAGTCTGACCGTGATTGGAGCTTGCCTGACTTCACGCTTGATATTGCAGCAGCCAAAGACCCGGCCCACACTTTTGGGAAATGACCTGACGTCACACTTACCCTCGTCCGAGTTCTTCAAATGCCGTGTATCTGCTCATTGGCTGGCCCACACTCACAATGCTCCCTGAAAGACAAAAGCAGGCCTGCTCACTTGCATGCACAGACGCCGCTCCCCGGCCATCCCAAAGGCAGCCCCACCGCCAGCAGCTGTGGGCCCTTTTGGCTCCCTTGGCTTCCAAGTGCTGAGAGCAGCAAATGGGAGGGCCATCTTCTGCACCTTTCATCGGGTGGCCTTTGCAAGGAGGACTTCATTGCTTTCAAGCACAGCTTGATAAGCCAAAAGGATGAGCCCTTAAGAAGGGGGCCCAAAGAGGTAAGCAAGGGCCTTTGCAGCCTCTGCAGTCACACCCCCCCATCACTGGCAAGGCTTCCTAGAAGCACAAAGTGTCTGAGCCGCAGGAGAAGTAAGAAGGAGAGCCAAAAAGCAGCTGGGGCCAGAGAGCTGCCTGGGGCCTACGCACTTGCTAGGTGCCAGCCTTCTGCTCAAGCAGAAACAATCTCTGCTTTTCTCTTTGGCACAGAAGGCAGCCCAGGCAGAGCCAAGGCAGGTCCAGCCGCCCTCATAGGCAGCAGGAACTCCCTGAGCGCTGCCGCGCTGCCTCAAAGCACAGCAACAGGTTCTGCAGGGGGCCCTGAGGACCTCTGGCACCGGGGGGAACTTCTGGCGCAGCCTACACCCAGACACGCACGCAAGGCACTGCTCTGGCACACAGGAAATACAGCGGACGTACTCAGTGTCTTCAGGCCCTGCTCCTCTCTGCTCTCGGCCTGCGGGGCTGCGCTGCTGGATGAAGTGCCAGCAGCGGGGGGCCAGCTGGCTGCTGCAGGCCATGCTGCTCCGGCGGCACCAGGCTGAATTGCAGAGCGGGTGTTGAGCTGGGACAAGAAAGGATTGCCTGTCAGAAGGGTGGCTGGCACAGATGCCCAGCACAGCGCACGCCACTAGCAGGGCCTTGGAAAGATGCCCTCAGCCACCGCCAGGCCTCTCCAGCTATTGGGCCCTTTCCCATGTCCCCTTCTCAAAGGCAATGGCAAAAGAACAAAGGCTTTTTTGATCCAGCCCCTGGTGGCCGCTTCCATGCTCCATTGTTTCAACTTTTCTGCTAGACACTGGCAACAATGGAGCGATGGGCTTGTGCAGATGCACAAAGAGATCAGAGCACAGCCCCAGAGCCTCCTTGCTTTCTTCCTCCTGTGTTTTCGCGGGCAATGAAATCGCCCCGGAGGTGGCGTGCAACCGTCTGCTCAGAAACCCGGAGCATGTCCCTCCTCTGATCTGTTTCACGGATTTCCCCTCTCCATGTCAGCCTTTAGGCAGCGGCCCTTCGGAGCCGCCTTCCAGCCCTGCCCAGACCCATGCGCCCTTTCCCATGCAGAGCTGAGCAGGATTCTCCTCCCCAAACTCTGCTCTGACCGCCTGCAAGCCCAGCGCAGCTTACATTGTGCCTGAAGCTAATTAGTCCATGCAGAGGGCAGGTCCCTTCCAGGGGCCACTGCCTGCCAAGTACCCCGCCAGGCTGTCAGCTGCCTCTTTGGGCCGCTCTGCCCGCTGACCGCAGGCAGCCTGCACTGCCACCGGCCACAAGGGGCTGACTCCTACCCTGGCAAGAATTGAATGCAGCCTCTTGTCTATTGCCAAGAGACATTCTCGGGCCCTCTCAGCATCCCAGACAAGTGATGCTTGAAGGTCAAAGTTGAGAAGCCATTGGCCAGGCCTCCCTGGCTTGGCTGAAGCAGCACTATGTCACGGCAGGCACACAGCCCCCAGCACCTTAAGCCGCGAGCAACAAGGCCTGCTCCAAGCAAACCTTGAAGCTTGGCACTGCAGCCAAGGCAGGGCCAAGCTCAGCTGCCACTTACCGGCTCTGCACCTTCAGGCTGTGGAGGAACAGCAGCTGGAGGCTTGGTGTTCCTTTGCTCCTCTTCAACCTCGTCCTCAATGACAGAGGGAGCCAGAGGAGTTGCTGAGCCTGCTGCTGAGCCCTGCAGACAGACACAAGTGAGAGAGACGCGCAAGAGCCAATCCCTTGGCAGCTGCTTTCTCTTGGCAAGGGAATGGACCCAGGAGAAGGGCAAATGATACACTTGGATGCAAGTGGCACTCTGAGTCAGGGAAACGCCAGGAAGAGGGCTGGGGTCTTGCTCTGCTGTTCCTTGAAAGGCTCTTCCTTGGAAAATCAGCAAACAGCCAGTGCTCCCTTTGCTACTGCTGATGCCACCAGGCACTTGGCCTTTCTTTCAGCCTGCCACGCTGGCACTCCACTGCACTCTACTGCCAAAGGCCAAGCTGGCAGAAGTGCCGCACAATTCTCCCACGCCAGCAAGGTCAGAGCTTCCTTTGCCACTCACCAAAGGACAGGCTTGTCTCCATCCACGTGTCAGGTGACCTGCAGGGAGCGAGGGAAAAGTGGTGGCTTCTCCATGGCCATTTTCTTCCCAAATAACCTGGGTCAGGTTATTTGGCAAGAAAAGAGCAGAGCCAAGCAAAAGCCAGGTGATGCCAGCCCCAGGATGAACCTTTACTTACGAGTCAGCTGGGTCACGTAGAAGACAGAATAAGCCACAGAAAAGACGGTGCAAACCGCGGCACAGACTTGCCCGATCATTTTGGCAGCGCTGTGCGGGTTTGCACACTGAATGCCACCCAAGGGAGATGGAAGAGTCCTCTCGGGGTGCAGGCCGTCTTCTGGGAACTCCTTGATCGCAAGGATCCTGCTGCAGGGAGCGAGCGGAAGAGCTGCTCTGCACAAGCAGGCCTTGCGCGCCCCGGGACAACGCTGCGCTGACAGCACTGTGACGTGGCGCCGCTCCCTTGACCTCACAATAGCAGCTGCCCTGGCTTTGTTGTGCCCAGCAAGCCCACCCTCTCTAGAGCCGAGGCAAAAGGAAGGCCTGGCAAGTTCTCCTCAGTCATAAAGCAGCAGCAATTGACCTCACAGTCTATAGGGCAGTGCTCAAGGCATCCCAGGAGAGCCCAGAACAATGAGCCAGCCCTCCTAGCGTCCAAGAAATCCAAGCAAACATGACTTTTGGTCCCAAAAGCTTGGACTAAAAGCAAGTGTGCTTCTTCTAGGTGGCATCTTACTTGGTTCTGAAACGCCTCACTTCTTCCATGCCATTTAGGGGGCAAAAGAAGCCAAGAGAATAAATGGCCAGGAGCATTGTAGGCTGCAGCTGCTTCTCGAGCACGTGGGTGCATGCTGACCTTTGCTTTGACTGGGTTTGGAGGCCGACGTCCCATTGTGGCAGCTGGCTTAGCTCTTGACGCAAAGCTCCTCTCGTCCCGCTTGCCGTTTCTCAGGCAACTGAAAGTCTCAGCGCGTCCGGAAGAGCTGTGCGCTGCGTCTTGGCTTGCCACACTTGTGTTGTGTCGGAGCTCTGGCAGCGGCCTGCGGCCCACTGCCCTGCAATGGCCTGCAGATGTCGAGCCCGAAGAAGGCCCCTTTGGAACAGGCCAAAGCTGCAGTGGGAGGGATGTTGGCCCCAGCTCCATGCTCCCTGTAAGATTCCTTGCAGAGATTTGGGCAGCCACATCCCAGTACAAATGAGATGCAGTCATTTCCTTCTCTGTCAAAATCTTGAGGCAGACCCAGGAGGCATCTTGAAAGTGGAACCAAGTACTGGGTGGGAGGGGGCAAAAAGTGCACGCGGCTCCTCTGCAAATCAACTCTGTTCACCCGTGGAATCATGATGCATGGCTTAGCTCCCTATCCTTGTGCTTTCCTTGCTTGTGACTCAGCACAGACATGTCCTCTGATAACAGACAGCACAGCGCCTTGAAAGGCGCTTTAGCCTGGGCTCTTCCCACTTGGCATGCTGAGGGTGGCATTTGAAAATCAAGGCAATTGCTGAAGGGCCCAGAATTCCCTTGAAATTCTCTTGCTGAAACACTGCAGTTGTTAGCCAGAAGAGTTGCCTCCATGTGAAAGCATCCCATTTTCCCCATTTGCAAGTCAGCTGCCATTAGCCAGGCAGCTGGAGGGCTTAGAGAAGGAAGCATGACAGCTAAGCTTGGAAAGCCGGGCCTTGGCTCTCAGAGCCCCTTGAGCAGAGCGCTTTGCTGCTCCAAAGGTTGAAGAGAGGGCACTGTTAGGAAGATGTGCCATTTCAGCCCTCCTTTGCTTTTCAATCCCAAGGGATTGGCAGCAAGGGGGGACAAGCAGGGCCTGGCCCCTCCTCCTGCCCTGTTGGCAGCTGCAGGTGGCACTGAGGGACACCAGGGCACACGGGAATAACAGCTCTGCCAGGCAGGTGGGGCGCTCTGGGAAGGGGGAGAGCCTTGGGCCTCTGGCAGGCAGCGCAAAGCCATGAACGGGACGGCCCGTCAGGAGCAAACGGCGTCCAAGGCGCCGGGCGGCTTAGGCACAGCGTGACATGGGAGGGAACATTCCAGGCCTCTGCAGCCTTTTGAGTTTGTATTGCAAGTCCTGCTGAAACCAAGGGCTGCAACAGAGAACCTTCGGCTTTCTTCACCATCTTCACCATCATCATCATTTTGTCCTTCAGCTGGCCAGTGCAGGCTGACAGCTCGCAGCACATCTGCTGAATGCCAGCTTCTTCTTTGCTAGCTTCTCTCTTCTTATGATTCATTTCTCCTTCAAGGGGAATTCTGATCTTCCCTACATCAACAATACTCTTCTCTTATCTAAGCAATGCATCATGAAGGAAGCTTTCTATGCTCTACAGTCCTAACTAAATGAAGCCTCGCCAAGAAAACCTCAAAACATTGCATGTGCTATCTATGGCACAGATCCTCTTCAAAATCAGGCGATGGCCAAAGCTCTAGCCAATGATGATGCGTCCACTTTTCCCCTCTTTGTGCTGGTGTTCACAGGGGTCCCAGGATGAGGGAAAAGAGAGAATCTTGACTCCAAGTTTCAGAAGGTTGATTTATTCTTCCATGACACATATGCTATAAAAATGACATATGAGAAGAATACTCAAAGAAGGAAAGAAAGGATTTCATCGGAAAGGCTTGCAAGAAAAGGGAAAGAATGAAATGATAATAAAATCATGTCACTGACTGGACAACTGGACTGTGATTGGCCATTAATTAGAAACAGCCACACGAGACCAATCAAAGATGCACCTGTTGCATTCCACATGCAGCAGATCATTCTTGTTTACATTTTCGTTCTTGAGGCTTCTCAGGAGAAAAATCCTGGCAGAGGGATGTTTCAGAAAAGATCACGGCGCCGCCTGCTCTCAGCTGGCAGGGCACAAGGGCCTCTTGAGCCGCAGGCATCTCCTCTGCGCTCTACTTGCACTTGCTTTCTCCAGTTAAGGCAAGCAAAGCCGCTTGGCTCAGGATGTTCTTTGGGCTTCTGAAAGGCTCTGGCCACTTAGCTACAGCATGGCAAGGAAGGGAGTCTTACAAGGCTCTGCATATTTTAGAGTTTTATTGTCACTCCAGCTGAAACAAAGTATCCCCTGGCTACTTCTGCCTCTTCAGCATTCTGTCCTGCAGGTGGCCTGCTCAGACTGACAGCTTGGGGCACCTGCAGGCTCCAGTTCTGCTGCAGCCCAGCTCTTCCTCTCACAGCTGACTTCCCATTGTGACAATTTGTTCATTTCTACCTCAAAGATACCTCAGAGCTTCCCTCAATTAACAATCCACTGCTCTAAGCTAAACAACCCTCTTGTATCTAAGCTACCTACGTTCTATAGTCCTTAAAAGTTGCTCCCTACATGTCCTAAAGTTTGAAAAATATTCTTTTTTGGAGAAAAACACAACCGAGCTTTCGATTGAACCTGAAACCTAAGCTAAGCTAAGCTAAGCTAACCTAAACTAATCTAACCTAACCTAACCTAACCTAACCTAACCTTACCTATCCTAACACCTAAAGTGACCCATTTAGAAAACCTACTCCTATTTCCTATCTACAGCCCAGCTCCTCCTCCAACTCAGGGGATGGCTGAAACTCCGGCCGCAGATGACACATGCCCTTCTCCCTCCTCTCAGCTGGCGGGGCACGAGGCGCAGGCATCTCCTCCTCAGGCGCAGGCGCCTCCTCTCCAGTCTTCCTGCACTCCCTTGGCTGAGATGATGAGAGCAGCCAGGCTGGAGGCAGGATCGCCTGCGGTCACAAAGGGATGCTGCCCAGAGGAAAAAGGAAACAAAGAAAGGAAGCCTTACTTTCCAGGAAGGCCTGCTGACGGGCTCAAGCAGGACTCCTTGGCTACCAGAAAGACACACAAAGAGCACTGAGAAATAGCAGCGTGTCCGCCTGCGCCTTCCTGTCCTGGCAGCCGTCTGAGCCACGTGGCCCACACTCCTCCTCACGCCTTCCTGCAGGCGTCCTCAGCTGACAGGCCTTTTTGCCCCTTTGCTTTTTCTTACCTGCAGGAGTTCCTGGGCAGACCAGCGCCTGTCCTCGTCAGCCTGCAGGCAGCAGCGGAGGAAGTCGCGTAGGAGAGCCGAGTGGTGCCTGGGGTTCTGCAGTTTTGGGGGCCCGTTTCTTTCGATCAGTTCAAAAACCTACAGCACATGGATGCAAGAGGGCACTCGACCTGCTCCTTTGCTAGCCACATCATCAGCTCTATGCACAGAGCCCCCTTTCGAAGCTGCACCTTACCCTGAGACGGGTCTCCCGCTCGTAAGGAGCTTCCCCTTCCACCATTTCCAGCCCCATGATGCCCAGGGACCAGATGTCTACTTTGGGGCCGTAGGCTTCTCCTCTCACCACCTCCGGTGCCATCCAGCTGGGAGTGCCCACGCTGGAGCTGCGCCTGCCGCGCTCAGGGCTGAGCTGGGCACAGAGGCCAAAGTCAGCTGAGGAGAAAAACAAAGCCTGTCAAAGCCAGCTACCACTGGCAAAGCAGCCAAAAGGATTGCCCACTCACAGCCCGGCCAGGCCATGCTGAGTCGAGCTGAGAAAGCGGCTGAGCTCTCCTGCCACGTGCCTGGAGCCAGCGAAAGAAGAAGCCATCGGCCACTTCAACAACACCCTGAGCATTCACGCACCGGCCAAGCGGCGCTCCTGGCCAAGTGGCATTCACCAAAAGGCAGCCCCACAGCACAGGCTGCAAAAGCCGCACCTGCACAGGGATACCCACCCAACTTGACAGATCCATCGGTGCCCACAAGAACATTGCAGCTTTTGATGTCTCTGTGGATGACTTGGCGGCAATGAAGGAAATCAAGTCCTTGCAGGCACTGAGAGAGAAAAAGGAGGGAGGCAAAGTTAACACGCAGCATGTCATTTCATCCTGCCAGAAAGGAAAGAGCCCAACAGGATTGACAGCTTTCCCAGGGAATTGGGAGCCAGGGCACAGCATCATGCTGCTGTCACAAAGAAGAGCTTGCTGCTTCAACACTCTTGGAAGTTTTTGCTACATTTCCAAGCCAAGGCATCTGGGCTTGCAAAAGTTCCACCGGCCATCAGTACAAAGAGCGTCACCTTTGGCTGGGAGGCAGCACGGCAACGATTGTTGGCGAAGCCCAGTGGCAGCAGAGGAGGAAGCAGCGCCTTAGACCTGTGCCAGAATCCGTTGCCACCTGGGCTGCGATGTTATCCTTGGAAGCTGAGGACAGGTCTTTCCCTTAGCTTGAAATTCTGCCACCGCCATGCTGCCTTCCAGTGGTAAGGAATGTAGGACAGACAGACAGGCTGCAGGCAAGCATTGCGAGGCAAAGCTGCCAAGAGGAAACAAGTGAAAGCAAGCCAGTGAGGCAGCACCAGCGCCACAGGTCAGACAGCATAAAAGAGTGCAAGAGCAGAGCCTAAGGAGTGCAGGGACGCCGGCAGGCAGTTCCCTTCCCACGCTCTTGCTTCTCCTCTGTGTCTTGGCGGAAGCAGCAGCAAAAGAAGGCTGAGAGCCAGAAATCGCTGCTCTCCTTAACCTCCAGCTGACAAGCAGCATCCTGGCAGGCCTGGCCAAGCACAAGCGGGATCCCTCACCTCCCGACAGACAGCGCCTATCTGTCCTTCCGCCAGGTACACCGCACAGAGCACATCAAACAAGGTGCCGCCGTCCACAAACTCCATGGCCAGCCAGAGCTGCGCATCCACCAGGTAGCTGGAAGAAGAAAAGCACGGCATGGAAAGAGAGCAATGGGCACAGCTCAGTCACTCGAGGGCCTGAGCACGACTTTTGCCACTGCTCTCCAAGCTACGTGTGCCGCAAGAGACTATTGAACAGCAGGTCAACCTCCTGCCACCCTCTGGAGACGAGCGGAGAAATGGGAAAGAGCTCCGTTCTCTGCCACTGACCAAAGGACATTGTCTCTTCTGGCTTGCACTAGCTAAAGCTGCATTGACGTGACCGTACGCCAACCTTTCTAAGTAGGTGACAATATTGGAATTCCTGTTGTTCCTCATGGCCAGGATTTCGTTGGCAGCCAGCTCCTCGGACATCCCCTCCTCAACGGACATGATCTTGATGGCCACCTGAAAGGACACGGGCGACGGTTGACTTGAGAAGACGCGCCCTGCTCGAGATCACAAGGAGCACGCAGCCAGTGCTTGTGCAATCAGGCAGCCAGCTGTGCCAAAGTGCCTTGTTCCTAGACAGCAGAGCTTAGCAGGAGCACCAAAGCCCATGCCAAATGCATTCTGCACCCTGAGCTTAGACTGTACTTGAGAGGAACAGCCTCTGTGGCAGACATGGAGCGACCAGCCAAAGCTCCAGGCAGGGCTGACAGCAGCGATAAAAGCGCTGCAGAGCTGCAAAATGCCATGGTGCTGTTGGCACTTTACCTGTTGTCCGCTGCTGGTGTCAAGGGCTTTATAAACAGCTCCAAAGCCCCTAGAAAGAAAACAGCAGCAGAAAAAGGCCATTTATACCTGGCACTGAAAGCAAGCCTAGGCAGGAGATCTCCCCAGGCTGCCTGCATGCCTTCAAAAGGGCCCGGCTGCGGCGTCTCTTTTTTGGCCAACAGCACATCAGCCCGTGAGGCCTCTGCCATGCGGGCCAGGCTGTCCCAGGGAGCACTAGGGTCCGGCATGAAGACCAAGGCCCGCTGGAAATCTCCAAGGCACGCGCCCACTTAGGTCACTTCCAAACCTAAAGGGAACTCTCTCTTTGTGAGGGTGTGCATGCATGTGTGTGTCAAGAAAGTGAGAACAATTAGAGTCAGAACACTGTCTTTGAGAATCTGACATTTCTTGGATGCCGAGGTGCTCTTTCAGGCCATAAAGTTGCCGGAGCAGGGCGTTTTCCAGCTCCTGCTCCTCAGCGCTGCAAGCTAGACATTGGCAGCATCAACTTGTCTTTGAGGAGCCCTTTGCATTGCACTGACTGAGCAGCGCTGGCAGGCAACAGGAGGTCAAGCCAGAGTCTGACCGTGATTGGAGCTTGCCTGACTTCACGCTTGATATTGCAGCAGCCAAAGACCCGGCCCACACTTTTGGGAAATGACCTGACGTTACACTTACCCTCGTCCGAGTTCTTCAAATGCCGTGTATCTGCTCATTGGCTGGCCCACACTCACAATGCTCCCTGAAAGACAAAAGCAGGCCTGCTCACTTGCATGCACAGACGCCGCTCCCCGGCCATCCCAAAGGCAGCCCCACCGCCAGCAGCTGTGGGCCCTTTTGGCTCCCTTGGCTTCCAAGTGCTGAGAGCAGCAAATGGGAGGGCCATCTTCTGCACCTTTCATCGGGTGGCCTTTGCAAGGAGGACTTCATTGCTTTCAAGCACAGCTTGATAAGCCAAAAGGATGAGCCCTTAAGAAGGGGGCCCAAAGAGGTAAGCAAGGGCCTTTGCAGCCTCTGCAGTCACACCCCCCCATCACTGGCAAGGCTTCCTAGAAGCACAAAGTGTCTGAGCCGCAGGAGAAGTAAGAAGGAGAGCCAAAAAGCAGCTGGGGCCAGAGAGCTGCCTGGGGCCTACGCACTTGCTAGGTGCCAGCCTTCTGCTCAAGCAGAAACAATCTCTGCTTTTCTCTTTGGCACAGAAGGCAGCCCAGGCAGAGCCAAGGCAGGTCCAGCCGCCCTCATAGGCAGCAGGAACTCCCTGAGCGCTGCCGCGCTGCCTCAAAGCACAGCAACAGGTTCTGCAGAGGGCCCTGAGGACCTCTGGCACCGGGGGGAACTTCTGGCGCAGCCTACACCCAGACACGCACGCAAGGCACTGCTCTGGCACACAGGAAATACAGCGGACGTACTCAGTGTCTTCAGGCGCTGCTCCTCTCTGCTCTCGGCCTGCGGGGCTGCGCTGCTGGATGAAGTGCCAGCAGCGGGGGGCCAGCCGGCTGCTGCAGGCCATGCTGCTCCGGCGGCACCAGGCTGAATTGCAGAGCAGGTGTTGAGCTGGGACAAGAAAGGATTGCCCGTCAGAAGGGTGGCTGGCACAGATGCCCAGCACAGCGCACGCCACTAGCAGGGCCTTGGAAAGATGCCCTCAGCCACCGCCAGGCCTCTCCAGCTATTGGGCCCTTTCCCATGTCCCCTTCTCAAAGGCAATGGCAAAAGAACAAAGGCTTTTTTGATCCAGCCCCTGGTGGCCGCTTCCATGCTCCATTGTTTCAACTTTTCTGCTAGACACTGGCAACAATGGAGCGATGGGCTTGTGCAGATGCACAAAGAGATCAGAGCACAGCCCCAGAGCCTCCTTGCTTTCTTCCTCCTGTGTTTTCGCGGGCAATGAAATCGCCCCGGAGGTGGCGTGCAACCGTCTGCTCAGAAACCCGGAGCATGTCCCTCCTCTGATCTGTTTCACGGATTTCCCCTCTCCATGTCAGCCTTTAGGCAGCGGCCCTTCGGAGCCGCCTTCCAGCCCTGCCCAGACCCATGCGCCCTTTCCCATGCAGAGCTGAGCAGGATTCTCCTCCCCAAACTCTGCTCTGACCGCCTGCAAGCCCAGCGCAGCCTACATTGTGCCTGAAGCTAATTAGTCCATGCAGAGGGCAGGTCCCTTCCAGGGGCCACTGCCTGCCAAGTACCCCGCCAGGCTGTCAGCTGCCTCTTTGGGCCGCTCTGCCCGCTGACCGCAGGCAGCCTGCACTGCCACCGGCCACAAGGGGCTGACTCCTACCCTGGCAAGAATTGAATGCAGCCTCTTGTCTATTGCCAAGAGACATTCTCGGGCCCTCTCAGCATCCCAGACAAGTGATGCTTGAAGGTCAAAGTTGAGAAGCCATTGGCCAGGCCTCCCTGGCTTGGCTGAAGCAGCACTATGTCACGGCAGGCACACAGCCCCCAGCACCTTAAGCCGCGAGCAACAAGGCCTGCTCCAAGCAAACCTTGAAGCTTGGCACTGCAGCCAAGGCAGGGCCAAGCTCAGCTGCCACTTACCGGCTCTGCACCTTCAGGCTGTGGAGGAACAGCAGCTGGAGGCTTGGTGTTCCTTTGCTCCTCTTCAACCTCGTCCTCAATGACAGAGAGAGCCAGAGGAGTTGCTGAGCCTGCTGCTGAGCCCTGCAGACAGACACAAGTGAGAGAGACGCGCAAGAGCCAATCCCTTGGCAGCTGCTTTCTCTTGGCAAGGGAAAGGACCCAGGAGAAGGGCAAATGATACACTTGGATGCAAGTGGCACTCTGAGTCAGGGAAACGCCAGGAAGAGGGCTGGGGTCTTGCTCTGCTGTTCCTTGAAAGGCTCTTCCTTGGAAAATCAGCAAACAGCCAGTGCTCCCTTTGCTACTGCTGATGCCACCAGGCACTTGGCCTTTCTTTCAGCCTGCCACGCTGGCACTCCACTGCACTCTACTGCCAAAGGCCAAGCTGGCAGAAGTGCCGCACAATTCTCCCACGCCAGCAAGGTCAGAGCTTCCTTTGCCACTCACCAAAGGACAGGCTTGTCTCCATCCACGTGTCAGGTGACCTGCAGGGAGCGAGGGAAAAGTGGTGGCTTCTCCATGGCCATTTTCTTCCCAAATAACCTGGGTCAGGTTATTTGGCAAGAAAAGAGCAGAGCCAAGCAAAAGCCAGGTGATGCCAGCCCCAGGATGAACCTTTACTTACGAGTCAGCTGGGTCACGTAGAAGACAGAATAAGCCACAGAAAAGACGGTGCAAACCGCGGCACAGACTTGCCCGATCATTTTGGCAGCGCTGTGCGGGTTTGCACACTGAATGCCACCCAAGGGAGATGGAAGAGTCCTCTCAGGGTGCAGGCCGTCTTCTGGGAACTCCTTGATCGCAAGGATCCTGCTGCAGGGAGCGAGCGGAAGAGCTTCTCTGCACAAGCAGGCCTTGCGCGCCCCGGGACAACGCTGCGCTGACAGCACTGTGACGTGGCGCCGCTCCCTTGACCTCACAATAGCAGCTGCCCTGGCTTTGTTGTGCCCAGCAAGCCCACCCTCTCTAGAGCCGAGGCAAAAGGAAGGCCTGGCAAGTTCTCCTCAGTCATAAAGCAGCAGCAATTGACCTCACAGTCTATAGGGCAGTGCTCAAGGCATCCCAGGAGAGCCCAGAACAATGAGCCAGCCCTCCTAGCGTCCAAGAAATCCAAGCAAACATGACTTTTGGTCCCAAAAGCTTGGACTAAAAGCAAGTGTGCTTCTTCTAGGTGGCATCTTACTTGGTTCTGAAACGCCTCACTTCTTCCATGCCATTTAGGGGGCAAAAGAAGCCAAGAGAATAAATGGCCAGGAGCATTGTAGGCTGCAGCTGCTTCTCGAGCACGTGGGTGCATGCTGACCTTTGCTCTGACTGGGTTTGGAGGCCGACGTCCCATTGTGGCAGCTGGCTTAGCTCTTGACGCAAAGCTCCTCTCGTCCCGCTTGCCGTTTCTCAGGCAACTGAAAGTCTCAGCGCGTCCGGAAGAGCTGTGCGCTGCGTCTTGGCTTGCCACACTTGTGTTGTGTCGGAGCTCTGGCAGCGGCCTGCGGCCCACTGCCCTGCAATGGCCTGCAGATGTCGAGCCCGAAGAAGGCCCCTTTGGAACAGGCCAAAGCTGCAGTGGGAGGGATGTTGGCCCCAGCTCCATGCTCCCTGTAAGATTCCTTGCAGAGATTTGGGCAGCCACATCCCAGTACAAATGAGATGCAGTCATTTCCTTCTCTGTCAAAATCTTGAGGCAGACCCAGGAGGCATCTTGAAAGTGGAACCAAGTACTGGGTGGGAGGGGGCAAAAAGTGCACGCGGCTCCTCTGCAAATCAACTCTGTTCACCCGTGGAATCATGATGCATGGCTTAGCTCCCTATCCTTGTGCTTTCCTTGCTTGTGACTCAGCACAGACATGTCCTCTGATAACAGACAGCACAGCGCCTTGAAAGGAGCTTTAGCCTGGGCTCTTCCCACTTGGCATGCTGAGGGTGGCATTTGAAAATCAAGGCAATTGCTGAAGGGCCCAGAATTCCCTTGAAATTCTCTTGCTGAAACACTGCAGTTGTTAGCCAGAAGAGTTGCCTCCATGTGAAAGCATCCCATTTTCCCCATTTGCAAGTCAGCTGCCATTAGCCAGCCAGCTGGAGGGCTTAGAGAAGGAAGCATGACAGCTAAGCTTGGAAAGCCGGGCGTTGGCTCTCAGAGCCCCTTGAGCAGAGCGCTTTGCTGCTCCAAAGGTTGAAGAGAGGGCACTGTTAGGAAGATGTGCCATTTCAGCCCTCCTTTGCTTTTCAATCCCAAGGGATTGGCAGCAAGGGGGGACAAGCAGGGCCTGGCCCCTCCTCCTGCCCTGTTGGCAGCTGCAGGTGGCACTGAGGGACACCAGGGCACACGGGAATAACAGCTCTGCCAGGCAGGTGGGGCGCTCTGGGAAGGGGGAGAGCCTTGGGCCTCTGGCAGGCAGCGCAAAGCCATGAACGGGACGGCCCGTCAGGAGCAAACGGCTTCCAAGGCGCCGGGCGGCTTAGGCACAGCGTGACACGGGAGGGAACATTCCAGGCCTCTGCAGCCTTTTGAGTTTGTATTGCAAGTCCTGCTGAAACCAAGGGCTGCAACAGAGAACCTTCGGCTTTCTTCACCATCTTCACCATCCTCATCATTTTGTCCTTCAGCTGGCCAGTGCAGGCTGACAGCTCGCAGCACATCTGCTGAATGCCAGCTTCTTCTTTGCTAGCTTCTCTCTTCTTATGATTCATTTCTCCTTCAAGGGGAATTCTGATCTTCCCTACATCAACAATACTCTTCTCTTATCTAAGCAATGCATCATGAAGGAAGCTTTCTATGCTCTACAGTCCTAACTAAATGAAGCCTCGCCAAGAAAACCTCAAAACATTGCATGTGCTATCTATGGCACAGATCCTCTTCAAAATCAGGCGATGGCCAAAGCTCTAGCCAATGATGATGCGTCCACTTTTCCCCTCTTTGTGCTGGTGTTCACAGGGGTCCCAGGATGAGGGAAAAGAGAGAATCTTGACTCCAAGTTTCAGAAGGTTGATTTATTCTTCCATGACACATATGCTATAAAAATGACATATGAGAAGAATACTCAAAGAAGGAAAGAAAGGATTTCATCTGAAAGGCTTGCAAGAAAAGGGAAAGAATGAAATGATAATAAAATCATGTCACTGACTGGACAACTGGACTGTGATTGGCCATTAATTAGAAACAGCCACACGAGACCAATCAAAGATGCACCTGTTGCATTCCACAGCAGCAGATCATTCTTGTTTACATTTTCGTTCTTGAGGCTTCTCAGGAGAAAAATCCTGGCAGAGGGATGTTTCAGAAAAGATCACGGCGCCGCCTGCTCTCAGCTGGCAGGGCACAAGGGCCTCTTGAGCCGCAGGCATCTCCTCTGCGCTCTACTTGCACTTGCTTTCTCCAGTTAAGGCAAGCAAAGCCGCTTGGCTCAGGATGTTCTTTGGGCTTCTGAAAGGCTCTGGCCACTTAGCTACAGCATGGCAAGGAAGGGAGTCTTACAAGGCTCTGCATATTTTAGAGTTTTATTGTCACTCCAGCTGAAACAAAGTATCCCCTGGCTACTTCTGCCTCTTCAGCATTCTGTCCTGCAGGTGGCCTGCTCAGACTGACAGCTTGGGGCACCTGCAGGCTCCAGTTCTGCTGCAGCCCAGCTCTTCCTCTCACAGCTGACTTCCCATTGTGACAATTTGTTCATTTCTACCTAAAAGATACCTCAGAGCTTCCCTCAATTAACAATCCACTGCTCTAAGCTAAACAACCCTCTTGTATCTAAGCTACCTACGTTCTATAGTCCTTAAAAGTTGCTCCCTACATGTCCTAAAGTTTGAAAAATATTCTTTTTTGGAGAAAAACACAACTGAGCTTTCGATTGAACCTGAAACCTAAGCTAAGCTAAGCTAAGCTAACCTAAACTAATCTAACCTAACCTAACCTAACCTAACCTTACCTATCCTAACACCTAAAGTGACCCATTTAGAAAACCTACTCCTATTTCCTATCTACAGCCCAGCTCCACCTCCAACTCAGGGGATGGCTGAAACTCCGGCCGCAGATGACACATGCCCTTCTCCCTCCTCTCAGCTGGCGGGGCACGAGGCGCAGGCATCTCCTCCTCAGGCGCAGGCGTCTCCTCTCCAGTCTTCCTGCACTCCCTTGGCTGAGATGATGAGAGCAGCCAGGCTGGAGGCAGGATCGCCTGCGGTCACAAAGGGATGCTGCCCAGAGGAAAAAGGAAACAAAGAAAGGAAGCCTTACTTTCCAGGAAGGCCTGCTGACGGGCTCAAGCAGGACTCCTTGGCTACCAGAAAGACACACAAAGAGCACTGAGAAATAGCAGCGTGTCCGCCTGCGCCTTCCTGTCCTGGCAGCCGTCTGAGCCACGTGGCCCACACTCCTCCTCACGCCTTCCTGCAGGCGTCCTCAGCTGACAGGCCTTTTTGCCCCTTTGCTTTTTCTTACCTGCAGGAGTTCCTGGGCAGACCAGCGCCTGTCCTCGTCAGCCTGCAGGCAGCAGCGGAGGAAGTCGCGTAGGAGAGCCGAGTGGTGCCTGGGGTTCTGCAGTTTTGGGGGCCCGTTTCTTTCGATCAGTTCAAAAACCTACAGCACATGGATGCAAGAGGACACTCGACCTGCTCCTTTGCTAGCCACATCATCAGCTCTATGCACAGAGCCCCCTTTCGAAGCTGCACCTTACCCTGAGACGGGTCTCCCGCTCGTAAGGAGCTTCCCCTTCCACCATTTCCAGCCCCATGATGCCCAGGGACCAGATGTCTACTTTGGGGCCGTAGGCTTCTCCTCTCACCACCTCCGGTGCCATCCAGCTGGGAGTGCCCACGCTGGAGCTGCGCCTGCCGCGCTCAGGGCTGAGCTGGGCACAGAGGCCAAAGTCAGCTGAGGAGAAAAACAAAGCCTGTCAAAGCCAGCTACCACTGGCAAAGCAGCCAAAAGGATTGCCCACTCACAGCCCGGCCAGGCCATGCTGAGTCGAGCTGAGAAAGCGGCTGAGCTCTCCTGCCACGTGCCTGGAGCCAGCGAAAGAAGAAGCCATCGGCCACTTCAACAACACCCTGAGCATTCACGCACCGGCCAAGCGGCGCTCCTGGCCAAGTGGCACTCACCAAAAGGCAGCCCCACAGCACAGGCTGCAAAAGCCGCACCTGCACAGGGATACCCACCCAACTTGACAGATCCATCGGTGCCCACAAGAACATTGCAGCTTTTGATGTCTCTGTGGATGACTTGGCGGCAATGAAGGAAATCAAGTCCTTGCAGGCACTGAGAGAGAAAAAGGAGGGAGGCAAAGTTAACACGCAGCATGTCATTTCATCCTGCCAGAAAGGAAAGAGCCCAACAGGATTGACAGCTTTCCCAGGGAATTGGGAGCCAGGGCACAGCATCATGCTGCTGTCACAAAGAAGAGCTTGCTGCTTCAACACTCTTGGAAGTTTTTGCTACATTTCCAAGCCAAGGCATCTGGGCTTGCAAAAGTTCCACCGGCCATCGGTACAAAGAGCGTCACCTTTGGCTGGGAGGCAGCACGGAAACGATTGTTGGCAAAGCCCAGTGGCAGCAGAGGAGGAAGCAGCGCCTTAGACCTGTGCCAGAATCCGTTGCCACCTGGGCTGCGATGTTATCCTTGGAAGCTGAGGACAGGTCTTTCCCTTAGCTTGAAATTCTGCCACCGCCATGCTGCCTTCCAGTGGTAAGGAATGTAGGACAGACAGACAGGCTGCAGGCAAGCATTGCGAGGCAAAGCTGCCAAGAGGAAACAAGTGAAAGCAAGCCAGTGAGGCAGCACCAGCGCCACAGGTCAGACAGCATAAAAGAGTGCAAGAGCAGAGCCTAAGGAGTGCAGGGACGCCGGCAGGCAGTTCCCTTCCCACGCTCTTGCTTCTCCTCTGTGTCTTGGCGGAAGCAGCAGCAAAAGAAGGCTGAGAGCCAGAAATCGCTGCTCTCCTTAACCTCCAGCTGACAAGCAGCATCCTGGCAGGCCTGGCCAAGCACAAGCGGGATCCCTCACCTCCCGACAGACAGCGCCTATCTGTCCTTCCGCCAGGTACACCGCACAGAGCACATCAAACAAGGTGCCGCCGTCCACAAACTCCATGGCCAGCCAGAGCTGCGCATCCACCAGGTAGCTGGAAGAAGAAAAGCACGGCATGGAAAGAGAGCAATGGGCACAGCTCAGTCACTCGAGGGCCTGAGCACGACTTTTGCCACTGCTCTCCAAGCTACGTGTGCCGCAAGAGACTATTGAACAGCAGGTCAACCTCCTGCCACCCTCTGGAGACGAGCGGAGAAATGGGAAAGAGCTCCGTTCTCTGCCACTGACCAAAGGACATTGTCTCTTCTGGCTTGCACTAGCTAAAGCTGCATTGACGTGACCGTACGCCAACCTGTCTAAGTAGGTGACAATATTGGAATTCCTGTTGTTCCTCATGGCCAGGATTTCGTTGGCAGCCAGCTCCTCGGACATCCCCTCCTCAACGGACATGATCTTGATGGCCACCTGAAAGGACACGGGCGACGGTTGACTTGAGAAGACGCGCCCTGCTCGAGATCACAAGGAGCACGCAGCCAGTGCTTGTGCAATCAGGCAGCCAGCTGTGCCAAAGTGCCTTGTTCCTAGACAGCAGAGCTTAGCAGGAGCACCAAAGCCCATGCCAAATGCATTCTGCACCCTGAGCTTAGACTGTACTTGAGAGGAACAGCCTCTGTGGCAGACATGGAGCGACCAGCCAAAGCTCCAGGCAGGGCTGACAGCAGCGATAAAAGCGCTGCAGAGCTGCAAAATGCCATGGTGCTGTTGGCACTTTACCTGTTGTCCGCTGCTGGTGTCAAGGGCTTTATAAACAGCTCCAAAGCCCCTAGAAAGAAAACAGCAGCAGAAAAAGGCCATTTATACCTGGCACTGAAAGCAAGCCTAGGCAGGAGATCTCCCCAGGCTGCCTGCATGCCTTCAAAAGGGCCCGGCTGCGGCGTCTCTTTTTTGGCCAACAGCACATCAGCCCGTGAGGCCTCTGCCATGCGGGCCAGGCTGTCCCAGGGAGCACTAGGGTCCGGCATGAAGACCAAGGCCCGCTGGAAATCTCCAAGGCACGCGCCCACTTAGGTCACTTCCAAACCTAAAGGGAACTCTCTCTTTGTGAGGGTGTGCATGCATGTGTGTGTCAAGAAAGTGAGAACAATTAGAGTCAGAACACTGTCTTTGAGAATCTGACATTTCTTGGATGCCGAGGTGCTCTTTCAGGCCATAAAGTTGCCGGAGCAGGGCGTTTTCCAGCTCCTGCTCCTCAGCGCTGCAAGCTAGACATTGGCAGCATCAACTTGTCTTTGAGGAGCCCTTTGCATTGCACTGACTGAGCAGCGCTGGCAGGCGACAGGAGGTCAAGCCAGAGTCTGACCGTGATTGGAGCTTGCCTGACTTCACGCTTGATATTGCAGCAGCCAAAGACCCGGCCCACACTTTTGGGAAATGACCTGACGTCACACTTACCCTCGTCCGAGTTCTTCAAATGCCGTGTATCTGCTCATTGGCTGGCCCACACTCACAATGCTCCCTGAAAGACAAAAGCAGGCCTGCTCACTTGCATGCACAGACGCCGCTCCCCGGCCATCCCAAAGGCAGCCCCACCGCCAGCAGCTGTGGGCCCTTTTGGCTCCCTTGGCTTCCAAGTGCTGAGAGCAGCAAATGGGAGGGCCATCTTCTGCACCTTTCATCGGGTGGCCTTTGCAAGGAGGACTTCATTGCTTTCAAGCACAGCTTGATAAGCCAAAAGGATGAGCCCTTAAGAAGGGGGCCCAAAGAGGTAAGCAAGGGCCTTTGCAGCCTCTGCAGTCACACCCCCCCATCACTGGCAAGGCTTCCTAGAAGCACAAAGTGTCTGAGCCGCAGGAGAAGTAAGAAGGAGAGCCAAAAAGCAGCTGGGGCCAGAGAGCTGCCTGGGGCCTACGCACTTGCTAGGTGCCAGCCTTCTGCTCAAGCAGAAACAATCTCTGCTTTTCTCTTTGGCACAGAAGGCAGCCCAGGCAGAGCCAAGGCAGGTCCAGCCGCCCTCATAGGCAGCAGGAACTCCCTGAGCGCTGCCGCGCTGCCTCAAAGCACAGCAACAGGTTCTGCAGAGGGCCCTGAGGGCCTCTGGCACCGGGGGGAACTTCTGGCGCAGCCTACACCCAGACACGCACGCAAGGCACTGCTCTGGCACACAGGAAATACAGCGGACGTACTCAGTGTCTTCAGGCGCTGCTCCTCTCTGCTCTCGGCCTGCGGGGCTGCGCTGCTGGATGAAGTGCCAGCAGCGAGGGGCCAGCCGGCTGCTGCAGGCCATGCTGCTCCGGCGGCACCAGGCTGAATTGCAGAGCGGGTGTTGAGCTGGGACAAGAAAGGATTGCCCGTCAGAAGGGTGGCTGGCACAGATGCCCAGCACAGCGCACGCCACTAGCAGGGCCTTGGAAAGATGCCCTCAGCCACCGCCAGGCCTCTCCAGCTATTGGGCCCTTTCCCATGTCCCCTTCTCAAAGGCAATGGCAAAAGAACAAAGGCTTTTTTGATCCAGCCCCTGGTGGCCGCTTCCATGCTCCATTGTTTCAACTTTTCTGCTAGACACTGGCAACAATGGAGCGATGGGCTTGTGCAGATGCACAAAGAGATCAGAGCACAGCCCCAGAGCCTCCTTGCTTTCTTCCTCCTGTGTTTTCGCGGGCAATGAAATCGCCCCGGAGGTGGCGTGCAACCGTCTGCTCAGAAACCCGGAGCATGTCCCTCCTCTGATCTGTTTCACGGATTTCCCCTCTCCATGTCAGCCTTTAGGCAGCGGCCCTTCGGAGCCGCCTTCCAGCCCTGCCCAGACCCATGCGCCCTTTCCCATGCAGAGCTGAGCAGGATTCTCCTCCCCAAACTCTGCTCTGACCGCCTGCAAGCCCAGCGCAGCCTACATTGTGCCTGAAGCTAATTAGTCCATGCAGAGGGCAGGTCCCTTCCAGGGGCCACTGCCTGCCAAGTACCCCGCCAGGCTGTCAGCTGCCTCTTTGGGCCGCTCTGCCCGCTGACCGCAGGCAGCCTGCACTGCCACCGGCCACAAGGGGCTGACTCCTACCCTGGCAAGAATTGAATGCAGCCTCTTGTCTATTGCCAAGAGACATTCTCGGGCCCTCTCAGCATCCCAGACAAGTGATGCTTGAAGGTCAAAGTTGAGAAGCCATTGGCCAGGCCTCCCTGGCTTGGCTGAAGCAGCACTATGTCATGGCAGGCACACAGCCCCCAGCACCTTAAGCCGCGAGCAACAAGGCCTGCTCCAAGCAAACCTTGAAGCTTGGCCCTGCAGCCAAGGCAGGGCCAAGCTCAGCTGCCACTTACCGGCTCTGCACCTTCAGGCTGTGGAGGAACAGCAGCTGGAGGCTTGGTGTTCCTTTGCTCCTCTTCAACCTCGTCCTCAATGACAGAGGGAGCCAGAGGAGTTGCTGAGCCTGCTGCTGAGCCCTGCAGACAGACACAAGTGAGAGAGACGCGCAAGAGCCAATCCCTTGGCAGCTGCTTTCTCTTGGCAAGGGAAAGGACCCAGGAGAAGGGCAAATGATACACTTGGATGCAAGTGGCACTCTGAGTCAGGGAAACGCCAGGAAGAGGGCTGGGGTCTTGCTCTGCTGTTCCTTGAAAGGCTCTTCCTTGGAAAATCAGCAAACAGCCAGTGCTCCCTTTGCTACTGCTGATGCCACCAGGCACTTGGCCTTTCTTTCAGCCTGCCACGCTGGCACTCCACTGCACTCTACTGCCAAAGGCCAAGCTGGCAGAAGTGCCGCACAATTCTCCCACGCCAGCAAGGTCAGAGCTTCCTTTGCCACTCACCAAAGGACAGGCTTGTCTCCATCCACGTGTCAGGTGACCTGCAGGGAGCGAGGGAAAAGTGGTGGCTTCTCCATGGCCATTTTCTTCCCAAATAACCTGGGTCAGGTTATTTGGCAAGAAAAGAGCAGAGCCAAGCAAAAGCCAGGTGATGCCAGCCCCAGGATGAACCTTTACTTACGAGTCAGCTGGGTCACGTAGAAGACAGAATAAGCCACAGAAAAGACGGTGCAAACCGCGGCACAGACTTGCCCGATCATTTTGGCAGCGCTGTGCGGGTTTGCACTCTGAATGCCACCCAAGGGAGATGGAAGAGTCCTCTTGGGGTGCAGGCCGTCTTCTGGGAACTCCTTGATCGCAAGGATCCTGCTGCAGGGAGCGAGCGGAAGAGCTGCTCTGCACAAGCAGGCCTTGCGCGCCCCGGGACAACGCTGCGCTGACAGCACTGTGACGTGGCGCCGCTCCCTTGACCTCACAATAGCAGCTGCCCTGGCTTTGTTGTGCCCAGCAAGCCCACCCTCTCTAGAGCCGAGGCAAAAGGAAGGCCTGGCAAGTTCTCCTCAGTCATAAAGCAGCAGCAATTGACCTCACAGTCTATAGGGCAGTGCTCAAGGCATCCCAGGAGAGCCCAGAACAATGAGCCAGCCCTCCTAGCGTCCAAGAAATCCAAGCAAACATGACTTTTGGTCCCAAAAGCTTGGACTAAAAGCAAGTGTGCTTCTTCTAGGTGGCATCTTACTTGGTTCTGAAACGCCTCACTTCTTCCATGCCATTTAGGGGGCAAAAGAAGCCAAGAGAATAAATGGCCAGGAGCATTGTAGGCTGCAGCTGCTTCTCGAGCACGTGGGTGCATGCTGACCTTTGCTCTGACTGGGTTTGGAGGCCGACGTCCCATTGTGGCAGCTGGCTTAGCTCTTGACGCAAAGCTCCTCTCGTCCCGCTTGCCGTTTCTCAGGCAACTGAAAGTCTCAGCGCGTCCGGAAGAGCTGTGCGCTGCGTCTTGGCTTGCCACACTTGTGTTGTGTCGGAGCTCTGGCAGCGGCCTGCGGCCCACTGCCCTGCAATGGCCTGCAGATGTCGAGCCCGAAGAAGGCCCCTTTGGAACAGGCCAAAGCTGCAGTGGGAGGGATGTTGGCCCCAGCTCCATGCTCCCTGTAAGATTCCTTGCAGAGATTTGGGCAGCCACATCCCAGTACAAATGAGATGCAGTCATTTCCTTCTCTGTCAAAATCTTGAGGCAGACCCAGGAGGCATCTTGAAAGTGGAACCAAGTACTGGGTGGGAGGGGGCAAAAAGTGCACGCGGCTCCTCTGCAAATCAACTCTGTTCACCCGTGGAATCATGATGCATGGCTTAGCTCCCTATCCTTGTGCTTTCCTTGCTTGTGACTCAGCACAGACATGTCCTCTGATAACAGACAGCACAGCGCCTTGAAAGGAGCTTTAGCCTGGGCTCTTCCCACTTGGCATGCTGAGGGTGGCATTTGAAAATCAAGGCAATTGCTGAAGGGCCCAGAATTCCCTTGAAATTCTCTTGCTGAAACACTGCAGTTGTTAGCCAGAAGAGTTGCCTCCATGTGAAAGCATCCCATTTTCCCCATTTGCAAGTCAGCTGCCATTAGCCAGCCAGCTGGAGGGCTTAGAGAAGGAAGCATGACAGCTAAGCTTGGAAAGCCGGGCGTTGGCTCTCAGAGCCCCTTGAGCAGAGCGCTTTGCTGCTCCAAAGGTTGAAGAGAGGGCACTGTTAGGAAGATGTGCCATTTCAGCCCTCCTTTGCTTTTCAATCCCAAGGGATTGGCAGCAAGGGGGGACAAGCAGGGCCTGGCCCCTCCTCCTGCCCTGTTGGCAGCTGCAGGTGGCACTGAGGGACACCAGGGCACACGGGAATAACAGCTCTGCCAGGCAGGTGGGGCGCTCTGGGAAGGGGGAGAGCCTTGGGCCTCTGGCAGGCAGCGCAAAGCCATGAACGGGACGGCCCGTCAGGAGCAAACGGCTTCCAAGGCGCCGGGCGGCTTAGGCACAGCGTGACATGGGAGGGAACATTCCAGGCCTCTGCAGCCTTTTGAGTTTGTATTGCAAGTCCTGCTGAAACCAAGGGCTGCAACAGAGAACCTTCGGCTTTCTTCACCATCTTCACCATCCTCATCATTTTGTCCTTCAGCTGGCCAGTGCAGGCTGACAGCTCGCAGCACATCTGCTGAATGCCAGCTTCTTCTTTGCTAGCTTCTCTCTTCTTATGATTCATTTCTCCTTCAAGGGGAATTCTGATCTTCCCTACATCAACAATACTCTTCTCTTATCTAAGCAATGCATCATGAAGGAAGCTTTCTATGCTCTACAGTCCTAACTAAATGAAGCCTCGCCAAGAAAACCTCAAAACATTGCATGTGCTATCTATGGCACAGATCCTCTTCAAAATCAGGCGATGGCCAAAGCTCTAGCCACTGATGATGCGTCCACTTTTCCCCTCTTTGTGCTGGTGTTCACAGGGGTCCCAGGATGAGGGAAAAGAGAGAATCTTGACTCCAAGTTTCAGAAGGTTGATTTATTCTTCCATGACACATATGCTATAAAAATGACATATGAGAAGAATACTCAAAGAAGGAAAGAAAGGATTTCATCGGAAAGGCTTGCAAGAAAAGGGAAAGAATGAAATGATAATAAAATCATGTCACTGACTGGACAACTGGACTGTGATTGGCCATTAATTAGAAACAGCCACACGAGACCAATCAAAGATGCACCTGTTGCATTCCACAGCAGCAGATCATTCTTGTTTACATTTTCGTTCTTGAGGCTTCTCAGGAGAAAAATCCTGGCAGAGGGATGTTTCAGAAAAGATCACGGCGCCGCCTGCTCTCAGCTGGCAGGGCACAAGGGCCTCTTGAGCCGCAGGCATCTCCTCTGCGCTCTACTTGCACTTGCTTTCTCCAGTTAAGGCAAGCAAAGCCGCTTGGCTCAGGATGTTCTTTGGGCTTCTGAAAGGCTCTGGCCACTTAGCTACAGCATGGCAAGGAAGGGAGTCTTACAAGGCTCTGCATATTTTAGAGTTTTATTGTCACTCCAGCTGAAACAAAGTATCCCCTGGCTACTTCTGCCTCTTCAGCATTCTGTCCTGCAGGTGGCCTGCTCAGACTGACAGCTTGGGGCACCTGCAGGCTCCAGTTCTGCTGCAGCCCAGCTCTTCCTCTCACAGCTGACTTCCCATTGTGACAATTTGTTCATTTCTACCTAAAAGATACCTCAGAGCTTCCCTCAATTAACAATCCACTGCTCTAAGCTAAACAACCCTCTTGTATCTAAGCTACCTACGTTCTATAGTCCTTAAAAGTTGCTCCCTACATGTCCTAAAGTTTGAAAAATATTCTTTTTTGGAGAAAAACACAACCGAGCTTTCGATTGAACCTGAAACCTAAGCTAAGCTAAGCTAAGCTAACCTAAACTAATCTAACCTAACCTAACCTAACCTAACCTTACCTATCCTAACACCTAAAGTGACCCATTTAGAAAACCTACTCCTATTTCCTATCTACAGCCCAGCTCCTCCTCCAACTCAGGGGATGGCTGAAACTCCGGCCGCAGATGACACATGCCCTTCTCCCTCCTCTCAGCTGGCGGGGCACGAGGCGCAGGCATCTCCTCCTCAGGCGCAGGCGTCTCCTCTCCAGTCTTCCTGCACTCCCTTGGCTGAGATGATGAGAGCAGCCAAGCTGCAGGCAGGATCGCCTGCGGTCACAAAGGGATGCTGCCCAGAGGAAAAAGGAAACAAAGAAAGGAAGCCTTACTTTCCAGGAAGGCCTGCTGACGGGCTCAAGCAGGACTCCTTGGCTACCAGAAAGACACACAAAGAGCACTGAGAAATAGCAGCGTGTCCGCCTGCGCCTTCCTGTCCTGGCAGCCGTCTGAGCCACGTGGCCCACACTCCTCCTCACACCTTCCTGCAGGCGTCCTCAGCTGACAGGCCTTTTTGCCCCTTTGCTTTTTCTTACCTGCAGGAGTTCCTGGGCAGACCAGCGCCTGTCCTCGTCAGCCTGCAGGCAGCAGCGGAGGAAGTCGCGTAGGAGAGCCGAGTGGTGCCTGGGGTTCTGCAGTTTTGGGGGCCCGTTTCTTTCGATCAGTTCAAAAACCTACAGCACATGGATGCAAGAGGACACTCGACCTGCTCCTTTGCTAGCCACATCATCAGCTCTATGCACAGAGCCCCCTTTCGAAGCTGCACCTTACCCTGAGACGGGTCTCCCGCTCGTAAGGAGCTTCCCCTTCCACCATTTCCAGCCCCATGATGCCCAGGGACCAGATGTCTACTTTGGGGCCGTAGGCTTCTCCTCTCACCACCTCCGGTGCCATCCAGCTGGGAGTGCCCACGCTGGAGCTGCGCCTGCCGCGCTCAGGGCTGAGCTGGGCACAGAGGCCAAAGTCAGCTGAGGAGAAAAACAAAGCCTGTCAAAGCCAGCTACCACTGGCAAAGCAGCCAAAAGGATTGCCCGCTCACAGCCCGGCCAGGCCATGCTGAGTCGAGCTGAGAAAGCGGCTGAGCTCTCCTGCCACGTGCCTGGAGCCAGCGAAAGAAGAAGCCATCGGCCACTTCAACAACACCCTGAGCATTCACGCACCGGCCAAGCGGCGCTCCTGGCCAAGTGGCACTCACCAAAAGGCAGCCCCACAGCACAGGCTGCAAAAGCCGCACCTGCACAGGGATACCCACCCAACTTGACAGATCCATCGGTGCCCACAAGAACATTGCAGCTTTTGATGTCTCTGTGGATGACTTGGCGGCAATGAAGGAAATCAAGTCCTTGCAGGCACTGAGAGAGAAAAAGGAGGGAGGCAAAGTTAACACGCAGCATGTCATTTCATCCTGCCAGAAAGGAAAGAGCCCAACAGGATTGACAGCTTTGCCAGGGAATTGGGAGCCAGGGCACAGCATCATGCTGCTGTCACAAAGAAGAGCTTGCTGCTTCAACACTCTTGGAAGTTTTTGCTACATTTCCAAGCCAAGGCATCTGGGCTTGCAAAAGTTCCACCGGTCATCGGTACAAAGAGCGTCACCTTTGGCTGGGAGGCGGCACGGCAACGATTGTTGGCAAAGCCCAGTGGCAGCAGAGGAGGAAGCGGCGCCTTAGACCTGTGCCAGAATCCGTTGCCACCTGGGCTGCGATGTTATCCTTGGAAGCTGAGGACAGGTCTTTCCCTTAGCTTGAAATTCTGCCACCGCCATGCTGCCTTCCAGTGGTAAGGAATGTAGGACAGACAGACAGGCTGCAGGCAAGCATTGCGAGGCAAAGCTGCCAAGAGGAAACAAGTGAAAGCAAGCCAGTGAGGCAGCACCAGCGCCACAGGTCAGACAGCATAAAAGAGTGCAAGAGCAGAGCCTAAGGAGTGCAGGGACGCCGGCAGGCAGTTCCCTTCCCACGCTCTTGCTTCTCCTCTGTGTCTTGGCGGAAGCAGCAGCAAAAGAAGGCTGAGAGCCAGAAATCGCTGCTCTCCTTAACCTCCAGCTGACAAGCAGCATCCTGGCAGGCCTGGCCAAGCACAAGCGGGATCCCTCACCTCCCGACAGACAGCGCCTATCTGTCCTTCCGCCAGGTACACCGCACAGAGCACATCAAACAAGGTGCCGCCGTCCACAAACTCCATGGCCAGCCAGAGCTGCGCATCCACCAGGTAGCTGGAAGAAGAAAAGCACGGCATGGAAAGAGAGCAATGGGCACAGCTCAGTCACTCGAGGGCCTGAGCACGACTTTTGCCACTGCTCTCCAAGCTACGTGTGCCGCAAGAGACTATTGAACAGCAGGTCAACCTCCTGCCACCCTCTGGAGACGAGCGGAGAAATGGGAAAGAGCTCCGTTCTCTGCCACTGACCAAAGGGCATTGTCTCTTCTGGCTTGCACTAGCTAAAGCTGCATTGACGTGACCGTACGCCAACCTGTCTAAGTAGGTGACAATATTGGGATTCCTGTTGTTCCTCATGGCCAGGATTTCGTTGGCAGCCAGCTCCTCGGACATCCCCTCCTCAACGGACATGATCTTGATGGCCACCTGAAAGGACACGGGCGACGGTTGACTTGAGAAGACGCGCCCTGCTCGAGATCACAAGGAGCACGCAGCCAGTGCTTGTGCAATCAGGCAGCCAGCTGTGCCAAAGTGCCTTGTTCCTAGACAGCAGAGCTTAGCAGGAGCACCAAAGCCCATGCCAAATGCATTCTGCACCCTGAGCTTAGACTGTACTTGAGAGGAACAGCCTCTGTGGCAGACATGGAGCGACCAGCCAAAGCTCCAGGCAGGGCTGACAGCAGCGGGGAAAGCGCTGCAGAGCTGCAAAATGCCATGGTGCTGTTGGCACTTTACCTGTTGTCCGCTGCTGGTGTCAAGGGCTTTATAAACAGCTCCAAAGCCCCTAGAAAGAAAACAGCAGCAGAAAAAGGCCATTTATACCTGGCACTGAAAGCAAGCCTAGGCAGGAGATCTCCCCAGGCTGCCTGCATGCCTTCAAAAGGGCCCGGCTGCGGCGTCTCTTTTTTGGCCAACAGCACATCAGCCCGTGAGCCCTCTGCCATGCGGGCCAGGCTGTCCCAGGGAGCACTAGGGTCCGGCATGAAGACCAAGGCCCGCTGGAAATCTCCAAGGCACGCGCCCACTTAGGTCACTTCCAAACCTAAAGGGAACTCTCTCTTTGTGAGGGTGTGCATGCATGTGTGTGTCAAGAAAGTGAGAACAATTAGAGTCAGAACACTGTCTTTGAGAATCTGACATTTCTTGGATGCCGAGGTGCTCTTTCAGGCCATAAAGTTGCCGGAGCAGGGCGTTTTCCAGCTCCTGCTCCTCAGCGCTGCAAGCTAGACATTGCCAGCATCAACTTGTCTTTGAGGAGCCCTTTGCATTGCACTGACTGAGCAGCGCTGGCAGGCGACAGGAGGTCAAGCCAGAGTCTGACCGTGATTGGAGCTTGCCTGACTTCACGCTTGATATTGCAGCAGCCAAAGACCCTGCCCACACTTTTGGGAAATGACCTGACGTCACACTTACCCTCGTCCGAGTTCTTCAAACGCCGTGTATCTGCTCATTGGCTGGCCCACACTCACAATGCTCCCTGAAAGACAAAAGCAGGCCTGCTCACTTGCATGCACAGATGCCGCTCCCCAGCCATCCCAAAGGCAGCCCCACCGCCAGCAGCTGTGGGCCCTTTTGGCTCCCTTGGCTTCCAAGTGCTGAGAGCAGCAAATGGGAGGGCCATCTTCTGCACCTTTCATCGGGTGGCCTTTGCAAGGAGGACTTCATTGCTTTCAAGCACAGCTTGATAAGCCAAAAGGATGAGCCCTTAAGAAGGGGGCCCAAAGAGGTAAGCAAGGGCCTTTGCAGCCTCTGCAGTCACACCCCCCCATCACTGGCAAGGCTTCCTAGAAGCACAAAGTGTCTGAGCCGCAGGAGGAGTAAGAAGGAGAGCCAAAAAGCAGCTGGGGCCAGAGAGCTGCCTGGGGCCTACGCACTTGCTAGGTGCCAGCCTTCTGCTCAAGCAGAAACAATCTCTGCTTTTCTCTTTGGCACAGAAGGCAGCCCAGGCAGAGCCAAGGCAGGTCCAGCCGCCCTCATAGGCAGCAGGAACTCCCTGAGCGCTGCCGCGCTGCCTCAAAGCACAGCAACAGGTTCTGCAGAGGGCCCTGAGGGCCTCTGGCACCGGGGAGAACTTCTGGCGCAGCCTACACCCAGACACGCACGCAAGGCACTGCTCTGGCACACAGGAAATACAGCGGACGTACTCAGTGTCTTCAGGCACTGCTCCTCTCTGCTCTCGGCCTGCGGGGCTGCGCTGCTGGATGAAGTGCCAGCAGCGGGGGGCCAGCTGGCTGCTGCAGGCCATGCTGCTCCGGCGGCACCAGGCTGAATTGCAGAGCGGGTGTTGAGCTGGGACAAGAAAGGATTGCCCGTCAGAAGGGTGGCTGGCACAGATGCCCAGCACAGCGCACGCCACTAGCAGGGCCTTGGAAAGATGCCCTCAGCCACCGCCAGGCCTCTCCAGCTATTGGGCCCTTTCCCATGTCCCCTTCTCAAAGGCAATGGCAAAAGAACAAAGGCTTTTTTGATCCAGCCCCTGGTGGCCGCTTCCATGCTCCATTGTTTCAACTTTTCTGCCAGACACTGGAAACAATGGAACGATGGGCTTGTGCAGATGCACAAAGAGATCAGAGCACAGCCCCAGAGCCTCCTTGCTTTCTTCCTCCTGTGTTTTCGCGGGCAATGAAATCGCCCCGGAGGTGGCGTGCAACCGTCTGCTCAGAAACCCGGAGCATGTCCCTCCTCTGATCTGTTTCACGGATTTCCCCTCTCCATGTCAGCCTTTAGGCAGCGGCCCTTCGGAGCCGCCTTCCAGCCCTGCCCAGACCCATGCGCCCTTTCCCATGCAGAGCTGAGCAGGATTCTCCTCCCCAAACTCTGCTCTGACCGCCTGCAAGCCCAGCGCAGCCTACATTGTGCCTGAAGCTAATTAGTCCATGCAGAGGGCAGGTCCCTTCCAGGGGCCACTGCCTGCCAAGTACCCCGCCAGGCTGTCAGCTGCCTCTTTGGGCTGCTCTGCCCGCTGACCGCAGGCAGCCTGCACTGCCACCGGCCACAAGGGGCTGACTCCTACCCTGGCAAGAATTGAATGCAGCCTCTTGTCTATTGCCAAGAGACATTCTCGGGCCCTCTCAGCATCCCAGACAAGTGATGCTTGAAGGTCAAAGTTGAGAAGCCATTGGCCAGGCCTCCCTGGCTTGGCTGAAGCAGCACTATGTCACGGCAGGCACACAGCCCCCAGCACCTTAAGCCGCGAGCAACAAGGCCTGCTCCAAGCAAACCTTGAAGCTTGGCCCTGCAGCCAAGGCAGGGCCAAGCTCAGCTGCCACTTACCGGCTCTGCACCTTCAGGCTGTGGAGGAACAGCAGCTGGAGGCTTGGTGTTCCTTTGCTCCTCTTCAACCTCGTCCTCAATGACAGAGGGAGCCAGAGGAGTTGCTGAGCCTGCTGCTGAGCCCTGCAGACAGACACAAGTGAGAGAGACGCGCAAGAGCCAATCCCTTGGCAGCTGCTTTCTCTTGGCAAGGGAAAGGACCCAGGAGAAGGGCAAATGATACACTTGGATGCAAGTGGCACTCTGAGTCAGGGAAACGCCAGGAAGAGGGCTGGGGTCTTGCTCTGCTGTTCCTTGAAAGGCTCTTCCTTGGAAAATCAGCAAACAGCCAGTGCTCCCTTTGCTACTGCTGATGCCACCAGGCACTTGGCCTTTCTTTCAGCCTGCCACGCTGGCACTCCACTGCACTCTACTGCCAAAGGCCAAGCTGGCAGAAGTGCCGCACAATTCTCCCACGCCAGCAAGGTCAGAGCTTCCTTTGCCACTCACCAAAGGACAGGCTTGTCTCCATCCACGTGTCAGGTGACCTGCAGGGAGCGAGGGAAAAGTGGTGGCTTCTCCATGGCCATTTTCTTCCCAAATAACCTGGGTCAGGTTATTTGGCAAGAAAAGAGCAGAGCCAAGCAAAAGCCAGGTGATGCCAGCCCCAGGATGAACCTTTACTTACGAGTCAGCTGGGTCACGTAGAAGACAGAATAAGCCACAGAAAAGACGGTGCAAACCGCGGCACAGACTTGCCCGATCATTTTGGCAGCGCTGTGCGGGTTTGCACTCTGAATGCCACCCAAGGGAGATGGAAGAGTCCTCTCGGGGTGCAGGCCGTCTTCTGGGAACTCCTTGATCGCAAGGATCCTGCTGCAGGGAGCGAGCGGAAGAGCTGCTCTGCACAAGCAGGCCTTGCGCGCCCCGGGACAACGCTGCGCTGACAGCACTGTGACGTGGCGCCGCTCCCTTGACCTCACAATAGCAGCTGCCCTGGCTTTGTTGTGCCCAGCAAGCCCACCCTCTCTAGAGCCGAGGCAAAAGGAAGGCCTGGCAAGTTCTCCTCAGTCATAAAGCAGCAGCAATTGACCTCACAGTCTATAGGGCAGTGCTCAAGGCATCCCAGGAGAGCCCAGAACAATGAGCCAGCCCTCCTAGCGTCCAAGAAATCCAAGCAAACATGACTTTTGGTCCCAAAAGCTTGGACTAAAAGCAAGTGTGCTTCTTCTAGGTGGCATCTTACTTGGTTCTGAAACGCCTCACTTCTTCCATGCCATTTAGGGGGCAAAAGAAGCCAAGAGAATAAATGGCCAGGAGCATTGTAGGCTGCAGCTGCTTCTCGAGCACGTGGGTGCATGCTGACCTTTGCTCTGACTGGGTTTGGAGGCCGACGTCCCATTGTGGCAGCTGGCTTAGCTCTTGACGCAAAGCTCCTCTCGTCCCGCTTGCCGTTTCTCAGGCAACTGAAAGTCTCAGCGCGTCCGGAAGAGCTGTGCGCTGCGTCTTGGCTTGCCACACTTGTGTTGTGTCGGAGCTCTGGCAGCGGCCTGCGGCCCACTGCCCTGCAATGGCCTGCAGATGTCGAGCCCGAAGAAGGCCCCTTTGGAACAGGCCAAAGCTGCAGTGGGAGGGATGTTGGCCCCAGCTCCATGCTCCCTGTAAGATTCCTTGCAGAGATTTGGGCAGCCACATCCCAGTACAAATGAGATGCAGTCATTTCCTTCTCTGTCAAAATCTTGAGGCAGACCCAGGAGGCATCTTGAAAGTAGAACCAAGTACTGGGTGGGAGGGGGCAAAAAGTGCACGCGGCTCCTCTGCAAATCAACTCTGTTCACCCGTGGAATCATGATGCATGGCTTAGCTCCCTATCCTTGTGCTTTCCTTGCTTGTGACTCAGCACAGACATGTCCTCTGATAACAGACAGCACAGCGCCTTGAAAGGAGCTTTAGCCTGGGCTCTTCCCACTTGGCATGCTGAGGGTGGCATTTGAAAATCAAGGCAATTGCTGAAGGGCCCAGAATTCCCTTGAAATTCTCTTGCTGAAACACTGCAGTTGTTAGCCAGAAGAGTTGCCTCCATGTGAAAGCATCCCATTTTCCCCATTTGCAAGTCAGCTGCCATTAGCCAGGCAGCTGGAGGGCTTAGAGAAGGAAGCATGACAGCTAAGCTTGGAAAGCCGGGCGTTGGCTCTCAGAGCCCCTTGAGCAGAGCGCTTTGCTGCTCCAAAGGTTGAAGAGAGGGCACTGTTAGGAAGATGTGCCATTTCAGCCCTCCTTTGCTTTTCAATCCCAAGGGATTGGCAGCAAGGGGGGACAAGCAGGGCCTGGCCCCTCCTCCTGCCCTGTTGGCAGCTGCAGGTGGCACTGAGGGACACCAGGGCACACGGGAATAACAGCTCTGCCAGGCAGGTGGGGCGCTCTGGGAAGGGGGAGAGCCTTGGGCCACTGGCAGGCAGCGCAAAGCCATGAACGGGACGGCCCGTCAGGAGCAAACGGCTTCCAAGGCGCCGGGCGGCTTAGGCACAGCGTGACATGGGAGGGAACATTCCAGGCCTCTGCAGCCTTTTGAGTTTGTATTGCAAGTCCTGCTGAAACCAAGGGCTGCAACAGAGAACCTTCGGCTTTCTTCACCATCTTCACCATCCTCATCATTTTGTCCTTCAGCTGGCCAGTGCAGGCTGACAGCTCGCAGCACATCTGCTGAATGCCAGCTTCTTCTTTGCTAGCTTCTCTCTTCTTATGATTCATTTCTCCTTCAAGGGGAATTCTGATCTTCCCTACATCAACAATACTCTTCTCTTATCTAAGCAATGCATCATGAAGGAAGCTTTCTATGCTCTACAGTCCTAACTAAATGAAGCCTCGCCAAGAAAACCTCAAAACATTGCATGTGCTATCTATGGCACAGATCCTCTTCAAAATCAGGCGATGGCCAAAGCTCTAGCCACTGATGATGCGTCCACTTTTCCCCTCTTTGTGCTGGTGTTCACAGGGGTCCCAGGATGAGGGAAAAGAGAGAATCTTGACTCCAAGTTTCAGAAGGTTGATTTATTCTTCCATGACACATATGCTATAAAAATGACATATGAGAAGAATACTCAAAGAAGGAAAGAAAGGATTTCATCGGAAAGGCTTGCAAGAAAAGGGAAAGAATGAAATGATAATAAAATCATGTCACTGACTGGACAACTGGACTGTGATTGGCCATTAATTAGAAACAGCCACACGAGACCAATCAAAGATGCACCTGTTGCATTCCACAGCAGCAGATCATTCTTGTTTACATTTTCGTTCTTGAGGCTTCTCAGGAGAAAAATCCTGGCAGAGGGATGTTTCAGAAAAGATCACGGCGCCGCCTGCTCTCAGCTGGCAGGGCACAAGGGCCTCTTGAGCCGCAGGCATCTCCTCTGCGCTCTACTTGCACTTGCTTTCTCCAGTTAAGGCAAGCAAAGCCGCTTGGCTCAGGATGTTCTTTGGGCTTCTGAAAGGCTCTGGCCACTTAGCTACAGCATGGCAAGGAAGGGAGTCTTACAAGGCTCTGCATATTTTAGAGTTTTATTGTCACTCCAGCTGAAACAAAGTATCCCCTGGCTACTTCTGCCTCTTCAGCATTCTGTCCTGCAGGTGGCCTGCTCAGACTGACAGCTTGGGGCACCTGCAGGCTCCAGTTCTGCTGCAGCCCAGCTCTTCCTCTCACAGCTGACTTCCCATTGTGACAATTTGTTCATTTCTACCTCAAAGATACCTCAGAGCTTCCCTCAATTAACAATCCACTGCTCTAAGCTAAACAACCCTCTTGTATCTAAGCTACCTACGTTCTATAGTCCTTAAAAGTTGCTCCCTACATGTCCTAAAGTTTGAAAAATATTCTCTTTTGGAGAAAAACACAACCGAGCTTTCGATTGAACCTGAAACCTAAGCTAAGCTAAGCTAAGCTAACCTAAACTAATCTAACCTAACCTAACCTAACCTAACCTAACCTAACCTTACCTATCCTAACACCTAAAGTGACCCATTTAGAAAACCTACTCCTATTTCCTATCTACAGCCCAGCTCCTCCTCCAACTCAGGGGATGGCTGAAACTCCGGCCGCAGATGACACATGCCCTTCTCCCTCCTCTCATCTGGCGGGGCACGAGGCGCAGGCATCTCCTCCTCAGGCGCAGGCGTCTCCTCTCCAGTCTTCCTGCACTCCCTTGGCTGAGATGATGAGAGCAGCCAAGCTGCAGGCAGGATCGCCTGCGGTCACAAAGGGATGCTGCCCAGAGGAAAAAGGAAACAAAGAAAGGAAGCCTTACTTTCCAGGAAGGCCTGCTGACGGGCTCAAGCAGGACTCCTTGGCTACCAGAAAGACACACAAAGAGCACTGAGAAATAGCAGCGTGTCCGCCTGCACCTTCCTGTCCTGGCAGCCGTCTGAGCCACGTGGCCCACACTCCTCCTCACACCTTCCTGCAGGCGTCCTCAGCTGACAGGCCTTTTTGTCCCTTTGCTTTTTCTTACCTGCAGGAGTTCCTGGGCAGACCAGCGCCTGTCCTCGTCAGCCTGCAGGCAGCAGCGGAGGAAGTCGCGTAGGAGAGCCGAGTGGTGCCTGGGGTTCTGCAGTTTTGGGGGCCCGTTTCTTTCGATCAGTTCAAAAACCTACAGCACATGGATGCAAGAGGACACTCGACCTGCTCCTTTGCTAGCCACATCATCAGCTCTATGCACAGAGCCCCCCTTTTGAAGCTGCACCTTACCCTGAGACGGGTCTCCCGCTCGTAAGGAGCTTCCCCTTCCACCATTTCCAGCCCCATGATGCCCAGGGACCAGATGTCTACTTTGGGGCCGTAGGCTTCTCCTCTCACCACCTCCGGTGCCATCCAGCTGGGAGTGCCCACGCTGGAGCTGCGCCTGCCGCGCTCAGGGCTGAGCTGGGCACAGAGGCCAAAGTCAGCTGAGGAGAAAAACAAAGCCTGTCAAAGCCAGCTACCACTGGCAAAGCAGCCAAAAGGATTGCCCACTCACAGCCCGGCCAGGCCATGCTGAGTCGAGCTGAGAAAGCGGCTGAGCTCTCCTGCCACGTGCCTGGAGCCAGCGAAAGAAGAAGCCATCGGCCACTTCAACAACACCCTGAGCATTCACGCACCGGCCAAGCGGCGCTCCTGGCCAAGTGGCACTCACCAAAAGGCAGCCCCACAGCACAGGCTGCAAAAGCCGCACCTGCACAGGGATACCCACCCAACTTGACAGATCCATCGGTGCCCACAAGAACATTGCAGCTTTTGATGTCTCTGTGGATGACTTGGCGGCAATGAAGGAAATCAAGTCCTTGCAGGCACTGAGAGAGAAAAAGGAGGGAGGCAAAGTTAACACGCAGCATGTCATTTCATCCTGCCAGAAAGGAAAGAGCCCAACAGGATTGACAGCTTTGCCAGGGAATTGGGAGCCAGGGCACAGCATCATGCTGCTGTCACAAAGAAGAGCTTGCTGCTTCAACACTCTTGGAAGTTTTTGCTACATTTCCAAGCCAAGGCATCTGGGCTTGCAAAAGTTCCACCGGTCATCGGTACAAAGAGCGTCACCTTTGGCTGGGAGGCAGCACGGCAACGATTGTTGGCGAAGCCCAGTGGCAGCAGAGGAGGAAGCGGCGCCTTAGACCTGTGCCAGAATCCGTTGCCACCTGGGCTGCGATGTTATCCTTGGAAGCTGAGGACAGGTCTTTCCCTTAGCTTGAAATTCTGCCACCGCCATGCTGCCTTCCAGTGGTAAGGAATGTAGGACAGACAGACAGGCTGCAGGCAAGCATTGCGAGGCAAAGCTGCCAAGAGGAAACAAGTGAAAGCAAGCCAGTGAGGCAGCACCAGCGCCACAGGTCAGACAGCATAAAAGAGTGCAAGAGCAGAGCCTAAGGAGTGCAGGGACGCCGGCAGGCAGTTCCCTTCCCACGCTCTTGCTTCTCCTCTGTGTCTTGGCGGAAGCAGCAGCAAAAGAAGGCTGAGAGCCAGAAATCGCTGCTCTCCTTAACCTCCAGCTGACAAGCAGCATCCTGGCAGGCCTGGCCAAGCACAAGCGGGATCCCTCACCTCCCGACAGACAGCGCCTATCTGTCCTTCCGCCAGGTACACCGCACAGAGCACATCAAACAAGGTGCCGCCGTCCACAAACTCCATGGCCAGCCAGAGCTGCGCATCCACCAGGTAGCTGGAAGAAGAAAAGCACGGCGTGGAAAGAGAGCAATGGGCACAGCTCAGTCACTCGAGGGCCTGAGCACGACTTTTGCCACTGCTCTCCAAGCTACGTGTGCCGCAAGAGACTATTGAACAGCAGGTCAACCTCCTGCCACCCTCTGGAGACGAGCGGAGAAATGGGAAAGAGCTCCGTTCTCTGCCACTGACCAAAGGGCATTGTCTCTTCTGGCTTGCACTAGCTAAAGCTGCATTGACGTGACCGTACGCCAACCTGTCTAAGTAGGTGACAATATTGGGATTCCTGTTGTTCCTCATGGCCAGGATTTCGTTGGCAGCCAGCTCCTCGGACATCCCCTCCTCAACCGACATGATCTTGATGGCCACCTGAAAGGACACGGGCGACGGTTGACTTGAGAAGACGCGCCCTGCTCGAGATCACAAGGAGCACGCAGCCAGTGCTTGTGCAATCAGGCAGCCAGCTGTGCCAAAGTGCCTTGTTCCTAGACAGCAGAGCTTAGCAGGAGCACCAAAGCCCATGCCAAATGCATTCTGCACCCTGAGCTTAGACTGTACTTGAGAGGAACAGCCTCTGTGGCAGACATGGAGCGACCAGCCAAAGCTCCAGGCAGGGCTGACAGCAGCGGGGAAAGCGCTGCAGAGCTGCAAAATGCCATGGTGCTGTTGGCACTTTACCTGTTGTCCGCTGCTGGTGTCAAGGGCTTTATAAACAGCTCCGAAGCCCCTAGAAAGAAAACAGCAGCAGAAAAAGGCCATTTATCCCTGGCACTGAAAGCAAGCCTAGGCAGGAGATCTCCCCAGGCTGCCTGCATGCCTTCAAAAGGGCCCGGCTGCGGCGTCTCTTTTTTGGCCAACAGCACATCAGCCCGTGAGGCCTCTGCCATGCGGGCCAGGCTGTCCCAGGGAGCACTAGGGTCCGGCATGAAGACCAAGGCCCGCTGGAAATCTCCAAGGCACGCGCCCACTTAGGTCACTTCCAAACCTAAAGGGAACTCTCTCTTTGTGAGGGTGTGCATGCATGTGTGTGTCAAGAAAGTGAGAACAATTAGAGTCAGAACACTGTCTTTGAGAATCTGACATTTCTTGGATGCCGAGGTGCTCTTTCAGGCCATAAAGTTGCCGGAGCAGGGCGTTTTCCAGCTCCTGCTCCTCAGCGCTGCAAGCTAGACATTGCCAGCATCAACTTGTCTTTGAGGAGCCCTTTGCATTGCACTGACTGAGCAGCGCTGGCAGGCGACAGGAGGTCAAGCCAGAGTCTGACCGTGATTGGAGCTTGCCTGACTTCACGCTTGATATTGCAGCAGCCAAAGACCCTGCCCACACTTTTGGGAAATGACCTGACGTCACACTTACCCTCGTCCGAGTTCTTCAAATGCCGTGTATCTGCTCATTGGCTGGCCCACACTCACAATGGTCCCTGAAAGACAAAAGCAGGCCTGCTCACTTGCATGCACAGACGCCGCTCCCCGGCCATCCCAAAGGCAGCCCCACCGCCAGCAGCTGTGGGCCCTTTTGGCTCCCTTGGCTTCCAAGTGCTGAGAGCAGCAAATGGGAGGGCCATCTTCTGCACCTTTCATCGGGTGGCCTTTGCAAGGAGGACTTCATTGCTTTCAAGCACAGCTTGATAAGCCAAAAGGATGAGCCCTTAAGAAGGGGGCCCAAAGAGGTAAGCAAGGGCCTTTGCAGCCTCTGCAGTCACACCCCCCCATCACTGGCAAGGCTTCCTAGAAGCACAAAGTGTCTGAGCCGCAGGAGAAGTAAGAAGGAGAGCCAAAAAGCAGCTGGGGCCAGAGAGCTGCCTGGGGCCTACGCACTTGCTAGGTGCCAGCCTTCTGCTCAAGCAGAAACAATCTCTGCTTTTCTCTTTGGCACAGAAGGCAGCCCAGGCAGAGCCAAGGCAGGTCCAGCCGCCCTCATAGGCAGCAGGAACTCCCTGAGCGCTGCCGCGCTGCCTCAAAGCACAGCAACAGGTTCTGCAGGGGGCCCTGAGGACCTCTGGCACCGGGGGGAACTTCTGGCGCAGCCTACACCCAGACACGCACGCAAGGCACTGCTCTGGCACACAGGAAATACAGCGGACGTACTCAGTGTCTTCAGGCCCTGCTCCTCTCTGCTCTCGGCCTGCGGGGCTGCGCTGCTGGATGAAGTGCCAGCAGCGGGGGGCCAGCTGGCTGCTGCAGGCCATGCTGCTCCGGCGGCACCAGGCTGAATTGCAGAGCGGGTGTTGAGCTGGGACAAGAAAGGATTGCCTGTCAGAAGGGTGGCTGGCACAGATGCCCAGCACAGCGCACGCCACTAGCAGGGCCTTGGAAAGATGCCCTCAGCCACCGCCAGGCCTCTCCAGCTATTGGGCCCTTTCCCATGTCCCCTTCTCAAAGGCAATGGCAAAAGAACAAAGGCTTTTTTGATCCAGCCCCTGGTGGCCGCTTCCATGCTCCATTGTTTCAACTTTTCTGCTAGACACTGGCAACAATGGAGCGATGGGCTTGTGCAGATGCACAAAGAGATCAGAGCACAGCCCCAGAGCCTCCTTGCTTTCTTCCTCCTGTGTTTTCGCAGGCAATGAAATCGCCCCGGAGGTGGCGTGCAACCGTCTGCTCAGAAACCCGGAGCATGTCCCTCCTCTGATCTGTTTCACGGATTTCCCCTCTCCATGTCAGCCTTTAGGCAGCGGCCCTTCGGAGCCGCCTTCCAGCCCTGCCCAGACCCATGCGCCCTTTCCCATGCAGAGCTGAGCAGGATTCTCCTCCCCAAACTCTGCTCTGACCGCCTGCAAGCCCAGCGCAGCCTACATTGTGCCTGAAGCTAATTAGTCCATGCAGAGGGCAGGTCCCTTCCAGGGGCCACTGCCTGCCAAGTACCCCGCCAGGCTGTCAGCTGCCTCTTTGGGCCGCTCTGCCCGCTGACCGCAGGCAGCCTGCACTGCCACCGGCCACAAGGGGCTGACTCCTACCCTGGCAAGAATTGAATGCAGCCTCTTGTCTATTGCCAAGAGACATTCTCGGGCCCTCTCAGCATCCCAGACAAGTGATGCTTGAAGGTCAAAGTTGAGAAGCCATTGGCCAGGCCTCCCTGGCTTGGCTGAAGCAGCACTATGTCACGGCAGGCACACAGCCCCCAGCACCTTAAGCCGCGAGCAACAAGGCCTGCTCCAAGCAAACCTTGAAGCTTGGCACTGCAGCCAAGGCAGGGCCAAGCTCAGCTGCCACTTACCGGCTCTGCACCTTCAGGCTGTGGAGGAACAGCAGCTGGAGGCTTGGTGTTCCTTTGCTCCTCTTCAACCTCGTCCTCAATGACAGAGGGAGCCAGAGGAGTTGCTGAGCCTGCTGCTGAGCCCTGCAGACAGACACAAGTGAGAGAGACGCGCAAGAGCCAATCCCTTGGCAGCTGCTTTCTCTTGGCAAGAGAATGGACCCAGGAGAAGGGCAAATGATACACTTGGATGCAAGTGGCACTCTGAGTCAGGGAAACGCCAGGAAGAGGGCTGGGGTCTTGCTCTGCTGTTCCTTGAAAGGCTCTTCCTTGGAAAATCAGCAAACAGCCAGTGCTCCCTTTGCTACTGCTGATGCCACCAGGCACTTGGCCTTTCTTTCAGCCTGCCACGCTGGCACTCCACTGCACTCTACTGCCAAAGGCCAAGCTGGCAGAAGTGCCGCACAATTCTCCCACGCCAGCAAGGTCAGAGCTTCCTTTGCCACTCACCAAAGGACAGGCTTGTCTCCATCCACGTGTCAGGTGACCTGCAGGGAGCGAGGGAAAAGTGGTGGCTTCTCCATGGCCATTTTCTTCCCAAATAACCTGGGTCAGGTTATTTGGCAAGAAAAGAGCAGAGCCAAGCAAAAGCCAGGTGATGCCAGCCCCAGGATGAACCTTTACTTACGAGTCAGCTGGGTCACGTAGAAGACAGAATAAGCCACAGAAAAGACGGTGCAAACCGCGGCACAGACTTGCCCGATCATTTTGGCAGCGCTGTGCGGGTTTGCACACTGAATGCCACCCAAGGGAGATGGAAGAGTCCTCTCGGGGTGCAGGCCGTCTTCTGGGAACTCCTTGATCGCAAGGATCCTGCTGCAGGGAGCGAGCGGAAGAGCTGCTCTGCACAAGCAGGCCTTGCGCGCCCCGGGACAACGCTGCGCTGACAGCACTGTGACGTGGCGCCGCTCCCTTGACCTCACAATAGCAGCTGCCCTGGCTTTGTTGTGCCCAGCAAGCCCACCCTCTCTAGAGCCGAGGCAAAAGGAAGGCCTGGCAAGTTCTCCTCAGTCATAAAGCAGCAGCAATTGACCTCACAGTCTATAGGGCAGTGCTCAAGGCATCCCAGGAGAGCCCAGAACAATGAGCCAGCCCTCCTAGCGTCCAAGAAATCCAAGCAAACATGACTTTTGGTCCCAAAAGCTTGGACTAAAAGCAAGTGTGCTTCTTCTAGGTGGCATCTTACTTGGTTCTGAAACGCCTCACTTCTTCCATGCCATTTAGGGGGCAAAAGAAGCCAAGAGAATAAATGGCCAGGAGCATTGTAGGCTGCAGCTGCTTCTCGAGCACGTGGGTGCATGCTGACCTTTGCTCTGACTGGGTTTGGAGGCCGACGTCCCATTGTGGCAGCTGGCTTAGCTCTTGACGCAAAGCTCCTCTCGTCCCGCTTGCCGTTTCTCAGGCAACTGAAAGTCTCAGCGCGTCCGGAAGAGCTGTGCGCTGCGTCTTGGCTTGCCACACTTGTGTTGTGTCGGAGCTCTGGCAGCGGCCTGCGGCCCACTGCCCTGCAATGGCCTGCAGATGTCGAGCCCGAAGAAGGCCCCTTTGGAACAGGCCAAAGCTGCAGTGGGAGGGATGTTGGCCCCAGCTCCATGCTCCCTGTAAGATTCCTTGCAGAGATTTGGGCAGCCACATCCCAGTACAAATGAGATGCAGTCATTTCCTTCTCTGTCAAAATCTTGAGGCAGACCCAGGAGGCATCTTGAAAGTGGAACCAAGTACTGGGTGGGAGGGGGCAAAAAGTGCACGCGGCTCCTCTGCAAATCAACTCTGTTCACCCGTGGAATCATGATGCATGGCTTAGCTCCCTATCCTTGTGCTTTCCTTGCTTGTGACTCAGCACAGACATGTCCTCTGATAACAGACAGCACAGCGCCTTGAAAGGAGCTTTAGCCTGGGCTCTTCCCACTTGGCATGCTGAGGGTGGCATTTGAAAATCAAGGCAATTGCTGAAGGGCCCAGAATTCCCTTGAAATTCTCTTGCTGAAACACTGCAGTTGTTAGCCAGAAGAGTTGCCTCCACGTGAAAGCATCCCATTTTCCCCATTTGCAAGTCAGCTGCCATTAGCCAGGCAGCTGGAGGGCTTAGAGAAGGAAGCATGACAGCTAAGCTTGGAAAGCCGGGCGTTGGCTCTCAGAGCCCCTTGAGCAGAGCGCTTTGCTGCTCCAAAGGTTGAAGAGAGGGCACTGTTAGGAAGATGTGCCATTTCAGCCCTCCTTTGCTTTTCAATCCCAAGGGATTGGCAGCAAGGGGGGACAAGCAGGGCCTGGCCCCTCCTCCTGCCCTGTTGGCAGCTGCAGGTGGCACTGAGGGACACCAGGGCACACGGGAATAACAGCTCTGCCAGGCAGGTGGGGCGCTCTGGGAAGGGGGAGAGCCTTGGGCCTCTGGCAGGCAGCGCAAAGCCATGAACGGGACGGCCCGTCAGGAGCAAACGGCTTCCAAGGCGCCGGGCGGCTTAGGCACAGCGTGACACGGGAGGGAACATTCCAGGCCTCTGCAGCCTTTTGAGTTTGTATTGCAAGTCCTGCTGAAACCAAGGGCTGCAACAGAGAACCTTCGGCTTTCTTCACCATCTTCACCATCCTCATCATTTTGTCCTTCAGCTGGCCAGTGCAGGCTGACAGCTCGCAGCACATCTGCTGAATGCCAGCTTCTTCTTTGCTAGCTTCTCTCTTCTTATGATTCATTTCTCCTTCAAGGGGAATTCTGATCTTCCCTACATCAACAATACTCTTCTCTTATCTAAGCAATGCATCATGAAGGAAGCTTTCTATGCTCTACAGTCCTAACTAAATGAAGCCTCGCCAAGAAAACCTCAAAACATTGCATGTGCTATCTATGGCACAGATCCTCTTCAAAATCAGGCGATGGCCAAAGCTCTAGCCACTGATGATGCGTCCACTTTTCCCCTCTTTGTGCTGGTGTTCACAGGGGTCCCAGGATGAGGGAAAAGAGAGAATCTTGACTCCAAGTTTCAGAAGGTTGATTTATTCTTCCATGACACATATGCTATAAAAATGACATATGAGAAGAATACTCAAAGAAGGAAAGAAAGGATTTCATCGGAAAGGCTTGCAAGAAAAGGGAAAGAATGAAATGATAATAAAATCATGTCACTGACTGGACAACTGGACTGTGATTGGCCATTAATTAGAAACAGCCACACGAGACCAATCAAAGATGCACCTGTTGCATTCCACAGCAGCAGATCATTCTTGTTTACATTTTCGTTCTTGAGGCTTCTCAGGAGAAAAATCCTGGCAGAGGGATGTTTCAGAAAAGATCACGGCGCCGCCTGCTCTCAGCTGGCAGGGCACAAGGGCCTCTTGAGCCGCAGGCATCTCCTCTGCGCTCTACTTGCACTTGCTTTCTCCAGTTAAGGCAAGCAAAGCCGCTTGGCTCAGGATGTTCTTTGGGCTTCTGAAAGGCTCTGGCCACTTAGCTACAGCATGGCAAGGAAGGGAGTCTTACAAGGCTCTGCATATTTTAGAGTTTTATTGTCACTCCAGCTGAAACAAAGTATCCCCTGGCTACTTCTGCCTCTTCAGCATTCTGTCCTGCAGGTGGCCTGCTCAGACTGACAGCTTGGGGCACCTGCAGGCTCCAGTTCTGCTGCAGCCCAGCTCTTCCTCTCACAGCTGACTTCCCATTGTGACAATTTGTTCATTTCTACCTAAAAGATACCTCAGAGCTTCCCTCAATTAACAATCCACTGCTCTAAGCTAAACAACCCTCTTGTATCTAAGCTACCTACGTTCTATAGTCCTTAAAAGTTGCTCCCTACATGTCCTAAAGTTTGAAAAATATTCTTTTTTGGAGAAAAACACAACCGAGCTTTCGATTGAACCTGAAACCTAAGCTAAGCTAAGCTAACCTAAACTAATCTAACCTAACCTAACCTAACCTAACCTAACCTTACCTATCCTAACACCTAAAGTGACCCATTTAGAAAACCTACTCCTATTTCCTATCTACAGCCCAGCTCCTCCTCCAACTCAGGGGATGGCTGAAACTCCGGCCGCAGATGACACATGCCCTTCTCCCTCCTCTCATCTGGCGGGGCACGAGGCGCAGGCATCTCCTCCTCAGGCGCAGGCGTCTCCTCTCCAGTCTTCCTGCACTCCCTTGGCTGAGATGATGAGAGCAGCCAAGCTGGAGGCAGGATCGCCTGCGGTCACAAAGGGATGCTGCCCAGAGGAAAAAGGAAACAAAGAAAGGAAGCCTTACTTTCCAGGAAGGCCTGCTGACGGGCTCAAGCAGGACTCCTTGGCTACCAGAAAGACACACAAAGAGCACTGAGAAATAGCAGCGTGTCCGCCTGCGCCTTCCTGTCCTGGCAGCCGTCTGAGCCACGTGGCCCACACTCCTCCTCACGCCTTCCTGCAGGCGTCCTCAGCTGACAGGCCTTTTTGCCCCTTTGCTTTTTCTTACCTGCAGGAGTTCCTGGGCAGACCAGCGCCTGTCCTCGTCAGCCTGCAGGCAGCAGCGGAGGAAGTCGCGTAGGAGAGCCGAGTGGTGCCTGGGGTTCTGCAGTTTTGGGGGCCCGTTTCTTTCGATCAGTTCAAAAACCTACAGCACAAGGATGCAAGAGGACACTCGACCTGCTCCTTTGCTAGCCACATCATCAGCTCTATGCACAGAGCCCCCTTTCGAAGCTGCACCTTACCCTGAGACGGGTCTCCCGCTTGTAAGGAGCTTCCCCTTCCACCATTTCCAGCCCCATGATGCCCAGGGACCAGATGTCTACTTTGGGGCCGTAGGCTTCTCCTCTCACCACCTCCGGTGCCATCCAGCTGGGAGTGCCCACGCTGGAGCTGCGCCTGCCGCGCTCAGGGCTGAGCTGGGCACAGAGGCCAAAGTCAGCTGAGGAGAAAAACAAAGCCTGTCAAAGCCAGCTACCACTGGCAAAGCAGCCAAAAGGATTGCCCACTCACAGCCCGGCCAGGCCATGCTGAGTCAAGCTGAGAAAGCGGCTGAGCTCTCCTGCCACGTGCCTGGAGCCAGCGAAAGAAGAAGCCATCGGCCACTTCAACAACACCCTGAGCATTCACGCACCGGCCAAGCGGAGCTCCTGGCCAAGTGGCACTCACCAAAAGGCAGCCCCACAGCACAGGCTGCAAAAGCCGCACCTGCACAGGGATACCCACCCAACTTGACGGATCCATCGGTGCCCACAAGAACATTGCAGCTTTTGATGTCTCTGTGGATGACTTGGCGGCAATGAAGGAAATCAAGTCCTTGCAGGCACTGAGAGAGAAAAAGGAGGGAGGCAAAGTTAACACGCAGCATGTCATTTCATCCTGCCAGAAAGGAAAGAGCCCAACAGGATTGACAGCTTTCCCAGGGAATTGGGAGCCAGGGCACAGCATCATGCTGCTGTCACAAAGAAGAGCTTGCTGCTTCAACACTCTTGGAAGTTTTTGCTACATTTCCAAGCCAAGGCATCTGGGCTTGCAAAAGTTCCACCGGCCATCGGTACAAAGAGCGTCACCTTTGGCTGGGAGGCGGCACGGCAACGATTGTTGGCGAAGCCCAGTGGCAGCAGAGGAGGAAGCGGCGCCTTAGACCTGTGCCAGAATCCGTTGCCACCTCGGCTGCGATGTTATCCTTGGAAGCTGAGGACAGGTCTTTCCCTTAGCTTGAAATTCTGCCACCGCCATGCTGCCTTCCAGTGGTAAGGAATGTAGGACAGACAGACAGGCTGCAGGCAAGCATTGCGAGGCAAAGCTGCCAAGAGGAAACAAGTGAAAGCAAGCCAGTGAGGCAGCACCAGCGCCACAGGTCAGACAGCATAAAAGAGTGCAAGAGCAGAGCCTAAGGAGTGCAGGGACGCCGGCAGGCAGTTCCCTTCCCACGCTCTTGCTTCTCCTCTGTGTCTTGGCGGAAGCAGCAGCAAAAGAAGGCTGAGAGCCAGAAATCGCTGCTCTCCTTAACCTCCAGCTGACAAGCAGCATCCTGGCAGGCCTGGCCAAGCACAAGCGGGATCCCTCACCTCCCGACAGACAGCGCCTATCTGTCCTTCCGCCAGGTACACCGCACAGAGCACATCAAACAAGGTGCCGCCGTCCACAAACTCCATGGCCAGCCAGAGCTGCGCATCCACCAGGTAGCTGGAAGAAGAAAAGCACGGCATGGAAAGAGAGCAATGGGCACAGCTCAGTCACCCGAGGGCCTGAGCACGACTTTTGCCACTGCTCTCCAAGCTACGTGTGCCGCAAGAGACTATTGAACAGCAGGTCAACCTCCTGCCACCCTCTGGAGACGAGCGGAGAAATGGGAAAGAGCTCCGTTCTCTGCCACTGAACAAAGGACATTGTCTCTTCTGGCTTGCACTAGCTAAAGCTGCATTGACGTGACCGTACGCCAACCTGTCTAAGTAGGTGACAATATTGGGATTCCTGTTGTTCCTCATGGCCAGGATTTCGTTGGCAGCCAGCTCCTCGGACATCCCCTCCTCAACGGACATGATCTTGATGGCCACCTGAAAGGACACGGGCGACGGTTGACTTGAGAAGACGCGCCCTGCTCGAGATCACAAGGAGCACGCAGCCAGTGCTTGTGCAATCAGGCAGCCAGCTGTGCCAAAGTGCCTTGTTCCTAGACAGCAGAGCTTAGCAGGAGCACCAAAGCCCATGCCAAATGCATTCTGCACCCTGAGCTTAGACTGTACTTGAGAGGAACAGCCTCTGTGGCAGACATGGAGCGACCAGCCAAAGCTCCAGGCAGGGCTGACAGCAGCGGGGAAAGCGCTGCAGAGCTGCAAAATGCCATGGTGCTGTTGGCACTTTACCTGTTGTCCGCTGCTGGTGTCAAGGGCTTTATAAACAGCTCCGAAGCCCCTAGAAAGAAAACAGCAGCAGAAAAAGGCCATTTATACCTGGCACTGAAAGCAAGCCTAGGCAGGAGATCTCCCCAGGCTGCCTGCATGCCTTCAAAAGGGCCCGGCTGCGGCGTCTCTTTTTTGGCCAACAGCACATCAGCCCGTGAGGCCTCTGCCATGCGGGCTAGGCTGTCCCAGGGAGCACTAGGGTCCGGCATGAAGACCAAGGCCCGCTGGAAATCTCCAAGGCACGCGCCCACTTAGGTCACTTCCAAACCTAAAGGGAACTCTCTCTTTGTGAGGGTGTGCATGCATGGGTGTGTCAAGAAAGTGAGAACAATTAGAGTCAGAACACTGTCTTTGAGAATCTGACATTTCTTGGATGCCGAGGTGCTCTTTCAGGCCATAAAGTTGCCGGAGCAGGGCGTTTTCCAGCTCCTGCTCCTCAGTGCTGCAAGCTAGACATTGGCAGCATCAACTTGTCTTTGAGGAGCCCTTTGCATTGCACTGACTGAGCAGCGCTGGCAGGCGACAGGAGGTCAAGCCAGAGTCTGACCGTGATTGGAGCTTGCCTGACTTCACGCTTGATATTGCAGCAGCCAAAGACCCGGCCCACACTTTTGGGAAATGACCTGACGTCACACTTACCCTCGTCCGAGTTCTTCAAATGCCGTGTATCTGCTCATTGGCTGGCCCACACTCACAATGGTCCCTGAAAGACAAAAGCAGGCCTGCTCACTTGCACGCACAGACGCCGCTCCCCGGCCATCCCAAAGGCAGCCCCACCGCCAGCAGCTGTGGGCCCTTTTGGCTCCCTTGGCTTCCAAGTGCTGAGAGCAGCAAATGGGAGGGCCATCTTCTGCACCTTTCATCGGGTGGCCTTTGCAAGGAGGACTTCATTGCTTTCAAGCACAGCTTGATAAGCCAAAAGGATGAGCCCTTAAGAAGGGGGCCCAAAGAGGTAAGCAAGGGCCTTTGCAGCCTCTGCAGTCACACCCCCCCATCACTGGCAAGGCTTCCTAGAAGCACAAAGTGTCTGAGCCGCAGGAGAAGTAAGAAGGAGAGCCAAAAAGCAGCTGGGGCCAGAGAGCTGCCTGGGGCCTACGCACTTGCTAGGTGCCAGCCTTCTGCTCAAGCAGAAACAATCTCTGCTTTTCTCTTTGGCACAGAAGGCAGCCCAGGCAGAGCCAAGGCAGGTCCAGCCGCCCTCATAGGCAGCAGGAACTCCCTGAGCGCTGCCGTGCTGCCTCAAAGCACAGCAACAGGTTCTGCAGAGGGCCCTGAGGACCTCTGGCACCGGGGGGAACTTCTGGCGCAGCCTACACCCAGACACGCACGCAAGGCACTGCTCTGGCACACAGGAAATACAGCGGACGTACTCAGTGTCTTCAGGCGCTGCTCCTCTCTGCTCTCGGCCTGCGGGGCTGCGCTGCTGGATGAAGTGCCAGCAGCAGGGGGCCAGCCGGCTGCTGCAGGCCATGCTGCTCCGGCGGCACCAGGCTGAATTGCAGAGCGGGTGTTGAGCTGGGACAAGAAAGGATTGCCTGTCAGAAGGGTGGCTGGCACAGATGCCCAGCACAGCGCACGCCACTAGCAGGGCCTTGGAAAGATGCCCTCAGCCACCGCCAGGCCTCTCCAGCTATTGGGCCCTTTCCCATGTCCCCTTCTCAAAGGCAATGGCAAAAGAACAAAGGCTTTTTTGATCCAGCCCCTGGTGGCCGCTTCCATGCTCCATTGTTTCAACTTTTCTGCTAGACACTGGCAACAATGGAGCGATGGGCTTGTGCAGATGCACAAAGAGATCAGAGCACAGCCCCAGAGCCTCCTTGCTTTCTTCCTCCTGTGTTTTCGCGGGCAATGAAATCGCCCCGGAGGTGGCGTGCAACCGTCTGCTCAGAAACCCGGAGCATGTCCCTCCTCTGATCTGTTTCACGGATTTCCCCTCTCCATGTCAGCCTTTAGGCAGCGGCCCTTCGGAGCCGCCTTCCAGCCCTGCCCAGACCCATGCGCCCTTTCCCATGCAGAGCTGAGCAGGATTCTCCTCCCCAAACTCTGCTCTGACCGCCTGCAAGCCCAGCGCAGCCTACATTGTGCCTGAAGCTAATTAGTCCATGCAGAGGGCAGGTCCCTTCCAGGGGCCACTGCCTGCCAAGTACCCCGCCAGGCTGTCAGCTGCCTCTTTGGGCCGCTCTGCCCGCTGACCGCAGGCAGCCTGCACTGCCACCGGCCACAAGGGGCTGACTCCTACCCTGGCAAGAATTGAATGCAGCCTCTTGTCTATTGCCAAGAGACATTCTCGGGCCCTCTCAGCATCCCAGACAAGTGATGCTTGAAGGTCAAAGTTGAGAAGCCATTGGCCAGGCCTCCCTGGCTTGGCTGAAGCAGCACTATGTCACGGCAGGCACACAGCCCCCAGCACCTTAAGCCGCGAGCAACAAGGCCTGCTCCAAGCAAACCTTGAAGCTTGGCACTGCAGCCAAGGCAGGGCCAAGCTCAGCTGCCACTTACCGGCTCTGCACCTTCAGGCTGTGGAGGAACAGCAGCTGGAGGCTTGGTGTTCCTTTGCTCCTCTTCAACCTCGTCCTCAATGACAGAGGGAGCCAGAGGAGTTGCTGAGCCTGCTGCTGAGCCCTGCAGACAGACACAAGTGAGAGAGACGCGCAAGAGCCAATCCCTTGGCAGCTGCTTTCTCTTGGCAAGGGAATGGACCCAGGAGAAGGGCAAATGATACACTTGGATGCAAGTGGCACTCTGAGTCAGGGAAACGCCAGGAAGAGGGCTGGGGTCTTGCTCTGCTGTTCCTTGAAAGGCTCTTCCTTGGAAAATCAGCAAACAGCCAGTGCTCCCTTTGCTACTGCTGATGCCACCAGGCACTTGGCCTTTCTTTCAGCCTGCCACGCTGGCACTCCACTGCACTCTACTGCCAAAGGCCAAGCTGGCAGAAGTGCCGCACAATTCTCCCACGCCAGCAAGGTCAGAGCTTCCTTTGCCACTCACCAAAGGACAGGCTTGTCTCCATCCACGTGTCAGGTGACCTGCAGGGAGCGAGGGAAAAGTGGTGGCTTCTCCATGGCCATTTTCTTCCCAAATAACCTGGGTCAGGTTATTTGGCAAGAAAAGAGCAGAGCCAAGCAAAAGCCAGGTGATGCCAGCCCCAGGATGAACCTTTACTTACGAGTCAGCTGGGTCACGTAGAAGACAGAATAAGCCACAGAAAAGACGGTGCAAACCGCGGCACAGACTTGCCCGATCATTTTGGCAGCGCTGTGCGGGTTTGCACACTGAATGCCACCCAAGGGAGATGGAAGAGTCCTCTCGGGGTGCAGGCCGTCTTCTGGGAACTCCTTGATCGCAAGGATCCTGCTGCAGGGAGCGAGCGGAAGAGCTGCTCTGCACAAGCAGGCCTTGCGCGCCCCGGGACAACGCTGCGCTGACAGCACTGTGACATGGCGCCGCTCCCTTGACCTCACAATAGCAGCTGCCCTGGCTTTGTTGTGCCCAGCAAGCCCACCCTCTCTAGAGCCGAGGCAAAAGGAAGGCCTGGCAAGTTCTCCTCAGTCATAAAGCAGCAGCAATTGACCTCACAGTCTATAGGGCAGTGCTCAAGGCATCCCAGGAGAGCCCAGAACAATGAGCCAGCCCTCCTAGCGTCCAAGAAATCCAAGCAAACATGACTTTTGGTCCCAAAAGCTTGGACTAAAAGCAAGTGTGCTTCTTCTAGGTGGCATCTTACTTGGTTCTGAAACGCCTCACTTCTTCCATGCCATTTAGGGGGCAAAAGAAGCCAAGAGAATAAATGGCCAGGAGCATTGTAGGCTGCAGCTGCTTCTCGAGCACGTGGGTGCATGCTGACCTTTGCTCTGACTGGGTTTGGAGGCCGACGTCCCATTGTGGCAGCTGGCTTAGCTCTTGACGCAAAGCTCCTCTCGTCCCGCTTGCCGTTTCTCAGGCAACTGAAAGTCTCAGCGCGTCCGGAAGAGCTGTGCGCTGCGTCTTGGCTTGCCACACTTGTGTTGTGTCGGAGCTCTGGCAGCGGCCTGCGGCCCACTGCCCTGCAATGGCCTGCAGATGTCGAGCCCGAAGAAGGCCCCTTTGGAACAGGCCAAAGCTGCAGTGGGAGGGATGTTGGCCCCAGCTCCATGCTCCCTGTAAGATTCCTTGCAGAGATTTGGGCAGCCACATCCCAGTACAAATGAGATGCAGTCATTTCCTTCTCTGTCAAAATCTTGAGGCAGACCCAGGAGGCATCTTGAAAGTGGAACCAAGTACTGGGTGGGAGGGGGCAAAAAGTGCACGCGGCTCCTCTGCAAATCAACTCTGTTCACCCGTGGAATCATGATGCATGGCTTAGCTCCCTATCCTTGTGCTTTCCTTGCTTGTGACTCAGCACAGACATGTCCTCTGATAACAGACAGCACAGCGCCTTGAAAGGAGCTTTAGCCTGGGCTCTTCCCACTTGGCATGCTGAGGGTGGCATTTGAAAATCAAGGCAATTGCTGAAGGGCCCAGAATTCCCTTGAAATTCTCTTGCTGAAACACTGCAGTTGTTAGCCAGAAGAGTTGCCTCCACGTGAAAGCATCCCATTTTCCCCATTTGCAAGTCAGCTGCCATTAGCCAGGCAGCTGGAGGGCTTAGAGAAGGAAGCATGACAGCTAAGCTTGGAAAGCCGGGCGTTGGCTCTCAGAGCCCCTTGAGCAGAGCGCTTTGCTGCTCCAAAGGTTGAAGAGAGGGCACTGTTAGGAAGATGTGCCATTTCAGCCCTCCTTTGCTTTTCAATCCCAAGGGATTGGCAGCAAGGGGGGACAAGCAGGGCCTGGCCCCTCCTCCTGCCCTGTTGGCAGCTGCAGGTGGCACTGAGGGACACCAGGGCACACGGGAATAACAGCTCTGCCAGGCAGGTGGGGCGCTCTGGGAAGGGGGAGAGCCTTGGGCCTCTGGCAGGCAGCGCAAAGCCATGAACGGGACGGCCCGTCAGGAGCAAACGGCTTCCAAGGCGCCGGGCGGCTTAGGCACAGCGTGACACGGGAGGGAACATTCCAGGCCTCTGCAGCCTTTTGAGTTTGTATTGCAAGTCCTGCTGAAACCAAGGGCTGCAACAGAGAACCTTCGGCTTTCTTCACCATCTTCACCATCCTCATCATTTTGTCCTTCAGCTGGCCAGTGCAGGCTGACAGCTCGCAGCACATCTGCTGAATGCCAGCTTCTTCTTTGCTAGCTTCTCTCTTCTTATGATTCATTTCTCCTTCAAGGGGAATTCTGATCTTCCCTACATCAACAATACTCTTCTCTTATCTAAGCAATGCATCATGAAGGAAGCTTTCTATGCTCTACAGTCCTAACTAAATGAAGCCTCGCCAAGAAAACCTCAAAACATTGCATGTGCTATCTATGGCACAGATCCTCTTCAAAATCAGGCGATGGCCAAAGCTCTAGCCACTGATGATGCGTCCACTTTTCCCCTCTTTGTGCTGGTGTTCACAGGGGTCCCAGGATGAGGGAAAAGAGAGAATCTTGACTCCAAGTTTCAGAAGGTTGATTTATTCTTCCATGACACATATGCTATAAAAATGACATATGAGAAGAATACTCAAAGAAGGAAAGAAAGGATTTCATCGGAAAGGCTTGCAAGAAAAGGGAAAGAATGAAATGATAATAAAATCATGTCACTGACTGGACAACTGGACTGTGATTGGCCATTAATTAGAAACAGCCACACGAGACCAATCAAAGATGCACCTGTTGCATTCCACAGCAGCAGATCATTCTTGTTTACATTTTCGTTCTTGAGGCTTCTCAGGAGAAAAATCCTGGCAGAGGGATGTTTCAGAAAAGATCACGGCGCCGCCTGCTCTCAGCTGGCAGGGCACAAGGGCCTCTTGAGCCGCAGGCATCTCCTCTGCGCTCTACTTGCACTTGCTTTCTCCAGTTAAGGCAAGCAAAGCCGCTTGGCTCAGGATGTTCTTTGGGCTTCTGAAAGGCTCTGGCCACTTAGCTACAGCATGGCAAGGAAGGGAGTCTTACAAGGCTCTGCATATTTTAGAGTTTTATTGTCACTCCAGCTGAAACAAAGTATCCCCTGGCTACTTCTGCCTCTTCAGCATTCTGTCCTGCAGGTGGCCTGCTCAGACTGACAGCTTGGGGCACCTGCAGGCTCCAGTTCTGCTGCAGCCCAGCTCTTCCTCTCACAGCTGACTTCCCATTGTGACAATTTGTTCATTTCTACCTAAAAGATACCTCAGAGCTTCCCTCAATTAACAATCCACTGCTCTAAGCTAAACAACCCTCTTGTATCTAAGCTACCTACGTTCTATAGTCCTTAAAAGTTGCTCCCTACATGTCCTAAAGTTTGAAAAATATTCTTTTTTGGAGAAAAACACAACCGAGCTTTCGATTGAACCTGAAACCTAAGCTAAGCTAAGCTAAGCTAACCTAAACTAATCTAACCTAACCTAACCTAACCTAACCTAACCTTACCTATCCTAACACCTAAAGTGACCCATTTAGAAAACCTACTCCTATTTCCTATCTACAGCCCAGCTCCTCCTCCAACTCAGGGGATGGCTGAAACTCCGGCCGCAGATGACACATGCCCTTCTCCCTCCTCTCAGCTGGCGGGGCACGAGGCGCAGGCATCTCCTCCTCAGGCGCAGGCGTCTCCTCTCCAGTCTTCCTGCACTCCCTTGGCTGAGATGATGAGAGCAGCCAAGCTGGAGGCAGGATCGCCTGCGGTCACAAAGGGATGCTGCCCAGAGGAAAAAGGAAACAAAGAAAGGAAGCCTTACTTTCCAGGAAGGCCTGCTGACGGGCTCAAGCAGGACTCCTTGGCTACCAGAAAGACACACAAAGAGCACTGAGAAATAGCAGCGTGTCCGCCTGCGCCTTCCTGTCCTGGCAGCCGTCTGAGCCACGTGGCCCACACTCCTCCTCACGCCTTCCTGCAGGCGTCCTCAGCTGACAGGCCTTTTTGCCCCTTTGCTTTTTCTTACCTGCAGGAGTTCCTGGGCAGACCAGCGCCTGTCCTCGTCAGCCTGCAGGCAGCAGCGGAGGAAGTCGCGTAGGAGAGCCGAGTGGTGCCTGGGGTTCTGCAGTTTTGGGGGCCCGTTTCTTTCGATCAGTTCAAAAACCTACAGCACAAGGATGCAAGAGGACACTCGACCTGCTCCTTTGCTAGCCACATCATCAGCTCTATGCACAGAGCCCCCTTTCGAAGCTGCACCTTACCCTGAGACGGGTCTCCCGCTTGTAAGGAGCTTCCCCTTCCACCATTTCCAGCCCCATGATGCCCAGGGACCAGATGTCTACTTTGGGGCCGTAGGCTTCTCCTCTCACCACCTCCGGTGCCATCCAGCTGGGAGTGCCCACGCTGGAGCTGCGCCTGCCGCGCTCAGGGCTGAGCTGGGCACAGAGGCCAAAGTCAGCTGAGGAGAAAAACAAAGCCTGTCAAAGCCAGCTACCACTGGCAAAGCAGCCAAAAGGATTGCCCACTCACAGCCCGGCCAGGCCATGCTGAGTCGAGCTGAGAAAGCGGCTGAGCTCTCCTGCCACGTGCCTGGAGCCAGCGAAAGAAGAAGCCATCGGCCACTTCAACAACACCCTGAGCATTCACGCACCGGCCAAGCGGAGCTCCTGGCCAAGTGGCACTCACCAAAAGGCAGCCCCACAGCACAGGCTGCAAAAGCCGCACCTGCACAGGGATACCCACCCAACTTGACGGATCCATCGGTGCCCACAAGAACATTGCAGCTTTTGATGTCTCTGTGGATGACTTGGCGGCAATGAAGGAAATCAAGTCCTTGCAGGCACTGAGAGAGAAAAAGGAGGGAGGCAAAGTTAACACGCAGCATGTCATTTCATCCTGCCAGAAAGGAAAGAGCCCAACAGGATTGACAGCTTTCCCAGGGAATTGGGAGCCAGGGCACAGCATCATGCTGCTGTCACAAAGAAGAGCTTGCTGCTTCAACACTCTTGGAAGTTTTTGCTACATTTCCAAGCCAAGGCATCTGGGCTTGCAAAAGTTCCACCGGCCATCGGTACAAAGAGCGTCACCTTTGGCTGGGAGGCAGCACGGCAACGATTGTTGGCGAAGCCCAGTGGCAGCAGAGGAGGAAGCGGCGCCTTAGACCTGTGCCAGAATCCGTTGCCACCTCGGCTGCGATGTTATCCTTGGAAGCTGAGGACAGGTCTTTCCCTTAGCTTGAAATTCTGCCACCGCCATGCTGCCTTCCAGTGGTAAGGAATGTAGGACAGACAGACAGGCTGCAGGCAAGCATTGCGAGGCAAAGCTGCCAAGAGGAAACAAGTGAAAGCAAGCCAGTGAGGCAGCACCAGCGCCACAGGTCAGACAGCATAAAAGAGTGCAAGAGCAGAGCCTAAGGAGTGCAGGGACGCCGGCAGGCAGTTCCCTTCCCACGCTCTTGCTTCTCCTCTGTGTCTTGGCGGAAGCAGCAGCAAAAGAAGGCTGAGAGCCAGAAATCGCTGCTCTCCTTAACCTCCAGCTGACAAGCAGCATCCTGGCAGGCCTGGCCAAGCACAAGCGGGATCCCTCACCTCCCGACAGACAGCGCCTATCTGTCCTTCCGCCAGGTACACCGCACAGAGCACATCAAACAAGGTGCCGCCGTCCACAAACTCCATGGCCAGCCAGAGCTGCGCATCCACCAGGTAGCTGGAAGAAGAAAAGCACGGCATGGAAAGAGAGCAATGGGCACAGCTCAGTCACCCGAGGGCCTGAGCACGACTTTTGCCACTGCTCTCCAAGCTACGTGTGCCGCAAGAGACTATTGAACAGCAGGTCAACCTCCTGCCACCCTCTGGAGACGAGCGGAGAAATGGGAAAGAGCTCCGTTCTCTGCCACTGAACAAAGGACATTGTCTCTTCTGGCTTGCACTAGCTAAAGCTGCATTGACGTGACCGTACGCCAACCTGTCTAAGTAGGTGACAATATTGGGATTCCTGTTGTTCCTCATGGCCAGGATTTCGTTGGCAGCCAGCTCCTCGGACATCCCCTCCTCAACGGACATGATCTTGATGGCCACCTGAAAGGACACGGGCGACGGTTGACTTGAGAAGACGCGCCCTGCTCGAGATCACAAGGAGCACGCAGCCAGTGCTTGTGCAATCAGGCAGCCAGCTGTGCCAAAGTGCCTTGTTCCTAGACAGCAGAGCTTAGCAGGAGCACCAAAGCCCATGCCAAATGCATTCTGCACCCTGAGCTTAGACTGTACTTGAGAGGAACAGCCTCTGTGGCAGACATGGAGCGACCAGCCAAAGCTCCAGGCAGGGCTGACAGCAGCGATAAAAGCGCTGCAGAGCTGCAAAATGCCATGGTGCTGTTGGCACTTTACCTGTTGTCCGCTGCTGGTGTCAAGGGCTTTATAAACAGCTCCGAAGCCCCTAGAAAGAAAACAGCAGCAGAAAAAGGCCATTTATACCTGGCACTGAAAGCAAGCCTAGGCAGGAGATCTCCCCAGGCTGCCTGCATGCCTTCAAAAGGGCCCGGCTGCGGCGTCTCTTTTTTGGCCAACAGCACATCAGCCCGTGAGGCCTCTGCCATGCGGGCTAGGCTGTCCCAGGGAGCACTAGGGTCCGGCATGAAGACCAAGGCCCGCTGGAAATCTCCAAGGCACGCGCCCACTTAGGTCACTTCCAAACCTAAAGGGAACTCTCTCTTTGTGAGGGTGTGCATGCATGGGTGTGTCAAGAAAGTGAGAACAATTAGAGTCAGAACACTGTCTTTGAGAATCTGACATTTCTTGGATGCCGAGGTGCTCTTTCAGGCCATAAAGTTGCCGGAGCAGGGCGTTTTCCAGCTCCTGCTCCTCAGTGCTGCAAGCTAGACATTGGCAGCATCAACTTGTCTTTGAGGAGCCCTTTGCATTGCACTGACTGAGCAGCGCTGGCAGGCGACAGGAGGTCAAGCCAGAGTCTGACCGTGATTGGAGCTTGCCTGACTTCACGCTTGATATTGCAGCAGCCAAAGACCCGGCCCACACTTTTGGGAAATGACCTGACGTCACACTTACCCTCGTCCGAGTTCTTCAAATGCCGTGTATCTGCTCATTGGCTGGCCCACACTCACAATGGTCCCTGAAAGACAAAAGCAGGCCTGCTCACTTGCATGCACAGACGCCGCTCCCCGGCCATCCCAAAGGCAGCCCCACCGCCAGCAGCTGTGGGCCCTTTTGGCTCCCTTGGCTTCCAAGTGCTGAGAGCAGCAAATGGGAGGGCCATCTTCTGCACCTTTCATCGGGTGGCCTTTGCAAGGAGGACTTCATTGCTTTCAAGCACAGCTTGATAAGCCAAAAGGATGAGCCCTTAAGAAGGGGGCCCAAAGAGGTAAGCAAGGGCCTTTGCAGCCTCTGCAGTCACACCCCCCCATCACTGGCAAGGCTTCCTAGAAGCACAAAGTGTCTGAGCCGCAGGAGAAGTAAGAAGGAGAGCCAAAAAGCAGCTGGGGCCAGAGAGCTGCCTGGGGCCTACGCACTTGCTAGGTGCCAGCCTTCTGCTCAAGCAGAAACAATCTCTGCTTTTCTCTTTGGCACAGAAGGCAGCCCAGGCAGAGCCAAGGCAGGTCCAGCCGCCCTCATAGGCAGCAGGAACTCCCTGAGCGCTGCCGCGCTGCCTCAAAGCACAGCAACAGGTTCTGCAGAGGGCCCTGAGGACCTCTGGCACCGGGGGGAACTTCTGGCGCAGCCTACACCCAGACACGCACGCAAGGCACTGCTCTGGCACACAGGAAATACAGCGGACGTACTCAGTGTCTTCAGGCGCTGCTCCTCTCTGCTCTCGGCCTGCGGGGCTGCGCTGCTGGATGAAGTGCCAGCAGCAGGGGGCCAGCCGGCTGCTGCAGGCCATGCTGCTCCGGCGGCACCAGGCTGAATTGCAGAGCGGGTGTTGAGCTGGGACAAGAAAGGATTGCCTGTCAGAAGGGTGGCTGGCACAGATGCCCAGCACAGCGCACGCCACTAGCAGGGCCTTGGAAAGATGCCCTCAGCCACCGCCAGGCCTCTCCAGCTATTGGGCCCTTTCCCATGTCCCCTTCTCAAAGGCAATGGCAAAAGAACAAAGGCTTTTTTGATCCAGCCCCTGGTGGCCGCTTCCATGCTCCATTGTTTCAACTTTTCTGCTAGACACTGGCAACAATGGAGCGATGGGCTTGTGCAGATGCACAAAGAGATCAGAGCACAGCCCCAGAGCCTCCTTGCTTTCTTCCTCCTGTGTTTTCGCGGGCAATGAAATCGCCCCGGAGGTGGCGTGCAACCGTCTGCTCAGAAACCCGGAGCATGTCCCTCCTCTGATCTGTTTCACGGATTTCCCCTCTCCATGTCAGCCTTTAGGCAGCGGCCCTTCGGAGCCGCCTTCCAGCCCTGCCCAGACCCATGCGCCCTTTCCCATGCAGAGCTGAGCAGGATTCTCCTCCCCAAACTCTGCTCGGACCGCCTGCAAGCCCAGCGCAGCCTACATTGTGCCTGAAGCTAATTAGTCCATGCAGAGGGCAGGTCCCTTCCAGGGGCCACTGCCTGCCAAGTACCCCGCCAGGCTGTCAGCTGCCTCTTTGGGCCGCTCTGCCCGCTGACCGCAGGCAGCCTGCACTGCCACCGGCCACAAGGGGCTGACTCCTACCCTGGCAAGAATTGAATGCAGCCTCTTGTCTATTGCCAAGAGACATTCTCGGGCCCTCTCAGCATCCCAGCCAAGTGATGCTTGAAGGTCAAAGTTGAGAAGCCATTGGCCAGGCCTCCCTGGCTTGGCTGAAGCAGCACTATGTCACGGCAGGCACACAGCCCCCAGCACCTTAAGCCGCGAGCAACAAGGCCTGCTCCAAGCAAACCTTGAAGCTTGGCACTGCAGCCAAGGCAGGGCCAAGCTCAGCTGCCACTTACCGGCTCTGCACCTTCAGGCTGTGGAGGAACAGCAGCTGGAGGCTTGGTGTTCCTTTGCTCCTCTTCAACCTCGTCCTCAATGACAGAGGGAGCCAGAGGAGTTGCTGAGCCTGCTGCTGAGCCCTGCAGACAGACACAAGTGAGAGAGACGCGCAAGAGCCAATCCCTTGGCAGCTGCTTTCTCTTGGCAAGGGAATGGACCCAGGAGAAGGGCAAATGATACACTTGGATGCAAGTGGCACTCTGAGTCAGGGAAACGCCAGGAAGAGGGCTGGGGTCTTGCTCTGCTGTTCCTTGAAAGGCTCTTCCTTGGAAAATCAGCAAACAGCCAGTGCTCCCTTTGCTACTGCTGATGCCACCAGGCACTTGGCCTTTCTTTCAGCCTGCCACGCTGGCACTCCACTGCACTCTACTGCCAAAGGCCAAGCTGGCAGAAGTGCCGCACAATTCTCCCACGCCAGCAAGGTCAGAGCTTCCTTTGCCACTCACCAAAGGACAGGCTTGTCTCCATCCACGTGTCAGGTGACCTGCAGGGAGCGAGGGAAAAGTGGTGGCTTCTCCATGGCCATTTTCTTCCCAAATAACCTGGGTCAGGTTATTTGGCAAGAAAAGAGCAGAGCCAAGCAAAAGCCAGGTGATGCCAGCCCCAGGATGAACCTTTACTTACGAGTCAGCTGGGTCACGTAGAAGACAGAATAAGCCACAGAAAAGACGGTGCAAACCGCGGCACAGACTTGCCCGATCATTTTGGCAGCGCTGTGCGGGTTTGCACACTGAATGCCACCCAAGGGAGATGGAAGAGTCCTCTCGGGGTGCAGGCCGTCTTCTGGGAACTCCTTGATCGCAAGGATCCTGCTGCAGGGAGCGAGCGGAAGAGCTGCTCTGCACAAGCAGGCCTTGCGCGCCCCGGGACAACGCTGCGCTGACAGCACTGTGACGTGGCGCCGCTCCCTTGACCTCACAATAGCAGCTGCCCTGGCTTTGTTGTGCCCAGCAAGCCCACCCTCTCTAGAGCCGAGGCAAAAGGAAGGCCTGGCAAGTTCTCCTCAGTCATAAAGCAGCAGCAATTGACCTCACAGTCTATAGGGCAGTGCTCAAGGCATCCCAGGAGAGCCCAGAACAATGAGCCAGCCCTCCTAGCGTCCAAGAAATCCAAGCAAACATGACTTTTGGTCCCAAAAGCTTGGACTAAAAGCAAGTGTGCTTCTTCTAGGTGGCATCTTACTTGGTTCTGAAACGCCTCACTTCTTCCATGCCATTTAGGGGGCAAAAGAAGCCAAGAGAATAAATGGCCAGGAGCATTGTAGGCTGCAGCTGCTTCTCGAGCACGTGGGTGCATGCTGACCTTTGCTCTGACTGGGTTTGGAGGCCGACGTCCCATTGTGGCAGCTGGCTTAGCTCTTGACGCAAAGCTCCTCTCGTCCCGCTTGCCGTTTCTCAGGCAACTGAAAGTCTCAGCGCGTCCGGAAGAGCTGTGCGCTGCGTCTTGGCTTGCCACACTTGTGTTGTGTCGGAGCTCTGGCAGCGGCCTGCGGCCCACTGCCCTGCAATGGCCTGCAGATGTCGAGCCCGAAGAAGGCCCCTTTGGAACAGGCCAAAGCTGCAGTGGGAGGGATGTTGGCCCCAGCTCCATGCTCCCTGTAAGATTCCTTGCAGAGATTTGGGCAGCCACATCCCAGTACAAATGAGATGCAGTCATTTCCTTCTCTGTCAAAATCTTGAGGCAGACCCAGGAGGCATCTTGAAAGTGGAACCAAGTACTGGGTGGGAGGGGGCAAAAAGTGCACGCGGCTCCTCTGCAAATCAACTCTGTTCACCCGTGGAATCATGATGCATGGCTTAGCTCCCTATCCTTGTGCTTTCCTTGCTTGTGACTCAGCACAGACATGTCCTCTGATAACAGACAGCACAGCGCCTTGAAAGGAGCTTTAGCCTGGGCTCTTCCCACTTGGCATGCTGAGGGTGGCATTTGAAAATCAAGGCAATTGCTGAAGGGCCCAGAATTCCCTTGAAATTCTCTTGCTGAAACACTGCAGTTGTTAGCCAGAAGAGTTGCCTCCACGTGAAAGCATCCCATTTTCCCCATTTGCAAGTCAGCTGCCATTAGCCAGGCAGCTGGAGGGCTTAGAGAAGGAAGCATGACAGCTAAGCTTGGAAAGCCGGGCGTTGGCTCTCAGAGCCCCTTGAGCAGAGCGCTTTGCTGCTCCAAAGGTTGAAGAGAGGGCACTGTTAGGAAGATGTGCCATTTCAGCCCTCCTTTGCTTTTCAATCCCAAGGGATTGGCAGCAAGGGGGGACAAGCAGGGCCTGGCCCCTCCTCCTGCCCTGTTGGCAGCTGCAGGTGGCACTGAGGGACACCAGGGCACACGGGAATAACAGCTCTGCCAGGCAGGTGGGGCGCTCTGGGAAGGGGGAGAGCCTTGGGCCTCTGGCAGGCAGCGCAAAGCCATGAACGGGACGGCCCGTCAGGAGCAAACGGCTTCCAAGGCGCCGGGCGGCTTAGGCACAGCGTGACACGGGAGGGAACATTCCAGGCCTCTGCAGCCTTTTGAGTTTGTATTGCAAGTCCTGCTGAAACCAAGGGCTGCAACAGAGAACCTTCGGCTTTCTTCACCATCTTCACCATCCTCATCATTTTGTCCTTCAGCTGGCCAGTGCAGGCTGACAGCTCGCAGCACATCTGCTGAATGCCAGCTTCTTCTTTGCTAGCTTCTCTCTTCTTATGATTCATTTCTCCTTCAAGGGGAATTCTGATCTTTCCTACATCAACAATACTCTTCTCTTATCTAAGCAATGCATCATGAAGGAAGCTTTCTATGCTCTACAGTCCTAACTAAATGAAGCCTCGCCAAGAAAACCTCAAAACATTGCATGTGCTATCTATGGCACAGATCCTCTTCAAAATCAGGCGATGGCCAAAGCTCTAGCCACTGATGATGCGTCCACTTTTCCCCTCTTTGTGCTGGTGTTCACAGGGGTCCCAGGATGAGGGAAAAGAGAGAATCTTGACTCCAAGTTTCAGAAGGTTGATTTATTCTTCCATGACACATATGCTATAAAAATGACATATGAGAAGAATACTAAAAGAAGGAAAGAAAGGATTTCATCTGAAAGGCTTGCAAGAAAAGGGAAAGAATGAAATGATAATAAAATCATGTCACTGACTGGACAACTGGACTGTGATTGGCCATTAATTAGAAACAGCCACACGAGACCAATCAAAGATGCACCTGTTGCATTCCACAGCAGCAGATCATTCTTGTTTACATTTTCGTTCTTGAGGCTTCTCAGGAGAAAAATCCTGGCAGAGGGATGTTTCAGAAAAGATCACGGCGCCACCTGCTCTCAGCTGGCAGGGCACAAGGGCCTCTTGAGCCGCAGGCATCTCCTCTGCGCTCTACTTGCACTTGCTTTCTCCAGTTAAGGCAAGCAAAGCCGCTTGGCTCAGGATGTTCTTTGGGCTTCTGAAAGGCTCTGGCCACTTAGCTACAGCATGGCAAGGAAGGGAGTCTTACAAGGCTCTGCATATTTTAGAGTTTTATTGTCACTCCAGCTGAAACAAAGTATCCCCTGGCTACTTCTGCCTCTTCAGCATTCTGTCCTGCAGGTGGCCTGCTCAGACTGACAGCTTGGGGCACCTGCAGGCTCCAGTTCTGCTGCAGCCCAGCTCTTCCTCTCACAGCTGACTTCCCATTGTGACAATTTGTTCATTTCTACCTCAAAGATACCTCAGAGCTTCCCTCAATTAACAATCCACTGCTCTAAGCTAAACAACCCTCTTGTATCTAAGCTACCTACGTTCTATAGTCCTTAAAAGTTGCTCCCTACATGTCCTAAAGTTTGAAAAATATTCTTTTTTGGAGAAAAACACAACCGAGCTTTCGATTGAACCTGAAACCTAAGCTAAGCTAAGCTAAGCTAACCTAAACTAATCTAACCTAACCTAACCTAACCTAACCTAACCTAACCTAACCTTACCTATCCTAACACCTAAAGTGACCCATTTAGAAAACCTACTCCTATTTCCTATCTACAGCCCAGCTCCTCCTCCAACTCAGGGGATGGCTGAAACTCCGGCCGCAGATGACACATGCCCTTCTCCCTCCTCTCATCTGGCGGGGCACGAGGCGCAGGCATCTCCTCCTCAGGCGCAGGCGTCTCCTCTCCAGTCTTCCTGCACTCCCTTGGCTGAGATGATGAGAGCAGCCAAGCTGGAGGCAGGATCGCCTGCGGTCACAAAGGGATGCTGCCCAGAGGAAAAAGGAAACAAAGAAAGGAAGCCTTACTTTCCAGGAAGGCCTGCTGACGGGCTCAAGCAGGACTCCTTGGCTACCAGAAAGACACACAAAGAGCACTGAGAAATAGCAGCGTGTCCGCCTGCGCCTTCCTGTCCTGGCAGCCGTCTGAGCCACGTGGCCCACACTCCTCCTCACGCCTTCCTGCAGGCGTCCTCAGCTGACAGGCCTTTTTGCCCCTTTGCTTTTTCTTACCTGCAGGAGTTCCTGGGCAGACCAGCGCCTGTCCTCGTCAGCCTGCAGGCAGCAGCGGAGGAAGTCACGTAGGAGAGCCGAGTGGTGCCTGGGGTTCTGCAGTTTTGGGGGCCCGTTTCTTTCGATCAGTTCAAAAACCTACAGCACAAGGATGCAAGAGGACACTCGACCTGCTCCTTTGCTAGCCACATCATCAGCTCTATGCACAGAGCCCCCTTTCGAAGCTGCACCTTACCCTGAGACGGGTCTCCCGCTTGTAAGGAGCTTCCCCTTCCACCATTTCCAGCCCCATGATGCCCAGGGACCAGATGTCTACTTTGGGGCCGTAGGCTTCTCCTCTCACCACCTCTGGTGCCATCCAGCTGGGAGTGCCCACGCTGGAGCTGCGCCTGCCGCGCTCAGGGCTGAGCTGGGCACAGAGGCCAAAGTCAGCTGAGGAGAAAAACAAAGCCTGTCAAAGCCAGCTACCACTGGCAAAGCAGCCAAAAGGATTGCCCGCTCACAGCCCGGCCAGGCCATGCTGAGTCGAGCTGAGAAAGCGGCTGAGCTCTCCTGCCACGTGCCTGGAGCCAGCGAAAGAAGAAGCCATCGGCCACTTCAACAACACCCTGAGCATTCACGCACCGGCCAAGCGGAGCTCCTGGCCAAGTGGCACTCACCAAAAGGCAGCCCCACAGCACAGGCTGCAAAAGCCGCACCTGCACAGGGATACCCACCCAACTTGACGGATCCATCGGTGCCCACAAGAACATTGCAGCTTTTGATGTCTCTGTGGATGACTTGGCGGCAATGAAGGAAATCAAGTCCTTGCAGGCACTGAGAGAGAAAAAGGAGGGAGGCAAAGTTAACACGCAGCATGTCATTTCATCCTGCCAGAAAGGAAAGAGCCCAACAGGATTGACAGCTTTCCCAGGGAATTGGGAGCCAGGGCACAGCATCATGCTGCTGTCACAAAGAAGAGCTTGCTGCTTCAACACTCTTGGAAGTTTTTGCTACATTTCCAAGCCAAGGCATCTGGGCTTGCAAAAGTTCCACCGGCCATCGGTACAAAGAGCGTCACCTTTGGCTGGGAGGCGGCACGGCAACGATTGTTGGCGAAGCCCAGTGGCAGCAGAGGAGGAAGCGGCGCCTTAGACCTGTGCCAGAATCCGTTGCCACCTCGGCTGCGATGTTATCCTTGGAAGCTGAGGACAGGTCTTTCCCTTAGCTTGAAATTCTGCCACCGCCATGCTGCCTTCCAGTGGTAAGGAATGTAGGACAGACAGACAGGCTGCAGGCAAGCATTGCGAGGCAAAGCTGCCAAGAGGAAACAAGTGAAAGCAAGCCAGTGAGGCAGCACCAGCGCCACAGGTCAGACAGCATAAAAGAGTGCAAGAGCAGAGCCTAAGGAGTGCAGGGACGCCGGCAGGCAGTTCCCTTCCCACGCTCTTGCTTCTCCTCTGTGTCTTGGCGGAAGCAGCAGCAAAAGAAGGCTGAGAGCCAGAAATCGCTGCTCTCCTTAACCTCCAGCTGACAAGCAGCATCCTGGCAGGCCTGGCCAAGCACAAGCGGGATCCCTCACCTCCCGACAGACAGCGCCTATCTGTCCTTCCGCCAGGTACACCGCACAGAGCACATCAAACAAGGTGCCGCCGTCCACAAACTCCATGGCCAGCCAGAGCTGCGCATCCACCAGGTAGCTGGAAGAAGAAAAGCACGGCATGGAAAGAGAGCAATGGGCACAGCTCAGTCACCCGAGGGCCTGAGCACGACTTTTGCCACTGCTCTCCAAGCTACGTGTGCCGCAAGAGACTATTGAACAGCAGGTCAACCTCCTGCCACCCTCTGGAGACGAGCGGAGAAATGGGAAAGAGCTCCGTTCTCTGCCACTGAACAAAGGACATTGTCTCTTCTGGCTTGCACTAGCTAAAGCTGCATTGACGTGACCGTACGCCAACCTGTCTAAGTAGGTGACAATATTGGGATTCCTGTTGTTCCTCATGGCCAGGATTTCGTTGGCAGCCAGCTCCTCGGACATCCCCTCCTCAACCGACATGATCTTGATGGCCACCTGAAAGGACACGGGCGACGGTTGACTTGAGAAGACGCGCCCTGCTCGAGATCACAAGGAGCACGCAGCCAGTGCTTGTGCAATCAGGCAGCCAGCTGTGCCAAAGTGCCTTGTTCCTAGACAGCAGAGCTTAGCAGGAGCACCAAAGCCCATGCCAAATGCATTCTGCACCCTGAGCTTAGACTGTACTTGAGAGGAACAGCCTCTGTGGCAGACATGGAGCGACCAGCCAAAGCTCCAGGCAGGGCTGACAGCAGCGGGGAAAGCGCTGCAGAGCTGCAAAATGCCATGGTGCTGTTGGCACTTTACCTGTTGTCCGCTGCTGGTGTCAAGGGCTTTATAAACAGCTCCGAAGCCCCTAGAAAGAAAACAGCAGCAGAAAAAGGCCATTTATACCTGGCACTGAAAGCAAGCCTAGGCAGGAGATCTCCCCAGGCTGCCTGCATGCCTTCAAAAGGGCCCGGCTGCGGCGTCTCTTTTTTGGCCAACAGCACATCAGCCCGTGAGGCCTCTGCCATGCGGGCTAGGCTGTCCCAGGGAGCACTAGGGTCCGGCATGAAGACCAAGGCCCGCTGGAAATCCCCAAGGCACGCGCCCACTTAGGTCACTTCCAAACCTAAAGGGAACTCTCTCTTTGTGAGGGTGTGCATGCATGGGTGTGTCAAGAAAGTGAGAACAATTAGAGTCAGAACACTGTCTTTGAGAATCTGACATTTCTTGGATGCCGAGGTGCTCTTTCAGGCCATAAAGTTGCCGGGGCAGGGCGTTTTCCAGCTCCTGCTCCTCAGCGCTGCAAGCTAGACATTGCCAGCATCAACTTGTCTTTGAGGAGCCCTTTGCATTGCACTGACTGAGCAGCGCTGGCAGGCGACAGGAGGTCAAGCCAGAGTCTGACCGTGATTGGAGCTTGCCTGACTTCACGCTTGATATTGCAGCAGCCAAAGACCCTGCCCACACTTTTGGGAAATGACCTGACGTCACACTTACCCTCGTCCGAGTTCTTCAAACGCCGTGTATCTGCTCATTGGCTGGCCCACACTCACAATGCTCCCTGAAAGACAAAAGCAGGCCTGCTCACTTGCATGCCCAGACGCCGCTCCCCAGCCATCCCAAAGGCAGCCCCACCGCCAGCAGCTGTGGGCCCTTTTGGCTCCCTTGGCTTCCAAGTGCTGAGAGCAGCAAATGGGAGGGCCATCTTCTGCACCTTTCATCGGGTGGCCTTTGCAAGGAGGACTTCATTGCTTTCAAGCACAGCTTGATAAGCCAAAAGGATGAGCCCTTAAGAAGGGGGCCCAAAGAGGTAAGCAAGGGCCTTTGCAGCCTCTGCAGTCACACCCCCCCATCACTGGCAAGGCTTCCTAGAAGCACAAAGTGTCTGAGCCGCAGGAGGAGTAAGAAGGAGAGCCAAAAAGCAGCTGGGGCCAGAGAGCTGCCTGGGGCCTACGCACTTGCTAGGTGCCAGCCTTCTGCTCAAGCAGAAACAATCTCTGCTTTTCTCTTTGGCACAGAAGGCAGCCCAGGCAGAGCCAAGGCAGGTCCAGCCGCCCTCACAGGCAGCAGGAACTCCCTGAGCGCTGCCGCGCTGCCTCAAAGCACAGCAACAGGTTCTGCAGAGGGCCCTGAGGGCCTCTGGCACCGGGGGGAACTTCTGGCGCAGCCTACACCCAGACACGCACGCAAGGCACTGCTCTGGCACACAGGAAATACAGCGGACGTACTCAGTGTCTTCAGGCCCTGCTCCTCTCTGCTCTCGGCCTGCGGGGCTGCGCTGCTGGATGAAGTGCCAGCAGCGGGGGGCCAGCTGGCTGCTGCAGGCCATGCTGCTCCGGCGGCACCAGGCTGAATTGCAGAGCGGGTGTTGAGCTGGGACAAGAAAGGATTGCCCGTCAGAAGGGTGGCTGGCACAGATGCCCAGCACAGCGCACGCCACTAGCAAGGCCTTGGGAAGATGCCCTCAGCCACCGCCAGGCCTCTCCAGCTATTGGGCCCTTTCCCATGTCCCCTTCTCAAAGGCAATGGCAAAAGAACAAAGGCTTTTTTGATCCAGCCCCTGGTGGCTGCTTCCATGCTCCATTGTTTCAACTTTTCTGCTAGACACTGGAAACAATGGAGCGATGGGCTTGTGCAGATGCACAAAGAGATCAGAGCACAGCCCCAGAGCCTCCTTGCTTTCTTCCTCCTGTGTTTTCGCGGGCAATGAAATCGCCCCGGAGGTGGCGTGCAACCGTCTGCTCAGAAACCCGGAGCATGTCCCTCCTCTGATCTGTTTCACGGATTTCCCCTCTCCATGTCAGCCTTTAGGCAGCGGCCCTTCGGAGCCGCCTTCCAGCCCTGCCCAGACCCATGCGCCCTTTCCCATGCAGAGCTGAGCAGGATTCTCCTCCCCAAACTCCGCTCTGACCGCCTGCAAGCCCAGCGCAGCCTACATTGTGCCTGAAGCTAATTAGTCCATGCAGAGGGCAGGTCCCTTCCAGGGGCCACTGCCTGCCAAATACCCCGCCAGGCTGTCAGCTGCCTCTTTGGGCCGCTCTGCCCGCTGACCGCAGGCTGCCTGCACTGCCACCGGCCACAAGGGGCTGACTCCTACCCTGGCAAGAATTGAATGCTGCCTCTTGTCTATTGCCAAGAGACATTCTCGGGCCCTCTCAGCATCCCAGCCAAGTGATGCTTGAAGGTCAAAGTTGAGAAGCCATTGGCCAGGCCTCCCTGGCTTGGCTGAAGCAGCACTATGTCACGGCAGGCACACAGCCCCCAGCACCTTAAGCCGCGAGCAACAAGGCCTGCTCCAAGCAAACCTTGAAGCTTGGCACTGCAGCCAAGGCAGTGCCAAGCTCAGCTGCCACTTACCGGCTCTGCACCTTCAGGCTGTGGAGGAACAGCAGCTGGAGGCTTGGTGTTCCTTTGCTCCTCTTCAACCTCATCCTCAATGACAGAGGGAGCCAGAGGAGTTGCTGAGCCTGCTGCTGAGCCCTGCAGACAGACACAAGTGAGAGAGACGCGCAAGAGCCAATCCCTTGGCAGCTGCTTTCTCTTGGCAAGGGAAAGGACCCAGGAGAAGGGCAAATGATACACTTGGATGCAAGTGGCACTCTGAGTCAGGGAAACGCCAGGAAGAGGACTGGGGTCTTGCTCTGCTGTTCCTTGAAAGGCTCTTCCTTGGAAAATCAGCAAACAGCCAGTGCTCCCTTTGCTACTGCTGATGCCACCAGGCACTTGGCCTTTCTTTCAGCCTGCCACGCTGGCACTCCACTGCACTCTACTGCCAAAGGCCAAGCTGGCAGAAGTGCTGCACAATTCTCCCACGCCAGCAAGGTCAGAGCTTCCTTTGCCACTCACCAAAGGACAGGCTTGTCTCCATCCACGTGTCAGGTGACCTGCAGGGAGCGAGGGAAAAGTGGTGGCTTCTCCATGGCCATTTTCTTCCCAAATAACCTGGGTCAGGTTATTTGGCAAGAAAAGAGCAGAGCCAAGCAAAAGCCAGGTGATGCCAGCCCCAGGATGAACCTTTACTTACGAGTCAGCTGGGTCACGTAGAAGACAGAATAAGCCACAGAAAAGACCGTGCAAACCGCGGCACAGACTTGCCCGATCATTTTGGCAGCGCTGTGCGGGTTTGCACGCCGAATGCCACCCAAGGGAAATGGAAGAGTCCTCTCGGGGTGCAGGCCGTCTTCTGGGAACTCCTTGATCGCAAGGATCCTCCTGCAGGGAGCGAGTGGAAGAGCTGCTCTGCACAAGCAGGCCTTGCGCGCCCCGGGACAACGCTGCGCTGACAGCACTGTGACGTGGCGCCGCTCCCTTGACCTCACAATAGCAGCTGCCCTGGCTTTGTTGTGCCCAGCAAGCCCACCCTCTCTAGAGCCGAGGCAAAAGGAAGGCCTGGCAAGTTCTCCTCAGTCATAAAGCAGCAGCAAATGACCTCACAGTCCATAGGGCAGTGCTCAAGGCATCCCAGGGGAGCCCAAAACAATGAGCCAGCCCTCCTAGCGTCCAAGAAATCCAAGCAAACATGACTTTTGGTCCCAAAAGCTTGGACTAAAAGCAAGTGTGCTTCTTCTAGGTGGCATCTTACTTGGTTCTGAAACGCCTCACTTCTTCCATGCCATTTAGGGGGCAAAAGAAGCCAAGAGAATAAATGGCCAGGAGCATTGTAGGCTGCAGCTGCTTCTCGAGCACGTGGGTGCATGCTGACCTTTGCTCTGACTGGGTTTGGAGGCCGACGTCCCGTTGTGGCAGCTGGCTTAGCTCTTGACGCAAAGCTCCTCTCGTCCTGCTGGCCGTTTCTCAGGCAACTGAAAGTCTCAGCACGTCCGGAAGAGCTGTGCGCTGCGTCTTGGCTTGCCACACTTTTGTTTCGTCAGAGCTCTGGCAGCGGCCTGCGGCCCACTGCTCTGCAATGGCCTGCAGATGTCGAGCCCAAAGGAGGCCCCTTTGGAACAGGCCAAAGCTGCAGTGGGAGGGATGTTGGCCCCAGCTCCATGCTCCCTGTAAGATTCCTTGCAGAGATTTGGGCAGCCACATCCCAGTACTAATGAGATGCAGTCATTTCCTTCTCTGTCAAAATCTTGAGGCAGACCCAGGAGACATCCTAAAAGTGGAACAAAATACTGGGTGGGTATCACCGGCCGGGGGCAATGTACAAATCACAAACGGGATGGGACTGCTGTGAACATGCCTTGAGCTATCTTTGTTTTCAGCATCAGTCTCATTACATGGTTATGACAAAGGGAAGATGCCAGCATGTCACATCCCAGGCAGCAGACAAAGAACTTAATGTTACAACTTACTTTATAAGTTTTTTGACTAATCACACAAAGCAGAAGCATACTTACAGTAGTTCCATCCATCTGCTATAAGCACATGTACCTTTGGGTTAAAAAGTGTTTCCTTATTTCGAATCAAATCCTGGCTTGTAAGCCTTAATACTCAATGCACAGCGCTCCATTATTAGGCTTCAGACTTCCTAATATCTTGCTAGATAACCTTTTCTACAGCTTAGGGAGTTATCCTAGACAAGCGTTAATACGCAGACCATTGTTCTATTTGTCCTTGCTTTTCTACTTTTTAAATAATTTTTCTGCTGACCTACTGCATGGCTACTGCTTAGCTCTAATCACAGTTCTGTTGTCTCTGAGGCTTGCCTTTTGCAGCTTTCCCAAAACCCTCTGATTTTGTGGATTCCCACATCAATTGACACATGTACCTCTTTTGAGTAATGTCTGCCTGCTGGAGTTTCAAAGCTTGCTACTCTCTGCGATTTGTTCTATAATATACAGGAACATGCAAACCTTGACAATCAGGGCATGCAGCAGCAACTGAGCGAGCATTATTGCTACTCAGGCCAAATTGCAACTGCAGAGCTTGAGCTCCTTGATGATGAAATTGATGAGACAAAATTGCTTGTTGCCTCCAATTAGGAACTGTTCAAGCAGCATTGGCAACAGGAGCACCAGCTACAGCGTTCTCTTCAGTGAAAACTCCTGGTAAAGAAGTGCGACTGCGAATGTGCAGTACAAAATATGGTTCAGTGCATTGCTGGATTGTATTCCACATTTCCAACGCCACCTCAAATAAAGGACGATAATCAATTTCAGATAAAACAACCTTATCTAACTTTTTGGTCAAATTTGCTACATCAGCAGAATCTGTGAGTGTTCACAGCTTGAGGGAACAACTGAAAAGCTGTGGTTCTAGCTCACCATTCAACAGTTTGAGATGATCCTGTTTTACATTTAAACACGTCGCCAATCACCATTGACTTTCCAAGTCACTGCAGCCTTCCTGTTTTTCCATCTGTAAAAACAGTTGGTCCATCAACAGGACTTTCCATGCTCAAATGTTTCTGACCAACAGGTACTTCTTAAAAAAACTTTTACAAGCAGTGACTTGGTAAATGATAAGACACTTGTCCTGTGAAAGCAGCCATAGCCGCTAGCAACTGATGATTGTGGGCAAGACACCACTCCAAATACTAATTCTGGACAGGCAAAAGAATTGTTTCAGGATCTCAGCCTAATAATTCAACAAGCCTTAATAATGATTTCAACAATCAGTTCAAAAAGAACCCTGTTAAAAATCTGTAGTAATTTTCACTCTCTATTCACTATGGCAATCCTGACCCCATCGATTTAAAGGAGCAGAGGTAATATATGGCCTTATAATTGCTTTTTGCCCTTCAGGATTTGTGATCAAAATATTTTAAGTGAAATTCCACCCACTGTGGTGCCTCCCTGCCCAACCACCCCAGTGTCACTTGTTTGCACCGGCCACTGTGGTGGCCACGAGTGTCGAGACACAATTACAATATCAGCTCCCGTCTCCAGCAGACCATTCACTTTTATTTGCCGAGGTCTTGCATTCTCAGAAGTCAAGGTGCACGCCAATGGAAGTCAATGAGCTGTCACTCATTGTGCCCAGCAAACTTGAGGCGTCCCAGGAGCGTCCCGAAGCCTCCGGTGCAACGTAACCGATTTTCTCAAAAAAGGAACAATTGGAGCTAGGCAAGTCTCTTTAGGTATAGTAACTGGTGGATATTTAGTTGAAATCATAGCACAAATTTGTCCTGTGTAATCAGCATCAATTACCCCAACATGTACATTAAGTCCCATTAAGGTAGCACTAGATCTTCCAATTAGAAGAGCACTGAGACCTTTACCAATTGGTCCCCCTGCTTGCAAAGGTACTTCAACAGCATCATGAGTATTAATAGTTAGTGTGTCTGCGGTGGGTATATCAATCCCTGCTGAGCCAATTGCTGCCCCTGAGTATTGTTCACAAATGGACAACTTTGCAGTGCTGGGAGGGCCTGTGGTTGCTGGGGCATTTGTGTCCACACATGCCCCCACGCGTTCTTTATGTGGTTTCCTGTAACAATTGTCCGTTTGCATGATATTTAGATTGACATTGTTTGGCAAAGTGACCATTCTTACCACATCTATTACAAGTAAGATTCATTTTAGACTTCACTTTCTGTTCAACATTTTTTGGAGACTGTGATTGTAAATGACCTTGTTCCCCACAGGAATGGTATTTTGGCAGAGGCCTTAGAGCTGCTGCTAATGCAGTCATTTTATGTTGAACTGTGCTGACTTTTGAACATGCTGTAACCATCTCAGGGACAGAGGGATCTCCTGGCAGCGCTTCAATCATTTTCCTGCAATCTTCCTTTGAGTTTTCTATGGCTAATTGTTTACATAGAATCTCCCTTAATTTTTCATCCTCTGCCTGTTTTTCAATTGCTGCAGCCATTTTTCCCACAACTTGCAGAAAAGGCTCTTTAAGACCTTGTTTTATAGTGACATATCTTGGTTTTGGAGCTGCCATTTCCATTCTCTTAGTCATAGCACTCATGCCTAATTGTTGAGCCTGTGTTAAAACCAGGGGATCCCACCGTGCCTGTAAATCTGGATTAGGAAAAGGCCCTTGACCAAGGAAAACATCATCTCCTACAGCATGACGAGGGTCCTGCTGAGGTAGTTGCATAATTTTTAAAGCTGTTTGTTCAGCTCATTGCCTCCAATTGTCTTCAAATGCTCCATACGGCACTGGTTGAAACAAAACTCTAGCCAAATGCATAGTATCATAAGGAGACAGCAAATCTGTATTAACAATACTAATTAAGTGCATTACTTCTGCAGAATTAATACCAAATTTAGCTACTTGAGTCTGAAGATCCTGCACAACCTTCCATGCAAAAACCTCATGACTATCGTTTTGTCCTGAATTAGGAACTGCTTTAAACACAGGAAAAGCCATTTTATCATTAGCAACATCTATATCAACAGCATCTGAGCCCTTTGGTGGCCCTATGCTCTCCACTAAATCCCAGTCTCCTATTTCCACTGCTTTTCTTTTAACATATTCTCAACACCAAAAAGAATGACAAACTGTTACATTACAATAACATGATCAGAAGGCAGAGCTTTTGAAACACCAAGCTTATGTCTATGACCAGTTTTACCAAGCTTATTTCGACTACCACTTCTACCAAGCTTTTCTCTATCACCAGTTTTGCAGCAAACAGAAGCATGCATTAATTCAGACCTTTTCAACCCTGTCATTTCCTCATTGTCACTATCAGAGTCAGAAGATAAAGGAGGAGAAAGAGCTAATATTTCCATGTGTTCGTGCAGTTCAGGATCACGAAGCAAGCAGCGGATGGCTCAGTTTGCTTCTTTTTTAAGGTCATCTTAGCCAGCCCCTGTGCCAAGGACTCAGAGTCAGATTTAACATTAAGTTCAGCTAATTGCTCTATGGGTGAGGGGTACGTGGATTTAAAGCTTCTTGCAGACAAACACAGAGAAGCCTTATCAACCTGTTGCCCTCTTCCCATAGCAACAGACCCAGAAACAATGTCTGCAGAAAAAATCCCAGCAGAACTCTCAGGCTGAGCTTCTCCCCTCCGTTGCTCCCTAGCAACTTCCAGTTCCTCCTCCAATTCCCTTTCTACCTCCTCCAAGTCTTTTTTGTCCAGCTCTGCTTTCCACTCCTTTAAGGTGTTATAAAGCAACCTCCAAGTAGGAGATAAATCTGCACTTGCTTTATCCCCATTCTGAATTACTTCCCAGAGTTTTTCTCCAACTTCTTTCCAAGCTCTAACACTAAAAGCAGTAGTTCCATCAGTCTTAACATTTTGAGACTTTGCCCATATTAAAATACTACGCAGAGCATAGTCCCTTCCTTTAACTCCTTTTCTTTTTGAGAAAGTTTTCCATGTAGATAAAACAATCTCTTCTTCGCTTCTTAAATTATTTCCCATTCTTCCCAGTGCCTCACCTTCTTTCCAGGTGTCTGAATCAGGTCCGCACTGGCAGCTGAACCCCGCTGCTCTCAGCTTCGCTGGGCTCCAACCTCACTGCCCCTGGCCCGGCACTTCCGTTCACGTCAGGCAGCACCAAATGTCACCGTTAGGCTGGACGTGACATACACACCTGATCAGGGTCCAAGAAGAAAAAAGATTCTTATTCTGCGTGTTCTGCGGTTTATATACCCTTAACGAAGCGTCAAGCCCCTCGATAGGCAGGGAAGGTATTTTTGTTGTTCTGACCTCTTGAGAACATCTTGTCAGTATTTCTCCTGCTTTTCTAGCTCAGAGTACATCACCAATGTCAGTCCTTTTAAAGTGTCTCATAGAGCAATGTTTTTGGGGCCTTCCATTTTAATTGGCACAGCAAGCAGGGTACTCTTGAGGTGACATGGGACTTTTATACAGCAAGAAATGCTCATGACATAATAAGGGAGAAAATTAAGTTTTCATTCAAAGCTGCTGTTTCCTGGCAGAAAAGAAATGGAATCCCATGCAGAAGCTGATCTGAACTGCTCTCTACTGACAGACTTGCTAGAAGCGTCTATAGAAAGCTTGTCCAGCCCTCAAGAGAGATGGGGACTGAGGGAAACTGGCACAATCCCCAGTTACTTGTGGAAAAAACATGATCTTGGGTAGAAGAAAATTAAACATTCCCAGTAAAGGACCATGCCTGGTATCCATATGCATGGAGGTTTGACTCAGAGAGCTGAATGTTGCCTAACAGCTGGAAAAGGAGCTGAATCAATTGCAAATTGCCTCAGAGCCTGAAACAATAGGCGGCCAGAGGCCAGAGCAGGAACTGAATGCCGGGATGAAGGCAGCCCCCAAAACAAGGGAAACCAGTGAAACAGGCTGGTCCAAAGCCAAAGAGCTTTAGAGTTGCAATTTAACACTGCTGGGGAAGGCCTGGAAGCAGCCTTTTCCAGACTCCAGCAACAGCCAGGCCTCCCTGACTGCAACCTCAGCCCCGCAGCCCTCGGCAGGGCTTGAATGCCTCAAAGCCCAACCCCAGCCCTCAGCCTAAACTCCGCCCGCCCCTCAAAAACACAGAGGCGGGACAGCCCAAAGGCGATGGCACCTTCCTCCGCTCCTTGCAGGAGAGCTTCCACTCTGCAAAGCCAATCTTCTTCCCTCCTTCTCATCCCCAGCCCTGCCTGCCGATAAAGAAGGAATTCACCAGTGTCCAGTAGTTGTACCACAGTCTGCAAGAAAAATGGTTGAATTGCGTGGGAAAATTAGCAATGATCCCAAAGAAAGTGAAATGGAGCATGTTTGGGGAACTTTGCTATTGCAGGGGGAATTAAATCAATCTTTTGGAGAAGGAAGCACATGGTGAAAAGCCCTGGTCTTTTGTCCGGCGAACAACCTATGGTGTGACAAGTTTGGACCCCTTGGAGAGGGGAGCATAGGTGAGAACCCCCAAGCAATGCATGAGGAACGGCTGGTGCCCCATCCACCTCCTTCTGTGTTATTGTCATTTATTTCAAAATGTAAGGATCAAGGCTGAGAAAAGAAAATCTTGGCACCACCTCCACCAAGTGAGTTGGGAGAGGGTGGTGAATTCAAATACCCAAGAGGCTCTCTGGAAAGAAAATGGGGAATAAATGGAGACTCAGTTTCCGTGTATTCTTAATGAACCTTTGCAAACCGCTCCTTGTGTTCCTCCTTCTGGCAGCCGTGGGCATTGAGCCTTGTCTGCCTCCAGAGGCTGGAGGCTGAAATGCTGCCGCTAGAGAATCTGCGACCCTTAGGAGAAAATGCTGTTACTGTGGTGCAAGTTTGTTGTTTTGGTGTCACTAATAACCCTGAATGTTCAAGGAAATCCTCACCAGTTAGGAGACTGGGTGTATGTCCAGATCTGGAATCGAGAGCCACTTAAGCAGAGGTGGAAAGGACTTTTGATCCCATGGCCATGAGATTTACAGCTAAATTACACATAATTTACCTAAATTATGTGATTCAAGGTTGCTCTGGACACACGGAATTGTATTGGACAGTACAGGAAATGTGACTCCGCTGCAGATAAAGCTGCAATGCAACGTTTTCAAAGTGAAAACCATTAAATGGTTTCTCCTTCTGCTCATTTCCAGAGCAATGTCCCTAGCATGGCAGCATGGCTGTTTGTTCCTGAATTAGTCAAGCATGCTAGCAGGACCTTGTACCTAATGACTACAATAGCAAGTCCGACTTTGAGTGCCAGAGGGTGGAAGAAAGCAAAGGGAGCCATGTCCTTTTCCCTAAGGACCTCTCTAACGTCACACACAGACAACAAATACTACCTGAGCCTGGGAAAAGAAATTTTGCTTTCTGCACTTCAGTCCAAATTTGCAAACCAGAAAGCAACAGAATGTGTAGATCCAACAAAAACCCTATGTTATCTAAAACTGAAATGCTCAGAAGGCTGGTTGGCTACTCTAACTTGAGTTCGCCTACATGGTGCTAAGCATCCTCATCTGTATTCTTACAGTACTGGTAAATTTAAATAAGATAACTCTTGCCAAGCAAAGTTTTTATAGATTGTTCCTTTCTTGATGTCTTGTAAATTTCTTTTTACAGACTTTTAATGTTGGTTTGATTAAAGCATCCCCAGACTTTCTGTTGCAGAGAACACAAAAGAATACCAAGTGGATAGTTCCTCTGTATGAAGTAGGTCCAAGTGGGACTGAGTTTTCTTCTTTGAGAGGTGTTTCATGGAAAGATGAAGTGGTGACAGGTCTGAAGAACTGCCGTTCTTCACTGCACGGAGTGTTTAGGTGTTTTCATCTTGCTAAGTTTTAAGACATTGATGTTCATATGTTTTATAGAAGAAGTCTGTTGCAAGAAATCTTGCGAAATTTTTGTATTTTCTCTCAGGTTGCCACAGTGGGTGGGGAAGATGACTCCCTCAACTTATCTAAGGAAAATTTTAGGAAAATTTTTAAACTTCTTGCCATCTCCTGAGAGCAAAGTTCAAGTTTCTCTAGCAAGGCAAGTATGTGTATTAATGGTAGGTGATGTGCAGAGCACAATTGTGCTGAAAAAGGCACGTGGAACTGTTGGTGGCCCCTGGAAGCAGGGAGAAAAGGGGCTGACAGAGGAGCAGAGGTGGCAGCTGGAAAGCTGTCTCCAGCTGTAGACAAAGAAGGCAGAAATGGTTAAACTGACAAAAGACAAGAAAGATTTTGGGTTGGAGAACCACGGAAGGGTTAGGTAAAGTCAGGAAAGGTATTTGGTCTGAAGCCAGTACCTTGACTGAAATTAGACCCTAATCATGTGTGTGTATGTCACATCCGACCTAACAGTAGCAGCACCTTCCCCTGGTGCCCTTCACCAAACACAAGAGTCAAAAGAAAAGGCTTCATGGGCCATCAGCCTGGAGGAGACCTTCTGGAGGGGCCGGGCACAGGTCTCCTGTGGGAGCAACAGAGTCGCTCTTCCAGCTGGATGGAGGGTGCCAAGCCTCCTGGTACAAATCAATAAAATAACTGGGTTGAGTGGCTTCAGATGGTAACCTACATTGGTTACCATCTATGAAACATGAATTACAACCAAAATGGGGGACTGGTAGTACAAGAGGAAAGTGGGGGCAAGGTTGAGGGCTGTCAGAAAATGGGCTAAGATAGAATCCAGGGCGGCATGGCCAGTGCGACCCTGGCAAGGGGACAGAAAAGGAGGGGAGATGGCAGATGGCTGGTGGCTCGCCTATGCTCTTGAGCAGGTTCCATCTCCCATCCTGTCTTTCTCAAGGATAGTGGGTCCAGGAAAGTGGGGGTGGAACACAAAAACTGGGAAAGGAAGTCTGTTAAAATTTGCGCAACTGAAATTTAAATTTCAATGGTACGCAACTATACCGTCAGTTACCACCAAACATCTCAAAGCGAATGATTTTCAATACTCACTGTATCAAACATATATTGAAAGGAAAAAGAGGAGTCCATGGGAGAGGATAAAGTCCAAGGGACAATCTTCTAGGCCATAGCCCCAGGAAGTCCCTTAGCAGGCCCACAGGCCTCCCAGTGGCTCACACAGATCCAAACTGCACAAGTTTTCACTCCCTCATGTTGGCCTCAGTTCCCGCGGCAGAACTTGCCTTCCCGCTGGACACTCACCTGTGCCCAAGCCTGTGCAGAAGCTCGGCTCCCTCCCCCTCTGCCCACAGCCACAGCATCATCCCCAGCAGTGACACCACTGCTCTGCTCCATTTTGCCCTACTCTGCTCCTCTAGTCACAGCTGCAAGCCTGTATCTCCACACGAGGTTGTGGCCTGGAGGCAATGAGGGAAGAAGACCTTTGCACGCTTCCAAACCGTGCCACAAAACCATCCATGGGTCTTCCCACATAGAAGAAAGACCTGACTTTTCAGAAGCAAATTTAGAGCTTATTCACCGGGTGAGAAGAAAGAGAGATTCCAGCACAGGGAAGGTTTTATTTATTAGAGAATTTATTTTGACTATCACTCTAAAAAAAACTACAAACTGTGAGCTATAAACGAGTAACTTCAAACCATTAGCTATAAACAACAAACTTCAAACTACAATCTATAACTACAAACTACAAACTCCTAAAAACAGCAGTGGCCTCTTCCAGGGCTAGTATCTTCTTTCAGCCATAATCTGCTGCGTTGCCATGATCAGAGGCGTCAGGTCGGAGGTCGGCTTGGCTGATGTCACAAATGGATGCTGCCCAAAGAGAAAAAGAAGACATGAACTTCTGCTTTCCTCACAGGCTGAAACAGGCTTTCTCTGGCGACCAGAAAGATACAGAAAGCAGAAAGGAGGGCATTCTGGGCACCTCTCTCTCCACATTCAGGACCTTGCTAGATGAGGCAACCATGGCTCCCAATCCCACAAATCCATTAATCCAGCTGCCTTCAGCCTAAGGAGATTTGCTCTAGATGACCTTGAAAGGCTCCTTCCAAGGCATCCCAGGCCAGGATTCTCCTTTGTTCTCCCTTGAAAAGCCCCCAGACTGGAGATTCTTAGGAGCAGGGCCCATCAGACGCCTTGGACTTGAGCAGATGAGGAGCCCCTGGCAGCAGTCAGCTGGCGCAGCCTGCAGCCGCTTTGCCCTTTACCTGCAGAAGTTCCTGGGCAGACCAGCGCCTGTCCTCGTCCCTCTCCAGGCAGCAGTGCAGAAAGTCCCGCAACCATGCGGACTGTTGCCTGGGCTTCTGCAGCTTTGGCCTGGCCCCGCTGCTGATCAGCTGCTGAACCTAGAGGAGAAGGAAATGCCACACTCTACCTGTCTCCTTCCCACCCCAAACTGCTCACACAGACCCCACTGGATGGGCTCCATTCTCCAGTGGCACTTTACTCCCTGACAGGCTGGGTGATAACTTTGCTGCCCCTACTGAAAGAACCCAAAGCCAGAGCCAGCCCTAGCCAGTCCAATATGCAAAGGCTCTTGCCTTCAGCCCTGATTTCACTGGCTGATGGAATTAGGAGCAACTGCATCAGCAAAAGCACACTTGGCTTCTCTGAGCACTGACACCAGCTCCACAGGCCACTTGGAAGATGGACTTCCGTCTCACTCTACTCTTTCCAAGGATTATTCCATAAAATGCAGCTCAGCACTGCTCACTGCTGCCTTAGGCAAAGCTTGCGTCAAGGAAAAGGCATCACGATTTTTTGTGCTGTTTCTGCACTGAAATGGCAAGGGGATGATCTGGACAAGGAGCACGAGAGAATATGCAGCCTGGAACCTCTCCTTTTCTGGTGTTAGCAAGCTTCCCAGGCAGAAGAATGGGAGCAGATTTGGTTCCAGTGACAGCAGTATCTGAGAGCAGTTGCAGCGCACCGTGCGGGAGGTTTTCATCCGGTAAGGAGGCGCTCCTTCCACCATCTCGATCCCCACAATGCCAAAGGACCAGATGTCCACTTTGGGGCCATAGAGCTTCCTGGTGAAGATTTCGGGCGCCATCCAGTAAGTGGTCCCAACAGCTGATCTCCGTCTGCTCTGTTCAGCGGTGAGCTGAGCAGCAAGGCCAAAATCAGCTGAGGAGAAAAAACAAGCCAGCGTGAATGAGGAAAGCAAACCAAAGAACTCCCCAGAGTAGCAATGTCCAAGTAGGCAGCGTGGAACCCAGCTGCCATAAAGGGGCCATGCTGCCATTCCTCAGGCCTGCAGCCGAGGAAATCCGGAACTGGCCACTTAGCAAAAGCCCCCAGTTTCAGGCAGTGGCTTTTAGTGCCCTGAAGCTATTAGACTGTAAGTGCCTTGCTTGGGAAGGGACACACACACACAACCCAAAGCCACTCCTGAGCCCTTGTTCCCAGCAACACCTCCCTGCCCCTTGTGGCTGTGCTCTGCGCTTGCAGCAGGGCAGCCTGCACTGCCACAGGCACCACTGCAGGGAACCGGCAGCCACCCAAAGGCAGCCCCACACCGCAACCTGCCACGGCTGAGCCTGGCCAACAGCACCCACCCAACTTGACAGATCCGTCCAGACCCAGGAGAATGTTGTGGCTTTTGACGTCTCGGTGGATGACTTGCTTGGAGTGAAGGAAATCCAGGCCTTGCAGGCACTGCGAGAGGAAAAAGAAACACCAGCCTAAGTGGATTTCATGCCACAAGAAGGGACGTGGCACATCTGCAACACTGCAACATTCCTGGGGGATGCTGAGCCATGGCAGGACAGGCTGCTGGCAAGGGCAAGAGCTTGCTGCTCCAACACGAGCACAGCAGGGCCTCTCTAAGTGAGGCTGTGTTTGCTTCTGGAAGAGAAAGGGCAATTGTTCCTCCAGCCAGTGCCCTGCAAACACAAACTGAAGGAGCACTGCTGCAGTGGCTGTGTGCTCTCTCCAGCCAGACAACAGGGGATGCTTTTGCAAACACCACTTTGGGTGTAAGGCTCTCCCTTTGAGGCTGAGCTCTCTGAGAGTCCGCTGAGGATCTCTTTGTCTTTGCCACTTGTTCGACATTGCACCACCAGCACCTCTGCCCTTCTGGGGAAGGAATGCAGCACACACAGGCTCCAGGCAAGTGTTTAGAGAGGCAAATGCAAAGACACTAGAAGAAGGGCAGGGACACTGGCAGGAACTTCAGATGCTCTTGCTACTGCCAGTCATAAGAGAAAGGCAGAAAGGAGGCTCAGAAGATGAAATCTTTCTTCTCCTTATCACCCATGTGGAAGGACCATCCTGACCAAGGCATGGGAAGCACAAACGCCATCCCTTACCTCCCGAGAGACAGCTGCTATCTCTCCTTCTGCCATACGAGTCTCCCTGATGACATCGTGTAAGGAACCTCCATCCATATATTCCATCACGAGCCAGAGTTCCTCGTCCAGCAGGTAGCTGAAAGGAGGAAACAACAGCCTGGAGATGAATGCGTGCACTTACACCACCGGATTGATTCTGGTTTCTGTGTCTCTCTCCGAGGAAGACAGGAAGAAGTGAGGAATCATTCACTGCGCTCTACAGACCTTGGAATCTAGACGGTCTAAAAGACTGCTTGGTATCCACACCAAGGCAACAGGCCAAGGGAAACACAATCTAGAGAGCGTTGTCAGCACTTCAGATCCATGGGGAAACAATCAAAGCCCAAACCCAACAAAACAATGTGGAGAGAGGACAGGAACTTTGAGGCTGCTGGCTCAGTAAGATGGGCCCAAGTCCAGTCTTTCAAAGTGCCCTTCAAACTCAGCATGCCAGGAAAAATTAATGCAGCTCCAATGCAATCTCCTCCCAAGATGCTGTAGATCAGCCCAGAAACAGGAAATAACAGCTCCATCCTCTGCCAGCAACCAAAGGAGTGGTGGAACCTCTGGCTTGCAGGATGTGAATGACCTTTCCTGGCAGAACTGCAGAACCACTCACCTGTCTAGATAGTTCACAAGGTTGGCGTGCTTATTGCCACGCATGACCTGGATTTCATTCAGGCACAGTTCACTGCCGCTCTCTTGCCCGAGACTAATTTTCTTTATGGCCACCTAAAACCACATAGAAAACCATGAAGCAAAGAAGTCTGTGGCACAGGACCACAAGGGCAACATGGAGACAGTGATTATGGGATGATAGTGCTGGGCTGGGCCCAGCTGCCTTGTGACTGGACATCAGACCGCATGCTTGGGCACCTCCCAGGACACAGAGCCACATTCCCTTTGCCTGGTAAACCTGGGAGAAACACCGTCTAAGCTCTCCACCTCAAAGCTCTAACAACACTCACTGTGCCCAGGGCCAGTCTTCTTCCAGGTCTTCCCCCGGGTCTCATTGCCACTTTCATTCACACACTCCTTGCAAGCAGGAAGCCATTTGGTGCCAGCAAAAATGAAGCAAAACTGCTGCGAAGCCTTTGGCACTTCTAGGGGGCTTGATCATTACTCCAGCAACCACTGGCATGCTCCCTTGCACAACCACAAAGCAAACTCTTACAGACATGGCAGATGAGATGCTGCCTAAAAACATCCTGAGAGCTATTCCCCCTAGGAAATACAAACCTACATTCTTAGCACAAAATATGCCGTCATGATGAAAACATCATTAAGGACACCTGCACAAAACACAATCCTAGCACTGCCTCACTTCAGGAATTTTCATTTCACTCCACTAAAATCCTTTCCTTCACACTACTGACCTTTGCAATTACTGCCCGACTGTAAAAAGAAATAATCCATGCCTTGATCTTCTAGGGATGTACACCAGGCTGCGAACAGGGCTTAGGCCCTTGAGAGACTCCTTGCAGACCTCTCTCTCTAAGCACAGTTCCCAGGGCAGCACTGCAGGTGGCTACAGAACTACCAGCACGATTCCCATGTGTTAGCTAACAGCCAGAAATGAGAATTCAGGAACGCTGCAGCCCCAAAGAGCAGTGCCATGCTCTGAGACACCACCTGGGCACTAAGAGCCAGCCAGCGTGTCTCCTGTGACAGACAGCGCCTGGCCTCCTTGCATTCCCCGGGGCAGCTGAGAAGGACAAAATCTGTCCCCACTGTATTTGGCAGGCAGACACTGCTCTGCACTTCACTGGCCTTTGCAGCAAAGCTCTGCTGGCCACCCAAAGCTCAGCCACAGCTCACAGCACAGGCGAGGGCACTCGACAGCTGCCGAAGCTGTGGTGCTGCGTGACACTTACCTCTTCTCCTGTGGCAGCCTCCACTGCCATGCACACCGTGCCGAAACCCCTAGAAACAAAAAGGCAGCGGAGAAAGAAGAAGTCCTTTAGTCCCTGCAAGTGCAGTCCAATGGGAAAAAAGTCCTGGGACAAACACTAAATGGAACACGACAGCTTCTCATCTGGGTCTTTTCCCCCTTTTTCTCTTTCTCTATCTGTGCATGTGTGAGATATTTCCAGGAACTTGCTGGTTGGCCCTCTCACACCTCTCCATGGAGTCCCTGCCAAACTCAAGCACCAGCACTCAGGCCTTCTGAGAAGCCTGAAGCCATGCAACAGCCATTGGAGGAAAGCCTCTAGACACAGATCCCTTTATCCCTTTTTCAGCTTGCAAGGAAATGAGTGCCCAGCCACAGCTGCAGCCACAGCCAGAGCAGGGAAAGGCTTCCATCGCTGCACGCACAAATGGAGAAGTCCTCAAAACACAGGACCCCTCAACTGCTGTGTTCTGAGTCCTGAGTCTGTGGCAGCTGCTTCTCTTTGGTGCACCAGACACAGGGAGGACTCTACTTTTCTGAGGACTTCTTGTACGTTTGGCTTCTCACAGAGAAAATGTTGCAAATCAGCCCCATTTCCAGTCAGCAGGGCCTAAACCCCACAGGATCCACCAAGGGGTCTGCCATCAGGCAGATGATGCCTTTTCCTCGAGAGGGCATTGGCACCGGGCATTGCTCTGAAGCTTTGTCTTTTGCCACCTCAGCTAGAAAAGAGAGCTGCTTCTTCCATTTTTGCTCTTGGCTTCTGGACTAGGTGGTGGTCATCCTGACCACTGAACCTTGTTTTCAGCAAAATACTGGAAAGAAATGTTACCCGGAGCTGTTCCCTGACAGCTGTCAGCTGCTAACTTGACCTTGGAGGACAGGAAGTTTCTCCTCCTTTCATTCCCACACATTCTGTATTCTTCTGAGACAGGCAAAAATGGTTTCTCCTACAAAAAGCGGCAAACAGGCGCAACACTTTTGAGGGACAGGAGCTCTGCCAGGTGCTGCTCTTTGCCGCAGAAAAGACATTGCCAGCATCCAGGTGTCTTTGCCGTGCCTTCGCACCACAGCTATAAATGCTGACCCGTACTGAGAGATCATCAGGCATCATCTTAACGCAGTGTCTGAACAGCTTTGGAGCTTGCTTGAAATCGCTCTGGGGAGATGTGACACCAGCAAAATGCACGGGCCCTCCTTTAGAAGAAGGAACTATGGCTGCACTTACCCTTTGCCAATAGTTTCCAGTTCTGTGTATTCAGCCTCAGGATCTCCCTGGCTCACCAGCATCTCTGTGAAAATCCCAAGGAAAGATGCTCACTTCAAAAGACATGTCACTCTGCAGCAGATCAGAAAGGCAGCCCCACGCTCCAGGACACTGGGCCCTTTCAACTCAGGCAGTCGGGAAACAACAACACCACCGCACCAGCACCACCTCCAAAACAACTGCAGCCAGACAAGCAGCCCTGCAGCACAGATGGCCTGCACAAAACTAAAAGTCCAAACTAACATCTAAGCACATGCAGAAAGAGGCAGAGGAGACGGGATCAGAAAACTGTAAGCATGGGAGGTGATTGCTGTCTAGAAATTTAAAGGGCAGCAGGAAATACAAAACCTTTCTGTTCTTGGCAATGAACATGCTGTGACATTCAACAAACGATTTAATCTTTGCAAACATCAAAGGCATCCTGTCTTCTGGAATCAATTGTTATCAACAGCTGCCCTTTCGAGAACAGGAAGAATAGTGCAAAGTACTTCCAGCAGTAGCACAGTCTCCAGCTTTAAGCAGGGCTTTGCCTAAACAATGGCCTGCTGCCTTTCAGGAGCAGCAGCTCATGTTCCAGCCTACTGTTTTGGGCCTTAGGAATGAGGTTGCTCAGCCTTTAGGACAGGCTGAGTTCTGAAGATGACCTTGGCCATGCCCCACAGGAGCTCCTTGAGGCCTCCTCATTTGCTGGGTGACAGCCTCCTGCTCAGCCAGAAACAATCTCTGGTTTGCCTTTTGCCTCCAGGGAAGCTCAAGCAAAGCCAAAGCAGGCTGAGCTTCTCTCAGAGGCAGCAGCAACAGCCCGGTGACCCCTCACCACCTCAAAGCACAACAGCAGGTCCTGCGTGGAGGCCTCAGGACGCGGCACTCAGCTGAGGAGCAACAGGAGGCGGGACAGCTCATGCCCACACACGCACACACAAGGCACTGCTCCAGCACACAAGGATCACAAAGGACGTACTCAGCATGGCCAGGCACCTGTCCTCTGTCCCCTCTCCCAGCTGCTCTCTGCTGCCAGAAGAGCTGGTCGTGCTCCAGATGCACGAGCTGCTCATCCTCGACTTGCCAGCCTGGGGACTGGAGGCTTCTTCAGAGCCCTCTGCTGCAGCTCGTGCAGGTGCCAGGACAGAGGAGGTGGAGCTCTGGGACAAGAAATGAAGGAGGGTCACAAATGTGCCTGGCAGAGATGCCCCTCCCATCCCATTCCAAATGCAAGGCCCTAGGAAGATGCTGCTGGCCACATCCAGGGCTCTTCACCTCTCAGCTTTTGCAGCCTGCTTCTCCAGCTCAAGGCCCAAGATCCAAAGGCTGCTTTTACAGGAGGGACAAAATGACACCACAGACACTGCTAAGCAAAGCAGGCACTTACTGATGTTGTTTGCTCTGGCCCTGGGCTGACAGCAGGGGCAGCTTCATTGGCACCTTCCTCCTCATCAGCCTCGTCCTCGGCTACAGAGGCAGCTGGAGCAGGTGCTGACGCTGCCCTTCTGCTCTGTGGACACACAGCAGCATGAGGAACAGGAAAGAACCTGTCAATCAGAACCTTACCTATATTCACCTACAGACCCTGCTGCACCTCAGCTCTTCCTTTAGCTACTGACAGCTGCTCTCTGCAGAGGGCCAGCTCCCTCCTGGCAACAGTGTCTCCTCATATCCCGCAAGCTTCTGAATTGCACCTTTGCACTGCTCCCTTCACCGGGGACAGGAAGCCTGCACAGCCACTGGGCACCAAGGGCTTCACTTGTACCCCAGGAGCATCCAAAGACATCCTAATGCTGCCTCTTGTCTCTTGCTAAGGCAAATTCAAAGCCCCTTTTACAACAGTAGGAAGGGGATGCCTAAACTTCTACCTTCCACACCCCTTTTGCAGGCCTCACTGCCTGGGGGAAGGGCTGGAAAGATTCCAGCCCTCAGCATCTTCAGCCAGGCATGGGAGGTGCTGTCGGATCAGAAACTTGCAGCTATGCTTTGCTCCAGCCACAGGTCTACCCACAGCTGCCACTTACTGATGCTGGATGCTCAGGCCCTGCAGTGGCAGCAGGTGCAGTTTGCGGGGCATCTTCCGCCCCTTCGGCTTCTTCTCCAGGAAGACACGCAGCTACAGGAGGCTCCAAGGTTGGTTTTGGGCTCTGCAGACAGACAGCAGCATGAGGGACACGTCACCTTCTTTTTATGCAGCTCTAGACCCAGATGCACTAAGGAGAAATCATCTGCAGGGAAATGGGATTCTGAGTTGCTCAAACTCAAGTAAAATGGGCCAATGAGATGGGACTGCACTCTCTTGTACAGGAGAAATTCCATCATGGCCTAAAGCACTCAGCAGCCCCACTTCAGCTGCTTCAAAGCTCTGGAAAGGAACTGGACAGAACAGCCCGCGATCCCCCTGCTGCTTCTGAGGCTGCAAAGAGCCTGGACTGTACTTTCATTCATCCAGCCAGGCTGGCCCTGGACTGCAACAGACCCAGCTCACAGCGTGCTCCACAATTGTCAAATGTTACCAACACCAGAGGCTCCTTTGCCACTCACCCAAAGAGTGGATTCTCTCCAGACATGGGTGATGTGACCTGCAACACACAAGGGAAAAAGAACCAGGTGCTGTAAGAAAACTGCCTGTGCTGGGCAAGCCCACCAAAAAGTCAACCCAAAGACAGAGCATTGTGCTTTCACTACATCACTCCAGCAGCAACCCTTGTGGCACACAGCAAGCAAGACAGCAGCACAAAATACTGCCTGGTGTCTACCGTTTGTCCTCTCTGGCCACTCAACCCATAGAAACCTGAGATTGAGAAAGTCCCAGGGGTTCAGTCATTGCTTCTGCCCCAGCCCACCCAGCAGCACCTACTGTACTTCAGTTTTCTCAAGTCATTGCTCGCAGCAATTGCCATCAGCTTACTGAAAACCTTTCCCCAGAGAGGCTACAGGTCCCCTTAGCCATGCTGGCAGTTCTATCGTGACACTGCACAGGAACAGCTCCTGTGTTCAGGAGCATACAAGAACTCCTCTGAAATGTCTATCTCTGAGGCCTTTTCCAAGTGCATTCTGTGTTTTCATCACAGAACGGATGGCTCTGTAAGTGCACAGGAGTGTCAAGTTCTACAGGCACATGCTGGGATGAGGGAATGCACACAGGAAGACTGGAACTGAGGCACTTTCCCTCAGTCCTGGAGAGCAGTGCACAGCATTTACAAGGACTCCTGCCAAGCTCTCCCAGTCTTCCCATCTTGGAAGTTGTCTTGCTTGAGCCAGCAAACTGAGGAGACTCCAGACTCCATTGCCACAGGCTATAGCACGGCAGGAGCGGAACCCCTGCAGGCTACATTGCAAATGCTGCCCACGCCCCACTGGCTAGAGACACCCCCTTCTCAGCTGCAGCTGTGGGCAGTGGCTTTACCCAGCTAAAGGCCTCTTTGTGGCATTTGGGTTTCCATATGCTGCACTGAACAAAGACGTCTACTTACGTGCCAGGTGGGTGAAAAAGTACCCAGAATAAGCCACGGAAAAAGCCGTGACAGCTGCAGCACACACTCCCTCCATGGCTCGAGCAGCGCTGCTCAAGTCTGTGCCAGACAACGCCTGTTGGAGAAAATGAAAAAATTCCGAGTCCTGCTGGCAGAGACCTCGTCGATGCGCAGGTTCTGCCTGCAGTGAGCGTGCCACAGAGCTGCTCTGCACACTGAGCCCTTCCGGGCCTCGGCACAGCAACTTTGCCTGACAACGCTGCGATGCGGCTGCTGACATCACAAGAGCAGTGCCCTAGGCTGCTTTGTGAGCTCATGCACAGAACCAGACCTTCTCTACAGCTAATGCCAACAAAAGCCTGCAAAGTTCTCCTCTGCTACAAGACAACACAAAAAGCCCTCCTGGTCCATAACCTCTTGCTCAAGGCATCAAAGAGTAAAAGCACACTAAGCCCCTGTAGCCCACGCTGTGAGAAGCTGAGCACTGAGAAGGGACCAGGATGTGAGGAACCACTTTAGTGCTCTCTGGCCACTATTGCTTCTGAGCAAAATCCAGAAGGCTGCTTCCAGCTGGACCTTCCTTAGTTCTAGAAAGCAGCAAACAAGGACAAGCACTACTTCAATTACATTTAGAGCTTTCCTCTATGTAGAGTGTAAAGCTCAGTTTGAATAATGAAGGAGACTTCAATTTGAGGCCATGGGAAAACCTTTTTTTGTTAGGGTGAGCCAGAGCTCCCACCAATGGTCCTCTTGTTCAATTATTCAAATTATTACGAGAAAGTTCTGGTTTCTCTGCATGACCTCTGGGTAATTTTTGCTGCATTAATTGTAATATTCCAAATCACTCTTTCCTGTTGGATCCATTCTTCAAACCCCACAGGGACCCCTTCCTTTTTGGGAATGTATAATTATCCCTACAGACCCTGGACTCCGGCTTTATCTGCTTCATTCTTTGTACCGTGCACGCTGATTAGTTTGTTGTTTTGCTATTTCATGAAAGTTTCTTTTCTAAACAACTGGATCAAGCAGTCTTACTCATTAAAGTCGCCAGAGCCAGTTCCCAGGGAAGGCACTGGCCAACTATCCAGTCTAGGACCAGAGGGCTTCCCCTCTTGTTATGAATATGAACGAGGCCAAACTTTCTCTGGAGAAAGAGGTTCTCGTTTATTAAAATAGCTGCAAGGAATGGGGTACCTAGGATAAGCCCGAGCATCCACACAGCCAGCCAAAACCAGAACAGTGTGCTATCCCCAAGTGCACTGGGTTCTCCCCAGAAAACACGTTTCCCAAAAGAAAAACCCCAACCCAACCAAAATTCCCTGATTTATAGTTGCCTTTGAGTCCAGGATTGGTCCATTTTGGATCTGCATGGTCACTGGTCCTTTTCTAGGCTTCCCATTGCTCTTTAATGGCATTCATTCTGGACCAATTGTTTCTGTAGGGCTTCAAATTATTAGTCACATCTTCTATCCAATCCCTCTTTGACCTTGCCTTGCCCTGCCAGACTGCCCTTCCACCAAACCCTGGACGTTTCTCCTAGAACATTCTAATAACCACCCCCCGCCCCCTCTTAACATAATCCAATTAATATAACATAATTAATACAATATAATTGAACTATACACTAATTTAACATAACTTAACTTTTACTTACAACATCTCCCTCCTCTAAAACTTTATCGGGCTTTAGCCTGCATCAACCTCTTCACAGTCTCTTGACACTTATTTAATTAGTTTTTCACCAGTCCTTTAATCAGTGCTTTAACATGTTCCTCTTCAATCGTGTATAGTGGTCTCAACGTCTGGTAAATCTGGTTCATAAACTCCATATCTTCTCCTTTAATCAGTTTCTTTTCCGAACCGATCCATTTTTCTTTCATAGGGTATTCCCCCAATAATTTCTGTTTAAAAGTTCCCTATATTTTCCAGTAGCCAATACACTTTGCCCTCCTCTATACAGGTTGGTAACGGTAAAGGTGGATACAATTGGGGCTTGGATTCGACTGTGTTCTGAGGACGGCAGTGCGAGACTCTCCTGCATACAGAGGATGATAGCATTTTTCACACTCTTGTATCTCCCCTTTATTGATGCTGATAGGTAGGAGGATCAAGAGAACTGGGCGTCTGTTACAGGCTACTCTCTCATTCACTGATCCCGTCCGCAGAGGATCAGTGAATCTTTTTGGCAAGAGTATATCCTGATCTAGTCTTGCCCCCGCTGTCTTCTCTTTCCTTACTACTGTGATGTTCTTACCGGTTACTGTTGCAGGATCTACTTCCCCTTTTGTATCAACCTGTTCTTTCTTTCTTTTAGGGCCAGATTGCTCTGTGCATGGGATAATGCTCTATCCCTTCTCAGATCACAGGATCTGTAACAGGGAATACCAGAGATTAAAACATGTTCTTGATAATTCATATAATCTCATTCCCATATATAAATACCATTTCCTTAAGTTAAAAGAATGTTAAAAACTTCTCAAATCAATATCTTTTAATAAATCGAACAGAGTTCTTATTATAACTTCTAGCTTATGTGGTTCTTATGGTGTTCCTGATGTCTTCTTTAATATATGTGTAGTGGGAGATCATCCCTCAGGAGCAGCAAAACCGGCCCTTTTACTCTGGTGACATGTGTCCATCCTCCTTCTTGCATCCTTGTGGCTGATTCTGTGATGAGTAAAACTTGAAAAGGACCTTCCCATTTTGGAGTTAGTGGTTGTTCTTTCCACGTCTTTATTAACACCCAGTCACCAGGCTGGAATTTGTGGATTTTAAAATCAATAGGAGTAGTTTGAGGAAGGTATCCCTTGTTCCTTAACTCCTCTAAAGTGGAGGTTATAGTCTTTATATATTCTCACGCCTAATTCTCCTTCTCCATCTTGTATTACCTGCAGTAGTTAGGAAAGGTAAGCCAAACATCATCTCCTATGGAGAAATCCCTATATCTGCCCTTGGGTTAGTCCTTATTCTCGATAATGCCAGAGGGAGACATCTTAACCAATTCGTTTTTGTTTCTTCTGGTAATTTTGTGGGAGTTATCCTAAGAGTCTGGTTCATTTTCTCTACTCTTCCGGAACTTTGAGGTCTCCATGGGATATGAAATCTCCAGATGATATTTAAGGCCTCTGTTATTTGTTGTAATATTTTGGCAGTTGTAATATTTTGGCAGGACCTCTATCAGAGTCAAAAGTATTAATCATTCCATATTGGGGTACGATTTGTTCTAAAAAGATTTTACTTACAGTCTCGGCTGTTGTGTTTGTGGTTGGGTATGCCTCCACCCAATGAGCTAGATGATCTATTATCACCAGTAAATACTTCTATCTCTGTACTTGTGGTAATTCTGTAAAGTCTATCTGTACACATTGAAATGGCCTTTTGGCTAATTCTCTACCTCCTTGAGGTAATTTTCTCATTACTTTGCTATTTATCTTCTGACAGACCATGCACTCTCCAGTTATGATCTTGGCAATTTCCCACACCCCGATAAGTTCTCATAAAGTGATCGTGTACAGCTTGAGTGCCCCAATGGGTTGGGGCATGTAGGTCCCCTAATATCTTTCTGGTTAATGCCTTGTTTAAGACTTGTCTACCGTCTGGCATGCTCCATTCTCTTTTTCTGTTTTGGACTGCACCATGTTTTAGTAATTCCTCTTGTCCTTTTTCATTAAATTTTCTTGATCTTCCTCATTCCCATCTCCTACTCCATTTAACCTGAAGATCTTTTCCGAATCCTCTAGAGCGGCCTTTTTTGCAGTTACGTCAGCCAAGTTCTTCCCTTTTATTTCTCTAGTGTGGCCTTTTTGATGTCCCTTTATATGTACCACTGCAATTTCTTTTGGTCCTTCCAAGGCTTCTAACACTGCCTTTATGAGGCCTTCATGAATTAGGGTTTTCCCTTTGAGTGGACAAATCCTCTCTCTGCCCAAATCTTCCCAAAAGTAGGTACTACCCCATAGGCACATTTAGAGTCAGTGAATATGGTACCACTCCTTTGACCAAGCCATTTTAGCCCTTTTAATCATGCATATAGTTCACAGCATTGTGCAGACCGACTACTGGGGAGCTTTCCTTTTCCTATGACTGTCATCGTATGTCCATTTACAAGAGCATACCCTGATACTCGCTTGTCATCTTCTACCCGTGATGAACCAACTATAAACAGTATGTCTCCTTCAGGTAAAGGTAGTTCTAATAAATCTTCTCTAACTTTTACCTGCAAATCTATGATTTCAAGGCAGTTGTGATTTCTCACAACTGGGTTTGGTTTTGGTGCTGGTGATGATAGTATTCCTTTCATTCGGTCAGCAGCTAATCTCGTATATCCTTTCCCAATTAGATGGCCTAGATCCTTTACTTCTGGTTCCACAAATTGTAACTTTCTTTTAGATACTTGTAACCCCTTTTCCCCTAGGACGTTCAGTAAATTAACAGTTGTTGTTTGTACCTCTTCTTTCTGTAGTGGGAGATCATCCCTCAGGAGCAGATAACGCCCCAGAAATTAACAGATCATCTACATACTGTAGGATTTGAGATCCTTTTTCAGGTATACACTCTTTCATTAGTTCTTCCTGGGTTTGACCCAATAGCTTTGGTGACTCTGTGAATCCCTGAGGCAATCTTGTCCATTGGAATTGTTGTTTTCTCCCGGTTTCCTCCTCTTCCCATTCAAACGCGAACCATTTTCTACTTTCTTTCTCAAGCGGTCAGGACCAAAATGCATCTTTTACATCTATAACACTAAACCATTCATGTCTCCATGGTACTTTGCTCAAAAAATTATAGGCGTTGGCTGGATACTACTGGATATCGAGGAACAGTTTGCCTATTTACTTCTTGTAAATCTTGGACTAATCGGTAGGTGCCATCGGGTTTCTTTATGGGTCATATTGGGGTGTTATGTGGAGACATGCATGGTTCTAAAATTTGTCTTTAAATAAGTCTTTAATTACAGGTGTTAGTCCCTGTGTTCCATTCTATGGAAATTGGACATTGTTTAACACTTATTGAGGGAATGTCAGGTTTCATTTTGATTTCTATGGCTGGAATTTCCAACAGTCCATGACCCCCTCCTTCTGCCCGCACTCTCGGATCTATCTCTCTCTCATCTTCTACTTTAAAAACCATCATTTTCACTACCATACATTTTCCTTCAGGGACTACCCCTATTCTTAAGTGCGCTTGTAAATCCCGGCCTAAGAGCTCAGAGTCTAATTCAGGTATATACAGCAGGTCAGCACAGCCTTCTCTGAAACTTCCTTTTATAGGTACTTCTTCAATAATGGGTACTTCAAAAGGCTTATTCTCAGCACCTTTAACTTTACAGGTTTGGTTCCTTAATTTGCATCCCTTGGCAATCTTTGACATACTTGAACAATCTGCTCCAGTATCCACTAAAAACTCCATTTCCTCATTCTGGGGGCCAATTTCTATGTTGACCAGGGGCTCCTTTTGATGTCCAATATCATCCCTCAGAGCATAGAGCCCCTGACACCCCTAGTCCTCTCCTTTCAGCCTTCTGCCTAAGGTGTCTTGTTCCTGAGCAATAGCCTCATCCATCTTTCTTTTGATGCAGAAATTTCTGGTGTGTCCTTTCTTACCACAATAAAAGCATATGATTTCTGCCCAAGGTGGTCTTCTCTTGGGCCAAGGGCACTTATTATCTCTGGCTCACACCTTCTACTTGGCTGATCTTTAAACCCACTTCTTCTTGGACCTATGAACTCCCTTTTTCCATCTCCCAGTGACTCACTAGCCTCAAATCTAGCACTTTCTCTAGCTACTGCTACCATCATTTTTGCTTTTGTCCAGGTCTTCTCCTCATCCCTCTTTAGATGTACTTTTTGCCCCTCTCTCTCTTAACGCGTTCGTTCCTTTTTCCTGCCAATCATCTAACTTTTCCAATTTCCTTCGTATATCCACCCAGGCCTTAGCTACCAATTGAATTTTAACTAAAACTTGTCCCACTGGACTATCTGGATCCACACTTGAGTATAACTGAAAGTTTCTTTTCAATCTTTCTAACCAGGCTCTGGGTGATTCATCTCGCTCCTGTTGACTATCAAATGCCAATCTTGCCTTAATCATTCTAGGGACTGCCTCTCTTATCCCTCTTACAATTAATGTCCTATATTGCCTCATGCTCGCTCTTCCCTCTTCCTGGTTAGGATCCCAGTTAGATGGGTTAATAGGCATTTTATCGTCCCCTCCAGGACCCCCCTCTATTTTCTCTTTCCCAAGCTCTCATAGCTGTGGTACGAATCATTTGTATTTCTTCGGAAGAGAAGAATATTTCTAGGATAGATCTTCATTCCTCCCACGTCAAGATGTTAGGCCCTAAGAATTGGCCTAACTGTTGGGAGATGCCTATTGGGACTTCTAAGAAAGTTTTAATTTCTTTCTTAAATTTTCTAACTTCAGAGGCAGTCAGTGGTGCGTTCACAAAGCCAATACTTCCCCTGCTTCCTCCCATAGGCACTTCCCTTAGAGGAAACAACTTTGCAATTCTCCCACATTCTTCTTGAATTTCCTTGCTTGGAACCTGGTATGATATTGATGGCTTGCTACATGCTCATCTGGTTCAATTCACTTCTTTTCCTCTATATCTTTACAACAACAGGCCCTTTTCACTCCCTGACCTTTTGTTCTCAAACTTTCCTCCTGCTTTTGACTCTCAGTATGTTTGGCTATAGGGGACAAATAAAAAGGAATGGTTTGTGATGTTCCAGGAATAAGAATAGGGGAAGAGGTACTTTGGGTTATGGTTGAAGTATGGAGGGAAAATAAAGAGGGGTATTTTGGAAAGTCTTAGGAGCCAAGATTGGGCTATGGATACTCTGAGTGGTACTAGAGACCGCTGTCTGGGTACTTGAGGAACTGGAGGGAATCTGCAAAACGGAAGGAGTACCAGAATGGGCAGGTTCTGGTATATTTAGGAAAGGAGGTGGTACAGAAGAGGGGATGCCGGGAGCAGGACCACTTGAATTAAAAGGTTGAGGTGATTTTACAACTCCTGTGGGAGTAGATACTAAAATTGCATCCACCTCGTGAGAAGGTACCGAGGGCTACAAGGTTGGAGGCGGGGGAGGAGGAAGGTGGTCTATAGGAGGAGTCGAAGGAGGAGGGAACAGGAGGTTATCTAAGGGATCAGGAGGGGGCAGTGAAGGAAGATGATCTATAGGATCCCACCGCCTTTCCGGTAGCTTAATTTCTTCTTTTTCTTCTTCTCTGGATGCTTTATATACTTTTATTTCCACTTCCTGTTTCTCCCTTTCTAACCAACATTTTGCAGAGCTAATCTCTTCCTCACAAGGTTCTACTCAGGTATTGACATATCTATTTAAAGCTGTACACCGCCAACTTTCTTTTGTCCCGTACCAGGGCCAATAAACAGGTCCTTCAGCAATACTCTCTTTGGGCCATATTTCTGTGCAGTACCTTATCATTTTGATTTTATCTAGATCCTTCATACCCTCATTAGTATCCCAATATACTAAAAGTTCACCTAAAGGACTACTAGGAGGTATTTCATTAAAAACTTCCATCCCTTTTCTCTTCCTGCTGGCACTTTTTCCAGCACACTGCCCCCTCTTTACCTAGCAATTGATATCCAATTACAGTTTCTTTTAAAATTTATTTATTAATTTTTATATTTATGTAAATTATTTTATTTTAAATTTTTTATCTTTCCATTTCTTTTAAATTTAATTTTTTTTATTTTTCATAAGGGATAAGTATTAGTTATTAATGAGGAAGAGAAAAAATAATTATTGTGGAAATTATAATAACGGTTACATTTAAAAGTTCGTCATTGCAAGAGACAAGACAAAAATGGCAACTTCAAGAAATGTTTGATGTGGGAAAGAAAATATATATGGTGGCTTTGGTGGGAAACAAAACAAAAAAACATGCTGACTCAAAGAAATATTTAGTGTGGGAAACAAAATAAATATGACAGCTTAACAAGGGTTTCGGAAGAAACATGTCAATTCAAATGAACATTTATTACCTATGAAAAGTGAAATGTCAAAAATAAGTCCAAAACCAAAAGTAATATCTATCCTTTTAGCTGGAAAACTAAATAATAAAGATGGCTATTTCAAGAAATGAAACAACTTACAACCACTTGCTCAACCAAATACAAAATGGCTGCTTCTCACCACGCACTTCACCAAATACAAAATGGCTCTAGCGAGCCGCTTGCCCAAAAGACAAAATGGCTACTCTGAAACAAACTACCTGCTCAACCAAATACAAAATGGCTGCAGCCAGTTACACACTCAACAGAAAACAAAATGGTCACGCTCAAACAAACTACCTGCTCACCCAAATACCAAATGAGCAGAGCCAGCCACCTGCTCAACAAAAGACAAAATGGCTACACTGAAACGAACCACCTGCTCAACCAAATGCAAAATGGCCACAGTGGGGTTTTATACTTGCTCTCCCTGAGTAGCCGCCAGAGGACTTCTGGCTGGTCCTTACCTCCAAAGCTCACTCTGCAGGGATCCCGACAGCTGATGTACAAAGGGCTTCCACCGGAGTGGCTCTGCCTCTCGAATTGTTCCCTAGCTTAGACAGGTTCTAACCTCCCCTTCAGCCCTAGCGGCTGAAAGGGCCCTTCCCCAGCCGGCGGCCCTCCTCCCCCCTGAGGGTCACCGCACCTTTGAAGTTTAGGCCCCTCCGTTACCCATGCGACCCCCTGAGGGGATCCTAGCTCAGGGTCCTGAGTCTGTCCCACCTACCACCCGCCAGTGGGATCCTAGCTCGAGGAGTCCCTAACTCCTAAGGTTGGGCACCCTCCCCTTCCCCTGTCTCAGAAAGGGCCACTCTCCGATACGATGGTTACTTTATCTGGAGGTCTCCTTATAGGAGTTTTTCTCCCACCCCTAAGGTCCTAGTTCCTCAGAGACTAGACTCCCCTGGTCTATCTCTGAGGAACAGCCCTCCAGGAGATTTGAGCTAGTGGTCAGAGCTTTTGCCCCTCACTCTGGGCACTCCGGCCCACTAACCCCCTCCACTCAGGGACAATGGCCCAAATTCCCCCTCAGAGCCTCCACTCACTGCAGGAACGAGAGCCTGAGCAGGTAAGGGCGGCTAGAGGAGGGTACTCCCCTGTCTCCCCTGCTCTAGGGGTCCCTAGGGGTACACGCACTCAACGACTGCAACACTCGCTTCCCCCACACACTCGCTTTGTGAGTCTGCACCTGCAGGCCCCGTCTCAATCACGCACATTCACTTTGCACCCCCTCACACCTTGAACCCCACTCACCCTGCTCAGAGGCAGTGTGAGCCCCGCTCCCTCTCAGAGGGCTCTCACCTTTTTGGGTGGTTGTGTCCTCTGAAGCCTTGGCTATAGGCAGCAATTCCTCCCACAGTCTGACGTAGTCCAATCCCTGGCAACCAAAGAAAAAAGGTGGCTGGACGCGTCTCCCAGGTCCACTGCTACCCTGGAACATTTTGAGACGTGGCTTAACCTGGATGAGGCCCCAAAAAGATGTTAAGAATTCGAACCAGGCCAGAGTCTGAAAAGGCAAAAGGCTCTCGTTTACTAAGAAAACTACAGAGGAGGAGAGTTTTAGGGGAGCCCAAACTCCCACGTAACAACACAAAGATAAGAATAGGCCAAACATGTTGGGTTATCCCTGAAAAAGTAGTTCCCTGAGAGTGAGAAGATCCTTAAACCAAACTGAAACCCTCATTTTGTAACCCCTCGCACATCCAGGATTGGTGGGTTTTGGATCCACGCATCGATTGGTCGTTTTCCAGTATTCTCATTGGTCCTTATTGATATTCATTCTGGACCAATCATTTTCTCAGGGCATGAAATGATTGGTCAAGTCCCCTGTCCAATCACCGCACGGCCCACTTTGACTACTGCCCCCACCAAACCCCTAGTCCTCCCCAGGACCCACAAAAAACACCCATCAACTCACCCCAAAACACAAATTCCCAACCCAGGTCCAATTGAACGCATTTAGAACCCCACTTCAAACAGCTTCCTTCTACGTATGACCATCCATTAATTTCTCCTTCAAGGGGAATTCTGATCTTCCCTACATCAACAATACTCTTCTCTTATCTAAGCAATGCATCATGAAGGAAGCTTTCTATGCTCTACAGTCCTAACTAAATGAAGCCTCGCCAAGAAAACCTCAAAACATTGCATGTGCTATCTATGGCACAGATCCTCTTCAAAATCAGGCGATGGCCAAAGCTCTAGCCAATGATGATGCGTCCCCTTTTCCCCTCTTTGTGCTGGTGTTCACAGGGGTCCCAGGATGAGGGAAAAGAGAGAATCTTGACTCCAAGTTTCAGAAGGTTGATTTATTCTTCCATGACACATATGCTATAAAAATGACATATGAGAAGAATACTAAAAGAAGGAAAGAAAGGATTTCATCTGAAAGGCTTGCAAGAAAAGGGAAAGAATGAAATGATAATAAAATCATGTCACTGACTGGACAACTGGACTGTGATTGGCCATTAATTAGAAACAGCCACACGAGACCAATCAAAGATGCACCTGTTGCATTCCACAGCAGCAGATCATTCTTGTTTACATTTTCGTTCTTGAGGCTTCTCAGGAGAAAAATCCTGGCAGAAGGATGTTTAAGAAAAGATCACGGCGCCGCCTGCTCTCAGCTGGCAGGGCACAAGGGCCTCTTGAGCCGCAGGCATCTCCTCTGCGCTCTACTTGCACTTGCTTTCTCCAGTTAAGGCAAGCAAAGCCGCTTGGCTCAGGATGTTCTTTGGGCTTCTGAAAGGCTCTGGCCACTTAGCTACAGCATGGCAAGGAAGGGAGTCTTACAAGGCTCTGCATATTTTAGAGTTTTATTGTCACTCCAGCTGAAACAAAGTATCCCCTGGCTACTTCTGCCTCTTCAGCATTCTGTCCTGCAGGTGGCCTGCTCAGACTGACAGCTTGGGGCACCTGCAGGCTCCAGTTCTGCTGCAGCCCAGCTCTTCCTCTCACAGCTGACTTATTATTGTGACAATTTGTTCATTTCTACCTAAAAGATACCTCAGAGCTTCCCTCAATTAACAATCCACTGCTCTAAGCTAAACAACCCTCTTGTATCTAAGCTACCTACATTCTATAGTCCTTAAAAGTTGCTCCCTACATGTCCTAAAGTTTGAAAAATATTCTCTTTTGGAGAAAAACACAACCGAGCTTTCGATTGAACCTGAAACCTAAGCTAAGCTAAGCTAAGCTAAGCTAAGCTAAGCTAAGCTAACCTAACGTAACCTAACCTAACCTTACCTATCCTAACACCTAAAGTGACCAATTTAGAAAACCTACTCCTATTTCCTATCTACAGCCCAGCTCCTCCTCCAACTCAGGGGATGGCTGAAACTCCGGCCGCAGATGACACATGCCCTTCTCCCTCCTCTCAGCTGGCGGGGCACGAGGCGCAGGCATCTCCTCCTCAGGCGCAGGCGTCTCCTCTCCAGTCTTCCTGCACTCCCTTGGCTGAGATGATGAGAGCAGCCAGGCTGGAGGCAGGATCGCCTGCGGTCACAAAGGGATGCTGCCCAGAGGAAAAAGGAAACAAAGAAAGGAAGCCTTACTTTCCAGGAAGGCCTGCTGACGGGCTCAAGCAGGACTCCTTGGCTACCAGAAAGACACACAAAGAGCACTGAGAAATAGCAGCGTGTCCGCCTGCGCCTTCCTGTCCTGGCAGCCGTCTGAGCCACGTGGCCCACACTCCTCCTCACGCCTTCCTGCAGGCGTCCTCAGCTGACAGGCCTTTTTGCCCCTTTGCTTTTTCTTACCTGCAGGAGTTCCTGGGCAGACCAGCGCCTGTCCTCGTCAGCCTGCAGGCAGCAGCGGAGGAAGTCGCGTAGGAGAGCCGAGTGGTGCCTGGGGTTCTGCAGTTTTGGGGGCCCGTTCCTTTCGATCAGTTCAAAAACCTACAGCACAAGGATGCAAGAGGACACTCGACCTGCTCCTTTGCTAGCCACATCATCAGCTCTATGCACAGAGCCCCCTTTCGAAGCTGCACCTTACCCTGAGACGGGTCTCCCGCTTGTAAGGAGCTTCCCCTTCCACCATTTCCAGCCCCATGATGCCCAGGGACCAGATGTCTACTTTGGGGCCGTAGGCTTCTCCTCTCACCACCTCCGGTGCCATCCAGCTGGGAGTGCCCACGCTGGAGCTGCGCCTGCCGCGCTCAGGGCTGAGCTGGGCACAGAGGCCAAAGTCAGCTGAGGAGAAAAACAAAGCCTGTCAAAGCCAGCTACCACTGGCAAAGCAGCCAAAAGGATTGCCCACTCACAGCCCGGCCAGGCCATGCTGAGTCGAGCTGAGAAAGCGGCTGAGCTCTCCTGCCACGTGCCTGGAGCCAGCGAAAGAAGAAGCCATCGGCCACTTCAACAACACCCTGAACATTCACGCACCGGCCAAGCGGAGCTCCTGGCCAAGTGGCACTCACCAAAAGGCAGCCCCACAGCACAGGCTGCAAAAGCCGCACCTGCACAGGGATACCCACCCAACTTGACAGATCCATCGGTGCCCACAAGAACATTGCAGCTTTTGATGTCTCTGTGGATGACTTGGCGGCAATGAAGGAAATCAAGTCCTTGCAGGCACTGAGAGAGAAAAAGGAGGGAGGCAAAGTTAACACGCAGGATGTCATTTCATCCTGCCAGAAAGGAAAGAGCCCAACAGGATTGACAGCTTTCCCAGGGAATTGGGAGCCAGGGCACAGCATCATGCTGCTGTCACAAAGAAGAGCTTGCTGCTTCAACACTCTTGGAAGTTTTTGCTACATTTCCAAGCCAAGGCATCTGGGCTTGCAAAAGTTCCACCGGCCATCGGTACAAAGAGCGTCACCTTTGGCTGGGAGGCGGCACGGCAACGATTGTTGGCGAAGCCCAGTGGCAGCAGAGGAGGAAGCGGCGCCTTAGACCTGTGCCAGAATCCGTTGCCACCTCGGCTGCGATGTTATCCTTGGAAGCTGAGGACAGGTCTTTCCCTTAGCTTGAAATTCTGCCACCGCCATGCTGCCTTCCAGTGGTAAGGAATGTAGGACAGACAGACAGGCTGCAGGCAAGCATTGCGAGGCAAAGCTGCCAAGAGGAAACAAGTGAAAGCAAGCCAGTGAGGCAGCACCAGCGCCACAGGTCAGACAGCATAAAAGAGTGCAAGAGCAGAGCCTAAGGAGTGCAGGGACGCCGGCAGGCAGTTCCCTTCCCACGCTCTTGCTTCTCCTCTGTGTCTTGGCGGAAGCAGCAGCAAAAGAAGGCTGAGAGCCAGAAATCGCTGCTCTCCTTAACCTCCAGCTGACAAGCAGCATCCTGGCAGGCCTGGCCAAGCACAAGCGGGATCCCTCACCTCCCGACAGACAGCGCCTATCTGTCCTTCCGCCAGGTACACCGCACAGAGCACATCAAACAAGGTGCCGCCGTCCACAAACTCCATGGCCAGCCAGAGCTGCGCATCCACCAGGTAGCTGGAAGAAGAAAAGCACGGCATGGAAAGAGAGCAATGGGCACAGCTCAGTCACCTGAGGGCCTGAGCACGACTTTTGCCACTGCTCTCCAAGCTACGTGTGCCGCAAGAGACTATTGAACAGCAGGTCAACCTCCTGCCACCCTCTGGAGACGAGCGGACAAATGGGAAAGAGCTCCGTTCTCTGCCACTGACCAAAGGGCATTGTCTCTTCTGGCTTGCACTAGCTAAAGCTGCATTGACGTGACCGTACGCCAACCTGTCTAAGTAGGTGACAATATTGGGATTCCTGTTGTCCCTCATGGCCAGGATTTCGTTGGCAGCCAGCTCCTCGGACATCCCCTCCTCAACGGACATGATCTTGATGGCCACCTGAAAGGACACGGGCGACGGTTGACTTGAGAAGACGCGCCCTGCTCGAGATCACAAGGAGCACGCAGCCAGTGCTTGTGCAATCAGGCAGCCAGCTGTGCCAAAGTGCCTTGTTCCTAGACAGCAGAGCTTAGCAGGAGCACCAAAGCCCATGCCAAATGCATTCTGCACCCTGAGCTTAGACTGTACTTGAGAGGAACAGCCTCTGTGGCAGACATGGAGCGACCAGCCAAAGCTCCAGGCAGGGCTGACAGCAGCGATAAAAGCACTGCAGAGCTGCAAAATGCCATGGTGCTGTTGGCACTTTACCTGTTGTCCGCTGCTGGTGTCAAGGGCTTTATAAACAGCTCCGAAGCCCCTAGAAAGAAAACAGCAGCAGAAAAAGGCCATTTATCCCTGGCACTGAAAGCAAGCCTAGGCAGGAGATCTCCCCAGGCTGCCTGCATGCCTTCAAAAGGGCCCGGCTGCGACGTCTCTTTTTTGGCCAACAGCACATCAGCCCGTGAGCCCTCTGCCATGCGGGCCAGGCTGTCCCAGGGAGCACTAGGGTCCGGCATGAAGACCAAGGCCCGCTGGAAATCTCCAAGGCAAGCGCCCACTTAGGTCACTTCCAAACCTAAAGGGAACTCTCTCTTTGTGAGGGTGTGCATGCATGGGTGTGTCAAGAAAGTGAGAACAATTAGAGTCAGAACACTGTCTTTGAGAATCTGACATTTCTTGGATGCCGAGGTGCTCTTTCAGGCCATAAACTTGCCGGGGCGTTTTCCAGCTCCTGCTCCTCAGCGCTGCAAGCTAGACATTGCCAGCATCAACTTGTCTTTGAGGAGCCCTTTGCATTGCTCTGACTGAGCAGCGCTGGCAGGCGACAGGAGGTCAAGCCAGAGTCTGACCGTGATTGGAGCTTGCCTGACTTCACGCTTGATATTGCAGCAGCCAAAGACCCGGCCCACACTTTTGGGAAATGACCTGACGTCACACTTACCCTCGTCCGAGTTCTTCAAACGCCGTGTATCTGCTCATTGGCTGGCCCACACTCACAATGCTCCCTGAAAGACAAAAGCAGGCCTGCTCACTTGCATGCCCAGACGCCGCTCCCTAGACCATCCCAAAGGCAGCCCCACCGCTAGCAGCTGTGGGCCCTTTTGGCTCCCTTGGCTTCCAAGTGCTGAGAGCAGCAAATGGGAGGGCCATCTTCTGCACCTTTCATCGGGTGGCCTTTGCAAGGAGGACTTCATTGCTTTCAAGCACAGCTTGATAAGCCAAAAGGATGAGCCCTTAAGAAGGGGGCCCAAAGAGGTAAGCAAGGGCCTTTGCAGCCTCTGCAGTCACACCCCCCCATCACTGGCAAGGCTTCCTAGAAGCACAAAGTGTCTGAGCCGCAGGAGGAGTAAGAAGGAGAGCCAAAAAGCAGCTGGGGCCAGAGAGCTGCCTGGGGCCTACGCACTTGCTAGGTGCCAGCCTTCTGCTCAAGCAGAAACAATCTCTGCTTTTCTCTTTGGCACAGAAGGCAGCCCAGGCAGAGCCAAGGCAGGTCCAGCCGCCCTCATAGGCAGCTGGAACTCCCTGAGCGCTGCCACGCTGCCTCAAAGCACAGCAACAGGTTCTGCAGAGGGCCCTGAGGGCCTCTGGCACCGGGGGGAACTTCTGGCGCAGCCTACACCCAGACACGCACGCAAGGCACTGCTCTGGCACACAGGAAATACAGCGGACGTACTCAGTGTCTTCAGGCCCTGCTCCTCTCTGCTCTCGGCCTGCGGGGCTGCGCTGCTGGATGAAGTGCCAGCAGCGGGGGGCCAGCTGGCTGCTGCAGGCCATGCTGCTCCGGCGGCACCAGGCTGAATTGCAGAGCGGGTGTTGAGCTGGGACAAGAAAGGATTGCCCGTCAGAAGGGTGGCTGGCACAGATGCCCAGCACAGCGCACGCCACTAGCAGGGCCTTGGGAAGATGCCCTCAGCCACCGCCAGGCCTCTCCAGCTATTGGGCCCTTTCCCATGTCCCCTTCTCAAAGGCAATGGGAAAAGAACAAAGGCTTTTTTGATCCAGCCCCTGGTGGCCGCTTCCATGCTCCATTGTTTCAACTTTTCTGCTAGACACTGGCAACAATGGAGCGATGGGCTTGTGCAGATGCACAAAGAGATCAGAGCACAGCCCCAGAGCCTCCTTGCTTTCTTCCTCCTGTGTTTTCGCGGGCAATGAAATCGCCCCGGAGGTGGCGTGCAACCGTCTGCTCAGAAACCCGGAGCATGTCCCTCCTCTGATCTGTTTCACGGATTTCCCCTCTCCATGTCAGCCTTTAGGCAGCGGCCCTTCGGAGCCGCCTTCCAGCCCTGCCCAGACCGATGCGCCCTTTCCCATGCAGAGCTGAGCAGGATTCTCCTCCCCAAACTCCGCTCTGACCGCCTGCAAGCCCAGCGCAGCCTACATTGTGCCTGAAGCTAATTAGTCCATGCAGAGGGCAGGTCCCTTCCAGGGGCCACTGCCTGCCAAATACCCCACCAGGCTGTCAGCTGCCTCTTTGGGCCGCTCTGCCCGCTGACCGCAGGCTGCCTGCACTGCCACCGGCCACAAGGGGCTGACTCCTACCCTGGCAAGAATTGAATGCTGCCTCTTGTCTATTGCCAAGAGACATTCTCGGGCCCTCTCAGCATCCCAGCCAAGTGATGCTTGAAGGTCAAAGTTGAGAAGCCATTGGCCAGGCCTCCCTGGCTTGGCTGAAGCAGCACTATGTCACGGCAGGCACACAGCCCCCAGCACCTTAAGCCGCGAGCAACAAGGCCTGCTCCAAGCAAACCTTGAAGCTTGGCACTGCAGCCAAGGCAGTGCCAAGCTCAGCTGCCACTTACCAGCTCTGCACCTTCAGGCTGTGGAGGAACAGCAGCTGGAGGCTTGGTGTTCCTTTGCTCCTCTTCAACCTCATCCTCAATGACAGAGGGAGCCAGAGGAGTTGCTGAGCCTGCTGCTGAGCCCTGCAGACAGACACAAGTGAGAGAGACGCGCAAGAGCCAATCCCTTGGCAGCTGCTTTCTCTTGGCAAGGGAAAGGACCCAGGAGAAGGGCAAATGATACACTTGGATGCAAGTGGCACTCTGAGTCAGGGAAACGCCAGGAAGAGGACTGGGGTCTTGCTCTGCTGTTCCTTGAAAGGCTCTTCCTTGGAAAATCAGCAAACAGCCAGTGCTCCCTTTGCTACTGCTGATGCCACCAGGCACTTGGCCTTTCTTTCAGCCTGCCACGCTGGCACTCCACTGCACTCTACTGCCAAAGGCCAAGCTGGCAGAAGTGCTGCACAATTCTCCCACGCCAGCAAGGTCAGAGCTTCCTTTGCCACTCACCAAAGGACAGGCTTGTCTCCAGCCACATGTCAGGTGACCTGCAGGGAGCAAGGGAAAAGTGGTGGCTTCTCCATGGCCATTTTCTTCCCAAATAACCTGGGTCAGGTTATTTGGCAAGAAAAGAGCAGAGCCAAGCAAAAGCCAGGTGATGCCAGCCCCAGGATGAACCTTTACTTACGAGTCAGCTGGGTCACGTAGAAGACAGAATAAGCCACAGAAAAGACCGTGCAAACCGCGGCACAGACTTGCCCGATCATTTTGGCAGCGCTGTGCGGGTTTGCACGCCGAATGCCACCCAAGGGAAATGGAAGAGTCCTCTCGGGGTGCAGGCCGTCTTCTGGGAACTCCTTGATCGCAAGGATCCTGCTGCAGGGAGCGAGCGGAAGAGCTGCTCTGCACAAGCAGGCCTTGCGCGCCCCGGGACAACGCTGCGCTGACAGCACTGTGACGTGGCGCCGCTCCCTTGACCTCACAATAGCAGCTGCCCTGGCTTTGTTGTGCCCAGCAAGCCCACCCTCTCTAGAGCCGAGGCAAAAGGAAGGCCTGGCAAGTTCTCCTCAGTCATAAAGCAGCAGCAAATGACCTCACAGTCCATAGGGCAGTGCTCAAGGCATCCCAGGGGAGCCCAAAACAATGAGCCAGCCCTCCTAGCGTCCAAGAAATCCAAGCAAACATGACTTTTGGTCCCAAAAGCTTGGACTAAAAGCAAGTGTGCTTCTTCTAGGTGGCATCTTACTTGGTTCTGAAACGCCTCACTTCTTCCATGCCATTTAGGGGGCAAAAGAAGCCAAGAGAATAAATGGCCAGGAGCATTGTAGGCTGCAGCTGCTTCTCGAGCACGTGGGTGCATGCTGACCTTTGCTCTGACTGGGTTTGGAGGCCGACGTCCCGTTGTGGCAGCTGGCTTAGCTCTTGACGCAAAGCTCCTCTCGTCCTGCTGGCCGTTTCTCAGGCAACTGAAAGTCTCAGCACGTCCGGAAGAGCTGTGCGCTGCGTCTTGGCTTGCCACACTTTTGTTTCGTCAGAGCTCTGGCAGCGGCCTGCGGCCCACTGCTCTGCAATGGCCTGCAGATGTCGAGCCCAAAGGAGGCCCCTTTGGAACAGGCCAAAGCTGCAGTGGGAGGGATGTTGGCCCCAGCTCCATGCTCCCTGTAAGATTCCTTGCAGAGATTTGGGCAGCCACATCCCAGTACTAATGAGATGCAGTCATTTCCTTCTCTGTCAAAATCTTGAGGCAGACCCAGGAGACATCCTAAAAGTGGAACAAAATACTGGGTGGGTATCACCGGCCGGGGGCAATGTACAAATCACAAACGGGATGGGACTGCTGTGAACATGCCTTGAGCTATCTTTGTTTTCAGCATCAGTCTCATTACATGGTTATGACAAAGGGAAGATGCCAGCATGTCACATCCCAGGCAGCAGACAAAGAACTTAATGTTACAACTTACTTTATAAGTTTTTTGACTAATCACACAAAGCAGAAGCATACTTACAGTAGTTCCATCCATCTGCTATAAGCACACGTACCTTTGGGTTAAAAAGTGTTTCCTTATTTCGAATCAAATACTGGCTTGTAAGCCTTAATACTCAATGCACAGCGCTCCATTATTAGGCTTCAGACTTCCTAATATCTTGCTAGATAACCTTTTCTACAGCTTAGGGAGTTATCCTAGACAAGCGTTAATACGCAGACCATTGTTCTATTTGTCCTTGCTTTTCTACTTTTTAAATAATTTTTCTGCTGACCTACTGCATGGCTACTGCTTAGCTCTAATCACAGTTCTGTTGTCTCTGAGGCTTGCCTTTTGCAGCTTTCCCAAAACCCTCTGATTTTGTGGATTCCCACATCAATTGACACATGTACCTCTTTTGAGTAATGTCTGCCTGCTGGAGTTTCAAAGCTTGCTACTCTCTGCGATTTGTTCTATAATATACAGGAACATGCAAACCTTGACAATCAGGGCATGCAGCAGCAACTGAGCAAGCATTATTGCTACTCAGGCCAAATTGCAACTGCAGAGCTTGAGCTCCTTGATGATGAAATTGATGAGACAAAATTGCTTGTTGCCTCCAATTAGGAACTGTTCAAGCAGCATTGGCAACAGGAGCACCAGCTACAGCGTTCTCTTCAGTGAAAACTCCTGGTAAAGAAGTGCGACTGCGAATGTGCAGTACAAAATATGGTTCAGTGCATTGCTGGATTGTATTCCACATTTCCAACGCCACCTCAAATAAAGGACGATAATCAATTTCAGATAAAACAACCTTATCTAACTTTTTGGTCAAATTTGCTACATCAGCAGAATCTGTGAGTGTTCACAGCTTGAAGGAACAACTGAAATCTGTGGTCATAGCTCACCATTCAACAGTTTGAGATGATCCTGTTTTACATTTAAACACGTCGCCAATCACCATTGACTTTCCAAGTCACTGCAGCCTTCCTGTTTTTCCATCTGTAAAAACAGTTGGTCCATCAACAGGACTTTCCATGCTCAAATGTTTCTGACCAACAGGTACTTCTTAAAAAAACTTTTACAAGCAGTGACTTGGTAAATGATAAGACACTTGTCCTGTGAAAGCAGCCATAGCCGCTAGCAACTGATGATTGTGGGCAAGACACCACTCCAAATACTAATTCTGGACAGGCAAAAGAATTGTTTCAGGATCTCAGCCTAAGAATTCAACAAGCCTTAATAATGATTTCAACAATCAGTTCAAAAAGAACCCTGTTAAAAATCTGTAGTAATTTTCGCTCTCTATTCACTATGGCAATCCTGACCGAATCGATTTAAAGGAGCAGAGGTAATATATGGCCTTATAATTGCTTTTTGCCCTTCAGGATTTGTGATCAAAATATTTTAAGTGAAATTCCACCCACTGTGGTGCCTCCCTGCCCAACCACCCCAGTGTCACTTGTTTGCACCGGCCACTGTGGTGGCCACGAGTGTCGAGACACAATTACAATATCAGCTCCCGTCTCCAGCAGACCATTCACTTTTATTTGCCGAGGTCTTGCATTCTCAGAAGTCAAGGTGCACGCCAATGGAAGTCAATGAGCTGTCACTCATTGTGCCCAGCAAACTTGAGGCGTCCCAGGAGCGTCCCGAAGCCTCCGGTGCAACGTAACCGATTTTCTCAAAAAAGGAACAATTGGAGCTAGGCAAGTCTCTTTAGGTATAGTAACTGGTGGATATTTAGTTGAAATCATAGCACAAATTTGTCCTGTGTAATCAGCATCAATTACCCCAACATGTACATTAAGTCCCATTAAGGTAGCACTAGATCTTCCAATTAGAAGAGCACTGAGACCTTTACCAATTGGTCCCCCTGCTTGCAAAGGTACTTCAACAGCATCATGAGTATTAATAGTTAGTGTGTCTGCGGTGGGTATATCAATCCCTGCTGAGCCAATTGCTGCCCCTGAGTATTGTTCACAAATGGACAACTTTGCAGTGCTGGGAGGGCCTGTGGTTGCTGGGGCATTTGTGTCCACACATGCCCCCACGCGTTCTTTATGTGGTTTCCTGTAACAATTGTCCGTTTGCATGATATTTAGATTGACATTGTTTGGCAAAGTGACCATTCTTACCACATCTATTACAAGTAAGATTCATTTTAGACTTCACTTTCTGTTCAACATTTTTTGGAGACTGTGATCGTAAATGACCTTGTTCCCCACAGGAATGGTATTTTGGCAGAGGCCTTAGAGCTGCTGCTAATGCAGTCATTTTATGTTGAACTGTGCTGACTTTTGAACATGCTGTAACCATCTCAGGGACAGAGGGATCTCCTGGCAGCGCTTCAATCATTTTCCTGCAATCTTCCTTTGAGTTTTCTATGGCTAATTGTTTACATAGAATCTCCCTTAATTTTTCATCCTCTGCCTGTTTTTCAATTGCTGCAGCCATTTTTCCCACAACTTGCAGAAAAGGCTCTTTAAGACCTTGTTTTATAGTGACATATCTTGGTTTTGGAGCTGCCATTTCCATTCTCTTAGTCATAGCACTCATGCCTAATTGTTGAGCCTGTGTTAAAACCAGGGGATCCCACCGTGCCTGTAAATCTGGATTAGGAAAAGGCCCTTGACCAAGGAAAACATCATCTCCTACAGCATGACGAGGGTCCTGCTGAGGTAGTTGCATAATTTTTAAAGCTGTTTGTTCAGCTCATTGCCTCCAATTGTCTTCAAATGCTCCATACGGCACTGGTTGAAACAAAACTCTAGCCAAATGCATAGTATCATAAGGAGACAGCAAATCTGTATTAACAATACTAATTAAGTGCATTACTTCTGCAGAATTAATACCAAATTTAGCTACTTGAGTCTGAAGATCCTGCACAACCTTCCATGCAAAAACCTCATGACTATCGTTTTGTCCTGAATTAGGAACTGCTTTAAACACAGGAAAAGCCATTTTATCATTAGCAACATCTATATCAACAGCATCTGAGCCCTTTGGTGGCCCTATGCTCTCCACTAAATCCCAGTCTCCTATTTCCACTGCTTTTCTTTTAACATATTCTCAACACCAAAAAGAATGACAAACTGTTACATTACAATAACATGATCAGAAGGCAGAGCTTTTGAAACACCAAGCTTATGTCTATGACCAGTTTTACCAAGCTTATTTCGACTACCACTTCTACCAAGCTTTTCTCTATCACCAGTTTTGCAGCAAACAGAAGTATGCATTAATTCAGACCTTTTCAACCCTGTCATTTCCTCATTGTCACTATCAGAGTCAGAAGATAAAGGAGGAGAAAGAGCTAATATTTCCATGTGTTCGTGCAGTTCAGGATCACGAAGCAAGCAGCGGATGGCTCAGTTTGCTTCTTTTTTAAGGTCATCTTAGCCAGCCCCTGTGCCAAGGACTCAGAGTCAGATTTAACATTAAGTTCAGCTAATTGCTCTATGGGTGAGGGGTACGTGGATTTAAAGCTTCTTGCAGACAAACACAGAGAAGCCTTATCAACCTGTTGCCCTCTTCCCATAGCAACAGACCCAGAAACAATGTCTGCAGAAAAAATCCCAGCAGAACTCTCAGGCTGAGCTTCTCCCCTCCGTTGCTCCCTAGCAACTTCCAGTTCCTCCTCCAATTCCCTTTCTACCTCCTCCAAGTCTTTTTTGTCCAGCTCTGCTTTCCACTCCTTTAAGGTGTTATAAAGCAACCTCCAAGTAGGAGATAAATCTGCACTTGCTTTATCCCCATTCTGAATTACTTCCCAGAGTTTTTCTCCAACTTCTTTCCAAGCTCTAACACTAAAAGCAGTAGTTCCATCAGTCTTAACATTTTGAGACTTTGCCCATATTAAAATACTACGCAGAGCATAGTCCCTTCCTTTAACTCCTTTTCTTTTTGAGAAAGTTTTCCATGTAGATAAAACAATCTCTTCTTCGCTTCTTAAATTATTTCCCATTCTTCCCAGTGCCTCACCTTCTTTCCAGGTGTCTGAATCAGGTCCGCACTGGCAGCTGAACCCCGCTGCTCTCAGCTTCGCTGGGCTCCAACCTCACTGCCCCTGGCCCGGCACTTCCGTTCACGTCAGGCAGCACCAAATGTCACCGTTAGGCTGGACGTGACATACACACCTGATCAGGGTCCAAGAAGAAAAAAGATTCTTATTCTGCGTGTTCTGCGGTTTATATACCCTTAACGAAGCGTCAAGCCCCTCGATAGGCAGGGAAGGTATTTTTGTTGTTCTGACCTCTTGAGAACATCTTGTCAGTATTTCTCCTGCTTTTCTAGCTCAGAGTACATCACCAATGTCAGTCCTTTTAAAGTGTCTCATAGAGCAATGTTTTTGGGGCCTTCCATTTTAATTGGCACAGCAAGCAGGGTACTCTTGAGGTGACATGGGACTTTTATACAGCAAGAAATGCTCATGACATAATAAGGGAGAAAATTAAGTTTTCATTCAAAGCTGCTGTTTCCTGGCAGAAAAGAAATGGAATCCCATGCAGAAGCTGATCTGAACTGCTCTCTACTGACAGACTTGCTAGAAGCGTCTATAGAAAGCTTGTCCAGCCCTCAAGAGAGATGGGGACTGAGGGAAACTGGCACAATCCCCAGTTACTTGTGGAAAAAACATGATCTTGGGTAGAAGAAAATTAAACATTCCCAGTAAAGGACCATGCCTGGTATCCATATGCATGGAGGTTTGACTCAGAGAGCTGAATGTTGCCTAACAGCTGGAAAAGGAGCTGAATCAATTGCAAATTGCCTCAGAGCCTGAAACAATAGGCGGCCAGAGGCCAGAGCAGGAACTGAATGCCGGGATGAAGGCAGCCCCCAAAACAAGGGAAACCAGTGAAACAGGCTGGTCCAAAGCCAAAGAGCTTTAGAGTTGCAATTTAACACTGCTGGGGAAGGCCTGGAAGCAGCCTTTTCCAGACTCCAGCAACAGCCAGGCCTCCCTGACTGCAACCTCAGCCCCGCAGCCCTCGGCAGGGCTTGAATGCCTCAAAGCCCAACCCCAGCCCTCAGCCTAAACTCCGCCCGCCCCTCAAAAACACAGAGGCGGGACAGCCCAAAGGCGATGGCACCTTCCTCCGCTCCTTGCAGGAGAGCTTCCACTCTGCAAAGCCAATCTTCTTCCCTCCTTCTCATCCCCAGCCCTGCCTGCCGATAAAGAAGGAATTCACCAGTGTCCAGTAGTTGTACCACAGTCTGCAAGAAAAATGGTTGAATTGCGTGGGAAAATTAGCAATGATCCCAAAGAAAGTGAAATGGAGCATGTTTGGGGAACTTTGCTATTGCAGGGGGAATTAAATCAATCTTTTGGAGAAGGAAGCACATGGTGAAAAGCCCTGGTCTTTTGTCTGGCGAACAACCTATGGTGTGACAAGTTTGGACCCCTTGGAGAGGGGAGCATAGGTGAGAACCCCCAAGCAATGCATGAGGAACGGCTGGTGCCCCATCCACCTCCTTCTGTGTTATTGTCATTTATTTCAAAATGTAAGGATCAAGGCTGAGAAAAGAAAATCTTGGCACCACCTCCACCAAGTGAGTTGGGAGAGGGTGGTGAATTCAAATACCCAAGAGGCTCTCTGGAAAGAAAATGGGGAATAAATGGAGACTCAGTTTCCGTGTATTCTTAATGAACCTTTGCAAACCGCTCCTTGTGTTCCTCCTTCTGGCAGCCGTGGGCATTGAGCCTTGTCTGCCTCCAGAGGCTGGAGGCTGAAATGCTGCCGCTAGAGAATCTGCGACCCTTAGGAGAAAATGCTGTTACTGTGGTGCAAGTTTGTTGTTTTGGTGTCACTAATAACCCTGAATGTTCAAGGAAATCCTCACCAGTTAGGAGACTGGGTGTATGTCCAGATCTGGAATCGAGAGCCACTTAAGCAGAGGTGGAAAGGACTTTTGATCCCATGGCCATGAGATTTACAGCTAAATTACACATAATTTACCTAAATTATGTGATTCAAGCTTGCTCTGGACACACGGAATTGTATTGGACAGTACAGGAAATGTGACTCCGCTGCAGATAAAGCTGCAATGCAACGTTTTCAAAGTGAAAACCATTAAATGGTTTCTCCTTCTGCTCATTTCCAGAGCAATGTCCCTAGCATGGCAGCATGGCTGTTTGTTCCTGAATTAGTCAAGCATGCTAGCAGGACCTTGTACCTAATGACTACAATAGCAAGTACGACTTTGAGTGCCAGAGGGTGGAAGAAAGCAAAGGGAGCCATGTCCTTTTCCCTAAGGACCTCTCTAACGTCACACACAGACAACAAATACTACCTGAGCCTGGGAAAAGAAATTTTGCTTTCTGCACTTCAGTCCAAATTTGCAAACCAGAAAGCAACAGAATGTGTAGATCCAACAAAAACCCTATGTTATCTAAAACTGAAATGCTCAGAAGGCTGGTTGGCTACTCTAACTTGAGTTCGCCTACATGGTGCTAAGCATCCTCATCTGTATTCTTACAGTACTGGTAAATTTAAATAAGATAACTCTTGCCAAGCAAAGTTTTTATAGATTGTTCCTTTCTTGATGTCTTGTAAATTTCTTTTTACAGACTTTTAATGTTGGTTTGATTAAAGCATCCCCAGACTTTCTGTTGCAGAGAACACAAAAGAATACCAAGTGGATAGTTCCTCTGTATGAAGTAGGTCCAAGTGGGACTGAGTTTTCTTCTTTGAGAGGTGTTTCATGGAAAGATGAAGTGGTGACAGGTCTGAAGAACTGCCGTTCTTCACTGCACGGAGTGTTTAGGTGTTTTCATCTTGCTAAGTTTTAAGACATTGATGTTCATATGTTTTATAGAAGAAGTCTGTTGCAAGAAATCTTGCGAAATTTTTGTATTTTCTCTCAGGTTGCCACAGTGGGTGGGGAAGATGACTCCCTCAACTTATCTAAGGAAAATTTTAGGAAAATTTTTAAACTTCTTGCCATCTCCTGAGAGCAAAGTTCAAGTTTCTCTAGCAAGGCAAGTATGTGTATTAATGGTAGGTGATGTGCAGAGCACAATTGTGCTGAAAAAGGCACGTGGAACTGTTGGTGGCCCCTGGAAGCAGGGAGAAAAGGGGCTGACAGAGGAGCAGAGGTGGCAGCTGGAAAGCTGTCTCCAGCTGTAGACAAAGAAGGCAGAAATGGTTAAACTGACAAAAGACAAGAAAGATTTTGGGTTGGAGAACCACGGAAGGGTTAGGTAAAGTCAGGAAAGGTATTTGGTCTGAAGCCAGTACCTTGACTGAAATTAGACCCTAATCATGTGTGTGTATGTCACATCCGACCTAACAGTAGCAGCACCTTCCCCTGGTGCCCTTCACCAAACACAAGAGTCCAAAGAAAAGGCTTCATGGGCCATCAGCCTGGAGGAGACCTTCTGGAGGGGCCGGGCACAGGTCTCCTGTGGGAGCAACAGAGTCGCTCTTCCAGCTGGATGGAGGGTGCCAAGCCTCCTGGTACAAATCAATAAAATAACTGGGTTGAGTGGCTTCAGATGGTAACCTACATTGGTTACCATCTATGAAACATGAATTACAACCAAAATGGGGGACTGGTAGTACAAGAGGAAAGTGGGGGCAAGGTTGAGGGCTGTCAGAAAATGGGCTAAGATAGAATCCAGGGCGGCATGGCCAGTGCGACCCTGGCAAGGGGACAGAAAAGGAGGGGAGATGGCAGATGGCTGGTGGCTCGCCTATGCTCTTGAGCAGGTTCCATCTCCCATCCTGTCTTTCTCAAGGATAGTGGGTCCAGGAAAGTGGGGGTGGAACACAAAAACTGGGAAAGGAAGTCTGTTAAAATTTGCGCAACTGAAATTTAAATTTCAATGGTATGCAAATATACCGTCAGTTACCACCAAACATCTCAAAGCGAATGATTTTCAATACTCACTGTATCGAACATATATTGAAAGGAAAAACAGGAGTCCATGGGAGAGGATAAAGTCCAAGGGACAATCTTCTAGGCCATAGCCCCAGGAAGTCCCTTAGCAGGCCCACAGGCCTCCCAGTGGCTCACACAGATCCAAACTGCACAAGTTTTCACTCCCTCATGTTGGCCTCAGTTCCCGCGGCAGAACTTGCCTTCCCGCTGGACACTCACCTGTGCCCAAGCCTGTGCAGAAGCTCGGCTCCCTCCCCCTCTGCCCACAGCCACAGCATCATCCCCAGCAGTGACACCACTGCTCTGCTCCATTTTGCCCTACTCTGCTCCTCTAGTCACAGCTGCAAGCCTGTATCTCCACACGAGGTTGTGGCCTGGAGGCAATGAGGGAAGAAGACCTTTGCACGCTTCCAAACCGTGCCACAAAACCATCCATGGGTCTTCCCACATAGAAGAAAGACCTGACTTTTCAGAAGCAAATTTAGAGCTTATTCACCGGGTGAGAAGAAAGAGAAGATTCCAGCACAGGGAAGGTTTTATTTATTAGAGAATTTATTTTGACTATCACTCTAAAAAAACTACAAACTGTGAGCTATAAACGAGTAACTTCAAACCATTAGCTATAAACAACAAACTTCAAACTACAATCTATAACTACAAACTACAAACTCCTAAAAACAGCAGTGGCCTCTTCCAGGGCTAGTATCTTCTTTCAGCCATAATCTGCTGCGTTGCCATGATCAGAGGCGTCAGGTCGGAGGTCGGCTTGGCTGATGTCACAAATGGATGCTGCCCAAAGAGAAAAAGAAGACATGAACTTCTGCTTTCCTCACAGGCTGAAACAGGCTTTCTCTGGCGACCAGAAAGATACAGAAAGCAGAAAGGAGGGCATTCTGGGCACCTCTCTCTCCACATTCAGGACCTTGCTAGATGAGGCAACCATGGCTCCCAATCCCACAAATCCATTAATCCAGCTGCCTTCAGCCTAAGGAGATTTGCTCTAGATGACCTTGAAAGGCTCCTTCCAAGGCATCCCAGGCCAGGATTCTCCTTTGTTCTCCCTTGAAAAGCCCCCAGACTGGAGATTCTTAGGAGCAGGGCCCATCAGACGCCTTGGACTTGAGCAGATGAGGAGCCCCTGGCAGCAGTCAGCTGGCGCAGCCTGCAGCCGCTTTGCCCTTTACCTGCAGAAGTTCCTGGGCAGACCAGCGCCTGTCCTCGTCCCTCTCCAGGCAGCAGTGCAGAAAGTCCCGCAACCATGCGGACTGTTGCCTGGGCTTCTGCAGCTTTGGCCTGGCCCCGCTGCTGATCAGCTGCTGAACCTAGAGGAGAAGGAAATGCCACACTCTACCTGTCTCCTTCCCACCCCAAACTGCTCACACAGACCCCACTGGATGGGCTCCATTCTCCAGTGGCACTTTACTCCCTGACAGGCTGGGTGATAACTTTGCTGCCCCTACTGAAAGAACCCAAAGCCAGAGCCAGCCCTAGCCAGTCCAATATGCAAAGGCTCTTGCCTTCAGCCCTGATTTCACTGGCTGATGGAATTAGGAGCAACTGCATCAGCAAAAGCACACTTGGCTTCTCTGAGCACTGACACCAGCTCCACAGGCCACTTGGAAGATGGACTTCCGTCTCACTCTACTCTTTCCAAGGATTATTCCATAAAATGCAGCTCAGCACTGCTCACTGCTGCCTTAGGCAAAGCTTGCGTCAAGGAAAAGGCATCACGATTTTTTGTGCTGTTTCTGCACTGAAATGGCAAGGGGATGATCTGGACAAGGAGCACGAGAGAATATGCAGCCTGGAACCTCTCCTTTTCTGGTGTTAGCAAGCTTCCCAGGCAGAAGAATGGGAGCAGATTTGGTTCCAGTGACAGCAGTATCTGAGAGCAGTTGCAGCGCACCGTGCGGGAGGTTTTCATCCGGTAAGGAGGCGCTCCTTCCACCATCTCGATCCCCACAATGCCAAAGGACCAGATGTCCACTTTGGGGCCATAGAGCTTCCTGGTGAAGATTTCGGGCGCCATCCAGTAAGTGGTCCCAACAGCTGATCTCCGTCTGCTCTGTTCAGCGGTGAGCTGAGCAGCAAGGCCAAAATCAGCTGAGGAGAAAAAACAAGCCAGCGTGAATGAGGAAAGCAAACCAAAGAACTCCCCAGAGTAGCAATGTCCAAGTAGGCAGCGTGGAACCCAGCTGCCATAAAGGGGCCATGCTGCCATTCCTCAGGCCTGCAGCCGAGGAAATCCGGAACTGGCCACTTAGCAAAAGCCCCCAGTTTCAGGCAGTGGCTTTTAGTGCCCTGAAGCTATTAGACTGTAAGTGCCTTGCTTGGGAAGGGACACACACACACAACCCAAAGCCACTCCTGAGCCCTTGTTCCCAGCAACACCTCCCTGCCCCTTGTGGCTGTGCTCTGCGCTTGCAGCAGGGCAGCCTGCACTGCCACAGGCACCACTGCAGGGAACCGGCAGCCACCCAAAGGCAGCCCCACACCGCAACCTGCCACGGCTGAGCCTGGCCAACAGCACCCACCCAACTTGACAGATCCGTCCAGACCCAGGAGAATGTTGTGGCTTTTGACGTCTCGGTGGATGACTTGCTTGGAGTGAAGGAAATCCAGGCCTTGCAGGCACTGCGAGAGGAAAAAGAAACACCAGCCTAAGTGGATTTCATGCCACAAGAAGGGACGTGGCACATCTGCAACACTGCAACATTCCTGGGGGATGCTGAGCCATGGCAGGACAGGCTGCTGGCAAGGGCAAGAGCTTGCTGCTCCAACACGAGCACAGCAGGGCCTCTCTAAGTGAGGCTGTGTTTGCTTCTGGAAGAGAAAGGGCAATTGTTCCTCCAGCCAGTGCCCTGCAAACACAAACTGAAGGAGCACTGCTGCAGTGGCTGTGTGCTCTCTCCAGCCAGACAACAGGGGATGCTTTTGCAAACACCACTTTGGGTGTAAGGCTCTCCCTTTGAGGCTGAGCTCTCTGAGAGTCCGCTGAGGATCTCTTTGTCTTTGCCACTTGTTCGACATTGCACCACCAGCACCTCTGCCCTTCTGGGGAAGGAATGCAGCACACACAGGCTCCAGGCAAGTGTTTAGAGAGGCAAATGCAAAGACACTAGAAGAAGGGCAGGGACACTGGCAGGAACTTCAGATGCTCTTGCTACTGCCAGTCATAAGAGAAAGGCAGAAAGGAGGCTCAGAAGATGAAATCTTTCTTCTCCTTATCACCCATGTGGAAGGACCATCCTGACCAAGGCATGGGAAGCACAAACGCCATCCCTTACCTCCCGAGAGACAGCTGCTATCTCTCCTTCTGCCATACGAGTCTCCCTGATGACATCGTGTAAGGAACCTCCATCCATATATTCCATCACGAGCCAGAGTTCCTCGTCCAGCAGGTAGCTGAAAGGAGGAAACAACAGCCTGGAGATGAATGCGTGCACTTACACCACCGGATTGATTCTGGTTTCTGTGTCTCTCTCCGAGGAAGACAGGAAGAAGTGAGGAATCATTCACTGCGCTCTACAGACCTTGGAATCTAGACGGTCTAAAAGACTGCTTGGTATCCACACCAAGGCAACAGGCCAAGGGAAACACAATCTAGAGAGCGTTGTCAGCACTTCAGATCCATGGGGAAACAATCAAAGCCCAAACCCAACAAAACAATGTGGAGAGAGGACAGGAACTTTGAGGCTGCTGGCTCAGTAAGATGGGCCCAAGTCCAGTCTTTCAAAGTGCCCTTCAAACTCAGCATGCCAGGAAAAATTAATGCAGCTCCAATGCAATCTCCTCCCAAGATGCTGTAGATCAGCCCAGAAACAGGAAATAACAGCTCCATCCTCTGCCAGCAACCAAAGGAGTGGTGGAACCTCTGGCTTGCAGGATGTGAATGACCTTTCCTGGCAGAACTGCAGAACCACTCACCTGTCTAGATAGTTCACAAGGTTGGCGTGCTTATTGCCACGCATGACCTGGATTTCATTCAGGCACAGTTCACTGCCGCTCTCTTGCCCGAGACTAATTTTCTTTATGGCCACCTAAAACCACATAGAAAACCATGAAGCAAAGAAGTCTGTGGCACAGGACCACAAGGGCAACATGGAGACAGTGATTATGGGATGATAGTGCTGGGCTGGGCCCAGCTGCCTTGTGACTGGACATCAGACCGCATGCTTGGGCACCTCCCAGGACACAGAGCCACATTCCCTTTGCCTGGTAAACCTGGGAGAAACACCGTCTAAGCTCTCCACCTCAAAGCTCTAACAACACTCACTGTGCCCAGGGCCAGTCTTCTTCCAGGTCTTCCCCCGGGTCTCATTGCCACTTTCATTCACACACTCCTTGCAAGCAGGAAGCCATTTGGTGCCAGCAAAAATGAAGCAAAACTGCTGCGAAGCCTTTGGCACTTCTAGGGGGCTTGATCATTACTCCAGCAACCACTGGCATGCTCCCTTGCACAACCACAAAGCAAACTCTTACAGACATGGCAGATGAGATGCTGCCTAAAAACATCCTGAGAGCTATTCCCCCTAGGAAATACAAACCTACATTCTTAGCACAAAATATGCCGTCATGATGAAAACATCATTAAGGACACCTGCACAAAACACAATCCTAGCACTGCCTCACTTCAGGAATTTTCATTTCACTCCACTAAAATCCTTTCCTTCACACTACTGACCTTTGCAATTACTGCCCGACTGTAAAAAGAAATAATCCATGCCTTGATCTTCTAGGGATGTACACCAGGCTGCGAACAGGGCTTAGGCCCTTGAGAGACTCCTTGCAGACCTCTCTCTCTAAGCACAGTTCCCAGGGCAGCACTGCAGGTGGCTACAGAACTACCAGCACGATTCCCATGTGTTAGCTAACAGCCAGAAATGAGAATTCAGGAACGCTGCAGCCCCAAAGAGCAGTGCCATGCTCTGAGACACCACCTGGGCACTAAGAGCCAGCCAGCGTGTCTCCTGTGACAGACAGCGCCTGGCCTCCTTGCATTCCCCGGGGCAGCTGAGAAGGACAAAATCTGTCCCCACTGTATTTGGCAGGCAGACACTGCTCTGCACTTCACTGGCCTTTGCAGCAAAGCTCTGCTGGCCACCCAAAGCTCAGCCACAGCTCACAGCACAGGCGAGGGCACTCGACAGCTGCCGAAGCTGTGGTGCTGCGTGACACTTACCTCTTCTCCTGTGGCAGCCTCCACTGCCATGCACACCGTGCCGAAACCCCTAGAAACAAAAAGGCAGCGGAGAAAGAAGAAGTCCTTTAGTCCCTGCAAGTGCAGTCCAATGGGAAAAAAGTCCTGGGACAAACACTAAATGGAACACGACAGCTTCTCATCTGGGTCTTTTCCCCCTTTTTCTCTTTCTCTATCTGTGCATGTGTGAGATATTTCCAGGAACTTGCTGGTTGGCCCTCTCACACCTCTCCATGGAGTCCCTGCCAAACTCAAGCACCAGCACTCAGGCCTTCTGAGAAGCCTGAAGCCATGCAACAGCCATTGGAGGAAAGCCTCTAGACACAGATCCCTTTATCCCTTTTTCAGCTTGCAAGGAAATGAGTGCCCAGCCACAGCTGCAGCCACAGCCAGAGCAGGGAAAGGCTTCCATCGCTGCACGCACAAATGGAGAAGTCCTCAAAACACAGGACCCCTCAACTGCTGTGTTCTGAGTCCTGAGTCTGTGGCAGCTGCTTCTCTTTGGTGCACCAGACACAGGGAGGACTCTACTTTTCTGAGGACTTCTTGTACGTTTGGCTTCTCACAGAGAAAATGTTGCAAATCAGCCCCATTTCCAGTCAGCAGGGCCTAAACCCCACAGGATCCACCAAGGGGTCTGCCATCAGGCAGATGATGCCTTTTCCTCGAGAGGGCATTGGCACCGGGCATTGCTCTGAAGCTTTGTCTTTTGCCACCTCAGCTAGAAAAGAGAGCTGCTTCTTCCATTTTTGCTCTTGGCTTCTGGACTAGGTGGTGGTCATCCTGACCACTGAACCTTGTTTTCAGCAAAATACTGGAAAGAAATGTTACCCGGAGCTGTTCCCTGACAGCTGTCAGCTGCTAACTTGACCTTGGAGGACAGGAAGTTTCTCCTCCTTTCATTCCCACACATTCTGTATTCTTCTGAGACAGGCAAAAATGGTTTCTCCTACAAAAAGCGGCAAACAGGCGCAACACTTTTGAGGGACAGGAGCTCTGCCAGGTGCTGCTCTTTGCCGCAGAAAAGACATTGCCAGCATCCAGGTGTCTTTGCCGTGCCTTCGCACCACAGCTATAAATGCTGACCCGTACTGAGAGATCATCAGGCATCATCTTAACGCAGTGTCTGAACAGCTTTGGAGCTTGCTTGAAATCGCTCTGGGGAGATGTGACACCAGCAAAATGCACGGGCCCTCCTTTAGAAGAAGGAACTATGGCTGCACTTACCCTTTGCCAATAGTTTCCAGTTCTGTGTATTCAGCCTCAGGATCTCCCTGGCTCACCAGCATCTCTGTGAAAATCCCAAGGAAAGATGCTCACTTCAAAAGACATGTCACTCTGCAGCAGATCAGAAAGGCAGCCCCACGCTCCAGGACACTGGGCCCTTTCAACTCAGGCAGTCGGGAAACAACAACACCACCGCACCAGCACCACCTCCAAAACAACTGCAGCCAGACAAGCAGCCCTGCAGCACAGATGGCCTGCACAAAACTAAAAGTCCAAACTAACATCTAAGCACATGCAGAAAGAGGCAGAGGAGACGGGATCAGAAAACTGTAAGCATGGGAGGTGATTGCTGTCTAGAAATTTAAAGGGCAGCAGGAAATACAAAACCTTTCTGTTCTTGGCAATGAACATGCTGTGACATTCAACAAACGATTTAATCTTTGCAAACATCAAAGGCATCCTGTCTTCTGGAATCAATTGTTATCAACAGCTGCCCTTTCGAGAACAGGAAGAATAGTGCAAAGTACTTCCAGCAGTAGCACAGTCTCCAGCTTTAAGCAGGGCTTTGCCTAAACAATGGCCTGCTGCCTTTCAGGAGCAGCAGCTCATGTTCCAGCCTACTGTTTTGGGCCTTAGGAATGAGGTTGCTCAGCCTTTAGGACAGGCTGAGTTCTGAAGATGACCTTGGCCATGCCCCACAGGAGCTCCTTGAGGCCTCCTCATTTGCTGGGTGACAGCCTCCTGCTCAGCCAGAAACAATCTCTGGTTTGCCTTTTGCCTCCAGGGAAGCTCAAGCAAAGCCAAACCAGGCTGAGCTTCTCTCAGAGGCAGCAGCAACAGCCCGGTGACCCCTCACCACCTCAAAGCACAACAGCAGGTCCTGCGTGGAGGCCTCAGGACGCGGCACTCAGCTGAGGAGCAACAGGAGGCGGGACAGCTCATGCCCACACACGCACACACAAGGCACTGCTCCAGCACACAAGGATCACAAAGGACGTACTCAGCATGGCCAGGCACCTGTCCTCTGTCCCCTCTCCCAGCTGCTCTCTGCTGCCAGAAGAGCTGGTCGTGCTCCAGATGCACGAGCTGCTCATCCTCGACTTGCCAGCCTGGGGACTGGAGGCTTCTTCAGAGCCCTCTGCTGCAGCTCGTGCAGGTGCCAGGACAGAGGAGGTGGAGCTCTGGGACAAGAAATGAAGGAGGGTCACAAATGTGCCTGGCAGAGATGCCCCTCCCATCCCATTCCAAATGCAAGGCCCTAGGAAGATGCTGCTGGCCACATCCAGGGCTCTTCACCTCTCAGCTTTTGCAGCCTGCTTCTCCAGCTCAAGGCCTAAGATCCAAAGGCTGCTTTTACAGGAGGGACAAAATGACACCACAGACACTGCTAAGCAAAGCAGGCACTTACTGATGTTGTTTGCTCTGGCCCTGGGCTGACAGCAGGGGCAGCTTCATTGGCACCTTCCTCCTCGTCAGCCTCGTCCTCGGCTACAGAGGCAGCTGGAGCAGGTGCTGACGCTGCCCTTCTGCTCTGTGGACACACAGCAGCATGAGGAACAGGAAAGAACCTGTCAATCAGAACCTTACCTATATTCACCTACAGACCCTGCTGCACCTCAGCTCTTCCTTTAGCTACTGACAGCTGCTCTCTGCAGAGGGCCAGCTCCCTCCTGGCAACAGTGTCTCCTCATATCCCGCAAGCTTCTGAATTGCACCTTTGCACTGCTCCCTTCACCGGGGACAGGAAGCCTGCACAGCCACTGGGCACCAAGGGCTTCACTTGTACCCCAGGAGCATCCAAAGACATCCTAATGCTGCCTCTTGTCTCTTGCTAAGGCAAATTCAAAGCCCCTTTTACAACAGTAGGAAGGGGATGCCTAAACTTCTACCTTCCACACCCCTTTTGCAGGCCTCACTGCCTGGGGGAAGGGCTGGAAAGATTCCAGCCCTCAGCATCTTCAGCCAGGCATGGGAGGTGCTGTCGGATCAGAAACTTGCAGCTATGCTTTGCTCCAGCCACAGGTCTACCCACAGCTGCCACTTACTGATGCTGGATGCTCAGGCCCTGCAGTGGCAGCAGGTGCAGTTTGCGGGGCATCTTCCGCCCCTTCGGCTTCTTCTCCAGGAAGACACGCAGCTACAGGAGGCTCCAAGGTTGGTTTTGGGCTCTGCAGACAGACAGCAGCATGAGGGACACGTCACCTTCTTTTTATGCAGCTCTAGACCCAGATGCACTAAGGAGAAATCATCTGCAGGGAAATGGGATTCTGAGTTGCTCAAACTCAAGTAAAATGGGCCAATGAGATGGGACTGCACTCTCTTGTACAGGAGAAATTCCATCATGGCCTAAAGCACTCAGCAGCCCCACTTCAGCTGCTTCAAAGCTCTGGAAAGGAACTGGACAGAACAGCCCGCGATCCCCCTGCTGCTTCTGAGGCTGCAAAGAGCCTGGACTGTACTTTCATTCATCCAGCCAGGCTGGCCCTGGACTGCAACAGACCCAGCTCACAGCGTGCTCCACAATTGTCAAATGTTACCAACACCAGAGGCTCCTTTGCCACTCACCCAAAGAGTGGATTCTCTCCAGACATGGGTGATGTGACCTGCAACACACAAGGGAAAAAGAACCAGGTGCTGTAAGAAAACTGCCTGTGCTGGGCAAGCCCACCAAAAAGTCAACCCAAAGACAGAGCATTGTGCTTTCACTACATCACTCCAGCAGCAACCCTTGTGGCACACAGCAAGCAAGACAGCAGCACAAAATACTGCCTGGTGTCTACCGTTTGTCCTCTCTGGCCACTCAACCCATAGAAACCTGAGATTGAGAAAGTCCCAGGGGTTCAGTCATTGCTTCTGCCCCAGCCCACCCAGCAGCACCTACTGTACTTCAGTTTTCTCAAGTCATTGCTCGCAGCAATTGCCATCAGCTTACTGAAAACCTTTCCCCAGAGAGGCTACAGGTCCCCTTAGCCATGCTGGCAGTTCTATCGTGACACTGCACAGGAACAGCTCCTGTGTTCAGGAGCATACAAGAACTCCTCTGAAATGTCTATCTCTGAGGCCTTTTCCAAGTGCATTCTGTGTTTTCATCACAGAACGAATGGCTCTGTAAGTGCACAGGAGTGTCAAGTTCTACAGGCACATGCTGGGATGAGGGAATGCACACAGGAAGACTTGAACTGAGGCACTTTCCCTCAGTCCTGGAGAGCAGTGCACAGCATTTACAAGGACTCCTGCCAAGCTCTCCCAGTCTTCCCATCTTGGAAGTTGTCTTGCTTGAGCCAGCAAACTGAGGAGACTCCAGACTCCATTGCCACAGGCTATAGCACGGCAGGAGCGGAACCCCTGCAGGCTACATTGCAAATGCTGCCCACGCCCCACTGGCTAGAGACACCCCCTTCTCAGCTGCAGCTGTGGGCAGTGGCTTTACCCAGCTAAAGGCCTCTTTGTGGCATTTGGGTTTCCATATGCTGCACTGAACAAAGACGTCTACTTACGTGCCAGGTGGGTGAAAAAGTACCCAGAATAAGCCACGGAAAAAGCCGTGACAGCTGCAGCACACACTCCCTCCATGGCTCGAGCAGCGCTGCTCAAGTCTGTGCCAGACAACGCCTGTTGGAGAAAATGAAAAAATTCCGAGTCCTGCTGGCAGAGACCTCGTCGATGCGCAGGTTCTGCCTGCAGTGAGCGTGCCACAGAGCTGCTCTGCACACTGAGCCCTTCCGGGCCTCGGCACAGCAACTTTGCCTGACAACGCTGCGATGCGGCTGCTGACATCACAAGAGCAGTGCCCTAGGCTGCTTTGTGAGCTCATGCACAGAACCAGACCTTCTCTACAGCTAATGCCAACAAAAGCCTGCAAAGTTCTCCTCTGCTACAAGACAACACAAAAAGCCCTCCTGGTCCATAACCTCTTGCTCAAGGCATCAAAGAGTAAAAGCACACTAAGCCCCTGTAGCCCACGCTGTGAGAAGCTGAGCACTGAGAAGGGACCAGGATGTGAGGAACCACTTTAGTGCTCTCTGGCCACTATTGCTTCTGAGCAAAATCCAGAAGGCTGCTTCCAGCTGGACCTTCCTTAGTTCTAGAAAGCAGCAAACAAGGACAAGCACTACTTCAATTACATTTAGAGCTTTCCTCTATGTAGAGTGTAAAGCTCAGTTTGAATAATGAAGGAGACTTCAATTTGAGGCCATGGGAAAACCTTTTTTTGTTAGGGTGAGCCAGAGCTCCCACCAATGGTCCTCTTGTTCAATTATTCAAATTATTACGAGAAAGTTCTGGTTTCTCTGCATGACCTCTGGGTAATTTTTGCTGCATTAATTGTAATATTCCAAATCACTCTTTCCTGTTGGATCCATTCTTCAAACCCCACAGGGACCCCTTCCTTTTTGGGAATGTATAATTATCCCTACAGACCCTGGACTCCGGCTTTATCTGCTTCATTCTTTGTACCGTGCACGCTGATTAGTTTGTTGTTTTGCTATTTCATGAAAGTTTCTTTTCTAAACAACTGGATCAAGCAGTCTTACTCATTAAAGTCGCCAGAGCCAGTTCCCAGGGAAGGCACTGGCCAACTATCCAGTCTAGGACCAGAGGGCTTCCCCTCTTGTTATGAATATGAACGAGGCCAAACTTTCTCTGGAGAAAGAGGTTCTCGTTTATTAAAATAGCTGCAAGGAATGGGGTACCTAGGATAAGCCCGAGCATCCACACAGCCAGCCAAAACCAGAACAGTGTGCTATCCCCAAGTGCACTGGGTTCTCCCCAGAAAACACGTTTCCCAAAAGAAAAACCCCAACCCAACCAAAATTCCCTGATTTATAGTTGCCTTTGAGTCCAGGATTGGTCCATTTTGGATCTGCATGGTCACTGGTCCTTTTCTAGGCTTCCCATTGCTCTTTAATGGCATTCATTCTGGACCAATTGTTTCTGTAGGGCTTCAAATTATTAGTCACATCTTCTATCCAATCCCTCTTTGACCTTGCCTTGCCCTGCCAGACTGCCCTTCCACCAAACCCTGGACGTTTCTCCTAGAACATTCTAATAACCACCCCCCGCCCCCTCTTAACATAATCCAATTAATATAACATAATTAATACAATATAATTGAACTATACACTAATTTAACATAACTTAACTTTTACTTACAACATCTCCCTCCTCTAAAACTTTTTTGGGCTTTAGCCTGCATCAACCTCTTCACAGTCTCTTGACACTTATTTAATTAGTTTTTCACCAGTCCTTTAATCAGTGCTTTAACATGTTCCTCTTCAATCGTGTATAGTGGTCTCAACGTCTGGTAAATCTGGTTCATAAACTCCATATCTTCTCCTTTAATCAGTTTCTTTTCCGAACCGATCCATTTTTCTTTCATAGGGTATTCCCCCAATAATTTCTGTTTAAAAGTTCCCTATATTTTCCAGTAGCCAATACACTTTGCCCTCCTCTATACAGGTTGGTAACGGTAAAGGTGGATACAATTGGGGCTTGGATTCGACTGTGTTCTGAGGACGGCAGTGCGAGACTCTCCTGCATACAGAGGATGATAGCATTTTTCACACTCTTGTATCTCCCCTTTATTGATGCTGATAGGTAGGAGGATCAAGAGAACTGGGCGTCTGTTACAGGCTACTCTCTCATTCACTGATCCCGTCCGCAGAGGATCAGTGAATCTTTTTGGCAAGAGTATATCCTGATCTAGTCTTGCCCCCGCTGTCTTCTCTTTCCTTACTACTGTGATGTTCTTACCGGTTACTGTTGCAGGATCTACTTCCCCTTTTGTATCAACCTGTTCTTTCTTTCTTTTAGGGCCAGATTGCTCTGTGCATGGGATAATGCTCTATCCCTTCTCAGATCACAGGATCTGTAACAGGGAATACCAGAGATTAAAACATGTTCTTGATAATTCATATAATCTCATTCCCATATATAAATACCATTTCCTTAAGTTAAAAGAATGTTAAAAACTTCTCAATTCAATATCTTTTAATAAATCAAACAGAGTTCTTATAACTTCTAGCTTATGTGGTTCTTATGGTGTTCCTGATGTCTTCTTTAATATATGTGTAGTGGGAGATCATCCCTCAGGAGCAGCAAAACCGGCCCTTTTACTCTGGTGACATGTGTCCATCCTCCTTCTTGCATCCTTGTGGCTGATTCTGTGATGAGTAAAACTTGAAAAGGACCTTCCCATTTTGGAGTTAGTGGTTGTTCTTTCCACGTCTTTATTAACACCCAGTCACCAGGCTGGAATTTGTGGATTTTAAAATCAATAGGAGTAGTTTGAGGAAGGTATCCCTTGTTCCTTAACTCCTCTAAAGTGGAGGTTATAGTCTTTATATATTCTCACGCCTAATTCTCCTTCTCCATCTTGCATTACCTGCAGTAGTTAGGAAAGGTAAGCCAAACATCATCTCCTATGGAGAAATCCCTATATCTGCCCTTGGGTTAGTCCTTATTCTCGATAATGCCAGAGGGAGACATCTTAACCAATTCGTTTTTGTTTCTTCTGGTAATTTTGTGGGAGTTATCCTAAGAGTCTGGTTCATTTTCTCTACTCTTCCGGAACTTTGAGGTCTCCATGGGGTATGAAATCTCCAGATGATATTTAAGGCCTCCGTTATTTGTTGTAATATTTTGGCAGTTGTAATATTTTGGCAGGACCTCTATCAGAGTCAAAAGTATTAATCATTCCATATTGGGGTACGATTTGTTCTAAAAAGATTTTACTTACAGTCTCGGCCGTTGTGTTTGTGGTTGGGTATGCCTCCACCCAATGAGCTAGATGATCTATTATCACCAGTAAATACTTCTATCTCTGTACTTGTGGTAATTCTGTAAAGTTTATCTGTACACATTGAAATGGCCTTTTGGCTAATTCTCTACCTCCTTGAGGTAATTTTCTCATTACTTTGCTATTTATCTTCTGACAGACCATGCACTCTCCAGTTATGATCTTGGCAATTTCCCACACCCCGATAAGTTCTCATAAAGTGATCGTGTACAGCTTGAGTGCCCCAATGGGTTGGGGCATGTAGGTCCCCTAATATCTTTCTGGTTAATGCCTTGTTTAAGACTTGTCTACCGTCTGGCATGCTCCATTCTCTTTTTCTGTTTTGGACTGCACCATGTTTTAGTAATTCCTCTTGTCCTTTTTCATTAAATTTTCTTGATCTTCCTCATTCCCATCTCCTACTCCATTTAACCTGAAGATCTTTTCCGAATCCTCTAGAGCGGCCTTTTTTGCAGTTACGTCAGCCAAGTTCTTCCCTTTTATTTCTCTAGTGTGGCCTTTTTGATGTCCCTTTATATGTACCACTGCAATTTCTTTTGGTCCTTCCAAGGCTTCTAACACTGCCTTTATGAGGCCTTCATGAATTAGGGTTTTCCCTTTGAGTGGACAAATCCTCTCTCTGCCCAAATCTTCCCAAAAGTAGGTACTACCCCATAGGCACATTTAGAGTCAGTGAATATGGTACCACTCCTTTGACCAAGCCATTTTAGCCCTTTTAATCATGCATATAGTTCACAGCATTGTGCAGACCGACTACTGGGGAGCTTTCCTTTTCCTATGACTGTCATCATATGTCCATTTACAAGAGCATACCCTGATACTCGCTTGTCATCTTCTACCCGTGATGAACCAACTATAAACAGTATGTCTCCTTCAGGTAAAGGTAGTTCTAATAAATCTTCTCTAACTTTTACCTGCAAATCTATGATTTCAAGGCAGTTGTGATTTCTCACAACTGGGTTTGGATTTGGTGCTGGTGATGATAGTATTCCTTTCATTCGGTCAGCAGCTAATCTCGTATATCCTTTCCCAATTATATGGCCTAGATCCTTTACTTCTGGTTCCACAAATTGTAACTTTCTTTTAGATACTTGTAACCCCTTTTCCCCTAGGACATTCAGTAAATTAACAGTTGTTGTTTGTACCTCTTCTTTCTGTAGTGGGAGATCATCCCTCAGGAGCAGATAACGCCCCAGAAATTAACAGATCATCTACATACTGTAGGATTTGAGATCCTTTTTCAGGTATACACTCTTTCATTAGTTCTTCCTGGGTTTGACCCAATAGCTTTGGTGACTCTGTGAATCCCTGAGGCAATCTTGTCCATTGGAATTGTTGTTTTCTCCCGGTTTCCTCCTCTTCCCATTCAAACGCGAACCATTTTCTACTTTCTTTCTCAAGCGGTCAGGACCAAAATGCATCTTTTACATCTATAACACTAAACCATTCATGTCTCCATGGTACTTTGCTCAAAAAATTATAGGCGTTGGCTGGATACTACTGGATATCGAGGAACAGTTTGCCTATTTACTTCTTGTAAATCTTGGACTAATCGGTAGGTGCCATCGGGTTTCTTTATGGGTCATATTGGGGTGTTATGTGGAGACATGCATGGTTCTAAAATTTGTCTTTAAATAAGTCTTTAATTACAGGTGTTAGTCCCTGTGTTCCATTCTATGGAAATTGGACATTGTTTAACACTTATTGAGGGAATGTCAGGTTTCATTTTGATTTCTATGGCTGGAATTTCCAACAGTCCATGACCCCCTCCTTCTGCCCGCACTCTCGGATCTATCTCTCTCTCATCTTCTACTTTAAAAACCATCATTTTCACTACCATACATTTTCCTTCAGGGACTACCCCTATTCTTAAGTGCGCTTGTAAATCCCGGCCTAAGAGCTCAGAGTCTAATTCAGGTATATACAGCAGGTCAGCACAGCCTTCTCTGAAATTCCTTTTATAGGTACTTCTTCAATAATGGGTACTTCAAAAGGCTTATTCTCAGCACCTTTAACTTTACAGGTTTGGTTCCTTAATTTGCATCCCTTGGCAATCTTTGACATACTTGAACAATCTGCTCCAGTATCCACTAAAAACTCCATTTCCTCATTCTGGGGGCCAATTTCTATGTTGACCAGGGGCTCCTTTTGATGTCCAATATCATCCCTCAGAGCATAGAGCCCCTGACACCCCTAGTCCTCTCCTTTCAGCCTTCTGCCTAAGGTGTCTTGTTCCTGAGCAATAGCCTCATCCATCTTTCTTTTGATGCAGAAATTTCTGGTGTGTCCTTTCTTACCACAATAAAAGCATATGATTTCTGCCCAAGGTGGTCTTCTCTTGGGCCAAGGGCACTTATTATCTCTGGCTCACACCTTCTACTTGGCTGATCTTTAAACCCACTTCTTCTTGGACCTATGAACTCCCTTTTTCCATCTCCCAGTGACTCACTAGCCTCAAATCTAGCACTCTCTCTAGCTACTGCTACCATCATTTTTGCTTTTGTCCAGGTCTTCTCCTCATCCCTCTTTAGATGTACTTTTTGCCCCTCTCTCTCTTAACGCGTTCGTTCCTTTTTCCTGCCAATCATCTAACTTTTCCAATTTCCTTCGTATATCCACCCAGGCCTTAGCTACCAATTGAATTTTAACTAAAACTTGTCCCACTGGACTATCTGGATCCACACTTGAGTATAACTGAAAGTTTCTTTTCAATCTTTCTAACCAGGCTCTGGGTGATTCATCTCGCTCCTGTTGACTATCAAATGCCAATCTTGCCTTAATCATTCTAGGGACTGCCTCTCTTATCCCTCTTACAATTAATGTCCTATATTGCCTCATGCTCGCTCTTCCCTCTTCCTGGTTAGGATCCCAGTTAGATGGGTTAATAGGCATTTTATCGTCCCCTCCAGGACCCCCCTCTATTTTCTCTTTCCCAAGCTCTCATAGCTGTGGTACGAATCATTTGTATTTCTTCGGAAGAGAAGAATATTTCTAGGATAGGTCTTCATTCCTCCCACGTCAAGATGTTAGGCCCTAAGAATTGGCCTAACTGTTGGGAGATGCCTATTGGGACTTCTAAGAAAGTTTTAATTTCTTTCTTAAATTTTCTAACTTCAGAGGCAGTCAGTGGTGCGTTCACAAAGCCAATACTTCCCCTGCTTCCTCCCATAGGCACTTCCCTTAGAGGAAACAACTTTGCAATTCTCCCACATTCTTCTTGAATTTCCTTGCTTGGAACCTGGTATGATATTGATGGCTTGCTACATGCTCATCTGGTTCAATTCACTTCTTTTCCTCTATATCTTTACAACAACAGGCCCTTTTCACTCCCTGACCTTTTGTTCTCAAACTTTCCTCCTGCTTTTGACTCTCAGTATGTTTGGCTATAGGGGACAAATAAAAAGGAATGTTTTGTGATGTTCCAGGAATAAGAATAGGGGAAGAGGTACTTTGGGTTATGGTTGAAGTATGGAGGGAAAATAAAGAGGGGTATTTTGGAAAGTCTTAGGAGCCAAGATTGGGCTATGGATACTCTGAGTGGTACTAGAGACCGCTGTCTGGGTACTTGAGGAACTGGAGGGAATCTGCAAAACGGAAGGAGTACCAGAATGGGCAGGTTCTGGTATATTTAGGAAAGGAGGTGGTACAGAAGAGGGGATGCCGGGAGCAGGACCACTTGAATTAAAAGGTTGAGGTGATTTTACAACTCCTGTGGGAGTAGATACTAAAATTGCATCCACCTCGTGAGAGGGTACCGAGGGCTACAAGGTTGGAGGCGGGGGAGGAGGAAGGTGGTCTATAGGAGGAGTCGAAGGAGGAGGGAACAGGAGGTTATCTAAGGGATCAGGAGGGGGCAGTGAAGGAAGATGATCTATAGGATCCCACCGCCTTTCCGGTAGCTTAATTTCTTCTTTTTCTTCTTCTCTGGATGCTTTATATACTTTTATTTCCACTTCCTGTTTCTCCCTTTCTAACCAACATTTTGCAGAGCTAATCTCTTCCTCACAAGGTTCTACTCAGGTATTGACATATCTATTTAAAGCTGTACATCGCCAACTTTCGTTTGTCCCGTACCAGGGCCAATAAACAGGTCCTTCAGCAATACTCTCTTTGGGCCATATTTCTGTGCAGTACCTTATCATTTTGATTTTATCTAGATCCTTCATACCCTCATTAGTATCCCAATATACTAAAAGTTCACCTAAAGGACTACTAGGAGGTATTTTCTTAAAAACTTCCATCCCTTTTCTCTTCCTGCTGGCACTTTTTCCAGCACACTGCCCCCTCTTTACCTAGCAATTGATATCCAATTACAGTTTCTTTTAAAATTTATTTATTAATTTTTATATTTATGTAAATTATTTTATTTTAAATTTTTTATCTTTCCATTTCTTTTAAATTTAATTTTTTTTTATTTTTCATAAGGGATAAGTATTAGTTATTAATGAGGAAGAGAAAAAATAATTATTGTGGAAATTATAATAACGGTTACATTTAAAAGTTCGTCATTGCAAGAGACAAGACAAAAATGGCAACTTCAAGAAATGTTTGATGTGGGAAAGAAAATATATATGGTGGCTTTGGTGGGAAACAAAACAAAAAAACATGCTGACTCAAAGAAATATTTAGTGTGGGAAACAAAATAAATATGACAGCTTAACAAGGGTTTCGGAAGAAACATGTCAATTCAAATGAACATTTATTACCTATGAAAAGTGAAATGTCAAAAATAAGTCCAAAACCAAAAGTAATATCTATCCTTTTAGCTGGAAAACTAAATAATAATAATGGCTATTTCAAGAAATGAAACAACTTACAACCACTTGCTCAACCAAATACAAAATGGCTGCTTCTCACCACGCACTTCACCAAATACAAAATGGCTCTAGCGAGCCGCTTGCCCAAAAGACAAAATGGCTACTCTGAAACAAACTACCTGCTCAACCAAATACAAAATGGCTGCAGCCAGTTACACACTCAACAGAAAACAAAATGGTCGTGCTCAAACAAACTACCTGCTCACCCAAATACCAAATGAGCAGAGCCAGCCACCTGCTCAACATAAGACAAAATGGCTACACTGAAACGAACCACCTGCTCAACCAAATGCAAAATGGCCACAGTGGGGTTTTATACTTGCTCTCCCTGAGTAGCCGCCAGAGGACTTCAGGCTGGTCCTCACCTCCAAAGCTCACTCTGCAGGGATCCCGACAGCTGATGTACAAAGGGCTTCCACCGGAGTGGCTCTGCCTCTTGAATTGTTCCCTAGCTTAGACAGGTTCTAACCTCCCCTTCAGCCCTAGCGGCTGAAAGGGCCCTTCCCCAGCCGGCGGCCCTCCTCCCCCCTGAGGGTCACCGCACCTTTGAAGTTTAGGCCCCTCCGTTACCCATGCGACCCCCTGAGGGGATCCTAGCTCAGGGTCCTGAGTCTGTCCCACCTACGACCCGCCAGTGGGATCCTAGCTCGAGGAGTCCCTAACTCCTAAGGTTGGGCACCCTCCCCTTCCCCTGTCTCAGAAAGGGCCACTCTCCGATACGATGGTTACTTTATCTGGAGGTCTCCTTATAGGAGTTTTTCTCCCACCCCTAAGGTCCTAGTTCCTCAGAGACTAGACTCCCCTGGTCTATCTCTGAGGAACAGCCCTCCAGGAGATTTGAGCTAGTGGTCAGAGCTTTTGCCCCTCACTCTGGGCACTCCGGCCCACTAACCCCCTCCACTCAGGGACAATGGCCCAAATTCCCCCTCAGAGCCTCCACTCACTGCAGGAACGAGAGCCTGAGCAGGTAAGGGCGGCTAGAGGAGGGTACTCCCCTGTCTCCCCTGCTCTAGGGGTCCCTAGGGGTACACGCACTCAACGACTGCAACACTCGCTTCCCCCACACACTCGCTTCGGGAGTCTGCACCTGCAGGCCCCGTCTCAATCACGCACATTCACTTTGCACCCCCTTACATCTTGAACCCCACTCACCCTGCTCAGAGGCAGTGTGAGCCCCGCTCCCTCTCAGAGGGCTCTCACCTTTTTGGGTGGTTGTGTCCTCTGAAGCCTTGGCTATAGGCAGCAATTCCTCCCACAGTCTGACCTAGTCCAATCCCTGGCAACCGAAGAAAAAAGGTGGCTGGACGCGTCTCCCAGGTCCACTGCTACCCTGGAACATTTTGAGACGTGGCTTAACCTGGATGAGGCCCCAAAAAGATGTTATGAATTCGAACCAGGCCAGAGTCTGAAAAGGCAAAAGGCTCTCGTTTACTAAGAAAACTACAGAGGAGGAGAGTTTTAGGGGAGCCCAAACTCCCACGTAACAACACAAAGATAAGAATAGGCCAAAACATGTTGGGTTATCCCTGAAAAAGTAGTTCCCTGAGAGTGAGAAGATCCTTAAACCAAACTGAAACCCTCATTTTGTAACCCCTCGCACATCCAGGATTGGTGGGTTTTGGATCCACGCATCGATTGGTCGTTTTCCAGTATTCTCATTGGTCCTTATTGATATTCATTCTGGACCAATCATTTTCTCAGGGCATCAAATGATTGGTCAAGTCCCCTGTCCAATCACCGCACGCCCCACTTTGACTACTGCCCCCACCAAACCCTGGTCCTCCCCAGGACCCACAAAAAACACCCATCAACTCACCCCAAAACGCAAATTCCCAACCCAGGTCCAATTGAACGCATTTAGAACCCCACTTCAAACAGCTTCCTTCTACGTATGACCATCCATTAATTTCTCCTTCAAGGGGAATTCTGATCTTCCCTACATCAACAATACTCTTCTCTTATCTAAGCAATGCATCATGAAGGAAGCTTTCTATGCTCTACAGTCCTAACTAAATGAAGCCTCGCCAAGAAAACCTCAAAACATTGCATGTGCTATCTATGGCACAGCTCCTCTTCAAAATCAGGCGATGGCCAAAGCTCTAGCCAATGATGATGCGTCCCCTTTTCCCCTCTTTGTGCTGGTGTTCACAGGGGTCCCAGGATGAGGGAAAAGAGAGAATCTTGACTCCAAGTTTCAGAAGGTTGATTTATTCTTCCATGACACATATGCTATAAAAATGACATATGAGAAGAATACTCAAAGAAGGAAAGAAAGGATTTCATCGGAAAGGCTTGCAAGAAAAGGGAAAGAATGAAATGATAATAAAATCATGTCACTGACTGGACAACTGGACTGTGATTGGCCATTAATTAGAAACAGCCACACGAGACCAATCAAAGATGCACCTGTTGCATTCCACAGCAGCAGATCATTCTTGTTTACATTTTCGTTCTTGAGGCTTCTCAGGAGAAAAATCCTGGCAGAGGGATGTTTCAGAAAAGATCATGGCGCCGCCTGCTCTCAGCTGGCAGGGCACAAGGGCCTCTTGAGCCGCAGGCATCTCCTCTGCGCTCTACTTGCACTTGCTTTCCCCAGTTAAGGCAAGCAAAGCCGCTTGGCTCAGGATGTTCTTTGGGCTTCTGAAAGGCTCTGGCCACTTAGCTACAGCATGGCAAGGAAGGGAGTCTTACAAGGCTCTGCATATTTTAGAGTTTTATTGTCACTCCAGCTGAAACAAAGTATCCCCTGGCTACTTCTGCCTCTTCAGCATTCTGTCCTGCAGGTGGCCTGCTCAGGCTGACAGCTTGGGGCGCCTGCAGGCTCCAGTTCTGCTGCAGCCCAGCTCTTCCTCTCACAGCTGACTTCCCATTGTGACAATTTGTTCATTTCTACCTAAAAGATACCTCAGAGTTTCCCTCAATTAACAATCCACTGCTCTAAGCTAAACAACCCTCTAGTATCTAAGCTACCTACGTACTATAGTCCTTAAAAGTTGCTCCCTACATGTCCTAAAGATTGGAAAATATTCTCTTTTGGAGAAAAACACAACCGAGCTTTCGATTGAACCTGAAACCTAAGCTAAGCTAAGCTAACCTAAACTAATCTAACCTAACCTAACCTTACCTTACCTATCCTAACACCTAAAGTGACCCATTTAGAAAACCTACTCCTATTTCCTATCTACAGCCCAGCTCCTCCTCCAACTCAGGGGATGGCTGAAACTCCGGCCGCAGATGACACATGCCCTTCTCCCTCCTCTCAGCTGGCGGGGCACGAGGCGCAGGCATCTCCTCCTCAGGCGCAGGCGTCTCCTCTCCAGTCTTCCTGCACTCCCTTGGCTGAGATGATGAGAGCAGCCAGGCTGGAGGCAGGATCGCCTGCGGTCACAAAGGGATGCTGCCCAGAGGAAAAAGGAAACAAAGAAAGGAAGCCTTACTTTCCAGGAAGGCCTGCTGACGGGCTCAAGCAGGACTCCTTGGCTACCAGAAAGACACACCAAGAGCACCGAGGAATAGCAGCGTGTCCGCCTGCGCCTTCCTGTCCTGGCAGCCGTCTGAGCCACGTGGCCCACACTCCTCCTCACGCCTTCCTGCAGGCGTCCTCAGCTGACAGGCCTTTTTGCCCCTTTGCTTTTTCTTACCTGCAGGAGTTCCTGGGCAGACCAGCGCCTGTCCTCGTCAGCCTGCAGGCAGCAGCGGAGGAAGTCGCGTAGGAGAGCCGAGTGGTGCCTGGGGTTCTGCAGTTTTGGGGGCCCGTTCCTTTCGATCAGTTCAAAAACCTACAGCACATGGATGCAAGAGGACACTCGACCTGCTCCTTTGCTAGCCACATCATCAGCTCTCTGTGCACAGAGCCCCCTTTCGAAGCTGCACCTTACCCTGAGACAGGTCTCCCGCTCGTAAGGAGCTTCCCCTTCCACCATTTCCAGCCCCATGATGCCCAGGGACCAGATGTCTACTTTGGGGCCGTAGGCTTCTCCTCTCACCACCTCCGGTGCCATCCAGCTGGGAGTGCCCACGCTGGAGCTGCGCCTGCTGCACTCAGGGCTGAGCTGGGCACAGAGGCCAAAGTCAGCTGAGGAGAAAAACAAAGCCTGTCAAAGCCAGCTACCACTGGCAAAGCAGCCAAAAGGATTGCCCGCTCACAGCCCGGCCAGGCCATGCTGAGTCAAGCTGAGAAAGCGGCTGAGCTCTCCTGCCACGTGCCTGGAGCCAGCGAAAGAAGAAGCCATCGGCCACTTCAACAACACCCTGAGCATTCACGCACCGGCCAAGCGGAGCTCCTGGCCAAGTGGCACTCACCAAAAGGCAGCCCCACAGCACAGGCTGCAAAAGCTGCACCTGCACAGGGATACCCACCCAACTTGACGGATCCATCAGTGCCCACAAGAACATTGCAGCTTTTGATGTCTCTGTGGATGACTTGGCGGCAATGAAGGAAATCAAGTCCTTGCAGGCACTGAGAGAGAAAAAGGAGGGATGCAAAGTTAACACGCAGCATGTCATTTCATCCTACCGGAAAGGAAAGAGCCCAACAGGATTGACAGCTTTCCCAGGGAGTTGGGAGCCAGGGCACAGCATCATGCTGCTGTCACAAAGAAGAGCTTGCTGCTTCAACACTCTTGGAAGTTTTTGCTAGATTTCTAAGACAAGGCATCTGGGCTTGCAAAAGTTCCACCGGCCATCGGTACAAAGCGCGTCACCATTGCCTGGGAGGTGGCACGGCAACGATTGTTGGCGAAGCCCAGTGGCAGTAGAGGAGGAAGCGGCGCCTTAGACCTGTGCCAGAATCCGTTGCCACTTGGGCTGCGATGTTATCCTTGGAAGCTGAGGACAGCTTTTTCCCTTAGCTTGAAATTCTGCCACCGCCATGCTGCCTTCCAGTGGTAAGGAATGTAGGACAGACAGGCTGCAGGCAAGCATTGCGAGGCAAAGCTGCCAAGAGGAAACAAGTGAAAGCAAGCCAGTGAGGCAGCACCAGCGCCACAGGTCAGACAGCATAAAAGAGTGCAAGAGCAGAGCCTAAGGAGTGCAGGGACGGCGGCAGGCAGTTCCCTTCCCATGCTCTTTCTTCTCCTCTGTGTCTAGGTAGAAGCAGCAGCAAAAGAAGGCTGAGAGCCAGAAATCGCTGCTCTCCTTATCCTCCAGCTGACAAGCAGCATCCTGGCAGGCCTGGCCAAGCACAAGCGGGATCCCTCACCTCCCGACAGACAGCGCCTATCTGTCCTTCCGCCAGGTACACCGCACAGAGCACATCAAACAAGGTGCCGCCGTCCACAAACTCCATGGCCAGCCAGAGCTGCGCATCCACCAGGTAGCTGGAAGAAGAAAAGCACGGCGTGGAAAGAGAGCAATGGGCACAGCTCAGTCACCCGAGGGCCTGAGCACGACTTTTGCCACTGCTCTCCAAGCTACGTGTGCCGCAAGAGACTATTGAACAGCAGGTCAACCTCCTGCCACCCTCTGGACACGAGCGGAGAAATGGGAAAGAGCTCCGTTCTCTGCCACTGACCAAAGGGCATTGTCTCTTCTGGCTTGCACTAGCTAAAGCTGCATTGACGTGACCGTACGCCAACCTGTCTAAGTAGGTGACAATATTGGGATTCCTGTTGTCCCTCATGGCCAGGATTTCATTGGCAGCCAGCTCCTCGGACATCCCCTCCTCAACGGACATGATCTTGATGGCCACCTGAAAGGACACGGGCGACGGTTGACTTGAGAAGACACGCCCTGCTCGAGATCACAAGGAGCATGCAGCCAGTGCTTGAGCAATCAGGCAGCCAGCTGTGCCAAAGTGCCTTGTTCCTAGACAGCAGAGCTTAGCAGGAGCACCAAAGCCCATGCCAAATGCATTCTGCACCCTGAGCTTAGACTGTACTTGAGAGGAACAGCCTCTGTGGCAGACATGGAGCGGCCAGCCAAAGCTCCAGGCAGGGCTGACAGCAGCGATAAAAGCGCTGCAGAGCTGCAAAATGCCATGGTGCTGTTGGCACTTTACCTGTTGTCCGCTGCTGGTGTCAAGGGCTTTATAAACAGCTCCGAAGCCCCTAGAAAGAAAACAGCAGCAGAAAAAACCATTTATCCCTGGCACTGAAAGCAAGCCTAGGCAGGAGATCTCCCCAGGCTGCCTGCATGCCTTCAAAAGGGCCCGGCTGCGGCGTCTCTTTTTTGGCCAACAGCACATCAGCCCGTGAGCCCTCTGCCATGCGGGCCAGGCTGTCCCAGGGAGCACTAGGGTCCGGCATGAAGACCAAGGCCCGCTGGAAATCTCCAAGGCAGGCGCCCACTTAGGTCACTTCCAAACCCAAAGGGAACTCTCTCTTTGTGAGGGTGTGCATGCATGTGTGTGTCAAGAAAGTGAGAACAATTAGAGTCAGAACACTGTCTTTGAGAATCTGACATTTCTTGGATGCCGAGGTGCTCTTTCAGGCCATAAAGTTGCTGGAGCAGGGCGTTTTCCAGCTCCTGCTCCTCAGCGCTGCAAGCTAGACATTGCCAGCATCAACTTGTCTTTGAGGAGCCCTTTGCATTGCACTGACTGAGCAGCGCTGGCAGGCGACAGGAGGTCAAGCCAGAGTCTGACCGTGATTGGAGCTTGCCTGACTTCACGCTTGATATTTCAGCAGCCAAAGACCCTGCCCACACTTTTGGGAAATGACCTGACGTCACACTTACCCTCGTCCGAGTTCTTCAAACGCCGTGTATCTGCTCATTGGCTGGCCCACACTCACAATGCTCCCTGAAAGACAAAAGCAGGCCTGCTCACTTGCATGCACAGACGCCGCTCCCTAGACCATCCCAAAGGCAGCCCCACCGCCAGCAGCTGTGGGCCCTTTTGGCTCCCTTGGCTTCCAAGTGCTGAGAGCAGCAAATGGGAGGGCCATCTTCTGCACCTTTCATCGGGTGGCCTTTGCAAGGAGGACTTCATTGCTTTCAAGCACAGCTTGATAAGCCAAAAGGATGAGCCCTTAAGAAGGGGGCCCTAAGAGGTAAGCAAGGGCCTTTGCAGCCTCTGCAGTCACACCCCCCCATCACTGGCAAGGCTACCTAGAAGCAAAAATTGTCTGAGCCGCAGGAGGAGTAAGAAGGAGAGCCAAAAAACAGCTGGGGCCAGAGAGCTGCCTGGGGCCTACGCACTTGCTAGGTGCCAGCCTTCTGCTCAAGCAGAAACAATCTCTGCTTTTCTCTTTGGCACAGAAGGCAGCCCAGGCAGAGCCAAGGCAGGCCCAGCCGCCCTCACAGGCAGCAGGAACTCCCTGAGCGCTGCCGCGCTGCATCAAAGCACAGCAACAGGTTCTGCAGAGGGCCCTGAGGACCTCTGGCACCGGGGGGAACTTCTGGCGCAGCCTACACCCAGACACGCACGCAAGGCACTGCTCTGGCACACAGGAAATACAGCGGACGTACTCAGTGTCTTCAGGCACTGCTCCTCTCTGCTCTCGGCCTGCGGGGCTGCGCTGCTGGATGAAGTGCCAGCAGCGGGGGGCCAGCTGGCTGCTGCAGGCCATGCTGCTCCGGCGGCACCAGGCTGAATTGCAGAGCGGGTGTTGAGCTGGGACAAGAAAGGATTGCCCGTCAGAAGGGTGGCTGGCACAGATGCCCAGCACAGCGCACGCCACTAGCAGGGCCTTGGGAAGATGCCCTCAGCCACCGCCAGGTCTCTCCCGCTATTGGGCCCTTTTCCCATGTCCCCTTCTCAAAGGCAATGGGAAAAGAACAAAGGCTATTTTGATCCAGCCCCTGGTGGCCGCTTCCATGCTCCATTGTTTCAACTTTTCTGCTAGACACTGGCAACAATGGAGCGATGGGCTTGTGCAGATGCACAAAGAGATCAGAGCACAGCCCCAGAGCCTCCTTCCTTTCTTCCTCCTGTGTTTTCGCGGGCAATGAAATCGCCCCGGAGGTGGCGTGCAACCGTCTGCTCAGAAGCCCGGAGCATGTCCCTCCTCTGATCTGTTTCACGGATTTCCCCTCTCCATGTCAGCCTTTAGGCAGCGGCCCTTCGGAGCCGCCTTCCAGCCCTGCCCAGACCCACGCGCGCTTTCCCATGCAGAGCTGAGCAGGATTCTCCTCCCCAAACTCCGCTCTGACCGCCTGCAAGCCCAGCGCAGCCTACATTGTGCCTGAAGCTAATTAGTCCATGCAGAGGGCAGGTCCCTTCCAGGGGCCACTGCCTGCCAAATACCCCGCCAGGCTGTCAGCTGTCTCTTTGGGCCGCTCTGCCCGCTGACCGCAGGCAGCCTGCACTGCCACCGGCCACAAGGGGCTGACTCCTACCCTGGCAAGAATTGAATGCTGCCTCTTGTCTATTGCCAAGAGACATTCTCGGGCCCTCTCAGCATCCCAGCCAAGTGATGCTTGAAGGTCAAAGTTGAGAAGCCATTGGCCAGGCCTCCCTGGCTTGGCTGAAGCAGCACTACGTCACGGCAGGCACACAGCCCCCAGCACCTTAAGCCGCGAGCAACAAGGCCTGCTCCAAGCAAACCTTGAAGCTTGGCCCTGCAGCCAAGGCAGTGCCAAGCTCAGCTGCCACTTACTGGCTCTGCACCTTCAGCCTGTGGAGGAACAGCAGCTGGAGGCTTGGTGTTCCTTTGCTCCTCTTCAGCCTCGTCCTCAATGACAGAGGGAGCCAGAGGAGCCGCTGAGCCTGCTGCTGAGCCCTGCAGACAGACACAAGTGAGAGAGACAGGCGAGAGCCAATCCCTTGGCAGCTGCTTTCTCTTGGCAAGGGAAAGGACCCAGGAGAAGGGCAAATGATACACTTGGATGCAAGTGGCACTCTGAGTCAGGGAAACACCAGGAAGAGGGCTGAATCAGGTGCTAGTCCGTCTTGCTGTGCATTTCAGCTTCCCTGCTGCCTAGAAGAAGCAAGACCCCTGGAGCTGTCCCATTTGCCATTCATCTCTTGAAAGGCTCTTCCTTGGAAAATCAGCAAACAGCTCCCTTTGCTACTGCTGATGCCACCAGGCACTTGGCCTTTCTTGCAGCCTGCCACGCTGGCACTCCACTGCACTCTACTGCCAAAGGCCAAGCTGGCAGAAGTGCTGCACAATTCTCCCACGCCAGCAAGGTCAGAGCTTCCTTTGCCACTCACCAAAGGACAGGCTTGTCTCCATCCACGTGTCAGGTGACCTGCAGGGAGCGAGGGAAAAGTGGTGGCTTCTCCATGGCCATTTTCTTCCCAAATAACCTGGGTCAGGTTATTTGGCAAGAAAAGAGCAGAGCCAAGCAAAAGCCAGGTGATGCCAGCCCCAGGATGAACCTTTACTTACGAGTCAGCTGGGTCACGTAGTAGACAGAATAAGCCACAGAAAAGACGGTGCAAACCGCGGCACAGACTTGCCCGATCATTTTGGCAGCGCTGTGCGGGTTTGCACGCTGAATGCCACCCAAGGGAGATGGAAGACTCCTCTCGGGTGCAGACCGTCTGCTGAGAGCTCGTTGATCGCAAGGATCCTCCTGCAGGGAGCGAGCGGAAGTGCTGCTCTGCACAAGCAGGCCTTGCGCGCCCCGGGACAACGCTGCGCTGACAGCACTGTGACGTGGCGCCGCTCCCTTGACCTCACAATAGCAGCTGCCTTGGCTTTGTTGTGCCCAGCAAGCCCACCCTCTCTAGAGCTGAGGCAAAAGGAAGGCCTGGCAAATTCTCCTCAGTCATAAAGCAGCAGCAAATGACCTCACAGTCCATAAGGCAGTTCTCAAGGCATCCCAGGGGAGCCCAGAACAATGAGCCAGCCCTCCTAGCGTCCAAGAAATCCAAGCAAACATGACTTTTGGTCCCAAAAGCTTGGACTAAAAGCAAGTGTGCTTCTTCTAGGTGGCATCTTACTTGGTTCTGAAACGCCTCACTTCTTCCATGCCATTTAGGGGGCAAAAGAAGCCAAGAGAATAAATGGCCAGGAGCATTGTAGGCTGCAGCTGCTTCTCGAGCACGTGGGTGCATGCTGACCTTTGCTCTGACTGGATTTGGAGGCCGACGTCCCGTTGTGGCAGCTGGCTTAGCTCTTGACGCAAAACTCCTCTCGTCCTGCTGGCCGTTTCTCAGGCAACTGAAAGTCTCAGCGCGTCCGGAAGAGCTGTGCGCTGCGTCTTGGCTTGCCACACTTGTGTTGTGTCGGAGCTCTGGCAGCGGCCTGCGGCCCACTGCTCTGCAATGGCCTGCAGATGTCAAGCCCAAAGGAGGGCCCTTTGGAACAGGCCAAAGCTGCAGTGGGAGGGATGTTGGCCCCAGCTCCATGCTCCCTGTAAGATTCCTTGCAGAGATTTGGGCAGCCACATCCCAGTACAAATGAGATGCAGTCATTCCCTTCTCTGTCAAAATCTTGAGGCAGACCCAGGAGGCATCTTGAAAGTGGAACCAAGTACTGGGTGGGAGGGGGCAAAAAGTGCACGCAGCTCCTCTGCAAATCAACTCTGTTCACCCGTGGAATCATGATGCATGGCTTAGCTCCCTATCCTTGTGCTTTCCTTGCTTGTGACTCAGCACAGACATGTCCTCCGATAACAGACAGCACAGCGCCTTGAAAGGAGCTTTAGCCTGGGCTCTTCCCACTTGGCATGCTGAGGGTGGCATTTGAAAATCAAGGCAATTGCTGAAGGGCCCAGAATTCCCTTGAAATTCTCTTGCTGAAACACTGCAGTTGTTAGCCAGAAGAGTTGCCTCCATGTGAAAGCATCTCATTTTCCCCATTTGCAAGTCAGCTGCCATTAGCCAGGCAGCTGGAGGGCTTAGAGAAGGAAGCATGACAGCTAAGCTTGGAAAGCCGGGCGTTGGCTCTCAGAGCCCCTTGAGCAGAGCGCTTTGCTGCTCCAAAGGTTGAAGAGAGGGCACTGTTAGGAAGATGTGCCATTTCAGCCCTCCTTTGCTTTTCAATCCCAAGGGATTGGCAGCAAGGGGGGACAAGCAGGGCCTGGCCCCTCCTCCTGCCCTGTTGGCAGCTGCAGCTGGCGCTGAGAGACACCGGGGCATACGGGAATAACATCGCTGCCAGGCAGGTGGGGCGCTCTGGGAAGGGGAGAGACTTGGGCCACTGGCAGGCAGCGCAAAGCCATGAACGGGACGGCCCGTCAGGAGCAAATGGCTTCCAAGGTGCCGGGCGGCTTAGGCACAACGTGACACGGGAGGGAACATTCCAGGCCTCTGCAGCCTTTTGAGTTTGTATTGCCAGTCCTGCTGAAACCAAGGGCTGCAACAGAGAACCTTCTGCTTTCTTCACCATCTTCACCATCCTCATCATTTTGTCCTCCAGCTGGCCAGTTCAGGCTGACAGCTCGCAGCACATCTGCTGAATGCCAGCTTCTTCTTTGCTAGCTTCTCTCTTCTTATGATTCATTTCTCCTTCAAGGGGAATTCTGATCTTCCCTACATCAACAATACTCTTCTCTTATCTAAGCAATGCATCATGAAGGAAGCTTTCTATGCTCTACAGTCCTAACTAAATGAAGCCTTGCCCAGAAAACCTCAAAACATTGCATGTGCTATCTATGGCACAGCTCCTCTTCAAAATCAGGCGATGGCCAAAGCTCTAGCCAATGATGATGCGTCCCCTTTTCCCCTCTTTGTGCTGGTGTTCACAGGGGTCCCAGGATGAGGGAAAAGAGAGAATCTTGACTCCAAGTTTCAGAAGGTTGATTTATTCTTCCATGACACATATGCTATAAAAATGATATATGAGAAGAATACTAAAAGAAGGAAAGAAAGGATTTCATCTGAAAGGCTTGCAAGAAAAGGGAAAGAATGAAATGATAATAAAATCATGTCACTGACTGGACAACTGGACTGTGATTGCCCATTATTTAGAAACAGCCACACGAGACCAATCAAAGATGCACCTGTTGCATTCCACAGCAGCAGATCATTCTTGTTTACATTTTCGTTCTTGAGGCTTCTCAGGAGAAAAATCCTGGCAGAGGGATGTTTCAGAAAAGATCATGGCGCCGCCTGCTCTCAGCTGGCAGGGCACAAGGGCCTCTTGAGCCGCAGGCATCTCCTCTGCGCTCTACTTGCACTTGCTTTCCCCAGTTAAGGCAAGCAAAGCCGCTTGGCTCAGGATGTTCTTTGGGCTTCTGAAAGGCTCTGGCCACTTAGCTACAGCATGGCAAGGAAGGGAGTCTTACAAGGCTCTGCATATTTTAGAGTTTTATTGTCACTCCAGCTGAAACAAAGTATCCCCTGGCTACTTCTGCCTCTTCAGCATTCTGTCCTGCAGGTGGCCTGCTCAGGCTGACAGCTTGGGGCGCCTGCAGGCTCCAGTTCTGCTGCAGCCCAGCTCTTCCTCTCACAGCTGACTTCCCATTGTGACAATTTGTTCATTTCTACCTAAAAGATACCTCAGAGTTTCCCTCAATTAACAATCCACTGCTCTAAGCTAAACAACCCTCTAGTATCTAAGCTACCTACGTACTATAGTCCTTAAAAGTTGCTCCCTACATGTCCTAAAGATTGGAAAATATTCTCTTTTGGAGAAAAACACAACCGAGCTTTCGATTGAACCTGAAACCTAAGCTAAGCTAAGCTAACCTAAACTAATCTAACCTAACCTAACCTTACCTTACCTATCCTAACACCTAAAGTGACCCATTTAGAAAACCTACTCCTATTTCCTATCTACAGCCCAGCTCCTCCTCCAACTCAGGGGATGGCTGAAACTCCGGCCGCAGATGACACATGCCCTTCTCCCTCCTCTCAGCTGGCGGGGCACGAGGCGCAGGCATCTCCTCCTCAGGCGCAGGCGTCTCCTCTCCAGTCTTCCTGCACTCCCTTGGCTGAGATGATGAGAGCAGCCAGGCTGGAGGCAGGATCGCCTGCGGTCACAAAGGGATGCTGCCCAGAGGAAAAAGGAAACAAAGAAAGGAAGCCTTACTTTCCAGGAAGGCCTGCTGACGGGCTCAAGCAGGACTCCTTGGCTACCAGAAAGACACACCAAGAGCACCGAGGAATAGCAGCGTGTCCGCCTGCGCCTTCCTGTCCTGGCAGCCGTCTCAGCCACGTGGCCCACACTCCTCCTCACGCCTTCCTGCAGGCGTCCTCAGCTGACAGGCCTTTTTGCCCCTTTGCTTTTTCTTACCTGCAGGAGTTCCTGGGCAGACCAGCGCCTGTCCTCGTCAGCCTGCAGGCAGCAGCGGAGGAAGTCGCGTAGGAGAGCCGAGTGGTGCCTGGGGTTCTGCAGTTTTGGGGGCCCGTTCCTTTCGATCAGTTCAAAAACCTACAGCACATGGATGCAAGAGGACACTCGACCTGCTCCTTTGCTAGCCACATCATCAGCTCTCTGTGCACAGAGCCCCCTTTCGAAGCTGCACCTTACCCTGAGACGGGTCTCCCGCTCGTAAGGAGCTTCCCCTTCCACCATTTCCAGCCCCATGATGCCCAGGGACCAGATGTCTACTTTGGGGCCGTAGGCTTCTCCTCTCACCACCTCCGGTGCCATCCAGCTGGGAGTGCCCACGCTGGAGCTGCGCCTGCCGCACTCAGGGCTGAGCTGGGCACAGAGGCCAAAGTCAGCTGAGGAGAAAAACAAAGCCTGTCAAAGCCAGCTACCACTGGCAAAGCAGCCAAAAGGATTGCCCGCTCACAGCCCGGCCAGGCCATGCTGAGTCAAGCTGAGAAAGCGGCTGAGCTCTCCTGCCACGTGCCTGGAGCCAGCGAAAGAAGAAGCCATCGGCCACTTCAACAACACCCTGAGCATTCACGCACCGGCCAAGCGGAGCTCCTGGCCAAGTGGCACTCACCAAAAGGCAGCCCCACAGCACAGGCTGCAAAAGCCGCACCTGCACAGGGATACCCACCCAACTTGACGGATCCATCAGTGCCCACAAGAACATTGCAGCTTTTGATGTCTCTGTGGATGACTTGGCGGCAATGAAGGAAATCAAGTCCTTGCAGGCACTGAGAGAGAAAAAGGAGGGAGGCAAAGTTAACACGCAGCATGTCATTTCATCCTACCGGAAAGGAAAGAGCCCAACAGGATTGACAGCTTTCCCAGGGAGTTGGGAGCCAGGGCACAGCATCATGCTGCTGTCACAAAGAAGAGCTTGCTGCTTCAACACTCTTGGAAGTTTTTGCTAGATTTCTAAGACAAGGCATCTGGGCTTGCAAAAGTTCCACCGGCCATCGGTACAAAGCACGTCACCATTGCCTGGGAGGTGGCACGGCAACGATTGTTGGCGAAGCCCAGTGGCAGTAGAGGAGGAAGCGGCGCCTTAGACCTGTGCCAGAATCCGTTGCCACTTGGGCTGCGATGTTATCCTTGGAAGCTGAGGACAGCTTTTTCCCTTAGCTTGAAATTCTGCCACCGCCATGCTGCCTTCCAGTGGTAAGGAATGTAGGACAGACAGGCTGCAGGCAAGCATTGCGAGGCAAAGCTGCCAAGAGGAAACAAGTGAAAGCAAGCCAGTGAGGCAGCACCAGCGCCACAGGTCAGACAGCATAAAAGAGTGCAAGAGCAGAGCCTAAGGAGTGCAGGGACGGCGGCAGGCAGTTCCCTTCCCATGCTCTTTCTTCTCCTCTGTGTCTAGGTAGAAGCAGCAGCAAAAGAAGGCTGAGAGCCAGAAATCGCTGCTCTCCTTATCCTCCAGCTGACAAGCAGCATCCTGGCAGGCCTGGCCAAGCACAAGCGGGTTCCCTCACCTCCCGACAGACAGCGCCTATCTGTCCTTCCGCCAGGTACACCGCACAGAGCACATCAAACAAGGTGCCGCCGTCCACAAACTCCATTGCCAGCCAGAGCTGCGCATCCACCAGGTAGCTGGAAGAAGAAAAGCACGGCGTGGAAAGAGAGCAATGGGCACAGCTCAGTCACCCGAGGGCCTGAGCACGACTTTTGCCACTGCTCTCCAAGCTACGTGTGCCGCAAGAGACTATTGAACAGCAGGTCAACCTCCTGCCACCCTCTGGACACGAGCGGAGAAATGGGAAAGAGCTCCGTTCTCTGCCACTGACCAAAGGGCATTGTCTCTTCTGGCTTGCACTAGCTAAAGCTGCATTGACGTGACCGTACGCCAACCTGTCTAAGTAGGTGACAATATTGGGATTCCTGTTGTCCCTCATGGCCAGGATTTCGTTGGCAGCCAGCTCCTCGGACATCCCCTCCTCAACGGACATGATCTTGATGGCCACCTGAAAGGACACGGGCGACGGTTGACTTGAGAAGACACGCCCTGCTCGAGATCACAAGGAGCATGCAGCCAGTGCTTGAGCAATCAGGCAGCCAGCTGTGCCAAAGTGCCTTGTTCCTAGACAGCAGAGCTTAGCAGGAGCACCAAAGCCCATGCCAAATGCATTCTGCACCCTGAGCTTAGACTGTACTTGAGAGGAACAGCCTCTGTGGCAGACATGGAGCGGCCAGCCAAAGCTCCAGGCAGGGCTGACAGCAGCGATAAAAGCGCTGCAGAGCTGCAAAATGCCATGGTGCTGTTGGCACTTTACCTGTTGTCCGCTGCTGGTGTCAAGGGCTTTATAAACAGCTCCGAAGCCCCTAGAAAGAAAACAGCAGCAGAAAAAGGCCATTTATCCCTGGCACTGAAAGCAAGCCTAGGCAGGAGATCTCCCCAGGCTGCCTGCATGCCTTCAAAAGGGCCCGGCTGCGGCGTCTCTTTTTTGGCCAACAGCACATCAGCCCGTGAGCCCTCTGCCATGCGGGCCAGGCTGTCCCAGGGAGCACTAGGGTCCGGCATGAAGACCAAGGCCCGCTGGAAATCTCCAAGGCAGGCGCCCACTTAGGTCACTTCCAAACCCAAAGGGAACTCTCTCTTTGTGAGGGTGTGCATGCATGTGTGTGTCAAGAAAGTGAGAACAATTAGAGTCAGAACACTGTCTTTGAGAATCTGACATTTCTTGGATGCCGAGGTGCTCTTTCAGGCCATAAAGTTGCCGGAGCAGGGCGTTTTCCAGCTCCTGCTCCTCAGCGCTGCAAGCTAGACATTGCCAGCATCAACTTGTCTTTGAGGAGCCCTTTGCATTGCACTGACTGAGCAGCGCTGGCAGGCGACAGGAGGTCAAGCCAGAGTCTGACCGTGATTGGAGCTTGCCTGACTTCACGCTTGATATTTCAGCAGCCAAAGACCCTGCCCACACTTTTGGGAAATGACCTGACGTCACACTTACCCTCGTCCGAGTTCTTCAAACGCCGTGTATCTGCTCATTGGCTGGCCCACACTCACAATGCTCCCTGAAAGACAAAAGCAGGCCTGCTCACTTGCACGCACAGACGCCGCTCCCTAGACCATCCCAAAGGCAGCCCCACCGCCAGCAGCTGTGGGCCCTTTTGGCTCCCTTGGCTTCCAAGTGCTGAGAGCAGCAAATGGGAGGGCCATCTTCTGCACCTTTCATCGGGTGGCCTTTGCAAGGAGGACTTCATTGCTTTCAAGCACAGCTTGATAAACCAAAAGGATGAGCCCTTAAGAAGGGGGCCCTAAGAGGTAAGCAAGGGCCTTTGCAGCCTCTGCAGTCACACCCCCCCATCACTGGCAAGGCTACCTAGAAGCAAAAATTGTCTGAGCCGCAGGAGGAGTAAGAAGGAGAGCCAAAAAACAGCTGGGGCCAGAGAGCTGCCTGGGGCCTACGCACTTGCTAGGTGCCAGCCTTCTGCTCAAGCAGAAACAATCTCTGCTTTTCTCTTTGGCACAGAAGGCAGCCCAGGCAGAGCCAAGGCAGGCCCAGCCGCCCTCACAGGCAGCAGGAACTCCCTGAGCGCTGCCGCGCTGCCTCAAAGCACAGCAACAGGTTCTGCAGAGGGCCCTGATGACCTCTGGCACCGGGGGGAACTTCTGGCGCAGCCTACACCCAGACACGCACGCAAGGCACTGCTCTGGCACACAGGAAATACAGCGGACGTACTCAGTGTCTTCAGGCCCTGCTCCTCTCTGCTCTCGGCCTGCGGGGCTGCGCTGCTGGATGAAGTGCCAGCAGCGGGGGGCCAGCTGGCTGCTGCAGGCCATGCTGCTCCGGCGGCACCAGGCTGAATTGCAGAGCGGGTGTTGAGCTGGGACAAGAAAGGATTGCCCGTCAGAAGGGTGGCTGGCACAGATGCCCAGCACAGCGCACGCCACTAGCAGGGCCTTGGGAAGATGCCCTCAGCCACCGCCAGGCCTCTCCAGCTATTGGGCCCTTTTCCCATGTCCCCTTCTCAAAGGCAATGGGAAAAGAACAAAGGCTATTTTGATCCAGCCCCTGGTGGCCGCTTCCATGCTCCATTGTTTCAACTTTTCTGCTAGACACTGGCAACAATGGAGCGATGGGCTTGTGCAGATGCACAAAGAGATCAGAGCACAGCCCCAGAGCCTCCTTCCTTTCTTCCTCCTGTGTTTTCGCGGGCAATGAAATCGCCCCGGAGGTGGCGTGCAACCGTCTGCTCAGAAACCCGGAGCATGTCCCTCCTCTGATCTGTTTCACGGATTTCCCCTCTCCATGTCAGCCTTTAGGCAGCGGCCCTTCGGAGCCGCCTTCCAGCCCTGCCCAGACCCACGCGCGCTTTCCCATGCAGAGCTGAGCAGGATTCTCCTCCCAAAACTCCGCTCTGACCGTCTGCAAGCCCAGCGCAGCCTACATTGTGCCTGAAGCTAATTAGTCCATGCAGAGGGCAGGTCCCTTCCAGGGGCCAATACCTGCCAAATACCCCGCCAGGCTGTCAGCTGTCTCTTTGGGCCGCTCTGCCCGCTGACCGCAGGCAGCCTGCACTGCCACCGGCCACAAGGGGCTGACTCCTACCCTGGCAAGAATTGAATGCTGCCTCTTGTCTATTGCCAAGAGACATTCTCGGGCCCTCTCAGCATCCCAGCCAAGTGATGCTTGAAGGTCAAAGTTGAGAAGCCATTGGCCAGGCCTCCCTGGCTTGGCTGAAGCAGCACTACGTCACGGCAGGCACACAGCCCCCAGCACCTTAAGCCGCGAGCAACAAGGCCTGCTCCAAGCAAACCTTGAAGCTTGGCACTGCAGCCAAGGCAGTGCCAAGCTCAGCTGCCACTTACTGGCTCTGCACCTTCAGGCTGTGGAGGAACAGCAGCTGGAGGCTTGGTGTTCCTTTGCTCCTCTTCAACCTCATCCTCAATGACAGAGGGAGCCAGAGGAGCCGCTGAGCCTGCTGCTGAGCCCTGCAGACAGACACAAGTGAGAGAGACAGGCGAGAGCCAATCCCTTGGCAGCTGCTTTCTCTTGGCAAGGGAAAGGACCCAGGAGAAGGGCAAATGATACACTTGGATGCAAGTGGCACTCTGAGTCAGGGAAACACCAGGAAGAGGGCTGAATCAGGTGCTAGTCCGTCTTGCTGTGCATTTCAGCTTCCCTGCTGCCTAGAAGAAGCAAGACCCCTGGAGCTGTCCCATTTGCCATTCATCTCTTGAAAGGCTCTTCCTTGGAAAATCAGCAAACAGCTCCCTTTGCTACTGCTGATGCCACCAGGCACTTGGCCTTTCTTGCAGCCTGCCACGCTGGCACTCCACTGCACTCTACTGCCAAAGGCCAAGCTGGCAGAAGTGCTGCACAATTCTCCCACGCCAGCAAGGTCAGAGCTTCCTTTGCCACTCACCAAAGGACAGGCTTGTCTCCATCCACGTGTCAGGTGACCTGCAGGGAGCGAGGGAAAAGTGGTGGCTTCTCCATGGCCATTTTCTTCCCAAATAACCTGGGTCAGGTTATTTGGCAAGAAAAGAGCAGAGCCAAGCAAAAGCCAGGTGATGCCAGCCCCAGGATGAACCTTTACGTACGAGTCAGCTGGGTCACGTAGTAGACAGAATAAGCCACAGAAAAGACGGTGCAAACCGCGGCACAGACTTGCCCGATCATTTTGGCAGCGCTGTGCGGGTTTGCACGCTGAATGCCACCCAAGGGAGATGGAAGACTCCTCTCGGGTGCAGACCGTCTGCTGAGAGCTCGTTGATCGCAAGGATCCTCCTGCAGGGAGCGAGCGGAAGTGCTGCTCTGCACAAGCAGGCCTTGCGCGCCCCGGGACAACGCTGCGCTGACAGCACTGTGACGTGGCGCCGCTCCCTTGACCTCACAATAGCAGCTGCCCTGGCTTTGTTGTGCCCAGCAAGCCCACCCTCTCTAGAGCTGAGGCAAAAGGAAGGCCTGGCAAATTCTCCTCAGTCATAAAGCAGCAGCAAATGACCTCACAGTCCATAAGGCAGTTCTCAAGGCATCCCAGGGGAGCCCAGAACAATGAGCCAGCCCTCCTAGCGTCCAAGAAATCCAAGCAAACATGACTTTTGGTCCCAAAAGCTTGGACTAAAAGCAAGTGTGCTTCTTCTAGGTGGCATCTTACTTGGTTCTGAAACGCCTCACTTCTTCCATGCCATTTAGGGGGCAAAAGAAGCCAAGAGAATAAATGGCCAGGAGCATTGTAGGCTGCAGCTGCTTCTCGAGCACGTGGGTGCATGCTGACCTTTGCTCTGACTGGATTTGGAGGCCGACGTCCCGTTGTGGCAGCTGGCTTAGCTCTTGACGCAAAACTCCTCTCGTCCTGCTGGCCGTTTCTCAGGCAACTGAAAGTCTCAGCGCGTCCGGAAGAGCTGTGCGCTGCGTCTTGGCTTGCCACACTTGTGTTGTGTCGGAGCTCTGGCAGCGGCCTGCGGCCCACTGCTCTGCAATGGCCTGCAGATGTCAAGCCCAAAGGAGGGCCCTTTGGAACAGGCCAAAGCTGCAGTGGGAGGGATGTTGGCCCCAGCTCCATGCTCCCTGTAAGATTCCTTGCAGAGATTTGGGCAGCCACATCCCAGTACAAATGAGATGCAGTCATTCCCTTCTCTGTCAAAATCTTGAGGCAGACCCAGGAGGCATCTTGAAAGTGGAACCAAGTACTGGGTGGGAGGGGGCAAAAAGTGCACGCAGCTCCTCTGCAAATCAACTCTGTTCACCCGTGGAATCATGATGCATGGCTTAGCTCCCTATCCTTGTGCTTTCCTTGCTTGTGACTCAGCACAGACATGTCCTCCGATAACAGACAGCACAGCGCCTTGAAAGGAGCTTTAGCCTGGGCTCTTCCCACTTGGCATGCTGAGGGTGGCATTTGAAAATCAAGGCAATTGCTGAAGGGCCCAGAATTCCCTTGAAATTCTCTTGCTGAAACACTGCAGTTGTTAGCCAGAAGAGTTGCCTCCATGTGAAAGCATCTCATTTTCCCCATTTGCAAGTCAGCTGCCATTAGCCAGGCAGCTGGAGGGCTTAGAGAAGGAAGCATGACAGCTAAGCTTGGAAAGCCGGGCGTTGGCTCTCAGAGCCCCTTGAGCAGAGCGCTTTGCTGCTCCAAAGGTTGAAGAGAGGGCACTGTTAGGAAGATGTGCCATTTCAGCCCTCCTTTGCTTTTCAATCCCAAGGGATTGGCAGCAAGGGGGGACAAGCAGGGCCTGGCCCCTCCTCCTGCCCTGTTGGCAGCTGCAGCTGGCGCTGAGAGACACCGGGGCATACGGGAATAACATCGCTGCCAGGCAGGTGGGGCGCTCTGGGAAGGGGAGAGACTTGGGCCACTGGCAGGCAGCGCAAAGCCATGAACGGGACGGCCCGTCAGGAGCAAATGGCTTCCAAGGTGCCGGGCGGCTTAGGCACAGCGTGACACGGGAGGGAACATTCCAGGCCTCTGCAGCCTTTTGAGTTTGTATTGCCAGTCCTGCTGAAACCAAGGGCTGCAACAGAGAACCTTCTGCTTTCTTCACCATCTTCACCATCCTCATCATTTTGTCCTCCAGCTGGCCAGTTCAGGCTGACAGGGTGCAGCACATCTGCTGAATGCCAGCTTCTTCTTTGCTAGCTTCTCTCTTCTTATGATTCATTTCTCCTTCAAGGGGAATTCTGATCTTCCCTACATCAACAATACTCTTCTCTTATCTAAGCAATGCATCATGAAGGAAGCTTTCTATGCTCTACAGTCCTAACTAAATGAAGCCTTGCCCAGAAAACCTCAAAACATTGCATGTGCTATCTATGGCACAGCTCCTCTTCAAAATCAGGCGATGGCCAAAGCTCTAGCCAATGATGATGCGTCCCCTTTTCCCCTCTTTGTGCTGGTGTTCACAGGGGTCCCAGGATGAGGGAAAAGAGAGAATCTTGACTCCAAGTTTCAGAAGGTTGATTTATTCTTCCATGACACATATGCTATAAAAATGATATATGAGAAGAATACTAAAAGAAGGAAAGAAAGGATTTCATCTGAAAGGCTTGCAAGAAAAGGGAAAGAATGAAATGATAATTAAATCATGTCACTGACTGGACAACTGGACTGTGATTGCCCATTATTTAGAAACAGCCACACGAGACCAATCAAAGATGCACCTGTTGCATTCCACAGCAGCAGATCATTCTTGTTTACATTTTCGTTCTTGAGGCTTCTCAGGAGAAAAATCCTGGCAGAGGGATGTTTCAGAAAAGATCATGGCGCCGCCTGCTCTCAGCTGGCAGGGCACAAGGGCCTCTTGAGCCGCAGGCATCTCCTCTGCGCTCTACTTGCACTTGCTTTCCCCAGTTAAGGCAAGCAAAGCCGCTTGGCTCAGGATGTTCTTTGGGCTTCTGAAAGGCTCTGGCCACTTAGCTACAGCATGGCAAGGAAGGGAGTCTTACAAGGCTCTGCATATTTTAGAGTTTTATTGTCACTCCAGCTGAAACAAAGTATCCCCTGGCTACTTCTGCCTCTTCAGCATTCTGTCCTGCAGGTGGCCTGCTCAGGCTGACAGCTTGGGGCGCCTGCAGGCTCCAGTTCTGCTGCAGCCCAGCTCTTCCTCTCACAGCTGACTTCCCATTGTGACAATTTGTTCATTTCTACCTAAAAGATACCTCAGAGTTTCCCTCAATTAACAATCCACTGCTCTAAGCTAAACAACCCTCTAGTATCTAAGCTACCTACGTACTATAGTCCTTAAAAGTTGCTCCCTACATGTCCTAAAGATTGGAAAATATTCTCTTTTGGAGAAAAACACAACCGAGCTTTCGATTGAACCTGAAACCTAAGCTAAGCTAAGCTAACCTAAACTAATCTAACCTAACCTAACCTTACCTTACCTATCCTAACACCTAAAGTGACCCATTTAGAAAACCTACTCCTATTTCCTATCTACAGCCCAGCTCCTCCTCCAACTCAGGGGATGGCTGAAACTCCGGCCGCAGATGACACATGCCCTTCTCCCTCCTCTCAGCTGGCGGGGCACGAGGCGCAGGCATCTCCTCCTCAGGCGCAGGCGTCTCCTCTCCAGTCTTCCTGCACTCCCTTGGCTGAGATGATGAGAGCAGCCAGGCTGGAGGCAGGATCGCCTGCGGTCACAAAGGGATGCTGCCCAGAGGAAAAAGGAAACAAAGAAAGGAAGCCTTACTTTCCAGGAAGGCCTGCTGACGGGCTCAAGCAGGACTCCTTGGCTACCAGAAAGACACACCAAGAGCACCGAGGAATAGCAGCGTGTCCGCCTGCGCCTTCCTGTCCTGGCAGCCGTCTCAGCCACGTGGCCCACACTCCTCCTCACGCCTTCCTGCAGGCGTCCTCAGCTGACAGGCCTTTTTGCCCCTTTGCTTTTTCTTACCTGCAGGAGTTCCTGGGCAGACCAGCGCCTGTCCTCGTCAGCCTGCAGGCAGCAGCGGAGGAAGTCGCGTAGGAGAGCCGAGTGGTGCCTGGGGTTCTGCAGTTTTGGGGGCCCGTTCCTTTCGATCAGTTCAAAAACCTACAGCACATGGATGCAAGAGGACACTCGACCTGCTCCTTTGCTAGCCACATCATCAGCTCTCTGTGCACAGAGCCCCCTTTCGAAGCTGCACCTTACCCTGAGACGGGTCTCCCGCTCGTAAGGAGCTTCCCCTTCCACCATTTCCAGCCCCATGATGCCCAGGGACCAGATGTCTACTTTGGGGCCGTAGGCTTCTCCTCTCACCACCTCCGGTGCCATCCAGCTGGGAGTGCCCACGCTGGAGCTGCGCCTGCCGCACTCAGGGCTGAGCTGGGCACAGAGGCCAAAGTCAGCTGAGGAGAAAAACAAAGCCTGTCAAAGCCAGCTACCACTGGCAAAGCAGCCAAAAGGATTGCCCGCTCACAGCCCGGCCAGGCCATGCTGAGTCAAGCTGAGAAAGCGGCTGAGCTCTCCTGCCACGTGCCTGGAGCCAGCGAAAGAAGAAGCCATCGGCCACTTCAACAACACCCTGAGCATTCACGCACCGGCCAAGCGGCGCTCCTGGCCAAGTGGCACTCACCAAAAGGCAGCCCCACAGCACAGGCTGCAAAAGCCGCACCTGCACAGGGATACCCACCCAACTTGACGGATCCATCAGTGCCCACAAGAACATTGCAGCTTTTGATGTCTCTGTGGATGACTTGGCGGCAATGAAGGAAATCAAGTCCTTGCAGGCACTGAGAGAGAAAAAGGAGGGAGGCAAAGTTAACACGCAGCATGTCATTTCATCCTACCGGAAAGGAAAGAGCCCAACAGGATTGACAGCTTTCCCAGGGAGTTGGGAGCCAGGGCACAGCATCATGCTGCTGTCACAAAGAAGAGCTTGCTGCTTCAACACTCTTGGAAGTTTTTGCTAGATTTCTAAGACAAGGCATCTGGGCTTGCAAAAGTTCCACCGGCCATCGGTACAAAGCACGTCACCATTGCCTGGGAGGTGGCACGGCAACGATTGTTGGCGAAGCCCAGTGGCAGTAGAGGAGGAAGCGGCGCCTTAGACCTGTGCCAGAATCCGTTGCCACTTGGGCTGCGATGTTATCCTTGGAAGCTGAGGACAGCTTTTTCCCTTAGCTTGAAATTCTGCCACCGCCATGCTGCCTTCCAGTGGTAAGGAATGTAGGACAGACAGGCTGCAGGCAAGCATTGCGAGGCAAAGCTGCCAAGAGGAAACAAGTGAAAGCAAGCCAGTGAGGCAGCACCAGCGCCACAGGTCAGACAGCATAAAAGAGTGCAAGAGCAGAGCCTAAGGAGTGCAGGGACGGCGGCAGGCAGTTCCCTTCCCATGCTCTTTCTTCTCCTCTGTGTCTAGGTAGAAGCAGCAGCAAAAGAAGGCTGAGAGCCAGAAATCGCTGCTCTCCTTATCCTCCAGCTGACAAGCAGCATCCTGGCAGGCCTGGCCAAGCACAAGCGGGTTCCCTCACCTCCCGACAGACAGCGCCTATCTGTCCTTCCGCCAGGTACACCGCACAGAGCACATCAAACAAGGTGCCGCCGTCCACAAACTCCATTGCCAGCCAGAGCTGCGCATCCACCAGGTAGCTGGAAGAAGAAAAGCACGGCGTGGAAAGAGAGCAATGGGCACAGCTCAGTCACCCGAGGGCCTGAGCACGACTTTTGCCACTGCTCTCCAAGCTACGTGTGCCGCAAGAGACTATTGAACAGCAGGTCAACCTCCTGCCACCCTCTGGAGACGAGCGGAGAAATGGGAAAGAGCTCCGTTCTCTGCCACTGACCAAAGGGCATTGTCTCTTCTGGCTTGCACTAGCTAAAGCTGCATTGACGTGACCGTACGCCAACCTGTCTAAGTAGGTGACAATATTGGGATTCCTGTTGTCCCTCATGGCCAGGATTTCGTTGGCAGCCAGCTCCTCGGACATCCCCTCCTCAACGGACATGATCTTGATGGCCACCTGAAAGGACACGGGCGACGGTTGACTTGAGAAGACACGCCCTGCTCGAGATCACAAGGAGCACGCAGCCAGTGCTTGAGCAATCAGGCAGCCAGCTGTGCCAAAGTGCCTTGTTCCTAGACAGCAGAGCTTAGCAGGAGCACCAAAGCCCATGCCAAATGCATTCTGCACCCTGAGCTTAGACTGTACTTGAGAGGAACAGCCTCTGTGGCAGACATGGAGCGGCCAGCCAAAGCTCCAGGCAGGGCTGACAGCAGCGATAAAAGCGCTGCAGAGCTGCAAAATGCCATGGTGCTGTTGGCACTTTACCTGTTGTCCGCTGCTGGTGTCAAGGGCTTTATAAACAGCTCCGAAGCCCCTAGAAAGAAAACAGCAGCAGAAAAAGGCCATTTATCCCTGGCACTGAAAGCAAGCCTAGGCAGGAGATCTCCCCAGGCTGCCTGCATGCCTTCAAAAGGGCCCGGCTGCGGCGTCTCTTTTTTGGCCAACAGCACATCAGCCCGTGAGCCCTCTGCCATGCGGGCCAGGCTGTCCCAGGGAGCACTAGGGTCCGGCATGAAGACCAAGGCCCGCTGGAAATCTCCAAGGCAGGCGCCCACTTAGGTCACTTCCAAACCCAAAGGGAACTCTCTCTTTGTGAGGGTGTGCATGCATGTGTGTGTCAAGAAAGTGAGAACAATTAGAGTCAGAACACTGTCTTTGAGAATCTGACATTTCTTGGATGCCGAGGTGCTCTTTCAGGCCATAAAGTTGCCGGAGCAGGGCGTTTTCCAGCTCCTGCTCCTCAGCGCTGCAAGCTAGACATTGCCAGCATCAACTTGTCTTTGAGGAGCCCTTTGCATTGCACTGACTGAGCAGCGCTGGCAGGCGACAGGAGGTCAAGCCAGAGTCTGACCGTGATTGGAGCTTGCCTGACTTCACGCTTGATATTGCAGCAGCCAAAGACCCTGCCCACACTTTTGGGAAATGACCTGACGTCACACTTACCCTCGTCCGAGTTCTTCAAACGCCGTGTATCTGCTCATTGGCTGGCCCACACTCACAATGCTCCCTGAAAGACAAAAGCAGGCCTGCTCACTTGCACGCACAGACGCCGCTCCCTAGACCATCCCAAAGGCAGCCCCACCGCCAGCAGCTGTGGGCCCTTTTGGCTCCCTTGGCTTCCAAGTGCTGAGAGCAGCAAATGGGAGGGCCATCTTCTGCACCTTTCATCGGGTGGCCTTTGCAAGGAGGACTTCATTGCTTTCAAGCACAGCTTGATAAACCAAAAGGATGAGCCCTTAAGAAGGGGGCCCTAAGAGGTAAGCAAGGGCCTTTGCAGCCTCTGCAGTCACACCCCCCCATCACTGGCAAGGCTACCTAGAAGCAAAAATTGTCTGAGCCGCAGGAGGAGTAAGAAGGAGAGCCAAAAAACAGCTGGGGCCAGAGAGCTGCCTGGGGCCTACGCACTTGCTAGGTGCCAGCCTTCTGCTCAAGCAGAAACAATCTCTGCTTTTCTCTTTGGCACAGAAGGCAGCCCAGGCAGAGCCAAGGCAGGCCCAGCCGCCCTCACAGGCAGCAGGAACTCCCTGAGCGCTGCCGCGCTGCCTCAAAGCACAGCAACAGGTTCTGCAGAGGGCCCTGATGACCTCTGGCACCGGGGGGAACTTCTGGCGCAGCCTACACCCAGACACGCACGCAAGGCACTGCTCTGGCACACAGGAAATACAGCGGACGTACTCAGTGTCTTCAGGCCCTGCTCCTCTCTGCTCTCGGCCTGCGGGGCTGCGCTGCTGGATGAAGTGCCAGCAGCGGGGGGCCAGCTGGCTGCTGCAGGCCATGCTGCTCCGGCGGCACCAGGCTGAATTGCAGAGCGGGTGTTGAGCTGGGACAAGAAAGGATTGCCCGTCAGAAGGGTGGCTGGCACAGATGCCCAGCACAGCGCACGCCACTAGCAGGGCCTTGGGAAGATGCCCTCAGCCACCGCCAGGCCTCTCCAGCTATTGGGCCCTTTTCCCATGTCCCCTTCTCAAAGGCAATGGGAAAAGAACAAAGGCTATTTTGATCCAGCCCCTGGTGGCCGCTTCCATGCTCCATTGTTTCAACTTTTCTGCTAGACACTGGCAACAATAGAGCGATGGGCTTGTGCAGATGCACAAAGAGATCAGAGCACAGCCCCAGAGCCTCCTTCCTTTCTTCCTCCTGTGTTTTCGCGGGCAATGAAATCGCCCCGGAGGTGGCGTGCAACCGTCTGCTCAGAAACCCGGAGCATGTCCCTCCTCTGATCTGTTTCACGGATTTCCCCTCTCCATGTCAGCCTTTAGGCAGCGGCCCTTCGGAGCCGCCTTCCAGCCCTGCCCAGACCCACGCGCGCTTTCCCATGCAGAGCTGAGCAGGATTCTCCTCCCAAAACTCCGCTCTGACCGTCTGCAAGCCCAGCGCAGCCTACATTGTGCCTGAAGCTAATTAGTCCATGCAGAGGGCAGGTCCCTTCCAGGGGCCAATACCTGCCAAATACCCCGCCAGGCTGTCAGCTGTCTCTTTGGGCCGCTCTGCCCGCTGACCGCAGGCAGCCTGCACTGCCACCGGCCACAAGGGGCTGACTCCTACCCTGGCAAGAATTGAATGCTGCCTCTTGTCTATTGCCAAGAGACATTCTCGGGCCCTCTCAGCATCCCAGCCAAGTGATGCTTGAAGGTCAAAGTTGAGAAGCCATTGGCCAGGCCTCCCTGGCTTGGCTGAAGCAGCACTATGTCACGGCAGGCACACAGCCCCCAGCACCTTAAGCCGCGAGCAACAAGGCCTGCTCCAAGCAAACCTTGAAGCTTGGCACTGCAGCCAAGGCAGTGCCAAGCTCAGCTGCCACTTACTGGCTCTGCACCTTCAGGCTGTGGAGGAACAGCAGCTGGAGGCTTGGTGTTCCTTTGCTCCTCTTCAACCTCATCCTCAATGACAGAGGGAGCCAGAGGAGCCGCTGAGCCTGCTGCTGAGCCCTGCAGACAGACACAAGTGAGAGAGACAGGCGAGAGCCAATCCCTTGGCAGCTGCTTTCTCTTGGCAAGGGAAAGGACCCAGGAGAAGGGCAAATGATACACTTGGATGCAAGTGGCACTCTGAGTCAGGGAAACACCAGGAAGAGGGCTGAATCAGGTGCTAGTCCGTCTTGCTGTGCATTTCAGCTTCCCTGCTGCCTAGAAGAAGCAAGACCCCTGGAGCTGTCCCATTTGCCATTCATCTCTTGAAAGGCTCTTCCTTGGAAAATCAGCAAACAGCTCCCTTTGCTACTGCTGATGCCACCAGGCACTTGGCCTTTCTTGCAGCCTGCCACGCTGGCACTCCACTGCACTCTACTGCCAAAGGCCAAGCTGGCAGAAGTGCTGCACAATTCTCCCACGCCAGCAAGGTCAGAGCTTCCTTTGCCACTCACCAAAGGACAGGCTTGTCTCCATCCACGTGTCAGGTGACCTGCAGGGAGCGAGGGAAAAGTGGTGGCTTCTCCATGGCCATTTTCTTCCCAAATAACCTGGGTCAGGTTATTTGGCAAGAAAAGAGCAGAGCCAAGCAAAAGCCAGGTGATGCCAGCCCCAGGATGAACCTTTACGTACGAGTCAGCTGGGTCACGTAGTAGACAGAATAAGCCACAGAAAAGACGGTGCAAACCGCGGCACAGACTTGCCCGATCATTTTGGCAGCGCTGTGCGGGTTTGCACGCTGAATGCCACCCAAGGGAGATGGAAGACTCCTCTCGGGTGCAGACCGTCTGCTGAGAGCTCGTTGATCGCAAGGATCCTCCTGCAGGGAGCGAGCGGAAGTGCTGCTCTGCACAAGCAGGCCTTGCGCGCCCCGGGACAACGCTGCGCTGACAGCACTGTGACGTGGCGCCGCTCCCTTGACCTCACAATAGCAGCTGCCCTGGCTTTGTTGTGCCCAGCAAGCCCACCCTCTCTAGAGCTGAGGCAAAAGGAAGGCCTGGCAAATTCTCCTCAGTCATAAAGCAGCAGCAAATGACCTCACAGTCCATAAGGCAGTTCTCAAGGCATCACAGGGGAGCCCAGAACAATGAGCCAGCCCTCCTAGCGTCCAAGAAATCCAAGCAAACATGACTTTTGGTCCCAAAAGCTTGGACTAAAAGCAAGTGTGCTTCTTCTAGGTGGCATCTTACTTGGTTCTGAAACGCCTCACTTCTTCCATGCCATTTAGGGGGCAAAAGAAGCCAAGAGAATAAATGGCCAGGAGCATTGTAGGCTGCAGCTGCTTCTCGAGCACGTGGGTGCATGCTGACCTTTGCTCTGACTGGGTTTGGAGGCCGACGTCCCGTTGTGGCAGCTGGCTTAGCTCTTGACGCAAAGCTCCTCTCGTCCTGCTGGCCGTTTCTCAGGCAACTGAAAGTCTCAGCGCGTCCGGAAGAGCTGTGCGCTGCGTCTTGGCTTGCCACACTTGTGTTGTGTCGGAGCTCTGGCAGCGGCCTGCGGCCCACTGCCCTGCAATGGCCTGCAGATGTCAAGCCCAAAGGAGGGCCCTTTGGAACAGGCCAAAGCTGCAGTGGGAGGGATGTTGGCCCCAGCTCCATGCTCCCTGTAAGATTCCTTGCAGAGATTTGGGCAGCCACATCCCAGTACAAATGAGATGCAGTCATTCCCTTCTCTGTCAAAATCTTGAGGCAGACCCAGGAGGCATCTTGAAAGTGGAACCAAGTACTGGGTGGGAGGGGGCAAAAAGTGCACGCAGCTCCTCTGCAAATCAACTCTGTTCACCCGTGGAATCATGATGCATGGCTTAGCTCCCTATCCTTGTGCTTTCCTTGCTTGTGACTCAGCACAGACATGTCCTCCGATAACAGACAGCACAGCGCCTTGAAAGGAGCTTTAGCCTGGGCTCTTCCCACTTGGCATGCTGAGGGTGGCATTTGAAAATCAAGGCAATTGCTGAAGGGCCCAGAATTCCCTTGAAATTCTCTTGCTGAAACACTGCAGTTGTTAGCCAGAAGAGTTGCCTCCATGTGAAAGCATCTCATTTTCCCCATTTGCAAGTCAGCTGCCATTAGCCAGCCAGCTGGAGGGCTTAGAGAAGGAAGCATGACAGCTAAGCTTGGAAAGCCGGGCGTTGGCTCTCAGAGCCCCTTGAGCAGAGCGCTTTGCTGCTCCAAAGGTTGAAGAGAGGGCACTGTTAGGAAGATGTGCCATTTCAGCCCTCCTTTGCTTTTCAATCCCAAGGGATTGGCAGCAAGGGGGGACAAGCAGGGCCTGGCCCCTCCTCCTGCCCTGTTGGCAGCTGCAGCTGGCGCTGAGAGACACCGGGGCATACGGGAATAACATCGCTGCCAGGCAGGTGGGGCGCTCTGGGAAGGGGAGAGACTTGGGCCACTGGCAGGCAGCGCAAAGCCATGAACGGGACGGCCCGTCAGGAGCAAATGGCTTCCAAGGTGCCGGGCGGCTTAGGCACAGCGTGACACGGGAGGGAACATTCCAGGCCTCTGCAGCCTTTTGAGTTTGTATTGCCAGTCCTGCTGAAACCAAGGGCTGCAACAGAGAACCTTCTGCTTTCTTCACCATCTTCACCATCCTCATCATTTTGTCCTCCAGCTGGCCAGTTCAGGCTGACAGGGTGCAGCACATCTGCTGAATGCCAGCTTCTTCTTTGCTAGCTTCTCTCTTCTTATGATTCATTTCTCCTTCAAGGGGAATTCTGATCTTCCCTACATCAACAATACTCTTCTCTTATCTAAGCAATGCATCATGAAGGAAGCTTTCTATGCTCTACAGTCCTAACTAAATGAAGCCTTGCCCAGAAAACCTCAAAACATTGCATGTGCTATCTATGGCACAGCTCCTCTTCAAAATCAGGCGATGGCCAAAGCTCTAGCCAATGATGATGCGTCCCCTTTTCCCCTCTTTGTGCTGGTGTTCACAGGGGTCCCAGGATGAGGGAAAAGAGAGAATCTTGACTCCAAGTTTCAGAAGGTTGATTTATTCTTCCATGACACATATGCTATAAAAATGATATATGAGAAGAATACTCAAAGAAGGAAAGAAAGGATTTCATCTGAAAGGCTTGCAAGAAAAGGGAAAGAATGAAATGATAATAAAATCATGTCACTGACTGGACAACTGGACTGTGATTGCCCATTATTTAGAAACAGCCACACGAGACCAATCAAAGATGCACCTGTTGCATTCCACAGCAGCAGATCATTCTTGTTTACATTTTCGTTCTTGAGGCTTCTCAGGAGAAAAATCCTGGCAGAGGGATGTTTCAGAAAAGATCATGGCGCCGCCTGCTCTCAGCTGGCAGGGCACAAGGGCCTCTTGAGCCACAGGCATCTCCTCTGCGCTCTACTTGCACTTGCTTTCCCCAGTTAAGGCAAGCAAAGCCGCTTGGCTCAGGATGTTCTTTGGGCTTCTGAAAGGCTCTGGCCACTTAGCTACAGCATGGCAAGGAAGGGAGTCTTACAAGGCTCTGCATATTTTAGAGTTTTATTGTCACTCCAGCTGAAACAAAGTATCCCCTGGCTACTTCTGCCTCTTCAGCATTCTGTCCTGCAGGTGGCCTGCTCAGGCTGACAGCTTGGGGCGCCTGCAGGCTCCAGTTCTGCTGCAGCCCAGCTCTTCCTCTCACAGCTGACTTCCCATTGTGACAATTTGTTCATTTCTACCTAAAAGATACCTCAGAGTTTCCCTCAATTAACAATCCACTGCTCTAAGCTAAACAACCCTCTAGTATCTAAGCTACCTACGTACTATAGTCCTTAAAAGTTGCTCCCTACATGTCCTAAAGATTGGAAAATATTCTCTTTTGGAGAAAAACACAACCGAGCTTTCGATTGAACCTGAAACCTAAGCTAAGCTAAGCTAACCTAAACTAATCTAACCTAACCTAACCTTACCTTACCTATCCTAACACCTAAAGTGACCCATTTAGAAAACCTACTCCTATTTCCTATCTACAGCCCAGCTCCTCCTCCAACTCAGGGGATGGCTGAAACTCCGGCCGCAGATGACACATGCCCTTCTCCCTCCTCTCAGCTGGCGGGGCACGAGGCGCAGGCATCTCCTCCTCAGGCGCAGGCGTCTCCTCTCCAGTCTTCCTGCACTCCCTTGGCTGAGATGATGAGAGCAGCCAGGCTGGAGGCAGGATCGCCTGCGGTCACAAAGGGATGCTGCCCAGAGGAAAAAGGAAACAAAGAAAGGAAGCCTTACTTTCCAGGAAGGCCTGCTGACGGGCTCAAGCAGGACTCCTTGGCTACCAGAAAGACACACCAAGAGCACCGAGGAATAGCAGCGTGTCCGCCTGCGCCTTCCTGTCCTGGCAGCCGTCTCAGCCACGTGGCCCACACTCCTCCTCACGCCTTCCTGCAGGCGTCCTCAGCTGACAGGCCTTTTTGCCCCTTTGCTTTTTCTTACCTGCAGGAGTTCCTGGGCAGACCAGCGCCTGTCCTCGTCAGCCTGCAGGCAGCAGCGGAGGAAGTCGCGTAGGAGAGCCGAGTGGTGCCTGGGGTTCTGCAGTTTTGGGGGCCCGTTCCTTTCGATCAGTTCAAAAACCTACAGCACATGGATGCAAGAGGACACTCGACCTGCTCCTTTGCTAGCCACATCATCAGCTCTCTGTGCACAGAGCCCCCTTTCGAAGCTGCACCTTACCCTGAGACGGGTCTCCCGCTCGTAAGGAGCTTCCCCTTCCACCATTTCCAGCCCCATGATGCCCAGGGACCAGATGTCTACTTTGGGGCCGTAGGCTTCTCCTCTCACCACCTCCGGTGCCATCCAGCTGGGAGTGCCCACGCTGGAGCTGCGCCTGCCGCGCTCAGGGCTGAGCTGGGCACAGAGGCCAAAGTCAGCTGAGGAGAAAAACAAAGCCTGTCAAAGCCAGCTACCACTGGCAAAGCAGCCAAAAGGATTGCCCGCTCACAGCCCGGCCAGGCCATGCTGAGTCAAGCTGAGAAAGCGGCTGAGCTCTCCTGCCACGTGCCTGGAGCCAGCGAAAGAAGAAGCCATCGGCCACTTCAACAACACCCTGAGCATTCACGCACCGGCCAAGCGGAGCTCCTGGCCAAGTGGCACTCACCAAAAGGCAGCCCCACAGCACAGGCTGCAAAAGCCGCACCTGCACAGGGATACCCACCCAACTTGACAGATCCATCGGTGCCCACAAGAACATTGCAGCTTTTGATGTCTCTGTGGATGACTTGGCGGCAATGAAGGAAATCAAGTCCTTGCAGGCACTGAGAGAGAAAAAGGAGGGAGGCAAAGTTAACACGCAGCATGTCATTTCATCCTGCCAGAAAGGAAAGAGCCCAACAGGATTGACAGCTTTCTCAGGGAATTGGGAGCCAGGGCACAGCATCATGCTGCTGTCACAAAGAAGAGCTTGCTGCTTCAACACTCTTGGAAGTTTTTGCTACATTTCCAAGCCAAGGCATCTGGGCTTGCAAAAGTTCCACCGGCCATCGGTACAAAGCGCGTCACCTTTGGCTGGGAGGCGGCACGACAACGATTGTTGGCGAAGCCCAGTGGCAGCAGAGGAGGAAGCGGCGCCTTAGACCTGTGCCAGAATCCGTTGCCACCTGGGCTGCGATGCTATCCTTGGAAGCTGAGGACAGCTCTTTCCCTTAGCTTGAAATTCTGCCACCGCCATGCTGCCTTCCAGTGGTAAGGAATGTAGGACAAACAGACAGGCTGCAGGCAAGCATTGCGAGGCAAAGCTGCCAAGAGGAAACAAGTGAAAGCAAGCCAGTGAGGCAGCACCAGCGCCACAGGTCAGACAGCATAAAAGAGTGCAAGAGCAGAGCCTAAGGAGTGCAGGGACGGCGGCAGGCAGTTCCCTTCCCACGCTCTTGCTTCTCCTCTGTGTCTTGGCGGAAGCAGCAGCAAAAGAAGGCTGAGAGCCAGAAATCGCTGCTCTCCTTAACCTCCAGCTGACAAGCAGCATCCTGGCAGGCCTGGCCAAGCACAAGCGGGATCCCTCACCTCCCGACAGACAGCGCCTATCTGTCCTTCCGCCAGGTACACCGCACAGAGCACATCAAACAAGGTGCCGCCGTCCACAAACTCCATGGCCAGCCAGAGCTGCGCATCCACCAGGTAGCTGGAAGAAGAAAAGCACGGCATGGAAAGAGAGCAATGGGCACAGCTCAGTCACTCGAGGGCCTGAGCACGACTTTTGCCACTGCTCTCCAAGCTACGTGTGCCGCAAGAGACTATTGAACAGCAGGTCAACCTCCTGCCACCCTCTGGAGACGAGCGGAGAAATGGGAAAGAGCTCCGTTCTCTGCCACTGACCAAAGGACATTGTCTCTTCTGGCTTGCACTAGCTAAAGCTGCATTGACGTGACCGTACGCCAACCTGTCTAAGTAGGTGACAATATTGGAATTCCTGTTGTTCCTCATGGCCAGGATTTCGTTGGCAGCCAGCTCCTCGGACATCCCCTCCTCAACGGACATGATCTTGATGGCCACCTGAAAGGACACGGGCGACGGTTGACTTGAGAAGACGCGCCCTGCTCGAGATCACAAGGAGCACGCAGCCAGTGCTTGTGCAATCAGGCAGCCAGCTGTGCCAAAGTGCCTTGTTCCTAGACAGCAGAGCTTAGCAGGAGCACCAAAGCCCATGCCAAATGCATTCTGCACCCTGAGCTTAGACTGTACTTGAGAGGAACAGCCTCTGTGGCAGACATGGAGCGACCAGCCAAAGCTCCAGGCAGGGCTGACAGCAGCGATAAAAGCGCTGCAGAGCTGCAAAATGCCATGGTGCTGTTGGCACTTTACCTGTTGTCCGCTGCTGGTGTCAAGGGCTTTATAAACAGCTCCGAAGCCCCTAGAAAGAAAACAGCAGCAGAAAAAGGCCATTTATCCCTGGCACTGAAAGCAAGCCTAGGCAGGAGATCTCCCCAGGCTGCCTGCATGCCTTCAAAAGGGCCCGGCTGCGGCGTCTCTTTTCTGGCCAACAGCACATCAGCCCGTGAGGCCTCTGCCATGCGGGCCAGGCTGTCCCAGGGAGCACTAGGGTCCGGCATGAAGACCAAGGCCCGCTGGAAATCCCCAAGGCACGCGCCCACTTAGGTCACTTCCAAACCTAAAGGGAACTCTCTCTTTGTGAGGGTGTGCATGCATGTGTGTGTCAAGAAAGTGAGAACAATTAGAGTCAGAACACTGTCTTTGAGAATCTGACATTTCTTGGATGCCGAGGTGCTCTTTCAGGCCATAAAGTTGCCGGAGCAGGGCGTTTTCCAGCTCCTGCTCCTCAGCGCTGCAAGCTAGACATTGCCAGCATCAACTTGTCTTTGAGGAGCCCTTTGCATTGCACTGACTGAGCAGCGCTGGCAGGCGACAGGAGGTCAAGCCAGAGTCTGACCGTGATTGGAGCTTGCCTGACTTCACGCTTGATATTGCAGCAGCCAAAGACCCTGCCCACACTTTTGGGAAATGACCTGACGTCACACTTACCCTCGTCCGAGTTCTTCAAACGCCGTGTATCTGCTCATTGGCTGGCCCACACTCACAATGCTCCCTGAAAGACAAAAGCAGGCCTGCTCACTTGCATGCACAGACGCCGCTCCCCAGCCATCCCAAAGGCAGCCCCACCGCCAGCAGCTGTGGGCCCTTTTGGCTCCCTTGGCTTCCAAGTGCTGAGAGCAGCAAATGGGAGGGCCATCTTCTGCACCTTTCATCGGGTGGCCTTTGCAAGGAGGACTTCATTGCTTTCAAGCACAGCTTGATAAGCCAAAAGGATGAGCCCTTAAGAAGGGGGCCCAAAGAGGTAAGCAAGGGCCTTTGCAGCCTCTGCAGTCACACCCCCCCATCACTGGCAAGGCTTCCTAGAAGCACAAAGTGTCTGAGCCGCAGGAGGAGTAAGAAGGAGAGCCAAAAAGCAGCTGGGGCCAGAGAGCTGCCTGGGGCCTACGCACTTGCTAGGTGCCAGCCTTCTGCTCAAGCAGAAACAATCTCTGCTTTTCTCTTTGGCACAGAAGGCAGCCCAGGCAGAGCCAAGGCAGGCCCAGCCGCCCTCACAGGCAGCAGGAACTCCCTGAGCGCTGCCGCGCTGCATCAAAGCACAGCAACAGGTTCTGCAGAGGGCCCTGAGGGCCTCTGGCACCGGGGGGAACTTCTGGCGCAGCCTACACCCAGACACGCACGCAAGGCACTGCTCTGGCACACAGGAAATACAGCGGACGTACTCAGTGTCTTCAGGCCCTGCTCCTCTCTGCTCTCGGCCTGCGGGGCTGCGCTGCTGGATGAAGTGCCAGCAGCGGGGGGCCAGCTGGCTGCTGCAGGCCATGCTGCTCCGGCGGCACCAGGCTGAATTGCAGAGCGGGTGTTGAGCTGGGACAAGAAAGGATTGCCCGTCAGAAGGGTGGCTGGCACAGATGCCCAGCACAGCGCACGCCACTAGCAGGGCCTTGGGAAGATGCCCTCAGCCACCGCCAGGCCTCTCCAGCTATTGGGCCCTTTCCCATGTCCCCTTCTCAAAGGCAATGGGAAAAGAACAAAGGCTATTTTGATCCAGCCCCTGGTGGCCGCTTCCATGCTCCATTGTTTCAACTTTTCTGCTAGACACTGGCAACAATGGAGTGATGGGCTTGTGCAGATGCACAAAGAGATCAGAGCACAGCCCCAGAGCCTCCTTCCTTTCTTCCTCCTGTGTTTTCGCGGGCAATGAAATCGCCCCGGAGGTGGCGTGCAACCGTCTGCTCAGAAACCCGGAGCATGTCCCTCCTCTGATCTGTTTCACGGATTTCCCCTCTCCATGTCAGCCTTTAGGCAGCGGCCCTTCGGAGCCGCCTTCCAGCCCTGCCCAGACCCATGCGCCCTTTCCCATGCAGAGCTGAGCAGGATTCTCCTCCCCAAACTCCGCTCTGACCGCCTGGAAGCCCAGCGCAGCCTACATTGTGCCTGAAGCTAATTAGTCCATGCAGAGGGCAGGTCCCTTCCAGGGGCCACTGCCTGCCAAATACCCTGCCAGGCTGTCAGCTGCCTCTTTGAGCCGCTCTGCCCGCTGACCGCAGGCTGCCTGCACTGCCACCGGCCACAAGGGGCTGACTCCTACCCTGGCAAGAATTGAATGCTGCCTCTTGTCTATTGCCAAGAGACATTCCCGGGCCCTCTCAGCATCCCAGCCAAGTGATGCTTGAAGGTCAAAGTTGAGAAGCCATTGGCCAGGCCTCCCTGGCTTGGCTGAAGCAGCACTATGTCACGGCAGGCACACAGCCCCCAGCACCTTAAGCCGCGAGCAACAAGGCCTGCTCCAAGCAAACCTTGAAGCTTGGCACTGCAGCCAAGGCAGGGCCAAGCTCAGCTGCCACTTACCGGCTCTGCACCTTCAGGCTGTGGAGGAACAGCAGCTGGAGGCTTGGTGTTCCTTTGCTCCTCTTCAACCTCGTCCTCAATGACAGAGGGAGCCAGAGGAGTTGCTGAGCCTGCTGCTGAGCCCTGCAGACAGACACAAGTGAGAGAGACGCGCAAGAGCCAATCCCTTGGCAGCTGCTTTCTCTTGGCAAGGGAAAGGACCCAGGAGAAGGGCAAATGATACACTTGGATGCAAGTGGCACTCTGAGTCAGGGAAACGCCAGGAAGAGGGCTGGGGTCTTGCTCTGCTGTTCCTTGAAAGGCTCTTCCTTGGAAAATCAGCAAACAGCCAGTGCTCCCTTTGCTACTGCTGATGCCACCAGGCACTTGGCCTTTCTTTCAGCCTGCCACGCTGGCACTCCACTGCACTCTACTGCCAAAGGCCAAGCTGGCAGAAGTGCCGCACAATTCTCCCACGCCAGCAAGGTCAGAGCTTCCTTTGCCACTCACCAAAGGACAGGCTTGTCTCCATCCACGTGTCAGGTGACCTGCAGGGAGCGAGGGAAAAGTGGTGGCTTCTCCATGGCCATTTTCTTCCCAAATAACCTGGGTCAGGTTATTTGGCAAGAAAAGAGCAGAGCCAAGCAAAAGCCAGGTGATGCCAGCCCCAGGATGAACCTTTACTTACGAGTCAGCTGGGTCACGTAGAAGACAGAATAAGCCACAGAAAAGACCGTGCAAACCGCGGCACAGACTTGCCCGATCATTTTGGCAGCGCTGTGCGGGTTTGCACACTGAATGCCACCCAAGGGAGATGGAAGAGTCCTCTCGGGGTGCAGGCCGTCTTCTGGGAACTCCTTGATCGCAAGGATCCTGCTGCAGGGAGCGAGCGGAAGAGCTGCTCTGCACAAGCAGGCCTTGCGCGCCCCGGGACAACGCTGCGCTGACAGCACTGTGACGTGGCGCCGCTCCCTTGACCTCACAATAGCAGCTGCCCTGGCTTTGTTGTGCCCAGCAAGCCCACCCTCTCTAGAGCCGAGGCAAAAGGAAGGCCTGGCAAGTTCTCCTCAGTCATAAAGCAGCAGCAAATGACCTCACAGTCTATAGGGCAGTGCTCAAGGCATCCCAGGAGAGCCCAGAACAATGAGCCAGCCCTCCTAGCGTCCAAGAAATCCAAGCAAACATGACTTTTGGTCCCAAAAGCTTGGACTAAAAGCAAGTGTGCTTCTTCTAGGTGGCATCTTACTTGGTTCTGAAACGCCTCACTTCTTCCATGCCATTTAGGGGGCAAAAGAAGCCAAGAGAATAAATGGCCAGGAGCATTGTAGGCTGCAGCTGCTTCTCGAGCACGTGGGTGCATGCTGACCTTTGCTCTGACTGGGTTTGGAGGCCGACGTCCCATTGTGGCAGCTGGCTTAGCTCTTGACGCAAAGCTCCTCTCGTCCCGCTTGCCGTTTCTCAGGCAACTGAAAGTCTCAGCGCGTCCGGAAGAGCTGTGCGCTGCGTCTTGGCTTGCCACACTTGTGTTGTGTCGGAGCTCTGGCAGCGGCCTGCGGCCCACTGCCCTGCAATGGCCTGCAGATGTCGAGCCCGAAGAAGGCCCCTTTGGAACAGGCCAAAGCTGCAGTGGGAGGGATGTTGGCCCCAGCTCCATGCTCCCTGTAAGATTCCTTGCAGAGATTTGGGCAGCCACATCCCAGTACAAATGAGATGCAGTCATTCCCTTCTCTGTCAAAATCTTGAGGCAGACCCAGGAGGCATCTTGAAAGTGGAACCAAGTACTGGGTGGGAGGGGGCAAAAAGTGCACGCAGCTCCTCTGCAAATCAACTCTGTTCACCCGTGGAATCATGATGCATGGCTTAGCTCCCTATCCTTGTGCTTTCCTTGCTTGTGACTCAGCACAGACATGTCCTCTGATAACAGACAGCACAGCGCCTTGAAAGGAGCTTTAGCCTGGGCTCTTCCCACTTGGCATGCTGAGGGTGGCATTTGAAAATCAAGGCAATTGCTGAAGGGCCCAGAATTCCCTTGAAATCCTCTTGCTGAAACACTGCAGTTGTTAGCCAGAAGAGTTGCCTCCATGTGAAAGCATCCCATTTTCCCCATTTGCAAGTCAGCTGCCATTAGCCAGGCAGCTGGAGGGCTTAGAGAAGGAAGCATGACAGCTAAGCTTGGAAAGCCGGGCGTTGGCTCTCAGAGCCCCTTGAGCAGAGCGCTTTGCTTCTCCAAAGGTTGAAGAGAGGGCACTGTTAGGAAGATGTGCCATTTCAGCCCTCCTTTGCTTTTCAATCCCAAGGGATTGGCAGCAAGGGGGGACAAGCAGGGCCTGGCCCCTCCTCCTGCCCTGTTGGCAGCTGCAGCTGGCACTGAGGGACACCAGGGCACACGGGAATAACAGCTCTGCCAGGCAGGTGGGGCGCTCTGGGAAGGGGGAGAGCCTTGGGCCTCTGGCAGGCAGCGCAAAGCCATGAACGGGACGGCCCGTCAGGAGCAAACGGCTTCCAAGGCGCCGGGCGGCTTAGGCACAGCGTGACATGGGAGGGAACATTCCAGGCCTCTGCAGCCTTTTGAGTTTGTATTGCAAGTCCTGCTGAAACCAAGGGCTGCAACAGAGAACCTTCGGCTTTCTTCACCATCTTCACCATCCTCATCATTTTGTCCTTCAGCTGGCCAGTGCAGGCTGACAGCTCGCAGCACATCTGCTGAATGCCAGCTTCTTCTTTGCTAGCTTCTCTCTTCTTATGATTCATTTCTCCTTCAAGGGGAATTCTGATCTTCCCTACATCAACAATACTCTTCTCTTATCTAAGCAATGCATCATGAAGGAAGCTTTCTATGCTCTACAGTCCTAACTAAATGAAGCCTCGCCAAGAAAACCTCAAAGCATTGCATGTGCTATCTATGGCACAGATCCTCTTCAAAATCAGGCGATGGCCAAAGCTCTAGCCAATGATGATGCGTCCCCTTTTCCCCTCTTTGTGCTGGTGTTCACAGGGGTCCCAGGATGAGGGAAAAGAGAGAATCTTGACTCCAAGTTTCAGAAGGTTGATTTATTCTTCCATGACACATATGCTATAAAAATGACATATGAGAAGAATACTAAAAGAAGGAAAGAAAGGATTTCATCTGAAAGGCTTGCAAGAAAAGGGAAAGAATGAAATGATAATTAAATCATGTCACTGACTGGACAACTGGACTGTGATTGCCCATTATTTAGAAACAGCCACACGAGACCAATCAAAGATGCACCTGTTGCATTCCACAGCAGCAGATCATTCTTGTTTACATTTTCGTTCTTGAGGCTTCTCAGGAGAAAAATCCTGGCAGAGGGATGTTTCAGAAAAGATCATGGCGCCGCCTGCTCTCAGCTGGCAGGGCACAAGGGCCTCTTGAGCCGCAGGCATCTCCTCTGCGCTCTACTTGCACTTGCTTTCCCCAGTTAAGGCAAGCAAAGCCGCTTGGCTCAGGATGTTCTTTGGGCTTCTGAAAGGCTCTGGCCACTTAGCTACAGCATGGCAAGGAAGGGAGTCTTACAAGGCTCTGCATATTTTAGAGTTTTATTGTCACTCCAGCTGAAACAAAGTATCCCCTGGCTACTTCTGCCTCTTCAGCATTCTGTCCTGCAGGTGGCCTGCTCAGGCTGACAGCTTGGGGCGCCTGCAGGCTCCAGTTCTGCTGCAGCCCAGCTCTTCCTCTCACAGCTGACTTCCCATTGTGACAATTTGTTCATTTCTACCTAAAAGATACCTCAGAGTTTCCCTCAATTAACAATCCACTGCTCTAAGCTAAACAACCCTCTAGTATCTAAGCTACCTACGTACTATAGTCCTTAAAAGTTGCTCCCTACATGTCCTAAAGATTGGAAAATATTCTCTTTTGGAGAAAAACACAACCGAGCTTTCGATTGAACCTGAAACCTAAGCTAAGCTAAGCTAACCTAAACTAATCTAACCTAACCTAACCTTACCTTACCTATCCTAACACCTAAAGTGACCCATTTAGAAAACCTACTCCTATTTCCTATCTACAGCCCAGCTCCTCCTCCAACTCAGGGGATGGCTGAAACTCCGGCCGCAGATGACACATGCCCTTCTCCCTCCTCTCAGCTGGCGGGGCACGAGGCGCAGGCATCTCCTCCTCAGGCGCAGGCGTCTCCTCTCCAGTCTTCCTGCACTCCCTTGGCTGAGATGATGAGAGCAGCCAGGCTGGAGGCAGGATCGCCTGCGGTCACAAAGGGATGCTGCCCAGAGGAAAAAGGAAACAAAGAAAGGAAGCCTTACTTTCCAGGAAGGCCTGCTGACGGGCTCAAGCAGGACTCCTTGGCTACCAGAAAGACACACCAAGAGCACCGAGGAATAGCAGCGTGTCCGCCTGCGCCTTCCTGTCCTGGCAGCCGTCTCAGCCACGTGGCCCACACTCCTCCTCACGCCTTCCTGCAGGCGTCCTCAGCTGACAGGCCTTTTTGCCCCTTTGCTTTTTCTTACCTGCAGGAGTTCCTGGGCAGACCAGCGCCTGTCCTCGTCAGCCTGCAGGCAGCAGCGGAGGAAGTCGCGTAGGAGAGCCGAGTGGTGCCTGGGGTTCTGCAGTTTTGGGGGCCCGTTCCTTTCGATCAGTTCAAAAACCTACAGCACATGGATGCAAGAGGACACTCGACCTGCTCCTTTGCTAGCCACATCATCAGCTCTCTGTGCACAGAGCCCCCTTTCGAAGCTGCACCTTACCCTGAGACGGGTCTCCCGCTCGTAAGGAGCTTCCCCTTCCACCATTTCCAGCCCCATGATGCCCAGGGACCAGATGTCTACTTTGGGGCCGTAGGCTTCTCCTCTCACCACCTCCGGTGCCATCCAGCTGGGAGTGCCCACGCTGGAGCTGCGCCTGCCGCACTCAGGGCTGAGCTGGGCACAGAGGCCAAAGTCAGCTGAGGAGAAAAACAAAGCCTGTCAAAGCCAGCTACCACTGGCAAAGCAGCCAAAAGGATTGCCCGCTCACAGCCCGGCCAGGCCATGCTGAGTCAAGCTGAGAAAGCGGCTGAGCTCTCCTGCCACGTGCCTGGAGCCAGCGAAAGAAGAAGCCATCGGCCACTTCAACAACACCCTGAGCATTCACGCACCGGCCAAGCGGAGCTCCTGGCCAAGTGGCACTCACCAAAAGGCAGCCCCACAGCACAGGCTGCAAAAGCCGCACCTGCACAGGGATACCCACCCAACTTGACGGATCCATCAGTGCCCACAAGAACATTGCAGCTTTTGATGTCTCTGTGGATGACTTGGCGGCAATGAAGGAAATCAAGTCCTTGCAGGCACTGAGAGAGAAAAAGGAGGGAGGCAAAGTTAACACGCAGCATGTCATTTCATCCTACCAGAAAGGAAAGAGCCCAACAGGATTGACAGCTTTCCCAGGGAGTTGGGAGCCAGGGCACAGCATCATGCTGCTGTCACAAAGAAGAGCTTGCTGCTTCAACACTCTTGGAAGTTTTTGCTAGATTTCTAAGACAAGGCATCTGGGCTTGCAAAAGTTCCACCGGCCATCGGTACAAAGCGCGTCACCATTGCCTGGGAGGTGGCACGGCAACGATTGTTGGCGAAGCCCAGTGGCAGCAGAGGAGGAAGCGGCGCCTTAGACCTGTGCCAGAATCCGTTGCCACCTGGGCTGCGATGTTATCCTTGGAAGCTGAGGACAGCTCTTTCCCTTAGCTTGAAATTCTGCCACCGCCATGCTGCCTTCCAGTGGTAAGGAATGTAGGACAAACAGACAGGCTGCAGGCAAGCATTGCGAGGCAAAGCTGCCAAGAGGAAACAAGTGAAAGCAAGCCAGTGAGGCAGCACCAGCGCCACAGGTCAGACAGCATAAAAGAGTGCAAGAGCAGAGCCTAAGGAGTGAAGGGACGGCGGCAGGCAGTTCCCTTCCCACGCTCTTGCTTCTCCTCTGTGTCTTGGCGGAAGCAGCAGCAAAAGAAGGCTGAGAGCCAGAAATCGCTGCTCTCCTTAACCTCCAGCTGACAAGCAGCATCCTGGCAGGCCTGGCCAAGCACAAGCGGGATCCCTCACCTCCCGACAGACAGCGCCTATCTGTCCTTCCGCCAGGTACACCGCACAGAGCACATCAAACAAGGTGCCGCCGTCCACAAACTCCATGGCCAGCCAGAGCTGCGCATCCACCAGGTAGCTGGAAGAAGAAAAGCACGGCATGGAAAGAGAGCAATGGGCACAGCTCAGTCACCCGAGGGCCTGAGCACGACTTTTGCCACTGCTCTCCAAGCTACGTGTGCCGCAAGAGACTATTGAACAGCAGGTCAACCTCCTGCCACCCTCTGGAGACGAGCGGAGAAATGGGAAAGAGCTCCGTTCTCTGCCACTGACCAAAGGGCATTGTCTCTTCTGGCTTGCACTAGCTAAAGCTGCATTGACGTGACCGTACGCCAACCTGTCTAAGTAGGTGACAATATTGGGATTCCTGTTGTCCCTCATGGCCAGGATTTCGTTGGCAGCCAGCTCCTCGGACATCCCCTCCTCAACGGACATGATCTTGATGGCCACCTGAAAGGACACGAGCGACGGTTGACTTGAGAAGACGCGCCCTGCTCGAGATCACAAGGAGCACGCAGCCAGTGCTTGTGCAATCAGGCAGCCAGCTGTGCCAAAGTGCCTTGTTCCTAGACAGCAGAGCTTAGCAGGAGCACCAAAGCCCATGCCAAATGCATTCTGCACCCTGAGCTTAGACTGTACTTGAGAGGAACAGCCTCTGTGGCAGACATGGAGCGACCAGCCAAAGCTCCAGGCAGGGCTGACAGCAGCGATAAAAGCGCTGCAGAGCTGCAAAATGCCATGGTGCTGTTGGCACTTTACCTGTTGTCCGCTGCTGGTGTCAAGGGCTTTATAAACAGCTCCGAAGCCCCTAGAAAGAAAACAGCAGCAGAAAAAGGCCATTTATCCCTGGCACTGAAAGCAAGCCTAGGCAGGAGATCTCCCCAGGCTGCCTGCATGCCTTCAAAAGGGCCCGGCTGCGGCATCTCTTTTTTGGCCAACAGCACATCAGCCCGTGAGCCCGCTGCCATGCGGGCCAGGCTGTCCCAGGGAGCACTAGGGTCCAGCATGAAGACCAAGGCCCGCTGGAAATCCCCAAGGCACGCGCCCACTTAGGTCACTTCCAAACCTAAAGGGAACTCTCTCTTTGTGAGGGTGTGCATGCATGTGTGTGTCAAGAAAGTGAGAACAATTAGAGTCAGAACACTGTCTTTGAGAATCTGACATTTCTTGGATGCCGAGGTGCTCTTTCAGGCCATAAAGTTGCCGGAGCAGGGCGTTTTCCAGCTCCTGCTCCTCAGCGCTGCAAGCTAGACATTGCCAGCATCAACTTGTCTTTGAGGAGCCCTTTGCATTGCACTGACTGAGCAGCGCTGGCAGGCGACAGGAGGTCAAGCCAGAGTCTGACCGTGATTGGAGCTTGCCTGACTTCACGCTTGATATTGCAGCAGCCAAAGACCCTGCCCACACTTTTGGGAAATGACCTGACGTCACACTTACCCTCGTCCGAGTTCTTCAAACGCCGTGTATCTGCTCATTGGCTGGCCCACACTCACAATGCTTCCTGAAAGACAAAAGCAGGCCTGCTCACTTGCATGCACAGACGCCGCTCCCCAGCCATCCCAAAGGCAGCCCCACCGCCAGCAGCTGTGGGCCCTTTTGGCTCCCTTGGCTTCCAAGTGCTGAGAGCAGCAAATGGGAGGGCCATCTTCTGCACCTTTCATCAGGTGGCCTTTGCAAGGAGGACTTCATTGCTTTCAAGCACAGCTTGATAAGCCAAAAGGATGAGCCCTTAAGAAGGGGGCCCAAAGAGGTAAGCAAGGGCCTTTGCAGCCTCTGCAGTCACACCCCCCCATCACTGGCAAGGCTTCCTAGAAGCACAAAGTGTCTGAGCCGCAGGAGGAGTAAGAAGGAGAGCCAAAAAGCAGCTGGGGCCAGAGAGCTGCCTGGGGCCTACGCACTTGCTAGGTGCCAGCCTTCTGCTCAAGCAGAAACAATCTCTGCTTTTCTCTTTGGCACAGAAGGCAGCCCAGGCAGAGCCAAGGCAGGCCCAGCCACCCTCACAGGCAGCAGGAACTCCCTGAGCGCTGCCGCGCTGCATCAAAGCACAGCAACAGGTTCTGCAGAGGGCCCTGAGGGCCTCTGGCACCTGGGGGAACTTCTGGCGCAGCCTACACCCAGACACGCACGCAAGGCACTGCTCTGGCACACAGGAAATACAGCGGACGTACTCAGTGTCTTCAGGCCCTGCTCCTCTCTGCTCTCGGCCTGCGGGGCTGCGCTGCTGGATGAAGTGCCAGCAGCGGGGGGCCAGCTGGCTGCTGCAGGCCATGCTGCTCCGGCGGCACCAGGCTGAATTGCAGAGCGGGTGTTGAGCTGGGACAAGAAAGGATTGCCCGTCAGAAGGGTGGCTGGCACAGATGCCCAGCACAGCGCACGCCACTAGCAGGGCCTTGGGAAGATGCCCTCAGCCACCGCCAGGCCTCTCCAGCTATTGGGCCCTTTCCCATGTCCCCTTCTCAAAGGCAATGGGAAAAGAACAAAGGCTATTTTGATCCAGCCCCTGGTGGCCGCTTCCATGCTCCATTGTTTCAACTTTTCTGCTAGACACTGGCAACAATGGAGCGATGGGCTTGTGCAGATGCACAAAGAGATCAGAGCACAGCCCCAGAGCCTCCTTCCTTTCTTCCTCCTGTGTTTTCGCGGGCAATGAAATCGCCCCGGAGGTGGCGTGCAACCGTCTGCTCAGAAACCCGGAGCATGTCCCTCCTCTGATCTGTTTCACGGATTTCCCCTCTCCATGTCAGCCTTTAGGCAGCGGCCCTTCGGAGCCGCCTTCCAGCCCTGCCCAGACCCACGCGCCCTTTCCCATGCAGAGCTGAGCAGGATTCTCCTCCCCAAACTCCGCTCTGACCGCCTGCAAGCCCAGCGCAGCCTACATTGTGCCTGAAGCTAATTAGTCCATGCAGAGGGCAGGTCCCTTCCAGGGGCCACTGCCTGCCAAATACCCTGCCAGGCTGTCAGCTGCCTCTTTGGGCCGCTCTGCCCGCTGACCGCAGGCTGCCTGCACTGCCACCGGCCACAAGGGGCTGACTCCTACCCTGGCAAGAATTGAATGCTGCCTCTTGTCTATTGCCAAGAGACATTCCCGGGCCCTCTCAGCATCCCAGCCAAGTGATGCTTGAAGGTCAAAGTTGAGAAGCCATTGGCCAGGCCTCCCTGGCTTGGCTGAAGCAGCACTATGTCACGGCAGGCACACAGCCCCCAGCACCTTAAGCCGCGAGCAACAAGGCCTGCTCCAAGCAAACCTTGAAGCTTGGCACTGCAGCCAAGGCAGGGCCAAGCTCAGCTGCCACTTACCGGCTCTGCACCTTCAGGCTGTGGAGGAACAGCAGCTGGAGGCTTGGTGTTCCTTTGCTCCTCTTCAACCTCGTCCTCAATGACAGAGGGAGCCAGAGGAGTTGCTGAGCCTGCTGCTGAGCCCTGCAGACAGACACAAGTGAGAGAGACGCGCAAGAGCCAATCCCTTGGCAGCTGCTTTCTCTTGGCAAGGGAAAGGACCCAGGAGAAGGGCAAATGATACACTTGGATGCAAGTGGCACTCTGAGTCAGGGAAACGCCAGGAAGAGGGCTGGGGTCTTGCTCTGCTGTTCCTTGAAAGGCTCTTCCTTGGAAAATCAGCAAACAGCCAGTGCTCCCTTTGCTACTGCTGATGCCACCAGGCACTTGGCCTTTCTTTCAGCCTGCCACGCTGGCACTCCACTGCACTCTACTGCCAAAGGCCAAGCTGGCAGAAGTGCCGCACAATTCTCCCACGCCAGCAAGGTCAGAGCTTCCTTTGCCACTCACCAAAGGACAGGCTTGTCTCCATCCACGTGTCAGGTGACCTGCAGGGAGCGAGGGAAAAGTGGTGGCTTCTCCATGGCCATTTTCTTCCCAAATAACCTGGGTCAGGTTATTTGTCAAGAAAAGAGCAGAGCCAAGCAAAAGCCAGGTGATGCCAGCCCCAGGATGAACCTTTACTTACGAGTCAGCTGGGTCACGTAGAAGACAGAATAAGCCACAGAAAAGACCGTGCAAACCGCGGCACAGACTTGCCCGATCATTTTGGCAGCGCTGTGCGGGTTTGCACGCCGAATGCCACCCAAGGGAAATGGAAGAGTCCTCTCGGGGTGCAGGCCGTCTTCTGGGAACTCCTTGATCGCAAGGATCCTGCTGCAGGGAGCGAGCGGAAGAGCTGCTCTGCACAAGCAGGCCTTGCGCGCCCCGGGACAACGCTGCGCTGACAGCACTGTGACGTGGCGCCGCTCCCTTGACCTCACAATAGCAGCTGCCCTGGCTTTGTTGTGCCCAGCAAGCCCACCCTCTCTAGAGCCGAGGCAAAAGGAAGGCCTGGCAAGTTCTCCTCAGTCATAAAGCAGCAGCAAATGACCTCACAGTCTATAGGGCAGTGCTCAAGGCATCCCAGGAGAGCCCAGAACAATGAGCCAGCCCTCCTAGCGTCCAAGAAATCCAAGCAAACATGACTTTTGGTCCCAAAAGCTTGGACTAAAAGCAAGTGTGCTTCTTCTAGGTGGCATCTTACTTGGTTCTGAAACGCCTCACTTCTTCCATGCCATTTAGGGGGCAAAAGAAGCCAAGAGAATAAATGGCCAGGAGCATTGTAGGCTGCAGCTGCTTCTCGAGCACGTGGGTGCATGCTGACCTTTGCTCTGACTGGGTTTGGAGGCCGACGTCCCATTGTGGCAGCTGGCTTAGCTCTTGACGCAAAGCTCCTCTCGTCCCGCTTGCCGTTTCTCAGGCAACTGAAAGTCTCAGCGCGTCCGGAAGAGTTGTGCGCTGCGTCTTGGCTTGCCACACTTGTGTTGTGTCGGAGCTCTGGCAGCGGCCTGCGGCCCACTGCCCTGCAATGGCCTGCAGATGTCGAGCCCGAAGAAGGCCCCTTTGGAACAGGCCAAAGCTGCAGTGGGAGGGATGTTGGCCCCAGCTCCATGCTCCCTGTAAGATTCCTTGCAGAGATTTGGGCAGCCACATCCCAGTACAAATGAGATGCAGTCATTCCCTTCTCTGTCAAAATCTTGAGGCAGACCCAGGAGACATCCTAAAAGTGGAACAAAATACTGGGTGGGTATCACCGGCCGGGGGCAATGTACAAATCACAAACGGGACGGGACTGCTGTGAACATGCATTGAGCTATCTTTGTTTTCAGCATCAGTCTCATTACATGGTTATGACAAAGGGAAGATGCCAGCATGTCACATCCCAGGCAGCAGACAAAGAACTTAATGTTACAACTTACTTTATAAGTTTTTTGACTAATCACACAAAGCAGAAGCATACTTACAGTAGTTCCATCCATCTGCTATAAGCACACGTACCTTTGGGTTAAAAAGTGTTTCCTTATTTCGAATCAAATACTTGCTTGTAAGCCTTAATACTCAATGCACAGCGCTCCATTATTAGGCTTCAGACTTCCTAATATCTTGCTAGATAACCTTTTCTACAGCTTAGGGAATTATCCTAGACAAGTGTTAATACACAGACCATTGTTCTATTTGTCCTTGCTTTTCTACTTTTTAAATAATTTTTCTGCTGACCTACTGCATGGCTACTGCTTAGCTCTAATCACAGTTCTGTTGTCTCTGAGGCTTGCCTTTTGCAGCTTCCCCAAAACCCTCTGATTTTGTGGATTCCCACATCAATTGACACATGTACCTCTTTTGAGTAATGTCTGCCTGCTGGAGTTTCAAAGCTTGCTACTCTCTGCGATTTGTTCTATAATATACAGGAACGAGCAAACCTTGACAATCAGGGCATGCAGCAGCAACTGAGCGAGCATTATTGCTACTCAGGCCAAATTGCAACTGCAGAGCTTGAGCTCCTTGATGATGAAATTGATGAGACAAAATTGCTTGTTGCCTCCAATTAGGAACTGTTCAAGCAGCATTGGCAACAGGAGCACCAGCTACAGCGTTCTCTTCAGTGAAAACTCCTGGTAAAGAAGTGCGACTGCGAATGTGCAGTACAAAATATGGTTCAGTGCGTTGCTGGATTGTATTCCACATTTCCAACGCCACCTCAAATAAAGGACGATAATCAATTTCAGATAAAACAACCTTATCTAACTTTTTGGTCAAATATGCTACATCAGCAGAATCTGTGAGTGTTCACAGCTTGAGGGAACAACTGAAAAGCTGTGGTTCTAGCTCACCATTCAACAGTTTGAGATGATCCTGTTTTACATTTAAACATGTCGCCAATCACCATTGACTTTCCAAGTCACTGCAGCCTTCCTGTTTTTCCATCTGTAAAAACAGTTGGTCCATCAACAGGACTTTCCATGCTCAAATGTTTCTGACCAACAGGTACTTCTTAAAAAAACTTTTACAAGCAGTGACTTGGTAAATGATAAGACACTTGTCCTGTGAAAGCAGCCATAGCCGCTAGCAACTGATGATTGTGGGCAAGACACCACTCCAAATACTAATTCTGGACAGGCAAAAGAATTGTTTCAGGATCTCAGCCTAAGAATTCAACAAGCCTTAATAATGATTTCAACAATCAGTTCAAAAAGAACCCTGTTAAAAATCTGTAGTAATTTTCACTCTCTATTCACTATGGCAATCCTGACCGAATCGATTTAAAGGAGCAGAGGTAATATATGGCCTTATAATTGCTTTTTGCCCTTCAGGATTTGTGATCAAAATATTTTAAGTGAAATTCCACCCACTGTGGTGCCTCCCTGCCCAACCACCCCAGTGTCACTTGTTTGCACCGGCCACTGTGGTGGCCACGAGTGTCGAGACACAATTACAATATCAGCTCCCGTCTCCAGCAGACCATTCACTTTTATTTGCCGAGGTCTTGCATTCTCAGAAGTCACGCCAATGGAAGTCACTGAGCTGTCACTCATTGTGCCCAGCAAACTTGAGGCGTCCCAGGAGCGTCCCGAAGCCTCCGGTGCAACGTAACCGATTTTCTCAAAAAAGGAACAATTGGAGCTAGGCAAGTCTCTTTAGGTATAGTAACTGGTGGATATTTAGTTGAAATCATAGCACAAATTTGTCCTGTGTAATCAGCATCAATTACCCCAACATGTACATTAAGTCCCATTAAGGTAGCACTAGATCTTCCAATTAGAAGACCTTTACCAATTGGTCCCCCTGCTTGCAAAGGTACTTCAACAGCATCATGAGTATTAATAGTTAGTGTGTCTGCGGTGGGTATATCAATCCCTGCTGAGCCAATTGCTGCCCCTGAGTATTGTTCACAAATGGACAACTTTGCAGTGCTGGGAGGGCCTGTGGTTGCTGGGGCATTTGTGTCCACACATGCCCCCACGCGTTCTTTATGTGGTTTCCTGTAACAATTGTCCGTTTGCATGATATTTAGATTGACATTGTTTGGCAAAGTGACCATTCTTACCACATCTATTACAAGTAGGATTCATTTTAGACTTCACTTTCTGTTCAACATTTTTTGGAGACTGTGATCGTAAATGACCTTGTTCCCCACAGGAATGGTATTTTGGCAGAGGCCTTAGAGTTGCTGCTAATGCAGTCATTTTATGTTGAACTGTGCTGACTTTTGAACATGCTGTAACCATCTCAGGGACAGAGGGATCTCCTGGCAGCGCTTCAATCATTTTCCTGCAATCTTCCTTTGAGTTTTCTATGGCTAATTGTTTACATAGAATCTCCCTTAATTTTTCATCCTCTGCTTGTTTTTCAATTGCTGCAGCCATTTTTCCCACAACTCTCAGAAAAGGCTCTTTAAGACCTTGTTTTATAGTGACATATCTTGGTTTTGGAGCTGCCATTTCCATTCTCTTAGTCATAGCACTCATGCCTAATTGTTGAGCCTGTGTTAAAACCAGGGGATCCCACCGTGCCTGTAAATCTGGATTAGGAAAAGGCTCTTGACCAAGGAAAACATCATCTCCTATAGCATGACGAGGGTCCTGCTGAGGTAGTTGCATAATTTTTAAAGCTGTTTGTTCAGCTCATTGCCTCCAATTGTCTTCAAATGCTCCGTACGGCACTGGTTGAAACAAAACTCTAGCCAAATGCATAGTATCATAAGGAGACAGCAAATCTGTATTAACAATACTAATTAAGTGCATTACTTCTGCAGAATTAATACCAAATTTAGCTACTTGAGTCTGAAGATCCTGCACAACCTTCAATGCAAAAACCTCATGATTATCATTTTGTCCTGAATTAGGAACTGCTTTAAACACAGGAAAAGCCATTTTATCATTAGCAACATCTATACCAACAGCATCTGAGCCCTTTGGTGGCCCTATGCTCTCCACTAAATCCCAGTCTCCTATTTCCACTGCTTTTCTTTTAACATATTCTCAACACCAAAAAGAATGACAAACTGTTACATTACAATAACATGATCAGAAGGCAGAGCTTTTGAAACACCAAGCTTATGTCTATGACCAGTTTTACCAAGCTTATTTCGACTACCACTTCTACCAAGCTTTTCTCTATCACCAGTTTTGCAGCAAACAGAAGTATGCGTTAATTCAGACCTTTTCAACCCTGTCATTTCCTCATTGTCACTATCAGAGTCAGAAGATAAAGGAGGAGAAAGAGCTAATATTTCCATGTGTTCGTGCAGTTCAGGATCACGAAGCAAGCAGCGGATGGCTCAGTTTGCTTCTTTTTTAAGGTCATCTTAGCCAGCCCCTGTGCCAAGGACTCAGAGTCAGATTTAACATTAAGTTCAGCTAATTGCTCTATGGGTGAGGGGTACGTGGATTTAAAGCTTCTTGCAGACAAACACAGAGAAGCCTTATCAACCTGTTGCCCTCTTCCCATAGCAACAGACCCAGAAACAATGTCTGCAGAAAAAATCCCAGCAGAACTCTCAGGCTGAGCTTCTCCCCACCGTTGCTCCCTAGCAACTTCCAGTTCCTCCTCCAATTCCCTTTCTACCTCCTCCAAGTCTTTTTTGTCCAGCTCTGCTTTCCACTCCTTTAAGGTGTTATAAAGCAACCTCCAAGTAGGAGATAAATCTGCACTTGCTTTATCCCCATTCTGAATTACTTCCCAGAGTTTTTCTCCAACTTCTTTCCAAGCTCTAACACTAAAAGCAGTAGTTCCATCAGTCTTAACATTTTGAGACTTTGCCCATATTAAAATACTACGCAGAGCATAGTCCCTTCCTTTAACTCCTTTTCTTTTTGAGAAAGTTTTCCATGTAGATAAAACAATCTCTTCTTCGCTTCTTAAATTATTTCCCATTCTTCCCAGTGCCTCACCTTCTTTCCAGGTGTCTGAATCAGGTCCGCACTGGCAGCTGAACCCCGCTGCTCTCAGCTTCGCTGGGCTCCAACCTCACTGCCCCTGGCCCGGCACTTCCGTTCACGTCAGGCAGCACCAAATGTCACCGTTAGGCTGGACGTGACATACACACCTGATCAGGGTCCAAGAAGAAAAAAGATTCTTATTCTGCGTGTTCTGCGGTTTATATACCCTTAACGAAGCGTCAAGCCCCTCGATAGGCAGGGAAGGTATTTTTGTTGTTCCGACCTCTTGAGAACATCTTGTCAGTATTTCTCCTGCTTTTCTAGCTCAGAGTACATCACCAATGTCAGTCCTTTTAAAGTGTCTCATAGAGCAATGTTTTTGGGGCCTTCCATTTTAATTGGCACAGCAAGCAGGGTACTCTTGAGGTGACATGGGACTTTTATACAGCAAGAAATGCTCATGACATAATAAGGGAGAAAAATAAGTTTTCATTCAAAGCTGCTGTTTCCTGGCAGAAAAGAAATGGAATCCCATGCAGAAGCTGATCTGAACTGCTCTCTACTGACAGACTTGCTAGAAGCGTCTATAGAAAGCTTGTCCAGCCCTCAAGAGAGATGGGGACTGAGGGAAACTGGCACAATCCCCAGTTACTTGTGGAAAAAACATAATCTTGGGTAGAAGAAAATTAAACATTCCCAGTAAAGGACCATGCCTGGTATCCATATGCATGGAGGTTTGACTCAGAGAGCTGAATGTTGCCTAACAGCTGGAAAAGGAGCTGAATCAATTGCAAATTGCCTCAGAGCCTGAAACAATAGGCGGCCAGAGGCCAGAGCAGGAACTGAATGCTGGGATGAAGGCAGCCCCCAAAACAAGGGAAACCAGTGAAACAGGCTGGTCCAAAGCCAAAGAGCTTTAGAGTTGCAATTTAACACTGCTGGGGAAGGCCTGGAAGCAGCCTTTTCCAGACTCCAGCAACAGCCAGGCCTCCCTGACTGCAACCTCAGCCCCGCAGCCCTCTGCAGGGCTTGAATGCCTCAAAGCCCAACCCCAGCCCTCAGCCTAAACTCCGCCCGCCCCTCAAAAACACAGAGGCGGGACAGCCCAAAGGCGATGGCACCTTCCTCCGCTCCTTGCAGGAGAGCTTCCACTCTGCAAAGCCAATCTTCTTCCCTCCTTCTCATCCCCAGCCCTGCCCGTCGATAAAGAAGGAATTCACCAGTGTCCAGTAGTTGTACCACAGTCTGCAAGAAAAATGGTTGAATTGCGTGGGAAAATTAGCAATGATCCCAAAGAAAGTGAAATGGAGCATGTTTGGGGAACTTTGCTATTGCAGGGGGAATTAAATCAATCTTTTGGAGAAGGAAGCACATGGTGAAAAGCCCTGGTCTTTTGTCCGGCGAACAACCTATGGTGTGAAAAGTTTGGACCCCTTGGAGAGGGGAGCATAGGTGAGAACCCCCAAGCAATGCATGAGGAACGGCTGGTGCCCCATCCACCTCCTTCTGTGTTATTGTCATTTATTTCAAAATGTAAGGATCAAGGCTGAGAAAAGAAAATCTTGGCACCACCTCCACCAAGTGAGTTGGGAGAGGGTGGTGAATTCAAATACCCAAGAGGCTCTCTGGAAAGAAAATGGGGAATAAATGGAGACTCAGTTTCTGTGTATTCTTAATGAACCTTTGCAAACCGCTCCTTGTGTTCCTCCTTCTGGCAGCCGTGGGCATTGAGCCTTGTCTGCCACCAGAGGCTGGAGGCTGAAATGCTGCCGCTAGAGAATCTGCGACCCTTAGGAGAAAATGCTGTTACTGTGGTGCAAGTTTGTTGTTTTGGTGTCACTAATAACCCTGAATGTTCAAGGAAATCCTCACCAGTTAGGAGACTGGGTGTATGTCCAGATCTGGAATCGAGAGCCACTTAAGCAGAGGTGGAAAGGACTTTTGATCCCATGGCCATGAGATTTACAGCTAAATTACACATAATTTACCTAAATTATGTGATTCAAGGTTGCTCTGGACACACGGAATTGTATTGGACAGTACAGGAAATGTGACTCCGCTGCAGATAAAGCTGCAATGCAACGTTTTCAAAGTGAAAACCATTAAATGGTTTCTCCTTCTGCTCATTTCCAGAGCAATGTCCCTAGCATGGCAGCATGGCTGTTTGTTCTTGAATTAGTCAACCATGCTAGCAGGACCTTGTACCTAATGACTACAATAGCAAGTACGACTTTGAGTGCCAGAGGGTGGAAGAGACCAAGAAAGCAAAGGGAGCCATGTCCTTTTCCCTAAGGACCTCTCTAACGTCACACACAGACAACAAATACTACCTGAGCCTGGGAAAAGAAATTTTGCTTTCTGCACTTCAGTCCAAATTTGCAAACCTGAACGCAACAGAATGTGTAGATCCAACAAAACCCCTATGTTATCTAAAACTGAAATGCTCAGAAGGCTGGTTGGCTACTCTAACTTGAGTTCGCCTACATGGTGCTAAGCATCCTCATCTGTATTCTTACAGTACTGGTAAATTTAAATAAGATAACTCTTGCCAAGCAAAGTTTTTATAGATTGTTCCTTTCTTGATGTCTTGTAAATTTCTTTTTACAGACTTTTAATGTTGGTTTGATTAAAGCATCCCCAGACTTTCTGTGGCAGAGAACACAAAAGAATACCAAGTGGATAGTTCCTCTGTATGAAGTAGGTCCAAGTGGGACTGAGTTTTCTTCTTTGAGAGGTGTTTCATGGAAAGATGAAGTGGTGACAGGTCTGAAGAACTGCCGTTCTTCACTGCACGGAGTGTTTAGGTGTTTTCATCTTGCTAAGTTTTAAGACATTGATGTTCATATGTTTTATAGAAGAAGTCTGTTGCAAGAAATCTTGCGAAATTTTTGTATTTTCTCTCAGGTTGCCACAGTGGGTGGGGAAGATGACTCCCTCAACTTATCTAAGGAAAATTTTAGGAAAATTTTTAAACTTCTTGCCATCTCCTGAGAGCAAAGTTCAAGTTTCTCTAGCAAGGCAAGTATGTGTATTAATGGTAGGTGATGTGCAGAGCACAATTGTGCTGAAAAAGGCACGTGGAACTGTTGGTGGCCCCTGGAAGCAGGGAGAAAAGGGGCTGACAGAGGAGCAGAGGTGGCAGCTGGAAAGCTCTCTCCAGCTGTAGACAAAGAAGGCAGAAATGGTTAAACTGACAAAAGACAAGAAAGATTTTGGGTTGGAGAACCACGGAAGGGTTAGGTAAAGTCAGGAAAGGTATTTGGTCTGAAGCCAGTACCTTGACTGAAATTAGACCCTAATCATGTGTGTGTATGTCACATCCGACCTAACAGTAGCAGCACCTTCCCCTGGTGCCCTTCACCAAACACAAGAGTCAAAAGAAAAGGCTTCATGGGCCATCAGCCTGGAGGAGACCTTCTGGAGGGGCCGGGCACAGGTCTCCTGTGGGAGCAACAGAGTCGCTCCTCCAGCTGGATGGAGGGTGCCAAGCCTCCCGGTACAAATCAATAAAATAACTGGGTTGAGTGGCTTCAGATGGTAACCTACATTGGTTACCATCTATGAAACATGAATTACAACCAAAATGGGGGACTGGTAGTACAACAGGAAAGTGGGGGCAAGGTTGAGGGCTGTCAGAAAATGGGCTAAGATAGAATCCAGGGCGGCATGGCCAGTGCGACCCTGGCAAGGGGACAGAAAAGGAGGGGAGATGGCAGATGGCTGGTGGCTCGCCTATGCTCTTGAGCAGGTTCCATCTCCCATCCTGTCTTTCTCAGGGAAAGTAGGTCCAGGGAAGTGGGGGTGGAACACAAAAACTGGGAAAGGAAGTCTATTAAAATTTGCGCAACTGAAATTTAAATTTCAATGGTACGCAAATATACCGTCAGTTACCACCAAACATCTCAAAGCGAATGATTTTCAATACTCACTGTATCGAACATATATTGAAAGGAAAAACAGGAGTCCATCTGAGAGGATAAAGTCCAAGGGACAATCTTCTAGGCCATAGCCCCAGGAAGTCCCTTAGCAGGCCCACAGGCCTCCCAGTGGCTCACACAGATCCAAACTGCACAAGTTTTCACTCCCTCATGTTGGCCTCAGTTCCCGCGGCAGAACTTGCCTTCCCGCTGGACACTCACCTGTGCCCAAGCCTGTGCAGAAGCTCGGCTCCCTCCCCCTCTGCCCACAGCCACAGCAGCATCCCCAGCAGTGACACCACTGCTCTGCTCCATTTTGCCCTACTCTGCTCCTCTAGTCACAGCTGCAAGCCTGTATCTCCACACGAGGTTGTGGCCTGGAGGCAATGAGGGAAGAAGACCTTTGCACGCTTCCAAACCGTGCCACAAAACCATCCATGGGTCTTCCCACATAGAAGAAAGACCTGACTTTTCAGAAGCAAATTTAGAGCTTATTCACCGGGTGAGAAGAAAGAGAAGCTTCCAGCACAGGGAAGGTTTTATTTATTAGAGAATTTATTTTGACTATCACTCTAAAAAAACTACAAACTGTGAGCTATAAACTAGTAACTTCAAACCATTAGCTATAAACAACAAACTTCAAACTACAATCTATAACTACAAACTACAAACTCCTAAAAACAGCAGTGGCCTCTTCCAGGGCTAGTATCTTCTTTCAGCCATAATCTGCTGCGTTGCCATGATCAGAGGCGTCAGGTCGGAGGTCGGCTTGGCTGATGTTACAAATGGATGCTGCCCAAAGAGAAAAAGAAGACATGAACTTCTGCTTTCCTCACAGGCTGAAACAGGCTTTCTCTGGCGACCAGAAAGATAGAGAAAGCAGAAAGGAGGGCATTCTGGGCACCTCTCTCTCCACATTCAGGACCTTGCTAGATGAGGCAACCATGGCTCCCAATCCCACAAATCCATTAATCCAGCTGCCTTCAGCCTAAGGAGATTTGCTCTAGGTGACCTTGAAAGGCTCCTTCCAAGGCATCCCAGGCCAGGATTCTCCTTTGTTCTCCCTTGAAAATCCCCCAGACTGGAGATTCTTAGGAGCAGGGCCCATCAGATGCCTTGGACTTGAGCAGATGAGGAGCCCCTGGCAGCAGTCAGCTGGCGCAGCCTGCAGCCGCTTTGCCCTTTACCTGCAGAAGTTCCTGGGCAGACCAGCGCCTGTCCTCGTCCCTCTCCAGGCAGCAGTGCAGAAAGTCTCGCAACCATGCAGACTGTTGCCTGGGCTTCTGCAGCTTTGGCCTGGCCCCGCTGCTGATCAGCTGCTGAACCTAGAGGAGAAGGAAATGCCACACTCTACCTGTCTCCTTCCCACCCCAAACTGCTCACACAGACCCCACTGGATGGGCTCCACTCTCCAGTGGCACTTTACTCCCTGACAGGCTGGGTGATAACTTTGCTGCCCCTACTGAAAGAACCCAAAGCCAGAGCCAGCCCTAGCCAGTCCAATATGCAAAGGCTCTTGCCTTCAGCCCTGATTTCACTGGCTGATGGAATTAGGAGCAACTGCATCAGCAAAAGCACACTTGGCTTCTCTGAGCACTGACACCAGCTCCACAGGCCACTTGGAAGATGGACTTCCGTCTCACTCTACTCTTTCCAAGGATTATTCCATAAAATGCAGCTCAGCACTGCTCACTGCTGCCTTAGGCAAAGCTTGCGTCAAGGAAAAGGCATCACAATTTTTTGTGCTGTTTCTGCACTGAAATGGCAAGGGGATGATCTGGACAAGGAGCACGAGAGAATGTGCAGCCTGAAACCTCTCCTTTTCCGGTGTTAGCAAGCTTCCCAGGCAGAAGAATGGGAGCAGATTTGGTTCCAGTGACAGCAGTATCTGAGAGCAGTTGCAGCGCACCATGCGGGAGGTTTTCATCCGGTAAGGAGGCGCTCCTTCCACCATCTCGATCCCCACAATGCCAAAGGACCAGATGTCCACTTTGGGGCCATAGAGCTTCCTGGTGAAGATTTCGGGCGCCATCCAGTATGTGGTCCCAACAGCTGATCTCCGTCTGCTCTGTTCAGCTGTGAGCTGAGCAGCAAGGCCAAAATCAGCTGAGGAGAAAAAACAAGCCTGCGTGAATGAGGAAAGCAAACCAAAGAACTCCCCAGAGTAGCAATGTCCAAGTAGGCAGCGTGGAACCCAGCTGCCATAAAGGGGCCATGCTGCCATTCCTCAGGCCTGCAGCCGAGGAAATCCGGAACTGGCCACTTAGCAAAAGCCCCCAGTTTCAGGCAGTGGCTTTTAGTGCCCTGAAGCTATTAGACTGTAAGTGCCTTGCTTGGGAAGGGACACACACACACAACCCAAAGCCACTCCTGAGCCCTTGTTCCCAGCAACACCTCCCTGCCCCTTGTGGCTGTGCTCTGCGCTTGCAGCAGGGCAGCCTGCACTGCCACAGGCACCACTGCAGGGAACCGGCAGCCACCCAAAGGCAGCCCCACACCACAACCTGCCACGGCTGAGCCTGGCCAACAGCACCCACCCAACTTGACAGATCCGTCCAGACCCAGGAGAATGTTGTGGCTTTTGACGTCTCGGTGGATGACTTGCTTGGAGTGAAGGAAATCCAGGCCTTGCAGGCACTGCGAGAGGAAAAAGAAACACCAGCCTAAGTGGATTTCATGCCACAAGAAGGGACGTGGCACATCTGCAAGACTGCAACATTCCTGGGGGATGCTGAGCCATGGCAGGACAGGCTGCTGGCAAGGGCAAGAGCTTGCTGCTCCAACACGAGCACAGCAGGGCCTCTCTAAGTGAGGCTGTGTTTGCTTCTGGAAGAGAAAGGGCAATTGTTCCTCCAGCCAGTGCCCTGCAAACACAAACTGAAGGAGCACTGCTGCAGTGGCTGTGTGCTCTCTCCAGCCAGACAACAGGGGATGCTTTTGCAAACACCACTTTGGGTGTAAGGCTCTCCCTTTGAGGCTGAGCTCTCTGAGAGTCCGCTGAGGATCTCTTTGTCTTTGCCACTTGTTCGACATTGCACCACCAGCACCTCTGCCCTTCTGGGGAAGGAATGCAGCACACACAGGCTCCAGGCAAGTGTTTAGAGAGGCAAATGCAAAGACACTAGAAGAAGGGCAGGGACACTGGCAGGAACTTCAGATGCTCTTGCTACTGCCAGTCATAAGAGAAAGGCAGAAAGGAGGCTCAGAAGATGAAATCTTTCTTCTCCTTATCACCCATGTGGAAGGACCATCCTGACCAAGGCATGGGAAGCACAAACGCCATCCCTTACCTCCCGAGAGACAGCTGCTATCTCTCCTTCTGCCATACGAGTCTCCCTGATGACATCGTGTAAGGAACCTCCATCCATGTATTCCATCACGAGCCAGAGTTCCTCGTCCAGCAGGTAGCTGAAAGGAGGAAACAACAGCCTGGAGATGAATGCGTGCACTTATACCACCGGATTGATTCTGGTTTCTGTGTCTCTCTCCGAGGAAGACAGGAGGAAGTGAGGAATCATTCACTGCGCTCTACAGACCTTGCAATCTAGACGGTCTAAAAGACTGCTTGGTATCCACACCAAGGCAACAGGCCAAAGGAAACACAATCTTTGTCAGCACTTCAGATCCATGGGGAAACAATCAAAGCCCAAACCCAACAAAACAATGTGGAGAGAGGACAGGAACTTTGAGGCTGCTGGCTCAGTAAGATGGGCCCAAGTCCAGTCTTTCCAAGTGCCCTTCAAACTCAGCATGCCAGGAAAAATTAATGCAGCTCCAATGCAATCTCCTCCCAAGATGCTGTAGATCAGCCCAGAAATAGGAAATAACAGCTCCATCCTCTGCCAGCAACCAAAGGAGTGGTGGAACCTCTGGCTTGCAGGATGTGAATGACCTTTCCTGGCAGAACTGCAGAACCACTCACCTGTCTAGATAGTTCACAAGGTTGGCGTGCTTATTGCCACGCATGACCTGGATTTCATTCAGGCACAGTTCACTGCCGCTCTCTTGCCCGAGACTAATTTTCTTTATGGCCACCTAAAACCACATAGAAAACCATGAAGCAAAGAAGTCTGTGGCACAGGACCACAAGGGCAACATGGAGACAGTGATTAAGGGATGATAGTGCTGGGCTGGGCCCAGCTGCCTTGTGACTGGACATCAGACCGCATGCTTGGGCACCTCCCAGGACACAGAGCCACATTCCCTTTGCCTGGTAAACCTGGGAGAAACACCGTCTAAGCTCTCCACCTCAAAGCTCTAACAACACTCACTGTGCCCAGGGCCAGTCTTCCCCCAGGTCTTCCCCCGGGTCTCATTGCCACTTTCATTCACACACTCCTTGCAAGCAGGAAGCCATTTGGTGCCAGCAAAAATGCAGCAAAACTGCCGTGAAGCCTTTGGCACTTCTAGGGGGCTTGATCATTACTCCAGCAACCACTGGCATGCTCCCTTGCACAACCACAAAGCAAACTCTTACAGACATGGCAGATGAGATGCTGCCTAAAAACATCCTGAGAGCTATTCCCCCTAGGAAATACAAACCTACATTCTTAGCACAAAATATGCCGTCATGATGAAAACATCATTAAGGACACCTGCACAAAACACAATCCTAGCACTGCCTCACTTCAGGAATTTTCATTTCACTCCACTAAAATCCTTTCCTTCACACTACTGACCTTTGCAATTACTGCCCGACTGTAAAAAGAAATAATCCATGCCTTGATCTTCTAGGGATGTACACCAGGCTGCGAACAGGGCTTAGGCCCTTGAGAGACTCCTTGCAGACCTCTCTCTCTAAGCACAGTTCCCAGGGCAGCACTGCAGGTGGCTACAGAACTACCAGCACGATTCCCATGTGTTAGCTAACAGCCAGAAATGAGAATTCAGGAACGCTGCAGCCCCAAAGAGCAGTGCCATGCTCTGAGACACCACCTGGGCACTAAGAGCCAGCCAGCGTGTCTCCTGTGACAGACAGCGCCTGGCCTCCTTGCATTCCCCGGGGCAGCTGAGAAGGACAAAATCTGTCCCCACTGTATTTGGCAGGCAGACACTGCTCTGCACTTCACTGGCCTTTGCAGCAAAGCTCTGCTGGCCACCCAAAGCTCAGCCACAGCTCACAGCACAGGCGAGGGCACTCGACAGCTGCGGAAGCTGCGGCGCAGCGTGACACTTACCTCTTCTCCTGTGGCAGCCTCCACTGCCATGCACACCGTGCCGAAACCCCTAGAAACAAAAAGGCAGCGGAGAAAGAAGAAGTCCTTTAGTCCCTGCAAGTGCAGTCCAATGGGAAAAAAGTCCTGGGGCAAACACTAAATGGAACACGACAGCTTCTCATCTGGGTCTTTTCCCCCTTTTTCTCTTTCTCTATCTGTGCATGTGTGAGATATTTCCAGGAACTTGCCGGTTGGCCCTCTCACACCTCTCCATGGAGTCCCTGCCAAACTCAAGCACCAGCACTCAGGCCTTCTGAGAAGCCTGAAGCCATGCAACAGCCATTGGAGGAAAGCCTCTAGACACAGATCCCTTTATCCCTTTTTCAGCTTGCAAGGAAATGAGTGCCCAGCCACAGCTGCAGCCACAGCCAGAGCAGGGAAAGGCTTCCATCGCTGCACGCACAAATGGAGAAGTCCTCAAAACACAGGACCCCTCAACTGCTGTGTTCTGAGTCCTGAGTCTGTGGCAGCTGCTTCTCTTTGGTGCACCAGACACAGGGAGGACTCTACTTTTCTGAGGACTTCTTGTACGTTTGGCTTCTCACAGAGAAAATGTTGCAAATCAGCCCCATTTCCAGTCAGCAGGGCCTAAACCCCACAGGATCCACCAAGGGGTCTGCCATCAGGCAGATGATGCCTTTTCCTCGAGAGGGCATTGGCACCGGGCATTGCTCTGAAGCTTTGTCTTTTGCCACCTCAGCTAGAAAAGAGAGCTGCTTCTTCCATTTTTGCTCTTGGCTTCTGGACTAGGTGGTGGTCATCCTGACCACTGAACCTTGTTTTCAGCAAAATACTGGAAAGAAATGTTACCCGGAGCTGTTCCCTGACAGCTGTCAGCTGCTAACTTGACCTTGGAGGACAGGAAGTTTCTCCTCCTTTCATTCCCACACATTCTGTATTCTTCTGAGACATGCAAAAATGGTTTCTCCTACAAAAAGCAGCAAACAGGCGCAACACTTTTGAGGGACAGGAGCTCTGCCAGGTGCTGCTCTTTGCCGCAGAAAAGACATTGCCAGCATCCAGGTGTCTTTGCCGTGCCTTCGCACCACAGCTATAAATGCTGACCCGTACTGAGAGATCATCAGGCATCATCTTAATGCAGTGTCTGAACAGCTTTGGAGCTTGCTTGAAATCGCTCTGGGGAGATGTGACACCAGCAAAATGCACGGGCCCTCCTTTAGAAGAAGGAACTATGGCTGCACTTACCCTTTGCCAATAGTTTCCAGTTCTGTGTATTCAGCCTCAGGATCTCCCTGGCTCACCAGCATCTCTGTGAAAATCCCAAGGAAAGATGCTCACTTCAAAAGACATGCCACTCTGCAGCAGATCAGAAAGGCAGCCCCACGCTCCAGGACACTGGGCCCTTTCAACTCAGGCAGTCGGGAAACAACAACACCACCGCACCAGCACCACCTCCAAAACAACTGCAGCCAGACAAGCAGCCCTGCAGCACAGATGGCCTGCACAAAACTAAAAGTCCAAACTAACATCTAAGCACATGCAGAAAGAGGCAGAGGAGACGGGGATCAGAAAACTGTAAGCAAGAGAGGTGATTGCTGTCTAGAAATTTAAAGGGCAGCAGGAAATACAAAACCTTTCTGTTCTTGGCAATGAACATGCTGTGACATTCAACAAACGATTTAATCTTTGCAAACATCAAAGGCATCCTGTCTTCTGGAATCAATTGTTATCAACAGCTGCCCTTTCCAGAACAGGAAGAATAGTGCAAAGTACTTCCAGCAGTAGCACAGTCTCCAGCTTTAAGCAGGGCTTTGCCTAAACAATGGCCTGCTGCCTTTCAGGAGCAGCAGCTCATGTTCCAGCCTACTGTTTTGGGCCTTAGGAATGAGGTTGCTCAGCCTTTAGGACAGGCTGAGTTCTGAAGATGACCTTGGCCATGCCCCACAGGAGCTCCTTGAGGCCTCCTCATTTGCTGGGTGACGGCCTCCTGCTCAGCCAGAAACAATCTCTGGTTTGCCTTTTGCCTCCAGGGAAGCTCAAGCAAAGCCAAAGCAGGCTGAGCTTCTCTCAGAGGCAGCAGCAACAGCCCGGTGACCCCTCACCACCTCAAAGTACAACAGCAGGTCCTGCGTGGAGGCCTCAGGATGCGGCACTCAGCTGAGGAGCAACAGGAGGCGGGACAGCTCATGCCCACACACGCACACACAAGGCACTGCTCCAGCACACAAGGATCACAAAGGACGTACTCAGCATGGCCAGGCACCTGTCCTCTGTCCCCTCTCCCAGCTGCTCTCTGCTGCCAGAAGAGCTGGTCGTGCTCCAGATGCACGAGCTGCTCATCCTCGACTTGCCAGCCTGGAGACTGGAGGCTTCTTCAGAGCCCTCTGCTGCAGCTCGTGCAGGTGCCAGGACAGAGGAGGTGGAGCTCTGGGACAAGAAATGAAGGAGGGTCACAAATGTGCCTGGCAGAGATGCCCCTCCCATCCCATTCCAAATGCAAGGCCCTAGGAAGATGCTGCTGGCCACATCCAGGGCTCTTCACCTCTCAGCTTTTGCAGCCTGCTTCTCCAGCTCAAGGCCCAAGATCCAAAGGCTGCTTTTACAGGAGGGACAAAATGACACCATAGACACTGCTAACCAAAGCAGGCACTTACTGATGTTGTTTGCTCTGGCCCTGGGCTGACAGCAGGGGCAGCTTCATTGGCACCTTCCTCCTCGTCAGCCTCGTCCTCGGCTACAGAGGCAGCTGGAGCAGGTGCTGACGCTGCCCTTCTGCTCTGTGGACACACAGCAGCATGAGGGACAGGAAAGAACCTGTCAATCAGAACCTTACCTATATTCACCTACAGACCCTGCTGCACCTCAGCTCTTCCTTTAGCTACTGACAGCTGCTCTCTGCAGAGGGCCAGCTCCCTCCTGGCAACAGTGTCTCCTCATATCCCGCAAGCTTCTGAATTGCACCTTTGCACTGCTCCCTTCACCGGGGACAGGAAGCCTGCACAGCCACTGGGCACCAAGGGCTTCACTTGTACCCCAGGAGCATCCAAAGACATCCTAATGCTGCCTCTTGTCTCTTGCTAAGGCAAATTCAAAGCCCCTTTTACAACAGTAGGAAGGGGATGCCTAAACTTCTACCTTCCACACCCCTTTTGCAGGCCTCACTGCCTGGGGGAAGGGCTGGAAAGATTCCAGCCCTCAGCATCTTCAGCCAGGCATGGGAGGTGCTGTCGGATCAGAAACTTGCAGCTATGCTTTGCTCCAGCCACAGGTCTACCCACAGCTGCCACTTACTGATGCTGGATGCTCAGGCCCTGCAGTGGCAGCAGGTGCAGTTTGCGGGGCATCTTCCGCCCCTTCGGCCTCTTCTCCAGGAAGACACGCAGCCACAGGAGGCTCCAAGGTTGGTTTTGGGCTCTGCAGACAGACAGCAGCATGAGGGACACGTCACCTTCTTTTTATGCAGCTCTAGACCCAGATGCACTAAGGAGAAATCATCTGCAGGGAAATGGGATTCTGAGTTGCTCAAACTCAAGTAAAATGGGCCAATGAGATGGGACTGCACTCTCTTGTACAGGAGAAATTCCATCATGGCCTAAAGCACTCAGCAGCCCCACTTCAGCTGCTTCAAAGCTCTGGAAAGGAACTGGACAGAACAGCCCGCGATCCCCCTGCTGCTTCTGAGGCTGCAAAGAGCCTGGACTGTACTTTCATTCATCCAGCCAGGCTGGCCCTGGACTGCAACAGACCCAGCTCACAGCGTGCTCCACAATTGTCAAATGTTACCAACACCAGAGGCTCCTTTGCCACTCACCCAAAGAGTGGATTCTCTCCAGACATGGGTGATGTGACCTGCAACACACAAGGGAAAAAGAACCAGGTGCTGTAAGAAAACTGCCTGTGCTGGGCAAGCCCACCAAAAAGTCAACCCAAAGACAGAGCATTGTGCTTTCACTACATCACTCCAGCAGCAACCCTTGTGGCACACAGCAAGCAAGACAGCAGCACAAAATACTGCCTGGTGTCTACCGTTTGTCCTCTCTGGCCACTCAACCCATAGAAACCTGAGATTGAGAAAGTCCCAGGGGTTCAGTCATTGCTTCTGCCCCAGCCCACCCAGCAGCACCTACTGTACTTCAGTTTTCTCAAGTCATTGCTTGCAGCAATTGCCATCAGCTTACTGAAAACCTTTCCCCAGAGAGGCTACAGGTCCCCTTAGCCATGCTGGCAGTTCTATCGTGACACTGCACAGGAACAGCTCCTGTGTTCAGGAGCATACAAGAACTCCTCTGAAATGTCTATCTCTGAGGCCTTTTCCAAGTGCATTCTGTGATTTCATCACAGAACGGATGGCTCTGTAAGTGCACAGGAAGTGTCAAGTTCTACAGGCACATGCTGGGATGAGGGAATGCACACAGGAAGACTTGAACTGAGGCACTTTCCCTCAGTCCTGGAGAGCAGTGCACAGCATTTACAAGGACTCCTGCCAAGCTCTCCCAGTCTTCCCATCTTGGAAGTTGTCTTGCTTGAGCCAGCAAACTGAGGAGACTCCAGACTCCATTGCCACAGGCTATAGCACGGCAGGAGCGGAACCCCTGCAGGCTACATTACAAATGCTGCCCACGCCCCACTGGCTAGAGACACCCCCTTCTCAGCTGCAGCTGTGGGCAGTGGCTTTACCCAGCTAAAGGCCTCTTTGTGGCATTTGGGTTTCCATATGCTGCACTGAACAAAGACGTCTACTTACGTGCCAGGTGGGTGAAAAAGTACCCAGAATAAGCCACGGAAAAAGCCGTGACAGCTGCAGCACACACTCCCTCCATGGCTCGAGCAGCGCTGCTCAAGTCTGTGCCAGACAACGCCTGTTGGAGAAAATGAAAAAATTCCGAGTCCTGCTGGCAGAGACCTCGTCGATGCGCAGGTTCTGCCTGCAGTGAGCGTGCCACAGAGCTGCTCTGCACACTGAGCCCTTCCGGGCCTCGGCACAGCAACTTTGCCTGACAACGCTGCGATGCGGCCGCTGACATCACAGGAGCAGTGCCCTAGGCTGCTTTGTGAGCTCATGCACAGAACCAGACCTTCTCTACAGCTAATGCCAACAAAAGCCTGCAAAGTTCTCCTCTGCTACAAGGCAACACAAAAAGCCCTCCTGGTCCATAACCTCTTGCTCAAGGCATCAAAGAGTAAAAGCACACTAAGCCCCTGTAGCCCACGCTGAGAAGCTGAGCACTGAGAAGGGACCAGGATGTGAGGAACCACTTTAGTGCTCTCTGGCCACTATTGCTTCTGAGCAAAATCCAGAAGGCTGCTTCCAGCTGGACCTTCCTTAGTTCTAGAAAGCAGCAAACAAGGACAAGCACTACTTCAATTACATTTAGCGCTTTCCTCTATGTAGAGTGTAAAGCTCGGTTTGAATAATGAAGGAGACTTCAATTTGAGGCCATGGGAAAACCTTTTTTTGTTAGGGTGAGCCAGAGCTCCCACCAATGGTCCTCTTGTTCAATTATTCAAATTATTACGAGAAAGTTCTGGTTTCTCTGCATGACCTCTGGGTAATTTTTGCTGCATTAATTGTAATATTCCAAATCACTCTTTCCTGTTGGATCCATTCTTCAAACCCCACAGGGACCCCTTCCTTTTTGGGAATGTATAATTATCCCTACAGACCCTGGACTCCGGCTTTATCTGCTTCATTCTTTGTAGCGTGCACGCTGATTAGTTTGTTGTTTTGCTATTTCATGAAAGTTTCTTTTCTAAACAACTGGATCAAGCAGTCTTACTCATTAAAGTCGCCAGAGCCAGTTCCCAGGGAAGCCACTGGCCAACTATCCAGTCTAGGACCAGAGGGCTTCCCCTCTTGTTATGAATATGAACGAGGCCAAACTTTCTCTGGAGAAAGAGGTTCTCGTTTATTAAAATAGCTGCAAGGAATGGGGTACCTAGGATAAGCCCGAGCATCCACACAGCCAGCCAAAACCAGAACAGTGTGCTATCCCCAAGTGCACTGGGTTCTCCCCAGAAAACACGTTTCCCAAAAGAAAAACCCCAACCCAACCAAAATTCCCTGATTTATAGTTGCCTTTGAGTCCAGGATTGGTCCATTTTGGATCTGCATGGTCACTGGTCCTTTTCTAGGCTTCCCATTGCTCTTTAATGGCATTCATTCTGGACCAATTGTTTCTGTAGGGCTTCAAATTATTAGTCACATCTTCTATCCAATCCCTCTTTGACCTTGCCTTGCCCCGCCAGACTGCCCTTCCACCAAACCCTGGACGTTTCTCCTAGAACATTCTAATAACTACCCCCCGCCCCCCTCTTAACATAATCCAATTAATATAATATAATTAATACAATATAATTGAACTATACACTAATTTAACATAACTTAACTTTTACTTACAACATCTCCCCCCTCTAAAACTTTTTTGGGCTTTAGCCTGCATCAACCTCTTCACAGTCTCTTGACACTTATTTAATTAGTTTTTTCACCAGTCCTTTAATCAGTGCTTTAACATGTTCCTCTTCAATCGTGTATAGTGGTCTCAACGTCTGGGTAATCTGGTTCATAAACTCCATATCTTCTCCTTTAATCAGTTTCTTTTCCGAACCAATCCATTTTTCTTTCATAGGGTATTCCCCCAGTAATTTCTGTTTAAAAGTTCCCTATATTTTCCAGTAGCCAATACACTTTGCCCTCCTCTATACAGGTTGGTAACGGTAAAGGTGGATACAATTGGGGCTTGGATTCGACTGTGTTCTGAGGACGGCAGTGCGAGACTCTCCTGCATACAGAGGATGATAGCATTTTTCACACTCTTGTATCTCCCCTTTATTGATGCTGATAGGTAGGAGGATCAAGAGAACTGGGCGTCTGTTACAGGCTACTCTCTCATTCACTGATCCCGTCCGCAGAGGATCAGTGAATCTTTTTGGCAAGAGTATATCCTGATCTGGTCTTGCCCCCGCTGTCTTCTCTTTCCTTACTACTGTGATGTTCTTACCGGTTACTGTTGCAGGATCTACTTCCCCTTTTGTATCAACCTGTTCTTTCTTTTAGGGCATGGGATAATGCTCTATCCCTTCTCAGATCACAGGATCTGTAACAGGGAATACCAGAGATTAAAACATGTTCTTGATAATTCATATAATCTCATTCCCATATATAAATACCATTTCCTTAAGTTAAAAGAATGTTAAAAACTTCTCAATTCAATATCTTTTAATAAATCGAACAGAGTTCTTATTATAACTTCTAGCTTATGTGGTTCTTATGGTGTTCCTGATGTCTTCTTTAATATATGTGTAGTGGGAGATCATCCCTCAGGAGCAGCAAAACCGGCCCTTTTACTCTGGTGACATGTGTCCATCCTCCTTCTTGCATCCTTGTGGCTGATTCTGTGATGAGTAAAACTTGAAAAGGACCTTCCCATTTTGGAGTTAGTGGTTGTTCTTTCCACGTCTTTATTAACACCCAGTCACCAGGCTGGAATTTGTGGATTTTAAAATCAATAGGAGTAGTTTGAGGAAGGTATCCCTTGTTCCTTAACTCCTCTAAAGTGGAGGTTATAGTCTTTATATATTCTCACGCCTAATTCTCCTTCTCCATCTTGTATTACCTGCAGTAGTTAGGAAAGGTAAGCCAAACTTCATCTCCTATGGAGAAATCCCTATATCTGCCCTTGGGTTAGTCCTTATTCTCAAAAATGCCAGAGGGAGACATCTTAACCAATTCGTTTTTATTTCTTCTGGTAATTTTGTGGGAGTCATCCTAAGAGTCTGGTTCATTTTCTCTACTCTTCCGGAACTTTGAGGTCTCCATGGGGTATGAAATCTCCAGATGATATTTAAGGCCTCCGTTATTTGTTGTAATATTTTGGCAGTTGTAATATTTTGGCAGGACCTCTATCAGAGTCAAAAGTATTAATCATTCCATATTGGGGTACGATTTGTTCTAAAAAGATTTTACTTACAGTCTCGGCCGTTGTGTTTGTGGTTGGGTATGCATCCACCCAATGAGCTAGATGATCTATTATCACCAGTAAATACTTCTATCTCTGTACTTGTGGTAATTCTGTAAAGTCTATCTGTACACATTGAAATGGCCTTTTGGCTAATTCTCTACCTCCTTGAGGTAATTTTCTCATTACTTTGCTATTTATCTTCTGACAGACCATGCACTCTCCAGTTATGATCTTGGCAATTTCCCACACCCCGATAAGTTCTCATAAAGTGATCGTGTACAGCTTGAGTGCCCCAATGGGTTGGGGCATGTAGGTCCCCTAATATCTTTCTGGTTAATGCCTTGTTTAAGACTTGTCTACCGTCTGGCATGCTCCATTCTCTTTTTCTGTTTTGGACTGCACCATGTTTTAGTAATTCCTCTTGTCCTTTTTCATTAAATTTTCTTGATCTTCCTCATTCCCATCTCCTACTCCATTTAACCTGAAGATCTTTTCCGAATCCTCTAGAGCGGCCTTTTTTGCAGTTACGTCAGCCAAGTTGTTCCCTTTTATTTCTCTAGTGCGGCCTTTTTGATGTCCCTTTATATGTACCACTGCAATTTCTTTTGGTCCTTCCAAGGCTTCTAACACTGCCTTTATGAGGCCTTCATGAATTAGGGTTTTCCCTTTGAGTGGACAAATCCTGTCTCTGCCCAGATCTTCCCAAAAGTAGGTACTACCCCATAGGCACATTTAGAGTCAGTGAATATGGTACCACTCCTTTGACCAAGCCATTTTAGCCCTTTTAATCATGCATATAGTTCACAGCATTGTGCAGACCGACTACTGGGGAACTTTCCTTTTCTTATGACTGTCATCGTATGTCCATTTACAAGAGCATACCCTGATACTCGCTTGTCATCTTCTACCCGTGATGAACCATCTATAAACAGTATGTCTCCTTCAGGTAAAGGTAGTTCTAATAAATCTTCTCTAACTTTTACCTGCAAATCTATGATTTCAAGGCAGTAATTTTCTCACAACTGGGTTTGGATTTGGTGCTGGTGATGATAGTATTCCTTTCATTCGGTCAGCAGCTAATCTCGTATATCCTTTCCCAATTAGATGGCCTAGATCCTTTACTTCTGGTTCCACAAATTGTAACTTTCTTTTAGATACTTGTAACCCCTTTTCCCCTAGGACGTTCAGTAAATTAACAGTTGTTGTTTGTACCTCTTCTTTCTGTAGTTGGAGATCATCCCTCAGGAGCAGATAACGCCCCAGAAATTAACAGATCATCTACATACTGTAGGATTTGAGATCCTTTTTCAGGTATACACTCTTTCATTAGTTCTTCCTGGGTTTGACCCAATAGCTTTGGTGACTCTGTGAATCCCTGAGGCAATCTTGTCCATTGGAATTGTTGTTTTCTCCCGGTTTCCTCCTCTTCCCATTCAAACGCGAACCATTTTCTACTTTCTTTCTCAAGCGGTCAGGACCAAAATGCATCTTTTACATCTATAACACTAAACCATTCATGTCTCCATGGTACTTTGCTCAAAAAATTATAGGCGTTGGCTGGATACTACTGGATATCGAGGAACAGTTTGCCTATTTACTTCTTGTAAATCTTGGACTAATCTGTAGGTGCCATCGGGTTTCTTTATGGGTCATATTGGGGTGTTATGTGGAGACATGCATGGTTCTAAAATTTGTCTTTAAATAAGTCTTTAATTACAGGTGTTAGTCCCTGTGTTCCATTCTATGGAAATTGGACATTGTTTAACACTTATTGAGGGAATGTCAGGTTTCATTTTGATTTCTATGGCTGGAATTTCCAACAGTCCATGACCCCCTCCTTCTGCCCGCACTCTCGGATCTATCTCTCTCTCATCTTCTACTTTTAAAACCATCATTTTCACTACCATACATTTTCCTTCAGGGACTACCCCTATTCTTAAGTGCGCTTGTAAATCCCGGCCTAAGAGCTCAGAGTCTAATTCAGGTATATACAGCAGGTCAGCACAGCCTTCTCTGAAACTTCCTTTTATAGGTACTTCTTCAATAATGGGTACTTCAAAAGGCTTATTCTCAGCACCTTTAACTTTACAGGTTTGGTTACTTAATTTGCATCCCTTGGCAATCTTTGACATACTTGAACAATCTGCTCCAGTATCCACTAAAAACTCCATTTCCTCATTCTGGGGGCCAATTTCTATGTTGACCAGGGGCTCCTTTTGATGTCCAATATCATCCCTCAGAGCACAGAGCCCCTGACACCCCTAGTCCTCTCCTTTCAGCCTTCTGCCTAAGGTGTCTTGTTCCTGAGCAATAGCCTCATCCATCTTTCTTTTGATGCAGAAATTTCTGGTGTGTCCTTTCTTACCACAATAAAAGCATATGATTTCTGCCCAAGGTGGTCTTCTCTTGGGCCAAGGGCACTTATTATCTCTGGCTCACACCTTCTACTTGGCTGATCTTTAAACCCACTTCTTCTTGGACCTATGAACTCCCTTTTTCCATCTCCCAGTGACTCACTAGCCTCAAATCTAGCACTCTCTCTAGCTACTGCTACCATCATTTTTGCTTTTGTCCAGGTCTTCTCCTCATCCCTCTTTAGATGTACTTTTTGCCCCTCTCTCTCATAACGCGTTTGTTCCTTTTTCCTGCCAATCATCTAACTTTTCCAATTTCCTTTGTATATCCACCCAGGCCTTAGCTACCAATTGAATTTTAACTAAAACTTGTCCCACTGGACTATCTGGATCCACACTTGAGTATAACTGAAAGTTTCTTTTCAATCTTTCTAACCAGGCTCTGGGTGATTCATCTCGCTCCTGTTGACTGTCAAATGCCAATCTTGCCTTAGTCATTCTAGGGACTGCCTCTCTTATCCCTCTTACAATTAATGTCCTATATTGCCTCATGCTCGCTCTTCCCTCTTCCTGGTTAGGATCCCAGTTAGATGGGTTAATAGGCATTTTATCGTCCCCTCCAGGACCCGCCTCTATTTTCTCTTTCCCAAGCTCTCATAGCTGTGGTACGAATCATTTGTATTTCTTCGGAAGAGAAGAATATTTCTAGGATAGATCTTCATTCCTCCCACGTCAAGATGTTAGGCCCTAAGAATTGGCCTAACTGTTGGGAGATGCCTATTGGGACTTCTAAGAAAGTTTTAATTTCTTTCTTAAATTTTCTAACTTCAGAGGCAGTCAGTGGTGCGTTCACAAAGCCAATACTTCCCCTGCTTCCTCCCATAGGCACTTCCCTTAGAGGAAACAACTTTGCAATTCTCCCACATTCTTCTTGAATTTCCTTGCTTGGAACCTGGTATGATATTGATGGCTTGCTACATGCTCATCTGGTTCAATTCACTTCTTTTCCTCTATATCTTTACAACAACAGGCCCTTTTCACTCCCTGACCTTTTGTTCTCAAACTTTCCTCCTGCTTTTGACTCTCAGTATGTTTGGCTATAGGGGACAAATAAAAAGGAATGGTTTGTGATGTTCCAGGAATAAGAATAGGGGAAGAGGTACTTTGGGTTATGGTTGAAGTATGGAGGGAAAATAAAGAGGGGTATTTTGGAAAGTCTTAGGAGCCAAGATTGGGCTATGGATACTCTGAGTGGTACTAGAGACCGCTGTCTGGGTACTTGAGGAACTGGAGGGAATCTGCAAAACGGAAGGAGTACCAGAATGGGCAGGTTCTGGTATATTTAGGAAAGGAGGTGGTACAGAAGAGGGGATGCCGGGAGCAGGACCACTTGAATTAAAAGGTTGAGGTGATTTTACAACTCCTGTGGGAGTAGATACTAAAATTGCATCCACCTCGTGAGAGGGTACCGAGGGCTACAAGGTTGGAGGCAGGGGAGGAGGAAGGTGGTCTATAGGAGGAGTCGAAGGAGGAGGGAACAGGAGGTTATCTAAGGGATCAGGAGGGGGCGGTGGAGGAAGATGATCTATAGGATCCCACGGCCTTTCCGGTAGCTTAATTTCTTCTTTTTCTTCTTCTCTGGATGCTTTATATACTTTTATTTCCACTTCCTGTTTCTCCCTTTCTAACCAACATTTTGCAGAGCTAATCTCTTCCTCACAAGGTTCTACTCAGGTATTGACATATCTATTTCAAGCTGTACACCGCCAACTTTCTTTTGTCCCGTACCAGGGCCAATAAACAGGTCCTTCAGCAATACTCTCTTTGGGCCATATTTCTGTACAGTACCTTATCATTTTGATTTTATCTAGATCCTTCATACCCTCATTAGTATCCCAATATACTAAAAGTTCACTTAGAGGACTACTAGGAGGTATTTTCTTAAAAACTTCCATCCCTTTTCTCTTCCTGCTGGCACTTTTTCCAGCACACTGCCCCATCTTTACCTAGCAATTGATATCCAATTACAGTTTCTTTTAAAAATTATTTATTAATTTTTATATTTATGTAAATTATTTTATTTTAAATTTTTTAGCTTTCCATTTCTTTTAAATTTAATTTTTTTTTTATTTTTCATAAGGGATAAGTATTAGTTATTAATGAGGAAGAGAAAAAATAATTATTGTGGAAATTATAATAACGGTTACATTTAAAAGTTTGTCATTGCAAGACACAAGACAAAAATGGCAACTTCAAGAAATGTTTGATGTGGGAAAGAAAATATATATGGTGGCTTTGGTGGGAAACAAAACAAAAAAACATGGTGACTCAAAGAAATATTTAGTGTGGGTAACAAAATAAATATGGCAGCTTAACAAGGGTTTCGGAAGAAACATGTCAATTCAAATGAACATTTATTACCTATAAAAAGTGAAATGTCAAAAATAAGTCCAAAACCAAAAGTAATATCTATCCTTTTAGCTGGAAAACTAAATAATAATGATGGCTATTTCAAGAAATGAAACAACTTACAACCACTTGCTCAACCAAATACAAAATGGCTGCTTCTCACCACGCACTTCACCAAATACAAAATGGCTCTCGCGAGCCGCTTGCCCAAAAGACAAAATGGCTACTCTGAAACAAACTACCTGCTCAACCAAATACAAAATGGCTGCAGCCAGTTACACACTCAACAGAAAACAAAATGGTCATGCTCAAACAAACTACCTGCTCACCCAAATACCAAATGAGCAGAGCCAGCCACCTGCTCAACAAAAGACAAAATGGCTACACTGAAACGAACCACCTGCTCAACCAAATGCAAAATGGCCACAGTGGGGTTTTATACTTGCTCTCCCTGAGTAGCCGCCAGAGGACTTCTGGCTGGTCCTCACCTCCAAAGCTCACTCTGCAGGGATCCCGACAGCTGATGTACAAAGGGCTTCCACCGGAGTGGCTCTGCCTCTTGAATTGTTCCCTAGCTTAGACAGGTTCTAACCTCCCCTTCAGCCCTAGCGGCTGAAAGGGCCCTTCCCCAGCCGGCGGCCCTCCTCCCCCCTGAGGGTCACCGCACCTTTGAAGGTTAGGCCCCTCCGTTACCCATGCGACCCCCTGAGGGGATCCTAGCTCAGGGTCCTGAGTCTGTCCCACCTACGACCCGCCAGTGGGATCCTAGCTCGAGGGGTCCCTAACTCCTAAGGTTGGGCACCCTCCCCTTCCCCTGTCTCAGAAAGGACCACTCTCCGATACGATGGTTACTTTATCTGGAGGTCTCCTTATAGGAGTTTTTCTCCCACCCCTAAGGTCCTAGTTCCTCAGAGACTAGACTCCCCTGGTCTATCTCTGAGGAACAGCCCTCCAGGAGATTTGAGCTAGTGGTCAGAGCTTTTGCCCCTCACTCTGGGCACTCCGGCCCACTAACCCCCTCCACTCAGGGACAATGGCCCAAATTCCCCCTCAGAGCCTCCACTCACTGCAGGAACGAGAGCCTGAGCAGGTAAGGGCGGCTAGAGGAGGGTACTCCCCTGTCTCCCCTGCTCTAGGGGTCCCTAGGGGTACACGCACTCAACGACTGCAACACTCGCTTCCCCCACACACTCGCTTCGGGAGTCTGCACTTGCAGGCCCCGTCTCAATCACGCACATTCACTTTGCACCCCCTCACACCTTGAACCCCACTCACCCTGCTCAGAGGCAGTGTGAGCCCCGCTTCCTCTCAGAGGGCTCTCACCTTTTTGGGTGGTTGTGTCCTCTGAAGCCTTGGCTATAGGCAGCAATTCCTCCCACAGTCTGACGTAGTCCAATCCCTGGCAACCGAAGAAAAAAGGTGGCTGGACGCGTCTCCCAGGTCCACTGCTACCCTGGAACATTTTGAGACGTGGCTTAACCTGGATGAGGCCCCAAAAAGATGTTATGAATTCGAACCAGGCCAGAGTCTGAAAAGGAAAAAGGCTCTCGTTTACTAAGAAAACTACAGAGGAGGAGAGTTTTAGGGGAGCCCAAACTCCCACGTAACAACACAAAGATAAGAATAGGCCAAAACATGTTGGGTTATCCCTGAAAAAGTAGTTCCCTGAGAGTGAGAAGATCCTTAAACCAAACTGAAACCCTCATTTTGTAACCCCTCGCACATCCAGGATTGGTGGGTTTTGGATCCACGCATCGATTGGTCGTTTTCCAGTATTCTCATTGGTCCTTATTGATATTCATTCTGGACCAATCATTTTCTCAGGGCATGAAATGATTGGTCAAGTCCCCTGTCCAATCACCGCACGCCCCACTTTGACTACTGCCCCCACCAAACCCTGGTCCTCCCCAGGACCCACAAAAAACACCCATCAACTCACCCCAAAACACAAATTCCCAACCCAGGTCCAATTGAACGCATTTAGAACCCCACTTCAAACAGCTTCCTTCTACGTATGACCATCCATTAATTTCTCCTTCAAGGGGAATTCTGATCTTCCCTACATCAACAATACTCTTCTCTTATCTAAGCAATGCATCATGAAGGAAGCTTTCTATGCTCTACAGTCCTAACTAAATGAAGCCTCGCCAAGAAAACCTCAAAACATTGCATGTGCTATCTATGGCACAGCTCCTCTTCAAAATCAGGCGATGGCCAAAGCTCTAGCCAATGATGATGCGTCCCCTTTTCCCCTCTTTGTGCTGGTGTTCACAGGGGTCCCAGGATGAGGGAAAAGAGAGAATCTTGACTCCAAGTTTCAGAAGGTTGATTTATTCTTCCATGACACATATGCTATAAAAATGATATATGAGAAGAATACTAAAAGAAGGAAAGAAAGGATTTCATCTGAAAGGCTTGCAAGAAAAGGGAAAGAATGAAATGATAATAAAATCATGTCACTGACTGGACAACTGGACTGTGATTGGCCATTAATTAGAAACAGCCAGACGAGACCAATCAAAGATGCACCTGTTGCATTCCACAGCAGCAGATCATTCTTGTTTACATTTTCATTCTTGAGGCTTCTCAGGAGAAAAATCCTGGCAGAGGGATGTTTCAGAAAAGATCATGGCGCTGCCTGCTCTCAGCTGGCAGGGCACAAGGGCCTCTTGAGCCGCAGGCATCTCCTCTGCGCTCTACTTGCACTTGCTTTCTCCAGTTAAGGCAAGCAAAGCCGCTTGGCTCAGGATGTTCTTTGGGCTTCTGAAAGGCTCTGGCCACTTAGCTACAGCATGGCAAAGAAGGGAGTCTTACAAGGCTCTGCATATTTTAGAGTTTTATTGTCACTCCAGCTGAAACAAAGTATCCCCTGGCTACTTCTGCCTCTTCAGCATTCTGTCCTGCAGGTGGCCTGCTCAGGCTGACAGCTTGGGGCACCTGCAGGCTCCAGTTCTGCTGCAGCCCAGCTCTTCCTCTCACAGCTGACTTCTTATTGTGACAATTTGTTCATTTCTAACTCAAAGATACCTCAGAGCTTCCCTCAATTAACAATCCACTGCTCTAAGCTAAACAACCCTCTAGTATCTAAGCTACCTACGTTCTATAGTCCTTAAAAGTTGCTCCCTACATGTCCTAAAGTTTGGAAAATATTCTCTTTTGGAGAAAAACACAACCGACCTTTCGATTGAACCTGAAACCTAAGCTAAGCTAAGCTAAGCTAACCTAAACTAATCTAACCTAACCTAACCTAACCTAACCTTACCTAACCTAACCTTACCTATCCTAACACCTAAAGTGACCCATTTAGAAAACCTACTCCTATTTCCTATCTACAGCCCAGCTCCTCCTCCAACTCAGGGGATGGCTGAAACTCCGGCCGCAGATGACACATGCCCTTCTCCCTCCTCTCAGCTGGCGGGGCACGAGGCGCAGGCATCTCCTCTTCAGGCGCAGGCGCCTCCTCTCCAGTCTTCCTGCACTCCCTTGGCTGAGATGATGAGAGCAGCCAGGCTGGAGGCAGGATCGCCTGCGGTCACAAAGGGATGCTGCCCAGAGGAAAAAGGAAACAAAGAAAGGAAGCCTTACTTTCCAGGAAGGCCTGCTGACGGGCTCAAGCAGGACTCCTTGGCTACCAGAAAGACACACCAAGAGCACTGAGGAATAGCAGCGTGTCCGCCTGCGCCTTCCTGTCCTGGCAGCCGTCTGAGCCACGTGGCCCACACTCCTCCTCACGCCTTCCTGCAGGCGTCCTCAGCTGACAGGCCTTTTTGCCCCTTTGCTTTTTCTTACCTGCAGGAGTTCCTGGGCAGACCAGCGCCTGTCCTCGTCAGCCTGCAGGCAGCAGCGGAGGAAGTCGCGTAGGAGAGCCGAGTGGTGCCTGGGGTTCTGCAGTTTTGGGGGCCCGTTTCTTTCGATCAGTTCAAAAACCTACAGCACATGGATGCAAGAGGACACTCGACCTGCTCCTTTGCTAGCCACTTCATCAGCTCTCTGTGCACAGAGCCCCCTTTCGAAGCTGCACCTTACCCTGAGACGGGTCTCCCGCTCATAAGGAGCTTCCCCTTCCACCATTTCCAGCCCCATGATGCCCAGGGACCAGATGTCTACTTTGGGGCCGTAGGCTTCTCCTCTCATCACCTCCGGTGCCATCCAGCTGGGAGTGCCCACGCTGGAGCTGCGCTTGCCGCGCTCAGGGCTGAGCTGGGCACAGAAGCCAAAGTCAGCTGAGGAGAAAAACAAAGCCTGTCAAAGCCAGCTACCACTGGCAAAGCAGCCAAAAGGATTGCCCACTCACAGCCCGGCCAGGCCATGCTGAGTCGAGCTGAGAAAGCGGCTGAGCTCTCCTGCCACGTGCCTGGAGCCAGCGAAAGAAGCCATCGGCCACTTCAACAACACCCTGAACATTCACGCACCGGCCAAGCGGCGCTCCTGGCCAAGTGGCACTCACCAAAAGGCAGCCCCATAGCACAGGCTGCAAATTGCCGCACCTGCACAGGGATACCCACCCAACTTGACAGATCCATCGGTGCCCACAAGAACATTGCAGCTTTTGATGTCTCTGTGGATGACTTGGCGGCAATGAAGGAAATCAAGTCCTTGCAGGCACTGAGAGAGAAAAAAGGAGGGAGGCAAAATTAACACGCAGGATATCATTTCATCCTACCAGAAAGGAAAGAGCCCAAAAGGATTGACAGCTTTCCCAGGGAATTGGGAGCCAGGGCACAGCATCATGCTGCTGTCACAAAGAAGAGCTTGCTGCTTCAACACTCTTGGAAGTTTTTGCTACATTTCCAAGCCAAGGCATCTGGGCTTGCAAAAGTTCCACCGGCCATCGGTACAAAGCGCGTCACCTTTGGCTGGGAGGCGGCACGGCAACGATTGTTGGCGAAGCCCAGTGGCAGCAGAGGAGGAAGCGGCGCCTTAGACCTGTGCCAGAATCCGTTGCCACCTGGGCTGCGATGTTATCCTTGGAAGCTGAGGACAGCTCTTTCCCTTAGCTTGAAATTCTGCCACCGCCATGCTACCTTCCAGTGGTAAGGAATGTAGGACAGACAGACAGGCTGCAGGCAAGCATTGCGAGGCAAAGCTGCCAAGAGGAAACAAGTGAAAGCAAGCCAGTGAGGCAGCACCAGCGCCACAGGTCAGACAGCATAAAAGAGTGCAAGAGCAGAGCCTAAGGAGTGCAGGGATGGCGGCAGGCAGTTCCCTTCCCACGCTCTTTCTTCTCCTCTGTGTCTTGGCGGAAGCAGCAGCAAAAGAAGGCTGAGAGCCAGAAATCGCTGCTCTCCTTAACCTCCAGCTGACAAGCAGCATCCTGGCAGGCCTGGCCAAGCACAAGCGGGATCCCTCACCTCCCGACAGACAGCGCCTATCTGTCCTTCCGCCAGGTACACCGCACAGAGCACATCAAACAAGGTGCCGCCGTCCACAAACTCCATGGCCAGCCAGAGCTGCGCATCCACCAGGTAGCTGGAAGAAGAAAAGCACGGCATGGAAAGAGAGCAATGGGCACAGCTCAGTCACCCGAGGGCCTGAGCACGACTTTTGCCACTGCTCTCCAAGCTACGTGAGCCGCAAGAGACTATTGAACAGCAGGTCAACCTCCTGCCACCCTCTGGACACGAGCAGACAAATGGGAAAGAGCTCCGTTCTCTGCCACTGACCAAAGGGCATTGTCTCTTCTGGCTTGCACTAGCTAAAGCTGCATTGACGTGACCGTACACCAACCTGTCTAAGTAGGTGACAATATTGGGATTCCTGTTGTCCCTCATGGCCAGGATTTCGTTGGCAGCCAGCTCCTCGGACATCCCCTCCTCAACAGACATGATCTTGATGGCCACCTGAAAGGACACGGGCGATGGTTGACTTGAGAAGACGCGCCCTGCTCGAGATCACAAGGAGCACGCAGCCAGTGCTTGTGCAATCAGGCAGCCAGCTGTGCCAAAGTGCCTTGTTCCTAGACAGCAGAGCTTAGCAGGAGCACCAAAGCCCATGCCAAATGCATTCTGCACCCTGAGCTTAGACTGTACTTGAGAGGAACAGCCTCTGTGGCAGACATGGAGCGACCAGCCAAAGCTCCAGGCAGGGCTGACAGCAGCGGGGAAAGCGCTGCAGAGCTGCAAAATGCCATGGTGCTGTTGGCACTTTACCTGTTGTCCGCTGCTGGTGTCAAGGGCTTTATAAACAGCTCCGAAGCCCCTAGAAAGAAAACAGCAGCAGAAAAAGGCCATTTATCCCTGGCACTGAAAGCAAGCCTAGGCAGGAGATCTCCCCAGGCTGCCTGCATGCCTTCAAAAGGGCCCGGCTGCGGCGTCTCTTTTTTGGCCAACAGCACATCAGCCCGTGAGGCCTCTGCCATGCGGGCCAGGCTGTCCCAGGGAGCACTAGGGTCCGGCATGAAGACCAAGGCCCGCTGGAAATCCCCAAGGCAACCGCCCATTTAGGACACTTCCAAACCTAAAGGCAACTCTCTCTTTGTGAGGGTGTGCATGCATGTGTGTGTCAAGAAAGTGAGAACAATTAGAGTCAGAACACTGTCTTTGAGAATCTGACATTTCTTGGATGCCGAGATGCTCTTTCAGGCCATAAAGTTGCCGGGGCAGGGCGTTTTCCAGCTCCTGCTCCTCAGCGCTGCAAGCTAGACATTGCCAGCATCAACTTGTCTTTGAGGAGCCCTTTGCATTGCACTGACTGAGCAGCGCTGGCAGGCGACAGGAGGTCAAGCCAGAGTCTGACCGTGATTGGAGCTTGCCTGACTTCACGCTTGATATTGCAGCAGCCAAAGACCCTGCCCACACTTTTGGGAAATGACCTGACATCACACTTACCCTCGTCCGAGTTCTTCAAACGCCATGTATCTGCTCATTGGCTGGCCCACACTCACAATGCTCCCTGAAAGACAAAAGCAGGCCTGCTCACTTGCACGCACAGATGCCACTCCCTAGACCATCCCAAAGGCAGCCCCACCGCCAGCAGCTGTGGGCCCTTTTGGCTCCCTTGGCTTCCAAGTGCTGAGAGCAGCAAATGGGAGGGCCATCTTCTGCACATTTCATCGGGTGGCCTTTGCAAGGAGGACTTCATTGCTTTCAAGCACAGCTTGATAAGCCAAAAGGATGAGCCCTTAAGAAGGGGGCCCAAAGAGGTAAGCAAGGGCCTTTGCAGCCTCTGCAGTCACACCCCCCCATCACTGGCAAGGCTACCTAGAAGCAAAAATTGTCTGAGCCGCGGGAGGAGTAAGAAGGAGAGCCAAAAAGCAGCTGGGGCCAGAGAGCTGCCTGGGGCCTACGCACTTGCTAGGTGCCAGCCTTCTGCTCAAGCAGAAACAATCTCTGCTTTTCTTTTAGGCACAGAAGGCAGCCCAGGCAGAGCCAAGGCAGGCCCAGCCGCCCTCACAGGCAGCAGGAACTCCCTGAGCGCTGCCGCGCTGCCTCAAAGCACAGCAACAGGTTCTGCAGAGGGCCCTGAGGGCCTCTGGCACCGGGGGGAACTTCTGGCGCAGCCTACACCCAGACACGCACGCAAGGCACTGCTCTGGCACACAGGAAATACAGCGGACGTACTCAGTGTCTTCAGGCCCTGCTCCTCTCTGCTCTCGGCCTGCGGGGCTGCGCTGCTGGATGAAGTGCCAGCAGCGGGGGGCCAGCTGGCTGCTGCAGGCCATGCTGCTCCGGCGGCACCAGGCTGAATTGCAGAGCGGGTGTTGAGCTGGGACAAGAAAGGATTGCCTTTAAGAAGGGTGGCTGGCACAGATGCCCAGCACAGCGCACGCCACTAGCAGGGCCTTGGAAAGATGCCCTCAGCCACCGCCAGGTCTCTCCAGCTATTGGGCCCTTTTCCCATGTCCCCTTCTCAAAGGCAATGGCAAAAGAACAAAAGCTATTTTGATCCAGTCCCTGGTGGCCACTTCCATGCTCCATTGTTTCAACTTTTCTGCTAGACACTTGTGGGAACTCAGCACACTTCTCCTGAAGGCCAGAGCTACCGAGAGAACCCTTGGGGAGCTCGGGAGCCTTGGGATGTTGCAAAAAGTACCTGGTGGCTCAACTTTGACCCTGCAAGAGATGTTCCACCTATATGTGGGGACATAAGAATCACTGGCGTGTAAAAGATATAGAAATAGAACATTTATAAGCTTAAGCACAGTTTTTAAGATTTGGTACAGGGGGGTTGGAAAAGAACAAGATGGAGGGAGTTAGGCCTGCCACATGGTTCTTCCTCCTTCTTCTTGTCTTCCATTTTCCGGGTGACGTAGGTATTTTTGATAGCTTTATAGTAAAGGTACACTTAGTAATAAAAATTATAAGTATTGGAGACAAAAGATAAATATAGTCTACGTAAACTTTGTTATAAAAAGAGGTGACCGCCCTGTGGGAGGTCAGAGTGCCTTTGGCTGCCTTGCTGGTCAGACCCCAGCTGGGCAGAAAGAAAATTTTTGTAGATAAGAAATAATAAACAACCTTGAAGACCGAACCTGAGAGTCCAGCCTTGTTTTTTGGAGCCCGAAAAGCGAGCCCATCTCACCCTTGTCTGGGCAGAGACAAATAACAGCCCGAACCCAGACATCTGGCTGTCCCTTGGGTGGGCTGCAAGGCTCCCACCGAGCCCTAGGGCTCTCGGAAGAGGGCCCGAGGGCTCCCAGAAGAAGGCTCAGAAGAGGACTCTCAGAAGACGGCTCAGGAGTCCTGAGACGGGGACCACAACTGATAGCCTGAAAGAAGCGGAGATTTCCCGGCCTGGGACGTGTGCCAAGGTCACCGCAGATAATACCTTCAGAAGCCAGCCAGGAGTTTGAAGCGACTGCAGCCACTGATAATCCACCTCACTCCACTCTCTGCCGAAAACACCTCGTATCAGGACAGCCTGAAACGGAACCAGAAAGGCGCCTCTGATTCCACCTCCTGAAAACTGCTGGCCAGAATCCAGGACATTTCCGGCTTCCCTGACGACGATTTCGGTGAGAGAATTCTTAATAATATACACGAAATGGGGGTTTCATATTCAAAGGATCAAATACAAATTTTGTCAGATTTAAAAAGGGTAGCAGATACATACACATTAGGAATATCAAAGCCAGATCTTAAACAGCTGCTTTTGTGGACAAGATGTCACTATCCTTCGGCAGAGACCCGGTTGCTATTTGAAGTGGGTTTCTGGCAAGAAGTGAACAGACATCTGTATTTATTAACAATAAAAAAGGATGAGACAGCTTTTAGATTGCTGTCTCCAGCACGCACTATGTTAGAAGCAATCATGGCTAAGTCAAACACAGTAGCCAAAGAGACACGTGATACACCCTCAGAGACCGAGGGAGGGAACAATGGCTCAAGACAGAGGCTGCCTTTAAGCCCTGTCGGCCAAGGGGACACACTTCCTGAAGAAGAAAAGCAGGGAGAAATACAACCTCCAGTCCCACCAGCCCAGCTGTGTGAGGGACTCCCGAAGTGCCCTGAAACCTCAGAGTCAGAAAGCGATTTAAACCTCAGCTCAATCTCTGATTCAGGCAGTTGAGTCGAAAACATAGGGGGTGGGGGCGGAGCCTCGCTCTCCCGCGGCCGCGCGGCGCGGGGGGGCAGCCGGGCTCGCAGCCGTGCCATTGATGCAAGCGGCAGCGGGAGGAGCAAAGCCGCAGTGAGCGGCAGGAATAGGACCGCAAAAAATAGCGGACCAAGGGGTCATGGATTGGCAAAGCCCGAGGAGGCGTTTGCAAGATCCATGGGGACAAAGGGGGAGACGGGTTCTGGGGAGATTTCTGCAAGCGAATTACCGTGCGAAACAGGGGTCCCCGGTGCCGCCGCGCCGAAAATAATCACCTCTGGCAAGGGCTCTGTTGTAAATCCTCATGCTTCTGACCGAGAAAGCAGAGACCGGGGCAGCCCGGATCTCTCTGGGGTGCCGGTGAGGAAGCATAGGGGTCGCAGAGTGATGACGTCAGAGCAGGAAATGCAGCCGCGGCGTTCGGCTCGAATAAGGGAGCGAGTGAAGGCGCAGGCGGGACGGGGAGGGGTCGCGCGGGCAGGAGGGACGGACACTACATCAGAGGAAGAGGCAGAATGGGGGACAGACATTAGGGAAGAGAGTTCTGAGACGGAGCAAGAGGGAGACAGTGACGTCAGTTTAGGAGACACGGGGCTCCTGGGGACTGCGCATGCCCGGAAAGCACGGTCAAAACGTGGTCAGGGGCGGGCCCGATCTCCCGTGACGTCGGGGGTGAGGCGGGGCCGTGCCCGGGGTTCAGCACGGCAAGACGCCGCCCCCTCTCTGAGTTCGGCTCCTCCGGTCCCTATCCCAATGGTTCAAAATACCCAAGCCTCAAAAAGATGCTTAGATGTCCAAACCCCATCGCTAGTATATCAGAAATCCACACAAACTCGACTCCAAAAGCCACAGAAACTACATTTAGCAGACCGAGTTTGTGACCTCATCAGAGTCAGCACGGCACGTGAAACCATTTCGGACACAAGAAGAGAGCACTGATCCCAAGAGCAGCGAGGCGAGCACTCAGACAGAGGAGAAGGCTCAAGCTGCAAACAACGGTCCAGAAGAAACAAAAGAATAAAGACTTTGGGGATTTTGGTTGGGAATTTACCACAATGTTTCACCTCAAAGGGGAGGTCATGAATTTTATAATGTTTATATGTCTTACATCATTATGCATTGTCTCAAATGAAAAAACAAATTTACCGGTTAACCAACCAAAAAAGAACGTTTGGGAAGCTTTAGCCCAAGCAGCAAATTTAGATAGCATCTGTCTAATACATTCTAGACCAGGAAAACCATTTTCAGTCTGTATGGTTGGGATGCCAGTGAATGCATGGCCAATTCCAGGACACACTCAGGTTGAAATCTCACAGGTCGTTAAAGATCCTGTGAATGAGTGGTGCGCTTGGACACATCTTCTTCCTGTGGCTTCTACCGAACCTCAGGAATTGGAAATTTTTGGGTCCATGACAATGGAGATATGCATACAGTTTCAGATTCAGGATGTGGCAAAAACAAACAAAACCATCGATGTCACTCCGAATCGTGAGTTCTATAGAAATGCATCAACATGGTGCAAAACCACAATTACAATAGACAAAAGGTCACTCCAAGTACCTGTGCAATTGCCAAGGGGACTTTTCTTGATTTGTGGGGATAGAATTTGGTATGGTATTCCTGCGAATACCCAGGGAGGTCCATGCAGCATCGGAGAGATTTCAATGTTGTCACCAGATTCAAAATTGATGGGAAAACAAAAGTATAAAGAAAAAAGATCTTTACAACAATATGGTCCAAATTGCGATGACAAAGTGTACACTTGGGACAAGGCAAGAAGAATTGCAGTAGCAATTTTTTCACCTCAAACAGCATCAGGGGTAGCCTTGACTCAGCTGGACCATATGGGTTGTTGGTTAAGCAAACATGCCCATTCAGTCTCTCTTGCACTGAGCGACATGTTAGAAGACATGAGCGGTGTAAGACAGGCAACACTTCAAAACAGAGCAGCAATTGATTACTTATTGCTCACTCATGGGCATGGATGCAAAGAGTTTGAAGGAATGTGCTGCATGAATCTCTCTGATCATTCAAAATCTATTCACGAGAACATCAAAAGAATAGAAGATAGTATTAAAAAACTTGGCGAAGACACAGGGTCTTGGATCGATGACATGGCAAGATTTTTTGATTTTTCTCCTTTATGGAAAGAGGTTTTGAGGATAGGGTTCATGGTTTTAGTAGTTCTTATAGTCCTCATGTTTGTTACACCTTGTATTCTTTTGTGTATACGACGTGTCATAAGTTCAGACACGAAACAGGTGCTTTTTGTGCAAACAGAAGGGGGAGATGTGGGAACTCAGCACACTTCTCCTGAAGGCCAGAGCTACCGAGAGAACCCTTGGGGAGCTCGGGAGCCTTGGGATGTTGCAAAAAGTACCTGGTGGCTCAACTTTGACCCTGCAAGAGATGTTCCACCTATATGTGGGGACATAAGAATCACTGGCGTGTAAAAGATATAGAAATAGAACATTTATAAGCTTAAGCACAGTTTTTAAGATTTGGTACAGGGGGGTTGGAAAAGAACAAGATGGAGGGAGTTAGGCCTGCCACATGGTTCTTCCTCCTTCTTCTTGTCTTCCATTTTCCGGGTGACGTAGGTATTTTTGATAGCTTTATAGTAAAGGTACACTTAGTAATAAAAATTATAAGTATTGGAGACAAAAGATAAATATAGTCTACGTAAACTTTGTTATAAAAAGAGGTGACCGCCCTGTGGGAGGTCAGAGTGCCTTTGGCTGCCTTGCTGGTCAGACCCCAGCTGGGCAGAAAGAAAATTTTTGTAGATAAGAAATAATAAACAACCTTGAAGACCGAACCTGAGAGTCCAGCCTTGTTTTTTGGAGCCCGAAAAGCGAGCCCATCTCACCCTTGTCTGGGCAGAGACAAATAACAGCCCGAACCCGGACAGACACTGGCAACAATGGAGCGATGGGCTTGTGCAGATGCACAAAGAGATCAGAGCACCGCCCCACAGCCTCCTTCCTTTCTTCCTCCTGTGTTTTCGCGGGCAATGAAATCGCCCTGGAGGTGGCGTGCAACCGTCTGCTCAGAAACCCGGAGCATGTCCCTCCTCTGATCTGTTTCACGGATTTCCCCTCTCCATGTCAGCCTTTAGGCAGCGGCCCTTCAGAGCCGCCTTCCAGCCCTGCCCAGACCCACGCGCCCTTTCCCATGCAGAGCTGAGCAGGATTCTCCTCCCCAAACTCCGCTCTGACCGCCTGCAAGCCCAGCGCAGCCTACATTGTGCCTGAAGCTAATTAGTCCATGCAGAGGGCAGGTCCCTTCCAGGGGCCACTGCCTGCCAAATACCCCGCCAGGCTGTCAGCTGCCTCTTTGGGCCGCTCTGCCCGCTGACCGCAGGCAGCCTGCACTGCCACCGGCCACAAGGGGCTGACTCCTACCCTGGCAAGAATTGAATGCTGCCTCTTGTCTATTGCCAAGAGACATTCTCGGGCCCTCTCAGCATCCCAGCCAAGTGATGCTTGAAGGTCAAAGTTGAGAAGCCATTGGCCAGGCCTCCCTGGCTTGGCTGAAGCAGCACTACGTCACGGCAGGCACACAGCCCCCAGCACCTTAAGCTGCGAGCAACAAGGCCTGCTCCAAGCAAACCTTGAAGCTTGGCCCTGCAGCCAAGGCAGTGCCAAGCTCAGCTGCCACTTACTGGCTCTGCACTTTCAGGCTGTGGAGGAGCAGCAGCTGGAGGCTTGGTGTTCCTTTGCTCCTCTTCAGCCTCGTCCTCAATGACAGAAGGAGCCAGAGGAGCCGCTGAGCCTGCTGCTGAGCCCTGCAGACAGACACAAGTGAGAGAGACAGGCGAGAGCCAATCCCTTGGCAGCTGCTTTCTCTTGGCAAGGGAAAGGACCCAGGAGAAGGGCAAATGATACACTTAAATGCAAGTGGCACTCTGAGTCAGGGAAACACCAGGAAGAGGGCTGAATCAGGTGCTAGTCCGTCTTGCTGTGCATTTCAGCTTTCCTGCTGCCTAGAAGCAGCAAGACCCCTAGAGCTGTCCCATTTGCCATTCATCTCTTGAAAGGCTCTTCCTTGGAAAATCAGCAAACAGCTCCCTTTGCTACTGCTGATGCCACCAGGCACTTGGCCTTTCTTTCAGCCTGCCACGCTGGCACTCCACTGCACTCTACTGCCAAAGGCCAAGCTGGCAGAAGTGCCGCACAATTCTCCCACGCCAGCAAGGTCAGAGCTTCCTTTGCCACTCACCAAAGGACAGGCTTGTCTCCAGCCATGTGTCAGGTGACCTAATCCAGGGAGCAAGGGAAAAGTGGTGGCTTCTCCATGGCCATTTTCTTCCCAAATAACCTGGGTCAGGTTATTTGGCAAGAAAAGAGCAGAGCCAAGCAAAAGCCAGGTGATGCCAGCCCCAGGATGAACCTTTACTTACGAGTCAGCTGGGTCACGTAGAAGACAGAATAAGCCACAGAAAAGACCGTGCAAACCGCGGCACAGACTTGCCCGATCATTTTGGCAGTGCTGTTCAGGTTTGCACTCTGAATGCCACCCAAGAGAAATGGAAGACTCCTCTCGGGTGCAGACCATCTGCTGAGAGCTCGTTGATCGCAAGGATCCTGCTGCAAGGAGCGAGCGGAAGAGCTGCTCTGCACAAGCAGGCCTTGCGCGCCCCAGGACAACGCTGCGCTGACAGCACTGTGACGTGGCGCCGCTCCCTTGACGTCACAATAGCAGCTGCCCTGGCTTTGTTGTGCCCAGCAAGCCCACCCTCTCTAGAGCTGAGGCAAAAGGAAGGCCTGGCAAATTCTCCTTAGTCATAAAGCAGCAGCAAATGACCTCACAGTCTATAGGGCAGTGCTCAAGGCATCCCAGGGGAGCCCAGAACAATGAGCCAGCCCTCCTAGCGTCCAAGAAATCCAAGCAAACATGACTTTTGGTCCCAAAAGCTTGGACTAAAAGCAAGTGTGCTTCTTCTAGGTGGCATCTTACTTGGTTCTGAAACGCCTCACTTCTTCCATGCCATTTAGGGGGCAAAAGAAGCCAAGAGAATAAATGGCCAGGAGCATTGTAGGCTGCAGCTGCTTCTCGAGCACGTGGGTGCATGCTGACCTTGGCTCTGACTGGGTTTGGAGGCCGACGTCCCGTTGTGGCAGCTGGCTTAGCTCTTGACGCAAAGCTCCTCTCGTCCTGCTGGCCGTTTCTCAGGCAACTGAAAGTCTCAGCGCGTCCGGAAGAGCTGTGCGCTGCGTCTTGGCTTGCCACACTTGTGTTGTGTCGGAGCTCTGGCAGCGGCCTGCGGCCCACTGCTCTGCAATGGCCTGCAGATGTCGAGCCCAAAGGAGGCCCCTTTGGAACAGGCCAAAGCTGCAGTGGGAGGGATGTTGGCCCCAGCTCCATGCTCCCTGTAAGATTCCTTGCAGAGATTTGGGCAGCCACATCCCAGTACAAATGAGATGCAGTCATTCCCTTCTCTGTCAAAATCTTGAGGCAGACCCAGGAGGCATCTTGAAAGTGGAACCAAGTACTGGGTGGGAGGGGGCAAAAAGTGCACGCAGCTCCTCTGCAAATCAACTCTGTTCACCCGTGGAATCATGATGCATGGCTTAGCTCCCTATCCTTGTGCTTTCCTTGCTTGTGACTCAGCACAGACATGTCCTCTGATAACAGACAGCACAGCGCCTTGAAAGGAGCTTTAGCCTGGGCTCTTCCCACTTGGCATGCTGAGGGTGGCATTTGAGAATCAAGGCAATTGCTGAAGGGCCCAGAATTCCCTTGAAATTCTCTTGCTGAAACACTGCAGTTGTTAGCCAGAAGAGTTGACTCCATGTGAAAGCATCTCATTTTCCCCATTTGCAAGTCAGCTGCCATTAGCCAGCCAGCTGGAGGGCTTAGAGAAGGAAGCATGACAGCTAAGCTTGGAAAGCCGGGCGTTGGCTCTCAGAGCCCCTTGAGCAGAGCGCTTTGCTGCTCCAAAGGTTGAAGAGAGGGCACTGTTAGGAAGATGTGCCATTTCAGCCCTCCTTTGCTTTTCAATCCCAAGGGATTGGCAGCAAGGGGGGACAAGCAGGGCCTGGCCCCTCCTCCTGCCCTGTTGGCAGCTGCAGCTGGCACTGAGGGACAACAGGGCACACGGGAATAACAGCTCTGCCAGGCAGGTGGGGCGCTCTGGGAAGGGGGAGAGCCTTGGGCTGCTGGCAGGCAGCGCAAAGCCATGAACGGGACGGCCCGTCAGGAGCAAACGGCTTCCAAGGCGCTGGGCGGCTTAGGCACAGCGTGACACGGGAGGGAACATTCCAGGCCTCTGCAGCCTTTTGAGTTTGTATTGCCAGTCCTGCTGAAACCAAGGGCTGCAACAGAGAACCTTCTGCTTTCTTCACCATCTTCACCATCCTCATCATTTTGTCCTCCAGCTGGCCAGTTCCGGCTGACAGGGTGCAGCACATCTGCTGAATGCCAGCTTCTTCTATCTAGCTTTGTTATGAAATTGAATGAGGCTAGATTTTCAGAAGGAAAAAAGCTCTCCTTTTAATAAGAAGAAAATTATAGTCGACAGGGTGTTTGTGAGAAGCCCAAACTCCTCTCCCAAAACCCAAAGATAAGTATGGCTCCCAAACACGTTCTTCTTTCTCATTATAAAAGTAGTTCCCTCAGAGGGAAAAGAACTTCATACCCAACCAAAACCTTCATTTTATTACCCCTCACCCGTCCAGCATTTGTGGGTTTTGGATCTGCACGTCGATTGGTTGTTTTCCGGTGTTCTCATTGGTCCTTATCGATATTCATTCTTTACCAATCATTTTCTCGGGGCATTGAATGATTGGTCAAGTCCCCTGTCCCATCACCTCACGCCCCCCTTCGACTATCGCCCCATCCAAACCCTGGTCCTCCCTTCCCCAGGACCCACAACAAACAGCCACCAACTCACCCCAAAACACCAATTCCCAACCCGTGGGGATCCACAAAATCAGAGGGTTTTGGGAAAGCTGCAAAAGGCAGGCCTCAGAGACACCAGTACTGTGATTAGAGCTAGGGAGTAGCCATGCAGTAGGTCAGCAAAAAAATTATTTAATATGTAGAAAAACAAGGACAAATACAACAATGGTCTGTGTATTAACGCTGGTCTAGAATAACTCCCTAAGCTGTAGAAAAGTTTATTTAACAAGATATAAGAAGTTTGAAGCTTTATAATGGAGCTCTGTGCATTGTGTTTTAAGGCTTACAAGCAGGTATTGCATTTGGTTAAAACAATACTGGCTTATTCGAAATAAGCAAGTATTTTTTTAACCAAAGGTACGTGTGCTTATAACCATCGATGGAACTACTGTAAATATGCTTCTGCTTTGTGTGATTGGTCAAAAACCTTATAAAGTCAGTTGTAACATTAAGTTCTTTGTCTGCTGCCTGGGATGTGAGCTGCTAGCATCTTCCCATTGTCGTAACCATGTAATGAGACTGATGCTGAAAACTAAGACAGCTCAAGGCACGTCCACAGCAGTCCCGTCCCGTTTGTGATTTGTACATTGCCCCCCGCCGGCGATACCAACCCAGCCCCAATTCAAATTGAACCCCACTTATTGCAACTCCCCCCTCGAAAACATTGATCGGGCTTTAGCCCGCATCAGTATTTTCAACAGTTTCTTAATTTGTTTCTTCTTCAAGGGTGTACAGTTGTCTCAATTTCTGGTATTGCCTGTACATCTCAGTGGCTGACTCAGCAATCTCTGAGCTCTGGTCTGGTTCCAATCCAAGTTCTTGTCATAGCAGCTTTCTTTCTTTAAACCTTGTTCATAAACCCCATGTCTCATTTTTCCTTCAATCACTCTCCTTTCTGAACAGATCCATTTTTCTTCCATAGGGTATTCCCCTTTTAACTTCTCTTTGAAATTCCCTATATTTTTGTGTAGCCAATGCATTTTTCCGTCTTCTATACAGGTGGTTAATGACAAAAAGTTGATACAATTGGGGCTGGGCTTTGTGTGCATTCTAAGGACAGCAGTCCAAGAATCTCCTGCATACAGAGGATAGTGGCATTGCTCACACGGCAGTGGGGGTCCGGTACGGGCTACTCTCCCAACCATGTCTCCCCTCCACAGAGGATCAGCGACTCTGTGGTAAGAATATAACCTGATCCGATCTTGCCCCCTACTTTCCTTGTTTATTTCTGGGAGATACTTACCAGCTACTGCTGCAGGAGTCTACCTTCCCCTTTGCATCAACCTGTTTCTTCGTCTTTTAGGGCCACATTGCTAGACGCGTGGGAGAATGCTCTCTCTTTTCCTGGGTCTCAGGATCTGTATTAATTAATACCAGGGAGTAAAACAATTCTTTGACAACTCATATAATTACACTCCCCGTAAATAGGAAAAAAGAAAAAAAAGTTACAAACTTTCAATTAGGTATTTTACAATAAATCGAACAAAGTTCCATTATAACTCATAACCTATGTGTCTTCTTATGGTGTTTCTGATGTCTTCTTCCTTAGAATCAGCTTAGGGTTACTTAGCTGAGGTCGGAGATGGTCCCTCGGGTGCTGAAAGTGGTTCTCTCACTTGGGTGACACGTGTCCATCCTCATTCCTGTGTTCAAAGAGCTGCTTTGGTGATCAGTAAAATTTGGAAAGGACCTTCCCACTTTGGGATGAACGGTTGTTCTCTCCAGGTCTTGATTAATACCCAGTCAGTAGGTTGGAATTTATGGGCTTTGAAATCAATGGGAGTAGTTTGAGGAAGATATCCCTTACTTCTTAATTCCTCTGAAGTGCAGGGTATAGTCTTTCTATATTTTCTCACACCCTATTCTCCTTCTTCGTACGTTCCTGCATTTTCTGAAGTTTTTAAGAACGGTAAACCAAACATCATTTCATCTGGTGAAACTCCTATATCTGCCCTTGGCTTAGTCCTGATTCTCATTCGTGCCAGAGGGAGACATTTCAACCAATTTATCTTTGTTTTTTCTGTTAATTTTGTAAGAGTTATCTTAAGAGTCTGATTCATTCTTTTTACCCTCCCAGAACTTGAGGTCTCCATGGAGTATGAAATTTCCAGATGATATTTAGGGCATTCATTAGTTGTTGTAATACCTTAGCTGTAAAATGAGGACCTCTATCGGAGAAAATAATATTAATTATTCTTTATTGGGGTATGATTTGTTCTAATAAAATTTTGCTTAGAGTCTCTGCAGTTGCTTTCGTTGTTGGATATGCCTCCACCCAATGAGTTAGATGGTCTAGTATTACTAGTAAATACTTACACCTCTGTACCTGTGGGAATTCCGTAAAGTCTGTTTGTATACATTGCAATAGTCTTTTTGCTAACTCTCTTCCCCCTTGAGGTAATTTTCTCATTACTTCTCTGTTTATCTTCTGGCATATCACACATTCTCTGGTTATAATTTTGGCAATTTCCCATACCCCGATACATACGTAAGTTCTCATAAAATGATTGCACAAAGCTTGAGTGGCCCAGTGGGTTGAGACATGTGGGTCCTCTAATATCTTCCTAGTTAATGCTTTGTTTAATACTTGTCTACCGTCTGGCATCCTGCGTTCTCCTTTTTCATTTTGGTCTGCACCATGTTTTAGTAACTCTTCTTGTTCTTTTTCATTAAATATAGGCATCCCCTCCTTTCCTCCATCTTCCTCATTTTCATCTCCTATTTCATTTAGTTTGAGGATCTTTTCTGAATTCTGCAGTGCGGCCCTCTTTGCAGTTCTATCTGCCAAGTTGTTCCCCTTTATTTCTCTGCTATCACCTTTGTGGTGTCCTTCTGTATGTACTACTGCAATTTCTTTAGGCCCTTTCAAAGCTTCTAGCACTGCTCTTATGAGGCCTTCATGAATCAAGGTTTTTCCTTTGGAGTTAACAAATCCTCTCTCCACCCAGATTTTCCCAAAGGTATGTACTACCCCATAAGCATATCTACAATCAGTGAATATAGTGCCACTCTTTTTGTCCAAACATTTCAGTCCTTTTAATAGTGCATCAATCTCCCAACACTGTGCAGACCAATTCACAGGAAGCTTTCCTTCTTCCACAACTCTCATTGTACGTCCATCTACTATGGCATATCCTGATACTCTTTTCCCATCAACTACACCTGATGAACCGTCTATAAAAAGCATTTCTCCCTTAGACAAAGGTTGTCCTAATAGATCCCCTCTGACTTTTATCTGTCAATCTATCGTTTCAAGACAGTGATGTTCCAATTCTTCCTTTGGTTCTCCATTTAAGAACTGCACAGGGTTCTGAATTCTTGCTGTAGCTAATTCTTGATTTTCATTGTTGTTTAAAATCAGTTCATACTTTAAAAGTCCACTGTCTGAAATCCACTGGCATGCTCTTTTACTTCGGATACTCTTTCAATCATGCGGAGTATACACCTTGCTGTTGTTACCTAATGTTAACTTGGAACCTCCTTCTAGGAGAACTGCAGCTGCAGCTACCACTTGGAGCCAAGCAGCCCAACCTCTGACAACCAGGTCTAAGAATTTTGAGAGGTAGGCAATGGCCTTCCGCACTCCACACCATTCTTTTACAATCACACCATAAGCTATTCCTTCTTTGGCGTTAACAAACAGTTCAAAGTATCTATTCAAATCCAGTAAACTTAACACTGGGGCATTTGCTAATTTTTCCTTTAATTCTTCCAGCTGCTTCTCATCATCTTCACCCCAGTTTATAGGCTCATCTTCCACCAAATTGTTACATAGGACTTTAACTAATTTTGTGTGTCCATCTATCCGTATTTTACAATATCCAATGAATCCAAGTAATTTCCTTACATCCCTTTTTGGTTTAGGTGCTGCTAAAGTTAGTATGCCCTGAATTGAATCAGCATCAATCAGCAGGTCTTGTATCTTTGCCCAGTTATGTGACCCAGATATTTTACTTCAGGTTCAACAAATTGTAACTTCTTTTTGGATACTTGTAACCCTTTTCCCCCCAGGAAGTTCACCAATTAACCCTCGTTGCTTGTACCTCCTCTTTTTCTTCCCCAGAAATTAACAAATCATCTACATGTCGTAGAACCTGGGAATTTCCTACGGGTGTAAGTTGTTTTATGATTTCTTCTAGAGTTTGGCCAAACAAATTTGGTGACTCTGTGAATTCCTGAGGTAACCTTGTCCATTGCAGCTGTTGTTTCCTCCCAGTTTCCTCATCCTCCCATTTGAATGCAAACCATTGTCTACTTTCTTTTTCAAGTGGGCAGCAGCAAAAAGCATCTTTCAGATCTATAGCACTAAACCATGCATGTTTTGATGGAACTTTACTTAATAAATTGCATGGGTTGGCTACCACTGGGTATCGGGTAACGGTTTGCTTATTTACTTCTCGTAGGTCTTGGACTAACCGATACGTACCCTCTGGTTTCTTTATAGGTAATATAGGGGTGTTATGTGGGGACATACGTGGTTCTAGAATTCCTTCTTCAATCAGGTTTTTCATGACAGGTGTCAGTCTTTCTTTCCCTTCCACAGAAATTGGCTATTGTTTAATTCTTATTGGAGGAAGGGTGGGTTTCATTTTAACTTCTATAGGTGGAATGTTTAACAGTCCATGACCTCCCTCTTCTGCCCACAGCCTTAGATTTATACCCTTTTCATCTTCTTCCCTCAAAACCATCATCTTTGCTACCATATGTTTTCCCTCAGGTACTACTCCTATCTTTAGTTGCACCTGTTAATCCCGGCCTAGAAGGTTAGAATCTGATTCTGGCAAGTATAGCAGGTGTGCACAACCTTCTCTGAAACTTCCTTTTATAGACACTTCTTCAATGATGGGTACTTCAAAGGGGTTGTTTTCAGCCCCTCTAACTTTACATCTTCTGTTCCTAAGTTTGCATCCTTTAGGGATTTTTGAAACACTTGAACCATCTGCCCCAGTAGTGTCAACTAGAAATTCAATTTCTTCCCTCTGAGGGCCAGTTTCTAAGTTTGCCAGAGGCTTCTTTTGATGACCAATATCATCCCTCAGAGCATAGAGCTCCTGACACCCCTAGTCATCTCCTGTTTGCCTCCTTCCTAGGGTGTCCTGTTCTTGTGCAATGGCGTCATCGCTTCTTCTTTGTCTACAAAAACTCCTGGTGTGTCCCTTTTCTCCACAAGAAAAACATATGATATCGGCCCAAGGTGGTCTTCCTTCCACCCAAGATGTTCTACTTATCTCCATTTGGCTCTTTCTTGCTACTTGGTCCTTCTTTGAATTCACCCCCTTGAGGCCCTGCGTACTCGCCTTTTCTCGCTCCTGTCGATTCACTGCTTCCGCACCCTGCACTTTCCCTAGCCACTGCTACCATGATTTTTGCTTTCGTCTGGCCTTTTCTTCATCCTTCCTTAAATATACCTTTCGTGCCTCCCGTAATAACTCCTTCATTCCTTTTTCTTGCCAATCGTCCAGCTTCTCTAAATTTCTCCTGATGTCGTCCCAGGCTTTTGGTACAAATTGAACTTGGACTAGTACTTGTCTTTCTGGACTGTCCTCATCAACACTAGAATACAACTGAAAATTTCTTTTTCATCTCTCTAATCAGGCACTAGGTGACTCATCCCATTCCTGATAGCTATCAAATGCCAGTTGAGCATTATTTCTTCTAGGGACGGCTTCTGTTATATCTCCCTCTTATAATTAGGGGTCTGTATTGTCTCATACTTCTTCTTCCCTCCTCTTGATTCGGGTCCCAGTTGGGTGGATTGAGAGGCGTCTCCTCTTCCCCTCTGGGACAACTTTGATTCTCCCTCCCCTAAATTTTCCTGCCTGCTGCACAAATCATTTGTACTTCCTCTGAGGAAAGGAGTATTTCTAAAATTGAATTAATTCTTCCCATGTGTAATGATTGGGTCCTAAAAATGGATCAAGTTGCTGTGAGATGCCTATGGGAGCTTCTAATTAAGGTATTAGGTTTCATTTCTTTCCTAAAATTTCTAACCTCAGAGGTGGTTAATGGGGTATTCACAAAAACCAACACCGCCTCTGCCCCACCCCACCCCTCCCCCCCCAACCCCACCCCATAGGCACTTCCCTTAGAGGAAACAACTTTGCAATTCTCCCACCTTCATCTAGAGTTTCCTTTGCTTGGAACCTGGTATGATATTGATGGCTTGCTACATGCTCATCTGGTTCAATTCACTTCTTTTCCTCTATATCTTTACAACAACAGGCCCTTTTCACTCCCTGACCTTTTGTTCTCAAACTTTCCTCCTGCTTTTGACTCTCAGTATGTTTGGCTATAGGAGACAAATAAAAAGAAATGTTTTGTGATGTTCCAGGAATAAGAATAGGGGATGAGGTACTTTGGGTTATGGGTTGAAGTATGGGGGGAAAATAAAGAGGGGTATTTTGGAAAGTTTTGGGAGCCAAGATTGGGCTATGGATACTCTGAGTGGTACTAGAGACCTCTGTCTGGGTACTTGAGGAACTGGAGGGAATCTGCAAAACGGAAGGAGTACCAGAATGGGCAGGTTCTGGTATATTTAGAAAAGGAGGTGGTACAGAAGAGGGGATGCCGGGAGCAGGACCACTTGAATTAAAAGGTTGAGGTGATTTTAAAACTCCTGTGGGAGTAGATACTAAAATTGCATCCACCTCGTGAGAGGGTACCAAGGGCTACAAGGTTGGAGGGGGAGGAGGAGGAAGGTGGTCTATAGGAGGAGTCGGAGGAGGAAGGAACGGGAGGTTATCTAAGGGATCAGGAGGGGGCGGTGAAGGAAGATGATCTATAGGATCCCACCTCCTCTCTGGTAGCTTAATTTCTTCTTTTTCTTCTTCTCTGGATGCTTTATATACTTTTATTTCCTCTTCCTGTTTCTCCCTTACTAACCAACATTTTGCAGAACTAATCTCTTCCTCGCAAGGTTCTACTCAGGTATTGACATATCTATTTAAAGCTGTACATCGCCAACTTTCTTTTGTTCCGTACCAGGGCCAATAAATAGGTCCTTTAGCAATACTCTCTTTGGGCCATATTTCTGTGCAGTACCTTATCATTTTGATTTTATCTAGATCTTTCTTTCCCTCATTAGTATCCCAATATACTAAAAGTTCACCTAAAGGACTACCAGGAGGTATTTTCTTAAAAACTTCCATCCCTTTTCTCTTCCTGCTGGCACTTTTTCCAGCACACAGTCCCATCTTTAACAAGCAATTGATACCCAATTGCAGTTTCATTTTTAAATAGTTTTATTAATTTTTATATTTATTTAAAATTTTAATTTTAATTTTTTTAATTTCTATTTTCTTTCTTTCTTTCTTTGATTTATTTCCTTTTTAATTTTTCATAAGGGATAAGTATTAGTTATTAATGAGGAAAAGAAAATGATAATTACTGTGGAAAATATATTAATAACGGTTACTATTAAAAGTTTGTTATTGTAAGAGACAAGACAAAAATGCCAACTTCAAGAAATATTTGACGTGCAAAACAAAGTATATATGGCGGCTTTGGTGGGAAACAAAACAAAAAAACATGGTGACTCAAAGAAATATTTCATGTGGGAAACAAAATAAATAAAGGGTTTTGGAATAAACATGTCAATTCAAATGAACATTTAAAACCTATGAATAGTGAAATGTCAAAATTAAGTCCAAAAAGAAATATAATATCTATCCTTTTAGCTGGAAAACTAAACGATAATGATGGCTATTTCAAGAAATGAAACAACTTACAACCACTTGTTCAGCCAAATACAAAATGGCCTCTTCTCACCATGCACTTCACCAAATACAAAATGGCTCTCGCGAGCCGCTTGCCCAAAAGACAAAATGGCTACTCTGAAACAAACTACCTGCTCAACCAAATACAAAATAGCCGCAGCCAGTAACACACTCAACAGAAAACAAAATGGTCACGCTCAAACAAACCACCTGCTCACCCAAATACCAAATGAGCAGAGCCAGCCACTTGCTCAACAAAAGACAAAATGGCTACACTGAAACGAACCACCTGCTCAACCAAATACAAAATGGCCACAGTGGGGTTTTATACTTGCTCTCCCTGAGTAGCCGCCAGAGGACTTCTGGCTGGTCCTCACCTCCAAAGCTCACTCTGCAGGGATCCCGACAGCTGATGTACAAAGGGCTTCCACCGGAGTGGCTCTGCCTCTTGAATTGTTCCCTAGCTTAGACAGGTTCTAACCTCCCCTTCAGCCCTAGCGGCTGAAAGGGCCCTTCCCCAGCCGGCGGCCCTCCTCCCCCCTGAGGGTCACCGCACCTTTGAAGGTTAGGCCCCTCCGTTACCCATACGACCCCCTGAGGGGATCCTAGCTCAGGGTCCTGAGTCTGTCCCACCTACGACCCGCCAGTGGGATCCTAGCTCGAGGGGTCCCTAACTCCTAAGGTTGGGCACCCTCCCCTTCCCCTGTCTCAGAAAGGACCACTCTCCTATACGATGGTTACTTTATCTGGCAGTCTCCCTATAGGAGTTTTTCTCCCACTCCTAAGGTCCTAGTTCCTCAGAGACTAGACTCCCCTGGTCTATCTCTGAGGAACAGCCCTCCAGGAGATTTGAGCTAGTGGTCAGAGCTTTTGCCCCTCACTCTGGGCACTCCGGCCCACTAACCCCCTCCACTCAGGGACAATGCCCCAAATTCCTCCTCGGAGCCTCCACTCCCTGCAGGAACGAGAGCCTGAGCAGGTAAGGGCGGCTAGAGGAGGGTACTCCCCTGTCTCCCCTGCTCTAGGGGTCCCTAGGGGTACACGCACTCAACGACTGCAACACTCGCTTCCCCCACATACTCGCTTCAGGAGTCTGCACCTGCAGGCCCCGTCTCAATCACGCACATTCACTTCGCACCCCCTCGCACCTTGACCCCACTCGCACCGCTCAGAGGCAGTGTGAGCCCCGCTCCCTCTCAGAGGGCTCTCACCTTTTTGGGTTGTTGTGTCCTCTGAATCCTTGGCTATAGGCAGCAATTCCTCCCACAGTCCGACGTAATCCAATCCAGGGCAGCCAAACAAAAAAGGTGGCTGGACGCGTCTCCCAGGTCCGGTGCTGCCCTGGATGGGTAGCCTAACCCTGGTGAGGCCCCAAAAAGATGTTATGAATTCGAACCAGGCCAGAGTCTGAAAAGGAAAAATGCTCTCATTTACTTAAAAAACTGCAGAGGAGGAGAGTTTGAGATGAGCCCAAATTCCCACAAAACAACACAAAGATAAGAATGCGGCCGAAACATGTTGGGTTATTCGCGAAAAAGTAGTTCCCTGAGAGGGAGAAGACCCTTAAACCCACCAGGAAACCATCATTTTATACCCCTCGCACGTCCAGGATTGGTGGGTTTTGGATCCGCGCATCGATTGGTCGTTTTCTGGTATTCTCATTGGTCCTTATCGATATTCATTCTGGACCAATCATTTTCTCGGGGCATCAAATGATTGGTCAGGTCCCCTGTCCAATCACCTCACGCCCCACTTTGACTACCACCCCCACAAAACCCAGGTACTCCCTAGGACCCACAAAAAACACCCATCAACTTACCTCAAAACACAAATTCCCAACCCAGGACTAATTCAAAACATATAGAACCCCACTTGAAACAGCTTTCTTCTACGTATGACCATCCATTAATTTCTCCTTCAAGGAGAATTCTGAGCTTCCCTACATCAACAATACTCTTCTCTCATCTAAGCAATGCATCATGAAGGAAGCCTTCTATGCTCCACAGTCCTATCTAAATAAAGCCTTGCCCTAACTAAATAAAGCCTCGCCAAGAAAACCTCAAAACATTGCATGTGCTATCTATGGCACAGCTCCTCTTCAAAATCAGGCGATGGCCAAAGCTCTAGCCAATGATGATGCGTCCCCTTTTCCCCTCTTTGTGCTGGTGTTCACAGGGGTCCCAGGATGAGGGAAAAGAGAGAATCTTGACTCCAAGTTTCAGAAGGTTGATTTATTCTTCCATGACACATATGCTATAAAAATGATATATGAGAAGAATACTAAAAGAAGGAAAGAAAGGATTTCATCTGAAAGGCTTGCAAGAAAAGGGAAAGAATGAAATGATAATAAAATCATGTCACTGACTGGACAACTGGACTGTGATTGGCCATTAATTAGAAACAGCCAGACGAGACCAATCAAAGATGCACCTGTTGCATTCCACAGCAGCAGATCATTCTTGTTTACATTTTCGTTCTTGAGGCTTCTCAGGAGAAAAATCCTGGCAGAGGGATGTTTCAGAAAAGATCATGGCGCCGCCTGCTCTCAGCTGGCAGGGCACAAGGGCCTCTTGAGCCGCAGGCATCTCCTCTGCGCTCTACTTGCACTTGCTTTCCCCAGTTAAGGCAAGCAAAGCCGCTTGGCTCAGGATGTTCTTTGGGCTTCTGAAAGGCTCTGGCCACTTAGCTACAGCATGGCAAGGAAGGGAGTCTTACAAGGCTCTGCATATTTTAGAGTTTTATTGTCACTCCAGCTGAAACAAAGTATCCCCTGGCTACTTCTGCCTCTTCAGCATTCTGTCCTGCAGGTGGCCTGCTCAGGCTGACAGCTTGGGGCACCTGCAGGCTCCAGTTCTGTTGCAGCCCAGCTCTTCCTCTCACAGCTGACTTCTTATTGTGACAATTTGTTCATTTCTACCTCAAAGATACCTCAGAGCTTCCCTCAATTAACAATCCACTGCTCTAAGCTAAACAACCCTCTTGTATCTAAGCTACCTACGTTCTATAGTCCTTAAAAGTTGCTCCCTACATGTCCTAAAGATTGGAAAATATTCTCTTTTGGAGAAAAACACAACCGAGCTTTCGATTGAACCTGAAACCTAAGCTAAGCTAAGCAAAGCTAACCTAAACTAATCTAACCTAACCTAACCTAACGTAACCTAACCTAACCTTACCTATCCTAACACCTAAAGTGACCCATTTAGAAAACCTACTCCTATTTCCTATCTACAGCCCAGCTCCTCCTCCAACTCAGGGGATGGCTGAAACTCTGGCCGCAGATGACACATGCCCTTCTCCCTCCTCTCAGCTGGCGGGGCACGAGGCGCAGGCATCTCCTCCTCAGGCGCAGGCGTCTCCTCTCCAGTCTTCCTGCACTCCCTTGGCTGAGATGATGAGAGCAGCCAGGCTGGAGGCAGGATCGCCTGCGGTCACAAAGGGATGCTGCCCAGAGGAAAAAGGAAACAAAGAAAGGAAGCCTTACTTTCCAGGAAGGCCTGCTGACGGGCTCAAGCAGGACTCCTTGGCTACCAGAAAGACACACAAAGAGCACTGAGAAATAGCAGCGTGTCCGCCTGCGCCTTCCTGTCCTGGCAGCCGTCTGAGCCACGTGGCCCACACTCCTCCTCACGCCTTCCTGCAGGCGTCCTCAGCTGACAGGCCTTTTTGCCCCTTTGCTTTTTCTTACCTGCAGGAGTTCCTGGGCAGACCAGCGCCTGTCCTCGTCAGCCTGCAGGCAGCAGCGGAGGAAGTCGCGTAGGAGAGCCGAGTGGTGCCAGGGGTTCTGCAGTTTTGGGGGCCCGTTTCTTTCGATCAGTTCAAAAACCTACAGCACAAGGATGCAAGAGGACACTCAACCTGCTCCTTTGCTAGCCGCATCATCAGCTCTCTGTGCACAGAGCCCCCTTTCGAAGCTGCACCTTACCCTGAGACGGGTCTCCCGCTCGTAAGGAGCTTCCCCTTCCACCATTTCCAGCCCCATGATGCCCAGGGACCAGATGTCTACTTTGGGGCCGTAGGCTTCTCCTCTCATCACCTCCGGTGCCATCCAGCTGGGAGTGCCCACGCTGGAGCTGCGCTTGCCGCGCTCAGGGCTGAGCTGGGCACAGAGGCCAAAGTCAGCTGAGGAGAAAAACAAAGCCTGTCAAAGCCAGCTACCACTGGCAAAGCAGCCAAAAGGATTGCCCACTCACAGCCCGGCCAGGCCATGCTGAGTCGAGCTGAGAAAGCGGCTGAGCTCTCCTGCCACGTGCCTTGAGCCAGCGAAAGAAGAAGCCATCGGCCACTTCAACAACACCCTGAGCATTCACGCACCGGCCAAGCGGCGCTCCTGGCCAAGTGGCACTCACCAAAAGGCAGCCCCACAGCACAGGCTGCAAATTGCCGCACCTGCACAGGGATACCCACCCAATTTGACAGATCCATCGGTGCCCACAAGAACATTGCAGCTTTTGATGTCTCTGTGGATGACTTGGCGGCAATGAAGGAAATCAAGTCCTTGCAGGCACTGAGAGAGAAAAAGGAGGGAGGCAAAGTTAACACGCAGGATATCATTTCATCCTACCAGAAAGGAAAGAGCCCAACCGGATTGACAGCTTTCCCAGGGAATTGGGAGCCAGGGCACAGCATCATGCTGCTGTCACAAAGAAGAGCTTGCTGCTTCAACACTCTTGGAAGTTTTTGCTACATTTCCAAGCCAAGGCATCTGGGCTTGCAAAAGTTCCACCGGCCATCGGTACAAAGAGCGTCACCTTTGGCTGGGAGGCGGCACGGCAACGATTGTTGGCAAAGCCCAGTGGCAGCAGAGGAGGAAGCGGCGCCTTAGACCTGTGCCAGAATCCGTTGCCACTTGGGCTGCGATGTTATCCTTGGAAGCTGAGGACAGCTCTTTCCCTTAGCTTGAAATTCTGCCACCGCCATGCTGCCTTCCAGTGGTAAGGAATGTAGGACAGACAGACAGGCTGCAGGCAAGCATTGCGAGGCAAAGCTGCCAAGAGGAAACAAGTGAAAGCAAGCCAGTGAGGCAGCACCAGCGCCACAGGTCAGACAGCATAAAAGAGTGCAAGAGCAGAGCCTAAGGAGTGCAGGGACGGCGGCAGGCAGTTCCCTTCCCACGCTCTTGCTTCTCCTCTGTGTCTTGGCGGAAGCAGCAGCAAAAGAAGGCTGAGAGCCAGAAATCGCTGCTCTCCTTAACCTCCAGCTGACAAGCAGCATCCTGGCAGGCCTGGCCAAGCACAAGCGGGATCCCTCACCTCCCGACAGACAGCGCCTATCTGTCCTTCCGCCAGGTACACCGCACAGAGCACATCAAACAAGGTGCCGCCGTCCACAAACTCCATGGCCAGCCAGAGCTGCGCATCCACCAGGTAGCTGGAAGAAGAAAAGCACGGCATGGAAAGAGAGCAATGGGCACAGCTCAGTCACCTGAGGGCCTGAGCACGACTTTTGCCACTGCTCTCCAAGCTACGTGTGCCGCAAGAGACTATTGAACAGCAGGTCAACCTCCTGCCACCCTCTGGAGACGAGCGGAGAAATGGGAAAGAGCTCCGTTCTCTGCCACTGACCAAAGGGCATTGTCTCTTCTGGCTTGCACTAGCTAAAGCTGCATTGACGTGACCGTACGCCAACCTGTCTAAGTAGGTGACAATATTGGGATTCCTGTTGTTCCTCATGGCCAGGATTTCGTTGGCAGCCAGCTCCTCGGACATCCCCTCCTCAACGGACATGATCTTGATGGCCACCTGAAAGGACACGGGCGACGGTTGACTTGAGAAGACGCGCCCTGCTCGAGATCACAAGGAGCACGCAGCCAGTGCTTGTGCAATCAGGCAGCCAGCTGTGCCAAAGTGCCTTGTTCCTAGACAGCAGAGCTTAGCAGGAGCACCAAAGCCCATGCCAAATGCATTCTGCACCCTGAGCTTAGACTGTACTTGAGAGGAACAGCCTCTGTGGCAGACATGGAGCGGCCAGCCAAAGCTCCAGGCAGGGCTGACAGCAGCGGGGAAAGCGCTGCAGAGCTGCAAAATGCCATGGTGCTGTTGGCACTTTACCTGTTGTCCGCTGCTGGTGTCAAGGGCTTTATAAACAGCTCCGAAGCCCCTAGAAAGAAAACAGCAGCAGAAAAAGGCCATTTATCCCTGGCACTGAAAGCAAGCCTAGGCAGGAGATCTCCCCAGGCTGCCTGCATGCCTTCAAAAGGGCCCGGCTGCGGCGTCTCTTTTTTGGCCAACAGCACATCAGCCCGTGAGCCCTCTGCCATGCGGGCCAGGCTGTCCCAGGGAGCACTAGGGTCCGGCATGAAGACCAAGGCCCGCTGGAAATCCCCAAGGCAAGCGCCCATTTAGGACAATTCCAAAACTAAAGGGAACTCTCTCTTTGTGAGGGTGTGCATGCATGTGTGTGTCAAGAAAGTGAGAACAATTAGAGTCAGAACACTGTCTTTGAGAATCTGACATTTCTTGGATGCCGAGGTGCTCTTTCAGGCCATAAAGTTGCCGGGGCAGGGCGTTTTCCAGCTCCTGCTCCTCAGCGCTGCAAGCTAGACATTGCCAGCATCAACTTGTCTTTGAGGAGCCCTTTGTATTGCACTGACTGAGCAGCGCTGGCAGGTGACAGGAGGTCAAGCCAGAGTCTGACCGTGATTGGAGCTTGCCTGACTTCACGCTTGATTTTGCAGCAGCCAAAGACCCGGCCCACACTTTTGGGAAATGACCTGACGTCACACTTACCCTCGTCCGAGTTCTTCAAACGCCGTGTATCTGCTCATTGGCTGGCCCACACTCACAATGCTCCCTGAAAGACAAAAGCAGGCCTGCTCACTTGCACGCACAGACGCCGCTCCCCGGCCATCCCAAAGGCAGCCCCACCGCCAGCAGCTGTGGGCCCTTTTGGCTCCCTTGGCTTCCAAGTGCTGAGAGCAGCAAATGGGAGGGCCATCTTCTGCACATTTCATCGGGTGGCCTTTGCAAGGAGGACTTCATTGCTTTCAAGTACAGCTTGATAAGCCAAAAGGATGAGCCCCTAAGAAGGGGGCCCAAAGAGGTAAGCAAGGGCCTTTGCAGCCTCTGCAGTCACACCCCCCCATCACTGGCAAGGCTACCTAGAAGCACAAAGTGTCTGAGCCGCAGAAGGAGTAAGAAGGAGAGCCAAAAAACAGCTGGGGCCAGAGAGCTGCCTGGGGCCTACGCACTTGCTAGGTGCCAGCCTTCTGCTCAAGCAGAAACAATCTCTGCTTTTCTCTTTGGCACAGAAGGCAGCCCAGGCAGAGCCAAGGCAGGCCCAGCCGCCCTCACAGGCAGCAGGAACTCCCTGAGCGCTGCCGCGCTGCCTCAAAGCACAGCAACAGGTTCTGCAGAGGGCCCTGAGGGCCTCTGGCACCGGGGGGAACTTCTGGCGCATCCTACACCCAGACACGCACGCAAGGCACTGCTCTGGCACACAGGAAATACAGCGGACGTACTCAGTGTCTTCAGGCCCTGCTCCTCTCTGCTCTCGGCCTGCGGGGCTGCGCTGCTGGATGAAGTGCCAGCAGCGGGGGGCCAGCTGGCTGCTGCAGGCCATGCTGCTCCGGCGGCACCAGGCTGAATTGCAGAGCGGGTGTTGAGCTGGGACAAGAAAGGATTGCCTTTAAGAAGGGTGGCTGGCACAGATGCCCAGCACAGTGCACGCCACTAGCAGGGCCTTGGAAAGATGCCCTCAGCCACCGCCAGGTCTCTCCAGCTTTTGGGCCCTTTCCCATGTCCCCCTTCTCAAAGGCAATGGCAAAAGAACAAAGGCTATTTTGATCCAGCCCCTGGTGGCCGCTTCCATGCTCCATTGTTTCAACTTTTCTGCTAGACACTGGCAACAATGGAGCGATGGGCTTGTGCAGATGCACAAAGAGATCAGAGCATAGCCCCAGAGCCTCCTTCCTTTCTTCCTCCTGTGTTTTCGCGGGCAATGAAATCGCCCCGGAGGTGGAGTGCAACCGTCTGCTCAGAAACCCGGAGCATGTCCCTCCTCTGATCTGTTTCACGGATTTCCCCTCTCCATGTCAGCCTTTAGGCAGCGGCCCTTCGGAGCCGCCTTCCAGCCCTGCCCAGACCCACGCGCCCTTTCCCATGCAGAGCTGAGCAGGATTCTCCTCCCAAAACTCCGCTCTGACCACCTGGAAGCCCAGCGCTGCCTACATTGTGCCTGAAGCTAATTAGTCCATGCAGAGGGCAGGTCCCTTCCAGGGGCCACTGCCTGCCAAATACCCCAGCAGGCTGTCAGCTGCCTCTTTGGGCCGCTCTGCCCGCTGACTGCAGGCAGCCTGCACTGCCACCGGCCACAAGGGGCTGACTCCTACCCTGGCAAGAATTGAATGCTGCCTCTTGTCTATTGCCAAGAGACATTCCCGGGCCCTCTCAGCATCCCAGCCAAATGATGCTTGAAGGTCAAAGTTGAGAAGCCATTGGCCAGGCCTCCCTGGCTTGGCTGAAGCAGCACTATGTCACGGCAGGCACACAGCCCCCAGCATTTTAAGCTGCGAGCAACAAGGCCTGCTCCAAGCAAACCTTGAAGCTTGGCCCTGCAGCCAAAGCAGTGCCAAGCTCAGCTGCCACTTACTGGCTCTGCACCTTCGGGTTGTGGAGGAACAGCAGCTGGAGGCTTGGTGTTCCTTTGCTCCTCTTCAACCTCGTCCTCAATGACAGAGGGAGCCAGAGGAGTTGCTGAGCCTGCTGCTGAGCCCTGCAGACAGACACAAGTGAGAGAGACGCGCAAGAGCCAATCCCTTGGCAGCTGCTTTCTCTTGGCAAGGGAAAGGACCCAGGAGAAGGGCAAATGATACACTTGGATGCAAGTGGCACTCTGAGTCAGGGAAACGCCAGGAAGAGGGCTGGGGTCTTGCTCTGCTGTTCCTTGAAAGGCTCTTCCTTGGAAAATCAGCAAACAGCCAGTGCTCCCTTTGCTACTCCTGATGCCACCAGGCACTTGGCCTTTCTTTCAGCCTGCCACGCTGGCACTCCACTGCACTCTACTGCCAAAGGCCAAGCTGGCAGAAGTGCCGCACAATTCTCCCACGCCAGCAAGGTCAGAGCTTCCTTTGCCACTCACCAAAGGACAGGCTTGTCTCCATCCACGTGTCAGGTGACCTGCAGGGAGCGAGGGAAAAGTGGTGGCTTCTCCATGGCCATTTTCTTCCCAAATAACCTGGGTCAGGTTATTTGGCAAGAAAAGAGCAGAGCCAAACAAAAGCCAGGTGATGCCAGCCCCAGGATGAACCTTTACTTACGAGTCAGCTGGGTCACGTAGAAGACAGAATAAGCCACAGAAAAGACCGTGCAAACCGCGGCACAGACTTGCCCGATCATTTTGGCAGCGCTGTGCAGGTTTGCACGCCGAATGCCACCCAAGGGAAATGGAAGAGTCCTCTCGGGGTGCAGGCCGTCTTCTGGGAACTCCTTGATCGCAAGGATCCTGCTGCAGGGAGCGAGCGGAAGAGCTGCTCTGCACAAGCAGGCCTTGCGCGCCCCGGGACAACGCTGCGCTGACAGCACTGTGACGTGGCGCCGCTCCCTTGACCTCACAATAGCAGCTGCCCTGGCTTTGTTGTGCCCAGCAAGCCCACCCTCTCTAGAGCCGAGGCAAAAGGAAGGCCTGGCAAGTTCTCCTCAGTCATAAAGCAGTAGCAAATGACCTCACAGTCTATAGGGCAGTGCTCAAGGCATCCCAGGGGAGCCCAGAACAATGAGCCAGCCCTCCTAGCGTCCAAGAAATCCAAGCAAACATGACTTTTGGTCCCAAAAGCTTGGATTAAAAGCAAGTGTGCTTCTTCTAGGTGGCATCTTACTTGGTTCTGAAACGCCTCACTTCTTCCATGCCATTTAGGGGGCAAAAGAAGCCAAGAGAATAAATGGCCAGGAGCATTGTAGGCTGCAGCTGCTTCTCGAGCACGTGGGTGCATGCTGACCTTTGCTCTGACTGGGTTTGGAGGCCGACGTCCCGTTGTGGCAGCTGGCTTAGCTCTTGACGCAAAGCTCCTCTCGTCCTGCTGGCCGTTTCTCAGGCAACTGAAAGTCTCAGCACGTCCGGAAGAGCTGTGCGCTGCGTCTTGGCTTGCCACACTTGTGTTGTGTCGGAGCTCTGGCAGCGGCCTGCGGCCCACTGCTCTGCAATGGCCTGCAGATGTCGAGCCCAAAGGAGGCCCCTTTGGAACAGGCCAAAGCTGCAGTGGGAGGGATGTTGGCCCCAGCTCCATGCTCCCTGTAAGATTCCTTGCAGAGATTTGGGCAGCCACATCCCAGTACTAATGAGATGCAGTCATTTCCTTCTCTGTCAAAATCTTGAGGCAGACCCAGGAGACATCCTAAAAGTGGAACAAAATACTGGGTGGGTATCACCGGCCGGGGGCAATGTACAAATCACAAACGGGACGGGACTGCTGTGAACATGCCTTGAGCTATCTTTGTTTTCAGCATCAGTCTCATTACATGGTTATGACAAAGGGAAGATGCCAGCATGTCACATCCCAGGCAGCAGACAAAGAACTTAATGTTACAACTTACTTTATAAGTTTTTTGACTAATCACACAAAGCAGAAGCATACTTACAGTAGTTCCATCCATCTGCTATAAGCACACGTACCTTTGGGTTAAAAAGTGTTTCCTTATTTCGAATCAAATACTGGCTTGTAAGCCTTAATACTCAATGCACAGCGCTCCATTATTAGGCTTCAGACTTCCTAATATCTTGCTAGATAACCTTTTCTACAGCTTAGGGAATTATCCTAGACAAGCGTTAATACGCAGACCATTGTTCTATTTGTCCTTGCTTTTCTACTTTTTAAATAATTTTTCTGCTGACCTACTGCATGGCTACTGCTTAGCTCTAATCACAGTTCTGTTGTCTCTGAGGCTTGCCTTTTGCAGCTTTCCCAAAACCCTCTGATTTTGTGGATTCCCACATCAATTGACACATGTACCTCTTTTGAGTAATGTCTGCCTGCTGGAGTTTCAAAGCTTGCTACTCTCTGCGATTTGTTCTATAATATACAGGAACGAGCAAACCTTGACAATCAGGGCATGCAGCAGCAACTGAGCGAGCATTATTGCTACTCAGGCCAAATTGCAACTGCAGAGCTTGAGCTCCTTGATGATGAAATTGATGAGACAAAATTGCTTGTTGCCTCCAATTAGGAACTGTTCAAGCAGCATTGGCAACAGGAGCACCAGCTACAGCGTTCTCTTCAGTGAAAACTCCTGGTAAAGAAGTGCGACTGCGAATGTGCAGTACAAAATATGGTTCAGTGCGTTGCTGGATTGTATTCCACATTTCCAACGCCACCTCAAATAAAGGACGATAATCAATTTCAGATAAAACAACCTTATCTAACTTTTTGGTCAAATATGCTACATCAGCAGAATCTGTGAGTGTTCACAGCTTGAGGGAACAACTGAAAAGCTGTGGTTCTAGCTCACCATTCAACAGTTTGAGATGATCCTGTTTTACATTTAAACATGTCGCCAATCACCATTGACTTTCCAAGTCACTGCAGCCTTCCTGTTTTTCCATCTGTAAAAACAGTTGGTCCATCAACAGGACTTTCCATGCTCAAATGTTTCTGACCAACAGGTACTTCTTAAAAAAACTTTTACAAGCAGTGACTTGGTAAATGATAAGACACTTGTCCTGTGAAAGCAGCCATAGCCGCTAGCAACTGATGATTGTGGGCAAGACACCACTCCAAATACTAATTCTGGACAGGCAAAAGAATTGTTTCAGGATCTCAGCCTAAGAATTCAACAAGCCTTAATAATGATTTCAACAATCAGTTCAAAAAGAACCCTGTTAAAAATCTGTAGTAATTTTCACTCTCTATTCACTATGGCAATCCTGACCGAATCGATTTAAAGGAGCAGAGGTAATATATGGCCTTATAATTGCTTTTTGCCCTTCAGGATTTGTGATCAAAATATTTTAAGTGAAATTCCACCCACTGTGGTGCCTCCCTGCCCAACCACCCCAGTGTCACTTGTTTGCACCGGCCACTGTGGTGGCCACGAGTGTCGAGACACAATTACAATATCAGCTCCCGTCTCCAGCAGACCATTCACTTTTATTTGCCGAGGTCTTGCATTCTCAGAAGTCACGCCAATGGAAGTCACTGAGCTGTCACTCATTGTGCCCAGCAAACTTGAGGCGTCCCAGGAGCGTCCCGAAGCCTCCGGTGCAACGTAACCGATTTTCTCAAAAAAGGAACAATTGGAGCTAGGCAAGTCTCTTTAGGTATAGTAACTGGTGGATATTTAGTTGAAATCATAGCACAAATTTGTCCTGTGTAATCAGCATCAATTACCCCAACATGTACATTAAGTCCCATTAAGGTAGCACTAGATCTTCCAATTAGAAGACCTTTACCAATTGGTCCCCCTGCTTGCAAAGGTACTTCAACAGCATCATGAGTATTAATAGTTAGTGTGTCTGCGGTGGGTATATCAATCCCTGCTGAGCCAATTGCTGCCCCTGAGTATTGTTCACAAATGGACAACTTTGCAGTGCTGGGAGGGCCTGTGGTTGCTGGGGCATTTGTGTCCACACATGCCCCCACGCGTTCTTTCTGTGGTTTCCTGTAACAATTGTCCGTTTGCATGATATTTAGATTGACATTGTTTGGCAAAGTGACCATTCTTACCACATCTATTACAAGTAGGATTCATTTTAGACTTCACTTTCTGTTCAACATTTTTTGGAGACTGTGATCGTAAATGACCTTGTTCCCCACAGGAATGGTATTTTGGCAGAGGCCTTAGAGTTGCTGCTAATGCAGTCATTTTATGTTGAACTGTGCTGACTTTTGAACATGCTGTAACCATCTCAGGGACAGAGGGATCTCCTGGCAGCGCTTCAATCATTTTCCTGCAATCTTCCTTTGAGTTTTCTATGGCTAATTGTTTACATAGAATCTCCCTTAATTTTTCATCCTCTGCCTGTTTTTCAATTGCTGCAGCCATTTTTCCCACAACTTGCAGAAAAGGCTCTTTAAGACCTTGTTTTATAGTGACATATCTTGGTTTTGGAGCTGCCATTTCCATTCTCTTAGTCATAGCACTCATGCCTAATTGTTGAGCCTGTGTTAAAACCAGGGGATCCCACCGTGCCTGTAAATCTGGATTAGGAAAAGGCTCTTGACCAAGGAAAACATCATCTCCTATAGCATGACGAGGGTCCTGCTGAGGTAGTTGCATAATTTTTAAAGCTGTTTGTTCAGCTCATTGCCTCCAATTGTCTTCAAATGCTCCGTACGGCACTGGTTGAAACAAAACTCTAGCCAAATGCATAGTATCATAAGGAGACAGCAAATCTGTATTAACAATACTAATTAAGTGCATTACTTCTGCAGAATTAATACCAAATTTAGCTACTTGAGTCTGAAGATCCTGCACAACCTTCAATGCAAAAACCTCATGATTATCATTTTGTCCTGAATTAGGAACTGCTTTAAACACAGGAAAAGCCATTTTATCATTAGCAACATCTATACCAACAGCATCTGAGCCCTTTGGTGGCCCTATGCTCTCCACTAAATCCCAGTCTCCTATTTCCACTGCTTTTCTTTTAACATATTCTCAACACCAAAAAGAATGACAAACTGTTACATTACAATAACATGATCAGAAGGCAGAGCTTTTGAAACACCAAGCTTATGTCTATGACCAGTTTTACCAAGCTTATTTCGACTACCACTTCTACCAAGCTTTTCTCTATCACCAGTTTTGCAGCAAACAGAAGTATGCGTTAATTCAGACCTTTTCAACCCTGTCATTTCCTCATTGTCACTATCAGAGTCAGAAGATAAAGGAGGAGAAAGAGCTAATATTTCCATGTGTTCAGGATCACGAAGCAAGCAACGGATGGCTCAGTTTGCTTCTTTTTTAAGGTCATCTTAGCCAGCCCCTGTGCCAAGGACTCAGAGTCAGATTTAACATTAAGTTCAGCTAATTGCTCTATGGGTGAGGGGTACGTGGATTTAAAGCTTCTTGCAGACAAGCACAGAGAAGCCTTATCAACCTGTTGCCCTCTTCCCGTAGCAACAGACCCAGAAACAATGTCTGCAGAAAAAATCCCAGCAGAACTCTCAGGCTGAGCTTCTCCCCACCGTTGCTCCCTAGCAACTTCCAGTTCCTCCTCCAATTCCCTTTCTACCTCCTCCAAGTCTTTTTTGTCCAGCTCTGCTTTCCACTCCTTTAAGGTGTTATAAAGCAACCTCCAAGTAGGAGATAAATCTGCACTTGCTTTATCCCCATTCTGAATTACTTCCCAGAGTTTTTCTCCAACTTCTTTCCAAGCTCTAACACTAAAAGCAGTAGTTCCATCAGTCTTAACATTTTGAGACTTTGCCCATATTAAAATACTACGCAGAGCATAGTCCCTTCCTTTAACTCCTTTTCTTTTTGAGAAAGTTTTCCATGTAGATAAAACAATCTCTTCTTCGCTTCTTAAATTATTTCCCATTCTTCCCAGTGCCTCACCTTCTTTCCAGGTGTCTGAATCAGGTCCGCACTGGCAGCTGAACCCCGCTGCTCTCAGCTTCGCTGGGCTCCAACCTCACTGCCCCTGGCCCGGCACTTCCGTTCACGTCAGGCAGCACCAAATGTCACCGTTAGGCTGGACGTGACATACACACCTGATCAGGGTCCAAGAAGAAAAAAGATTCTTATTCTGCGTGTTCTGCGGTTTATATACCCTTAACGAAGCGTCAAGCCCCTCGATAGGCAGGGAAGGTATTTTTGTTGTTCCCACCTCTTGAGAACATCTTGTCAGTATTTCTCCTGCTTTTCTAGCTCAGAGTACATCACCAATGTCAGTCCTTTTAAAGTGTCTCATAGAGCAATGTTTTTGGGGCCTTCCATTTTAATTGGCACAGCAAGCAGGGTACTCTTGAGGTGACATGGGACTTTTATACAGCAAGAAATGCTCATGACATAATAAGGGAGAAAATTAAGTTTTCATTCAAAGCTGCTGTTTCCTGGCAGAAAAGAAATGGAATCCCATGCAGAAGCTGATCTGAACTGCTCTCTACTGACAGACTTGCTAGAAGCGTCTATAGAAAGCTTGTCCAGCCCTCAAGAGAGATGGGGACTGAGGGAAACTGGCACAATCCCCAGTTACTTGTGGAAAAAACATAATCTTGGGTAGAAGAAAATTAAACATTCCCAGTAAAGGACCATGCCTGGTATCCATATGCATGGAGGTTTGACTCAGAGAGCTGAATGTTGCCTAATAGCTGGAAAAGGAGCTGAATCAATTGCAAATTGCCTCAGAGCCTGAAACAATAGGCGGCCGGAGGCCAGAGCAGGAACTGAATGCTGGGATGAAGGCAGCCCCCAAAACAAGGGAAACCAGTGAAACAGGCTGGTCCAAAGCCAAAGAGCTTTAGAGTTGCAATTTAACACTGCTGGGGAAGGCCTGGAAGCAGCCTTTTCCAGACTCCAGCAACAGCCAGGCCTCCCTGACTGCAACCTCAGCCCCGCAGCCCTCGGCAGGGCTTGAATGCCTCAAAGCCCAACCCCAACCCTCAGCCTAAACTCCGCCCGCCCCTTAAAAACACAGAGGCAGGACAGCCCAAAGGCGATGGCACCTTCCTCCGCTCCTTGCAGGAGAGCTTCCACTCTGCAAAGCCAATCTTCTTCCCTCCTTCTCATCCCCAGCCCTGCCCGCCGATAAAGAAGGAATTCACCAGTGTCCAGTAGTTGTACCACAGTCTGCAAGAAAAATGGTTGAATTGCGTGGGAAAATTAGCAATGATCCCAAAGAAAGTGAAATGGAGCATGTTTGGGGAACTTTGCTATTGCAGGGGGAATTAAATCAATCTTTTGGAGAAGGAAGCACATGGTGAAAAGCCCTGGTCTTTTGTCCGGCGAACAACCTATGGTGTGACAAGTTTGGACCCCTTGGAGAGGGGAGCATAGGTGAGAACCCCCAAGCAATGCATGAGGAACGGCTGGTGCCCCATCCACCTCCTTCTGTGTTATTGTCATTTATTTCAAAATGTAAGGATCAAGGCTGAGAAAAGAAAATCTTGGCACCACCTCCACCAAGTGAGTTGGGAGAGGGTGGTGAATTCAAATACCCAAGAGGCTCTCTGGAAAGAAAATGGGGAATAAATGGAGACTCAGTTTCCGTGTATTCTTAATGAACCTTTGCAAACCGCTCCTTGTGTTCCTCCTTCTGGCAGCCGTGGGCATTGAGCCTTGTCTGCCACCAGAGGCTGGAGGCTGAAATGCTGCCGCTAGAGAATCTGCGACCCTTAGGAGAAAAAGCTGTTACTGTGGTGCAAGTTTGTTGTTTTGGTGTCACTAATAACCCTGAATGTTCAAGGAAATCCTCACCAGTTAGGAGACTGAGTGTATGTCCAGATCTGGAATCGAGAGCCACTTAAGCAGAGGTGGAAAGGACTTTTGATCCCATGGCCATGAGATTTACAGCTAAATTACACATAATTTACCTAAATTATGTGATTCAAGGTTGCTCTGGACACACGGAATTGTATTGGACAGTACAGGAAATGTGACTCCGCTGCAGATAAAGCTGCAATGCAACGTTTTCAAAGTGAAAACCATTAAATGGTTTCTCCTTCTGCTCATTTCCAGAGCAATGTCCCTAGCATGGCAGCATGGCTGTTTGTTCTTGAATTAGTCAACCATGCTAGCAGGACCTTATACCTAATGACTACAATAGCAAGTACGACTTTGAGTGCCAGAGGGTGGAAGAGACCAAGAAAGCAAAGGGAGCCATGTCCTTTTCCCTAAGGACCTCTCTAACGTCACACAGAGACAACAAATACTACCTGAGCCTGGGAAAAGAAATTTTGCTTTCTGCACTTCAGTCCAAATTTGCAAACCTGAACGCAACAGAATGTGTAGATCCAACAAAACCCCTATGTTATCTAAAACTGAAATGCTCAGAAGGCTGGTTGGCTACTCTAACTTGAGTTCGCCTACATGGTGCTAAGCATCCTCATCTGTATTCTTACAGTACTGGTAAATTTAAATAAGATAACTCTTGCCAAGCAAAGTTTTTATAGATTGTTCCTTTCTTGATGTCTTGTAAATTTCTTTTTACAGACTTTTAATGTTGGTTTGATTAAAGCATCCCCAGACTTTCTGTGGCAGAGAACACAAAAGAATACCAAGTGGATAGTTCCTCTGTATGAAGTAGGTCCAAGTGGGACTGAGTTTTCTTCTTTGAGAGGTGTTTCATGGAAAGATGAAGTGGTGACAAGTCTGAAGAACTGCCGTTCTTCACGGAACGGAGTGTTTAGGTGTTTTCATCTTGCTAAGTTTTAAGACATTGATGTTCATATGTTTTATAGAAGAAGTCTGTTGCAAGAAATCTTGCAAAATTTTTGTATTTTCTCTCAGGTTGCCACAGTGGGTGGGGAAGATGACTCCCTCAACTTATCTAAGGAAAATTTTAGGAAAATTTTTAAACTTCTTGCCATCTCCTGAGAGCAAAGTTCAAGTTTCTCTAGCAAGGCAAGTATGTGTATTAATTGTAGGTGATGTGCAGAGCACAATTGTGCTGAAAAAGGCACGTGGAACTGTTGGTGGCCCCTGGAAGCAGGGAGAAAAGGGACTGACAGAGGAGCAGAGGTGGCAGCTGGAAAGCTCTCTCCAGCTGTAGACAAAGAAGGCAGAAATGGTTAAACTGACAAAAGACAAGAAAGATTTTGGGTTGGAGAACCACGGAAGGGTTAGGTAAAGTCAGGAAAGGTATTTGGTCTGAAGCCAGTACCTTGACTGAAATTAGACCCTAATCATGTGTGTGTATGTCACATCCGACCTAACAGTAGCAGCACCTTCCCCTGGTGCCCTTCACCAAACACAAGAGTCAAAAGAAAAGGCTTCATGGGCCATCAGCCTGGAGGAGACCTTCTGGAGGGGCCGGGCACAGGTCTCCTGTGGGAGCAACAGAGTCGCTCCTCCAGCTGGATGGAGGGTGCCAAGCCTCCCGGTACAAATCAATAAAATAACTGGGTTGAGTGGCTTCAGATGGTAACCTACATTGGTTACCATCTATGAAACATGAATTACAACCAAAATGGGGGACTGGTAGTACAACAGGAAAGTGGGGGCAAGGTTGAGGGCTGTCAGAAAATGGGCTAAGATAGAATCCAGGGCGGCATGGCCAGTGCGACCCTGGCAAGGGGACAGAAAAGGAGGGGAGATGGCAGATGGCTGGTGGCTCGCCTATGCTCTTGAGCAGGTTCCATCTCCCATCCTGTCTTTCTCAAGGATAGTGGGTCCAGGAAAGTGGGGGTGGAACACAAAAACTGGGAAAGGAAGTCTGTTAAAATTTGCGCAACTGAAATTTAAATTTCAATGGTACGCAACTATACCGTCAGTTACCACCAAACATCTCAAAGCGAATGATTTTCAATACTCACTGTATCGAACATATATTGAAAGGAAAACGAGGAGTCCATGGGAGAGGATAAAGTCCAAGGGACAATCTTCTAGGCCATAGCCCCAGGAAGTCCCTTAGCAGGCCCACAGGCCTCCCAGTGGCTCACACAGATCCAAACTGCACAAGTTTTCACTCCCTCATGTTGGCCTCAGTTCCCGCGGCAGAACTTGCCTTCCCGCTGGACACTCACCTGTGCCCAAGCCTGTGCAGAAGCTCAGCTCCCTCCCCCTCTGCCCACAGCCACAGCAGCATCCCCAGCAGTGACACCACTGCTCTGCTCCATTTTGCCCTACTCTGCTCCTCTAGTCACAGCTGCAAGCCTGTATCTCCACACGAGGTTGTGGCCTGGAGGCAATGAGGGAAGAAGACCTTTGCACGCTTCCAAACCGTGCCACAAAACCATCCATGGGTCTTCCCACATAGAAGAAAGACCTGACTTTTCAGAAGCAAATTTAGAGCTTATTCACCGGGTGAGAAGAAAGAGAAGCTTCCAGCACAGGGAAGGTTTTATTTATTAGAGAATTTATTTTGACTATCACTCTAAAAAAACTACAAACTGTGAGCTATAAACTAGTAACTTCAAACCATTAGCTATAAACAACAAACTTCAAACTACAATCTATAACTACAAACTACAAACTCCTAAAAACAGCAGTGGCCTCTTCCAGGGCTAGTATCTTCTTTCAGCCATAATCTGCTGCGTTGCCATGATCAGAGGCGTCAGGTCGGAGGTCGGCTTGGCTGATGTTACAAATGGATGCTGCCCAAAGAGAAAAAGAAGACATGAACTTCTGCTTTCCTCTCAGGCTGAAACAGGCTTTCTCTGGCGACCAGAAAGATAGAGAAAGCAGAAAGGAGGGCATTCTGGGCACCTCTCTCTCCACATTCAGGACCTTGCTAGATGAGGCAACCATGGCTCCCAATCCCACAAATCCATTAATCCAGCTGCCTTCAGCCTAAGGAGATTTGCTCTAGGTGACCTTGAAAGGCTCCTTCCAAGGCCTCCCAGGCCAGGATTCTCCTTTGTTCTCCCTTGAAAAGCCCCCAGACTGGAGATTCTTAGGAGCAGGGCCCATCAGACGCCTTGGACTTGAGCAGATGAGGAGCCCCTGGCAGCAGTCAGCTGGCGCAGCCTGCAGCCGCTTTGCCCTTTACCTGCAGAAGTTCCTGGGCAGACCAGCGCCTGTCCTCGTCCCTCTCCAGGCAGCAGTGCAGAAAGTCTCGCAACCACGCGGACTGTTGCCTGGGCTTCTGCAGCTTTGGCCTGGCCCCGCTGCTGATCAGCTGCTGAACCTAGAGGAGAAGGAAATGCCACACTCTACCTGTCTCTTTCCCACCCCAAACTGCTCACACAGACCCCACTGGATGGGCTCCATTCTCCAGTGGCACTTTACTCCCTGACAGGCTGGGTGATAACTTTGCTGCCCCTACTGAAAGAACCCAAAGCCAGAGCCAGCCCTAGCCAGTCCAATACGCAAAGGCTCTTGCCTTCAGCCCTGATTTCACTGGCTGATGGAATTAGGAGCAACTGCATCAGCAAAAGCACACTTGGCTTCTCTGAGCACTGACACCAGCTCCACAGGCCACTTGGAAGATGGACTTCCGTCTCACTCTACTCTTTCCAAGGATTATTCCATAAAATGCAGCTCAGCACTGCTCACTGCTGCCTTAGGCAAAGCTTGCGTCAAGCAAAAGGCATCACGATTTTTTGTGCTGTTTCTGCACTGAAATGGCAAGGGGATGATCTGGACAAGGAGCACGAGAGAATATGCAGCCTGGAACCTCTCCTTTTCCGGTGTTAGCAAGCTTCCCAGGCAGAAGAATGGGAGCAGATTTGGTTCCAGTGACAGCAGTATCTGAGAGCAGTTGCAGCGCACCGTGCGGGAGGTTTTCATCCGGTAAGGAGGCGCTCCTTCCACCATCTCGATCCCCACAATGCCAAAGGACCAGATGTCCACTTTGGGGCCATAGAGCTTCCTGGTGAAGATTTCGGGCGCCATCCAGTAAGTGGTCCCAACAGCTGATCTCCGTCTGCTCTGTTCAGCGGTGAGCTGAGCAGCAAGGCCAAAATCAGCTGAGGAGAAAAAACAAGCCTGCGTGAATGAGGAAAGCAAACCAAAGAACTCCCCAGAGTAGCAATGTCCAAGTAGGCAGCGTGGAACCCAGCTGCCATAAAGGGGCCATGCTGCCATTCCTCAGGCCTGCAGCCGAGGAAATCCGGAACTGGCCACTTAGCAAAAGCCCCCAGTTTCAGGCAGTGGCTTTTAGTGCCCTGAAGCTATTAGACTGTAAGTGCCTTGCTTGGGAAGGGACACACACACACAACCCAAAGCCACTCCTGAGCCCTTGTTCCCAGCAACACCTCCCTGCCCCTTGTGGCTGTGCTCTGCGCTTGCAGCAGGGCAGCCTGCACTGCCACAGGCACCACTGCAGGGAACCGGCAGCCACCCAAAGGCAGCCCCACACCACAACCTGCCACGGCTGAGCCTGGCCAACAGCACCCACCCAACTTGACAGATCCGTCCAGACCCAGGAGAATGTTGTGGCTTTTGACGTCTCGGTGGATGACTTGCTTGGAGTGAAGGAAATCCAGGCCTTGCAGGCACTGCGAGAGGAAAAAGAAACACCAGCCTAAGTGGATTTCATGCCACAAGAAGGGACGTGGCACATCTGCAAGACTGCAACATTCCTGGGGGATGCTGAGCCATGGCAGGACAGGCTGCTGGCAAGGGCAAGAGCTTGCTGCTCCAACACGAGCACAGCAGGGCCTCTCTAAGTGAGGGTGTGTTTGCTTCTGGAAGAGAAAGGGCAATTGTTCCTCCAGCCAGTGCCCTGCAAACACAAACTGAAGGAGCACTGCTGCAGTGGCTGTGTGCTCTCTCCAGCCAGACAACAGGGGATGCTTTTGCAAACACCACTTTGGGTGTAAGGCTCTCCCTTTGAGGCTGAGCTCTCTGAGAGTCCGCTGAGGATCTCTTTGTCTTTGCCACTTGTTCGACATTGCACCACCAGCACCTCTGCCCTTCTGGGGAAGGAATGCAGCACACACAGGCTCCAGGCAAGTGTTTAGAGAGGCAAATGCAAAGACACTAGAAGAAGGGCAGGGACACTGGCAGGAACTTCAGATGCTCTTGCTACTGCCAGTCATAAGAGAAAGGCAGAAAGGAGGCTCAGAAGATGAAATCTTTCTTCTCCTTATCACCCATGTGGAAGGACCATCCTGACCAAGGCATGGGAAGCACAAACGCCATCCCTTACCTCCCGAGAGACAGCTGCTATCTCTCCTTCTGCCATACGAGTCTCCCTGATGACATCGTGTAAGGAACCTCCATCCATGTATTCCATCACGAGCCAGAGTTCCTCGTCCAGCAGGTAGCTGAAAGGAGGAAACAACAGCCTGGAGATGAATGCGTGCACTTACACCACCGGATTGATTCTGGTTTCTGTGTCTCTCTCCGAGGAAGACAGGAGGAAGTGAGGAATCATTCACTGCGCTCTACAGACCTTGGAATCTAGACGGTCTAAAAGACTGCTTGGTATCCACACCAAGGCAACAGGCCAAAGGAAACACAATCTTTGTCAGCACTTCAGATCCATGGGGAAACAATCAAAGCCCAAACCCAACAAAACAATGTGGAGAGAGGACAGGAACTTTGAGGCTGCTGGCTCAGTAAGATGGGCCCAAGTCCAGTCTTTCCAAGTGCCCTTCAAACTCAGCATGCCAGGAAAAATTAATGCAGCTCCAATGCAATCTCCTCCCAAGATGCTGTAGATCAGCCCAGAAACAGGAAATAACAGCTCCATCCTCTGCCAGCAACCAAAGGAGTAGTGGAACCTCTGGCTTGCAGGATGTGAATGACCTTTCCTGGCAGAACTGCAGAACCACTCACCTGTCTAGATAGTTCACAAGGTTGGCGTGCTTATTGCCACGCATGACCTGGATTTCATTCAGGCACAGTTCACTGCCGCTCTCTTGCCCGAGACTAATTTTCTTTATGGCCACCTAAAACCACATAGAAAACCATGAAGCAAAGAAGTCTGTGGCACAGGACCACAAGGGCAACATGGAGACAGTGATTATGGGATGATAGTGCTGGGCTGGGCCCAGCTGCCTTGTGACTGGACATCAGACCGCATGCTTGGGCACCTCCCAGGACACAGAGCCACATTCCCTTTGCCTGGTAAACCTGGGAGAAACACCGTCTAAGCTCTCCACCTCAAAGCTCTAACAACACTCACTGTGCCCAGGGCCAGTCTTCCCCCAGGTCTTCCCCCGGGTCTCATTGCCACTTTCATTCACACACTCCTTGCAAGCAGGAAGCCATTTGGTGCCAGCAAAAATGCAGCAAAACTGCCGCGAAGCCTTTGGCACTTCTAGGGGGCTTGATCATTACTCCAGCAACCACTGGCATGCTCCCTTGCACAACCACAAAGCAAACTCTTACAGACATGGCAGATGAGATGCTGCCTAAAAACATCCTGAGAGCTATTCCCCCTAGGAAATACAAACCTACATTCTTAGCACAAAATATGCCGTCATGATGAAAACATCATTAAGGACACCTGCACAAAACACAATCCTAGCACTGCCTCACTTCAGGAATTTTCATTTCACTCCACTAAAATCCTTTCCTTCACACTACTGACCTTTGCAATTACTGCCCGACTGTAAAAAGAAATAATCCATGCCTTGATCTTCTAGGGATGTACACCAGGCTGCGAACAGGGCTTAGGCCCTTGAGAGACTCCTTGCAGACCTCTCTCTCTAAGCACAGTTCCCAGGGCAGCACTGCAGGTGGCTACAGAACTACCAGCACGATTCCCATGTGTTAGCTAACAGCCAGAAATGAGAATTCAGGAACGCTGCAGCCCCAAAGAGCAGTGCCATGCTCTGAGACACCACCTGGGCACTAAGAGCCAGCCAGCGTGTCTCCTGTGACAGACAGCGCCTGGCCTCCTTGCATTCCCCGGGGCAGCTGAGAAGGACAAAATCTGTCCCCACTGTATTTGGCAGGCAGACACTGCTCTGCACTTCACTGGCCTTTGCAGCAAAGCTCTGCTGGCCACCCAAAGCTCAGCCACAGCTCACAGCACAGGCGAGGGCACTCGACAGCTGCGGAAGCTGCGGCGCTGCGTGACACTTACCTCTTCTCCTGTGGCAGCCTCCACTGCCATGCACACCGTGCCGAAACCCCTAGAAACAAAAAGGCAGCGGAGAAAGAAGAAGTCCTTTAGTCCCTGCAAGTGCAGTCCAATGGGAAAAAAGTCCTGGGGCAAACACTAAATGGAACACGACAGCTTCTCATCTGGGTCTTTTCCCCCTTTTTCTCTTTCTCTATCTGTGCATGTGTGAGATATTTCCAGGAACTTGCCGGTTGGCCCTCTCACACCTCTCCATGGAGTCCCTGCCAAACTCAAGCACCAGCACTCAGGCCTTCTGAGAAGCCTGAAGCCATGCAACAGCCATTGGAGGAAAGCCTCTAGACACAGATCCCTTTATCCCTTTTTCAGCTTGCAAGGAAATGAGTGCCCAGCCACAGCTGCAGCCACAGCCAGAGCAGGGAAAGGCTTCCATCGCTGCACGCACAAATGGAGAAGTCCTCAAAACACAGGACCCCTCAACTGCTGTGTTCTGAGTCCTGAGTCTGTGGCAGCTGCTTCTCTTTGGTGCACCAGACACAGGGAGGACTCTACTTTTCTGAGGACTTCTTGTACGTTTGGCTTCTCACAGAGAAAATGTTGCAAATCAGCCCCATTTCCAGTCAGCAGGGCCTAAACCCCACAGGATCCACCAAGGGGTCTGCCATCAGGCAGATGATGCCTTTTCCTCGAGAGGGCATTGGCACCGGGCATTGCTCTGAAGCTTTGTCTTTTGCCACCTCAGCTAGAAAAGAGAGCTGCTTCTTCCATTTTTGCTCTTGGCTTCTGGACTAGGTGGTGGTCATCCTGACCACTGAACCTTGTTTTCAGCAAAATACTGGAAAGAAATGTTACCCGGAGCTGTTCCCTGACAGCTGTCAGCTGCTAACTTGACCTTGGAGGACAGGAAGTTTCTCCTCCTTTCATTCCCACACATTCTGTATTCTTCTGAGACATGCAAAAATGGTTTCCCTACAAAAAGCGGCAAACAGGCGCAACACTTTTGAGGGACAGGAGCTCTGCCAGGTGCTGCTCTTTGCCGCAGAAAAGACATTGCCAGCATCCAGGTGTCTTTGCCGTGCCTTCGCACCACAGCTATAAATGCTGACCCGTACTGAGAGATCATCAGGCATCATCTTAACGCAGTGTCTGAACAGCTTTGGAGCTTGCTTGAAATCGCTCTGGGGAGATGTGACACCAGCAAAATGCACGGGCCCTCCTTTAGAAGAAGGAACTATGGCTGCACTTACCCTTTGCCAATAGTTTCCAGTTCTGTGTATTCAGCCTCAGGATCTCCCTGGCTCACCAGCATCTCTGTGAAAATCCCAAGGAAAGATGCTCACTTCAAAAGACATGCCACTCTGCAGCAGATCAGAAAGGCAGCCCCACGCTCCAGGACACTGGGCCCTTTCAACTCAGGCAGTCGGGAAACAACAACACCACCGCACCAGCACCACCTCCAAAACAACTGCAGCCAGACAAGCAGCCCTGCAGCACAGATGGCCTGCACAAAACTAAAAGTCCAAACTAACATCTAAGCACATGCAGAAAGAGGCAGAGGAGACGGGGATCAGAAAACTGTAAGCAAGAGAGGTGATTGCTGTCTAGAAATTTAAAGGGCAGCAGGAAATACAAAACCTTTCTGTTCTTGGCAATGAACATGCTGTGACATTCAACAAACGATTTAATCTTTGCAAACATCAAAGGCATCCTGTCTTCTGGAATCAATTGTTATCAACAGCTGCCCTTTCCAGAACAGGAAGAATAGTGCAAAGTACTTCCAGCAGTAGCACAGTCTCCAGCTTTAAGCAGGGCTTTGCCTAAACAATGGCCTGCTGCCTTTCAGGAGCAGCAGCTCATGTTCCAGCCTACTGTTTTGGGCCTTAGGAATGAGGTTGCTCAGCCTTTAGGACAGGCTGAGTTCTGAAGATGACCTTGGCCATGCCCCACAGGAGCTCCTTGAGGCCTCCTCATTTGCTGGGTGACGGCCTCCTGCTCAGCCAGAAACAATCTCTGGTTTGCCTTTTGCCTCCAGGGAAGCTCAAGCAAAGCCAAAGCAGGCTGAGCTTCTCTCAGAGGCAGCAGCAACAGCCCGGTGACCCCTCACCACCTCAAAGCACAACAGCAGGTCCTGCGTGGAGGCCTCAGGATGCGGCACTCAGCTGAGGAGCAACAGGAGGCGGGACAGCTCATGCCCACACACGCACACACAAGGCACTGCTCCAGCACACAAGGATCACAAAGGACGTACTCAGCATGGCCAGGCATCTGTCCTCTGTCCCCTCTCCCAGCTGCTCTCTGCTGCCAGAAGAGCTGGTCGTGCTCCAGATGCACGAGCTGCTCATCCTCGACTTGCCAGCCTGGAGACTGGAGGCTTCTTCAGAGCCCTCTGCTGCAGCTCGTGCAGGTGCCAGGACAGAGGAGGTGGAGCTCTGGGACAAGAAATGAAGGAGGGTCACAAATGTGCCTGGCAGAGATGCCCCTCCCATCCCATTCCAAATGCAAGGCCCTAGGAAGATGCTGCTGGCCACATCCAGGGCTCTTCACCTCTCAGCTTTTGCAGCCTGCTTCTCCAGCTCAAGGCCCAAGATCCAAAGGCTGCTTTTACAGGAGGGACAAAATGACACCACAGACACTGCTAAGCAAAGCAGGCACTTACTGATGTTGTTTGCTCTGGCCCTGGGCTGACAGCAGGGGCAGCTTCATTGGCACCTTCCTCCTCGTCAGCCTCGTCCTCGGCTACAGAGGCAGCTGGAGCAGGTGCTGACGCTGCCCTTCTGCTCTGTGGACACACAGCAGCATGAGGAACAGGAAAGAACCTGTCAATCAGAACCTTACCTATATTCACCTACAGACCCTGCTGCACCTCAGCTCTTCCTTTAGCTACTGACAGCTGCTCTCTGCAGAGGGCCAGCTCCCTCCTGGCAACAGTGTCTCCTCATATCCCGCAAGCTTCTGAATTGCACCTTTGCACTGCTCCCTTCAGCGGGGACAGGAAGCCTGCACAGCCACTGGGCACCAAGGGCTTCACTTGTACCCCAGGAGCATCCAAAGACATCCTAATGCTGCCTCTTGTCTCTTGCTAAGGCAAATCCAAAGCCCCTTTTACAACAGTAGGAAGGGGATGCCTAAACTTCTACCTTCCACACCCCTTTTGCAGGCCTCACTGCCTGGGGGAAGGGCTGGAAAGATTCCAGCCCTCAGCATCTTCAGCCAGGCATGGGAGGTGCTGTCGGATCAGAAACTTGCAGCTATGCTTTGCTCCAGCCACAGGTCTACCCAGAGCTGCCACTTACTGGTGCTGGATGCTCAGGCCCTGCAGTGGCAGCAGGTGCAGTTTGCGGGGCATCTTCCGCCCCTTCGGCCTCTTCTCCAGGAAGACACGCAGCCACAGGAGGCTCCAAGGTTGGTTTTGGGCTCTGCAGACAGACAGCAGCATGAGGGACACGTCACCTTCTTTTTATGCAGCTCTAGACCCAGATGCACTAAGGAGAAATCATCTGCAGGGAAATGGGATTCTGAGTTGCTCAAACTCAAGTAAAATGGGCCAATGAGATGGGACTGCACTCTCTTGTACAGGAGAAATTCCATCATGGCCTAAAGCACTCAGCAGCCCCACTTCAGCTGCTTCAAAGCTCTGGAAAGGAACTGGACAGAACAGCCCGCGATCCCCCTGCTGCTTCTGAGGCTGCAAAGAGCCTGGACTGTACTTTCATTCATCCAGCCAGGCTGGCCCTGGACTGCAACAGACCCAGCTCACAGCGTGCTCCACAATTGTCAAATGTTACCAACACCAGAGGCTCCTTTGCCACTCACCCAAAGAGTGGATTCTCTCCAGACATGGGTGATGTGACCTGCAACACACAAGGGAAAAAGAACCAGGTGCTGTAAGAAAACTGCCTGTGCTGGGCAAGCCCACCAAAAAGTCAACCCAAAGACAGAGCATTGTGCTTTCACTACATCACTCCAGCAGCAACCCTTGTGGCACACAGCAAGCAAGACAGCAGCACAAAATACTGCCTGGTGTCTACCGTTTGTCCTCTCTGGCCACTCAACCCATAGAAACCTGAGACTGAGAAAGTCCCAGGGGTTCAGTCATTGCTTCTGCCCCAGCCCACCCAGCAGCACCTACTGTACTTCAGTTTTCTCAAGTCATTGCTTGCAGCAATTGCCATCAGCTTACTGAAAACCTTTCCCCAGAGAGGCTACAGGTCCCCTTAGCCATGCTGGCAGTTCTATCGTGACACTGCACAGGAACAGCTCCTGTGTTCAGGAGCATACAAGAACTCCTCTGAAATGTCTATCTCTGAGGCCTTTTCCAAGTGCATTCTGTGATTTCATCACAGAACGGATGGCTCTGTAAGTGCACAGGAAGTGTCAAGTTCTACAGGCACATGCTGGGATGAGGGAATGCACACAGGAAGACTTGAACTGAGGCACTTTCCCTCAGTCCTGGAGAGCAGTGCACAGCATTTACAAGGACTCCTGCCAAGCTCTCCCAGTCTTCCCATCTTGGAAGTTGTCTTGCTTGAGCCAGCAAACTGAGGAGACTCCAGACTCCATTGCCACAGGCTATAGCACGGCAGGAGCGGAACCCCTGCAGGCTACATTACAAATGCTGCCCACGCCCCACTGGCTAGAGACACCCCCTTCTCAGCTGCAGCTGTGGGCAGTGGCTTTACCCAGCTAAAGGCCTCTTTGTGGCATTTGGGTTTCCATATGCTGCACTGAACAAAGACGTCTACTTACGTGCCAGGTGGGTGAAAAAGTACCCAGAATAAGCCACGGAAAAAGCCGTGACAGCTGCAGCACACACTCCCTCCATGGCTCGAGCAGCGCTGCTCAAGTCTGTGCCAGACAACGCCTGTTGGAGAAAATGAAAAAATTCCGAGTCCTGCTGGCAGAGACCTCGTCGATGCGCAGGTTCTGCCTGCAGTGAGCGTGCCACAGAGCTGCTCTGCACACTGAGCCCTTCCGGGCCTCGGCACAGCAACTTTGCCTGACAACGCTGCGATGCGGCCGCTGACATCACAGGAGCAGTGCCCTAGGCTGCTTTGTGAGCTCATGCACAGAACCAGACCTTCTCTACAGCTAATGCCAACAAAAGCCTGCAAAGTTCTCCTCTGCTACAAGACAACACAAAAAGCCCTCCTGGTCCATAACCTCTTGCTCAAGGCATCAAAGAGTAAAAGCACACTAAGCCCCTGTAGCCCACGCTGAGAAGCTGAGCACTGAGAAGGGACCAGGATGTGAGGAACCACTTTAGTGCTCTCTGGCCACTATTGCTTCTGAGCAAAATCCAGAAGGCTGCTTCCAGCTGGACCTTCCTTAGTTCTAGAAAGCAGCAAACAAGGACAAGCACTACTTCAATTACATTTAGCGCTTTCCTCTATGTAGAGTGTAAAGCTCGGTTTGAATAATGAAGGAGACTTCAATTTGAGGCCATGGGAAAACCTTTTTTTGTTAGGGTGAGCCAGAGCTCCCACCAATGGTCCTCTTGTTCAATTATTCAAATTATTACGAGAAAGTTCTGGTTTCTCTGCATGACCTCTGGGTAATTTTTGCTGCATTAATTGTAATATTCCAAATCACTCTTTCCTGTTGGATCCATTCTTCAAACCCCACAGGGACCCCTTCCTTTTTGGGAATGTATAATTATCCCTACAGACCCTGGACTCCGGCTTTATCTGCTTCATTCTTTGTACCGTGCATGCTGATTAGTTTGTTGTTTTGCTATTTCATGAAAGTTTCTTTTCTAAACAACTGAATCAAGCAGTCTTACTCATTAAAGTCGCCAGAGCCAGTTCCCAGGGAAGCCACTGGCCAACTATCCAGTCTAGGACCAGAGGGCTTCCCCTCTTGTTATGAATATGAATGAGGCCAAACTTTCTCTGGAGAAAGAGGTTCTCGTTTATTAAAATAGCTGCAAGGAATGGGGTACCTAGGATAAGCCCGAGCATCCACACAGCCAGCCAAAACCAGAACAGTGTGCTATCCCCAAGTGCACTGGGTTCTTCCCAGAAAACAAGTTTCCCAAAAGAAAAACCCCAACCCAACCAAAATTCCCTGATTTATAGTCGCCTTTGAGTCCAGGATTGGTCCATTTTGGATCTGCATGGTCACTGGTCCTTTTCTAGGCTTCCCATTGCTCTTTAATGGCATTCATTCTGGACCAATTGTTTCTGTAGGGCTTCAAATTATTAGTCACATCTTCTATCCAATCCCTCTTTGACCTTGCCTTGCCCCGCCAGACTGCCCTTCCACCAAACCCTGGACGTTTCTCCTAGAACATTCTAATAACCACCCCCCGCCCCCCTCTTAACATAATCCAATTAATATAACATAATTAATACAATATAATTGAACTATACACTAATTTAACATAACTTAACTTTTACTTACAACATCTCCCCCCTCTAAAACTTTATCGGGCTTTAGCCTGCATCAACCTCTTCACAGTCTCTTGACACTTATTTAATTAGTTTTTTCACCAGTCCTTTAATCAGTGCTTAACATGTTCCTCTTCAATCGTGTATAGTGGTCTCAAAGTCTGGTAAATCTGGTTCATAAACTCCATATCTTCTCCTTTAATCAGTTTCCTTTCTGAACAGATCCATTTTTCTTTCATAGGGTATTCCCCCAATAATTTCTGTTTAAAAGTTCCCTATATTTTCCAGTAGCCAATACACTTTGCCCTCCTCTATACAGGTTGGTAACGGTAAAGGTGGATACAACTGGGGCTTGGATTCGACTGTTCTGAGGACGGCAGTGCGAGACTCTCCTGCATACAGAGGATGATAGCATTTTTCACACTCTTGTATCTCCCCTTTATTGATGCTGATAGGTAAGAGGATCAAGAGAACTAGGCATCTGTTACAGGCTACTCTCTCATTCACTGATCCCGTCCGCAGAGGATCAGTGAATCTTTTTGGCAAGAGTATATCCTGATCTGGTCTTGCCCCCGCTGTCTTCTCTTTCCTTACTACTGTGATGTTCTTACCGGTTACTGTTGCAGGATCTACTTCCCCTTTTGTATCAACCTGTTCTTTCTTTCTTTTAGGGCATGGGATAATGCTCTATCCCTTCTCAGATCACAGGATCTGTAACAGGGAATACCAGAGATTAAAACATGTTCTTGATAATTCATATAATCTCATTCCCATATATAAGTACCATTTCTTTAAGTTAAAAGAATGTTAAAAACTTTTCAATTCAATATCTTTTAATAAATCGAACAGAGTTCTTATTATAACTTCTAGCTTATGTGGTTCTTATGGTGTTCCTGATGTCTTCTTTAATATATGTGTAGTGGGAGATCATCCCTCAGGAGCAGCAAAACCGGCCCTTTTACTCTGGTGACATGTGTCCATCCTCCTTCTTGCATCCTTGTGGCTGATTCTGTGATGAGTAAAACTTGAAAAGGACCTTCCCATTTTGGAGTTAGTGGTTGTTCTTTCCACGTCTTTATTAACACCCAGTCACCAGGCTGGAATTTGTGGATTTTAAAATCAATAGGAGTAGTTTGAGGAAGGTATCCCTTGTTCCTTAACTCCTCTAAAGTGGAGGTTATAGTCTTTATATATTCTCACGCCTAATTCTCCTTCTTCATACGATCTTGTATTACCTGCAGTAGTTAGGAAAGGTAAGCCAAACATCATCTCCTATGGAGAAATCCCTATATCTGCCCTTCGGTTAGTCCTTATTCTCGATAATGCTAGAGGGAGACATCTTAACCAATTCGTTTTTGTTTCTTCTGGTAATTTTGTGGGAGTTATCCTAAGAGTCTGGTTCATTTTCTCTACTCTTCCGGAACTTTGAGGTCTCCATGGGATATGAAATCTCCAGATGATATTTAAGGCCTCCGTTATTTGTTGTAATATTTTGGCAGTTGTAATATTTTGGCAGGACCTCTATCAGAGTCAAAAGTATTAATCATTCCATATTGGGGTACGATTTGTTCTAAAAAGATTTTACTTACAGTCTCGGCTGTTGTGTTTGTGGTTGGGTATGCCTCCACCCAATGAGCTAGATGATCTATTATCACCAGTAAATACTTCTATCTCTGTACTTGTGGTAATTCTGTAAAGTCTATCTGTACACATTGAAATGGCCTTTTGGCTAATTCTCTACCTCCTTGAGGTAATTTTCTCATTACTTTGCTATTTATCTTCTGACAGACCATGCACTCTCCAGTTATGATCTTGGCAATTTCCCACACCCCGATAAGTTCTCATAAAGTGATCGTGTACAGCTTGAGTGCCCCAATGGGTTGGGGCATGTAGGTCCCCTAATATCTTTCTGGTTAATGCCTTGTTTAAGACTTGTCTACCGTCTGGCATGCTCCATTCTCTTTTTCTGTTTTGGACTGCACCATGTTTTAGTAATTCCTCTTGTCCTTTTTCATTAAATTTTCTTGATCTTCCTCATTCCCATCTCCTACTCCATTTAACCTGAAGATCTTTTCCGAATCCTCTAGAGCGGCCTTTTTTGCAGTTACGTCAGCCAAGTTGTTCCCTTTTATTTCTCTAGTGCGGCCTTTTTGATGTCCCTTTATATGTACCACTGCAATTTCTTTTGGTCCTTCCAAGGCTTCTAACACTGCCTTTATGAGGCCTTCATGAATTAGAGCTATCCCTGAGTGGACAAATCCTCTCTCTGCCCAGATCTTCCCAAAAGTAGGTACTACCCCATAGGCACATTTAGAGTCAGTGAATATGGTACCACTCCTTTGACCAAGCCATTTTAGCCCTTTTAATCATGCATATAGTTCACAGCATTGTGCAGACCGACTACTGGGGAGCTTTCCTTTTCCTATGACTGTCATCGTATGTCCATTTACAAGAGCATACCCTGATACTCGCTTGTCATCTTCTACCCGTGATGAACCATCTATAAACAGTATGTCTCCTTCAGGTAAAGGTAGTTCTAATAAATCTTCTCTAACTTTTACCTGCAAATCTATGATTTCAAGGCAGTAATTTTCTCACAACTGGTTTTGGTTTTGGTGCTGGTGATGATAGTATTCCTTTCATTCGGTCAGCAGCTAATCTCGTATATCCTTTCCCAATTAGATGGCCTAGATCCTTTACTTCTGGTTCCACAAATTGTAACTTTCTTTTAGATAGTTGTAACCCCTTTTCCCCTAGGACGTTCAGTAAATTAACAGTTGTTGTTTGTACCTCTTCTTTCTGTAGTTGGAGATCATCCCTCAGGAGCAGATAACGCCCCAGAAATTAACAGATCATCTACATACTGTAGGATTTGAGATCCTTTTTCAGGTATACACTCTTTCATTAGTTCTTCCTGGGTTTGACCCAATAGCTTTGGTGACTCTGTGAATCCCTGAGGCAATCTTGTCCATTGGAATTGTTGTTTTCTCCCGGTTTCCTCCTCTTCCCATTCAAACGCGAACCATTTTCTACTTTCTTTCTCAAGCGGTCAGGACCAAAATGCATCTTTTACATCTATAACACTAAACCATTCATGTCTCCATGGTACTTTGCTCAAAAAATTATAGGCGTTGGCTGGATACTACTGGATATCGAGGAACAGTTTGCCTATTTACTTCTTGTAAATCTTGGACTAATCTGTAGGTGCCATCGGGTTTCTTTATGGGTCATATTGGGGTGTTATGTGGAGACATGCATGGTTCTAAAATTTGTCTTTAAATAAGTCTTTAATTACAGGTGTTAGTCCCTGTGTTCCATTCTATGGAAATTGGACATTGTTTAACACTTATTGAGGGAATGTCAGGTTTCATTTTGATTTCTATGGCTGGAATTTCCAACAGTCCATGACCCCCTCCTTCTGCCCGCACTCTCGGATCTATCTCTCTCTCATCTTCTACTTTTAAAACCATCATTTTCACTACCATACGTTTTCCTTCAGGGTCTACCCCTATTCCTAAGTGCGCTTGTAAATCCCGGCCTAAGAGCTCAGAGTCTAATTCAGGTATATACAGCAGGTCAGCACAGCCTTCTCTGAAACTTCCTTTTATAGGTACTTCTTCAATAATGGGTACTTCAAAAGGCTTATTCTCAGCACCTTTAACTTTACAGGTTTGGTTACTTAATTTGCATCCCTTGGCAATCTTTGACATACTTGAACAATCTGCTCCGGTATCCACTAAAAACTCAATTTCCTCATTCTGGGGGCCAATTTCTATGTTGACCAGGGGCTCCTTTTGATGTCCAATATCATCCCTCAGAGCATAGAGCCCCTGACACCCCTAGTCCTCTCCTTTCAGCCTTCTGCCTAAGGTGTCTTGTTCCTGAGCAATAGCCTCATCCATCTTTCTTTTGATGCAGAAATTTCTGGTGTGTCCTTTCTTACCACAATAAAAGCATATGATTTCTGCCCAAGGTGGTCTTCTCTTGGGCCAAGGGCACTTATTATCTCTGGCTCACACCTTCTACTTGGCTGATCTTTAAACCCACTTCTTCTTGGACCTATGTACTCCCTTTTTCCATCTCCCAGTGACTCACTAGTCTCAAATCTAGCACTCTCTCTAGCTACTGCTACCATCATTTTTGCTTTTGTCCAGGTCTTCTCCTCATCCCTCTTTAGATGTACATTTTGCCCCTCTCTCTCATAACGCGTTTGTTCCTTTTTCCTGCCAATCATCTAACTTTTCCAATTTCCTTCGTATATCCACCCAGGCCTTAGCTACCAATTGAATTTTAACTAAAACTTGCCCCACTGGACTATCTGGATCCACACTTGAGTATAACTGAAAGTTTCTTTTCAATCTTTCTAACCAGGCTCTGGGTGATTCATCTCGCTCCTGTTGACTATCAAATGCCAATCTTGCCTTAATCATTCTAGGGACTGCCTCTCTTATCCCTCTTACAATTAATGTCCTATATTGCCTCATGCTCGCTCTTCCCTCTTCCTGGTTAGGATCCCATTTAGATGGGTTAATAGGCATTTTATCGTCCCCTCCAGGACCCGCCTCTATTTTCTCTTTCCCAAGCTCTCATAGCTGTGGTACGAATCATTTGTATTTCTTCGGAAGAGAAGAATATTTCTAGGATAGATCTTCATTCCTCCCACGTCAAGATGTTAGGCCCTAAGAATTGGCCTAACTGTTGGGAGATGCCTATTGGGACTTCTAAGAAAGTTTTAATTTCTTTCTTAAATTTTCTAACTTCAGAGGCAGTCAGTGGTGCGTTCACAAAGCCAATACTTCCCCTGCTTCCTCCCATAGGCACTTCCCTTAGAGGAAACAACTTTGCAATTCTCCCACATTCTTCTTGAATTTCCTTGCTTGGAACCTGGTATGATATTGATGGCTTGCTACATGCTCATCTGGTTCAATTCACTTCTTTTCCTCTATATCTTTACAACAACAGGCCCTTTTCACTCCCTGACCTTTTTTTCTCAAACTTTCCTCCTGCTTTTGACTCTCAGTATGTTTGGCTATAGGGGACAAATAAAAAGGAATGGTTTGTGATGTTCCAGGAATAAGAATAGGGGAAGAGGTACTTTGGGTTATGGTTGAAGTATGGAGGGAAAATAAAGAGGGGTATTTTGGAAAGTCTTAGGAGCCAAGATTGGGCTATGGATACTCTGAGTGGTACTAGAGACCGCTGTCTGGGTACTTGAGGAACTGGAGGGAATCTGCAAAACGGAAGGAGTACCAGAATGGGCAGGTTCTGGTATATTTAGGAAAGGAGGTGGTACAGAAGAGGGGATGCCGGGAGCAGGACCACTTGAATTAAAAGGTTGAGATGATTTTACAACTCCTGTGGGAGTAGATACTAAAATTGCATCCACCTCGTGAGAGGGTACCAAGGGCTACAAGGTTGGAGGGGGAGGAGGAGGAAGGTGGTCTATAGGAGGAGTCGAAGGAGGAGGGAACAGGAGGTTATCTAAGGGATCAGGAGGGGGCGGTGAAGGAAGATGATCTATAGGATCCCACCGCCTTTCCGGTAGCTTAATTTCTTCTTTTTCTTCTTCTCTGGATGATTTATATACTTTTATTTCCACTTCCTGTTTCTCCCTTTCTAACCAACATTTTGCAGAGCTAATCTCTTCCTCACAAGGTTCTACTCAGGTATTGACATATCTATTTAAAGCTGTACACCGCCAACTTTCTTTTGTCCCGTACCAGGGCCAATAAACAGGTCCTTCAGCAATACTCTCTTTGGGCCATATTTCTGTGCAGTACCTTATCATTTTGATTTTATCTAGATCCTTCATACCCTCATTAGTATCCCAATATACTAAAAGTTCACCTAGAGGACTACTAGGAGGTATTTTCTTAAAAACTTCCATCCCTTTTCTCTTCCTGCTGGCACTTTTTCCAGCACACTGCCCCATCTTTACCTAGCAATTGATATCCAATTACAGTTTCTTTTAAAATTTATTTATTAATTTTTATATTTATGTAAATTATTTTATTTTAAATTTTTTATCTTTCCATTTCTTTTATATTTAATTTTTTTTATTTTTCATAAGGGATAAGTATTAGTTATTAATGAGGAAGAGAAAAAATAATTATTGTGGAAATTATAATAACGGTTACATTTAAAACTTTGTCATTGCAAGAGACAAGACAAAAATGGCAACTTCAAGAAATGTTTGATGTGGGAAAGAAAATATATATGGTGGCTTTGGTGGGAAACAAAACAAAAAAACATGGTGACTCAAAGAAATATTTAGTGTGGGTAACAAAATAAATATGGCAGCTTAACAAGGGTTTCGGAAGAAACATGTCAATTCAAATGAACATTTATTACCTATGAAAAGTGAAATGTCAAAAATAAGTCCAAAACCAAAAGTAATATCTATCCTTTTAGCTGGAAAACTAAATAATAATGATGGCTATTTCAAGAAATGAAACAACTTACAACCACTTGCTCAACCAAATACAAAATGGCTGCTTCTCACCACGCACTTCACCAAATACAAAATGGCTCTAGCGAGCCGCTTGCCCAAAAGACAAAATGGCTACTCTGAAACAAACTACCTGCTCAACCAAATACAAAATGGCTGCAGCCAGTTACACACTCAACAGAAAACAAAATGGTCGTGCTCAAACTACCTGCTCACCCAAATACCAAATGAGCAGAGCCAGCCACCTGCTCAACAAAAGACAAAATGGCTACACTGAAACGAACCACCTGCTCAACCAAATGCAAAATGGCCACAGTGGGGTTTTATACTTGCTCTCCCTGAGTAGCCGCCAGAGGACTTCTGGCTGGTCCTCACCTCCAAAGCTCACTCTGCAGGGATCCCGACAGCTGATGTACAAAGGGCTTCCACCGGAGTGGCTCTGCCTCTTGAATTGTTCCCTAGCTTAGACAGGTTCTAACCTCCCCTTCAGCCCTAGTGGCTGAAAGGGCCCTTCCCCAGCCGGCGGCCCTCCTCCCCCCTGAGGGTCACCGCACCTTTGAAGGTTAGGCCCCTCCGTTACCCATGCGACCCCCTGAGGGGATCCTAGCTCAGGGTCCTGAGTCTGTCCCACCTACGACCCACCAGTGGGATCCTAGCTCGAGGAGTCCCTAACTCCTAAGGTTGGGCACCCTCCCCTTCCCCTGTCTCAGAAAGGGCCTCTCTCCTATACGATGGTTACTTTATCTGGCAGTCTCCCTATAGGAGTTTTTCTCCCACCCCTAAGGTCCTAGTTCCTCAGAGACTAGACTCCCCTGGTCTATCTCTGAGGAACAGCCCTCCAGGAGATTTGAGCTAGTGGTCAGAGCTTTTGCCCCTCACTCTGGGCACTCCGGCCCACTAACCCCCTCCACTCAGGGACAATGGCCCAAATTCCCCCTCAGAGCCTCCACTCACTGCAGGAACGAGAGCCTGAGCAGGTAAGGGCGGCTAGAGGAGGGTACTCCCCTGTCTCCCCTGCTCTAGGGGTCCCTAGGGGTACACGCACTCAACGACTGCAACACTCGCTTCCCCCACACACTCGCTTTGGGAGTCTGCACCTGCAGGCCCCGTCTCAATCACGCACATTCACTTTGCACCCCCTCACACCTTGAACCCCACTCACCCTGCTCAGAGGCAGTGTGAGCCCCGCTCCCTCTCAGAGGGCTCTCACCTTTTTGGGTGGTTGTGTCCTCTGAAGCCTTGGCTATAGGCAGCAATTCCTCCCACAGTCTGACGTAGTCCAATCCCTGGCAACCGAAGAAAAAAGGTGGCTGGACGCGTCTCCCAGGTACACTGCTACCCTGGAACATTTTGAGACGTGGCTTAACCTGGATGAGGCCCCAAAAAGATGTTATGAATTCGAACCAGGCCAGAGTCTGAAAAGGCAAAAGGCTCTCGTTTACTAAGAAAACTACAGAGGAGGAGAGTTTTAGGGGAGCCCAAACTCCCACGTAACAACACAAAGATAAGAATAGGCCAAAACATGTTGGGTTATCCCTGAAAAAGTAGTTCCCTGAGAGTGAGAAGATCCTTAAACCAAACTGAAACCCTCATTTTGTAACCCCTCGCACATCCAGGATTGGTGGGTTTTGGATCCACGCATCGATTGGTCGTTTTCCAGTATTCTCATTGGTCCTTATTGATATTCATTCTGGACCAATCATTTTCTCAGGGCATGAAATGATTGGTCAAGTCCCCTGTCCAATCACCGCACGCCCCACTTTGACTACTGCCCCCACCAAACCCTGGTCCTCCCCAGGACCCACAAAAAACACCCATCAACTCACCCCAAAACACAAATTCCCAACCCAGGTCCAATTGAACGCATTTAGAACCCCACTTCAAACAGCTTCCTTCTACGTATGACCATCCATTAATTTCTCCTTCAAGGGGAATTCTGATCTTCCCTACATCAACAATACTCTTCTCTTATCTAAGCAATGCATCATGAAGGAAGCTTTCTATGCTCTACAGTCCTAACTAAATGAAGCCTCGCCAAGAAAACCTCAAAACATTGCATGTGCTATCTATGGCACAGCTCCTCTTCAAAATCAGGCGATGGCCAAAGCTCTAGCCAATGATGATGCGTCCCCTTTTCCCCTCTTTGTGCTGGTGTTCACAGGGGTCCCAGGATGAGGGAAAAGAGAGAATCTTGACTCCAAGTTTCAGAAGGTTGATTTATTCTTCCATGACACATATGCTATAAAAATGATATATGAGAAGAATACTAAAAGAAGGAAAGAAAGGATTTCATCTGAAAGGCTTGCAAGAAAAGGGAAAGAATGAAATGATAATTAAATCATGTCACTGACTGGACAACTGGACTGTGATTGGCCATTAATTAGAAACAGCCACACGAGACCAATCAAAGATGCACCTGTTGCATTCCACAGCAGCAGATCATTCTTGTTTACATTTTCGTTCTTGAGGCTTCTCAGGAGAAAAATCCTGGCAGAGGGATGTTTCAGAAAAGATCATGGCGCCGCCTGCTCTCAGCTGGCAGGGCACAAGGGCCTCTTGAGCCGCAGGCATCTCCTCTGCGCTCTACTTGCACTTGCTTTCCCCAGTTAAGGCAAGCAAAGCCGCTTGGCTCAGGATGTTCTTTGGGCTTCTGAAAGGCTCTGGCCACTTAGCTACAGCATGGCAAAGAAGGGAGTCTTACAAGGCTCTGCATATTTTAGAGTTTTATTGTCACTCCAGCTGAAACAAAGTATCCCCTGGCTACTTCTGCCTCTTCAGCATTCTGTCCTGCAGGTGGCCTGCTCAGGCTGACAGCTTGGGGCACCTGCAGGCTCCAGTTCTGCTGCAGCCCAGCTCTTCCTCTCACAGCTGACTTCTTATTGTGACAATTTGTTCATTTCTAACTCAAAGATACCTCAGAGCTTCCCTCAATTAACAATCCACTGCTCTAAGCTAAACAACCCTCTTGTATCTAAGCTACCTACGTTCTATAGTCCTTAAAAGTTGCTCCCTACATGTCCTAAAGATTGGAAAATATTCTCTTTTGGAGAAAAACACAACCGAGCTTTCGATTGAACCTGAAACCTAAGCTAAGCTAAGCAAAGCTAACCTAAACTAATCTAACCTAACCTAACCTAACCTAACCTAACCTAACCTAACCTAACCTTACCTATCCTAACACCTAAAGTGACCCATTTAGAAAACCTACTCCTATTTCCTATCTACAGCCCAGCTCCTCCTCCAACTCAGGGGATGGCTGAAACTCTGGCCGCAGATGACACATGCCCTTCTCCCTCCTCTCATCTGGCGGGGCACGAGGCGCAGGCATCTCCTCTTCAGGCGCAGGCGCCTCCTCTCCAGTCTTCCTGCACTCCCTTGGCTGAGATGATGAGAGCAGCCAGGCTGGAGGCAGGATTGCCTGCGGTCACAAAGGGATGCTGCCCAGAGGAAAAAGGAAACAAAGAAAGGAAGCCTTACTTTCCAGGAAGGCCTGCTGACGGGCTCAAGCAGGACTCCTTGGCTACCAGAAAGACACACCAAGAGCACCGAGGAATAGCAGCGTGTCCGCCTGCGCCTTCCTGTCCTGGCAGCCGTCTCAGCCACGTGGCCCACACTCCTCCTCACGCCTTCCTGCAGGCGTCCTCAGCTGACAGGCCTTTTTGCCCCTTTGCTTTTTCTTACCTGCAGGAGTTCCTGGGCAGACCAGCGCCTGTCCTCATCAGCCTGCAGGCAGCAGCGGAGGAAGTCGCGTAGGAGAGCCGAGTGGTGCCTGGGGTGCTGCAGTTTTGGGGGCCCGTTTCTTTCGATCAGTTCAAAAACCTACAGCACATGGATGCAAGAGGACACTCGACCTGCTCCTTTGCTAGCCACTTCATCAGCTCTCTGTGCACAGAGCCCCCTTTCGAAGCTGCACCTTACCCTGAGACGGGTGTCGCGCTCATAAGGAGCTTCCCCTTCCACCATTTCCAGCCCCATGATGCCCAGGGACCAGATGTCTACTTTGGGGCCGTAGGCTTCTCCTCTCACCACCTCCGGTGCCATCCAGCTGGGAGTGCCCACGCTGGAGCTGCGCTTGCCGCGCTCAGGGCTGAGCTGGGCACAGAGGCCAAAGTCAGCTGAGGAGAAAAACAAAGCCTGTCAAAGCCAGCTACCACTGGCAAAGCAGCCAAAAGCCCGCTCACAGCCCGGCCAGGCCATGCTGAGTCGAGCTGAGAAAGCGGCTGAGCTCTCCTGCCACGTGCCTGGAGCCAGCGAAAGAAGAAGCCATCGGCCACTTCAACAACACCCTGAACATTCGCGCACCGGCCAAGCGGCGCTCCTGGCCAAGTGGCACTCACCAAAAGGCAGCCCCACAGCACAGGCTGCAAATTGCCGCACCTGCACAGGGATACCCACCCAATTTGACAGATCCATCGGTGCCCACAAGAACGTTGCAGCTTTTGATGTCTCTGTGGATGACTTGGCGGCAATGAAGGAAATCAAGTCCTTGCAGGCACTGAGAGAGAAAAAAGAGGGAGGCAAAGTTAACACGCAGGATATCATTTCATCCTACCAGAAAGGAAAGAGCCCAACAGGATTGACAGCTTTCCCAGGGAATTGGGAGCCAGGGCACAGCATCATGCTGCTGTCACAAAGAAGAGCTTGCTGCTTCAACACTCTTGGAAGTTTTTGCTACATTTCCAAGCCAAGGCATCTGGGCTTGCAAAAGTTCCACCAGCCATCGGTACAAAGCGCGTCACCTTTGGCTGGGAGGCGGCACGGCAACGATTGCTGGCAAAGCCCAGTGGCAGCAGAGGAGGAAGCGGCGCCTTAGACCTGTGCCAGAATCCGTTGCCACCTGGGCTGCAATGTTATCCTTGGAAGCTGAGGACAGCTCTTTCCCTTAGCTTGAAATTCTGCCACCGCCATGCTGCCTTCCAGTGGTAAGGAATGTAGGACAGACAGACAGGCTGCAGGCAAGCATTGCGAGGCAAAGCTGCCAAGAGGAAACAAGTGAAAGCAAGCCAGTGAGGCAGCACCAGCGCCACAGGTCAGACAGCATAAAAGAGTGCAAGAGCAGAGCCTAAGGAGTGCAGGGACGCCGGCAGGCAGTTCCCTTCCCACGCTCTTTCTTCTCCTCTGTGTCTTGGCGGAAGCAGCAGCAAAAGAAGGCTGAGAGCCAGAAATCGCTGCTCTCCTTAACCTCCAGCTGACAAGCAGCATCCTGGCAGGCCTGGCCAAGCACAAGCGGGATCCCTCACCTCCCGACAGACAGCGCCTATCTGTCCTTCCGCCAGGTACACCGCACAGAGCACATCAAACAAGGTGCCGCCGTCCACAAACTCCATGGCCAGCCAGAGCTGCGCATCCACCAGGTAGCTGGAAGAAGAAAAGCACGGCATGGAAAGAGAGCAATGGGCACAGCTCAGTCACCCGAGGGCCTGAGCACGACTTTTGCCACTGCTCTCCAAGCTACGTGTGCCGCAAGAGACTATTGAACAGCAGGTCAACCTCCTGCCACCCTCTGGAGACGAGCGGAGAAATGGGAAAGAGCTCCGTTCTCTGCCACTGACCAAAGGGCATTGTCTCTTCTGGCTTGCACTAGCTAAAGCTGCATTGACGTGACCGTACGCCAACCTGTCTAAGTAGGTGACAATATTGGGATTCCTGTTGTCCCTCATGGCCAGGATTTCGTTGGCAGCCAGCTCCTCGGACATCCCCTCCTCAACGGACATGATCTTGATGGCCACCTGAAAGGACACGGGCGACGGTTGACTTGAGAAGACGCGCCCTGCTCGAGATCACAAGGAGCACGCAGCCAGTGCTTGTGCAATCAGGCAGCCAGCTGTGCCAAAGTGCCTTGTTCCTAGACAGCAGAGCTTAGCAGGAGCACCAAAGCCCATGCCAAATGCATTCTGCACCCTGAGCTTAGACTGTACTTGAGAGGAACAGCCTCTGTGGCAGACATGGAGCGGCCAGCCAAAGCTCCAGGCAGGGCTGACAGCAGCGGGGAAAGCGCTGCAGAGCTGCAAAATGCCATGGTGCTGTTGGCACTTTACCTGTTGTCCGCTGCTGGTGTCAAGGGCTTTATAAACAGCTCCGAAGCCCCTAGAAAGAAAACAGCAGCAGAAAAAGGCCATTTATCCCTGGCACTGAAAGCAAGCCTAGGCAGGAGATCTCCCCAGGCTGCCTGCATGCCTTCAAAAGGGCCCGGCTGCGGCGTCTCTTTTTTGGCCAACAGCACATCAGCCCGTGAGCCCTCTGCCATGGGGGCCAGGCTGTCCCAGGGAGCACTAGGGTCCGGCATGAAGACCAAGGCCCGCTGGAAATCCCCAAGGCAAGCGCCCATTTAGGACACTTCCAAACCTAAAGGGAACTCTCTCTTTGTGAGGGTGTGCATGCATGTGTGTGTCAAGAAAGTGAGAACAATTAGAGTCAGAACACTGTCTTTGAGAATCTGACATTTCTTGGATGCCGAGGTGCTCTTTCAGGCCATAAAGTTGCCGGGGCAGGGCGTTTTCCAGCTCCTGCTCCTCAGCGCTGCAAGCTAGACATTGCCAGCATCAACTTGTCTTTGAGGAGCCCTTTGCATTGCACTGACTGAGCAGCGCTGGCAGGCGACAGGAGGTCAAGCCAGAGTCTGACCGTGATTGGAGCTTGCCTGACTTCACGCTTGATTTTGCAGCAGCCAAAGACCCGGCCCACACTTTTGGGAAATGACCTGACGTCACACTTACCCTCGTCCGAGTTCTTCAAACGCCGTGTATCTGCTCATTGGCTGGCCCACACTCACAATGCTCCCTGAAAGACAAAAGCAGGCCTGCTCACTTGCACGCACAGATGCCACTCCCTAGACCATCCCAAAGGCAGCCCCACCGCCAGCAGCTGTGGGCCCTTTTGGCTCCCTTGGCTTCCAAGTGCTGAGAGCAGCAAATGGGAGGGCCATCTTCTGCACCTTTCATCGGGTGGCCTTTGCAAGGAGGACTTCATTGCTTTCAAGCACAGCTTGATAAGCCAAAAGGATGAGCCCTTAAGAAGGGGGCCCAAAGAGGTAAGCAAGGGCCTTTGCAGCCTCTGCAGTCACACCCCCCCATCACTGGCAAGGCTACCTAGAAGCAAAAATTGTCTGAGCCGCGGGAGGAGTAAGAAGGAGAGCCAAAAAGCAGCTGGGGCCAGAGAGCTGCCTGGGGCCTACGCACTTGCTAGGTGCCAGCCTTCTGCTCAAGCAGAAACAATCTCTGCTTTTCTCTTTGGCACAGAAGGCAGCCCAGGCAGAGCCATGGCAGGCCCAGCCGCCCTCACAGGCAGCAGGAACTCCCTGAGCGCTGCCGCACTGCCTCAAAGCACAGCAACAGGTTCTGCAGAGGGCCCTGAGGGCCTCTGGCACCGGGGGGAACTTCTGGCGCAGCCTACACCCAGACACGCACGCAAGGCACTGCTCTGGCACACAGGAAATACAGCGGACGTACTCAGTGTCTTCAGGCCCTGCTCCTCTCTGCTCTCGGCCTGCGGGGCTGCGCTGCTGGATGAAGTGCCAGCAGCGGGGGGCCAGCTGGCTGCTGCAGGCCATGCTGCTCCGGCGGCACCAGGCTGAATTGCAGAGCGGGTGTTGAGCTGGGACAAGAAAGGATTGCCCGTCAGAAGGGTGGCTGGCACAGATGCCCAGCACAGCGCACGCCACTAGCAGGGCCTTGGGAAGATGCCCTCAGCCACCGCCAGGCCTCTCCAGCTATTGGGCCCTTTTCCCATGTCCCCTTCTCAAAGGCAATGGCAAAAGAACAAAGGCTATTTTGATCCAGTCCCTGGTGGCCGCTTCCATGCTCCATTGTTTCAACTTTTCTGCTAGACACTGGCAACAATGGAGCGATGGGCTTGTGCAGATGCACAAAGAGATCAGAGCATAGCCCCAGAGCCTCCTTCCTTTCTTCCTCCTGTGTTTTCGCGGGCAATGAAATCGCCCCGGAGGTGGCGTGCAACCGTCTGCTCAGAAACCCGGAGCATGTCCCTCCTCTGATCTGTTTCACGGATTTCCCCTCTCCATGTCAGCCTTTAGGCAGCGGCCCTTCGGAGCCGCCTTCCAGCCCTGCCCAGACCCACGCGCCCTTTCCCATGCAGAGCTGAGCAGGATTCTCCTCCCAAAACTCTGCTCTGACCGCCTGCAAGCCCAGCGCAGCCTACATTGTGCCTGAAGCTAATTAGTCCATGCAGAGGGCAGGTCCCTTCCAGGGGCCACTGCCTGCCAAATACCCCGCCAGGCTGTCAGCTGCCTCTTTGGGCCGCTCTGCCCGCTGACCGCAGGCAGCCTGCACTGCCACCGGCCACAAGGGGCTGACTCCTACCCTGGCAAGAATTGAATGCTGCCTCTTGTCTATTGCCAAGAGACATTCTCGGGCCCTCTCAGCATCCCAGCCAAGTGATGCTTGAAGGTCAAAGTTGAGAAGCCATTGGCCAGGCCTCTCTGGCTTGGCTGAAGCAGCACTACGTCACGGCAGGCACACAGCCCCCAGCACCTTAAGCCACGAGCAACAAGGCCTGCTCCAAGCAAACCTTGAAGCTCGGCCCTGCAGCCAAGGCAGTGCCAAGCTCAGCTGCCACTTACTGGCTCTGCACTTTCAGGCTGTGGAGGAGCAGCAGCTGGAGGCTTGGTGTTCCTTTGCTCCTCTTCAGCCTCGTCCTCAATGACAGAGGGAGCCAGAGGAGCCGCTGAGCCTGCTGCTGAGCCCTGCAGACAGACACAAGTGAGAGAGACAGGCGAGAGCCAATCCCTTGGCAGCTGCTTTCTCTTGGCAAGGGAAAGGACCCAGGAGAAGGGCAAATGATACACTTGGATGCAAGTGGCACTCTGAGTCAGGGAAACACCAGGAAGAGGGCTGAATCAGGTGCTAGTCCGTCTTGCTGTGCATTTCAGCTTCCCTGCTGCCTAGAAGCAGCAAGACCCCTGGAGCTGTCCCATTTGCCATTCATCTCTTGAAAGGCTCTTCCTTGGAAAATCAGCAAACAGCTCCCTTTGCTACTGCTGATGCCACCAGGCACTTGGCCTTTCTTTCAGCCTGCCACGCTGGCACTCCACTGCACTCTACTGCCAAAGGCCAAGCTGGCAGAAGTGCCGCACAATTCTCCCACGCCAGCAAGGTCAGAGCTTCCTTTGCCACTCACCAAAGGACAGGCTTGTCTCCATCCACGTGTCAGGTGACCTGCAGGGAGCAAGGGAAAAGTGGTGGCTTCTCCATGGCCATTTTCTTCCCAAATAACCTGGGTCAGGTTATTTGGCAAGAAAAGAGCAGAGCCAAGCAAAAGCCAGGTGATGCCAGCCCCAGGATGAACCTTTACTTACGAGTCAGCTGGGTCACGTAGTAGACAGAATAAGCCACAGAAAAGACGGTGCAAACCGCGGCACAGACTTGCCCGATCATTTTGGCAGTGCTGTGCGGGTTTGCACTCTGAATGCCACCCAAGAGAAATGGAAGACTCCTCTCGGGTGCAGACCGTCTGCTGAGAGCTCGTTGATCGCAAGGATCCTGCTGCAGGGAGCGAGCGGAAGAGCTGCTCTGCACAAGCAGGCCTTGCGCGCCCCAGGACAACGCTGCGCTGACAGCACTGTGACGTGGCGCCGCTCCCTTGACCTCACAATAGCAGCTGCCCTGGCTTTGTTGTGCCCAGCAAGCCCACCCTCTCTAGAGCTGAGGCAAAAGGAAGGCCTGGCAAATTCTCCTTAGTCATAAAGCAGTAGCAAATGACATCACAGTCCATAGGGCAGTGCTCAAGGCATCCCAGGAGAGCCCAGAACAATGAGCCAGCCCTCCTAGCGTCCAAGAAATCCAAGCAAACATGACTTTTGGTCCCAAAAGCTTGGATTAAAAGGAAGTGTGCTTCTTCTAGGTGGCATCTTACTTGGTTCTGAAACGCCTCACTTCTTCCATGCCATTTAGGGGGCAAAAGAAGCCAAGAGAATAAATGGCCAGGAGCATTGTAGGCTGCAGCTGCTTCTCGAGCACGTGGGTGCATGCTGACCTTGGCTCTGACTGGGTTTGGAGGCCGACGTCCCGTTGTGGCAGCTGTCTTAGCTCTTGACGCAAAGCTCCTCTCGTCCTGCTGGCCGTTTCTCAGGCAACTGAAAGTCTCAGCGCGTCCGGAAGAGCTGTGCGCTGCGTCTTGGCTTGCCACACTTGTGTTGTGTCAGAGCTCTGGCAGCGGCCTGCGGCCCACTGCTCTGCAATGGCCTGCAGATGTCGAGCCCAAAGGAGGCCCCTTTGGAACAGGCCAAAGCTGCAGTGGGAGGGATGTTGGCCCCAGCTCCATGCTCCCTGTAAGATTCCTTGCAGAGATTTGGGCAGCCACATCCCAGTACTAATGAGATGCAGTCATTCCCTTCTCTGTCAAAATCTTGAGGCAGACCCAGGAGGCATCTTGAAAGTGGAACCAAGTACTGGGTGGGAGGGGGCAAAAAGTGCACGCAGCTCCTCTGCAAATCAACTCTGTTCACCCGTGGAATCATGATGCATGGCTTAGCTCCCTATCCTTGTGCTTTCCTTGCTTGTGACTCAGCACAGACATGTCCTCTGATAACAGACAGCACAGCGCCTTGAAAGGAGCTTTAGCCTGGGCTCTTCCCACTTGGCATGCTGAGGGTGGCATTTGAAAATCAAGGCAATTGCTGAAGGGCCCAGAATTCCCTTGAAATTCTCTTGCTGAAACACTGCAGTTGTTAGCCAGAAGAGTTGCCTCCATGTGAAAGCGTCTCATTTTCCCCATTTGCAAGTCAGCTGCCATTAGCCAGCCAGCTGGAGGGCTTAGAGAAGGAAGCATGACAGCTAAGCTTGGAAAGCCGGGCGTTGGCTCTCAGAGCCCCTTGAGCAGAGCGCTTTGCTGCTCCAAAGGTTGAAGAGAGGGCACTGTTAGGAAGATGTGCCATTTCAGCCCTCCTTTGCTTTTCAATCCCAAGGGATTGGCAGCAAGGGGGGACAAGCAGGGCCTGGCCCCTCCTCCTGCCCTGTTGGCAGCTGCAGCTGGCACTGAGGGACACCAGGGCACATGGGAATAACAGCTCTGCCAGGCAGGTGAGGCGCTCTGGGAAGGGGGAGAGCCTTGGGCTGCTGGCAGGCAGCGCAAAGCCATGAACGGGACGGCCCGTCAGGAGCAAACGGCTTCCAAGGCGCCGGGCGGCTTAGGCACAGCGTGACATGGGAGGGAACATTCCAGGCCTCTGCAGCCTTTTGAGTTTGTATTGCCAGTCCTGCTGAAACCAAGGGCTGCAACAGAGAACCTTCTGCTTTCTTCACCATCTTCACCATCCTCATCATTTTGTCCTCCAGCTGGCCAGTTCCGGCTGACAGGGTGCAGCACATCTGCTGAATGCCAGCTTCTTCTATCTAGCTTTGTTATGAAATTGAATGAGGCTAGATTTTCAGAAGGAAAAAAGCTCTCCTTTTAATAAGAAGAAAATTATAGTCGACAGGGGGTTTGTGAGAAGCCCAAACTCCTCTCCCAAAACCTAAAGATAAGTATGGCTCCCAAACACGTTCTTCTTTCTCATTATAAAAGTAGTTCCCTCAGAGGGAAAAGAACTTCATACCCAACCAAAACCTTCATTTTATTACCCCTCACCCGTCCAGCATTTGTGGGTTTTGAATCTGCACGTCAATTGGTTGTTTTCCGGTGTTCTCATTGGTCCTTATCGATATTCATTCTTTACCAATCATTTTCTCGGGGCATTGAATGATTGGTCAAGTCCCCTGTCCCATCACCTCATGCCCCCCTTCGACTATCGCCCCATCCAAACCCTGGTCCTCCCTTCCCCAGGACCCACAACAAACAGCCACCAACTCACCCCAAAACACCAATTCCCAACCCGTGGGGATCCACAAAATCAGAGGGTTTTGGGAAAGCTGCAAAAGGCAGGCCTCAGAGACACCAGTACTGTGATTAGAGCTAGGGAGTAGCCATGCAGTAGGTCAGCAAAAAAATTATTTAATATGTAGAAAAACAAGGACAAATACAACAATGGTCTGTGTATTAACGCTGGTCTAGAATAACTCCCTAAGCTGTAGAAAAGTTTATTTAACAAGATATAAGAAGTTTGAAGCTTTATAATGGAGCTCTGTGCATTGTGTTTTAAGGCTTACAAGCAGGTATTGCATTTGGTTAAAACAATACTGGCTTATTCGAAATAAGCAAGTATTTTTTTAACCAAAGGTACGTGTGCTTATAACCATCGATGGAACTACTGTAAATATGCTTCTGCTTTGTGTGATTGGTCAAAAACCTTATAAAGTCAGTTGTAACATTAAGTTCTTTGTCTGCTGCCTGGGATGTGAGCTGCTAGCATCTTCCCATTGTCGTAACCATGTAATGAGACTGATGCTGAAAACTAAGACAGCTCAAGGCACGTCCACAGCAGTCCCGTCCCGTTTGTGATTTGTACATTGCCCCCCGCCGGCGATACCAACCCAGCCCCAATTCAAATTGAACCCCACTTATTGCAACTCCCCCCTCGAAAACATTGATCGGGCTTTAGCCCGCATCAGTATTTTCAACAGTTTCTTAATTTGTTTCTTCTTCAAGGGTGTACAGTTGTCTCAATTTCTGGTATTGCCTGTACATCTCAGTGGCTGACTCAGCAATCTCTGAGCTCTGGTCTGGTTCCAATCCAAGTTCTTGTCATAGCAGCTTTCTTTCTTTAAACCTTGTTCATAAACCCCATGTCTCATTTTTCCTTCAATCACTCTCCTTTCTGAACAGATCCATTTTTCTTCCATAGGGTATTCCCCTTTTAACTTCTCTTTGAAATTCCCTATATTTTTGTGTAGCCAATGCATTTTTCCGTCTTCTATACAGGTGGTTAATGACAAAAAGTTGATACAATTGGGGCTGGGCTTTGTGTGCATTCTAAGGACAGCAGTCCAAGAATCTCCTGCATACAGAGGATAGTGGCATTGCTCACACGGCAGTGGGGGTCCGGTACGGGCTACTCTCCCAACCATGTCTCCCCTCCACAGAGGATCAGCGACTCTGTGGTAAGAATATAACCTGATCCGATCTTGCCCCCTACTTTCCTTGTTTATTTCTGGGAGATACTTACCAGCTACTGCTGCAGGAGTCTACCTTCCCCTTTGCATCAACCTGTTTCTTCGTCTTTTAGGGCCACATTGCTAGACGCGTGGGAGAATGCTCTCTCTTTTCCTGGGTCTCAGGATCTGTATTAATTAATACCAGGGAGTAAAACAATTCTTTGACAACTCATATAATTACACCCCCCGTAAATAGGAAAAAAGAAAAAAAAGTTACAAACTTTCAATTAGGTATTTTACAATAAATCGAACAAAGTTCCATTATAACTCATAACCTATGTGTCTTCTTATGGTGTTTCTGATGTCTTCTTCCTTAGAATCAGCTTAGGGTTACTTAGCTGAGGTCGGAGATGGTCCCTCGGGTGCTGAAAGTGGTTCTCTCACTTGGGTGACACGTGTCCATCCTCATTCCTGTGTTCAAAGAGCTGCTTTGGTGATCAGTAAAATTTGGAAAGGACCTTCCCACTTTGGGATGAACGGTTGTTCTCTCCAGGTCTTGATTAATACCCAGTCAGTAGGTTGGAATTTATGGGCTTTGAAATCAATGGGAGTAGTTTGAGGAAGATATCCCTTACTTCTTAATTCCTCTGAAGTGCAGGGTATAGTCTTTCTATATTTTCTCACACCCTATTCTCCTTCTTCGTACGTTCCTGCATTTTCTGAAGTTTTTAAGAACGGTAAACCAAACATCATTTCATCTGGTGAAACTCCTATATCTGCCCTTGGCTTAGTCCTGATTCTCATTCGTGCCAGAGGGAGACATTTCAACCAATTTATCTTTGTTTTTTCTGTTAATTTTGTAAGAGTTATCTTAAGAGTCTGATTCATTCTTTTTACCCTCCCAGAACTTGAGGTCTCCATGGAGTATGAAATTTCCAGATGATATTTAGGGCATTCATTAGTTGTTGTAATACCTTAGCTGTAAAATGAGGACCTCTATCGGAGAAAATAATATTAATTATTCCTTATTGGGGTATGATTTGTTCTAATAAAATTTTGCTTAGAGTCTCTGCAGTTGCTTTCGTTGTTGGATATGCCTCCACCCAATGAGTTAGATGGTCTAGTATTACTAGTAAATACTTACACCTCTGTACCTGTGGGAATTCCGTAAAGTCTGTTTGTATACATTGCAATGGTCTTTTTGCTAACTCTCTTCCCCCTTGAGGTAATTTTCTCATTACTTCTCTGTTTATCTTCTGGCATATCACACATTCTCTGGTTATAATTTTGGCAATTTCCCATACCCCGATACATACGTAAGTTCTCATAAAATGATTGCACAAAGCTTGAGTGGCCCAGTGGGTTGAGACATGTGGGTCCTCTAATATCTTCCTAGTTAATGCTTTGTTTAATACTTGTCTACCGTCTGGCATCCTGCGTTCTCCTTTTTCATTTTGGTCTGCACCATGTTTTAGTAACTCTTCTTGTTCTTTTTCATTAAATATAGGCATCCCCTCCTTTCCTCCATCTTCCTCATTTTCATCTCCTATTTCATTTAGTTTGAGGATCTTTTCTGAATTCTGCAGTGCGGCCCTCTTTGCAGTTCTATCTGCCAAGTTGTTCCCCTTTATTTCTCTGCTATCACCTTTGTGGTGTCCTTTTGTATGTACTACTGCAATTTCTTTAGGCCCTTTCAAAGCTTCTAGCACTGCTCTTATGAGGCCGTCATGAATCAAGGTTTTTCCTTTGGAGTTAACAAATCCTCTCTCCACCCAGATTTTCCCAAAGGTATGTACTACCCCATAAGCATATCTACAATCAGTGAATATAGTGCCACTCTTTTTGTCCAAACATTTCAGTCCTTTTAATAGTGCATCAATCTCCCAACACTGTGCAGACCAATTCACAGGAAGCTTTCCTTCTTCCACAACTCTCATTGTACGTCCATCTACTATGGCATATCCTGATACTCTTTTCCCATCACCTACACCTGATGAACCGTCTATAAAAAGCATTTCTCCCTTAGACAAAGGTTGTCCTAATAGATCCCCTCTGACTTTTATCTGTCAATCTATCGTTTCAAGACAGTGATGTTCCAATTCTTCCTTTGGTTCTCCATTTAAGAACTGCACAGGGTTCTGAATTCTTGCTGTAGCTAATTCTTGATTTTCATTGTTGTTTAAAATCAGTTCATACTTTAAAAGTCCACTGTCTGAAATCCACTGGCATGCTCTTTTACTTCGGATACTCTTTCAATCATGCGGAGTATACACCTTGCTGTTGTTACCTAATGTTAACTTGGAACCTCCTTCTAGGAGAACTGCAGCTGCAGCTACCACTTGGAGCCAAGCAGCCCAACCTCTGACAACCGGGTCTAAGAATTTTGAGAGGTAGGCAATGGCCTTCCGCACTCCACACCATTCTTTTACAATCACACCATAAGCTATTCCTTCTTTGGCGTTAACAAACAGTTCAAAGTATCTATTCAAATCCAGTAAACTTAACACTGGGGCATTTGCTAATTTTTCCTTTAATTCTTCCAGCTGCTTCTCATCATCTTCACCCCAGTTTATAGGCTCATCTTCCACCAAATTGTTACATAGGACTTTAACTAATTTTGTGTGTCCATCTATCCGTATTTTACAATATCCAATGAATCCAAGTAATTTCCTTACATCCCTTTTTGGTTTAGGTGCTGCTAAAGTTAGTATGCCCTGAATTGAATCAGCATCAATCAGCAGGTCTTGTATCTTTGCCCAGTTATGTGACCCAGATATTTTACTTCAGGTTCAACAAATTGTAACTTCTTTTTGGATACTTGTAACCCTTTTCCCCCCAGGAAGTTCACCAATTAACCCTTGTTGCTTGTACCTCCTCTTTTTCTTCCCCAGAAATTAACAAATCATCTACATGCTGTAGAACCTGGGAATTTCCTACGGGTGTAAGTTGTTTTATGATTTCTTCTAGAGTTTGGCCAAACAAATTTGGTGACTCTGTGAATTCCTGAGGTAACCTTGTCCATTGCAGCTGTTGTTTCCTCCCAGTTTCCTCATCCTCCCATTTGAATGCAAACCATTGTCTACTTTCTTTTTCAAGTGGGCAGCAGCAAAAAGCATCTTTCAGATCTATAACACTAAACCATGCATGTTTTGATGGAACTTTACTTAATAAATTGCATGGGTTGGCTACCACTGGGTATCGGGTAACGGTTTGCTTATTTACTTCTCGTAGGTCTTGGACTAACCGATACGTACCCTCTGGTTTCTTTATAGGTAATATAGGGGTGTTATGTGGGGACATACGTGGTTCTAGAATTCCTTCTTCAATCAGGTTTTTCATGACAGGTGTCAGTCTTTCTTTCCCTTCCACAGAAATTGGCTATTGTTTAATTCTTATTGGAGGAAGGGTGGGTTTCATTTTAACTTCTATAGGTGGAATGTTTAACAGTCCATGACCTCCCTCTTCTGCCCACAGCCTTAGATTTATACCCTTTTCATCTTCTTCCCTCAAAACCATCATCTTTGCTACCATATGTTTTCCCTCAGGTACTACTCCTATCTTTAGTTGCACCTGTTAATCCCGGCCTAGAAGGTTAGAATCTGATTCTGGCAAGTATAGCAGGTGTGCACAACCTTCTCTGAAACTTCCTTTTATAGACACTTCTTCAATGATGGGTACTTCAAAGGGGTTGTTTTCAGCCCCTCTAACTTTACATCTTCTGTTCCTAAGTTTGCATCCTTTAGGGATTTTTGAAACACTTGAACCATCTGCCCCAGTAGTGTCAACTAGAAATTCAATTTCTTCCCTCTGAGGGCCAGTTTCTAAGTTTGCCAGAGGCTTCTTTTGATGACCAATATCATCCCTCAGAGCATAGAGCTCCTGACACCCCTAGTCATCTCCTGTTTGCCTCCTTCCTAGGGTGTCCTGTTCTTGTGCAATGGCGTCATCGCTTCTTCTTTGTCTACAAAAACTCCTGGTGTGTCCCTTTTCTCCACAAGAAAAACATATGATATCGGCCCAAGGTGGTCTTCCTTCCACCCAAGATGTTCTACTTATCTCCATTTGGCTCTTTCTTGCTACTTGGTCCTTCTTTGAATTCACCCCCTTGAGGCCCTGCGTACTCGCCTTTTCTCGCTCCTGTCGATTCACTGCTTCCGCACCCTGCACTTTCCCTAGCCACTGCTACCATGATTTTTGCTTTCGTCTGGCCTTTTCTTCATCCTTCCTTAAATATACCTTTCGTGCCTCCCGTAATAACTCCTTCATTCCTTTTTCTTGCCAATCGTCCAGCTTCTCTAAATTTCTCCTGATGTCGTCCCAGGCTTTTGGTACAAATTGAACTTGGACTAGTACTTGTCTTTCTGGACTGTCCTCATCAACACTAGAATACAACTGAAAATTTCTTTTTCATCTCTCTAATCAGGCACTAGGTGACTCATCCCATTCCTGATAGCTATCAAATGCCAGTTGAGCATTATTTCTTCTAGGGACGGCTTCTGTTATATCTCCCTCTTATAATTAGGGGTCTGTATTGTCTCATACTTCTTCTTCCCTCCTCTTGATTCGGGTCCCAGTTGGGTGGATTGAGAGGCGTCTCCTCTTCCCCTCTGGGACAACTTTGATTCTCCCTCCCCTAAATTTTCCTGCCTGCTGCACAAATCATTTGTACTTCCTCTGAGGAAAGGAGTATTTCTAAAATTGAATTAATTCTTCCCATGTGTAATGATTGGGTCCTAAAAATGGATCAAGTTGCTGTGAGATGCCTATGGGAGCTTCTAATTAAGGTATTAGGTTTCATTTCTTTCCTAAAATTTCTAACCTCAGAGGTGGTTAATGGGGTATTCACAAAAACCAACACCGCCTCTGCCCCACCCCACCCCTCCCCCCCCAACCCCACCCCATAGGCACTTCCCTTAGAGGAAACACCTTTGCAATTCTCCCACCTTCATCTAGAGTTTCCTTTGCTTGGAACCTGGTATGATATTGATGGCTTGCTACATGCTCATCTGGTTCAATTCACTTCTTTTCCTCTATATCTTTACAACAACAGGCCCTTTTCACTCCCTGACCTTTTGTTCTCAAACTTTCCTCCTGCTTTTGACTCTCAGTATGTTTGGCTATAGGAGACAAATAAAAAGAAATGTTTTGTGATGTTCCAGGAATAAGAATAGGGGATGAGGTACTTTGGGTTATGGGTTGAAGTATGGGGGGAAAATAAAGAGGGGTATTTTGGAAAGTTTTGGGAGCCAAGATTGGGCTATGGATACTCTGAGTGGTACTAGAGACCGCTGTCTGGGTACTTGAGGAACTGGAGGGAATCTGCAAAACGGAAGGAGTACCAGAATGGGCAGGTTCTGATATATTTAGAAAAGGAGGTGGTACAGAAGAGGGGATGCCGGGAGCAGGACCACTTGAATTAAAAGGTTGAGATGATTTTACAACTCCTGTGGGAGTAGATACTAAAATTGCATCCACCTCGTGAGAGGGTACCAAGGGCTACAAGGTTGGAGGGGGAGGAGGAGGAAGGTGGTCTATAGGAGGAGTCGGAGGAGGAGGGAACGGGAGGTTATCTAAGGGATCAGGAGGGGGCGGTGGAGGAAGATGATCTATAGGATCCCACCTCCTCTCTGGTAGCTTAATTTCTTCTTTTTCTTCTTCTCTGGATGCTTTATATACTTTTATTTCCTCTTCCTGTTTCTCCCTTACTAACCAACATTTTGCAGAACTAATCTCTTCCTCGCAAGGTTCTACTCAGGTATTGACATATCTATTTAAAGCTGTACATCGCCAACTTTCTTTTGTCCTGTACCAGGGCCAATAAACAGGTCCTTCAGCAATACTCTCTTTGGGCCATATTTCTGTACAGTACCTTATCATTTTGATTTTATCTAGATCCTTCACACCCTCATTAGTATCCCAATATACTAAAAGTTCACCTAAAGGACTACCAGGAGGTATTTTCTTAAAAACTTCCATCCCTTTTCTCTTCCTGCTGGCACTTTTTCCAGCACACAGTCCCATCTTTAACAAGCAATTGATACCCAATTGCAGTTTCATTTTTAAATAGTTTTATTAATTTTTATATTTATTTAAATTTTTTAATTTTAATTTTTTTATTTCTATTTTCTTTCTTTCTTTCTTTGATTTATTTCCTTTTTAATTTTTCATCAGGGATAAGTATTAGTTATTATGAGGAAGAGAAAATGATAATTACTGTGGAAAATATATTAATAACGGTTACTTTTAAAAGTTTGTTATTGTAAGAGACAAGACAAAAATGCCAACTTCAAGAAATATTTGACGTGCAAAACAAAGTATATATGGCGGCTTTGGTGGGAAACAAAACAAAAAAACATGGTGACTCAAAGAAATATTTCATGTGGGAAACAAAATAAATAAAGGGTTTTGGAATAAACATGTCAATTCAAATGAACATTTAAAACCTATGAATAGTGAAATGTCAAAATTAAGTCCAAAAAGAAATATAATATCTATCCTTTTAGCTGGAAAACTAAACGATAATGATGGCTATTTCAAGAAATGAAACAACTTACAACCACTTGTTCAGCCAAATACAAAATGGCCTCTTCTCACCATGCACTTCACCAAATACAAAATGGCTCTAGCGAGCCGATTGCCCAAAAGACAAAATGGCTACTCTGAAACAAACTACCTGCTCAACCAAATACAAAATAGCCGCAGCCAGTTACACACTCAACAGAAAACAAAATGGTCACACTCAAACAAACCACCTGCTCACCCGAATACCAAATGAGCAGAGCCAGCCACTTGCTCAACAAAAGACAAAATGGCTACACTGAAACGAACCACCTGCTCAACCAAATACAAAATGGCCACAGTGGGGTTTTATACTTGCTCTCCCTGAGTAGCCGCCAGAGGACTTCTGGCTGGTCCTCACCTCCAAAGCTCACTCTGCAGGGATCCCGACAGCTGATGTACAAAGGGCTTCCACCGGAGTGGCTCTGCCTCTTGAATTGTTCCCTAGCTTAGACAGGTTCTAACCTCCCCTTCAGCCCTAGCGGCTGAAAGGGCCCTTCCCCAGCCGGCGGCCCTCCTCCCCCCTGAGGGTCACCGCACCTTTGAAGTTTAGGCCCCTCCGTTACCCATACGACCCCCTGAGGGGATCCTAGCTCAGGGTCCTGAGTCTGTCCCACCTACGACCCACCAGTGGGATCCTAGCTCGAGGGGTCCCTAACTCCTAAGGTTGGGCACCCTCCCCTTCCCCTGTCTCAGAAAGGGCCTCTCTCCTCTACGATGGTTACTTTATCTGGCAGTCTCCCTATAGGAGTTTTTCTCCCACCCCTAAGGTCCTAGTTCCTCAGAGACTAGACTCCCCTGGTCTATCTCTGAGGAACAGCCCTCCAGGAGATTTGAGCTAGTGGTCAGAGCTTTTGCCCCTCACTCTGGGCACTCCGGCCCACTAACCCCCTCCACTCAGGGACAATGGCCCAAATTCCCCCTCGGAGCCTCCACTCACTGCAGGAACGAGAGCCTGAGCAGGTAAGGGCGGCTAGAGGAGGGTACTCCCCTGTCTCCCCTGCTCTAGGGGTCCCTAGGGGTACACGCACTCAACGACTGCAACACTCGCTTCCCCCACACACTCGCTTTGGGAGTCTGCACCTGCAGGCCCCGTCTCAATCACGCACATTCACTTCGCACCCCCTCGCACCTTGACCCCACTCGCACCGCTCAGAGGCAGTGTGAGCCCCGCTCCCTCTCAGAGGGCTCTCACCTTTTTGGGTTGTTGTGTCCTCTGAAACCTTGGCTATAGGCAGCAATCCCTCCCACAGTCCGATGTAATCCAATCCAGGGCAGCCAAACAAAAAAAGGTGGCTGGACGCGTCTCCCAGGTCCGGTGCTGCCCTGGATGGGTAGCCTAACCCTGGTGAGGCCCCAAAAAGATGTTATGAATTCGAACCAGGCCAGAGTCTGAAAAGGAAAAATGCTCTCATTTACTTAAAAAACTGCAGAGGAGGAGAGTTTGAGATGAGCCCAAATTCCCACGAAACAACACAAAGATAAGAATGGGGGCGAAACATGTTGGGTTATTCGCGAAAAAGTAGTTCCCTGAGAGGGAGAAGACCCTTAAACCCACCAGGAAACCATCATTTTATACCCCTCGCACGTCCAGGATTGGTGGGTTTTGGATCCGCGCATCGATTGGTCGTTTTCTGGTATTCTCATTGGTCCTTATCGATATTCATTCCGGACCAATCATTTTCTCGGGGCATCAAATGATTGGTCAAGTCCCCTGTCCAATCACCGCACGCCCCACTTTGACTACCACCCCCACAAAACCCAGGTACTCCCTAGGACGCACAAAAAACACCCATCAACTTACCTCAAAACACAAATTCCCAACCCAGGACTAATTCAAAACATATAGAACCCCACTTGAAACAGCTTTCTTCTACGTATGACCATCCATTCATTTCTCCTTCAAGGAGAATTCTGAGCTTCCCTACATCAACAATACTCTTCTCTCATCTAAGCAATGCATCATGAAGGAAGCCTTCTATGCTCCACAGTCCTATCTAAATAAAGCCTTGCCCTAACTAAATAAAGCCTTGCCCAGAAAAGTTCAAAACATTGCATGTGCTATCTATGGCACAGCTCCTCTTCAAAATCAGGCGATGGCCAAAGCTCTAGCCAATGATGATGCGTCCCCTTTTCCCCTCTTTGTGCTGGTGTTCACAGGGGTCCCAGGATGAGGGAAAAGAGAGAATCTTGACTCCAAGTTTCAGAAGGTTGATTTATTCTTCCATGACACATATGCTATAAAAATGATATATGAGAAGAATACTAAAAGAAGGAAAGAAAGGATTTCATCTGAAAGGCTTGCAAGAAAAGGGAAAGAATGAAATGATAATTAAATCATGTCACTGACTGGACAACTGGACTGTGATTGGCCATTAATTAGAAACAGCCACACGAGACCAATCAAAGATGCACCTGTTGCATTCCACAGCAGCAGATCATTCTTGTTTACATTTTCGTTCTTGAGGCTTCTCAGGAGAAAAATCCTGGCAGAGGGATGTTTCAGAAAAGATCATGGCGCTGCCTGCTCTCAGCTGGCAGGGCACAAGGGCCTCTTGAGCCACAGGCATCTCCTCTGCGCTCTACTTGCACTTGCTTTCCCCAGTTAAGGCAAGCAAAGCCGCTTGGCTCAGGATGTTCTTTGGGCTTCTGAAAGGCTCTGGCCACTTAGCTACAGCATGGCAAGGAAGGGAGTCTTACAAGGCTCTGCATATTTTAGAGTTTTATTGTCACTCCAGCTGAAACAAAGTATCCCCTGGCTACTTCTGCCTCTTCAGCATTCTGTCCTGCAGGTGGCCTGCTCAGGCTGACAGCTTGGGGCACCTGCAGGCTCCAGTTCTGCTGCAGCCCAGCTCTTCCTCTCACAGCTGACTTCTTATTGTGACAATTTGTTCATTTCTACCTCAAAGATACCTCAGAGCTTCCCTCAATTAACAATCCACTGCTCTAAGCTAAACAACCCTCTTGTATCTAAGCTACCTACGTTCTATAGTCCTTAAAAGTTGCTCCCTACATGTCCTAAAGTTTGGAAAATATTCTCTTTTGGAGAAAAACACAACCGACCTTTCGATTGAACCTGAAACCTAAGCTAAGCTAAGCTAAGCTAACCTAAACTAATCTAACCTAACCTAAACTAACCTAACCTTACCTATCCTAACACCTAAAGTGACCCATTTAGAAAACCTACTCCTATTTCCTATCTACAGCCCAGCTCCTCCTCCAACTCAGGGGATGGCTGAAACTCCAGCCGCAGATGACACAAGCCCTTCTCCCTCCTCTCAGCTGGCGGGGCACGAGGCGCAGGCATCTCCTCCTCAGGCACAGGCGCCTCCTCTCCAGTCTTCCTGCACTCCCTTGGCTGAGATGATGAGAGCAGCCAGGCTGGAGGCAGGATCGCCTGCGGTCACAAAGGGATGCTGCCCAGAGGAAAAAGGAAACAAAGAAAGGAAGCCTTACTTTCCAGGAAGGCCTGCTGACGGGCTCAAGCAGGACTCCTTGGCTACCAGAAAGACACACCAAGAGCACCGAGGAATAGCAGCGTGTCCGCCTGCGCCTTCCTGTCCTGGCAGCCGTCTCAGCCACGTGGCCCACACTCCTCCTCACGCCTTCCTGCAGGCGTCCTCAGCTGACAGGCCTTTTTGCCCCTTTGCTTTTTCTTACCTGCAGGAGTTCCTGGGCAGACCAGCGCCTGTCCTCGTCAGCCTGCAGGCAGCAGCGGAGGAAGTCACGTAGGAGAGCCGAGTGGTGCCTGGGGTTCTGCAGTTTTGGGGGCCCGTTTCTTTCGATCAGTTCAAAAACCTACAGCACAAGGATGCAAGAGGACACTCGACCTGCTCCTTTGCTAGCCGCATCATCAGCTCTCTGTGCACAGAGCCCCCTTTCGAAGCTGCACCTTACCCTGAGACGGGTCTCCCGCTCGTAAGGAGCTTCCCCTTCCACCATTTCCAGCCCCATGATGCCCAGGGACCAGATGTCTACTTTGGGGCCGTAGGCTTCTCCTCTCACCACCTCCGGTGCCATCCAGCTGGGAGTGCCCACGCTGGAGCTGCGCTTGCCGCGCTCAGGGCTGAGCTGGGCACAGAGGCCAAAGTCAGCTGAGGAGAAAAACAAAGCCTGTCAAAGCCAGCTACCACTGGCAAAGCAGCCCAAAGCCCGCTCACAGCCCGGCCAGGCCCTGCTGAGTCGAGCTGAGAAAGCGGCTGAGCTCTCCTGCCACGTGCCTTGAGCCAGCGAAAGAAGAAGCCATCGGCCACTTCAACAACACCCTGAGCATTCACGCACCGGCCAAGCGGCGCTCCTGGCCAAGTGGCACTCACCAAAAGGCAGCCCCACAGCACAGGCTGCAAATTGCCGCACCTGCACAGGGATACCCACCCAACTTGACAGATCCATCGGTGCCCACAAGAACATTGCAGCTTTTGATGTCTCTGTGGATGACTTGGCGGCAATGAAGGAAATCAAGTCCTTGCAGGCACTGAGAGAGAAAAAGGAGGAAGGCAAAGTTAACACGCAGGATATCATTTCATCCTACCAGAAAGGAAAGAGCCCAACAGGATTGACAGCTTTCCCAGGGAATTGGGAGCCAGGGCACAGCATCATGCTGCTGTCACAAAGAAGAGCTTGCTGCTTCAACACTCTTGGAAGTTTTTGCTACATTTCCAAGCCAAGGCATCTGGGCTTGCAAAAGTTCCACCGGCCATCGGTACAAAGCGCGTCACCTTTGGCTGGGAGGCGGCACGGCAACGATTGTTGGCGAAGCCCAGTGGCAGCAGAGGAGGAAGCGGCGCCTTAGACCTGTGCCAGAATCCGTTGCCACCTGGGCTGCGATGTTATCCTTGGAAGCTGAGGACAGCTCTTTCCCTTAGCTTGAAATTCTGCCACCGCCATGCTGCCTTCCAGTGGTAAGGAATGTAGGACAGACAGGCAGGCTGCAGGAGAGCATTGCGAGGCAAAGCTGCCAAGAGGAAACAAGTGAAAGCAAGCCAGTGAGGCAGCACCAGCGCCACAGGTCAGACAGCATAAAAGAGTGCAAGAGCAGAGCCTAAGGAGTGCAGGGACGCCGGCAGGCAGTTCCCTTCCCACGCTCTTGCTTCTCCTCTGTGTCTTGGCGGAAGCAGCAGCAAAAGAAGGCTGAGAGCCAGAAATCGCTGCTCTCCTTAACCTCCAGCTGACAAGCAGCATCCTGGCAGGCCTGGCCAAGCACAAGCGGGATCCCTCACCTCCCGACAGACAGCGCCTATCTGTCCTTCCGCCAGGTACACCGCACAGAGCACATCAAACAAGGTGCCGCCGTCCACAAACTCCATGGCCAGCCAGAGCTGCGCATCCACCAGGTAGCTGGAAGAAGAAAAGCACGGCATGGAAAGAGAGCAATGGGCACAGCTCAGTCACCTGAGGGCCTGAGCACGACTTTTGCCACTGCTCTCCAAGCTACGTGTGCCGCAAGAGACTATTGAACAGCAGGTCAACCTCCTGCCACCCTCTGGAGACGAGCGGAGAAATGGGAAAGAGCTCCGTTCTCTGCCACTGACCAAAGGGCATTGACTCTTCTGGCTTGCACTAGCTAAAGCTGCATTGACGTGACCGTACGCCAACCTGTCTAAGTAGGTGACAATATTGGGATTCCTGTTGTTCCTCATGGCCAGGATTTCGTTGGCAGCCAGCTCCTCGGACATCCCCTCCTCAACAGACATGATCTTGATGGCCACCTGAAAGGACACGGGCGACGGTTGACTTGAGAAGACGCGCCCTGCTCGAGATCACAAGGAGCACGCAGCCAGTGCTTGTGCAATCAGGCAGCCAGCTGTGCCAAAGTGCCTTGTTCCTAGACAGCAGAGCTTAGCAGGAGCACCAAAGCCCATGCCAAATGCATTCTGCACCCTGAGCTTAGACTGTACTTGAGAGGAACAGCCTCTGTGGCAGACATGGAGCGGCCAGCCAAAGCTCCAGGCAGGGCTGACAGCAGTGGGGAAAGCGCTGCAGAGCTGCAAAATGCCATGGTGCTGTTGGCACTTTACCTGTTGTCCGCTGCTGGTGTCAAGGGCTTTATAAACAGCTCCGAAGCCCCTAGAAAGAAAACAGCAGCAGAAAAAGGCCATTTATCCCTGGCACTGAAAGCAAGCCTAGGCAGGAGATCTCCCCAGGCTGCCTGCATGCCTTCAAAAGGGCCCGGCTGCGGCGTCTCTTTTTTGGCCAACAGCACATCAGCCCGTGAGCCCTCTGCCATGCGGGCCAGGCTGTCCCAGGGAGCACTAGGGTCCGGCATGAAGACCAAGGCCCGCTGGAAATCCCCAAGGCAAGCGCCCATTTAGGACAATTCCAAAACTAAAGGGAACTCTCTCTTTGTGAGGGTGTGCATGCATGTGTGTGTCAAGAAAGTGAGAACAATTAGAGTCAGAACACTGTCTTTGAGAATCTGACATTTCTTGGATGCCGAGGTGCTCTTTCAGGCCATAAAGTTGCCGGGGCAGGGCGTTTTCCAGCTCCTGCTCCTCAGCGCTGCAAGCTAGACATTGCCAGCATCAACTTGTCTTTGAGGAGCCCTTTGCATTGCACTGACTGAGCAGCGCTGGCAGGCGACAGGAGGTCAAGCCAGAGTCTGACCGTGATTGGAGCTTGCCTGACTTCACGCTTGATTTTGCAGCAGCCAAAGACCCGGCCCACACTTTTGGGAAATGACCTGACGTCACACTTACCCTCGTCCGAGTTCTTCAAACGCCGTGTATCTGCTCATTGGCTGGCCCACACTCACAATGCTCCCTGAAAGACAAAAGCAGGCCTGCTCACTTGCACGCACAGACGCCGCTCCCCGGCCATCCCAAAGGCAGCCCCACCGCCAGCAGCTGTGGGCCCTTTTGGCTCCCTTGGCTTCCAAGTGCTGAGAGCAGCAAATGGGAGGGCCATCTTCTGCACATTTCATCGGGTGGCCTTTGCAAGGAGGACTTCATTGCTTTCAAGTACAGCTTGATAAGCCAAAAGGATGAGCCCCTAAGAAGGGGGCCCAAAGAGGTAAGCAAGGGCCTTTGCAGCCTCTGCAGTCACACCCCCCCATCACTGGCAAGGCTACCTAGAAGCACAAAGTGTCTGAGCCGCAGAAGGAGTAAGAAGGAGAGCCAAAAAACAGCTGGGGCCAGAGAGCTGCCTGGGGCCTACGCACTTGCTAGGTGCCAGCCTTCTGCTCAAGCAGAAACAATCTCTGCTTTTCTCTTTGGCACAGAAGGCAGCCCAGGCAGAGCCAAGGCAGGCCCAGCCGCCCTCACAGGCAGCAGGAACTCCCTGAGCGCTGCCGCGCTGCCTCAAAGCACAGCAACAGGTTCTGCAGAGGGCCCTGAGGGCCTCTGGCACCGGGGGGAACTTCTGGCGCATCCTACACCCAGACACGCACGCAAGGCACTGCTCTGGCACACAGGAAATACAGCGGACGTACTCAGTGTCTTCAGGCCCTGCTCCTCTCTGCTCTCGGCCTGCGGGGCTGCGCTGCTGGATGAAGTGCCAGCAGCGGGGGGCCAGCTGGCTGCTGCAGGCCATGCTGCTCCGGCGGCACCAGGCTGAATTGCAGAGCGGGTCTTGAGCTGGGACAAGAAAGGATTGCCCGTCAGAAGGGTGGCTGGCACAGATGCCCAGCACAGCGCACGCCACTAGCAGGGCCTTGGGAAGATGCCCTCAGCCACCGCCAGGCCTCTCCAGCTATTGGGCCCTTTCCCATGTCCCCTTCTCAAAGGCAATGGCAAAAGAACAAAGGCTATTTTGATCCAGCCCCTGGTGGCCGCTTCCATGCTCCATTGTTTCAACTTTTCTGCTAGACACTGGCAACAATGGAGCGATGGGCTTGTGCAGATGCACAAAGAGATCAGAGCATAGCCCCAGAGCCTCCTTCCTTTCTTCCTCCTGTGTTTTCGCGGGCAATGAAATCGCCCCGGAGGTGGAGTGCAACCGTCTGCTCAGAAACCCGGAGCATGTCCCTCCTCTGATCTGTTTCACGGATTTCCCCTCTCCATGTCAGCCTTTAGGCAGCGGCCCTTCGGAGCCGCCTTCCAGCCCTGCCCAGACCCACGCGCCCTTTCCCATGCAGAGCTGAGCAGGATTCTCCTCCCCAAACTCCGCTCTGACCACCTGGAAGCCCAGCGCAGCCTACATTGTGCCTGAAGCTAATTAGTCCATGCAGAGGGCAGGTCCCTTCCAGGGGCCACTGCCTGCCAAATACCCCGCCAGGCTGTCAGCTGCCTCTTTGGGCCGCTCTGCCCGCTGACCGCAGGCAGCCTGCACTGCCACCGGCCACAAGGGGCTGACTCCTACCCTGGCAAGAATTGAATGCTGCCTCTTGTCTATTGCCAAGAGACATTCTCGGGCCCTCTCAGCATCCCAGCCAAGTGATGCTTGAAGGTCAAAGTTGAGAAGCCATTGGCCAGGCCTCCCTGGCTTGGCTGAAGCAGCACTATGTCACGGCAGGCACACAGCCCCCAGCACCTTAAGCTGCGAGCAACAAGGCCTGCTCCAAGCAAACCTTGAAGCTTGGCCCTGCAGCCAAGGCAGTGCCAAGCTCAGCTGCCACTTACTGGCTCTGCACCTTCGGGCTGTGGAGGAACAGCAGCTGGAGGCTTGGTGTTCCTTTGCTCCTCTTCAACCTCGTCCTCAATGACAGAGGGAGCCAGAGGAGTTGCTGAGCCTGCTGCTGAGCCCTGCAGACAGACACAAGTGAGAGAGACGCGCATGAGCCAATCCCTTAGCAGCTGCTTTCTCTTGGCAAGGGAAAGGACCCAGGAGAAGGGCAAATGATACACTTGGATGCAAGTGGCACTCTGAGTCAGGGAAACGCCAGGAAGAGGGCTGGGGTCTTGCTCTGCTGTTCCTTGAAAGGCTCTTCCTTGGAAAATCAGCAAACAGCCAGTGCTCCCTTTGCTACTGCTGATGCCACCAGGCACTTGGCCTTTCTTTCAGCCTGCCACGCTGGCACTCCACTGCACTCTACTGCCAAAGGCCAAGCTGGCAGAAGTGCCGCACAATTCTCCCACGCCAGCAAGGTCAGAGCTTCCTTTGCCACTCACCAAAGGACAGGCTTGTCTCCATCCACGTGTCAGGTGACCTGCAGGGAGCGAGGGAAAAGTGGTGGCTTCTCCATGGCCATTTTCTTCCCAAATAACCTGGGTCAGGTTATTTGGCAAGAAAAGAGCAGAGCCAAGCAAAAGCCAGGTGATGCCAGCCCCAGGATGAACCTTTACTTACGAGTCAGCTGGGTCACGTAGAAGACAGAATAAGCCACAGAAAAGACCGTGCAAACCGCGGCACAGACTTGCCCGATCATTTTGGCAGCGCTGTGCGGGTTTGCACGCCAAATGCCACCCAAGGGAAATGGAAGAGTCCTCTCGGGGTGCAGGCCGTCTTCTGGGAACTCCTTGATCGCAAGGATCCTGCTGCAGGGAGCGAGCGGAAGAGCTGCTCTGCTTAAGCAGGCCTTGCACGCCCCGGGACAACGCTGCGCTGACAGCACTGTGACGTGGCGCCGCTCCCTTGACCTCACAATAGCAGCTGCCCTGGCTTTGTTGTGCCCAGCAAGCCCACCCTCTCTAGAGCCGAGGCAAAAGGAAGGCCTGGCAAGTTTTCCTCAGTCATAAAGCAGCAGCAAATGACCTCACAGTCCATAGGGCAGTGCTCAAGGCATCCCAGGGGAGCCCAGAACAATGAGCCAGCCCTCCTAGCGTCCAAGAAATCCAAGCAAACATGACTTTTGGTCCCAAAAGCTTGGACTAAAAGCAAGTGTGCTTCTTCTAGGTGGCATCTTACTTGGTTCTGAAACGCCTCACTTCTTCCATGCCATTTAGGGGGCAAAAGAAGCCAAGAGAATAAATGGCCAGGAGCATTGTAGGCTGCAGCTGCTTCTCGAGCATGTGGGTGCATGCTGACCTTTGCTCTGACTGGGTTTGGAGGCCGACGTCCCGTTGTGGCAGCTGGCTTAGCTCTTGACGCAAAGCTCCTCTCGTCCTGCTGGCCGTTTCTCAGGCAACTGAAAGTCTCAGCACGTCCGGAAGAGCTGTGCGCTGCGTCTTGGCTTGCCACGCTTGTGTTGTGTCAGAGCTCTGGCAGCGGCCTGCGGCCCACTGCTCTGCAATGGCCTGCAGATGTCGAGCCCAAAGGAGGCCCCTTTGGAACAGGCCAAAGCTGCAGTGGGAGGGATGTTGGCCCCAGCTCCATGCTCCCTGTAAGATTCCTTGCAGAGATTTGGGCAGCCACATCCCAGTACTAATGAGATGCAGTCATTTCCTTCTCTGTCAAAATCTTGAGGCAGACCCAGGAGACATCCTAAAAGTGGAACAAAATACTGGGTGGGTATCACCGGCCGGGGGCAATGTACAAATCACAAACGGGACAGGACTGCTGTGAACATGCCTTGAGCTATCTTTGTTTTCAGCATCAGTCTCATTACATGGTTATGACAAAGGGAAGATGCCAGCATGTCACATCCCAGGCAGCAGACAAAGAACTTAATGTTACAACTTACTTTATAAGTTTTTTGACTAATCACACAAAGCAGAAGCATACTTACAGTAGTTCCATCCATCTGCTATAAGCACACGTACCTTTGGGTTAAAAAGTGTTTCCTTATTTCGAATCAAATACTGGCTTGTAAGCCTTAATACTCAATGCACAGCGCTCCATTATTAGGCTTCAGACTTCCTAATATCTTGCTAGATAACCTTTTCTACAGCTTAGGGAATTATCCTAGACAAGCGTTAATACGCAGACCATTGTTCTATTTGTCCTTGCTTTTCTACTTTTTAAATAATTTTTCTGCTGACCTACTGCATGGCTACTGCTTAGCTCTAATCACAGTTCTGTTGTCTCTGAGGCTTGCCTTTTGCAGCTTTCCCAAAACCCTCTGATTTTGTGGATTCCCACATCAATTGACACATGTACCTCTTTTGAGTAATGTCTGCCTGCTGGAGTTTCAAAGCTTGCTACTCTCTGCGATTTGTTCTATAATATACAGGAACATGCAAACCTTGACAATCAGGGCATGCAGCAGCAACTGAGCAAGCATTATTGCTACTCAGGCCAAATTGCAACTGCAGAGCTTGAGCTCCTTGATGATGAAATTGATGAGACAAAATTGCTTGTTGCCTCCAATTAGGAACTGTTCAAGCAGCATTGGCAACAGGAGCACCAGCTACAGCGTTCTCTTCAGTGAAAACTCCTGGTAAAGAAGTGCGACTGCGAATGTGCAGTACAAAATATGGTTCAGTGCATTGCTGGATTGTATTCCACATTTCCAACGCCACCTCAAATAAAGGACGATAATCAATTTCAGATAAAACAACCTTATCTAACTTTTTGGTCAAATATGCTACATCAGCAGAATCTGTGAGTGTTCACAGCTTGAGGGAACAACTGAAAAGCTGTGGTCATAGCTCACCATTCAACAGTTTGAGATGATCCTGTTTTACATTTAAACACGTCGCCAATCACCATTGACTTTCCAAGTCACTGCAGCCTTCTTGTTTTTCCATCTGTAAAAACAGTTGGTCCATCAACAGGACTTTCCATGCTCAAATGTTTCTGACCAACAGGTACTTCTTAAAAAAACTTTTACAAGCAGTGACTTGGTAAATGATAAGACACTTGTCCTGTGAAAGCAGCCATAGCCGCTAGCAACTGATGATTGTGGGCAAGACACCACTCCAAATACTAATTCTGGACAGGCAAAAGAATTGTTTCAGGATCTCAGCCTAAGAATTCAACAAGCCTTAATAATGATTTCAACAATCAGTTCAAAAAGAACCCTGTTAAAAATCTGTAGTAATTTTCACTCTCTATTCACTATGGCAATCCTGACCCCATCGATTTAAAGGAGCAGAGGTAATATATGGCCTTATAATTGCTTTTTGCCCTTCAGGATTTGTGATCAAAATATTTTAAGTGAAATTCCACCCACTGTGGTGCCTCCCTGCCCAACCACCCCAGTGTCACTTGTTTGCACCGGCCACTGTGGTGGCCACGAGTGTCGAGACACAATTACAATATCAGCTCCCGTCTCCAGCAGACCATTCACTTTTATTTGCCGAGGTCTTGCATTCTCAGAAGTCAAGGTGCACGCCAATGGAAGTCACTGAGCTGTCACTCATTGTGCCCAGCAAACTTGAGGCGTCCCAGGAGCGTCCCGAAGCCTCCGGTGCAACGTAACCGATTTTCTCAAAAAAGGAACAATTGGAGCTAGGCAAGTCTCTTTAGGTATAGTAACTGGTGGATATTTAGTTGAAATCATAGCACAAATTTGTCCTGTGTAATCAGCATCAATTACCCCAACATGTACATTAAGTCCCATTAAGGTAGCACTAGATCTTCCAATTAGAAGACCTTTACCAATTGGTCCCCCTGCTTGCAAAGGTACTTCAACAGCATCATGAGTATTAATAGTTAGTGTGTCTGCGGTGGGTATATCAATCCCTGCTGAGCCAATTGCTGCCCCTGAGTATTGTTCACAAATGGACAACTTTGCAGTGCTGGGAGGGCCTGTGGTTGCTGGGGCATTTGTGTCCACACATGCCCCCACGCGTTCTTTCTGTGGTTTCCTGTAACAATTGTCCGTTTGCATGATATTTAGATTGACATTGTTTGGCAAAGTAACCATTCTTACCACATCTATTACAAGTAAGATTCATTTTAGACTTCACTTTCTGTTCAACATTTTTTGGAGACTGTGATCGTAAATGACCTTGTTCCCCACAGGAATGGTATTTTGGCAGAGGCCTTAGAGCTGCTGCTAATGCAGTCATTTTATGTTGAACTGTGCTGACTTTTGAACATGCTGTAACCATCTCAGGGACAGAGGGATCTCCTGGCAGCGCTTCAATCATTTTCCTGCAATCTTCCTTTGAGTTTTCTATGGCTAATTGTTTACATAGAATCTCCCTTAATTTTTCATCCTCTGCCTGTTTTTCAATTGCTGCAGCCATTTTTCCCACAACTTGCAGAAAAGGCTCTTTAAGACCTTGTTTTATAGTGACATATCTTGGTTTTGGAGCTGCCATTTCCATTCTCTTAGTCATAGCACTCATGCCTAATTGTTGAGCCTGTGTTAAAACCAGGGGATCCCACCGTGCCTGTAAATCTGGATTAGGAAAAGGCCCTTGAGCAAGGAAAACATCATCTCCTATAGCATGACGAGGGTCCTGCTGAGGTAGTTGCATAATTTTTAAAGCTATTTGTTCAGCTCATTGCCTCCAATTGTCTTCAAATGCTCCGTACGGCACTGGTTGAAACAAAACTCTAGCCAAATGCATAGTATCATAAGGAGACAGCAAATCTGTATTAACAATACTAATTAAGTGCATTACTTCTGCAGAATTAATACCAAATTTAGCTACTTGAGTCTGAAGATCCTGCACAACCTTCCATGCAAAAACCTCATGACTATCATTTTGTCCTGAATTAGGAACTGCTTTAAACACAGGAAAAGCCATTTTATCATTAGCAACATCTATATCAACAGCATCTGAGCCCTTTGGTGGCCCTATGCTCTCCACTAAATCCCAGTCTCCTATTTCCACTGCTTTTCTTTTAACATATTCTCAACACCAAAAAGAATGACAAACTGTTACATTACAATAACATGATCAGAAGGCAGAGCTTTTGAAACACCAAGCTTATGTCTATGACCAGTTTTACCAAGCTTATTTCGACTACCACTTCTACCAAGCTTTTCTCTATCACCAGTTTTGCAGCAAACAGAAGTATGCGTTAATTCAGACCTTTTCAACCCTGTCATTTCCTCATTGTCACTATCAGAGTCAGAAGATAAAGGAGGAGAAAGAGCTAATATTTCCATGTGTTCGTGCAGTTCAGGATCACGAAGCAAGCAGCGGATGGCTCAGTTTGCTTCTTTTTTAAGGTCATCTTAGCCAGCCCCTGTGCCAAGGACTCAGAGTCAGATTTAACATTAAGTTCAGCTAATTGCTCTATGGGTGAGGGGTACGTGGATTTAAAGCTTCTTGCAGACAAGCACAGAGAAGCCTTATCAACCTGTTGCCCTCTTCCCGTAGCAACAGACCCAGAAACAATGTCTGCAGAAAAAATCCCAGCAGAATTCTCAGGCTGAGCTTCTCCCCACCGTTGCTCCCTAGCAACTTCCAGTTCCTCCTCCAATTCCCTTTCTACCTCCTCCAAGTCTTTTTTGTCCAGCTCTGCTTTCCACTCCTTTAAGGTGTAATAAAGCAACCTCCAAGTAGGAGATAAATCTGCACTTGCTTTATCCCCATTCTGAATTACTTCCCAGAGTTTTTCTCCAACTTCTTTCCAAGCTCTAACACTAAAAGCAGTAGTTCCATCAGTCTTAACATTTTGAGACTTTGCCCATATTAAAATACTACGCAGAGCATAGTCCCTTCCTTTAACTCCTTTTCTTTTTGAGAAAGTTTTCCATGTAGATAAAACAATCTCTTCTTCGCTTCTTAAATTATTTCCCATTCTTCCCAGTGCCTCACCTTCTTTCCAGGTGTCTGAATCAGGTCCGCACTGGCAGCTGAACCCCGCTGCTCTCAGCTTCGCTGGGCTCCAACCTCACTGCCCCTGGCCCGGCACTTCCGTTCACGTCAGGCAGCACCAAATGTCACCGTTAGGCTGGACGTGACATACACACCTGATCAGGGTCCAAGAAGAAAAAAGATTCTTATTCTGCGTGTTCTGCGGTTTATATACCCTTAACGAAGCGTCAAGCCCCTCGATAGGCAGGGAAGGTATTTTTGTTGTTCCCACCTCTTGAGAACATCTTGTCAGTATTTCTCCTGCTTTTCTAGCTCAGAGTACATCACCAATGTCAGTCCTTTTAAAGTGTCTCATAGAGCAATGTTTTTGGGGCCTTCCATTTTAATTGGCACAGCAAGCAGGGTACTCTTGAGGTGACATGGGACTTTTATACAGCAAGAAATGCTCATGACATAATAAGGGAGAAAATTAAGTTTTCATTCAAAGCTGCTGTTTCCTGGCAGAAAAGAAATGGAATCCCATGCAGAAGCTGATCTGAACTGCTCTCTACTGACAGACTTGCTAGAAGCGTCTATAGAAAGCTTGTCCAGCCCTCAAGAGAGATGGGGACTGAGGGAAACTGGCACAATCCCCAGTTACTTGTGGAAAAAACATAATCTTGGGTAGAAGAAAATTAAACATTCCCAGTAAAGGACCATGCCTGGTATCCATATGCATGGAGGTTTGACTCAGAGAGCTGAATGTTGCCTAACAGCTGGAAAAGGAGCTGAATCAATTGCAAATTGCCTCAGAGCCTGAAACAATAGGCGGCCGGAGGCCAGAGCAGGAACTGAATGCTGGGATGAAGGCAGCCCCCAAAACAAGGGAAACCAGTGAAACAGGCTGGTCCAAAGCCAAAGAGCTTTAGAGTTGCAATTTAACACTGCTGGGGAAGGCCTGGAAGCAGCCTTTTCCAGACTCCAGCAACAGCCAGGCCTCCCTGACTGCAACCTCAGCCCCGCAGCCCTCGGCAGGGCTTGAATGCCTCAAAGCCCAAGCCCAGCCCTCAGCCTAAACTCCGCCCGCCCCTTAAAAACACAGAGGCAGGACAGCCCAAAGGCGATGGCACCTTCCTCCGCTCCTTGCAGGAGAGCTTCCACTCTGCAAAGCCAATCTTCTTCCCTCCTTCTCATCCCCAGCCCTGCCCGCCGATAAAGAAGGAATTCACCAGTGTCCAGTAGTTGTACCACAGTCTGCAAGAAAAATGGTTGAATTGCGTGGGAAAATTAGCAATGATCCCAAAGAAAGTGAAATGGAGCATGTTTGGGGAACTTTGCTATTGCAGGGGGAATTAAATCAATCTTTTGGAGAAGGAAGCACATGGTGAAAAGCCCTGGTCTTTTGTCCGGCGAACAACCTATGGTGTGACAAGTTTGGACCCCTTGGAGAGGGGAGCATAGGTGAGAACCCCCAAGCAATGCATGAGGAACGGCTGGTGCCCCATCCACCTCCTTCTGTGTTATTGTCATTTATTTCAAAATGTAAGGATCAAGGCTGAGAAAAGAAAATCTTGGCACCACCTCCACCAAGTGAGTTGGGAGAGGGTGGTGAATTCAAATACCCAAGAGGCTCTCTGGAAAGAAAATGGGGAATAAATGGAGACTCAGTTTCCGTGTATTCTTAATGAACCTTTGCAAACCGCTCCTTGTGTTCCTCCTTCTGGCAGCCGTGGGCATTGAGCCTTGTCTGCCACCAGAGGCTGGAGGCTGAAATGCTGCCGCTAGAGAATCTGCGACCCTTAGGAGAAAAAGCTGTTACTGTGGTGCAAGTTTGTTGTTTTGGTGTCACTAATAACCCTGAATGTTCAAGGAAATCCTCACCAGTTAGGAGACTGGGTGTATGTCCAGATCTGGAATCGAGAGCCACTTAAGCAGAGGTGGAAAGGACTTTTGATCCCATGGCCATGAGATTTACAGCTAAATTACACATAATTTACCTAAATTATGTGATTCAAGGTTGCTCTGGACACACGGAATTGTATTGGACAGTACAGGAAATGTGACTCCGCTGCAGATAAAGCTGCAATGCAACGTTTTCAAAGTGAAAACCATTAAATGGTTTCTCCTTCTGCTCATTTCCAGAGCAATGTCCCTAGCATGGCAGCATGGCTGTTTGTTCTTGAATTAGTCAACCATGCTAGCAGGACCTTATACCTAATGACTACAATAGCAAGTACGACTTTGAGTGCCAGAGGGTGGAAGAGACCAAGAAAGCAAAGGGAGCCATGTCCTTTTCCCTAAGGACCTCTCTAACGTCACACAGAGACAACAAATACTACCTGAGCCTGGGAAAAGAAATTTTGCTTTCTGCACTTCAGTCCAAATTTGCAAACCTGAACGCAACAGAATGTGTAGATCCAACAAAACCCCTATGTTATCTAAAACTGAAATGCTCAGAAGGCTGGTTGGCTACTCTAACTTGAGTTCGCCTACATGGTGCTAAGCATCCTCATCTGTATTCTTACAGTACTGGTAAATTTAAATAAGATAACTCTTGCCAAGCAAAGTTTTTATAGATTGTTCCTTTCTTGATGTCTTGTAAATTTCTTTTTACAGACTTTTAATGTTGGTTTGATTAAAGCATCCCCAGACTTTCTGTGGCAGAGAACACAAAAGAATACCAAGTGGATAGTTCCTCTGTATGAAGTAGGTCCAAGTGGGACTGAGTTTTCTTCTTTGAGAGGTGTTTCATGGAAAGATGAAGTGGTGACAAGTCTGAAGAACTGCCGTTCTTCACGGAACGGAGTGTTTAGGTGTTTTCATCTTGCTAAGTTTTAAGACATTGATGTTCATATGTTTTATAGAAGAAGTCTGTTGCAAGAAATCTTGCAAAATTTTTGTATTTTCTCTCAGGTTGCCACAGTGGGTGGGGAAGATGACTCCCTCAACTTATCTAAGGAAAATTTTAGGAAAATTTTTAAACTTCTTGCCATCTCCTGAGAGCAAAGTTCAAGTTTCTCTAGCAAGGCAAGTATGTGTATTAATGGTAGGTGATGTGCAGAGCACAATTGTGCTGAAAAAGGCACGTGGAACTGTTGGTGGCCCCTGGAAGCAGGGAGAAAAGGGGCTGACAGAGGAGCAGAGGTGGCAGCTGGAAAGCTCTCTCCAGCTGTAGACAAAGAAGGCAGAAATGGTTAAACTGACAAAAGACAAGAAAGATTTTGGGTTGGAGAACCACGGAAGGGTTAGGTAAAGTCAGGAAAGGTATTTGGTCTGAAGCCAGTACCTTGACTGAAATTAGACCCTAATCATGTGTGTGTATGTCACATCCGACCTAACAGTAGCAGCACCTTCCCCTGGTGCCCTTCACCAAACACAAGAGTCCAAAGAAAAGGCTTCATGGGCCATCAGCCTGGAGGAGACCTTCTGGAGGGGCCGGGCACAGGTCTCCTGTGGGAGCAACAGAGTCGCTCCTCCAGCTGGATGGAGGGTGCCAAGCCTCCCGGTACAAATCAATAAAATAACTGGGTTGAGTGGCTTCAGATGGTAACCTACATTGGTTACCATCTATGAAACATGAATTACAACCAAAATGGGGGACTGGTAGTACAACAGGAAAGTGGGGGCAAGGTTGAGGGCTGTCAGAAAATGGGCTAAGATAGAATCCAGGGCGGCATGGCCAGTGCGACCCTGGCAAGGGGACAGAAAAGGAGGGGAGATGGCAGATGGCTGGTGGCTCGCCTATGCTCTTGAGCAGGTTCCATCTCCCATCCTGTCTTTCTCAAGGATAGTGGGTCCAGGAAAGTGGGGGTGGAACACAAAAACTGGGAAAGGAAGTCTGTTAAAATTTGCGCAACTGAAATTTAAATTTCAATGGTACGCAACTATACCGTCAGTTACCACCAAACATCTCAAAGCGAATGATTTTCAATACTCACTGTATCGAACATATATTGAAAGGAAAAACAGGAGTCCATGGGAGAGGATAAAGTCCAAGGGACAATCTTCTAGGCCATAGCCCCAGGAAGTCCCTTAGCAGGCCCACAGGCCTCCCAGTGGCTCACACAGATCCAAACTGCACAAGTTTTCACTCCCTCATGTTGGCCTCAGTTCCCGCGGCAGAACTTGCCTTCCCGCTGGACACTCACCTGTGCCCAAGCCTGTGCAGAAGCTCGGCTCCCTCCCCCTCTGCCCACAGCCACAGCAGCATCCCCAGCAGTGACACCACTGCTCTGCTCCATTTTGCCCTACTCTGCTCCTCTAGTCACAGCTGCAAGCCTGTATCTCCACACGAGGTTGTGGCCTGGAGGCAATGAGGGAAGAAGACCTTTGCACGCTTCCAAACCGTGCCACAAAACCATCCATGGGTCTTCCCACATAGAAGAAAGACCTGACTTTTCAGAAGCAAATTTAGAGCTTATTCACCGGGTGAGAAGAAAGAGAAACTTCCAGCACAGGGAAGGTTTTATTTATTAGAGAATTTATTTTGACTATCACTCTAAAAAAACTACAAACTGTGAGCTATAAACTAGTAACTTCAAACCATTAGCTATAAACAACAAACTTCAAACTACAATCTATAACTACAAACTACAAACTCCTAAAAACAGCAGTGGCCTCTTCCAGGGCTAGTATCTTCTTTCAGCCATAATCTGCTGCGTTGCCATGATCAGAGGCGTCAGGTCGGAGGTCGGCTTGGCTGATGTTACAAATGGATGCTGCCCAAAGAGAAAAAGAAGACATGAACTTCTGCTTTCCTCTCAGGCTGAAACAGGCTTTCTCTGGCGACCAGAAAGATAGAGAAAGCAGAAAGGAGGGCATTCTGGGCACCTCTCTCTCCACATTCAGGACCTTGCTAGATGAGGCAACCATGGCTCCCAATCCCACAAATCCATTAATCCAGCTGCCTTCAGCCTAAGGAGATTTGCTCTAGGTGACCTTGAAAGGCTCCTTCCAAGGCCTCCCAGGCCAGGATTCTCCTTTGTTCTCCCTTGAAAAGCCCCCAGACTGGAGATTCTTAGGAGCAGGGCCCATCAGACGCCTTGGACTTGAGCAGATGAGGAGCCCCTGGCAGCAGTCAGCTGGCGCAGCCTGCAGCCGCTTTGCCCTTTACCTGCAGAAGTTCCTGGGCAGACCAGCGCCTGTCCTCGTCCCTCTCCAGGCAGCAGTGCAGAAAGTCTCGCAACCACGCGGACTGTTGCCTGGGCTTCTGCAGCTTTGGCCTGGCCCCGCTGCTGATCAGCTGCTGAACCTAGAGGAGAAGGAAATGCCACACTCTACCTGTCTCCTTCCCACCCCAAACTGCTCACACAGACCCCACTGGATGGGCTCCATTCTCCAGTGGCACTTTACTCCCTGACAGGCTGGGTGATAACTTTGCTGCCCCTACTGAAAGAACCCAAAGCCAGAGCCAGCCCTAGCCAGTCCAATATGCAAAGGCTCTTGCCTTCAGCCCTGATTTCACTGGCTGATGGAATTAGGAGCAACTGCATCAGCAAAAGCACACTTGGCTTCTCTGAGCACTGACACCAGCTCCACAGGCCACTTGGAAGATGGACTTCCGTCTCACTCTACTCTTTCCAAGGATTATTCCATAAAATGCAGCTCAGCACTGCTCACTGCTGCCTTAGGCAAAGCTTGCGTCAAGGAAAAGGCATCACGATTTTTTGTGCTGTTTCTGCACTGAAATGGCAAGGGGATGATCTGGACAAGGAGCACGAGAGAATATGCAGCCTGGAACCTCTCCTTTTCCGGTGTTAGCAAGCTTCCCAGGCAGAAGAATGGGAGCAGATTTGGTTCCAGTGACAGCAGTATCTGAGAGCAGTTGCAGCGCACCGTGCGGGAGGTTTTCATCCGGTAAGGAGGCGCTCCTTCCACCATCTCGATCCCCACAATGCCAAAGGACCAGATGTCCACTTTGGGGCCATAGAGCTTCCTGGTGAAGATTTCGGGCGCCATCCAGTAAGTGGTCCCAACAGCTGATCTCCGTCTGCTCTGTTCAGCGGTGAGCTGAGCAGCAAGGCCAAAATCAGCTGAGGAGAAAAAACAAGCCAGCGTGAATGAGGAAAGCAAACCAAAGAACTCCCCAGAGTAGCAATGTCCAAGTAGGCAGCGTGGAACCCAGCTGCCATAAAGGGGCCATGCTGCCATTCCTCAGGCCTGCAGCCGAGGAAATCCGGAACTGGCCACTTAGCAAAAGCCCCCAGTTTCAGGCAGTGGCTTTTAGTGCCCTGAAGCTATTAGACTGTAAGTGCCTTGCTTGGGAAGGGACACACACACACAACCCAAAGCCACTCCTGAGCCCTTGTTCCCAGCAACACATCCCTGCCCCTTGTGGCTGTGCTCTGCGCTTGCAGCAGGGCAGCCTGCACTGCCACAGGCACCACTGCAGGGAACCGGCAGCCACCCAAAGGCAGCCCCACACCGCAACCTGCCACGGCTGAGCCTGGCCAACAGCACCCACCCAACTTGACAGATCCGTCCAGACCCAGGAGAATGTTGTGGCTTTTGACGTCTCGGTGGATGACTTGCTTGGAGTGAAGGAAATCCAGGCCTTGCAGGCACTGCGAGAGGAAAAAGAAACACCAGCCTAAGTGGATTTCATGCCACAAGAAGGGACGTGGCACATCTGCAACACTGCAACATTCCTGGGGGATGCTGAGCCATGGCAGGACAGGCTGCTGGCAAGGGCAAGAGCTTGCTGCTCCAACACGAGCACAGCAGGGCCTCTCTAAGTGAGGGTGTGTTTGCTTCTGGAAGAGAAAGGGCAATTGTTCCTCCAGCTAGTGCCCTGCAAACACAAACTGAAGGAGCACTGCTGCAGTGGCTGTGTGCTCTCTCCAGCCAGACAACAGGGGATGCTTTTGCAAACACCACTTTGGGTGTAAGGCTCTCCCTTTGAGGCTGAGCTCTCTGAGAGTCCGCTGAGGATCTCTTTGTCTTTGCCACTTGTTCGACATTGCACCACCAGCACCTCTGCCCTTCTGGGGAAGGAATGCAGCACACACAGGCTCCAGGCAAGTGTTTAGAGAGGCAAATGCAAAGACACTAGAAGAAGGGCAGGGACACTGGCAGGAACTTCAGATGCTCTTGCTACTGCCAGTCATAAGAGAAAGGCAGAAAGGAGGCTCAGAAGATGAAATCTTTCTTCTCCTTATCACCCATGTGGAAGGACCATCCTGACCAAGGCATGGGAAGCACAAACGCCATCCCTTACCTCCCGAGAGACAGCTGCTATCTCTCTTTCTGCCATACAAGTCTCCCTGATGACATCGTGTAAGGAACCTCCATCCATGTATTCCATCACGAGCCAGAGTTCCTCGTCCAGCAGGTAGCTGAAAGGAGGAAACAACAGCCTGGAGATGAATGCGTGCACTTACACCACCGGATTGATTCTGGTTTCTGTGTCTCTCTTCGAGGAAGACAGGAGGAAGTGAGGAATCATTCACTGCGCTCTACAGACCTTGGAATCTAGACGGTCTAAAAGACTGCTTGGTATCCACACCAAGGCAACAGGCCAAAGGAAACACAATCTTTATCAGCACTTCAGATCCATGGGGAAACAATCAAAGCCCAAACCCAACAAAACAATGTGGAGAGAGGACAGGAACTTTGAGGCTGCTGGCTCAGTAAGATGGGCCCAAGTCCAGTCTTTCAAAGTGCCCTTCAAACTCAGCATGCCAGGAAAAATTAATGCAGCTCCAATGCAATCTCCTCCCAAGATGCTGTAGATCAGCCCAGAAACAGGAAATAACAGCTCCATCCTCTGCCAGCAACCAAAGGAGTGGTGGAACCTCTGGCTTGCAGGATGTGAATGACCTTTCCTGGCAGAACTGCAGAACCACTCACCTGTCTAGATAGTTCACAAGGTTGGCGTGCTTATTGCCACGCATGACCTGGATTTCATTCAGGCACAGTTCACTGCCGCTCTCTTGCCCGAGACTAATTTTCTTTATGGCCACCTAAAACCACATAGAAAACCATGAAGCAAAGAAGTCTGTGGCACAGGACCACAAGGGCAACATGGAGACAGTGATTATGGGATGATAGTGCTGGGCTGGGCCCAGCTGCCTTGTGACTGGACATCAGACCGCATGCTTGGGCACCTCCCAGGACACAGAGCCACATTCCCTTTGCCTGGTAAACCTGGGAGAAACACCGTCTAAGCTCTCCACCTCAAAGCTCTAACAACACTCACTGTGCCCAGGGCCAGTCTTCCCCCAGGTCTTCCCCCGGGTCTCATTGCCACTTTCATTCACACACTCCTTGCAAGCAGGAAGCCATTTGGTGCCAGCAAAAATGCAGCAAAACTGCTGCGAAGCCTTTGGCACTTCTAGGGGGCTTGATCATTACTCCAGCAACCACTGGCATGCTCCCTTGCACAACCACAAAGCAAACTCTTACAGACATGGCAGATGAGATGCTGCCTAAAAACATCCTGAGAGCTATTCCCCCTAGGAAATACAAACCTACATTCTTAGCACAAAATATGCCGTCATGATGAAAACATCATTAAGGACACCTGCACAAAACACAATCCTAGCACTGCCTCACTTCAGGAATTTTCATTTCACTCCACTAAAATCCTTTCCTTCACGCTACTGACCTTTGCAATTACTGCCCGACTGTAAAAAGAAATAATCCATGCCTTGATCTTCTAGGGATGTACACCAGGCTGCGAACAGGGCTTAGGCCCTTGAGAGACTCCTTGCAGACCTCTCTCTCTAAGCACAGTTCCCAGGGCAGCACTGCAGGTGGCTACAGAACTACCAGCACGATTCCCATGTGTTAGCTAACAGCCAGAAATGAGAATTCAGGAACGCTGCAGCCCCAAAGAGCAGTGCCATGCTCTGAGACACCACCTGGGCACTAAGAGCCAGCCAGCGTGTCTCCTGTGACAGACAGCGCCTGGCCTCCTTGCATTCCCCGGGGCAGCTGAGAAGGACAAAATCTGTCCCCACTGTATTTGGCAGGCAGACACTGCTCTGCACTTCACTGGCCTTTGCAGCAAAGCTCTGCTGGCCACCCAAAGCTCAGCCACAGCTCACAGCACAGGCGAGGGCACTCGACAGCTGCGGAAGCTGCGGCGCAGCGTGACACTTACCTCTTCTCCTGTGGCAGCCTCCACTGCCATGCACACCGTGCCGAAACCCCTAGAAACAAAAAGGCAGCGGAGAAAGAAGAAGTCCTTTAGTCCCTGCAAGTGCAGTCCAATGGGAAAAAAGTCCTGGGGCAAACACTAAATGGAACACGACAGCTTCTCATCTGGGTCTTTTCCCCCTTTTTCTCTTTCTCTATCTGTGCATGTGTGAGATATTTCCAGGAACTTGCCGGTTGGCCCTCTCACACCTCTCCATGGAGTCCCTGCCAAACTCAAGCACCAGCACTCAGGCCTTCTGAGAAGCCTGAAGCCATGCAACAGCCATTGGAGGAAAGCCTCTAGACACAGATCCCTTTATCCCTTTTTCAGCTTGCAAGGAAATGAGTGCCCAGCCACAGCTGCAGCCACAGCCAGAGCAGGGAAAGGCTTCCATCGCTGCACGCACAAATGGAGAAGTCCTCAAAACACAGGACCCCTCAACTGCTGTGTTCTGAGTCCTGAGTCTGTGGCAGCTGCTTCTCTTTGGTGCACCAGACACAGGGAGGACTCTACTTTTCTGAGGACTTCTTGTACGTTTGGCTTCTCACAGAGAAAATGTTGCAAATCAGCCCCATTTCCAGTCAGCAGGGCCTAAACCCCACAGGATCCACCAAGGGGTCTGCCATCAGGCAGATGATGCCTTTTCCTCGAGAGGGCATTGGCACCGGGCATTGCTCTGAAGCTTTGTCTTTTGCCACCTCAGCTAGAAAAGAGAGCTGCTTCTTCCATTTTTGCTCTTGGCTTCTGGACTAGGTGGTGGTCATCCTGACCACTGAACCTTGTTTTCAGCAAAATACTGGAAAGAAATGTTACCCGGAGCTGTTCCCTGACAGCTGTCAGCTGCTAACTTGACCTTGGAGGACAGGAAGTTTCTCCTCCTTTCATTCCCACACATTCTGTATTCTTCTGAGACAGGCAAAAATGGTTTCTCCTACAAAAAGCGGCAAACAGGCGCAACACTTTTGAGGGACAGGAGCTCTGCCAGGTGCTGCTCTTTGCCGCAGAAAAGACATTGCCAGCATCCAGGTGTCTTTGCCGTGCCTTCGCACCACAGCTATAAATGCTGACCCGTACTGAGAGATCATCAGGCATCATCTTAACGCAGTGTCTGAACAGCTTTGGAGCTTGCTTGAAATCGCTCTGGGGAGATGTGACACCAGCAAAATGCACGGGCCCTCCTTTAGAAGAAGGAACTATGGCTGCACTCACCCTTTGCCAATAGTTTCCAGTTCTGTGTATTCAGCCTCAGGATCTCCCTGGCTCACCAGCATCTCTGTGAAAATCCCAAGGAAAGATGCTCACTTCAAAAGACATGCCACTCTGCAGCAGATCAGAAAGGCAGCCCCACGCTCCAGGACACTGGGCCCTTTCAACTCAGGCATTCGGGAAACAACAACACCACCGCACCAGCACCACCTCCAAAACAACTGCAGCCAGACAAGCAGCCCTGCAGCACAGATGGCCTGCACAAAACTAAAAGTCCAAACTAACATCTAAGCACATGCAGAAAGAGGCAGAGGAGACGGGATCAGAAAACTGTAAGCAAGAGAGGTGATTGCTGTCTAGAAATTTAAAGGGCAGCAGGAAATACAAAACCTTTCTGTTCTTGGCAATGAACATGCTGTGACATTCAACAAACGATTTAATCTTTGCAAACATCAAAGGCATCCTGTCTTCTGGAATCAATTGTTATCAACAGCTGCCCTTTCCAGAACAGGAAGAATAGTGCAAAGTACTTCCAGCAGTAGCACAGTCTCCAGCTTTAAGCAGGGCTTTGCCTAAACAATGGCCTGCTGCCTTTCAGGAGCAGCAGCTCATGTTCCAGCCTACTGTTTTGGGCCTTAGGAATGAGGTTGCTCAGCCTTTAGGACAGGCTGAGTTCTGAAGATGACCTTGGCCATGCCCCACAGGAGCTCCTTGAGGCCTCCTCATTTGCTGGGTGACGGCCTCCTGCTCAGCCAGAAACAATCTCTGGTTTGCCTTTTGCCTCCAGGTAAGCTCAGCAAGCCAAAGCAGGCTGAGCTTCTCTCAGAGGCAGCAGCAACAGCCCGGTGACCCCTCACCACCTCAAAGCACAACAGCAGGTCCTGCGTGGAGGCCTCAGGATGCGGCACTCAGCTGAGGAGCAACAGGAGGCGGGACAGCTCATGCCCACACACGCACACACAAGGCACTGCTCCAGCACACAAGGATCACAAAGGACGTACTCAGCATGGCCAGGCACCTGTCCTCTGTCCCCTCTCCCAGCTGCTCTCTGCTGCCCGAAGAGCTGGTCGTGCTCCAGATGCACGAGCTGCTCATCCTCGACTTGCCAGCCTGGGGACTGGAGGCTTCTTCAGAGCCCTCTGCTGCAGCTCGTGCAGGTGCCAGGACAGAGGAGGTGGAGCTCTGGGACAAGAAATGAAGGAGGGTCACAAATGTGCCTGGCAGAGATGCCCCTCCCATCCCATTCCAAATGCAAGGCCCTAGGAAGATGCTGCTGGCCACATCCAGGGCTCTTCACCTCTCAGCTTTTGCAGCCCGCTTCTCCAGCTCAAGGCCCAAGATCCAAAGGCTGCTTTTACAGGAGGGACAAAATGACACCACAGACACTGCTAACCAAAGCAGGCACTTACTGATGTTGTTTGCTCTGGCCCTGGGCTGACAGCAGGGGCAGCTTCATTGGCACCTTCCTCCTCGTCAGCCTCGTCCTCGGCTACAGAGGCAGCTGGAGCAGGTGCTGACGCTGCCCTTCTGCTCTGTGGACACACAGCAGCATAAGGAACAGGAAAGAACCTGTCAATCAGAACCTTACCTATATTCACCTACAGACCCTGCTGCACCTCAGCTCTTCCTTTAGCTACTGACAGCTGCTCTCTGCAGAGGGCCAGCTCCCTCCTGGCAACAGTGTCTCCTCATATCCCGCAAGCTTCTGAATTGCACCTTTGCACTGCTCCCTTCACCGGGGACAGGAAGCCTGCACAGCCACTGGGCACCAAGGGCTTCACTTGTACCCCAGGAGCATCCAAAGACATCCTAATGCTGCCTCTTGTCTCTTGCTAAGGCAAATTCAAAGCCCCTTTTACAACAGTAGGAAGGGGATGCCTAAACTTCTACCTTCCACACCCCTTTTGCAGGCCTCACTGCCTGGGGGAAGGGCTGGAAAGATTCCAGCCCTCAGCATCTTCAGCCAGGCATGGGAGGTGCTGTCGGATCAGAAACTTGCAGCTATGCTTTGCTCCAGCCACAGGTCTACCCACAGCTGCCACTTACTGGTGCTGGATGCTCAGGCCCTGCAGTGGCAGCAGGTGCAGTTTGCGGGGCATCTTCCGCCCCTTCGGCCTCTTCTCCAGGAAGACACGCAGCCACAGGAGGCTCCAAGGTTGGTTTTGGGCTCTGCAGACAGACAGCAGCATGAGGGACACGTCACCTTCTTTTTATGCAGCTCTAGACCCAGATGCACTAAGGAGAAATCATCTGCAGGGAAATGGGATTCTGAGTTGCTCAAACTCAAGTAAAATGGGCCAATGAGATGGGACTGCACTCTCTTGTACAGGAGAAATTCCATCATGGCCTAAAGCACTCAGCAGCCCCACTTCAGCTGCTTCAAAGCTCTGGAAAGGAACTGGACAGAACAGCCCGCGATCCCCCTGCTGCTTCTGAGGCTGCAAAGAGCCTGGACTGTACTTTCATTCATCCAGCCAGGCTGGCCCTGGACTGCAACAGACCCAGCTCACAGCGTGCTCCACAATTGTCAAATGTTACCAACACCAGAGGCTCCTTTGCCACTCACCCAAAGAGTGGATTCTCTCCAGACATGGGTGATGTGACCTGCAACACACAAGGGAAAAAGAACCAGGTGCTGTAAGAAAACTGCCTGTGCTGGGCAAGCCCACCAAAAAGTCAACCCAAAGACAGAGCATTGTGCTTTCACTACATCACTCCAGCAGCAACCCTTGTGGCACACAGCAAGCAAGACAGCAGCACAAAATACTGCCTGGTGTCTACCGTTTGTCCTCTCTGGCCACTCAACCCATAGAAACCTGAGATTGAGAAAGTCCCAGGGGTTCAGTCATTGCTTCTGCCCCAGCCCACCCAGCAGCACCTACTGTACTTCAGTTTTCTCAAGTCATTGCTCGCAGCAATTGCCATCAGCTTACTGAAAACTTTTCCCCAGAGAGGCTACAGGTCCCCTTAGCCATGCTGGCAGTTCTATCGTGACACTGCACAGGAACAGCTCCTGTGTTCAGGAGCATACAAGAACTCCTCTGAAATGTCTATCTCTGAGGCCTTTTCCAAGTGCATTCTGTGATTTCATCACAGAACGGATGGCTCTGTAAGTGCACAGGAAGTGTCAAGTTCTACAGGCACATGCTGGGATGAGGGAATGCACACAGGAAGACTTGAACTGAGGCACTTTCCCTCAGTCCTGGAGAGCAGTGCACAGCATTTACAAGGACTCCTGCCAAGCTCTCCCAGTCTTCCCATCTTGGAACTTGTCTTGCTTGAGCCAGCAAACTGAGGAGACTCCAGACTCCATTGCCACAGGCTATAGCACGGCAGGAGCGGAACCCCTGCAGGCTACATTACAAATGCTGCCCACGCCCCACTGGCTAGAGACACCCCCTTCTCAGCTGCAGCTGTGGGCAGTGGCTTTACCCAGCTAAAGGCCTCTTTGTGGCATTTGGGTTTCCATATGCTGCACTGAACAAAGACGTCTACTTACGTGCCAGGTGGGTGAAAAAGTACCCAGAATAAGCCACGGAAAAAGCCGTGACAGCTGCAGCACACACTCCCTCCATGGCTCGAGCAGCGCTGCTCAAGTCTGTGCCAGACAACGCCTGTTGGAGAAAATGAAAAAATTCCGAGTCCTGCTGGCAGAGACCTCGTCGATGCGCAGGTTCTGCCTGCAGTGAGCGTGCCACAGAGCTGCTCTGCACACTGAGCCCTTCCGGGCCTCGGCACAGCAACTTTGCCTGACAACGCTGCGATGCGGCCGCTGACATCACAGGAGCAGTGCCCTAGGCTGCTTTGTGAGCTCATGCACAGAACCAGACCTTCTCTACAGCTAATGCCAACAAAAGCCTGCAAAGTTCTCCTCTGCTACAAGACAACACAAAAAGTCCTCCTGGTCCATAACCTCTTGCTCAAGGCATCAAAGAGTAAAAGCACACTAAGCCCCTGTAGCCCACGCTGAGAAGCTGAGCACTGAGAAAGGACCAGGATGTGAGGAACCACTTTAGTGCTCTCTGGCCACTATTGCTTCTGAGCAAAATCCAGAAGGCTGCTTCCAGCTGGACCTTCCTTAGTTCTAGAAAGCAGCAAACAAGGACAAGCACTACTTCAATTACATTTAGAGCTTTCCTCTATGTAGAGTGTAAAGCTCAGTTTGAATAATGAAGGAGACTTCAATTTGAGGCCATGGGAAAACCTTTTTTTGTTAGGGTGAGCCAGAGCTCCCACCAATGGTCCTCTTGTTCAATTATTCAAATTATTACGAGAAAGTTCTGGTTTCTCTGCATGACCTCTGGGTAATTTTTGCTGCATTAATTGTAATATTCCAAATCACTCTTTCCTGTTGGATCCATTCTTCAAACCCCACAGGTACCCCTTCCTTTTTGGGAATGTATAATTATCCCTACAGACCCTGGACTCCGGCTTTATCTGCTTCATTCTTTGTACCGTGCATGCTGATTAGTTTGTTGTTTTGCTATTTCATGAAAGTTTCTTTTCTAAACAACTGGATCAAGCAGTCTTACTCATTAAAGTCGCCAGAGCCAGTTCCCAGGGAAGCCACTGGCCAACTATCCAGTCTAGGACCAGAGGGCTTCCCCTCTTGTTATGAATATGAATGAGGCCAAACTTTCTCTGGAGAAAGAGGTTCTCGTTTATTAAAATAGCTGCAAGGAATGGGGTACCTAGGATAAGCCCGAGCATCCACACAGCCAGCCAAAACCAGAACAGTGTGCTATCCCCAAGTGCACTGGGTTCTTCCCAGAAAACAAGTTTCCCAAAAGAAAAACCCCAACCCAACCAAAATTCCCTGATTTATAGTCGCCTTTGAGTCCAGGATTGGTCCATTTTGGATCTGCATGGTCACTGGTCCTTTTCTAGGCTTCCCATTGCTCTTTAATGGCATTCATTCTGGACCAATTGTTTCTGTAGGGCTTCAAATTATTAGTCACATCTTCTATCCAATCCCTCTTTGACCTTGCCTTGCCCCGCCAGACTGCCCTTCCACCAAACCCTGGACGTTTCTCCTAGAACATTCTAATAACCACCCCCCGCCCCCCTCTTAACATAATCCAATTAATATAACATAATTAATACAATATAATTGAACTATACACTAATTTAACATAACTTAACTTTTACTTACAACATCTCCCCCCTCTAAAACTTTTTTGGGCTTTAGCCTGCATCAACCTCTTCACAGTCTCTTGATACTTATTTAATTAGTTTTTTCACCAGTCCTTTAATCAGTGCTTAACATGTTCCTCTTCAATCGTGTATAGTGGTCTCAACGTCTGGTAAATCTGATTCATAAACTCCATATCTTCTCCTTTAATCAGTTTCCTTTCTGAACAGATCCATTTTTCTTTCATAGGGTATTCCCCCAATAATTTCTGTTTAAAAGTTCCCTATATTTTCCAGTAGCCAATACACTTTGCCCTCCTCTATACAGGTTGGTAACGGTAAAGGTGGATACAATTGGGGCTTGGATTCGACTGTGTTCTGAGGACGGCAGTGCGAGACTCTCCTGCATACAGAGGATGATAGCATTTTTCACACTCTTGTATCTCCCCTTTATTGATGCTGATAGGTAAGAGGATCAAGAGAACTAGGCATCTGTTACAGGCTACTCTCTCATTCACTGATCCCGTCCACAGAGGATCAGTGAATCTTTTTGGCAAGAGTATATCCTGATCTGGTCTTGCCCCCGCTGTCTTCTCTTTCCTTACTACTGTGATGTTCTTACCGGTTACTGTTGCAGGATCTACTTCCCCTTTTGTATCAACCTGTTCTTTCTTTCTTTTAGGGCATGGGATAATGCTCTATCCCTTCTCAGATCACAGGATCTGTAACAGGGAATACCAGAGATTAAAACATGTTCTTGATAATTCATATAATCTCATTCCCATATATAAGTACCATTTCTTTAAGTTAAAAGAATGTTAAAAACTTTTCAATTCAATATCTTTTAATAAATCAAACAGAGTTCTTATTATAACTTCTAGCTTATGTGGTTCTTATGGTGTTCCTGATGTCTTCTTTAATATATGTGTAGTGGGAGATCATCCCTCAGGAGCAGCAAAACCGGCCCTTTTACTCTGGTGACATGTGTCCATCCTCCTTCTTGCATCCTTGTGGCTGATTCTGTGATGAGTAAAACTTGAAAAGGACCTTCCCATTTTGGAGTTAGTGGTTGTTCTTTCCACGTCTTTATTAACACCCAGTCACCAGGCTGGAATTTGTGGATTTTAAAATCAATAGGAGTAGTTTGAGGAAGGTATCCCTTGTTCCTTAACTCCTCTAAAGTGGAGGTTATAGTCTTTATATATTCTCATGCCTAATTCTCCTTCTCCATCTTGTATTACCTGCAGTAGTTAGGAAAGGGAAGCCAAACATCATCTCCTATGGAGAAATCCCTATATCTGCCCTTGGGTTAGTCCTTATTCTCGATAATGCCAGAGGGAGACATCTTAACTAATTCGTTTTTGTTTCTTCTGGTAATTTTGTGGGAGTCATCCTAAGAGTCTGGTTCATTTTCTCTACTCTTCCGGAACTTTGAGGTCTCCATGGGATATGAAATCTCCAGATGATATTTAAGGCCTCTGTTATTTGTTGTAATATTTTGGCAGTTGTAATATTTTGGCAGGACCTCTATCAGAGTCAAAAGTATTAATCATTCCATATTGGGGTACAATTTGTTCTAAAAAGATTTTACTTACAGTCTCGGCTGTTGTGTTTGTGGTTGGGTATGCCTCCACCCAATGAGCTAGATGATCTATTATCACCAGTAAATACTTCTATCTCTGTACTTGTGGTAATTCTGTAAAGTCTATCTGTACACATTGAAATGGCCTTTTGGCTAATTCTCTACCTCCTTGAGGTAATTTTCTCATTACTTTGCTATTTATCTTCTGACAGACCATGCACTCTCCAGTTATGATCTTGGCAATTTCCCACACCCCGATAAGTTCTCATAAAGTGATCGTGTACAGCTTGAGTGCCCCAATGGGTTGGGGCATGTAGGTCCCCTAATATCTTTCTGGTTAATGCCTTGTTTAAGACTTGTCTACCGTCTGGCATGCTCCATTCTCTTTTTCTGTTTTGGACTGCACCATGTTTTAGTAATTCCTCTTGTCCTTTTTCATTAAATTTTCTTGATCTTCCTCATTCCCATCTCCTACTCCATTTAACCTGAAGATCTTTTCCGAATCCTCTAGAGCGGCCTTTTTTGCAGTTACGTCAGCCAAGTTGTTCCCTTTTATTTCTCTAGTGCGGCCTTTTTGATGTCCCTTTATATGTACCACTGCAATTTCTTTTGGTCCTTCCAAGGCTTCTAACACTGCCTTTATGAGGCCTTCATGAATTAGAGCTATCCCTGAGTGGACAAATCCTCTCTCTGCCCAGATCTTCCCAAAAGTAGGTACTACCCCATAGGCACATTTAGAGTCAGTGAATATGGTACCACTCCTTTGACCAAGCCATTTTAGCCCTTTTAATCATGCATATAGTTCACAGCATTGTGCAGACCGACTACTGGGGAGCTTTCCTTTTCCTATGACTGTCATCGTATGTCCATTTACAAGAGCATACCCTGATACTCGCTTGTCATCTTCTACCCGTGATGAACCATCTATAAACAGTATGTCTCCTTCAGGTAAAGGTAGTTCTAATAAATCTTCTCTAACTTTTACCTGCAAATCTAGGATTTCAAGGCAGTAATTTTCTCACAACTGGTTTTGGTTTTGGAGCTGGTGATGATAGTATTCCTTTCATTCGGTCAGCAGCTAATCTCGTATATCCTTTCCCAATTAGATGGCCTAGATCCTTTACTTCTGGTTCCACAAATTGTAACTTTCTTTTAGATACTTGTAACCCCTTTTCCCCTAGGACGTTCAGTAAATTAACAGTTGTTGTTTGTACCTCTTCTTTCTGTAGTTGGAGATCATCCCTCAGGAGCAGATAACGCCCCAGAAATTAACAGATCATCTACATACTGTAGGATTTGAGATCCTTTTTCAGGTATACACTCTTTCATTAGTTCTTCCTGGGTTTGACCCAATAGCTTTGGTGACTCTGTGAATCCCTGAGGCAATCTTGTCCATTGGAATTGTTGTTTTCTCCCGGTTTCCTCCTCTTCCCATTCAAACGCGAACCATTTTCTACTTTCTTTCTCAAGCGGTCAGGACCAAAATGCATCTTTTACATCTATAACACTAAACCATTCATGTCTCCATGGTACTTTGCTCAAAAAATTATAGGCGTTGGCTGGATACTACTGGATATCGAGGAACAGTTTGCCTATTTACTTCTTGTAAATCTTGGACTAATCTGTAGGTGCCATCGGGTTTCTTTATGGGTCATATTGGGGTGTTATGTGGAGACATGCATGGTTCTAAAATTTGTCTTTAAATAAGTCTTTAATTACAGGTGTTAGTCCCTGTGTTCCATTCTATGGAAATTGGACATTGTTTAACACTTATTGAGGGAATGTCAGGTTTCATTTTGATTTCTATGGCTGGAATTTCCAACAGTCCATGACCCCCTCCTTCTGCCTGCACTCTCGGATCTATCTCTCTCTCATCTTCTACTTTTAAAACCATCATTTTCACTACCATACGTTTTCCTTCAGGGTCTACCCCTATTCTTAAGTGCGCTTGTAAATCCCGGCCTAAGAGCTCAGAGTCTAATTCAGGTATATACAGCAGGTCAGCACAGCCTTCTCTGAAACTTCCTTTTATAGGTACTTCTTCAATAATGGGTACTTCAAAAGGCTTATTCTCAGCACCTTTAACTTTACAGGTTTGGTTACTTAATTTGCATCCCTTGGCAATCTTTGACATACTTGAACAATCTGCTCCAGTATCCACTAAAAACTCCATTTCCTCATTCTGGGGGCCAATTTCTATGTTGACCAGGGGCTCCTTTTGATGTCCAATATCATCCCTCAGAGCATAGAGCCCCTGACACCCCTAGTCCTCTCCTTTCAGCCTTCTGCCTAAGGTGTCTTGTTCCTGAGCAATAGCCTCATCCATCTTTCTTTTGATGCAGAAATTTCTGGTGTGTCCTTTCTTACCACAATAAAAGCATATGATTTCTGCCCAAGGTGGTCTTCTCTTGGGCCAAGGGCACTTATTATCTCTGGCTCACACCTTCTATTTGGCTGATCTTTAAACCCACTTCTTCTTGGACCTATGTACTCCCTTTTTCCATCTCCCAGTGACTCACTAGTCTCAAATCTAGCACGCTCTCTAGCTACTGCTACCATCATTTTTGCTTTTGTCCAGGTCTTCTCCTCATCCCTCTTTAGATGTACATTTTGCCCCTCTCTCTCATAATGCGTTCGTTCCTTTTTCCTGCCAATCATCTAACTTTTCCAATTTCCTTTGTATATCAACCCAGGCCTTAGCTACCAATTGAATTTTAACTAAAACTTGTCCCACTGGACTATCTGGATCCACACTTGAGTATAACTGAAAGTTTCTTTTCAATCTTTCTAACCAGGCTCTGGGTGATTCATCTCGCTCCTGTTGACTATCAAATGCCAATCTTGCCTTAGTCATTCTAGGGACTGCCTCTCCTATCCCTCTTACAATTAATGTCCTATATTGCCTCATGCTCGCTCTTCCTGGTTAGGATCCCATTTAGATGGGTTAATAGGCATTTTATCGTCCCCTCCAGGACCCCCCTCTATTTTCTCTTTCCCAAGCTCTCATAGCTGTGGTACGAATCATTTGTATTTCTTCGGAAGATAAGAATATTTCTAGGATAGATCTTCATTCCTCCCACGTCAAGATGTTAGGCCCTAAGAATTGGCCTAACTGTTGGGAGATGCCTATTGAGACTTCTAATAAAGTTTTAATTTCTTTCTTAAATTTTCTAACTTCAGAGGCAGTCAGTGGTGCGTTCACAAAGCCAATACTTCCCCTGCTTCCTCCCATAGGCACTTCCCTTAGAGGAAACAACTTTGCAATTCTCCCACATTCTTCTTGAATTTCCTTGCTTGGAACCTGGTATGATATTGATGGCTTGCTACATGCTCATCTGGTTCAATTCACTTCTTTTCCTCTATATCTTTACAACAACAGGCCCTTTTCACTCCCTGACCTTTTGTTCTCAAACTTTCCTCCTGCTTTTGACTCTCAGTATGTTTGGGTATAGAGGACAAATAAAAAGGAATGGTTTGTGATGTTCCAGGAATAAGAATAGGGGAAGAGGTACTTTAGGGTTATGGTTGAAGTATGGAGGGAAAATAAAGGAGGGGTATTTTGGAAAGTCTTAGGAGCCAAGATTGGGCTATGGATACTCTGAGTGGTACTAGAGACCGCTGTCTGGGTACTTGAGGAACTGGAGGGAATCTGCAAAACGGAAGGAGTACCAGAATGGGCAGGTTCTGGTATATTTAGAAAAGGAGGTGGTACAGAAGAGGGGATGCCGGGAGCAGGACCACTTGAATTAAAAGGTTGAGGTGATTTTACAACTCCTGTGGGAGTAGATACTAAAATTGCATCCACCTCGTGAGAGGGTACCGAGGGCTACAAGGTTGGAGGGGGAGGAGGAGGAAGGTGGTCTATAGGAGGAGTCGGAGGAGGAGGGAAAAGGAGGTTATCTAAGGGATCAGGAGGGGGCGGTGGAGGAAGATGATCTATAGGATCCCACCGCCTTTCCGGTAGCTTAATTTCTTCTTTTTCTTCTTCTCTGGATGCTTTATATACTTTTATTTCCACTTCCTGTTTCTCCCTTTCTAACCAACATTTTGCAGAACTAATCTCTTCCTCGCAAGGTTCTACTCAGGTATTGACATATCTATTGAAAGCTGTACATCGCCAACTTTCTTTTGTCCCGTACCAGGGCGAATAAACAGGTCCTTCAGCAATACTCTCTTTGGGCCATATTTCTGTACAGTACCTTATCATTTTGATTTTATCTAGATCCTTCATACCCTCATTAGTATCCCAATATACTAAAAGTTCACCTAAAGGACTACTAGGAGGTATTTTCTTAAAAACTTCCATCCCTTTTCTCTTCCTGCTGGCACTTTTTCCAGCACATTGCCCCATCTTTAACTAGCAATTGATATCCAATTACAGTTTCTTTTACAAATTATTTATTAATTTTTATATTTATGTAAATTATTTTATTTTGAATTTTTTACATTTCTATTTCTTTTAAATTTAATTTTTTTTATTTTTCATAAGGGATAAGTATTAGTTATTAATGAGGAAGAGAAAAAAATAATTATTGTGGAAATTATAATAACGGTTACATTTAAAAGTTCGTCATTGCAAGAGACAAGACAAAAATGCCAACTTCAAGAAATATTTGATGCGGGAAAGAAAATATATATGGTGGCTTTGGTGGGAAACAAAACAAAAAAGCATGGTGACTCAAAGAAATATTTAGTGTGCGAAACAAAATAAATATGGCAGCTTAAGAAGGGTATTGAAAGAAACATGTCAATTCAAATGAACATTTATTACCTATGAAAAGTGAAATGTCAAAAATAAGTCCAAAACCAAAAGTAATATCTATCCTTTTAGCTGGAAAACTAAATAATAATGATGGCTATTTCAAGAAATGAAACAACTTACAACCACTTGCTCAACCAAATACAAAATGGCTGCTTCTCACCACGCACTTCACCAAATACAAAATGGCTCTAGCGAGCCGATTGCCCAAAAGACAAAATGGCTACTCTGAAACAAACTACCTGCTCAACCAAATACAAAATGGCTGCAGCCAGTTACACACTCAACAGAAAACAAAATGGTCGTGCTCAAACAAACTACCTGCTCACCCGAATACCAAATGAGCAGAGCCAGCCACCTGCTCAACAAAAGACAAAATGGCTACACTGAAACGAACCACCTGCTCAACCAAATGCAAAATGGCCACAGTGGGGTTTTATACTTGCTCTCCCTGAGTAGCCGCCAGAGGACTTCTGGCTGGTCCTCACCTCCAAAGCTCACTCTGCAGGGATCCCGACAGCTGATGTACAAAGGGCTTCCACCGGAGTGGCTCTGCCTCTTGAATTGTTCCCTAGCTTAGACAGGTTCTAACCTCCCCTTCAGCCCTAGTGGCTGAAAGGGCCCTTCCCCAGCCGGCTGCCCTCCTCCCCCTGAGGGTCACCGCACCTTTGAAGTTTAGGCCCCTCCGTTACCCATGCGAGCCCCTGAGGGGATCCTAGCTCAGGGTCCTGAGTCTGTCCCACCTACGACCCGCCAGTGGGATCCTAGCTCGAGGGGTCCCTAACTCCTAAGGTTGGGCACCCTCCCCTTCCCCTGTCTCAGAAAGGGCCACTCTCCTATACGATGGTTACTTTATCTGGCAGTCTCCCTATAGGAGTTTTTCTCCCACCCCTAAGGTCCTAGTTCCTCAGAGACTAGACTCCCCTGGTCTATCTCTGAGGAACAGCCCTCCAGGAGATTTGAGCTAGTGGTCAGAGCTTTTGCCCCTCACTCTGGGCACTCCGGCCCACTAACCCCCTCCACTCAGGGACAATGCCCCAAATTCCCCCTCAGAGCCTCCACTCACTGCAGAAACGAGAGCCTGAGCAGGTAAGGGTGGCTAGAGGAGGGTACTCCCCTGTCTCCCCTGCTCTAGAGGTCCCTAGGGGTACACGCACTCAACGACTGCAACACTCGCTTCCCCCATACACTCGCTTCAGGAGTCTGCACCTGCAGGCCCCGTCTCAATCACGCACATTCACTTCGCACCCCCTCGCACCTTGAACCCCACTCGCACCGCTCAGAGGCAGTGTGAGCCCCGCTCCCTCTCAGAGGGCTCTCACCTTTTTGGGTGGTTGTGTCCTCTGAAGCCTTGGCTATAGGCAGCAATCCCTCCCACAGTCCGACGTAATCCAATCCAGGGCAGCCAAACAAAAAAGGTGGCTGGACGCGTCTCCCAGGTCCGGTGCTGCCCTGGATGGGTAGCCTAACCCTGGTGAGGCCCCAAAAAGATGTTATGAATTCGAACCAGGCCAGAGTCTGAAAAGGAAAAATGCTCTCATTTACTTAAAAAACTGCAGAGGAGGAGAGTTTGAGATGAGCCCAAATTCCCACAAAACAACACAAAGATAAGAATGCGGCCGAAACATGTTGGGTTATTCGCGAAAAAGTAGTTCCCTGAGAGGGAGAAGACCCTTAAACCCACCAGGAAACCATCATTTTATACCCCTCGCACGTCCAGGATTGGTGGGTTTTGGATCCGCGCATCGATTGGTCGTTTTCTGGTATTCTCATTGGTCCTTATCGATATTCATTCCGGACCAATCATTTTCTCGGGGCATCAAATGATTGGTCAGGTCCCCTGTCCAATCACCTCACGCCCCACTTTGACTACCACCCCCACAAAACCCTGGTCCTCCCTAGGACCCACAAAAAACACTCATCAACTTACCTCAAAACACAAATTCCCAACCCAGTACTAATTCAAAACATATAGAACCCCACTTGAAACAGCTTTCTTCTACGTATGACCATCCATTCATTTCTCCTTCAAGGAGAATTCTGAGCTTCCCTACATCAACAATACTCTTCTCTCATCTAAGCAATGCATCATGAAGGAAGACTTCTATGCTCCACAGTCCTATCTAAATAAAGCCTTGCCCTAACTAAATAAAGCCTTGCCCAGAAAACCTCAAAACATTGCATGTGCTATCTATGGCACAGCTCCTCTTCAAAATCAGGCGATGGCCAAAGCTCTAGCCAATGATGATGCGTCCCCTTTTCCCCTCTTTGTGCTGGTGTTCACAGGGGTCCCAGGATGAGGGAAAAGAGAGAATCTTGACTCCAAGTTTCAGAAGGTTGATTTATTCTTCCATGACACATATGCTATAAAAATGATATATGAGAAGAATACTAAAAGAAGGAAAGAAAGGATTTCATCTGAAAGGCTTGCAAGAAAAGGGAAAGAATGAAATGATAATAAAATCATGTCACTGACTGGACAACTGGACTGTGATTGGCCATTAATTAGAAACAGCCACACGAGACCAATCAAAGATGCACCTGTTGCATTCCACAGCAGCAGATCATTCTTGTTTACATTTTCGTTCTTGAGGCTTCTCAGGAGAAAAATCCTGGCAGAGGGATGTTTCAGAAAAGATCATGGCGCCGCCTGCTCTCAGCTGGCAGGGCACAAGGGCCTCTTGAGCCGCAGGCATCTCCTCTGCGCTCTACTTGCACTTGCTTTCCCCAGTTAAGGCAAGCAAAGCCGCTTGGCTCAGGATGTTCTTTGGGCTTCTGAAAGGCTCTGGCCACTTAGCTACAGCATGGCAAGGAAGGGAGTCTTACAAGGCTCTGCATATTTTAGAGTTTTATTGTCACTCCAGCTGAAACAAAGTATCCCCTGGCTACTTCTGCCTCTTCAGCATTCTGTCCTGCAGGTGGCCTGCTCAGGCTGACAGCTTGGGGCACCTGCAGGCTCCAGTTCTGCTGCAGCCCAGCTCTTCCTCTCACAGCTGACTTCCCATTGTGACAATTTGTTCATTTCTACCTAAAAGATACCTCAGAGCTTCCCTCAATTAACAATCCACTGCTCTAAGCTAAACAACCCTCTTGTATCTAAGCTACCTACGTTCTATAGTCCTTAAAAGTTGCTCCCTACATGTCCTAAAGTTTGGAAAATATTCTCTTTTGGAGAAAAACACAACCGAGCTTTAGATTGAACCTGAAACCTAAGCTAAGCTAAGCTAAGCTAAGCTAAACTAATCTAACCTAACCTAACCTAACCTAACCTAACCTTATCTATCCTAACACCTAAAGTGACCCATTTAGAAAACCTACTCCTATTTCCTATCTACAGCCCAGCTCCTCCTCCAACTCAGGGGATGGCTGAAACTCCGGCCGCAGATGACACATGCCCTTCTCCCTCCTCTCATCTGGCGGGGCACGAGGCGCAGGCATCTCCTCCTCAGGCGCAGGCGCCTCCTCTCCAGTCTTCCTGCACTCCCTTGGCTGAGATGATGAGAGCAGCCAGGCTGGAGGCAGGATCGCCTGCGGTCACAAAGGGATGCTGCCCAGAGGAAAAAGGAAACAAAGAAAGGAAGCCTTACTTTCCAGGAAGGCCTGCTGACGGGCTCAAGCAGGACTCCTTGGCTACCAGAAAGACACACCAAGAGCACCGAGGAATAGCAGCGTGTCCGCCTGCGCCTTCCTGTCCTGGCAGCCGTCTCAGCCACGTGGCCCACACTCCTCCTCACGCCTTCCTGCAGGCGTCCTCAGCTGACAGGCCTTTTTGCCCCTTTGCTTTTTCTTACCTGCAGGAGTTCCTGGGCAGACCAGCGCCTGTCCTCGTCAGCCTGCAGGCAGCAGCGGAGGAAGTCGCGTAGGAGAGCCGAGTGGTGCCTGGGGTGCTGCAGTTTTGGGGGCCCGTTTCTTTCGATCAGTTCAAAAACCTACAGCACATGGATGCAAGAGGACACTCGACCTGCTCCTTTGCTAGCCACATCATCAGCTCTCTGTGCACAGAGCCCCCTTTCGAAGCTGCACCTTACCCTGAGACGGGTCTCCCGCTCGTAAGGAGCTTCCCCTTCCACCATTTCCAGCCCCATGATGCCCAGGGACCAGATGTCTACTTTGGGGCCGTAGGCTTCTCCTCTCACCACCTCCGGTGCCATCCAGCTGGGAGTGCCCACGCTGGAGCTGCGCTTGCCGCGCTCAGGGCTGAGCTGGGCACAGAGGCCAAAGTCAGCTGAGGAGAAAAACAAAGCCTGTCAAAGCCAGCTACCACTGGCAAAACAGCCAAAAGCCCGCTCACAGCCCGGCCAGGCCATGCTGAGTCAAGCTGAAAAAGCAGCTGAGCTCTCCTGCCACGTGCCTGGAGCCAGCGAAAGAAGCGATTGGCCACTTCAACAACACCCTGAGCATTCATGCACCGGCCAAGCGGCGCTCCTGGCCAAGTGGCACTCACCAAAAGGCAGCCCCACAGCACAGGCTGCAAATTGCCGCACCGGCGCAGGGATACCCACCCAACTTGATGGATCCATCAGTGCCGACAAGAACGTTGCAGCTTTTGATGTCTCTGTGGATGACTTGGCGGCAATGAAGGAAATCAAGTCCTTGCAGGCACTGAGAGAGAAAAAGGAGGGAGGCAAAGTTAACATGCAGGATGTCATTTCGTCCTACCGGAAAGGAAAGAGCCCAACAGGATTGACAGCTTTCCCAGGGAGTTGGGAGCCAGGGCACAGCATCATGCTGCTGTCACAAAGAAGAGCTTGCTGCTTCAACACTCTTGGAAGTTTTTGCTACATTTCCAAGCCAAGGCATCTGGGCTTGCAAAAGTTCCACCGGCCATCGCTAAAAGCGCATCACCATTGCCTGGGAGGTGGCACGGCAACGATTGTTGGCGAAGCCCAGTGGCAGCAGAGGAGGAAGCGGCGCCTTAGACCTGTGCCAGAATCCGTTGCCACTTGGGCTGCGATGTTATCCTTGGAAGCTGAGGACAGCTCTTTCCCTTAGCTTGAAATTCTGCCACCGCCATGCTGCCTTCCAGTGGTAAGGAATGTAGGACAGACAGGCTGCAGGCAAGCATTGCGAGGCAAAGCTGCCAAGAGGAAACAAGTGAAAGCAAGCCAGTGAGGCAGCACCAGCGCCACAGGTCAGACAGCATAAAAGAGTGCAAGAGCAGAGCCTAAGGAGTGCAGGGACGCCGGCAGGCAGTTCCCTTCCCTTGCTCTTTCTTCTCCTCTGTGTCTAGGTGGAAGCAGCAGCAAAAGAAGGCTGAGAGCCAGAAATCGCTGCTCTCCTTATCCTCCAGCTGACAAGCAGCATCCTGGCAGGCCTGGCCAAGCACAAGCGGGATCCCTCACCTCCCGACAGACAGCGCCTATCTGTCCTTCCGCCAGGTACACCGCACAGAGCACATCAAACAAGGTGCCGCCGTCCACAAACTCCATTGCCAGCCAGAGCTGCGCATCCACCAGGTAGCTGGAAGAAGAAAAGCACGGCGTGGAAAGAGAGCAATGGGCACAGCTCAGTCACCCGAGGGCCTGAGCACGACTTTTGCCACTGCTCTCCAAGCTACGTGTGCCGCAAGAGACTATTGAACAGCAGGTCAACCTCCTGCCACCCTCTGGACACGAGCGGAGAAATGGGAAAGAGCTCCGTTCTCTGCCACTGACCAAAGGGCATTGTCTCTTCTGGCTTGCACTAGCTAAAGCTGCATTGACGTGACCGTACGCCAACCTGTCTAAGTAGGTGACAATATTGGGATTCCTGTTGTTCCTCATGGCCAGGATTTCGTTGGCAGCCAGCTCCTCAGACATCCCCTCCTCAACGGACATGATCTTGATGGCCACCTGAAAGGACACGGGCGACGGTTGACTTGAGAAGACGCGCCCTGCTCGAGATCACAAGGAGCACGCAGCCAGTGCTTGTGCAATCAGGCAGCCAGCTGTGCCAAAGTGCCTTGTTCCTAGACAGCAGAGCTTAGCAGGAGCACCAAAGCCCATGCCAAATGCATTCTGCACCCTGAGCTTAGACTGTACTTGAGAGGAACAGCCTCTGTGGCAGACATGGAGCGGCCAGCCAAAGCTCCAGGCAGGGCTGACAGCAGCGGGGAAAGCGCTGCAGAGCTGCAAAATGCCATGGTGCTGTTGGCACTTTACCTGTTGTCCGCTGCTGGTGTCAAGGGCTTTATAAACAGCTCCAAAGCCCCTAGAAAGAAAACAGCAGCAGAAAAAGGCCATTTATCCCTGGCACTGAAAGCAAGCCTAGGCAGGAGATCTCCCCAGGCTGCCTGCATGCCTTCAAAAGGGCCCGGCTGCGGCGTCTCTTTTTTGGCCAACAGCACATCAGCCCGTGAGCCCTCTGCCATGCGGGCCAGGCTGTCCCAGGGAGCACTAGGGTCCGGCATGAAGACCAAGGCCCGCTGGAAATCCCCAAGGCAAGCGCCCATTTAGGACACTTCCAAACCTAAAGGGAACTCTCTCTTTGTGAGGGTGTGCATGCATGTGTGTGTCAAGAAAGTGAGAACAATTAGAGTCAGAACACTGTCTTTGAGAATCTGACATTTCTTGGATGCCGAGGTGCTCTTTCAGGCCATAAAGTTGCCGGGGCAGGGCATTTTCCAGCTCCTGCTCCTCAGCGCTGCAAGCTAGACATTGCCAGCATCAACTTGTCTTTGAGGAGCCCTTTGCATTGCACTGACTGAGCAGCGCTGGCAGGCGACAGGAGGTCAAGCCAGAGTCTGACCGTGATTGGAGCTTGCCTGACTTCACGCTTGATTTTGCAGCAGCCAAAGACCCGGCCCACACTTTTGGGAAATGACCTGACGTCACACTTACCCTCGTCCGAGTTCTTCAAACGCCGTGTATCTGCTCATTGGCTGGCCCACACTCACAATGCTCCCTGAAAGACAAAAGCAGGCCTGCTCACTTGCACGCACAGACGCCACTCCCTAGACCATCCCAAAGGCAGCCCCACCGCCAGCAGCTGTGGGCCCTTTTGGCTCCCTTGGCTTCCAAGTGCTGAGAGCAGCAAATGGGAGGGCCATCTTCTGCACCTTTCATCGGGTGGCCTTTGCAAGGAGGACTTCATTGCTTTCAAGTACAGCTTGATAAGCCAAAAGGATGAGCCCTTAAGAAGGGGGCCCAAAGAGGTAAGCAAGGGCCTTTGCAGCCTCTGCAGTCACACCCCCCCATCACTGGCAAGGCTACCTAGAAGCACAAAGTGTCTGAGCCGCAGGAGGAGTAAGAAGGAGAGCCAAAAAGCAGCTGGGGCCAGAGAGCTGCCTGGGGCCTACGCACTTGCTAGGTGCCAGCCTTCTGCTCAAGCAGAAACAATCTCTGCTTTTCTCTTTGGCACAGAAGGCAGCCCAGGCAGAGCCAAGGCAGGCCCAGCCGCCCTCACAGGCAGCAGGAACTCCCTGAGCGCTGCTACGCTGCTTCAAAGCACAGCAACAAATTCTGCAGAGGGCCCTGAGGGCCTCTGGCACCGGGGGGAACTTCTGGCACAGCCTACACCCAGACACGCACGCAAGGCACTGCTCTGGCACACAGGAAATACAGCGGACGTACTCAGTGTCTTCAGGCCCTGCTCCTCTCTGCTCTCGGCCTGCGGGGCTGCGCTGCTGGATGAAGTGCCAGCAGCCGGGGGCCAGCTGGCTGCTGCAGGCCATGCTGCTCTGGCGGCACCAGGCTGAATTGCAGAGCGGGTGTTGAGCTGGGACAAGAAAGGATTGCCCGTCAGAAGGGTGGCTGGCACAGATGCCCAGCACAGCGCACACCACTAGCAAGGCCTTGGGAAGATGCCCTCAGCCACCGCCAGGTCTCTCCAGCTATTGGGCCCTTTTCCCATGTCCCCTTCTCAAAGGCAATGGCAAAAGAACAAAGGCTATTTTGATCCAGCCCCTGGTGGCCGCTTCCATGCTCCATTGTTTCAACTTTTCTGCTAGACACTGGCAACAATGGAGCGATGGGCTTGTGCAGATGCACAAAGAGATCAGAGCACAGCCCCACAGCCTCCTTCCTTTCTTCCTCCTGTGTTTTCGCGGGCAATGAAATTGCCCTGGAGGTGGAGTGCAACCGTCTGCTCAGAAACCCGGAGCATGTCCCTCCTCTGATCTGTTTCACGGATTTCCCCTCTCCATGTCAGCCTTTAGGCAGCGGCCCTTCGGAGCCGCCTTCCAGCCCTGCCCAGACCCACGCGCCCTTTCCCATGCAGAGCTGAGCAGGATTCTCCTCCCAAAACTCCGCTCTGACCGCCTGCAAGCCCAGCGCAGCCTACATTGTGCCTGAAGCTAATTAGTCCATGCAGAGGGCAGGTCCCTTCCAGGGGCCACTGCCTGCCAAATACCCCGCCAGGCTGTCAGCTGCCTCTTTGGGTCGCTCTGCCCGCTGACCGCAGGCAGCCTGCACTGCCACCGGCCACAAGGGGCTGACTCCTACCCTGGCAAGAATTGAATGCTGCCTCTTGTCTATTGCCAAGAGACATTCTCGGGCCCTCTCAGCATCCCAGCCAAGTGATGCTTGAAGGTCAAAGTTGAGAAGCCATTGGCCAGGCCTCCCTGGCTTGGCTGAAGCAGCACTACGTCACGGCAGGCACACAGCCCCCAGCACCTTAAGCTGCGAGCAACAAGGCCTGCTCCAAGCAAACCTTGAAGCTTGGCCCTGCAGCCAAGGCAGTGCCAAGCTCAGCTGCCACTTACTGGCTCTGCACTTTCAGGCTGTGGAGGAGCAGCAGCTGGAGGCTTGGTGTTCCTTTGCTCCTCTTCAGCCTCGTCCTCAATGACAGAGGGAGCCAGAGGAGCCGCTGAGCCTGCTGCTGAGCCCTGCAGACAGACACAAGTGAGAGAGACAGGCGAGAGCCAATCCCTTGGCAGCTGCTTTCTCTTGGCAAGGGAAAGGACCCAGGAGAAGGGCAAATGATACACTTGGATGCAAGTGGCACTCTGAGTCAGGGAAACACCAGGAAGAGGGCTGAATCAGGTGCTAGTCCGTCTTGCTGTGCATTTCAGCTTCCCTGCTGCCTAGAAGCAGCAAGACCCCTGGAGCTGTCCCACTTGCCATTCATCTCTTGAAAGGCTCTTCCTTGGAAAATCAGCAAACAGCTCCCTTTGCTACTGCTGATGCCACCAAGCACTTGGCCTTTCTTTCAGCCTGCCACACTTGCACTCCACTGCACTCTACTGCCAAAGGCCAAGCCGGCAGGAGTGCTGCACAATTCTCCCACGCCAGCAAGGTCAGAGCTTCCTTTGCCACTCACCAAAGGACAGGCTTGTCTCCATCCACGTGTCAGGTGACCTGCAGGGAGCAAGGGAAAAGTGGTGGCTTCTCCATGGCCATTTTCTTCCCAAATAACCTGGGTCAGGTTATTTGGCAAGAAAAGAGCAGAGCCAAGCAAAAGCCAGGTGATGCCAGCCCCAGGATGAACCTTTACTTACGAGTCAGCTGGGTCACGTAGTAGACAGAATAAGCCACAGAAAAGACCGTGCAAACCGCGGCACAGACTTGCCCGATCATTTTGGCAGCGCTGTGCGGGTTTGCACTCTGAATGCCACCCAAGGGAAATGGAAGACTCCTCTCGGGTGCAGTCTGCTGAGAGCTCGTTGATCGCAAGGATCCTGCTGCAGGGAGCGAGCGGAAGAGCTGCTCTGCACAAGCAGGCCTTGTGTGCCCCGGGACAACGCTGCACTGACAGCACTGTGACGTGGCGCCGCTCCCTTGACCTCACAATAGCAGCTGCCCTGGCTTTGTTGTGCCTAGCAAGCCCACCCTCTCTAGAGCTGAGGCAAAAGGAAGGCCTGGCAAGTTCTCCTCAGTCATAAAGCAGCAGCAAATGACCTCACAGTCCATAAGGCAGTGCTCAAGGCATCCCAGGAGAGCCCAGAACAATGAGCCAGCCCTCCTAGCGTCCAAGAAATCCAAGCAAACATGACTTTTGGTCCCAAAAGCTTGGAGTAAAAGCAAGTGTGCTTCTTCTAGGTGGCATCTTACTTGGTTCTGAAACGCCTCACTTCTTCCATGCCATTTAGGGGGCAAAAGAAGCCAAGAGAATAAATGGCCAGGAGCATTGTAGGCTGCAGCTGCTTCTCGAGCACGTGGGTGCATGCTGACCTTGGCTCTGACTGTGTTTGGAGGCTGACGTCCCATTGTGGCAGCTGGCTTAGCTCTTGACGCAAAGCTCCTCTCGTCCCGCTTGCCGTTTCTCAGGCAACTGAAAGTCTCAGCGCGTCCGGAAGAGCTGTGCGCTGCGTCTTGGCTTGCCACACTTGTGTTGTGTCGGAGCTCTGGCAGCGGCCTGCAGCCCACTGCCCTGCAATGGCCTGCAGATGTCGAGCCCAAAGGAGGCCCCTATGGAACAGGCCAAAGCTGCAGTAGGAGGGATGTTGGCCCCAGCTCCATGCTCCCTGTAAGATTCCTTGCAGAGATTTGGGCAGCCACATCCCAGTACAAATGAGATGCAGTCATTTCCTTCTCTGTCAAAATCTTGAGGCAGACCCAAGAGACATCCTAAAAGTGGACAAAATACTGGGTGGGTATCACTGGCCGGGGGCAATGTACAAATCACAAACGGGACGGGACTGCTGTGAACATGCCTTGAGCTATCTCTGTTTTCAGCATCAGTCTCATTACATGGCTATGACAAAGGGAAGAGGCCAGCACGTCGCATCCCAGGCAGCAGACAAAGAACTTAATGTTACAACTTACTTTATAAGTTTTTTGACTAATCACACAAAGCAGAAGCATACTTACAGTAGTTCCATCCATCTGCTATAAGCACAGGTACCTTTGGGTTAAAAAGTGTTTCCTCATTTCGAATCAAATACTTGCTTGTAAGCCTTAATACTCAATGCACAGCGCTCCATTATTAGGCTTCAGACTTCCTAATATCTTGCAAGATAACCTTTTCTACAGCTTAGGGAGTTATCCTAGACAAGCGTTAATACGCAGACCATTGTTCTATTTGTCCTTGCTTTTCTACTTTTTAAATAATTTTTCTGCTGACCTACTGCATGGCTACTGCTTAGCTCTAATCACAGTTCTGTTGTCTCTGAGGCTTGCCTTTTGCAGCTTTCCCAAAACCCTCTGATTTTGTGGATTCCCACATCAATTGACACATGTACCTCTTTCAATTTCTTAAAATCAGCAATTTGAGTAATGTCTGCCTGCTGGAGTTTCAAAGCTTGCTACTCTCTGCGATTTGTTCTATAATATACAGGAACGAGCAAACCTTGACAATCAGGGCATGCAGCAGCAACTGAGCGAGCATTATTGCTACTCAGGCCAAATTGCAACTGCAGAGCTTGAGCTCCTTGATGATGAAATTGATGAGACAAAATTGCTTGTTGCCTCCAATTAGGAACTGTTCAAGCAGCATTGGCAACAGGAGCACCAGCTACAGCGTTCTCTTCAGTGAAAACTCCTGGTAAAGAAGTGCGACTGCGAATGTGCAGTACAAAATATGGTTCAGTGCATTGCTGGATTGTATTCCACATTTCCAACGCCACCTCAAATAAAGGACGATAATCAATTTCAGATAAAACAACCTTATCTAACTTTTTGGTCAAATATGCTACATCAGCAGAATCTGTGAGTGTTCACAGCTTGAGGGAACAACTGAAAAGCTGTGGTCATAGCTCACCATTCAACAATTTGAGATGATCCTGTTTTACATTTAAACATGTCGCCAATCACCATTGACTTTCCAAGTCACTGCAGCCTTCTTGTTTTTCCATCTGTAAAAACAGTTGGTCCATCAACAGGACTTTCCATGCTCAAATGTTTCTGACCAACAGGTACTTCTTAAAAAAACTTTTACAAGCAGTGACTTGGTAAATGATAAGACACTTGTCCTGTGAAAGCAGCCATAGCCGCTAGCAACTGATGATTGTGGGCAAGACACCACTCCAAATACTAATTCTGGACAGGCAAAAGAATTGTTTCAGGATCTCAGCCTAATAATTCAACAAGCCTTAATAATGATTTCAACAATCAGTTCAAAAAGAACCCTGTTAAAAATCTGTAGTAATTTTCCCTCTCTATTCACTATGGCAATCCTGACCCCATCGATTTAAAGGAGCAGAGGTAATATATGGCCTTATAATTGCTTTTTGCCCTTCAGGATTTGTGATCAAAATATTTTAAGTGAAATTCCACCCACTGTGGTGCCTCCCTGCCCAACCACCCCAGTGTCACTTGTTTGCACCGGCCACTGTGGTGGCCACGAGTGTCGAGACACAATTACAATATCAGCTCCCGTCTCCAGCAGACCATTCACTTTTATTTGCCGAGGTCTTGCATTCTCAGAAGTCAAGGTGCACGCCAATGGAAGTCACTGAGCTGTCACTCATTGTGCCCAGCAAACTTGAGGCGTCCCAGGAGCGTCCCGAAGCCTCCGGTGCAACGTAACCGATTTTCTCAAAAAAGGAACAATTGGAGCTAGGCCAGTCTCTTTAGGTATAGTAACTGGTGGATATTTAGTTGAAATCATAGCACAAATTTGTCCTGTGTAATCAGCATCAATTACCCCAACATGTACATTAAGTCCCATTAAGGTAGCACTAGATCTTCCAATTAGAAGACCTTTACCAATTGGTCCCCCTGCTTGCAAAGGTACTTCAACAGCATCATGAGTATTAATAGTTAGTGTGTCTGCGGTGGGTATATCAATCCCTGCTGAGCCAATTGCTGCCCCTGAGTATTGTTCACAAATGGACAACTTTGCAGTGCTGGGAGGGCCTGTGGTTGCTGGGGCATTTGTGTCCACACATGCCCCCACGCGTTCTTTATGTGGTTTCCTGTAACAATTGTCCGTTTGCATGATATTTAGATTGACATTGTTTGGCAAAGTGACCATTCTTACCACATCTATTACAAGTAAGATTCATTTTAGACTTCACTTTCTGTTCAACATTTTTTGGAGACTGTGATCGTAAATGACCTTGTTCCCCACAGGAATGGTATTTTGGCAGAGGCCTTAGAGCTGCTGCTAATGCAGTCATTTTATGTTGAACTGTGCTGACTTTTGAACATGCTGTAACCATCTCAGGGACAGAGGGATCTCCTGGCAGCGCTTCAATCATTTTCCTGCAATCTTCCTTTGAGTTTTCTATGGCTAATTGTTTACATAGAATCTCCCTTAATTTTTCATCCTCTGCTTGTTTTTCAATTGCTGCAGCCATTTTTCCCACAACTTGCAGAAAAGGCTCTTTAAGACCTTGTTTTATAGTGACATATCTTGGTTTTGGAGCTGCCATTTCCATTCTCTTAGTCATAGCACTCATGCCTAATTGTTGAGCCTGTGTTAAAACCAGGGGATCCCACCGTGCCTGTAAATCTGGATTAGGAAAAGGCTCTTGACCAAGGAAAACATCATCTCCTATAGCATGACGAGGGTCCTGCTGAGGTAGTTGCATAATTTTTAAAGCTGTTTGTTCAGCTCATTGCCTCCAATTGTCTTCAAATGCTCCGTACGGCACTGGTTGAAACAAAACTCTAGCCAAATGCATAGTATCATAAGGAGACAGCAAATCTGTATTACAATACTAATTAAGTGCATTACTTCTGCAGAATTAATACCAAATTTAGCTACTTGAGTCTGAAGATCCTGCACAACCTTCCATGCAAAAACCTCATGACTATCGTTTTGTCCTGAATTAGGAACTGCTTTAAACACAGGAAAAGCCATTTTATCATTAGCAACATCTATATCAACAGCATCTGAGCCCTTTGGTGGCCCTATGCTCTCCACTAAATCCCAGTCTCCTATTTCCACTGCTTTTCTTTTAACATATTCTCAACACCAAAAAGAATGACAAACTGTTACATTACAATAACATGATCAGAAGGCAGAGCTTTTGAAACACCAAGCTTATGTCTATGACCAGTTTTACCAAGCTTATTTCGACTACCACTTCTACCAAGCTTTTCTCTATCACCAGTTTTGCAGCAAACAGAAGTATGCGTTAATTCAGACCTTTTCAACCCTGTCATTTCCTCATTGTCACTATCAGAGTCAGAAGATAAAGGAGGAGAAAGAGCTAATATTTCCATGTGTTCGTGCAGTTCAGGATCACGAAGCAAGCAGCGGATGGCTCAGTTTGCTTCTTTTCTAAGGTCATCTTAGCCAGCCCCTGTGCCAAGGACTCAGAGTCAGATTTAACATTAAGTTCAGCTAATTGCTCTATGGGTGAGGGGTACGTGGATTTAAAGCTTCTTGCAGACAAGCACAGAGAAGCCTTATCAACCTGTTGCCCTCTTCCCATAGCAACAGACCCAGAAACAATGTCTGCAGAAAAAATCCCAGCAGAACTCTCAGGCTGAGCTTCTCCCCTCCGTTGCTCCCTAGCAACTTCCAGTTCCTCCTCCAATTCCCTTTCTACCTCCTCCAAGTCTTTTTTGTCCAGCTCTGCTTTCCACTCCTTTAAGGTGTTATAAAGCAACCTCCAAGTAGGAGATAAATCTGCACTTGCTTTATCCCCATTCTGAATTACTTCCCAGAGTTTTTCTCCAACTTCTTTCCAAGCTCTAACACTAAAAGCAGTAGTTCCATCAGTCTTAACATTTTGAGACTTTGCCCATATTAAAATACTATGCAGAGCATAGTCCCTTCCTTTAACTCCTTTTCTTTTTGAGAAAGTTTTCCATGCAGATAAAACAATCTCTTCTTCGCTTCTTAAATTATTTCCCATTCTTCCCAGTGCCTCACCTTCTTTCCAGGTGTCTGAATCAGGTCCGCACTGGCAGCTGAACCCCGCTGCTCTCAGCTTCGCTGGGCTCCAACCTCACTGCCCCTGGCCCGGCACTTCCGTTCACGTCAGGCAGCACCAAATGTCACCGTTAGGCTGGACGTGACATACACACCTGATCAGGGTCCAAGAAGAAAAAAGATTCTTATTCTGCGTGTTCTGCGGTTTATATACCCTTAACGAAGCGTCAAGCCCCTCGATAGGCAGGGAAGGTATTTTTGTTGTTCTGACCTCTTGAGAACATCTTGTCAGTATTTCTCCTGCTTTTCTAGCTCAGAGTACATCACCAATGTCAGTCCTTTTAAAGTGTCTCATAGAGCAATGTTTTTGGGGCCTTCCATTTTAATTGGCACAGCAAGCAGGGTACTCTTGAGGTGACATGGGACTTTTATACAGCAAGAAATGCTCATGACATAATAAGGGAGAAAAATAAGTTTTCATTCAAAGCTGCTGTTTCCTGGCAGAAAAGAAATGGAATCCCATGCAGAAGCTGATCTGAACTGCTCTCTACTGACAGACTTGCTAGAAGCGTCTATAGAAAGCTTGTCCAGCCCTGAAGAGAGATGGGGACTGAGGGAAACTGGCACAATCCCCAGTTACTTGTGGAAAAAACATGATCTTGGGTAGAAGAAAATTAAACATTCCCAGTAAAGGACCATGCCTGGTATCCATATGCATGGAGGTTTGACTCAGAGAGCTGAATGTTGCCTAACAGCTGGAAAAGGAGCTGAATCAATTGCAAATTGCCTCAGAGCCTGAAACAATAGGCGGCCAGAGGCCAGAGCAGGAACTGAATGCTGGGATGAAGGCAGCCCCCAAAACAAGGGAAACCAGTGAAACAGGCTGGTCCAAAGCCAAAGAGCTTTAGAGTTGCAATTTAACACTGCTGGGGAAGGCCTGGAAGCAGCCTTTTCCAGACTCCAGCAACAGCCAGGCCTCCCTGACTGCAACCTCAGCCCCGCAGCCCTCGGCAGGGCTTGAATGCCTCAAAGCCCAACCCCAGCCCTCAGCCTAAACTCCGCCCGCCCCTCAAAAACACAGAGGCGGGACAGCCCAAAGGCGATGGCACCTTCCTCCGCTCCTTGCAGGAGAGCTTCCACTCTGCAAAGCCAATCTTCTTCCCTCCTTCTCATCCCCAGCCCTGCCCACCGATAAAGAAGGAATTCACCAGTGTCCAGTAGTTGTACCACAGTCGGCAAGAAAAATGGTTGAATTGCGTGGGAAAATTAGCAATGATCCCAAAGAAAGTGAAATGGAGCATGTTTGGGGAACTTTGCTATTGCAGGGGGAATTAAATCAATCTTTTGGAGAAGGAAGCACATGGTGAAAAGCCCTGGTCTTTTGTCCGGCGAACAACCTATGGTGTGAAAAGTTTGGACCCCTTGGAGAGGGGAGCATAGGTGAGAACCCCCAAGCAATGCATGAGGAACGGCTGGTGCCCCATCCACCTCCTTCTGTGTTATTGTCATTTATTTCAAAATGTAAGGATCAAGGCTGAGAAAAGAAAATCTTGGCACCACCTCCACCAAGTGAGTTGGGAGAGGGTGGTGAATTCAAATACCCAAGAGGCTCTCTGGAAAGAAAATGGGGAATAAATGGAGACTCAGTTTCCGTGTATTCTTAATGAACCTTTGCAAACCGCTCCTTGTGTTCCTCCTTCTGGCAGCCGTGGGCATTGAGCCTTGTCTGCCACCAGAGGCTGGAGGCTGAAATGCTGCCGCTAGAGAATCTGCGACCCTTAGGAGAAAAAGCTGTTACTGTGGTGCAAGTTTGTTGTTTTGGTGTCACTAATAACCCTGAATGTTCAAGGAAATCCTCACCAGTTAGGAGACTGGGTGTATGTCCAGATCTGGAATCGAGAGCCACTTAAGCAGAGGTGGAAAGGACTTTTGATCCCATGGCCATGAGATTTACAGCTAAATTACACATAATTTACCTAAATTATGTGATTCAAGGTTGCTCTGGACACACGGAATTGTATTGGACAGTACAGGAAATGTGACTCCGCTGCAGATAAAGCTGCAATGCAACGTTTTCAAAGTGAAAACCATTAAATGGTTTCTCCTTCTGCTCATTTCCAGAGCAATGTCCCTAGCATGGCAGCATGGCTGTTTGTTCTTGAATTAGTCAACCATGCTAGCAGGACCTTATACCTAATGACTACAATAGCAAGTACGACTTTGAGTGCCAGAGGGTGGAAGAGACCAAGAAAGCAAAGGGAGCCATGTCCTTTTCCCTAAGGACCTCTCTAATGTCACACAGAGACAACAAATACTACCTGAGCCTGGGAAAAGAAATTTTGCTTTCTGCACTTCAGTCCAAATTTGCAAACCAGAACGCAACAGAATGTGTAGATCCAACAAAACCCCTATGTTATCTAAAACTGAAATGCTCAGAAGGCTGGTTGGCTACTCTAACTTGAGTTCGCCTACATGGTGTTAGGCATCCTCATCTGTATTCTTACAGTACTGGTAAATTTAAATAAGATAACTCTTGCCAAGCAAAGTTTTTATAGATTGTTCCTTTCTTGATGTCTTGTAAATTTCTTTTTACAGACTTTTAATGTTGGTTTGATTAAAGCATCCCCAGACTCTCTGTGGCAGAGAACACAAAAGAATACCAAGTGGATAGTTCCTCTGTATGAAGTAGGTCCAAGTGGGACTGAGTTTTCTTCTTTGAGAGGTGTTTCATGGAAAGATGAAGTGGTGACAGGTCTGAAGAACTGCCGTTCTTCACGGAACGGAGTGTTTAGGTGTTTTCATCTTGCTAAGTTTTAAGACATTGATGTTCATATGTTTTATAGAAGAAGTCTGTTGCAAGAAATCTTGCGAAATTTTTGTATTTTCTCTCAGGTTGCCACAGTGGGTGGGGAAGATGACTCCCTCAACTTATCTAAGGAAACTTTTAGGAAAATTTTTAAACTTCTTGCCATCTCCTGAGAGCAAAGTTCAAGTTTCTCTAGCAAGGCAAGTATGTGTATTCATGGTAGGTGATGTGCAGAGCACAATTGTGCTGAAAAAGGCACGTGGAACTGTTGGTGGCCCCTGGAAGCAGGGAGAAAAGGGGCTGACAGAGCAGCAGAGGTGGCAGCTGGAAAGCTCTCTCCAGCTGTAGACAAAGAAGGCAGAAATGGTTAAACTGACAAAAGACAAGAAAGATTTTGGGTTGGAGAACCACGGAAGGGTTAGGTAAAGTCAGGAAAGGTATTTGGTCTGAAGCCAGTACCTTGACTGAAATTAGACCCTAATCATGTGTGTGTATGTCACATCCGACCTAACAGTAGCAGCACCTTCCCCTGGTGCCCTTCACCAAACACAAGAGTCCAAAGAAAAGGCTTCATGGGCCATCAGCCTGGAGGAGACCTTCTGGAGGGGCCGGGCACAGGTCTCCTGTGGGAGCAACAGAGTCGCTCCTCCAGCTGTATGGAGGGTGCCAAGCCTCCCGGTACAAATCAATAAAATAACTGGGTTGAGTGGCTTCAGATGGTAACCTACATTGGTTACCATCTATGAAACATGAATTACAACCAAAATGGGGGACTGGTAGTACAAGAGGAAAGTGGGGGCAAGGTTGAGGGCTGTCAGAAAATGGGCTAAGATAGAATCCAGGGCAGCATGGCCAGTGCGACCCTGGCAAGGGGACAGAAAAGGAGGGGAGATGGCAGATGGCTGGTGGCTCGCCTATGCTCTTGAGCAGGTTCCATCTCCCATCCTGTCTTTCTCAAGGATAGTGGGTCCAGGAAAGTGGGGGTGGAACACAAAAACTGGGAAAGGAAGTCTGTTAAAATTTGCGCAACTGAAATTTAAATTTCAATGGTATGCAAATATACCGTCAGTTACCACCAAACATCTCAAAGCGAATGATTTTCAATACTCACTGTATCGAACATATATTGAAAGGAAAAACGGTAGTCCATCTGAGAGGATAAAGTCCAAGGGACAATCTTCTAGGCCATAGCCCCAGGAAGTCCCTTAGCAGGCCCACAGGCCTCCCAGTGGCTCACACAGATCCAAACTGCACAAGTTTTCACTCCCTCATGTTGGCCTCAGTTCCTGCGGCAGAACTTGCCTTCCCGCTGGACACTCACCTGTGCCCAAGCCTGTGCAGAAGCTCGGCTCCCTCCCCCTCTGCCCACAGCCACAGCAGCATCCCCAGCAGTGACACCACTGCTCTGCTCCATTTTGCCCTACTCTGCTCCTCTAGTCACAGCTGCAAGCCTGTATCTCCACACGAGGTTGTGGCCTGGAGGCAATGAGGGAAGAAGACCTTTGCACGCTTCCAAACCGTGCCACAAAACCATCCATGGGTCTTCCCACATAGAAGAAAGACCTGACTTTTCAGAAGCAAATTTAGAGCTTATTCACCGGGTGAGAAGAAAGAGAAGCTTCCAGCACAGGGAAGGTTTTATTTATTAGAGAATTTATTTTGAATATCACTCTAAAAAAACTACAAACTGTGAGCTATAAACTAGTAACTTCAAACCATTAGCTATAAACAACAAACTTCAAACTACAATCTATAACTACAAACTACAAACTCCTAAAAACAGCAGTGGCCTCTTCCAGGGCTAGTATCTTCTTTCAGCCATAATCTGCTGCGTTGCCATGATCAGAGGCGTCAGGTCGGAGGTCGGCTTGGCTGATGTTACAAATGGATGCTGCCCAAAGAGAAAAAGAAGACATGAACTTCTGCTTTCCTCTCAGGCTGAAACAGGCTTTCTCTGGCGACCAGAAAGATAGAGAAAGCAGAAAGGAGGGCATTCTGGGCACCTCTCTCTCCACATTCAGGACCTTGCTAGATGAGGCAACCATGGCTCCCAATCCCACAAATCCATTAATCCAGCTGCCTTCAGCCTAAGGAGATTTGCTCTAGGTGACCTTGAAAGGCTCCTTCCAAGGCCTCCCAGGCCAGGATTCTCCTTTGTTCTCCCTTGAAAAGCCCCCAGACTGGAGATTCTTAGGAGCAGGGCCCATCAGACGCCTTGGACTTGAGCAGATGAGGAGCCCCTGGCAGCAGTCAGCTGGCGCAGCCTGCAGCCGCTTTGCCCTTTACCTGCAGAAGTTCCTGGGCAGACCAGCGCCTGTCCTCGTCCCTCTCCAGGCAGCAGTGCAGAAAGTCTCGCAACCACGCGGACTGTTGCCTGGGCTTCTGCAGCTTTGGCCTGGCCCCGCTGCTGATCAGCTGCTGAACCTAGAGGAGAAGGAAATGCCACACTCTACCTGTCTCTTTCCCACCCCAAACTGCTCACACAGACCCCACTGGATGGGCTCCATTCTCCAGTGGCACTTTACTCCCTGACAGGCTGGGTGATAACTTTGCTGCCCCTACTGAAAGAACCCAAAGCCAGAGCCAGCCCTAGCCAGTCCAATATGCAAAGGCTCTTGCCTTCAGCCCTGATTTCACTGGCTGATGGAATTAGGAGCAACTGCATCAGCAAAAGCACACTTGGCTTCTCTGAGCACTGACACCAGCTCCACAGGCCACTTGGAAGATGGACTTCCGTCTCACTCTACTCTTTCCAAGGATTATTCCATAAAATGCAGCTCAGCACTGCTCACTGCTGCCTTAGGCAAAGCTTGCGTCAAGGAAAAGGCATCACGATTTTTTGTGCTGTTTCTGCACTGAAATGGCAAGGGGATGATCTGGACAAGGAGCACGAGAGAATATGCAGCCTGGAACCTCTCCTTTTCCGGTGTTAGCAAGCTTCCCAGGCAGAAGAATGGGAGCAGATTTGGTTCCAGTGACAGCAGTATCTGAGAGCAGTTGCAGCGCACCGTGCGGGAGGTTTTCATCCGGTAAGGAGGCGCTCCTTCCACCATCTCGATCCCCACAATGCCAAAGGACCAGATGTCCACTTTGGGGCCATAGAGCTTCCTGGTGAAGATTTCGGGCGCCATCCAGTAAGTGGTCCCAACAGCTGATCTCCGTCTGCTCTGTTCAGCTGTGAGCTGAGCAGCAAGGCCAAAATCAGCTGAGGAGAAAAAACAAGCCAGCGTGAATGAGGAAAGCAAACCAAAGAACTCCTCAGAGTAGCAATGTCCAAGTAGGCAGCGTGGAACCCAGCTGCCATAAAGGGGCCATGCTGCCATTCCTCAGGCCTGCAGCCGAGGAAATCCGGAACTGGCCACTTAGCAAAAGCCCCCAGTTTCAGGCAGTGGCTTTTAGTGCCCTGAAGCTATTAGACTGTAAGTGCCTTGCTTGGGAAGGGACACACACACACAACCCAAAGCCACTCCTGAGCCCTTGTTCCCAGCAACACCTCCCTGCCCCTTGTGGCTGTGCTCTGCGCTTGCAGCAGGGCAGCCTGCACTGCCACAGGCACCACTGCAGGGAACCGGCAGCCACCCAAAGGCAGCCCCACACCGCAACCTGCCACGGCTGAGCCTGGCCAACAGCACCCACCCAACTTGACAGATCCGTCCAGACCCAGGAGAATGTTGTGGCTTTTGACGTCTCGGTGGATGACTTGCTTGGAGTGAAGGAAATCCAGGCCTTGCAGGCACTGCGAGAGGAAAAAGAAACACCAGCCTAAGTGGATTTCATGCCACAAGAAGGGACGTGGCACATCTGCAACACTGCAACATTCCTGGGGGATGCTGAGCCATGGCAGGACAGGCTGCTGGCAAGGGCAAGAGCTTGCTGCTCCAACACGAGCACAGCAGGGCCTCTCTAAGTGAGGGTGTGTTTGCTTCTGGAAGAGAAAGGGCAATTGTTCCTCCAGCCAGTGCCCTGCAAACACAAACTGAAGGAGCACTGCTGCAGTGGCTGTGTGCTCTCTCCAGCCAGACAACAGGGGATGCTTTTGCAAACACCACTTTGGGTGTAAGGCTCTCCCTTTGAGGCTGAGCTCTCTGAGAGTCCGCTGAGGATCTCTTTGTCTTTGCCACTTGTTCGACATTGCACCACCAGCACCTCTGCCCTTCTGGGGAAGGAATGCAGCACACACAGGCTCCAGGCAAGTGTTTAGAGAGGCAAATGCAAAGACACTAGAAGAAGGGCAGGGACACTGGCAGGAACTTCAGATGCTCTTGCTACTGCCAGTCATAAGAGAAAGGCAGAAAGGAGGCTCAGAAGATGAAATCTTTCTTCTCCTTATCACCCATGTGGAAGGACCATCCTGACCAAGGCATGGGAAGCACAAACGCCATCCCTTACCTCCCGAGAGACAGCTGCTATCTCTCCTTCTGCCATACGAGTCTCCCTGATGACATCGTGTAAGGAACCTCCATCCATGTATTCCATCACGAGCCAGAGTTCCTCGTCCAGCAGGTAGCTGAAAGGAGGAAACAACAGCCTGGAGATGAATGCGTGCACTTACACCACCGGATTGATTCTGGTTTCTGTGTCTCTCTCCGAGGAAGACAGGAGGAAGTGAGGAATCATTCACTGCGCTCTACAGACCTTGGAATCTAGACGGTCTAAAAGACTGCTTGGTATCCACACCAAGGCAACAGGCCAAAGGAAACACAATCTTTGTCAGCACTTCAGATCCATGGGGAAACAATCAAAGCCCAAACCCAACAAAACAATGTGGAGAGAGGACAGGAACTTTGAGGCTGCTGGCTCAGTAAGATGGGCCCAAGTCCAGTCTTTCAAAGTGCCCTTCAAACTCAGCATGCCAGGAAAAATTAATGCAGCTCCAATGCAATCTCCTCCCAAGATGCTGTAGATCAGCCCAGAAACAGGAAATAACAGCTCCATCCTCTGCCAGCAACCAAAGGAGTGGTGGAACCTCTGGCTTGCAGGATGTGAATGACCTTTCCTGGCAGAACTGCAGAACCACTCACCTGTCTAGATAGTTCACAAGGTTGGCGTGCTTATTGCCACGCATGACCTGGATTTCATTCAGGCACAGTTCACTGCCGCTCTCTTGCCCGAGACTAATTTTCTTTATGGCCACCTAAAACCACATAGAAAACCATGAAGCAAAGAAGTCTGTGGCACAGGACCACAAGGGCAACATGGAGACAGTGATTATGGGATGATAGTGCTGGGCTGGGCCCAGCTGCCTTGTGACTGGACATCAGACCGCATGCTTGGGCACCTCCCAGGACACAGAGCCACATTCCCTTTGCCTGGTAAACCTGGGAGAAACACCGTCTAAGCTCTCCACCTCAAAGCTCTAACAACACTCACTGTGCCCAGGGCCAGTCTTCCCCCAGGTCTTCCCCCGGGTCTCATTGCCACTTTCATTCACACACTCCTTGCAAGCAGGAAGCCATTTGGTGCCAGCAAAAATGCAGCAAAACTGCTGCGAAGCCTTTGGCACTTCTAGGGGGCTTGATCATTACTCCAGCAACCACTGGCATGCTCCCTTGCACAACCACAAAGCAAACTCTTACAGACATGGCAGATGAGATGCTGCCTAAAAACATCCTGAGAGCTATTCCCCCTAGGAAATACAAACCTACATTCTTAGCACAAAATATGCCGTCATGATGAAAACATCATTAAGGACACCTGCACAAAACACAATCCTAGCACTGCCTCACTTCAGGAATTTTCATTTCACTCCACTAAAATCCTTTCCTTCACACTACTGACCTTTGCAATTACTGCCCGACTGTAAAAAGAAATAATCCATGCCTTGATCTTCTAGGGATGTACACCAGGCTGCGAACAGGGCTTAGGCCCTTGAGAGACTCCTTGCAGACCTCTCTCTCTAAGCACAGTTCCCAGGGCAGCACTGCAGGTGGCTACAGAACTACCAGCACGATTCCCATGTGTTAGCTAACAGCCAGAAATGAGAATTCAGGAACGCTGCAGCCCCAAAGAGCAGTGCCATGCTCTGAGACACCACCTGGGCACTAAGAGCCAGCCAGCGTGTCTCCTGTGACAGACAGCGCCTGGCCTCCTTGCATTCCCCGGGGCAGCTGAGAAGGACAAAATCTGTCCCCACTGTATTTGGCAGGCAGACACTGCTCTGCACTTCACTGGCCTTTGCAGCAAAGCTCTGCTGGCCACCCAAAGCTCAGCCACAGCTCACAGCACAGGCGAGGGCACTCGACAGCTGCGGAAGCTGCGGCGCAGCGTGACACTTACCTCTTCTCCTGTGGCAGCCTCCACTGCCATGCACACCGTGCCGAAACCCCTAGAAACAAAAAGGCAGCGGAGAAAGAAGAAGTCCTTTAGTCCCTGCAAGTGCAGTCCAATGGGAAAAAAGTCCTGGGGCAAACACTAAATGGAACACGACAGCTTCTCATCTGGGTCTTTTCCCCCTTTTTCTCTTTCTCTATCTGTGCATGTGTGAGATATTTCCAGGAACTTGCCGGTTGGCCCTCTCACACCTCTCCATGGAGTCCCTGCCAAACTCAAGCACCAGCACTCAGGCCTTCTGAGAAGCCTGAAGCCATGCAACAGCCATTGGAGGAAAGCCTCTAGACACAGATCCCTTTATCCCTTTTTCAGCTTGCAAGGAAATGAGTGCCCAGCCACAGCTGCAGCCACAGCCAGAGCAGGGAAAGGCTTCCATCGCTGCACGCACAAATGGAGAAGTCCTCAAAACACAGGACCCCTCAACTGCTGTGTTCTGAGTCCTGAGTCTGTGGCAGCTGCTTCTCTTTGGTGCACCAGACACAGGGAGGACTCTACTTTTCTGAGGACTTCTTGTACGTTTGGCTTCTCACAGAGAAAATGTTGCAAATCAGCCCCATTTCCAGTCAGCAGGGCCTAAACCCCACAGGATCCACCAAGGGGTCTGCCATCAGGCAGATGATGCCTTTTCCTCGAGAGGGCATTGGCACCGGGCATTGCTCTGAAGCTTTGTCTTTTGCCACCTCAGCTAGAAAAGAGAGCTGCTTCTTCCATTTTTGCTCTTGGCTTCTGGACTAGGTGGTGGTCATCCTGACCACTGAACCTTGTTTTCAGCAAAATACTGGAAAGAAATGTTACCCGGAGCTGTTCCCTGACAGCTGTCAGCTGCTAACTTGACCTTGGAGGACAGGAAGTTTCTCCTCCTTTCATTCCCACACATTCTGTATTCTTCTGAGACAGGCAAAAATGGTTTCTCCTACAAAAAGCGGCAAACAGGCGCAACACTTTTGAGGGACAGGAGCTCTGCCAGGTGCTGCTCTTTGCCGCAGAAAAGACATTGCCAGCATCCAGGTGTCTTTGCCGTGCCTTCGCACCACAGCTATAAATGCTGACCCGTACTGAGAGATCATCAGGCATCATCTTAACGCAGTGTCTGAACAGCTTTGGAGCTTGCTTGAAATCGCTCTGGGGAGATGTGACACCAGCAAAATGCACGGGCCCTCCTTTAGAAGAAGGAACTATGGCTGCACTCACCCTTTGCCAATAGTTTCCAGTTCTGTGTATTCAGCCTCAGGATCTCCCTGGCTCACCAGCATCTCTGTGAAAATCCCAAGGAAAGATGCTCACTTCAAAAGACATGCCACTCTGCAGCAGATCAGAAAGGCAGCCCCACGCTCCAGGACACTGGGCCCTTTCAACTCAGGCAGTCGGGAAACAACAACACCACCGCACCAGCACCACCTCCAAAACAACTGCAGCCAGACAAGCAGCCCTGCAGCACAGATGGTCTGCACAAAACTAAAAGTCCAAACTAACATCTAAGCACATGCAGAAAGAGGCAGAGGAGACGGGGATCAGAAAACTGTAAGCAAGAGAGGTGATTGCTGTCTAGAAATTTAAAGGGCAGCAGGAAATACAAAACCTTTCTGTTCTTGGCAATGAACATGCTGTGACATTCAACAAACGATTTAATCTTTGCAAACATCAAAGGCATCCTGTCTTCTGGAATCAATTGTTATCAACAGCTGCCCTTTCCAGAACAGGAAGAATAGTGCAAAGTACTTCCAGCAGTAGCACAGTCTCCAGCTTTAAGCAGGGCTTTGCCTAAACAATGGCCTGCTGCCTTTCAGGAGCAGCAGCTCATGTTCCAGCCTACTGTTTTGGGCCTTAGGAATGAGGTTGCTCAGCCTTTAGGACAGGCTGAGTTCTGAAGATGACCTTGGCCATGCCCCACAGGAGCTCCTTGAGGCCTCCTCATTTGCTGGGTGACGGCCTCCTGCTCAGCCAGAAACAATCTCTGGTTTGCCTTTTGCCTCCAGGGAAGCTCAAGCAAAGCCAAACCAGGCTGAGCTTCTCTCAGAGGCAGCAGCAACAGCTCGGTGACCCCTCACCACCTCAAAGCACAACAGCAGGTCCTGCGTGGAGGCCTCAGGACGCGGCACTCAGCTGAGGAGCAACAGGAGGCGGGACAGCTCATGCCCACACACGCACACACAAGGCACTGCTCCAGCACACAAGGATCACAAAGGACGTACTCAGCATGGCCAGGCACCTGTCCTCTGTCCCCTCTCCCAGCTGCTCTCTGCTGCCAGAAGAGCTGGTCGTGCTCCAGATGCACGAGCTGCTCATCCTCGACTTGCCAGCCAGGGGACTGGAGGCTTCTTCAGAGCCCTCTGCTGCAGCTCGTGCAGGTGCCAGGACAGAGGAGGTGGAGCTCTGGGACAAGAAATGAAGGAGGGTCACAAATGTGCCTGGCAGAGATGCCCCTCCCATCCCATTCCAAATGCAAGGCCCTAGGAAGATGCTGCTGGCCACATCCAGGGCTCTTCACCTCTCAGCTTTTGCAGCCTGCTTCTCCAGCTCAAGGCCCAAGATCCAAAGGCTGCTTTTACAGGAGGGACAAAATGACACCACAGACACTGCTAACCAAAGCAGGCACTTACTGATGTTGTTTGCTCTGGCCCTGGGCTGACAGCAGGGGCAGCTTCATTGGCACCTTCCTCCTCGTCAGCCTCGTCCTCAGCTACAGAGGCAGCTGGAGCAGGTGCTGACGCTGCCCTTCTGCTCTGTGGACACACAGCAGCATGAGGAACAGGAAAGAACCTGTCAATCAGAACCTTACCTATATTCACCTACAGACCCTGCTGCACCTCAGCTCTTCCTTTAGCTACTGACAGCTGCTCTCTGCAGAGGGCCAGCTCCCTCCTGGCAACAGTGTCTCCTCATATCCCGCAAGCTTCTGAATTGCACCTTTGCACTGCTCCCTTCACCGGGGACAGGAAGCCTGCACAGCCACTGGGCACCAAGGGCTTCACTTGTACCCCAGGAGCATCCAAAGACATCCTAATGCTGCCTCTTGTCTCTTGCTAAGGCAAATTCAAAGCCCCTTTTACAACAGTAGGAAGGGGATGCCTAAACTTCTACCTTCCACACCCCTTTTGCAGGCCTCACTGCCTGGGGGAAGGGCTGGAAAGATTCCAGCCCTCAGCATCTTCAGCCAGGCATGGGAGGTGCTGTCGGATCAGAAACTTGCAGCTATGCTTTGCTCCAGCCACAGGTCTACCCACAGCTGCCACTTACTGATGCTGGATGCTCAGGCCCTGCAGTGGCAGCAGGTGCAGTTTGCGGGGCATCTTCCGCCCCTTCGGCCTCTTCTCCAGGAAGACACGCAGCTACAGGAGGCTCCAAGGTTGGTTTTGGGCTCTGCAGACAGACAGCAGCATGAGGGACACGTCACCTTCTTTTTATGCAGCTCTAGACCCAGATGCACTAAGGAGAAATCATCTGCAGGGAAATGGGATTCTGAGTTGCTCAAACTCAAGTAAAATGGGCCAATGAGATGGGACTGCACTCTCTTGTACAGGAGAAATTCCATCATGGCCTAAAGCACTCAGCAGCCCCACTTCAGCTGCTTCAAAGCTCTGGAAAGGAACTGGACAGAACAGCCCGCGATCCCCCTGCTGCTTCTGAGGCTGCAAAGAGCCTGGACTGTACTTTCATTCATCCAGCCAGGCTGGCCCTGGACTGCAACAGACCCAGCTCACAGCGTGCTCCACAATTGTCAAATGTTACCAACACCAGAGGCTCCTTTGCCACTCACCCAAAGAGTGGATTCTCTCCAGACATGGGTGATGTGACCTGCAACACACAAGGGAAAAAGAACCAGGTGCTGTAAGAAAACTGCCTGTGCTGGGCAAGCCCACCAAAAAGTCAACCCAAAGACAGAGCATTGTGCTTTCACTACATCACTCCAGCAGCAACCCTTGTGGCACACAGCAAGCAAGACAGCAGCACAAAATACTGCCTGGTGTCTACCGTTTGTCCTCTCTGGCCGCTCAACCCATAGAAACCTGAGATTGAGAAAGTCCCAGGGGTTCAGTCATTGCTTCTGCCCCAGCCCACCCAGCAGCACCTACTGTACTTCAGTTTTCTCAAGTCATTGCTTGCAGCAATTGCCATCAGCTTACTGAAAACCTTTCCCCAGAGAGGCTACAGGTCCCCTTAGCCATGCTGGCAGTTCTATCGTGACACTGCACAGGAACAGCTCCTGTGTTCAGGAGCATACAAGAACTCCTCTGAAATGTCTATCTCTGAGGCCTTTTCCAAGTGCATTCTGTGATTTCATCACAGAACGAATGGCTCTGTAAGTGCACAGGAAGTGTCAAGTTCTACAGGCACATGCTGGGATGAGGGAATGCACACAGGAAGACTTGAACTGAGGCACTTTCCCTCAGTCCTGGAGAGCAGTGCACAGCATTTACAAGGACTCCTGCCAAGCTCTCCCAGTCTTCCCATCTTGGAACTTGTCTTGCTTGAGCCAGCAAACTGAGGAGACTCCAGACTCCATTGCCACAGGCTATAGCACGGCAGGAGCGGAACCCCTGCAGGCTACATTACAAATGCTGCCCACGCCCCACTGGCTAGAGACACCCCCTTCTCAGCTGCAGCTGTGGGCAGTGGCTTTACCCAGCTAAAGGCCTCTTTGTGGCATTTGGGTTTCCATATGCTGCACTGAACAAAGACGTCTACTTACGTGCCAGGTGGGTGAAAAAGTACCCAGAATAAGCCACGGAAAAAGCCGTGACAGCTGCAGCACACACTCCCTCCATGGCTCAAGCAGCGCTGCTCAAGTCTGTGCCAGACAACGCCTGTTGGAGAAAATGAAAAAATTCCGAGTCCTGCTGGCAGAGACCTCGTCGATGCGCAGGTTCTGCCTGCAGTGAGCGTGCCACAGAGCTGCTCTGCACACTGAGCCCTTCCGGGCCTCGGCACAGCAACTTTGCCTGACAACGCTGCGATGCAGCCGCTGACATCACAGGAGCAGTGCCCTAGGCTGCTTTGTGAGCTCATGCACAGAACCAGACCTTCTCTACAGCTAATGCCAACAAAAGCCTGCAAAGTTCTCCTCTGCTACAAGACAACACAAAAAGTCCTCCTGGTCCATAACCTCTTGCTCAAGGCATCAAAGAGTAAAAGCACACTAAGCCCCTGTAGCCCACGCTGAGAAGCTGAGCACTGAGAAGGGACCAGGATGTGAGGAACCACTTTAGTGCTCTCTGGCCACTATTGCTTCTGAGCAAAATCCAGAAGGCTGCTTCCAGCTGGACCTTCCTTAGTTCTAGAAAGCAGCAAACAAGGACAAGCACTACTTCAATTACATTTAGAGCTTTCCTCTATGTAGAGTGTAAAGCTCGGTTTGAATAATGAAGGAGACTTCAATTTGAGGCCATGGGAAAACCTTTTTTTGTTAGGGTGAGCCAGAGCTCCCACCAATGGTCCTCTTGTTCAATTATTCAAATTATTACGAGAAAGTTCTGGTTTCTCTGCATGACCTCTGGGTAATTTTTGCTGCATTAATTGTAATATTCCAAATCACTCTTTCCTGTTGGATCCATTCTTCAAACCCCACAGGGACCCCTTCCTTTTTGGGAATGTATAATTATCCCTACAGACTCTGGACTCCGGCTTTATCTGCTTCATTAGTTGTACCGTGCATGCTGATTAGTTTGTTGTTTTGCTATTTCATGAAAGTTTCTTTTCTAAACAACTGGATCAAGCAGTCTTACTCATTAAAGTCGCCAGAGCCAGTTCCCAGGGAAGCCACTGGCCAACTATCCAGTCTAGGACCAGAGGGCTTCCCCTCTTGTTATGAATATGAACGAGGCCAAACTTTCTCTGGAGAAAGAGGTTCTCGTTTATTAAAATAGCTGCAAGGAATGGGGTACCTAGGATAAGCCCGAGCATCCACACAGCCAGCCAAAACCAGAACAGTGTGCTATCCCCAAGTGCACTGGGTTCTTCCCAGAAAACAAGTTTCCCAAAAGAAAAACCCCAACCCAACCAAAATTCCCTGATTTATAGTCGCCTTCAAGTCCAGGATTGGTCCATTTTGGATCTGCATGGTCACTGGTCCTTTTCTAGGCTTCCCATTGCTCTTTAATGGCATTCATTCTGGACCAATTGTTTCTGTAGGGCTTCAAATTATTAGTCACATCTTCTATCCAATCCCTCTTTGACCTTGCCTTGCCCCGCCAGACTGCCCTTCCACCAAACCCTGGACGTTTCTCCTAGAACATTCTAATAACCACCCCCCGCCCCCCTCTTAACATAATCCAATTAATATAATATAATTAATACAATATAATTGAACTATACACTAATTTAACATAACTTAACTTTTACTTACAACATCTCCCCCCTCTAAAACTTTATCGGGCTTTAGCCTGCATCAACCTCTTCACAGTCTCTTGACACTTATTTAATTAGTTTTTTCACCAGTCCTTTAATCAGTGCTTAACATGTTCCTCTTCAATCGTGTATAGTGGTCTCAAAGTCTGGTAAATCTGGTTCATAAACTCCATATCTTCTCCTTTAATCAGTTTCCTTTCTGAACAGATCCATTTTTCTTTCATAGGGTATTCCCCCAATAATTTCTGTTTAAAAGTTCCCTATATTTTCCAGTAGCCAATACACTTTGCCCTCCTCTATACAGGTTGGTAACGGTAAAGGTGGATACAATTGGGGCTTGGATTCGACTGTTCTGAGGACAGCAGTGCGAGACTCTCCTGCATACAGAGGATGATAGCATTTTTCACACTCTTGTATCTCCCCTTTATTGATGCTGATAGGTAAGAGGATCAAGAGAACTAGGCATCTGTTACAGGCTACTCTCTCATTCACTGATCCCGTCCGCAGAGGATTAGTGAATCTTTTTGGCAAGAGCATATCCTGATCTGGTCTTGCCCCCGCTGTCTTCTCTTTCCTTACTACTGTGATGTTCTTACTGGTTACTGTTGCAGGATCTACTTCCCCTTTTGTATCAACCTGTTCTTTCTTTTAGGGCATGGGATAATGCTCTATCCCTTCTCAGATCACAGGATCTGTAACAGGGAATACCAGAGATTAAAACATGTTCTTGATAATTCATATAATCTCATTCCCATATATAAGTACCATTTCTTTAAGTTAAAAGAATGTTAAAAACTTTTCAATTCAATATCTTTTAATAAATCAAACAGAGTTCTTATTATAACTTCTAGCTTATGTGGTTCTTATGGTGTTCCTGATGTCTTCTTTAATATATGTGTAGTGGGAGATCATCCCTCAGGAGCAGCAAAACCGGCCCTTTTACTCTGGTGACATGTGTCTATCCTCCTTCTTGCATCCTTGTGGCTGATTCTGTGATGAGTAAAACTTGAAAAGCACCTTCCCATTTTGGAGTTAGTGGTTGTTCTTTCCACGTCTTTATTAACACCCAGTCACCAGGCTGGAATTTGTGGATTTTAAATTCAATAGGAGTAGTTTGAGGAAGGTATCCCTTGTTCCTTAACTCCTCTAAAGTGGAGGTTATAGTCTTTATATATTCTCACACCTAATTCTCCTTCTTCATACGATCTTGTATTACCTGCAGTAGTTAGGAAAGGTAAGCCAAACATCATCTCCTATGGAGAAATCCCTATATCTGCCCTTGGGTTAGTCCTTATTCTCAAAAATGCCAGAGAGAGACATCTAAACCAATTCGTTTTTGTTTCTTCTGGTAATTTTGTGGGAGTTATCCTAAGAGTCTGGTTCATTTTCTCTACTCTTCCGGAACTTTGAGGTCTCCATGGGGTATGAAATCTCCAGATGATATTTAAGGCCTCCGTTATTTGTTGTAATATTTTGGCAGTTGTAATATTTTGGCAGGACCTCTATCAGAGTCAAAAGTATTAATCATTCCATATTGGGGTACAATTTGTTCTAAAAAGATTTTACTTACAGTCTCGGCCGTTGTGTTTGTGGTTGGGTATGCCTCCACCCAATGAGCTAGATGATCTATTATCACCAGTCAATACTTCTATCTCTGTACTTGTGGTAATTCTGTAAAGTCTATCTGTACACATTGAAATGGCCTTTTGGCTAATTCTCTACCTCCTTGAGGTAATTTTCTCATTACTTTGCTATTTATCTTCTGACAGACCATGCACTCTCCAGTTATGATCTTGGCAATTTCCCACACCCCGATAAGTTCTCATAAAGTGATCGTGTACAGCTTGAGTGCCCCAATGGGTTGGGGCATGTAGGTCCCCTAATATCTTTCTGGTTAATGCCTTGTTTAAGACTTGTCTACCGTCTGGCATGCTCCATTCTCTTTTTCTGTTTTGGACTGCACCATGTTTTAGTAATTCCTCTTGTCCTTTTTCATTAAATTTTCTTGATCTTCCTCATTCCCATCTCCTACTCCATTTAACCTGAAGATCTTTTCCGAATCCTCTAGAGCGGCCTTTTTTGCAGTTACGTCAGCCAAGTTGTTCCCTTTTATTTCTCTAGTGTGGCCTTTTTGATGTCCCTTTATATGTACCACTGCAATTTCTTTTGGTCCTTCCAAGGCTTCTAACACTGCCTTTATGAGGCCTTCATGAATTAGGGTTTTCCCTTTGAGTGGACAAATCCTCTCTCTGCCCAGATCTTCCCAAAAGTAGGTACTACCCCATAGGCACATTTAGAGTCAGTGAATATGGTACCACTCCTTTGACCAAGCCATTTTAGCCCTTTTAATCATGCATATAGTTCACAGCATTGTGCAGACCGACTACTGGGGAGCTTTCCTTTTCCTATGACTGTCATCGTATGTCCATTTACAAGAGCATACCCTGATACTCGCTTGTCATCTTCTACCCGTGATGAACCATCTATAAACAGTATGTCTCCTTCAGGTAAAGGTAGTTCTAATAAATCTTCTCTAACTTTTACCTGCAAATCTATGATTTCAAGGCAGTAATTTTCTCACAACTGGTTTTGGTTTTGGTGCTGGTGATGATAGTATTCCTTTCATTCGGTCAGCAGCTAATCTCGTATATCCTTTCCCAATTATATGGCCTAGATCCTTTACTTCTGGTTCCACAAATTGTAACTTTCTTTTAGATACTCTTAACCCCTTTTCCCCTAGGACGTTCAGTAAATTAACAGTTGTTGTTTGTACCTCTTCTTTCTGTAGTGGGAGATCATCCCTCAGGAGCAGATAACGCCCCAGAAATTAACAGATCATCTACATACTGTAGGATTTGAGATCCTTTTTCAGGTATACACTCTTTCATTAGTTCTTCCTGGGTTTGACCCAATAGCTTTGGTGACTCTGTGAATCCCTGAGGCAATCTTGTCCATTTTAATTGTTGTTTTCTCCCGGTTTCCTCCTCTTCCCATTCAAACGCGAACCATTTTCTACTTTCTTTCTCAAGCGGTCAGGACCAAAATGCATCTTTTACATCTATAACACTAAACCATTCATGTCTCCATGGTACTTTGCTCAAAAAATTATAGGCGTTGGCTGGATACTACTGGATATCGAGGAACAGTTTGCCTATTTACTTCTTGTAAATCTTGGACTAATCTGTAGGTGCCATCAGGTTTCTTTATGGGTCATATTGGGGTGTTATGTGGAGACATGCATGGTTCTAAAATTTGTCTTTAACTAAGTCTTTAATTACAGGTGTTAATCCCTGTGTTCCATTCTATGGAAATTGGACATTGTTTAACACTTATTGAGGGAATGTCAGGTTTCATTTTGATTTCTATGGCTGGAATTTCCAACAGTCCATGACCCCCTCCTTCTGCCCGCACTCTCGGATCTATCTCTCTCTCATCTTCTACTTTTAAAACCATCATTTTCACTACCATACGTTTTCCTTCAGGGTCTACCCCTATTCTTAAGTGCGCTTGTAAATCCCGGCCTAAGAGGTCAGAGTCTACTTCAGGTATATACAGCAGGTCAGCACAGCCTTCTCTGAAACTTCCTTTTATAGGTACTTCTTCAATAATGGGTACTTCAAAAGGCTTATTCTCAGCACCTTTAACTTTACAGGTTTGGTTACTTAATTTGCATCTCTTGGCAATCTTTGACATACTTGAACAATCTGCTCCAGTATCCACTAAAAACTCCATTTCCTCATTCTGGGGGCCAATTTCTATGTTGACCAGGGGCTCCTTTTGATGTCCAATATCATCCCTCAGAGCATAGAGCCCCTGACACCCCTAGTCCTCTCCTTTCAGCCTTCTGCCTAAGGTGTCTTGTTCCTGAGCAATAGCCTCATCCATCTTTCTTTTGATGCAGAAATTTCTGGTGTGTCCTTTCTTACCACAATAAAAGCATATGATTTCTGCCCAAGGTGGTCTTCTCTTGGGCCAAGGGCACTTACTATCTCTGGCTCACACCTTCTACTTGGCTGATCTTTAAACCCACTTCTTCTTGGACCTATGTACTCCCTTTTTCCATCTCCCAGTGACTCACTAGTCTCAAATCTAGCACTCTCTCTAGCTACTGCTACCATCATTTTTGCTTTTGTCCAGGTCTTCTCCTCATCCCTCTTTAGATGTACTTTTTGCCCCTCTCTCTCATAACGCGTTCGTTCCTTTTTCCTGCCAATCATCTAACTTTTCCAACTTCCACGCAGGCCTTAGCTACCAATTGAATTTTAACTAAAACTTGTCCCACTGGACTATCTGGATCCACACTTGAGTATAACTGAAAGTTTCTTTTCAATCTTTCTAACCAGGCTCTGGGTGATTCATCTCGCTCCTGTTGACTATCAAATGCCAATCTTGCCTTAATCATTCTAGGGACTGCCTCTCTTATCCCTCTTACAATTAATGTCCTATATTGCCTCATGCTCGCTCTTCCCTCTTCCTCGTTAGGATCCCAGTTAGATGGGTTAATAGGCATTTTATCGTCCCCTCCAGGACCCCCCTCTATTTTCTCTTTCCCAAGCTCTCATAGCTGTGGTACGAATCATTTGTATTTCTTCAGAAGAGAAGAATATTTCTAGGATAGATCTTCATTCCTCCCACGTCAAGATGTTAGGCCCTAAGAATTGGCCTAACTGTTGGGAGATGCCTATTGGGACTTCTAAGAAAGTTTTAATTTCTTTCTTAAATTTTCTAACTTCAGAGGCAGTCAGTGGTGTGTTCACAAAGCTAATACTTCCCCTGCTTCCTCCCATAGGCACTTCCCTTAGAGGAAAGAACTTTGCAATTCTCCCACATTCTTCTTGAATTTCCTTGCTTGGAACCTGGTATGATATTGATGGCTTGCTACATGCTCATCTGGTTCAATTCACTTCTTTTCCTCTATATCTTTACAACAACAGGCCCTTTTCACTCCCTGACCTTTTGTTCTCAAACTTTCCTCCTGCTTTTGACTCTCAGTATGTTTGGGTATAGGGGACAAATAAAAAGGAATGGTTTGTGATGTTCCAGGAATAAGAATAGGGGAAGAGGTACTTTGGGTTATGGTTGAAGTATGGAGGGAAAATAAAGAGGGGTATTTTGGAAAGTCTTAGGAGCCAAGATTGGGCTATGGATACTTTGAATGGTACTAGAGACCGCTGTCTGGGTACTTGAGGAACTGGAGGGAATCTGCAAAATGGAAGGAGTACCAGAATGGGCAGGTTCTGGTATATTTAGAAAAGAAGGTGGTACAGAAGAGGGGATGCCGGGAGCAGGACTACTTGAATTAAAAGGTTGAGGTGATTTTAAAACTCCTGTGGGAGTAGATACTAAAATTGCATCCACCTCGTGAGAGGGTACCGAGGGCTACAAGGTTGGAGGCGGGGGAGGAGGAAGGTGGTCTATAGGAAGAGTCGAAGGAGGAGGGAACAGAAGGTTATCTAAGGGATCAGGAGGGGGCGGTGGAGGAAGATGATCTATAGGATCCCACCGCCTTTCCAGTAGCTTAATTTCTTCTTTTTCTTCTTCTCTGGATGCTTTATATACTTTTATTTCCACTTCCTGTTTCTCCCTTACTAACCAACATTTTGCAGAACTAATCTCTTCCTCGCAAGGTTCTACTCAGGTATTGACATATCTATTTAAAGCTGTACACCGCCAACTTTCTTTTGTCCCGTACCAGGGCCAATAAACAGGTCCTTCAGCAATACTCTCTTTGGGCCATATTTCTGTGCAGTACCTTATCATTTTGATTTTATCTAGATCTTTCTTTCCCTCATTAGTATCCCAATATACTAAAAGTTCACCTAAAGGACTACCAGGAGGTATTTTCTTAAAAACTTCCATACCTTTTCTCTTCCTGCTGGCACTTTTTCCAGCACACAGTCCCATCTTTAACAAGCAATTGATACCCAATTGCAGTTTCATTTTTAAATAGTTTTATTAATTTTTATATTTATTTAAATTTTTTTCATTTTTAATTTTTTTATTTCTATTTTTCTTTCTTCCTTTCTTTGATTTATTTCTTTTTTAATTTTTAATAAGGGATAAGTATTAGTTATTAATGAGGAAGAGAAAATGATAATTACTGTGGAAAATATAATAATAACGGTTACTTTTAAAAGTTTGTTATTGTAAGAGACAAGACAAAAATGCCAACTTCAAGAAATGTTTGACGTGCAAAAAAAAGGTATATGGCGGCTTTGGTGGGAAACAAAACAAAAAAACATGGTGACTCAAAGAAATATTTCATGTGGGAAACAAAATAAATAAAGGGTTTTGGAATAAACATGTCAATTCAAATGAACATTTAAAACCTATGAATAGTGAAATGTCAAAATTAAGTCCAAAACCAAAAGTAATATCTATCCTTTTAGCTGGAAAACTAAATGATAATGATGGCTATTTCAAGAAATGAAACAACTTACAACCACTTGTTCAGCCAAATACAAAATGGCCGCTTCTCACCACGCACTTCACCAAATACAAAATGGCTCTAGCGAGCCACTTGCCCAAAGGACAAAATGGCTACTCTGAAACAAACTACCTGCTCAACCAAATACAAAATGGCCGCAGCCAGTTACACACTCAACAGAAAAAAAAATGGTCACGCTCAAACAAACCACCTGCTCACCCGAATACCAAATGAGCAGAGCCAGCCACTTGCTCAACAAAAGACAAAATGGCTACACTGAAACGAACCACCTGCTCAACCAAATGCAAAATGGCCACAGTGGGGTTTTATTACTTGCTCTCCCTGAGTAGCTGTTGGAGGACATTTGGCTGGTCCTCACCTCCAAAGCTCACTCTGCAGGGATCCCGACAGCTGATGTACAAAGGGCTTCCACCGGAGTGGCTCTGCCTCATGAATTGTTCCCTAGCTTAGACAGGTTCTAACATCCCCTTCAGCCCTAGCGGCTGAAAGGGCCCTTCCCCAGCCGGCGGCCCTCCTCCCCCCTGAGGGTCACCGCACCTTTGAAGTTTAGGCCCCTCCGTTACCCATACGACCGCCTGAGGGGATCCTAGCTCAGGGTCCTGAGTCTGTCCCACCTACAACCCGCCAGTGGGATCCTAGCTCGAGGGGTCCCTAACTCCTAAGGTTGGGCACCCTCCCCTTCCCCTGTCTCAGAAAGGGCCACTCTCCTATACGATGGTTACTTTATCTGGCAGTCTCCCTATAGGAGTTTTTCTCCCACCCCTAAGGTCCTAGTTCCTCAGAGACTAGACTCCCCTGGTCTATCTCTGAGGAACAGCCCTCCAGGAGATTTGAGCTAGTGGTCAGAGCTTTGCCCCTCACTCTGGGCACTCCGGCCCACTAACCCTCTCCACTCAGGGACAATGGCCCAAATTCCCCATCGGAGCCTCCACTCACTGCAGGAACGAGAGCCTGAGCAGGTAAGGGCGGCTAGAGGAGGGTACTCCCCTGTCTCCCCTGCTCTAGGGGTCCCTAGGGGTACATGCACTCAACGACTGCAACACTCGCTTCCCCCACACACTCGCTTCGGGAGTCTGCACTTGCAGGCCCCGTCTCAATCACGCACATTCACTTTGCACCCCCTCGCACCTTGAACCCCACTCGCACCGCTCAGAGGCAGTGTGAGCCCCGCTCCCTCTCAGAGGGCTCTCACCTTTTTGGGTTGTTGTGTCCTCTGAATCCTTGGCTATAGGCAGCAATCCCTCCCACAGTCCGACGTAGTCCAATCCCTGGCAACCAAAGAAAAAAGGTGGCTGGACGCGTCTCCCAGGTCTGTTGCTGCCCTGGATGGGTAGCCTAACCCTGGTGAGGCCCCAAAAAGATGTTATGAATTCGAACCAGGCCAGAGTCTGAAAAGGAAAAATGCTCTCATTTACTTAAAAAACTACAGAGGAAGAGTGTTTGAGATGAGCCCAAATTCACACAAAACAACACAAAGATAAGAATGCGGCCGAAACATGTTGGGTTATTCGCGAAAAAGTAGTTCCCTGAGAGGGAGAAGACCCTTAAACCCACCAGGAAACCCTCATTTTATACCCCTCGCACGTCCAGGATTGGTGGGTTTTGGATCCACGCATCGATTGGTCGTTTTCCAGTATTCTCATTGGTCCTTATTGATATTCATTCTGGACCAATCATTTTCTCAGGGCATGAAATGATTGGTCAAGTCCCCTGTCCAATCACCTCACGCCCCACTTTGACTACTGCCCCCACCAAACCCTGGTCCTCCCCAGGACCCACAAAAAACACCCATCAACTCACCCCAAAAAACAAATTCCCAACCCAGGTCCAAATCAACGATCTTAGAACCCCACTTCAAACAGCTTCCTTCTACGTACGACCATCCATTCATTTCTCATTCAAGGAGAATTCTGATCTTCCCTACATCAACAATACTCTTCTCTTATCTAAGAAATGCATCATGAAGGAAGCTTTCTATGCTCTACAGTCCTAACTAAATGAAGCCTCGCCAAGAAAACCTCAAAACATTGCATGTGCTATCTATGGCACAGCTCCTCTTCAAAATCAGGCGATGGCCAAAGCTCTAGCCAATGATGATGCGTCCCCTTTTCCCCTCTTTGTGCTGGTGTTCACAGGGGTCCCAGGATGAGGGAAAAGAGAGAATCTTGACTCCAAGTTTCAGAAGGTTGATTTATTCTTCCATGACACATATGCTATAAAAATGATATATGAGAAGAATACTAAAAGAAGGAAAGAAAGGATTTCATCTGAAAGGCTTGCAAGAAAAGGGAAAGAATGAAATGATAATAAAATCATGTCACTGACTGGACAACTGGACTGTGATTGGCCATTAATTAGAAACAGCCACACGAGACCAATCAAAGATGCACCTGTTGCATTCCACAGCAGCAGATCATTCTTGTTTACATTTTCGTTCTTGAGGCTTCTCAGGAGAAAAATCCTGGCAGAGGGATGTTTCAGAAAAGATCATGGCGCCGCCTGCTCTCAGCTGGCAGGGCACAAGGGCCTCTTGAGCCGCAGGCATCTCCTCTGCGCTCTACTTGCACTTGCTTTCCCCAGTTAAGGCAAGCAAAGCCGCTTGGCTCAGGATGTTCTTTGGGCTTCTGAAAGGCTCTGGCCACTTAGCTACAGCATGGCAAGGAAGGGAGTCTTACAAGGCTCTGCATATTTTAGAGTTTTATTGTCACTCCAGCTGAAACAAAGTATCCCCTGGCTACTTCTGCCTCTTCAGCATTCTGTCCTGCAGGTGGACTGCTCAGGCTGACAGCTTGGGGCACCTGCAGGCTCCAGTTCTGCTGCAGCCCAGCTCTTCCTCTCACAGCTGACTTCCCATTGTGACAATTTGTTCATTTCTACCTAAAAGATACCTCAGAGTTTCCCTCAATTAACAATCGACTGCTCTAAGCTAAACAACCCTCTTGTATCTAAGCTACCTACGTTCTATAGTCCTTAAAAGTTGCTCCCTACATGTCCTAAAGTTTGGAAAATATTCTCTTTTGGAGAAAAACACAACCGAGCTTTCGATTGAACCTGAAACCTAAGCTAAGCTAAGCTAACCTAAACTAATCTAACCTAACCTAACCTTACCTATCCTAACACCTAAAGTGACCCATTTAGAAAACCTACTCCTATTTCCTATCTACAGCCCAGCTCCTCCTCCAACTCAGGGGATGGCTGAAACTCCGGCCGCAGATGACACATGCCCTTCTCCCTCCTCTCAGCTGGCGGGGCACGAGGCGCAGGCATCTCCTCCTCAGGCGCAGGCGTCTCCTCTCCAGTCTTCCTGCACTCCCTTGGCTGAGATGATGAGAGCAGCCAGGCTGGAGGCAGGATCGCCTGCGGTCACAAAGGGATGCTGCCCAGAGGAAAAAGGAAACAAAGAAAGGAAGCCTTACTTTCCAGGAAGGCCTGCTGACGGGCTCAAGGAGGACTCCTTGGCTACCAGAAAGACACATCAAGAGCACCGAGGAATAGCAGCGTGTCCGCCTGCGCCTTCCTGTCCTGGCAGCCGTCTCAGCCACGTGGCCCACACTCCTCCTCACGCCTTCCTGCAGGCGTCCTCAGCTGACAGGCCTTTTTGCCCCTTTGCTTTTTCTTACCTGCAGGAGTTCCTGGGCAGACCAGCGCCTGTCCTCGTCAGCCTGCAGGCAGCAGCGGAGGAAGTCGCGTAGGAGAGCCGAGTGGTGCCTGGGGTGCTGCAGTTTTGGGGGCCCGTTCCTTTCGATCAGTTCAAAAACCTACAGCACATGGATGCAAGAGGACACTCGACCTGCTCCTTTGCTAGCCACATCATCAGCTCTCTGTGCACAGAGCCCCCTTTCAAAGCTGCACCTTACCCTGAGACGGGTCTCCCGCTCGTAAGGAGCTTCCCCTTCCACCATTTCCAGCCCCATGATGCCCAGGGACCAGATGTCTACTTTGGGGCCGTAGGCTTCTCCTCTCACCACCTCCGGTGCCATCCAGCTGGGAGTGCCCACGCTGGAGCTGCGCCTGCCGCGCTCAGGGCTGAGCTGGGCACAGAGGCCAAAGTCAGCTGAGGAGAAAAACAAAGCCTGTCAAAGCCAGCTACCACTGGCAAAGCAGCCAAAAGCCCGCTCACAGCCCAGCCAGGCCATGCTGAGTCGAGCTGAGAAAGCGGCTGAGCACTCCTGCCACGTGCCTGGAGCCAGCGAAAGAAGCCGCCATCGGCCACTTCAACAACACCCTGAGCATTCACACACCGGCCAAGCGGCGCTCCGGGCCAAATGGCACTCACCAAAAGGCAGCCCCACAGCACAGGCTGCAAAAGCCGCACCTGCACAGGGATACCCACCCAACTTGACAGATCCATCGGTGCCCACAAGAACATTGCAGCTTTTGATGTCTCTGTGGATGACTTGGCGGCAATGAAGGAAATCAAGTCCTTGCAGGCACTGAGAGAGAAAAAGGAGGGAGGCAAAGTTAACACGCAGGATGTCATTTCATCCTGCCAGAAAGGAAAGAGCCCAACAGGATTGACAGCTTTCCCAGGGAATTGGGAGCCAGGGCACAGCATCATGCTGCTGTCACAAAGAAGAGCTTGCTGCTTCAACACTCTTGGAAGTTTTTGCTACATTTCCAAGCCAAAGCATCTGGGCTTGCAAAAGTTCCTCCGGCCATCGGTACAAAGCGCGTCACCTTTGGCTGGGAGGCAGCACGGCAACGATTGTTGGCGAAGCCCAGTGGCAGCAGAGGAGCAAGCGGCGCCTTAGACCTGTGCCAGAATTTGTTGCCACCTGGGCTGCGATGTTATCCTTGGAAGCTGAGGACAGCTCTTTCCCTTAGCTTGAAATTCTGCCACCGCCATGCTGCCTTCCAGTGGTAAGGAATGTAGGACAGACAGACAGGCTGCAGGCAAGCATTGCAAGGCAAAGCTGCCAAGAGGAAACAAGTGAAAGCAAGCCAGTGAGGCAGCACCAGCGCCACAGGTCAGACAGCATAAAAGAGTGCAAGAGCAGAGCCTAAGGAGTGAAGGGACGGCGGCAGGCAGTTCCCTTCCCACGCTCATGCTTCTCCTCTATGTCTTGGCGGAAGCAGCAGCAAAAGAAGGCTGAGAGCCAGAAATCGCTGCTCTCCTTAACCTCCAGCTGACAAGCAGCATCCTGGCAGGCCTGGCCAAGCACAAGCGGGATCCCTCACCTCCCGACAGACAGCGCCTATCTGTCCTTCCGCCAGGTACACCGCACAGAGCACATCAAACAAGGTGCCGCCGTCCACAAACTCCATGGCCAGCCAGAGCTGCGCATCCACCAGGTAGCTGGAAGAAGAAAAGCATGGCATGGAAAGAGAGCAATGGGCACAGCTCAGTCACTCGAGGGCCTGAGCACGACTTTTGCCACTGCTCTCCAAGCTACGTGTGCCGCAAGAGACTATTGAACAGCAGGTCAACCTCCTGCTACCCTCTGGAGACGAGCGGAGAAATGGGAAAGAGCTCCGTTCTCTCCCACTGTCCAAAGGGCAGTGTCTCTTCTGGCTTGCACTAGCTAAAGCTGCATTGACGTGACCGTACGCCAACCTGTCTAAGTAGGTGACAATATTGGGATTCCTGTTGTTCCTCATGGCCAGGATTTCGTTGGCAGCCAGCTCCTCGGACATCCCCTCCTCAACGAACATGATCTTGATGGCCACCTGAAAGGACACGGGCGACGGTTGACTTGAGAAGACGCGCCCTGCTCGAGATCACAAGGAGCACGCAGCCAGTGCTTGTGCAATCAGGCAGCCAGCTGTGCCAAAGTGCCTTGTTCCTAGACAGCAGAGCTTAGCAGGAGCACCAAAGCCCATGCCAAATGCATTCTGCACCCTGAGCTTAGACTGTACTTGAGAGGAACAGCCTCTGTGGCAGACATGGAGCGGCCAGCCAAAGCTCCAGGCAGGGCTGACAGCAGCGGGGAAAGCGCTGCAGAGCTGCAAAATGCCATGGTGCTGTTGGCACTTTACCTGTTGTCCGCTGCTGGTGTCAAGGGCTTTATAAACAGCTCCGAAGCCCCTAGAAAGAAAACAGCAGCAGAAAAAGGCCATTTATTCCTGGCACTGAAAGCAAGCCTAGGCAGGAGATCTCCCCAGGCTGCCTGCATGCCTTCAAAAGGGCCCGGCTGCGGCGTCTCTTTTTTGGCCAACAGCACATCAGCCCGTGAGCCCTCTGCCAGGCGGGCCAGGCTGTCCCAGGGAGCACTAGGGTCCGGCATGAAGACCAAGGCCCGCTGGAAATCTCCAAGGCACGCACCCATTTAGGACACTTCCAAACCTAAAGGGAACTCTCTCTTTGTGAGGGTGTGCATGCATGTGTGTGTCAAGAAAGTGAGAACAATTAGAGTCAGAACACTGTCTTTGAGAATCTGACATTTCTTGGATGCCGAGGTGCTCTTTCAGGCCATAAAGTTGCCGGAGCAGGGCGTTTTCCAGCTCCTGCTCCTCAGCGCTGCAAGCTAGACATTGCCAGCATCAACTTGTCTTTGAGGAGCCCTTTGCATTGCACTGACTGAGCAGCGCTGGCAGGCGGCAGGAGGTCAAGCCAGAGTCTGACCGTGATTGGAGCTTGCCTGACTTCACGCTTGATATTGCAGCAGCCAAAGACCCTGCCCACACTTTTGGGAAATGACCTGACGTCACACTTACCCTCGTCCGAGTTCTTCAAACGCCGTGTATCTGCTCATTGGCTGGCCCACACTCACAATGCTCCCTGAAAGACAAAAGCAGGCCTGCTCACTTGCATGCACAGACGCCACTCCCTAGACCATCCCAAAGGCAGCCCCACCGCCAGCAGCTGTGGGCCCTTTTGGCTCCTTTGGCTTCCAAGTGCTGAGAGCAGCAAATGGGAGGGCCATCTTCTGCACCTTTCATCGGGTGGCCTTTGCAAGGAGGACTTCATTGCTTTCAAGCACAGCTTGATAAGCCAAAAGGATGAGCCCTTAAGAAGGGGGCCCTAAGAGGTAAGCAAGGGCCTTTGCAGCCTCTGCAGTCACACCCCCCCATCACTGGCAAGGCTACCTAGAAGCACAAAGTGTCTGAGCTGCAGGAGGAGTAAGAAGGAGAGCCAAAAAATAGCTGGGGCCAGAGAGCTGCCTGGGCCTACGCACTTGCTAGGTGCCAGCCTTCTGCTCAAGCAGAAACAATCTCTGCTTTTCTCTTTGGCACAGAAGGCAGCCCAGGCAGAGCCAAGGCAGGCCCAGCCACCCTCACAGGCAGCAGGAACTCCCTGAGCGCTGCCGCGCTGCCTCAAAGCACAGCAACAGGTTCTGCAGAGGGCCCTGAGGGCCTCTGGCACCGGGGGGAACTTCTGGCGCAGCCTACACCCAGACACGCACGCAAGGCACTGCTCTGGCACACAGGAAATACAGCGGACGTACTCAGTGTCTTCAGGCCCTGCTCCTCTCTGCTCTCGGCCTGCGGGGCTGCGCTGCTGGATGAAGTGCCAGCAGCGGGGGGCCAGCTGGCTGCTGCAGGCCATGCTGCTCCGGCGGCACCAGGCTGAATTGCAGAGCGGGTGTTGAGCTGGGACAAGAAAGGATTGCCCGTCAGAAGGGTGGCTGGCACAGATGCCCAGCACAGTGCACGCCACTAGCAAGGCCTTGGAAAGATGCCCTCAGCCACCGCCAGGCCTCTCCAGCTATTGGGCCCTTTCCCATGTCCCCTTCTCAAAGGCAATGGAAAAAGAACAAAGGCTATTTTGATCCAGCCCCTGGTGGCTGCTTCCATGCTCCATTGTTTCAACTTTTCTGCTAGACACTGGCAACAATGGAGCGATGGGCTTGTGCAGATGCACAAAGAGATCAGAGCACAGCCCCACAGCCTCCTTGCTTTCTTCCTCCTGTGTTTTCGCGGGCAATGAAATTGCCCTGGAGGTGGCGTGCAACCGTCTGCTCAGAAACCCAGAGCATGTCCCTCCTCTGATCTGTTTCACGGATTTCCCCTCTCCATGTCAGCCTTTAGGCAGCGGCCCTTCGGAGCCGCCTTCCAGCCCTGCCCAGACCCACGCGCCTTTTCCCATGCAGAGCTGAGCAGGATTCTCCTCCCCAAACTCCCCTCTGGCCGCCTGCAAGCCCAGCGCAGCCTACATTGTGCCTGAAGCTAATTAGTCCATGCAGAGGGCAGGTCCCTTCCAGGGGCCACTGCCTGCCAAGTACCCCGCCAGGCTGTCAGCTGCCTCTTTGGGCCGCTCTGCCCGCTGACCGCAGGCAGCCTGCACTGCCACCGGCCACAAGGGGCTGACTCCTACCCTGGCAAGAATTGAATGCTGCCTCTTGTCTATTGCCAAGAGACATTCTCGGGCCCTCTCAGCATCCCAGCCAAGTGATGCTTGAAGGTCAAAGTTGAGAAGCCATTGGCCAGGCCTCCCTGGCTTGGCTGAAGCAGCACTACGTCACGGCAGGCACACAGCCCCCAGCACCTTAAGCCGCGAGCAACAAGGCCTGCTCCAAGCAAACCTTGAAGCTTGGCCCTGCAGCTAAGGCAGGGCCAAGCTCAGCTGCCACTTACCGGCTCTGCACCTTCAGGCTGTGGAGGAACAGCAGCTGGAGGCTTGGTGTTCCTTTGCTCCTCTTCAACCTCGTCCTCAATGACAGAGGGAGCCAGAGGAGTTGCTGAGCCTGCTGCTGAGCCCTGCAGACAGACACAAGTGAGAGAGACAGGCGAGAGCCAATCCCTTGGCAGCTGCTTTCTCTTGGCAAGGGAAAGGACCCAGGAGAAGGACAAATGATACACTTGGATGCAAGTGGCACTCTGAGTCAGGGAAATGCCAGGAAGAGGGCTGGGGTCTTGCTCTGCTGTTCCTTGAAAGGCTCTTCCTTGGAAAATCAGCAAACAGCCAGTGCTCCCTTTGCTACTGCTGATGCCACCAGGCACTTGGCCTTTCTTTCAGCCTGCCACACTGGCACTCCACTGCACTCTACTGCCAAAGGCCAAGCTGGCAGAAGTGCCGCACAATTCTCCCACGCCAGCAAGGTCAGAGTTTCCTTTGCCACTCACCAAAGGACAGGCTTGTCTCCATCCACGTGTCAGGTGACCTGCAGGGAGCGAGGGAAAAGTGGTGGCTTCTCCATGGCCATTTTCTTCCCAAATAACCTGGGTCAGGTTATTTGGCAAGAAAAGAGCAGAGCCAAGCAAAAGCCAGGTGATGCCAGCCCCAGGATGAACCTTTACTTACGAGTCAGCTGGGTCACGTAGAAGACAGAATAAGCCACAGAAAAGACGGTGCAAACCGCGGCACAGACTTGCCCGATCATTTTGGCAGCGCTGTGCGGGTTTGCACGCTGAATGCCACCCAAGGGAGATGGAAGAGTCCTCTTGGGGTGCAGGCCGTCTTCTGGGAACTCCTTGATCGCAAGGATCCTGCTGCAGGGAGCGAGCGGAAGAGCTGCTCTGCACAAGCAGGCCTTGCGCGCCCCGGGACAACGCTGCGCTGACAGCACTGTGACGTGGCGCCGCTCCCTTGACCTTACAATAGCAGCTGCCCTGGCTTTGTTGTGCCCAGCAAGCCCACCCTCTCTAGAGCCAAGGCAAAAGGAAGGCCTGGCAAGTTCTCCTCAGTCATAAAGCAGCAGCAAATGACCTCACAGTCCATAGGGCAGTGCTCAAGGCATCCCAGTGAAGCCCAGAACAATGAGCCAGCCCTTCTTAGTGCCCAAGAAATCCAAGCAAACATGACTTTTGGTCCCAAAAGCTTGGTCTAAAAGCAAGTGTGCTTCTTCTAGATGGCATCTTACATGGTTCTGAAACACCTCACTTCTTCCATGCCATTTAGGGGGCAAAAGAAGCCAAGAGAATAAATGGCCAGGAGCATTGTAGGCTGCAGCTGCTTCTCGAGCACGTGGGTGCATGCTGACCTTTGCTCTGACTGGGTTTGGAGGCCGACGTCCCGTTGTGGCAGCTGGCTTAGCTCTTGACGCAAAGCTCCTCTCGTCCCGCTTGCCGTTTCTCAGGCAACTGAAAGTCTCAGCGCGTCCGGAAGAGCTGTGCGCTGCGTCTTGGCTTGCCACACTTGTGTTGTGTCGGAGCTCTGGCAGCGGCCTGCGGCCCACTGCTCTGCAATGGCCTGCAGATGTCAAGCCCAAAGGAGGCCCCTTTGGAACAGGCCAAAGCTGCAGTGGGAGGGATGTTGGCCCCAGCTCCATGCTCCCTGTAAGATTCCTTGCAGAGATTTGGGGAGCCACATCCCAGTACAAATGAGATGCAGTCATTCCCTTCTCTGTCAAAATCTTGAGGCAGACCCAAGAGACATCCTAAAAGTGGAACAAAATACTGGGTGGGTATCACTGGCCGGGGTCAATGTACAAATCACAAACGGGACGGGACTGCTGTGAACATGCCTTGAGCTATCTTTGTTTTCAGCATCAGTCTCATTACATGGTTATGACAAAGGGAAGATGCCAGCATGTCACATCCCAGGCAGCAGACAAAGAACTTAATGTTACAACTTACTTTATAAGTTTTTTGACTAATCACACAAAGCAGAAGCATACTTACAGTAGTTCCATCCATCCGCTATAAGCACACGTACCTTTGGGTTAAAAAGTGTTTCCTTATTTCGAATCAAATACTTGCTTGTTAGCCTTAATACTCAATGCACAGCGCTCCATTATTAGGCTTCAGACTTCCTAATATCTTGCTAGATAACCTTTTCTACAGCTTAGGGATTTATCCTAGACAAGCGTTAATACGCAGACCATTGTTCTATTTGTCCTTGCTTTTCTACTTTTTAAATAATTTTTCTGCTGACCTACTGCATGGCTACTGCTTAGCTCTAATCACAGTTCTGTTGTCTCTGAGGCTTGCCTTTTGCAGCTTTCCCAAAACCCTCTGATTTTGTGGATTCCCACATCAATTGACACATGTACCTCTTTCAATTTCTTAAAATCAGCAATTTGAGTAATGTCTGCCTGCTGGAGTTTCAAAGCTTGCTACTCTCTGGGATTTGTTCTATAATATACAGTAACATGCAAACCTTGACAATCAGGGCATGCAGCAGCAACTGAGCGAGCATTATTGCTACTCAGGCCAAATTGCAACTGCAGAGCTTGAGCTCCTTGATGATGAAATTGATGAGACAAAATTGCTTGTTGCCTCCAATTAGGAACTGTTCAAGCAGCATTGGCAACAGGAGCACCAGCTACAGCGTTCTCTTCAGTGAAAACTCCTGGTAAAGAAGTGCGACTGCGAATGTGCAGTACAAAATATGGTTCAGTGCGTTGCTGGATTGTATTCCACATTTCCAACGCCACCTCAAATAAAGGACGATAATCAATTTCAGATAAAACAACCTTATCTAACTTTTTGGTCAAATTTGCTACATCAGCAGAATCTGTGAGTGTTCACAGCTTGAGGGAACAACTGAAAAGCTGTGGTCATAGCTCACCATTCAACAATTTGAGATGATCCTGTTTTACATTTAAACATGTCGCCAATCACCATTGACTTTCCAAGTCACTGCAGCCTTCCTGTTTTTCCATCTGTAAAAACAGTTGGTCCATCAACAGGACTTTCCATGCTCAAATGTTTCTGACCAACAGGTACTTCTTAAAAAACTTTTACAAGCAGTGACTTGGTAAATGATAAGACACTTGTCCTGTGAAAGCAGCCATAGCCGCTAGCAACTGATGATTGTGGGCAAGACACCACTCCAAATACTAATTCTGGACAGGCAAAAGAATTGTTTCAGGATCTCAGCCTAATAATTCAACAAGCCTTAATAATGATTTCAACAATCAGTTCAAAAAGAACCCTGTTAAAAATCTGTAGTAATTTTCACTCTCTATTCACTATGGCAATCCTGACCCCATCGATTCAAAGGAGCAGAGGTAATATATGGCCTTATAATTGCTTTTTGCCCTTCAGGATTTGTGATCAAAATATTTTAAGTGAAATTCCACCCACTGTAGTGCCTCCCTGCCCAACCACCCCAGTGTCACTTGTTTGCACCGGCCACTGTGGTGGCCACGAGTGTCGAGACACAATTACAATATCAGCTCCCGTCTCCAGCAGACCATTCACTGTTATTTGCCGAAGTCTTGCATTCTCAGAAGTCAAGGTGCACGCCAATGGAAGTCACTGAGCTGTCACTCATTGTGCCCAGCAAACTTGAGGCGTCCCAGGAGCGTCCCGAAGCCTCCGGTGCAACGTAACCGATTTTCTCAAAAAAGGAACAATTGGAGCTAGGCAAGTCTCTTTAGGTATAGTAACTGGTGGATATTTAGTTGAAATCATAGCACAAATTTGTCCTGTGTAATCAGCATCAATTACCCCAACATGTACATTAAGTCCCATTAAGGTAGCACTAGATCTTCCAATTAGAAGAGCACTGAGACCTTTACCAATCGGTCCCCCTGCTTGCAAAGGTACTTCAACAGCATCATGAGTATTAATAGTTAGTGTGTCTGCGGTGGGTATATCAATCCCTGCTGAGCCAATTGCTGCCCCTGAGTATTGTTCACAAATGGACAACTTTGCAGTGCTGGGAGGGCCTGTGGTTGCTGGGGCATTTGTGTCCACACATGCCCCCACGCGTTCTTTCTGTGGTTTCCTGTAACAATTGTCCGTTTGCATGATATTTAGATTGACATTGTTTGGCAAAGTGACCATTCTTACCACATCTATTACAAGTAAGATTCATTTTAGACTTCACTTTCTGTTCAACATTTTTTGGAGACTGTGATCGTAAATGACCTTGTTCCCCACAGGAATGGTATTTTGGCAGAGGCCTTAGAGCTGCTGCTAATGCAGTCATTTTATGTTGAACTGTGCTGACTTTTGAACATGCTGTAACCATCTCAGGGACAGAGGGATCTCCTGGCAGCGCTTCAATCATTTTCCTGCAATCTTCCTTTGAGTTTTCTATGGCTAATTGTTTACATAGAATCTCCCTTAATTTTTCATCCTCTGCTTGTTTTTCAATTGCTGCAGCCATTTTTCCCACAACTTGCAGAAAAGGCTCTTTAAGACCTTGTTTTATAGTGACATATCTTGGTTTTGGAGCTGCCATTTCCATTCTCTTAGTCATAGCACTCATGCCTAATTGTTGAGCCTGTGTTAAAACCAGGGGATCCCACCGTGCCTGTAAATCTGGATTAGGAAAAGGCCCTTGACCAAGGAAAACATCATCTCCTACAGCATGACGAGGGTCCTGCTGAGGTAGTTGCATAATTTTTAAAGCTGTTTGTTCAGCTCATTGCCTCCAATTGTCTTCAAATGCTCCGTACGGCACTGGTTGAAACAAAACTCTAGCCAAATGCATAGTATCATAAGGAGACAGCAAATCTGTATTAACAATACTAATTAATTGCATTACTTCTGCAGAATTAATACCAAATTTAGCTACTTGAGTCTGAAGATCCTGCACAACCTTCCATGCAAAAACCTCATGACTATCATTTTGTCCTGAATTAGGAACTGCTTTAAACACAGGAAAAGCCATTTTCTCATTAGCAACATCTATATCAACAGCATCTGAGCCCTTTGGTGGCCCTATTCTCTCCACTAAATCCCAGTCTCCTATTTCCACTGCTTTTCTTTTAACATATTCTCAACACCAAAAAGAATGACAAACACTTACATTACAATAACATGATCAGAAGGCAGAGCTTTTGAAACACCAAGCTTATGTCTATGACCAGTTTTACCAAGCTTATTTCGACTACCACTTCTACCAAGCTTTTCTCTATCACCAGTTTTGCAGCAAACAGAAGTATGCGTTAATTCAGACCTTTTCAACCCTGTCATTTCCTCGTTGTCACTATCAGAGTCAGAAGATAAAGGAGGAGAAAGAGCTAATATTTCCATGTGTTCGTGCAGTTCAGGATCACGAAGCAAGCAGCGGATGGCTCAATTTGCTTCTTTTTTAAGGTCATCTTAGCCAGCCCCTGTGCCAAGGACTCAGAGTCAGATTTAACATTAAGTTCAGCTAATTGCTCTATGGGTGAGGGGTACGTGGATTTAAAGCTTCTTGCAGACAAACACAGAGAAGCTTTATCAACCTGTTGCCCTCTTCCCGTAGCAACAGACCCAGAAACAATGTCTGCAGAAAAAATCCCAGCAGAATTCTCAGGCTGAGCTTCTCCCCTCCGTTGCTCCCTAGCAACTTCCAGTTCCTCCTCCAATTCCCTTTCTACCTCCTCCAAGTCTTTTTTGTCCAGCTCTGCTTTCCACTCCTTTAAGGTGTTATAAAGCAACCTCCAAGTAGGAGATAAATCTGCACTTGCTTTATCCCCATTCTGAATTACTTCCCAGAGTTTTTCTCCAACTTCTTTCCAAGCTCTAACACTAAAAGCAGTAGTTCCATCAGTCTTAACATTTTGAGACTTTGCCCATATTAAAATACTACGCAGAGCATAGTCCCTTCCTTTAACTCCTTTTCTTTTTAAGAAAGTTTTCCATGTAGATAAAACAATCTATTCTTCGCTTCTTAAATTATTTCCCATTCTTCCCAGTGCCTCACCTTCTTTCCAGGTGTCTGAATCAGGTCCGCACTGGCAGCTGAACCCCGCTGCTCTCAGCTTCGCTGGGCTCCAACCTCACTGCCCCTGGCCCGGCACTTCCGTTCACGTCAGGCAGCACCAAATGTCACCGTTAGGCTGGACGTGACATACACACCTGATCAGGGTCCAAGAAGAAAAAAGATTCTTATTCTGCGTGTTCTGCGGTTTATATACCCTTAACGAAGCGTCAAGCCCCTCGCTAGGCAGGGAAGGTATTTTTGTTGTTCTGACCTCTTGAGAACATCTTGTCAGTATTTCTCCTGCTTTTCTAGCTCAGAGTACATCACCAATGTCAGTCCTTTTAAAGTGTCTCATAGAGCAATGTTTTTGGGGCCTTCCATTTTAATTGGCACAGCAAGCAGGGTACTCTTGAGGTGACATGGGACTTTTATACAGCAAGAAATGCTCATGACATAATAAGGGAGAAAAATAAGTTTTCATTCAAAGCTGCTGTTTCCTGGCAGAAAAGAAATGGAATCCCATGCAGAAGCTGATCTGAACTGCTCTCTACTGACAGACTTGCTAGAAGCGTCTATAGAAAGCTTGTCCAGCCCTCAAGAGAGATGGGGACTGAGGGAAACTGGCACCATCCCCAGTTACTTGTGGAAAAAAACATGATCTTTGGTAGAAGAAAATTAAACATTCCCAGTAAAGGACCATGCCTGGTATCCATATGCATGGAGGTTTGACTCAGAGAGCTGAATGTTGCCCAACAGCTGGAAAAGGAGCTGAATCAGTTGCAAATTGCCTCAGAGCCTGAAACAATAGGCGGCCAGAGGCCAGAGCAGGAACTGAATGCCGGGATGAAGGCAGCCCCCAAAACAAGGGAAACCAGTGAAACAGGCTGGTCCAAAGCCAAAGAGCTTTAGAGTTGCAATTTAACACTGCTGGGGAAGGCCTGGAAGCAGCCTTTTCCAGACTCCAGCAACAGCCAGGCCTCCCTGACTGCAACCTCAGCCCCGCAGCCCTCGGCAGGGCTTGAATGCCTCAAAGCCCAACCCCAGCCCTCAGCCTAAACTCCGCCCGCCCCTCAAAAACACAGAGGCGGGACAGCCCAAACGCGATGGCACCTTCCTCCGCTCCTTGCAGGAGAGCTTCCACTCTGCAAAGCCAATCTTCTTCCCTCCTTCTCATCCCCAGCCCTGCCCGCCGATAAAGAAGGAATTCACCAGTGTCCAGTAGTTGTACCACAGTCTGCAAGAAAAATGGTTGAATTGCGTGGGAAAATTAGCAATGATCCCAAAGAAAGTGAAATGGAGCATGTTTGGGGAACTTTGCTATTGCAGGGGGAATTAAATCAATCTTTTGGAGAAGGAAGCACATGGTGAAAAGCCCTGGTCTTTTGTCTGGCGAACAACCTTTGGTGTGAAAAGTTTGGACCCCTTGGAGAGGGGAGCATAGGCAAGAACCCCCAAGCAATGCATGAGGAACGGCTGGTGCCCCATCCACCTCCTTCTGTGTTATTGTCATTTATTTCAAAATGTAAGGATCAAGGCTGAGAAAAGAAAATCTTGGCACCACCTCCACCAAGTGAGTTGGGAGAGGGTGGTGAATTCAAATACCCAAGAGGCTCTCTGGAAAGAAAATGGGGAATAAATGGAGACTCAGTTTCCATGTATTCTTAATGAACCTTTGCAAACCGCTCCTTGTGTTCCTCCTTCTGGCAGCCCTGGGCATTGAGCCTTGTCTGCCACCAGAGGCTGGAGGCTGAAATGCTGCCGCTAGAGAATCTGCGACCCTTAGGAGAAAATGCTGTTACTGTGGTGCAAGTTTGTTGTTTTGGTATCACTAATAACCCTGAATGTTCAAGGAAATCCTCACCAGTTAGGAGACTGGGTGTATGTCCAGATCTGGAATCGAGAGCCACTTAAGCAGAGGTGGAAAGGACTTTTGATCCCATGGCCATGAGATTTACAGCTAAATTACACATAATTTACCTAAATTATGTGATTCAAGCTTGCTCTGGACACACGGAATTGTATTGGACAGTACAGGAAATGTGACTCCGCTGCAGATAAAGCTGCAATGCAACGTTTTCAAAGTGAAAACCATTAAATGGTTTCTCCTTCTGCTCATTTCCAGAGCAACATCCCTAGCATGGCAGCATGGCTGTTTGTTCCTGAATTAGTCAACCATGCTAGCAGGACCTTGTACCTAATGACTACAATAGCAAGTACGACTTTGAGTGCCAGAGGGTGGAAGAGACCAAGAAAGCAAAGGGAGCCATGTCCTTTTCCCTAAGGACCTCTCTAATGTCACACAGAGACAACAAATACTACCTGAGCCTGGGAAAAGAAATTTTGCTTTCTGTACTTCAGTCCAAATTTGCAAACCAGAACGCAACAGAATGTGTAGATCCAACAAAACCCCTATGTTATCTAAAACTGAAATGCTCAGAAGGCTGGTTGGCTACTCTAACTTGAGTTCGCCTACATGGTGTTAGGCATCCTCATCTGTATTCTTACAGTACTGGTAAATTTAAATAAGATAACTCTTGCCAAGCAAAGTTTTTATAGATTGTTCCTTTCTTGATGTCTTGTAAATTTCTTTTTACAGACTTTTAATGTTGGTTTGATTAAAGCATCCCCAGACTCTCTGTGGCAGAGAACACAAAAGAATACCAAGTGGATAGTTCCTCTGTATGAAGTAGGTCCAAGTGGGACTGAGTTTTCTTCTTTGAGAGGTGTTTCATGGAAAGATGAAGTGGTGACAGGTCTGAAGAATTGCCATTCTTCACTGCACGGAGTGTTTAGGTGTTTTCATCTTGCTAAGTTTTAAGACATTGATGTTCGTATGTTTTATAGAAGAAGTCTGTTGCAAGAAATCTTGCAAAATTTTTGTATTTTCTCTCAGGTTGCCACAGTGGGTGGGGAAGATGACTCCCTCAACTTATCTAAGGAAAATTTTTAAACTTCTTGCCATCTCCTGAGAGCAAAGTACAAGTTTCTCTAGCAAGGCAAGTATGTGTATTCATGGTAGGTGATGTGCAGAGCACAATTGTGCTGAAAAAGGCACGTGGAACTGTTGGTGGCCCCTGGAAGCAGGGAGAAAAGGGGCTGACAGAGCAGCAGAGGTGGCAGCTGGAAAGCTCTCTCCAGCTGTAGACAAAGAAGGCAGAAATGGTTAAACTGACAAAAGACAAGAAAGATTTTGGGTTGGAGAACCACGGAAGGGTTAGGTAAAGTCAGGAAAGGTATTTGGTCTGAAGCCAGTACCTTGACTGAAATTAGACCCTAATCATGTGTGTGTATGTCACATCCGACCTAACAGTAGCAGCACCTTCCCCTGGTGCCCTTTACCAAACACAAGAGTCAAAAGAAAAGGCTTCATGGGCCATCAGCCTGGAGGAGACCTTCTGGAGGGGCCGGGCACAGGTCTCCTGTGGGAGCAACAGAGTCGCTCCTCCAGCTGTATGGAGGGTGCCAAGCCTCCCGGTACAAATCAATAAAATAACTGGGTAGAGTGGCTTCAGATGGTAACCTACATTGGTTACCATCTATGAAACATGAATAACAACCAAAATGGGGGACTGGTAGTACAAGAGGAAAGTGGGGGCAAGGTTGAGGGCTGTCAGAAAATGGGCTAAGATAGAATCCAGGGCGGCATGGCCAGTGCGACCCTGGCAAGGGGACAGAAAAGGAGGGGAGATGGCAGATGGCTGGTGGCTCGCCTATGCTCTTGAGCAGGTTCCATCTCCCATCCTGTCTTTCTCAGGGAAAGTAGGTCCAGGGAAGTGGGGGTGGAACACAAAAACTGGGAAAGGAAGTCTATTAAAATTTGCGCAACTGAAATTTAAATTTCAATGGTACGCAAATATACCGTCAGTTACCACCAAACATCTCAAAGCGAATGATTTTCAATACTCACTGTATCGAACATATATTGAAAGGAAAAACAGGAGTCCATCTGAGAGGATAAAGTCCAAGGGACAATCTTCTAGGCCATAGCCCCAGGAAGTCCCTTAGCAGGCCCACAGGCCTCCCAGTGGCTCACACAGATCCAAACTGCACAAGTTTTCACTCCCTCATGTTGGCCTCAGTTCCCGCGGCAGAACTTGCCTTCCCGCTGGACACTCACCTGTGCCCAAGCCTGTGCAGAAGCTCGGCTCCCTCCCCCTCTGCCCACAGCCACAGCAGCATCCCCAGCAGTGACACCACTGCTCTGCTCCATTTTGCCCTACTCTGCTCCTCTAGTCACAGCTGCAAGCCTGTATCTCCACACGAGGTTGTGGCCTGGAGGCAATGAGGGAAGAAGACCTTTGCACGCTTCCAAACCGTGCCACAAAACCATCCATGGGTCTTCCCACATAGAAGAAAGACCTGACTTTTCAGAAGCAAATTTAGAGCTTATTCACCGGGTGAGAAGAAAGAGAAGCTTCCAGCACAGGGAAGGTTTTATTTATTAGAGAATTTATTTTGACTATCACTCTAAAAAAACTACAAACTGTGAGCTATAAACTAGTAACTTCAAACCATTAGCTATAAACAACAAACTTCAAACTACAATCTATAACTACAAACTACAAACTCCTAAAAACAGCAGTGGCCTCTTCCAGGGCTAGTATCTTCTTTCAGCCATAATCTGCTGCGTTGCCATGATCAGAGGCGTCAGGTCGGAGGTCGGCTTGGCTGATGTTACAAATGGATGCTGCCCAAAGAGAAAAAGAAGACATGAACTTCTGCTTTCCTCACAGGCTGAAACAGGCTTTCTCTGGCTACCAGAAAGATAGAGAAAGCAGAAAGGAGGGCATTCTGGGCACCTCTCTCTCCACATTCAGGACCTTGCTAGATGAGGCAACCATGGCTCCCAATCCCACAAATCCATTAATCCAGCTGCCTTCAGCCTAAGGAGATTTGCTCTAGGTGACCTTGAAAGGCTCCTTCCAAGGCATCCCAGGCCAGGATTCTCCTTTGTTCTCCCCTGAAAAGCCCCCAGACTGGAGATTCTTAGGAGCAGGGCCCATCAGACGCCGTGGACTTGAGCAGATGAGGAGCCCCTGGCAGCAGTCAGCTGGCGCAGCCTGCAGCCGCTTTGCCCTTTACCTGCAGAAGTTCCTGGGCGGACCAGCGCCTGTCCTCGTCCCTCTCCAGGCAGCAGTGCAGAAAGTCTCGCAACCATGCGGACTGTTGCCTGGGCTTCTGCAGCTTTGGCCTGGCCCCGCTGCTGATCAGCTGCTGAACCTAGAGGAGAAGGAAATGCCACACTCTACCTGTCTCCTTCCCACCCCAAACTGCTCACACAGACCCCACTGGATGGGCTCCACTCTCCAGTGGCACTTTACTCCCTGAAAGGCTGGGTGATAACTTTGCTGCCCCTACTGAAAGAACCCAAAGCCAGAGCCAGCCCTAGCCAGTCCAATATGCAAAGGCTCTTGCCTTCAGCCCTGATTTCACTGGCTGATGGAATTAGGAGCAACTGCATCAGCAAAAGCACACTAGGCTTCTCTGAGCACTGACACCAGCTCCACAGGCCACTTGGAAGATGGACTTCCGTCTCACTCTACTCTTTCCAAGGATTATTCCATAAAATGCAGCTCAGCACTGCTCACTGCTGCCTTAGGCAAAGCTTGCGTCAAGCAAAAGGCATCACGATTTTTTGTGCTGTTTCTGCACTGAAATGGCAAGGGGATGATCTGGACAAGGAGCACGAGAGAATGTGCAGCCTGGAACCTCTCCTTTTCCGGTGTTAGCAAGCTTCCCAGGCAGAAGAATGGGAGCAGATTTGGTTCCAGTGACAGCAGTATCTGAGAGCAGTTGCAGCGCACCGTGCGGGAGGTTTTCATCCGGTAAGGAGGCGCTCCTTCCACCATCTCGATCCCCACAATGCCAAAGGACCAGATGTCCACTTTGGGGCCATAGAGCTTCCTGGTGAAGATTTCGGGCGCCATCCAGTAAGTGGTCCCAACAGCTGATCTCCGTCTGCTCTGTTCGGCGGTGAGCTGAGCAGCAAGGCCAAAATCAGCTGAGGAGAAAAAACAAGCCAGCGTGAATGAGGAAAGCAAACCAAAGAACTCCCCAGAGTAGCAATGTCCAAGTAGGCAGCGTGGAACCCAGCTGCCATAAAGGGGCCATGCTGCCATTCCTCAGGCCTGCAGCCGAGGAAATCCGGAACTGGCCACTTAGCAAAAGCCCCCAGTTTCAGGCAGTGGCTTTTAGTGCCCTGAAGCTATTAGACTGTAAGTGCCTTGCTTGGGAAGGGACACACACACACAACCCAAAGCCACTCCTGAGCCCTTGTTCCCAGCAACACATCCCTGCCCCTTGTGGCTGTGCTCTGTGCTTGCAGCAGGGCAGCCTGCACTGCCACAGGCACCACTGCAGGGAACCGGCAGCCACCCAAAGGCAGCCCCACACCGCAACCTGCCACGGCTGAGCCTGGCCAACAGCACCCACCCAACTTGACAGATCCGTCCAGACCCAGGAGAATGTTGTGGCTTTTGACGTCTCGGTGGATGACTTGCTTGGAGTGAAGGAAATCCAGGCCTTGCAGGCACTGCGAGAGGAAAAAGAAACACCAGCCTAAGTGGATTTCATGCCACAAGAAGGGACGTGGCACATCTGCAACACTGCAACATTCCTGGGGGATGCTGAGCCATGGCAGGACAGGCTGCTGGCAAGGGCAAGAGCTTGCTGCTCCAACACGAGCACAGCAGGGCCTCTCTAAGTGAGGCTGTGTTTGCTTCTGGAAGAGAAAGGGCAATTGTTCCTCCAGCCAGTGCCCTGCAAACACAAACTGAAGGAGCACTGCTGCAGTGGCTGTGTGCTCTCTCCAGCCAGACAACAGGGGATGCTTTTGCAAACACCACTTTGGGTGTAAGGCTCTCCCTTTGAGGCTGAGCTCTCTGAGAGTCCGCTGAGGATCTCTTTGTCTTTGCCACTTGTTCGACATTGCACCACCAGCACCTCTGCCCTTCTGGGGAAGGAATGCAGCACACACAGGCTCCAGGCAAGTGTTTAGAGAGGCAAATGCAAAGACACTAGAAGAAGGGCAGGGACACTGGCAGGAACTTCAGATGCTCTTGCTACTGCCAGTCATAAGAGAAAGGCAGAAAGGAGGCTCAGAAGATGAAATCTTTCTTCTCCTTATCACCCATGTGGAAGGACCATCCTGACCAAGGCATGGGAAGCACAAACGCCATCCCTTACCTCCCGAGAGACAGCTGCTATCTCTCCTTCTGCCATACGAGTCTCCCTGATGACATCGTGTAAGGAACCTCCATCCATGTATTCCATCACGAGCCAGAGTTCCTCGTCCAGCAGGTAGCTGAAAGGAGGAAACAACAGCCTGGAGATGAATGCGTGCACTTACACCACCGGATTGATTCTGGTTTCTGTGTCTCTCTCCGAGGAAGACAGGAAAAAGTGAGGAATCATTCACTGCGCTCTACAGACCTTGGAATCTTGATGGTCTAAAAGACTGCTTGGTATCCACACCAAGGCAACAGGCCAAGGGAAACACAATCTAGAGAGCGTTGTCAGCACTTCAGATCCATGGGGAAACAATCAAAGCCCAAACCCAACAAAACAATGTGGAGAGAGGACAGGAACTTTGAGGCTGCTGGCTCAGTAAGATGGGCCCAAGTCCAGTCTTTCAAAGCGCCCTACAAACTCAGCATGCCAGGAAAAATTAATGCAGCTCCAATGCAATCTCCTCCCAAGATGCTGTAGATCAGCCCAGAAACAGGAAATAACAGCTCCATCCTCTGCCAGCAACCAAAGGAGTGGTGGAACCTCTGGCTTGCAGGATGTGAATGACCTTTCCTGGCAGAACTGCAGAACCACTCACCTGTCTAGATAGTTCACAAGGTTGGCGTGCTTATTGCCACGCATGACCTGGATTTCATTCAGGCACAGTTCACTGCCACTCTCTTGCCCGAGACTAATTTTCTTTATGGCCACCTAAAACCACATAGAAAACCATGAAGCAAAGAAGTCTGTGGCACAGGACCACAAGGGCAACATGGAGACAGTGATTATGGGATGATAGTGCTGGGCTGGGCCCAGCTGCCTTGTGACTGGACATCAGACCGCATGCTTGGGCACCTCCCAGGACACAGAGCCACATTCCCTTTGCCTGGTAAACCTGGGAGAAACACCGTCTAAGCTCTCCACCTCAAAGCTCTAACAACACTCACTGTGCCCAGGGCCAGTCTTCCCCCAGGTCTTCCCCCGGGTCTCATTGCCATTTTCATTCACACACCCCTTGCAAGCAGGAAGCCATTTGGTGCCAGCAAAAATGCAGCAAAACTGCTGCGAAGCCTTTGGCACTTCTAGGGGGCTTGATCATTACTCCAGCAACCACTGGCATGCTCCCTTGCACAACCACAAAGCAAACTCTTACAGACATGGCAGATGAGATGCTGCCTAAAAACATCCTGAGAGCTATTCCCCCTAGGAAATACAAACCTACATTCTTAGCACAAAATATGCCGTCATGATGAAAACATCATTAAGGACACCTGCACAAAACACAATCCTAGCACTGCCTCACTTCAGGAATTTTCATTTCACTCCACTAAAATCCTTTCCTTCACACTACTGACCTTTGCAATTACTGCCCGACTGTAAAAAGAAATAATCCATGCCTTGATCTTCTAGGGATGTACACCAGGCTGCGAACAGGGCTTAGGCCCTTGAGAGACTCCTTGCAGACCTCTCTCTCTAAGCACAGTTCCCAGGGCAGCACTGCAGGTGGCTACAGAACTACCAGCACGATTCCCATGTGTTAGCTAACAGCCAGAAATGAGAATTCAGGAACGCTGCAGCCCCAAAGAGCAGTGCCATGCTCTGAGACACCACCTGGGCACTAAGAGCCAGCCAGCATGTCTCCTGTGACAGACAGCGCCTGGCCTCCTTGCATTCCCCGGGGCAGCTGAGAAGGACAAAATCTGTCCCCACTGTATTTGGCAGGCAGACACTGCTCTGCACTTCACTGGCCTTTGCAGCAAAGCTCTGCTGGCCACCCAAAGCTCAGCCACAGCTCACAGCACAGGCGAGGGCACTCAACAGCTGCGGAAGCTGCGGCGCTGCGTGACGCTTACCTCTTCTCCTGTGGCAGCCTCCACTGCCATGCACACCGTGCCGAAACCCCTAGAAACAAAAAGGCAGCGGAGAAAGAAGAAGTCCTTTAGTCCCTGCAAGTGCAGTCCAATGGGAAAAAAGTCCTGGGGCAAACACTAAATGGAACACGACAGCTTCTCATCTGGGTCTTTTCCCCCTTTTTCTCTTTCTCTATCTGTGCATGTGTGAGATATTTCCAGGAACTTGCCGGTTGGCCCTCTCACACCTCTCCATGGAGTCTGTCTGCCAAACTCAAGCACCAGCACTCAGGCCTTCTGAGAAGCCTGAAGCCATGCAACAGCCCTTGGAGGAAAGCCTCTAGACACAGATCCCTTTATCCCTTTTCCAGCTTGCAAGGAAATGAGTGCCCAGCCACAGCTGCAGCCACAGCCAGAGCAGGGAAAGGCTTCCATCGCTGCACACACAAATGGAGAAGTCCTCAAAACACAGGACCCCTCAACTGCTGTGTTCTGAGTCCTGAGTCTGTGGCAGCTGCTTCTCTTTGGTGCACCAGACACAGGGAGGACTCTACTTTTCTGAGGACTTCTTGTACGTTTGGCTTCTCACAGAGAAAATGTTGCAAATCAGCCCCATTTCCAGTCAGCAGGGCCTAAACCCCACAGGATCCACCAAGGGGTCTGCCATCAGGCAGATGATGCCTTTTCCTCGAGAGGGCATTGGCACCGGGCATTGCTCTGAAGCTTTGTCTTTTGCCACCTCAGCTAGAAAAGAGAGCTGCTTCTTCCATTTTTGCTCTTGGCTTCTGGACTAGGTGGTGGTCATCCTGACCACTGAACCTTGTTTTCAGCAAAATACTGGAAAGAAATGTTACCCGGAGCTGTTCCCTGACAGCTGTCAGCTGCTAACTTGACCTTGGAGGACAGGAAGTTTCTCCTCCTTTCATTCCCACACATTCTGTATTCTTCTGAGACAGGCAAAAATGGTTTCTCCTACAAAAAGCGGCAAATAGGCGCAACACTTTTGAGGGACAGGAGCTCTGCCAGGTGCTGCTCTTTGCCGCAGAAAAGACATTGCCAGCATCCAGGTGTCTTTGCCGTGCCTTCGCACCACAGCTATAAATGCTGACCCGTACTGAGAGATCATCAGGCATCATCTTAACGCAGTGTCTGAACAGCTTTGGAGCTTGCCTGAAATCGCTCTGGGGAGATGTGACACCAGCAAAATGCACGGGCCCTCCTTTAGAAGAAGGAACTATGGCTGCACTCACCCTTTGCCAATAGTTTCCAGTTCTGTGTATTCAGCCTCAGGATCTCCCTGGCTCACCAGCATCTCTGTGAAAATCCCAAGGAAAGATGCTCACTTCAAAAGACATGCCACTCTGCAGCAGATCAGAAAGGCAGCCCCACGCTCCAGGACACTGGGCCCTTTCAACTCAGGCAGTCGGGAAACAACAACACCACCGCACCAGCACCACCTCCAAAACAACTGCAGCCAGACAAGCAGCCCTGCAGCACAGATGGCCTGCACAAAACTAAAAGTCCAAACTAACATCTAAGCACATGCAGAAAGAGGCAGAGGAGACGGGGATCAGAAAACTGTAAGCAAGAGAGGTGATTGCTGTCTAGAAATTTAAAGGGCAGCAGGAAATACAAAACCTTTCTGTTCTTGGCAATGAACATGCTGTGACATTCAACAAACGATTTAATCTTTGCAAACATCAAAGGCATCCTGTCTTCTGGAATCAATTGTTATCAACAGCTGCCCTTTCCAGAACAGGAAGAATAGTGCAAAGTACTTCCAGCAGTAGCACAGTCTCCAGCTTTAAGCAGGGCTTTGCCTAAACAATGGCCTGCTGCCTTTCAGGAGCAGCAGTTCATGTTCCAGCCTACTGTTTTGGGCCTTAGGAATGAGGTTGCTCAGCCTTTAGGACAGGCTGAGTTCTGAAGATGACCTTGGCCATGCCCCACAGGAGCTCCTTGAGGCCTCCTCATTTGCTGGGTGACGGCCTCCTGCTCAGCCAGAAACAATCTCTGGTTTGCCTTTTGCCTCCAGGGAAGCTCAAGCAAAGCCAAACCAGGCTGAGCTTCTCTCAGAGGCAGCAGCAACAGCCCGGTGACCCCTCACCACCTCAAAGCACAACAGCAGGTCCTGCGTGGAGGCCTCAGGACGCGGCACTCAGCTGAGGAGCAACAGGAGGCGGGACAGCTCATGCCCACACACGCACACACAAGGCACTGCTCCAGCACACAAGGATCACAAAGGACGTACTCAGCATGGCCAGGCACCTGTCCTCTGTCCCCTCTCCCAGCTGCTCTCTGCTGCCAGAGGAGCTGGTCGTGCTCCAGATGCACGAGCTGCTCATTCTTGACTTGCCAGCCTGGGGACTGGAGGCTTCTTCAGAGCCCTCTGCTGCAGCTCGTGCAGGTGCCAGGACAGAGGAGGTGGAGCTCTGGGACAAGAAATGAAGGAGGGTCACAAATGTGCCTGGCAGAGATGCCCCTCCCATCCCATTCCAAATGCAAGGCCCTAGGAAGATGCTGCTGGCCACATCCAGGGCTCTTCACCTCTCAGCTTTTGCAGCCCGCTTCTCCAGCTCAAGGCCCAAGATCCAAAGGCTGCTTTTACAGGAGGGACAAAATGACACCACAGACACTGCTAACCAAAGCAGGCACTTACTGATGTTGTTTGCTCTGGCCCTGGGCTGACAGCAGGGGCAGCTTCATTGGCACCTTCCTCCTCGTCAGCCTCGTCCTCGGCTACAGAGGCAGCTGGAGCAGGTGCTGACGCCGCCCTTCTGCTCTGTGGACACACAGCAGCATGAGGAACAGGAAAGAACCTGTCAATCAGAACCTTACCTATATTCACCTACAGGCCCTGCTGCACCTCAGCTCTTCCTTTAGCTACTGACAGCTGCTCTCTGCAGAGGGCCAGCTCCCTCCTGGCGACAGTGTCTCCTCATATCCCGCAAGCTTCTGAATTGCACCTTTGCACTGCTCCCTTCACCGGGGACAGGAAGCCTGCACAGCCACTGGGCACCAAGGGCTTTACTTGTACCCCAGGAGCATCCAAAGACATCCTAATGCTGCCTCTTGTCTCTTGCTAAGGCAAATTCAAAGCCCCTTTTAGAACAGTAGGAAGGGGATGCCTAAACTTCTACCTTCCACACCCCTTTTGCAGGCCTCACTGCCTGGGGGAAGGGCTGGAAAGATTCCAGCCCTCAGCATCTTCAGCCAGGCATGGGAGATGCTGTCAGATCAGAAACTTGCAGCTATGCTTTGCTCCAGCCACAGGTCTACCCAGAGCTGCCACTTACTGATGCTGGATGCTCAGGCCCTGCAGTGGCAGCAGGTGCAGTTTGCGGGGCATCTTCCGCCCCTTCGGCCTCTTCTCCAGGAAGACACGCAGCCACAGGAGGCTCCAAGGTTGGTTTTGGGCTCTGCAGACAGACAGCAGCATGAGGGACACGTCACCTTCTTTTTATGCAGCTCTAGACCCAGATGCACTAAGGAGAAATCATCTGCAGGGAAATGGGATTCTGAGTTGCTCAAACTCAAGTAAAATGGGCCAATGAGATGGGACTGCACTCTCTTGTACAGGAGAAATTCCATCATGGCCTAAAGCACTCAGCAGCCCCACTTCAGCTGCTTCAAAGCTCTGGAAAGGAACTGGACAGAACAGCCCACGATCCCCCTGCTGCTTCTGAGGCTGCAAAGAGCCTGGACTGTACTTTCATTCATCCAGCCAGGCTGGCCCTGGACTGCAACAGACCCAGCTCACAGCGTGCTCCACAATTGTCAAATGTTACCAACACCAGAGGCTCCTTTGCCACTCACCCAAAGAGTGGATTCTCTCCAGACATGGGTGATGTGACCTGCAACACACAAGGGAAAAAGAACCAGGTGCTGTAAGAAAACTGCCTGTGCTGGGCAAGCCCACCAAAAAGTCAACCCAAAGACAGAGCATTGTGCTTTCACTACATCACTCCAGCAGCAACCCTTGTGGCACACAGCAAGCAAGACAGCAGCACAAAATACTGCCTGGTGTCTACCGTTTGTCCTCTCTGGCCACTCAACCCATAGAAACCTGAGATTGAGAAAGTCCCAGGGGTTCAGTCATTGCTTCTGCCCCAGCCCACCCAGCACCTACTGTACTTCAGTTTTCTCAAGTCATTGCTTGCAGCAATTGCCATCAGCTTACTGAAATCCTTTCCCCAGAGAGGCTACAGGTCCCCTTAGCCATGCTGGCAGTTCTATCGTGACACTGCACAGGAACAGCTCCTGTGTTCAGGAGCATACAAGAACTCCTCTGAAATGTCTATCTCCGAGGCCTTTTCCAAGTGCATTCTGTGATTTCATCACAGAACGAATGGCTCTGTAAGTGCACAGGAAGTGTCAAGTTCTACAGGCACATGCTTGGATGAGGGAATGCACACAGGAAGACTTGAACTGAGGCACTTTCCCTCAGTCCTGGAGAGCAGTGCACAGCATTTACAAGGACTCCTGCCAAGCTCTCCCAGTCTTCCCATCTTGGAAGTTGTCTTGCTTGAGCCAGCAAACTGAGGAGACTCCAGACTCCATTGCCACAGGCTATAGCACGGCAGGAGCGGAACCCCTGCAGGCTACATTACAAATGCTGCCCACGCCCCACTGGCTAGAGACACCCCCTTCTCAGCTGCAGCTGTGGGCAGTGGCTTTACCCAGCTAAAGGCCTCTTTGTGGCATTTGGGTTTCCATATGCTGCACTGAACAAAGACGTCTACTTACGTGCCAGGTGGGTGAAAAAGTACCCAGAATAAGCCACGGAAAAAGCCGTGACAGCTGCAGCACACACTCCCTCCATGGCTCGAGCAGCGCTGCTCAAGTCTGTGCCAGACAACGCCTGTTGGAGAAAATGAAAAAATTCCGAGTCCTGCTGGCAGAGACCTCGTCGATGCGCAGGTTCTGCCTGCAGTGAGCGTGCCACAGACTGCTCTGCACACTGAGCCCTTCCGGGCCTCGGCACAGCAACTTTGCCTGACAACGCTGCGATGCGGCCGCTGACATCACAGGAGCAGTCCCCTAGGCTGCTTTGTGAGCTCATGCACAGAACCAGACCTTCTCTACAGCTAATGCCAACAAAAGCCTGCAAAGTTCTCCTCTGCTACAAGGCAACACAAAAAGCCCTCCTAGTCCATAACCTCTTGCTCAAGGCATCAAAGAGTTAAAAGCACACTAAGCCCCTGTAGCCCACGCTGAGAAGCTGAGCACTGAGAAGGGACCAGGATGTGAGGAACCACTTTAGTGCTCTCTGGCCACTATTGCTTCTGAGCAAAATCCAGAAGGCTGCTTCCAGCTGGACCTTCCTTAGTTCTAGAAAGCAGCAAACAAGGACAAGCACTACTTCAATTACATTTAGAGCTTTCCTCTATGTAGAGTGTAAAGCTCAGTTTGAATAATGAAGGAGACTTCAATTTGAGGCCATGGGAAAACCTTTTTTTGTTAGGGTGAGCCAGAGCTCCCACCAATGGTCCTCTTGTTCAATTATTCAAATTATTACGAGAAAGTTCTGGTTTCTCTGCATTACCTCTGGGTAATTTTTGCTGCATTAATTGTAATATTCCAAATCACTCTTTCCTGTTGGATCCATTCTTCAAACCCCACAGGGACCCCTTCCTTTTTGGGAATGTATAATTATCCCTACAGACCCTGGACTCCGGCTTTATCTGCTTCATTCTTTGTACCGTGCACGCTGATTAGTTTGTTGTTTTGCTATTTCATGAAAGATTCTTTTCTAAACAACTGGATCAAGCAGTCTTACTCATTAAAGTCGCCAGAGCCAGTTCCCAGGGAAGCCACTGGCCAACTATCCAGTCTAGGACCAGAGGGCTTCCCCTCTTGTTATGAATATGAACGAGGCCAAACTTTCTCTGGAGAAAGAGGTTCTCGTTTATTAAAATAGCTGCAAGGAATGGGGTACCTAGGATAAGCCCGAGCATCCACACAGCCAGCCAAAACCAGAACAGGGTGCTATCCCCAAGTGCACTGGGTTCTCCCCAGAAAACAAGTTTCCCAAAAGAAAAACCCCAACCCAACCAAAATTCCCTGATTTACAATCGCCTTTGAGTCCAGGATTGGTCCATTTTGGATCTGCATGGTCACTGGTCCTTTTCTAGGCTTCCCATTGCTCTTTAATGGCATTCATTCTGGACCAATTGTTTCTGTAGGGCTTCAAATTATTAGTCACATCTTCTATCCAATCCCTCTTTGACCTTGCCTTGCCCCGCCAGACTGCCCTTCCACCAAACCCTGGACGTTTCTCCTAGAACATTCTAATAACCACCCCCGCCCCCCTCTTAACATAATCCAATTAATATAACATAATTAATACAATATAATTGAACTATACACTAATTTAACATAACTTAACTTTTACTTACAACATCTCCCCCCTCTAAAACTTTTTTGGGCTTTAGCCTGCATCAACCTCTTCACAGTCTCTTGACACTTATTTAATTAGTTTTTCACCAGTCCTTTAATCAGTGCTTTAACATGTTCCTCTTCAATCGTGTATAGTGGTCTCAACGTCTGGTAAATCTGGTTCATAAACTCCATATCTTCTCCTTTAATCAGTTTCTTTTCCGAACCAATCCATTTTTCTTTCATAGGGTATTCCCCCAATAATTTCTGTCTAAAAGTTCTCTATATTTTCCAGTAGCCAATACACTTTGCCCTCCTCTATACAGGTTGGTAACGGTAAAGGTGGATACAATTGGGGCTCAGATTCGACTGTGTTCTGAGGATGGCAGTGCGAGACTCTCCTGCATACAGAGGATGATAGCATTTTTCACACTCTTGTATCTCCCCTTTATTGATGCTGATAGGTAGGAGGATCAAGAGAACTGGGCGTCTGTTACAGGCTACTCTCTCATTCACTGATCCCGTCTGCAGAGGATCAGTGAATCTTTTTGGCAAGAGTATATCCTGATCTGGTCTTGCCCCCGCTGTCTTCTCTTTCCTTACTACTGTGATGTTCTTACCGGTTACTGTTGCAGGATCTACTTCCCCTTTTGTATCAACCTGTTCTTTCTTTCTTTTAGGGCCAGATTGCTCTGTGCATGGGATAATGCTCTATCCCTTCTCAGATCACAGGATCTGTAACAGGGAATACCAGAGATTAAAACATGTTCTTGATAATTCATATAATCTCATTCCCATATATAAATACCATTTCCTTAAGTTAAAAGAATGTTAAAAACTTCTCAAATCAATATCTTTTAATAAATCGAACAGAGTTCTTATTATAACTTCTAGCTTATGTGGTTCTTATGGTGTTCCTGATGTCTTCTTTAATATATGTGTAGTGGGAGATCATCCCTCAGGAGCAGCAAAACCGGCCCTTTTACTCTGGTGACATGTGTCCATCCTCCTTCTTGCATCCTTGTGGCTGATTCTGTGATGAGTAAAACTTGAAAAGGACCTTCCCATTTTGGAGTTAGTGGTTGTTCTTTCCACGTCTTTATTAACACCCAGTCACCAGGCTGGAATTTGTGGATTTTAAAATCAATAGGAGTAGTTTGAGGAAGGTATCCCTTGTTCCTTAACTCCTCTAAAGTGGAGGTTATAGTCTTTATATATTCTCACGCCTAATTCTCCTTCTCCATCTTGTATTACCTGCAGTAGTTAGGAAAGGTAAGCCAAACATCATCTCCTATGGAGAAATCCCTATATCTGCCCTTGGGTTAGTCCTTATTCTCAATAATGCCAGAGAGAGACATCTTAACCAATTCGTTTTTGTTTCTTCTGGTAATTTTGTGGGAGTTATCCTAAGAGTCTGGTTCATTTTCTCTACTCTTCCGGAACTTTGAGGTCTCCATGGGGTATGAAATCTCCAGATGATATTTAAGGCCTCCGTTATTTGTTGTAATATTTTGGCAGTTGTAATATTTTGGCAGGACCTCTATCAGAGTCAAAAGTATTAATCATTCCATATTGGGGTACAATTTGTTCTAAAAAGATTTTATTTACAGTCTCGGCCATTGTGTTTGTGGTTGGGTATGCCTCCACCCAATGAGCTAGATGATCTATTATCACCAGTAAATACTTCTATCTCTGTACTTGTGGTAATTCTGTAAAGTCTATCTGTATTAGCCTTTTGGCTAATTCTCTACCTCCTTGAGGTAATTTTCTCATTACTTTGCTATTTATCTTCTGACAGACCATGCACTCTCCAGTTATGATCTTGGCAATTTCCCACACCCCGATAAGTTCTCATAAAGTGATCGTGTACAGCTTGAGTGCCCCAATGGGTTGGGGCATGTAGGTCCCCTAATATCTTTCTGGTTAATGCCTTGTTTAAGACTTGTCTACCGTCTGGCATGCTCCATTCTCTTTTTCTGTTTTGGACTGCACCATGTTTTAGTAATTCCTCTTGTCCTTTTTCATTAAATTTTCTTGATCTTCCTCATTCCCATCTCCTACTCCATTTAACCTGAAGATCTTTTCCGAATCCTCTAGAGCGGCCTTTTTTGCAGTTACGTCAGCCAAGTTGTTCCCTTTTATTTCTCTAGTGTGGCCTTTTTGATGTCCCTTTATATGTACCACTGCAATTTCTTTTGGTCCTTCCAAGGCTTCTAACACTGCCTTTATGAGGCCTTCATGAATTAGGGTTTTCCCTTTGAGTGGACAAATCCTCTCTCTGCCCAGATCTTCCCAAAAGTAGGTACTACCCCATAGGCACATTTAGAGTCAGTGAATATGGTACCACTCCTTTGACCAAGCCATTTTAGCCCTTTTAATCATGCATATAGTTCACAGCATTGTGCAGACCGACTACTGGGGAGCTTTCCTTTTCCTATGACTGTCATCGTATGTCCATTTACAAGAGCATACCCTGATACTCGCTTGTCATCTTCTACCCGTGATGAACCATCTATAAACAGTATGTCTCCTTCAGGTAAAGGTAGTTCTAATAAATCTTCTCTAACTTTTACCTGCAAATCTATGATTTCAAGGCAGTAATTTTCTCACAACTGGTTTTGGTTTTGGTGCTGGTGATGATAGTATTCCTTTCATTCGGTCAGCAGCTAATCTCGTATATCCTTTCCCAATTAGATGGCCTAGATCCTTTACTTCTGGTTCCACAAATTGTAACTTTCTTTTAGATACTTGTAACCCCTTTTCCCCTAGGACGTTCAGTAAATTAACAGTTGTTGTTTGTACCTCTTCTTTCTGTAGTGGGAGATCATCCCTCAGGAGCAGATAACGCCCCAGAAATTAACAGATCATCTACATACTGTAGGATTTGAGATCCTTTTTCAGATATACACTCTTTCATTAGTTCTTCCTGGGTTTGACCCAATAGCTTTGGTGACTCTGTAAATCCCTGAGGCAATCTTGTCCATTGTAAGTGTTGTTTTCTCCCGGTTTCCTCCTCTTCCTATTCAAACGCAAACCATTTTCTACTTTCTTTCTCAAGCGGTCAGGACCAAAATGCATCTTTTACATCTATAACACTAAACCATTCATGTCTCCATGGTACTTTGCTCAAAAAATTATAGGCGTTGGCTGGATACTACTGGATATCGAGGAACAGTTTGCCTATTTACTTCTTGTAAATCTTGGACTAATCTGTAGGTGCCATCGGGTTTCTTTATGGGTCATATTGGGGTGTTATGTGGAGACATGCATGGTTCTAAAATTTGTCTTTCAATAAGTCTTTAATTACAGGTGTTAGTCCCTGTGTTCCATTCTATGGAAATTGGACATTGTTTAACACTTATTGAGGGAATGTCAGGTTTCATTTTGATTTCTATGGCTGGAATTTCCAACAGTCCATGACCCCCTCCTTCTGCCCGCACTCTCGGATCTATCTCTCTCTCATCTTCTACTTTTAAAACAATCATTTTCACTACCATACGTTTTCCTTCAGGGACTACCCCTATTCTTAAGTGCGCTTGTAAATCCCGGCCTAAGAGGTCAGAGTCTACTTCAGGTATATACAGCAGGTCAGCACAGCCTTCTCTGAAACTTCCTTTTATAGGTACTTCTTCAATAATGGGTACTTCAAAAGGCTTATTCTCAGCACCTTTAACTTTACAGGTTTGGTTACTTAATTTGCATCCCTTGGCAATCTTTGACATACTTGAACAATCTGCTCCAGTATCCACTAAAAACTCCATTTCCTCATTCTGGGGGCCAATTTCTATGTTGACCAGGGGCTCCTTTTGATGTCCAATATCATCCCTCAGAGCATAGAGCCCCTGACACCCCTAGTCCTCTCCTTTCAGCCTTCTGCCTAAGGTGTCTTGTTCCTGAGCAATAGCCTCATCCATCTTTCTTTTGATGCAGAAATTTCTGGTGTGTCCTTTCTCACCACAATAAAAGCATATGATTTCTGCCCAAGGTGGTCTTCTCTTGGGCCAAGGGCACTTATGATCTCTGTCTGGCTCACACCTTCTACTTGGCTGATCTTTAAACCCACTTCTTCTTGGACCTATGAACTCCCTTTTTCCATCTCCCAGTGATTCACTAGTCTCAAATCTAGCACTCTCTCTAGCTACTGCTACCATCATTTTTGCTTTTGTCCAGGTCTTCTCCTCATCCCTCTTTAGATGTACTTTTTGCCCCTCTCTCTCATAACGCGTTCGTTCCTTTTTCCTGCCAATCATCTAACTTTTCCAATTTCCACGCAGGCCTTAGCTACCAATTGAATTTTAACTAAAACTTGTCCCACTGGACTATCTGGATCCACACTTGAGTATAACTGAAAGTTTCTTTTCAATCTTTCTAACCAGGCTCTGGGTGATTCATCTCGCTCCTGTTGACTATCAAATGCCAATCTTGCCTTAGTCATTCTAGGGACTGCCTCTCTTATCCCTCTTACAATTAATGTCCTATATTGCCTCATGCTCGCTCTTCCCTCTTCCTGGTTAGGATCCCAGTTAGATGGGTTAATAGGCATTTTATCGTCCCCTCCAGGACCCCCCTCTATTTTCTCTTTCCCAAGCTCTTATAGCTGTGGTACGAATCATTTGTATTTCTTTGGAAGAGAAGAATATTTCTAGGATAGGTCTTCATTCCTCCCACGTCAAGATGTTAGGCCCTAAGAATTGGCCTAACTGTTGGGAGATGCCTATTGGGACTTCTAAGAAAGTTTTAATTTCTTTCTTAAATTTTCTAACTTCAGAGGCAGTCAGTGGTGCGTTCACAAAGCCAATACTTCCCCTGCTTCCTCCCATAGGCACTTCCCTTAGAGGAAACAACTTTGCAATTCTCCCACATTCTTCTTGAATTTCCTTGCTTGGAACCTGGTATGATATTGATGGCTTGCTACATGCTCATCTGGTTCAATTCACTTCTTTTCCTCTATATCTTTACAACAACAGGCCCTTTTCACTCCCTGACCTTTTGTTCTCAAACTTTCCTCCTGCTTTTGACTCTCAGTATGTTTGGGTATAGGGGACAAATAAAAAGGAATGGTTTGTGATGTTCCAGGAATAAGAATAGGGGAAGAGGTACTTTAGGGTTATGGTTGAAGTATGGAGGGAAAATAAAGAGGGGTATTTTGGAAAGTCTTAGGAGCCAAGATTGGGCTATGGATACTCTGAGTGGTACTAGAGACCGCTGTCTGGGTACTTGAGGAACTGGAGGGAATCTGCAAAACGGAAGGAGTACCAGAATGGGCAGGTTCTGGTATATTTAGGAAAGGAGGTGGTACAGAAGAGGGGATGCCGGGAGCAGGACCACTTGAATTAAAAGGTTGAGGTGATTTTACAACTCCTGTGGGAGTAGATACTAAAATTGCATCCACCTCGTGAGAGGGTACCGAGGGCTACAAGGTTGGAGGGAGAGGAGGAGGAAGGTGGTCTATAGGAAGAGTCGAAGGAGGAGGGAACAGGAGGTTATCTAAGGGATCAGGAGGGGGCGGTGGAGGAAGATGATCTATAGGATCCCACCGCCTTTCCGGTAGCTTAATTTCTTCTTTTTCTTCTTCTCTGGATGCTTTATATACTTTTATTTCCACTTCCTGTTTCTCCCTTTCTAACCAACATTTTGCAGAACTAATCTCTTCCTCGCAAGGTTCTACTCAGGTATTGACATATCTATTGAAAGCTGTACATCGCCAACTTTCTTTTGTCCCGTACCAGGGCCAATAAACAGGTCCTTCAGCAATACTCTCTTTGGGCCATATTTCTGTACAGTACCTTATCATTTTGATTTTATCTAGATCCTTCATACCCTCATTAGTATCCCAATATACTAAAAGTTCACCTAAAGGACTACTAGGAGGTATTTTCTTAAAAACTTCCATCCCTTTTCTCTTCCTGCTGGCACTTTTTCCAGCACACTGCCCCATCTTTAACTAGCAATTGATATCCAATTACAGTTTCTTTTAAAAATTATTTATTAATTTTTATATTTATGTAAATTATTTTATTTTAAATTTTTTACATTTCTATTTCTTTTAAATTTAATTTTTTTAAATTTTTCATAAGGGATAAATATTAGTTGTTAATGAGGAAGAGAAAAAATAATTATTGTGGAAATTATAATAACGGTTACATTTAAAAGTTCGTCATTGCAAGAGACAAGACAAAAATGGCAACTTCAAGAAATGTTTGATGTGGGAAAGAAAATATATATGGTGGCTTTGGTGGGAAACAAAACAAAAAACCATGGTGACTCAAAGAAATATTTAGTGTGGGAAACAAAATAAATATGGCAGCTTAACAAGGGTTTCTGAAGAAACATGTCAATTCAAATGAACATTTATTACCTATGAAAAGTGAAATGTCAAAATTAAGTCCAAAACCAAAAGTAATATCTATCCTTTTAGCTGGAAAACTAAATAATAATGATGGCTATTTCAAGAAATGAAACAACTTACAACCACGTGCTCAACCAAATACAAAATGGCTGCTTCTCACCACGCACTTCACCAAATACAAAATGGCTCTAGCGAGCCGATTGCCCAAAAGACAAAATGGCTACTCTGAAACAAACTACCTGCTCAACCAAATACAAAATGGCTGCAGCCAGTTACACACTCAACAGAAAACAAAATGGTCATGCTCAAACAAACTACCTGCTCACCCAAATACCAATTGAGCAGAGCCAGCCACTTGCTCAACAAAAGACAAAATGGCTACACTGAAACGAACCACCTGCTCAACCAAATGCAAAATGGCCACAGTGGGGTTTTATACTTGCTCTCCCTGAGTAGCTGTTGGAGGACTTCTGGCTGGTCCTCACCTCCAAAGCTCACTCTGCAGGGATCCCGACAGCTGATGTACAAAGGGCTTCCACCGGAGTGGCTCTGCCTCTTGAATTGTTCCCTAGCTTAGACAGGTTCTAATCTCCCCTTCAGCCCTAGCGGCTGAAAGGGCCCTTCCCCAGCCGGCGGCCCTCCTCCCCCCTGAGGGTCACCGCACCTTTGAAGTTTAGGCCCCTCCGTTACCCATACGACCCCCTGAGGGGATCCTAGCTCAGGGTCCTGAGTCTGTCCCACCTACGACCCGCCAGTGGGATCCTAGCTCGAGGGGTCCCTAACTCCTAAGGTTGGGCACCCTCCCCTTCCCCTGTCTCAGAAAGGGCCACTCTCCGATACGATGGTTACTTTACCTGGCAGTCTCCTTATAGGAGTTTTTCTCCCACCCCTAAGGTCCTAGTTCCTCAGAGACTAGACTCCCCTGGTCTATCTCTGAGGAACAGCCCTCCAGGAGATTTGAGCTAGTGGTCAGAGCTTTTGCCCCTCACTCTGGGCACTCCGGCCCACTAACCCCCTCCACTCAGGGACAATGGCCCAAATTCCCCCTTGGAGCCTCCACTCACTGCAGGAACGAGAGCCTGAGCAGGTAAGGGCGGCTAGAGGAGGGTACTCCCCTGTCTCCCCTGCTCTAGGGGTCCCTACGGGTACACGCACTCAACGACTGCAACACTCGCTTCCCCCACACACTCGCTTCGGGAGTCTGCACTTGCAGGCCCCGTCTCAATCACGCACATTCACTTCGCACCCCCTCGCACCTTGAACCCCACTCGCACCGCTCAGAGGCAGTGTGAGCCCCGCTCCCTCTCAGAGGGCTCTCACCTTTTTGGGTGGTTGTGTCCTCTGAAGCCTTGGCTATAGGCAGCAATTCCTCCCACAGTCTGACGTAGTCCAATCCCTGGCAACCGAAGAAAAAAGGTGGCTGGACGCGTCTCCCAGGTCCACTGCTACCCTGGAACATTTTCAGACATGGCTTAACCTGGATGAGGCCCCAAAAAGATGTTATGAATTCGAACCAGGCCAGAGTCTGAAAAGGAAAAAGGCTCTCGTTTACTAAGAAAACTACAGAGGATGAGAGTTTTAGGGGAGCCCAAACTCCCACGTAACAACACAAAGATAAGAATAGGCCAAAGCATGTTGGGTTATCCCTGAAAAAGTAGTTCCCTGAGAGTGAGAAGATCCTTAAACCAAACTGAAACCCTCATTTTGTAACCCCTCGCACATCCAGGATTGGTGGGTTTTGGATCCACGCATCGATTGGTCGTTTTCCAGTATTCTCATTGGTCCTTATTGATATTCATTCTGGACCAATCATTTTCTCAGGGCATGAAATGATTGGTCAAGTCCCCTGTCCAATCACATCACGCCCCACTTTGACTACTGCCCCCACCAAACCCTGGTCCTCCCCAGGACCCACAAAAAACACCCATCAACTCACCCCAAAACACAAATTCCCAACCCAGGTCCAATTCAACGCATTTAGAACCCCACTTCAAACAGCTTCCTTCTACGTATGACCATCCATTCATTTCTCATTCAAGGAGAATTCTGATCTTCCCTACATCAACAATACTCTTCTCTTATCTAAGCAATGCATCATGAAGGAAGCTTTCTATGCTCTACAGTCCTAACTAAATGAAGCCTTGCCCAGAAAACCTCAAAACATTGCATGTGCTATCTATGGCACAGCTCCTCTTCAAAATCAGGCGATGGCCAAAGCTCTAGCCAATGATGATGCGTCCCCTTTTCCCCTCTTTGTGCTGGTGTTCACAGGGGTCCCAGGATGAGGGAAAAGAGAGAATCTTGACTCCAAGTTTCAGAAGGTTGATTTATTCTTCCATGACACATATGCTATAAAAATGACATATGAGAAGAATACTCAAAGAAGGAAAGAAAGGATTTCATCTGAAAGGCTTGCAAGAAAAGGGAAAGAATGAAATGATAATAAAATCATGTCACTGACTGGACAACTGGACTGTGATTGGCCATTAATTAGAAACAGCCACACGAGACCAATCAAAGATGCACCTGTTGCATTCCACAGCAGCAGATCATTCTTGTTTACATTTTCGTTCTTGAGGCTTCTCAGGAGAAAAATCCTGGCAGAGGGATGTTTCAGAAAAGATCATGGCGCCGCCTGCTCTCAGCTGGCAGGGCACAAGGGCCTCTTGAGCCGCAGGCATCTCCTCTGCGCTCTACTTGCACTTGCTTTCCCCAGTTAAGGCAAGCAAAGCCGCTTGGCTCAGGATGTTCTTTGGGCTTCTGAAAGGCTCTGGCCACTTAGCTACAGCATGGCAAGGAAGGGAGTCTTACAAGGCTCTGCATATTTTAGAGTTTTATTGTCACTCCAGCTGAAACAAAGTATCCCCTGGCTACTTCTGCCTCTTCAGCATTCTGTCCTGCAGGTGGCCTGCTCAGGCTGACAGCTTGGGGCACCTGCAGGCTCCAGTTCTGCTGCAGCCCAGCTCTTCCTCTCACAGCTGACTTCCCATTGTGACAATTTGTTCATTTCTACCTAAAAGATACCTCAGAGCTTCCCTCAATTAACAATCCACTGCTCTAAGCTAAACAACCCTCTTGTATCTAAGCTACCTACGTTCTATAGTCCTTAAAAGTTGCTCCCTACATGTCCTAAAGTTTGGAAAATATTCTCTTTTGGAGAAAAACACAACCGAGCTTTCGATTGAACCTGAAACCTAAGCTAAGCTAAGCTAAGCTAAGCTAAACTAATCTAACCTAACCTAACCTAACCTAACCTAACCTTACCTATCCTAACACCTAAAGTGACCCATTTAGAAAACCTACTCCTATTTCCTATCTACAGCCCAGCTCCTCCTCCAACTCAGGGGATGGCTGAAACTCTGGCCGCAGATGACACATGCCCTTCTCCCTCCTCTCAGCTGGCGGGGCACGAGGCGCAGGCATCTCCTCCTCAGGCGCAGGCATCTCCTCTCCAGTCTTCCTGCACTCCCTTGGCTGAGATGATGAGAGCAGCCAGGCTGGAGGCAGGATCGCCTGCGGTCACAAAGGGATGCTGCCCAGAAGAAAAAGGAAACAAAGAAAGGAAGCCTTACTTTCCAGGAAGGCCTGCTGACGGGCTCAAGCAGGACTCCTTGGCTACCAGAAAGACACACCAAGAGCACCGAGGAATAGCAGCGTGTCCGCCTGCGCCTTCCTGTCCTGGCAGCCGTCTCAGCCACGTGGCCCACACTCCTCCTCACACCTTCCTGCAGGCGTCCTCAGCTGACAGGCCTTTTTGCCCCTTTGCTTTTTCTTACCTGCAGGAGTTCCTGGGCAGACCAGCGCCTGTCCTCGTCAGCCTGCAGGCAGCAGCGGAGGAAGTCGCGTAGGAGAGCCGAGTGGTGCCTGGGGTGCTGCAGTTTTGGGGGCCCGTTTCTTTTGATCAGTTCAAAAACCTACAGCACATGGATGCAAGAGGACACTCGACCTGCTCCTTTGCTAGCCGCATCATCAGCTCTCTGTGCACAGAGCCCCCTTTCAAAGCTGCACCTTACCCTGAGACGGGTCTCCCGCTCGTAAGGAGCTTCCCCTTCCACCATTTCCAGCCCCATGATGCCCAGGGACCAGATGTCTACTTTGGGGCCGTAGGCTTCTCCTCTCACCACCTCCGGTGCCATCCAGCTGGGAGTGCCCACGCTGGAGCTGCGCCTGCCGCGCTCAGGGCTGAGCTGGGCACAGAGGCCAAAGTCAGCTGAGGAGAAAAACAAAGCCTGTCAAAGCCAGCTACCACTGGCAAAGCAGCCAAAAGGATTGCCCGCTCACAGCCCGGCCAGGCCATGCTGAGTCGAGCTGAGAAAGCGGCTGAGCTCTCCTGCCACGTGCCTGGAGCCAGCGAAAGAAGAAGCCATCGGCCACTTCAACAACACCCTGAGCATTCACACACCGGCCAAGCGGCGCTCCTGGCCAAGTGGCACTCACCAAAAGGCAGCCCCACAGCACAGGCTGCAAAAGCCCCACCTGCACAGGGATACCCACCCAACTTGACAGATCCATCGGTGCCCACAAGAACATTGCAGCTTTTGATGTCTCTGTGGATGACTTGGCGGCAATGAAGGAAATCAAGTCCTTGCAGGCACTGAGAGAGAAAAAGGAGGGAGGCAAAGTTAACACGCAGGATGTCATTTCATCCTGCCAGAAAGGAAAGAGCCCAACAGGATTGACAGCTTTCCCAGGGAATTGGGAGCCAGGGCACAGCATCATGCTGCTGTCACAAAGAAGAGCTTGCTGCTTCAACACTCTTGGAAGTTTTTGCTACATTTCCAAGCCAAGGCATCTGGGCTTGCAAAAGTTCCACCGGCCATCGGTACAAAGAGCGTCACCTTTGGCTGGGAGGCGGCACGGCAATGATTGTTGGCAAAGCTCAGTGGCAGCAGAGGAGGAAGCGGCGCCTTAGACCTGTGCCAGAATCCGTTGCCACCTGGGCTGCGATGTTATCCTTGGAAGCTGAGGACAGCTCTTTCCCTTAGCTTGAAATTCTGCCACCGCCATGCTGCCTTCCAGTGGTAAGGAATGTAGGACAGACAGACAGGCTGCAGGCAAGCATTGCGAGGCAAAGCTGCCAAGAGGAAACAAGTGAAAGCAAGCCAGTGAGGCAGCACCAGCGCCACAGGTCAGACAGCATAAAAGAGTGCAAGAGCAGAGCCTAAGGAGTGCAGGGACGCCGGCAGGCAGTTCCCTTCCCACGCTCTTGCTTCTCCTCTGCGTCTTGGCGGAAGCAGCAGCAAAAGAAGGCTGAGAGCCAGAAATCGCTGCTCTCCTTAACCTCCAGCTGACAAGCAGCATCCTGGCAGGCCTGGCCAAGCACAAGCGGGATCCCTCACCTCCCGACAGACAGCGCCTATCTGTCCTTCCGCCAGGTACACCGCACAGAGCACATCAAACAAGGTGCCGCCGTCCACAAACTCCATGGCCAGCCAGAGCTGCGCATCCACCAGGTAGCTGGAAGAAGAAAAGCACGGCGTGGAAAGAGAGCAATGGGCACAGCTCAGTCACTCGAGGGCCTGAGTACGACTTTTGCCACTGCTCTCCAAGCTACGTGTGCCGCAAGAGACTATTGAACAGCAGGTCAACCTCCTGCCACCCTCTGGAGATGAGCGGAGAAATGGGAAAGAGCTCTGTTCTCTGCCACTGACCAAAGGGCATTGTCTCTTCTGGCTTGCACTAGCTAAAGCTGCATTGACGTGACCGTACGCCAACCTGTCTAAGTAGGTGACAATATTGGGATTCCTGTTGTTCCTCATGGCCAGGATTTCGTTGGCAGCCAGCTCCTCGGACATCCCCTCCTCAACGGACATGATCTTGATGGCCACCTGAAAGGACACGGGCGATGGTTGACTTGAGAAGACGCGCCCTGCTCGAGATCACAAGGAGCACGCAGCCAGTGCTTGTGCAATCAGGCAGCCAGCTGTGCCAAAGTGCCTTGTTCCTAGACAGCAGAGCTTAGCAGGAGCACCAAAGCCCATGCCAAATGCATTCTGAACCCTGAGCTTAGACTGTACTTGAGAGGAACAGCCTCTGTGGCAGACATGGAGCGACCAGCCAAAGCTCCAGGCAGGGCTGACAGCAGCGGGGAAAGCGCTGCAGAGCTGCAAAATGCCATGGTGCTGTTGGGCACTTTACCTGTTGTCCGCTGCTGGTGTCAAGGGCTTTATAAACAGCTCCGAAGCCCCTAGAAAGAAAACAGCAGCAGAAAAAGGCCATTTATCCCTGGCACTGAAAGCAAGCCTAGGCAGGAGATCTCCCCAGGCTGCCTGCATGCCTTCAAAAGGGCCCAGCTGCGGCGTCTCTTTTTTGGCCAACAGCACATCAGCCCGTGAGCCCTCTGCCATGCGGGCCAGGCTGTCCCAGGGAGCACTAGGGTCCGGCATGAAGACCAAGGCCCGCTGGAAATCTCCAAGGCACGCGCCCACTTAGGTCACTTCCAAACCTAAAGGGAACTCTCTCTTTGTGAGGGTGTGCATGCATGTGTGTGTCAAGAAAGTGAGAACAATTAGAGTCAGAACACTGTCTTTGAGAATCTGACATTTCTTGGATGCCGAGGTGCTCTTTCAGGCCATAAAGTTGCCGGAGCAGGGCGTTTTCCAGCTCCTGCTCCTCAGCGCTGCAAGCTAGACATTGCCAGCATCAACTTGTCTTTGAGGAGCCCTTTGCATTGCACTGACTGAGCAGCGCTGGCAGGCGGCAGGAGGTCAAGCCAGAGTCTGACCGTGATTGGAGCTTGCCTGACTTCACGCTTGATTTTGCAGCAGCCAAAGACCCGGCCCACACTTTTGGGAAATGACCTGACGTCACACTTACCCTCGTCCGGGTTCTTCAAACGCCGTGTATCTGCTCATTGGCTGGCCCACACTCACAATGCTCCCTGAAAGACAAAAGCAGGCCTGCTCACTTGCATGCACAGACGCCGCTCCCCAGCCATCCCAAAGGCAGCCCCACCGCCAGCAGCTGTGGGCCCTTTTGGCTCCCTTGGCTTCCAAGTGCTGAGAGCAGCAAATGGGAGGGCCATCTTCTGCACCTTTCATCGGGTGGCCTTTGCAAGGAGGACTTCATTGCTTTCAAGCACAGCTTGATAAGCCAAAAGGATGAGCCCTTAAGAAGGGGGCCCTAAGAGGTAAGCAAGGGCCTTTGCAGCCTCTGCAGTCACACCCCCCCCATCACTGGCAAGGCTACCTAGAAGCACAAAGTGTCTGAGCCGCAGGAGGAGTAAGAAGGAGAGCCAAAAAGCAGCTGGGGCCAGAGACCTGCCTGGGCCTACGCACTTGCTAGGTGCCAGCCTTCTGCTCAAGCAGAAACAATCTCTGCTTTTCTCTTTGGCACAGAAGGCAGCCCAGGCAGAGCCAAGGCAGGTCCAGCCGCCCTCACAGGCAGCAGAAACTCCCTGAGCGCTGCCGCGCTGCCTCAAAGCACAGCAACAGGTTCTGCAGAGGGCCCTGAGGGCCTCTGGCACCGGGGGGAACTTCTGGCACAGCCTACACCTAGACACGCACGCAAGGCACTGCTCTGGCATACAGGAAATACAGCGGACGTACTCAGTGTCTTCAGGCCCTGCTCCTCTCTGCTCTCGGCCTGCGGGGCTGCGCTGCTGGATGAAGTGCCAGCAGCGGGGGGCCAGCTGGCTGCTGCAGGCCATGCTGCTCCGGCGGCACCAGGCTGAATTGCAGAGCGGGTGTTGAGCTGGGACAAGAAAGGATTGCCCGTCAGAAGGGTGGCTGGCACAGATGCCCAGCACAGCGCACGCCACTAGCAAGGCCTTGGAAAGATGCCCTCAGCCACCGCCAGGCCTCTCCAGCTATTGGGCCCTTTCCCATGTCCCCTTCTCAAAGGCAATGGAAAAAGAACAAAGGCTTTTTTGATCCAGCCCCTGGTGGCCGCTTCCATGCTCCATTGTTTCAACTTTTCTGCTAGACACTGGAAACAATGGAGCGATGGGCTTGTGCAGATGCACAAAGAGATCAGAGCACAGCCCCAGAGCCTCCTTCCTTTCTTCCTCCTGTGTTTTCGCGGGCAATGAAATCGCCCCGGAGGTGGCGTGCAACCGTCTGCTCAGAAGCCCGGAGCATGTCCCTCCTCTGATCTGTTTCACGGATTTCCCCTCTCCATGTCAGCCTTTAGGCAGCGGCCCTTCGGAGCCGCCTTCCAGCCCTGCCCAGACCCACGCGCCCTTTCCCATGCAGAGCTGAGCAGGATTCTCCTCCCAAAACTCTGCTCTGACCACCTGCAAGCCCAGCGCAGCCTACATTGTGCCTGAAGCTAATTAGTCCATGCAGAGGGCAGGTCCCTTCCAGGGGCCACTGCCTGCCAAGTACCCCGCCAGGCTGTCAGCTGCCTCTTTGGGCCGCTCTGCCCGCTGACCGCAGGCAGCCTGCACTGCCACCGGCCACAAGGGGCTGACTCCTACCCTGGCAAGAATTGAATGCTGCCTCTTGTCTATTGCCAAGAGACATTCTCGGGCCCTCTCAGCATCCCAGCCAAGTGATGCTTGAAGGTCAAAGTTGAGAAGCCATTGGCCAGGCCTCCCTGGCTTGGCTGAAGCAGCACTACGTCACGGCAGGCACACAGCCCCCAGCACCTTAAGCCGCGAGCAACAAGGCCTGCTCCAAGCAAACCTTGAAGCTTGGCACTGCAGCCAAGGCAGGGCCAAGCTCAGCTGCCACTTACCGGCTCTGCACCTTCAGGCTGTGGAGGAACAGCAGCTGGAGGCTTGGTGTTCCTTTGCTCCTCTTCAACCTCGTCCTCAATGACAGAGGGAGCCAGAGGAGTTTCTGAGCCTGCTGCTGAGCCCTGCAGACAGACACAAGTGAGAGAGACGCGCAAGAGCCAATCCCTTGGCAGCTGCTTTCTCTTGGCAAAGGAAAGGACCCAGGAGAAGGGCAAATGATACACTTGGATGCAAGTGGCACTCTGAGTCAGGGAAATGCCAGGAAGAGGGCTGGGGTCTTGCTCTGCTGTTCCTTGAAAGGCTCTTCCTTGGAAAATCAGCAAACAGCCAGTGCTCCCTTTGCTACTGCTGATGCCACCAGGCACTTGGCCTTTCTTTCAGCCTGCCACGCTGGCACTCCACTGCACTCTACTGCCAAAGGCCAAGCTGGCAGAAGTGCCGCACAATTCTCCCACGCCAGCAAGGTCAGAGCTTCCTTTGCCACTCACCAAAGGACAGGCTTGTCTCCATCCACGTGTCAGGTGACCTGCAGGGAGCGAGGGAAAAGTGGTGGCTTCTCCATGGCCATTTTCTTCCCAAATAACCTGGGTCAGGTTATTTGGCAAGAAAAGAGCAGAGCCAAGCAAAAGCCAGGTGATGCCAGCCCCAGGATGAACCTTTACTTACGAGTCAGCTGGGTCACGTAGAAGACAGAATAAGCCACAGAAAAGACCGTGCAAACCGCGGCACAGACTTGCCCGATCATTTTGGCAGCGCTGTGCGGGTTTGCACGCCGAATGCCACCAAGGGAGATGGAAGAGTCCTCTCGGGGTGCAGGCCGTCTTCTGGGAACTCCTTGATCGCAAGGATCCTGCTGCAGGGAGCGAGCGGAAGAGCTGCTCTGCACAAGCAGGCCTTGCGCGCCCCGGGACAACGCTGCGCTGACAGCACTGTGACGTGGCGCCGCTCCCTTGACCTCACAATAGCAGCTGCCCTGGCTTTGTTGTGCCCAGCAAGCCCACCCTCCCTAGAGCCGAGGCAAAAGGAAGGCCTGGCAAGTTCTCCTCAGTCATAAAGCAGCAGCAAATGACCTCACAGTCCATAGGGCAGTGCTCAAGGCATCCCAGGGGAGCCCAGAACAATGAGCTAGCCCTCCTAGCGTCCAAGAAATCCAAGCAAACATGAATTTTGGTCCCAAAAGCTTGGAGTAAAAGCAAGTGTGCTTCTTCTAGGTGGCATCTTACTTGTTCTGAAATGCCTCACTTCTTCCATGCCATTTAGGGGGCAAAAGAAGCCAAGAGAATAAATGGCCAGGAGCATTGTAGGCTGCAGCTGCTTCTCGAGCACGTGGGTGCATGCTGACCTTTGCTCTGACTGGGTTTGGAGGCCGACGTCCCGTTGTGGCAGCTGGCTTAGCTCTTGACGCAAAGCTCCTCTCGTCCTGCTGGCCGTTTTTCAGGCAACTGAAAGTCTCAGCGCGTCCGGAAGAGCTGTGCGCTGCGTCTTGGCTTGCCACACTTGTGTTGTGTCGGAGCTCTGGCAGCGGCCTGCGGCCCACTGCTCTGCAATGGCCTGCAGATGTCAAGCCCAAAGGAGGCCCCTTTGGAACAGGCCAAAGCTGCAGTGGGAGGGATGTTGGCCCCAGCTCCATGCTCCCTGTAAGATTCCTTGCAGAGATTTGGGCAGCCACATCCCAGTACAAATGAGATGCAGTCATTCCCTTCTCTGTCAAAATCTTGAGGCAGACCCAGGAGACATCCTAAAAGTGGAACAAAATACTGGGTGGGTATCACTGGCCGGGGTCAATGTACAAATCACAAATGGGACGGGACTGCTGTGAACATGCCTTGAGCTATCTTTGTTTTCAGCATCAGTCTCATTACATGGTTATGACAAAGGGAAGATGCCAGCACGTCGCATCCCAGGCAGCAGACAAAGAACTTAATGTTACAACTTACTTTATAAGTTTTTTGACTAATCACACAAAGCAGAAGCATACTTACAGTAGTTCCATCCATCCGCTATAAGCACACGTACCTTTGGGTTAAAAAGTGTTTCCTTATTTCGAATCAAATACTTGCTTGTAAGCCTTAATACTCAATGCACAGCGCTCCATTATTAGGCTTCAGACTTCCTAATATCTTGCTAGATAACCTTTTCTACAGCTTAGGGAGTTATCCTAGACAAGCGTTAATACGCAGACCATTGTTCTATTTGTCCTTGCTTTTCTACTTTTTAAATAATTTTTCTGCTGACCTACTGCATGGCTACTGCTTAGCTCTAATCACAGTTCTGTTGTCTCTGAGGCTTGCCTTTTGCAGCTTTCCCAAAACCCTCTGATTTTGTGGATTCCCACATCAATTGACACATGTACCTCTTTCAATTTCTTAAAATCAGCAATTTGAGTAATGTCTGCCTGCTGGAGTTTCAAAGCTTGCTACTCTCTGGGATTTGTTCTATAATATACAGGAACATGCAAACCTTGACAATCAAGGCATGCAGCAGCAACTGAGCGAGCATCATTGCTACTCAGGCCAAATTGCAACTGCAGAGCTTGAGCTCCTTGATGATGAAATTGATGAGACAAAATTGCTTGTTGCCTCCAATTAGGAACTGTTCAAGCAGCATTGGCAACAGGAGCACCAGCTACAGCGTTCTCTTCAGTGAAAACTCCTGGTAAAGAAGTGCGACTGCGAATGTGCAGTACAAAATATGGTTCAGTGCGTTGCTGGATTGTATTCCACATTTCCAACGCCACCTCAAATAAAGGACGATAATCAATTTCAGATAAAACAACCTTATCTAACTTTTTGGTCAAATTTGCTACATCAGCAGAATCTGTGAGTGTTCACAGCTTGAGGGAACAACTGAAAAGCTGTGGTCATAGCTCACCATTCAACAATTTGAGATGATCCTGTTTTACATTTAAACACGTCGCCAATCACCATTGACTTTCCAAGTCACTGCAGCCTTCCTGCAACTGTAAAAACAGTTGGTCCATCAACAGGACTTTCCATGCTCAAATGTTTCTGACCAACAGGTACTTCTTAAAAAAACTTTTACAAGCAGTGACTTGGTAAATGATAAGACACTTGTCCTGTGAAAGCAGCCATAGCCGCTAGCAACTGATGATTGTGGGCAAGACACCACTCCAAATACTAATTCTGGACAGGCAAAAGAATTGTTTCAGGATCTCAGCCTAATAATTCAACAAGCCTTAATAATGATTTCAACAATCAGTTCAAAAAGAACCCTGTTAAAAATCTGTAGTAATTTTCCCTCTCTATTCACTATGGCAATCCTGACCCCATCGATTTAAAGGAGCAGAGGTAATATATGGCCTTATAATTGCTTTTTGCCCTTCAGGATTTGTGATCAAAATATTTTAAGTGAAATTCCACCCACTGTGGTGCCTCCCTGCCCAACCACCCCAGTGTCACTTGTTTGCACCGGCCACTGTGGTGGCCACGAGTGTCGAGACACAATTACAATATCAGCTCCCGTCTCCAGCAGACCATTCACTTTTATTTGCCGAGGTCTTGCATTCTCAGAAGTCAAGGTGCATGCCAATGGAAGTCACTGAGCTGTCACTCATTGTGCCCAGCAAACTTGAGGCGTCCCAGGAGCGTCCCGAAGCCTCCGGTGCAACGTAACCGATTTTCTCAAAAAAGGAACAATTGGAGCTAGGCAAGTCTCTTTAGGTATAGTAACTGGTGGATATTTAGTTGAAATCATAGCACAAATTTGTCCTGTGTAATCAGCATCAATTACTCCAACATGTACATTAAGTCCCATTAAGGTAGCACTAGATCTTCCAGTTAGAAGAGCACTGAGACCTTTACCAATCAGTCCCCCTGCTTGCAAAGGTACTTCAACAGCATCATGAGTATTAATAGTTAGTGTGTCTGCGGTGGGTATATCAATCCCTGCTGAGCCAATTGCTGCCCCTGAGTATTGTTCACAAATGGACAACTTTGCAGTGCTGGGAGGGCCTGTGGTTGCTGGGGCATTTGTGTCCACACATGCCCCCACGCGTTCTTTCTGTGGTTTCCTGTAACAATTGTCCGTTTGCATGATATTTAGATTGACATTGTTTGGCAAAGTGACCATTCTTACCACATCTATTACAAGTAGGATTCATTTTAGACTTCACTTTCTGTTCAACATTTTTTGGAGACTGTGATCGTAAATGACCTTGTTCCCCACAGGAATGGTATTTTGGCAGAGGCCTTAGAGCTGCTGCTAATGCAGTCATTTTATGTTGAACTGTGCTGACTTTTGAACATGCTGTAACCATCTCAGGGACAGAGGGATCTCCTGGCAGCGCTTCAATCATTTTCCTGCAATCTTCCTTTGAGTTTTCTATGGCTAATTGTTTACATAGAATCTCCCTTAATTTTTCATCCTCTGCCTGTTTTTCAATTGCTGCAGCCATTTTTCCCACAACTTGCAGAAAAGGCTCTTTAAGACCTTGTTTTATAGTGACATATCTTGGTTTTGGAGCTGCCATTTCCATTCTCTTAGTCATAGCACTCATGCCTAATTGTTGAGCCTGTGTTAAAACCAGGGGATCCCACCGTGCCTGTAAATCTGGATTAGGAAAAGGCCCTTGACCAAGGAAAACATCATCTCCTACAGCATGACGAGGGTCCTGCTGAGGTAGTTGCATAATTTTTAAAGCTGTTTGTTCAGCTCATTGCCTCCAATTGTCTTCAAATGCTCCGTACGGCACTGGTTGAAACAAAACTCTAGCCAAATGCATAGTATCATAAGGAGACAGCAAATCTGTATTAACAATACTAATTAATTGCATTACTTCTGCAGAATTAATACCAAATTTAGCTACTTGAGTCTGAAGATCCTGCACAACCTTCCATGCAAAAACCTCATGACTATCGTTTTGTCCTGAATTAGGAACTGCTTTAAACACAGGAAAAGCCATTTTCTCATTAGCAACATCTATATCAACAGCATCTGAGCCCTTTGGTGGCCCTATTCTCTCCACTAAATCCCAGTCTCCTATTTCCACTGCTTTTCTTTTAACATATTCTCAACACCAAAAAGAATGACAAACTGTTACATTACAATAACACGATCAGAAGGCAGAGCTTTTGAAACACCAAGCTTATGTCTATGACCAGTTTTACCAAGCTTATTTCGACTACCACTTCTACCAAGCTTTTCTCTATCACCAGTTTTGCAGCAAACAGAAGTATGCGTTAATTCAGACCTTTTCAACCCTGTCATTTCCTCGTTGTCACTATCAGAGTCAGAAGATAAAGGAGGAGAAAGAGCTAATATTTCCATGTGTTCGTGCAGTTCAGGATCACGAAGCAAGCAGCGGATGGCTCAATTTGCTTCTTTTTTAAGGTCATCTTAGCCAGCCCCTGTGCCAAGGACTCAGAGTCAGATTTAACATTAAGTTCAGCTAATTGCTCTATGGGTGAGGGGTACGTGGATTTAAAGCTTCTTGCAGACAAACACAGAGAAGCCTTATCAACCTGTTGCCCTCTTCCCATAGCAACAGACCCAGAAACAATGTCTGCAGAAAAAATCCCAGCAGAACTCTCAGGCTGAGCTTCTCCCCTCCGTTGCTCCCTAGCAACTTCCAGTTCCTCCTCCAATTCCCTTTCTACCTCCTCCAAGTCTTTTTTGTCCAGCTCTGCTTTCCACTCCTTTAAGGTGTTATAAAGCAACCTCCAAGTAGGAGATAAATCTGCACTTGCTTTATCCCCATTCTGAATTACTTCCCAGAGTTTTTCTCCAACTTCTTTCCAAGCTCTAACACTAAAAGCAGTAGTTCCATCAGTCTTAACATTTTGAGACTTTGCCCATATTAAAATACTATGCAGAGCATAGTCCCTTCCTTTAACTCCTTTTCTTTTTAAGAAAGTTTTCCATGTAGATAAAACAATCTATTCTTCGCTTCTTAAATTATTTCCCATTCTTCCCAGTGCCTCACCTTCTTTCCAGGTGTCTGAATCAGGTCCGCACTGGCAGCTGAACCCCGCTGCTCTCAGCTTCGCTGGGCTCCAACCTCACTGCCCCTGGCCCGGCACTTCCGTTCACGTCAGGCAGCACCAAATGTCACCGTTAGGCTGGACGTGACATACACACCTGATCAGGGTCCAAGAAGAAAAAAGATTCTTATTCTGCGTGTTCTGCGGTTTATATACCCTTAACGAAGCGTCAAGCCCTTCGATAGGCAGGGAAGGTATTTTTGTTGTTCCCACCTCTTGAGAACATCTTGTCAGTATTTCTCCTGCTTTTCTAGCTCAGAGTACATCACCAATGTCAGTCCTTTTAAAGTGTCTCATAGAGCAATGTTTTTGGGGCCTTCCATTTTAATTGGCACAGCAAGCAGGGTACTCTTGAGGTGACATGGGACTTTTATACAGCAAGAAATGCTCATGACATAATAAGGGAGAAAAATAAGTTTTCATTCAAAGCTGCTGTTTCCTGGCAGAAAAGAAATGGAATCCCATGCAGAAGCTGATCTGAACTGCTCTCTACTGACAGACTTGCTAGAAGCGTCTATAGAAAGCTTGTCCAGCCCTCAAGAGAGATGGGGACTGAGAGAAACTGGCACCATCCCCAGTTACTTGTGGAAAAAAACATGATCTTTGGTAGAAGAAAATTAAACATTCCCAGTAAAGGACCATGCCTGGTATCCATATGCATGGAGGTTTGACTCAGAGAGCTGAATGTTGCCCAACAGCTGGAAAAGGAGCTGAATCAGTTGCAAATTGCCTCAGAGCCTGAAACAATAGGCGGCCAGAGGCCAGAGCAGGAACTGAATGCCGGGATGAAGGCAGCCCCCAAAACAAGGGAAACCAGTGAAACAGGCTGGTCCAAAGCCAAAGAGCTTTAGAGTTGCAATTTAACACTGCTGGGGAAGGCCTGGAAGCAGCCTTTTCCAGACTCCAGCAACAGCCAGGCCTCCCTGACTGCAACCTCAGCCCCGCAGCCCTCGGCAGGGCTTGAATGCTTCAAAGCCCAACCCTAGCCCTCAGCCTAAACTCCGCCCGCCCCTCAAAAACACAGAGGCGGGACAGCCCAAAGGCGATGGCACCTTCCTCCGCTCCTTGCAGGAGAGCTTCCACTCTGCAAAGCCAATCTTCTTCCCTCCTTCTCATCCCCAGCCCTGCCCGCCGATAAAGAAGGAATTCACCAGTGTCCAGTAGTTGTACCACAGTCTGCAAGAAAAATGGTTGAATTGCGTGGGAAAATTAGCAATGATCCCAAAGAAAGTGAAATGGAGCATGTTTGGGGAACTTTGCTATTGCAGGGGGAATTAAATCAATCTTTTGGAGAAGGAAGCACATTGTGAAAAGCCCTGGTCTTTTATCCGGCGAACAACCTATGGTGTGAAAAGTTTGGACCCCTTGGAGAGGGGAGCATAGGCGAGAACCCCCAAGCAATGCATGAGGAACGGCTGGTGCCCCATCCACCTCCTTCTGTGTTATTGTCATTTATTTCAAAATGTAAGGATCAAGGCTGAGAAAAGAAAATCTTGGCACCACCTCCACCAAGTGAGTTGGGAGAGGGTGGTGAATTCAAATACCCAAGAGGCTCTCTGGAAAGAAAATGGGGAATAAATGGAGACTCAGTTTCCATGTATTCTTAATGAACCTTTGCAAACCGCTCCTTGTGTTCCTCCTTCTGGCAGCCGTGGGCATTGAGCCTTGTCTGCCACCAGAGGCTGGAGGCTGAAATGCTGCCGCTAGAGAATCTGCGACCCTTAGGAGAAAATGCTGTTACTGTGGTGCAAGTTTGTTGTTTTGGTGTCACTAATAACCCTGAATGTTCAAGGAAATCCTCACCAGTTAGGAGACTGGGTGTATGTCCAGATCTGGAATCGAGAGCCACTTAAGCAGAGGTGGAAAGGACTTTTGATCCCATGGCCATGAGATTTACAGCTAAATTACACATAATTTACCTAAATTATGTGATTCAAGCTTGCTCTGGACACACGGAATTGTATTGGACAGTACAGGAAATGTGACTCCGCTGCAGATAAAGCTGCAATGCAACGTTTTCAAAGTGAAAACCATTAAATGGTTTCTCCTTCTGCTCATTTCCAGAGCAATGTCCCTAGCATGGCAGCATGGCTGTTTGTTCTTGAATTAGTCAACCATGCTAGCAGGACCTTGTACCTAATGACTACAATAGCAAGTACGACCTTGAGTGCCAGAGGGTGGAAGAAACCAAGAAAGCAAAGGGAGCCATGTCCTTTTCCCTAAGGACCTCTCTAACGTCACACACAGACAACAAATACTACCTGAGCCTGGGAAAAGAAATTTTGCTTTCTGTACTTCAGTCCAAATTTGCAAACCAGAACGCAACAGAATGTGTAGATCCAACAAAAAACCTATGTTATCTAAAACTGAAATGCTCAGAAGGCTGGTTGGCTACTCTAACTTGAGTTCGCCTACATGGTGTTAGGCATCCTCATCTGTATTCTTACAGTACTGGTAAATTTAAATAAGATAACTCTTGCCAAGCAAAGTTTTTATAGATTGTTCCTTTCTTGATGTCTTGTAAATTTCTTTTTACAGACTTTTAATGTTGGTTTGATTAAAGCATCCCCAAACTTTCTGTGGCAGAGAACACAAAAGAATACCAAGTGGATAGTTCCTCTGTATGAAGTAGGTCCAAGTGGGACTGAGTTTTCTTCTTTGAGAGGTGTTTCATGGAAAGATGAAGTGGTGACAGGTCTGAAGAACTGCCGTTCTTCACTGCACGGAGTGTTTAGGTGTTTTCATCTTGCTAAGTTTTAAGACATTGATGTTCATATGTTTTATAGAAGAAGTCTGTTGCAAGAAATCTTGCGAAATTTTTGTATTTTCTCTCAGGTTGCCACAGTGGGTGGGGAAGATGACTCCCTCAACTTATCTAAGGAAAATTTTTAAACTTCTTGCCATCTCCTGAGAGCAAAGTACAAGTTTCTCTAGCAAGGCAAGTATGTGTATTAATGGTAGGTGATGTGCAGAGCACAATTGTGCTGAAAAAGGCACGTGGAACTGTTGGTGGCCCCTGGAAGCAGGGAGAAAAGGGGCTGACAGAGGAGCAGAGGTGGCAGCTGGAAAGCTCTCTCCAGCTGTAGACAAAGAAGGCAGAAATGGTTAAACTGACAAAAGACAAGAAAGATTTTGGGTTGGAGAACCACGGAAGGGTTAGGTAAAGTCAGGAAAGGTATTTGGTCTGAAGCCAGTACCTTGACTGAAATTAGACCCTAATCATGTGTGTGTATGTCACATCCGACCTAACAGTAGCAGCACCTTCCCCTGGTGCCATTCACCAAACACAAGAGTCAAAAGAAAAGGCTTCATGGGCCATCAGCCTGGAGGAGACCTTCTGGAGGGGCCGGGCACAGGTCTCCTGTGGGAGCAACAGAGTCGCTCCTCCAGCTGTATGGAGGGTGCCAAGCCTCCCGGTACAAATCAATAAAATAACTGGGTTGAGTGGCTTCAGATGGTAACCTACATTGGTTACCATCTATGAAACATGAATTACAACCAAAATGGGGGACTGGTAGTACAAGAGGAAAGTGGGGGCAAGGTTGAGGGCTGTCAGAAAATGGGCTAAGATAGAATCCAGGGCAGCATGGCCAGTGCGACCCTGGCAAGGGGACAGAAAAGGAGGGGAGATGGCAGATGGCTGGTGGCTCGCCTATGCTCTTGAGCAGGTTCCATCTCCCATCCTGTCTTTCTCAAAAATAGTGGGTCCAGGGAAGTGGGGGTGGAACACGAAAACTGGGAAAGGAAGTCTATTAAAATTTGCGCAACTGAAATTTAAATAAAATATACCGTCAGTTACCACCAAACATCTCAAAGCGAATGATTTTCAATACTCACTGTATCGAACATATATTGAAAGGAAAAACAGGAGTCCATCTGAGAGGATAAAGTCCAAGGGACAATCTTCTAGGCCATAGCCCCAGGAAGTCCCTTAGCAGGCCCACAGGCCTCCCAGTGGCTCACACAGATCCAAACTGCACAAGTTTTCACTCCCTCATGTTGGCCTCAGTTCCCGCGGCAGAACTTGCCTTCCCGCTGGACACTCACCTGTGCCCAAGCCTGTGCAGAAGCTCGGCTCCCTCCCCCTCTGCCCACAGCCACAGCAGCATCCCCAGCAGTGACACCACTGCTCTGCTCCATTTTGCCCTACTCTGCTCCTCTAGTCACAGCTGCAAGCCTGTATCTCCACACGAGGTTGTGGCCTGGAGGCAATGAGGGAAAAGACCTTTGCACGCGTCCAAACCGTGCCACAAAACCATCCATGGGTCTTCCCACATAGAAGAAAGACCTGACTTTTCAGAAGCAAATTTAGAGCTTATTCACCGGGTGAGAAGAAAGAGAAGCTTCCAGCACAGGGAAGGTTTTATTTATTAGAGAATTTATTTTGACTATCACTCTAAAAAAACTACAAACTGTGAGCTATAAACTAGTAACTTCAAACCATTAGCTATAAACAACAAACTTCAAACTACAATCTATAACTACAAACTACAAACTCCTAAAAACAGCAGTGGCCTCTTCCAGGGCTAGTATCTTCTTTCAGCCATAATCTGCTGCGTTGCCATGATCAGAGGCGTCAGGTCGGAGGTCGGCTTGGCTGATGTTACAAATGGATGCTGCCCAAAGAGAAAAAGAATACATGAACTTCTGCTTTCCTCACAGGCTGAAACAGGCTTTCTCTGGCTACCAGAAAGATAGAGAAAGCAGAAAGGAGGGCATTCTGGGCACCTCTCTCTCCACATTCAGGACCTTGCTAGATGAGGCAACCATGGCTCCCAATCCCACAAATCCATTAATCCAGCTGCCTTCAGCCTAAGGAGATTTGCTCTAGGTGACCTTGAAAGGCTCCTTCCAAGGCATCCCAGGCCAGGATTCTCCTTTGTTCTCCCTTGAAAAGCCCCCAGACTGGAGATTCTTAGGAGCAGGGCCCATCAGATGCCTTGGACTTGAGCAGATGAGGAGCCCCTGGCAGCAGGCAGCTGGCACAGCCTGCAGCCACTTTGCCCTTTACCTGCAGAAGTTCCTGGGCGGACCAGCGCCTGTCCTCGTCCCTCTCCAGGCAGCAGTGCAGAAAGTCCCGCAACCATGCGGACTGTTGCCTGGGCTTCTGCAGCTTCGGCCTGGCCCTGCTGCTGATCAGCTGCTGAACCTAGAGGAGAAGGAAATGCCACACTCTACCTGTCTCCTTCCCACCCCAAACTGCTCACACAGACCCCACTGGATGGGCTCCACTCTCCAGTGGCACTTTACTCCCTGACAGGCTGAGTGATAACTTTGCTACCCCTTCTGAAAGAACCCAAAGCCAGAGCCAGCCCTAGCCAGTCCAATGTGCAAAGGCTCTTGCCTTCAGCCCTGATTTCACTGGCTGATGGAATTAGGAGCAACTGCATCAGCAAAAGCACACTAGGCTTCTCTGAGCACTGACACCAGCTCCACAGGCCACTTGGAAGACGGACTTCCGTCTCACTCTACTCTTTCCAAGGATTATTCCATAAAATGCAGCTCAGCACTGCTCACTGCTGCCTTAGGCAAAGCTTGCGTCAAGCAAAAGGCATCACGATTTTTTGTGCTGTTTCTGCACTGAAATGGCAAGGGGATGATCTGGACAAGGAGCACGAGAGAATGTGCAGCCTGGAAACTCTCCTTTTCCGGTGTTAGCAAGCTTCCCAGGCAGAAGAATGGGAGCAGATTTGGTTCCAGTGACAGCAGTATCTGAGAGCAGTTGCAGCGCACCGTGCGGGAGGTTTTCATCCGGTAAGGAGGCGCTCCTTCCACCATCTCGATCCCCACAATGCCAAAGGACCAGATGTCCACTTTGGGGCCATAGAGCTTCCTGGTGAAGATTTCGGGCGCCATCCAGTAAGTGGTCCCAACAGCTGATCTCCGTCTGCTCTGTTCAGCGGTGAGCTGAGCAGCAAGGCCAAAATCAGCTGAGGAGAAAAAACAAGCCAGCGTGAATGAGGAAAGCAAAGCAAAGAACTCCCCAGAGTAGCAATGTCCAAGTAGGCAGCGTGGAACCCAGCTGCCATAAAGGGGCCATGCTGCCATTCCTCAGGCCTGCAGCCGAGGAAATCCGGAACTGGCCACTTAGCAAAAGCCCCCAGTTTCAGGCAGTGGCTTTTAGTGCCCTGAAGCTATTAGACTGTAAGTGCCTTGCTTGGGAAGGGACACACACACACAACCCAAAGCCACTCCTGAGCCCTTGTTCCCAGCAACACATCCCTGCCCCTTGTGGCTGTGCTCTGCGCTTGCAGCAGGGCAGCCTGCACTGCCACAGGCACCACTGCAGGGAACCGGCAGCCACCCAAAGGCAGCCCCACACCGCAACCTGCCACGGCTGAGCCTGGCCAACAGCACCCACCCAACTTGACAGATCCGTCCAGACCCAGGAGAATGTTGTGGCTTTTGACGTCTCGGTGGATGACTTGCTTGGAGTGAAGGAAATCCAGGCCTTGCAGGCACTGCGAGAGGAAAAAGAAACACCAGCCTAAGTGGATTTCATGCCACAAGAAGGGACGTGGCACATCTGCAACACTGCAACATTCCTGGGGGATGCTGAGCCATGGCAGGACAGGCTGCTGGCAAGGGCAAGAGCTTGCTGCTCCAACACGAGCACAGCAGGGCCTCTCTAAGTGAGGGTGTGTTTGCTTCTGGAAGAGAAAGGGCAATTGTTCCTCCAGCCAGTGCCCTGCAAACACAAACTGAAGGAGCACTGCTGCAGTGGCTGTGTGCTCTCTCCAGCCAGACAACAGGGGATGCTTTTGCAAACACCACTTTGGGTGTAAGGCTCTCCCTTTGAGGCTGAGCTCTCTGAGAGTCCGCTGAGGATCTCTTTGTCTTTGCCACTTGTTCGACATTGCACCACCAGCACCTCTGCCCTTCTGGGGAAGGAATGCAGCACACACAGGCTCCAGGCAAGTGTTTAGAGAGGCAAATGCAAAGACACTAGAAGAAGGGCAGGGACACTGGCAGGAACTTCAGATGCTCTTGCTACTGCCAGTCATAAGAGAAAGGCAGAAAGGAGGCTCAGAAGATGAAATCTTTCTTCTCCTTATCACCCATGTGGAAGGACCATCCTGACCAAGGCATGGGAAGCACAAACGCCATCCCTTACCTCCCGAGAGACAGCTGCTATCTCTCCTTCTGCCATACGAGTCTCCCTGATGACATCCTGTAAGGAACCTCCATCCATGTATTCCATCACAAGCCAGAGTTCCTCGTCTAGCAGGTAGCTGAAAGGAGGAAACAACAGCCTGGAGATGAATGCGTGCACTTACACCACCGGATTGATTCTGGTTTCTGTGTCTCTCTCCGAGGAAGACAGGAGGAAGTGAGGAATCATTCACTGCGCTCTACAGACCTTGGAATCTAGACGGTCTAAAAGACTACTTGGTATCCACACCAAGGCAACAGGCCAAGGGAAACACAATCTAGAGAGCGTTGTCAGCACTTCAGATCCATGGGGAAACAATCAAAGCCCAAACCCAACAAAACAATGTGGAGAGAGGACAGGAACTTTGAGGCTGCTGGCTCAGTAAGATGGGCCCAAGTCCAGTCTTTCAAAGCGCCCTTCAAACTCAGCATGCCAGGAAAAATTAATGCAGCTCCAATGCAATCTCCTCCCAAGATGCTGTAGATCAGCCCAGAAACAGGAAATAACAGCTCCATCCTCTGCCAGCAACCAAAGGAGTGGTGGAACCTCTGGCTTGCAGGATGTGAATGACCTTTCCTGGCAGAACTGCAGAACCACTCACCTGTCTAGATAGTTCACAAGGTTGGCGTGCTTATTGCCACGCATGACCTGGATTTCATTCAGGCACAGTTCACTGCCGCTCTCTTGCCCGAGACTAATTTTCTTTATGGCCACCTAAAACCACATAGAAAACCATGAAGCAAAGAAGTCTGTGGCACAGGACCACAAGGGCAACATGGAGACAGTGATTATGGGATGATAGTGCTGGGCTGGGCCCAGCTGCCTTGTGACTGGACATCAGACCGCATGCTTGGGCACCTCCCAGGACACAGAGCCACATTCCCTTTGCCTGGTAAACCTGGGAGAAACACCGTCTAAGCTCTCCACCTCAAAGCTCTAACAACACTCACTGTGCCCAGGGCCAGTCTTCCCCCAGGTCTTCCCCCGGGTCTCATTGCCACTTTCATTCACACACTCCTTGCAAGCAGGAAGCCATTTGGTGCCAGCAAAAATGCAGCAAAACTGCTGCGAAGCCTTTGGCACTTCTAGGGGGCTTGATCATTACTCCAGCAACCACTGGCATGCTCCCTTGCACAACCACAAAGCAAACTCTTACAGACATGGCAGATGAGATGCTGCCTAAAAACATCCTGAGAGCTATTCCCCCTAGGAAATACAAACCTACATTCTTAGCACAAAATATGCCGTCATGATGAAAACATCATTAAGGACACCTGCACAAAACACAATCCTAGCACTGCCTCACTTCAGGAATTTTCATTTCACTCCACTAAAATCCTTTCCTTCACGCTACTGACCTTTGCAATTACTGCCCAACTGTAAAAAGAAATAATCCATGCCTTGATCTTCTAGGGATGTACACCAGGCTGCGAACAGGGCTTAGGCCCTTGAGAGACTCCTTGCAGACCTCTCTCTCTAAGCACAGTTCCCAGGGCAGCACTGCAGGTGGCTACAGAACTACCAGCACGATTCCCATGTGTTAGCTAACAGCCAGAAATGAGAATTCAGGAACGCTGCAGCCCCAAAGAGCAGTGCCATGCTCTGAGACACCACCTGGGCACTAAGAGCCAGCCAGCGTGTCTCCTGTGACAGACAGCGCCTGGCCTCCTTGCATTCCCCGGGGCAGCTGAGAAGGACAAAATCTGTCCCCACTGTATTTGGCAGGCAGACACTGCTCTGCACTTCACTGGCCTTTGCAGCAAAGCTCTGCTGGCCACCCAAAGCTCAGCCACAGCTCACAGCACAGGCGAGGGCACTCGACAGCTGCGGAAGCTGCGGCGCTGCGTGACACTTACCTCTTCTCCTGTGGCAGCCTCCACTGCCATGCACACCGTGCCGAAACCCCTAGAAACAAAAAGGCAGCGGAGAAAGAAGAAGTCCTTTAGTCCCTGCAAGTGCAGTCCAATGGGAAAAAAGTCCTGGGGCAAACACTAAATGGAACACGACAGCTTCTCATCTGGGTCTTTTCCCCCTTTTTCTCTTTCTCTATCTGTGCATGTGTGAGATATTTCCAGGAACTTGCCGGTTGGCCCTCTCACACCTCTCCATGGAGTCTGTCTGCCAAACTCAAGCACCAGCACTCAGGCCTTCTGAGAAGCCTGAAGCCATTGGAGGAAAGCCTCTAAACACAGATCCCTTTATCCCTTTTTCAGCTTGCAAGGAAATGAGTGCCCAGCCACAGCTGCAGCCACAGCCAGAGCAGGGAAAGGCTTCCATTGCTGCACACACAAATGGAGAAGTCCTCAAAACACAGGACCCCTCAACTGCTGTGTTCTGAGTCCTGAGTCTGTGGCAGCTGCTTCTCTTTGGTGCACCAGACACAGGGAGGACTCTACTTTTCTGAGGACTTCTTGTACGTTTGGCTTCTCACAGAGAAAATGTTGCAAATCAGCCCCATTTCCAGTCAGCAGGGCCTAAACCCCACAGGATCCACCAAGGGGTCTGCCATCAGGCAGATGATGCCTTTTCCTCGAGAGGGCATTGGCACCGGGCATTGCTCTGAAGCTTTGTCTTTTGCCACCTCAGCTAGAAAAGAGAGCTGCTTCTTCCATTTTTGCTCTTGGCTTCTGGACTAGGTGGTGGTCATCCTGACCACTGAACCTTGTTTTCAGCAAAATACTGGAAAGAAATGTTACCCAGAGCTGTTCCCTGACAGCTGTCAGCTGCTAACTTGACCTTGGAGGACAGGAAGTTTCTCCTCCTTTCATTCCCACACATTCTGTATTCTTCTGAGACATGCAAAAATGGTTTCTCCTACAAAAAGCGGCAAATAGGCGCAACACTTTTGAGGGACAGGAGCTCTGCCAGGTGCTGCTCTTTGCCGCAGAAAAGACATTGCCAGCATCCAGGTGTCTTTGCCGTGCCTTCGCACCACAGCTATAAATGCTGACCCGTACTGAGAGATCATCAGGCATCATCTTAACGCAGTGTCTGAACAGCTTTGGAGCTTGCCTGAAATCGCTCTGGGGAGATGTGACACCAGCAAAATGCACGGGCCCTCCTTTAGAAGAAGGAACTATGGCTGCACTCACCCTTTGCCAATAGTTTCCAGTTCTGTGTATTCAGCCTCAGGATCTCCCTGGCTCACCAGCATCTCTGTGAAAATCCCAAGGAAAGATGCTCACTTCAAAAGACATGCCACTCTGCAGCAGATCAGAAAGGCAGCCCCACGCTCCAGGACACTGGGCCCTTTCAACTCAGGCAGTCGGGAAACAACAACACCACCGCACCAGCACCACCTCCAAAACAACTGCAGCCAGACAAGCAGCCCTGCAGCACAGATGGCCTGCACAAAACTAGAAGTCCAAACTAACATCTAAGCACATGCAGAAAGAGGCAGAGGAGACGGGGATCAGAAAACTGTAAGCAAGAGAGGTGATTGCTGTCTAGAAATTTAAAGGGCAGCAGGAAATACAAAACCTTTCTGTTCTTGGCAATGAACATGCTGTGACATTCAACAAACGATTTAATCTTTGCAAACATCAAAGGCATCCTGTCTTCTGGAATCAATTGTTATCAACAGCTGCCCTTTCCAGAACAGGAAGAATAGTGCAAAGTACTTCCAGCAGTAGCACAGTCTCCAGCTTTAAGCAGGGCTTTGCCTAAACAATGGCCTGCTGCCTTTCAGGAGCAGCAGTTCATGTTCCAGCCTACTGTTTTGGGCCTTAGGAATGAGGTTGCTCAGCCTTTAGGACAGGCTGAGTTCTGAAGATGACCTTGGCCATGCCCCACAGGAGCTCCTTGAGGCCTCCTCATTTGCTGGGTGACGGCCTCCTGCTCAGCCAGAAACAATCTCTGGTTTGCCTTTTGCCTCCAGGGAAGCTCAAGCAAAGCCAAACCAGGCTGAGCTTCTCTCAGAGGCAGCAGCAACAGCCCGGTGACCCCTCACCACCTCAAAGCACAACAGCAGGTCCTGCGTGGAGGCCTCAGGACGCGGCACTCAGCTGAGGAGCAACAGGAGGCGGGACAGCTCATGCCCACACACGCACACACAAGGCACTGCTCCAGCACACAAGGATCACAAAGGACGTACTCAGCATGGCCAGGCACCTGTCCTCTGTCCCCTCTCCCAGCTGCTCTCTGCTGCCAGAAGAGCTGGTCGTGCTCCAGATGCACGAGCTGCTCATTCTCGACTTGCCAGCCTGGGGACTGGAGGCTTCTTCAGAGCCCTCTGCTGCAGCTCGAGCAGGTGCCAGGACAGAGGAGGTGGAGCTCTGGGACAAGAAATGAAGGAGGGTCACAAATGTGCCTGGCAGAGATGCCCCTCCCATCCCATTCCAAATGCAAGGCCCTAGGAAGATGCTGCTGGCCACATCCAGGGCTCTTCACCTCTCAGCTTTTGCAGCCCGCTTCTCCAGCTCAAGGCCCAAGATCCAAAGGCTGCTTTTACAGGAGGGACAAAATGACACCACAGACACTGCTAACCAAAGCAGGCACTTACTGATGTTGTTTGCTCTGGCCCTGGGCTGACAGCAGGGGCAGCTTCATTGGCACCTTCCTCCTCGTCAGCCTCGTCCTCAGCTACAGAGGCAGCTGGAGCAGGTGCTGATGCTGCCCTTCTGCTCTGTGGACACACAGCAGCATGAGGGACAGGAAAGAACCTGTCAATCAGAACCTTACCTATATTCACCTACAGGCCCTGCTGCACCTCAGCTCTTCCTTTAGCTACTGACAGCTGCTCTCTGCAGAGGGCCAGCTCCCTCCTGGCGACAGTGTCTCCTCATATCCCGCAAGCTTCTGAATTGCACCTTTGCACTGCTCCCTTCACCGGGGACAGGAAGCCTGCACAGCCACTGGGCACCAAGGGCTTCACTTGTACCCCAGGAGCATCCAAAGACATCCTAATGCTGCCTCTTGTCTCTTGCTAAGGCAAATTCAAAGCCCCTTTTACAACAGTAGGAAGGGGATGCCTAAACTTCTACCTTCCACACCCCTTTTGCAGGCCTCACTGCCTGGGGGAAGGGCTGGAAAGATTCCAGCCCTCAGCATCTTCAGCCAGGCATGGGAGGTGCTGTCGGATCAGAAACTTGCAGCTATGCTTTGCTTCAGCCACAGGTCTACCCACAGCTGCCACTTACTGATGCTGGATGCTCAGGCCCTGCAGTGGCAGCAGGTGCAGTTTGCGGGGCATCTTCCGCCCCTTCGGCCTCTTCTCCAGGAAGACACGCAGCCACAGGAGGCTCCAAGGTTGGTTTTGGGCTCTGCAGACAGACAGCAGCATGAGGGACACGTCACCTTCTTTTTATGCAGCTCTAGACCCAGATGCACTAAGGAGAAATCATCTGCAGGGAAATGGGATTCTGAGTTGCTCAAACTCAAGTAAAATGGGCCAATGAGATGGGACTGCACTCTCTTGTACAGGAGAAATTCCATCATGGCCTAAAGCACCCAGCAGCCCCACTTCAGCTGCTTCAAAGCTCTGGAAAGGAACTGGACAGAACAGCCCACGATCCCCCTGCTGCTTCTGAGGCTGCAAAGAGCCTGGACTGTACTTTCATTCATCCAGCCAGGCTGGCCCTGGACTGCAACAGACCCAGCTCACAGCGTGCTCCACAATTGTCAAATGTTACCAACACCAGAGGCTCCTTTGCCACTCACCCAAAGAGTGGATTCTCTCCAGACATGGGTGATGTGACCTGCAACACACAAGGGAAAAAGAACCAGGTGCTGTAAGAAAACTGCCTGTGCTGGGCAAGCCCACCAAAAAGTCAACCCAAAGACAGAGCATTGTGCTTTCACTACATCACTCCAGCAGCAACCCTTGTGGCACACAGCAAGCAAGACAGCAGCACAAAATACTGCCTGGTGTCTACCGTTTGTCCTCTCTGGCCACTCAACCCATAGAAACCTGAGATTGAGAAAGTCCCAGGGGTTCAGTCATTGCTTCTGCCCCAGCCCACCCAGCAGCACCTACTGTACTTCAGTTTTCTCAAGTCATTGCTTGCAGCAATTGCCATCAGCTTACTGAAAACCTTTCCCCAGAGAGGCTACAGGTCCCCTTAGCCATGCTGGCAGTTCTATCGTGACACTGCACAGGAACAGCTCCTGTGTTCAGGAGCATACAAGAACTCCTCTGAAATGTCTATCTCCGAGGCCTTTTCCAAGTGCATTCTGTGATTTCATCACAGAACGGATGGCTCTGTAAGTGCACAGGAAGTGTCAAGTTCTACAGGCACATGCTGGGATGAGGGAATTCACACAGGAAGACTTGAACTGAGGCACTTTCCCTCAGTCCTGGAGAGCAGTGCACAGCATTTACAAGGACTCCTGCCAAGCTCTCCCAGTCTTCCCATCTTGGAACTTGTCTTGCTTGAGCCAGCAAACTGAGGAGACTCCAGACTCCATTGCCACAGGCTATAGCACAGCAGGAGCGGAACCCCTGCAGGCTACATTGCAAATGCTGCCCACGCCCCACTGGCTAGAGACACCCCCTTCTCAGCTGCAGCTGTGGGCAGTGGCTTTACCCAGCTAAAGGCCTCTTTGTGGCATTTGGGTTTCCATATGCTGCACTGAACAAAGACGTCTACTTACGTGCCAGGTGGGTGAAAAAGTACCCAGAATAAGCCACGGAAAAAGCCGTGACAGCTGCAGCACACACTCCCTCCATGGCTCGAGCAGCGCTGCTCAAGTCTGTGCCAGACAATGCCTGTTGGAGAAAATGAAAAAATTCCGAGTCCTGCTGGCAGAGACCTCGTCGATGCGCAGGTTCTGCCTGCAGTGAGCGTGCCACAGAGCTGCTCTGCACACTGAGCCCTTCCGGGCCTCGGCACAGCAACTTTGCCTGACAACGCTGCGATGCGGCCGCTGACATCACAGGAGCAGTGCCCTAGGCTGCTTTGTGAGCTCATGCACAGAACCAGACCTTCTCTACAGCTAATGCCAACAAAAGCCTGCAAAGTTCTCCTCTGCTACAAGGCAACACAAAAAGCCCTCCTGGTCCATAACCTCTTGCTCAAGGCATCAAAGAGTAAAAGCACACTAAGCCCCTGTAGCCCACGCTGAGAAGCTGAGCACTGAGAAGGGACCAGGATGTGAGGAACCACTTTAGTGCTCTCTGGCCACTATTGCTTCTGAGCAAAATCCAGAAGGCTGCTTCCAGCTGGACCTTCCTTAGTTCTAGAAAGCAGCAAACAAGGACAAGCACTACTTCAATTACATTTAGCGCTTTCCTCTATGTAGAGTGTAAAGCTCAGTTTGAATAATGAAGGAGACTTCAATTTGAGGCCATGGGAAAACCTTTTTTTGTTAGGGTGAGCCAGAGCTCCCACCAATGGTCCTCTTGTTCAATTATTCAAATTATTACGAGAAAGTTCTGGTTTCTCTGCATGACCTCTGGGTAATTTTTGCTGCATTAATTGTAATATTCCAAATCACTCTTTCCTGTTGGATCCATTCTTCAAACCCCACAGGGACCCCTTCCTTTTTGGGAATGTATAATTATCCCTACAGACCCTGGACTCCGGCTTTATCTGCTTCATTCTTTGTACCGTGCACGCTGATTAGTTTGTTGTTTTGCTATTTCATGAAAGATTCTTTTCTAAACAACTGGATCAAGCAGTCTTACTCATTAAAGTCGCCAGAGCCAGTTCCCAGGGAAGCCACTGGCCAACTATCCAGTCTAGGACCAGAGGGCTTCCCCTCTTGTTATGAATATGAACGAGGCCAAACTTTCTCTGGAGAAAGAGGTTCTCGTTTATTAAAATAGCTGCAAGGAATGGGGTACCTAGGATAAGCCCAAGCATCCACACAGCCAGCCAAAACCAGAACAGGGTGCTATCCCCAAGTGCACTGGGTTCTCCCCAGAAAACAAGTTTCCCAAAAGAAAAACCCCAACCCAACCAAAATTCCCTGATTTACAATCGCCTTTGAGTCCAGGATTGGTCCATTTTGGATCTGCATGGTCACTGGTCCTTTTCTAGGCTTCCCATTGCTCTTTAATGGCATTCATTCTGGACCAATTGTTTCTGTAGGGCTTCAAATTATTAGTCACATCTTCTATCCAATCCCTCTTTGACCTTGCCTTGCCCCGCCAGACTGCCCTTCCACCAAACCCTGGACGTTTCTCCTAGAACATTCTAATAACCACCCCCCGCCCCCCTCTTAACATAATCCAATTAATATAACATAATTAATACAATATAATTGAACTATACACTAATTTAACATAACCTAACTTTTACTTACAACATGTCCCCCCTCTAAAACTTTTTTACGCTTTAGCCTGCATCAACCTCTTCACAGTCTCTTGACACTTATTTAATTAGTTTTTCACCAGTCCTTTAATCAGTGCTTTAACATGTTCCTCTTCAATCGTGTATAGTGGTCTCAACGTCTGGTAAATCTGGTTCATAAACTCCATATCTTCTCCTTTAATCAGTTTCTTTTCCGAACCAATCCATTTTTCTTTCATAGGGTATTCCCCCAATAATTTCTGTCTAAAAGTTCTCTATATTTTCCAGTAGCCAATACACTTTGCCCTCCTCTATACAGGTTGGTAACGGTAAAGGTGGATACAATTGGGGCTCAGATTCGACTGTGTTCTGAGGACGGCAGTGCGAGACTCTCCTGCATACAGAGGATGATAGCATTTTTCACACTCTTGTATCTCCCCTTTATTGATGCTGATAGGTAGGAGGATCAAGAGAACTAGGCGTCTGTTACAGGCTACTCTCTCATTCACTGATCCCGTCCGCAGAGGATCAGTGAATCTTTTTGGCAAGAGTATATCCTGATCTGGTCTTGCCCCCGCTGTCTTCTCTTTCCTTACTACTGTGATGTTCTTACCGGTTACTGTTGCAGGATCTACTTCCCCTTTTGTATCAACCTGTTCTTTCTTTCTTTTAGGGCCAGATTGCTCTGTGCATGGGATAATGCTCTATCCCTTCTCAGATCACAGGATCTGTAACAGGGAATACCAGAGATTAAAACATGTTCTTGATAATTCATATAATCTCATTCCCATATATAAATACCATTTCCTTAAGTTAAAAGAATGTTAAAAACTTCTCAAATCAATATCTTTTAATAAATCGAACAGAGTTCTTATTATAACTTCTAGCTTATGTGGTTCTTATGGTGTTCCTGATGTCTTCTTTAATATATGTGTAGTGGGAGATCATCCCTCAGGAGCAGCAAAACCGGCCCTTTTACTCTGGTGACATGTGTCCATCCTCCTTCTTGCATCCTTGTGGCTGATTCTGTGATGAGTAAAACTTGAAAAGGACCTTCCCATTTTGGAGTTAGTGGTTGTTCTTTCCACGTCTTTATTAACACCCAGTCACCAGGCTGGAATTTGTGGATTTTAAAATCAATAGGAGTAGTTTGAGGAAGGTATCCCTTGTTCCTTAACTCCTCTAAAGTGGAGGTTATAGTCTTTATATATTCTCACGCCTAATTCTCCTTCTCCATCTTGTATTACCTGCAGTAGTTAGGAAAGGGAAGCCAAACATCATCTCCTATGGAGAAATCCCTATATCTGCCCTTGGGTTAGTCCTTATTCTCAATAATGCCAGAGAGAGACATCTTAACCAATTCGTTTTTGTTTCTTCTGGTAATTTTGTGGGAGTTATCCTAAGAGTCTGGTTCATTTTCTCTACTCTTCCGGAACTTTGAGGTCTCCATGGGGTATGAAATCTCCAGATGATATTTAAGGCCTCCGTTATTTGTTGTAATATTTTGGCAGTTGTAATATTTTGGCAGGACCTCTATCAGAGTCAAAAGTATTAATCATTCCATATTGGGGTACAATTTGTTCTAAAAAGATTTTATTTACAGTCTCGGCCATTGTGTTTGTGGTTGGGTATGCCTCCACCCAATGAGCTAGATGATCTATTATCACCAGTAAATACTTCTATCTCTGTACTTGTGGTAATTCTGTAAAGTCTATCTGTACACATTGAAATGGCCTTTTGGCTAATTCTCTACCTCCTTGAGGTAATTTTCTCATTACTTTGCTATTTATCTTCTGACAGACCATGCACTCTCCAGTTATGATCTTGGCAATTTCCCACACCCCGATAAGTTCTCATAAAGTGATCGTGTACAGCTTGAGTGCCCCAATGGGTTGGGGCATGTAGGTCCCCTAATATCTTTCTGGTTAATGCCTTGTTTAAGACTTGTCTACCGTCTGGCATGCTCCATTCTCTTTTTCTGTTTTGGACTGCACCATGTTTTAGTAATTCCTCTTGTCCTTTTTCATTAAATTTTCTTGATCTTCCTCATTCCCATCTCCTACTCCATTTAACCTGAAGATCTTTTCCGAATCCTCTAGAGCGGCCTTTTTTGCAGTTACGTCAGCCAAGTTGTTCCCTTTTATTTCTCTAGTGTGGCCTTTTTGATGTCCCTTTATATGTACCACTGCAATTTCTTTTGGTCCTTCCAAGGCTTCTAACACTGCCTTTATGAGGCCTTCATGAATTAGGGTTTTCCCTTTGAGTGGACAAATCCTCTCTCTGCCCAGATCTTCCCAAAAGTAGGTACTACCCCATAGGCACATTTAGAGTCAGTGAATATGGTACCACTCCTTTGACCAAGCCATTTTAGCCCTTTTAATCATGCATATAGTTCACAGCATTGTGCAGACCGACTACTGGGGAGCTTTCCTTTTCCTATGACTGTCATCGTATGTCCATTTACAAGAGCATACCCTGATACTCGCTTGTCATCTTCTACCCGTGATGAACCAACTATAAACAGTATGTCTCCTTCAGGTAAAGGTAGTTCTAATAAATCTTCTCTAACTTTTACCTGCAAATCTATGATTTCAAGGCAGTTGTGATTTCTCACAACTGGGTTTGGTTTTGGTGCTGGTGATGATAGTATTCCTTTCATTCGGTCAGCAGCTAATCTCGTATATCCTTTCCCAATTAGATGGCCTAGATCCTTTACTTCTGGTTCCACAAATTGTAACTTTCTTTTAGATACTTGTAACCCCTTTTCCCCTAGGACGTTCAGTAAATTAACAGTTGTTGTTTGTACCTCTTCTTTCTGTAGTGGGAGATCATCCCTCAGGAGCAGATAACGCCCCAGAAATTAACAGATCATCTACATACTGTAGGATTTGAGATCCTTTTTCAGATATACACTCTTTCATTAGTTCTTCCTGGGTTTGACCCAATAGCTTTGGTGACTCTGTAAATCCCTGAGGCAATCTTGTCCATTGTAAGTGTTGTTTTCTCCCGGTTTCCTCCTCTTCCCATTCAAACGCAAACCATTTTCTACTTTCTTTCTCAAGCGGTCAGGACCAAAATGCATCTTTTACATCTATAACACTAAACCATTCATGTCTCCATGGTACTTTGCTCAAAAAATTATAGGCGTTGGCTGGATACTACTGGATATCGAGGAACAGTTTGCCTATTTACTTCTTGTAAATCTTGGACTAATCTGTAGGTGCCATCGGGTTTCTTTATGGGTCATATTGGGGTGTTATGTGGAGACATGCATGGTTCTAAAATTTGTCTTTCAATAAGTCTTTAATTACAGGTGTTAATCCCTGTGTTCCATTCTATGGAAATTGGACATTGTTTAACACTTATTGAGGGAATGTCAGGTTTCATTTTGATTTCTATGGCTGGAATTTCCAACAGTCCATGACCCCCTCCTTCTGCCCGCACTCTCGGATCTATCTCTCTCTCATCTTCTACTTTTAAAACCATCATTTTCACTACCATACGTTTTCCTTCAGGGACTACCCCTATTCTTAAGTGCACTTGTAAATCCCGGCCTAAGAGGTCAGAGTCTACTTCAGGTATATACAGCAGGTCAGCACAGCCTTCTCTGAAACTTCCTTTTATAGGTACTTCTTCAATAATGGGTACTTCAAAAGGCTTATTCTCAGCACCTTTAACTTTACAGGTTTGGTTACTTAATTTGCATCCCTTGGCAATCTTTGACATACTTGAACAATCTGCTCCAGTATCCACTAAAAACTCCATTTCCTCATTCTGGGGGCCAATTTCTATGTTGACCAGGGGCTCCTTTTGATGTCCAATATCATCCCTCAGAGCATAGAGCCCCTGACACCCCTAGTCCTCTCCTTTCAGCCTTCTGCCTAAGGTGTCTTGTTCCTGAGCAATAGCCTCATCCATCTTTCTTTTGATGCAGAAATTTCTGGTGTGTCCTTTCTCACCACAATAAAAGCATATGATTTCTGCCCAAGGTGGTCTTCTCTTGGGCCAAGGGCACTTATGATCTCTGGCTCACACCTTCTACTTGGCTGATCTTTAAACCCACTTCTTCTTGGACCTATGTACTCCCTTTTTCCATCTCCCAGTGACTCACTAGTCTCAAATCTAGCACTCTCTCTAGCTACTGCTACCATCATTTTTGCTTTTGTCCAGGTCTTCTCCTCATCCCTCTTTAGATGTACTTTTTGCCCCTCTCTCTCATAACGCGTTCGTTCCTTTTTCCTGCCAATCATCTAACTTTTCCAACTTCCACGCAGGCCTTAGCTACCAATTGAATTTTAACTAAAACTTGTCCCACTGGACTATCTGGATCCACACTTGAGTATAACTGAAAGTTTCTTTTCAATCTTTCTAACCAGGCTCTGGGTGATTCATCTCGCTCCTGTTGACTATCAAATGCCAATCTTGCCTTAGTCATTCTAGGGACTGCCTCTCTTATCCCTCTTACAATTAATGTCCTATATTGCCTCATGCTCGCTCTTCCCTCTTCCTGGTTAGGATCCCAGTTAGATGGGTTAATAGGCATTTTATCGTCCCCTCCAGGACCCCCCTCTATTTTCTCTTTCCCAAGCTCTCATAGCTGTGGTACGAATCATTTGTATTTCTTCGGAAGAGAAGAATATTTCTAGGATAGATCTTCATTCCTCCCACGTCAAGATGTTAGGCCCTAAGAATTGGCCTAACTGTTGGGAGATGCCTATTGGGACTTCTAAGAAAGTTTTAATTTCTTTCTTAAATTTTCTAACTTCAGAGGCAGTCAGTGGTGCGTTCACAAAGCCAATACTTCCCCTGCTTCCTCCCATAGGCACTTCCCTTAGAGGAAACAACTTTGCAATTCTCCCACATTCTTCTTGAATTTCCTTGCTTGGAACCTGGTATGATATTGATGGCTTGCTACATGCTCATCTGGTTCAATTCACTTCTTTTCCTCTATATCTTTACAACAACAGGCCCTTTTCACTCCCTGACCTTTTGTTCTCAAACTTTCCTCCTGCTTTTGACTCTCAGTATGTTTGGCTATAGGGGACAAATAAAAAGGAATGGTTTGTGATGTTCCAGGAATAAGAATAGGGGAAGAGGTACTTTGGGTTATGGTTGAAGTATGGAGGGAAAATAAAGAGGGGTATTTTGGAAAGTCTTAGGAGCCAAGATTGGGCTATGGATACTCTGAGTGGTACTAGAGACCGCTGTCTGGGTACTTGAGGAACTGGAGGGAATCTGCAAAACGGAAGGAGTACCAGAATGGGCAGGTTCTGGTATATTTAGGAAAGGAGGTGGTACAGAAGAGGGGATGCCGGGAGCAGGACCACTTGAATTAAAAGGTTGAGGTGATTTTACAACTCCTGTGGGAGTAGATACTAAAATTGCATCCACCTCGTGAGAGGGTACCGAGGGCTACAAGGTTGGAGGCGGGGGAGGAGGAAAGTGGTCTTTAGGAAGAGTCGAAGGAGGAGGGAACAGGAGGTTATTTAAGGGATCAGGAGGGGGCGGTGGAGGAAGATGATCTATAGGATCCCACCTCCTCTCTGGTAGCTTAGTTTCTTCTTTTTCTTCTTCTCTGGATGCTTTATATACTTTTATTTCCACTTCCTGTTTCTCCCTTTCTAACCAACATTTTGCAGAACTAATCTCTTCCTCGCAAGGTTCTACTCAGGTATTGACATATCTATTTAAAGCTGTACATCGCCAACTTTCTTTTGTCCCGTACCAGGGCCAATAAACAGGTCCTGCAGCAATACTCTCTTTAGGCCATATTTCTGTGCAGTACCTTATCATTTTGATTTTATCTAGATCCTTCATACCCTCATTAGTATCCCAATATACTAAAAGTTCACCTAAAGGACTACTAGGAGGTATTTTCTTAAAAACTTCCTTCCCTTTTCTCTTCCTGCTGGCACTTTTTCCAGCACACTGCCCCATCTTTAACTAGCAATTGATATCCAATTACAGTTTCTTTTAAAAATTATTTATTAATTTTTATATTTATGTAAATTATTTTATTTTAAATTTTTTACATTTCTATTTCTGTTAAATTTCATTTTTTTTTTCAAAAGGGATAAGTATTAGTTATTAATGAGGAAGAGAAAAAAATAATTATTGTGGAAATTATAATAACGGTTACATTTAAAAGTTCGTCATCGCAAGAGACAAGACAAAAATGGCAACTTCAAGAAATGTTTGATGTGGGAAAGAAAATATATATGGTGCCTTTGGTGGGAAACAAAACAAAAAAACATGGTGACTCAAAGAAATATTTCATGTGGGAAACAAAATAAATATGTCAGCTTAACAAGGGTTTCGGAAGAAACATGTGAATTCAAATGAACATTTATTACCTATGAAAAGTGAAATGTCAAAATTAAGTCCAAAACCAAAAGTAATATCTATCCTTTTAGCTGGAAAACTAAATAATAATGATGGCTATTTCAAGAAATGAAACAACTTACAACCACTTGCTCAACCAAATACAAAATGGCCGCAACAGGCCACTTACTCCAAATGGCCACTTCTCACCACGCACTTCACCAAATACAAAATGGCTCTAGCGAGCCGCTTGCCCAAAAGACAAAACAAACTACCTGCTCAACCAAATACAAAATGGCTGCAGCCAGTTACACACTCAACAGAAAACAAAATGGTCACGTTCAAACAAACCACCTGCTCACCCGAATACCAAATGAGCAGAGCCAGCCACTTGCTCAACAAAAGACAAAATGGCTACAGTGAAACGAACCACCTGCTCAACCAAATACAAAATGGCCACAGTGGGGTTTTATACTTGCTCTCCCTGAGTAGCCGCCAGAGGACTTCTGGCTGGTCCTCACCTCCAAAGCTCACTCTGCAGGGATCCTGACAGCTGATGTACAAAGGGCTTCTACCGGAGTGGCTCTGCCTCTTGAATTGTTCCCTAGCTTAGACAGGTTCTAACCTCCCCTTCAGCCCTAGCGGCTGAAAGGGCCCTTCCCCAGCCGGCGGCCCTCCTCCCCCCTGAGGGTCACTGCACCTTTGAAGTTTAGGCCCCTCCGTTACCCATGCGACCCCCTGAGGGGATCCTAGCTCAGGGTCCTGAGTCTGTCCCACCTACGACCCGCCAGTGGGATCCTAGCTCGAGGGGTCCCTAACTCCTAAGGTTGGGCACCCTCCCCTTCCCCTGTCTCAGAAAGGGCCACTCTCCGATACGATGGTTACTTTATCTGGAGGTCTCCTTATAGGAGTTTTTCTCCCACCCCTAAGGTCCTAGTTCCTCAGAGACTAGACTCCCCTGGTCTATCTCTGAGGAACAGCCCTCCAGGAGATTTGAGCTAGTGGTCAGAGCTTTTGCCCCTCACTCTGGGCACTCCGGCCCACTAACCCCCTCCACTCAGGGACAATGGCCCAAATTCCCCCTCGGAGCCTCCACTCACTGCAGGAACGAGAGCCTGAGCAGGTAAGGGCGGCTAGAGGAGGGTACTCCCCTGTCTCCCCTGCTCTAGGGGTCCCTAGGGGTACACGCACTCAACGACTGCAACACTCGCTTCCCCCACACACTCGCTTCGGGAGTCTGCACTTGCAGGCCCCGTCTCAATCACGCACATTCACTTCGCACCCCCTCGCACCTTGAACCCCACTCACCCTGCTCAGAGGCAGTGTGAGCCCCGCTCCCTCTCAGAGGGCTCTCACCTTTTTGGGTGGTTGTGTCCTCTGAAGCCTTGGCTATAGGCAGCAATTCCTCCCACAGTCTGACGTAGTCCAATCCCTGGCAACCGAAGAAAAAAGGTGGCTGGACGCGTCTCCCAGGTCCACTGCTACCCTGGAACATTTTCAGACGTGGCTTAACCTGGATGAGGCCCCAAAAAGATGTTATTAATTCGAACCAGGCCAGAGTCTAAAAAGGAAAAAGGCTCTCGTTTACTAAAAAAACTACAGAGGAGAAGAGTTTTAGGGGAGCCCAAACTCCCACGTAACAACACAAAGATAAGAATAGGCCAAAACATGTTGGGTTATCCCTGAAAAAGTAGTTCCCTGAGAGTGAGACGATCCTTAAACCAAACTGAAACCCTCATTTTGTAACCCCTCGCACATCCAGGATTGGTGGGTTTTGGATCCACGCATCGATTGGTCGTTTTCCAGTATTCTCATTGGTCCTTATTGATATTCATTCTGGACCAATCATTTTCTCAGGGCATGAAATGATTGGTCAAGTCCCCTGTCCAATCACCGCACGCCCCAATATGACTACCGCCCCCACCAAACCCTGGTCCTCCCCAGGAGCCACAAAAAACACCCATCAACTCACCCCAAAACACAAATTCCCAACCCAGGTCCAATTCAAAACATATAGAACCCCACTTCAAACAGCTTCCTTCTACCTATGACCATCCATTCATTTCTCCTTCAAGGGGAATTCTGATCTTCCCTACATCAACAATACTTATCTACGCAATGCATCATGAAGGAAGCTTTCTATGCTCTACAGTCCTAACTAAATGAAGCCTCGCCAAGAAAACCTCAAAACATTGCATGTGCTATCTATGGCACAGCTCCTCTTCAAAATCAGGCGATGGCCAAAGCTCTAGCCAATGATGATGCGTCCCCTTTTCCCCTCTTTGTGCTGGTGTTCACAGGGGTCCCAGGATGAGGGAAAAGAGAGAATCTTGACTCCAAGTTTCAGAAGGTTGATTTATTCTTCCATGACACATATGCTATAAAAATGATATATGAGAAGAATACTAAAAGAAGGAAAGAAAGGATTTCATCTGAAAGGCTTGCAAGAAAAGGGAAAGAATGAAATGATAATAAAATCATGTCACTGACTGGACAACTGGACTGTGATTGGCCATTAATTAGAAACAGCCACACGAGACCAATCAAAGATGCACCTGTTGCATTCCACAGCAGCAGATCATTCTTGTTTACATTTTCGTTCTTGAGGCTTCTCAGGAGAAAAATCCTGGCAGAGGGATGTTTCAGAAAAGATCATGGCGCCGCCTGCTCTCAGCTGGCAGGGCACAAGGGCCTCTTGAGCCGCAGGCATCTCCTCTGCGCTCTACTTGCACTTGCTTTCCCCAGTTAAGGCAAGCAAAGCTGCTTGGCTCAGGATGTTCTTTGGGCTTCTGAAAGGCTCTGGCCACTTAGCTACAGCATGGCAAGGAAGGGAGTCTTACAAGGCTCTGCATATTTTAGAGTTTTATTGTCACTCCAGCTGAAACAAAGTATCCCCTGGCTACTTCTGCCTCTTCAGCATTCTGTCCTGCAGGTGGCCTGCTCAGGCTGACAGCTTGGGGCACCTGCAGGCTCCAGTTCTGCTGCAGCCCAGCTCTTCCTCTCACAGCTGACTTCCCATTGTGACAATTTGTTCATTTCTACCTAAAAGATACCTCAGAGCTTCCCTCAATTAACAATCCACTGCTCTAAGCTAAACAACCCTCTAGTATCTAAGCTACCTAGTTCTATAGTCCTTAAAAGTTGCTCCCTACATGTCCTAAAGTTTGGAAAATATTCTCTTTTGGAGAAAAACACAACCGAGCTTTAGATTGAACCTGAAACCTAAGCTAAGCTAAGGTAACCTAACCTAACCTAAACTAAGCTAAGCTAACCTAACCTAACCTAACCTAACCTAACCTAACCTTACCTATCCTAACACCTAAAGTCACCCATTTAGAAAACCTAATCCTATTTCCGATCTACACCCCCGCTCCTCCTCCAACTCAGGGGATGGCTGAAACTCCGGCCGCAGATGACACATGCCCTTCTCCCTCCTCTCAGCTGGCGGGGCACGAGGCGCAGGCATCTCCTCCTCAGGCGCAGGCGTCTCCTCTCCAGTCTTCCTGCACTCCCTTGGCTGAGATGATGAGAGCAGCCAGGCTGGAGGCAGGATCGCCTGCGGTCACAAAGGGATGCTGCCCAGAGAAAAATGGAAACAAAGAAAGGAAGCCTTACTTTCCAGGAAGGCCTGCTGACGGGCTCAAGCAGGACTCCTTGGCTACCAGAAAGACACACCAAGAGCACCGAGGAATAGCAGCGTGTCCGCCTGCGCCTTCCTGTCCTGGCAGCCGTCTCAGCCACGTGGCCCACACTCCTCCTCACGCCTTCCTGCAGGCGTCCTCAGCTGACAGGCCTTTTTGCCCCTTTGCTTTTTCTTACCTGCAGGAGTTCCTGGGCAGACCAGCGCCTGTCCTCGTCAGCCTGCAGGCAGCAGCGGAGGAAGTCGCGTAGGAGAGCCGAGTGGTGCCTGGGGTGCTGCAGTTTTGGGGGCCCGTTCCTTTCGATCAGTTCAAAAACCTACAGCACATGGATGCAAGAGGACACTCGACCTGCTCCTTTGCTAGCCGCATCATCAGCTCTCTGTGCACAGAGCCCCCTTTCGAAGCTGCACCTTACCCTGAGACGGGTCTCCCGCTCGTAAGGAGCTTCCCCTTCCACCATTTCCAGCCCCATGATGCCCAGGGACCAGATGTCTACTTTGGGGCCGTAGGCTTCTCCTCTCACCACCTCCGGTGCCATCCAGCTGGGAGTGCCCACGCTGGAGCTGCGCTTGCCGCGCTCAGGGCTGAGCTGGGCACAGAGGCCAAAGTCAGCTGAGGAGAAAAACAAAGCCTGTCAAAGCCAGCTACCACTGGCAAAGCAGCCAAAAGGATTGCCCGCTCACAGCCCGGCCAGGCCATGCTGAGTCGAGCTGAGAAAGCGGCTGAGCTCTCCTGCCACGTGCCTGGAGCCAGCGAAAGAAGAAGCCATCGGCCACTTCAACAACACCCTGAGCATTCACGCACCGGCCAAGCGGCGCTCCTGGCCAAGTGGCACTCACCAAAAGGCAGCCCCACAGCACAGGCTGCAAAAGCCGCACCTGCACAGGGATACCCACCCAACTTGACAGATCCATCGGTGCCCACAAGAACATTGCAGCTTTTGATGTCTCTGTGGATGACTTGGCGGCAATGAAGGAAATCAAGTCCTTGCAGGCACTGAGAGAGAAAAAGGAGGGAGGCAAAGTTAACACGCAGCATGTCATTTCATCCTGCCAGAAAGGAAAGAGCCCAACAGGATTGACAGCTTTCCCAGGGAGTTGGGAGCCAGGGCACAGCATCATGCTGCTGTCACAAAGAAGAGCTTGCTGCTTCAACACTCTTGGAAGTTTTTGCTACATTTCCAAGCCAAGGCATCTGGGCTTGCAAAAGTTCCACCGGCCATCAGTACAAAGCGCGTCACCTTTGGCTGGGAGGCGGCACGGCAACGATTGTTGGCGAAGCCCAGTGGCAGCAGAGGAGGAAGCGGCGCCTTAGACCTGTGCCAGAATCCGTTGCCACTTGGGCTGCGATGTTATCCTTGGAAGCTGAGGACAGCTCTTTCCCTTAGCTTGAAATTCTGCCACCGCCATGCTGCCTTCCAGTGGTAAGGAATGTAGGACAGACAGACAGGCTGCAGGCAAGCATTGCGAGGCAAAGCTGCCAAGAGGAAACAAGTGAAAGCAAGCCAGTGAGGCAGCACCAGCGCCACAGGTCAGACAGCATAAAAGAGTGCAAGAGCAGAGCCTAAGGAGTGCAGGGACGCCAGCAGGCAGTTCCCTTCCCACGCTCTTGCTTCTCCTCTGTGTCTTGGCGGAAGCAGCAGCAAAAGAAGGCTGAGAAATCGCTGCTCTCCTTAACCTCCAGCTGACAAGCAGCATCCTGGCAGGCCTGGCCAAGCACAAGCGGGATCCCTCACCTCCCGACAGACAGCGCCTATCTGTCCTTCCCCCAGGTACACCGCACAGAGCACATCAAACAAGGTGCCGCCATCCACAAACTCCATGGCCAGCCAGAGCTGCGCATCCACCAGGTAGCTGGAAGAAGAAAAGCACGGCATGGAAAGAGAGCAATGGGCACAGCTCAGTCACTCGAGGGCCTGAGCACGACTTTTGCCACTGCTCTCCAAGCTACGTGTGCCGCAAGAGACTATTGAACAGCAGGTCAACCTCCTGCCACCCTCTGGAGACGAGCGGAGAAATGGGAAAGAGCTCCGTTCTCTGCCACTGACCAAAGGGCATTGTCTCTTCTGGCTTGCACTAGCTAAAGCTGCATTGACGTGACCGTACGCCAACCTGTCTAAGTAGGTGACAATATTGGGATTCCTGTTGTCCCTCATGGCCAGGATTTCATTGGCAGCCAGCTCCTCGGACATCCCCTCCTCAACGGACATGATCTTGATGGCCACCTGAAAGGACACGGGCGACGGTTGACTTGAGAAGACGCGCCCTGCTCGAGATCACAAGGAGCGCGCAGCCAGTGCTTGAGCAATCAGGCAGCCAGCTGTGCCAAAGTGCCTTGTTCCTAGACAGCAGAGCTTAGCAGGAGCACCAAAGCCCATGCCAAATGCATTCTGCACCCTGAGCTTAGACTGTACTTGAGAGGAACAGCCTCTGTGGCAGACATGGAGCGGCCAGCCAAAGCTCCAGGCAGGGCTGACAGCAGCGATAAAAGCGCTGCAGAGCTGCAAAATGCCATGGTGCTGTTGGCACTTTACCTGTTGTCCGCTGCTGGTGTCAAGGGCTTTATAAACAGCTCCGAAGCCCCTAGAAAGAAAACAGCAGCAGAAAAAGGCCATTTATCCCTGGCACTGAAAGCAAGCCTAGGCAGGAGATCTCCCCAGGCTGCCTGCATGCCTTCAAAAGGGCCCGGCTGCGGCGTCTCTTTTTTGGCCAACAGCACATCAGCCCGTGAGCCCTCTGCCATGCGGGCCAGGCTGTCCCAGGGAGCACTAGGGTCCGGCATGAAGACCAAGGCCCGCTGGAAATCTCCAAGGCATGCGCCCACTTAGGTCACTTCCAAACCTAAAGGGAACTCTCTCTTTGTGAGGGTGTGCATGCATGTGTGTGTCAAGAAAGTGAGAACAATTAGAGTCAGAACACTGTCTTTGAGAATCTGACATTTCTTGGATGCCGAGGTGCTCTTTCAGGCCATAAAGTTGCCGGAGCAGGGCGTTTTCCAGCTCCTGCTCCTCAGCGCTGCAAGCTAGACATTGCCAGCATCAACTTGTCTTTGAGGAGCCCTTTGCATTGCACTGACTGAGCAGCGCTGGCAGGCGACAGGAGGTCAAGCCAGAGTCTGACTGTGATTGGAGCTTGCCTGACTTCACGCTTGATTTTGCAGCAGCCAAAGACCCGGCCCACACTTTTGGGAAATGACCTGACGTCACACTTACCCTCGTCCGAGTTCTTCAAACGCCGTGTATCTGCTCATTGGCTGGCCCACACTCACAATGCTCCCTGAAAGACAAAAGCAGGCCTGCTCACTTGCACGCACAGACGCCGCTCCCTAGACCATCCCAAAGGCAGCCCCACCGCCAGCAGCTGTGGGCCCTTTTGGCTCCCTTGGCTTCCAAGTGCTGAGAGCAGCAAATGGGAGGGCCATCTTCTGCACCTTTCATCGGGTGGCCTTTGCAAGGAGGACTTCATTGCTTTCAAGCACAGCTTGATAAGCCAAAAGGATGAGCCCTTAAGAAGGGGGCCCAAAGAGGTAAGCAAGGGCCTTTGCAGCCTCTGCAGTCACACCCCCCCATCACTGGCAAGGCTACCTAGAAGCACAAAGTGTCTGAGCCGCAGGAGGAGTAAGAAGGAGAGCCAAAAAGCAGCTGGGGCCAGAGAGCTGCCTGGGGCCTACGCACTTGCTAGGTGCCAGCCTTCTGCTCAAGCAGAAACAATCTCTGCTTTTCTCTTTGGCACAGAAGGCAGCCCAGGCAGAGCCAAGGCAGGTCCAGCCGCCCTCACAGGCAGCAGGAACTCCCTGAGCGCTGCCGCGCTGCCTCAAAGCACAGCAACAGGTTCTGCAGAGGGCCCTGAGGGCCTCTGGCACCGGGGGGAACTTCTGGCGCAGCCTACACCCAGACACGCACGCAAGGCACTGCTCTGGCACACAGGAAATACAGCGGACGTACTCAGTGTCTTCAGGCCCTGCTCCTCTCTGCTCTCGGCCTGCGGGGCTGCGCTGCTGGATGAAGTGCCAGCAGCGGGGGGCCAGCTGGCTGCTGCAGGCCATGCTGCTCCGGCGGCACCAGGCTGAATTGCAGAGCGGGTGTTGAGCTGGGACAAGAAAGGATTGCCCGTCAGAAGGGTGGCTGGCACAGATGCCCAGCACAGCGCACGCCACTAGCAGGGCCTTGGAAAGATGCCCTCAGCCACCGCCAGGCCTCTCCAGCTATTGGGCCCTTTCCCATGTCCCCTTCTCAAAGGCAATGGAAAAAGAACAAAGGCTATTTTGATCCAGCCCCTGGTGGCCGCTTCCATGCTCCATTGTTTCAACTTTTCTGCTAGACACTGGAAACAACGGAGCGATGGGCTTGTGCAGATGCACAAAGAGATCAGAGCACAGCCCCAGAGCCTCTTTGCTTTCTTCCTCCTGTGTTTTCGCGGGCAATGAAATCGCCCCGGAGGTGGCGTGCAACCGTCTGCTCAGAAACCCAGAGCATGTCCCTCTTCTGATCTGTTTCACGGATTTCCCCTCTCCATGTCAGCCTTTAGGCAGAGGCCCTTTGGAGCCGCCTTCCAGCCCTGCCCAGACCCACGTGCCCTTTCCCATGCAGAGCTGAGCAGGATTCTCCTCCCCAAACTCCGCTCTGGCCGCCTGCAAGCCCAGCGCAGCCTACATTGTGCCTGAAGCTAATTAGTCCATGCAGAAGGCAGGTCCCTTCCAGGGGCCACTGCCTGCCAAATACCCCGCCAGGCTGTCAGCTGCCTCTTTGGGCCGCTCTGCCCGCTGACCGCAGGCAGCCTGCACTGCCACCGGCCACAAGGGGCTGACTCCTACCCTGGCAAGAATTGAATGCTGCCTCTTGTCTATTGCCAAGAGACATTCTCGGGCCCTCTCAGCATCCCAGCCAAGTGATGCTTGAAGGTCAAAGTTGAGAAGCCATTGGCCAGGCCTCCCTGGCTTGGCTGAAGCAGCACTACGTCACGGCAGGCACACAGCCCCCAGCACCTTAAGCCGCGAGCAACAAGGCCTGCTCCAAGCAAACCTTGAAGCTTGGCACTGCAGCCAAGGCAGGGCCAAGCTCAGCTGCCACTTACCTGCTCTGCACCTTCAGGCTGTGGAGGAACAGCAGCTGGAGGCTTGGTGTTCCTTTGCTCCTCTTCAACCTCGTCCTCAACGACAGAGGGAGCCAGAGGAGTTGCTGAGCCTGCTGCTGAGCCCTGCAGACAGACACAAGTGAGAGAGACGCGCAAGAGCCAATCCCTTGGCAGCTGCTTTCTCTTGGCAAGGGAAAGGACCCAGGAGAAGGGCAAATGATACACTTGGATGCAAGTGGCACTCTGAGTCAGGGAAATGCCAGGAAGAGGGCTGGGGTCTTGCTCTGCTGTTCCTTGAAAGGCTCTTCCTTGGAAAATCAGCAAACAGCCAGTGCTCCCTTTACTACTGCTGATGCCACCAGGCACTTGGCCTTTCTTTCAGCCTGCCACGCTGGCACTCCACTGCACTCTACTGCCAAAGGCCAAGCTGGCAGAAGTGCCGCACAATTCTCCCACGCCAGCAAGGTCAGAGCTTCCTTTGCCACTCACCAAAGGACAGGCTTGTCTCCATCCACGTGTCAGGTGACCTGCAGGGAGCGAGGGAAAAGTAGTGGCTTCTCCATGGCCATTTTCTTCCCAATAGCCTGGGTCAGGTTATTTGGCAAGAAAAGAGCAGAGCCAAGCAAAAGCCAGGTGATGCCAGCCCCAGGATGAACCTTTACTTACGAGTCAGCTGGGTCACGTAGAAGACAGAATAAGCCACAGAAAAGACGGTGCAAACCGCGGCACAGACTTGCCCGATCATTTTGGCAGCGCTGTGCGGGTTTGCACGCCGAATGCCACCAAGGGAGATGGAAGAGTCCTCTCGGGGTGCAGGCCGTCTTCTGGGAACTCCTTGATCGCAAGGATCCTGCTGCAGGGAGCGAGCGGAAGAGCAGCTCTGCACAAGCAGGCCTTGCGCGCCCCGGGACAACGCTGCGCTGACAGCACTGTGACGTGGCGCCGCTCCCTTGACCTCACAATAGCAGCTGCCCTGGCTTTGTTGTGCCCAGCAAGCCCACCCTCTCTAGAGCCGAGGCAAAAGGAAGGCCTGGCAAGTTCTCCTCAGTCATAAAGCAGCAGCAAATGACCTCACAGTCTATAGGGCAGTGCTCAAGGCATCCCAGGGGAGCCCAGAACAATGAGCCAGCCCTCCTAGCGTCCAAGAAATCCAAGCAAACATGACTTTTGGTCCCAAAAGCTTGGAGTAAAAGCAAGTGTGCTTCTTCTAGGTGGCATCTTACTTGGTTCTGAAACGCCTCACTTCTTCCATGCCATTTAGGGGGCAAAAGAAGCCAAGAGAATAAATGGCCAGGAGCATTGTAGGCTGCAGCTGCTTCTCGAGCACGTGGGTGCATGCTGACCTTTGCTCTGACTGGGTTTGGAGGCCGACGTCCCATTGTGGCAGCTGGCTTAGCTCTTGACGCAAAGCTCCTCTCGTCCTGCTGGCCGTTTCTCAGGCAACTGAAAGTCTCAGCGCGTCCGGAAGAGCTGTGCGCTGCGTCTTGGCTTGCCACACTTGTGTTGTGTCGGAGCTCTGGCAGCGGCCTGCGGCCCACTGCTCTGCAATGGCCTGCAGATGTCGAGCCCAAAGGAGGCCCCTTTGGAACAGGCCAAAGCTGCAGTGGGAGGGATGTTGGCCCCAGCTCCATGCTCCCTGTAAGATTCCTTGCAGAGATTTGGGCAGCCACATCCCAGTACAAATGAGATGCAGTCATTCCCTTCTCTGTCAAAATCTTGAGGCAGACCCAGGAGGCATCTTGAAAGTGGAACCAAGTACTGGGTGGGAGGGGGCAAAAAGTGCACGCAGCTCCTCTGCAAATCAACTCTGTTCACCCGTGGAGTCATGATGCCCAGCTTTGCTTGCTTTTCTGTGGGCTCAGCACAGACATGTCCTGTGATCTTTGACAGCATAGTGTCTTTTGGGGGCTTTACAATGGGCTTTTCACACTTTTGATTTATTTCATTGTATTGTACTTCCACCTTTTGGAACACCTAGAGAGCCCATGTGAGTAGGAAATTGTTTTACCTTCGCATTGCAAGACTTGTCAGCTCTTTTTTATTTTGAAGACAATTTTCAGCAGTGGTGTTGACTTGAAGACATCCCAGGATTTGATTGCCCATTCTGAGTCGTACAGAGTTACTTTTTAAAGCTACACTTTCAAAATCCGCGATAACCAACCAAAATGGATTTTCTCAAACTTCTACAAATTTACCTCTGCTTTGTGAGCAACGTTTTTTTACAGCTTTTTGATCACGTCACAGATCTTCTCATTTCCGCTACTTTGCCTTAAGCATTAAGTATACCACCTGTTTTCTAAATGCAGCTGCAATGCACCTGTTTTCTTCTACTTTGTATAACTTTTCTTGCATGAGATGGAAATACTCAGTTGTGCTCTGCTTCATAATTCATACTTCATAATTGTAGGACTGAAAACAGACCACAGGAACTTCTTCCAGCAATAGAAAGTATGTAGAATAGCATTATAAAGATGCTCTGGTAATATTCATTTCATGCTTTATATATAACTTTATTAAGTTTATTCTTCAGAATAAATGTTACCTTGCAGAATTTCAGCTCAATTATAGCAATTGATTTCCAACAGTCTAATTTTCCTGTAAGACTGGACAAGGAAAGTAGTCATTTAGGAAAATTAGTTGTCCACATACATGTGCAGTACTGTCATGTCTGGCTTATTATATAAAAGGTCTGAAATGGCTCCATCTCAGTGACTGAGCCCACAAGAAACTTAGTTTTTCTTGAAAAGAAAATAATCTGATCCATTAAATTACAAAATTACATCTGAAACACCACTTCAAGGTACTATGTACCTTTAGGACCAACAGCTCCAGGGTAGATCCCTGCTGTGGATGGATCCCTCAGAATTAAAATCAAATATCCTTGGGAATCTGGAGTTTGATTCCAGAGATATCATCATCAAAAGTCACACCTTGAACCATAGATCCTATCAGTTTCAAAATAAAATTCTTCCATGTATGTGCAATTCACAGATGAAGAGGAAGGGAGGGAATGCGCTGGAAGATTCTGAGAGGAGGAAAAAAATACTATAAAACTACTCATCCTTGTCCATTATTCCACCTGAGTGAACTCCTTGCTGTTCAGTTATTAGAGTTATATTAGAAAATAATCAGCCACTGTATTAAAGTTTAAAGGGTTAACTAAAGAGTTATGTTCCCTCCTGCCCATGCCACTTCTCTGGGGATGGGGCACATTGTCACTCATTTCTAATGCAATAGAGGAATATATTACTTCAAGTAGATTCTGCTCAAGAACACAATGTGGGCTATTCTAAGTAGCACTTGAAGTTGCAAGAACTGAGAAATTTGTCAGAATCCTATTTTTCCATTGCTTTTTGACTCTTGGTCCATAAATTCCTTTGACAAGCCAGATTGTACCTGAGACTAAATTTTCAGATACGCTCATGTTTAAGTATGTCCAGCTCTCTCAGTTGCAGAGGGTTGAACATTTATGCATTTATTCAGACCCCTGGTGCTGGTGGACTGCCCCCAGGCACCTTCTGTAAGCAAGACCTGGGAAGGTGTCTGGGTGACCAAAAATTTACAGTATTCCATATCTATCTGTGTCCAAATACTACTACTGTGTGTTTAAGGTGCAGCAGCACAGGTGGATCTAGAATCGCGGAGGAGGTGGAAGTGATGCCACTCTCTTCAGCAAGGTTGGAGTACCCAGGCAGAGCACCCATTTTGCCTTTTGGCTTGCTCTTTCTTGGCTTTCACCTTAGAGCTGAGGTAGACTGGGCCCTTTTGGGGCCTCTTTTGCCTGATGTCATTTTGCCAAAGGCAGAGTGGTGTTTAGCATGGGTTTTTCCAGGCTCACAACAGTAGCAACTTGGCAAAGCTGCATCTCCCAGCCAGAAACTGCTTCACAATTACCATTTCAAACCCTGCAGTGAATTTTGAGCCGTCCCGGGGCTTGGCCACCCCATGTCAGCGCCAAGAGATGTTTTTTTTCCCCCAGCCACAGGCACAGTGCAGGGGACAGCAGCACCAGAGCTGCTGGAGTCCAGGAGGCAGCAGGAGGAAGTGGCCGGTGGCAGTGCTGACCCCACACATGCTGGCTCTTCTCATCTTCCACTAGAACTTCTCTGTAAGCTCTAACCTTCCTGGGAGGGTTTGCTGCCACCCTTTCCCTTTGAATCTCTGACCACATGGCCACCTATGAATGCTGCTATCTTGAGGGGAAGATCAGATGCCATTTTCCCTTTGTCTCATTATGGCAGGTGCCATCTTGGAAGGGGTATTTCCACCATTTTGGGTTTCTTCTTTTTCTGGGGGGGGGGGTTGTAAGATTTAGCAATTCTGTATCTAGAGATTATTTCCTAGGGATTTTTGCCTGTTTCAATTTTGCTTGTTAGTAAACTGCTATTTTTTTTTACTTGTATCCATTTGTATTTAGTTTCTCCTTATTGGTGGAAAGGGATTAAACAAAGGGGGAGAACTCATTTTAGAGTGTTCACCTTTAACTGCCTTAGGTAAGGCTGAATCCTGAAGATGCTGTTGACTTCAGTGTCCCCAGGTTTCATCTGAAGTGATGATGAGAGTCCCTGAGGGCTGCAGGGATCAGGCAGGTCCCTGCCTTGGCCTCTCGTTGGAGTGAAGAGAATCCTGGGGACTAGGGGCCCGTCTCTTTTGAGCGTGCCAGGGCCTCCTGGGTGAGCAGGCCCTGACCTGGCCAGGAGTGAGGGGGCTGTGGCTACAGCCCTGGGCAGAGGGACCTGCCACCACTGCCTTTCCTGGCTCTTCCTGGGGTTGGTCCCACTCTGTGGGGACGGCCACAGACAGTGGGGAACTGCAACTTCCAGGGAGGGCAGCTTCTGATGTACCAGTTTCCTTGTCCACGTTGGAGCTTGTAGGGCTGCTGGCAGAAATTCCCACGTAGGAGCTGCTGGAGCTGGAGCTGCTGGAGCTGGAGCTGGTAGGCCTGGTGTTGGCTGAAGGTTTGTGGGTTTCTGCCTCATCACCGTGGGAGTGCAGCAGCCTCTGAGCTTCCTTGCTGCACTGGCCCACAATGACATTGATGAGGCCATGAACCAGTTGTACTGTGCCTTCCCCGAGGCTGTTCTGCAGCCTCAGGACCAAGGTCTCCACATCCAGACCATAGATGCAGAGATCATTCAGGATGCTGCTCTCTGCAGCCTGTACCAACCACCACTTGCCCTGGAATATTCTCTGCAGCCTTTGGCACAGCCAGGGCAGCACAGGGTCCAAGAGATGCTGTTGTCGTTTGAAAAGTTCTGCCCATACCTCAGGCAGCATGTCAGCCATGGGCTCTGGCCCTGCACCTGCCTGCTGAGGAAGGGATAGAGTCTCCTGTGGAGAAGATGGATGGGACACCACAGGGTAATGACAGCCATTTTCCCTCATCACTGGGTCCACTGCCAACTCTCCAGGACTTCCTCCTGCCTGGCTGCTGGCTTCTGGTGACTCACCGGAGGGAGTGATGACACACTGCAGATAGTCCCATTCACTCTGCTCAGAGAACCTGATAGATCTTACCAGTGTTCTGCAGAGTGGGCACGATGGATTTCTCAGTGCCCATCGCAGGATGCAGCCCAGGCAGAACTGGTGGTAACAGGGCAGAGCAGAAGCCATGTCATTCTGAGTGCCCTGGCAGATAGGGCAACTCCAGTTTGTTCCCATGGCCATTTCTGTGCCCTGCAGCACACTGGGCAGAGCTGAGGACCAGGAGCCGCTCCCCCTTGTTGGTGTCACACAGAGCAGTGTGTGACTACGTGAGAGTCCTCCTGATTGTCCCAGGGAGGGGAAGAAAAAACGCCAAGCTCCGTCAAGAAGGAAACCATCTTGGGTGCCTGAACACAATCACCCACCCCAATTTAGGGGGACGTTTTCCTGCACAGCCAGACTTCACTGCTGCAAATACCTGTGGTGCCCAGGTGACTAAGCCAGAAAGGGCCAGGGAAACAGTACTGATGGCTCCAGGATGGGCACCAAGAGCTGCCAAAGACAGCCCCCAGTACACCACCCAGCACTGCAGGAAGCCTGGCTACGTCCTCCAGAGCTTGTTCAGCAGGACTCAAGCCTGGAGCCAGACTGCCTCAGGTTCTGCCAGTGCACTAATACAATTCGCGAGAGACGTGATGTCACAATCCATCCCCTGATGATGTCATAATCTGACACTGGGGATGTCACCTTCTACCACTCAGTGATGACAGCATAGGATGCTCCCCCCGCCCCCGTAGATGACGCATAGTTCCAGGAGAAAAATAAAGGAGCAACTGTTGACCAATGACCACCTTGTCAACTAGACCATAGCACCAACTGCCACATCCAGTCATTTCTTGAACACCTCCAGGGATGGTGACTCCACCATTTCCCTGAGCAGTCTGTACCAATGTTTAACAACCATTTCCATGAAAAAATTCTTCCTAATGTTCAACCTGAACTTAGGCTGGAACAGCTTGATGCTATGTCCTCTTGTCCTGTCACTGGTAGCCTGGGAGAAGAACTCAGGCCCCATCTTGCTACAGTCTCCTTTCAGTTAGTTGGAGGGCGATGAGAGAGATCCTGACACTTTACGTCTGGCTAACCCAGTGGCCTTCTACAAAGCAATGACTGCATAGTGGAAAAAGGAAAACTCACAGAAGTAATTTACCTGGACTTTTGTTAGGCTATTGACAAAGTCTTCTGCAGTATTCTTGTAGGTAAATTGGAGACAGATAAGTTTAATGAATGAAGTAATCAATGGATAAGTAATTGGCTGGATGGCCTCATTGAAAGAGTTACAGTCAATGTCTCAATGTTCCAGCGGAAATCAGTAGCGTGATCTGTATTCCTGTGAACAAGAAATAGGAAAATAAGAAGCATTCAGGACTCACTGGAAGATGTTAGAAAGAACAACTCTCTTAAAGCATAAAGTATTGATTTCGAATTTCCTCTTGTCCCCAGCTTTCCAAATCACAACATTTCTTGAGATTTAGGATTTGCTCTCTACCAGTGTAAATAGAGTTGCAATACTAGTCTTTGAAAATGTAAAATCCTCATAAATTCTGTGGAGGTAACTGCCCTTACCTGGTAAAGAGCCTCCACTTACAACATTAAACTTTAACAGCTGAAGGCTGAAAATCTTCAGCTTATGTTTTTCATAAGCTCCTAAATTACTACTAATGTCTCTAATTACTCTCTAATTAGTAAAGTCAGTTGTTTCTTACCTGCCTATTAGAGCAAAATTAAACCACAAAAAACCACATAATTCATTGTTCTACTGTTATATGGCTCCTAGCAGAAGGGCATAAACTAGAGTTCACATAGCCTGGGACTAGAAGTTCTACCATTGGCATAAAAAGACATTGGCAGATGTCTTTTTATGCACAAAGTTGTTCTACAAAACAAATTTTAACAAACTATGTCAAAATCAGCCAAGGCAAAAGTTAACATATGTAGATCATAGATCTAGAAAAATTGTGTTCATGAAAAAGGCTTTTTTGGTTGAATTTGGGGCTTTTTAAAAAAATGTTTCTGAGACAAAGTAAAGCTACTTTACATCACTGAACAACTGGGCCTGAGGTTAAAAACAAATGTGAAAAAGCTAGGATATACTGAAATTTCATTCTGATCAGCAGGAATTTAGAATGGTTTATACAGCAGTTAAAGAGGATTTCAGCATCTGATTAGCATCAAGACTGCACATTCATCTCAAAAAGGAAAATTTGTAATTGAATTTATTTGAAAAGTACTGAAATACATGACTTTGGCATGCTATGAGTGACTACATCTGCCATACCCATTTGGAAGTGGGATCTCTCCCTCATGAACACCCCATAACATGGAACACCTTGGGAGGCCAAGACTAAGTTTTTTTCTATCCAAAATTAACCATTTATTTGGATTGTCCCAAATATTTCAATGTTGAAAAAAATTTCCTTTTTCCTCCAGAGGAAGTTCAAAACAAATTGTTGTATGTGACTCCCTTCTGAGGGAGTGAAATGAAGGGCCCAATATGCCAACTGGACCCATCCCACAGGGAAGTCTGCTGCCTCCTTAGTGCTCTGGGAAGGCACAAGAGTAATCTCTGAGAAAATCCCTGATGTAAGAAAACCCCTGATCTGGTACAACCCTCTGACTATTAACCCCTATTATTTGTCCAAGTGAAGAGATTAAAGGATAATAAAAAGGGCTTTGGGGCATTGAGGCTTTTGGTCAAAAGAGCAGTTTTTTTTCTCCTGCATTCCTTCAGTACCAGCACCAAATACTGAAAGGAACAGGAAAAGAAGCCTGATTAATACATGGCTTAAAGGCTGCTGCTGTAGGTGGAATTTTGGGGTTTATTAGCATGGGGTGGATAACACAGCACCAGGCCTGCTGGTGACAGGCACTATCTATCTGTCTCGGAGAGGGAAAAGTATTATGCCCCATGAGTTGCCACAGCTAATTGAGAGGGCTTTAAACTACATTTGATAGGGAAAGGGGACATAGCACAGGACAGTCGTTTAGGAAAGTGATTGTCCCACTGAACTAAGCACTGATGAGGCCACACCTTGAGTTCTGTGTTCAGTTTTGGACTCTTCACTTCAAAAAAGCAAAATTAAGCGCTGGAGTGTTTCCAAGGAAGGTCAACAGAACTGATGAAGTCGTGTCTTATGAGGAGGTTATAGTGAGGTTGTGTGGGTTGTCCTCTTCTGTCATGTCTCAAGTGAAAGGACTAGAGGAAATGACCTTAAGTTGCATCAGGGGAAGATCAACTTGATATTAGAAAACTTCCTTTTACTGAAAGAGGGCTCAGGCATTGGAATAAGTTGCCCAGCAAGGTGCTGGAGTCACACCTCTGGAAGCATTCAAGAGGCATCTGGATGTGGCACTTGGGGATATGGTGTAAGAGTGGTTACAGTGGTCCTCTGCTGATCATTAGACTAGATGATCTTGAAAGTACTCTTCCACCCTGGATGATTCCATATGATTTAGTGTAGTTTATCAGAAAACTACATTTTAAATCAGAAAAAACACTACTGAGAAATACTTCATCTGTTCCAGTAAGACTTTAGGCTTCTCAAGTGGAGCACTGGTATGGAGTTTGGACTAAGCATGAGAGCCTTTGCACTCAAAGATGCTTTTTGTGGCTAGGGCCAGCAGAGAGCACAAGGGCAGTATCACTGCAGAGCTGGGCTTTGGAGTGAGTCACTCTTTCCTCTACTTTCTGGCATTTTGCTTTTTCCTGGGGCGGTAGTGATGGCTACCCTCTGGGCCATATGTTTGCTCCCGTCCTTGCCTGTGTGAGGCTATTGGCCAGGTGAGCTCACCTCCTCTGGGAATGCATTCTTGTCATCCAGGGCCTGTGGGCTGAGAGGCATCTACAGGTGCCTCAGGTGTCTCTACCATAGTGACCCTGGGGGCTCACAGCAGCCCACTTGATCAGTAAAGACAACAAGGGTGAATGGCCATGAGGATGCAGTACGGCAGTCATACCTGTTTAGTTATGGTGTTTGCTGCTTGCTAAAAAACAAGTCACAAAGCCATAATTTTCCAGTGCATCCCATACACTAGCATTCTCTGTGTTCAGAGTTACCTGTGGTAGGTATTTTAGAAAAATATCAGAAAAAAACCATGACATACTTAATATGGCTTTTCCTTTCCTTCATCAATTGCTTTAATATTTTTTCCTGCTCTCTAAAGAGCATCAACCACTTTATAAACTGAATGCATCTAGAAACAAAGTTTCTGAAGTTTAAAAGAATATTGTGTATAAACCTTCTTTCAATGTTTTGGTGGTTTTTTCATTTTTTTTCATTTTGTTTTGGTTTGGGTTTGGTTTTGCTTTGGTTGCATTTTGGGTTTGGTTTTGCTTCAGTTTCATTTTGGTTTTTTTTCATTTATTTGAAATATCCCTGTAGCATTCATATGAACAGTGGTTTTGGTATTACCTACTTTTCCTATCCATTATCTGCTATATCTTTCCCTTTCTTTGTCATCTGCTCTTAAAATACTAATTTTTATATTAATGCATAGGACTTTCTTCCTCTGCTTAAACTGAACTCTAACTGCATTAAGGAAACTTTACTGTCTGACCTTTCAGGAGCCACTCTTGGCAGTCACACTCCCACCACCAGAGACTCGCACTTCTGGGATCAAAGCCCCTTTGCTGGTTAGCAGATATAGTACTAGGGTTTATTGCAGTTTTCCTCATCTTGCATGAGGAATGCCTAGCCAATCTTTCACTCATGATTCCTCTATAAGCATGACTCTGGTGTTTTTTCAGAACTCCTTCCATTGTCCTGTCTGCATGAGAAAGCACTACTACTATTCTGATGGGACTTGTAGGGCTGGGGAAGAATCCAGGGCCTGGGGACCTCCTCTCTAGGGGATTACTGTCACACCCATGGAGACCAACTTTTGACGTGCTGTGTTGGTCTGAATACCATGGAGGTGGACATCCCATTGTGATGTTACAGGGCAGTGGAAGCTGATCTCTGGCAGTGGACTGTGACATCACCATGTTGGTTGTCTCCTTGTGTCCCTTACTGTGTATATTTAGAGGCTGCCAGAGCCTGGCCTAGTCTGGATTATGTCTGGACACATGTTGAACATGTCCATGCGGTCTGGAGGGTTAATCCAGGCTTTTTCCAATGCTGCATGCTGCCATTGGCAGCTCTCAGTACCCATCCAGGAGCCCACAATAGTATTTCCCCAGCCCTGCCAGGCTCAGGCAGCTGGGCACATCACAGGTGAGTTGTGCAGGGAAGTGTCCCCCTGGAGTGGCCATAGAATGAGTGCTCAGGCTTGGGATACTGGGAGGGTCCTTCCTGAGGGGCCTGAGCTTTTCATCCTCCCCCTTCCCAGGACAGCTCATGACCACAGCATCCCCATTTTGCAGTGTGTGACACCTTTTTGAAGTGCCAGTGCTAGCGATGGGGAGCATCTTCTCATCCTTAATTCGATCCAGACTACCAAACGTCATAGACAGGGCCACAGAAACAGAGTGGAACTGCCCCATCTGCCGCGATGCTCAAGATGACCTCACTTACGTGATGCCCTGTCTCCATCAGTTCTGCCTGGCTTGCATTATGCGTTGGGCAGAGATGCAAAGAGTGTGCCCACTCTGCAGAGAAGTGATAGAGGCTGTCAGGTTTTCTGTGCAGACAGACAGCTACATAGACTGTGTCTTCACAAGTTCTGAAGAGTCAGTAAATGCCAGCAGCTGGACAGGAATAACTCTAGGACAGCTGGTTAAAAACAACCCCTTTGTGGAGTCCCCTTCTCGTGCTCGACGGGAGATACTACGCACAGCAGGGCTTCGGGGCGCACGAACAGAGCCTGTGGGTGGCCTCCTGCCTAGAGTGTGGGCAGAACTTTTCCAAAGAGAAGAGCATCTCCTTGACCCCGTGGTGCCCTGGCTGCGCCAAGAGCTGGAGGCAAAGTATGGGGTTAGATGGTGGATGGCAAGGATTGCAGAGAGCATTGTCCTGCATGCCGTGTCCCTCTGTGGTCCAGCTAAGAATGTCTTGGTCCACGTGCTGCAGGACTTCCTTGAGGAACATACAGAACCTCTGATCCACGGCCTCATCAGCATCATTGTGAATGAGTGCACACAAGAGGCCCAAAGGCTGCTACACTCTCATGCTGTCTCACAGAACAATCCTGTGTCCATCTCAGGCAGACTTCAGATGGATACTACCCCTCCCCACCCAACCACTGCCAGCAGCTCTGAAGGTTCCAGTGAGGAGCACCAACCCAGCACATCAGAAGCTGTCCTCCACATCCTCCACCCAACTGCTCCCATCCCCGCGGAGCAGGAGGAGCTGGGGGAGGAGGCAGTGGCAGAGGAACATGCCAGGGAGGAGGCCGACAGCACTGTAGCCATCTCCCCCAGCCCTCAGGAGGAAAATCTTGCCCCACAAGCAGCCCCTGCCAGCAGCCCTGCAGGGTCCAGCATGGAGGATATCAGCATATCAGAAGCTGTCCTCCACACCCTCCACCCTTCTGCTCCCAACCCTGCAGAGCAGGAGGAGCTGGAGCCGGCAGCAATGGCAGGTCCCTCTGCTCAAGGCAGCAGCCACAGCCCCTCCACTCCTGACCAGGGTAGGGACCCCTTGCCCAGGAGGCCTCGGAGTTCCAGAAGGAGGAGGGCTGCCAGCCAACTGGACTTTCCCCAAGCCCGCAAGAGGCCACCTGATCAGCAGCAGTAGCAGGGCTGCAGTAAGTTCTTATTAAAGAAAAAAGAAATAAATTGCTGTATCCCTGATAAAGTCTCTGGATGCTGCTTTCACTCTCTTCTCTTACTATCTTTCCCCTACCCTGCGCACCTTCATCAGCCAAGGAGATCCAGGATGATACTGGGAGTGCCTCCTCCCAGAGGAATTTCATCTGCAGCCACAGCAACAGAAGTGTTTCCGAAAAAGCCTGGAAAAGAAGCATTGCATTTGAAAAGGAGAATGTGCAAAATCAAGGCTGCTTGTGCCTGTGCCCAGATGGCACGACCATGCTGCTCCCTGCATTGCATTTCATCTGCAGTTGAGGGGACAGAAGGGGACCTGTAGCTACCTGGTCAAGAAAGGTTTCTGGGAAAACAGGCCAGGGAGCTTCAGAGCGCAACTTCTCTACATCCAAACACCACTCTGTAGGAATAAACAGAGCTCTGTGACTGGTCATAGAACACTCTCAGAGAAGATTTACTCTAGCAAAAGAGAATGACAGTTTTGAGGCTCCTTGAAGAGCTGCACTTTTCATGAAGGAATGTTCTCCATTGAAGACTCTCCTAAGTTGAGCCCCTGATTCTCAGGAACAGTCCAATGAACTTCTTGGTAGAGAGTTTTTTCAAGTCAGAAAGAGAGAAATTTTAAAGAGAAAAAGAGAGAAAGGAATTTTTTGCAAGGTAAATTACAGCTACAGAAGAAGAAAGCCGTTATCACAATCACAGAATTACTAGGTTGGAAGAGACCTTTCAGATCATCAAGTCCAACACATGCCCTAACACCTCAATTAAACTGTGGCACTGAGCGCTACATCAAATCTTTTTTTAAACACATCCAGGGATGGTGACTTGCATACCCCTGGGCAGATGATTCTAGTACTTTTTCACCCCTTCTGTAAAAAACTTTCAGAAAGGGTATAGAAGCACTAACAGAAGCATATACAGCTAAGGCAGACGTGAATAGCATGTCAATTTACTATTGCCTCCAAACCAAAAATGATGTCTCTAATCTATTTTATGCACACAGTGAGGAACTAAAATACTCACATATTGGAATCTCAGGTATTGGAACACTGGCAGCTCTATAGAATGGGTTAGATTTCACAGAAACCCCAGAGGCTTAAGTGACAATCATCTAGGAAAGCAGGAAAAGGAAAGCATTTATTTTCCTCTATCAATGAAGATAGCTTAAAAATAAACACAGATGAGGCAGTAAGCTTGACATCAAGTAAGCATGTTTGTAAAGAGGTGTTTCCAGTTCATGGTAAGGTGGCAGCAAGTCAATTAGGCTAGATCATGAAAGATCTACTCCTAAACCCAGCTGTTTTGGCAGGCAGTCCACCCAAGAAGAAGCAATTTCAGAGCAGGAAGGTTCACTTCTATGGGTAGTCAGTGGAGGCAGCTAAGCAATTGAAGAAGGGTGAACTGCAGTGCAGAAAAAAAACAAACCACCTGCCTGCTGACTACTTCACAGCTCTGGACATACGCTTTGTTCAGAAGCATTGTTACCTCAGAGGACACATTTGGCATCTGTGGTACTCAAAATATGATGTTCAAACCAACTGCTTAAATAGCCTCAAAAAATGGGATTTTCAGTGAAAGTAGAATTTAACTGATATTCCACGACTTTTTCTTGTTTTGTTTTTTTTTTTTACATTATATTTAGAAGCATAGATAGAAGCTCCAGATGAATATTATATTATCAATACTGAATGGAAGTGTGTTTTGCACTCTCAGAGGCAACAGAACACCTTGATGCTAACAGGAACAAGGAGCATGCAATTCCTCTTTGCTAGAGGAATGCAAATTGTCATCAGTCCCTTCCTGCCAGAGCTGGCTAAAAGGTTTCATGGGGTCTTATGGCCAGTGCTTTGAGTAAACAAAAAAGGAACTGTGGGGCCCACTCTGACTTAATAGAAGTCAACATTATCTGCATATGAATAAATGGGAGAAATTCCTGCTCAGATGGAGTGTTTAGAGAAAACAACCCAAAAATGATTATAGAAAATTCTCTCAAAGTGTAAGATTTCTTCTGATAATACTTTTTACTTAATAAAATTCCAATTCCTTTAATAACATGAACATAACTTCTTCACTGAATTTGAACATGTATGGTTCTGTATGTTTAAGGAAAAATAAACACCACTGCCATGGACTCTCACTATTAAAAATACAAAAATTGAAATTTACTAGCCATCCATCAATGTCTTAGTGATAATGACACAAATAGACCACCTGACAAGTCTAGTCAGAGTACACAAAATTACTAACAGTAATTGCCTGTATTATTAATGTTGCTCCTCTCTGTTAGAGGAAATATTTTAAAAATAAACCAGACTAAACCAGACTAAAGAATAACATTAAAGAGTTAAGTTATGCCATGAACCATGTAGACAGAGCAAGTCAGCATAAATCTTAAATAACTTCTCTTTTGTAAAAAAGTAGGAATGGAAAACATGCTACTTTCCTGACTAGAAATTCCAATGGTTCACTTGGAGCAACTGAATATGCAGCAATATACTTCTCCCCATCAAGACAAGTCAGCTTATTTCTTACAGCTCTGTCTTTTCTTGCACGTATTTATTTTCAGGCATATGTATGAACTTTCCCCACCTGATGGACAAGAAGCTGGAAAGCAACACCATGGAAAAGGACCTGGAAGTCCTGGTCAGTGGCAAGTTGAACATGAGCCAGCAGAGCCCTGGCAGCCAGGAGGGTCAAGCCTGTCCTGGGGGCCATCAGGCACAGCATGGCCAGCTGGACAACAGAGGGGATTGTTCTGATCTGTTCTGTGCGGGGGTCTCCTCACCTTGCAGAATTTTGAGCACAAAATTATGTTTAATATGTTAAACTGTTAAAGGGGGTCCAAGGAGGGCCAAGAGGCTTGCAAAGGGTCTTAAGGAGAAACCTTATGAGGAGTGGCCTGGAGAAAAGGAGTCTGAGGGGAGACCTCATCACAATCTACAATCTCCTTGTGAGGGGAAAAGGAGGGGCAGGCACGGATCTCTTCTCTCTGGTGACCAGTGACAGGGCCCAAGGGAATGTCCTGATTTTGTGTTAGGGGTTTAGGTTATATATTAGGAAAAGATTCTTCACACAAAGGGTGTGGGCACTGTAACAGGCTCCCCAGGGAAGTGGTCACAGCACCAAGCTTGACAGAGTTCCAGGAGCATTTGGACAGTATATTCGAGCACATGGTATGACTGTTACGGATGTCCTGTGGAAGGCCAGGAGTTGGACTCAATGGTCCTTGTGGGCCCTTCCAACTCAGGACATCCTGTGATTCTGTGAATTTTTTTTTATTGGTAAGGAGCACTCTAAATAGTGAATATTTTTGTTTAAAATGAACAAACAAACAAACCAAGAGATGCAATAAGAGTGCAGCTGCAAAACTCACTTCTGCACCTTTCTCTGAAAAGGAGCAATGGCTGTTATCTAAGCCAATGATCCTTTTCAACGTCTTATTTTCCTAAAGTACCAAAAGCTGTATTTTTCATATTTCTTAAAGCCATGTTCAGACAAGCGAAACAGGTGTAAAATTGCTTTGGCTGAGCTGGAGAGCAAAACACACAGTTGAAACAGATTCCAGAGCCTCCTTCCTTGGAATGCATCAAGTGGAGAAGGACAGCGTACGGTAACGGCAAGATTTTCCAGGGAACACACGGAGAAAGAGTACTGGGGAGGTGGGTAGGGAGGAGGGAGAGAGGAAAGGAATGAAAACCGCCGGGTAAAGATTCCTCTGCCCCGGTCTCAGACAACATGGCATCGGCAAGCACCCCGGCACGCTCATGCAAATACAAGACACACGTCGCGCTGTCGGCCAAACCTCGTCCTCTCGTCGGGCTGGGCGCCAACGACGAGAAATGCAATCCAATGGCGTCCCGCACCCTCCTTCCAGTAAAGAGTTATTTTAAAACTTTACGCATAGTGCTCGGTAGCAACAGTGACCAGGGATAAAAGGGCAAAGGAGAAGGGCGAGGGAGGGAGCACAGGAACAAGACGAAGAGTAAACCCCACCAAAGCTGTTGCAAAAAGGCTGCAGCAGCATCAGCGGGAACACCCGGGACGGGAAGGATGGCTGAGTCCGGGAGAATCGGGAACGGCGTCCGACCTCCGGCGAAGCACCTTGAGCTGGGCTCGGCGCTGGCTGCTAGGGTGGCCCTGGCCCCGCCTGGCGCTAAGGGCGCTACCAGGGCAAGTGTTCCCCGCAGGGAAGCGGAGCGGAGCCCGCACGGGAGGCGAGGCGGCGGCAGCGCCGCAGGAAGTCGGCGCCCGAGGGGGCTGGCACGGGGGCGGCGGTGGGGCGGCCCCGCCCGACCCGGCCCGCCGTCCGCAGCGGTCACCCGCCGAGAGCCGCCGCCAGCACCCCCGTGTCGCCGCCGATGGTGCTGCCGGGTTCCTGCTGCCTTCTCCCGGGACTCGTTCCCCTGCCCCAGACAGGGCCCCTCCGCCCAGGAGCGCCGCGGCGCCGCCGCCCGTGCCCCCTGCTGCTGTTCCGCTCGCTGCTCGGGCTGGGGCTGCTGCAGACTGGCCTGGGCTGCGCCCTGGTGGCTCTGTGCTTCGGGGCGCTGTCGCTGAGCAGCGCCCCGCAGGTGAAGAACGCGTGTCCCCTCTGGGCCGGCTCCTCGGTAAGTGGCGGCGCGGGCCGGGACACGCCATGCTGGGGTCCGGCCGTGCGTGCTCGGCACCTGCGGGGCTGGCTGTCCCGAGGGATGCATGATCCCGCTCCTCCACAACCCCCTGGAAACAGCCTCGGAGTGACAGGGTAACGGCTTTTTGGTGCCAGCCTTGTAGGTTGTCTGCAGGACCCCAACGGAGTTAAAAACGTCGAGACAAGCAAATAGGGGATTTATTTCCTGACGTGCATTTTTTTGGGGAAAAAAAAGTACTCGGTTATTTTGCTCTATCAGACACAGGATTTTCAAAAATTGTTGTGTGTGTAGATGTTGCATGTTTGTGCTTTGTGCCTTTGATCGTAGGCATAATGTACAGATAAATCAGCAGTGTGCCTGGGGAAAAATAGATGGACTTAGCACAGTTTTGGAAGGAGTACTGAAAGAAGTTATTCCATCTCCTGTTGGGCCCTGCTTTAAACCACAGCTTTATAAATATGGAATGTATACGAGAATTTATATTGCAGAAGCTAGGCAACCGTAAGCAGAAGTTAGTAAGTATAGCAGAATCACATTGATTAGTCCCAGTGTTTGGGCCCTGCCGCAATCAGAAAGTCATGTGCTGGGATGGACACTCAGCTCCTGAGGCCTGTGTGAACAGTATCAGCTTATCCCTCGCTTTAAACATTTCAATTAAATTGCCATGCTGTTCACCACCTGTAAAAATGCACTCAGTGCAGTAGTTCCTGTTTATCTGTGTAATGCAGTGTTCATCCCAGAATGTACACAGTCCTTGGGTGGTGAGGGAAATCCAGACCATCCAAATGTCTGTGTTTGGTATCTCTCTTGTGATCTTTCATCCTTTTTGTTTTGGATGTTTTTGTTTTTGTTTTGTTTGTTTTTGTTTTGTTTTTGTTTTTTGGGTTCTAACTCTAGGTTAAAAGAAGTTTATGTAACCAATGGACTTTCTTTGAATTCTGCCCACAGAACCATGCTTGTGCTTTTAAAATACTTTAAAATTGCACATGTAAGATAGAGGTATTCAGTATTTTTAACAGTCAAGAAGGGTGTTGATTTTGTTTGGGGTTTTTAAAATTATATTTCTGAAACAATAGTGCACTCAAAAGAGTTACTGAAATACTGTTTGGAGGAAAAAAACTACGTGAAAATTTTAGCCCAGAAGCAACCTGGAAAAGCAGATGCCATTAAAAGCTGACTGATGTGTCTGCTTGGCTGCTTTTTGGTTTGGTTTTCTTTTCATTATGGATGCTACAGGCTGACTTGTGAGGGGCATGTCAGGAAAATTTTGAGAAGGACTTTCTTTTCTTATCTTTAACAGATGTAATGAAATAAATGTGCTGTCATTAAGGAAAAAAATTACATCAGTATGGATGTGCTTTGTTATAAAATCGTGTCCATTTTGCAGTCAGAGAATTCAAAAAATACTTTGTTATGAAACTGCAGTTACGTATGTGGTTTTGCAACACCAGTGATGATATCAGTAGGTGTTTTGGCCAAGTCATATATGTGTGTTACGCTAGATTAGATTGATCTTGTCAAGTGAATGAAGTTACAGAAGGGATTTATTAAAAATATTAGTAGATGACTACCTGCTTGTTCCAGTCTTCCTGTTTCTTTTTGGGGAAGGAGCTTGGCTGGCTTAGTCACAACGTCCATAGAGTTAAAAGTATAGCTGCTGACTTATGGGATGTGCTGAGAAACTTATTTGCCTTTCTTTATAGGGTTCCTATTCTTCTGTGAGAGGGTATTCGGGTATGCTGTTTGTTTCAGTTCTACAGCAGTTCTTTATAATTTCTTAATTGCTTGGTCCTGTAAGGTAAAAAAGAATCATAAGGTTCAGTTCTGTGATTTAGCAAGTTTGGTCTAAAAACTGCTGTTGCAGAAGAATGTGCTTTTATTTTAACTTCTGTCCTCACGCTGATACTGGCATTCATCTGATTAAATAGTAAAACTTTTCAGGGAGGTAGTGCTGGTGCTCTTTATTGATTTTGGTAGGGTTCATGCTCTGGGTTTCAGCTCGCTAGAATGGTCAGAAGTCAGCAAAAGGGAAGAAGGAAGTAGGCACTTAATGAAGTGCTGAGATGGTGATGGAGAGAGGGGAGGTAATGGGCAATTTTTAGATTTGCCTAGCCATGTTGCAGAGAACAAATACTTAATTGGCTGAAAGCAGTTATTTAAGGCAAACGAGAAGGTTGGAATTGCTGACATACTACTTGTCCCCATGCATGTTTTCTGGGAGGAAAAATAAGAAACTAGCAGATTTAATTTGGTTGTTTTTTCACAGGATGGTCTTAGGAGCGCAGAATTTCATCAGCATAGGTATTCCCTGCTTTAAAGTGCACCTTCACATTGCTGTAGTGTTCCAAAGTATAGTAATAAAAACAGTGTGAATAGCATTTTGTGAATAGTTCTTTGCTTCTTGATGACACTATGTTTTTTTATGTTGTAGGCAATCTTATGTGGAATCTTAGGGTTAACAACATGGAAGAGACCAATGCGGCTTTTGGTAAGTATGGATTAGACTTCGTAAGGAAATAATTTTTAAAAAGAGCCTAATTTACTAGTTGTTGGTAAAAAAATAATCACCCCTTTCTTCTTTCAAAAAAATAATGACGAGTCTTTCTTTTCAAATTGCAGAATCATAATTATTTAAAGAGAAGTCAAAGACCATGCAAGGCCATATTCATTCCTGCATGGATAAAGTCCCCTGTTAGGGCGAGAGTGGATCATGTCTGGAAGAATTGTTCATGTTATTTAAAGCACACATTTTATGATTTTTTATGTATAAGAACATGCTAGGTTGGAATAAGTAATTTAGTTCTCTGAGGTAGTGCAGCTTAAACTGAAATGGAGATGGCTTTAAATCCTAGTTTAGTTGTAGTGTTCTAGTTTTTGACAATGGATTTGAGAGCTAATTTAACACCTTACAGCAGGATCCAGTGCTAGTTTCATATACAGTTGACATTGCATTGCTGTGAAAGAATTAGAGTGATGTGCAGGGTGTGTAAGCTGTTTCCACATGTAAGTGAAATCTGAAGCTCTGTAGCTCTTAATGTCTCAGAGACAGGATTTGAAAAGGAGTTGTGGAGTTGCTTTTGTTTGTGTGTGAGTTTAAGGAGGTTTTCATTTGGTTGGTAAATTCTGGTTTTTTTTGTTTATTTGCTCGGAATATTTTGCCTTACTGTCACTTCTGAAGACTTTTTTCAGGCCAAGGCAGTTGTTTAATTTTTCTTCAGCACTCTTTTGGGATCCACGTGGGTATCAGTGAGGAGTACCAAGGATTAGATGTGTGAACTATGGATAGAATCATAGAATCATAGATTCACCGAGGTTGGAAGAGAGATTTGAGATCGTCAAGTCCAACCACCAACCCAGCACTGCCCCAAATCCCTAAACTACGTCAGCCAATGCCAGACCCAGATGCCTCTTGAACACCTCCAGGGATGGTGACTCCACCACCTCCCTGGTGCATCCTATTCCAAAGCGTGACTACCCTAACAGCAAAAAAGCTTTTTCTAGTCTCTGATCTGACTCTCCCTCGTCTCAGCCTGAGGCCGTTCCCTCTTGCCCTCTCACTGCAGGCCCTGGAGCGGATTCAGGCCCCGACTCACCTCGGCCTCGTACAGGGAGCCGCAAAAAGCAGAGAGGTCCCCCCAGAGCCTCCTCTCCTTGAGACTGAACAGCCCAGCTCCCTCAGCTGTCCCTCCTGAGAGGTGTTCTTCAGTCCTTTCAGGAGCCTCCCTGCCCTTCGCCGGACAGGCTCCGGGCCCTCAGGGTCCCTTCAAAGCGAGGGCCCCAGAACTGAGCACAGCCTTGAGGTGAGGCCTCCCCAGCGCCCGGCCCCGGGGCGGGCACTGCCCTCGTCTGCTGGGCACGCTGCTCCGGACTAGGCCAGGATGGCACCGGCCTTCTCGGACACCTGGGCACGCTGCTGGCTCGTGTTCAGCTAGCCGTCACCCAGCACCCCTGACATCCATTGTTATTTCTCAGTGTGCGTTGGTTAACATGGGCAATTTTTTTAGGAGTTTTGTGGATATAGAGAGGAGCCCACTCTTAGATACTCCCAATCTGGAATCACCGTGTTTTCATCAAGATAAAGGTACATGTTGTCAGTCTCAAACTGCCTAAGGCTTGCACAGTACTCCTGTGTTAATACTGGCTGTGTTCTATAGTATGTTGTTGCTCTTTCGCTCTTTAACATTCTCCTTTGTATAAGCCTTATTTTCCTTTCCTAGTTTTACTTAAATAGAAAACACAAATTCTTCTTGATCCCTTCTTTTATTTCAAATTATCTTTAGGATGGTCACGTGCTGCAGGAGATTGCCGTGGGATATTATGAAGCAGGAAAGGTTTTGATGTGAAATTGATAAAAGCTCTGAGCAGCCTGCCATGAGTTCATAGCTGACCCTACTTTTGAGCAGGAGTTAACATAGGTGTCTTCCTCACCTCTCTTACAGCCACAATTATTCTGTGATTATGTGTTTCTATGAAACTGTTTGGTTTTATTTTATTATTTGTATGTGTATTCTACAGAGGTTTGATTTTTGATAGCCAGATTAGTCTTGATACTGGGAAGCATATCTGCTGGAACAGACTCCTAGAGATGTGTTTGATGCCCCAAGGTCAAGAGGCATTTTGGACAATGCACTTAATACTGTGCTTTGATTTTTGGTGTGCAAGTGGTCAGGCAGTTGAACTAGATGATTGTTGTAGGTCCCTTCCAACTGAAATATTCTATTCTATGTGGAAAAATAAAAATAAATAAACATTAAATTCTTCTTGAGGCTAAGGAAATAATGCCTTAAACTATCTACAGTCTTTCAAGGACAGATTGTTAGTTTCTGTGAGCATATTTATGCTGGGCTAAATATCTATTATGTCTACCCCCTACTAACTTGAATGTTTCCTCTAGGGAGTTATGGAGATGCAGTATTACACGAATTGTAAAAGCAAGCTTCCTAAATGTCTCAGCAATGAGAATTGTTACACAGTCGTGACTTAGAATTATGGTATTCATAAGCAAGACTAGAAAACTCTTTCAGAACTAAAACATATCCATTTGTCAGGTGTGACTGTCCTCCTCTTAAAACTCCTTATGTAAAGCCTTAGAACTCCCAGTGATGGTTTCTCACTATCTGTGTTTGGGTTTTTGTGAAGGATCAGGCTGTCATGGCTGTGACTTCGGTCCAAGGCCTTGGCAATGGAGAAAAGAACTATGATGGCAAGATTCTGGTGCTGCTGATGCTTGCAGAAAATACAGGGCTGCAGTGTTGTGAGAAAGGAACTTGGGATGGACTGTGGTGTTTTAGCCACTTGTGTTTTACCTTGGAGGGGAGAAAGGATGGGAAACACATTGGTTACAGATGTAGTGGACCTTTCGTAGCATCATCTGTGAAAAAACAGTCATGAAGAGGGGTGGCTATGATAAGACCTTTTAGTAAATAAAATGGAGAGCCATATTTGGGGTTTGCCACCCATGCTGTTTTACAGCTGTATTAACAGTGTGGGATGATACTAGACAAATAATATACCTGAGAGGGAGGGTTCTGCAAGGCAAAATTAAGTCATACATTTTGAAGGACATTTTTGCACGGAAGGCCTAGCCTTGAGCAGTACATCTTCTGAGAAGTCTGGTTTCAGTCCTTCCTTGGTTGTATGAGGAATTTCCATTCTTATCAAGTGTCAATCAGTTTTGGAAGTCAGCTTGTAATGCTTGTGCTTTGAAGCTGATTTTTCTTTGAGGTAATGCTGAGTTAACACTGGACTCAGTGATCTCAGAAATGTTAACGATCCTATGTTTCTTCTTCTTTAGCTCTGTCCAAATGTATTAATGTGGGAAGGGAAACTCACCACCACCTACCTCTCCAAGTTACTTGGGTATTAACTCTGAACAGTTCTGGGCTCAATCTTCCTCAGTGTTACCTTCCTCTGTGCATAGAATCCTGTCCCTTTCTCTCTGCTCCTAAGCTCCTTCCTTTTACACCGCTTTAAATCTTAGTTTTACCTGAAGAAACCTAAATTCTTTCAGAGAGTACATCAGCTCTCCATTGTTATTTTGATTGTGTATATTTTGAGGGCAGTTCATGTCTTTGACAGGTCTTGCTAGCTGCTGTAGCATCTGTCCTTACTTGTAGGCCAGATTGGACTGATTTGAGTTTATGTTGCATTCCCAGGAGTTGCCAGGAGCCATACATGCTTTGCTGAATGAGAAGTCCTTAGCTTGTGAAGCATCCTTTCCTTTTAGTCATGCACAAATTAGTTACAACCCTGTAGAGTGCTATTTAGGTGGCTCTCTGATTGTGCTTGTTTTTGGTTTTGGGTTTTTTTCCTCCAACTTTAACAAAGACTTTAAGCTCCTCTCTGGTGTCTGCTTGGTGCTTGAGTTCTGCTGCTAAAGAGGAGACTTATCTGTGATCAAGTGAAAGGGAAAGGAGTGCCAGCATCCAACAAGACACTAGCCTGTTGTACTGTGCAGTTTAACTGCTGCAGCTGCAAGTACTGGGGAGCAGTTTGGTACCTGCAAAATGCATGGGATCAAGAAGTCAAGAGACCACATGCAGGCTGATTGGATGTGACTCTGGCTTTCAGCTGCATCAAGTACTGAATGCTTAATGTTGGTTGCTAGCATGGTAGCTTTTGTATTCATACATGCCCTTGTTTTCTTGTTAAGTTTTGAGGGGTTTGACAGAAAAGTCAGTGTTGCACATCCAGCATGAGTCATTCAGTCTGGTTTCTTCAGATGTTTTACAGTGTGGTCACAAATAAGGATTTGAAATTTTTATTTGAAATGCTTTTCATTTAAACATGTTAATATATTTGGTTAATGACAAATATTTACAGATCTTACTTTGAAAACAGAACAGTTTATGGAATTCAGGCTTTATTTATAACCTGGAATTTTTTGAAGAATTTGTTTGTGGTAAACCTTGTATTTAATTGAAAATTTTTACCCAAAGAAAAATATGTTCCCGAAGACTTTAAATGAAGATTTCTTAGGGCTGACTACTGCTATGATATCTGCACCTTGACAGATTTTCATGAATTTAACTAAAATTTAGTGTATAGATAAAGAGACTTCATTTGGGTAATGTTCTTAAATTTTAGCTCTGCTAGTAACAGTGAACTCTGAACAGAAGCTCCCTATCATGTCCTTAACCCTGAAAACCAGTCTCTCCCTAGGCATGTGCTTTATGACAGGCAGTCATTTGACTTGTGAGAACTACTGTAGTAGTAGTATCTTTTTTCCCTGGGTTTTAGAAGTAAAATGGTTCTGTATTAACCTCTTTGCTCACACTCAAGACTCCAGCATTAAGTCAATTAGCAGTAATTATGCAAAGGTTTTAAAAGCAGTATAAGCAGATAGAAATACACTTTTAAGTGTGAGATTAGGAGGAGCCATTAGAAGCTTATAGCCATTTATATGCTGCAAAAGCTTTTCTTTCATATATGAGTTGGTTTAGTGTTGCATTTAAAATATGTGACTTTTATTAAATGAATTAATTTCTCTTTTCTTGGGGGACTTTCCTTTCTTCACAGTTGTATTGTGGGTTTCCATACGGTACAATGAATAGCTCTCACAACTGACAGAAATCTAAGAAGGTCCTATGAGTTTTAATTATTGCTATTGCTGCTGTGCATGTGGACAATTAATAAATGGATGTAGTCTTTTCTTCAGGATGTTTGTAAAGAATATATGTATGCTGTAAACTGATATAAGAGTTGCCGAAGTAACTGGTTTTTCTTTCATTTAAATGCCTCCTTGGGCATCAGTCCTGCATGTGCAATTTCAGGTGAAAGCAGTTCCTCTCTGGCATTAGATACTTGCTCCAATGATAGCAGCAGCAGGACAAAAAGCACCTTCCCCATGCAGAATGAAAGATAGTGTCAGAGCTTTACTATGCAAATTTATTTTTCCTTGGGGTCCTCAAAAGGCTTGATGATGCTTTTTACCTGAAAAAAGATCATGCATGCAAGACCTTAGCAAATATGAATAGAATACACTTCACTTTCATGTAGTTTAATTCATATGAAGGTTCTTGATGGCTTTCTGCAGCTGTTCACAGTCCATGTGTATCTAATGGTCTGAAAATGAAGCTGTGAGCCAAACGAAGGCCATAGTTCGAGTTGTTTCCAGTTTTATGACTGCAGTCAACACCAGTTACATCTGTTTTGGTTTTTGAAATACCATGTTTGCCTTTCTCTGTTTTGTGGTTTTTTTTTAATTGAAAAGAACTTCTCTCCCCTGGGTAGGATATTCTGTCACTGGGATAAAGTGTAACCCCTGTTTTTACTTGTAGGTGAGCAGATGTTTAAATTTGCATCTGCAGGAGAATATAAATAACTAAATAAGCTGACAGAATACATGTTAGATTGGACAGTGAGTGACTGAATAAGTGGGCACAGAGGGTTGTGATCAGTGGTGAAAGCCTAGCCAGCCAAGAACCAGGGGTGAGCCTGAGGGTTGGAAACAGAGGGGCCACTACCCCTGAAGTGAGTGCTCTGCACAGTGGATGTAAGTGCACTGTCAGCACAGGCAATGCCAAACTGGGAGGAACGGCTGATACACTAAATATTGCCATTTGGAATGACCTGGACAGGCTGAAGATTGCATTGAAAGGAATCTCTTGAAGTTCAGCAATGGGGAATATAAAGTCCTGCCTGTACAGGGAAATTATCCTATCACACAGGAGGGAACAACATGGTGGAAAACAGCTCTGCAAAGAAAAACCTGGGGATCCTGGTGGATAACAAGCTGTCCATGAGACAGCAGAATGCTCTTGTGGCAGAGAAGACTACTGGTGTCCTGGGCTGGATTAGGCAGGGACTTGCCAATAGGTCAAGGGATGTGATCCTTCAAACACCTGGAGAGGTGTGAAAGCTGTGGCTGTTCAGCCTGGGGAAGAGGAGGCTCAGTGGAAATCTCCTGAATCTCCATTAATAGCTGATGGGAAGGAACAAAGAATAAAGAGGTGAACCTTTCTCAGTAGTGCTCACTGCCAGGACTAGAGGCTGTGAGCAGAGCTGAGAAAATAGGAAACTCCATCTGAACATGGAAGACAACTTTTTTACCGTTATGATGGTTAAAAACTGGTGTAGGTTACATGTAGAGATAGTCAAAACTAACTGGGCATTATATTCAACAGCTTGCTGTAGGTCATAGAATCATAGAATGTTCTGGGTTGGACGGGATCTTATGGTTCCAGCTCCCTTGTTGTGACACCTGCTTGAACAGGAGATTAGATTTAAATGGTCTCAAGAGGTCCCTTCCAATCTCAGTCATTGTATAAAAGTGCTGACCAGTGATGAAGCAGAAAGAAAAAGATTCTTTTCTCTTGACAGTCAAGTACAATGTCTTGTCAACTGTCAAGGTGTGTGGTAGAGAATTTTGTGGTTATGGTTCAGATCATGGTAGTATTTTAGATTGGATATAGAGGAATTATTCTTATCTTCTGCTCATTTGGCAGGATTTTCTGAATTTTGGATTATTAAGTCTAAAACATACTATACCTATAATAAAAAACAGATCAAGATTATATTTGCGCATGGTAGAATTTATTAGAACATAAAGGCAGAAAGTATCATCCTTGTTTTGCATATTTATGATAATGCTCCTTCTCTTTGTTCTTTGATTTCTGACATTACTTTAGAAAAATATTAATAATTTTGTTTGTTTTTCAAAATTTTGGATTGGAAGTCTTGATTTTAACTGTAACTTTTTATATAACTATAGATGGAATTGTTTCCATAACAGTTTCTGTACCACAGGAGACAACTTAAATGTGAATTTGCTAGCTTGTTGGGGTTTTTTTTAATCTTTCTTTACTTTAGCCACATAACTTCTTTTTTCCATTTGTCATCAGCTGAAAAAGGACAAATACACCTCTTTGTTTTTCTTAGTATAATTTAATGAGATTTGTGCTATAAATCTATTTTATGTTGAAACAGCTTCTATTTCACTTACAATACTGGCTAATTCCTAGTTATCGGTGCTCTGTGTTGAACCCAGTTGAAAAGTTTTCTTTATATGAAATACCTGTGTGTACCATTTTTTTTTCTCAAAGTAGTTTTTTGGTAGAAGGACAATTAAGATAATTTAGGTAAAAGCATAAGGAATTGGTTTCATTCATTTACATGCTAAACATGGTGTAATTTTAAAAAAATCATTAGATTCTGTGTTTGGGGAAAAAAATTACACTCAGAGTGCTTTCTAGAACTAACCCCCTCTTATCTGTGGTTTTGTGATTAGTAAAAAGCTAGGACAAAATACTCTTCCTCTTAATAATTTATAAATGATTTTGGTTTTATTGTGTCTAACACAAAGTAGTCCCAGTCCTCTACCGAGATTCACTAATAGCTACATCAATTATGGGGGTTTTTGGGGTTAAAATCTACCTTACAGGATAATGTTGTGGTCAAACTAGTAATGACTAGTAATGTGGTAATTGAATAATTTATTTTGCATAGTAATGTGCTTTGGCTCTTGTCCATTCATTGGGGATTATTTCCCTGAACCTCAGAAAATGGGAACATAATTTGTGCAACAGCTGTTACCTCTTTCTGCTTCAGATTCTAGGTAGCTAACCATGGTACATCAGATAAACTTATTTGGAAGGCCACGGTGTTCTTTGCATGTTTAGGAAGTCCTTGTTACTGGATCTTCTGTAAAGCTGTCTGGAGCAGGACTGAACTCACGTTCCTCATAGTGTCCTTCTCTTCCTCTGTTTTTTGGGATGTCCTACTTTTTTAATTTGGACCATTTTGCTACAAAGAAACCTGAGTGAGCAGATTGTTTTTAAAAAGGATGCTTTAGGGCATTAAGAATCTGATACTTGCTTTGTGGGATTGAATGCTTAAAGAGGAATCTTAGCTTCATTTGTCTCTAAATAGTGGTCTTACCCATAGTACTTCTTCTTGAAGTACAGGATATTTTTGCCTGTATGAATAGGGATAGGGATGGTTCTTTTATATGTCCAAAATCCATATCCACAGTCATGTAAGTATAGATTGTAAGGGCATAGGTGAAAGCAACACATCATTTTGTCCACTGCTTTTTTCATGTATTTATTGCTCTTGCCATTGCTCAGTTTCTGGTGGTTTATAAATCTGAAAGTATTATCTGATTTACAAATATTCTGGCTTTGGTAGCTAGGAGGAGATAAAATAATGCAGCTCAAGTCTCTAAAGTGTTTCCATCTTTATTGTACTGGAACAGATATTTTTCATATATTTGTGCTGCAGAGTAATTCTGGAAGTGCAGAGTGAATGTTGGTTTAACATGTTTCTTCCTCTTCAAGTTTCTTTACTGTTTGAATGTGTTGAGAGTTAAACTTGGTGGAAGAGTATGACACACAGTGGAAGCTGGGCAACTTGCAGATCGTACTTTGCACTCCCAACAAAACCTTTAATTGTTTGTACTATTACTACTGATATTTTCAATAGTTGCATAATTAGTCCAGAAGGAGAGAGAAGACAAAGAATTTTGGAAGTAGGTTAAGGCATCTTAGGGCACTGAAGTCATGGGCAGTTTTGAAAAAGCAGAGTCATTCCCAGCTTCAGTTTGTGAATAGGATTTGCTTTGTAATAGGTTCCTTGAGTTGAGTTTCTGTGCCCACTGCAGTTAACTTTGTTTTGGTGTTCCAGGTTAACCTGTTTGTTCTGCTATCTATGATCAGTTTGATGCTGAATGTGACTGGATTAATACTAGGATGTCAAGGCATTCAATTTGTGTCCGGTGTATCCAGATGCAATTTGGTGAGCACACATACTGATTTACATGGATTTCTTCTCATTATGGCGTATTAGCTTGCTGTGCTGAGATCACAAAATGTCCTGATGTAGAGTTGCAAGTAATTATAGAACTAGCACAAGGAATGTAATGTAATGTAAAAAAATATAAACCGTTGAAAAAAGCCTATGTGTGGGTAATGGTGAGCTACTCACAAAATATTCAGTTCCTTATAATCTGTGGGTAGGATTATTCCTGTTTTGCCTCACCTGAGAAGGACCATTCTGTGATACCTTACAGCAGAAGCTGTGAGAAAATAAATAAGGTAGATGAAATCACAGTAGCTTTTCAGAACACTTCCGCTTGACAAAGATGCAGTCTGCACATGCAAAAGATTTTTCTCAAGCAGTTGTCATGAGAAATAGAAGAATGACTATTGATGAACTGGAAACTGTGGACTAATTGAAATTTAAGGATACAGTACAGAGTCACTTGTTGATGAAGATGGTTGTGTATAAAAGCTTGAAGGACTCTGTGGGTTAATGGAAGAGATTTTTGAATATCTATTTTCATTCATTTATTTTTCAAGAAAGCTATTGTTGGTTCCTTGACATGGCAGTAGATGTATTGCAGTGAGAGTCCAAGATTATAAACCCATGGGAATCTAGATTCATCCAGTATCACTGTACCAAAGCTATAATGAGAATTAATAATGATATTCCAGATGAGGTGGTCAAATATTGCAGGAATTTCTGATTTGTCTGTAGTTGGAAATAAAGGGTACAGCAAGAAGACATTCCTGAAATCATCAATTATTTTGTAGGGTGGCTTCTATAGGTGGAAGAGTGTCAACATTGTGACTCCAGAGTCTGAAAGCTAAATCCACAGTTATTTCTAGATATGGTATTGAATTTCTACTTTGAAAACTAAGATGATAAGATTAATTTTAAAGTGAAAGTTACAAAAAACAATGGTGTACAGATATGGCTATTAATGATTTGACTGGGTTGAAATTATAGTCGTGGGTTACATTCCATCCCTAGAAATGCAAGATATATTCTTGAATAATAGAAAATGTGTACAGTTCATATAGAGCAGTTTACACAACAGTCAGAGAAATAATTTCTAGGCAGTTAAGCATTGGAAAGAGCATAGGTAATAAAATTGCTTAGCAATCAGTGCAGCTTTGATTACAACTAGCTTGTATTTAAATGTGTTAATACATTACCCATAATGCTTTCTGTCAAATAAGAAGTGTATAGTACAGCTTTATAATGCAGGAATCATTGGCATACCAAACTGTTCAATTATATGATACTGAATTTCCAGTCTGCTTTGTGGTCAGGGGCTTAGTTTAAGACAATAGGTTCGATATTATGCAGGTAAAAATATTGCATAAAGCAATTAAAAAGTAGAGTTTTATTTCTTAAAGATGGATATGGATGAAAACAAGACTTGTTTTTGCTGTGAAGAGCTTCATCCCACTAGCTGCACAGAAGCAAATGCTGTACTGAAGCTATACCATGTGAAGTCATGCAGTGCTGCTCACTTTCTTCTCAAGGTACCCTGCACACCCATCAACAGTACTGCTTTTATAATGTCCATGCTCATGCAGCAGTGCAAAGCTGAAGTGTTTACTAGGAAAAACTCTGTTATTTTTCTGGTCTTTCACACTAGTCAGAAGCTCTTCATGGTACTGTACCATGACAGGAGGGGAGGGTTTCATGTCTGGGTTTTGACCAGCGTATTGCTGAGCCAATAAGCAGTTCTTGCCTGTTTTTTGGGTTTAGTTCCACCAAAACTGCTGTTGAATCCAGACAAGATTACGGGGTAAATGAGATCTACATTTTAGCTAATGATTTGATGCCTTTGTTAGCCTTCTGCACTTCTCAGCCTTTTGTGGCTTACAAACTGCTAAAATAAAGCTCCCTACCAGCACCATCTTCAAATATCAAAACATTGACATTTCTTTAATGGTGATCATCTTGAATCTGTATTTCCCACAGAAAAGTTATGAGGAAGGTTGTAATTCTTGGATTAGTAGATGGATAAATTGCATATGAGCTGTATTAAACCCTTCTGGATCTCTCTGTCAGGACAAAAGATAGTGTAAAACAAGTTTTTGCAAATTACTCCAGTCTTCACAATTGTCCTGAAGACTTCATCCCATACACTTCTTAGAAGTAATTGCCATGATCATCCCTGTGTTTTCTCTATTTGTTTTAGTTTTGTATTATTATTTATTATCATTATTATTTTGACATTTACTAATATCATGATTTAATTTTTTAATTTCAATAATCTTCATGTTCTTCAGAAGGTTCTCTTAGCTCTTAGTGCCCTGAATGCTCTCACCGCCACAGTTTGCTTCACAGCGGCTGCTCTGCATTACTTACTGACACTTGCCTCAAGAAGATCCTGCACAGTAAGTGAGCACCAGGCATTGCTTGCCATGGAGGGTGGTACAAACAGTATTAACAGATTACACTGTTCAGCAATACTTACAGCTCAGAAGGGTTTTAACACAGTTTTGTTTGAATAGGATGAATGTGAGATTGAAGGTGAAGATCACAATTTGGATCCCGATGAGTTTGTCCCACCTGTCCCACCTCCCTCCTATTTTGCAACTTTCAGTTCTTGTACTCCACAAAGTCACAGGTAAAACTGTACACTCCCTTTCTTTTAGTGTCTTTTGAAACACTGCCTAATCTTTTTTTTTTTAAGACTGTTTTTTCTAGTGAAAAAGGTTTGTGATTTTAGGGGGATTAAAAAAAAAAAGAAGAAAAAACCCATTAGTTTGGAAAAAGCATAAATACAGTGAGGGTAAGGGGGTAAAATTTTGTGGTTTTGAGTTTAGATTCTCTAGGAATTGTTTCTGGGTTAGAGAAATACTACTGTTTGACACAGCTGAAGACTTACATGATGCTGTCAAGAGCAGGTGAGGGCAGCAGTGGGAACCCAAACACAACCACTTTAGCAAGCCAGAGACCCTGACTGTTGTTCCCCCCATGACCTGAGTCATTTTCCTTCTCCTTCTTGAGTTCTTAGGGCTGACTGAAGGGTGTGTTATGACTGCACTGCCTGGAAAAGTAATCCTTTACCCTGCCGGTAGTTATTTGCTCTCAAAAGTAACTTGCAGGTTGGCTTTACTAGTTTAAGACTCAGGTGGGGCTGTGGTTAGAATCCTGGATGCTGAGAATTTTAAACTTTCTGTGCTTAAAGGCACAGACCACAAGAGAACACTGCATTTGACCTGAGGTTGTGAAGAAAACTTCCAAAATTCATTGCTAGTACTGGGATTATGGGTGTCTAGTTGGTTAGAAGTGTGTAATATCACAGAGTGGAAAACTCAGAGTTTAGGATTTTAGAATATAAAAATAAATATGAAGCAAGATGGAGGTTTTAGGGTGGAGGCAGGTTGTTCTTCTTTACCTTCTTCCTTCTTCTTCATTGGTTTGGGTGTCATTTTGTAAGTGGGCAGAAAAGTCTGCATTGTGGGCTCTTTGGGATCAGTTATTGGCTTAAAAGGGAGGATAATCTAGCTGTCATTTCTTAATTGTTTAGTTTAGTCTTAAAAGACCTTGTAACAAGAGATAGTTTCCCATTTTGTGCCTTGCTAATGAAAGGCTGCAGAACTCATGTTTGTGAGACTGTTTTACTGATAAAAAATAATAAACACCTGAGTCCGAACATGAACTACTGTCTCAAGTACCTTCAGGGCTGCATTATTCTGTTCTGAACATACAATATTTGTACATAAAGTAGTATGATGCTCAAGCAGACTGCGTGACTCTTGTTCAAAATTCCTCCTTTTTCCAGTGAGGGGGAGTGTTTAGTTTATTTCAGTGTTTCATCAGGAATAGTGACTTTCAAGACTATATGTTCCTGGCAGAGGTAATTACAGATTTTGGGATTGCCTAGAAAATTATAACATGGCACAACAATAGGATTTTGAATGAACAGCTCCTCTGAAACACCAGAGACTGGATTTGAATTCAAAATACCACTAAAATCCTCTATTTAAGTCTTGGTTCAAGCGGCTTATGAGAACAGAGTGGAATGTGTAAAGATATCTTTGTAAGAATAATTATTTATGCTTTTCAGAGTTCTCCTGCTTTAAAATGGACCAGTTGTTCTTTGTCTAGCATGTCATTATGTTATTCTGGATGGTTATCTCTTTCCCAGCAGCAGTGTGTGTATATATATATATTTATTTTTTTTTCTATTTTGGGGGGGTGTTGCACAGGAGGGTTTGCTGAACAGTATTTAAGGCTTCTGTGGTCTAAAATTGAGTAGCTACCTTGCCTGTGACTGTGTTAAAACTGGTTGATAGTCACGCTGAAGTGATAATGAGATCTTTCTGAAGTCAGGCTACTTGTTTTAGGGTGTTCTGAGTAGTTATACAGGAGTGCAGAAGTTAAAGCAACAGACAGGCTTTATTTCTGTTTTTGGAAGATGAGTAATCATGACTCAGCCCAAGCTGAATCCTGCAAGAATGGCTGAGATGGGATGTGGCCATTTCTCAGTCAGCCTTCTCACACTTTTTCCTCCCAGATTGTAACCTGAGCTCTTTTTAGCACCTGTGCCCTGGCTTTCTGTGCTGAGCTCCCTGGTCCCTGCATCCCAAGCCTTTGTGTGCAAGGAGGGTGTGACAGGAGCCACATCCAGGGAGGTGAGCCCCCTCTGCAAGCTTCAAGACAGATACATCCCCTGAAAAGGGAAACACCACAGTCACAAAATTTGTGCCAAAGACATGTTTGGAATGGGCAGGCCTTCTCTGCCACCCTTTAGACTGAAAAGTCAGGGGTCCAGCTGTCAAAGACAATTGGTTTGCTCACTTGTTCATGGGAAACTTTTACATTTGTTGTATTTAATGGCAAAAAAACCCCCAAAACTAGCCCTTCAAGTGTCTGGTGAATTCCTACCTCTACTCTCATTATTTCATACATTTAAAAATACCGGTTACGTTATTTTTCAGGGTTGGCACAACATAAACAGTGAGAACTGAGTTTCCAGATGGAAACAAAATGTGAAGTTCAGCAGGAGTTGGCCTTTGATCCTTGTGGGTCCCTTCCAATTCCGGATATTCTGTGATTGTATGAAAGTGTCACAAGACATGTAAATTTAAGGGAAGACATAATGTGTGTTGGGCAGCAAGGCCAAGAAATCTACCTCAGTTCAGTTTAAAATACGGGGTGGGTACCTCCTGGAAATTACTTCTACAATTAGGGAACTCCACAGGGAATGTTTTTCTAGTTGCATATTCTGTAATAAGTTTTATCATAATTGTTGGACATAGCATAAATTTTCAAGGTATGACTGAGCTGAGTTTTGTTTTAAAAACAAAACTAAGATTCAAAATGTATATAACTTTGTGGCTCACATTGAATGAACATATTAGGAAAATGTGAGGAAGTAATGTCAATGGAGGATCCATCTCCAGAATTATTCTGAAGCCTTTTGGAACAGATTAAGTAGATTGTAGTTAAAAACCACTTTAGTATACTTTGTTTTCCCCATTTTTAAGACTAAAAAAGATACTGGCCAGCTGTCAAAATATCTGGTTTCCTTTAGTCAGGTTTCTCTGTGCATTACCTCCATTGTCTTCACAGGAGCCTTTCATAAGAGGGCTTCCAGCTTATCGTTTTGAAAGTTTTATTCTTTTCCTGTCTGTGCAAGTGGTCTTCCATAGGCATTTCTGTCATTCTGCCCTTTCCTCTGAGCTTGCAAGAAAAAAACTTTCACCGTCATCTTTGTTCCCTCCAGCCAGTGTCCAGAGAAACCCTAAATTCTGGGAGGAAGGACTTGCTTTGTAGAGAGTAGCATCCACCAGTGATAATGAATGAAACCTGACCAAAATTCAGAGAGCAAAATACGGGTTTCTGTGTGTTTCTTGAGGTTCATGCTCAGTACCAAATCAGCAACTAAAATTAAAAAAAAAAAAAAAACAAAGAGCTGAGATGCTTTGGGTCACAGACTTCTCTGAGGATTGTGTTGGGAAGGTCTTCTTGCCAGCTCTGCTGTGGACCAGCACACTTTGTTACAGTGTTCCTGGGGCAATGTAAATCTATGTTTATGAAAATTAAGGTTTCTCCAGGCACTGTTCTGTTTTCTTCCTTCTCAGAGCTACCTCCTAAGAGAAGGATATTGCAGTAGAAGGTCTTTGGGATTTCTGCTGTGGTAAAGGTTTCAGAGAGCTCTTTGGAAACTGAGGTTAGCCATGAGGTGCTTTTGCCTCATACAAGCCTTTGGAATTGGTCAACCATAATATTGTTGCATCATCACAAAAACAGCCTTTAGTTCGAATTTGGCTTTTTCTGTGCAGCTCTATCTGAACATGAAGCACCAAGTCAGAAGTATCTTGAATTTAGGTTATAAGTAAGAACTCAATTGTTCACAAAACTCAGAGCTCGTCTGTCACATTTTGAGTGACAACCTGTACTTTAATCTTTTGTAACAAAACTGAATCTCTGAAATTGAACTGGAATGGGTTCCTAGGCCCTGTACTGCCCAAAGTACAGGGAGAACATACTGGAGAGGCAAGTCCTGAGGAGCTAAACTGGGAATTACTCCTGCCATCTTCTGAGACGACGTCTTGCAGATCTTGGCAAGTCCAATATCTGTGACTTACATCCCAAAATCCGAGTTGGCACAGAAAGCTGGTGGAGTTTGTTAACAGGTGATGTTTTTCTGCAGCTGGAAAGCCATGCTAACAGATTTGATCTGTGTTATTTATTGCAGCACACCTGTCTCTGATGTGATTTCACTGCACTATATTTATGTAACAAGAATCAGAGGGGTTGAAGTGTACTGCCCTCTGGACCCACCTCCACCCTACGAAACTGTGTGCAGCTTAAAAAGCTCTGAGCAGGTATGGGCCATAGGAGTTTAATGTCTGATTTGGTTTTTTTCCACTCTAAGGAAGAGGTTGCACTCAAGCATGGTACATGTACATCAGGGGGACACATTTGATTATGAATGTAAATTTCACCTAAGATTTTAATTAATCACGTATCTCTGGAACTGAAAAGTTTTCTCCAGCTGGAAAACTGCCCAGGCATAGGGAGAAGGAGCAGAAAGCAATGTGGAGCACACCTGTTGCTAGTTATTCTAAAAGATTTCCTTGCTTTACTTCACTTACTCCTCCCACAAGGGACTAGGTCAAGGTTTTTGCATCACTGGCCATCCTTTTCCACTGGTGTTTTCAAAAGACTGGCACTTTTCCCCAGAAAATACTGGATAGGATAAAATTCGCTGACCTGGATGATGAATATGAATATTAGACTGAATATGAATATATGCACTGGCCTAGATTTTGCCATGGAATTGAACTCATATCACACTGTCTCTGTGTCATTAAGAGCAGGTATTCCATTTATAAGGCGGATGTTGCAGTTCTTAGGAAAGGCCAGAGAAAGGTGGTGACTTGTGATTTTTCAACTTTTGTATTTTATTCCAGGGAGGTGTACTTCAAATAAATGGCGTGGAAGAGGTTGATTCAGGGGAAGTAAGTGACAGGCAGTCCTCTCAAGGTAAAAAGTAATTTTAATGATTGTTCTAGAATGTTCCCTCCAACACGTACAACTTAATGCAGCAGCAGCATTAGTTCTTTGAAAGACAGCCACCATACTGCAAACCAGAGATACAGAATTATGATTGTTGGGGGTGGGAACAAGGATTAATATTTAAAATACTTAAAAGCACCACAAGTTGTTTTCATGCAAGATACAAAAAGAAGGATATGTTTCATTTTTAGTAACCTAAAAGTTAGTTTTTGACACTATGTCCATTTAAGAAATTATGTTTAGCTCCGGTGCTTCCATTTGCTTAGTGTATGTGATGGGGCCTGTTAACATTTTATTGCTGGTAAAAATAGGAAAAGGATAGAATAATGCAGGACTGTGTGGAACTAAACTCGGAATTATTCCATTATCCAGCCTGAACTGGAAGAATTACTAAAAAATTTCTGCATCCTGGTATGGGAGATAGCTAAACTACTGTTAGAGACCCCATCAGACTTTGCTCTGCACTGTTTTAGAAAACCATGCCTACAGCTCCAAGTTTTTTTTAGCCTAATGTTTGTTGCAGTGTAGGCTTGTGGCTGAACATCATTAACTTCCAGCTTTTCCAGTACAGCCCATGAAAACGTGTTCCAGTTTTCATTAGGACTTGACCATTATGGCAAAATTGTTTCATTTGCAATATCCACTCAAGAGAGTAAAGACTGGGGCAGGGGAGAAGCCCCAGATCTTTTATTTGATTGAGGCCTGTCTTCTGCCAGCCTACGTACTAGACTGTAAAGAAATCTTGGGTTTGAACTGCATCAGTTGGAATTGTTCCTAGAATTGTTCCAGTTATATGGAGTCAGGGAAAAAAAACAGTTTGTGTAAAATCATACTTCAGCCAAATGTCAGCTCTGTCAAAATCCCCTGAACTCTGACAGTCCATCTGAAACCTCTGAAAACAAGCACTTGGGTGCTTATGGTGTCTTGCCAGCTGTGATAATCAGAATGAAACCTTTTGCTACAGCCCCTCTGGATTTCTTTCCCAAAGGTTTCTTATTGCTAAAATTCCTGTTGCTTTCTCTGAGCTTCCTGTGCTCAAACAAAAGGAGATTATCAAATACAAGGATATACCTTAAAAAGTTTTGAGGACTGGAAACAGGAAAAAAATAGCATAGAAAATGCACTTGCAGTGAAGGACAGTCAAGAAAGTATTTTGTTTGGCTTGTTCTGTTTTGTTTTGATACGACATTTGTTTTGTCTTGTTCTGTTTTGTTTTGTTTTGATACGACATTGTTTGAGGCATTTGTATTTAAAAATTTCCTTTGGAAGAATCAGACCTACCTGAGCACATATGGCAAAGGGTACCCTCCTTTCTATCATCCTAACTGGTTTGTCCAGTATTTTTTAAATAAAATTGTCTGTAAAGAAACATTTAATTATCAGCCTGCCTGTTAAATTCAGATAAGATAAAAAAAGAAAGTAAGCCTCTTAAGAAAGAAAATTAACACTGCTGCTTCTTCTAGATGCCAAGGCTTCCTAGAATTTAGTTAAAAAAGAAGTACACGGAACAGTATCTCTTCCTTTATTTAGATTTGGAAAGGTGTAGTACATCTGGCTGGAATGGAGTTAATTTCCTTCCTAGCAGCCTGTGTTGCTGGTTTGGATTTGTGACCTGGGGAGAGTGTTCCAGCATTGTCACTGTTCAGGGACTGGCTGGGCATCAGTCAGCTAGTGGTGAGTGACTGCTTTTGCATCACTTGCTTTCCCTTGAGTTTCCTGGGTTTTTTCCCTCCCCACTTCATTCCAGCTGTCCTTATCTCAGCCCATGAGTTCTGCCACTTCTGTCCTTCAGTTCTTCTCCCCATATCACAGGGGAAGAGTGAGAGTGACTATGAGGGACTGAGCTGCCTGCTGGGGTTGGACTACTGCAGGAGGCAAATACAAAAGGGGGGCTTTTGTTGGAATTGTGGCAGAGGAAGTCTGTGGGCAGTCTCAGCTGATGCAGTCTATATCAGTCTATAAATAAAACTTGATCTTTTAGTTTATGCTGGCAGGCTGTCATGCCAGGGCATTTGTGTATGATGCTGTGATTCCCTTGGCATCATCAGGGCTGATCAACTGAGCATAGCTCCCAAGGGAGCTTAAAGCTGTGTACTACTCTGCCAGCAGAGTGAGGGGAATACTGACTGCTGTCTGCAGGAAGAGCTCCAAAGATTCTCTGTGCCAGCTAAAATTGTTTTACTGACTTCATAATCACTCCTGTCAAGCAAAAATTGGACTTCCCCTGCTGACTGTAGTAGGCAGGCAATGCAGCCTTTTGCTGGTGGCAGGAAGTGCTTAGTAGCTCTGTATCATCACAAACTAGGTGTGTATTTGCAGTACAACCACCATAAGACAATTATCTCTCTGAAACATTAACATTATTAAGCATTCTCTTAAGATCACAAAATCTGTTGATGAATCTGTTTCAAATTTTAAAAAAATACCAAAAAAACAACCTTTCCAAAGTAACTGCAGCATTGTACCTCCTGGGCATCACTGCTAACACAGCTCCACTGGTGTTGAAAAGTTTAGATTGGTGATGGATTCTTTAATCCTGCACGATTCTTGGTCTGCCATATTTTGTTGCTGGGCCCTACCTTCTGATTTGCTAGGCTGGTACCTGTTTTATATAGGTTGTGTCACTCTTTCTTCTCTTTAGAAGTTCTAAGTTGCATTTGTGTAGACGATAAGGTGCTGTGCTCAACAAGTACATATTATCAAAGCCTAAATTTTCTTGATGCTCCTGCCACTGCTGCATACCTGTTAAGAGTGACACCACAGATTTTGCTGTGTTATGAATAAAAGACTGTTTACATGAATTTGGTTTTGTGCTGGGTTTGCATGACCAAGTTTTGGTAGTGGCAGAGAAGCTGCTGGGAGGTTTGAAGCTTCCTCTGTGCCTGGCAGAGCTCCAGAGATGGACCTGCTGCTGGAGAAGGCTGGACCAGTTAGAAATTATGGTAACACCTCTGTGACAGCATATTTAAGAAAGGAAAATAAGTTACTTTGCAGATATATTGGTGTCAGAGAAGAGTGAAGTGAGAATATGTAAGAGGAGCAGCCCTGCAAACACCAGGGCCAGTGGAGAAGGAGGGGCAGGAGGTGCTGCAGGCGCTGGAGCAGAGATCCCCCTGCAGCCCGTGGTGCAGCCCATGGAGAGGCAGCTGTGCCCCTGCAGCCATGGAGGTTCACAGGGGTGCAGAGATCCACCTGCAGGTCCTGGAGAGCCCCTGCTAGAGCAGGTGGGTGAGTGCGAGAAGGCTGTGAACCCATGGGAGGCTCCTGGCAGGGACCTGCAGACCACTGGGGAGAGGAGCCCATGCTGGAACAGGTTTCCTGGTAGGACTTGTGTCCATTTGGGGGAACAGGACTGACCCACACTGCAGCATTTTATGTAGAACTGTTGCCTGTGGAATGGAGTCAAGAAGGAGAAATTTCTGTGGAACTGTCTCCTATGGGAGGGACTCTACAATGCAGCAGAGGAAGGATTCTTCTCCTTGAGCAGCAGCAGCAGAAATGTGTCATGAACTGACAGTAACCCACGTTCCCTGCGCTGCTGCAGGGCAGAAGATAAAGCCCAGGGGAGGGAAAGATGTTTTTAAGATCTGTTTTACTTCTCATTATTCTGTCCATTTTTTGATATCATGGATATCAGCTGATATCCATGAGCTGAGTCTCTTTTGCCTATGATATTAATTGATAAGTGATCTCTCCCTGTCCTTATTTCAAGTCACAAGCCTTTCATTATATTTTTTCTCCCCTATCCAGTTGCAGAGGGACGTGGCTGTGGTGGGTACCTGGCATCCAACCAGGGGCAGCCCACTACAAATTTTTTAACTCCTGAATGATCAAGACAATTGTTTTTTGTAATATGCCAGGTGCCACTAGATGGAGGTACAGAACCAAGCTTAGTGAGAAATGTACACAGCTGCATCCTCTCCTGTTCATTAAATTTCATTCATTAGGAAAAGGAGGAGTGGGAAGGATATAGCATATCCCAAGAATCCAGGAAAATATTTCAGATTTTAATTCCTTTTTAGGGGCTGGTCACTGATTTACAAGATACCTAACTGCAAAAGTTGACTGACCTCTCTGACTGTATGCTGTCATATCTTGGTACAACTGCCTATAAGCAGGAGGATTTGGGGCTCGGTGAGATTTAGGTTTTTTTGCCAATAAAGCTGTAGTTCCCTTCTCTCTGATCTGGTAGTTTAAAGTGATTTTTGTACTAGGGTGTACTAGACTCTACTCTTCTGCTACTCCAATTGCATAAGGCTCTACAGGTTTTTGCAAACATTTAAACAAGGTTTAGATCAATGTTACTGTTCAGTAAGTGTGGATCTGTACACACATACATGCACCTCTAGACCTTTGTGACCTCTCTCATAACAGATTTGCAGATTTACCCATTACAGATGGGGGGAAAAAATCAGTCTCTAATAATGGCTTCTACAGATTAGCTTTATTTTGACTACTTCTACTTTTCTGTTTCTGATTATTCAGCTGAAGAAATTCAGGAGCCTTCCAGCAGAGTGAGCCTTTCCTCTTCAAATGCAAGCTGTGTGCCTGCAGGAGTGAACAGGAGAGCCTTCAATCCCTTGCTGAAATGTTCTAAAAGTGACCCTGTGCTCCTGCACTGCCACCTGCCTCCAGGTGACTGTTTTCTCTGTCAGTGATTGTGTAATGGTTCTCAGAAAGAACTTTTCAGAAGTTTGGTACATCGAACCTAGTACCTGCAGAAATCAGCTACTGTTTCCCAACAGAGCACCTACATAACAGAACTTTATGCTTTGCCAAACCTTCTCCACCTAACTCCTTAATCTTGCTGCTCTTTAGGTTTTCATATCTAGGAACAGGGTCTGTAGCAGGGTCTGGGTGAGAGGAAGGGGTAGTGGAAAATGAGGAGAGAGAGCACCCAGGATTCCTGTGCACCGACATCTAAAGTCTTACAAGTGCAGTTGTCAGTGTGAGCAATTTAAAGCAAAATTGGCGTGGGGATTTGGTATTAGCCCATAAATTTGCTCCCCTTTTCTCAATCCTCATATTGCCAAAAAAACCCTTCAAAAACTCAACACAACCCATGGTGGAGAGTTGGTGAAATTGCTTTGGTGTCAGTGATCTAATTCTGTTGCTGTGGAAAAACTGCTAATGTGACCACACAGTCTGTGATACTGCTGACAGTCTTGAAAAATGCACCAGTTAGAGGTCTTGCAATTTTTACTAGAGGATATTGGAATCCCCACAGTAGCTGCTGTGCAGCTACCAGCACTCAAAATGTAAGTGCCAAGGGGGCATGTTAGTAACAGCCATTTATTTTGGATATTGGGAGCATGCCTATCTGGATTATACTTGCTGTTTTTGTGGAATGTTTTCATGGCTCTGCTGTATCATGTGTTTTTTCTTGTCCTCCTATCAACTTCCAACACAGCAGCCCAGAGAATCTGCTGCTGAAGCAATAGTTACATGACACAGAACCTATTCATAGCTGTGAAAGCAGAGTGCTTCCACTGTACAGAGACCCCATGTCAGGAGCATTTGGAAGCTTTAGGCTCAGTGTTACTGAGGTTAGGTCTGTTCAGCAGTTAGAGATCTGAGTTAGTCACGAGTGCTACAGAATAGGAACTCACTGCAACAGAGGAATTCACTTCAAGTTAGTGCTCTTCTTGCTGGGAAGTTTTGCGTCTCCTCCTAAGATTTTTTTAGTCTGAAGCCAACATTAAACTGCTTCTTGAACAATCTCTAGGTGTGGTTTTGGGGGTTTTTGGGTTTTTTATTCCTTTTAATGGGGTCAGAATTTGGTCACTTGTTTATACCAAAGGCAGTGAATTTTTGACCAAAGGCAGCAAAATTGATTCTGTAATGCCCTTTGTTTAGTCCTTGCTAGGTAAATTTGAATGTTTTGGTTTGGGTTATGTTGTTTTGGTTTTTCTTCCATTGAATTTCTACTTTGTAGTTTTACTAGCTTCTAGTTTGGCAGGTAATTATTTTCAGATACAATTTGTCCTCTTGACTGCTAACAACTAAAAGTTATAAGGAGTTTAGGAGACATCATAAAAGCCTTCTACCTTTATGTTTACATTAACACTCAACAGGCATTTCAGGTCTCTTCAGATCAGAAACAAGGGAAAGGAACCAAACGTACACAAAATGACCAAGAGCTTTCCAAAGGGGAAGAGTCCCTCCAGATGCTTTGACATGTAATATGCACTCAGTCATGCTATGTATGACTATTTTACAGGCATTTTGTGTAAATCTGATAGAGTGAGCCTTCCATGCCACCCTGACCATGCCAGACTGTTAAGTTGTACAAGGTTAAACCATGCACTGCATCCTCATTGAATGAGGAGGGGAATCTCAGGGAATACCATGAATTTTGTGGATTGTTTACTTTGTTTCATCTTTGTCTTCAGGGACAGCGCTCAGCGGTCAAACTGTAACGCTCAATGATGTAAATCCACTGAACGCTGTTACCTTGCGGAAGAGTTCAAGAGCCAGAGCTTCGAGGGGAAGACCTCGGTCTCTGATAGACTATAAGTCTTACATGGACACTAAACGGCGTGTGGCGTGGATCCTTAAGCAGTCCTGCAGCACGAGCCCAGACATACATGACTTGGTGGAAAATATCAAATCTGTTTTAAAATCAGATGAGAGACATATGGCAGAAGCTGTCACCAGTGCCACTTTCCTTGAGCAGGTAGTTTTATTACTTGTACTGATTCAATGATGAGGAAACCCATTGCCCCTGGTTTGGAAGTATAGGTTTCCATTCGCCAGTCTGTGTGTCAGAGTTTTCGGACCAAACTGGCTTCCTTCAGCACTTCAGTTTCATGTAGGGAGTGTGTTAGAGGCTGTGACATTTTCTGCTCTATCAGCTAGAAGCCAGAGTATGTGTGTATTTAAAAAATGAGTCAGTCTTCTGTTGAGGAATCATGAACTGTAAATAACGTAACAGCATTTTATACTGAGTGTGACAGGAGAGAGGGATGTTATAAATAAGCATCTGCAAACCAGAAGGAATGGAGGCTGACAAGGAAATTTTTATGTCAACCCACTAGAAGGAACTTTTTTGTGATTGGTTCTCAAAATAAAAATAAGACCTAGTACCAAAGAAAGAAAAGCAGAAAATAGAAAATATGTTGCTTACATTAATGGAATGAACATCCAGAAGTTTCAGACACTTCAGACTTCATCAAACAAATGTTTTGGTAACTTACAGACCATTTGGGTAGATAAATTGATTCATGCACAGCACAAGTGATTTGCTATGACAGCTGGTTTTGGTTTGGGTTCTCATGCAAAACGCATCAGTGTCATTTAGGCTCTGCAGATAAAGTGGGATTTCCCACTGCAGCCTTCAGGCACCAAAAGCCTTGACAAATTTGACAGAAACAGGAGGGAAAAAGGCTCCTTATGAGAATTTAATTTATCACACAGGCCTGAAGGTTATTGCAGTTCTGTGGCTTCTGCAAGGAAGCAACATTTAGGTTCCTTCTATAACAGACATGCCATAGGTTGGAGTGAGAGAATTCCTGTGCACCTTTAGTTTCCGCCTTTTGAGGGGGAATTCCTGTGCACCTTTAGCTTCCCCCTTTTGAGGACTGCTTTTCCCATGCCTCCTTAAAAATGCTCAGGGTTTTATAGCTTTTTAAATTATTCTTTAAACATAACACATGACACTACAACTAGCTTCTTCCTAGTTGGGTACAAAACTATTCTAATGGAAAAAGAACCAGAAAACAAAACTGCTTTAAACTTCTCTTTTATTTTTAAAGGTGATGACAACACCTGACCAGCAAGCTACATCATTGAGAGTCCATGTGTTGCCTTCTAGACTGCATCCTGGATTGTTATATCTGGAGAGCTGTGGTGACCTGAGTACTTTCACCACAGAGGGAGAGCAGCTAGCAGAGAGGAGAATCCAAAGAGCAGAACATGAACGGCCTCACAGTGTTATTGGTGTTGTCAGAGAAACTGTGCTTTGAGCTGGCTTTTTGGTTATTCCTCAGCAGAGCACTTCTGTCAGAGGAAAATTATCTCTGACAAGTGGGTGGATGGGTTTGCCAATAATCACCTTCTTTTTTAATACTCTTATGCACAGACTCCAAAGGGTGAAGATCATTCTACAGAGAGTAATGAGCAGATTGAAAGCTGACCTTTACTGGGATCTCAGCTGCAGCTCATCTCTTTGTGATACATTGGTGCCCTGCATCTCTGTGAAGTTTGGTAACGTGTAGTTGTGGGGTATGATGATGCATCACCCTTGTGGAAGGAGCTGTCAAAAGCAGTATTGAAGAACTTCACAAATTTTTGGCACTTTAGTTTAAATTAAAATCTCCTGTCATAAAATGGAGACCTTCAGATACAAACTAAGTTAGTAAAAAATGGTGTATGGAATTCTAAAATTATTCTTTATAAAGGAAGGTTGTTGATGTGCAAACTGTACTAAAAATAAAATCTGTCTTGAAAAATTAGTCTTCTGGCTCAGTGAACTTCTCTCTTAATGGCAGAACATTATTTTTGTCTTAGTGATAGAACAACATCCAAACCCAAAAAGCACAGGTATTTTGCAACAGGTGGTGCTGGCTTGTTAATGTCCTGGGGAGAAAGGCACTCTGTGTGTAGTTTCATTTAAAATGCTGTTTGTTACAGCACGTGCTAGGAACAAAGAAGCTAGTATAGCTTATTTTATATTCCTTCAGATGCTGGGAACCCCAGATTGTGCAGCATCAGGCATGGCACAAGTTATGCAGGTCCCACCGTTTTACCCCCTTTAGGTCATCTGACATAATTAAAAATTTTCTTAGAGAACAACTCCACTCATCACTGCTGCAGTCAAACAAAAGGGCTGTTCACATGGGACCTTATTGCTGCACTTCTGGACAAAGGCAGGGACACACATGTACTGCTGGATGGTATTTACCATTTTGAGTACCACTGGGGCTGCCTGCAGGCTTCCCTTCTTAAAATAAACCATCTAAATTTATTCTGTGGCCAAGAGGCATGCCTGGAGGTCCATCTGTAGGAGCAGCACAAAACACAGCACAGGCCTGGCCCTGCTCAGGTAAGAGGCACATGGGTCACAAACTCTTAATGCACCGTGATTTTAGGTCAGGATTGCTCCATATGCTTCTGAACATTTATTTAAATTACAGTCCCAGCACTGACACTGTCAGTCCATGCAGGTCACCAGCATCACCTCTTCGGCCTGCAAGGCTCTACAGGGTGCTGGAACTGGGGTGGGGTCTGCTTGTCCTCTGTGTGGATCCCAACCATTAAAAACACTGAAGGAGGGGGCAAGAAACATGTCCCCTGTGTATACAGCAAATCTGCTGAAACTTTTGTCTGTACTGCTAAAGTTAGGGCTTATGTTTATCCACAACAATGCAGAAAAGTTTCTAACAGAGAAGCTGGTATATACAGGTAATAGTAAGAATAATTAGGAGGATGGAGGGTGGTACACAGGGTAATGCAGAACAGAAGCTCAGCCTGTCTACTGCAGCCTTTACCAGGGACTTTGCAATTTCTTCCATATGTCATTTAAGCAACTAAGGTGAAATACTTCATTCTCTCATGTTGATGGTATTTGTATTTCATGTTATGAACAGCCACTAAGTGGCTGAATGTCCATTTTAGTTTTCTACTGAATCAGCTGTGGTGTGTATTGTCATTTCTGTGCTTTTAAAGTACTCATGAGAACCTATGAGGCACAAAAAATCCTGTAAAGCCTCACCAGAAGAAACACTTCGTGGATGACTTTTTTTTGGTTTACTTTCAAATATGATCATATTTTTCATAATATCTCATTATATATTTTTATTTTATGATTATATATTTTTAAAAATATTTTTAACCTTAGCACAGGCAGTTCCAGGATTAATTCTAGGGACAGACATATCAGAATTCTACTTTTTATTTATTGAAATGGTGTTGGGTCTTTAATAATAAATCATGCTGATTACATTTAAAGAAAAACAGTGATTTCAGAAACTACCCTAAAAGTGAGGAATTTTTATCAAAGCCCCTTTTATGAAAAAATCCTATTTAAAGTTATTCAGTCAAAGAAATATTATTTCTGTCACAATCACAGTAGATAAGGAATCACCTTTGTTTAGGAGCACTAGTGTCATGTATTGCCTGAAAATGCTGTTTTAAAAATAAAGCTAACAGCATTGCTTCACACCTGCAGAAACACAGATAAGAATTACTCCAGACTAAGTGGCAAAAAAGAAGTTCAGACACCTTCCAATTACACATGCATTCAGCATTGGCAAGTCAGTCTCTAGGTCAGTATGAGCAAATTCTCAGCCTTGTCTGAGGTATTTTTGTTTTGTAGTTTATTGTTGCAAATCTTACAGACATTAGCGCTCTGTTAAATAAAGGAATGTAGCACAGTAAATACATCACAACAAAATAACTGGCCAGAAACCCCTTACCCTGTCCCATCCAAAGCAAAAAGCCCACTCCTCTCCCCTCTGTCTCTTACCCAAATCAAACCAGCACAGCTTCATTAGAGAGGTCAGAGACCTGTGGCAGAAAACATCAGAATAATTACATTCAGTAGATGTGCAATATCAACATTCCAGGCTCACATATATTTATATATATTTATATTTTTATATAGAGATCATTAAATGTTTACAAAGAACAATATTGTTACAAATACAATACTATGCTTTTCCCAACGCTTTACAATAATTTCTATTCATCCTCTTTACAGAACAATAGTACAACTTCATAGTCTAGGTACTGCGCTAAATATATACAAGAGATCTCAACCATGTTGCTGTCTTGAGAAATACATTTCTTTTAGAAAAGAAGGAAAGCTAGCAAACCTGGAAATCCAAACTGAGACTCAAACAAGATTCAAAACAAACGTGAAACTTCTCAAAAAAAAAAATACAAGGTATGTTTCATCCTTAATGTAAACACTGAAGAGTTAATTAGACTGTACGAAGCAGCAAGGATGAAAGAAAAACAATTCAGGTCTGTCACCGAAGAAGGAATGTAAACCTTTGAAGGAATGTTCCTTTGCATCTGTTAAAAATCCCCATATCTGATCTATCAAACCGCTGCAACAGTCTAGAGAACAGCCAGGTTTCCCATTTGAGTTCCATTTTCTTGAAACTCTTTCTGTTTACAGAGTAAAATGGGATTGTTTACAAGACTGCTCTCAGGAGTGTGCACACACTATGGACCTCTCAGTTTAGAAATCTTATGCACTACTGTAACTGAAAAAATGAGAATTTTTTTTTTTTTTGCTAAGCTCTGGTCCTGCAAGCATTCATTTGCTTAATTTTAAGCACCTATATAGGATGAACAGTAACTTCACAAACCCCCAGCTGCAAAATTTCCAAAGAAACAGTGGTTTCTTCTCTTAATACATTTGCATGTTCAGATTTTCATCATTTCCCCGTGAAGTGAGCTAAAGACTTCACCGCATGGGCTAGACAGAACCACAGAAACAAGTGAAGTGGAGGGCATACACATAGCAGGAACCAGAAGCATGATAACTGTGTCTTCAAGAGTTCACTAAGTTTCCTCAGGCAATTTATGGAAAGGCTGCACTGTATATAATCTTCTAAATTGTACATGGTTATATACCATATTTACATTTATTACTATATATATGGAAAGTTCTAGAAAAAAGGTTCAAATTACCATAAACCAGATGTCTACAGTTAAACAATATACTCACAAGCCATTAATTATCTTGTTGCATCAGTGAGGCAGCAGAGTTAAATACTAACCTGGAATACTAACACCATTCTCTTGTGCAATCTGCTATTCTGGAGCCTTGGATTAAATTATATAACAACAATAAATGCAGTAAAATCAAGTCATTGTACATTAATCTCAACACTAAAACATATCCCCTTACTACAACAGTTTATGCACCACTTCATTATGTCCCTTAAATATCTGCTTCCCACAGAAATACAGCTCATCCTCTAACTCTGATCAGGCCATGGTTATCCATGACTTTAGAAAGCCAAAAAATGGACCCCTGACAAGAGTGCTCAGTGGTTCTCAGCAGTGTTTGCAACAAGTGCACATGCACACACCCACTTCCATGAATCCCCATAGCAATGTCTAGGATCATCACTGGACTGCAAGCAACGCTTACATTGCACAGCTCACGTCACAACAAGTGAGACACAAGTGACTATGAACAACACCGCATTTGCAAAGCAGAAGTGGCGTGTGGCTGTGTCTTGTCTGCTCTTGTTTTCATCTCACTGAGCCTTTCCATCACAGCAAAACACAGCACAAACTGTTTGTTTAAAAGAAATCAACATACTAGCCTGGACTAAACGCATGGTTCAACTTCAGTATAAACACCAGTATACAGTCCTGAAAAAAAGTAACTACAGAGAATTCTCTCACTAGGAAGAAAAGACACTGCTTTTTTATTTTTAACCCTCCTAAAAAAATCAAAGAACCCAACCCAGCCCCCTTTTCCCCTTTTGTCTCTAGCATGCAACTTAGAGGCTAATCAAATACAAGATTTCATACATCCCTACAGTTAATCATCTTCATACAAGTGCATATAGTACACACATATCTCTTGTAAGTGCCCTATATATGGGGAAAAAATCACAAGCTAAATTATATAACAAAATAAATAAGTTTATTCCTGCCTCATCCTTTCAACTGTTACCTATATCATGAACTAAACAGGAAGTCAATAAAATTAGACAGGTCTTTGGACAAAAATATATGTTAAAACTGGCTCAGAGAACAAAATTACTTAGAATAGTCTGCAGATCTCTTATAGTCAAACTTCATAAATAGGAAGCACAATTTTAAAAATGTCTATATACACTGGCACACATGACTATGTGCACCAAAATCGGAATTAAGAGCCTAGAAAAAGTGTAGCTATTCAGCAGATCCCCTCAATATTTTTCTTGTGGCTATTGAAAGATTCTCCCCCCCACTTCTTTAACCTCTAAAATCAGGAAGAGACTATAAAACACAAAGCTGGAGAAAACTAGGAGATAGAAACCTGGGGGCGGAGAGGGGGAGGCAGCTGTAAAAAATGCCTCCCAAATTTCTTAGTGTAAGTAATGCAAGAATAACATGCTTCAGGAACTTATGGAGTATCTTTTAGAGTCCTACTATAATGAAGAACAGATGACAGAGGGGAATTAAAAGGTGTGTATTTGGACAATTCATTTAACAACAGCAGCATTTACTGAATCTTCATAAGCAGGCAATTTTTCCTGAGGGCAAAATAAACCTTTTGGTATTCTACTTTCCCCACAGACACAAACCTTTAGTACTGAGCTTGGTGCCTGAGAAAACAGGCCAAGAGAATCAAAGTCACAGGCAGGATATCCAAGAGAACACCTTTTACCCTATACTTCTATCTATTTGGTAATTTTTCATTCAGCAACATTTAATTTACTCAGTTTGTAAAATTACAGCCACAAAAATAAAACTGATTACGTAACATGAAATAGAGCCATCTGTGAATCCTGCTGTAAACTATGCTGCTGTTATTTTCCTGTTTTGCATGTGGAGCTGTATGAAGTTTCACTTGTAAAAAGATGCAACCAAAATAGTTCCACCGATACATTTTGCCCCTTACCAAAATGCAGGAAAATGGTGGGAAGGAGAGGAAAAAGGGATGAAGGAGAGAGCAACAGTGTATTTGTGTCTGTGATGGGGGGAGAGAGAAAGAAACGTCTTTGCAGACACAGAAATGCAGCACTAGAGAGACAAGCACTAATGAGGAAAAAACATCTTCCATGCACACTGTGGCGGTGAGGTGTCGGCTTCAGATGTAAACTGGTTGCTCTTGTGCAGTCAACAGTCTGTACATGGCAGCTGGCATAGTCTTCATATGGATCTAGAGGAAATAATCAAATTAATCAATGTTCCTAAACATGCATACCTCACGTGAAGGACCCAGATAAGGTCATACAAGGCAGAGAAAAAGGTAAAACTTGAGAGAGTTTTCATACCATTATTAAAGTATTGCAGGTGATGATTTTATGAAACAATATGTTTAGCATTGATGAACCATCTAAAATTGTCCACATGTCATATTTTCAACGTATGGTTCTAAAGCATGGAAGTATGGGGCAAATAATGAAAGAAATGGTGCATAGGCTTGCTCTCACTCCAGCTTTTTGGATTTGATTAGCAATGGGCTAATAGAGGTAGAACAGACTTATGGAACAGCTTGAATTGGAAGGGACCTTTCAAAATCATCTAGTCCAAACTGCCCTGTTGCAGGTATCAACATTTTTCAATAGAACAGGTTGCTTAGAGCCCTATGCAACCTGGCGTTGAGCACTTCCAGGGATGAGGCATCCACAGCTTCTCCAGGCAATCTGTTCCAGTGGTTCACCAACCTTATAGTGAAGGACTTCTTCCTATGCCTGACCTATATCTATCCTTTTCCAGTTTAAAACCATTGCCTATTGTTCTGCACTGGAAACCCTGGTAAAAGCTTCTCTCCATTTTTCTTAGAAGCCCTCTTTACACATTGAAAGGCTGCTGTCACGTCTCCCTGGAGCTTTCTCTTCTCCAGGCTGAACAACCAAATCTTTCTCAGCCTTTTCTCACAGGGGAGGTGCTCCAGCCCTCTGACCCTTTTTTTCATGGCCTGCATCTGTATCTGCTTAAGCAGGTTCATTGGTTTATATTGAGGGCCCCAGAACTGCACACAGGACTCCAAGTGCAGATTTTCCTTCTGTATCCTCTCACAAGAGCAGGATACAGAAGGAAAATCTCCTCCCTGTTGGCCACACTGTTTTTGATGCAGCCCAGGATACAGCTGGCTTTTTGGATTTCAAGTGTCCATTCCCGGCTCAGTCCGACTTTCTTTCCAAGTTCCTCTCTTCAGGGGTTTTCCTAACCCCTTTAGTCTCTATTGATGTTGGAGATTGCCCAGACCCAAACAACCTTCCACTTGGTCTTGTTGAACTTCACAAAGGTTACATGGCCACTTTTCTAGCCTGTTCAGGTCCCTCTGATGGCATCCCTTTCCTTAAGCACCACAGATCTTGATGTCTCCTTCAAACTTGCTGAGAGTGCAACTCAACCCCACTGTCCATGTCACTGATGAAGACACAGACAGAGTGCTGGTCCCAGTACAGTCCCTTGAAGGACACTGCTCATTACTGGTTTCCACTGGTTGTTACTGGTAGCAGCAATGAACTCTGCTACGCTGCCTAGACACATTGCTGGTTCTTACCTCACCAACAGCATTTGAGAGGATGTGAACAATTTTCTCATGGGGTGTTGCTACAACGCTCTGCCCATTGATTTCAATGATCCGATGGCCAACACGCACACCTCCTCGCTCTGCTATGCCTCCTCTCATAAGGCTACAGATCTGGAAGGGAGAGCACAAATGTATCATGGGCTGGATAAGGAACAGACACTTTTCATTACCCATTTTTTGTCTGCAATATATGAATCAACATTTAAATGCAGACTTGCAACAGCAAATTCTAAGATGCAATCAATTACTGACTCAAGAGCAAAATTTGTTAGTGACAAGTAGCTAATGTATATTCTCTTACAAAGAGCAGAAAAAACTGTCAGAAAAGGCTGTTTGTGTTGTACATTACATGTCTTTTGGTTTGGAAATTTGAGTGTATGAAGGACCTCAATTTAATTATGTCCATTAGGCAGATGCCTTACAACAAAAAGGATCAAGAACAGGCTTTTGCTTTTGAGATCATGCAATGGCTTGGTTAAAGACATATATAATGCAGGCTGGAAGCAGACTCTTCCACACATTTTTGTTTTTTTAAGCTGAAACAACTTTTTTATGCTTCTGTCTGACTGTAAATTTGTGAACTAAGTGGAGTCAAAGACAAAACCTCTTATTAACACAACTTTTATATCTCAGACTTGACAAATGCAAAATCGTGCTTGCTGTAAGGGAGAAAATAGCAGCTTCCCTCTTCTCACACTGAAACCTGACCACAAAAGGAGAGGAAGTTTCATGTGTGTTAAAGCTTGATCAGAAACAGTAGAAGCTACTTACAATCCCATTCTGCACACTGAAGCCCAACTGATATCTGAGGTCTGGTCTTCTGATCAAGACTGTGGTTACTGGAGGACATCTAACTATGTTCAGTTTAACTCGGGCCTGGTTTTTCAAACCCTGAAAAAAAATACCAAACTGAGAGTTAAACATGTAACAAGAGCAGAACAAAAAAAAGGGTGTTAGAATGCTGACATGGGAGCAGCCTTGAATAAATAGATCTTTGTATGCATTGTACCAGAATCTGATCACTGAATGCCAGACACAAGCAACAGAATATTCAGTGAAATGGGTGATAAAACATCAAATTTTTCTTGCCAAAAATCTGGCACAGTTGTGTGAGGAAAACTAGATTCCTGCTGGCAGTTTCATCATTTGATAACAGAAATCACACATAAAAGGAGGATTAAAACAGGTCTCTGCAGCTCACCACATGACCAAAGATTTTTAAATAACTAGCTAAGTTACCAAACAGTTGCTTCCCTAATGAAATATATTAAATTCTGTCAAGCAAACAGTAGGTCCCACTTGTATCATGCTTGTATAAGCAGCACTCGCACAGTTTCTATTATTCACAGAATCCCAAGATGGGTACGGTTGGAAGGGACCACTGTGGGTCATCTGATCCAACCTTCCAGCTCAAGCAGGGTCATCCCAGAGCACATGGCACAGGACTGTGTCCAGATGGTTCCTGAATATCTCCAGTGAGGGAGACTCCATAGCAATCTGTTCCAGTGCATGGTCACCTACACAAGTTATTCCTTTATGTTCTCATGGAACTTTCTGTGCATCACTTTCAGCCCATTGCCCCTTGTCCTACTGCTCAGCACCACCAAGAAGAGCCCGTGCTCCATCCTCTTCCCATCCTCCCTGCAGATACTTACACTGATGAGATCCCCTCTCAGTTCTCTCTTCTTGAGGCTGAACGGCCCAACTCCCTAAGCCTTCACTCATAAGAGAGATGCCTTGGTCCCTTGACCATCTTTGTACCCCTCCTCCAGACCCATTCCTGGAGCTCCATGTCCCTGTTGTGCTGAGAAGGCCAGAACTGGACACAGCAGTCCAGATGAGCCTCACCAGGGCTGAGCAGAGGGGCAGGATCACCTCCCTCGAGCTGCTGGCAGGGCTCTTCCTGATGCAGCCCAGGATAACATCAGCCTTCTCAGCCACACAGACACACTGCTGGTTCATGGACAACTTGTCCACCAGGATCCCACGTCCTTTTCCACACAGCAGCTCTCCAGCAGGTCAGCCCCCGGCTCTCCCTGGTGCACGGAGTGGTTTCCCCCCAGGTGCAGGATCCTGCATTTGCCCTTGCTGAATGTCAGAAGGTTCCTCTCTGCCCATCTCTCCTGCCTCCTGAAGACCCTCTGAAGGGCTGCACAGCACATGGGTGTCGGCCACTCCTCCCAGCTCAATCAGTGAACTTGCTGAGGAGGAGTCTGCCCCTTCATTGAAGACATTGATGAGTAACTTAAAAAATACTGCACCAGTATTGAACCCTGAGAGACACTGCTACCTAGAGACCTCCAACCTGACCCTGTGTCACTGATTATGAGCCTCTGGGATCTGTCATTCAGCCAATTCTCTATCCACCTTACTGCCCACTAACCCAGTCCACACTCCTTGAGTTTGTCTACAAGGATGTTGAGAGAGATGGCAATGAAAACCTTGCAGAAGTTGTACATCCATTGCTCTCCACTCATCCATTCAGGTAGCTGTTCTTCCGTAGAAGACAATGAATTTAATGAGGCATGATTTACCTTCAGTGAATCCATGCTGACTGCTGCTGATCACTTTATTGTCATCCACATGGACAGAAATGGCCTCCAGAACAAGGCGTCCCATCACTTTCCCAGGGATTAAAGTGAGGCTGACTGGACAGCAGCTTTCTGGTTCTCCTTCTTGCCCTTTTTGAAGACCAGGGTGACATTTGCTTTTCTCCAGTCCTCAGACTAGTCTCCAGATTGCCATGAACTTTCAAAGATGATGGCCAGGACCCTTACTCTGGTGTTTGCTAGCTCTCTCAGCACTCATGGATGCATCGTATTAGGGCCCATGGATGTACAGAGTTTGCCTGGGTGTTCTCTAACTCAATTCTCTTTGACCAAGGGAAATATTCCTTCCAACATTCCTTTATCCTGATTTCCTGGGTCAGAGATTCCTGAAGTCTGGTCTTGACAGCGAAGACAGTCCAAAGGCCCTGCTCAGTAACTCTGCCTTGTCTGTGTCCTCTGTCACCAGGGTCCCCCCTCCATTTAGTAACAGGTCCACATAATCCTTTGTTTTCCTTTTGTTGCTGATGCATTTGAAGAAGCCCATCTTGTTTTCCTTGACATCCTCAGTTAGATTTAATTCCAAATCTGGGCCTTGGCCTTCCTTGTCTCATCTCTCCTTAGTCTGACAACCTCTCTATATTAAGAGGCCTGACCCTGCTTCCATCTCCTGTGTATTTCCTGCTTATGCTTGAGTAATGACAGGAGTTCTTAATTTATCCATGCAGGTCTCTTGACCCTTTGTCTGACTTCTTGCAAACTGGGATGCATAGTTCTTGAGCTTGGAGGAAGTGATCCTTGAATATCAACCTTCCCTGCAGGGCCTCTTCCCATGGGATTCTGTCAACATCCCTAGAGAGGCTAAAATAAGCTCTCCTGAAACCCATGGTTACAGTCATACTTGCTCACAGGCTGGCCCCAATTCTCACACCTCCAACAAGACCTTTCCTGTTTGTCAGGTGAGGTCATGCAGCACACCCATTTCTTGTGGGATCCTCCACCATCTGTGACAGGAAGATGTCACCAGTGCTCCCCAGGAACCTCCTGGATTGTTTGTGCTTTGCTGTGTAGCTTTTCCAGAAGATGTCAGCGTAGGTAAAGTTCCCCACAAGAACCAGGGCCTGTGACTTCAAGGCTGATTTGAGCTCTCTGTAGAAGGCCTCATCCCCCTCTTGACCAGGCATCCTGTAGCACACACCCAACAAGGGTCACCCTTAGCAGTCTGCCCTTTTATCCTAACCTTAATTATCTACTCACTCATCATCTACACCAAGACAGAGGCTAATACATTCCAAGTACTCTTCCTCCCTTCCAAATAAGTTATATCATTTTTACCATGAACTCCTTGCTACAAGAATAAAATTGAATGAGAAAAAATTATTTTTACTCAGGAGTGGTAAAACAGAGAGTGGTAAAAAAAAAAAGGCTGTGGAGCATCCAGTCTTGGAGTTATTAAAATCCTAGTGGGCACAGGATTAACAAGCCTGTTCTATTTTGAACCAAAATATTGGTCTAGCCCAGCTACAGGAGTGACTGCCAGACTCAAGAGATTGTGCTCATATGACTCAGTGAAAATAAAAATGTAATAAACCACAAATAAATGCCATCTTGACCCCTTGTACAACTTCAAGTACTCAGAGCTCTTGGAAATTGTTAAGAGAGATTTTTAAAATGCTTAATTCACACGAAATATAAGCCATAAATCCATTAATAAATAAAATCCACATAAAGAACAAAATGCTTTCTAAAAAATACAGCAACTTTCAGCTTGCTTAATTAAACACCTGCCAATTCCAGTATCTCCTTCTGAATTCCTTTCATACATACAATAGAAATCTGGGTCCCACTACAATCAAGGTGTCAGACACTGACTTCAAATGATTAACTCTGGAAAGTAGTTTCTACTGCAGCTAAGGTAATATACTGAAGTCTCTACACAGAGTTTACTACTGCTGATTCTGTTGAGCTGACCTCCAGATTCAGCAGTAACTTAAGTAACTAAACTGGCATCCTGGCATGATGAACTACCTTGAAGTCTGTTTTCTTGTCAGTGCCCTAAACTGGATGTAATCAACACTGGATGTAAACAGCTGTCCACACAGTGCTGAGCTCAGCTTGGCTCATTCTTGAAAGTTGCGGCAAGACAATGAATGGGTGTCTGATCACAAAATGACAAAGCTCATGGCTGTGGGAACTGCCTTACTCCACACTCAGGAGAAAGATCTGAACTCCACCTCTTCCATGCCTATGGACTCCTCTACTCCAGTTAGGAATTAGCAGTTCACCTCACATGCTCAAGGGCCATTCACTTTCTATAGGCAGGTCTTGACAACAGCACATACTGCAGAGAACAGGGACTTCTCAACTTGAACTACGCTGTGGGCATGATGTTTATGGAAAAGTCTAAAGAGCTTTTGACTGAGCCTTCTAATCCTGAAAGGCAGGAGTCATGCAGAGTACTGGGGATGTCCAGAGTACTATGACGAATTCAAGTGTCTAATTTCAGTCATCTGAATTCACTCAGGGCACATGGACAGAATACTGTGCCCTTACTTCCCTAATGAACATGCAAGTTACTTACATGTATTCCCTGGGGTAAAAAAATAATGTCATCCCTAATGAAAAATCCTTTTAATTTTACAGAAAGTGTATATATTTCAGAAGTGGGTGATCTTCAGTATACAGACTGGTAACATAAACTGATCAGAAACAAAAAATTGTATTTTGACCACCTTTCTTTGTTTATATAGTTCCTGAGTAAATTTCTGATAACAGCCAGTACCAGATGCTTTTGAAAAAGACAAAAGTAACATAATCCTATTAGGGAATAGCCACTACACATGGAAAGCTTCTTCCAAGCTCCACCAGTTTGCAATTGGTTTATGGCAAATTAGGAGCAGAGATTACATCCATAATACTGAATTATCTTGTTTGAAGTGCTTGTGACATATGTTTATCCACATAATATTATCATCTTTTCATAGGAATCCTTCCAGCATGCTAAGGAAATCTGAAATCTGGCATATTTCCACCACATTTAATGATCTGCACTTAGATCATTCATACACATACTTGTTTCCAAAAGTGCTATATGAATAACTCCAGATGTGTGGTTATGAAGATCTGCAAACATACAGATTATCATCTCTTTAGAAAGACAAAAAAAAAAAAAAAGACTGGCAGTTCCTGTGGAAACTGTGGTAAGTATAAGGGAAGAAGAGAAAGGCCTGCAGAGGCTGGAAACAGCAAAGCTCGTTGTTTCTGTATTGAGGAAATACTGATGAGCACAACAAAATCTCCATCTGAATAAGGGAAGTATAAATTATCCCAGTTTTAGAAGTAAAAATTATGTGGGATAGGAAGCAATCACAAGCCTAAATTTGCAGGGGGTTTTGTTTTGATGATGCTGGCACAAAGATGTTTAATACAATTTTTTTTTTCTTCCTTTCTTTACAGATGCAAGACTTTTTTTGCCATATTTTCAGTTTGTCACACATGCTGTCATTTCTGCTCACTGAATCTATAATTACTGGTTTGGTGACTTATGCATCTATTACTTATCAGAGCTCAGTATTAACATTTTGGGAAGCCTAAATGGAAAGTCTTTATAACAAACATCTCAGTTCAAGTATTAAGAGATAATCCATGAAGAAAAAAACATTATTTTGTATGTACTTTTTTTTTTAACTTGGCAAATTTACCTTGTAAATGGAAGCTTATTTTTCAATTTTAAAAAATACAAAGTGAAAGAAAAATCTACATAATACAACTTGTTACCAAAAAGTTGCCTAAATGAATAAGTCTAACAGGTACATTGCTGAAAATCAGGGAAGAATGCCTGTATAATGTACCACCAGCATTACATTATGTGTCTGCCTATGATCTGCAGAGCTAGGAAGGACCATTTCAACAAATAACTCATTTCAATAAATAACTAATGAACTTTGTCTCAAACACTCTCTAGTGATGCATCTTTCCTGCTCTTTAAACACTGATGTTGAAATACTTATTCCTTTGTATGCTACAGTTGCCCCAGGCACTGTTCAATTCCAGATGACCTGCAAGCTTTTCATTGTCACATACTTTTCTGACAACTAGCAGAAAGCTCTTCCAATTAAAATATCCCATTTATGCGAGTGAAGAGAAGCACCAAATAAGCGAAGCACTTTGAAATAACTTGGGCAAAGATGCCACAGAGGGTAGGTATGTCTTTGAGCCAAAGTTTTAAAGCTTTAAAAATAGGTATAAACAAACAGACAAAAACACATTTACTCTATTTCATCCAAATATTAAGAGGTATTTGACAGCCAGTAAGGCTTATGACAATATTAGGCACCTGTGCCTCCATTTCTGATATAAAATTTTAAGTGTACCTAGTAATATCTTCCCTCTGCACAAAATAATCCCTTGTGAACTTGTGCATAGAGCCCTGGTACACAAGTAAATAGCACAGCAGTCTGGAATGGCACTGGATGTTGTCATTCTGTACTGGATCAAGACTGTTGATGCTGCCTCTCAAGATAACTTCATAGCCAAGCTCAGGAAGTGGGTGGTGCGGTGGATTGAGAACTGGCTGAATGAGTGCTCAGAGGGTTGGGATCAGTGGCACAGGTCTACTTGGATGCCTGTATCTAGCAGCATCTGCTAAGCTTCAATACTGGGCCCAATCTTATTTAACTTACCATCAGAGATGGAGTGCCTCCTGAACAAGCTCACTGATGACACAAATGCTGGGAGAAGTGGCTGATACCCAAGTGCTGTGCAACCCTTCAGAAGGACCTTGACAAGCAGGAGGGGTGGGCAGAAAGGAACCTTCTGAAATTAGACAAGGGCAAATGCACCTGGGGAGGAATAATTCCAGGCCCCAGCACAAGCTGTCCATGAGCCAGCAGTGCACTTGTAGCCAATTATGCTGATGTTATCCTGGGGTGCATCAGGAAAAGCACTGCCAGCAGCTCAAGGGAGGTGACCCCGCCCCTCTACTGAGCCCTGGTGAGGCATATCTGGTGTGCTGTGTCCAGTTCTGGCCTCCTCAGCACAACAGGGACATGGAGCTCCTGGAGCAGGCAGGTCCTGTTGAGAGCTATCATTAGGAGACTGGAGCAGTTCACTTAGAAGGAAAAGGTTTACTATTAGACTCAATGATCTTAGAGGTCATTTCCAATCTAAAAAATGCCACAGTTCTGTGAAACGCTTAGGGAGCTGGCCCTGTTCAGCACTGAGAAGAGACAACTGAGAGGGGACCTCATCAATAATGTTTGATTAGACTGCTTCCAGCGGTCCCAACCTTACCCATTCTGTGGTCCTGCAGGGAGTCAGAAAATTGGTGGGGCATAATTTACACTATTTTTTCAGATCATGAAATGGAAAGTGCTATGCAAACATTTGGTAAGAATTTACTTCAGTTTTACACTTTCTGCTCTTCAATTATGTCTCTTTAAAATGTGTAGCTTCCAGAAACATTTTCCCTACCTTTATAATGCTCTGACATGTTGAGAGTGGTAAACCAACCAAGCTGGTCCCATTGATTGACATGATCTGGTCCCCTATGTTCAGCTTCCCAGACTTCTCTGCCGGTCCTCCATGCATCATGTTGGCTATGATAACTGTAGGCAAAATGGATCCCCAGCCAGACTCCACAATCACCACACCTAGAATTTCTCCCTTTTGCTTTTCAATGTAAACCTGTATAGTAAGAAAAAGTGTTTAAAAAAAGTTTCTTTCACACCCATGGAACTAATATCATCCCCCTCCAAACATTCACAAACTCAACAAATATACCCCTCTTCATTTGCAACCTGCCTTCCTAATTCAAAGGCAAAACAAGATAGGATACATGTTTTACTACCTTTCATTTGTATTCAAACATTAAATGACAAACAATACAGACTTAATGCTGAACATCCCTCAGAAGTAATTTCTGTTTATGAAAAGAAGAAATTCCAGTGAAGGAAACCCTGATGCCATGGGCTTTGGTGGACAAAACTAAATAAGAAGAGATTGCAAGACTTTACAACTTTGCATTGGAAAAACATTACCTGTGTGTTCCAGTTGCACACTGGTTTGTTTTTATTAAGCAAGCTGCAAAGCCTTCTGGCACACACAGTTACTTAAATCCTGGAATCAATCATGTTCATAAACCGCTGCTTCTATAAATTTTATGTTATTCACTGTAATTTTTAAAATTCTATTAATCTGTTAATCTGCTTTAAATTGGCATTCAAACACGTCTGAAAATTGTTTGGTACAAAGAACAGAAACAGATGGAAAATCAGTTGACTGCTGATAAATTTGGGGTTCACTGTTTGCATTTGAAATAGAACTGATGACAGGGTGTCTTATTAGAGAGGATATTTTACACTAACTGAGATAATTTATAGGAAGTATTAATGGTTTTTTAGTTTCTGCCAACACAGCCCTGCAACTGATAAAGAGCAGCTGAATACTTGTGGAAAAAAAAACCAAAATGAGACATACATCTTTGCAATTTTCAGATTTGGAGAAGTGAATCAGATCATCATTGTACATGTCCTGGGTATTAAGCAAGTCGCTATATTCCTTCTGGCTAAGGTCTTCTGGGTTGATTCCATTTGCTCTCAGAAATTCTTGGTAGGCCACACTAAATGCTTGACCTATGGACTGTGCAATCAGCTGCGCCTGTAGCAGTTCCCAGAAAAGGGAGAGCAAAAGAAAAAAGTGAAACATTCTGATGATCATGTCCACTGACACTTTCTGTTACAATCACACTGTAAAATGGATCATACAAGTTACCACAATCCAGTCTAAAAAATATTTGTGCCTTACAAATTAATTTTAAAGACCCACAAAATCTCAATACATTTAGCTATGTCATGAATCTAGCTCGGTAAGCAATTATAAATTACAAACATGAGAAAGAAAGACATCCTGTCACAGGTTAAGAACTGCTAATGTTAAGTGTAAAGGTAGAGCCACTGCAGTGACTGTGGCTTGCAGCTATCATTCTTCCCACACATGCTGCTCCCAGATGGCACTCCCTTCCAGCAAAAGCAATGTGAATCTATGACATGCCAGCAATGAAAAACAAAATGCCTACTAGGAAACACACAATCACATTTTTCCTACCATCCTTTACAACATTGATAGTGACTACTCCTACCTCAGCCTCAGATGAAGAAGGAAAAAGGCAGCAACTAGAGACCAGATCTAGCCCTAAAATAACTGCAAAGGGTCATATGCATGTCCTTCTTCATCTTGCTACTACCTTCAGCCTCTATCCTCTACACTTATTTCCCTCCTTCTAACTCATGTGATCCTGGGAGTTCTCTGCCTCTTTCCTACTCATTCTGTCCTGTGTGAGCAGGACCCTCTCTCGCACCTGCAGCTTCCCAGAGTCTTGTCTGCACCGCAAGCCACCAAATGCACTCTCACTACACTGCATTGCTCCCACCATGAGATGTTTTATTCCTACAGCTGTGGGACTGAAACTGGGCAGCAGGCAGACATGGGGAAAGCTCTGTGCCAAGCAAGGCCAGAGGGATGTCGGCCTTTGACACAGTAATCATGGTCAGGCAAGTAAAGGGCAGGAGAGCAAAGCACAGCATGGTGCAGGGTACTGCTGTGTATAGGTGGAGAGATTCATGCAGTGAGCACTGTGCAGTGCACAGGAGATGGCTGTGGCTGTCAGGGAAGAGAAACTGAGAGCTCCACAGCTGACAGTGGAGGTCTGGCAGAGTACTGGTAATGAATGAATGCTGCTCAGGTGTATTTTTACACAGTCTGATGGCTATTTTTAAAGTCCAGTTTGGTCCCTAATAAAGGAAAGGTCCCAACAAAGAAGTAAAAATGTTGTTGCATCTTAGCTCAAACAAGCACTCAACCTGCTGATGAGAACAGCATGATTGCTGGTGCCGAAAAGACCAATATGTAGACCAGTAGTATATTACCAAAGCTAAGATCAACCTAATTTTGACAGCAAGGACAGCAAGAAAATGGGAAAACTGCACCTCCATAAGTCAGTAAACTAAGTGAAGAGTGCAGACTTTACATTCATACACAGGCATCTTCACTCCAGGAAGAGACAAGCTCCCACTTAGACACCTGCATTTTGACACATCAGTAAGGTCCAACTCATGTAAAGGTACACATCTAAATAGTTGAAAATCTGGTGCTGTCCTCTTTAGATAAAGACTCATCCAAGCAGAGACATGTTCTGGTCAACACCCACTCACAGGTTTACAGCTTCTGTTTCACTTATTGCATAGATTCTGCCAAGTACCCAGCTGTCCCATAAGAAGAAAAGACAAGTTTTTATAATATAAACAGGCCACATGACTTCACTGGAGGTAAAAAAATCTTTGAAGCTGCCATTTTGTTGCTGCTACAGTCCTTCCATTCTGACTGTTAGTCACTTCAGTATTTGAGATAAATTTGCAAGTTACCTGTGAGCTATATACCATGACTAAGGAGAGTTGATGTGACCTGCAGTTTTTCAGCACATTTTCCCATCAATGAGCATTGCTTTTATTGGATCTACAGGCAATTTACAAGCCAGTTGGATTTACAGGCACAGAGAGGATCACACATGACACAAATACAGTTGATCCAAACAAACCATAGACTGGGGAGCTCAAATTTTAGTTAGCCAAAATATTAACAGCAGCCTAGGAAACAGATATGGTAAGTATGGATCATGCAAAGAGTCAGAACATCCCATGGTGAAGGAAAATAAGCCCCAGACTCTGGCACCTGACAGTCTGATTTCTGCTTTTCCAACTGGCCAGTAAACGAGCAAGCAGTGCCCGAACTTGCAACTAGAAACACAGGAACAGCAGCCTCAAAGTCGGTAGCGTGTCAAATGTAATAAGCAAAAAATACATTGGCTACTGTATTTCACACCAGATTCCCAAAAGGCTTTACAAAACAGGTTTACATGTTATTTTGTGGAAATAATCCAGAATTTTTATACACTGTCAATTTTGGTCCAGGATTACTTTCAACAGTGCTAGTCCTTACTTTTTAACTTCAGCAGTGGGTCATACACATATCCACATTCATGTGCAATAATATATTAATGTGCAATAATATATTCAGATAATACATTCAGACAGAGGTTTAGAGCAGATTACATACAATTACTACATAAAATCAGTTCCTTATTAAAGAAAACCTTTCCATCTCAAAGTCCTTGCTGTTCACTGTAGTTTGGAAGACACGGAAGAAACTGGAATTTTTACTTACTTCTCTTGAGTATGTTAGTTTCCCAGATTATTAGGGCTAACTTGACTATGATTCTAAAAACTACATATCTAACCACTTCAATCTAGTAAGTTTGATTTTACTTTTCAGTTACTGAAAGTTACTTTTTAAAAGTACATAAAATCAGCAAGTTATATACACTGATTGTGAAGACAGGAGATCAAGTCCTGTGTAAGGTAATTTAGTCCTGTGTAAAGTATCTTAACTGTGCCATAGATTAAAATGTAGTAATTTGTGTCTCTATTCAGCATATTTTGGGACTGCTGAAATCACAAACTTTGTTGGCTTTTTGATATGAATGATGACAGCAACTACAGCCCCTACACAAACCACCTAAAAAATAAAAACCACCGTTCTGGTATGCCTCAGGGACTGATCCTCAATGCAAGACTTGGGATTAGAATTTCCTATGAAAATAAGCACCTCTGATAGACTTTCCCTCTCTTATACAAAATTTGAGCTGGTATTTGTAACCTGCAGCAACTGGACCCTTCTATCACTGTTTCTGGAAGGCACTAAAGAAGCTTTAAAAAAGTAAGCATTTCTATAAACACCAACTTCTTGTGACATGTCATGTCCAAACATAAGTGGCAGGCAAGTTCCTCTGCCTAGATGAAACACTGTGTGCAGTTAAAAAACAAACAGGACCACTCAAAATGGACTTTGGGCCTATCAAAACGTGCTTACTTTTCCACTCCTAGAAAACTACAAGACAATGTAATTGCTTACATCCTCAGACTCAAAGACATGACAAATCATTTTGTACTGCCTCTTTCCATCTTGAGAGGGGTGAGATGCTTCCACATTATCCTGGGAGTTAGAGCGTGGCATTCGCCTACGAGCCATCAAAACAACTATATTTCCTATATCAGCAATGTAAGAAATGGTCCGCAGGGGATGATCCATCATGGTTTCCTGGGGAATAAGAAAAACCAACATAAGCAGCTGCTTCAACTAAGTTCTTATTGCACATCTAGTATTATAAAAACACACAAATAGCTGTAAGACCTCTGCTAGGTGAAGTCTGTAATATCTGTCATGCAGGAAGGGAGATACAACAGAAACCAAGAGCTTCACTTTCCAAAAATAAAACAAAGATAAAGTTTTACAGGTTTGTTTTTCTGTGGAAAAGCACATCAAGACCTCAACTGCAGAACCTGCATGTGCTGAGCATGTATGTGTACAGGACTATAAACAAATTATTGCAGCTAAACAATTTGGGCTACTCTGGGCACAATCAATACTTGATGCAGCATGGCTCAGAAGACATAAGCTGACTGCAATTATCTTACCCACAAATTCTAATTATTTCTATAGTCAAACACACCAGAATAATTGCTTGAATGACATAGCTCTTGACCATGGATTTCTACCTAGAGGGGAATACAAGATCCATCACATTTGAAAGACAAATTTTAACATGTATGTGAAAGTTTATTCCAGTAGCGTACTCCAACAATACTAACAAAGGTGTCTATGTCTATACCTGTGTGTCTGCATTCAGTACTTTTATTCTCTGTGTAGAAATGAAGAGGTCCACTTCAGTCATGGGTTGAGATTCACCTTCTGGAGCCTGCAAATAAATGGATTAGAGTCAAACAAACACATTAGGTAACATACTTACTAATAATGATGTTAGTTCACGTACAGGGGTACACTAAGACACAGTCACCAGAATAGCAATGCAGGATAGAGTATTAGACTGCAGAAGCAAAAGATAAACACAAAGATGTGGAAACTATATCATATATGTGAAAGTGAATTGGGTATTGTTTGAAAAAAAGTTAACTTCATAAAAGCTTGCCTGTTACTTTTCCTGATTCAGTAAAATTATACCTGACTGCAACATGAACTATAAAGATTTATTGAAAAGTAATATGATTTTACCATTTTCTTCACACTATGAATCCCACTTCAAATAAGGTTTTCATATAAGCCATAGAAAGGCCTAACAGTATCTCCTGCCTGAGGAATTTCTGTTTGGGCCAGCAGTGGCTGCCAAGACCAATGGAAAAACCTGTACCACAGGAGGTACTGTTTGAACTATTTATAATGCAGTTCTGGCAAGAAGACCTTCACAGTCAGATAACATACTTTTCAAGCAGTAACCCACTTAAGAAGTAGTATTTTGTTAATAGAAAGCAAACATTTGTAATATTTTTTAAATTACATTTGTTAAAAGGTAGTTGAAAGCTCCACAAACAAAACTTATTACAAAGATGAGTCAATCTCAGTATATTACTGTATGTATAGACAAACTTTTTTTTTGCATCCAGCAATTTGACATCTCTGTGAGTCAAACAAAGCACTCCTACATAAAGATTAAATTAAAATAAAAAAGTAAAAAAAAAAAAAAAAGTAAATCACTCCCAAAACAAATAAACAAACAAGCAAACAAAAAAAAAAAACCCCAGACTTCATTTTAATCCATCATTTTACAATGTTTAAACCTTTGCCATGTCAGTCCTGATTCTTTAATATGCATTTTGGGTACTGCCTGTAACCATTTGACAAATCCAATCTTTCTTCTATTTCTAACATGAAATGGCTAATGAGAAGCAACAAAAAATGGCCAATCAGGCAACTGATTTCTCAGATATGCCAACTTGGGGTATGGTAGCTCAGAAATAAATCTGAAAAAACCTTGCTGGATGCAGAAAATAAAACCACAAAATAAAAAGAAAGGGAAAAACCCTCCCAGAAAACAAAAGAACAAGCATAACATCAAGCTGATGGAGTTTGTACTGCACCTTCTTCCTGCTTTTGGCTAATTTCTGGGCCATCTGCTTAGCATGGAACAAACAGAGACAGGAGAACAGTTAGAGAAGAACTTTCAGAGACTCCAAGTCAAGCAGGAATCTACAAACTAATGTCAGGGCTCACAGACTACTAGCTGGTCTAAATTAGTCCCTGCTTAAATTAACTTCCTCATTTTTTTTAGCTTAAAAATTGTAAAACTTTATGTTTAGCACAATTAATTTCAGAAATGAAAAGAAACAGCACCAAAAGAGTCAGGAAGAACACAAACGGATTTTTTTTTTTCACTTAAAATGTTACTCGCAACAAACAAGGTTATTTTGTGTGTAACTAGTTTTGAGGTTTGGTGGGGGAAGGATGGTTTAAGAAACAGAACAGAGCTTCCCCTCACTTACAGCAGTGTAAACCATGAAGTTATTTCTTTTGAAGGTACACCAATGTAAAAGGTGAAAGAAAAATTGTATGCCTTATTATTACAGGTTTTTCAGATCTCATACTTCAAAGGACTTCAAAGAAACAACCTCCCTAACATTATGCTGCTTTTTCCTGGAAAAATGAAATGACAGAAGGAAACTGTCACCTTCACCTTCTCCTCCTTCTGAGCAAGTAAATCCGTACCAATGTCCACACAGTGAACTGGTCAATAAATTTTCCTGTGACACCTATGCAAGGATATGTCCACACTATCACATTTTTTTCAAGCAAGCAGTGGAGCATGTATTTCAGCTCCAGAAACACCTTAAAAGACATTTCTACTAACAACCCAAACAAACATAATTTTTATAGTCTTGCAATCATGAATTCAAACCAATGGTGAACTGAAATTTACAGATCTGCTCACTGAAGGAATGCAATACTCACCAGACTGGCAATTAGCCCTTAACTTCCAACAGTAACAGGCTCTTTGCTATTTAAATTTACAAGTGTGCTTGTGCTCTAGCTACTTCTATGAAGAGCAACTAGGAGGCCTGAATCATGAGACACATCAAACATTTTAATACTGATGCTCACAACTTAAATCTGTCAGATTTTTTCTAAACAAATCTAAAAGCAGCTACTTAAAGTTTAGGCCACACTGCTTATTTACAAATAGAAACATTCTCAAAATAGCTTTTAGTCACCTTTTTCAAACTAAGAAGTATTTTATAGCCTGATAGGTTATTTTTCAACAGCTGATTGCAAACTATTGTAAAAGCAATTAAAACTGCCTTACATGGCAGGCTCTTCATTACATTACTCTCAATTTAAATTAATACTCAGAAATAATATACTTATATTGAGTAACAGCTGCCTGTCATACACTGGGCAAGGAGGAGACACTCCTGAGATAGAGTATTTAGATATCTTTCCAAAATCAAGCTTTTCTTTCTCACCCTTCCCCAGCCTTAAAACGACAGACCTCCCAAAAGAAAAGCACAAGACAAAATTAAGAAAAAATGGGGGGGGGGGGAATCCTTGAGCTACAACTTTACAACGTAGAATTGGCAATTTACCAGAATATACTATAATTCAATTTACTGAAAATTCTGTTCTTCAAATGGAAGCATACTGAAGAACTACTTTCAAATATTTCATTAAAAAAGGCAATGATATGGATCAAGCACTTTTACTAAGTGATTGAACACTGAACAGAAATGTCACAAAAGAAGTTATGGTCCATGAACAATAAAAAAATTAGGATAATTCTATGCAAGACACTTTATTAGACAAATCCTTGTTATCACCGCATTATTTTTCCAACTCAAATCAAAAACTATTTCTGCATTCCTAGAAGAAAAAAAAAAAAAAGAAACAATATATCTAATCTACACAATTATTTTTTTAATATTCAGAATACAGGGTTTTCATTTAAGGTAAATTAAATGTATTTATTTATATAGATGCAATTTCCAAAATTACAATACATTAAAACCCAACAAGCTTCTGCTTTTGCTACAGAGAGGTCCTAAGTCTATGCAATCCATTTAGTCCCTACAAAAAATGTTTTGCAACTCAGTGAGCATCGAGAGGACACTGTATGTGTGAAAATGTGTGAAATATTAAACTAAATATGCACATATGCGTTCTATCTTAAATTTCACTCAGAAATTAAACCAGGTGTTACTTAGAGATGTTCAAAACTACTCAATAGCATGCTAAAAGTGTCTCCTAATGAAATATTCCTCACTACATTTGATGAACACCTTCAAAGCAGTGCGTCTATTTTAACTTAGCTGGACAAAGGCCAAGCAAGAAAACACCCAACTCTTGTACTTTCAACTGAAAAGATACTTCTTTGAAGAAGAAGCCTGGAGAATTGTTTTCAAAGTCTGTTCATATTCCAAATGAATGAATATGTGGTCTGAAGGCTCTGCTAAAAGGAAGCACTTTAGGGATTAGTAAATTCAGACGGTACACACTTTTGTGAAGGTATAAATAGCAGGGCTTCAACAAAGCTCTTCACCTCTTTTTCATACTCAGCTTCAGGTCAGTGTATTTTAAAAGCTCATTCTTAATTTAAAGCTTTGTTTTTTTCAGCAGTGGAGAAATGGTTGACATGCAATAAGTAAGGCACTCCAAACAAACATGAGTAGGGCACAGCCTTCATAGTCACTGCGCAAGCCATCAATTACACATCTAGGATATGGAATATCTGATGCAGTGATGAATCTGGCAGCAGGAAGTCCATCTGTCATAATGAATTTCTCTCTGAAAACGATTAGCTTTAATGGCAACCAGCAAAAAAACCAGCCAAAACCAACCCTAATAAGCCAAGAAGCCTAAGGTGGAGGGGGATTGCCTGTGCTTTACTTAGAAGCAGAAAGCAATAACTGTCCAAGAAGTCTTCAAAGGTATTTGTGTACAATACAACACAAGTCAATAATTTTCTGAAATACATCAAGTTACGTAAAATTAAATACACTAGCTAGGGTTTTACCAGGTCACAAATGCTATCACTTGGGCCTCAAGCCTGAGGCAAATACACTGTAAGAAAGGATATGCATGCCTGCTGATTCACGTAGACGCACAAATTATGGCATTAATGAGTGAAATGCATTAAATAGATTTCTTCTGTTTTGATGCACAGAAATGCTGAGGCATAACACAATCCTTAGAAAAATATTTTTAAATGAATTTCTACAAAATACATTTCATATCAGAGAAAGATTCTGTACTCTTACACCTCTTAGGCCTAGTTTGAATCAATTCAATTTCATTTTTGTCTACCATATCCCTGCAATCTTTTTCTAATGTGTATTCCTACACAAGCTTTACCTTCTAGGTGCAAACTCCCTGTGTTCAAGTTCCACTCCTGATACCTATTTCCTATGCTAGCTGATGCTAATCTTTCCTTTCACCCTCCAGTGACGTGTCCCTCCCAGATCCAGCCTCAGCAAAGTCCTTGTTTCTCTCCCTTACCTTTAGTTTCCTGTTCACCCAAATCAGGCAAGTTTTCCAACACACAGCCAAGCATCATGAAGGAAGACAAAAAGACTACTAAACAGAAGGGTACAGCCTTGTTTGCCCAGAGCAGGGAAAAAACAGATTCTATAAGAAAAACTCTTCCCTACAGGTTTGGGGAGAACTCACCAAGAACTGCCATTGTTGAAAAAGCTGCATGAAATATATTTTTAAAGAATGCCACTTAATCCAGAGTCGCCAATGAACAAAGATAAATCACTCTTCTGTAAAAGGTTCAGTAGTTCAAGGTAGTGAAGACTTCTACAGACATGGTGGAGTATAATCTCTAACAGGATGGCTACATTCCTGCCTTTTCCAAAATATGAGAGTGTTTACCATTTTCAGAGACAAGGCTACAAGAGCTTATGCATTTGAACACCAGCAAAATTACAATTTTTGGAAGTTGTCTCAATGGCTCTATTTGGAGCTTCTGTGTCAAAGTTATATACAGAGACTAAACGGAACACCTGCCATGGAAAGCAGTGGAAGGAATAAAAGGAGTAGGAAGCACCAGCTGACCTTAACAGACAATATTATTGGTCTTGCTGATAACCTCTTGTCTTCCTCTCTCTTTTACATAATTGCACCCCAAATTTGAGTTGGAACCCAAAATTAAATATACAAAAGAAGAACACACAGATATTAAAATAAGAAAAATTCCAAGAGTGGGTTGTGTTGATTAGCTGAATAAGCAGAAGATAAAGCTCTGTGCCTACTAGCCAGTCATGTATGGGTAGTGGGAATGTTGCAGCATCTTGTACAACTGTGCAATACTTCATCCACACATCTTAATTTCAGCTGACAATGTCATAATTGTAACTTACAGTACAGCAGCATTCTCATTGCTGGAAATGGCCTGTACAGAAATCAAATCGAATTTCTCTTTTGAAACAAAATTTTTCAGATTACAGGACAAATTATTTTTTCCCCACTTCTCTGTACCATCACAAGCGGGGTGTTTTTTTGTTTTGTTTTTGATCAGCTCACAGCTGTTTTGTGTGGAGAAACAAACCGCAGGGTCAAAAATAACTGCAGTCACTACACCAGTAGCAGTTCCATTGAGTGCCAAGCCAGAAGCAGTTGCAATACTTACTAGGTATTTCCTTAACCTGCTTTCCCTCTACACCCAGATAATACATAACTGACCACCACTCACTTTAGATTCTTGTTTAGTGTACACAGCACAAGTATTACCATAGGGAATTTAAATGACCTGGTAACATCCCCTTATCAGTCTTGTTCTATAAGCAGCATATACGACTTATTTTGCAAAGGGAAGGTGAGGCACTTTTCCTTCTGAAACTACAGATAACCCCACCTGAAAAAATTACTGCATAAGAAAGAAGTTCATATCCACAATCCTAAAACAGCCATAGAAGAAGCAGCAGGATTTATTCCTCACCTTGATCCTGCTGACAGCTTCCTGAGCCTGCATCATTCTCACATTCTTGGATGGAGTTTTATCAGAAAGGAGTTGAGTTGAACCAAGGTAATTGGCAGCAAAAATGATTCCATCAATTAAGTCTTCAGGATCGCAAGGTCCAGGAACTGTAATACAGGAAAGCCATCACTGAAGGCAATCATGGTGAAACACAGCAAAAGCAGAACTGCAACAACTTGAGTCTGCATCTGATGGCTGCAAATCCTCCTCTGAAATACTTCATTTTAACATGATAAAAAGGCAACCAGCACTTTCAAAGGCACTAAAACATCAAACTAATTGTATCAAAATTGGTTGTGGGCTGACCCTGTCCACCAAACCCCTTCTATCACTCCCGTCCTCAGAAGAGCAGGGGAGAGAAAATATAATGGAAGTCTCATGGGCCAAGACAAGAACAGGGAAAGATCACTCATCAGTTACTGTCATGGGCAAAACAGACTCCACTTGTGGAAACTTGTTTCATCTATTACTGATGAAGACAGAGTAGAATAATGAAAAATAAAAACAGATGCCACAATACCTTCCTCTATCCCTCCCTTCTTCCTGGACTCACTTGTACTCTCAATTTTCTTTATCTCCTGCACCAAGAAGTACAGGGGAATGGGGGCTGTGGTCAGTTCATCACATGCTGTCTCTGATGCCCCTTCTTCATCATGGGAAAGAGGCCTCACATCCCTCCTCTGCTCTAGAATGGGATACCTCCTATGGGAGACAATCCTTCAGAACAGACTGCTCTGGTGTGGACTCCCTATGGCATCACGAGTCCTGCCAACAAGCCTGCTCCAGGTGGGCTCCTCTCTCCACTGGGCCACATAATCTGTGGGGAGCCTGCTCCAGCCTGGGATTTCCATGGTGTCATAGCCTGGCTTTTTTTGGGCATCCACATAACCTGGCATGAGGTCCTCCAGGGGCTGCTTGTGGGTATGTGTTCCACTGTGGAGCTACATTGGCTGGAGGGTCACAATTACCTCACCATTGTCTGTGCCATGGGCTGCATGGGAACTTATGTTCTGGCACCTGGAGTACCTCCAGTCCTTCCTACTCCACTGACCTTGTCTCCAGAGATCCTTCTTTAACACATTCCCAGCCCTTTCTTCTCTGGCTGCAGTTGCTGTGGTGCAGAGTCTTTTCCTCCTTCTTAAATACATTATCCCAGAGGTGCTACTACTGTCACTGATGGGCTCAGCCTTGGCCAGTGGTGGGCCTGTCTTGGAGCCAGCTAGCGCTGACTCTATCAGATAGGCAGGAGGTTTACAGCAGCTTCCCACAGAGGACAACCTTGTAGCCACCCCACTACCAAAACCTTGCTACACAAACCCAGTACAACGTCTCTCCAGCAAAAGCTACAATTGTTAATCCAGTCTGTTTTTCACAATAGCTCATTCTTCTGTGAGTAGGGATCAAAATAGGTTATTTTGCTTGGATCAAAATAACCTATGATTTTTCACTGCGATAGAGGGACAGACACAGTTACTCAGCTTGCTCCTCATCCACCAAAAACAGCCTTGCAATTCTCAGACCAACAGTCACAAGCACAAGCACAAGTGCAGTTTCATAGCAGCCATCAGCTTCTTTCTCGCTTGTGCATTAACCACAGATGGTGCAACAGGCAGAGCAATTTCCCTGGAATGCTCTACACATACCACACACCACAATATTTTTATGCCACAGACCTTTAAAAATAGTAGTCTTAACAAGGATACTGTGGTAAAGTCCTGAGTTAAATAAAAATGTTATTAAATACACAGAGCATGGACTCTCTTGATGGCAAACCAATACTCGTAGTCCACAGATCCTTACAGATCCAACACCTAACAGCTTCTGGAAAAGTGGAAAATGACAGGGTGTAAAGTGTTCATAACTAAGCAATGCAAATCCTTACAAAACAGCACTTATGACTTGTAAGATTTTTGGTGTTTGGCAACTTTATCTAAAAATTCTATGCATGAAAATGTTCCATTTTGAAACCATGTTAAAACTGTCATGATCCAAAAGAGAGGCTGGTTAACTTAAGAAACTTCCTGTTCTTAGAAGTAAGGGAAAACAATTGTTGTTCAAGACAAGTGAGAATATAAATCATATTAAAGAATGCTCATGGTAAATATGTTCACATTATACCACAAAATACCTGTGTTTATGTTTGTCTTTCTTTTTTCCTCTAAAATCAAGGGGTATCTTGTACTATAAAGTGATGGGGCTTTAAGTTCCAAATTACTAATAAGAATGCCAGTTTTGTTCTAATTATAACTTATAGGACTAACAACCTCTCAGAATGAGCATGGGTAGCTTTGGCCTCAAGGAAAAGCAAGTCATTACTATGATTAAAATAAAAAAGAAAGAGCTGGAGGCAAACATCACACTGAAACTATACACACAGACAGAAGCACATGTATAAATCTTGTGAGCAGGTTTGTCTTCCTTATCATTTTTTTAAATACAAAAATTTATGGCTAGCAAATTTAAGATGATCATCTCCAGTGTGCAGTTTGCTCAGGCAGTATGTATCTTGAAAATTCTCAGAATGAACTTGTAAGCACATGACCTAAAGAAATTGAGTTATTTCCTTAGAGAAATTCATGCATCTGGAAGTACTATGTATTTACACAGAAATCACACAGCATTCCATGTGTTGCTATTTATTCCTCTACACATCAAGGCTTTTTCACCACTTCCACCACGATACTAAAGAGGTGCAAAACCCTTTATAGCACAATTTCTGATTAAAATTGGGGGGGGGAGGGGGGAATGGGCAAAGGTGTAAGACTCTAACAAAGTGCATATTAAACCTCAAAAGAGGTAATGCTCCGATTGCATAAGAGGTGAAAATAAAGACAGCATTGCTTTTTAGAATACCTCCACCTTTTATTATCTCTGGCAGCAAAATTATTACCTCAATGAAAACATAGTATAGGTGCTGGCAAATTTTTCCTTGGACTGCTGGTACATAAAAATGGAACATTTGTAATTTTAAGGAATTTTGTGCTAGACCAACCACCAAGAAAATTTTAGTGCACAATTAATTTTTTTTCTTAAGGCAGAGATAATTACTTTTAAAATATAGATATACATTAAAATATAGATATATATTCCTATAGAATATAATCCCTTGATAGACAGGACTATCAATAGGAGATGAACTTAAATTCTAAGAGAGATATTTCATTGTTTTCAAAATTCCAATGCTTAGCTATGAACTAACTGGCATTATGGCCAGAGACTCCAAAACAGGCAGCTTATACTCTGAAGACTAAAACAACAATCAATCTGCAGTCTAACAAAAATGATCACATTGTCAATTAAACACAGTACACTGTAAAGCAATCCAAGGAGTGATGAGGAAGTCCCAATAACGTTCATAACTGCACACAACTTGTGTTCCTCCTGCAGTATACGCAGGATGCACACTCATACAAAAAGCAACAGCAATTCATGTGACAGTTAACTTACTTTTTCACATTGTTCTGAAAAAATTTGGCACTACTGAAACCTTAACTCTGAGATGGCATGCAGTATTTAATTAAGAGGCAAGTAGTTGTTAAACGAAGCAGATTTTCACTGGCAGGCCTGCCCATAAATCCAGCTGAGATTAGATTGAGCCTGCCGATTGAAATCAATGCCAGACAGAGCACTACAGTCTTCTTGCTTAGTTTGCTTTCCTTGTTCACACACATTCTTATGTGTTGTGTAAATACCATAAAGAAATCAGTGTTTTAAATGATACTGAGGGAAAAAAACAGCAAAAGCGATGCAGAAACGATGAATTAAACACCACTAAAAAGCTCCATGTTTCTGAATTTCTGAAGGAGCACAGTAGGACTTAGCTCAGGTTCTAAATTAGACACAATTTAATCTAAATCAGTACACCCAACCCTAGTAGCTTTTCTATTCAGCAAATAAAAATAAAATTTTATGCATTATAAAGACAGGTGTGTTTGTTGATGTGAAAAAAACATTTAGAAACTGTAGAACTATCTTACCTTCAACATACGTTGGAAATGAAGCCAAGCTTTTTCTGGACTGTAATTAAGACAAAAAGGATTTCAAACAGAACATAGCATGCACAAATATGCATTAAAAATTTCTCCGTGCCAAAAATACCCGAACTTTAATTAGCCATAGTTATTAGTAAAGACAGAACCACTTATTATTATTTATCTTTATTTTTTTCAAGCTCTAAGCACCTACTGAAGTAAATTCAATGTATTCCATTCGTGTCTATTTAGTAGACAATATGGTAAGACCGACTTCACTTACTTGCTGGTCTTCACTAGTGCATTAATTATCTACCAATAGGTGCACTACTTTTAATAATCAAGAAATACGGAGGAAAGTACATAATACCTCAAAGATACTGGATCTTCCAACTAGAAATAAATGCATGCAGGAATACTGTTATAATTCATGACTGAAACCATCCTTAACAAAGTACAGTTATTCATTAGGAATGGTTTTAGGTGTATCATTCACATTAACAGTGCCTACAAAAAACTTTCTATATTTTAACAGGTTAGGGAGCAGCCTCTATTCTCTGGGATGACCAGATTATACCATGACCTCAGCACCAGCTGTGCTTACATGGTATGGAGCACAAAAACACATTTGGTAACACCAATTACATAAATAGTGAAGGAATAAATAGAATCTTGACTTGTGCACATAAATACACACACTAAAGTAATACCATATATCCTACTGGTATTTTCTGTGAAATACTACGAGATTAACCCTTCAGATATCTGATGGCTACAACTTTCAGTGAGTGAGGTTCACCACTTTGTTTAAATAATAACATAAACCACAAAAAATTTATCAAACAAAACTGTGTGTGGCACTATATAATTTGTAATGGATATCCTGAAATACCTGCTGCTATCATAGGTAGGTAAGTGGATAGTTAATGAATCTATGACTGATTGTACTAGCAGTAACTCCTCCAATGATTGCTTAATACCATTCTATTAAAAGAAAATCTATACACATGATCAGAATAATGCATAAAATCTTCAATAATTCTAAGTTCCAGATTATACACATAGGAATATATGCCAAATTATTTTTCTTTGCAACAGGCAACTTACCAGGGTCTGTGTACTAGTGGAAAACTCGGGTAAAACTAGAAAGGTGACAGTTATGTAAGAGGTTGACTGCCTTAACACCAAGAAGTCTTTTCCTTTGTAAGATATGGAAAATTTATATATGAAATAATATTTTTAACCAACGATGCAGGTCTTGCTATAAAATAAAATTTGTGAATTAAAAACAAAAGGCATGTGACACAGACAACTGAGCCCTCTGGACGCTTTAAGTTCTTTTCATTCCCTATGAAAATTACTAAACTGTGTTGAGAATCCAAGAATCCTGTCCATCAGGTTCTGTACTAGCATCAATAAAGATGTCAATAATCAATGATCTGCTGCTGCCAACACTTCAGCCTGCTGTGAGAACACTGGCATGCCTTTTCACATTTGTGGCTCTTTCACCTCTTCAGATGAATGCTCCTACTGGACCACCTATCCATACAGACTCCAACAACTGTTTCTAATACTTGCTGATGTAGTGCTAAAGGGGGCATTCAAACATTGGGCTCTGACAGGATAGAGGACAAATCCCCTACAAACAAGAGACAGCTCACATACATAAATACTTTACAAAGTATATTCCTTTTTAAGCAGGGAACAAAAATCTTTAATATGGACTTAGCAACTGTTCAGCACCCTTAACTAGCAATTAACTTATTTTCAGGATAGAGTGGTGCAAACCACCATCATATATGTCTTTATTCTCACTCACAAATATAATTTTTCTTGTTCATTACCCAGGTAGAAAGGCATTCTACAAAAACCATTAGAAGATTAAAGTAACAGGTAAAGTTACCAATAGGTGGAAACCTACACCTTTTAATTTTACATAGCCATGAATAATGAAATATTCATAAGGTCATTAATATTTTATTACTTTCAATAATCTTGTTGCCATCTGCTATTATAAATTTATATTTAATAAAAATGTTTCTCTAAGACCTAAAAATCCAGAAATTATGAGGCAGTTCTATCACTTTCATTCTTGCATTAGAAATACTAAAGTGGGAATTTTTCCCCATCTGAGGGAAACTAATAGCCCAAAACATTCTACAGTGAAACCTGGTTTACCACCTCTGTAGCTATGAGTAAGCACATCCTAATAATTGAAATCAACAGTGTTTTGTTTGTTTTCTTTCTTTGGAGAAATTTACTGATACCTAAATATAGCTAAAATATAAAATACACAGTAATAAAGTCTGTAGCAAAGAATGCTTAAGGTTTTAACATGCTAACATCAAAGCAGAGGAAAACTTAAAGGCATGATCTATAGTTGAAAACTTCAGAATATGAAAAATTACGGGTTTCTTCAGTCTTCTGAAATTTTTTCATTTTCCTGTAAATGCAATTGCAGAGTGGCCCAATTATATACATGATACAAGCTTTTCTATCTCTTGATAATTGCAAAAGTAAAAAGGAATGAATGGATTATTTGTGTTTCATTTTTAATCCACTTAGAGTAGGTCAGGTTTTTAATTTTGGAAAATAACGCATCCATTGCTATCAGCAGAAATATGATATTTTATTATGGTAGTTCCTAGATTGTTTTCAAGTTTCTGAAAAAAAGGCAAATAAACCAAATTTTTGCAGATTTTTCTGTTTACAGAACCTGTCACTCTATCCAAATCCAAATCCTTTTTCAAAAGTATTTTCTTTTTACACTGTGAGCAGTTCTATTCACGCTTATTTTGTTTTGGAGGAAGTACTGCAGTCTAAAGCACTACCAGGTAAGGGGAAAAACCCCAAACCATGTAGCTTTATTATGACAACACTGGAGTCAGGAATTGAATTCTGATTAAGAATCACTTGCAGACCAGTTTCTACAATGACAAAATATTAAGCAGCATAATTTATTATGTAGTAATTTACCATAAGCACTTTTTTATCTGGCTGACAAATACTCTTTCTTAGTGGGCAGAAAAAAGGAAAAGCCTCCTTGTTTTGTCTCTGCTACAGAGGGGATGTTGGCTGTTTGGTGAATCGATACCCTGTAGCCTGTTAAACAAATTCAGGGACAGCTGAACACAGAGTCAGAAATGCCATGACAAAGAGTCTTCAGTATGTTAGAAATTCAGTCAGACAGCTGGGCAAGCATAAGGTAAAGAAGCATAAGGAAAGAAAAAAGAAGAAAAGGGATTGCACAGGTACAAGGGAGCAAGGAAAATTAAAAGGCATAAGCAGCCTGAACCAAACTGTGGCCTTTAAAAAGGTTTTACTCTACCTCTTTATTAGTGGAAGCCTCTGCTGTACTGCAGACATCCTGGTGATGTTGTCTGCTTGATGATTCAGCACCACGAGGTGAAGAGGAACCTGGAGATGGAGACTAGACATGGCAAGAAAATCAAAAGTTATTGTGAGTGCCCGATGTAGAAATTACTGTTTCATTTTCTACATCCTGTGCTCTGACATTCTAAGAAAGAAAACATAAAGTCACTGAAGAGTAAGCTGTGATGGGAGAAAAGTGATCTGACCTTATGCAGAACACAGGGATTCAGCTAAAGTTTTAGTTGTCAAACTGGGAGAAATTAATAACAGACTGACACTTCCCCATAAGCACACAGGCCCTCAGGTATTATTAACCTGAAGTGCTAAACTAATCTAATCTGAGCAGAGGAAGGTCACAGCGGTTGTCCATAAAGGTTATTCCATTATCTTAGAAAACAACTTTTATGAACTGTGCAGAGTAATATTGATGTGTTCAATAATTTATTAATATATTCAATGACAATTCAATACCAGTGTAATCAAGGACTGGGATTCCTCAATCTAGATACAGTAAAGACTTGGAAAATATTCAACAGTTCGTGCTGTCAGCTCAGTACATGCTCTTTAGATCAGATTTCCTCATTCTTCTCCTTTTTCCATAAACAATTTAGTGGAGAAACTGTCTATGTGATTGATCCACAAGTATCTTGATAAAGGGGAAGAAAGTTCTGGGAAAGGATATTCTAATCATAGACAATTCCTAATGAATGCTGGTGATGAGAAAAAACTGTAGCAAAGTATCTGAAGTATAGAGCAGGGGGCCCTGGTATGAGGGTGTGACACAAGAACACAAAATGTGGAACTGATGAAGGTGACCAAAATGAAAGAGTACAAAGCTTTTACGCAGCAGGCATTTTTAGAGGCAGATTTTAAGGTGATACCTACAAAATCTATCCGCCCAAGCCAAAATGGAAATCCTCAAAAGGGAAATGTAGCATTCACCTACAGCTGGGTATTCAGCCCAATAGCCCTGGCATTCTACACTCTCCTTCAACATAGGAAGAATGCAGCTCTAGCTGTGCCAGCTCAACAGTTCATCACCGATGGCAAAACAAGTTAAAGGTTATTCTTTTCTTTTCATGAACAGTATGACATAGCTTTTCTCTGAGACAATGAGTCATATCAGAAATGGGGTACATTTCCAGTGGTCAGAGCTGGCAGCAGCTCCACCCTCATGCTCTGCATCTATTGCAGCTGAAAAACTGAGTTCCATGAAATAGTCTACAAAAAACCCACAAAACCAAACCAGGAACAATAACTAAAACCCCAAACATCTAAGTGTCTCTTAGCCTCCCTAAGATATGAAATGAAACAAAAAAAACTAAGTCCCTTCACCACTTCTTTCTCTTTACAGACATTCCTCTCTCTCAGATAATAAATAATATTAAAATTATAGTTAACTAATAAATGCTTCCAAAGAGTTAAGAAGCAATTCTTTACAGATATCTCATGTGTTAAAGAGCAGTCCCTGCACCTCCCTGTATTTTGAATCACAACTGCAAGACAGAAGAAGATGCAGCAGTGAAACAATCCCCAGAAACCTGGCATGCAGTTGCACCATCAGACTGAAGAATTACTTGCCACACAGAGCACGTGAGCAGGGGCTATGGGAGAGATACAGGCTCCCTTGAGTTGCTGTGTAATTACCAGTCAACAGTGTCACAGTGATGCAACTGCACAAATGGCAACTCCTATTGACATAAGGAAAAGTTTTCATGGTGCTCATATTCTTATTATTATGCAGTATTTCTGCACTAGAAATAAATTTAAAAGGTGCATTATGCTATCAATGCAATAATGGCATCTAGACGTTGTAGCATTAGCTTTAAACAAGAAACAAAGAAATCAAGTTAAGCATGATATGTGAATATACACATACACAAAAGCGCTCTTTACAATGGCTGAAAACTCTCATATTCACACACTGAAGGATAAAGATTAACGATTTCATTTAAACCAGACAATTAGCATTAAGAAATTGCCCATTATTTGAAATGTACTAGCAGTTACTCTAGTAGCACTGTAAGTGCCTTTATCAGGTACTTTTATCTATAAAGTATCAGAACTAAGTCATTACATGGCTTTCTACGTGCTCAGCTCAAATATGTGTTTTGGGGGAGAAAACTCCCTGAACAACAACAACCAAACAAACACCACCCTGCCCCCCCCCAACCAAGAACCAGAACTACCAAACCCAAATACCAAACATCTTACAAAGTCTACTGCATGACAGGACATGAGAGCTGTCCTTGAAAACATTTGTACAGGAAAGTCCACTCTTTGAAAAATTAACACTCTTTGACACCAAAATGCTTTAGAGGTACTCTATATAATGTACAAGGAAAGATTGCAGTCACAGCAATAACAAGAAATATTTTGATGGATCATATTGGATAGATAATTTGCACAGCTGCTCTAAACAAAGTCTAAAATAAAGGCTTAGCAGCTGTTTCACTGCCATTTGTTATTAACAAAGCAAGTTTTAGAAGCCTAAATTGTTATCAGAACAAGCACAGTAAGGTCACATGATGCACACTGTTATTAGGCACAGAGGTCTATCAATGGAATTAATTTTTTTTTTACGTGCAGCAATAAAACACTGACAGCTACCCCTTTTTCCCCTTGAATATGTACTTACATTTTTCTTATGGTACTCAACCTGGTACATCCAAAAATTCTCCATCTCAATTTTGGTGTTGTTCAATTCTAACTAACATGCAACCCACTCCACCTGAGAAACCTTCCTTGCTCTTGTGCAGAGGGATTTAGTAACGGAACTTGTGAAAGGAGAGGATTGTGTTGCATCTAACCTATCCAGGTCAACCAGTTGTTTCCTATACAGTTCATGAAGAGACATGTAACTGACACTGAAATAGTGAAACTTATAAAAGCAGTTGTTTTATATGCTTTTAGCAGCAGATCATTTGAAGAGAGTACAGCTTGCGGGTCACATAGGCTAGGACAGAGGGGATGAAATCATAGAATCATAGTCATAGAATCTTTTCTATTGGAAGAGATCTTAAAGACCATCTAAATTTTACTGCCCTTGCCATGGACAGGGACACTTTCCAATACACTGGGTTGCACAAAGCCCCATCCAGCCTGGCCTTGAACACTTCCAGGGATGTGGAAGATGCACCTGGATGAACTGTGCCAGTGCCTCGCCACCCACACCCTAAAGAATTTTTCACGGTATCTAATCTAAACCTGCTTTGTCAGTTTGAAGTGGTTCTCCCTTGTCCTGTTGCTACGTGCCCTCATAAGAAGTTTTTCACTGACCAGCATCCCTAAGTCCTTACCTTTAGAGTTGCTCCAAAGAATTCTTCCAGTTTGTGTTTAGGACTGCTCTGGCCCATGTGCAGGACCCTGCACTTGGCCTTGCTGAATTTCATGAGGCTTTCACAGGTCAGGTTTACCTCTCAAGCCTACCCACGCCCCTCTGGATGGCAACCCTTCCCTCCAGTGTGCTGACCACACCACTCGGCTTGGTGTTGGCAAACTTGCCAAGGGTGCGCTCAACCCCACTGTCCATGTTGCTCACATAGATGTTAAACAGCACTGTTCATTTTTTGTTTTGAAAAAGGTAGTTTATTCTGAGCTTTTTTATAGTACCATAAGTGTGGAAAAATCAACAAATGCTTCAGAAATTCAAGACTCACTTAAAAAACAGGATATTACTTATTTGATACAAATGTGTACCTGCAGGTATTATAGCACAGGTATGGCAAAGTCTCCATGTACATCAGCTCAGGAGACAATCAGATAAAGTGAGGGTTTAATTGCTTTTTTATTTTATTTATTTTAGAGGTAGTGCTCTGAAAAGAATCAGGAAAAGGTCAAAGCACTATAGAATCTTCAGGTCCAATGCATAAGTATAGTCAGATGCATTCTATCACAAGAACTGCCTTTATCAGGACAATTATGGCAGTAAATCTCCCAGGTTTTAGGCCAACTGTGTAATGGCAGTGTCCTCTGTCATTTGTACAGCTCAAATTCTGTTCACTAAAATACAGTCTGAGACCATAGGTTTTAGGTGGCACAAACACCCATAAAGAATGAAGCTAAAAGCTAATGATTATTAGTTGTCTTTGTTGAAAATTTGTTTTAAGTACAGTGCTAAAAATGGTGAGCTTGATAAAAATGATACCAACTTAGCACTTCACGCATACCTGCGTACTGTGGCACAACCTACGCAATTCAATTTATAATTCTGACATGTGGATTCAACTTTGTACAGTAGTTCTGGTATAACTGTCTCTGCACATACTGTGTGCACCCATCAGTTTGCTGGGTGGTCCAGGACCTGCCCCCGTCAGTTTGTGCATACATGATAGGAAAGATGACCTGAGACAAGGTTACTTGCTGAACTACTCCTTCAGAGCAACACATCTGATTTACTGTTTATAGGACCTTTTTATAGAAGAATTTCAGGCAGCCTAAAGAGATTTCCCCAAAAGGCTCCTTCTGTGCCCAGGACAACTGATAAACACCATTTGTCATTTTAACTACCACCCTGGATAGCTAGCATCTGAAGTGAGGGGCTCTGTCAACAAGCAACTGTTGGGTCAGGACTCTGATGCAACAGCTGACGCATGCAGTTGCTGCGACAGAAATGACCAATTTGCTTATGGGTAAGACACTTGCTGGTAATCATCAGAAATTATTCCTGCATATGCAGATAACATCACGTACAACAGTCTTATTACACATTTAACGAAGGAGATGTTTTGTATGTAGCTTAAGGTAAACAATTGCAATAGATCAGATATGCTGTAGAGATCACATAGGATCACAGACCAACTGTATCTAAGAACAAATGCAGTTTGGGAAATCTTGGTTTGTGGAATTTCCCCCGATCCAGGCGGTGATGTCCTGCAAAGACAGAGCCTTCTGTCACTTACCACCATCTGGACAATGAAAAACAATCCCATTTGAGAGAGCAAATTCAGTGCTGGATGCTTCTCTGAGTACGGACTTCCTTAGCCATAGTTTCAATTCAACTTTCACTGCAGTTTCATGTGTCAGCCTGAAAAAAATCACTGTGGATTCCTCCTGTGTGTTCAGAAGATTTTAACTATAGCAAGTGCTGTTTTAGTTTTCAACAGCACAGAAAAATCAAGTTACTTTCATCTTTCAGTAATTAAAAAATGTAATCAAAAAAACAATATTCAAGGGGTTATGTATCCAGTGCTCACCATAACTTAAAACCAGTAACTCATCACCATAACCTAAAACCAGTAACTCATCAGCCTTCAAGCAGACTAATTGCTAAACTTAAGCTTTCTTCTGTGTGACTGATGAATAAAATGCTTTGTGTTTTAGTTTGCTTTGGTTCTTTAGTGATTTTTGGTTGAGGAATTTGGGACTTTTTTTTTCCTGCATAAACTTAAGTCTGGGTGTCTCATTTTTAATGATGGAAAGCTGACCTAGTTTGTGTGCTCAACCAACAGTTTTAGAAGACCTAATCAGAAAAAACCCCAGCAATATACTGTCAAAAAAAATTCATCTTGATTTCAATTCTTTTCTCTCTTTTTTCCCCTTAGTTCATTTATTACTGAAGCCTGCTTAATTATTTAAAAGACTTCTCCATTGCCTTTTAATAATACATTACTCCTGCTGTGGAAGAAGTGAAGCAAATTCATCTCCATGAAAACACAGAGGTATCAAAATTGAGAAAATCCTGCAACTGAGAATGCAAGGGTTGAAATAAAATATACATAACCAAAAACAACAGAGAAGCAAAACAATGCAGCTCAGTTCTGTTCCACCTGGCAGACTTGTCTTTAGCTCTGAATTTTTACTTCACAAATTTAAATCACCCACATACATGATTTTACTTTGTATTAGGGTTTATTCTAACATCCCACCACCTCAAATGTCTGCAGGAACAGAGATTATAAATACCAGTGACAGGGCTTTGCAAAACAGTCTTGTCATGCAGAAACAAATCACGTCCTGGACATCAACAAAACGTGGTTTTCAGATCTATGATCCCATGGATAACTGAACAGAACTCAGAAAAAAGTTGTGGTAATTGGTTCTCAAATGGACGATTTCTACTTCCAAACCACTGTTTTCTTCTGAATATGGGAGAGTTGAAGCATTCAGACTACTTCCATTCTGTTTAATTCACAGCTCAAAAAATGCTACTTGACTTTTTGAGCCTTTCAGTGCTTTTCTCAGTATATTTTTGTACTTCCTCAACTAAGTAAGCAGCTCTTCTCAAAGCTCTGTAACAAAGATACTTTTTTTCCATACACTTTAAATTCCAGAATATTTCATTGCATTTTGAATTATCTACTATACAAAACTGTAATCCTTTCCACTTGAACATGTGGATGAACATTTATCCTCAAATCCAGAACCATCCACTGCATGTATTCTATTTAGACCTTTAAACACCACAATTTCTGTGCTTGGCTAGGCACATTCACAGCTGGTTTCCAGTGGAGAATCTGACAAGAATGGTGAGCAAGAGCTACCTTGTTCAGCCTGGAAAAGAGAAGGCCTTGGGTGCCCTAACTGCAGCCTTCCAGTGCCTGAAGGGTGCCTAAATGAAAGCTGGAGGGAGATCATATGAAAGGGCATGTAGCGACAGGACAAGGGGGAATGGCTTCAAACTGAAAGAGGGCAGGTAGAGATTAGATACTAGGAAGAAATTCTTTACTGTGAAGATGGTAAGGCACTGGAACAGGTTGCCCACAGAAGATGTGGCTTCCTGATCCCTGGAAGTGTTCAAGGCCAGGCTAGATGGGGCGGGGAACAGCCTGGTCTAGTGGGAGGTTGGAACTAGACGATCTTTAACATCCCTTCCAAAACAAAATATTCTATGATTTCATGATTTTATGAGTGAACAAAATCTCTCTATGTCACACTCCCAAAACACAATCTTCTTCCACAAGAATCAACAATGCAGTTTCACAGCCTTTTCCATCAAGGGTCAGTTTCCTGATGCCACACTTCTTGAAGCTGTGCAGCTCTAACTGCTATTGTATTTGCAACAGAGATCTTCATTATATCATATCCAAATGATGATCTGCTTTGGTTTAAAAGGTTTCTGATAAACAGACTTTGGAAATATATGACAATTGTAGAGATCTCATTTGTGTGTCAAATGTAAAAAAAATACTCTTACTGCCTTTATTCAAAAGACACTGAGCATTTTTCAGCTTTTATCAAATACACAAGTACACTTTCCCCTCAAACTCACTGTCCAGACCACCTCTGATTCAAGTGAAAACATGCATCATTAAACCAGGATGCACAAGGTACACGGCAGCTAATATTCTCCATTGTTAAATATTAAACAGGTACCTCTTTAAACTATTTATTTATTCACAGAAGTCTGCTCCCTGCCTCTTACTCCACAGGACTACCAGAGTTTATTACAGCAGAATTGTCCATGAGGAGTGAGCAATTTACTTTCCTCATACACCCTACCAAACACTTCTTTTGAGAAGAAATATCCCAGAATGACTGATAATCCTGGTAGATTAACCTGTGAATAAAACTGGAATCCGTACACTTGGATACAGTGATCTTTATGTTTCTTACAGTCACAGTCATTGCATGTCTTTCCTAATAGTCCCAAACTACACCTAGCTGCAGGCTAGCTAAATACCTCTGTTAACTTCTTAAAATAGCCTCTGGATACTTCTAAATGGCATCCTACCAAACATTCTGCTGTGAATGTATTACCCAAATGCTTAGCACTAGGTAGTAATAGTCAATTTCTTAGGAAAATAAGCAAAGGAGGCTGCTGTATTTAATGAGCCTCAATCACAAATCATTCTTCTTGCTTCACTGGTCTCCAGTGGACAGCTTATAGCTAAACAAAAAATGACTGTTGTTTGTGTATAAAGAAGTCTTATGAGTTTCAGTATCACATGAGTAAGAAGGCAATACTATTAAAAATATTTTCAGGTAAGCTCTATCTCTGAAAGAAAATTGTTTAACACAATTTGAGGATAGTTTTCAAAGTAGACCTGCAAAATAACTGAAGGCAAAAAAATGCACCCAATTTGCATTGTTTATCTGCAGCAATTTGATACTTCTGGGGCAAGAAAATGTCTGCCTGAAGGTAAAAACTCACATTTCCAGGTCAATATAAATTCCAGGTCGCTATAAATCAGACTGAAAAACATCTCCGGCATATATTGGTTACACTGAAAATCCCCCATCTGAGATTCTTCTTTTTTTCTTGAGGGTGACAGAAGAACAATTTGCAATTAGATTTATGGGCTCCAACTATATTTTTATTACATTGACCACTTATGGTCACTTTTGCCCAATTTACAGCTAAGCTGAACACTACATTAAAAAAAGCAGACAGTTTTTGAGTTGTCATCTAAATTAAAGAATCCAGTAAAACAAATATATATCTCTTCTTCAGGGAAAAACAAAATTCCTCCTCAGTCCCAAGTCCCTTCTACAACAAGGTTACTCCTCAAACTGCTACAGATCTTCTAAATTATTTGTGCTGTTTACTTCTTCCTTCCAAGAACACAGATGCTTTGCACATCTACAACCATCATTTCTCTCTTTGATGACCTATAATAACAGTCATTATAAATCACAGTTTTTATTTCAGCCGGCCCTGAAAATTTCAGTTGGGTTCTTATCTGACATGGTACAAAAAATATCGAATGAAGAATCAAATTTTTCAGGCAAAATGGGAATCTCTTTGTACTTCAATATCTAACGTATGCAGAGACCACTAAAAACACCTACTTTGCTCACTATATGAGCATACTAGGCTGAGTCATATCAGCACATCTCAGAAAAGTTCAATTCTGCAAGATGCACCTGGATTTTGGAGAGCAGGTGAAGCACCTTCAGAAGAACTTGGTACTCTCAGGACTCACAAGCTAATGTCACCAAGACCATCACGGCACTCTGTTATAATCACTTAGGAAGCAACAGGAAGTTCTTCGATCCTCCAAGCAGTAACAGCATTTTCAGACAATATGGTAAACAAAATGTATAGAAAAGAGTAATGTGATCTATTCGAAAATGGGGACAGAAATAATTTTAGTTTTGTAAACTTGTGAAGTTAAGTTAAAAATAATTCCACATAAAATAATCCAGGAAGATTTCTTCCCTCACATGACTGCAAATCAACTCTGTAACAGACATAATTTTAAAGATATTTGTAGAAATAACTTTTGCAATATAATTGTTTGTTTGGGCTTTTTTTAAGGTTCAATTAGGTTTTCTATTTAGAATCAAGACAAAAGCCCTACAACACCCTTATCACTGTGTTTCCAACAGCTTTACAGGAAAAATAAAATCTGGAAGCTGTATGTCTCAATCAGATTGCATGTTTTTACAGCATCCCAAACACCATGCTCCAAAAGACTCTTCCCATCTCTAGAACACTCCCTCATTTTGAAGCCAGATAAACAAATCAGAAGCCTGTTATAGATACACCTGGCATATGATCTTTTTTCACCATCTGAATTCCCTTTGCATTAACTGAGGTGGCTTGAATAGTTCCCATGCATTTCTAGAATGTTACAATAATTCAGTCTAAAATACCAAAATAACACATAAGAAGTTCTACCTCTGCTGCTCTTAAAAAAAAAAACAACAAACCCAAACCAAACAAACAAAAAAAAAAAAAAAACCCAAAACCCCAAAACAAAACAAAAATAACACCCAAAAAACCCCAAAAAAACAAAAAACCCAAACAAAAGGTCACAAAATGCATTCCACAGCAATACAGAGGAATGGAGAAATGTTTGCAGGTACTTGCCCTTGAAATAATAACATAGGAACATGTAATAGATACTTTTTGGTCAGTAAATTAAGCCTACCAGCTCTTTTTATATCAGGCATAAATTTAACCCATTTACAGTTGTTTATGAGTTTACTTTATAAAATAATGCAGAAAACTCATAAAACTTGTAGTAAATATTAACTTAAAGACAGCTGGAACCCCAGCCTGGGTAGACAACCCTGATCCAAGTTAAACCTCATGCCAAAAGTACACAATTACAGAAACGCTAATGCTTAAATCTGAACAACTGCCTTCAATACTCAGGTTGCTGTAAACACCACTTTACAGTGATAATACACTTAGGTTTGTAATATACTGAGTTCTAGAGACTGCAAGTTGACATGCAGGTTTTCTAGAACATGAATCTGAACTATGATATCATCATAAAGAATATTACCAGATTTCAGACAGAACTGTTGGGACTGTTACATGACAGAACATGAAACCTAGAAACTTAAGAGTTAACAAAAGCATACAAAGACAGATAGTAGAAAACTGATTGCTATTCTAAAATATATTATGGCAGTAAAAAACATAACAGCATTTGTTTCAGAAAAGACACACAAAGAACTTCATGTGACAAATTCTTATACAGCATACCTGGGGTCAGCAGGTTAAATAAAGAAAAATCTGGCTACTTGATAATACACGTTTACTTCTCTTATGCCCTCCATGGTACAAATTTAAAACAAAGCACTTTTCAAGAATGAGACACAGAACAAGAATATAATGAACCTTCCCTCACTGCCATGCACGTCACAGTTAAAAGAATTAGGCACATATAACCTGAGAGGCGAAAGCTTTGTGTACTCACATCCCCATCTAGTGGCCTCTGGTCGTCAGAATCCCTGGATGGACTGATGTCCTGTCGCATCACCCAGATAGGCTCCTTAGGTTCATCAGGGGTATAAGGGGAACGGATGGTCCTCGTCTTCACCTCCTCAATAGCCTCTTTAATATCCTTGATGGCCAGTGAAATTGCATCTCTTTTTTCCTTGCTGTACCTCTGTACAGATTCTCCTGAGCCAGATGTAACTCGAGAACCAGATGTTAGCTGGCCATTACTTTCATGCCCAACACTGACAAGAGCCTGGCCATGCTCCAAACTCTGCTCTGACTCTGGCATGTCTTCAGCTGCCTTATCTAAGCTCTGGGAGCTCATGCTCTGCTTCACCTCTGCTACAATCTGATCAATGTCCTCCTCTTGTTCGTAACTATCCATTCTTGGGTAGGGAGCAAACTCTGCTTCCTTCTCAGGGCTGTCAGACTCTCCATCAGACCGTTCATCATAATGGTGAAGGCGGGCACCAAGTGCCTCCTTGCGGTAATTGTCGGCTTCCTCCCTCTCCCGCTCATACTGCTGGATGCCCTCCCTAACATCAAGATCTGGTGTGTCTCCTATTTCCTCATACACGTGCTCCTGCAGCCCATAGTCAGCATAAGCCTCAGCATACTGCTCGTCCTCTCCTCGGTGGAAGAGGCGATGTGTGTAGACATAACCTGAGTAGGCTGCGTTCATGGCTTCCTCATGCTCGATGGAATGGAAATGTAAGTGATTGGGCAATGTTCGGTTATGAATGGCCTCGCCATGCTCAGCCTCAGCATTCTCCGTGTACTCCTCGGACTCAGGCCTGTACTGTACTGCATATGCACTCTCATCCTCATTTTCCTGCACTCTCTCAACGTCGTAACTGTCCTCCACCGTGGCTATCACATCGCCTTCTGCAGTATCCGTGTGATTGTGGAAACCACTCTCAGTGCTGGCTGACCGAGCTAACATGCCTTCCTCCTCCTGCCCAGACAGGCCCGCGTGGCTGCTGTTGGTGTGCCTTGGGTAGCGAACCGCATACCTCTGCTCCTCTTCCACCTCTGAGTGCTCCAGGTCAGCTTCCACTGACTCACTCACTGCTCCGTTTGCTGGCTCTTCAGTGATCTCCCCCTCAGGTGGTCCAACCAAATGGTTCATGGCAAATTTTGGAGTAGGTCACTTATTCTGCTGACATTTTGTCTATCACAGCTGGAAAGAAAGAAAAAAAAAAGACACAAACAAAAAAACTCTGACATTACTCCCAATAAAAAAAAGTGGAGTTAATAAACAGAAGCAACAAAATGCATCCTTCCTTACCAGCAAACATTTGACTAAGCTCTGCACTCAGGTAATAGACAGCACAACAGTATGATCTCCTATGCAAATGAACTCCAACAGCAGCAATCAACAACACCCTTGGGGACTGTACTTCCCCCTTCCATGGACAAATTCTTTATGGAAGTGTCATTTCCAAACAATCCCTTGGAAATACCTGTATGCACTGCAGTGGCATTGCAAAGATGCTGGCATATTAGAAAAACTAATTTTTGCCAGGAGCTGAACCATGGCAGAGATGACAGAAATATTTCACCTTTGCTCCAGCACTTTCCCCACAGATCACTAACTTGGAGCAAAGGAAGGCTGCTGTAATGTAAAATAGCAAATTTAGTCCTGTCACAGGAGTCTTCAGTTACTCAGATACGTGACAGCTATGCATTCAATACTTCTTCAGTATGACATTTTCAGGTGAACTAGTCACCCTATGCACTTTTAAAAAATCAGTAGAAATTAAAGTTCTACTTTCAGGGCGCAGTACATCTGAAGCAACTGTTTCTTCTTCCTAGAAAAGAAGAAACAGGTGCTTCCTCTTCCTAGATACAACACAGTTATTTTTCTGGAATCTACCTATAACCATTTTAAGATGGCTTCCTTCCTAAAAATGGTGAAGACATTTCTACTATTCATAACCATGACTGCATTAAGACTAGTGGGGCATCTCAGCCTTGCTAACTGAGTAAAAAATCTCAAAAGGTCATATGGTTGCTAGAGAAGTAATAAAATAATGCCAATAATAAAAAGTATGCAGGGAATAGAAAAAGACCCATCTAGCTCTTAAGGTTTTATTTTTATAAAACAGCTTCAGCTTTTTGGAGCCTTGTCCTATGTGTTTAAGATGTGGTATCATAAAGAGGACATGTCACATCCTTTTAGCTACCTAAATCAAGCCACATATCCCTAAATAAAACACAGCTCTAGCTTGTGACTTACTGATAAGTACTAAAAGAAAAGGCACCTGTTGGAACACTGCTAACTTGAAGGATCTATAAAAGCATGTGTCAACTGCCAACTAAAAAAACAAACATGAATGTGAAATAGAACTTGGATCAAATCTAGTAAACTGAGGCAGGGAGGCTCAGGTGGCACTTTTTGGACTAAATGAGATCTGTGCAGAAGAACAGTAGGAATAACTTCCTGTAATGAGAAAGCAACAGCAATTTCAGTTGCTCTCTATTACAGAAGTTTACAGGCAGGCAAGTCAAGGTGTGAGTCACTTACACTAAACTTCCACAGGAAATCCAGAGGGTGCAGCTTCAAACTCAGTAAACACTCCTTGTTTTTCTAACATCTAATGTTTTAGCCTTTAAACACAGGAGTCTTTAAAAAAAGAATACTGTTGTAAAGTAATAGCTAATAAATCATATTAGGTGGACCTATAAGGATGTTGTACACACACTAATCCCTTTTCAAAATAACCATGCAAAAAAACCCTTTTTTTTTTTTTTCCAGCTAATGAAGGTATGTAAGGTTTCAGTGACAAGATAAAGTTTTTTCCAGCTAAGACTTCCAAGACATTAGGAAAGAATGGGCAGAATACAAGTGTATATACTAGTATGCACCAGAACTAAACACTCTTCCCCCCTGCACAGCATATGGTAAGAAAGCAAAAACAACAATATCGGACAGCCTTCCACTTTTAGCCCACAAAAAGGGTGAGGATGCCAAGGTTCAAGAGCTCTTTGAAAAATCCTTCCAAGAACGATTAGAGCAGAAGAATACATTTGGTGCAGGTAGCTCAGTATGCACCCCGCTGCAGATTGAGCTTGGGTGGCAAGAGCCCCAGGCAAGAGGCTGGGAAGTGCCAACACTCTGCAACACACAGGACACAAAGATGCTGATGGATGGACAAGGTGGATGGAAAAGATGGATACCAAGACACAGCCAGAGCCAAAGACTAGGGAGGGGAAGTGAGACTTTGGCACACTTGGACTGCGAGGGGACAAGAGCCCAGGGGGTCCTTTCTCCAGGCTCCCTCCTCAGGGGTTTAGAGCTTGAGCTGTTTCTGTATTATGGCACCGTGAATAAATGCTTTTATGGAAAGAGACATCCAAGCCTCTGCTGTGGGAAACCTGGGGTCACCAGCCAGGAAACCTGGGCTGACTCTGTGAGAATGGGTACGAATCAGGTGGGGACCCATCAGGTCCCTGGAGTGGCACCATGAAGGGTGGTGGCCTCAGTCCCAGGTGTGACAGTCCCTGGTGGGTAGAAGCGTGACTGTCAGAGTCTCATGAAAGGTCAGGCTGGTAAGGTTCTTTAATATGGCCTGCTTTCATTTACATAAATTATAAAATTTCCACTCTTCTCTACATAGAGAGAATTAGGCTAAAATAGAGCGTTAATTAAAAAAATCTACCTAAATTTGTTGCACTTAATCAGCCCCTGACTTGTGACTCAGTGTCATTGGTCATCCTCAGAACAAGGACAGTGCTAGTCAAAACAAATCAAGTTACAGATAAACACAGGATAATGATCAACTTTCTTAAGTTTTATCACACGTATCCTGATACATCGTTAACTTTACTACGTTTTAAGAAAAGAAGGCAAAAAAATCAGCTACATGAAGATTAGTCAAGTCAAATAAGGTACCGAATGCCATAATTTTTATGACAATAAAAGTACTGATAATTGCTGAAAATAATTTACCCGGATTTAGAAGTCATAATACATACTTGCAACATAATGAGTTTTATGGACAGATGGCATCAATGATATGTCCTAGAGAGATTAAAAACCACATAAAATATGGGAGACCCATCACTTTCCTTTGACAAAGTTATAGCTTTCAAAGTTCCATGTGTAAAATTTTTCTCATTTAAAGAATTCTCTGATATCCCAAAACTTTCAAGGCTGCATATTTTGAATGGGTGAGGAGGAAATGTAAAGCTTTACTAAAAGCTGTTTACTGAAAAACACCCTTCTGTTTGCCTTTCCTCCTATAAATTAAATTCCAGATTTTAACTTTGAAAACAATAACTTCTTATTTATTTTGAAATCTAAAAAAATTTTTACTTGTTTCAAAGTAAGTTGACTTAGAAATCTGATCTCAATGAATGGCCTCAGGTCACCTCAGTCCCAGTAACGTTCAAGAAAAACTAAGCTTCTGAGTCAAGAACATTTATTTTACTGTTTAACAATCAGTCTTCAGGATAGTGAATTAATAAACACCTGTGAAGATCGGGGGTTAGAATTTACTAAACCCCTGTTTATACATGGTAGCTGGAAGACTACTAAACTCCACTTATTATTCTTAGCAGCCCTTCTCTCAAACAAATACACGGCCTGCCTGATCTTTTCCACCAGACATCCAAAAAGCTCTTCATTTCCTGCAAGCAAACAAAAATCAATAATCTTCATAAAATGTCATACACAGAAGAGAATATAAGCAAGAGAAGTTACCGACCTTGGAAATACAGACACAGCACTGATCTGAATAATATTATAGTCTCACATTAATTACTCAGAACAGCAGCTGTGCTCTGGTAATCAAACATATTTGGGAAAGTGCTCTGTAAGCACTAAGCTTCGCACACAGGATGTGATGGATGAATCTGCCTCCACAACAGAGAAAACAGAGTTTGATTACTACTGCAACTAACTCTTTACTGAAGGTTAAACTATCTTCCTGTCTGTAAAGAAGAAAAAAAAAAAAGATATCCATATATTTCTTAAGCAATATAAAGTTAAAAGTTTAAGAATTTTTCTCTGCTACTTTAAAACACCACCAAAGGGCAGACTATCATCCTAGAGCAAGACTCAACACACAACCCAAGTTCTACTCAGGAAAAGATATGCAGTAAGAAAATGTGAAAGTGTGAGTATTCAGATTCCAATTTGGTTTGCTATTTCTTACCCAAGCCCAGATGAATAATTGTCTGATTTCTTGTAAATCCAGGAAGAAAGGAAAAAATTATTACTATTATAAATATTTCTTTAAGGGTTTATTTTATAAGAGCATTATGCATTGTATTTCCACAATTTAATGCTGACTTGAATAAAAGTTCACACTCTTGATATGTCTGTTAACTATAGTTAATGCCTCAAAACAAAGCTGTGTGCCACATGGAACGAGACTACACACACACATTTTTCTGTCACATAAAGGATAACAGGAAAACTCTGGAAGGGACCACAGGAGGTCACCAGCCCAATCCTGTCCAAAGCACAGCCAGCTTTGAGCTGAGACCAGGTTTCTCAGGGACTTATCCAGTTGGGGTTTGATAACTTGCAAGACTGGTGATGGCAACAGCTTGCCTGGGCCCCAATGCCAGCAATGGCCTGTCCTTGCAGGAAAAATATTTCTTCCTTACAGTCAGTTTCATTTTCTCCTGTTACAGCATGTGTCAGCTGCCTCTAACCCTCCCTCCCACCACACACTACTGTGAGGAGCCTGGCTGCATCTCCCCTATCCCATGAGATGCTGACATGGAATTCGTCCCTCCTCTCAGCTGAAGCAACCTGGTCCTGCCTCTCTCCTCTCTGGTGGGAAATTATGGTTTCCCATCATTTCCCACCAGTATCATCCCTGTATCAGGGACTCAAAAGGGAGGCAGTACCCAGGTGGGTTCTGGCAGGTTCTGAGCAGAGAGCATAGTTTCTATTCTACCCTGGCACTCCAGATCATGTCTGTCTCCTACTGCCCCAGGTGCAGCTGACCCTTATTTTACTGTCTGGGCCTTGTCCCATATCTGCTACTTGTCCCAACTAGGCCCAGCCTGTATCATCATGAGGGGTATTTACATACACAGATACTGGGGTTTTTTTTGCAATTAATTATTTCATTTATAAGAAGCATAACTGTTTCTTCTTATTTGGCAGTTAAATGTGTGAGCAAAATAGTTTTGTCTTCCTTAAAATACTTCAGCCACATTCACCCATGTCTTCCATGTCTTTCAACATACTTACACATACTCCCAAATGAAACTAGGAATACAGGGGCTTCTGACTGAATTTTCAAAGGCATCCCACCTCAAGTGGAAGTTTTTTTGGCACACTCTGAGGAATTTCATTAAGCACCTCTGTTTTTCCTGACTTCAGCAATACACCAAAGTTTCACTTGTACAGATCTCAATAAGGTATATGAACACAAGCTACCTCTCAAAAAACCAACGTAGTCTTTTAGCAAACAGATGACTTTGAGAAACACCTTAATTTTTTTTTCTTTAAAAATCCCCTATGCTAGGAAATTTCTGAGAATCTGACAACATATGCAATGCCTGCTCTGAAGGAGTTCTCGTACTATATTAGGTAACTCTTTTCTGAACTGCAACCTGCTTGGGAAACCTCATTGATTCTGCTGCCATGTGCTAAGTAAGCTCATCCAAAACAGCTTCAAATAAAAAAGCTGTGAAACTTATATTTCTTGTCAGTCAGCAAAAGCAGCACCTGGAAAGTGACATTTACATCCCACCACATGCACACACACACGTATTGGTTCATAATGAGGGTGAAAAGCTGTGAACACTTACAGTAACTATAAAGCAGAACAGCTGCATGCACAATATTGCTCTGTACACAAGAACCCGCAACTTTTGTTAACAGTAGACAGATCTAGAATTTATGCTCTACCAGCATTTAGAGGACTCAAATCATTTTACCCTTTTCATCCCTTGCAATTCACATCTTATTCAAAGCTAAAATACACTCCTGAGCAAGAAACACCATTCAGTACTCATCAATGCAGACAGTCCAGATCTCATAAATACTTTAGGGCACTGGAGATGGGGAGGACTCTGATTAGAAAAGGAACAGATCCTTCTCATCACCTAACACTTAAATCCTGTCTGAACAAGAAATAGAAGCAATACATGGATGGAAGCCATCCATCTGCTGCCAGACAAAGGTTAATAGATATTATGGCCCAAACAGACAAAATTAACTAAAAGCACTAGAGAAAAATCTTGACAAGGAACCACAGGCAACCTCTGCAGTGAAGTGCAACAATTAGACACACAAGACCAAAAACATTTTAAAAAATACATCACAAATCCCAGATCATAAGCGGTTGAGGGAATAAAGCTGACTATTGTCACCACCAAAATGATTAAGCTTCCTAAGTAATAGTCCTATTAATGGGTAAACTAAGGAGATTCGGGGTTCATTTTCACTCTGTGTCATTTTCTGACACATTACTGCTGAGTTTATTCCTGGGTATTAGGTCTTGCATCTTTAAGTAGCAGACAGATAATCTAAAACTTAAAATGCTGGAATTGTTACTCTGGTATTCGAATCATGGTTACAAATAAAATCAATTTTCAAATAAGAATGAAAAATTTAAAAAGTACATAAGCACTGTCAGAGTATCACAGCATTTAAAATCGGTATTACAATGTGAAACTACTGTCAATATCTGTTAGAAGTACAACTATGAAAACTGAATCTATACCAAATCTAAGTTCATGGCTGTTTGTAAATTATCATTCTTTCTCCCCTATGTAAAGGGCAGAACTGCCTCAGAGAATACAGTATAAAATGCTGGGTCCTCAGTGAAGAATTCTTAATTTCAAATCATCTTTACACTAGTGATATTTTTATTGCAATGAAGACAATCTTTTCTCTCTATTTGAACAAAGAGGGATTAGCTCTAACCTACCAAAAGGAAAAAAAGGAAAACATCAACCCAGGAAGGCCAATACCCTTTCCATCCCCTTAAGTCATTAATAGTGGAATATAAATAAATGTAGACAAAACTAAATTATATGATCCAGTGAACTGCAGGGCATGGTTACCTTCAGGGTGAATAAGAAGGCCTCAAGCCTTACTGACACAGTAAGAACACGTATGTCAAAAAAATCCTTGGATTTTCCTCCTCTGGCTACACATAATGACTTGATCAAATCTTTCTAGCTGTAATAGGCTTACTCTGCTGCATTCTAGGCCAGTGTTGCACAGTATAGATACAACTACCGTGGATGCAAACAAGACAGAGGATTCATTGAATTGCCCCTCAACTTTCCCTCCTCAAAACACCAATTTTGTTACAGGAAGCAAACTTTTCAATTGACTTAAACTCTAGCTTTTTAAATTCTTTTAAATTCTTTTAAATTCTTTTATTCTTTAAATTATTTTACGCAATTAGTCCACAGGTTGTGTTAGGTACACAGAAACATGCGGATGATGTTGAGACCACTTCAAGGGTTTGCTAGAATCTGATAGAAGCTTTTCAGCAAATTCACAGCTTTAAGGAATACCAAGCTAAACAAAAGACAATGAAGTCCAGTTAGTTAAGTCTGTCAGCCTCATCAGCTGTCACAGATCACTGTTTCAACTCACGGAAATGGTACAGAAATAGTGCTGAAACCCTAATAACTTCTGTCACTCAATCAGCAAATGCATTTGTTCTGAAACACTCATTATTTCCTGAGAATTTCAAGCTAAGGATATTTCCTCATTAAAAGCAATCATGGTTCAGACAGCATAGAATTAAAAGATCTGATCCTCCTTTAATTCATTTTATTTCACAAGTTCCAAAGGAGCTATACCTGAATCAACTCAGAAATGGGGATAGACAGGATACAGAACTTCCTTGACTTTCATGTACTTAAAAATGTACTACTGCCTGGCAACTGTAACACATAGCTACCAGAAACACGGGATTACACAATCCCCCAACCCCACCCCTCCACCCTATTTTTATACTAGGAAAAGGAAGCACCTCAAAATAGACAGCTATTATTTAAACTTCTATTTTTATTACACTTGCACTGTATTACATGTCTTTTTGGCAAAGACTTTTCCAAGTCTTTCTCTGAGAAAGTCATTGTCGAAGACAATATGTAGGATGTGGAGGTATTATTCAGAGTGGGGACGTACAAGCCAGTCAGAAATCAGATAGCTAAAATTCCCAGATATTTGATCATGAGCATGCAGGTTCTTGCAATCAGAACAACTGAACTAACACTTTTTACCTGTGATACAATAAGCTTTTAAAGGACCTGATATACGGCTGGACTACATTATTAAGAAGAAGGTTTCAAGTACCAGCTAGTTTGTCTCTTATTCTGAGTGACAGCAAGACGTCAGGTATTGGCTTCCATTCACAGAAATTAAGTAAGCAAGAGCATGCAAAGGCTGCAGGCTAACAAAAACTTGCGAAGGAACAGTGAAATTCCACCAACAAAAGTATTTCATTTAAAGATTAAACTGAAGTTACAAACAAAACAAAACAAACAAACAAAACTCACAAAAACAAAATAACAAAACCCCAAAACAAACAAACAAAACCCACCAAAACAAAAATAAAAACAAAACCACAACAAAAACCTCAAAAACCCCCCAAAAAACCCCTTGGTGGTTTCAAACCACAATATTCTTGGAATTAAACGTTACTTCAACAGACTCAGTCTTCTAGGTATATTTGTAGGTATCTAGGAGGGGGAAAAAACACCTCACAAGAAACAAGAACTATGACACAAAAGAGATGCAAAAGAGAAGGAAGTAGGAATGCATACATGTAGGTTACAGGAGATTAACGTTAACTTTTTTCTCCTCTCCACATGGACAGCTGTCTCTTCTACTCTATTTTCTGTTATCCTTTTAGCCCATATAATAAGCCAAATCTCATCTTTAACCATCAACTTCTAAAACTTGCAGATCATTTTACTACTTCTATTTCAAGAAGAAGCTGCTAATTCAGTCCACATTAAAAAAAGATAATCAAAGCCACACAGTCCAGCTCACAAGTTTCCAAAGGCTCAAAGCAAAACTGATCTGCCACTTCTATTTTCTCACAGACTGGCAGCTGTGTTACAGTGCCCTACCATACACATAGCCCCACAGCCATCTCCAAAACTATACGGGAAGATGTCATACAATTACTTCCAAGCATAGTCCTGAGGGAAGATGTAAAAAACTCTCAAGCACATCTTCCACTGTCACAACCTTTCTGAAATGCTGTGGCCACTTGTCAGCACTAAAGCAGATACACCACAAGGCACTTCACACCAGATTTTCATTAGCAGGAGTGGTCTGTGTGGCTAGACCAGCACCTACCTGCATTTGACTGGCCTCATCAGACATATCTGCCTGCTCCAGTCTATTTTTTTTCCTAGCTCATACCTTCTGTACAGCTCGTACCTTCTGTACCGCTTCTGTACCTTCCATGAGTTTGAAAGCAAGATGCAACCTATGCTACCCACCCAAGCTTACAAGACAAGTGTTACTCATCCAAACAGGGAAGACATCAACATCACTGATTTCTCTGAACTGTGGAAGATCTTGACTGAGACCCACTTTTTCAGCACAAGCACATTCCTGTTATGGGAAATAGCTGCTCCAAGGCAACTACACATGAAATCTGTTCCCCAGACATAACTGAACCCTAATGAAGGTTGGCATTTCATCACATCTGGAGCTTACAACAGAACTTGAGGAGTATTAGCAATTCCACTGTTCACAGCTCAGGGTGCTCAGATGCACAGCTTGCTCAGATATTACAGTCTAAGCAGGGAAACGGAAGTGATGCCTGGTTGCAGCCACTGGGATCCCATCAGGTTAAGAAAAAAAAAATCTGTTGATGCTAATCAAATTAACTAGATCACACACACTACTACCAGATAGTGCAAATCAAAAGCAGACACATTCTGTAAAAGGCACAATGTTTCCCATACACTTGCCAGTCTCTACCTGCTAAGGAGATACTGACCAGAACACAGCTACACAGGAAAGTTTGGAAGAAAATGAAGAAAATTGAGGAGAGTCACCCAAGCACGCTTTCCACATCTCTAAGCAGTATTTACAGCTAGAAACTCCACACAGACCAATCCCAGTCCAAGTACACAGACAACAGGAAAAAGGATATAGTGTAACAGTTAACAATTAAAGATAGAGTCACAGGCAAAACAGAACATAAATTAAAAATTTTCTCAACACATACAAGGTGGCAGTTGCTAGTTTTAAAAATAATTTGTACCCTGCCCCACAGTGCTTTTGTCTACCTTTGAAAGAGAAATGACACCCAAAAAAACTTATTTTTTCTTCTCTTTTTACATTTATTTTTTCTTCTCATATTTACCTTTTAGTAGAAGTATGTATTCCATTTAAAATATTTTATTATGAGTTCCTAACATTATAAAATCCTTTTATATTATTAACACACCCAACCAGTGGAATTACAGTAGAGAAAAGTGGCAACTAAAAAGGGCGATCCTAAGGTAAAACATATTTAACATGAAGAAAATTAAAGGAAGAACAGAACAATCCTGAAATGTTTCAATGCCTGAAGTACTTAAAGTATTTAGCTATTCATTGGTTTATTTTTCTCCTTTTAGATTGCAGTCAGTCTGACTGTCAATGGCTCCTTTCACTCCTCAGAAGTTATTATTAAGGCAATGTATTTCAAAGGCACCTAAAACCCTTTCTTCACAGGAAGTAGGAGCCCTAATTATTTTTATTTTGCTTTGTTATACTTTATGAAGCGATGATAAGGTATTTCTTAAATGTTCCATTAAACCTAGATAGGGGGGATTCTATCATTCCAGGGAATTATATATTTGAAATTATTCTGGGTTGGTTTTTTTATTCCTTTTCAAGGAAGTACCATTCCTCCTAGAAAATAATGCCTTTCTTGTGTGAGATCCAAGCTTAACTGGTATTCTACTTTTTGGTGGTATTTAACTCAAAATCCATGCCCTGGTCTCTATTACTCATCAGGCAAAGAGCATTGGTCTGACCTCTCTTCAAATACCTGAGCTTTGCATATGTGACATTATAAGATTGCACATGCTAACTTCCCTTTTCGTTGCTATACTACAGCATCCTTTCATTTTTAGTTTCTTAAATTCAAGACTAAAAGTACTGAGGATGTCATCTCTCTCATGCTTTAAAATGAAGGTAGGAAGTCACTGAATTAACTCTAAATATGGAACTAGATCGTAAAAGCAATGAAAACAAAAAAGAACTACATATTTCTTATAACTTTGTAGGTTGCTACAGGATTATTTTAAGTTTACCACTTTACGACAGAATTCAGCACCATGTTTCAAATCAGTCAGGCACATGGTCACTGTCAGTATTAGGTTAAATGAACTTCTATGGACAAGTAAACTTTTAGATCTATAGAAGTTGTAAAATCCATGATGATCAGTAAATCCAAGCTCCTAAAAAGCACAAACCATTATGATCCCCTAAGTTCTTGCTTGCTTGAACTGTAGCATACACTGTTTAGAAAGGCCTGCAATTTTCCAAAACATCCTTTCCACTATCCTACTTACATTAAACTACCATGCTACAAGTATTAGACATTCACTTACTTTTTAAAATATTAACACAACATACTCTTCCTTACAGTCTTCCAAAACTCTACCAAAAGGGTTACTAAAAACTAAGACTACAAAATGCTCTTCTGCCACACACTTCTAAACACAGTAAATGAGCCACCTGAATAGAACAACTTTTAGGTATAAATACACCCGGTCAACAGTAGGAATTTTACACAACCAACTTTGAAGCCTTTCAAAAGTTCAGGGCAGTTTTCAAACTGCTGACAGTTACTTGTGCAGATCCTGAGCTCAAATACATATCATCCAAGCTCTGGAATGAAAGGTGAGTCGCTACAAGCTGAATGTTTCAAAAATTTGATTAAATCCATGATTAAAAAAATTAAAATTAGTCCTGGGAAAATAGTGATGGATCTTTCAGGCCTATGTCCAGGGGTTTGGCATTTCTTAAGACTCTGAAGTTCTAACTCACATCAGTTCTAGGGGAAAAAAAGTTGGAAAAAACCAGAAGCAGAGAGGAAGGTGAGGGAGCATGGGAAAAAAAATCTGCAGTTTGGAAAAGGGAATAGATTGCCTTATACACTTGTCAGAGACAGTTTCTCAGAGTAGGTTTAGCTATGCTTGAGCTTGGATCTGAAGTACACTTCTGAAGGCAATTTGTGATGGTCCCCACAGACTGTACTTCAGTACACATTGTGGAGCAGACTTGCAGATCACCTAATAGATTTCTTCAAAACAACTATCAGAATTGGCAGAAGAGAGGTTTTGAGCTAAGAAATGCAGGTGAATAGCTGCAATATAGATAAACCTAACATAACAGCAAAATCCTAAAAGAAAAAGAAATAATTGTAATGACAGAAAAAACAATACATTATTCAAAAAAAACCAAACATAGAGTATCCTTTTCCTTCCCAAAGGTTCAAATAAAACCCAACCCAAGCCAACCCAATCCAAACAAACAGAAAAAAAACCAAAAAGCCAAACCCAAGAAAAAACCCTAAAACCACCAAAATAATTCTTTGTACTATGTTACTTAATTCTGGATGGTTTGGGAATCTAAGTAACAATCACAGTTCAGCGGACCAAGGAAGTTGAGAAGCCAAATACAGATTTATTTTACAGCTCATATGAGTAATACCATGCAGACAAATATTTACAGGGCTCATACAGGAAACCTGAATATTACACTGGAAAGCAAATGAAAAAATATCAGCAAACAGAGATGTTCAACGTGCAATGAAGAAGAGCCAACAAGCTCAAAATCAATAACCCATACCTGCTGCAAAGAGCTATGCCACCAAAAAACATTTAAGGAAAATAAGCAAGAGAGAGTTTGTTGGTACCCCACAAAAGCAGGACAGCAGCACCTGAGTGACTACAAAACAGGGCAGCCAAAGGCTGCTGAGCAGCAACATCCTCTCCCTTGGCTCCCAGCCATGGCAACTGCAGCCAAGTCCCATCCCCACACATTTCCCATGTCCCAGAGAGGCTGGCCTCTGTACCATCACGGTCCAGGTTTTCCTCACCTCAGCCTCATTTATGCATAACAGAAAATGAAGCTGGGGATCTCTTTGCACTGTTTTGCCCAGAGGAATCTGAACTCCACAAAATAACAGACTTAAAGAAACACGGAGACAACCTGTTTCTGTTTTCACCTGTCCTCACCCCACAGATAACCCTTTTAGTCATACACTGGGCAATTCCTCCTATGCATGTAGATGTATGGGGGAAGATGGGTCCCTTCTGTGAGAGCTCAGCTGGCAGCAGGGACAGCAGAAGTCCATGTCCGGACAAGACTTGCAGCACGCACCAGCTGGTGACGAGGCTTTGCCAACCACAGTCCTAAGCAATTGGATGACTCTATTGAAGGACCATCTGCAAGCACATTAGCTTCCCTAGATTCCCTACCAAGCTGGGGGGGCTTTTTAGGTTTTTTCCAATAAATCACACTTTTTACCATTTTGGTCCCAAGGCCTGCATTTCTCCTGTCACCTAACCAAAAGACCCTGCCCAGAGTCACAGGTAGTTGCAATGGTCTCCTCTGCCAAATCCCAAAATCCTCAACACTGCATCCCCTAAGCAAACCTAGGGCTACCCAGAGCTCTTCAGCTGCCCCCTGCCATAACTGATTGTAGGCTCTAAGCTTCACAGTACAAACACTTGTCAAATCTGAGCCATAATTTAAGAAGAAACTACCTCACTTTTCCCTCCTGAGCTGCAGCTGCTCTATCTGAGCTGTCGTGTCAAGATGGGGTGCAGGGCCTACTCCAGGAAAGAAGAGGTAGAAGAGTCAGAAATGAAGGAGCATGAAAAAAGCTGAGGGGGCCCCAAGCAAGGAGAGTGGCTTTATGTTTCATCCTTGTTTCTCACCATGCAATTCTATTCTAACTGGCAATACATTAATTTTCCCCAAATCAAATCTCTGCCCATGAGAGCAACTGGAAATCCCCCTCTTTATGTCAATTTACAGACCTTTCCATATTATTTTCTCCCCAGTATCCTATTGAGGAGGAGGAGTGAGAGAGAGGCAGGGAGACGGCAGCCAGGCAAGGTCAATCTGCCACAAGCTCAATGAAATAAAATAATAATTATGGAAACAGTATTGACATATATTCAACTCACTTTAATTTAACACAGATACGGGGATAACCGACTTCACATGAGTAGATAAAAAGATTAACCCCAGGAAGGTTTGTGGCTATCTTTTTCCCCTTTGTCTCCCCGGGGCAGGTGCAATCTTGGAAGGGGTATTTCCACCATTTGGAGTTTTTCTTCCTCCAGGGGAAGCTTGTGAGACTTAGCAATTCTGTATCACATGATTATTTACTGTAATTTTTTTGCCTGTTAGAGATTTGATTGTTAGTAAATGCTACTTTTTGACTCTTGTCAATCTACTTGTATTTCTCCTAATAGGTGGAAAGGGACTGGTTGAAAGTAAGGGGAGGTAACTCACTTTACAAGTGGCCACCTCTTTAAATTGTCTTAAACCAAGACAGACACACATGTTGTTGGTCTTCTCAATCCTCCAACTGCCTTGGCACTGAAAAGCCCATTTTACAGACCACTCTCCAGCAATAAACCAAAAATCCCTCTGAAATTACCTTGCCTGGCTTATTATACAACAATAACATCAGCGATTTAAATCCCCAAAATTCTTTTCTACATTCTTTTCTATTTTACTTAGTTCTGTCTTAAATAAAATGTAAATGAAGAGCCCTTTGCTTAGACTTTGTAGACTTTCAATTCTAATGACAGTTTCTGTCACAAGACACTCAAACATTAAGAGTGACGCCTTTCTACTGAATGTATGAATATGAAATAAGCAAAACCATTATGGCTTCAATAAATAATATATTCAAAAATAGCACAGACAAGCCACCATAGACTCCTGCAGTTCTTGCAAGTTTCATGATCCCAGCTATGGAGGATACTTCTGCATTTTTAAAAATAAAGTTTCTCTGCATTTTTTTTAATGCAGCAGAACACAAATACCATGATCTTTAGTACCCCAAAATCTTTTAGAGCTGCTCTGCAGTACTTGTTACCTACAGCTGCCTTGGAGGACAAGGTATTACCTCAAGAGAACCACAAAAAGAAATCTAATTCTACCTTAATAGAATTACAAAGAAATCCAAAGTTAGAATTAATTTTCAGAATTCAAAATCAAATCATTTTGACCCCACATTTATTTTATCCTTTCCTTCTATGAGATTTGCAATGTTTCATATCAGTTAAGGAAACTGTTGAACTGTAAAGCAGGCATTACACTGTCCTAAAAACAGACACAATAGAGAATATAATACTACTAATAATACAATATATAATAATTAAATTATTGATTACAGCAGTTGCTACATTATTTACTATAATATTAATCCTTATATAGTATTAATTTTATTTAATATATATTTATAGAGTTTAAAGACTATAATAATGTAACACTTACTGCTTTTTACTGATTGGATTTTTAAAAAATAAACTGTATTACTGAGAGTACCTGGCTGCATCACTAATAATATTACAGACATTATTTCTTTCCCAAGAGGATAACACTGATAAAACTAACAACTTAGTTTGATGTTAACACACTGACTACTGACTAAAAGTTTCTTGACATCCTCTGGAGCTAGGCAGAGAATTCCACGCAAGTCCAAAATCCCAGCTTTAGTTCTGCTTTTCTTGTCAGGAAAATCACATAAAAAATGCTAAGGTGCTGTGTGAATTCAACAATTCTCAGTTAAACTAAATTCAACAATTTCTCAGTTAAATTAAATCATGTATTATATCTGACTCAGGTTGTAAAAAATACCTTTTTTTTAACAAACCAATTTATATTTTGAAAAGACCAACTAGTTTATTAAGAATTATTTTCATGTAAGTTGTTAGGTGACAATTGGAGTGTCTTTTCATTAACAGGATAAAGAATCACCACTGCAACTTGCAAATCATTGATATATTCATGCAACTGGAATAAACTAACAATTTCCTTGACTAAAACACACAGACTGGTTCTTACTCCAATGTGTGGTATCTGGTCCACTGAGGTTAAGTCAGTATACTAAATTTTCAGAAATTATGTTACACAGTTTGCAAGGGGGAATCAGCTTCCCCTTCAAATCTATTCCTAAACAGTTCAATGATTCTGCATTTGTTTAAATAACAAAAGGGAATTATTTTGTGATTGTACATTAATTCAGAAAAAGGAAAATCAAGCAACAGAACCAACAAACCAAAGCACTTCCTAAAAGCTTCAGTTGGTAAAATACAGTTTCTAGTACACCTCAGTGAAGCATGTCAGTAACTCTTGCTCTGGCAGACCCAGGCACAGGATTCTGTCTGCAAACGTATCGTTACAGAAATGTGTCTCGAGCCTCTGCAACCCAAGCAGGTGAACAAAAACAAACAAACAAAAAAAACCCAAAAAACAAAACCCCAAAACAAACAAACAAACAAAAAAAAGCCACAGGAACCACCCAATTACATCTACATCTGTAAAAACCTTTTTGGCCCTATACTTGCACACTGGTGATTTGCAGATTCCACATCATCTCCTAGCAAATTGAACAGAAGGACTCCAGTAAGAAATGGATGGCGTGTGAAGGAAATGTTAAGAAGTGAAAGCAGAGTACACTTCCTCCCTTACAATAGCTTAGGCCCTAGTAAGGACCCATGACAGCCCACAGTGAAAGTGTGAAAACCAGAGTATCCTGCTGCTCTGGCATGTGCTCCAGCACACACGAAGATCCCCATCATGAAGAATTGGATATAGGTAGAGATCTAAAACAGAAAAATTCCCTGCAGTAATTGAAAAATTAAAACCAAATCCATGCACTCTAAGATGGTAATAATGCATGAATTTTCAACTGCCAAGCCACCCACTCTAAAGCAGTCCTGTTGATAATACTGCATAAGACTTAGGCTGCTCACAAAACAACATAAATTATGAAATCTGAGTATGGATGTAGCAAAACTGGGACCAATGACAAAAAGGCAATTATGAGGGGGTTGTTTTCTTCTTTTGGCGAAGTTTTGGCAGAAACAAGGAGGTACATGGTGAATGAAAGAACTCAGAAAAAAACAGAGACTAACGTAGCAAATAAAGAATAAAATGCCAAATCAAAGGGAAAAAAAAGGAAGGTGGGTCTTCCACTGGTAACTGTGTGGATGCCTCTAGATGGTAGTCATGTGGATTCAAGTCCACAAGGAGGATGGAAGAAACCCTTTGGATGAAATGCTGGACTCTTAATCAGGTTTTTGTTCTTAACATTGTTGATCTAAATTTTCTGGGTTTTGAGGGTTGGGAGGAAGAGGGCACCTGTGGAGGCAAGAAACGGATTTACATCTCAGTACACAGAAAACTGTAATTTAGCAGTAAATTGTAATTGCATATGTGATTCCTCAAAATCTGCAATCTGTATCATTATGGAATTATACCCTCTATACTTGATTCACAGATTATAGATTATTTTGCATAGACTACTTTGCTGTTCTACCTGTTTACTCTTTGAGCGTTCATTAATCAATAAATATCTTAATAGCATGCACCAGCTAAGTCTGAAGTCTCCATTCTGAAGCAGGGAGTGTCAAATCTTGGCAGCTACAGAACACCATTCACACAGCAATTCTGATATTCTTCTACCACATATGAGTGAGGCTGTGTGAAAAAATCCAAGAGTTATAAGGCAGCAGCAGCCTCACTTTCCTCAGATTGCCCAGTCCAACAGGATCTATTTTTCTCTAACAATGTAGTATTAAACCAAACAAACCTGACACATAAGCAGTGCACTGCTTTCTTACCAAGATTAATCAAAATCAGTTTGAGTCATATTACTATGGCTTAAAAAACTATTAAGTAAAAAACATACTAACAAATAGGGAGCAATGTAAGAATCCCATTTCCTCCATTAAGACTAACAAAGAAATAAGTAGCTGCCATGCTTCAGTGATTTCTATTACAAAATTTGTGCCACTGCTTCAAGTTTGTAGAATTTTGATTGTTTTCATAATGAGGCAGAAAGAACAAGAATAGAGATGGCAGTCAGAAATTCTAGATTTCTATCTAATTCTATCTAATTCTTTCCTTCCTGACAGTGGGCAAGTCACATAAAAATCTCTCCTTTAGTGCAAAGAGCATGACTCAAAAACTTACCAGGTTACTAGACTGAAATGAAAATTAATAAGTCCTTATCAATAGTAAATTCTGAAACTGAAAAGGACAATTTGAATCAGCAAGGAATTCTAAAACAACACAGGACTGGCAACTTGAAATACAGTGGGAAGAGGAAGAGACAGTTCTTCAGAAATGCAATTTCTTTAAGCATAGGGAACAGTTACTCTCTATTTCCTTCATCTATTTTATTTTTGTAGCAGCAGGGAAAAAAAAACTTAAAACAAGGTCAGTCTTCTTAAAACGCTGAATTTATAAATACAGAAACTATGTCATCCTGAAACAAATCTCCTGAAGATAACAAGCCGGGAGAATTTCTGAGAAATGTGTACTTAGTACCTAAATGCACACAACAGCAGTAATTAAATTAAACACATCTCTCAAGCACGTTTATTATATGTGATGTGAATTTTTCATTTTGAGTTAAATCAGGCACACTGCAGCAGATGGATATTTAAGTACATATAAATATAGATTATTTATATAACTATAAAATGTATTATTAAATACTCAGCACCCTGAGGGAGAAGCAGGAAGCTAGGAATAGAATTTATTATCTTTAAATCAAACTGGGTAGCACTTGAAATAAGGTATGCTTGTAAGACATCACTAATGGAAGGAGTGAGTTGAGTTACTCTTTGTGATGCAAGACCAAAATGTCCTCCAAGTATTAAATAGCTGGTGGCTAAGCTGAGCAATGCACTTCTGTGTTTAAAATTGATGCTAAATTTTTCGGCAAAAGTAAAGAAATTCTCAGTTTGTATGTTTAGGACTGCTTGAGCAGTTCTCTTTGCTGCAGTCTTGCTGAAGCAAATGGGCATCAGGAAAAGGTCATGTTACTTGTATATGTTTCTGCATATTACAGGAAGCACATTGAATGGCAGAGGTCAATCCAGAAGTTTCACAGTACAGTTGCAGGACTCACTGTAGGACAGATCCAGACTCTTTTGAGAAGGATCACAGACCAAAACACAAACTGATACCTTTAATCCATGTATGCTGTTTATCTAATCTTGGAACTACCTGCAAGGAAAACTTGCAGGGGCTTCAGTAAGAACTCGGGGAGTGGCCACAGGCTTTCCAATCTGCCATGAAGTCTTTAATATCCCAGTTCTTTTTTCTTCAAATAAATGCTTGAAAATTTTACTTCAAAGTGGCAAATCCTTCTTCTGCTAGAATTCAAAATTGGCATTTTATTAAGTCCACTCAACTCAGTAGAGTGGGATTCCAATAAGAAAAACTGAAAAACTTCCACACATAAGTTTTGCATTAACAACGCCATCTTGCAACTCGTTAAAAAAGACTAGTTTTTTATGTATAGGATTAAAAAAACCCCTACCATCACAGAGACACTGGCCTCAAAAAAATGGCTAAATTCAACTTTGTTGAATTTTACCAGAGATTACAATTATCTGCTCTAAGTAACTTATTTTCTTATTCCATAGACAGCTGAGGAGGAAAGCTTCCAGGACAGTTTGCTCCTGGAATAAAGGATCAGATCTTTCCCTCCAAACAGTTATCACAGAAATCAGTCCCAGCTTCTCAACTAGTCATGTAACCCCAAGGGATTGACCTTTGGTGAAACCATAACAGGAGCATACCAGTTGGCTTCTGGAAACACAGCCTGGTATTTCATAAAGCAAACTGTCATACTGTCCCCAGAGATGGCACATGACCCAAGGTACAAACAACAGGCTGTCATGCACACATCTGCTTTCTCAGTAGACACGCCCAGATCTGAATGCACATGCAAATATGAAATGCACTTACATTTCTGCTATTAAGGATCAAAAGCTGCTCCCACCCTGGGAGGTAGCATAACCACAGATTATGTACAGACAAGCATGATGTATGGGAAAGTCCATTCATTTCACATTTCTCAAAGGCAGCTGAGTGACAACATCATCATAATATTACTACTATTACTCAATCTACAAACTCCCCAGTATGCAAGTGGACCCTGCAGCCCACACTACAAACAAGCGAATCTCCCTGTTTACATGGAGGGATCTGCTCCTGTAGTCCTTCCTTTGATCCAAGAGTCCAACATTCCATGAACCTTACACTGCACGGCATCTAGGTCTGCACAAGACAAATACAAACACAGGGGTAAAAATGAGTTGGGGGTTTGTCAGCTAATTTTTAGTACACCTTCACAACACATTTTTCACAGGTGTCCTGCGTAGACTCAAAACATACTTTAATAAGAGGGGTTTAGTCTGGAATACTTCAGTGTGAAGCAGCTTAAATACAGCACTGTGAAAATGCCGTGAAAGTTCTTTGTTTCCTTCTCTTTGTCTCTCACATCAGAAATACACTGAGGACTATTTTTCTGAATGCAATGTTTTATCATTCTGTTCTATATTTTATGCACCAATTCAGCATTGTACACAAAACCCCAAAGGATCAAAATTAAAATTTCAGATAAAGGTTACTAGGCAAGAGAAGTAGAGAATTTGCAAAAGAATTAATAAAACCTATAAGGACCCATAAGGGCAGGATCATGGTAAAGATACAACTCAGAGGAATGAAATACCTACTTGCATAGATTTCATTATTTTGGCTTGTTTTCTGCATATTTGAAAATACCTCCGACGCCCTCTAGACTACCGCATCTTGGAATACGCTGCTTAAGAATCAGGCATCAGTTTTAAATGCATTAAGCACATCTTCATGGACAAGGGCAGAGAATACACTCTGCTACACATTAGTCAAAGGGAAATAGCTACACATATTCAGCACTGAAGGCTATATCCATCTGTGTAACCCATCTTGAACAAGAATAACTCCTGATTACTTCTTTTTAGCACTTGTTTACTTTGTGTTATTTAACATGTTATTGTTTTGGTTTTGTACTCTAAAAGAAACTTCCAATTTGAAACCTTTCATAAGTTTAACTATACTCTTCCATCCGAAAGCCCTACAAACATTACACTGCACCAGGCAGCCAGCTGCGCCAAGGTACAATCTGGATGGAAATTCAACAAACAGAAATGCTGAGACAGACTGATGAAGTTGGCCATTTGTTTATACTGAGACTCCCTGTTATACTACAAAAAGGCAGAGTGTAAGAATCGGACCAGAATGGATTTGTGTATTATATTAGTACCCAACATTCCACAGTTCACTCTCCCTGCATAAGCAATTTCCATTTCTGCTCTCTCAGGCCCAGCATGCTATTTGTGACATGAATCAAATTATATTGCTATTCTCAATTACTTAGATATAGGGCAGTATTTTGCACCAAACCAATCTCCCTCAAATTTCTTCACTTCCCCTGGGAATTATGTTGGACATTATTCCTAATGTAGAATGACTCAGTAAGCAGAAAGAGAGAGCAGAGCTCATTTTAGAGACAAACACTCAGGAAAACTGAGCAACGCTAATATCAGCCTGCAGAACTTGTTACTGAAGGTTTGAGTTGCGGCTTTGACTTTATTAATTTGCAAACACCTAATTCCTTTTAAATTGCATCACAGAACTTGCATTCAAAGAGAAAAAAAAGTAAAGTGGCAGGAAAGAATCCATTACCAGAGCTAAAAGTGTAAATGTGTTCTAATCCAGTCCATGCTCCATCATAAATCAAAGACTCTTGGACTATCAACCACACAGGATGTCAGGTGAAAATACTTGCATAGTGCAAACACAGAGGCTTCAGATTCTGACAGAGAGAGGATCAGCCAATCTGAGCTTTCTGGGATTTCACATCTACTTGAAAAGCAAGAAAACCATACTCCTTCCACTTCCCCTACATTATCTGTGTAGAGTGTGCTCAGATGTGTTACAACTGTTAACTAATGTGGGAGGCAGCTGGAATTCAATCCAGAATTAATACAAGTTAACATGTTTAAATCACCAGTAAACAAGCAGCAATTACTTTGTGTTTACAGCTCTCCCTTAAAACCACAAACTGTAAAGAGACCCCCTTACAGATACCTGCTTGGTATCTCACAACATTTCAACTCAACATCTAAATTACATATTGGAAGTCAGTGGTTACAACTTTGACAAAGCCATTGGTATCTTCTATATGGTTCTTCTTTTATCTGCCACAGATTACATGATATCTAATCAGCAAAAACGGAAAAATAATGGATGGAGTAAAGAACTATAAAGTTGGTCATAAAAGTAAGTATATGAGTATTATGAAGGAGGCACTTTTTCTGTGAACACTTGGGATTACCAGTTCATGAATTAAAACAAATCTATTGCTCAGATAACTCAAAAGAAACTCAAATCCCTACGTCTGGCTAGTCTTTGTCTTCTAAAACATCTTCTATTACTACTAAACCAAAATTAATTCTAACACCTGAAGAAATTCTGATCAAGCAAGAAATAGAACTATATAATCATATGCTGAATTAGAAGGGACCCACCAGAATCATAGGGTCCAACTCCTGGCCCCGCACAGGACACCCCAAGAGTCGCACCATGTGCCTGGAACCATTGCCCAGTGCTTCTGGAACTCTGTCAGGCTCGATGCTGTGACAATGGGGAGCCTGTTCCACCAGGGCAGAGCAGAGCAGGACAATCCCCTCCCTTGCCTGGCTGGTGGTGCTGTGCTTGATGCCCCCCAGGGCACAGGTGGCCCTCACAATCTACACTGGGTCCAGAGCTACATGAACATTTTTGGTCCAACACACACAACTGCTTTGGCAACTGCCAAATTCAGTTTGTGTTCTTTTCAGAGGAGAAAGTCTATATTTTCCCATTATCTCATCAGAAGTTTCATAAAAAATGAATGGTTTTATTTACTTTTGTGGTCTCTACTTCCAAACTGGTCTGGAACTAACCAGCAAGAATACTGTTTGGAGAACAAAAAAGGAAAACAGACACTTTACAAAAAAAAGGAGGTGGTTCCAAGTGGATTGATTTTACCCCCTGCCTGCAAAACAATCAAACTGCAGTTCTGTGACAGCATACCAACAACTCAGCAATCACTGAGTCATATCTTGAGATGCCGTCTGACATAACCATATAAATGTGCCTGTCCCTGAAGCATCAGTGATAATGATTCTGATATGTGTATTTATCCATGGCTACTTAGTGATATTTGAGTGTTTTGATATTTTTACTGCTGGCAGTTTTCCCAAGCTCTCATCTGACTCTTCACCATCTCAGTACCAGCTGGTTAGTTATACCCAGCCCTGCCAAACCAAGAACAGATTGCCCGCTGCCTCTTTTTTCACTTAAGATACTTTCAGTGCTCTGTACACACCATCCCTTCTTCAACTTAAACAATCTCCAATTAATTGTGGGGATTCCTTCCTCACTCAGTCTGTCCTCTAGAGACTTCCACAACCCTCCTTCAAACTTTCACCAGCTCTCTCCAGTACAGCATGCCAAACAGGATACACTACCTGAGACCACACTGAGCACTTTACACCTCTCCTAAGGTTATAATCCCCTTCTCGATACAGCACCTCCCTTCAGTAACAACACTTCACAGCCAATCCATCTCGCATTAGCAGCAATCCCCACAGAGGTTTTGGCAGACCTCCTATTTATCCAGCTGCTCCCTCCCCACAATTCCAAGCACCTTGCTTTGGCACCTCCTGAGGGGCACCTCCCATCCTCTCTGAATACTCACTGTAATTATTTTCTTTTCCTCCTACAGCCTGGTGGATCCCCTTCAAGACTGCTGCCTCTCCACTCTAGTTTTCAAACCTTTGATGAAAAAGTTGAGTACTACTGCCAAAATCCTGAAAATACCACCTTGATGTAGGTTTCCACCTCAATAATGAGAGTCCTCTCTGTGGATTGCATACTGTGTTTTACAGCTGAGATTACAATGAATCTCAAAGGAAGTGTAACATGGAATCCACCCAGACTCTCCCCACTGCCACTCACAGTAATAAATAATTAAATAAATTTAGACCAGGGGCTTATCAGGAAACTGTCTACAAAGTGAATAAAAATATTAAATTTAAAATTTAAAAAAAAAATTACCAAAAAAAAGCTGACTGAACTCATAGTAAGAGGATACCTCTGCAGCTCACCTTTAGCAGAGGAAAAATAATTGAAAACATGTCAAAAAAACCCAATCATCAAAATAAATCACAGCCTTTGAACAATTCTCCCCCAGGAAGTGAAATTAAAAATGTAGAAGTCAACAGAATAATAAAATCATATATTGATAAAATAAAACACTGTATTTAAAATTCTTTAAAAAATGAAACCAGAGTAACTCACTACAATTAGATTCATTTACCATCTTTAATCTGTTTTTAATGGAAATCTCTTGATTCAGTCACGACAAAGAATACTTTGTCTGTCAATTCAGACAATAATATCCAAGACAGAAAACAAAATACAAAACGGAAACGAAAATGCCAAACCTTTCCACTAAGATGTGCTAATACATCAATTTTGATGGCCTAAATTCTACTTTATCGCAGGGAAAAGGTTATACACTAAATCAGTCTATTGTCTTGAAAATTTATTTCTAACGGATGAGTTTTCCTCTCTAAAACCCATTATTTTGAATTATTTGCCATTACAGCAGCAGCCATGCAATAGTGACAGTGATAGCAAGGATTAAAAATTATTTCAAATATTTAGTGAAAGGTGTCAAGAAAACAAAGAAAAAAAGAAAAAGGTCTTTTCAAAAAAAAAAGGTCTGATTATCACAAAGTTCTGCATTTCTTCTGAAGTAACCGAAACTACTCTCTTGAGGAGCTCATTCACTTGTACAAACACTGTTGGTGCAAATAAAAATACTACTATTAGCTGCATGGCCTTTTTATGAAAGATGACTGCAGCTGCAAAATGACAAGTGCTGAAACCTAAAACAGTCCTCTAAGGATTCTAATAATCTCCTTCAGTAACATTTTTTCAATTGATCATAACTTAAGTCTCAGACACAAAGGAAAAAGGAAATAAAAAAAGCAAAATTAAGTAATCATGGTCTGACATTTACCTAATGAAGAATTATAAATAAACAGTTTTTACCATAAAAACATTTAAATTCTGTTTTTAGAAACATAATTGAAATTCTGTACTTCATATAGCACTGACTCTTTAAGGATCTATGGAGAATGCAAATACCAAATGACCAAAGCCATAAGCAAGAATGAACTTATAAAGCACAAACAATAAAATTATTATCTGTTCATAAGCAGTTTTGTGCAGAGCCAACTATATATGTGAAGTACACAATGTTTTTATTCAAGTTGATACCACTCAAAAAAAATGCTGGCACAATTAAATCTTCATTAAAGATTTAAGATATTCTGTCCCTGACTTTCACTTACTGTTCACCACAAAGAAAACAAAGAGCCACTCAAGCTTGTAAGATTACAACCTATAAATAACATTACACTGGAAAAAAACACCCTGTGATTAAAGAAGCTGGAAGGTAGGCTGTTTTGCTAATCCACAAACAATAGTTCTAAGTGATTAAACATTTGTTTATTTCTCACACTTAACTTCTTTAGCCACTGACAATTTTTAATTTATTTTACAAGAGCCTCAAAGATAATGGAATTTCTTAAAGCTTCAGAAGCAATCCCAGCAGGTGAAGGATGAGGTCCAGCAGCAGCTGGCAGGCCAATCCACACATGGCATGATCAAGCCCACAGCTCAGCAGGTCTTTGGCGTAACCCTATCCTCACCCTCTTCTCCCTCATGACCAACTTCCCAGTTTTCTAGGGAGATGTCTAGTAAGGATGTGGGGAGTGGGTAAGAAAGCAACAAACCAGTAAAAGAACATAGAACTATGAAATCCTTATGAATCTTACAAAAATCAGGCTCCTTTTGTCTTTGTGTAATTTCTTATGAGTGTTCTGCAAAGCATCGGAGGAATCAGAGACCTATGGCTGTATTTAGTGCATCACACAGACCCTCCATGCCAGCCTCCCTTCATTTCACCAGTCCTGGCTTTGGGTCAGATAAATCTCCCAGATCCTCTCATGGAAGTTCTTCCCCATAGCAGTACTTTTCTGTCTGTACTGTGCTAGCCACCCTTGTGTCAAGTTTCATAACTTCACTTTCACTCATCTCCAAACATTAACTGTATTGTGAAAGTGAGTAGCCCAGACAGCCTACTGCCTCGAATTATTTAGGATACTGAAAAAGCCTTAGATTTTGAAACACCTGGGGCTGACACAGTTTTATACCAGTGTGGCAGGGATCAGAAGATGCCCCACCGTCTCTTGCCAGGCGCTGATGCCAGGGCAAAGGAAGAGGCAGGCAACATGGTTACAGGTCATACATGGGAAGATATTTGGTTTGCCCGTTGAACATTTTCAACTGCAGGTCCATTATATGAGATTCTATACAAATTTCTAAGTATCATACTACCCAAAAGTTCAGCTCCTTCCCTGTGTACAGAATCCATTTACTTAGTAATCACTTAAATTAATGATCTTCCTGTTTGGCTTTACTCCAGAAGTGATTTCTTCTAAATTTTGCAACCTGCCTGTTGAAATTTTCTGAGTTCTGACAAGACCATAAAGTAGGGGCAAGGTATGACAGAAAGCAAAAGATAAACCTTAGGAGGAACTGAACAGGAGCACAACTCAAGTACAGAAATGCAGCAGTGTCACTTTACTGAAAGACCATTTTCCCATTCACTTATTACTTCCCAGGAGAAGCTAAAAAGATAGCCAGAAATAGTGCTGAATAGTGCCACTTTCATACCAAACAAACACACAGGATTTCATTGCTGGCTTCTGCATTAACCTATACGTTCTGTCCCAGTGAACAAACACCTGATGAATTCTGCACAAGATAGTGTGGGGTCATGATTCTTATTAATGCCAAAAACACTGACTAAATTGTATAGAAACTTCGAAGTAAACAAACAAAATAGTAATTAAAAGCTTTTGAAGGCTTCTGCATAATCTAAAAAATACATACATATTGTAAAAGACAGACAATTTAAAACACCTCAGTCATTTACATGGGAACTATTATATGACTATTGTTTCAGGAAATTTTTTCAATCTATCTACATTCCCACAAATATGATTGGGATAAGAAGGAATTTTTTTTTTTAATTCCCTCAAGCTTCATAAGCCTGAGGCAAGCCTAATGTTCTCCACATTAGAGAACTTTTAACTGCTCACAGTAAAAGATACCTCATTAACAGAAAAATTGCCTTGAAACAGCTGTCCAGAATCCAAATTTATGAAGTTCTGCAGTTTTGGATGGATTCTGTTTGTGGTGGGTTTTGTTTGGTTGACTCAACAAAAATTTGAAAAAGTCATACATCAACCAAGCCATTCTGTTAGGACTGTGCACACATAAGAAGAGTATGGTCTATATGCAGCTCACAAGGGGGAGGAAGTAAGTTATTTACACAGATTTCTTTTTTGAGAGCAACATAAAAAACTACAGCAACAAAACAAACAGAAGAAAAAAAAAAACAAAAAACAGAAGAGCAGAAATGTGGAATTTGTATGGCAAAATTTCTTTCAAATAGAATATGGGAATGTTCTCCCAAGGTCCACAATGCCCTTGGTGCCACCTCAGCTCATTTTCCAAGTAAGCCTTTGACAGTATAAGTAACAAGCATATGGATTACAGAGCAAGGAGGGACCTCCAGTTTATTCTAAATAAAAGTAAATCCACAAAATTGAATACAGTTTTGTGCTAATGGCAGGATTAGAGCAAAGCTACAGAGATTTAAATTAGATACTTCTGGATTGTGTTCTCCTCATTAAAAACACTGCTTCTTCAAGATTCCTGGAGCAGGCAAAAAATCACTATTTGGGACTTGGCTAGTTCTGCTAGAAGCAGATCAGTGAGACCTGCTAAGTCAAAAAAATCTTTAAGACTCTTAGACATTTCTATTTCCTACTTTTTCAAATATCTGAAGATTTGCAATCCTGGGATCCCCAGGAAAAAAAAAACTCATTTAGGTAAGATATAGCTAAGCTCAGAAAATATGCTGTTGATAATACCTTTCACTCCCACTAATTTCCACCTCAGAGATTTTCTATGTGGAGGTTCAAAAGCACAGCCTCAGCTATTATCCAGGGCTTCCACAATGCCATGCTCAGCTAGCCTATTCATAGCTTGGAAAAAGGCTTTACAGAGCTTTACTACAAGCTATTCAAGAGCAAGCAGTTAGTGAAAATGTAAACAGAAGCATGCAATGTAATAACTACTATCAAAATAAACTAAGTGCTACTTTAAATTAAAAAGGTCATCTCCCACACAGAGAGAAGTATCAATTCATTACTTTTCTCCTTACTCTGTCAACACTGAAGCAGCAATGTCACCTCCGTTGCTTTTTATTGTTGCTTTACACAGAAAGAAAACAAAGAAAATGTATTTTTCAGGTATTTGTACTATTTTTCAAATAATACACATTCAAGTTAAACCTCCACAAGCTTTAGTGAATCTTACTAGAAGTCATGGAAGACTGTGAAATCCCTTAATAATAAGCTCCAGGCATCAGGCAGTTGTTTATGTTTAATTACATGTTCTGTATTTATTGAAAAGATAAAGCTAACGTTATTAGAATGCTGGTTGAAGTCACAAACTCTGCACTTGAGCTGCCCAACCATTTCACCACTCTCTCAATGACTTCTGATCTAGGCTACATGTCCAGCAACACATCAGCAACTTATTTTCGAACTTAGTACCAAACCCAGAAGTTGACAGCCCCTGGCAGATTTTCTGGTGTGCCTTCAAACGCCCCACACAGCACAGCAGAAGTAGAGCAGTCACAAACCACAGCTGGCAGGCAGGTCACCAGGACAGCAGGTAACTTCCCTGTTTCATTGAACAGGCTTCACATCAGAAATCAGAGCTGCAGCAGGGCTTTTGGGGCACCCCATTGGAGCCAGCAACCCACTTAGGCACACAGCTATGGGGACCACACAACTTTCTGCATGTTACTTCATCGTTATCCCAATTTTAAAGATCTAGAAAGGGCTGTCAAATAAATGGATTCCATACAGATTTCAAAAGCAGGAAGAAGATCTCAATACAATATAATATAATCAGTAACTGCTATATACGTATAATCAGTAACTGCTATATACGTATTGTAAAAGGTGCTTTATTGAAAACTGTAGTTTTTCAGCTCTGACTCAAAATCCTCTTTGCTGGAAAAGCTAAGGGGTAAGGGAAGAAGAAACAAAATGTACAACCTCTTAGACTGCTCAATATTTGCAAGCAAAATACACCCAAGTAATTGACTAATTCAGTGACATGCCATACAGTGATTTCTCAATTCTGAGTAGCACTGAACCTACAACACCAGTTTCATACAACTGCAGTCACACCATGTGCAATCAAAACTTCAGCACTCACTCAATGGAGACAGCCTTTATGCCTGATGATTGCCTTTTGGTCTGCTGCAAGTTGCGGTCGTGCAACAAGCAGCACTGCCTGCTTGGTATGCTGAAGGTATTACAGTGATGGGTAACACAAAAAATGAAAGTCAGGATGATTACAGCAATACAGAAATCATGTTAGCAATTCTTCTGCTACTAACAAACAGTTCTACAATGTCAGATTTTAACAGCATAGGAAAAAAGATTTGGAGAGAAGCAACAATAAGAATCCTCAGGGTTACAGTGGCTCTGCTTGAACCTCCTCCAGGAAAGAAAAGAGAAATGTTCTGAAATAGCTCAAGGCATACTGCAAACAAAATATCTACTTCACCTTTTCATAAAAACGTTTGCATACAAACACACAGCACCTTCTTTCGAAGCTGTGGCAGTCAAAGATACTTCAGCTAGAAATGACATTCTCCCTGGAAAGAAAATCTAACAATCAGGAGCTAAAATAGTTTTGTTAAACTATATTAACTTCCAAATCCCATAAAGAATTTTCCAAACCTATTCCCTAGAAGCATTTCTGTTAATTCATCACTACTATTACAGTTACAACATTTACAATTATTTTTCCAACACTTTTAACTCTGAAACATCCATCTCTGTTTTACCACTTTCAAAAAAAAAATTACTAATCCTCTTCCCATGTTAGCCATTATTTCATTGAGAGTGTTTGCCTAATTTTTACTATTTTTGTTTAAACTCTTTTTTACCCAGCATTTGATTGCACTCCCTCTGCCACTCACTGTGAATCCATCTGGTTCTTACACATGAAAGCTGATATTTTTCCAGGTTTTACTTCCCCTGTATTTTTGAAAGAGGAAAGGCAAGTGGCACAAATTGTGGTAGTAATGTGTTAAATTATATCAAAGATAGATCCATTAGTACAGGAGATCCTTGCTAAAAACATTCCAATCAGCTGCAGATGAATATAAAAAATCACTACAAAGCATAACCAAATGCAATTACACTACAATCACCTGATCTTGCTTTGTAAGACCAAACAGATAAGGTACATTCCCAAACTCTACTATATATTACTCAAACTTGAAAGATCACCCTAAAAAAGTTGATAAGTGAAAGAGCCATGGAATGCTGCTTCAAGGACAAAACTAAAGCTCAAAATAATTTACCACATCATCAAATTGTTGTTCTCATGAAAAAAAAAACATCAGGAAACTACATCGAGTGACCAGAAAAAAGAAGAAAAGAAAAGCTGCTTAAATCAGTTTCAAGGACATATTCATCCTGGATTGTAAAAAGCAAAACTATGTGAAAATCCCTCTGAAAGAGGTTGTTCAAGCTGAGGATTGCTCCCCACAGTACTGCTGAAGCCCTTGCACCACTGAGTATTCACTTCTCTGAACATGTATCTTCTCTTGCTCCCTGGGAGATTATTTCACAGTCTGGCAGACATCAGTATTGAGATGTTTTTTTTCCAATGCTTAGTTCTTTCTCTATCTCACCATATCATTCCCAGTTAAATCCTCCTCACCATATATAGCTTTGATTCAGACTGTTTCTACCCGGGTTTTTTATGGTTACAAGGTAAAATTATTCCTCTTTATTAACAAAAAGGAGGTAACATTTTGTTCCTCAAATTATTAAGCATCATTCCTGCCCTGTGAACATCTTTGTATTACTTGTACAAGATAAGCAACCTAAGCTGTAAAATGCACAAAACTTTGAGTTCAAAAGTTTTTAAGTGCATTTAAAGCAAAGAGCTTCAACAGCAAGACACGCTTCAACACTAGAAACTTGCTATCACTATTCTCATTACTCTTAAATCAGTTCTTGTACTCCTTGTTCTCTCTCTTCAACAGGTAAAAAAATTTGCAGAGTGAAACCTTTTTCCCACAAGAGAAATTAAAAATCTTGGACTTCTGTCTTGCCTCAAATGTGAAGAATTGAAGGGGGAAAAAAAAGAACCTTTTTAAATTTAGAAGCAAAACGCGATTTTCATAGGGTAGACTAACTATCCAATTTCTGCCCAAAATTACTGTAGTTCTTTTTTGATAGGGTAAGGTTTACCAGGTAAAATTGAGAAAGAATCCAGGAATGCATTTGTTCCTAATAAATTGAATAAACCAGCCAAATTCCCACCTAAAGCAGTGTAACATCGCAACAGCAACAATAACTTCATTTGCTGATCAGACACTACAGAAGTGCCATGCACTTGATATGCACACAAGAACAAGAGAAACTGTCCATGCCAGGCACAATGAGGTTTTCTGTTCCTGTAATTCACTAAGCACCTTAATCAGCAAGGCAGAAGAAAACCAAATGCCATCTTATTCATGTGCACAGAGATAGCATCCCAAAAATATATTTCATATTAATCAAAAGAGGCAAATGTTAAACTGAGAAAAAAAATTTTCTCTTAAACTGAGAAAATTTCTTCACAAGGCCACAGAAAAAGGAAGGACTTTCTCTGAATCTGATATATCAGAGCTGTGCATAATGGTCACCACCCACGACCAAGTCTTCAGTATTATGTAACGAAGATTTATTTAGATGCTCTAAGCCAGTGGCTCCAAAGTGCGGGCTGCCAAGCTGTTACCATGTTCAGAATGGTCAAGCATCTGTCAATTTTTAAGCTCTAACATAGTGCCACTAACCCTGTCTATGACTGTCCAATAATTTTCAGTAGCTAAAGTGGTGTTTTTTTCTGAAAAATATGTCTTTAGATTAAATGCAATTCTCACCCCAAACCTCCAACACAGGTTCATCAGATCCTTTTTCAATGGTTTTTTTCTAACCTTGATCCCTTGCATATAAAAATCCATCCATATATTACATTGTTTTTTCTTGGGAAATACACCACACATACTGTGAAGTCATGAATAGGGCTACATTTAGAGCTAGAAGAATTAATCTCCTCAGGACAAAGAAGAACAAATAGAAAACATTACATTACTTACCAGATACAAATGGGAGAGAAGAGAAAAAGAAGGATTACTAAATTTCCACCACAAACAATTCAAAGGCATGTAAAATACAAAGTACCTACAGCAAAACTATTCACGTAAACAAAACACACCCGATGCAAAATACAGTATGTACATGAGATTGTGTTCCACTTGCCACAAGTGCCATGGAAATGGAGCTGAATGGTGACAATGCTATGCCTTAGAAGGAGGAATACAATTTCTACATTCTACACTTAGGAACAGGAAAATACAATTATAACTAGCATAGAAGAAGGTTTCCTCTGAGGTACCTGGGTCTGAGACTGAAGAATCTGTGAACATAAAGATAATACTGGAAACAAAAAAGGAAGGCACTGCTACCACCCTGAGTCCCCAGGTTAAAATTTCCAACAATACCACTGCCATCTCATAAAACATGTATCAAAATTGGTGTAGTTTTACTCCATGTTTGTTTCTGACACTTAAATGCCTCCTCACAACTGAAAGTGTCAAAAATCTCATCAGTTCCCAGTGTCAGTGCTCACTTGGTAGTCTATTACCATTAGCAAGAACAGACTTAGGAGCCACTACAACAGAATTCTGAAACTCCTGCCTGTGGGGAAAGCCTATCAAAGCTGATGAGCAACAGAACAAAAGCCTAGACTTCTAATGCTTTAGTGTCTCCTTAGCAGAAAATAGCTTTCAGATTTACGCCCCGGAAGCTTAATATGTTGGTCAGTACATCTTCTCTTCAGACAGAACTGCAGCCAGAAAATTTGCTCTTTTGATAATGAAAGCATGTCAGACACCTTTTGGGAGATTCCTTCCTCTTAGTTAAAAAAAAGTTCCTATTTCATGAATGTTGTTTCAAAACAGCTGTGGTCATTGGTTCTTCAAGTGTCTTCAAAATATTCATTTAACAAACAAGTGTGCAAGAATAAACAGACTTCAAAAATTATAGCACTCTGAATATGTAATTCAGGCACAACAGCAGGTGCATTCTACCATTGTATGCTAAGTCCTTGTTACACATTTGGCATTGCCTTGGTTACAGCAAGTAACAACGCACCAACAGGCTGTGTCATCAAAATGCACCAGATGGATGCTCCACTTAAACAAATCTCTTCCCTTCCCCACTCCTCTCCTCCAAATAGGATGCAGCTCTTAAGAGCAGGGACAGGCATCAACATGGAAACCTATGTTGATAATCACTTCCCTGCCAAAGTGTAATCACTGTACCAATAACTTTAGTCAAAAATAATGCTGAAATTTGGGCTTGATCACAAAAGCCACAGTGCCTGCAAGGCTTCAGGAAGTTTGACCAGGTGAACATGAACTATACACAACTGAAAGTCTCAGTCAAGTCTCTTTTTATTTTTTTCCTAAAAAATCTGTTTCTGTTGCCAGGCTCAAGCTCCCTGGACACTGCCAGAAAAGGTGACTGATATTTTTTGCACTTTCAACATCCCAATTTGTCTTCCTGGGCAGGGGGGAGAATCCTCTGTTTCACACATTTTCCCCAGTATGAACTCACATTTGCTACTGATTGATGTCCAAGCAGACCAGACATAAGAGCAGGGCAAGGCCTCTTCCTCATCGGGCAGCACCAGTGGAAAACAGGAGGGTTTTCCATGAGGCTGCAGAACAGACTGCTACTTCACACTGAGCAACTCTTCTCTGTAACCACAGCCCTCCATCCTATAACCCCCAGTATTACAGGCTGTTCAAAATAAATGCAAATAATTATAGGTAACCTCACAGCACAATACCTCACATTTCAAAGATGTGATGGCTTTGCACTGGCAACAATGTCTTCCCATCTGAGCATGAATGGCCACAGGGGGCAGGTGAAGACCAGTGAAACCTACCCGAAGGAGTGAGTTTTATCTGGACTGCACCCACTGCTCCATACCTCACTGCATCTGAAAAGTTAACACAGACAAGGAGGCCACCAAGGTTTGCACACTACTACAACGTAGCAATTGTGTGAGATATTGCAAAAATCTATGAAGCCACAGGATTCCTGTCGTACATGGGAGAGAGGAAGTCTTCAACAGAAAGAGTAAATAAAGTGACTACGGATTTGCACATGATTGGAGGAGGTTAGTCTTTACGGTAGGAGGCATGTGCCTGATTTTTTGATACACTGAGCATAATCATGCAGACACAGAATATTATAAAAAGAGAAGCAGAGCAGGGCTTTTTGTGTACTATCCTTCAGTTTTTACAGTTCATATGATTACTAAAATTTCTGACTGATTTTGGAATTATTTTAACTGACTGAAAAAATATTCTCCTCTTCCTTCCATCACAAGAAACTCTGAATTAGTCAGATCCTGTGTCTATCCCATCCTGTGAATCCCTTCCTGGTAATTTCACCCTCTGGTTTTCAGGTACAAAACACCTACAAAAGTATACATAACCCTTAGTGTTTCAAATGGCCAATGGCCCTAAAATTACTGTTTTACACACCGCTATTTGAAAACACAAGGTTCTTGGGCAAGCAGCTAAAACACTTTCTTTCACATACAAATGAAGTTCTGCTTCTTAATGTAAAAAAGGAACTCTTACCTTACTGTTCATGCTATTCTGCTATCCAGATTATACCTGGTGTACATATATGAACTTGCACTACAGTGCTTGTGGATGCCACTGCGTACAAAATCATGACACAGATTTAATACTGAAGATCAAAACTGAGTTGTGAACTGTTCAGGCTTCAACAGTTACATACTGGAAGGAAAAAAAAAAAGTATTTGAACCTCTAGTCATTATCTTCATGGATAAAGTGGCTGAAGAAAAGGTATGTTCAATAAAATATGAATTTACACACCAGAAATGTGGCAAATAAAAATTGTCTTTGCTCCATGCACAAAAAGGTTGTTCACTCTACTTTTAATTCCTAGAGAATCATCAAAAGTTAATCAGTTTTGAAGTAGCGACCTTCCTACTTTTCTGAAAATCTACTGTATGAATGTTAACTATATACAAGCTACAACTGTACTTCTAGAATTTAGTTTTCACACAACTATATTTCCATGCTGACATTCAGCTTAAACTCCTTCTACTTGATATCAGGAGGCAATTTATCCTGAGAGGAGTCTGATAGGGAAGCAGATCTCCTTTAGGAAATACTAAATGCCATTGTCCTTGGTCAATGATAGCTAACAACAGGACACCAGTGACACAGGCACTGTCATACCCAGAGCTATGGAAGACATCTGCTGATGCTCCATGTCACCTGGATAACCAATATCATCCAAAGAGTCATCCAGTACATTACTGAGAATACTTTATATCTAAAAAACAATTACACATACACACATCCTAAGCAATATATTCTTCTCTTCTCTTTCCAGCTTACTTACTTGGTCTTCTTTGACAAAAAAAAATTTGTCTAAAAAGCTGGGTTATTTTGACTTCAAATCCAGAAATAACCAAGTCTGTAGCTTACAAGAAATAATAGGCTTTTTTCTTTTAATAGTGTAGTTTGATTTTAATCCAAAATATGTTTGAAGTATTGTTGATCAAAGCATTAAGTCTGTGTTACTCTTATATATAAATGTTTCATGTAGCTTTTAAATTTGCCTTCAAAAGCAGCTTTAACTGAGCTGAATTAAAGGCATGCAGTCTTTAACGGTTTACTGAGATAAAGAAATAGAAAGATATGTAAGGATGTGTTAAGTCTACAGTCAACTGTAACTGCAACTAGAATCAGTGTGGGCCAAAGGGTGTCACACTGAAAATACAATGCATTAGAAGTGCCTGACTTGGACATGACTTTAAACTAGGGCTAAGCAGTCAGACTAACCATCAGGAAGCTGCAGAGAAAAGCCTAAACCCGGGATGCTGAAGCAATACTATGAAGTACAGCGCTGTCCCCTCAGGCTAATACCCATCTCCCCACCAAGAAGGCATCAAGCTGAAACATCTCCTTCCCATGCGCCTTGCAGCTTGGTCGTACAAGAGGAAGACTTTGAGGACTTTGGGATTTTCTCACTGTTACAAAATAAAATTAAGATGCCAAAATCTGAATGATGTTATGGCAATCTAATAAGTGGATTACATTAATAATTTATCAACAAGGAATGATAATTCTTAAGCAAAAGCAGAACCCTGAGTTCATCCATATTTATCACTCTGGGACAAAAGGTATAACAGCTGTGAATATCAGAAATACACACTAAGTTTGGGGAAAGGTTATGTTAAACATCCACTATAAATGCAATGGAATTAGAAAGCTAAAGGCTGGTTTTGCACTGACTCGTATTTAATACAAATTTCTGTCAGCTCACCATAGCCTTCTTAGTGGGAGAGATTTTCTCATTAAGTTAAATGTGACTGCATTGCACATACACACTAGGAATGCTGTTTAATAAATCTTCCATTTCTTAAAAACAGTGCTCTAATTCTGAAACCACTGCAAAATAAATTCACACCAAAAACATAATTTTCTAAACTACTGGGCAATAATTTCCTCCATCTTGACCATCTTAAAAATCCAACTTAAAAAAAAATAAATTTCAGCTCATTTAATTGGCTAGTACAGCAAATACACCTGTATTTCACTGTTTTCCTAAGGGGAATGGTAGTGGTAAAAAGGACTTAGAAATCAGCACTCAATAGGAGGAGATCACCATTACCCTCACATGGTACATGCCCTTCACCCCAACACTCCCACTGCCCCAAATGCCAGCAGCAAAGCAAGCAACTTTCTGCAGGGCAGCTTGTTCGGCAAAGGATGAGGAGGGCAGATGGGAGGAAGGCCTCTGTCCAGCAGTCATATCCCATCCCACCAGGATTCTAGAAAAACCTGCTGCACGAGCTGGTATTGGATACGCATGAGAGGCAGAGCGCTCCATTTTCAGAGCTTCCTGCCCTGGTTAAGCCAAGAGTTACAAACATGGCATGTGCACCCCTTGTCTCAGTCACTTAGTTTGAGCAGAGCTTAGATCAGATGGCACTGAGGGATCCTTTCCAAATCAAATTACTCTGTGATCATAAAAAAGCTGGTGTGAGAAAGCTGTTAAGGAAAGAGAAGGGAAAAAAACTCAGCTCCCCATGCACACCATACAAAAACATACCAACCACCTCTTCCAACAGTGGAGGCAGTACCCACCCTCCTAACACTTACCTGGGACAGAAATATATGAAAAACCTACTGGTTTTGCCTGGTTTTAGGATATGAAGTGTTACTTAAAGCATTCCCCTGATGTTAGTCTGAGTAAAGCCTGAGTAAAAGCTTTTACTCTGTGCTTCTTCACCTGACTCTGGTGAGAGCTTTTTTAGTCTCAGCTCTTCTTCTAAAAATGTTTTTCCCAATTTAATTTTATTTACTCTAAAGAGTTACATTCGAGACTTCCAAAGCATCAAGATTTCCAACATGATCAAAGTCCCATCAGAATAGACACCACACAAACACATGGTAAGAAACACTAAGACTTTTAGCATGAACTGCAACTTGCATATCAGAATAAATAAATAGAATTTTAAAAATCCATCAATAAAACTTAAGCATATATTAGGAAAACCAAGAAACAGTCATGTATGTTTATTCCATTATGTTCCTTATTTTTCCTTTCTCCTTCCTTTTACCCAGACGATAAGTTCTTGTCCACCCAAGTTTTGAGAAAGCATGTTTATTTAAAAAAACTCAAATCAGAATGACCATGACAAGAAGAATCACCAGAAAGCTACTGTCTTAGGTACAGAAGTGAAAATTCTTGCAGAGAAATAAAAATATTTAATCAAATCAATATAATACACCAAACCAACAAATACTAGATACTGAACAAACACCTAAACCACATACATACAGAAAGGCATTTCTCACTCTGACATGCATCCCCAAAATGGAAAAAATAAGGCAAAAGTGAATCAGTGTAGAGTAGTAACTCACATGATCTTTGCCAAAATGGGCAAGTTTTGTAGCCTCCATGGCTCTGCTGTTATTGTGTTTTTCTGACCTATGTTCAACTTTTGAGTGGAGTTTGAAAATTACATTCAGCAGGCATGTTCCTGATACACAAAAAAGGTTTAGAAGAGTTTAATTAGTTGAATAAAGAAACTATCACTAAAGGGATTCAGCCTAAATTCCAGGGATGTGTTGCTCAGTTGTGACTAACACTAGTTTGTAGATTACATTTTTTTCAGATGGGTGACAAGGTGGTCATCTTCTTAAGGAAAGTAGTATTTATGGAAGCACTCACAGAAAGCATAGAAAGAAAAGACACAAGTAATTCTTAATTGCCGGCTTGTGAACAAGATCTGATGGACCAAACAGCCCACAAACACAAAGAGAAGGTATATGGTTAAAAAAAAATAATACTTAAACATTCTGAATTTTTCGTTTTAATTGGAAAACATCTAAGGACATCTCCTCTTTTTGCTAAGTATAGGGAAAATGGAGGCTCCCAGTGTGGTTTACCTTATGCAGACTAGATATTGTTTTAAATACTTCTAATACATTTATTTCAGCTTCCTCAACGATGTTCAAAACCCCACCATTTATCCACAGACAGCTACTTACACAGGCTCATAGGTGATGGGAACTTCTCCCAGTACATATTTTTAATTAGACAGAAATCACCACAGGAGACAGAACAGACCAGGTGAGATGCCACCTGCCTAGCAGCATCTCCGTAGAAACAACTCCCTAGAAACAGAATTGCACATTCATTCCTCCTCTCATGTCAACATGGATGGTTTCTAGCAGAAAACTGTGCTAGCAGGTTTACTGTGAAAACACATGTTCTTATAGTTCTGGAGTATCTTCAGCTAAGTCCTCTGCCATCCACAGCTGTCATGCACCCATTGTACTGCTTTTGTATTTATTTCTTCAGAATTAGGACAGACATTATCATCACGTGCATCCATATGTGAAAGCAGCAAATAAAGATGTTTCCCTAGGCCCCTTCAGAAAAGCAACAAACATGGAGATTTTTGGCAGAACCTTGATGCATGCAGTGGAAACAGAAAAATACTATCCCACTGCTCTTAGCAGCTGACTTACGAGATCAATCATTATTGTGAAGAAAAACCAATCAATCTGTTTCTCAGAAACCTTTAACCCCTACACAATACATATTACTAGCAATCTATTGGAAATAAATGAGCAGAGGATTGTTTCTTAGAACTCTCATTAAGAAGGAATCTTCACCTTCTAGGAAACCAGAAAAACACATTTAAAATGCATTATCAAGGCTTCACTTAAGCCTATGGTAATAAAATCTTGTTCAAAGTTAAGATTTCATTAATTAAGCTGCACTGCCTACAGACAAAGTGTATTAAACTATCTGAAGCACCTCTAATATTTTTTAATAATCTTTTTTTAGATCTTAAGAAAAAAGGTCTGATTCTTTCAATTCATAATCTCATGTAAATCCAGTGCAGCTATGATCAATAACAGACAATTCATGTGCCAAGGGGAAAAATGCTGAATATGAAGTATCTAGGCCATGAGATACAAGTGAAAAGTTTTAGCTCTCAGCTTGATTTTTCCTGCATTTTGTCTATTTGAAGACTCTGAACTTTATACTATAATTCCTTTTTTCATTTTTAAGCATGTTCATTAGATTTGGTTACTTACCCTGAACTCACATACATGTAGCAACATGGTGTTTATTTTCCTAGCTACCTTTTTTGGACTTATGATTAGTTTTTCCTGCTTTTGCTCGCCATAAACATTACCACACACTGACACAATCTAAAGCCAAGCAACAAAACCACTGCAAATGACTAGCCACACTGGCCTGTTAAAAATACAAAACAAGCAGCTGAACAGGAGATGCCATTTTGTTTTACCCTCATGACTTTTCTGCTGGCTGTAGTGCTGATAAGCACTGCTTATAAAAAGAAATGCTATCTACATTTCAAAGATGCACACAGACCTCATATTAAAGGCTTTTTAAGTTTAAGATCATAAGCATTGCATATGGCTTAAAATGGTATCAAAGAAGCCAGAAGCTCCTGGTCAAATTAAAATTCATTCAAATCTCATATGCAAAGAGTTCTGGTTTCTCATTTGTGTTCCTATTTAGATAGATGACACAAACTTTAGCCTCAAAATTAGAACTCCCTTTATTCTAAGTGTTATGGATTACTTAAATTACCACAGAGCAAACAAAATCTTCAGATTTCTAAGATCCTCAAAATAATAAGGGTATGGTGGATTACAAGGTTCTCACCTTCGGCATCCACAAACATCCACCACATCATGTATCACAAAAATCTCTTCTAAAGCATTAGCTCTCGTGTTTTAAATACATGAAGGCAATTCTATTCAAATTAAAAAAAAACCACAAAAAACACCCAGAATGCATTCCCTTCCCAACAGATATGAAACTGCAAACTTGTCATGAACAAAGAACTGAGAATTAAATTGACAACTCAGGAAAACTGTGAAAAGGATTTCACATTCAGTAACCAAACAGAGTTATACTAAAAAGCTTCAGCATGTCTCCCTCTTCCCACACCAGAGCTATCTTCTCTATCTACATCTACCTAGATGTACCAAAGCACCTTCCCAGCATTTTTACATTTTTGAGCTGAAGAGCTAATCAGTAAATACTTTTGATAGTCTTTCAGTAGGCGGGCCTTGCATCTGTTAAAAGACAGCATAGTAGCCAGAAATTTTGCTATTTTAAGGGAAGATAATGCACTAATGTAAAATAGAAGAATAATTTTAAGCTACAACTAGAAATGTCCAAAACTCAGAGCAATGAATTACATGATTCACAATACCCAGTCAACCTTGAACCACCATTACTTTGTAGAAATAAGTTTGGCCTAAAAGCTCATTGATATATCAATCTCAGACCACATTTTCCAAGGAAGGCAAGCTGTTTTTCACTAAAGTTTACATTTCACTCATTAAACATCCAAAACACTCATCTACAACACTAAATGTTCTGCTTTTTCAGAGTTTCTTGTGGTCATCCATTACTATTCAGCCGACACCTAATTCTTCTGTACAAACACACACGAATGCACAGAATTCAAAAGTAACTGTTCTCCTGCCCTCCTGAGCAGCACTTCTAGGCAGTCTATCCTGCTCCTTTCTCCCACAGCATTAAAGGCAAATATGCACCTCACTTTTGATTTGGCAGCACATAGAGAATAAACACATTCTCTGTCACCATCACCTTTTGGGAAGAATAGACATCATGCACTTGTTCCTGATATGAGCTGCAAAGGCAGGTGCAGGTGGTCCAGGTTTAACAGCAATGCAGAAGAACCTGGAGTACTATGACTGGAATATTGGCAAGTTATTTGGGACCCCATGGGCCACAGCTGCAGAGCAGACACAAAACTGCAGCCATTTGGGTGTACTCTTATCTTAGCTGGTGTAAGGTGACGCATGTCAAAGAAAAGAAAAACGCTATGGCTGATCTGCCCTACACCCACATTAGCTCACTCTTAATGTGTGCAGAGTCAGGCAAACATCTCTGCCTCCTAGTTCCTCAGCAGCTACAAAAACAGCCAGATCTGCAATGCACTCTCTAAACCGAACTGCAATTCCACAGCCCGAAAAATCTACAACAGAAGAAAGCAAAAATATGTAGTTTTCCATCCTAGACTCACAGCCCCATCTCTCTTAAAGAGATTTATGATGGCAGTAAAACGAGTCTTGGTAGACTGCTCCTATTGATTCTGATCTATACAGAAAGCAGATGTAACATACACGGCTGCAAGGACTACAGCTGTGATTCAGACAATCATTGTTATCAAACTGCTTCTCTGGGGGGAAAAAAAAATTTAAAAAAAAATTTTTGAAAAAAACCAAGACGCCTTCCATTTCCTGAAACCAGAACGTGATGGTAGCAGATGTCACCTTCCCCCCAGCCCAGGGGTGGAGAGCACGCTCCACGGTAAGGACGGCGAGATCCAGGCCCCCTTGGGTTCCCTGCTGCAAAGCGGGACGCGGCCGCAAACCCCGGCATCATCTCCCGACGGAAGGGGCTGCTGAGACCGTCCTGCTGCGACGGCGACCATTCGATCGCCGGATGCGAAATCCCCACATTGCCCCCGCCCCCCACCATTTCTCCTTTCCTCCATAGAAAAGGTGCGCGTAGGAAAAAATAAAGAAACAGCAAACCAGTGCACTGGGGTATGCCCGGCTCCACAGAACATTATTCTACACACATTCCACCCCCACCAAATAAAATAATGGAATAAATAAACGGAGGGAAAGCACGCAGTGCCTCGCCGGAGGCCGGGATGGAGGCGGTCATGGCCGCGTTGGCGTCGCTCCCTGCAACCCGGGGCAGGTGCAGAGCTGCCCCGCTGGCTCGGAGATGCGCGCACGCCCACGCAGCCGGACTGAGGCCACCGCAGAGCCCGCACCCCGCGGCGGGCGGGAGCCGTCGGGCGGGACAGGCCCGGCACCCCGCGCCGGGAACCCGCCCCGCGGGCCCGCTGCCTCCCCGACACCGCGGCGGGGGCGCGGCCGGACCCCCCTCCCGCTCCCGGCCGCGACCCCTCCGCACCTGGTGCGGGTCCGTGCCGCCTCCTCAGCAGGCAGGGCGGCTCCGGCGGGGGCGACGATGCAGCGCAGGGCGGAAAGCCCAGCAGCCGGCCGCTCCTCCCAGAGCCACCATCTTCCTCTTCCTCCTCCTCCTCCTCCTCCTGCCGCCGCCAGCACCGCCCGGGCCGGCCCCTCCCGCCGCACCGCCCTCACGCGTCAGCGCGCCCGCCCGCTCCCTCCCTCCCGCTGGCTCCCGGCGGGAGCGGGGCCCGACGGGCGTGGGCGGTGCCGCCCGCCGGCCCGGCTGCTCCCAGCGCAGCTCCTGCCCCGACCCTCGCTGGTCACACGCCCGGCGCTCTCCGGACCGGCTGGCAGCTCGGAGCGAGGCAGACCCTGCAGGGCACTGACCTGTCCGTCTCACCTTCCCTGGGCACGGGCCCGCAGTCTCGGTGGCCCAGGAGGGAGGAGGCTCTCACCGCCGAGAAGCAGGTGTGAGGGTGGGTGTGCCAAGGCGCCGCATCCGCATCGCAGCTGCGAGTGGGCCCTGGTCGTCCTCCTCACCTGGAGAGAAGCTGCAAAGACCGAGGTGCAGCACAGCTAACCAAATTGTGCGCGCAGCCTGCAGGGAGGCTTACTGCTATGCTAGAAAGGGCTTGGCAGTGCCTCTTTACGCCCGTGTTCATGTACACAAGCACAGCTTTGGACCTAAGCTTGCATCTATAGCCCGGCTGTAAACAATCTCTTACCTTCTCCAAGCTCCTGCTCCCTGCACTTAACTGTCTCAGTGATTCCACGCATGCAAACAAAATCCTAAAGTCCTCAAGATAATGTCTTGTGTTTTATGGTATTTAAGCAGAATAAACTATCAGAAGAAATACACTGTTTCTTTTTCACAGCCAGATTGATACCTAAGCAGCTTTTTCATTTTAAAAAAGGCCAGGGGACTTCAAAAAACCTAACTGATGAAAAACTATAGTATTGGCGACCTAAATTGATGCATTTTGACAGTATTGTTCATTTATATCTCCAGGAAACACGTTGTGTTAAACATCTGTGAAGTGTTTAAGCAAACCCCACTGCAAACTATCATAAGTAATCTACATATAAAGGCTTCTAACTAATTACTATGATAATTTGGTGCTACTTTGAATTTAAATTCTGTTTTCCCCCTTCTGGTGGATAGAGGCTTTTTGGTTCTTTGTGACACCACCTATTCTCTTGTTATGATATAGTTCAGTGACTGTGTATTGCACAGCTGCATTTTTAAATGCCCAATCCAAAATGCTACAGTATTCTCCAAATGAAGACTTCAAAAATGAGAGTATGAAAAAATATGTTGAAAAGAATGAAAAAGTGAAGGAAACACATTTATTCTTTAGACGACTGCTATCAAAGTCCCTTCCTCTGTTTTTAATACATTGTAACACTTCATCTCCTTCCCTCCTATGCTAATAGTTTCTATTCATCACTGTTTTTCTATGCTGTTCCGGAGGAACCTAACATTTGTAGCAAAAAAAAAAAAAAAAAAAAAAAAAAAAAAAAAGCCTGGAGGCCATGCCTGCTCCCTTCTCTGCTATGCCCCTGGAACAGCCTCGGGATACCACGACTTAAGGTGTATAGAATATGCACGGCAGATTTCCAAAACTATCAATTCTTGGCGAGTTTCGTTAGATAAAACATTTCACTTGCAATCAAGCTCCTTTCCCCTGCTCTTCCTCTCAAAATAATGAAGCAGCTGGTCCCGAATGGGATCTTCGTCCTTCTCCAAGAGGGACGTTTGCCAGGTGACCTCTAGGGGTCCCCCCCGGCCTACGTTTGTCTGTTACACTTCTCCCGTTTAAAAAGATTCACAATAGCAGTCTCAATGACTGCTAAATTATATCATAGAGAAGTTTCATGTCCTAAACGCATTTTTCTCACAGAGCTCCAATGAGCCCATGTGTTTCACAGCTCACGATGACAGGTCTTGTAGCACATAAACTGTTTGTGAACCTGAAGCGACAGACACTGCTAGAATGTAACAGTATTAGTATTGTTAATGCTGCATTAGCATTGACCTTCAGGCTCTTGTTTTCATTATCATCATTATTTAGTGAAATTTCAATCTAGAAAATTAAAACCAACTGAAAAACCAGTAGGAAAAGCACCAAGAGTAATCTGTAACATTTATAAAATCAGCACTGCAAATGTGTCAATACTGTCTGCTGGACATTAAATTATAACCTTCTGGGGGTGACAGTTTTGTAAGTAGCTGTGATAATCAATGACAAATACGTATCAGCCAGCTTCTAGCATATTCAGACAATCTTGGTAGGTAAAAAGTGCTATTTACACTGAACCAATTTTTTCATTGTATGGGGGGTGGAGGCGGGAGGGAGGAGGAAGGGGGGTGTTGCTATTTATATACCCATTAGCCTAGATAAAAGGTTTGGCCCTGGCAGTTCAGACACATTTTTCCTACATTAGCCTACTAATCTAGTCAGCTTCTATGTGTTTTCAGGAACGGGACATTGCAATGAACTTAGGTGTGTGTGACATTATTTTCAGGCTTGGGCCAAAAGCAAAACAGCTCTCACAGGTTAAAAGATGAGTGCAAGGTTGACATTTTTAAGCTCAAGACCCAGGAGGGCTGGAAATTAATGCTTTCTACTCTCTGAAGACTTAGGATTACAGCTTTCATATCTCAAAAAACATTAATCACTAACTGTAGTGATGTGTGCATTACCTGTTGCTAGAAGAGAGTGGGCTGTTTCAGGGGTGCTTGCTGGTACATGAAATAGGTGGGTTTCAGAAATCAAAATGTTTTCAAATTGTGGTACTGGACCAATGAACTAAAGGAAGGCAGTTTTATGAATAGTATCTTCCAGACTCAATCATCTTATCTTCTTTACTAGCTTCTTGGTCTGAAATAACTAAGTCAATAGCATGGAATCAGATCTATGGTTTTTAAGCATTAAAATCCAATTTTGTCTACTATCCTGACTTCCCATATAAAACTTCACTGTGCCTTCATCCAGTCTGTCTGTAACTCCCTAGCAGTATAAGAAACAATGAGGTTCCACAGGCAGTGATTTTCCCTGTCAGGGAATGATATCTTAATATAACCTCCAAGCACTCCTGCAATCTCCATGTGCAGAAGGAGGATGCTTTTCTTTGTCAGATAGGTATAGTCTTAAGGGAGTATTGGAATAAATCAAACATTTTATTCTGTGAATGCTTCTTCTGTCTTATCTTTAATTATATTTTATGACACATGATTAATATAGCCCCTAATCAATTGGGATTCAATACCACTTTAAGCCCTTCTAGTGCTGTTTCAAACATTAGTCATTGTTCCCAAAAAGCTGGGATGCTTGCTTTACAGAATATGAAAAAAAAATCCAAGTTAATTCTATAGTTAATAAAGTGACTAGATTATTTTTTTTTTCTAGTAAGGATTGTTCATCACTTCAACAACAAGCCAAATGGTGTCCTGACTGGTGGGCTGGTTTCTGGATTCAGGTACTTCTGAATACAGGGCCATAGAAATCAGTCATGTGAATCAGCCCAGCTGCTTGGCAAAACCAAGCCAAAAGAAGGCTCGGGTCCAGTTTTTTTAACCCATAGTGTCATGGTTTAGGAATGGTATTCACCAATTTAGTGTTGGCACTGACACATTACAGTCCACACACCCCCCATTCACTCCCCTGCCCTCTCTCTTCCCCTCATCTCTGCAGAAAGCTAGAGAGGAGAACTGGGGGTACAAAAGGCTAGGATCACAGGTTGAGATAGGAACAATTTACTGGAAGCAGCAATGAGATAATAAATGAACAGTAACAGCAACAATATTAATAACAGAGTGTACAAGAGAGGTGAAGGACTCACATGTGCTCACCACGCAGACATGTTACCCCATACTGCTTGCTTCCCACTACCTGACTGGAAGAGACCCCTTCCTCCTGCCCCTGTGCAGGGCATCAGGTAGTATAGAATAACCTATAGGTCCTGGTCTACACCCCTCCTGGCTACTGCAGAAATTAACCCTGTCCTGGCTGGAACCAGGACACAGGGTCTTCTGCCTGTAATTTCACAATTTAAAGCAATGATTTGGCACTACTGTCCTTCTGATTTTGGATTTCAGCAAGTTTTCAGCCTCAGTTGAGGCACTTCTACTATTAGCCCCAAGAGGTCTAAGAGGGAGCAAAAGGAGATACACCCAGCCAAGGATGCTCAGAAGTGTAAGCTCCTTTCTGCTAACAAAGAGCATCCACCATTGTTTGCATATGGGGACTTTCAGAAAATGCTGCAAGTCTTGTTATTTCAAGGTGATGTTTGTAACAGATATCAGGTGCAACCTTGTACCATTTGCTCTTTGAAGCACCTAAATGTCACAGCTATACTATGCAAAAAAAATACCCATTACGTCAGTCCTGCTGTTTGAACACTTTGCACCTTAAGCTTCACCATACTGCCTGGCAGTGCTCCTTTCAAAACCATTTGAAAGCATGAAAGCATTTGAACCACTTCAAGCATGGAAGTGCTCCTTTCAAAACCATTTGAAAGAGCACCAGTGAAAGCAATTTTTTTTTTAAATTTTATTTTCAAGTGGACAGTAATTGTACATGATCCCTTTTCATGTGTCAGTCTCATATTACGGTCATACCTTGCTGATGAGAATGCTGTAGAAATGCAATAGAAGTTTGAGGTAGTTGGGGTCTTGGTCAAAGCACAGTGAATACAAAAAACAGAACAAAAAACCCAACCCAGTTTAATTTACTCCAAATTAATGAGAATATAATTCAGCTAGCAGCCTGTATTCAGACCAAGGGAGCAAACCTAAGAATAAAAAAACGCCAAGTATTTCTACTCAAATACAAAGCAAGTGAAATAAACAAGGTGTAGCAGAGCCAACACAAGAGATGCTGTCATAGCAGGCAGGCATATTTGTGTGGTTTGAATTATGAGTAAAATTGGATAATAAAGCCTTGTGGAAAATTGAAATAACCTTCATGTTCTCTGAAGAAACAAGAGGAACAAGCTAAATGAAAACCATGGTCTGTCTAGTCTTGTGTATACACTTGCATTTACTTTCATTCAAATAATAAGAGCTATTAATATTTCTGAAGTCTGGTTTTCAAAGTGATGGCGAAGCATAGCAATAAATGGACTTCTGTATGTTAAGTGTGACTGAAGACTGGAAATAGAGCCTCCTCCTTGTCAATTAGTCCAGGAGGCTGGCTTGTTCAGACCAAGTTCAGATACATCTGTTATGGTTATGTTCACTATAGAAAGACCCTTTTACACCCTTCATTTCGAAAAGCTTTACTAAGTGGGGCACTAGTATTAGTTACTAGATAATAGATGGCAGCAACAAATGAGGTGCAAAGTGAATTTGAAGGAAGACGTATTTCATGCACTAGCATCTTTTACTCTTGCTAAGTAAGATTGCTGGGTCAGATTGAAGAATGACTGTCATTTGGAGAGGTGAAAAGAGTGGGTAGAGCACATGATTGAAAGGTGTCAGTGGATGGTTAGGTGAGAAACGTTTCAACATTAGCATATGAACCAAGTTAAGGTGAAAGGCAGCTTTTGCCAGAGAAATGGGATCTTTTATTATCTTGCCGAGGAAATGACAGCCTTGCTCGAAGTACATATACAGGTGTATTCACAGATAACTATTTTGTCTTCAGAGAAGGAAAACAGAAGAAAGAGCAAATCCTAGGTCTACATATTTGTCAGTCTTAGGAGAGTTGTGGAAGTACAGGCAAAAATTTAAATTGTTGACAGCACAGTTCCTTTAAATAGTCTGCTAGTTGCGCTGTAAAGACTCCTATGATTACATGCAATCCCTTAATTTTTCTTCAATCTAATTTTAGATGAAGGTAGTCTGATATTTTATGATTTATCTCTTGAAATATTTTTGTTGCCATGGTTTTACTACATATCACCACTAGAATAAACTGAAGTATGTTTGAACAGAGTCAAGGAAGTGCGCTTCTTCTTGCAATGACTTTTATTAAAATGTAGCCTGGATTTATTTATAGTTTTATTTCTTTATATTGATCTGTATTGAAGATTATGCTTTATAGATATTTAATAGATATTTAATGCACCTCAAGACACCACTAATTGGAAAGCATTTGCATTTGTTACTACGTCACTAATGGCAAGAAAAGGGAAATGGTCAGAAAGCGTAATCTTAAGAGACCTTCCTGAGCAATGGCTGCAGTGAAAATGTATGTGCAGAAATTACTTTCAGTAGCAGCTTTTAAAATGAACCGTAGGAGGCAGGAGTATAAACAGTTAACCTGCAATATTTTTTTTTGTATGAAATATGTTCACACCAAAGTTATCAACAGTAAGACCAAATACCATGGCTCATACGCAGTATATCACAAAAATGACACGGACTCTTTGCTGCAGTTACAACATTGCAGTGTTAGTAAATATTAGGTCTGCTATTAATTAAGCAAATACTTTCCAGCTACTGGTTTCATGGAACTTAGAAACTGCAATCACAAAATACACATATATACATGCATACATATACTTGCATTGTTGAAAGACTTATGACTGCAAAGATCACTCAAAGTGCAATAAAAAATTCTCATGCAGACTGAACTTCTCTCCCTTGAGCGCATGACCAATATCCAATGGAGGCCAAGAGCCAGAGCAGAGAGCCACATCCCTGACCCTCCTCAACAGGATTCATACATGACAATGCATTAACCAATTTGCATGTTGCTAAATATATGCACACCGAATGTTCCTTGTTTTTTGGATGCCTAGTAGGACTCATGGTGCACTGAGCAGTGCAGAAAGGGAAATTGTCTGCTTTAGTAGAACTGAGGAGCCCTTTCACAACACATTACATGACTTAAACCCCTCCAGAACTAAAGTCACAGCAGTCAGGAGCTAAACACATAGGCACAGCTAAATCCTGTCCTACAGGATTCATCAAAACAAATCACTCCTGTTTTGCACCACACCGTGCTGCTTAGCATATTTAACAGTATCTTAATGTTAATTACTGTACCATAGTCAAACACAGTTGTCTTCCTGGCCTGAGTGGGAACAAATGCCTTATTCTTCCTATCAAACCCTTAGCACCACAAAACAAAAACCCCAAATATATTCACTGACTCAGAAAATAAAAAATGGAGATGAAAAGAAGTACGATGATATCTTTCAGAGTAGTTACCATATGTACCTACCAGACATAGGAAGGCTCAACTTCACTGACACAGCCAGACTCACAGAAGCCATGAAGTAGCTTTTATCCTTCACAAAGGATATCACCCTTGAGGTTTCCAGACAAGCATTCTGTGCAGTGGTAAAGTAGGTCTCTCATGCTCTGTGGTTACTCTCCTTTGGGGTGGTGAGTGATATTACTTGCTGTGTACCTTCAGTAGGTTTCTCATCCCCTCCTTTGCCCTCCAAGTTTAAAGAAAAATATATTTTATATTTCTGCTTGTCTTATGGAAATCCCTAATTAGAGAGGAATGGAAATAGGCATTTTCCCTTCTCTGCCCTCAATATCCAGACTCAACAGGTTGTTCCAGTGCTACTTTCTGTTCCAGTGCGACCTGACAGTTTAACCCATAAGCTGGTAAGTCTGCCGTGGTTAGTTCTGCTAGCAGGGATAGCAAAGAATTGACATTTTCCCAGTTCATTTTCATGTTCCTAATTATGACTCAGTGCAGCCAGCTTTGACCTGCTGTGTATCAATAAGCATTTAAGTTTGCATGCCTATTTCTAACCCAGGGAATCCACTTCATTAACGCAAATATGTTCTCTTCATTAATCGAAAACCAACTGTTCATCAAGACAACCCAAAGTCCTTCTAGACAGAAGGGGATTTATCTCTTTATATTTAATGCTGTTCCCTTTCCATCCTCATTACAGTAATTTAGAAACTACTTCTCAGCTCTGCCACCCTCTCCTACCAATTACTCAGTTCAAGCAGTAGTTGCAGTTTTCCCTTTGTTTTTGTGATTGCAGTATCTTACAGGGAAAACTGCAACTACTGCTCAAATCTCATGCGCAGATGGAAAGCAAATTTTAATTTCTGTATTAATTCAATTCAAGCACTACCCAACTGAACAGCATGTGTTTCATGGGACTGTAGGAACCAATAAAGCTATTAATTTGAAGACTTTTTGAAAGCTTTTACTTTCCCAAAGTGAAAAGGCTTCAGAAAGTAAAGAATAAAGCTATCATGGGATTTAAAAAAACTACACTGAAGCAAGTTTTCAGCTTTTCCAGAAACAGGCAAACCTGTTTGTGCAAGGTTATGTAAAGGCAGAGAGTCTCTGCTCCCTTACAGGTATCTGATCCAGGATCTTTTCAATACCAAAGGGCATAACAAATAAAGAGGGAGCCACAAACAGCACAGAGAGACACAAACCCAACAGATGAGCTAACAGAGGCAAAGACAAGAACAAATCTAAATGAGGAGTTATTAAAAAACCAAAGAAAAGTTGCAACTGATGAGGACGCAAACCTGAGGGTCTGGGGTGTCCAAGGCAATTGGTGTTCCAGGGCAGACATGTGAAGGATTAGCAGGAATGGGGATGGGGATGGGGAGGTAGTGGACAGTGGTAGACAGCAAGGGGCACAAAAGGGACCAGTTACTCATAAAACAGCCAGACAGCACCTTGTAAAGACAGCAGCTATGCACAGATTCTTCTTCCCCTTTTCCTAAGAAAAAGCCATGGTCCTTCGGTAGTGAAGACACCTCAATGAGGAAAAGAAATGAAAATCAGCAGATTATCAGCAGCTACTTAATTTTCATGGCTTCACGAACTTGTTTGTAGTGTTGAGAAATCTCACTGGCTTAAAGCAGTCAAGTCCCATATAGCTAAAGATGCATAACCACACATGCTAACCTGGCGTCATACTACAGAACTCAGATACCTTTTAGTGTTAGAGTGGATAATGATAACGCCCAGACTGATCTTTCTCTTCCTATCTTCTGACTCCACTTGGTAATCACTAACTGCCATGGCAACCACTAAGTGCAACTTCCATTACACCACTTTTCCCAATCAGACAGAGGTGACAGGTAGATTAATATATCTATGTTTAAACAAGCAACCTTATATGGTGAAAGAAAGCAAGACCTTTAAAACTTCACAGGTTCCACAGCTAAAAATCTTTTTTATCCTCATCTTTTGAGCTCTAAGACAAAAGCAAAGGTTACCTCAGCATAAAAAAAATCATACTAGAGGGTTTGCCAGAGTTGAGAATATATTCAAGATTAAAAAAAAAAAAAAGCTGTCTCATATTAAATAGAAAATCTCCCACTTCCCTTAGTAACACTCCACTTCAGAATCTGAAAAACACTCATCATTTGTATTGGTTTTGCACAGCCTGCTTTTGGTAGCGGGTAGGGGGGGAAGCACAAATATGGCTCCCATGAGAAGCTGCTGGAAGCTTCCACCATGTCCAGCAGTGCGAGTCCTGGATGGCTCTGGTGATGGACCTGCTGCTGGCCAAGGCTGGGCCAACGAGAGAGGCTGGTAACGCCTCTGTGATGACACATTAAAGAAAAACATCAAAACAAAGTGTACACAGCTTTACTTCTAGTCAGAGGAGGAGGTGAGAACATGTGAGGGAAACAACATGGAGACACCAAGGTCAGAGGAGAAGGAGGGGCAGGAGGTGCTCCAGGTGCCAAAGCTGAGATTCTCTGCAGGCCATGGTAAGACCATGGTGAAGCAGCTGTGCCCCTGCAGCCCATGGGGATCCATGGGGGATGCAGAGATCCATCCTCAGCCTGCGGGGATCCATGCCCGCAGCCTCTCTGCTGCCCAGCTGTAGCAGGAGAGGGCAAGTGAGCAACTCTCGCGAGTGCCTGGTGTTGACAAATCATGACACCCTCCAAAGGCGGTCATCCTCCCCCAGGAACTGTCAGACATATGTTATGTAAGACATAACTCATGCAGGTAATAGCAAGACTCAGACAAAAACCAAAAAAACCTGCTTCTGTAGTGCTTTTTCCCACTCTGTGCCCCAAAACTTACCTAATCTCTACTGATACTTCTTGACATAACATTTCCTCTTCTTTTCTTTTTTTTAACCTCTTTATCAGACACTGCAAAAAGGTAGTTCTCTAAGTGCTTCAAATGTTTGGTTACAAAGGAAGTGGTGAATCCATGGTTTGACTTCAGAGGTGTAGAAGCCCAAACAGACTAGAGTTATCAGCCAGATACTCCACATTTCTGGAAAAGCAGAGAGCACCTTCTGGTATCCAGCAAAGGAGTTCTAAAGGGGTAGTTCTAAAGGAGTATTCGTAGCTCTGGAAGATTTAGACTTAGTGGAACTAGTAAACAGTAAAAGACTTGAAGTCCTGCGTCAAGAGAACAAATAATTATTACTAAGCGCAAGCAGAAGAGAATGACCATGCAGACATATTTTTAACCTCTTTCCCTGTATATCTGAACAAGATACCAAGATGATAAGACAATCTTAGAAACCTTTAAGTGAATTTGAGAAATATTGGACATATGGTTCTAGTCACACTTTAAAATATACATGAAATACAAAATTTTCTAACTTTAAAGAGTTTTTTTCATATGCCATTACATTGAAATATCCCACTGTCACTGCTTAATGAAAGAAATACCCAATCCCAACCACAAGTTCTGATAGTTCAACATTCTTTTATATTCATATTTAGTCATTAAATACATTATTTAAATGAACCTTGGAATTATTTGGATTACAGCTGGAATGAAAGCTCTTTATATAGCTACTGACTGCCCTGAAATACAAGGACTCGAAGCAAATTTACTGCAGCATTCACTCAAGTCTATGAAAGAAATCCAAACGTCTAAGTCCATTTTGCCAAAAAATTAACAACTTTTCTAAATGAAATCATAGAACTATACATGAAGTAAAATACTATTTGAAGAGCTTAACTGTAGATAAACACTATGGATTCAGTTATTAATGTATCTATATGTGCATAATTAGAAAGAATACAAAAACAATAAGCACACCTCAAATATCTTCTCATCCAGTTCAGATCAGGGTCCAGATTAGGGACAGTTGTTTTTCAGGTAGTCTTATAAAATGCATACAGCAGAATTTATGTTTTAAAGGCAGTCAACTGGAATCAAAGTACCATGTAAAGTACCTTGTTCTATATTACATCTACCTTTAATATGAATCAAAGAAGGTATACTTTCTTAACACAAGAGGTCAAGTACCTGCTTTTAATATCTGTGAAATGCTTTATCTTCAATTTTAACAGCACAGAAATTGTATGGAACCTGGAAAGACTGGCACAAGCTCATCTGATTGCTTCCAGATTTAAAAAAAGGCAAGCACATTACAGAACATCATGCTGAAATTGTAATAAACTAGAAAAACAAAAGCAGTAATCAGCTGTCCAAGTTCTGCAACTCTAAACAGTACAACCGGCTATCTATTACCAGAAAGAAGTATCTTACAAAGAACTAACTCCTGTTCACCTCTCTCCTTTTATTGAACAAAGACCTGGGAAAGCTTCTGGAAAAGGCCTAAGTGTCAGTGTTTAAAAGAACCACAAATAAGTCTGCTATTATCACTTATGACCGAAGAGATGAGCAGTAATTACAAGGAGTGTCTGTTGCACTATGAATGAAAATGGAGTTCACTGTTGTCACAAACAAAAGGTTTTTAGGAGATGAAAAGTTTATTTATAAACTGCCAACATTTAACAAAAACAATATTACACTATTTCCCATTTTCTACAGAAATATAATAACTTACAGCGGTGCTTAATCCATTTTGTCACTAATACATATAAAAACAAGTCTGCTGATAAATAAATGAAAAAAATCTGTTTACCAACCACCATCACTAAAATTGTACCTGTAAATTTTGGAAGACATCTGCATAGAATAGTTAGAACTGTAAGGGTGCTCATTTTTATTTTGTAAGTAATTTTGTACTACTAGGATATGCAAAATTTTAATTAACATGCAATACAAAATATTTGAGATAAACAAGGTAAAACTCAGTGTGCACAACTGGAAAACAGTGCTAAGATGCCCTTCTATGTTTCTAACTAGACATCAGGAAAATGCACATTTTATATGGTGGAATTTCAAATACCCTTCACAGCAAAACCAGATTTATAACCATGAAAATCTATACTTGGCCAGGCTCCACTGAAAGAGGACTAAAGGCATGATGGAAGTTATCTAGTACTAGATAACAACAAATAATTGCAGAACATCTCAAATCAACATTAATGCAGATGCATTTTACAAAGCAGAATAGCTGTTAGCTAATGATAAGCATTTGTGGAGATGGAAGGGTTACAAATGTGCAGTTTATTGTTGACCATAAATGCAGACAGCATGCCTGGAGAACAGCAACACTCAGGCCATCCACGGTTTATTAAGACATTCCTGTTCAATATTGCATCAGTTATCACACAGCACTTAAAACCACTCCAATCATCCCTAAATACCTAGCACAAACCTCAAGCACAGGTATCAATTTGCTATTGATATGCAATACTTCCAAAACTGAAGTGTTATCCTGGTTTGCACACAGCCATATTATATGAAACTTTTTGCTACTAGAAAAGATGACAAATCATGGAGACAGGGGATAGAATGGGGAGTTTTGAGCTGGGGCAGGAGGTGGAGGAAAGAGGGAGAGAGAAGCAGAGCAGACAATAGAAGGGAAAAAAAAAAAGAGGGAAAAAGGAAGTTTCCTTAGCTACTGATACCCTGTAGTACCCCTAGTACTTCTCTAGCTGCCTTTTTCAACGTCTAACATTCCATAACCTTAATGGCTCCTTTTCCACAGTGCTAATGACTATACACTACACAAACTATTTTTTAATTGAAGCCATAAATACAACCATGTATGTCTTGTGAAAGACAAACAAGTCCCTTACAATTCATCACACTAAATATGTGATGGCTATCAGGAAGAGGCTGATACTCTCTCCACAGCATGGCCTGATCTGAAGTCAATGAAGTTGGTGGGAATTTTGAAACTCATTTCAATAGATGTAAAAATAAAGCATTCAGATCACAAATAACCATATCCTGCAAAATACTTCTATACAATAACCCTGGTGGGTTTATTACTTGCTCCTTTCTGAACTAATGAACACCCTAATTAAGTAAGCCAAGATTGCTCATAACAACTATGGGCTTCCTTGCATATTCTTTCTACCTAGCAGCTAGTAAGAGAAGATGAAAGAAAAAAGAAAACAAAGTATATGAGAGAAGCTTTTTTAAGCTTTGCATTTAGAATGATAAACAATACTTTCAGTAACACCTTGTGATTTCGGGTGCTTATTTTAGGACACTTGGAATGAATCACATTGTCTAAGAGGAAACAGGAAAGGTGCTAGCATTTTCCAGTAAAACAGCTTTCCTTTAAGAAAAGCTCTCAAATCCAATAATTCCAAATCAGAAGACACTCAAAATTAAGACTAATTCTGAGAATATTTTATGTGATTTATTTTTACAAGAAGAATGTGAGAAAAATACTAAAAACAAAGTACCAAAAAGACTACTTGTTGTTTTTAAATACCAATTTAAGTCACTAGCTATACTTTTCTCAGGTCTCCTGTGATGCTAAAGCACTCATGCAAAACATGCCTGTCCATTTCCTTTCTGGAGGACTTGTGAAAAGTATACCCTGGGTATTGACTGAGCACCCCCAAATTTTCCCAACTTGCAAGACTTTACAAACTCTTTCACAGTCTCAAATACACTCTACAAGCACTTGGAATAAACACCACTACTAATGATTTGGTGGGTGTGTGCAGGCATTTGCCCAAGTATAATGATAATCAGGCAGATTAAGACAGAGGGGGGAAGCAATAGATCTCACTGCTTTCAGCAGACAACCTGGCACCGACCCTCCCTGCTAGACTCAGACTCAGACTCAGGACAGGTCATCCATGGAGGAGTCTGTCAGCAGATAGCCAAATATGGATGATTTTTGCAGTGTTCACAGGACATAAATAAAGTTCTGCCATCCATCCATTCACACATACATGCACACTTATTGTGGGAAAATAAATACAGATAATTTATTCACAGATAAATTCTCTACTGATTACCCAAAAAATAAAAAAAAAAAAAATAAAGACAATAATCCCCATCTGACAGGAATTCATCCTATGACAAAGTAAGACCAGTGAAAAACAAACTTAACGCTTTACACTCACTATCCTGTAGAACACTGGTCATTTAGCAGATTACTTTTCAGTGTCTTACTGTCCTGTCATAATTTTAGTCTTTCTGCTACAAAATCTATGATTTATCTAATTCATCTTGAAAATCTACATAAAATTTACAATGGTCACAACTGTGCATATGAGAAATTTTCATAGAAAAAATATTGCAAAATATTATGCTCAAAACTAATTGTATATCCCCCTAATAAGAAAGCTATGAGAATTAAATATTTTTTTCACAAATCTTGATAAAATAAACATTTCCCTACATAGAATAGTACTTTGATGAACACAATGATGTTACAAAATTAGAGTTTATTGGCTCACTTCAACACTGTAGTGCTGTCACTACCTTGGATCTTAATGCTACTTCAAAACATTTAAGACATCTATTGTTTTGATTATATGAAAGTAATGAGATTATATGAAATTAAGTGTGTTCCCAAGTACACCTTTCAGTTTTAAATGTAGCTACTTCAAAAAAGAAAAACTGATACAAAAGGGAATGAACACAGCAGGTACATTTTGCTTTCTAAAAACAAATTCTGGTACCTCGTATCATTTATGTGATTTTTCTTTTTTAACAGCAGATAAAAAAAAACCACATTCCTTTTATCTACTCATTACATGTAGCCATTCAGCAAATCTTACCATATTAATGATGTACCAATTTCATAACTTTATTCACAATGAACAGACAGGTGTACCTCATCCAAGAAAAGCTCTTTGTTCAACCATAATTATATTCCATTCAGAAAATGTCTTCTGAAGAAAATATGCATCTCACTGTGGGTTCTCCCCACCTCTGTCTGTACAATAGCACGTACAGCAGGTTTCAGATGGTGCTGATAAAGATATTTAACAAATGAGACTTCAGTTAAGAGTTCCGTTTTCCAGATTAACTCTGTTGCATGTAAGAGTTTGACAGCTATCAAAAAAGATTTAGCATTCAGAATCCTACCAAAAGGTTTTTAAATATTGAATCTAAGACCTACAGTGCATCAACACAGATGCTGCAAACAGCTTCCCCATCATTACAACATACTTTGAGATACTAACTACTTTACTGAATACTACTAGGAAACTCAGAGAATGAATCCAACAACTATCAGGAGCTCCCTGCAAGACTGCAACAGCAACTCAGTAGAATAACAGTATGAAACAGATGAGATGGTGAGGTCTACTGTACATTATTTGGTACAGTGTTGGCATGTGGGTAATTATAAAACAATACGCTAGACAAAAAGTAATTAAAAGCCAGTTACATGTTTAGCTTTTGTTCCTTTTTAATCAATAATTACAAACTGTAAAAATGCACCCTAATTCACTACAATAGACTATGCCCTGAGAAGTAACATTACACACTAAGCAAAAGCCACTAGGAAGTGTCAGGTCTGCAGTTCAAAAGCGTAATATCTGGAATTCTCTGGAAGCATACTTCCTCCCTTTTTCAGCAACAGAGTTGCTTCTTTAGAGGAAAAGACAAATGCAAATTTATGCTAATTCTAGTTTTTTCAAATTTAACTACAGCATTTTTTTCCATTCTCCTTCAAACTGTCCCTGGAAAACTTGATAGAATTATTAATAAAGCTCTTGTTTTTCATATCTGAATGAGGATATAGACCTAGCATGAGGTTCTGAAATAATTGAGCCTGATAACTCCACTTATGGACATCAGTCTAAGTACTTTTTGGGAGGTAGTAGAGTTACTAAAACACAAAATTAGGCCACCTCACCAATGCTTTGCTACATTCTTCATTGCTGGTTGGAAGAACAGAGAAGAGGCTGAAAAAACCCATACCTTTGAGTACACAAGGAAAATTATCATAGACAGGGACACTGAACTTCCTTCAAAACTAACTTGAATGTTAAGTGCGTTTGAGAACTGGTGAGTTACGCCCTATTCTTTGTATCTGACGCTGATAAAATAGTAAGATCTAATTACACATATCTCTCATCACTCAATGAGTGCAAAGATGCATTTTGAAGTGACATCATGTTTCAGTGTCAGTTCATTGCTTTTCCCAAAATTGCTCTACGAGATACAATTCAGCAGTTGTGGGTTTTTCTCCCCATATTGTAAGTGCAATAGTTCACCTCCTACTAGATTAAAAAAAAAAAAACTAAAAAGCACTCTTCCCTTACAAAAGGCAAAACAAAACTAAGCAAACAACAACTGTCCAAAAATTTAATCATCAAATCTCTAAAGATTCACAACCTAAATTATTTTCTGGTACTCACATTTTGCTCAGTGTATTATATGTTCTTGAAAAAACTATGCTTTTTGAGTCTGGTTATGCAGACAAACCTTTCCAAACCCCTTTCTTTCTGTTCATCAATATTATACAGTACTGTTTTAAAAATTCATTAACTATCTTCTTAGGAAAAAAAAATCACTCCCATCCATAAAGTCTAGCTACACATTCTAATTAAGCAGCACTAGAATAAAACTGGAAATGCCAGAAATTTCATTATAAGACAAAAATCTAAGCTTTCTCACTATATTATTATCACTTTGCTTATTTGTCTTAAAGCAAATTACATACAAGGTAATTAATCAAATAGTATAAACTGACAAGTTACTTTATCCCCTATTTAAATAACACATGTATTTTGTTGTATAAAGAATATGTAAGCAGTCAATAAAACACAAATATACAGACATGAGTACATTAGGAATATTAATCAGAGCAGCTATAACAATGCGTTCCAATGATTTCATACAAGTTTGTTATTGTAGCTGTATTTAATGCTGCGTGTTTCTCCAGTGACTGTAACACACAAGACAAACAAAATGCCAGTGACATAACAGTTACTGTATTTAGCAGCTGAGAATTTACCACTTTAAAATGTGGTTTCTTCTATTCCAAATTCTGTAGTTTCAAATTACATTTGTTCCTCGAAACCCTTTGTTTCTAGTACAGACAAATTTCTACAAAGACTAATCCAGTGAACAAAAAGAATCAATTCAAATGACACATACTACAGCAAAAGACAAAATTAGGAAAGATGCTGAACTTTACATTAAGATGTTTAAAGATGTAAAACGTTTGATTTTATATTTGAAGAGACTTCAGAGAGTGAGAGCCTTGAATTCTGCAGCTTCTGCTGGATATTTTCTCTGCAGGAAATGTTCACTGACTAAAGTATTAGACTCTGATCTCTGAAACACAAAACAGCTGAAATGCCTTATGTAGCTGGGCTCAGTACATTAACTACTACTGCCCTAAAGCCACTTTCTATTTTCCAAGTAGTGACCAAAGGGGACTCTGCAGTAACACCAAGTGGTTAGACAGGTATACTGCAAAGATCATAGTTCCACAACTTCACATCAGTTTTGAGCTTAATGCAGTATGTTAGAAGTACCTCTTCAATAATTTCACGCAAGAGGCTTCAGGACATTGATAGTTTGAAGCAATTTAGAAATTATTTTCCTTAATATAATTTATATTGTTACTGCTAAAAAATTAAAGCTCAAATGTAGCAACTTACTGTTTGCATTTCCTTCAAACAGAAAGATACTACTTGCTTCAATTTCACTATTTAGTTTTCAGGTCTGCAAACATTTCTAAATGTAACTATTCTAACTGGATTTAAAAAATAGAGTCGAGGGGAATATTTCCATGAGGTGCAGACTTTAAAAACCCACACTTATGAGTTATATTACAGCCATAAGTGTTTTACAAAAGCAGTAAGAATATCAGCACCATCTCTAATCAGAGTTCTCAGAACATTTTTGCAAGTACTAAAATTGAATGTAACTCTATAGTTACATAGGACCAAATCTTGTCATCCTACAAGAATGTATCACTTGTGCTGACATGAATAGGAACTATACATATATATATGAGGGCACCTGCATAAATGTTTATGATGTCAAGTTCAAAAGCACAGAACTTCCACAGTACAGCTCTGAGAATGCTAACTAAGACTCCATATTATAGTCTGGAAGAACTGTTTCAAGTCAGATTCTAGTATTAGTATTTTCTTCTGAAAGCCTCAATCTTTCCAGTGCAAGAAGAGAGAATCTCTTCCCTTCCACAGTTAAAAGAAATGTTTCTTATCATGCTCCCACTTCTGAGATTGTTCCTATCATTAATATTTTTCTCATAAACAGGAAAATTTTGCCAAGGTAAACAGAACACACAAATACATTACTAAGTAATCTAAGACCAAGAACCTGATCTTTAATACACTGCCCCCTTGACTTCACACTTTCTAGATTCCTATGAGTCATTAATGGGCTACCGTTAGTCAAGCTGACCCAGGCTACTACACATACTTTAATGTATCATCCACCTTCACTAAACATCAGGTCTCCTGGGATGTGCAAAAGCTCTTGCTCAAGTTAAGAACTTAAGTTCAGATTCCTGTTTGTACTTGAACCTACCCATTTGTCAGTGATCACTCAGGCAACATCTTACGACAGAACTGTGCTCTCAAGCCAATCCCACACCTCCTTCAGACAATTATGCTTTCTGCAGCTAAAACCATCAACCAAACCACCACAGCATCCCATAGCACCTCAAAGCTAATGCATGCATTTAATACATGCATACCTATGGAGAGGCAGGTGTGGATGCCCTCTGGAACAAAGCTTTGACATGGAGATGCTCAAGCCTAGATCAGTCTTATTTATATACTGTAATCAGAACAGTGTACATTTAGAAATGTAATTTTTAGCTACTTTGTGCCTGAAATGAATCATGAACATACTCTTAAAGACTGGAGGTGGTCTGTTTTCATTTTGAAATGCAAGAGTAAATGCCATTCATCAAACTACTTAGAAGTGCAGGAACTTTGTATTTTGAGTGCTTTTTTGATTCATCTTTTGAGCAGGCTACCTTTGTTTTTTCCTCCCTCATTGTTTCTCTCTATGCCCAACAGAAACAGCATCTTGAAACTTATGGTCAAGAGGCATATGGGGCAGAAGATAAATAAAGCAATTATGGTAAGGAAACTAACTTGAAAATCTAATACCCCCAGAGAATAGTCTGCTTTTAAAAGAGACAATATTGCCATTGTATGGACTTCTACAGTTGTAGGATGCTTTCCCTGGGTCTATGTACCAGCACAATTCTACTAATGTAAAATATCCCTTTTACAGACAAGTTCTAAGGAAATTACAAAATACACCATTCATAATTGATTTCAAATTCCCTTAAAATTTACAGTTATGTAAACAGAGATGTATGGCTGGAGTAGAGCTCTTCTTTAAGAGTAAAAATGGAAAACCAAACCAAAAAAACCAAAACAACAAAGACTGAAACTCTTTAAAAAAACAGAAAGGAAGGGTTAGTTCCCTCCTTGCTGTCACTAGTTTTTTTAACTGTATAGTCTCAATCATCATTTGGAAGAGCTACTTTTTACTCCATCCAATATTGAACTTGTAGGGTCTTGATTAAGTACAAGTTACCAACATGTGATTTGGCAGGGTGAGAACCTGTAGTGTAAAAAAGACATTCAGAAATGTGTATCAAATGTGATTAAATCTGGATTGTTGAGATAAAATAAATAAATAAACACCAAGTAAGAAATGAAGGTAGTCTGTTTTAAGAAAAAATTCACAAATACAGCCAAATACAGCTCTGGCTGTCAGCGAACATGTGTTTGAACTATTTTCTGCCACATTTTCCTGTATCTGCTTATCAAGATTTCAACCTTATAGACCTTCCTATCAAGCAAACATGACAATTAATATGCAAACAAAAAAATGGAGTTAAAACAGTAAAAGGCATCACAGCTCCAAAACTGTCACTGAAGCCTTTAGGAAGAAACACTGTATTCTGGTGTTCTACCAAAGACTGCTATACAAAAATAATAGCACTCACCAAATATAGTCTGGATCCCATAAGGTATTAGTATGATGCCATACAGGAAAAAACTGGGAACAAGTTTAGCTGATACTGACAGATTCTCCCATTTTTTCAGACACTCTGTTTCACAAGCATTTTAAACTTTTTTTCTTTTACTTCTTTTTTTTTTTTTTTTTTAAGTCAAATAATTCAGAGTCCACCTTAATGCAGAAGTTTAAAAAAAAAGAAAATGTCATGGTAGAAACCTGCTAAGAGTGATTTCTTTGAGAGATTAAGTAACAAACTGCATTTGCTTATGAAAAATGTATGCCAGTTCTTTAATAAAGTGACAGATGTGTACTCTGAAATTTAGCTTTACGACTGACCATCAAAAGAGAGAGAAACACAGAGTTAGCTAACACTTGCAACCAAGACATGCATTTGTGTCTGAAAAGAGAATATTGCACTAAGAAAAGAACCCTGAAAGCTTTCAACATTTCCTTCACTGACCTAAAAAAGTAACTAACCATTTTCTATAAGCAGTAGCAAACCTGGCTTGGTCCACATCCCTACAAGTTGATAATACTTTATCAACAAACCGGTATTCCATTTCTGGACCAAGAGAGTCCTGCACAGGAGCACGCTTCAGGCGTTTTGTTTCTTGGGTATAACCTTGTTTGCTGCTGGATTCATTCAAACCGTCAACATCCATAGCTTGTGCCATGTGACTTGCTGCAGGACTGTGGTGGGAATTATTCAGACTTTCATCACTGTTGTCCACAGATGACACCGCTGTACTCACAAGAGGAAGTTTGTTGTTTAAGTGCTGCTGAAGGTAGAATACACACCTTCTTCAAAAGGAAAAGGAAAGAAGGGAACAAAAAAAAAAAAAAAAGTCATGCACAGAAAATAACCTGCTACTGCTGAACTATTTCAATTCATTTACCATCCTGCCAGATTGCCCTCACAGACACAAAATCTGCTGTCTCTGCACACACTGTACTAAAAAGGGCTCCATGTCACTCTGGCAAATCTCCTGTTACCTAGTCAGGAACCAGCACCCAGCTAGTAAAGCAAACTTTTTCTGTACCCAGTCTTCGGTTGACATTTTGTACATTTTTTGTTGTTTAAACATTTAAAGTGTGAAGAGGCTCATTACCAGCATCTTGCTTCTCTTACACAAATTATAGGGACAAGTGGAGCTTACACCACAAGATATTTAAGCCAAATCAAATTTCCTACACAATAGCTCTGATTATGCTCTTGAACATTTTCCAAAGGTTTAATACATAGTAGCTTAAAAACCTTTTATTGAGTGGTACTTCCTAAAACCAGAACAATTTGTTTGGAAATACCATGTAAAGAATCATCCACAAATCAGAAGGAAACTCTTTTAACCAGGTCAATCTTACCTATGACACCACAAGGTTTCATGCCCTGGGTAATTATCAATCAGTTCACTGCAGAGTTCCATCTCTTCATCTAAACGGCCGGGGAGATCCACACTTTGCTCCTCTGTGCAGGCAGCTTCTGACCCTGCACTCTCTTCCTCCTTCTGAAGGCTAGGGCTTTGTTCATTTACCACTTGCTTTTGTACTGGTATGTTTTTGTCAGTCACCGTTCTGCGTATCAAGGAATTGAGCAAGAACTGGCGGTAATGAAATCCACTATGGTCCGAGACATGCATGGATACCCAATATTTAGTGGATGAAAGTTCATCAAGGAGAACCTGAAACAAAATGCAGGCACAGTTATCAACCTGTATAATGGAGGAACTTAACACTACTGTTTCTGCATTAAGGTAATCTCTTCTTTGGGGATTTCAGCCACTGTGGTAATGGTTTAAGAATACACAGAAAAAAGAACTATCACTGAGCCTTTTCTATGATGTGCTGAAAAGTATCTTGGCATCTCTACAGAAAACAAATTAATACTTCTTCCAAACTGTGAAAAGGTTTTTCAGAAACCTACCCACAAGATGAGTGGGAAAAAATCCCAAACCACTCTGATACAAAATAAGCAGTGATTTAACAATCTCAGAATGGTTAGCACAAACTACACTGCTATTAGCTTTAAGAATTTTACTTTTTACCCAGTAGATTGTGGGTGTCAGAAGAGTGAGTTGCTTAAAAGGAAAAAAACTCAAACTTAATTTGCACCTTGTTTTTCCATAAGAGAATATCGACCGTAACACTATGTTTAAAGTCCTAGAGCTGGTGATATATAAAAGTACTTGTCCATAATCAGGTTGCTTGATTTTACTACTGAAGAACACCTAGAAAGGCTTTCATAACAACTCTGCCAAATACTTAAACTGAAAACTATAGCTTTGTTTTTAACACTTCTGGCTCCTGTGAACTGTCTGTGAATTGAATACTGAGTGCTTTTAAAATTCAAAATTCATTTCTGGAGGGAAATGCAAGTTTGGCTCCCAGACAAAGCTTTTACTATGCTTTGCTTTCTCTGTTAGAGCCACTGGTTTGGTTTTTTCCACAGGCCTTAACCTCCCTCCTCATACTGCTTCTTCGCTGGAGCTTAAACTACCCAAAGAGATTAAAACTACCGTTTTCATATATTTCTAAAGACTTTTGGAAGTAATCTTAATAGTCTTATGGTATACTGTAGCTTTTAACCTCTTCTCCAAAGCTACCTACATCACTTAACAGGACCAGCTGATGCAAAACAACTTTCATAGGTAGAAGTCCTTCTTTTAGATATTGCAGCACAAAAGCCACAGCCTCCCACAAAGAAAATCATGGAAACACACAAGGCTAGCTATATAGCTTTTTGGGGGGCATCTGTTCTAGAAGAAACGGGACCAAACACAATGCAAACAGTGTCTTCTACTCTAGATAATCATCATGTTTTCTACATCTTGCCAAAAGATACCAGCATCACCTTCCTTTTAGAGATCAGCAAACTGAAGTGCAGTATTAAGTAACAGTCCACACACAGAATTCTTAAGGAGGCTAAAAATCCATGTCCAGATCTGCACTTTAAACCATAAGATCAGCTCTTCCTTTCCTCATAGAATTAAGGTTAGTATTTTAAACTTTTGAACTTCAAAATTTTTAAGTCTTAATTTTTAATTAAGAAAAACATAAGGCTCAGAAAAATCAGATCAGCCTTTATTCAGCTGTCACATTTATGCTCAATGAAGACCTTGGAAGAATCCAATTAATTTATCCGAAATATTTATAAACTACAAATTTACAAGGGAACATCTTAATTATGCATTTTAATTCCCTGTACAAAGGGAACAAAATTATTTCCAGCATTACTCCTTACCTGAACCAGAACATCTTTTTTAAAAAAGCAACACAGAAGACTGCTAGAAAAACATCTTCAGATCTACAAAAAACAGCCTCCTACCTAGGAAACTCAGAGTACCAGTGGAAAATGCCTCTAACAACTGGAAGTAAAAGAAAAAGCCGGCTAATGGTGAAATCCAAGAGGATTTTAGAAAGCCAGCTTTCTCCATTTCCATCTCTGTCAGTACAAGCCTTTTGCCACTGTTCTGTGAAGAAAGATGAAACTATATGAAAATTCTTCCCTCCCCACTCTTGACAACCTCTTTTCTACCTCTGGTGGTGAGCTGACTACCATGGAATTGGCAGCCTCTCCCAGAACATGACATGTGTGCTCAGTGACCTTTGTCTCAACCTCTGGGTCTGCACTCCATCTTACACCCTCCCTGACCATGTGCTTGCTTGTTTTAGAGCGCTTTTCCAACTGTGAACTGCAGATCTGAACTTCATCCCTGGTCTGGGACACTGGGGAGATGCAAAGGAACTGGGGAAACAAACTTCTAAAGATAACGAAATAAATATAGCACTCACATAAAGTAGCACTTTTGAAGACACTGTCATCTAAGAAAAAGCTAAGGCATTACTGGGGATGGCTACAAGAAAAACTACTTTGTCTTATGAACATGTTGTCTTCTGGGCATCACACAAGAGAAGTGCTGCCTCATGACAATTACCCCACTACTTGTTTGCTTGCTTGTTTTATTGTAGGGTCTGATCAGTCAATCTCCACCCTTTGATCAGTCAATCTCCACCCTTTAATTATTAAATTGAGTATTCCAATCTAAAGAAAACAAAAAAGTTTGTCAATCCTTGCTGAACTACAATCTATTTTTCGATCTGCATGATTTCACTGAAGCAACACGGTGTGTATGAATTTTAAGACTACACCCCTACCACTCTCCTACCCCAGTTCCCTAATTAGGCACCCATCTTTTAGTAGGTATCTGGAGCCCATGGTCTAACCCCACTAACTAACTGTACAGTCATGTGTGAAAGCTGAAATCGGGCTTTCCATGGCAAGTACTCCAATACCAGAATTATTAGATTAGTTTCAAACAATGTACTCTTGACAAATCCTTGATTTATGTTAATGAACACTCTTTAAACACTATGTAAACTTGCTAATGCCATTCAAATTCTGCAGCTAGAACAAACAGAAATTTCTATATTGAAAAAAGATAATGTTTTTGACTGTCTAGTGTAAGAAAGAAGAAACATCTACATCATTTGAGTAAATTTTCCTACTGGGCCAAAACTTTCTTCTCTAGCATTTTAAATCTTTTTCCCAGAGCTTGAGCTGAAATTCAGTCTGCAGTAGTTTTAGGTTTGTCAAATCAAAGGGAAAAGAATAACCAAAATCCTATTACACAGCATACCTCTTGAAATCCTCCACAGCAGGTCAACAGCTTTGTTAATGATAAACTTGTTTTGAGAAGTCATATTTAAATGATAATACAACATATAATTTAGGTTTCTGGGCCTCTGCTTCCTTGCACACTTCAAACTACAGGCAAAGTTTGTATTATAGCAGAAATACAGCCCTAAATAATACAGGTACTCCTTAATGTCAGGCAACCTTGCAAGAACTAAATGGCTGTATTATCAGTGACTGCTTTATCTGTCAATTTTTCAGCATGATTCCAGTCTTGCATCTTGTTGAAATTTATCATACTTTTCACATATTCAAACACAGAAATTGCTGAAGGTGTTACATGAGACACCAAACAAATAAAAAAACCTCTAAAGAATGGAAAAGCCAAAGCAAAGCTAGACAGGACTTAGTAAGAGGTGCAAAAAATAACAAGAAGGGACTGTGTAAGTACACAGGTCACAAAAAAAGACCAAGGAGAGTGTATGCTCCCTAATAAACAAGAATCAGTGGCAACTGACATGGAAAAGGATGAAGTACAGAGTTTGCTGTCTCAGTCTTCACTGGCAGTCAGGCCTCCCTCCCACTTCTCTCTAGTCCCTGATCCTCTAGACTCTTGTGTGGGGAAACCACCTCCCTCCCACTATAAGCAAAGAGCAGGTTCAGAACCACTTGAGGAAGCTGAACAGCCGCAAGTCCCTGGCATATGAAGATCCACATTACAGAATTCTGAGACAACTGTGATAACTTCACTTGATACTCTTCATTCATGTTATACAATCTGCTTTGCAAACCAGTATTTGGGTTTTTGTTAAGAAAATTTAAGAATTTATTCACTATTGCATTATACCTTGACAGTGAGCTTTGCCAAATGCTGTAAAACCCAGATACGATGGGACCAGGCATTGTAGTTGCTTGGATATCTCCCAGCAGCTTCAGAGCAGACATTCATTTCCTCCTGCACTAGTCGGTGAATCCTCTCCACAGGTGCTGCTCCCAAGTTTCCTTTAGTTGCAAGACTGGGCAGGGAATTTTCCTGAATTAGCTGTTGCAGCACCCAACGTCTGGTTAAATGATGTAAAGGGTTAATGGTGAGAGAGCAGTTTCAAGAGAAAAAGATGGTTTTTCATGTGCATAAATCAAACCTTTCCAGAACTTCTACTCTCTGAACTATACTGTAGCTAGGCAATGAGTGAGTAGTGAACAACCATCTGAACACTTGCCATGCTATAAACTATGACACCATCATCGCACTCCCACTCCCAACAAGGCTGCATCAGTTTGCTCACTCTAAGTGATCATGGCTACTTACAGCATTATAAAATAAAATGGAAGGAAACGGCAAATTTGTGAAAGAGTGCAAGCAGCATGTGCATGAAATTTCTAATGCTCTCTTTCAATGCCTTGCACTAAAAATGAAGTAGTCAAAGCAAGACAGAAAGAAGTGATTTAATTAAAAATTCATTCTGCTCAGTATCTTTTACATCTGACAGTACTGCACGCCCCTATTCAAACTGGTTTCTGTACACCACCAGCAGTTGCAAAGCCCAAAAGGCTTATGGTTTCAAGGGCTATAGGTATAAACAAAACAAATGTTTCTGCTGATGATTACACATATTTGATTTCACGTGTCTGAGACAAGCATGGATTCCTAGATTTTTACTTCAGACAAAATTTTAGTAGCATTTTTAGAGGCAACCTCAATGCTTCATCTGCAGCCCCAACACAAAAGGGTTCTACAGAAACAGATTATAGATGTGTAAATTTCCACAGAACACCACATGTCAATGGAATTGCTATGGTCCAGTGTGGAATGCTCTGGAGAGACTGACATCCTCTAGTGTGCAACATAGAGGTTATCCTGTTTTGTACTGGCTCACATCGGTTCCAAACCCAATAAATTGCCACTTTCAAAGGTGTCAAAATTTCTTTTAACTCCAAGCTAGAAGAAATCAATAAACAAAATAAAAGTAATAAATGAGCTTTTTTGAAAGAGAGAATTCTATTTTGCAAGCCATATGTAGAATTGTATTCCTACATATATATATGCATATAAAAAAAAAGTAAGTTAACCATGTATTACAAAAAAATTGTTAACTCATCTGCTTTTTCTCTCATTTGAAGACATTCACAATATGCTTGTTCACTGGTGGGTTTTATCTAAATTGTATCTTTTTCACTCGGTTATCAAAAAAGAACAAAGTATTGGAAGAAAATATTGAAGACAATTTATAAGAATGCAATTTTAAACTGACTCTGTTTCTCAGCAGAAAGTTACAAGTAGTGTATGAACACTTTCTTCGCTATACACCATTCGTTCTAAATAAGGATGTACAGCTAAGCAAACCATGCTCTGACTGTTGTATAACAGTATTTTATGAAATGTGGTAATTTTGAAGAGTTAACTTTTAATTTTTAAAAATATTGTTGATCCAAACATCACCTTTTGTATTTTTTTTATTTTAGTCCACAGTTATGCAAAAGATGGAAAATTCAAAAATATTCTAGGCAAAAAACCTCAATGAGTATGTCACTCTTAACAAAAGATGTGTATTATTTCATTAACATCAACATCTGAGTAAAACCATAAAGACAAAATATTTCAACTCTGTAATTATTTTAGTTTCTTAAAACAAGCAGGCTTTATAAGCCAAGGAAATCTTAAAAATTTCACATGTGGGAGAGAGTGAAAAAATACAGACTTTATGGTCTCTGTGGCTACAGTATCAAAAAACCCATAAAATTAAATTAGAGCTACTTCCTAGACAGTGCAACCACGAGCTCAGAAGACTTAAGATATACTTCTGGAACCTGTTAAATGTCATGGTATTATTTGGTCTTTTTCTATTTCCTGCATTAATTTTACTCCTGTTAATTTGGAGTCACTTTCACTTTTGCATGTTACTATTGCTCTTACAGTTCCTGGAATGACAACAAACAAACAAAGGACTGTTACGTGACAACTGCACAATCAATAGATATACTGACTGCATATGCACAAGCTATATCTGAACCCCCAAAATATAAAGCAGGAGGTCATCTGACAAAATGACAGGTATTTGACATCTTCACTGAGTGTCTCTCCACCACATAAGAAAAAAAAATTTGGTTATGTTTTACTTAATTTTATTAATAGCCCCATTATAGGTTTTTGCATCTTCTGTCTGAGATTTAAGACCATGGGGAAATAGGAAACCCAAAATTAATCATTGTGCTGATGCAGAGAAGTATTTTTGCAACTCCTATTTTCTAACATGTATTAATCATGGTCAGCATATCCAAATCCAAGCCAAACATTTGTGCAATCATCCTAAAATACACCTTTTCTGATGTATGCAAGAAAGAGAAAGAAAAGCAAATTATGACACTATCAAAATACTCCTAATTTACATTTGCATGGAAGTTATAGTCAGAATTTTTTATTATTTCTAAAATGTAAATAAATATAAAGAACCTAACATTCTGACTTATTTGATAAAAACATATTGATCATCATAATGATATGGATGGCACCAGGTTGAGAAGTATTAACACAAAAAAAAAAATCCTATTTTTCTGCTGTCAGCTGCCATGTAGAAAAGGTAAACTATGACAAACTGCAAGTTCCTTTCCCATTATAACTACGTACTTTTGCTTCAAAGCCATCAAGCAGCACAAGTCAGTAGCATAAGGATGATGAAAAGAAGCTGAACATCAAAATTAAAAATCGATGCTGCAGAAATTCATTGTAATTGCTGTATCAATGAAACACCTTGGAATATTCCAGGCATTGATTACTAGGTTTACTTTGAGACTTTTAAGTTTATGCATGCACTGACGAACAAGAGTTTACCAACAACTTCCACTTCCGAAAATTCTCATATAGTCAGTAAGTTTTATGTTCTTTATAGAGTATGAAGTCTCTGATGCAGTATCAACTTTACAGCTGCCCTAATGCTGGACATATAAAACACAAACATTGCAAACTGTTTCCTAATGTGATACATTTAAACCTCTTTTGGGCTATCTATAGAAGATTGACATACCTTTTTATTTGTAGCAATGAATCTATGCTTCACTTGGCTCTGCTACAGGCATTTTACGGTCAGTTCATGACTGAGACAGTTTTTGAACCTGAGTAACTCTGGAGTTAAGTCTTCCAAACATGTGATCTGCTATTTTGATATCCAGTAGATATGACTGAACAATTTAGTTTAAGTTAGAAATTATAAAAATAAATTCACCAAACCAGAAAGACCAGTACTGAAAGGGAAAAGAACCCAGCTTTATTTACAAAGGTTGGCTTTAATAGAATCTTCACTTTCTGAAATGTAGACAAACAATACAGTAGTAAATCTGAGGGAAAGGAGAAACCTACAGTGCTCAAATAGTTACAACTGATGGAATTAGAATTTTCAGATTGAGGATTTTAGGTGCTGCAAGACATGATACACCTCTAAGGAAATTTATCCCCCCTCCAAAGTTTACTTAAAAAATGTGCAGCAGAAAAGGTACATATGATTTCAATTCTAAGTGCAGAATATAGACAGGTAGCTTCAAAAGCCAAAGCACAGTATGACTGGTTCAAAGATTCTGATATATTTTTATTTGTCCTCCTACATCTATAACTCTCCTTAAGCCAATAACAGGAAATGAAAAAAACCCTAGTAAAATTGTTTCAGGAGTCAATAGAAGGCAAAGGAAACCAACCTATGAATCCATGTTTCTGGACTCTTTGGAAACTTGGTTAACGCCAGTTTTCCAAGATGCAAATCTTTAAGTGGATTTAAAGTGCCAGACAGTATTAATTCTTTCCTATAAAAGATAAAATAAATCTGTGTGAATAAAAGTAGTAACCTGAAAACAGAATACAAATCCCAATAACAAATTTCATGGCATTTTCTTTGTATCATAACAGAACTTCACTGTCAAACTACAAGAGTTTAAAAACCCATTGGTGCATTAATCCATTCTACTATACATACATATGTACTATACATATGTGCACAAAGAACTTAATCTGAACATATACAACCTGTTAGTTCTCAAACCTACCCAGAAATTACTGAGTCAACTACCTGTAGGGTTACATATATGAACAAACATCCCTTCTTGAAATGAAGCCCTTAGATCATGAGTACATCTGGAAATACTCTTACACATAGTACTCCTCCTCCACACTTTTAGTTTTTAAATACTGTTCAAGATACAGTGTCAAGGTTCCCTAAATTTATAAGAAAAAGGAAATTATTCTCTGTGTAGAATGTTTTACAAACTTAACAAAAAGGATGCAATTGCTCCGTTTACTTAAATGTAAAACAATCTTTGGTTAAAAAAACCCGAAACTTTGCCCAGACAAAACTTAATATTCATCCAACACAACTCTTACAAGAACACCTCCCACAGACAGAGCAAAATGAAAATCTGTACTTGGCCTTCTCACCTTCTTTGCACAGAATTCCCTACCCCTCACTCTATTCTTTCTAGCTTTATAACTCTTATTGCCTGTCCTGAGCATGTTTGTAGACATCACCCCACCAATGGTTACTCCAAGGGCATTAGTCTTCATGCCCTATTCTCCAATCCAGTAAGTAACAGCTTTGAAGTAAAAATACAGTAAGTTCCAAAGTTACAATCTGCAGAAAGAAAACACACATTTCCCAGAACCTGCAGAAGTCACAACTAAAAACTGAGAGTGGCAGAAGCAGAAGCAATTTCGGCATGGGTTTGGGTTTTGGTTTTTCCAATAATTCCTGATTCATCATAATGACAGGTATGGCACCAGTAAGCAAGGAGCAGATGATCAACTCTCTGACCAAAAGACCTCAGTGGGAGGGGAGGAAATATATTCTGGAAAAATCTGCTATCAAATAAGAAGGCAAACACTCTGCAGTCTGACACAGAAAACATTCTGTTGTCCTGAAGTTATGGCCCGAGTCTCACAAACAAATTGACTTATTTCCTTTCTGTGAGTACATACTTTCTGTCTGAGTTGGTAATTTTTAGTAGGAAAATGACTCCATCTGGTACTTTGGCTTTGTGTTGCTGTAATTGAAACTTATAACCACAGGCAGAAGCTAATGGTTGCAACACTAACAGTGAGCAAATATTTAAAATGGAAGCAGAGTGGCGAATGTATAAATCCTTACGGAAGTTTTGCTTCTGATAGCTACTGGGGAACCTGCTTTTATCTCAACCAAGTTCCAGCATGCTTTAGATTGGATGCTTTCAGATGGTTTTTAACAGGCAGGTCAGATATACCAACCAGAAGTGGCAGACTGACCAGACCATTCTGCTCCAATGAACTCAAATTTGGAAAGCAGGCAAAATAAACACTCAGTGGTTCCACCAGGAGCAGGTGGAACAACTGCCTCATTACTGCAATGCAAAGGTGACATTTTGGTTAAAATTACTTACCACACAGACACAATGAAAATACAGCTTAGACCGGTCTGATACTTAAAACAAATACATGTACATATTTAACAAAGATTTAGATTACCAGGCCACCTATCTTTCAAAACTAAAACTTTCAGTGAAGAAAGTATTCCTTCTATATTAAAACATTCACTCTATGTAAACAGACTCACACTTACACACTTTTAAAACTTCCTCTTTTGCAAAGTTGAGGAGCAGTACAGACAAGATCCACCTTCACTGTTGTAGTAGAAAAGCTGTTTTTAGCTGTAATGATTTTCAAATGAGAGATCCCCCCATTCACAAACGACTGCAAGAAATAGTATGACTGAAATACCATACACTCAACACATAAACTTCTTCTAAGCTCTTTCAGCTAAAATCCAACTTGGGATATATAATTTATAGCTTACTTTCTTGCCATGTGGACCATAGATAATGTTTCAGCCTTAAGGATTATAGCTCCCCTAAAAGATAATCTGGAATAATTTTTTCTTGCCTTATGCTAACACCTTTGAAGTAATTTATATCTGAAAGCAAAATGTGACTTTTCAGATCATCTTGTTACCTTTTCATCAGTTGTACATGCCAGGACATATAACAGGAAGAACAAAGGCATTTATAAAAATTCCTTTACAATCACTTCCATAAAAATTTTCGTCATTTTAACTTGCAAGACTTTTCAACTTCTAAAAACACAAGCTAACTGAATTTAGGATTAACAACTAGAGATACCTCTTATGCCATTCAGTATAAGTGGGGTTTCTCTCTCAGTTCCTAGGAAGTGACACATTACTCTTTGACAAGTCTTTCTCTACCATATAATTACCTCTTGCTCAGGGTCTCAGGGTTTAGGTTATAGTTCCTGCTCTTCTGTAACTTTCCAGTCACTTCTAATTTGAATAAATAAATAAACACCAAAAGTATGTAGTAGGCACATTACAGCTGTTCAGAATAGCTACAAAGTCAAGGCAGACCATCTAGTCCTAGATGGCCTAGATAACATGTCTAAAGTTCTGTGTTCTCCTGTGCTTCATTATTCAGATACGACTTTCTATGATTGTCAGCTGAAATACCCACTTGTCTTCCATAAAACCATTCAAGTCCTCTGACATGGCTCTGCCAAGTTCTGTGTCCTTTCACAGGAAGGGATTTACTTTTCTCTCTCTTCCTGTATCTTCAAGCTCAGTGCTACTGAGTCAACCACTATCCCTGAAGCTTTCAGTAGAATTCAATGTATGAAAAAGAGATTATCCCAGGCTACAAAGAAAAAGTCAATAAATTACAAGAAACACACTGTGTGCAGGGCTACTATTCAGTAAACAACTAGAACACTTTTTAATTTTTTAGGTTACTTAAGAGTCTATAATGCTTTTTTTTTCCCTCAAAATAAAGCAGTGAATCAGTGTATGGAGAATTAAAGATTAACCTGGCATGACAAACATTGTCTGGGCAACAAGAAACCGATCATCCCACAACATATTATCATGTTCTGCAAGCAGAGTGCAAGTCTCAACAATTAGTTCTCAGTTCAGACTACCTCAGGATAATAATTTATCACCAGCACCTGTACAAAACACAGTCGGTCCTCTACTCTGTTTCTTATTAAGTCACACATCTGGCTAGCTTGATTTGCAATTTCAAAAAGAAGCTGAAATATATGTCAACATAACCAAAGTGCCTCCGCTCTGTGAAATACAAAGCTGTGTTTCGTGTCAGGTACAGACAGGCAATGTGTGTATTTGTGACTGCGGTATGTGTGGAGGCCAACAGTGGGACAGTTGTGAATTCTAATAATAACTGAGGAAAGTAAAGCATGGAAGAAGGCCTTGGAACCTATCTTTTGTTTGCAATTAACCTGGTTGATTTAGGAGCATTTGAATTAAAGTGTTAAGGATGTTGCCTTTTGCTTGTAGTCAGAGGGTGCTGCAATAACAACCTTTTGAAGTATAATTTTAGAATATTGCTTGTATCCTTGAAACTATAGCTTTGGAATATATATAAAGGAAATATGCTTATCTCACGCCTTAACAAAACAGAGAAAAACAGCTTGAGAAAAGAAGATAAACATCATCTCAAAGATTTATAATTTTGACCAAGGCAAGCTGGACATCACTGTTGTGAGATCTATAGTCATTGTAATTAAAAAGGTGGACCCACATCTGGGGAGCTGGACTTCACCAGATAGGATTCGTCTTTATTCTTGCGGAAACTGGACAACATCTCGGAAACTACCAACACCATCTGGGGATCCTCCTTTTTGGGACGCATCCTGAGAAAAACTAAATCACAATAATGTATAGAATTGTGATGCAAAAATTGGGAATAAAACTGCTGATGAGTAAAAATTGGAATAGAAACTGCTGAGAAAGCTCATGAGTACCCCTATAAATACCTGTAAGCCCCAACTATTGGTATGCAGTTGGAGGGAAAACTTCCCCCATTTTACCCAGCACTGTTTTGCTCATACTTTACCATATGAATAAATAAATTGATTGCTGCTTGAATAGTGGCCTAGTCAAGCTTCTTATTTATAAGAAAGAGCAAACTCCCGGCAGAAGCCTAGATCAATGAAGGGTCAGATTCAGCAAAGCAGTTCCTCTGCTTAAATGGGCTTGCTGGTAACCTCCACAGATACTGACTGGCTTGTGCAACAAGATCTCTCCGGATGCTAAACAGAGCTTCAAGGACAGACTGACTGCTAGATCACTAATCAACAGTTCGGGGAGTAAGGCCCACTTCTGTAGTAATTTGTATGTTTTGGTAAATCATAAACATCATAAAAGAGAAAACAATCCTTATCCATATTCCTTAGCATTTTTAATTCCACTTATATCTTTGTGCTACTCTCCTCATGCACATAAAAGCTAACTCTTTCAGCTCTCAGACACAAAAAAGCCTGACTGATAAGGATGAATGCATGTGCAATTAAAAAAGTCCACAAAACAGAAACAAAAAATCAATTATAATTACCATAAAATGAGATTACTGTAACAGCTCTAGTACTTACAAAAGCTCCTAATTCCATTTTAACACTTCATAGCTACTCAAGTTATACATTTTCATGACACTAAACCCTTTGCTTTACATTCATCCCTCTTTTTTAGACCTGAGAGATAGAAAGATACAGAATCCTTCAGAACTGTATCAGCAGTGAAAGAAGAAAAAAGGAAAAGCTGAATTTGTCATAACTCGGGCTGACAACTAGACGCAGCCATCATCTTTCTAGGTTATTTTGTTAATGCACCACCTGCACTGTAACTACAGAAGTCCTGTTTACCATTACTGCACTCCTAGAGACTACCACAGTTTTGTCAGCCCTCTGGCCCTCCTGAAACAACAGCTTTTATAGACTGCCTCCAGTCTTACCTTGGCAGCAGAAAGACAATATTCCTCCAACTCTGAAATTTACAAAACAGCTGTAAGATTACAAAATTGTAATGAATTGTTGTTTCTGCACCTCCTGAAGAGCAAGGAGGTAAATTCCTGCTCCTCCTCCATTATGACTCCTGGACAAGTTCTGAAGGCTGACCAATGATGCAGCTATGCTAAACTCAACAGGTACAAGAAAGTAGAGGGGAGGGGGGAAATGTGTTTGCAACAAAGGGTCGACACCTTGTCCCCCTCTCTTGCAGTGTACCTACTGAGCTTTGATAGCCTACACTGGTAGTGGCAGCAAACTGAGCTGGAGTCTCAAAGAACTCAGAGAGGTAAAAATGAGAACAGTGAATACACACAGCAGACACCTGCTGAGCACTACCCTCATTAACTGCAAGAGGAAAGAGGAACGGTAGTTCAGTGGGTCTTACACACCCTGAAAACGTGGTGCAAACATACCTTCATATGCAGCACTGTAATCATCAGCCTACAATTAAAAAAAAAAACCAAAAAAAAAAACCAAAAAACCCAACCAAACAAAAACCCCCAACCAAACAAACCAACCCAACAAAAAGCAAAAAAGGGCAGTCTCAAACTATCTGCAGCATATAGGAAAGAAGAGATTTTTAACATTCCCTCATCATTTCTTAGTTGATAAGTTCTTGCTGTGTCACTAACAACCACTTGAAACAAAGCTTTCAGATGACTCATGTAAGGCCTGGGTCTTTTGATGGCATTTTCTGAGTGCAACATACCTCACATTCCAAGCAGTGGTGAAGTCGGGGTTCAGCAGTAGCAGGGTACACGTGATATCAATCAGCTCTAAAATGATGAAGCAAGAGACATTAAGATTAGCAATGATTTGCACACAGAACTGATCTCTCTGCAGACCCTTACTCCCTCTCATTCCTCAAAGTCTTTCTGCTATGGGCAGCTATACCTCTGTAAAATATTGCTCTTATTCCAGAAATGAGAGAGCATTAATTAATTGTTCATTTAAGAGGGAGCAAGATCTGCCATATCCTCCCTTTTCATTATTTAAAATAATAAACTGAGTATGCCCTGAGCAAGGAAAAATCATAACATAAAATCCCTGAGTATTCAGTGATTTTAACCACACACTATATACAAGAATCAGAGAATTCTTCGAAGAAAGTTCAAGGTTTTAAAAATACTACAGAAAAGTAAAAATATACCCTTTTATTTTAGAACAAGTTTGAACTGCAGATGGCTGCCATATATCATCCTGTTACAAAAAATACATACACTATAAAAAAACCTGTAGCTAAAAAATTAAAGCTACGAATGAGGATTACAAAATACTCCCTATTAAACTGTATAGAAAACACTTTAAATACATTGTGAAGTGCCTCAGACTGAAGTTTTAAGACTAATTCAATAAAAAACCAAAGCAAAAACCAAAACATTTGTTTGCATCCCTGCATTTAAGCACTGTATACTGTAGATTTATGTATTACACTTATTTTTAACTATGTCATAAAAACTGAATGTGACTATACAACCTCTGTATTAAATTTGGCTACATTCTCTCCTAATCACCCTGAATTTAACATACTAATTAGATCGTACTTCAGGTGATTTCCAGCAAATAAGAGGTACTTCATTTCTTGAAGGAAAAGGGATGGTATCTCAGGGAAACAGATCTCTGGTTAGTGCACTCAGTACGACTGCAAAATGAACTGCTACAAAATTCCACAGTAACAATACATAAATTAATTCAAACCGCAAAGGATTTGGCTTCAGGTACCTTTGAAACAAGAGTCAGTACTTAAGTAGCTCTAAAAGTGAAATACCTTCATATATTACCTTATGTCTGATTGATCATTTATGCCCAACAAAGAAATTCTGTGCCTTACATTATGTTCTTCCTTATGAGAACATGCTAAGCCACCATATAATGCAAGGGGTGATGGGGGGGGGGCGTGGTGGGGAATTCTTTGGTGTACTGTTGACTTTGCACTAAGCTGTAATGTTTTGAAAAGTGTCTCAAGAAACGAACTTAACTTTCTGTTTTCACAAGTTAAACCTCTCTTTCCTGCCAAGGAATAAATATTTTTCATATGTGCAAAGCTTCTTCCTAATTTGCTGCCTGAATGTACAAATATTATTCCTTGGTTTAGCCAATTCCTGAACCAGCAAAGTATTTCAACACCCATTTAATTTTATGCAGATGATTATCCCAATCCAAATAACCAGGATTACTCATATACACAAAATCAAACATACATAAAATTAAACATCTGCTAAGTGTTTTGTGGTACTGTTTCAATTTTACATTCAGAAATCAGTTTCGAGCCTTTACAAAAACATAATTTTTATAAGGAGGTATAGTTAAAATTGTGAGCTATGATTGTTTTATGTACATTTTCCATTTTACCTGCAATAATGGTTTTAGCAATTATTAGGTACTACCACTGCACTTGTTATATGCACATCAAGCAATAGTTTATTATAGCCTATTTCAGTTTTTTTTATTACATCTCAGAAAAGCCTTTCAAATCTACTTGGAATGACACAGCTTGTTTAGTCATGATTTCCCATTCTGGTAATCTCAAAGGTCCATAACAGCACCCAATCAAGTCCAACTTAAACAGAACTTGCTTGCATTTTGTCCATTTTCCCATCACAGAGGCTCACTTCGTCCTGAATATTATCAAAGGAAAGACGCAGATAAAAGGAAGATCTCCAAGTAGAGCCCAGTTCTTCCATGTCAATATTCTTTGATGTAAGTAACAGATTAGGATTTATGAAGTGTGGATTCTGAGCCAGTGATGTGAAATGACACAATTTAGTAACCTCTAAGCCACTTTTCAGTAGAAAAATGGCCCAATTTATTAACCTCTGAGCCACTTTTGAATAGGAAGTCTTATGACAGATCTGGCACACAATGATAGTATTTGCCAACTATTCCCCCGTGTCAGTAACAAAACCTAACATCTTTTATTTACAATTTAAAATTACTTTCTACTAGATACACTTCAGGCAAACTATTGCATTATAGGTGCTCACACTGAACATGTCCTTTTGCATATTAAAATCTCCCTAACAATCTCCTAAAATCTTCCCTGAAAAAGGACAAATAAAACAATGTGGTTTTAGCACACCTTTAAATATGTCTGTATTCAGTTTTTTAGATATTCTGTGAGTAATTTGTAACAATTTTAGAAAACCATCTTGACATAACATAAATAGTATGCATGCATAAATTTGAAAAATAATGGAGAAAGGATAAAAACATATTGTAAAATTTAGATTTCTAAACTCAAATAATAGCAGCAGGAGCAGTCATGCTTCTGGATACCAAATATCCAAAATAAACTATAACTACACATCTGTGTCACTAACCTACCAATGAAAGACTATAAAGCACCTCCTTCTTCCAGGACCCGGTCAGAAAAAATACCAGACACCACATCTGAAAGCAGACACTTGAATCAGCACCGTGTTTTTCTCCTCTGTTCTATTTTAAATGGCTTACAGTGACTCAAAACAGGAAGAGGTGAGCAGAGACTACATTTGCTATCACCACTTATAACAAGCTTCAGTAGAATATACAATTGAGTCCTGAAGAAGTAATAAACAAATCTATTTCTTTACTAGATGCAAAAGAAAACACCTACCCTGACAAATACCAGACATGCACTTTCATGCACAAAAGCAATCTGGTGCAAAATCCTTGAGAATACGTAAGAGAAAACCTTAACATCTCTTGACAGAATATACACACTTATGACACCTCAGAGACAAGTCTCTAAGCCCACCGGGAAAAGACTTCTGCCTTCATTCTCTCCACCACTGCAGTTCAGTTTCTGCTCAAACCTTTTATCAAATGTGAAACTCAATTACGGTAAAACATACTAAACTCCCTTACAAACGTGGTTTTAACATGAAGGACCTGACTCTGTTTTACAGTGGTTACAGAAAACCTCAGCAGACATGAAAATGCTGTAGATCACCTCTTTGCACACCTCTGAAACCGTGCATTTTGTAAACGAAGAGACAAAACAGAATCGAGTTTCATTTTTGAAAGAAAGCCAAGCAGGCACTAGTTTAAAATACATGCTACTGACAGAGTTTTCTGAGCTGCATTTTGAGAGGAAGGATTGTGCAAGAAGGTTGTTCCCTTCACCTGTGAGGAGAGCAGAGGCCTGCAAACACCATCCCTGTGGCATCGTCAGGTTGACAAAGCACCTGCACTGGTGTGACTGGAGCAGGGTGCCAGCACACAGGTAATGGCTACCAGCTGTCTTCAGACACCCAAAAACGTGAAATAGATCTCAATGCTTGTAGTTTGGCTTGAAACAAGAAGCTTTTCTCTGTGTGGAAATTTCAATGTTTAGACATTACAATAACACTTGAGACCAAAATGAAGTCTCCCTGCTGAATATCTGTAGCGTAACAAAAATGTACATCACACACTCCTACCTCAGACCTCCAAAAGCACTGCAATGAGAACCATTGGTGTTGCTAAGACTGCCTGTGCTTGTAGGTTCAACCCTTTATATGCTAAAATTTGCATTTAGTTATGTGTCAGTCAACATTAATTACATCCCCTGTATTAAAGCTCTGTTTATTGAATTTTGTAATCATCTGCATTACAAATTTCAAATTTGGAATGTCACAATCACCGGTTTCTATAAGAACTGAATAAATCAGCAGCTGGTTGGTGGCAGTGATCAAAACCATCCTGGTCTTAACAGGTCCAACCACAAACCTCAAGAAGAAATGGAAGTTACTTATGTTAGCAATACACATCCCCTAGCAAGATTATTTTAAAGATGTCTGTAATGAGAAAAAACATTCAATGAAATAAATTACATAAAAATTAAAAAATAAAGGGCAATGTAAAATTTATTAAGTCCACATAATGACAGGTCATTAACCCTCTAGGAGGAATGTGGGAAACACAATGACACAAACACTCACAAATGATCTGTTAGACAAAAATAAAACACAGTTAATGGGTCAGTCATACCTAGCAACACATGAAAACACTTCAACTTCTTTCAGCTACTCTTCCGAAGGGTAATTGATTCTAAGGATCAAGCCAGTGCACTGTTACTCTAACATCACTCGAGGTGTACAGCTAACACTGGAAGACTCTATGCTGCCAGGAAAACGGGTTCCTTCTCGTCATAATCTGCCTTGCCTGCCATTTCATGCTACTCCTTCCAAAATGCTTGCATTATACATCCATACATTTGTAATAAGAAATCAAAGTGTGTTTAGCAAATCTAGACCCCACCATAAGGCAGACAAAACCAGGCAACTCTCTCTGCCTTAAGAATGCTCCCACTCCAAGATCCACTAAAACCTTGATCTTTCTCTGTATCATCACCAAAGGCAAAAGAAGCTCAAGTGCACATATACAGACCTGACCAACACCACCTGACTGTGCCCCACTCTACACTTTAATGAGCATCAGTGCACATCTGACTTCATCCACTTAAAGTGAAACAGAATACAGCAATAAAACACTAAAGAAAAGTAGATATCATTAGAGAAATGCTACTGGCCACACATAATCTCCTGATCTACACAGACCTACTCCAAAAACTTACCTAGCAGTAACACTAACCTTGTTAGTTATGACTAGGTGCTAGAGTCTGCACCAGATGTACACTAAAATCCCACTATTTAAAACATAATTCTTTAACTATTGTATAAAGCAGCCAGGGCGACTGGCTTTGTTATAGCTGCAATCAACACAACTGAATGAATGGTGGCTGTTTGGTGTGCTTCAGAAGGGGAAGACAATCCCACACGTGTTGAAGTAAAATGGATACAGTCTGTGCTTTATGGAGAGGTTAGTTACAACTAAACAGAAAAAATTAAAATATGGTAACAATCTAAAACTGAAATCCAGTTGCATGTTAGATACTAAGGATATGAACTCTGTGAGTGGTCACAGGGTGCTTCAAGAGAACAGATATCCCTCTTTCTAAGGGATATGAAAAGTACCACAGCAGGTAAAAGATACTAGAAAGAAGTCTCTAAAATAAAAAAAAAAATTAAAAAAAACAAAAACTTGTATCATAAACTAGTTATTCTTTTTCATTCTTACTCTGATCAGGACACCTTATAAGCAGTGAAATACCTGCTATGTCACACCCGTTCATAATTCTTTATTTTGAATTTTTTTAAAGAACATATACAAAAGAATTTTTAGTGCAAATTAAACAAAAAACCAAACCAAAACAAAGAGATTAGAAAGGAAATAAACTTTAAAATTACCAAGCTGTAGGGACTAATGATTTCTGGTACCTCTGCATCTGAAACACACTGCACTCATTTCTTACGGTAGGTATATGCCACATCTTCCTTCTGACTCAGGAAAACAGGAGAAAATTCCTTCTGTATCAACTAACATCACCTCCTCAAATAACTCACTGAAGTTGTCTGTCTCTAACCTTTCCAGTTTGGGCAAGGGAGAATGAAATTTTATTTTCAAATGAAAATAAACTTGTTTAATTTGAGCCCGCTCTCCTGAGTAACCACCGTTTTTTCCACAACAGGTTAAACTCGCATGAGGAAGGGTAATGACACAGACAAAGGCACTGAGTGCACCCTCAGTCAGTTTGGGGATTACACCACTGTGGGTGGGAGTGATCTACTGGACGGCAGGAAGGCTCTGCAGAGGGATCTGGACAAGCCACATGTAGGAGGTTCTGACTGGTCCTGCCCCTGGGTCACAACACCACCATGCAACACCCAGGCTTGCAGGAACGATGCTTGGTGGAAAAGGACCCGGGGTGCCAGCCAGAACCAGCTGAACGTGAGCCAGCAATGTCCCCAAGTGGTCAAGAAGGCCAAGGGTATCCTGGCTTGGGTCACAATGGTATGACCAGCAGGATCACAGCAGTGACCATCTCCATGTACTCACCGAGACATCAAGGTGCTGCAGGTGAGCCCAGAGAAGGGCAACTGGGGCACAAGTCTTATAAAGAGGAGCTGAGGGAGCTGGAGGTGTTTAGCCTGGAGAAAAGGGGGCTTGGGAGAACCTTACTGCTCTCCAAAACTACATAAAAGGAAACTGTTGCCAGGTGAGTGTCAGTCTCTCTTCACAGGTAACAAAAAACAGAATAACAGAAAATGGTCTCAGGCTGCACCAGGAGAGGTTTAGGCTGGATATGAAGAAAAATTTCCCCACTGAAAGCATTGTCAAAATTGAAACAGGCTGTCCAGGAAGTGGTAGAGTCACCATCCCTAGGGGTATTTTGGAAGACATGTAAACACAGCAGTAAGGAACACGGTTTAGTGCTGGACTTGGCAATGTCAGGTTTATGATTGGACTCGGATCTTAAAACCCTTCCAAACTAAATGATTTTACAATAAATAAAAAATGTGCACTAAAGATCACTTAATATACTCTTCTACAACTCAGAACTTACCATCCTTGTTCAGCCACTGTTTTCTCTGTCTGTAGAGGAGAAGTTTATTGTGGACATATGGCAAAAGAAACTTCACACACCAGCTCTCCACACCAAGCTTGTTTTCTACCAGGACAATAGGGCTCCGGTTATATCTGGCTTCAGGGCAGGGTATTAATCCAATTTCATCTCTTAAAAAACAGAGAGAAATATAATTAAGCTTATTTCCATTAAGTGGCAATTATTTTTCTCAATGTGCAATGGTTGGCAATGCTTTCCAACCAAACATTCCATCATCTTTTTTCCTTGTCTTTGCTGAAATCCGTAATCTGAATAGTTTTATTTGATTTTTACAAAGATCCTAAATGATGAAAGCCCCATTTTTTCTGTTTTTAGACTATCATACAAGCAGTTTAACTCCCCTGAATCAAGACAAGCATCCCTGGTTTTGTAATAAATATGTAACAGAGCTGTAACTGCTGCTTCAGCAAGAGTAACAGAACATGCTAACTAATATAGGCACCTGACTGACCAAAAGCTACCCAGGCATGTCCTGCAGCAGCATGACCAGGTGCTCTGACACCAAGGATCACACAGAAGAATATGCTCACGTCCATATGTACCATTTTTCATTGTCCTGTGCAAGGCAGCATGATCAACTGGGGGAAGATTTGAGACACAGACACCAGGCTGATTAGATTACAACTCTGTATGAGAAATGTAAGCCTTTGAAACGACAGTAACAAACACGACCATTTGTACCAGCAAACAAAGCCAAAGAGACTCAGCTCTTCAGTTTCAACGGGCCATACCATATTTTACGTTTTGTCAGGTTTTTCTAGTATGCTGAAGAGCAGCTTTGGCAGCTTCTTAGAAATAAACACAGCTCATCAAGGATTCATACTTGTTTAGACATAAAGCAACATTATTTTATTTCAATTATGCATCAATTCTCCACCAACTCCCACTCAATAGAAAAAATTGTTGCCAAAGAGGGAAATCCTCAGATCTCACACAGGATAAAAAGATTTCTTGTGATCTCAGAAAACAAATTCTCCATCTTAAGTCTTCTTAATACAAGATTTACAGACACATGGCAAGTGTCAGCTCCTAAACCTCAACTCAATTATCTTAATTAAAGTTTATTACTGGGTACTCTGCAGGTGCTGATTTAGTTCTGTGTCCTCACTGGACTATTACTGAGGTAATCAAAAGTGACACAGTGTGCTTGTTTAAGAAATGTATTTGCCTATTCAGAAAACAGATTTGATCTTCCATACATCACAACATATATCATAAGCCGCAAAAAAAACAGGTAAAGGTGAACTCAAGGTAAAACACTTGCAATCACGTGGCTCTGTCTCCAAACACTCATTTAGGTCCCTTTTGCTTTCCCAGTCAGCTGAGAAGAGAGAGAAGAAAAAAGTATTCTCCTACCCTACTAAAAAGCAAGAAATGGGTATCAAACCAAGATCCTTATCTGTGCTGCTCTATTTAACACAAGCTAAGCTCTTCAAGAAGCAAGATTAAACCTAAAATGACATTCCAGTCTGCTTCTTTCAACACAGTATCTTAATAGCCTGAAGTTTGTACGTATCACTGGGTCTTTCTTGTACGAATGCTAAACCTAGTCCTCGGCAAAACATTGCCTGGCCTTGCATACAGGGACATTAAAGTCTCCAAAAGCAACGAAGATGCAGTCAGGCACTGCTTGGCTAATTAACTAGGTGAATTACCATAAGAACTTACCAGCTGTAACTCACAAACAGTATACCAAAGGGAAACAGCAAGAAGAGGGAAAAAACCCCACAAAACAAACATCCACACCTTTACATATTACCAAATGCAAGAGGTTTGACTTGGGTGAGCTAAGTTTCACAATACTGCTTTGAACACGCCAAAATGACAGACAGGCACAGTATGCACAAAGCTGACAAGTGGGTAGGTGTACAAGAAGCCTTTGAAAAGGGTCAAGAAATGCTGGAAAAGAGGTGAGTGTGGGACAAAAGTATGGTATGTGAACAGCAACATCATGCATGTAGCAGATTCCTTATTTTCAGTGAAGCTAGGCAGTTCCCATGAAAAATAATTCAAACCTGGATCTTTAACAGGTTGAATCCAGGATACCACCTGTCAGGAACTGCAGCTGGTCAGCAGCAGAAGACAAAGATGCAGATACATGAAAAGACCCGGCCAGCACAACTACAGCCTGGTGCTCCTGAGGCACAGAGGCAGCACAGCAAAGGGCCCACAACTAACACTGGCCTGAAGAATCCCATTTCAAGTAGTTTCAACCACTTCAGAAATCTAGCAGACAAGACTGTCACTTTTTCTACTTCAAGAGATAAAATAGCAGCAGCTTGTGCTTTTTCACTTGAAGCATGTCACAGTGCATCAGTCTCAGCACACACAACTCTTGCAGCCTACTTTCATCTCTGAGATTGCATCAATGAAAGGAAATTGCAATAACAGCAAATTCTTAAAAAACATCTCCAAGTTTGCTACCAATAAAGCATTTTGGCAGAGGAGTGGGAACTATGAAAAAATCAGAACATTCATTCATAAATACTGGCCGTTCACAGCGCATTATGCTTCATATCCTAAAAATGAAGCTTCAAGGCAAAACGCAGCCTTTTATTAAACAGCGTCCATATGCTGCATTTTAAAACCTGGCTGCCCACACAAATTGCTTACCCCATATAGAGAAACATGAGAATATTCACTCTAATCTTCTCTTGTTAAGCAAAGGGATAAATTAGGTGACATAAAACTTTCCTATGCGATTGTTTAGTTTATCACTTTCTGGAACATATTAATAGGCCACTACCTCAGAGACTGCAGAGTTTCCAGCTGACACAAATACATGTCGCTTAAATTAGGAAGTTGTTATTCATTATGTGCTACCTTATCAGCTGAAACCAACATGGAGCTTGCATATAGGTTAAAAGATACTTCCCTAGTTTGTGTCTTAAAGGCTGGGGAAATACATTCTGGGAAAGAGAAGTATGGGAGGCACTTAAAACAGGGTCTCAATGCTGGTCAACAACACTGAAAAATAAAACAGACCATCTGCCCCCCAGACTGCTGGATAAATCTGATTCTCACAAGATAATTACTTTGGTTTGCATTTTCATAGTCATTTTGTCTTCCTCACAACAACACACAATAAAAAGCACTAGCATTTCTACCAACAGATATGGGTCTGAAGGTGGCATTCACCACGCCGTTCTGTTTGTCCAAAGGTACAATTCAGAAGGCTCCTATCCTAAGCTTTGTTCCCACCAGCGCCAGAGCTCTGCTCCAGGCAGACAGAGAGCCCACTGCCTCCTGCGGGGCTCGGCAGGGCTGGCCCATTCGCGGGCAAGCTCAGCCCCATCCCGACTGCGCGATGAGTTTAACACTGCCAAACATCGAGTACAGAGAGAGGTCACTAGCAACTTTTCTTTGAAAATATATCTATCGCTCTCAGACCGCGGAGCCCTCGCAGGTTTCCATGACGCGGTGCGTGTTACCAGCGGGGCGCTGGTGGCCGCCGGGCTGCGGCCGCACCGGTCTCCACGCCTCAGGCTCCCGGAGCGAGCCAGGAGAAGCTGCGGCGGCAGGAGAGCACCGAGGACAGGGACACGGCGCCCTGCCCCACGGACGCACAGGTGTCACCGCAGCCGCCCGGAGCCGGCCCTCCCGCTCGCAGGAAACCCGCTGGTCCCCGCGGCCGCTGACGGCGTGACCTTGGGCTCGGGCCGGGCCCCAGCCCCGGCCGGCCCCGCCGGGACCCGCGCCCCGCCCGCCGGCGGCCGCGGAGCGCACACGGGCCGGAGCGCGGGAAGCGCTCCCTCCGCGCCGCCCGGCCGCGGCCGCACTCACATGTGTGGGTTCCTCTGGAAGGCGTTGCGGATGTCCTTCACGACCCGCTGCACCAGCACAGCCACCTCCTCCGGCGACTCGGCCATGTTCCCGCAGGCGGCGGCAGGAGCGCTTCCGGGGCAGCGCGGCCGCGGCGGGCACGGGGCGGTGCCGGGGCGCGGCCGACGGGGACGGGCGGGAGCGGCGCCCGGTCCTTCAGACGCGGGTGTGTCGGTCCGTGCCTTTTTCATGTCAGCAGTGGCGCTAGGCCGCGCAGCTTTAAAAGATAAGCACTGTGTGTATATCTTCTCCTGACTCACGGTAGATATGGGAGCGCTGGTCTTCAAGGCGGAATGCGAAGAGGCGATTCTAATTCTGGACCGCAACTGATGTATTTGCTTGTCATTAGAAATTAATATATTTACAAAGTGTTAGCCCCGCGTAGTTGATTTGTCTCTAATTTGAAAGCTTGCAATGTCATCATCATCTCCTTCATGATTGCCTTCCCCCCCCCCCCCCAACAAGAGGTCTGGTAGACCCTTTCATATAGTCTCCTTAAAAATAAAAGATAGTAATAATAAAATGGCCTATGGGACGTTTTATGGGGCCTTTTAAATAGCCCATATATTAAGTGGACGAATTTAGACTAAATAATGCTGGCTTCAGGGAATTGTGTTACATATTTTTGCTATTCCAGGTTTTCACTTACTTTGTAGAATGTATAAACACTTTTTATGATGTGTGGTGTCTAAAATTGTTGAAGCAAACTGATACATTCTGGATGTCAAATAAGCAAGATTACAAATATGAGGAAAGATGTTGAAACATTTGGTGAATATTGGGAGATATTATTAGCTGAAAAATGCAAGCAGTTTTTTCAAAATAGCTTAGGTTTCTGGGTTCAGCATAATCCATAATTTTTAATTTATGCCTTACTGGAAAGGACTAAGTTAGTTTTACATAATGCACAGTATACCTTTTCTGACTCATTGCCTTCTCGCTTTATCCATTTGTTTGTGTACAGGTTTGAATCACATTTGTGAAAAGCAGCAAATTGAAGTTCAGTCTGGGAATACAGTGACTGAAATAGTTCTAGCTATGAGTTTGGTTTGGTTTGGGTTTTTCATTGTTGTAATTCTGTTAAGAGGTTTTGGTGAATTAGACCTAAATGAAACAACTTTCAGATGTCATTAATCATGACAAAAATACTCTCTGGATTAAAAGTCTAATTTTTGTGTTCGTGATGGGTTGGGGTTTTGGTGGTTTTTTTTGGTTTTACTATTGGGTATAAGTGAAAATTAACCATAACAATGCAAAGTTCTTAAAGTACTGAAAATTGATACAAAACTACTAATGTACTAAAAAGTTGCAATAGTAGTTACTTAGAATGGTGCAATCAACTGACAATATAGTGTCTATGATTTCATGCATACCTTTTGAAGAGGACTGAATATTAAATTGCTATTCTTATTTAAATGTCATAATGAAATTTATTTAAATTGTACATTTTAGCAATTCTATACATTGTCAAAGCTTGTAATATGGGCATTGGTGTTAATATTGCACATGATACTTTATAGTAGCTTTTGGCAGTTATTGAATTATCAGCCAATAATGCTTACTCACTGTAATTTTGGGGAAATTATAATAATTTATTTCTTTCATTACATTTCACATAGGGCATAAACTGTGGAAAATACACTGTAGTTCAATAGTCAGAAATTATCTCTCTGTTACACACAGAAAAGACATTTCCCTGATTAATCCATTCCTATGTCATCTGGGGCAGTCTCAAAAGTATTGGAAATGATTTTCTTGAGGACTTCTCTCATGGGTACAGAATAATATGTCCTTCTAACTATCTAAAGTGACAGAACAAACTCCTAGTGCATTAAAATTAAGTAAATAAATGCCTAAAAGGTTAAAATCTTGCAATTCAAATCCAATTCACCAGGTGTGAAATGTAGGTGTTAATTTGTTCATGGCCACCTTCACAAAACACGTAATAATCTTGGCTTGTTTCTGTGCCCCCCAACAATTTTAATTTGTTGGAGCTTTATGGACAAGTCCAACTGAGTTTAATGCAATTGATTTCAGTATTATATTTTTTGTGAAAGTGTCTCACAGATGGTACTAGTTGTCCCTCCTTTGTGGAGGTGGAAACAAGTGCATGGGGAAAAGGGCACATCAGTCTTAGTGATTTTCCATGGCCTAATATTTTTCTAAGTAGATCACATTGCATGGCCAACATGAGTGAAAGTGCATCACCGCTGTCCTTGCTTTTCTATTTATTACAAATGTTGTTTGAAATTTTGAGAACCATGCTACAAATGCAGGAGGCTGCAGCACATTTTTTCATATAATGAAAAGCACGAGTCTTCAGATTTTTCAGTGATGGTTCTTTCATATCAGAGAATGTGCTGGGTGTGTATACGGTTTTATACGTGGTTGTGCACACCTCTCAGGTTAGCAAGCAGAGAGCTGTTGCTGTTTCACACAGGTGCACCCACGGTGACTGAGCTAGCAGTGCTTTGATTCAGGCCATGCTGACAAACAGGCCTGGCTGAAATCAGCCCCGATGTGCAAACCCTGACAGCTTGTGGGAAGTCACATCTTACTAGGGCCTAATGCCCTGAGCCAGAAGCACAGTCTGGTGCAGAACTGGGTGGAATGGAGCATTGCCACAGTTTTACCTGCACACACACCAAAGGGGTGTTTGACTGACTGCAAGGCTGTCACTTCTCACTACACGTGTCTGCAGTGACCAGAGCCCACTGAGCTCTCCTGCGCTGAGGTCTCTCAGGCAGGGATCCTTCTCAAGGTCACCTGTCAAGAGTGACAGATTGCCTTACCCAGTGTCTGATGTCTACAATGAGGGATGACCTAAAAAGGTCTAAAAGTACTGTAGACAAGCCAATTTGTCGTGCAGTAAGTACTAGGTGGTATGACTGCTGTTCAGTCATTGTTTAATAAGATATTTGGTTAAACGCACAGCATTGACTCAGAGTTGCGGAATCATTGTGGTTAGAAAAGATGTTCAAAATCACTGAGTCCAACCTCTGACCAAACACCTCTGTCAAATAAACCATAGCATTAAGTGTCATGGCCTGGAGGAGTCATTTCTTGAACTCCTCCTGGAATGGTGAGTCCATCACCTCCATGGGCAGCCGAATCCAATGTTTCAGCATTACTGCAGTGAAGAAATTCTTCCTGTTATCCAGGAGGGCCATTTCTTCTCATCCTGTTGCCTGGGAGAAGAGACCTACACCCTCCTTTTAGGCAGTTGTAGAGAGCAATCAGGTGTCCCCTTGAGCCTCCTTTTCTCCAGCCTAAACACCCCCAGCTCTCCCTCAGCTGCTCCTCACAGAAATTCTGCTCCCCACCCTTCCCCAGCTCTGTTGCCCTTGTCTGGACACACTCCAGCACCCTGATGTCCTTCCTGAACTGAGGGGCCCAGAACTGGGCCCAGGACTTGAGGTGTGGCCTCACCAGGACAGGGGGAACTGACTCCTCTAGGCACTTGTCCTGCAACTCTTGTACAGCGGTGTTCAGACACAGTCAGGTACTTCTGGCTTTGCTCCAAGGAAGCTCCAAGGTTCACGTGAAAAAAATCATTGTATATTGATGTTGCACCAAAAGTGAATATCCTAATATAATGTTTTTACTGCAGTAAATTATATTTTATGATAAAGGTTGGTCACCACTGTAGGGAGTGTGGTGCGGCTTTGTTCATTATGTGGTCAATAAGCATCGGTAGGCTTGTGGAAACAGCATCATTGACAGACAGTGCAAGCATGGTTCTCCAATGGATGAAAGATAAAAGGAATGGAAGCAAACCTCACTCTAAAATAGGCTGATTTTTTTTTTGATAAAACATTTCTGAGAAACACTTCATATGCTTTACGCTTTGGGTACAATGGACGTCACTTGTGGACATAAGTTTGTCTGTGTTTCCCCAAATTCTTCACTTCTTATTTAGAAAGAAAATGCAGCTGAGGTTCCAAGAAGAAATAGTCTCACAGAGACAGAATTCCTCATTCTCTTGAATAGAAAATATGTTAAATTAATAAAAATTCTACTTCTTTAAAGATATAATTTTTTTATATTGTGAACATGTTCCCAACATATTAACTAATGTCAAAATTTTTCTTAGAAACAAACTCTATATTCTTTTTCCATAAGACCTGCATGTGACTGGGAGAAGTTCCAGCACTACTTTTATATGTATAATGTCGAGTGTTTTGAGTACACCTACAGAGCCTGAAGAGCGAGCTGGGTTTTAAGCAGCAATTGTTGGTCATATGCACTCAAATCAGCAAATCATGCATATCCAATTATTGTAAGTCTGACACCTTATTTTTTCCTTTTTTTTCCTTGTTAAAAATAATGTCTTTTAATTTTATTAAAATCTCTCTGAAAGGAAGAATAACTGATTTTAATGCTAGATGAACATTGCCCGTCCAGTGTTAGCTAGGACAATATTGAGATTTCTTTACAATTTCCATATCAGCCATGTTGAAATTCTCACCCTATATAAATGTAGTTTCAGCATGATTTTACTTAAAATCATCAAGGAGTCATTCAGAGAAGTAATAAATTTGACTATTTCATTTTTCTTCCAATTGTAGCAGAGTGTGGGATTATTATTTTTATAAATGAGCATATTTTTTGGTGTGTTTAGAATACCTTCAATGTTTCTGCTTACTGCTAAATGCTTAGACTACTAATGCATCTTAGACTACTTTTGAGAATGTGTTTTCATTTTCTAGGGAAGGACAAAGTTCAGTCTCAAGGGTTATTCCTTATATATAAGAGAACTAATTTTATCTATAATAGGATTGCTTTTTATTTACAATAAGAATGGTAGAGAATGAAATTTTGTGACCACTTAATGTCCTTTTGATGTTTATTTACATATTCTAGGTAATTCTTCTTCATAGCAGTCTTGCAACTGCTGTTAGAGTAACAGAATTTTTTAAGTCCTCAGTCCCTCCCTCCTTCCCTCCCTCTTCCAGGGCTAAGATTGAAAATTTTAAAAATATATAGGCTTGATAAAAGAGAACAATTTTGTTTAAGAGTTGTGCATGCAAGCCTCAATTAGTTTAGTCAAGCTAGATAAGGAAAAAACACTTATAATCAGCAGAAGGTTCCTGAGAATAACAACCCTGAAGCCTTCAGATCCTGTAACACTCAGTCCTGGTATCTGTAGCTTCACGTGCTGCACATATTATGCACATATTAACATGGATTGCTAAAGAGAATCAGGCACTTGTTTGTTCCTCCCTTCTGTAAATGATGAAATCACATTTTTAGTTAAGATGATGGCAAAATACATGTGGAGCCATAGGTTGAAGTCTCGTCTTTCTTTTAAAGTCTGGGAAGCAAATAAAGGGAATTATATTTGTGGTTTCAGCTGCTCGTGCAGTTTTCATCCTTCAGTTATATTTTTGTGGAGTTGTTGATGACTGACATTCTGAATATATCTTATAAAATATCTTGGAGGTGGTTAATAGGAGAGGGCAGTTGTTGATCTGGAGAAGGTTTAAAGGGCTGCTGGGAAGGAACTCTGCTATGTGCCCATTAATGTAGGTAAAGAAGAGTTTTGATAGTTCTGGAAATGTCCTATAGCTGCATACATCTCAGCTAGTTTTGTTGCTATTTTTTTTTATTAGTGTAGTGGTCAGGAAACAAATTTGACCTTTTTTATTCTTTAATGCACAAAATACTGTGTGTCAGAAGGTTTTTTTGCCTTGAAGGGGAGGCATAGATCTCTTACTTGCTATCTCTCCAGTGTAATGAGATACAATTGCAAACATTATATGAATTAAAGGTGGTAGCAGAGAGGGTTGGAAAATAGTATTAAAAATCATACTGTTTTTTAGCCTTTATCCTGGAGAATGTCTCACTCTGGCTTTCCAAAAATGTGACTTGTACTTTTCTTAACCTTTCTCCTTGCCATGCCTTGGCACTAAGAGGCTGATCTCAAAAGACTAGGATATAAATGCAATTATTTTCAATGTATTTGATACAAGGAAGTACAGAAGAACAACTGTGCCACCTCATTTATTGTAGCTCAGAAATTGAAGTGCACGCATCTGTGAGTCTGTTTGTAGCTTTAACTAACAACACTGGCATCTTCATGTCCGTTAGGTTTAGTTTATTCAGCAAACAACATTTAAGTGTGCATTTTCCATTGAGAAGGCAAATCACTTCAATTAAAGTAGGTAGCTTTTCCTCTTTGTGTAACAAACTAAAGATACCTTCACTCTGTGAATAATAATTTTTTTGTGTACAGAAAACAAGGTTTTTCAAATGTAGTAGGTATGTCTGTGTATTTTCTGGGTCAGATCTGATGGCTCATAGGAATGTCACTAAGGCAAAATGAGAAATAGGTCTGTATCATTCCATGCTGGCTATACTTCTCTGCTTCTTCTGGAGAGAAATACAATTCAGTTATGCTAAACAAAAGCATTCATACACAAATCTTTCTCCAAGGAACTATAGTCAACTGGGCCGCAGTTTCCAAGACAACACCCCAAGACTATCTTTGGGCTTTTTTTCTTCCGAGTTACTTGGTGAATCTCCTAAGGTTGGTGAATTAAGGTATCAGGTGAAAGCTGTTTGTTCTAATAGACACCTTTTTATTAATGAAACTAAACCAGTTCAGCAGCCTAAGTCTAAAGTAAAACATACTTTGATTCATTATAGCCTATGCATTTAACATTTCTTGCTAGAAAACTTTAGATAAACTAGCTGCAATTTTCAGTTGACTACAAAGCTGTGTTATGTAATGATATTAATATTTTTAGAAGCATTCATATATCTGAAGTACAATAATTCAAAAATGTCAGGCTTCTACAATTTCTGAAGTGTTTTCTGTGAAAAACTAAGATTCAAGAGCATTTTTAGAATAGAATCAAGAAGAGACTAGACTTTCACATCAGGTGTGTGTAGGACTTCCTAACCCATCCCCCTGCTTGTCTTCACAAACCCATTTCCATTAATACTCACATGGATGCAAAGTAAATTCACCCACTTGTCCTAACCCGTATTTTATTTTGAAGTCATGTAACTTACTCTGTTTGGGTTTGCTTATATCTATCTGTAACACAGATTAGTAATATAGTAAATATGAAGGATATTAGTGAACCTCTAGTTTGTGAAAGAGGCTTCCAAAGTGACAGATTCTGTGCTGCACTGAATCTGTGTAATGAATATAAAACACAGGTGCTGCTACTGAATGTAAAAAGCTTTTCACACATTAAAAAACAATGCTGTAAATGTCTGCTTAAAATACTGAATAATACTTAAAACCACTCCTTAGCAATACTGTCATTCTTTACAGAAGACAAGCGTTTAAACCAAAAAATTATGGAATTATTTTATTCTTACTTAGACTTACTGATCTGACATAATTACTGTCACTTTATTCAATTAATGCTGTGGTTCTCCATGGCTAACTTCCTTATGAAACACCTTCCTGTTCCAGAATGTTAGGAAAATGTGTTAGGAATATGTGAGGGGTGGTAAAGTGTAGTGGGGGAGCCTTTTTATTTTGTTTCATCATTAATTGAGATAATGTCATAGTTATTTTGACTTCACTTCTCATGCAGGGCTGACAAAGCCCCATTTCAGATTTAATTATCTGACTCATAGAAAAAGCACTTAACACTCATTGCAGAAAGGAGAGATTAGAAGTTTCTCAAGTCCAGGACAAACAGAGATAGCAGATGGATTTCTAATGTACCGCATTCCTTTTGTGTTAAATCACAGCAACACAATTCCATTTCTAAATGCAAAAAAAAGAGGAAAATGGGTAGCTGTGTTCTGCTGGAACAACAGTTCTTACTGCAGTTGTAGAAAACTGATTTATATTAGAACATAGCTTAATTTTTCCAACCTTTTAGGACTGGGGCTTAACTGTGTTATGAAGTTGTAGTTCTGAAGTAACTCTGCAATGCTTACTTTGAGCACTCGCTCCAGGCTTTCATGTGACAGGGAAGGTACTAAACGATATTTTAATGTAGTCTGAAGAAAAAAGGGTTTAAAAATGCAAAGCCTTTACGATAAAAAGTGCTTGCACTTCACATATTTTGTTTTAACGCCCTGAGTTTGGCTGTCGCTGCAGGGAAGTGACTGCATAGGAAGGCAGGAACGACTTAAGAGGATCAGCACGGGAGCGGGTCCTGGAGCCCGGCCGGGGACAGCAGGGGGCGCGGTGACACCTTATTATGGGGGGATCCATGGATGGATGGATGGATGGATGGATGGATGGATGGATGGATGGATGGATGGATTCATTCCCTCTCTGTGGCTGTGCCAAGGAAATGCTTTGGCTGAAACACACTCATGCTATCTAGAGTAATATCTAGAGTGGTACTAGAGTGAATTTTGAAGATAGAATGATGTTTGAATCCTAGCCCTAAATCAAATCATAAAAACATGCAGTAGTTTGCATACTGTCTAGACCCTGTCTTGTATTTAAAAAAAATTACTCCACCCCTCTCTGCACCAAATAGCTTTGCTTGTAGACTTGTTTGCTAATGGAGAAAGCAGTGATGAAGATGGTATTTCGTGATCCTCCAGTGTTTAGGAACTGTATGTTTGTAAGGGAATACTTGGTTAACAGTGATGAATCCCATAATGAGTGGACCTGAATGACCCATAATGAGTGAACCCCTTCCATGATGGTCTTCACTTGAAGTAACCATGGAATTTGGTGTGTATTATTGCACTGAGTCATTAGAAAGGATAAGCACGATGTGCAATAAAAAGCAACATGTGGTTCTGGAGGGCTGGCCCAGAAACAGTAAGCTCACAACAGCCGCTGTAGCGTGAGAAGGCAATAAAAGAGCAACAAATGGCAAGGAGTTGGGTAATGTAATGTATTTTAGGGGCTGTTGTGGTACTGCTGCATGGTCTAGGAACCTTCCAGTAGAAAATTTATTTTGTAGCATTGCAGGAAGTATAAAATAAACTCCCCTTGTTTTCTTGAGTATAGAAACTTCTATTTTTGAACTCACGGACTCACAGTTGGCTGCTCAGTGGTGAAGAATCACAGGTTGGTTAAACCTGGACAAGACCTCTGTAGGCCATCTGGTCCAGCCCCCTGCTCAGTCAGGGCCACTAAGAGCTGGGTGCCCAGGACCATGTCCAGATGACTTTTGAATATTGACTCCAGAGCCTCCCTGGGCAACCTGTGTCAATGCTGAGTCACCCTCAGTGATAAAGGTGTTTCCTGCTGTTTGTAGGGAATTGTCTGTGTTTCAGTGTGTGCCCATCACCTCTGGCCCTGTCACTGGGCTCGTCTGGAAAGAGTCTGGCTCCCTCCTCTGTGTGCACTCCTTCAGGAGTGCACTCTCTTCACCTTAATAAGATCCCACTGAGCCTTCTCGAAGCTCCAGACTGAACAGCCCCAGCTCTCTCAGACTCTCCTCAAAGGAGCAGTGCTCAAATCCCTTCATCATCTCGGCAGCCCTTGCTGAACTCTCTCCAGTATGTCCATGTCTCTTGTGTCTGGGGAGCCCAGAACTGGACCAGCACCTGGGTGTGGCATCACCAGAGCTGAGTAAAGGGGCAGGATCATGTCTGTCCCCCACCAGCACCACTGCTCCTCACACAGCCCAGGATGCTTTTGGTAGGGTTTTTTGCCACAAGGGCAGATTTCTGGCCCATGATCAGTTTTGTGTCTGGGGGACCCCCAAGTGCTTTCTGTGAAGCTGGTCCCAGCTGGGCAATCTCCAGAATGTGCTGGTGCCGTGGGCTGTTCACTCATGCAGGACTGTGCACTTCTGGTGCAACTTCACATGAGGTTTCTGTCAGCCTATTGCTCTGGCATTCTTTGTGAAGAATGTATAAATTTTTTCAGAAAAGGTGATAAAATTTTAAAACATAATTGTAGAAGTAAATTTTGCAGCATTTTCCATAAAAATTCCACTAGATTTTGTATCGCTGTGCCAGAAGGTAACCGTGAGAGCTTTCTTTTGCTTCCTTGCAGACTTGAATCATCACTTATCAAGCTCACCTTTCTCATCTATTATTATGTAACATAAGGAAATTATACTTAAGACTTCTAGAAGTCCACACTAAGGGAATGAGGAGACTTAACGTATTATTTCTGGTACCATAATAAGCATTTATCTCTGTATGTGATGCAGAACTCTGACTGGACCTCTGAAAAAATCTGGAGCATGATGAACTGCAACAGCCCCTTCAATCCCATGTTTGAAGGCCTTAATTTTTAGGATTTTCCCCTGGTCAACACAGGCATTTAATCCTGATCTAAAGCCATGCTGATGGAGGGGGCCTGATGGGGAAGAAAATGGATATGGCCTGAAAATATGTATAACACTATATATATGATGCAAATATGGGTAAAATGTAATCTGTGTCTTTCAAATAAAACACTTTCTCTATATATAGAGAACTTGAGTGGAAGGACTGTTGAAAAACTATTTAAATAGTAAATGAGATAATGCATGCAGAAGATGCCACTGCTTAATTTGCTTTGCAGATTTTTATACCATTTTTTGGCTGTGGAAAGGAAGAGGAACAAGATTTTGTGACAGTTATGTATTATTAAGTTTTCAGCAACAACCTTCCCTGAATGCAAAAAGACTGTGATCCTCTAAAAAGTTCCTGTAAAACTGTTTGATTAATATCAGTTTTCTATCATTAATTGTTTACTATTTAAACATTTCCTCATTACAGGTGGAATGCAGTTAAGTCTGGAATCTTAAATAGTGATTGATTTTCAGGAAACTGACAGAATGTCTTTTACACTCTGTAGCTGTTTTCTCAGGCTGTCATCCAGAACACTTTAAAATATTCATGATTTTACTTTTTCTTATTTCAGGTAAACAACATTACAGATCTGTATGGTGTAATATATTCCTAGCCGACAAAAATATTTGTGAAAATTGTAAGAAACTTCAACACAACATAGTTCAGAATTGCTTTTATTCTGCTCTTGATTGTCAGTATGTCAAGTTTGCCTTCCAGGATTGGAAATAAAGCAGTAAAAGGATGTTGACTTCCAAACTGATTTCCCTAGATATTTATCCTAGAAAAGCACAAGTGGAATGTAGAAGGGCTGCTTAAATGAAAACTCAGATGCTAGAGGGCACAGTGTAGCTAGCAGAGGGAGGGCCTGTGTATGCATTTTACTCCTTTTTTGGTTTTCTCCTCCTTTGATCTTTAGTTGCAAATATAGCTGAGGATAGCCAAACTCCACAACTGGATGTAAGCCAGGAGCTCTGGCACAACTCCTGACAGAGATGACTTAATACATGCAGTGACTAATGACTTAGTGTTGCATTTTGGATATAAAGGTGTGATTTTTTTTTTCTTATTTGTCCTCCTGTTTTGTAATTTTTCAGTAGGCAAATGTTGGAGGACAGTTTTCAGTCCTCTCTGGAAATGCATTTAAAATACAGGACTTTAAAAAAGGCTGACAGAGTTGAAAACATGCAGGCTGTTGCATGCTGTTGGATAAAGCAGTTCACTCTGGTAAAACATGTGGTGAGCAATATGCATTAGTGCCACCTGAAACAAAGAGTTTTACTCTAATTAAGAGTAAGAACTTGTCCTCAGTAATATTCCACAGTCACTCTTCTTGTAACTACACCCATTTCTCTGACCCATTTAAGCATTATAGCTGTCCACATTTTTCAATTTTCAGCTTTTCTTGTAAATATCTTTTCAGAATTTCAAGGGCAGGGAGCTGAACTGAGGAGCTGAATAAGTTCATATCACAGTTAAACACCAAATGCGTTTAAGATTCGTTTGACATTTATATTATGCTTAGATCCCCAAGTGCAGTTTGAGGGATGTGTATCTGATATGAGTATTGACAACTATGTCCTTAAACTGTTCTGACATATTGACAGAGTGTCTTCAAATGCCTTACAAGTAATTTCACTGAAGCCAACAGAGATACAATGGTTTTTATTAAATGAGAATCTGCAGACATAGCAGTTGTTCTTATTTGACTGTTGACAAGTCTTCATGTTCTTGTTAATTCAAAGGTGGTCAAACTTGAATGTAGTGATCATTAGAAAACTTCAGAAAACTGTAGAAAATACAAAATCTGTCTCCGTTGCCTAAATGGATGCCCGAGTCTGGTGTATGCATTACCCCATCCAGCTGTAAAGGCCAGCAAGAACATATCTTGTAGTGTTTCTCCAGCTCCTAGCAGCCAAAATTCTTTGCCTATTAGGAAAAAAATTTCAAAATGCATTTTTCTGAAATTATGTATTCTTGATTTTTCTTCTTTTATTTTTCCAATGTTTGATTTGTTGGGTTTTTTTTCTTTACAGCCGTAGTCAGTATAACAGCATACAACGAGATGTGTTTTACCCTTTTTTTTTTCCACTGTCTCATCTCAGAACCAAATGGAGAGTGTTGAGTCAAGGTGGTAAACAGCAAGATGATTCTCATCTGGTCCCCAGCAAATGGAATCTTCTCAGAACTTTTTGGGAAGGTATTTTCTCAGGTTTTTTAGTGGTTTTAATACACAGATAAGCTCAATTCTATGGAATTAAAATAACTATAGCCCCCATCCCTGAAACTGCCCACTCTGAGTCACAATTTGTAGGCTTTATTTTGGGACACTGGCCCAAGCACTGACCACTCTGAGTTACAAATTGTAGGTTTTACTGGGGATATTCATATAAAAAATTTATTGTGCTATTCATTATTTGGTTTCTTTCCCTGCAAGTGAAACCTCAAAGAAAATAAATTATTCTGCCATTAATAATAAGGTAGAACCTAATTTTTTAAATTGATGTCTGGTGACATGAAAGCACTCCAAACGTTCTTTTCTTCTTTTTGTTTTCATTGCAGTTCTTTGTATATGAAGCCACCACGTAGCAATGCACTCATATGAAACCTTGAGAGCTCTAAATGTGACTGTGTCAAGTCACTGGATCTTTCCCAGACACGGCTTAAGTTTCCACAAAAACAGTGCAACATTTTAAGTAGAACATTTTAAATTGTTCCTCCCCCAAAATATTGTCTGTCCAGTTACTCCATATATTAAATATTTGCTTCCATTGTGAATGAACCTAGAAAAAAACAGTGTAACACTTAATTTTAAACATATTTAAAATTTTAAAAGTATTAAAAAGTATTATTTAAATTAAAAAGTATTCATGTGTTTGGGATTTCTTGTAGCTGAATTAGTCACAGTGGTAGTCATATTTAGTAAATCTGTGTATGGCATATGTCTTTCACATGGTATTTTCTGTGTTTTAGATCTAGCCCAGTTATTAAAATAATTTGTTACTGGCAGAAAAACGCAACCATGCAGAAAATAATAGATGGAACACCTTTTACTTCATCCCTATTTACTGGCATACTTCTTTTGTAGTTTTAATGAATAAGGAAAACTGATAGTGTTTGAACTATACATTAATTTTCATACATCAATAAGAGGTCAAGCTAAGCTGTGTAAATAGCTTCTGTTGACAAATTTATGGCATCTGAACAAAACATTTAGAAATAGCTTGCAACTATGGCTCTGTAATACCGATCTGTAGTCAAAAATTAGTCTAGGTAAGCCAACATGGAGAAATATTGAACTGTTGTATACCTCCAGGTGCTTCTTAAGAAGAAACTACCATCTTAGGGAGCCAAAGAATGTGAACAGTCTTGAATTTCCTAAGGCACATCTAGAAAATAAACTCTTACCTACAGGTAAGAGTTTTATGTTTCTGTTTTCCTTTCCTGGATCCATTTGGAGGTGGATCCAGGAAGGGGACAAAACAGGAGAAAACAAAAATTGTCTTGGACCTAGAAGCAAAGCTGCATCTGGACTCAGATTCTGGGTTTTGCAGAGGCTGTTTTGGAAGCTTATGTAATAAACCTTTCCTGCTTTCATAAATGGCTCTTGTTTTGTTACATTCACATTAGGCTTATATTGTGATAAAGACTACATTTTCAGGGCTATGTCCTGCTTCTCTGATAATTTTGTTATATTTAAGCTGGTTAAAGTCTGTTTTGCAAACAGTAGAGAAAAAGAGAAAGTGCAAGTGTAACAGTGAGTCTGCATCATGCCTATTGTGTATGTCAAATACAGGATAGGCACCTAATTCCGTGGGAGCATCCTAGTAACAAAGCTACTATTAATACTGACAAATCAAACACACCAGGAGAGAAAGCTGATGTTTTTGTTCCTGTAAACTGTTCTCTTAAAAAAGATGAATAAGAGCCAGGTCTTACATACTCTTTGCTCATCAGCGACATAGAACAGCAGGTAAAAAGAGCATAACTAATCAGGTACACCTGAAAGTTACTACCTGCCTAACTTTTACTTAGACATTTGATTTCGATACCAGTTGGGACAAAAGGATAAGATATTTGAAGGGTTTTAGTTATGGTTTTATTTTTTCTCTTAAAATCAATGTCTCTCCAATAAATCATTGAATCACAGAATATGCTGAATTGAAAGAGGCCCATCCGGATCACTGAGTCTGACTCCTGGTCTGGTACAGAACACCCCAAGAGTCACACCCAATGCTGAGAATATTGTCCAAATGATTTTCAAACTCTCATCAGGCTTGGTGCTGTGACCACTTCCCTGGAAAGCCTGTTCCAGTACCCAGCCACCCTCTGGGTGAAAAAACCTTTTCCTACTGTTCAGCCTAAACCTCCCCTGACTCAGTTTCAGGGCATTCCCTTGGGCGCTGTCACTGGTCACCACAGAGAAAAGATCTTTCTCCTCCCCTCACAAGGACAGATAGGAAAAAAAACATAGTTGCTAGCAGAAAAAAATACACAAACTCTTTAGCATGTGAGCACTTTCTTGAGACAGTTCTACTAATAGAGGATTTAGAAGAATGGGAGCTACCTTGTAGAGGATTACATAATAGATTAGGGTGTCAAAAGAAAGTTTTCAGGCACATGAAGTCTTACAAAGACAAACAAATTCCTGGCTAAAATAATTTAGGACAGCACTTGGGATCTGCTTCCAGTATCTGATTAGACCTGTTGATGACTGTACATCTTCTGGGGCAGGTATTCCTTCTGTATCTAACCATGGATTTAAATGGTGAAATTAAGTTACTAACTATATTCATCAACTAGACGGATTTCAGTGGAAAAGTTTAAACAAAAAGAAACAGAAGTCAGCAGAGGTTTGGGAAAGACTGTAAAGTAATATAAAATTCAGTCCTCTCTGCATTGGTATATTTCAGCAGAAGTGTGAATTTTGTTTACAGGTTCATCTTTTCTGTATGTCTTTACTGAAAATCAAGTTGAGACATAAAGATAGAATGCTACTTTTGAGAAAATATTGCACAGGATTAGGATGTAATTTTCTTAGTCTCCCTAATGAAGTTCCTAAAGGCACTGTAGTTAAAAACTTCCTATCATTGTTACATCATAAGTTTAATTTCTCTTTCACGTAGAGCTGAATCACATCTGAATATTCTTGCCAGAATATCAGTTTACTGCTCTTTAAGTTACTGTTTTATTAACAACAATTAAATCACTCATGGTACAAACTGGTATGATAAATTAGTATGTAATACATATAAAAATTAAGCAATGTCAAAGCTGGTAAATTATAGTAACGATTACTTAAGAAGATTGATTTTCATTGAATTTCCTGAAATATTCATTATTTCTCATCTAGTAAACACAGTAAATTATTTAGTTCTTGATCCTTTTCTGGTCAACAAGGCTGCTAAAAGGGTAGTTTACTATTGCCATGAAAATAAATGTATTTGTTGTTATCATAGAATACGCTTTTTTTTTTCAAGAGTTTAGCTGTGTACTGACCACTCCTGTGCTCTGTAACTTGACAAACAAAGCACAAAATTATAATCATAGGTTGATTTAAAAAGTTTTTTCCAACCTAAATAATTCTATTATTCTAAAATGAAAAGGCAACTGACAGCTAAGTAGCTTGCTAAAATTGTATGTGTTGGGATAGAGCAACCTCCTGGTTGGAGGAGGGTGGAGAAGGTGAGGCTGGTAACAGGGTACTTAACGAGTGAAAAGCGAGACCCACGTGTGCATTGTTCAGATCCACGCCTTCTACTCTGACCTACCTGTCCAGAGCTCAAAGTCTGTCACTGACATAAAAAAATGGTGCAAAATATGTAGGACGAGGATTGCTAGAGCTCTGTGTCAGGCAGCAGCTGCCATGTGAGTCTGGTGGACAAAACCAAGGGCACAGCAGGACATTCTTACATTATGCATAGAGCACAAGAACATACTTGCTGAAAAGTGTGTATACATATTCCTAAGGAACAGACAGGACCATTTTTACCATTGCTAGTGGCAGTACAACTCACATTTAAGGCTTTTTTAGTGTGCTGCAATACATGCTGTTCTGTTCTACCTTGGGTATATAAAAAACACAAGCATCTGTGATCAACATGTTAAGCTTCCCACAGTCTAAAAAACCCCAAACAACCAACTAAAAAACAATATTTCATACTTTGATATTTATCTGGGAGGACTGCTGTACCTAATAAATCAGGGTTTGCAGGAGATGTCTCTCACATGCATGGTGTTAGTGTAGTCCCCTCACACTTTGAGGTATTTTGTGCTAGATACACATTGTTCTATCTTGCTTCTTTCTCCCAGACATTGCTTTCCAGTGGGCCTCAGAACAGAATCCTGGTGTTGACTCTAGCCGTTGCTGTGAGAGAATAATAATTGTGCCTTGATTTTTCATTTTAGTCATGGAGAAGTAAAAAAAAAAAAAAAAAAAGGTAAGTATTGTTTGGATGCTTAAAAATTTAGTTTACTATTGTCATAATTTAAAATTTGTAGTATTTATGCTGACCTCTCACACTCCTTTTGCTTTTCTTCTTCTTCCTGTGCCCCAAACTTGCAGAGATTTAAAAGGAAAAACACAAGAGAAAGAGAAAACCTACATTTGACTGTAAATTTCAGTGGTTCCACAATTAACTCAAAAAATTTTTTGTGTTTCAGCTGAGAAAAAGTCAGCATTGTTATTGAAGAGTGTTTGAGAAAAGAATTTTTAAATGAGACCAAGTAAGTGGACAAAGGAAGTGGACTGTTAAAATTATAAGCTTTCTTTAACTAAAATTTAGGTTTGTCTCTTCCTATGTACACATAATGACAACACTGTTAGGAAATTACTATTTTATCCAAGCTACTCTCATGTGGACAACAAGTTCTCCATTTGATTTAAGAATGAGGGACAAATTGTCATTTTAGGCCTATATGTTGTGTATTTTACTATATTTTTTTCCCTTGAGGAAAAAAATGTTCCAAGCAAATACTCATAGAAGATCCTGAGTTGGAAGGGACCCACCAGGATCATCAAAGTCCAGCTCCTAGCTCTGCACAGGACTGCCCCAAGAATCCCACCATATGTCTGACAGCATTATCCACAACATCCTAGCTGAAGTTTGTAGTTTTCACTAAAGAAAATCCACTGTAGAAACAAGTGCTCATAGTTTCTCTTGACACTTATTTTGCTCTCTTGTGCTAATTAACATGAGCAGTCAGAACCATTTTTATGAAACTATGAAGTAGTAATTGCATTTTGGCCAATCTAAACACAGGTAAGATGACACAAAACATGCTTCAGGCTAGAGCTGTTCTTGTTTCTCTGTACCTTAGTCTTTGCAACTAGCAGAGAAGTTTTTATGCCTGGCAATCCCCGAGTCCTGGTTATGCTGACAGCCCACAGAGAGCAGCTCGTCCAAGAAGGGATGTAGGCAGAAGAAAGGTCTCAAAGACATCTCCATGTCCATTCTGCTCATTTCACTGGACTCCTCCTGTTTCACATTTCATCAAGAATTGCAACTAAAATATTTATGTCAATGGCACATAAAAGCACCCACGCAGGTGTAGAAGGTGAGTAGGCAGCAAAACACATTTTCTACATAAACTGACTTTTTGTGATCTGGAATCTTGGAGATAGCAAATCTCCATCCCGCTGTTACTATTTTACTCTAGAAAGTTTATAAAAAAGGCTTTTATCTCAAAAGGACATGCTAACATTATTAAGCCACATTGCTTTTACACAGTCCAATCACATCAATAGTGAAAAATTTACTCCCCACCTCTTTGGTTTCCTCATTTCTTTTCCCCTAATTCAGGAGGTGTTGAAGGAAAGTGGTTGTTACTTCAGTAACCTCTTTTTAAAACAGCTGAAAAATAGGTTTTTATTTGCTGGGCAAACTAGAATGAAGTAGCAAGCCTTAAACATATTTTTTCAGTTTAAAGTGTGATAAGTATGTAAAGGCCTTTTCATTGTTCTGATGGTTTACTGGGTCATGCCTGAGCTTTTAACGGTCTTGTAGTCATGGTCTGTTAGCTGGAGCTTCATGTACAGTTAGAAACAAATAAACACTTACTAAATGTACAAATTATCTGCTAATAGGACTCATCTGAAATCCCTGACCACAGGAATGTGAACTGAGACTGTTGCATGGGTCGCCATAACCTTGGTGCAGGCATCTCAGATACCACTAGCATCTATTAGGTTAATAATTGCCTTGACATCTGGCAGTAATGACAAATAAAACTTTCAAAATACTGACACCTGATATTCTGAACAGCTGTGAATTGGTACAACAGGGCTGGAATCTCTCTTCTGGTGACTACCATGAAAAAGGAGTGGTGTAGCCTGGCTGCATCTGTTTTGCTGGAGCCATTATTTACAAGGGTGGGGTGTTCTTACAGGCAAGGGCTGTTCAACATGGGCCTGTTTTTTGTGCATGTTGATAATTCAGGTTTTGGTGAGGAAACGCAGGAGGAGGAGCATCTCCCTCTGGTGGGTCTTGGGCCCACAGCATTCCCATGCCCAGCTGATGCAGGAGCAGTTTCAGCTCCACAGTCCCTCAGGCACTTGATGGTCACGTGGGGCTGTTTCACAGAAAAGGCTTTGTGAACGCAGCAAAGAGGTGTTTGATCAGGCTGCATCTTTTGGTTTGCTTCACTGGTTTGGGCTGTAGGAGCCTGCTTGTCTGTTCCCTGCATAGACAAAGTTTCATGTATGAAAAAGATAGGGTTTGCTTCCTCTTTCTTCTTTGGTTCATCTATGTTCTTTATATCTACTGCTAAGTTGTCAGCTTCAAATGTTTAGTAATATTTTTACAGAGGCTGCCCTAATATTTTCAGAGGGTTTCTCATTACCTAGTAGTAACTTTTTAATGAAAATTTTTGCCTGTATTGTGACCTGCTGTGTGGAAGAACTATTTCCAATAAATCCTGTCTACTAAATCTTCTCCTATTTAGAAGGACTCCTCTTCTTTTAGGGACACGGGAGTCAGAATTGTTTCAATCATTGTCTGAAGAGGCAGAGTGAACCATGAGAAGTGGCTGTTCTTTGTCAGAAATAAATACATAATTGATCCTGATTATAGTATACAACTGTGGAAGCCACCCAAGAAGAAAGACAGATGGCTCTCAAGCCTGGAAATAATAGTCTAGTGGCCACAAATTTTAGGTTTTGAGTGAAAACTTGAGCATCAAGAAGAAAAAAGCCTGGAGAGTACATGGGAGTCAGTAAACAATTTATTGTAATGCCTGCTTTGCTGAAGGACCTTGTCCCGTGGTCATCACTCGGGATGTACTTGTGCTGGTGTCTCTGAGGTGGGGGAAGGGAACTGGGGTAGATCTGTCTGGGTGTTTCAACACACAGATGTGTACAAGCAGGCAGCAGAAACACACGTCGCACCGTGTGTGGCTTCTTTCACCACATGCAGTCCCAGGAGGTCTCTGCATTCCGCATGGTCTCTGCTAGGACAGGCAAAATACATCAGTGGCATGATGTTTCATTTATACTGTATGGCAGGGTTTTCAGTATGCCTTTTGGTTTTGTGCGCAATTTGCCACTAAAAAGTCTTCAGAGCAGGGTGAGATCTCCACCTATCCCCAGTTACCTTGTCTGTATGGGAGATGATGATGCTGATGGTCACCTAAGGAATACAAAGAGACTGTTTGAACAGCTAATTAAAGAAATATTATGGGCTCTCTGAATTTGTTTGTTGATATTGCTGTTAAGGAAGAAGAAAATCACAAATCTGGATGCTCTTTCAGTTAATATAAACCGTCTGCTTTAGTCTACTTTTCTGGCAGAACTTTTACTTTTGTGGTTCTTCTTCTTCTCTTTCTGATTATGAAACAATCCCCAGTGGCATGTCAGAAATCACCATAATAAATGCTGACAATTGTTCTGGGGTTAGCATTAAAGGCTTTCAAAACCCAAGATATTCTGAAGCTGTGTGTGTAGTCATTGGCTTCAAACGCAAGGTTCCCTTAGTTGTGAACATGCTACAAATTCTTTTAACACAGATATGCTTGTCAAGTGCAAAGCAGAACTTGGTCTTTGGGACACCATTCCTAAGGGGCAGGGAAGTTTGCTAAGAAATCAGTTGGATACAGTGGGATGGCTGGAGGTCCACAATCCCATCTGGTGAAAGTGGAGGAAACAGAGGTTTTTTGTACCAACAAATCTTTACCCTGAAGACAGGCAGGGACAAAAATGGTAAATAACTCTCACAGCTGTGTACAAACGGTTTGAAAAGGAAAAAGTGTGCAAGGCTGTTTTTCAGACAGATTAGTGCTCCTTCCTAAAAGGCATGGCTTCTTCTGCATGTTATTCTTCCAGCTGACTTTTATGCCTGATTGGATGAGACTAGGACTTGACTCATGGCCTCTTACATGCCCCTTTCAGTCGTGGAGAAAAGAGGGGTGCAAAGGAACAAGAAATGGGTCAAAGTTTGCCTACAGCTGAACTGGTATTTGAACAGCAATACATACTGTGGCAAGGGAAAGGATGAGAATGTTAAATCTAGTGTTCTGAGGAGTTTTACAGTGTATTATAAAATTTGAATCTCAAATATATTTAGAAAAAAAATGCGCACAGGGGCATAGAAAATAACCTATTTATACACTGATTAATTTTAGAAAGTACTCCTTTTTTTTCTGTTCTGAAAGAAGAAATCCTTAACCTCTACTGTGATGTGCTGGATGAGCTGAGGTAAGATGCCTTTCATAACCTTTCATAAGCAGACAAAAGAATTAATAGATACCTTTAATACTCTGTTTGGATGCTCTAGCTTTTTGCTGCTGTCGAGATTATCTTTCTATTTCTGTGGCCAAATAACATTGAACAAAGTAAAAAAATGTAACGTTCTCTTTGTCTCCAGCATAGTGTTCAAGGATACACATCTTTTCAGTTTGCAGCATCTCTAGGTGACTGAAAATCTTTGCCTATTTCCATTAATATCAAGTGAAAGTCTTTTTCTTCCTTCAGTGGGAGCACAATTGAGTCATTACCTACAGTTTCTTGAAAGCCATATCTGACCCTGTTTTCTTTCCCTTCTTACTTTTTCCTTTCCATGTCTATTATGGTAATTAATAAATATCAATATTTTATTATTCTCTAGCCTTTTACTACACTCTTTTTCTATTTTCAAAATTCAGTCTGTTGTTTTGGCACAAAAGAACTGTTAATGGAAAGACTTAGTTAATAATATTTGGAGAGTATTACAAACAAAACCAGGGAAATACATCACCATGAGACAGGTTGAAGTAAGCTGAGTATTCAATTCTGCCTGTGCCAGCATTTCAGAAGTATGGGTTTTTTTCAACACTGGTATCTTCCACATCTATTTTCATCAAGAGATTCCGAATCTTCATTGAAATCTACAATAGAAACAGGAGAAGGCTTAATTCTATTTTTAGAAGCAGGAGATAGTGTGAAATGTTGGTATTGAACAGAGTGTGTGACCATAGAAAAGTCAAACACGATTGGACTCTCTAGTGTTTGACATAGTGCAATAGGGTTTCTGTTATTTATGCGTGTCAAAATTTAGCTTCCAACACTAACAAACTGATGTCATTCCAGTTCTGGTTTGAATTAGCAAAAAGCAGAGCTTTTCTTTCTCCTCTCATTTTGCAATAACACATCCAAGTAAGAAATAAGACACCAGCCACAAACAAAGAAGCAGTTCCTACTCTAATGAGTTTGTGGTCTGAATTCAACAGGCCTGATGGTCACCAGCTGTTTTACAGCATCAAACTTGTATTTCCATCTTAAATTGGATGTCCTTGTCAAATGTAGTTCCTCTTGCTCAGGGAGCCTTTCTCTTATTTTTGTGAACATACTGGGGATTAGAATGATGATCTGTAAAATTACACAAAGAAGAATAATTTACTATATGTCAGTCTTTAAAACCAGATGTTTTCAATTCTTCTGCTCACCGAAGTCTCCACTTCTAGTGGTGTTTGGGAATTTCTTTATTTGAAGGAAACCAACACAGGTATTGTTTTATGCACAGATTATTTCAATGAAGAATTTTGTAAATTTTTTTTCTGAATAATCTCTTTCATATGAAAATTTTATTATTTTCTGAGAGGTGTTTCCTCGCAGGTCTGCAGAAAGCAATAGCTGCTGCTTCCACACTCATGTTTTGTGTGAAGCTGTCTGCACCAATTATGGAAAACTCCTGGCAGGACTGAATCAGGGGATTCCAAGTGGGAAGACTGTTGATCATGGCATATGGAAATTATTTCCAATATATCTTTGGATGGGGCTTGTCCAGGCTTTTCTGGCCTTTGCTGCTTGGCCGAAAGGCGGCGACTGTGGTGGGCTCACCTCAGAGACACCTTTCGCTGCTGGAAGCTGCAGCTGGCCCTAGGGACATGCCCAGACAGGCAAAGCTCCGGTTTACCTCTGTGCAGGTGCTTTAAGGCGGATGGTGAAGGAAAAGAGTGGATTCTGCTAGAGAGTTCGATCCAGAGTTTATTCTGATGTCAGGCTTCTGAATCCCCCAACAGCTTCTAACAGAACCCTGAACCGCCTGGCTGCTTTAAGCACCTTTAAGCCTAAGGAGAGAGGGAGGGAAGGAGTGGGGAAGTGGGGATCCCACCAGCCAGGTGCGGGATGGGCAGATCTCAGGTGCAAGGGACGCCTGGGTGGGCCAATGGCCCCCAGGGATGCAGGGCATCTTTTGAACTCTGCCAATCACTCGATGCCACTTTGGAATGCCAGGATTGACAGACAGCACCAGCAGGGGTCAGGGGTGGGGAGAGGGAAGGTGATTGCCACCTGGGAAAGGACAGAGATACCTGAGACAAACTATGACATCACACTGCTACATTGGCATACCTTTTTGGCACAGATTTTCAAATTACTCTTCCATAAAATTTCTGTCTTCTTCAAATTCGGACAACTCATCTCAGTAGAAATACTCTCACTTTGCATACACACTGTAGATTTTAATTACTATTTTACATTATTGCTAACGCATCCATGCCAAGTGTAAGCTGGCCATAATCTTTTCAGCTGACCTCAGACTTGTCAGCATCATTACATGGTGTTATACCTTAAACATGGCTCCTTTTTATTTTAACACACTCCATAATTTTGGATACTGATGCTTTATCTCTGTTTCTGCCAATTCTATACTTATTGTGACCAAAATCTGCAAGTGTTTACTTGTGCCTACTGCTTGGTGAATATGTACTGCTGTCTTTTCTTTAATATACTTTACTCATAGCATAATTGGAAATCACAATGCACAGTCAGGCCACGGAGAGAGCATCTCATTTTAGGGATGGAAAATATAGTGATTTCTGAGCTTGACATAAAAACAGGCTGTATGTTATGTTTTCAATCCCTGTGTGCTGTAGGATTCCTTTGAGGGAGTCTGAGAGAGCTGGGGCTGCTCAGCCTGGAGCTCCGAGAAGGCTCGGGGGTGATCTTATTAAGGTGTGCAGGTACCTGAAGGGAGAGCACACAGTGCCGGGAGCCAGACTTTCCAGACAAGCCCAGTGACATGGCCACACACGATGGGCACACTCTGAAACACAGAAAATTCCCTACAAACAGCAGGAAACCCTTTTCACTGTGAAAAAGCATCGGCACAGGTTGCTCAGGGAGGCTCTGGAGACACCATCCCTGAAGATATTCAGAAGTCATCTGGACGTGGCCCTGGGCACCTGACTCTGGGTGGCCCTGAATGAGCAAGGGGTTGGACCAGATGGCCAGCAGAAGTCTCTTTCAGCCTCAGTCTGTCATTCTGGTTCTGTCATTCTGTGCATGCCTTTCCTAGAGTCTCCAATTAAACAGAGCTCAAGTGAGTCATGTTTTGTTTTACAGACTGATTTTTACATTATAGAGGTATCCATAACTGCCATTTCAAATTTTGATGCGGTATCATGATGTATTATGAAATAGATAAGGCAAGTTATCAAGTAAAAAGCATAGAGGTCAAATTTAACATTAACAGTAGCACCAAAGGAAACAATAGCATATAAACAGAATTGTCAGGTGAATTGATTGCAAATCGTGTATGATGAAGGCAACTGTGGACAGGAAGTTACTGAATTACAAAAATAACTAGGGTCTATTGACTTACAAAACTGGGCATTGTTAAACTGTCCCTATGGTCATCTAACATATTTTAACCTCTGGTGGTTGTATGAAATAAACTTGCCAATCAGCATTATTCTCCATCTGCTTTTGCTCACAGTTGCTACTGTTGTGGCACAACTTTCTTTTCCAAGCTTAAAATTTTCTGTTACAACAGAAATAACATAATTTTCATATTTGTTCAAAAGCCAGTCTGGGTTTTTTTGCAAATAGCACAATTTGCCAGCTGATATAACAAGGGGTTATATATACCTATGATTGTAAGTCATGAAAAATAGCTGCAGTACATGCTTGGATTTCTTTGTTCTTGCAGTCAATCTCATCTTCTTCTGGCTCTGCTGACCTGTAGAGGTTAGACCTCTCTGCCCATCCTACTACTTTGTATTCCTCCCTTTTTCTAACAGTTTTCTTTCACTCTGCCTGCTCCTTGCAATCTCATGGCCTTGAAATGATTCACCAATATATGGTAACACCACAGAGGTGTTCGAAATGCCTGGTGAGCAAAGGTGCGTGCTGTTTCTTCCACCTCTTAAAACCCACACAGCTCATCCCTTTTCCTTAAGTGATGAACTCTCTAGTCCATGTGGGAAAGGGCTTGTGACATGATCCAGTGTCATTGTGTCTATGTCACCATCCCTTTGGGGCACCTCAGCTTGCAGTACTGTGGTAGGTTCTCAAGGTCCTGAAATTCTTCCTTGGCTTGTAACTGTCTCACAAGCAAGCATGGAGTTTCCTTTCTCCCTGCCTTTTTCTGACTGGCACCAAAACAAAAGTCAGACATAACATATTCTTTCAGGGTTACTTGAAACTGAAACAAAATTATTTTCACAAAAGGAGTTCCTAGGGAAAACTAAAGAAGTAATTTGCTATAGTGCTCCATTATTCCCTTGCATTCTTTGCTGTTTCCATCTAAAGCCTAATCATTCCACAGGTCTTTGGATTAAGCTGCAGAAAAGATCACAACTTCTTGTTTCTTGGTTACAGAAAGGACTGTATTCCTAAAGGACTGGATATTGGAAGATGAAATAGAGGATAAAATGAGATTATTTTTTTCACCCTTTCTTTTGGAGTTCATAATTTAAGTTGCAAGCACCCACTACCCTTTAATTATCTATTGCAGTTTGGGGAGCAAACAGCTAGAATTGGAGATGTATGTGCATTTGCAGGGTTACAGTCTCACTGCACTTATCTTGGTGTACTGCGATGGATGGAAACGAACTCATGGCTGGAGGGCTGTGATGGATGGAAAGAGATTCTTTAGGAAGGACCTGCTGGGTGAGTGAGGAGATGGAGCTGCCCTTCATACAAAGGAGCAGGAGGAGTGCATGGAGCACAATCTTGGGATGGCAGGCACCCATGAGGGGTGTTCAGAAAGGAGACATGCTTAGGAAAAAGAAGATCTGCTTCAGAGAAGAATCTGAAGATCTTCAGATAAGGTCTTCAGACAGCTGGAAGAAACTTCACTTTCACTTGCCCTCAGGCGGTTCTTCAGCTCTTCAATTCTATCTGCTGCAGACTTAATGCAGTAGAGCACAATTCAGGAATTTTCCAGACTCCACTGAAGATGATTTCCTGACATCGGTGACTGAAAAGCCAAAGTTCTGTTGTTTCTGTTAATTTCACAGAAAAAAAAAAGATTGGTTGGGAATATGAATATTGGGAGGAGCCATGACTGCAGTTACCACAAGACAGTGTAGTTCACTGTGTACAAATACCTGATGGGGGCCATAAAGAAAATAAAGCCAAACTCTTCTAATGGCGCCCAGTGACAGGACAAGAGACAAAAGAGAAATACGAGAAATTCTACCTAAAGAGAAGAAAGAATTTTTTAGTGTTTGAACAATTAAACGGCGCATCCAGTGTCTTAGGCAGGTGATGGAGTCTCCATTCTGAGTGATATTAGAAACCCAGTTGAACAACAGTCCTGGTAAATTTGCTATAGCTGATGCGGCTTGAGCAGGGGTTTTGACTAAGTGACTTCCAAGCATACCTGCCAACCTCTGAGATTCTGTGACATGGATCTGTGATAAAAATAGATTCCAAAACACATTTCATGGTAAATTTTAGAAAAGCTTATTCATAGAGCAATTGCAGGGAGGAATCCCAGCTGACAAAGCAATATGAAACCTTTCTTTCTCTAAAAATTCAGGAGCATCAGATTTCTTTAGTCTGTTATGCACAATGCCATACAAATAGCAGCAGAACATGCTCCTGTTTACTCTCCCATACACTTCTGTGGCCCTTTCAGTCCATGGCTTCACTGCTGTGCAGAAGGTGAGCTAAATGTCACAGTCAGCTGTCATATAACTGGGACTAATGGGCACCATCAATTAATAAATTGTTCACAAGCTGTCAGCTAGGAACTTGCAGACCATCAGCCAAGTATAAAGGAAATCAATACAAAGCTAATCAGGGGATTATGTGTTGACAATGCAAAGCTCTCCCTTCTCATAAGGCTAGGTCTGGACAAAGAAGTGAGAAGCCTGGTGCTTGGGGGAGGTGGAACAGTGATGAGCTGTGGCCCAGTCAGTCTGAGGAAGCTGATGAAGTTGTTGCTATGTCACGGTGATAGGTGTAAGGTCTGTGTGGGAGCCCTGCCCTGGAGCCTGCTCAGACCAATTCTTTTTTGGCCCACGTGTAACTGAGCACCTCAACCCTTATTCTGGTTTGTTCCCTAGGTGGCCATAGATATTGACACAATATAATCATAAACCTCTCTGTGAGAATTCACCTTGGAAAAAAACAGTTTAGGCACTCCTGCATGTCTCAGAACAAGTAACAATTGACATCTAGAAACGGATGGAAACAGGGTATCTGCCATCTTGAACCCATCTTGTCATGATGCTAGAACTAAAAATGGAGTCTTCCTAACCAGAAGAGAACACAACTCAAAAACATATACATGTATTGTGTAAGTCAGTCATAGGACCCAGTCCACAACAGCACATTGTCGTGGAAACCTCATATCCAGTGTCATTAGTTATTAGTCATTTCCCCCCTTGGACCTTGCTATATACTGTAATCCTCACTCACTGCTTTTGTCTCTACATGGTTGCAAGAAAGCCACAAAATTGTAGCTTTGTTGACAAATGAAATTTGTTCATTTACCATGAAATGCAGCTTTTGGTGCAAAGACCACTATTGGCTCATCTGGTATGAGGCAGCCAGGGTGCACACACAGATTGCTGGAGACATTGATCAGATCAGCTGACAGGGCAAAACCGCAGCCACAAGAAGGGGTGTAATTTTGGCTTTTCTTTTTTTGTCTAAGTAAAAAACTTTAGAAGAAATAGCCTCATCTGTTTGTTAACTTTAAAAACAGGAAGAAGAACTTCTAAAGTTTCTAGATTTAATTTTCTCTTTAGAGATTATCAGTGTGAGTCAGTCATTCCCTCTGCCAATCTGGAAGCATTCATAATATCCAACATCTAATAATTCCTAGGGAACAAATATTTTAACCTGTGGAAGACATTTTTGTCCTTGCAGATTGTCAAATTGGCAAGGCTTTTTGGTTGGAAAGCAAATCAGGAATGACAAAGTGATGCTCTCTCTTTCATGAAAATTGGCTTCTAAAGAGCAGAATATACAAGGATGTTTCTGTACCCTCCAGGTTTGCATTCTTAATGTTCATTATTTGGGCCCTATACTCCCCTAACCTTGGGCTACATAACATTTCAGTTTGAGAGTCACACTCTTCTCACACCAACCACAGGACAAACTAGGCAGAAGTAGACTGAATTATAAAACTGGGATGTGAAATGTCAACCAGGCCTTAACTGTTTAAACAACTAATTAAATAAACAATAAACTAAATAACCTGAACATGCTAATAACACTAAATAACCTGAGCTTATTAGCATGCTGCCCTCTTGCTGAAGAATGAAATGGAAGATTCCAAACAATAAACAACTGCCATGTTCATCTCCCTCCTTTCTTGTTCCAGCAGTTTCCTTTCTCCTACCATTGTAGTAAATGCTGCACTAAAGGATTTCAACAACTGCTCGAGTGCCACAACATTTACAGATAAGAAACAAATTGGTGTAGCAGGGGATAAAATGGCCAGTTTTGCCCATGAAACAGTGTTTAAGTCAGATCAATTGGCAATGCAGAAACACTGTGGAGCTGCCATTCAGGTTTTTCATCAGGTAGCTAACAAGCTATGACCTGTAATCAAAGTAAGCAATACATTGCAGAGATTCTTCTTTGTTGCATGTAATCTGTTGAAATGCTGGCATTTAACATGAGTGGGCTGGGGTACCCTGTGGCAATATCTGCCTGTACAGTTTTAAATATATATTTCTCTAGTGGCCCATATATTTATGCTATATATCAAATAGAAAAACTTTGAGCAGCTGGAGCTGCCTCTTTGGAGGGTTGTGAAAGTGAAGCTATACATCTTGTGATACTCAGCATTCTCTAGCATTCAGTGAGTGTCCTGATTTCCTTCGCAGTTTTAAAATAAAGAGTATTCTTCACTTTGTTATGAATTTGTAAAACTGCAGCCATAGTTCCTTCAGGCAAAAATGCCACACGTATGTCAGCTCTTTTGTTTTTGTGGTGGTTGGTTGGTTGTTTTTTTGGGTTTTTTTGTTGTTTGTTTTTTTTTTTTGTAATCTCATACACTTCCTATTTGATGTTGCAACTGGGACTGCTATAGCTGTGAGCATGTCTTTCATTTACATACATATGTACATATCCTTGCTCTATTGAGCATATTTCAGAAGAAATGGTTCCAGTGCTGGCCAGGAGAAAGGTCTGACACAGGCAGGAGGAATACCCAGCTAAGAGGTGGAGTACTGCATGACTTCAAGCCACACAAAATTCCAGCCCCAGCAGCCAGGTGAGTGCGGTAACTTGCAGCTGTAGGACCTCAAACCCCAGGGATACAATGCTGACATGGTGTCTGCTAGTTCTTTGCTGACTCAGGAGACAAAAAAGGTCCTGACACAGCTGAACTAATCCTGCAACAGGAGATCTCTCTTAGAGAGGGCAACCCTCCTTTGAAGGATTTTGATAATTTTTTTGACAGAAATTTTGCCCCTTATGGAGGGTTCATGACCCTATTTCAGTCTCAAGAAGCCCCTGGAAAGCTACTTTATAGCAAGATGAGGCACATGCAGGTCCACTTCACTGAATTCTAAAACATAGGCAATAATGATTTTCAACAGCACAGAAAAATCTTCCTTTTCTTGTCTCACTTCCTTCACCTCCCCCCCCCCCCCCCCTTTTCCATCTCTGCACATATCGTCATATTTGGCTTTGTCCTCTGTTTTCTACAAAGTTCTGCAAAAGTAATGTCATCTGAGGAAGAAACTGTCTGCAGGGCATTTATTTATACACAAATAATATCTTACCATGGCAACCCCAATTTTTTTCATTGTGCAGTCCTCTGTAACATGAAATAGCTTTTGAACAGCTGGGCATTCCCCTGCTTCTTCTGCAGCTGATATCTCAGAGAAGTCTTAAAAGTATATTGTTACAGGCACAGAACCAATAAACAAAAGGGACACCATTGATAGAAAAGTTTTTCTGCAGTTATCAGTGGCTTTTGTTCATGACGATAAGAAAGAGTTACTTATTTTAAAACAATCAGTGATGTTAATTTGCTCATATTTTATGTTATAGGCCTAATTGTGTTTACTTTTACATCTATATTGTAACATCTGGTACAAATTACTCTCCACGGTATTTTGTTATTTTTGGATTACAAGTTTTTGTTTACAATTTCTTTTCTTACCTGATTCATCCTGCAATGTCCAAAGATGATAATGGCACTTGAATGCTTTTTGAGCAAAAAATACTTCTCTATTTTCAGAGCTAAAATTTGCAGCAGAATACAGCAGATAGTCTCTATTGGAAAGAACAGTTTACTTTGGCCAATTGGACACTGCTCCAATGTGGTCCTCAGATAACTAACCCATGCCCTGGCTTTAAAATAGGTACCTTTGCAGGGATAAAACCTGTTCATGATTCCAGATGTGTACTGAGTTACAGCTTTTCCTGAGCCCAGGTGCCATTCCAGGTCTTCGGGCTGAGCAAGATGTTGATGATTCTTCAGCTCTGAGGTCTTTGATTTCTCTGGCCCTAAACCAAATCCTAACTCTAGCTTTATGCAAAGTAAATGATAAACCTCTCCAGTTCAAAATATATGCTGCTGTTCTACCCTGTCCTGTGACCATCTGGATTTTCCTGGAATTTTGTCTTCATGGCAAAACTTTGCAATTTACAAGCTAGAGTTACACTGGTACATCTTGTTTCAGAGTACTTTTAAAATGAAAAATATACTTGTGTTGGAATTAATATTTAGGCTATATTTTTGCAAATAGTCCCTATTCTATATTTCACAGAATCACATAATATGGTGAGTTGGACGTGACCCACAAGGATCATGGAGTCCAGTTCCTGACCCTGCACAGGGCACCCGAAGAGGCACACGAGGGGTCTGTACTTATTTAAATTCATTGTTTCATGTTGAACAGCAGAGGCTGTATTTTCATCTAGATATAACTAACCCTCAGTAACAGGACACTCACAGGGTAGCTCTAATGGAAGCATTTATTTTTGTTCTCACCTGAGTAGCTGAAATATTCACTAAAATGTCTGAATCTTTAGAAGTTCTGTGGGTTTGTCCAGGAACCAAAACCTCCTTGAATATTGATCCCCCAAACCCAAAATATGGTAATCTTTCTTCCTGAGTTCATTTCCTAACTGCTCATCTCTAGCAGAGTATCTAGGGAATTCTAGCACTCAGCTTTGCCTTGTGAGGTCTTATCTGGTGGCGGTTCCTGTCTCTTGCTAGTGAAGCAAGGTGCTGCAGTTTGGACTTATTCCAAGAAACTCCCTTATGTGGATGCATGTGGAAAGGCTGCTTTTTGCTACTACTTTTTCAAATGTAGTTCTCCTGGCTATGAGATTGCCCATCTCACTTTGGCTCTCCTGCTTTGCCAAAGTGAGCCAAGGATGGTGCTACTCCAGCTCCTACCTACTGGCTTCCTTTTCTCCACAAGGCTGACCAGCCTATAGTGTGAAGCTGTAGAAGGGACTCTTGTAGAACTGCATTCTCTAGGATGGCTCAATCTTGGGTATTCTTGTGACATTCCCGATCACTTATACCAAGTGCAAAATCAGTGACCTGACAAGAGCACCCTCCGTTGACTGAAAAGGATGGGATTTGCAGCTAAAAGCAATATCCAGTGGCCTTCAGGGGCCATTATCTGGCCAGCAGGCCCATTTCCAGCCTTGCAGTCAATGTTTAGCTACTGTACAGTTCAGTCATAGAATCATAGAATAATAGAATGGTTGGGGTTGGAAAACACCTTTAAGATCATCCAAGCACTAAACTAACACTGGTCCTTGACTAAAATATGTCCCTAAGTGCTACATCTACATGTCTTTTAAATTCCTCCAGGGATGATGAATCAACCATTTCCAATAATCTGCTAGCTGTCTGGTTAAAAAAAAAATTAAAAATCATCAAGCTCAGATGTGAGAAGATTGTTGTAAAACATTCATTAGCTATTAAACAGTGCATTTTGTGGCAAGCTATTTCTCTGGCACCTGAATGGTGTCTCTTTTTTTTTGTTTGGTTTTTTGAAAGAGGAAGTTCAGTTTGCTGGTGTCAGCAGAGATTTAACAAAGTGGCAGATCACTGGGACTTAACTCATTTAGTAATTTCATATGCAGGTGTCATTCTTGACTGTTCCTTTTACTCTTCTTCATGAAACTATGATGATATACAGCAAGAGCCCGCTTCATTCCAGCAGCTGGCTTTCCTTTACAGGGAATTAAACAAGGTGTGCTAAGTATAATCTTAGTAAAATAATACAGAAATTATAAAAAGTAGCCTGATTATTTTAATATAAGAGAGTACTTTCAATGTAAGAGAGGGTTGCTGAAGTCTCTGTTGCCCCTCACAAAGAATCAGCTTTACTGAGCAGTGCCTTCATGCCCACCTTTAACTCTCATGAGATTGGCCTCCTGATCTTTTCCCTATATGAGAACCCTGCATATTACAGAATGAATGAATATTTTTTAAGGATTGCTCAGCTCAGTCACTAACTAAATTCTTGTCTGTAAGTACAGCACTACTTACAGATATACATGCATCTCATATATAAACTCATATACAGGAAATGCTGACTTGGCATCTAAAACAGATCAACCCCTCCTGTCTGTCATGGCTCTGCATCACCCCCTCAGCAGCAGCCAATCCTGCCAAGCTCAGTCGCAGCAGGATTCCCTTCACTCAGCAGGTCACCCAGCACTGGCCTGATTGCAATTTCCATTCACAAAGTCAGGTGCTCCTTAAGATCAGTCACCCGTCCTCAGCAAACTAGAAGCAGTGGAGAGCTCCATGGGTCTCCATGTGTAGTTTTCAGAACATCAATTAGTAGATGCAACTTCAGAGCACAGAAGAGTAGATACGCAGAATCAAGACACAATAAGTTGAAACAACATGACAAACACGTGCATTTTGTTAGGAGTGAACCGTGTTGGGCTGTGCAGAGCAGGGCATTCCAAAGCGTTATACAGAATCAGTTCAACAGAATGTGAATGAATTTCCTCTCTGAGCCATCCCCAAAAGCACACAGGTGTACCTGCTTTGCTGGTAAACACATGGCTCATGCCGGAGACAGCAGTAGAAGAGCTTTCCCCAGTGCTTCAGCTGCAGCAGTTGCAGTTTGCTGCTTAGAGTACAGCGTGATAGCTACCAGAAAAATGAAGTAATGCTGCCAGGAGTTTTTCCTGCTCATCCCATAGGTACATTTCTTCTCTGATCCCACCCTCAAATGGTAAACCATATGGGAGCAGAAATGTCCAGCACAGCCACTGGCTGCTAGTATCTTCTACCTTTGCAGTGGAAGTATTCCTACAGCATGATATACTTCCACAGAATGGAGAAGACAGCAGCTGCAGAAATGAGCTCGTAGGAAAGATCAGAATTGTCTGAAATTGTGAAACACAGGAAACAATGGGCAAAGGAAATAAGAAATATGGATATGCCAAAGCAAAGTTAGATTATATGAGCTCAGCTCAAATTATTTGTATTTTTCTTATTGAAGATAAATATAAAAAGAAAAAGATGCCAGGACTTCTGCCTAAGAAGACGTGTAAAGTCTCATGCATGATTACAGTTCCATTAAAGCATACAAAGCATAAAATAATAATATTAACACATGAGAGGACTGAAGTTTGAACACTGAAAGGTACTACAAGACCTCATTTCCTTTTCCAGTCCTGATATCCTTTTCCAACTGAGAACAGTACTGGTGTCCAATGTCTGAGAACAAGTGGAAAGTTTGGATGTGCCTGGGCATGCAAAGAGGTTTTTTTATTAAGTGCATTTTCCAGGATTTCAAAGCAAACACTGGAGAGGACAGTATCTGTAGCTGTGCAGAGAATTTGGAAAAGTTCAGACTTCAGTTGCTGCTCGTCTCCTTCTCTGGTGGTTCAGTTAATCTGTAAAAATGGAGTGAAGTTAATAAAAGTCAAATGGTAGCCTTTGGATCAACTTTTTACTGAAAGCAAGCTCACTTAGAAATAGGAATTGACAGGAGGTGTAACTGGTCTTCTGCCTTATGCTAGATCTCTGCATTTCCTGTCTCAAAAGGCAGCAAGGACAAAGGTGCCTTATCCATTTCCTGCCTGGTCAGGAACAAACTGGGTGAGTGTTTATGGAATTAAACACGGCCATCTATAGAAGCTTTTTGTACTTCTCAAATACTCCTATATAACAATTAATGATATTTCTGACATTTGTTTTCCCTTGTGAGATTGCCTGGTAATCATGGCCTTGATTATATTTCCCCCTGATATGAAGACGACAACTTAATTAAATCAGCAGCAGGAAAGCATGGGGTGAGATTTCAGGAAACATGAGTCAATAAGGGGAAAAATGCTTTTTCAAATTCATTATTAAGGAGAATGTCTTCTATACAGTTCTTGGAGAAGAGTGCAGTGGGCCACTGAGGTTTTACAACAGTTTCAGGAATTTTAATGTCATCAGGAATTTTAATGTCATCTCATTTATACACACCTGCGATTTCCTTGGCCCCTGAGAGGCTGCAGCAAGCTGGAGGTGCCAGTTTGAAAACCAGTTTACGCATGGTGCTGTAAACTTTGGTGGCTGACACGTAAAGCTAAGCCATCTCTGCTAAGAGGTGGAACATGTTGGAAATCAGCAAGGAAAAAACTGAGGGCATGAACCATTTCAGCTGTTCTTAGTGATTGCTTATATTGGTGAATCTTCAGCATCCAATGGCTATTTATGCCATCAGCTTTTCAGAAGTGGTATATTCTAGATAATGCACTATACTCAATTCTGTGTAAAAATAGGCGTGTGTCAAAGCTGGTAGAGAAATGTAGTTAATCAACTGGCTAGTACTGAAATGAATTCATGGAGACACTGAAATTGGCCAGAATACACTTTCTAACGCAATTTGACGGATTAGAAAGCAAGTATTCTTTATCTGCACAGGGCACACAGAGGATCAAACTCTCCTCATTCTGTGTGTGAAGTGAGACTTTACAACAGGGGGTTTATCCATCATAATCATACATATTCATTAAAAGGTGTTTCTTATCTAATACATAAACATTACTTCCCTAAAAATAATTTGCACACATCCACCTCCTGCTGGAAGTCCTTTTATGGTCCTGGAGAGTAACAAAAGGGGTCTGTGGTAGTCCTATCCACTGAATGCTTTGGTATTAAAGTATTGTAATAAAATGGAAGTTTGTATTTTAAACACTACTGTGTGCCACCAGTCAAATCTGCAAAGTATGCTATGTCTGCAGCCCTGATTAGACAAATAATTCAGAATTTCTGTATTTGCAATGCAACAAATTAAGTGATCTTAGTCTCTTTTAGTTGTGAAGTCCACTGAGGCAGTTGGCTTGGAGACTCTGTCCTGTGAGGAAAGGGTTCAGCTGGGAAGAGAGATAACTTTGGCAACATCCAACAGCAGTCCTGGACAGGAGAGGGACAGAGGAAATGCAATGTCGGGACTCATCAGAGTGGTGCATGGCTGGAGAGCAAGAAGGAGTAGCACAGCTGAAGCAGTGGAAATTCAGAGCATTCACAAGGAAGAAACACTTTCCCCACAAAAACAGCCCAGGACTGGAGCCAGGGCTCAGCCAGCCAAACCAGCCTTGGAGGTTATCAAACCCCAACTGAGCAACCTGGTCTACGCTCAAAGCTGGTTCTGCTTTGGGCACAGTTTGAACTGGACATCTCTTGTGGTCCAGTCCTGAGTTGTTCTGTAGGCTGATGAACTACAGCATTTGGAGCATCTCAGCAGCTGCTGGACCATTCTTAGCTAAAAGTGCCAGGGTAGCCTGCCGTGGTCCTCTGAAGGTCAGGTTTAGTGGAAGGGAAGGACAGATGGGCAAGCTGTGGTAACATGGGAGCTCTGGTGCGTCGGGAGCTCCTTCGTCCTCTGCAGATGTGTTTGAGTGGGCATCTTACTGTTGTGCACAAACACCTGACAGGGAGTACGTCAGCCAGAGCCAAGCTCTTCGAGTGGTACCCAGCGACGGTAAGCTACGACGGGAGAGACGCACTGCGTATAAGCTGAAACGCGGGAGAGAACATTTAAACGTAAGAAAGCACATTTTCGCCGCGCTGGAGGTGACACTCTTCCGCAGGTTGCGCGGAGAGGAGGCGGCAACCCCCACTCTGGAGGGCATTCCAGCCTCAGCCACTCCGGCCTCGGGCCACCGTCGGGGCCGACGCCGCTCGGCGACAGGAGGGGGACGGGCCGCCCACCCGCGCTGTCCACGGTCCCTCCCCGTCCCTCCCCTGCCTGCCCGACCGCTGCCCTGCCCGCGCCCCGCCGGGGCGCCGAGCGGCCGCGCTCAGCCCCGCCGCACACCGCGCCCCGGGCCGGCCGCGCTCGCCGCCGCGCTCTCCCTGCCGCCGCCAGCCCGGCGCGGAAGATGCTGCGGCTCTGCCTGCTCGCCGCGCACGGTAAACGGCGGCGGGACGCCTCCCGCCCGCCCGGGATCCGCCTGGCGCTGCTCCGGGGACGGCGGCGGCCCCCGGGCCGGACGCGCCGTGACTGGGGCTTGTTTTGTCATTGCAGCTCTCCGGCTCGCCGGGGCGGCCTTGCTTTCGCCCGGGTCGTGCACCTTCGAGGACAGCGCCTGCGGCTACCAGTGGGACTACGCGCATCTGCCCTGGACGCTGCACGGCGAAGGTGAGAGCGCTGCCGCTCCCGGGCGCAGCTTCCCCCGCGCTCACCTTTCCGCCCGGCTCTGCCGCCGGAGCCCGCGGCGGGCGGCGGCATTTCGGGGTGCCGCTGCTGCCGGCGGAGCCGCGCCGCTCGGTTTTCCGCGGGGAGCAGCCGCCGTCGAGTTCCTCCCGCCGGGTCTGCTCCTCCCTGACAACAGGCAGGCCCTGCGGGGAAGCGTCTGCGCTCCCCCGGCACAGGTATCTCCGCAGGTTTTGCAGGATGCCTCAGAAATCTCCATTCTTTCTCGGTCCTTCGCGTTTTGTTGGGAAAAGGTGTCTTTTATCAAAACTTCTTTCTAAAAAAGCCAGTCACATCGGTCCCATTACTTATGCATTAATTTCCTTATGCATTATTTTCCTTATGCATTCTTTATTTTCTTTCTAAATGTATTTTGGGTTGTACTCTAAAAGTGGATGCATTTCCAGGGCAAGAGACAGTCTTTGGCAAGAGTATCTTTGCAACATGTTCAATTAAGACTTTTCTCCGATTTATAGTATGTCCAGTTCAACAGAAAAAGTGAAGTCTTTCAGTAAGTTGTACTAGGCTTTACAAGACTTAATGCTGTTGAAAAGAATAGTCAGTCACTGCACAGAGTTTTCCATGCAGCTCTAACTACTTGGTAAGTTTTCAGTGTGGGCTCCAATTTTTGACAGAATCTACATGAACAAAAGACTAAACAAAAATATACACAGCATGTTTATAATGGGGTAATAAATAATTTTGATTATGTGTTAACCAAATTGTCATTCATTATGTGAAAGCTGTGCTCACACAGAAAGAGGGACTATGTGTTTTTAAAGTTTCTAAGCCCAAAAGCACATGCCAAGAATAATGAAGAGGTGAGTACAGATACAAAGAGAGAGACAACCTCTCAGAAACCATTAATCAGTGCTCCATTCAAAACTGGCTGTTCCAGTTTTGTCTTCCACTTGTCTCTCAGTTGAGAAAAACTATTTTCCCCTGATTCATACCCAGTTCTCACCTATGCAAAATAAGTCACCTTCATTGTTACTTTTTAGATTAGTCAGTAGGCTTTGAGAATGTACAAAAACCCCTAACTCAGAAAAGCCTGCAAGGATGTAATAATGGAAATATGTGCTTTTTCTCTTATTTGATATATATTTCTTAGTTTATTTATTTATTTAAATATACATAGATTTTCCTGTATGTTTGAAATTTCCTGTATTAGCGGAAATTTAGTTACCATCTTTGCTGTCCCAGCTATGCCTCCTAACAGCATGCCCTCTCAGTCTATCTGTCTGCAAAGCAGCACTTCCTTCCTCCTTGTGATTTACAGGCAGCCACATGGTAGTGGTATTGATTCAGCTCCAAGGCACTGGGAGTTGCTGGGAGTAAAACCTGCAGAAGTGGGTGTGTATCATGTTGTGCACATCCACACTACAGTGTTTCAAGATGTAAGGGCCTTTTACCAGGGGTTTGGATCAGCGGCAGCCTTCTTTTTTTGGTGCACAGAACACAATTTTTGTTACTGTAGTTTGATCTTTTCACACAAACAGACCAACAGCTGCACGGCTTCTGTTATTGCACATCTCATTTTCAGAGATACATAACTGAACTGTTATACTCTGGGAGGATATGTGGTATACCAGCTCTTGTAATAGGCATAGTTATGTCAGGATTTCCATTATAAACAGTTTTTCTGCAGTCTGTAATTTGATCATAGCTAGACATTCTGTGGAAACATTTGGCACGCAAGGTATTCTATTAGTCTCCTCAGAAATACATTCATAGAATCACAGCTAAATCTAGCTGAAAATAATTCATTCTAATCTACACAGCAGGTGTGCAAAACTTATCTTCCTTAGACACTCTTTCATTCTTTCGTCTTTTAAAACCATGCCCCTTTTGGCAGCACTGTCCCCTGGTACTTGTTGGTCAGTGTATGTGCATGTGGTGATTTACTGGGACAACAGAGGAAGTTAAGAACAGGAGACACAGCTTAGCTTTGGTTTGTTCCTCTTCTCCTTGCGTTGCTTCAAAGTTGCTTTATTTTTTTTAAATGTTATTTGTGGTATAGAATTGCATTCAGTGGGTCTTTAACAGAGATTATGTGACTTGCAGTGCAAGTTCTTGTATCTTATAAATGTCTCAATAGTGTAGTCTTGTGCCAAACTGTCAAGGTGATGTAAATATAACTAAAACTGTGCCCAGAAATTTCCACTCCATACTTGAAAGTATTTTGCCCAGTTGCCAAGGAAGCCAGTATCTTCTGATGGGCCAGGCACACAGAAAGGAAGTGTAAGTTTTGCTTTTGTTTGCAGCTACATCATCCCACTTAAATTAATATATTTCTAAGGTTCAGCTGCAGTTTTAAATGTTTCTGGTTTCTCTTTAGTGTTCTGGAAGCTCCAGCATGCAATAATTTTTTTGTTTAATTTTAGAATTGTCATAATTGAAAAAAAAATTAATTTTTATTGTTAAAGTTTTGGTACCTGTAACTGGCATTTTAGGGCCTATTTTAATCAAGTGCAAATCAAAAGAAAATACTCAGTGCTACAAAGGATAGCTGCTTCACTGCTAAGTGAACTCAAGACTTCACTGCTAAGTGACTCAAGAGTGGGAAATCAGGCCCTAGTGAAGTGGCTCTTTGGAGGAACAGCTATACAAGAAACAATTCAGGCACCAGTCCAGTCGACCTGTGCTCCCATAAAACCTCTGCTTCAGTGAACCCCTCTGTAAGCCTCAAGCTGTCTCACGTGGCTCTGAATTCAGGAATAGGACCTTCAGGCATATCAAGGTGCTTTTTTTCACTGTCAGCTTTTTCAGTGGCTGGCTAGCTCAGTGCTTGCCTTTTAGAACTATAATGATTTTAGCAGACAAACATCATGCAAGGAAAGATGTAACATACAGAAAAAGCTGGATATGAAGTGGATATAAATTTCTAGTGAGCCTTGGGGTGGGCTGAGAAGCACACCCAACTGAGGTCATGGCCCAGGCTGGTTAAGTACAGTATCAGGCTTGAGGCAATCTCTTCCCTAAGGAGCCAGTTCTGTTTTCAGTGTATCATGGGAAATTCCATGCAACAGGTTCTGCTTCCTGTGTTTTTAGGATACCAACTACACAAGAAACATAGTAATGTTGTTGCTTAGGAAGAGGTCTTCATAATGTAATCCTGCTTCTGAAATGAGCAACGGATCAATTTGTATGTTACCAGTGATAAGACCTGAAAGCTTTATGTGAGTTTCTGCTATACATGAACAGAGGGGACAATGGTCCATTTTCATTTCAGTGGTGTAGGCATGCCGGCAGAAATGTTACTGCTTTCATGATGCCTCTGAAAAGAGCATTTTACTGTTAAGTTCAGAATACAAGACAAAGATTGCACTCTTGGACTCAACCAATGGATGGGAAATTTAGGAATCACATCTACATTCATCAATACTATAGTAGTTAGAGGTAGTTAGAGATAGTTGAGAAGTTTGAACACCATGCTGGTTCTACTAACAACTACAGGCGTTATGGACTACAGTCCATGTCCAGTTATTTTGGGGTATAGAGCTTTGCAGAGGCATAGTGGCTGATTTCCTTAAGAATTCACTTCTTTGTCAGCAGCATATGTGTTTGCAAGGGAAATACCAGTTAATTCTAATACATGCTGTCAAACTGCATAGGGTAGTTGTTTTAGATAACAGGCATGCTCTGCAAATCCAAAATGGTCTTTGAAACAAAGGAAGATGCTGTGTGTAATAGGCAGTAGTCCTCAGCAGAGTAATAAATAAAACCATGCCAACCCACTTAAAACAGCAGTAGGAAACACAGCCTTGGTTCAACTGCAGGCATTCTAAAGTCTTAGGTATGGGCATTTTTTGCCAAACCTTACGCTTAGCCGTGTCCAGCATAGAGCTGGCCAGAACCTGATGGTAAGAACATCCTGCTCACAAACATTATTAGAGATAAATTTCATTAAACACAATAACTCTGGCATGTCCTTTCTGTGACTCTGGGCAATGTTTACATTTTTGCTTAGAATATCTCTACAGCACTTTGTGTGAACTGTGGGTATGTTTTGTTTTCCATTGCCTTTCACTGTAACAGAGATGAGTTTTATAGTGCTAAAAATAATGTACATTTTGGCTTTCAGCTTAATTCTGCCGTAATGGAGTTTGCTTGCTGCATCTGCTTGCCTGGATTTAAGCACTAGATGAGAAACTTGTCTATTCTGACAGCAACCTATGGGGAAGAGCAATTTTATATTAGCAATGTGCTCCAAAAAAGCAAGTGATCATTGAGTTTTGTGGCACTGAAACACTAAAGCTATCACTGGTAGTTGATACAGCTGAATGCACCTGGCTCTCATAGAATTATTGACAGCTTAAAATACCTATTTTTTGAGCATTGCTTTCCTTCAAAAATTCTGGAAGTGTGTATTTCTTCCTATCTTCATGTTGCCAAGGATACATTTTAATAGCCCACATTTCAGGGGTTTAATAATTTTTTCTCTTTCTTCAGTATTTTGAAGGAAAAGAGATAGATTTCACTCAGAAGAGTGATGTAATAGATTACATTACATACAATATGGCCATTTTTTCTTATTCTTAAAGCATATGCCTGTTTTTGCCTCATTATTCCAAGATGCTGCTCCTGTGATACACTCCAAACAGGCATCTATCAGGTAGCAATTTATGGAAAGTTGGTGAGCAAGCAACGTCAATAACAGTAGTTTTAGGAAACTGAAGTTTGTCTTTTGGAACAGATTTATCACATAGCTACACTTAAAAATATATGGGAAATGATTTCAAGAGACAGGACAGCTATTGCAGACCATCAGATAAGTCAGGCGTGAGAGCAGCAGCATAAGGAATCTCAAATCTAAACATTGCTTACATACCATTTAAATAGCTTGTATTTACAGCTGTGCCATATGACTTAAAATTGACCTCTTTTGATCTGAGCTCTCTGATCTTGAATGTCACATCATGTGGCTGTAATATGCAGAGTAATGAAGCAGGTGGTAATTGGCAATCGTAGATTTTGTGGCACAGCAAACACAGTTCATGTCTGATATGTGCTCTGTCATGCTTTGTTACTCACCTATTGGCAAATAAATTAGCACATTTGAAGTCTTAGTTTTCTTTCCCTCTCTCTACAGTACTTGCCTGTACATTGGGAAGTACGTAATTTGAAAATGTAGAAAAAACTTGTAACATTCCTGGCTTTTTACAATTCTTATACAAAACAAGTGGTCTCTCGTGTTTGCTGTGAGATCGCTGTGTACTTGGGAGTCAAGGAGACTTGCACCAGCTTGTACCTAGCTGCAGCAGAACCAGGCTGGCATACCCCAGAGTTTGTTTGCTGGCAAGTTCCCAGTTTATGAGCTCACCCTGCCACAGGAGCTTATTGGTTTGGGATTTCCAAACCTGTAGCCACAGCATCTCTGCACCGAGTGCTGTTTGATGGAGGGTAGAAGCCCTTAGATTGGCATATGGTCTGTTTTACCTTGATCTGAGAATTAAAATGTTGGTGCTCCTGGCCAAAGTAATTGAATTTAGAAATACAGCTGTCTTTACTGAGGAGTAGGGAAAGACTGAATCACACACTTCTTTTACACTTAGACTCTCATGTTCTTCTTGTTTTCCTTTATTTCTGGTGCCATTTCTCCTGTACACTTGACTTTGACTACTCAGCCACCACTCTTGTGTTAGCAACTCGTTACTTCGTACTATTTTCCTGTTCGGGCTGTCACTGGCAGTTTAATAGTAGTACCATGTGTGAGGAGCATTCCATCTTGTGCCAGCTTTTCCCTTGTCTTGCCTTGGGATCCCAGATCCCAGAACCTTATATTTTGCTTGCCCAGGTATAGCTTCCATCCTAGGCTTCTGGGTAATAGCATTTTTATTGAGCTATGCCCACTATATTACAGTTATTAGTGTATTTCTTCCCCATCTTCACAGGCAGGTCTTGTGCAAAAAAAAAAAAAAAAAAAAAAAAAAAGACAGCCAAGGGCACTTTCTGTCCATCAAGAGCTTCAGCAGCAGTTGCATGTGCATGATGACACTTGTGATAAGTCTTGCCTTTCCATTTGCCGCAGGGCTACAAACAAAGCCTAAATTGTTGTCAGTGAGTCACTACATGAGAGATGAGTTTCAAAGCATTCCTCTTCTCCACAGAGTAGTGACATTTTCATAAGTGTATTTTCACATACAGCTGTTACTGATTCAGAGCTTACAGAGCCAACAACTGCCGTAGTGCCTTTTACACGGAGCCATGGAATCGGGCCACAAGGGAGGGAGAATTAGAAAATTATTGTTTACTGAATATACCTTGCACTTCTGACAATTTGGCTGGACTTTGTTTTGCATGAAAATACTGTAAATAGATAATTTGCCACTTCAATTAAAAAAAAAAAGAAAAGAAAAAGAAAAAACTGTAGGAGGGCAAAAGAGAATTTGGGAGTTGTGATGGAGTTGAAATCACCTCAGTCAAAAAAATCACTTGCATGTAACCCCTGGCCTTGCAGATGTTCTTGAAGTTTGCTAAAATTCAAGTACAGACATGCAAATCACTGAAAATTGCTAGAAATATTTTCAGCTTTCTGAAAAACAATGGAAGATGCAAATGACCCGAAGTTAAGTTTCTTTCAGGAATTTCAAGATGCAGCATGGAATGAGTATTTTTATCAGTAAAAGTGCTGTTAGGCAGTATTTTGTGGTTGTTATACCTATGACACTACCTGCGTAATCATTTTGAAAAAAGAAGGGGAAAGCCAATCATTTGCCAGTTCATTTTTTGGAGGGAAGGGAAGAAATTTTTACTATAAATTTTGGTCAAGATCCAATGTGAATCAAGATCTGTAGTGAGGACAAGTAAGCTTGCACTTGTGCTGAAAGGATGATCACTGACAATCCAGAAGCATTTCTACTAGTAAAGAAGATTTGTTCATTTTGCGCATGGTCCAGACTTTAAAAGTTCAAAACTTTATTAGAATCAGCCTGAAAATGCCCTAATATTCTTATTATATAGGATGCTATTGAGTAGAAATATTTGGAAGCTTACTGAAAAAGTAAGTCCAAAGCAGTTACAACTAGTTGTTTTGTTGCTTTTTTTGGAGCTCTCCCATGATGTTACTTTCTGAGACGTTTTGTCCCCAGCCACTGTGTGCAAGAGCAATGCAAGCAAAGCCATAATTACTTGACTGATTAAACTTAACAAACAGGGCCAAATCTTCTGTGGTTATGAAAATACACTTTAAAAATTGGAGAGATTTTCCTTTAACATTAAAGTTTTTACTGTCTTAATAATACTTTTTTGTTGCTATGCTGCAGAATGCCAGATAGAAGGCCACAGTCATCCATGTAATTTTATATAATGCTTTGATTGCTTAGAATGCTTTATATCATTTGAAGAATTTTATTGCTCCCATTGAAACGAGTAAGGCTCTTTTGCCCAATCCTTCACTGTGTCTCTAGACAGCCAGAGATTAATGTGTGATTATTGCAGTCCTTCTTCACATCATAATCAAGACAAAGATTCCTACAATTTTAGGTAACAGTATAGTGGTCCTTGATTAACAGTGTACACTGTGTGGCTCTTTCTTTCCTCCAACACATTTTTCTTCACCAAATGTGGCTCAAGATCAGTATTTGAGACTACTCTACAACTGTGAGTAATTGGGTTGGTGTACTTTGAATGCTGTTTTAAATAGATATAGTCTCTGATAAAGTATGAGCTACATGTTACTAGCGCTTCTCTCTGTTCTAAAAACCTTGTAAGTCTAGTATGAAAATAACCATGAATCATGGTAATTAGATTTCCATTTGAAACTTTAGCCAAAGTCTTTTAGGAAACAGAGTCTTCACAGTTTTCAATTAGCAAACTGTTAAAATGTTTAAAGAGGCACTCTTGTGACTTGTGCCAAGTTTTTTCAAATTTCTGGCCCACAAACTGTATTTGATATTAAAAATGCATAAAGAGCTACAGTAATGGAAGGGCAGTTTACAGCTGTTGTATACAAAACCATAGTGAGATATGAAGCTATTGAAGGAAGTAATTATCCATTTTTCAGATGATCTTATTTTTTGGATGTTACATCACTAACAATTGATCAATACTGTGAGACTGTTGCCTTGTCTGTCCCTCATGCTTCAAAAAGATTGGAGGAGGCTTCTGCATGACAGTGAAGTCTAGGGAAATACTAATGCATTTGTGGCAAAGTGTTATACCTGGAGAGTAAGGGAGCCAGACAATTATACCTGATCATACCTATGAATAAGCAGATTTCTCTGTTTTCTGGTAATAACATTAAAGATCATGTTCTAAGGCACCAAACAAAGTTTAGATTTACTCTGTAAATGCTTCTCTTTGGTAAAAATTTTCAGTGTTCCAAAAAGCACTTTCCACTTGCAGTAGAAATCCTCAGTGGATGTGGGGAACCTTAATTGTCCAATGAACTTACTAATTCATTTGTAGATCTGACAATGAAAATGTGACTCCCTTTGCCGGCTTCTTTCACGTTTGCTAAACAGTGTTTATTCCAGCCTGGAACATAGTTTCATGCTTTTTAGAAATTACTGTGGACCCAATTTGAGAAGGCCTTTGAAAAAGTTTGGAATCAGCGGGTGAGATGAGTGCTTTCTCTGGGTTAGAGAACTGTGGAATGCAGCAAACGCCACTTTAAGGTCTGTCTGTTCATTCCAGGGTTAGGTGATAAGGTTGGTGCCTGGCTATAAGAATCCAACCAGGCTCATGGATTTATAGGTACCTGTAAGGCAGAGTCACTTCTGACTTAAAATCTTTATGGATACTGCAAGATTTGTGGAGGGTCTTTTGGGAAAACTTTCTTGTTTTTTATATTGTGGCCTAGTTAGAAACAGCTCAGCAGAAAAGACACTGGAGGCTTTGGTGGATATGAGGTTGGACACGAGCCAGCAATGTGTCCTTGTGACAAAGGCAGCTCATGGTGTCCTGGGCTGCATTAGCAGTGTTGCCAGCAGCTCAAGAGTGACCCTTCCCCTCTGTTCAGCACTGCTGAAGCCCTGTCTGGAGTTCCACCCAGTTCTGACCTTCCCAGTACAAGAGAGACATGGACATAGCGGAGAGAGCCCAGTGAAAGATTTTGAAGATTAAGAGACTGGACCATCTCTCATGTGAGAAAAGTCTGCAGGAGCTGGGACTGTTCACTCTGGAGAAAAGGAGGATTGGGGAGGAAGTTTATATTATAAGTAAATAGAAGGACCTGAAGGTAGGGTGCAAAGGGGACAGAGCCAGGCTCTTTCCAGTGGTAGCCAGTGACAGGACCAGAGGCAATGGGGACCCAGTGCAACACAGAATGTTCCCTCTGAACAATAGGAAGCACTCTCGCACTGTGAGGGTGGCTGTGAGGCTGTGGAGTCTCCAATCCAGCTGATACTAAAAAGTTGTCTGGACGTGGTCCTCAGCAACTGGCTGTAGATGGCCCTGCTTGAGCAGGAGGGTCAGAGCAGATGATTTCTGGAGGTGTCTTCCAACTTTAACTGTTCTGTGATTCTGCGGCATCTTTGTATTTTTGACTGAAAGTTATAAAAGCCCTACTGCAGTGGCCGTTCAGAGATATCTTCATGCACAGAAAAAGAACGTAAGAATTTCTGATTCCTTTTAAAGTTAAGAATTAAACAGAGGAGTCACATGCTATGTGTAGATGCCTGACCTATTTATATGTATGTATAGATGAAATCTCTGCACCCACATGCCAGAGAAGGAATGAGTTTGTTGTAGATTCTTTTAGATGAATGATCTCTTAGTTGTAAGCAGGATACAGAGAACTTGCTACTTACTGGTATCTTTGGAGCTTGACTGTGATGTAGCTAATGTTTCTAATGCTTATGGCCGCAGAATTTCATGGGAGGCAGATGGGTTAAAGTGTAGAGTGCTCTGATGCATTTTGTGACAGGATCTGTTCTGTATAATTTCCTACTTTTTTAGTAATTTCCTTTTGAAAGCTCACCTTTGGTGTGCTCTGTTTTAGACATGGTTGTTATCCTGGGGAAATTTGAGCAAAATAGTTGTGCTCCATCTAATCACTCTTGGCAGATCATTCTGCACATGAACCTCCTTGACTGAGACCACAGTTTTGCAGCTGTTTGGCCAAAGTGAATTGAGTTCATTTTAGGCCATAAGAAAGAGTTGATGGTAATTGGCATCACTGTTTTCTGGAGCCAACAAGGAAGCAGATGAATGAATGGATATTGACTGTGAGTTGCTCTCAGCTCATCACTATGTTCAGGCAGGTGATGAAACAGATGTAGATGTCTGTGCTCTCTCTCTTGCATCTGTTTGGGAAATAGAGTCCTTAATTCTCTCAAGCCATGTATCCTCAAGCTGACCTGCAGTTCATTATCAGTATTTATTGCTGTTGTCTGCTCCCAGCAAATCCCTTCTTCTCTCCTTCCCCTGAGTGCCAGACGCCAGGTGTACAGCAAGGTATATTCTCTGCCTTAGACATGTAAACACTTGTGGCAAACAATCACAGTCACTTGCAAGCTCTAGGAAGGAGCTGGAACCAGCAGACCGGGTACCTGGTGACACATTTCTTCATGCTTCACAATCTTTCTGAGGTGTTTTTTATTCCAGGAGAATCATATTTGTGTACCCAAGTGTCAGGTGACAGTCAGTTTTGTCCTGTATGATTACAGTAATACGGCAGTGAGAACTGGAGTAATGCCATTGTTGTTATATTTTGCCTCTACTCCATAGTAATTAATTTTCCATTATAGAGTCTGACTGTTTGGTGTCATCGTTAACTGTTCAGTTCAGAAAATTGACCCAATACAGACTGCAAGAAAATGAGGAACTTCTAGTACTTCTCTGGCTTTGAGCTACAGATTGGTTTACTCCCCTAGCTGAGAACAAATTTGGGTATGGTTTTCCGTAGTGTAAACTACTTTTTGATTGTGGCAATTCCTGAGCTCTTAAGGAAAGTCAAGTCTGCCTTGAGTGCTGGAGTACACAGAGATACCCAACACAAACTGCAAATGCAGCTGTCCTGGTGCCTGGATTTTAAAAAGTAACAAATATAGCAGCAATATTTTTTTTAAAGAAAACTGGATATATAGATCTTTTCTTCTCTTAGAGTTAGGCCTTAGTGACATGATAATGTGGGCACAAGCAACTGTAAAATCTGACACTGTACAGAATAAAGTGTGTTTCCCAGTCTGTGTCATTAATACAGTTTTGCTTAGTGTTTGCATCTGCAGCTGAACTTTCAGCTTCACACTTCTCACTGTCAGGTATAAACATCTTCATAGATAGCCTCAAGAACTTACATGTAGCTATAGGGATGCTTCATTTTAAGATGTTGTTTTATAGCATTTCAAGTAGAGCGACCTTTAACATTTTGAATATGCAACCATATAGCCAGGCAGTGCAAATCTAAGCTGTGCTTTGTAGAAGTTTAGTTGAAGTTCACTGACAAGCAGGGGGAATTCAAATGAATGAAGCTTTTCTAGTTCCTATACAGTCATTGCTTTGCATTTGAATTCTTACAAGATCTTTCACAGAGGGATTTCTTTCCTAGCCAAGGATATTCTTGTGTGCTTGAGTGGAAACATGAGAGGCTTTATACCAATACCAGATTGTTCTCTAAATATAGCCACTTCTAGTTGTTATTTTAAACTGAGTGTCAAACTGGAGAGTTATTAGGGCAGTAACTGTGGTTTATTTGGAAAAGAAGAGAGAACGTTGCACAGTGAAATTGTCTTATATGGAAATAAGATGAGTGGTATGTGTAGTTTGGACTACCATGTGTATCTAAAAACCTAAGAGCTGTAATCAGTGTTTGTTTTTGTATAAATTTGGAGTGAGTATAAAGTGAATATAAATTCACAGTTGATGGTGTTGAAGCCAAAAATAGGGTTACATGATCAATCATCCCTTTCTAACATATGAGTTAGTAAGGAATGAGAATCTTTTCCTGTGCTGGGTCAGCTAGATATTTTTCTGTTAGTTAAAAAAGTTCTCTTTTCATGGTTGCTTAGATTTTATGCTGGTTTTTTTGAATTCTTTTTTTTTTTTCTTGAGAGAGACAATTCTGTGTTTTCTGTTAGTTATGCATCTAGAAGGAAGTTTCATTGCTATGCCCATGGTTGACCTGCAGGTTAGTCCACTATGAGAAAGTTGAAGCCCAGAGGAGTAAGAAGTCTTGACAGAAGTCCACAGTCTGAAAATATTTAAACCACTCTGTGAAAAGACAAAAAAACCCCTACTTTATCTTTGAAACTTGCTGGAAAATGGATTTGTTGTCTGCTGGACACCTCCACTAGCTGAATCGTCCTCATAAGGTCTTTTCTAGTTCAGTGGTTGGACCATCTGATTTTGTACAGTGTGTGTATGAGCTGTTTTATCCTGCAGTGCAGCCCCTGGCAGGGAGGGGTGGCAGACAGAAGGGCCCTCACAGGACTGTTTTGCTCTAGCCTGAGGGAAGAAGGCAGCCTGTAAAATCTTTTGGGGAGGTGTTTGCAGGCTTTACCTGGCCAAGGGGTCTGTGCATTTAAGCACAAGTCGCTGGGGAGGTTGCATGGTGTGCCCAGGGAGTCTGCTGCAGGGTTTCCATTCGTGCTGCTGTGATCACTCTTGTCCCCTGAGGTGCCTGAAGGTGGCAGGAAACAGCCCTGCCAAGGCATGGAGAAGAGTTTAGGAGTGGTAGGTAGTCCAAAGCGTGAATGCGTAGACCACAATGTATCTGTTGAAAAAGGTGATGAAGGAGTCCGGGTCAAAGAGGAATTGACATGCAGCATTGGATTTCAAAATTTAACCAGGAGTCATGGCTCTGCTTTCCAATGACTTTATCTCTTCCAACTTTTTATATCAGTATATTGCCAAACAATAAATCAATTTTTTTTCCAGAAAGCTGAGAGAATTATAAAAATTATGAAATATTGAGACCTCTGTCAGTTCTCTGTCAACCACTTCTGCTCCCCATCATCTCTAGCCAATACCAATAGCCTTATGTCAGCAACAGTCTGCAAGCATCCACTACCAAGGAGCCAAAAGCTGTGAGGGAGAATGGACCAGTACTGTGACAACTTCAGTGAGCATCAGAAATGAGCATGCGATGGGTTGCTCAGTTCTCAACTTTTATTCTTCATTAAATTATTCCCTGGCCACATTAAAATCAAACTGATTATAGAAGTAATACTCCAAATAATTGCCTTTGCTCTTTTCTCCAGTTGCAACATATTTTTTAATTTTCATCTAAAGCAATTAATTAAATTAATTGCTTTTAAAACACCAACTGTAATGAACTAGTCTATACTTACTGCTTTATTTTCCTATTTCACCAGCTTATTGCACAACTGCATAATATTTAATAATAATAATGTGGAGATAAGCACAGGCACAGAATTGAGGGCAAGAAGTAGGTATGGAGTGTAGGGGGAATGAAGAACACCAAAAGCTACCAAAGCCCTCTGAACTGTTTCCATAAAAGTCTAAAAGAATGTGCCAAGTATGGTAGCTGATTCACATAGAAGGCAAGAAACTTATCTCCAGGGCAGGGATAACTTACCTGTAGTGCCCGGGTGCTTGGGCACTTCCAGGACCCTGGACACACCGGCTGCTTCAATACTAGAGCCAGGACTGGTGACATCTCTTTCTTTCTTCCTTTCTATCTTTCTGTCTCTGCTTCTTTAATTAGCATCTCTCTCCCTCTTCTCTTTTACCCCACCCCTTTATCCCAAACCCACTGTTTTGTGTTTATGTAGCAGGTCAGGACAAACTCACCAATTTCCTTGGCAAGGGTATAATTTACTAACAAAACTTGAAAAGCTTTTGCAGACCCTCTGACTTTTGTCATTCCTTTTGGCCAGGAGCCTCTATGAATCTTATGGAATCTTTCAGAAAATTTAGTTACCTACTTGCAGGATGTATTTTATTGACCCCCCCATTATAATTTTTTTAAATGGAAAAAGTAAAATACATATAGCAAAGTTCTTTGCAGCATTCTTGCATCATTACATTTTCCTAAATTCAGAATGTGAAGACTTTTTGCCTTAGATAATTGTTTCATACTAGGTCAGCTTCTATCAGCTTCTTGGTAGCTTTAGAGACCAGGCTTTTGAAGACTGGTGTGTGAGCTCTTGTGCTTTCTTTCCTTCCTCAGAGCATTGCAACTATAGGGCTTGCAGTACTTTGGGTTACTTCAGTATCATGCATTGAAAAGTCGTCTTTTTTGTCTTTTCTGAGTTCCCAATAGTTATAAATATTCCCCTTGTTTTCCAAGGTAAAACTTGGCAAGCATCTTCTCTTGTGGCCTAGTTTACTCTCAACTTCTGAGGTGTGGAGGAACAGCAGCTTTGTGAGTTTCCCTCTCTGCCTGCTCTGGAGGTGGGTCTTTCTCCTGCTTCACAGCAGAGGGACAGGCTGGGGACCATGTCAGAAGGTTGCACTGATACCACGTTTCATGGCAAATCTCGTGTGTGTGTTGTGAAGCAGCTGTTGATGCTATTTGAGTCTATAGCTTGGAGCAGAGGCTGGAAAAGACATTCCTACACCTTTTTGTTTTAAAGAGTTGAGGAGCCTGTGTATGAAATCTGAACCCAAAATAACAGTTGTCCAGTTAGTCTAATCGCTCATTAACATTTAATCAGGAATTAATTTTCTCTGTATTCCCAGAGATATCCATTGATACTCCTTGGATGAGCGCAACTGCAGATTTCTTCAGTAAACAATGAGCTTCCTCTGCAAGCAGCAGAAGTTTCTGGCTCTGCAGGGTAACAGGCGAAGCTGGTGGGATCAGCTGCAGGGACAGGCTTGAAAATCTGTTTCTTGAATTGTTTCACTAGAAACAAAGCAGTGAGTCACTGCCAGTGACCAGCCAGACATGCCAGCACTCCTGTCAGTGCTGTGAGCAGCGTTTGGGAGCACTCACATGCACCCAGTGCGAGCTCCTGGCTCCCATTTCTCCTCAAGGGACACATGTTTGCAGAAAATACTTTTGCAGCAGAGAATTTGCTCTTCCTGGGGCAGCTGCAGACACAGAGAACATGTGTTTGGGAACGGCACTGAATGTGTTTGTTGATCCTGTACGAACTTTGGTAACGCCTTCAAGCATTGCAGCATTTGCCTTGTCTCAACTTATGAATTATACTTCATGGCAAATATGACACTAAAAAGCATTCTCAGAAGATGTGGACTAAGGACTGTTTTTAGAAAGACCACACAAAGCTTGGCAGATAGAGCAAAGTTATTTCTGCAGGGTTTGTTTTCTGCATGGTTTGTTTTTATTCAGATAAATGTGAGGCACATGCTGCTTAATTAGGCTTGTGTGTTCACACAGTTGATACCACAACCAGCACAGGCAGACCTCCATGCTGAGAGATGGCAGCAGTAACTGGGAGGCAACAGGATGGTGGTGTCACAGTGTGCTTTTTCTACACTTTATTCCTACCTGGGCATCCATCTGAGACCACTCTTGGGTACTAACAGCCAGCTGGGGGGAGGTGAGGTCAGATCTGCTGGCACATTTTGGGGTTCTTTAACTGCATTGTGAGCAATACTCAAGTGTAGGGTGTACATTTGCAAGGGAACCACTCCTTTGGGTAGTGTTAAGTGCCCAGTGAGATTTAGCACAGTGAGTGTAAGGTAATTTAAACAAGCATTTTATGGATTTACATAAACTTCATTGATGTCTATTTGATCACCCTGGGATCACAGAATCGCAGAATATGCTGAGTTAGAGGGGTTCCCATCCAGATCATCAAGTCCAATTCCTGGCCCTGCTCAGGACACGCCAAGAATCACACTATGTGCCTGGGAGTATTGTCCAAACTCTTTGGGAACTCTGTCAGGCTTGGTGCTGGGACCACTTCCCTGGGAAGCTTGTTTCAGTGCCCAGCCACCCTCAGGGTGAAGAACCTTTTGCTGATATCCAACCTAAATCTCCCCTGACACAGCTTCAGGCTGTTTTCCTGAGTCCTCTCACTGGTCTCAAGAGTGCAGAGATCAGTGTCTGCCCTTCCGCTTCCCCTCGAGGATGTTGAAGAGCACAATAAGGCCTTCCTCAGCCTCCTCCTCTCTAGGCTGTTTAGGATATAAAATAAGTGGAATAAGGCCTAATAGCCTCAGTGATCCCTTAGGGGGAATAATACTAATAACAAAAAATCTAATGAGAGGCTATAAACTCAACTACTTTGGAAAGTTTTGACAAGCTTTTACTTTGACTGTGAAACGGGAGTCAGTGAGGACATCTTGAAGAAAAGTTTCATGAGCTGGCAGGGTCAGATTGATAGATTTTTTTCAATGACTTTATATCTCAGGTTTTACTTCAGTCTTGATAAATGTGTCTTACAGCTCAAGTGGAATTTGCCAAATTCCTTTGTGAGTAATTGCCCAAGGATAATACTGGATATTCACTGGAATGACATTGCAGAGACTGCTAAAATTCACCAACATTCTCGTGAGCTTTTCACTTCAAAAGTAATCTAGGAAAAAAAGTGGAAATATTTGAGGCTTGTGTTACCAATAAAGTCTTAGGGTCTGTGATGACAAGTGTCCCAGGGCAGCTGGGCAGTATTTGAAGGGGATGCCTGAAGGAATTCATTTGTTGACTGTTGCCTAGCAAGGGGAAGCAGAGAGGCCACCACAATGTAACAGACTGGACTGGGACAAATGGCAGAGCCCTGGAGCTGGTGACATCTGATGGCCTGAGGTGAATTTAGATGTGTTAGGTGGTTCACTGAGTTGGACAAAGAAGGGTTTGACTACCTCTTTTAATTAAAATAAAACCTAGGGAAGCTAAAATATATAAAAAATCAACTGCTTACAATCAGCAATTAGATTCACCATAGAAAGCCTAATACTGCTTCCTGAATCTCCTAAATGACTAAATATTCATGCCATTGACTGGCATCTCTCTCTTTCTGTTCCTTCTATCAGAGTATGCTCAAGGACTTGTCTTTTGCTTTTGATACTAAGTGATCCTCACTAATTTTGGATAGTTCAATTATCCTGCTTGAGGCAGAAGCTCCATGACTGAATCTTCTTCCAGTGGTTCTAGAGACTGCAACTACTTAGGGACAGGGGAGAGAATCCTAGGACATCAGCCCCTCCCCACAGAGACCCACAGCATCCTGTAAAATACTTTGTGAATTCTATGGGTATTGAGACCATCAGTAAATTCACCACTGTGTATGAGATGTTCTAGACATTACAGTTATATATCTTGGTACTATTTTGATAAACCCTTCTCAAATTTTGTGGATTGTGGCTGTCTGTCTGTATACCTCATACACACTTTCAGTTGCTACCAGCCCCTGCCAGGCAGGAATGATGTACAGGACTGCAAGGCTAGAAGCATCCCTGATAAACTGAAGCCAATCTTTGAAATGGTCAGTTGATGCATGCAATTGTGCAGAACTCCAGGAAATGTTAGCCATGGGCCTGGTGGTTGTGATGTTCAACATCAGTAGATGTGTTCCTTGACTAAAGGTTTTGTGATTGTGCATGTTGAATCTTCACCATTGCAAGCACCTGGTCCAGGATGAAGCTTGCTGGGGCACAAGATGAGTCACTGCAGCTGCTTTCTTGCTTAGGGTCACTTCCTCAAGAGCGAGTAGAGCAGGAAATGAGGGGCTGCTCAACAGCAGCCAGGGATAGACTCATTAGAAGACAGTGATCTCCAGCGGTTTTTGGAGACTGGTGGTGTGGCTAAGCCAGTTCCCTCAGGTGACCTGTGACCAGGTTACTGCCCACACTCATCAGGATCTGATTAGCTCACCTGTAAGCTCTTTTTATAGCCAGGTGTTTCAGCTCATGTATACAAATATGTGCCTCGCCTGTCTGCAGCTCTGTTTGCATTTCATGATGTGAGAGCATTGATCAGCCCACCATGAGCCTGCCCATTATCCCAGTGATTCTGGTATAAAAAAGAATATGAAACCACTAAGTTTATGTAAAGCAGGAAACTGAACTCTTGGGAGTTCAACTTCTGATGCTAGAAAAACCAAATAAGTATTTCAAGTGGGTTTTTTTTGGTGGGTTTTTTTGTTTGGTTTTTTTTTGGGGGGGGGGGGGGGGGGTCCATCTGTGTAGGACCTGGGGCCTGGCTGGGTATCAAAATAAATGTAATTTCTACTACGCAAGTGGATCTATAGTTTCCCATGGAGAGACAAAGCTTGTGGACAGAGGTTCCATTTTAGTTGATCTGATGTAGCTGGGAGAGACAGACAAGTGTTTAGGCAGATGAGCTGTTTTCCAGGGTAATGCAGTAGGCCAAGTGATTTGGCAGATGCTGAGAGAGCAGATCCAGGCAGTAGAAAAGTTTAGCTTTTATAATCATGCATTTAGTGCATCCACAGATGCACTAAATTTGGACATGGTTTGCAGATGCACTCCAGAAGGCCACCAGCTGAGGGTTTTTTGTTTTCCCCCAGGGAAAACCTGGTCCAGGACCTCCCATGCATGCTGTGACCCTATTCTGTCATGAACCAAAGCCAAGTCATGATGGGCAGACTTGTTCCTTGCTCATGCCAACTCCAAAGCTTACTTGCCCTCTCCCTCCCAGGACCACTACTTCCTGTGACCTGTCTGACTGCTTCCCCAAGTCCAGGATTGCTTCAGACCTTGGTGCAGATAGTGAGCACCATGGGCTTTTAGTTTAACCACTTTGGGGTACACCAAGGCACCAAGGACATGACTCAGCCAAGAAATCTTTACTTTTGATGTGCAAAGGCCTCATCTTCCAGATGATGGAAGTCCAGACATGCAGAAAACCAAGCAGGGTTGATTGGGTTGGAGTATCTCTTTCTTCTCTTTCTTACTCCCCATGGCTGTTCTTGTCACTCTGATCCAAGGAGAAGTGTGGCCCCATAAATGCCCCTTTTTAAAATGCCACAAGAAGTCCCTCATTTCATGGTCTGGCTCACCAAATTCCTTATGCTGACTCCCTGTGGCATGCTGGCCTACAGTTTGATGGCACATAGTAGAGAGCAGAGCTCGTAATCTGTCACCTGCATACTCCACTGCATCACATCACATGCACCTGTGTAAGCAAATTAAATGAGTGATGAGCAAAGTAAATAGACAACACAATGCAAAAGGAGTGAAATTTTGTATTTTTCTGCTGAAGGAGGGATGCACTCCACCAAGGCAAGCAGCTGTGTTGGAAGAGATGTCACAGTGCGTTCCCTTGTGTGCTTAATCCTGTTGGAAACATGATTTAGCAAAGAAATAGAGCTAGTAATGGAAGAGATGAGAAATGTGAAAAAATAGATCTTGGTGATTTCTTCTGTATCTGCTTCTTATCTTTAGTATTTCCTGTGCACTGGGGGCAATGGAAATTCATTTAGGATGCCAAAGAATAGAGGAAAAACTTTTTTCAATTATTTCCCATCCAGAAATTCACAGCAGAGAATCTTGTGTCTCCACATATTACCTATATTGGAGACATAGGATGTTGATGTACACCAGCTAAAAGAAGTCATGGAGATGTCTTTTGGAAAGAGCTGTTTAAAGGAAAATCATAGGTACCCAACAAAAACTTGGCAGCCTTTGTGTCAGCAGATGAAAAGTTGTCGAAATTATGTGTTGAGTAGGATGAAAATGAGAACTGAGTGATGTGAACAGCAGTTTTCTGAGACTGATGGGTTGGTTGAAACAAGAGAAACAAAATTTGAAAGTGCATGAAAATCCATTGTAAAAAGAAAAAACCCACATGCTTGTGGCTCAGAACAAACAGGAGATCTGGTGCATGATGTAAGGACCTTGGGACTTGAAGGAGAACAAGGAGAGGAAGCGTCCCCAGTGCAGTGGAGCAACTCTTCTAAATCAGAAGCAGAAAACAGCAGCTCAGGCTGGACCCTTGCCAGACCTTCACAGGCAAGCTGACAGATGGAGGCTGGAAGACTTTTCCAGAGTGGCAGTAGCTGCAAGCAGATGCCGCAGTCACAGAGTGTTCAGGGCTAATTGTGTTCGTTTTGACAGGCTTGCTAACAGCTGTATTTCTGAACTTCCTGGGGGAGCAAAGGCCAGGGCAGGAGGTGGACCTGGTAGTTAATTCATAAAGCCATCCTTTAGGAAAGGAGCCTTGGAAGATTTATACCCCAGGGCTGGCTAACAGTTCTCTGGCCTGGTCTGGTGAATGTGGAAAAAAGAAGATCAAATCATTAATCTTGGTCTCTGTAGGGAGACAGCTTATAAAGTAAGATGAGGTGGAGAGAAAGCTGCTGGAGGAACTGCTGTTGTCAGGTTTCCATTTGACCAGAGGAAGGTGGGTGACTACCTGGGTGAACTGCCTGTGTGTTCATCATACCAGGCTGTGGTTTTCTAAAAAAATTCTTCTTTTTCTTAGCATACTACTCAGCTTTGTGAGAGTTACCTGGAAACCCTGTTGATTCCCTCAAGATGACTAGCACAGGGGCAGATCTGGTGGGGTATTCAGTTCCCTCCCTGCCTGGAAGGGCAGCCAGGAGGGACCACAGGCTTTTTATGCAAAGTGACATCTTTGGCCTTGAAACTGCTGCTGCCCCTGTAGGTACAGAAGAGAAAGCAAAACGTTCACAATAGCAATGCATGTCAGACAGTAAACACAAAACACCCACCTTTTGCTTCTCCATCCCTCAGCTGCTTTCACAGAGTGGCTTTTAAGAAACCATGGAGGAGACAAGGAGGCTTAAAGAACAGAACATGTTTTCAGTGATGACAACACTGACTAGTCCCAGGGTATACCATTTAGGTCATCTAATGTGAATCTAACAGTTCACCATAAATAAAATAATCTGTGGCTTAATGGAAATGAAAACTCCAGTTTTCATTTCCATCAAGTAGCTCTAATCATGGCACCCCCTTGAACATCTGGGGACTGAGACTCTACATTCATTAGTGTGGGCCAGGCTTTTCCACTCAGCCCTGCATGTATTGTGAGTGCACCCATCTGTTCAGGGGAGAAACTGCTGCTGCAAGTCTCCCACGGGCCAAGGGGAAGGGATTAAACACCAGCCCTGGCAAAAGCGGATCACTGCTTGTGTTCTTTTAAGACAATTTAATAAGTGACACTCTGAAATGGGTTACCAACCCTTATAGTTTTGTTCAATCCCTTTCCACCAGTGAAGAGAAACAGCAGAAAGGATCTCCCCAAGCACTGAGAACAGCCCCCTCCAGCCCCACCCTGCAGAATTCACTCTGAAACAGGTTTTGATTGTGAAATGCAGCTTCTCAGGTCGCTGGCCACAAACCTGCCTGAAACAACCCCCTCTCTCTGAAGGCAAGAGAGAAACTAAAAGAAGGAGACCCTCAGGCTTGAGGCACAGCATGGAGGCAAGAGAGCTCTACTTGGGTGACCCTGGCTTTAAAAAGACCAAGCACCTGCTGTCCCCGTGTTTCCCGGCACACTGCTGGGTCTTAGAGACAGTAACAATTTTGGGCACAGATAGTGTGGAATAAAATAACATTTTGGGTTATCCACCACGCTGTTGCTGCATTTTTTTTACCTGTAGGATACACTTTATTTGCAAAATTTTGTCCTCGCTCTGTTGTTAATATTTCCAACTATATTTTTCTGGAGATGTAAGAAGACTTCATAGATCTCAGAAATGTACTGCTTTTCTACCTTTTTTTTTTCCTTCTTTTTTTTTTTTTTTTTTTTTTTTTGGTAATAAAATATAAAAAAAAAATCCCAAAACTAAAGCAAAAACCCAAAATTGAGATTCTGAGATTCCACAGAAAGTATTGATAGATCAGCTTTTGTTTTAAGGAACCCTGGCAACATGCTTTCCTGTTTCTGTATGGGAAATACAGAGAAAAATGAAAACAGGACTTGCAAGTGTTAGAGATTTCTTGCCATTTTTCTGTATAAATGAGTATCTAATCAAATGTATTTCTCAAATTTTCCTGCTTCATATTTCCTTATTATTGTTTCTCTTGGAGCTTGCTGGTTATATTCAGTTTTTCTTGTAAAGCTGTACTGTGGCTGAACTAAGTGAACAGCTGTGTCAGACATAAACTCCACCAAGAGCCAGAACAAGTCTGTGGTTACCCTTCCAAATTTTTACAGAGGAAATGTATCATTGAAAAGCTAACTAGTAATTTTTTTTATTTCAGTGGATGTTCGTTTTTTGTTTTTTTTTTCTCAATGCAATTTGTTTTAGTTTATTAGCCAGCATCTGGCTTTTTTGTCTTGTTTGTACTATTTACTGAGGAAGCAATCAGTGTAGTTTCTGTGCTCTTTTTTGGAAAAAGCACAATTTCTGACCTCAGTAGCCCTTATTTCTTAGCCATTGATGTAGCCACTGCTGAAGGATCTACTGATGCCCACCTTTATGTATATATTTTTGGAAAACTTGGGTGAATGACTCATGGAGTTAGTGCATCACCAACTGTAATTGAGAGAAGCTCTGTATAGAACTGCTTATTAGAGCAGCAAGATGACAGACATTGATACAGGAGGATTTTAAATATCTGGTTTCGTCAGTGCATAGTTGCATTGAGGAGGCATAGGCTTGAAACACATTGTCCTAATTCCCCCTGGACTCAATGTTTTCCTTGGACATGGAGGAATATAAAATGAGCACATGCTTGGTCCTGTAAAGTTTGATTCAGCTGTCATGCCGACGACAGTCAAGTTACGTGGTAGGTAAAGCATCATCCTAGAAATGTGAGTAGAAAGTGCATTACTTACTAGCCTGAGTAGTGAGAGAGTGGTGAGGGAAACATATCTGAGTCTCCTTTCTCCCATCCCTTGTCCTGGGCTGTAGGTGTTTGCCTTCACCAGCATCTGCTGGCTGTCAAAAGTAGGTAGCAATCCCTGGTTTTGTCATGTCTGTGGAAGTTTGTCTTTGCTCAGGAGTGAGCAGGGCTCATTGATAGAGATTTAAACTTGATGTATCAGGGAAGGGGACAATGTCAGGCTTGCCCTTGACAAGCTGTGGGATGACATATCATGGTTAAAGGGACAGGGTGCAGGTGAGGGCTCTCAGCCAGTGGACCTGAGATGTGTTGGCCACACTGGAGGATATTTGATGTCTTACAGAGACAAGCCAGGGGCTCCTGAGGTAACAGAAGCCAAGAAACACCAGTGAAATATCTCAGTGAGATTAGAGAGTATTCCTCCAAGAGGGCAGCATGAGCTGGCAGCTCAGCTGAGGTGCCTTTGCACACTGTGGGGGCAACAAACAGGAGGAGGAGGAAGCCACTGTGCTGCTGTGAAGTTATAACCTCGTTGCCATTTACTGAAACTTGGCGGGGCAAATCCCATGACTGGACTGCACCTATGGATGGCTACAGGCTGTTCCAGAAAAGTAAGGTTGGAGGGATTGCCCTCTGTTTCAGGAGGTGGATTGAGTGTGAAGTTCTGTCTCTGAAGAACAGGCATGAGCAGGTTGAAAGCCTGTGGGTAGCAATCAGGCAGAGGCAGCGAAGAGAACCTTACGGCTGGTGTGTTCTACGGACTGCTCAGCCAAGGGAAGCCTGCTGACAGCGCCTTCATGCTCCAGCTGAAAGAGGCATTGTGCTTGCAGGCTCCTGTCTGGCCAGGGGCCTTCAGCTCTGGGCAAGTAACACAGCGAGCTGTGGGCAGTCCAGGAGACTCCAGTAGTGCACAGGATAACTTCTGAAGCCGGGTTATAGACAGCCCTACCAGAGGGGGTGGGATACTGCTCCTGTGGGTTGCCAACACAAGTTAATTTGAGCCGTCAAGATTAGAGACAGCCTGGGCTGCGATGATCATGCACTCAAGAGTTTGCAGTCCTGGGGGATATGGGTCTGGTAAAGAGTAAAGTCAGAATTTTAGAAAAGCAAAATTCTAGGCTGTCAAGGATGTAGTCAATAGGATCTTCTGGGAAACTGCTCTGAGGGACAAGAGAGTAAAAGAAGTCTGGTGGGTCTTTAAGGTTGCTTTCTGTAGAGCACAAGAACTATCCAAAGGAGGAAAAGTTCAGGCAAAGAAGGCAAAAGACTGGAATGGGTTAGCCAGGACTTGCTGTTCAAACTAAAGGGCAAGAAAGAAATCCACAGTCAGTGGAAGCAAGGACAGGTGTCCAGGGAAGTCTATAGAGTCACAGCCGAGTTGCGTAGGAATGGGGTGAAGAAGACAAAGGCAAAACTAGAGCTGAATTTCACAAAGGTTATAAAGAAAAAACAAAGAGCATCTATACACGTGTCTGCCAGAAAAGGAAGGTCAAAGAAAGCTTCTACCCCCTTGATGAGCAAGGCTGGCAAATTGGTAACTAGGATGAGGAGAAGGCTGAGGTGCTCAAAAATTTTTTGCCTCTCTCCCCATGCCTCTTGAGGGAATGGACTGTGAAATGTGGCTGGGGAAGCCAAGTCCCTTAGAAAGAATCAGGTTTTTGACCACCTGAGGAATCTGAGCTTACATAAGTCTATGGGATCTGATGAGATGTATCCCAGAGTCCTGAGGGAGTTGACTCTACAGTTGCCAGGCCACTCTCCATGATACACAAAAAGTTGTGTCACTCAGAAAATGACAAGGAAAGTTCAGCCTTCCTGTATTTGTAGGAAATACAGTCTTACACTAAGGGCTGCATCTACACCCTGAGCAAGTAATTGCTGGAAATTGCATGCTTGTGTTCCTGTGTCATCAGGCTTTCCCTAGAGTTTTGTGACTGCTCTCATCTGCCTTCCTGTGATTTTGACGAGTAGCCCTCTCTTGATAACTCCTGAATGACTGCTATAAATTAACTGTCCTGGGCATTTGCAGGAGGACTGTGGCATGCTGCAAAATGAAGCTGCATGTTTCATCTTTGAGAGGCTACACCACTGTGCATTCATCAAATTCTCCACAGACTGGAAAATAACCTGCTATTACTCCCACAAACAAGTGTGGAAAGTTGTCTGCTTTACTCCAAGGACCCCCCCTTCGCCTTGCTTTGCTCTCACAATTGCTCTGTGTCAGTCCTTGAGGTCTGCATTGTGAGACCTTCCTTTCAGCATCAATGGCACGTCACTGCTGTTACTGAAGTACAGTTTGGGGTAAAGGCCATGTAGTCAATGCCCCCATTCATGTGGAAGAAATTTAATGTTGGCGTTTTCTGTGCTTGGTACTGCCAAGTGCCACGCTCCCTGATCCTGATGAGCAAGGCATTTGAACCTACACATAAAGCTCTCTATCAGTGCTCACACTGATTTCAGTGGGGCCAATTACACATTTAAATTTTCAAAAGAAGCTAAAATTATTAGGTTGGGAGTGAGAGCTCTCTCTTTCTGGAGAGTTAATGAATATGTAAAATTAATCCTTTTAGAAAAAGCAACCAACCCCCATCCCCAGTTAAAAAGGGAGTTCATGATCTTTGCTCTCGTACCTGTGGGGAATCAGACAAAAGTGGGAGCAAGTGCACAACACACAGACAGCAGAGTCAAATTTTCACTGACATAATCATCCCAATTGGAAATTCTAAGAGGTTTTCTTTGAAACCACTACTTTTGTAGAAGAAACTTTAGTCTGCATACAATTAAGTTTTAAAACCTGGCAGCCATTTAAGCCTCATAGCTGGTAATTTTAGGTCTTCATGTGAATGTATTTTCCTATGTCAATGCTAATTTATTTCTGAAAAAAAGAAAAAAAGAAAAAAGATTACTATTATAAGAAGGATCTGTTTTTTGTGGAGTTTCTCTAAAAGTACAGGCAAAACCAGGGCTGAAATCTGAACTGAAATTGCCAGGCATGGATTCCAAATTGTAGGTTTCTTTGTCAGTAAAATGATCCAAGTTCAGGCTAGCCTAAAAGCATAGATTCTTCATCTGAATAGGATATTATCAATTACATCAATGAAAACCAAATGTGTAAGAGGCATTTGTCTTCTGATGGAGTCTCGGTAATTTCTCTCTGTCTTCCTCTGAAAAAACACGCGTCCCTTGGGCAGGCATATGCCAGCACATAAATGCTGTCTGTGCTAACTTGTGTGACCTAACTGGATTAATGCATGAAAGTGGATCCTACGGACTTCCTTGTAATATTGTGGCAGATTAAGTATTTGCTATGCACATTAAGTGCCTATTTTTAAATATTTTTGCCTGTGTTTATTTTTCTTTCAAATACTGCTGCAGTAACAAGTTACTTGTACTTTACTAGTGATTTTGTATCTGTCCCCAGTAGACTAAAACCAGACAGCAGATATAAAGAGAAATCATGATAAGAGGCAAAAAAAATTCCATTCCCTAAAAAGGGAAAGAGAATGCAGCTTTTCTGTATTTGCACAGCCCCTTACACTGCTTAGGGCTGCAGCTATCTCCTAGCTGTCATTTATCTTACATCATTTAAACAAAATGTGCAGTACAAATGTGTTGCTGGGCCCTGTGTCTGCAGGTGAGAAAGGGAGCAGATGCAGGGCGATGCTGTAACACGCAGCTCCCAAAGAATCAGGTGTTGTCAGAGTGATTGTCTGCTCCTGGCATCTTCCTGGGGGGTCTGTGGGAGAGGACTTCAGGAACCTCGTAAAGCAGATCTACACATGTGCTTTGCCTCGACAGGGTGGTGACCCTCCATGCAGATGATTTTTTTCCTTTGGAGAGAATACTTTTAAAAAGGCAACAAGGGAGCTTCTGGAAAGCAATCCCAGGGTGTCTTGGAAGAGTGGGAGGGTTCAGGCAGTATTTGGGAGGGAATTTTTGTGCTTCAAAGACAAGCAATGTATTTAACATCAGCGTGGCTGCTGACATTTCTGAGTTATCCAAGTATTTACATATGCATGGAAACTGATGAACTCTGTGGTCAAGTGAGATGAGATTAAAGAACAAGTATATTCCCTGGAAAGTGTGATGTGCTGCTGAGTAAAGGGCTAATTGGGCACAGGCCCTGACATCACTTTTTAATCATACTTGCAGCTTGGGTGATGAGAATTAGTATCAGAAATGGGATTTGTCTAATGCACATTGACAATAGGTTAGAATAATTTTCCTGATAATCTGTGGGATAACGTTTCAGACATGGGTGTCCTAGTTTGTCTTACTGTTTTGTTTTGTGGTGTTTTGGGTTTTTAAAATTTATTTTTTAAGTTTTCATTTTTTGTATCACTTGTTTCTGGCATTGCATTTCAGGTTTCTGTGACTGCTGTAGTCCATTTTACTCTTGGTTTTCATATCTTAGTAGAGTTTCCAGGACCATGCTTATGCTTCGCTGTAATTTACTTGCTGTTGCCTCATTTTTCTACACATTGTTCCTTTTCCACTTTTTTTGCCTCCTCATGCACTTTTCGCTTGTCATTGCACCCTTTTATTTTTATATGGAAGGCTGTTTTAGACCTTGCCCCAGGGAGTAATTTTAAAATAATCTTGGACTGCTGGTATGTTTAAATATTGCTTTACATTCTGCAATTTTTTGAATTGGCAGACATGTCAATTTTACTACTTAGAAATGTCTTTCTGGTTTTGTTATTTGAAACCAGAAGTGCTTTGGAAGTTTTTAGCTGCAATGTTTCATTTTATATGTTGTTTTTAAGCCAACATGAAAATAAAAAGTTTTGGTCTATAAAACAACTAAATATTCTGCAAAATATTTCTCTATGTGCAAATTGTCTTGTCAATCAAATGGTCTATCTAGAGTTATCAGTTCCAAAGGGTACTGCTTAATAATCTGCTTTACACCAATAAAATATCTTGTCTCAAAATTTCCAGTAATTTAAAAGTTGTTTTTAAAAGTGATGGGAAACACATGAAATCACATTTGTGTGAGTACAGCAGGATATCAAAAGGTTCAGTGACTTACCAGAGGAGTGGTAGTCTCACCTCCTAACCTCGTCCCTAAACTACCTATTCCTTCCTAAATAAGTACTTTCTCCAGGGATGCAGAAGGAAAGCCTCTGACGTTTATTATTCTGGTGTGTGTCTGTTCCCAGGACATTACATTTCTGTGGATACATCTTACGAGGGTGAGAAAGCAGTGCTGTCCAGCCCTGACCTGTACTCTGAGGAATGGAGCTGTGTCAGACTGATCTATCAGATAGCAACAACTTCAGACACCTCACCTAATCCTGCCAGGCTCAACCTGTACCTGAGGCAGGAAGGAGAAAGTTTTGATCGTCTGCTGTGGTCAGCCAAGGAGCCGTCAGACAGCTGGCTCATAGCTAGCTTGGATTTAACCAACAGCACAAAGAAGTATAAGGTAAGCCCAGTTTTAGAAGATGCCACAGGCTTTTTGGTGCATATGCTGGGCTGCACAAACTTCTTTTTTTAATATATGCAAACTTATTTTGAGCCCTATTCTTGGCTCTCCTGTCGAAGGCTGGCAGCGCAAGTCCCTCTGTCCCTAGCACCGATGAGCAGAGCTGGCATGAGGCAGTGCTCTGACCAGCCACTGCATGGAGCAGCTCACGGGGACACATGGCCAGCTGAGCCCTGCCACGAGGATGCTTCATCTCCTGGTATCCCTGCGGAGCTGCTGGTGCCGCATGGCAGATACAGGAACCCCATGTCCTGGGTCTGCAGCTGTGCTCTCTTATTCCTGCCCTCTGTGCTTTTCTGGAAGGAGTCACATGCTGACAGAAGAGTATTTATACCCAGAAGCCATCATGTTGCATCACACACAATAATGTCTTGCATAACCACAGCTGAGGAATATGGAATTCCATACTCTTAAATGAAGTGTGGGAATTTTTTGCCTTGTCTCATTGTCCTTCAGTGAGTCTTCTGTGGTTAAAGAAGGGCACTGGCTCCATCTTTAATGCATTCTGCCAAGCTCTTTCAGCAAAAGCACACCTGACTGTAAGGAAGGTGGTTCCCCTAGAAACATTTAATTTGTTCTCCTGTTTATCCTGTTTAAATATTCAAGGTACTAATGAAATTCTAAAATTGACAGTTTGGTTTATATTGTGCAGCTGGTCCTGGAAGGTGAAATGGGACAAGATAAATCCACCAGTATAGCAGTTTTTGAAATCAAAATAACTTCAGGATATTGTATTGGTAAGTACTCTGCATGGAAGACAATGCCTTGTTGGCAGTTATAAAACTGGACGGAAGGTCTGGCTTTAAAAAAAAAGACATTAGCTCTTTCCTAATTGAAAAGTACACTGCCATATTCAATACAGATAATTTTTAAGCTAAGAGTGCACAAACAAGTAAATGGGGCTTTTTCACCTATCCCTGTGATACATATACATATACATATACATATACATATACATATACATATACATATACATATACATATACATATACATATACATATACATATACATGTGTTATATACAACAATGTAATTCCAAATCTATTTATTGTTCAAGCAGGAACAACTGTTATGTTTTAAAGAGCTTTCCACTGCTTCAAATACTAGACATAACAGCTGCATGAGTATTTCTCTATTTCTGCTCTCTGCCTGCTCATGGCTTCCTTACAAGTGTCATCTAAAGGCTACAGACAAAACACTGTGCTGATATATATATATATATATATATATATATATGTATTTACACTTACTGCCATTTCCTCATGATAGTTGCTAAAAACTGCTAATGAAGTTCAAAAATTCCAGTGTCTAGGAGGCTGGGACATCTTCACATTGTTGGAGAGCTCTGGTGGAGTCCAACCAAGTTGCCACAATTTTTTGTCTCTGTGAAGGAGACAAAGCAGTTGCATTACTGTTATGAAATATTTACCCTGCTTTGCTTCTGGCCATCCCTGATTTACACGTGCAAGTTCTGCTTTGACTATTTACTACAAGAAAGTTGTATATTTAAATCTGCTTTATTTGGTTCTAAATTACAGCAGTCCTATCCTAGCAAATGGTGAAAAGACAAATTGGTCCAAAGAGGATGGAAATGAAAATTTCATCAAAAAACAATCAAAAAATTTGGATAGGTTTGCTTCTGTTTATTATGAGCTCTTAAATGCTGCGTCCAGTTTTATAAATACAGGCCTTATCTGCTCTGGCATATGTGAAGTGAGGCCAGTGCTTAGCAATTTGCTGTTCCTATTTCTGTAATGAAAATGTGTGCACTCAGCTGGTGGTGCCTGCAATTGCAGAATGTGACTTTGAAGAAAATCATCTTTGTGGCTATGTGAACCGCTGGAATCCTAACGTCAACTGGTTCGTTGGTGGAGGGAACATTCGGAATTCTCAGTCTATCCTGCCCAAAGACCACACACTTAACAGTGCACTGGGTAAGTAACAAAAGTAGAGCAGAAATACAGTGGGAAAATCTGAGTCTGTGATTCATGTATGACTCTTATACTGTGAGTTATTATTATGTGAGTTCTTTCCATTGTGGGGTTGGGGTGGGGATGGTAAGAGTGATTTATGGGAAAAAAAAGGGATTAGAAAGAGGTTGGGGGATTTTGCAGAAGTTCAGACAAAATTGCCTGTAAGCTTTATAAAAAGGTTGTTACACTCTTTGCTAGGGTTTAAAAGTACTTAGAGATAAGAGTAAAATTTTGGATGTGAGAGCTGGAACATTAAACTTTCTGTGAATTCTGAATGTATGGACCACAGTAAGTTTTAGATTCTTGTGCTGCTGCTCTGTACATCTGGCAGGGTTTTCTTTCCAATGGCTATTGAGAAAATTGAGTAGGAAAACTAAGGTATTAAAACATGCTTGGAGAATCTTGAGTGAAACTGTACAGTTTAGAAGTCTTGTTTCTTTCAATCAAATGTGGTGCTGTTAGTACAGCCCCTCAGAGACATAATGCTGGGAAGAATTATTGGAATTTTTGCACTTGCCTGGTATGAAATGCTTGTCCTGGACACCTTGCTCGGGGAAGAGATTTTTACACAGCTGTGAAGAAGGTTGTGGGATAACTTCACCTTTGCCCAAAGTACCACAGCAGGTGATGGTCAGGACATTGGGCTGGTGCTGCTGCTGGTGCTGCACCCTGTGTGTGTTGGGCTGCATGATGCTTGTGGCAGTGCAAGGAGTCACATCCCATGAAAAGCAGGGTTGATCCTCTTTCCTTAACTCATGCCGCTGTGCCTTTTTATTTACTTCACAATTGTGTGAGTTGAGTACAGAGTGTCTCTCCATCCCTGCATCACCCCTGGCACTAAAATGCCAGTAAAATGTTGATGGAAGTTAACACTCACCACAACTTCAAGCAGACAGTGGATCAGCCTATTAAATAAGTACTTTGAGAGGAAATGCTCCCAGCTGGGAGGGATGTGTTTTCTTGTAGCCACAGCATTTCTATTTCACACCAAGCCCTCCCTGCTGAGCATTTCCTGAGAAGACTTCAAGAAGCCTAAAGTCATGGAAGAGCCTTCTTTTTGCAAGAACTGGGCTGTGAAGTTGCATCATCCAGGGAGATTATAGCTAAACTAGGCAATGTGCTAAAACTGCTGAAGAAAAGTGAAGCTGAGAACTTTGCAGGCAAGTATTGCTGAAGTCACCAGTCCCTGGCAGTGGGCAATCTGGAGGAGACCCAAGGCCAAGCAGTCTTTTCTCCTCCTTCCACCAGAGTGAAGCAAGAAGTGATATCTGAAGGTGTGAGACTGGTGTGTGCTAATGCTGTAGTGGTGCCCACTCAAACCGAACAGCGCAGTTTGCAGTGCTCATGCTAAAGTACCCCTCCAGTCTGAGGCTTCTGTCTTCTCCAAGCTTTCTACTTGTGAAGAGCCATTTTTTGTTCATCAAATGCTCTTTGATGCTGTGAAGAAAAACTACAATGCACAGCATGTTTGTGAACATGGATGTGTCCTGTTTAAATTGAGATAGCACTCAAGAAGAAGAAAAACTACAAGGCACAGCATGTTTGTGAACATGTGAAATTGAGATAGCACTCCCAAAATCAAAATATTAGAAGCTGTACCCTTAGAAAATCCTGCAGATCATATTGGCTCATATTCATGATGGGAAGATACTCTCCTCAATTGTAATGCATTTTTCTGTTCATTAACATCTCCCAAAAATCTTCTTTAAGGATTTTACATAAAAACTCAAGTCCATGCAGTAAAAATAAGACATTTTTTTATAAACCAATTCCTAGATACGCTGAGCAGATATGTAAGGAGTAAAAGCTATTTGACAATAATTTGATATATTAAATGAACTGCTTTGTAAAAGATGAGAAAACACATGGCTTATAAAGTTGTTCATTTACTTTGATTGCTTCACTAAAAGTTGCACTTAAGAGAGACTAAATACTACACCAAGCTGTTGGGATGCAGGGAGTTAACACGATTATTACACATTTTTCCATTTATGAATGGCTCCCAAAGTTTAGAGTTTATTATGTTTCAAATTTAGATAAATATATTATTTCTAATAATAATAAAGACTTAAGAAAAGAAAGAGCTGGGACTGACTATTTATCAAGTGGTATCTTAGCCAAATAATTTTGGGTTGTACATAGGAGGAAAAGAAAGGAAAAAAAACCTTTTAGAATTACTGAAGTTTTCTAGGAAGCAATTGTTGCTCATAGATATGTGTGTCTTGTTCATTCTGTTGATACTTCCTGTACATGGTGTTCTTTAAAGAGCGTCCTTATACCAAATGCTTTTCTGCTTCTAGGTCACTACATGTATGTGGACTCTGTGTATGTCAAACATTTTCAGGAAGTAGCCCAGCTAATCTCACCAAAGACCACAGCCCCGATATCTGGCTGCTTATCTTTTTATTATCAACTTAAGCAGGAAAGCAGCATTGTTTTTACTGTTTATCTGAGAGACATGAGTGGCTTTTATGAAGAGATCTGGAAAACAGACAGTGCACTGAATGCAGACTGGGCACTGGCGGAAGTCGACTTCAATGCGCCGTATCCCATGGAGGTAAAGCAATCCTTCCTGCACAGTCCAGCTGCGACTTCCAGGTTGCCTCAGACAAGAGTGCCAACTCAGGCCAAGCCAGGAACATAGCAGGGGCCATGCAGTATCTGAAAGATAGCTGCAAAGATGTTGGTGATCTGTGATATCCTTTACCCTTTGCATAAAGGTCAAGGAGGGATCACTTTCCACACTCATGCTTGATTTTGAAGCCAGGTGGTCTAGTGCTTGATCTGAGTATCTTGAGAAGTTGTAGAGTCTCACTGATGGGAAGTTTTTTAGTTGCTGAATAATACCAAGGTTCTCTCAGTTCCCTGTTTCTGTGACTCTGTGATCCATTTTTGAGGATGCTGCGTATTGTAAAATAATGTGTAAGAAAAATACTGCAGAAGAAAATTTAAAAAAAATATTTGAGGTCTATTCTCCACCTTACTTATATCCTGCAGTTCATGAGAGAAAGTCCAAACTTGGGTCCTAAGATTACAGTAGTCCTTAAATGTGAAAGACAGCTCCTGATGGTTATTATAATGACTGTCTAGAGTATTGGAAAAAAAATTAATATTTTATTCCCTAGTGTTTTCTAAAAATACCCCAAACTTAGAAGACTGAAATAAACAGTGTATGTATATTATATGCATACATACATACTTACATGTGTATTTTACACACATATATGTAATTTTTATATATATATACAAACATATACTCTCACTATACATATATACTTCTAATACATGGATTACAGATAAATTCTACTTGCTTCAATTCCACCTAAGTTATTTGCTAATTCACCATAAACCTGTCAATTTCCAGAAATTACAAGGGGTAAAGCTAATTTTCATGAGATGTTACGTAGGCCTTTTACACTCTATAAAGTCAGTGATAAGCCATTTAAATAATCAGACTTCACAGGAAAGGAAGGCAGCTCTCAGAAGGCTTCATTATACAGGATGGTAAGTGAATTACTGATTCACTTAATAGAAACTGAATTCACGTTTAAAAAGGGGAAAATCAGTCCTAGCACTATCGATTAATTAATGATCACTTAATGAATGATCACTTAGAGCTTGGCAATACTGCTGTTGAGTTTGTGAAAATATCCTCTCATTTCCTGGTGGCATTTAAAAATCTATCCAGAATGTTGGAAACTATCCATACAGGAATAAATAGCAAAACACAGGATGTTGTACCACTGGGTAAATGCACAGGGAAACCTTGTGTTCAGCAGGGTATGCAACTTCAGCTCTCTCAGTTAAAAATAAAAGATTTAGGAAGATTGAAAAAAGATTTTAAAAAATTGTCCAAGAGGGAGTTGCAGATAATGAAAAGTATGGAGAAGTTACATCAATGAAATAACAGTTTTCAGCCCTTATAAAAAAAGATGGAAGTAGAGTATGTTAGAGATTCTTAAGAGTCATGAAGGACACAGAAAAGATTAACTGTTCCCTGTTTTTCAAAATTTACATTGCTGTTCCAAATTCTTAGTTACCATGTAACAGTTTTAAAATAAAGTGAACAGAGGGTCTTTTCATATATGATTCAACTGCAGAACTCACTTCCACAATGTACCATAGATACCATTATTGAGATCAGTTAAAAAACTGAAAAATTAGTGAGAAAGGAAGAATCCATCAGGAATATAATGTAAGGGAAGAAGAACTGAAAGCCTGTAATTGTCTTCAGTTTTTTCTGTAGGTGCTCTCTGCTGGAAAAAGGACACTGGGCTAGACAGGCCTTTAATCTGCTCAAGGAATTTCTATGTAATTTAACGCAGTAATTATTTCAGAGATCATTTTATAGAAATAGTATTAAACCTTAACACATAAATTCTTCAGTCACTTCGAGAGAGTCTTCCTCTTAGTTTCATCTAGGTAAAGAAGATTGCTCAGGATTCTTTCACTAGCTCTCCTAGTTTGCAAAACATCACAGGCATTGCTTTCACTGAAAAGAATCTCATTCCAAAAGCATTTGTCCTTATTTCCTTGCTTTGTCCCTGGGGGTGGCTCTCAAAGTATTCCTGTATCTCAGACCTTTGATACTTAAGAGAAATTTTAAGACACTTCCTCAAGAGTTTATAAATGGTCCTCCACTTACTTGAGGAAATTATTTCCCCTGGGAATGACTAAATACAATACATTGTTTGATCTTTGTGGTAAACAAAACACAGCAATAGCTTTTCTAGTTCTTAAATAAATTCTGTACAGGAAATCTTCCCTGACAGCTGATGCCAAGTCGCGGGTTTCAATGTCTTAGGATATTAACAGAAAACCGTAAAATTTAATATATTAATGGCACAGTAATGAACGTAGGGGGTTTTTAGTTCTTGATCCAGACAAATTCTAGATAAAACTGGAGGTCTAGTCAGTACAGACTGATGATTGTGGATAGTGGTTTTGTATAATACAGTGGCAGAAGCCTTACTGCATCTTTAAAAGTGGTTCTTCATAAAGCAGAAGACTTATATTCCTTTTGGTGTTTCCTTGGCCTTGAGGGAGCAACGATCTAGTTCTAAGGTCAGGCTCTGATTTATATCCCTAATAAGTGATATACTTTAGTTAATCCCAACACTTTCAGCATTATATGAGATGTGCTGGAATCTGTCTAGGACATTCAGTCAGAATTCTGTATTTCAAAGATGTGTACCAAAATTATTGCTGAGTATATGGCAGATGAATAACAACTTACTGTAATTTCTAGGTAATATTTGAAGTGGCTTTCAATAGCGCCAAGGGAGGTTATGTCGCCCTTGATGACATTTCTTTCTCTCCGGTTTACTGCAGCAATCAGACAGGTATGATGAGCTTTTGCTGCTATTTATCTCCCTTGTTTTCTCCCTCTGCCTTGCCCCTCAGAACTGTCTGTCAGTATTTGCGATTTTGGTGCTATCTACTCATCTGACCAATGCCACTGGGGTCCTCTTCCTTCAGAAGGTATAACAGCAGATAACACCTGTGCCATTCATTTTTTCAGAAACCATTCTTAATGCTTCCTTTCTAAAGACCTTGCCTCAAGGTTCTGCCGCTGGAGTGCTGGACTGAATGCTGTATTTGCATCACTACAGGCTTTGAGAAATTACCACTTGCAGGCTTGTCACAGAAAGAGAGGGCGGATTTTCCCAGGTGTGATGGTATGAGGAAGAAAATGCCCTGGACTTTTCATTAATGCCAGTGTAGGCGTTCTTCATGCCACATGCCCTGAGGTGTTCTTCAGAGCCAAAACATGAGCTTTGCCTCCCTTTCTTCACACCTCCAGGAGGTATTACTCATCCCAGGCAGGGAGTGTCTGTCAAGTCTTTGTTAGGTTGTCACAGCAACAGGCACCACCTGAATCCCTGTGACCTTTGATGCAGAGGCACTTGGGACAAAGGACAAGAAGCAGCTGGTTGCTGGGGTTTAACTCTGGCACTAAACACTAGTCAAAAGTAGATTAGTGGTTTCCCAATGATGCCATCTATTCCTTTGGTCAGAAGTTTGAATTTTTTGGCAAATTCTTTAAAGTGATCGATGAAAAAGGGGCTGGTTTTTCCCCCTTTTTATCTCAGAGTATCTGCTAGTTCTGCCTCCAGTGCTGTAGTATCACTGCTGAAGGAGGCAGATTCCAGATACATTAATCATTAATAATCCACATCTCCTAACTGAGTAAATCCATTGTTTCATTATCTCCTCAATAACTTTTTGGTATTTGCTTTATTTTGCAACAAATATCCTAAGTTATGCTTGCAATTTTCACGGGGTTGGAGCTGCTTATCTGTTCTTCCCATTTTAATTTTCAGACAACTTTTATCTGTTGAGAAATGTGGTAAATTTTATAGCATTTTCTGCCCCAATGGTTGAAGTTCAGATCTAATCTGAATGGATCAGAATCTGTTCTGAATATGATAGGTTCATCTAGAACTGTGCCTCCTAACTTCGATTTTGAAGGTGGTTGCTTAGGGTTTTTTGTTTGAGAAATGAAAGTAAATTATTTGCTTTATACTTTGTTACATACACCATATACAACATATACTGTTTGATCCTTCAGACTTATCAATTATTGTCATCTTCAATTCTTCTGAGCAGAGATGTTAAAAAACAAGAGCTCTCCATTCTCCTTGTGTTTAGCCATACCAGTACATATAACAGCACTAAGTTTTTTTATTTTTTTTCCTCGAAGTTTTGTTCAGGAAAAGTCTTGATGTTAGCCAAATGGAGGAAAAGGTACCAGAGTAACTTGCTCGGCAAAGGCTGAGTCAGAATATGTGTTTAATGCCACATGGTAGTGCTCCACCTGCCTTTTCTTTAACTAGGAAAGCAGAGGTGGGAGGCCATGGCTGCAGGAAGAGTTCAGCCACATGGGAGGGCTTAGATTTGGCCAATCTGAGACTGAAAAGACCTCAGGCACAGTTTTTGTTCTACTAAAGCTGATTGCCCATGCACATGCCACTGGTGAAAAAGCTCTCTTCATCTCCATGACGAAAGGTCATATGTGCTGCTGTTGAGTGATGTACACAATGTCCTGTGTCTGGGCTCCTGACAAAGCCAAAATTTGCAGGATAGCTTTGGGTTGTGCCTCTCCTTCCCCAAGCACCTTCTATAAGAGACTGGTGAGGCCTTTGAAGAAATAGAAATGTTTTACTTACTAGCATAGCCCATATAGCAGTCACTTTTTTCAGACTGAATGAAGCAGGTTCTGACCCATGAATTCCATACTGCAGGTTTAGAGAGAACCATATGCAGGGCTGGGTAGTCTTAGCTTGGCTTTTAATCAACTTTACTATAAACGGTTCAGCTTTCTTCACTGCAGTGTTAGCACTGTGTGAGGCAAGCTCCAGAACAAAGTTGCCATGAGGTGGTACAGGAACTAAAAACTATTTTGCTTACCTACTTGCAGCATGCACGTGCACACATGTTACATGTAACTATAAGAAGGATTTTTAATAAGTGCCCTTCAAAAAAAAAAAACTAAATGTTGATGTTCAGTGCACACACAGGCACACGGCCACAACTCATTTAGTCCTAATAATCTTTTGAATGAAGGAGCAGATGAAAACAAATGGTCTGAATGTCTTTGTGAATTATCCATCCTGGAGGAAGAATTTGGTCCTAGTATCTGGATCTCATTTGTGTTTTAGGGGGGCTACGAAGCAGGCTTTCTCCTGGCTCCAGCAAAAAATATATGAATATAGGACCAACTTGCAATAGAAATTTGATAGTTTGGTTTCATCATGGCACTGCACTATATATGTGTAACATCTTAGCACATGCTTATCTTCGGTAAAGAAAAGCAAGATGAACCAAAGTGGGCTTTGGCATCCTTCTGCATCAAACCTGTGTATATCACACTGTACTCATCCTAACAGAACATATGCATCTTTGTTTTAGGAGCTCCTTTCAATCCTGCCACTGCAGGCTGCAATTTCGAGGAAGATCTGTGTAATTTTTACCAAGATGACAAAGATGGCCCAGGATGGAGCAGAGTGAAAGTGAAGCGCAATGTGTATAGAGCAGGAGATCACACTACTGGATTTGGTGAATCAAAACTGCTTTCTCCTTGAAGAGCCAAACTATATATAAATGTTGTATAAAAGGTTAAGGTTAACCTATTGTATCATTGCTCTCTCTGTTAAGTAATATCACTGGCACAAGGGTTAGCTTGCCTCAGTGCAATTCTCTGCCATTAAAAATCAGTGCTCACAGCTCAGTCCTGTCTGGAACTTATGTGTAGAGTAGGAAGGTCACCTATTGAGTAGTCAGACAGGGCCATAAATCAGAGTATCTTCACTGTACTGCTCTGTAGTTGCTGGAGGGATGAATCCAAAGAAATGTGGAAGTAAATGTAATAATAGGTTAATGCATTGTTTTTAGAGAGAAAAAGTGGTCATTTAGCTCTTCTAGGGTTAGGATAGTTGGCTTTTTTAAAAGGAAAACATAAATATTGTGTAGTACAATTACATGGTGGAAAGACTGTCAATAAGTTCTGAAATTCAGACATTTCTTCGTGTATTCATGGTTATTAATCATATGCACTAAGGTCTCAGTTCTTTATACTTGATGCAGGGAATAATAGGCCTTGTGCCCCACCCTCCTTTTTTTTTTTGTCTCACAGTGGTAACCCTGAAAAGGCTAGTTTTCAAGTGAGGCCAGCAAGCCAGGGAATTTTTCAGGATAAATTTGATAAGTGCTAATTTCTGGTAACTTAGACATGTGCCAATTTAGCTAGAAGCAGACAGGATGCTTTTGGAAAAAAATGGTTATTTTCTGTCAGAGTGTGATAATCTATTTCTTGACAGTTGGAACTGTTTTTATAACCCTAGTCTGATGCAATAACAGAAGCTGTTTTAGTAGCAAATCAGCTGTGCTAATACCATTTAAAATATAATAATTTTGCTGTCTTGCAGGCTACTATTTGTTGGCAAACACAAAGTTTACATCACAGCCTGGCTACATTGGACGTCTGTATGGCCCGACCCTGCCAGGAAACTTGCAGTTTTGTCTGCGTTTTTATTATGCCTTATATGGGTTTTTCAAGATGAGTGGCACTCTTGCAGTTTATATCTTTGAGGAGAATCATGTTGTTCAAGAGAAAATCTGGTCTGTCTTGGACTCTCCAAAGGGAGTTTGGACTCAAGCTGAAATCTCCTTCAAAAAGCCTATGCCTTGCAAGGTAAGACTCTTCAAATTCTCCGCATTCTGATAGGAGATTTTCCTTGCCTTCTCAGACTTTTTTGTTATAGGATTAATCCTAAGTGAGCTATACCTGCAAAGTGCATTAGCTGGAGATTTCACCAGAGGAGCTCTAACAAAAGCCATTTGAGTCTTGTTTCTCAGCATGCTCCACATCCTCTCATTTTTGTTTGCTTGTCTCCTATGTGAGTCATATCATCATTGCACTCAATTGCAGATTTTAATTAGTCTAAAAAGTACTGGTAAGTTCTGATCAAAATGGGGAGCTTATCTTCCTTCCCTAAAATCAACTGCTGGGTTACAATATGAAACTAGAAGTCAGTGTAAATGAGAGCAATGGACTTGAAGAATTAGCAGTGTCTTGTTGAAGAGGTCATTACGTTATCTCAGCAAATTAATAACACATTGGTACCTGACATCACCTCCTCAGTAAGTCCTTAAGCCATTGTAATGCATCTCTGTTCTTTTTTCAAAGACTGACTTTTACACAGATTTCTGTAAGTGCTACTTCTGTATTTATCCTGATTTCTGTAACAGATTTTCACTATCAATGAGTCATCTATGGAGAACCAGATGGATCACTGCATGTTGACCAGAGTGTGAAAATATGTTGAACATTTGAATGGAAGCTTGTCTTGCAACTCTAAGTATTTCTAAATTAAAGACAAACATCTTAAATATTTTCTCCACTACAAATTAGTTTTTGAAATAACAGTAGTTACTGACCATAAAAGGTCTCCAAAAACCAGATGCCTAACTGTGTTGAGAGCCAAATTTATGTTTAAAATTTCGGTCCCAGTTGTTGAGTAGTGTTTTCTATCAGATACCTGATATCTTAAAGTTTCAATGGGTTTTTTACGTACTATATCCATAAAACATAACAGAATTTGTAATTCCCTTTTGAGTGTTAGAGAATAGAAAAAGAATTGTATTAGTGCTCAGCAAGTGCATACTAGAAAAGTTTCTCATAGTATCATCCCAAGATACTTGCAGAGAAGTTAAAATAGCAAGCTTATAATTTACTTTCATCATCTCCTGTTGAGGTATTTCTTTATTACTTCTGGAAGGGTTTAGTAGCATAATCAACTTCATGAGTAGTGATGACATCTGAGCATGACTGTTAGGACTGGTTGACAGCCTTGGAGGTGGCAGATTTTTAGCATCAGACATTTACATGGAAAATCTTTTCTAGCATGAATTTGTGAAGAACAATTTTTGTTTTCCTAGAAGTCAGGATATGTAAAAAAATTGTGAAGAAGCTTGCCTCACTGCTTCTGAGTCTGAAGATGTGTAGGAGGGGGAGAAAAACTATGCAAACCATAAATCAGGCACCCCTTAGCTAAATAACTATGTATTTGACAGGGAGTTCAGTTAACAAGGTTTTCCTTAGATAAGCACAAGAAAATGGGTGAAGTTCTGAAACATATTAAAATGGAAAAGTACATCAAGGTGTGTTTACAGATGGGAAGGTAGCATTAAAATGACAAATATTGCCAAAGTTAAGGCATGTCTGCTTAAGGCAGAGGGTGAAAACCTGGTGTAGTTACAGGCTGTCTGCTGGTAATATTTAGAAGTAGGCTTAAATGAAGTTGCACAGTGAACTTGATTCTGGCTTTTCCTTGCAATCTCATGACCAGCTCTTCTACTTTAATACTTTTAAAAGTCTTTCCATGCTTTATTTTGTTTGTTTTTTCTTTTCCAAGGCAACAGAAGGAAAAAAAGTATTACTGTGTGGCACTGTCTAAACACTCACTTTGGTTATCTGTGAAGATGTGTCTGCCTAGTAGTGAAATAGCTGGCAAAAACCACTCATTTCAGTGTCAGGCAGCTGTGGAGGTGTTTTGGCTGGTAGAAAGGAGTGGTAGTAAGCAGCAAGTAAGGGATTACACTTCTGGCTCTGGAGGGAGACAGTGCTGAGAGACATGACAGAAGCTTGACCTCTCTTGTCCTGTCTCCTGCCACCTGTCCTTGTGTCCCGTGCATCATCACTGAGGCATCTTTATTTTATCTAACCAGTCCCATAGGCAGTGAACCACCCCTCTGCCCCCCACCCCAGCCCTCATCTTACTCTCAGCTCTGGACAATCCATTTTTTTTTTTCCATGGAGTATTATTCATGTTCCATTCTGTTTGCTCTGCTTGTCCCATTTCTTACAAATTTTAACTTCTCAAAAACTAATGACTTGACAGAAAAGATAGCACTGGCATAAAAATCAGACTCCTGACACTCTTTTGCTTCTACTCCAAAGCCTTGGAGTGCTCAAGCTTTTCACAGAATTTTTTCATTTAATAGGGGCAAAATAAGCCCTTTTTCCTAGACTTGTTCTCGGAAATGATGGAACTGTTTTGGATTAAATCTTCCAAAACAAGGCTGTAGCAAGGACCTAGCATGGAAAATCTGAGCTGAGATCATTGTGTCTTGGCAATGTTTAGAAAAGTGAAAAACAGTCTTTCAGCTGAGAGAGGTGGTCTCAAAATAAGATAGGGCTGCCACCTTTCCTCTAATACACACATAGTGACTGATGTGCCTATTTTATTTTTTTCTGAGATGTATCATAGGTGGACTTGGATGGTAAGAAGTTGTAGGCATGCACAGTAGTTTGGCTGAGCATCTTCTTGGTTACCAGGAGCCACTTTTGGATTGGGTCAGCCCATGTGGAAACAGTAAACAATCTCCTGGCACTTCCTTAACAGCTGGCCAAGTCAACGACAATGTGTCCTGAAGTTCAAAATTATTTTTTCAGCCAGAAAACAATTGCTATAAAATAACCAATTACTCACATCCTTAATCTTTTTTCTACTATGAATACTACTCCCAAAGCTTTGAAAAATATATAAAATTAATCTAATACATTTTTGTTTTGACAGCATATTTGTTTGCATCAGGACAATAAAAAGATGCGGATTTTCAGTTCTTGGTTTCTGTAATGGTTTTTGCCAGTTCTTTTTGAATTAGCTAACTGCAGTCTGGCACAAGTTGATGGCTTGTGTTCTGTGAGCAGGAAATATGAAGCTGGCCAGCTGGCTTTAATATGACATTTCAAAAATAAAATGTTTTAAAGGCTAGGCAGGTATGATTCAGCTAAGCAAGTCATAAATGTCTATACCTACATACATATATGTGTGGTTTTATGCATATATATTTATATATTTGTGTGTGTGTGTGCACATACTGTAAATACACATGCTGATAATGCTAGAGAATTTAAAATCCTGATTTTCTAATTTGTAGTTGCAGCACTGTCTCTCCTAGTTGGTGTAAGTACCTATGATTGTATGCACATGCAGTGTATATTGATTTATACTGTACCCAGGGAATCCGTGTGAGAAGAAAGAAATGCAGAAAAAATCCTAATATTTTTTGACATTAAATCCACTTAAATCCTTCATGGTTTATTGTATAAGCCTCTGGAAGGGCAGCATGAAAACCTAAATCTGAATTATATAGATAATTTTCAGTTGATTGAATGTACTGAAATTTATCTTCCATGCCAGTTCATGTCAGGAAAATGTAGGAGCTAACTGGAAGAAAATTTCACATATCATTTGCATCCTTGAGAAGCTCACATGAACTGTGAAGCAAGAATCTACATTTTAATATTGTGTGTATGTGTGTGTGTGTGTGTGTGTGCGCGTGTGCGTGTGCGTGTGTGCATGTGTGTGTGGGTAAACACCAGCATGGAAAAATATTTCTCTTATGCAACTTCACAATGAAGTCCAAATACCTAGATTAAAATGAAGGTTTGAGTTCAGTTGAGTCTGCTTTTATTAATTCTGCTCATTTTTGCTAGATTTGGCTTACCATTCTGAAACTCAGGTTTTGAAAGCAAACATCCTGTGTTTTTTATCCATCATGCAAGCTTTTGCAATATTACCTGGTAAAATAGTGCTTGAACCTCTCAAAGAGTTCAAAATCAAATCCTCAGAAAGGTAATTGGCCTAACAGTCTATTCTACTATCCTGTCTAGCTGTGGCTGTATTTTTATTTTTTCATTGATTAAGTATTCTTTTATTCCTCTTTGGTGGTTTTTTCCTCACTCTCTTTACTTGAGTTCATCTGTTTACTTTCTCTTATCCTCCAGAAGTAATTTTAGTTGCAGTTGTGAGAAAGGAAAATCAAGTGACTCTGTGTTGCACTTGAATATTTACATGTTTTAAAACAAAGAAGAGAAGACTTTCTCAGAACAATACTGAGAAACTTTGCTGCAAGATGCTGTGGAGGCCAATAGTAGACATAAATTTTAAAAAACATTTTATAAAATTATGGAAAATAGACCTCACAGTGACTCTAACCACAGTGGTCCAGTCGTAACCTCCAGTTCAGCAAGTTCTTCAGCTCTTTTTGGGTTGGACATAATATAGAAGCTTTAGTACTGGTTTTTTTCTTGTACTGTTTTCCCTAAGTATCCATTATCACCCTTCTGCCTTCCTAGTACTTGATCTGACTATCTTAGGACCTTTCTTCTCACATCATCACCATGGTGATGCACAATGTTAAATTACTCTAGCATTTATTTCTCTTTGCTGGCAAGAAATCAGTGTTTCCTGCTTATCCACCAAAGTCACAGGTGAATGACTAAACTAATCTTGGATAAACAATGAAACCCTAGATCTCTGTGATCAAGTCACTAGTGTGAAAAACACAGTTCTCCAGTCAGGTGCCAACTGAAGCAGGGCAGACATCCTCATCCTCACCTCTTCCGCCTCCTGCTCCTTCTCCTCCTTGTCCTCCTTCTCATCCTTTGAAAAACTCACACTTGTGTCAATTATAAGAGTTTTTTGGTACTGTTTGGTACTGTTTATCAGTCTTCCCACAATAAGGTGATCTTAAAGAGGCTGGAATTAGCTGCAGTTTTATAGAACAGTCCTGTCATTCCTTCCCTTACCTTTTAAAATAAAAACTTCTTGAAGAACAGTCACCAGAAATGCCTAAAATAAGAATGGTAGAGTTAGTTTGAAAACAGCAGGATAGTGCTGCTAAGTGGGAACCTCAGTTCCTATGGTGCTTGATACATGGTTACGGAAACAGCATACTGGAAACTGAAAAAGTTACTCAGGTTAGGAAGCAGCGCCTAAATGGCTTGCATCTTCACAGTTGCTAAGCAAGGTGATATGTTGCATGAAATATTAGACATCTTCTTTTGGTATCTCTGATCCTTAAAGGACAGGAAACTGTTTGACAGGAATAAAGACAGAGCCCTTACAGTAGATTTGTGGAAATCTGTGAGGGTGGTTGGGGACAGATGAGAATATCAGTGTCCTGTATATATTTGCGTGCAGGCACTGTTCTCTACTAGGCTGTGCAATCCAGCAAGAAGAGATGTAGGATAAACAGCCTGTGGCACTAGGTTATTTTGTCAGCTTTATGTTTCTCTTTCATTGTTTGTTTCAGCCCTCGGACAGGAAAAGTTTTCAAAAATACTTGTTCAACTGTCACAAGCTTATTACCAGTGTTATCCAATTATTTATGTAGAAGCTTTCATATTACATTATTTTTCCCATAGAAGCCCATTGCATTTACATGGCAAGAAACTGAACTTGCTTGGCGGGTGCCATTTTAAATCAATCTGTTTTAAATGACAGAAGCTTGCAGATGTTCATATTTTGGCGTAATAGCTTACTTGAATTCTTGATAAATGAATTTCTGACTGTTTAGGCCAAAGAAATAGAAGCCACTTAAAAACTAGTTTTATATAAGCTAGCTATGAGTAATTTGGTCTACACATAAAACATCTGTATTGAAAAGCCCTGAGACAGTTAAAATAGTTTTCCCATCCCCTGTGTGGTCAGTCCCTGGCTTACATGCTTATATGTAAGCTCTTTATGCATAACTGACTGAAAAGTCAGGCTCCCTGTCTTGTGTGAAAACATCTTGACTGCTTCTTCCTGTCAGGTCACACTTTTGTTTCTAGTGTTCAAATTTTTTTAAAAATTTTATAATACTGTGTCACTGTGAGGAAGTTACAACAGTAGCTTCTCAGAAAAATAAACACCTCTGATTCCACTATAACTGTTCTTCTTCTTTAGGAAATTGTACTTTAAATGTGTCTAAGTGACAGACTGAGTTTTGTGTCTACACAGATTTACAGTGTGCCCTTTAAATTAGGAATATTCATTAGGATGGAAAAGATAAATTACCTTGCTTTTAAGTCACCAGATTGTGCTGTTTTCATGTTTTTCTTCTGTTTGGCTGATCTGGCTCTCTAATTGAGCGAGATGTATATGTTCTGTGATAAACAAGGAGGAAAGAAAACACAGAGAACATATAGGGATCCAAGGGAACACATAGGGATCTCCTTTTCTCCTGTTCTCAGTCCAGCTCCCACCAAACCTCCTATAGCAAGCTTCCCCATTATCCTTCCTTACATTGAAGGTACCTTACTGCATGTCCTCCTATTTCTTCTCCTCTAAAAGCAGATTAACTTTATCTATATGTGAGTTTTAACTCCTTGTAGAGTCGCTGAGTGCTAAGGATGAGAAGTCCCTTCTACATCACCCAGTATCAGCAGCACAACCCAATATGGTGTCTTGGCAGAAGCTTGCTCAACTGGCTGTTTTCATCTGGCATTGCACATACCTCATATCATCCAGAATAAGTGCTAAGAAAGGATTATTGATATTTTGAGACTGAAGGCCAGGACCATTGATTGGGCACTGCAAGATAAACAAACCAGCTTCTAAGGTGGTGCAGTGGTTTGGAAGGAAACTGATGCTCTAGTTATGTCCTGTTATCGGAACAAAAAGAGACATGAGAAATATGTTTTATTTTCAGTAACACAGGCAACAACTGATTTCACTGGATAATGTTTTTAATTTAGCATCCAAAATAGCATGTGAGTCTAGGAATCTCTGTTACCTAGCTTGAAGCAATCAGTATGTTGTTCATCTGCCATGCTTTATGACAAAAAAAGCTCAGCACAAAGAATCCTCTATTGTCTTCTCCAAGGCATGAGATAAAGTCATAAGATTTTATTTTGGAAAAATTGACCTAGCAAATATTTTAATTCAAAACAAGAACAAATGCAAAGCAACTTGAGATTGGTTCCATTGAGACTGTAGGAAGGATTCAGAGATCTGACTCTGTGAAAATGAGTAGTTGAGTAAATCCAAGTTGATACAATTTTGGTAGGTAAAGTTCAAATACTCAAATATTTTGCTTTATGACAGAGAAGAATATTTAAAACAGAAGAAGAGTGAATAATTTGACCTGTAATTTCTACTCCATTGCCTAAAACTAAATCAAGAATGTAACAACAAAATAAATTGAGGGGATTGTAACAATTTCAGTAGATTTGCTATAGCCAATACTGAAAACTCTGCACTCCCAAGTAGAAGACTTTGTCATTTCATCCCTGAAATTACAGAGTGTGCTCATGGCAGTGTGTCCCTCAACACCACAAAAATCAAGTGGAAAACTAGTGAAGCTTAAGCTACAGATGGCAAAGCTGAACAAGTTTACAAGTGTCACTGAATCAGATTAATCCTTTGGTTGTACAAAGATTACTGGTTCAATGGCCTTTGAGAGACCATAGTTATTGTTGTGGTGCTTTTTAAATGGAGGGCTTTCTCCAGGATCCAGTGGGTAGTTACATACCTCGTATGGAACAAATTACTGCAATCTAAGAATAAAGAACTTAATCCTAGTCCAAATGAGGTCAATGCTAAAGCATTGCTTAAAACATGACTCCACAGTGTGGAAATGTTATTTTACAAATGGGGACTGACTTCACCCTTACATGTGTGGTTTCTGAAGATTCTTGGATTTAAGGCTATAATATGTCTTTAGTTCATTACAAATGTTCACCAGAATGCATTTATTGAAATTCTGGTAAATGATATTCACTCAATGTCTGTATCTTATTTTACGCTTATTTTATGCTTTTTTTCCAAGAGATGCTACTGTTTTTAAAAGATTGCCCCTGTGTCCTGACAATGAACATATAACGTATGAAAAAAAAATTTTCCTGTTAAACCTTGAGGCTAAGATACAGTCCTACAGTGGGAAGAAAAGAACAAAACAAAGTGTGAGGTTTAGGCCAGCATATGCTGAGCAGTTTTGCATTCTGTGCAGGGGCACTCTTTAACTCCATACCAGTGGCAGTTTACAAGACAGATAGTCAATAATAATCAGGATTGGTAGCACTGAATTGAAGAGTTTCAAAAATTGCTCCACCCTGGCCAGCAGAATGCATACATGCTTCTAAGTTTTTGGTGTAGTTACTGTTATTATAAGCAAATGATTCAATAAATACTACATAGCAAAACAAACTGGCAAAATATCATGTAAGTATCATACTGAAGGTATTACCAAGCCTACTAGAAGAGAACATACTAAATAATGCTCTAACAACTTTTGAATGCTTTTTTGTATGCACATGAAACTTGTCAGTCAGCATTTAACCTCAAATATGCAACTGAGGTGTTGTCCAGAAGATTAAACAGTTAGAAGTGACAGTAATCCATCTGCAATCACTAGAATAGAACTAAACACAAAGGAATTGTTTTGAAAAGGTCCTCCAAAATTATGGTCACAACCCCAGTGGTCAGACAGATGGTTTGGAGTAGTTAGGCCAAGAAAACCGCCGGCAGTATTTTCACAAAATAAATCCTAATGTGTCTTCTGTAATTCAAAGAGATCTGTGTCAGCTTTGGCAGAAGAGCAACTGAGAGTCTTAGAGTTTCTTTACATTTTATTTTACTATCTCATTAGTGATTTGTATTTTCCATGGCAGAATTAATGTTTACTCAAATCAATGATCTTGGATGTTTTTATTAATCTTCACAAACTCAGATGAACACTGTGAATTATACATAATATTTAAAGTCTCCTGCTCTACGATGTCATGGCACTGAATCATTTATGAATAATACCATTGTGTGTAGTAGTTTCAGTTCATCTCTATTATTCTTTGCATTTTCCCACAGCCATTCTTGTCCATAACTCCGCATTACTCTTTCAAATTTATTTCCATGGATAAAACCTCCTAGTTTTCAGGATAAGACAGCTGAAGGTATTTGAGCTGTTCATGTTGGGTGTTGGGCAAGAAAAAAACACAACCTCAGTGAGTCATGTTTTCTCAGAGATAAAAAAATACTCTAGTAAAATGGGAATTACATAGAAATATACATAATTTGCCTACAAAAGTGAGAAAATATTTTCTTTAGATTCAAAGCATACATTTAGTCCTGACTGGAAATGACATTTCAGTCATTGGCAGAATGTGCCAAGGCAAAGTAGATTCATTATTCCTGTTCTGTAGATTTCAAAATTAGCTGTGCATTTGGAAAAAACACTTAACTTTGCAGACTCTTAATAGTGCCGGGTTTTGTATCTAAAACTTTCTTCCTCTGTTGCAGGTTGTCTTTGTTAGCTGGTGTAAAAGCTTCTGGGACTGTGGACTTGTGGCACTGGATGATGTATCATTGAGCCTGGGAAGCTGCCAGGCTGCTGGTAAGACCATGTGTATTTGTCATCCAACAGCTGCTATCCTTTTGAGTAGAGTTCATCATACACCTTCATTTTCCAAGCCTGTCCTACAGCTGACTTCATCCTGTTGTGGTTTCTTGTCTTTTCTTTTTTTCCAATAAGTATTGCATAAAACCTATTTTTGCAAAGTAGCAAACATCCAGCAGGGACCTGTTTTTGCTCACAGGGGTACCAGTTAACTCCTAATAAATTTCAGTGACCCCAGAGCAGTTGTATATAGGTGAAAGGTCCTTTGGGGGCATTAAAATAAACCCATAGTTCAACTGAGTGAAAAGTAGTTTTCAAATGGTCATTAAGAAGCCAGGAATGGACCCCAAAGCAGTATTTTTCAAAACACCAGCATAATTTTTTTTTTTAGGCAAGAAGTACAGTTGTGCAAGGCCAAGACACAGGCTCATCTGAGCTGCAGTTCTTTGATGAAGACAGAGAAAAGCAGTCCAAGACTCCCACTGTAGTGGGAGGAACTGAATGGTTTTCAGCAAAATTTTACCCTTTGACATGCACAGGCCAACCTCTCTGAGCTCACCAAAATCCCTCTTTTGTGGCTTTATGAGGTTTGACAAGACAACAATTGTATCCTGATTAAAAAAAAAAAAAAAAAACCACGTTCTCATGAGGCAGGCACAATCTACAATCCTGTTCTTTGGAATAAAGCCATGCCTTTGCAATGGTCTTAATAGCTTTTTAATTACCTCTTTTGATTGGATTTTATGCATTCAGGCTAACAAAATAGAGGTCACATGTACGAAACAAGATGCCATTTTCCTAAACTGTTTCCAACAGTTGTCTTGCTGTAATTTTTAGGCAATTGGAAAAGGAACCAAAGGTGCAGAACTGGTATCTGGGTGTATAGTCGTCCCATGGCTTGTCTCTGATGGCATCAAAATAATTGCCTGAAAAATGCCTTGGAGGTATCAAGGCTCCTTCTCTTCAAAAGGTGGAGACAGCTCGAAATGTCTACTTCTGAATGACAAATTAAGATTACCTGACAGAAGCTTCCTGGCATGCACATGAATTATATTACCTTTTGTATGATCTAACAGAATTTAAGTAATGAAAATACTCTAGTAATTGGAGCTCTGTGGTCTGTTGTAGGCTGCAGTAGAGTGTGGTGCCAAAGGAACAGAGGAGAGCTAAATGTGGCATTGATTTCAGTTCACAGAAACTCCAGTCTTTGACAAGGCTTATTTATTACATATGTTATACATGCTGGGACTTACTAACCTGCTTGGGTGCCAAAAGAAAATTACACTGGTAATTCTATAATAAAGCCTATAACAGTTACAGAATCATAGAATTGCTAAGGTTAAAAAAGGACTCTAAGACCATTGAATCCAACCATTAAAACCAAAAGACCTCATAAGATCATCTAGTCCAAAGCACTATTGTGAAGACTAATAAACTGTTTTAAAGAATCCTAGGACTAGTGAATCCCAGTCACTGAGCTAGACTAGGGCACAGATTTTCCCAAAGATGTGAAGAGAATGAAATTAAATTTTATATCACAGTTTGAAGGTAGCTTGTATAAGCTTGTGACTATTGCAAGCACTGCCAGGTAGCTGTAATTGATGTCAGCAGGTAAGGAAATGCAGTACATGACTCATGTAATCTCTCCATATATCAGTATAATGTATTTGAAGATTTAAACTATATCCTCTCCTTACAGATTTGTTGCTGCCCACTCCTGGAGAATGCACTTTTGAAAAAGACGAGTGTGTGTTTACCCAGAAGAAGAGAGGTCGTGGGAGCTGGCACAGGAAGAGGGGTCCAACTCCCACTTCTTACACTGGACCGAAAGGAGACCACACTACTGGGGTAGGTGAGTTAAATTCCACATTGAACTTTCAGAACACAGATTGACAGTTAATAAAAAATATTTATTAAATATTTTAAATTATAACCCAGAAGATAAAGCTTTTACTTTTCTATTCAGAAAAGTTACTCATGAAATGAAATAAGCACGTTACGCAGGGAACTCATGAGGGGTTTTGAGAATATGACATTTAATCTGAATTATCTCTAGGACATGTCGATAATTGGGCTGTCATGTCCCAAAGTAGCCTTTTCCTTAGGAGATAAAAGAAGAGGATGACTGTCCAGATGCCACAGAAAAAGCTCCTTCCAAACTCCCAGTTTATGTGAATATTCCCTGAAACTGACTTTAGACCTTTTTTCTAGGTTATTGTGGATCATTAAGTAGTCTGAGAAGTGAGGCTGATAGCTTGACCTTAAAACTGAGAGGCTTTTAAGCCTGGTCTGTGAATGATTATTCCTTAGTTCATTTCTTAACAGCAAGCTGTGCAAGGGGTTGAGATTCTTCTGTATGAACTTCTTTGGGTTCAAACTTAAAAGAAAACATGAAGAATAAAAGAGATTGCACTAGCCCTTGATCTTTAAAATGTGCTCCACAAGCTCACTAGTGCAAGTTCAAGTATTTAGGACCCCCATTAGCATGAATGCATAGAAAACTGCATCACCACCAACCATAGCCTAAATTATACCCTCAGATGTACTTGCAGCTGTCTCAGAATTCCAGTGAATCAATCTCTGTCAGAGTGCAATTCTTGGTGTAACAGCAGCTGTAGTTTATTCTTCCTTTGTATTCCTTTCTGTGGCTACATATTTCAACAGATATAACCAAGTTTTAAGGGTTCAGGCCATAAATTGGTGGAAGGCAAATTCATGCCCCTCATTCCATCACTCAGATATCACCAGCTGGAGCAAACTGAAGTGTGTGAGAAGACTGAGGAGCATCCCCACATCCCATCCACTGCATAAAGCAACTGTTCTGTTTTGAGATGTATACTCTGCCAGAAGACAGTGAACTCAGATAATGCAGGAACTCTTCATACAGTCCCAAAGTTCCCTTTTTGTGGTCTGTCCCTTTACCTGCCTGTCACCGCAAGGCCTGGGGGTGAGATTTCCTTCAGAGGGAGTGGGAATTCCCAAGGATCAGTTAAACAGGCAGAATGCTGAGAGCAACAACAGCAGCCAGTGGATGCTTGAGTCTCTTGTGATACTCAAGAGTCCTATTTTCTGTGTAAACCCCTAGTGAGGACATCCCCTCTAAGCCAGGTTGTAGTTTGGTGGTGAGCAGCAGTCAAGAGAGAATGTGAAAAAAAAGATTATCTACAGCTGTAGATCCATAATTCATACAGTGTATTGGAGAATTCCCAAGCTGGTTTGTACCAAACCTAGTGCAATCCATTTCAAAGACTTTGTTGTTCAATATGTGTAGAAGTTCCTTCAGTTAAAAATCAAAACCTAAAGCTCATATTACAGCATAATAAAATAACTTGCCTTTTTCTATAAAGACTGAATCATACTATAAACTTGCTAGAAAGACTAGATCATGTCTTGGCTTTTTGAATTCAAATCCATCATTATTAGAGCACGCAATTATTACAGTATCTCAAATTTTACAGTTCACAAATGCAGAAAGTCTATGAATCATTATCAAAATAGTTTCAATCATGGGGTTTTTTTTAATATAATGAGTATATTGAGCATAATGAGCATTCCAATATAATGTATCCTACTTTGCTAATATTTACTTATATCTTTTTAAGGATACTACATGTATATAGAGGCATCTAACATGGTCTATGGACAGAGAGCATACCTAGTTTCAAGATCACTAAGAGGAACATCTGGAAAACAGTGCCTGACATTTTTCTATCATATGTATGGAGCTGGGACTGGATTATTAAGTGTTTATCTAAAAAAGGAAGGGGATGATGAAGAGATACCTTTGTGGAGGAGGACAGGGGAACAAAGCATCTCATGGCTAAGGGGACTGATAGAATATGAAAGTGATACAAACTACCAGGTAAGAAAAACAAGCAAGAAGCAGTCAAATTGGGATATTGAAGTATGTACTAGAATCCAAATTTTATTTTGTTTTTAAAAAAATAATAAAATAAAATGTTTGAATGTAGGTAGCATTGAATGGATACCTGAAGAACATGAAATAATTTTTTACAAATGAAGTTAGGGAGGGATTTATTAAAGACATTAATAGGTTGCAAGTAGGAAAATAGTTATGAATTCAATTTTTTAAACATATTTAAATGCTATTTTAAAGTATTTAAATTTAAATGCCATCATTTTTTGTCAGTAGTGGTAGGGCTCTTTCAAGATCATTTGTGTAATTTCTTTTCCTTCAGTTATCTGTAGGCTTGTCCAGATTTGACACAGCTACTGAGCTGTGATGAAATGGCAGCTTCTTGTAGCATGATCTTTCTAAGGAGCACCAAGGAGAAGGGATGATGCAAAGCCAGAAGTCTGTCTAAGGAGAGGGGAGAACAGAAGGGAGAGGAAAGGAGAGGGGAAGGGAGGGCAGAGGAGGGGGTAAAGCGTATCCCTTGAATAGGTTGCATGGCTATTATTTTTTTCAGCCCTTCCACCATATGGATTCATGAAAATTTGTGTCTTACTTTTCAGATTATTTTTGAGGCAATCCGCGGTGTGTCAATAAGAAGTGACACTGCTATAGATGATATTCTGTTCCAGGCAGGACCTTGTTTGGGTAAGTTTCAAGATACTTTGTAAGAGACACCTGAAATTCACAGTGCTTGTTTGTGGGTGGGTGGGTGATATTTCCCATTTGAATTTAATATCAGGCTGCTGGGTTAGTGCAGAACATCCTCTAATAGGATGTGATATCATCTTCAGAATCTCAACTAGTAAACTAGTGGCTGTACACTTTTTAAAAAACACATGACAGTACCATTTAAATCCAGCATGCTAATTAAATTCTGCTGTAAGTATTCTTATGTATGCAAAACCAAAAATAATTACAGTATTTCTTCATTCTTTGTATTCCAGAAGTGGAAGAAATTCAATTCTCATCAGGCTATCCTGACAGCTTAAATGAAATTGAGTATTAAATACAGTCTGCTGAAAGGAATTAAGCACATTGAAGAATTGTATGTGAGAAACTGCACGAACTGCCTGTTTTAAAATATGATTTACGTAAATACTGGACTGGTTTGAATACACATCAATACATAGGAAGAACTTGGAGCACTCATGTTCCTCGCCTTTTCAATGAAATTATTGACTCAGGGCTTCTTAGACCATAATTTTTTAATATTATTTCCTCTTTTGCATGAGATATCAGTTATTACATAAACGCTTCTCATTTTGCACGGATCATTCATTTTTAATTTTTTAACATTTCTGGTATATAAGTAAAGAGAGGAAATGGAAGCTGCACAATTGAAGTCCAGTATTGTGTTATCTTAAATCTGCATTCAGTGAATGTTTTGTGTTGGGGATAGAATGGATTTTTGTTAAGAAAATGATAAATGTTTTGAAATAATAAAGAAAATAGTGTTAGCTACTAGTATTATCCTACAGGTTAAGTGCAATTATTCTCAATGACAAATCTCTCTGGGAAACTTAATACTCTGCTGGCAGTTTTTTGTGATAGTGTATTATTTTACTATAACAGATATATTTGTCAATAACAAACTCACTTCTAGTGTTCAGTATAATTCAGCATAAGATGCTGGCCTGTGGAATTATATGAAATGAAACACTTTAAAGCCATATGTTTTCTGGGATGAGAGTCTTGTTTTTTTGGTTTTTTTTTTTTTATTAAATAAGTTTTTATACTCACAGAGAATGCACTTACACTTTGCCCAACCACAGATGTCTTGCATTTATATTAATAGGAAATTGAATTCACATCTTGGTTTTTTAAAGGTTTTATATATTTGTGTGCAAGGTTTCTTTTTTAATTTACTATAACTTCCTAATAAAATGTAAGTTTGAGTATCATCTTATTGCTCTGCTCTAGATTTCGTACTAATCAGTGTAAGGAGAAAGAAATTAACCTAGTAAAGTAGCCTGAATTCATTATTTTGAACATGAATAGAATGAATTGTGTAGATCACATCACATAAGAAGGCTAACAAAAAGTAATCTGAACTGCTGCAGGAAACTATGTACAGAGTGGTAGAAATTATTTTTACAGCCACCATATCCTGGTTCTTTCAGAACAAAGAATGTGCTTTTCCTAACAGCCTATAAGGTTCAGCAGTACCTGTGATGATCTAGTCCCTTGCATTTTTTGTAAATTTTCATTTTGGTGGCAGAAACAATTGAAGAGATTGTTCAGTGTAATACATTTAATACTCATGTATTTATTTAACCACACAGATTGAAGCCATTTTTTGTTTCCTAGAGACTGAGGAAGAGCCAAAAGGAATTGATATCTTATCTGCCTCTCCTAGGTACCTACAGTCTCCCTAGTCAGCTGCTTATAAACACATTGCTCTTGCTATTATTCAAAAAGGAAAGCAAACAGAAATAATGGACTGTTTCCTATGCATCAGCACAATTTTACAGTTCTGTAAAGTGCATGTTTTGGCATCAATATTCAGCTCAAATTATTTAAGTAGAAAACAAGTGAAGATGAAGTAGTTCAAATAATCAGACTTGGTGGTTCTCTGTATGTAAATTAAATGAAGCATGAAGTACAACTGTTAGGCTCTGTCTCTAAAGATTTATATATCTGCCTTACTCCATCAAAGGCATCAGATTTAGGCTGATAAAATAAAGCCTAAATGAAGGACTCTAACCTGTTCTCCACTAAGTGATTTCTAGGGAACTCACTACTACAGTGATTTTATCAGTATTACTGAACTAAATACTTATTCACAAGGTGTAAGGCATTCCCCTGATGAGGGGAGGGGGAGGGAAGCAAAAGAAAGGTGGGGGAAAGAAACTCACCCAAAAAAACAAACCAAAGAAACAGGTAAGTTCTTCCTTAAGTAGGGAATATCACCTTTCCAATCATTTTTGTGGCAGGAATTAAAGTACAGAAGGAAAATTTGAAAGGTGTCTGATGAATGCCAGTTCATAGAATAGGAAATTCAGAGACTAGTGAAAGAATGGCTACAAAACATTTGAAAACTTGGTATGGTGCATTAAGATTTCTCCACTAGCAAACTTCAGTTTTATGGTGAGATAAAAAAAATATTCTATCAGCTCTGTCTAAATGGGAAACTTCTCATGCAATTCATTTCTGTCCTGGACCATATTTATTTAGTATTTTTTCTTTTCTTCACTGCTGCAGTAGGTGTACCAGTACCACAGTGGGGCAAAGAGCAGTTCTTTTGAAACTTGCCATACCAGGCCTGTTCAATGTCTGAAAATTCTTCAAAAGCTAGTGAAGACCTTATAAGTAATTGCTTTGATCCCAGTTGTGTCACAATCTGTAAAATGGAAATGAAAAGAGACCTTGAAAAGCAGCTATAATGCCCCAAGTGGTAATGGGCTTGTATTTGATTGCCATAAATGTAGCTTTCTGCTGGACTGGAACCCAGCTTGTCCTGAGATCAGTGTAAAGGCCTTTTATTGCCTTCCCCTTCAATACTGTCCTATTATATTGGTTTTATTCTATAAATATTGTCCCATTTGTTTTAATTTTAGCATTATCCTTATTGATTTCCAAAAAGAGGGGCAAATTCAGATCTCATTTAGAAATTTCTCAACAGAAATCCAGAATAACAACTGTTATAAAATGTCACTGTTATTCCGTCTTTGTTAAGCAAACGAAATGGTATTCTGACTGTGGCGTCACACCAAAATAAGCCTAATATAAACTTCACTTTACCATCATGAATATTAACAAAGACAGCTCAAGCTAAGCACTAAAAGACCTGCTATTTTGTCCACCTGGATGTGAGCAGAGCTTGCCAGTGTGACTGCCCTCCCTCAGCAGACGCACCGCTCCGAAGGAGCAGCGGTGTAAGGGCAAAGCCTGGAGAGAGCACACTCCTCTTGCAATGTGACAGACACATTGAGTCCTGTTCCATCTCTCATGTTTTGAGAAAGAAAACCTGACTCTCATCCCACCTCAAAGAAAAGAGTTCTATGTCTGTTGTGGTGCATTCCCCAGCCACACTCCTCGGTCTGGGCCACTCAGGAACTCTCCTGAGGCCTCAGCCTTGATTCCTGCCTCCTGGGCTCACCCTTTAGCTGACCAGAAACACCCAGGAACTTTTTCTTGTCTGACAGGTAGCCTTGGAATGTTATTTACCTGAACCATTAGCCTGAATCACAGAATTGCTAGGGCTGGAAGGAAGCTCTGGAGATGATCTATTCCAACACGCCCTGCCAAGGCAGGGTCACCTACAGCAGGACACAGGAAGGTGTCCAAGTGGGTGGGGCTTGAATGCCTGCAGAGAAGGAGACTCCACAACCTCCAGGGGAAGGCTGTTACAGTGCTCTGCCCCCCTCAATGTAAAGAAGCTCTTCTCGTGTTGAGGGAAGCTCTTGAACTTCATTTTATGGCCATTGCTCCTCATCCTGTCGCAGGACACCACTGAAAAGAGTCTAGCAACCTCCTCTTGGCAACCGCCTTTCAGATAGTTGTACGCATCAATGAGAGAGATTCCCTCTCAGTCTTCTCCAAACTAAACGCGCCCAGCTGCTAATAACGTCGTGAGCGCACGCAGGGACCGCGGCGGCGAACGGCCCTCACGGACGGCGGAACGCGACACCCGGTGCCGCCGCCGCCCCAGCAACAAGGGCCGCAACCTCCCGCCCCGCCCCTCCCCGCCCCGCCAGCCAATGGGCGCCGGCACTCCTGGCCAATGAGGAGCTCTAGGGCGGCTCAGTCCCGCCCCCTCGGGCAATCGGGCCGAGCGCGCGGCGCGGGTTCGGCCCCAAGAGGGAAGGAGGGGTGGGGGGGGGAAACATGGAGGTGGCGCGGGGAAAGGGGAAAGCTGTGAAGTGTGCTGAGTCCAAGTCCCCCTTCGTAGTGGGCTCCATCGTCAGGATCTTAATGAAGAACTTTCTGTAAGTGAGCGGGGGGGGGGGGGCGTTTCTTCCCTCGTGAGCGGCCGCGGCCTGCTCCTTCCGCCCCACCGTAGAGGGGCCTTAGCAGCGGAGCGGGGTCGCGCGGGTACCGAGGGCTGAAGGAGGGAGCGCGGGGGGGGAGCGGTGTTCCAGGAAGGCGTCTTAGTTGGCGTGGGGAGCTGGGAGACACTGCTGCGTGGGTTACGAGTCCCAGGGTTTGTCAGCGCAGTGTCGCTTCTCTGGCAGCGCGTTCCCCGGTGCTGGCCAGCCTTGCCCAGAGGCGATAGCTCCTGTCGGCCGTGCAGCCTCTGCGTGCTCTTTGCCTCTCAGGGAGGTGGCTGCCAAGCACTGGAGAAGGGGAGGCTGCAGAAGGTGCTCGTAGGGCAGTGGCGATAGGCCTTGACACCCATTAGGATGAAGTGTCTGTGGTCTTTGCACGTGTTTTTTCCACCTGTCTACTGGGAATACCATGGTTTTTGGGCGCATTTGGACCAGCAGAAGTTGTCGGACCGTTTTCTTACGGCTCCATTCTAGCCTTTGAAATGTTCAGTAGTGTAGTGCATGAGTCACGTGTTAGGTGTTAATTGAATCCTCAGTGATAGTAGTTCAGTCCTCTTTAAGGGTTCATATGCCTTCTCTGCCACAAGTACATGGTTTATAATATTGCGTTGCCATCGACTACTTTGTACTCCTCCTTTTGTGGTAGTGTTTCAGCTCTCTGTGTTTGGCACAGTTCAGGAATAGAATGATTTATCAAATGATTCTTTATAAATTTAGGGTGTTAACTTGATACGAGTTTGCATGGGTGTTTGGTCTCTTCCCATAGTTACTATTGCAGTAGGCCTTCTGGATGCACATGATGAAAGATGTCCAATGCAGTTAGAAAAAAAAAAACTAACGCTAGAGATGAGCTGATACAGTAACTCCAGAAAGCTGCTGCGTGATCCGTTTTCTATCTTCTTTTTGATCCATAAAATAAAACGAGACCCTAGTAAGTTTATTTAAAAAGTTATCATCCTATTGCTGGATTTTATTCTTCACAGTCACTGATTTTGAAGAAAGTTCTGGTGAGTACTCTGGCTGGTGGGAATGTCTTTCCTAGTGTTTCACTGAAATGTTAGTTTTCATTCTTGGAACTTTCTTACAAAATGGTGTTTCACATTTGAGTCTAGATGAGGTAACTGTATCTGTGTAATAAAGTAACGAAATGTTTCTAAGCAAATTCCTTTTTTTTTTTTTTTTTAAGGTAATATAGTGTTTTAAAATTCAAAAACTTACTGTGCTTTCCAGGACATACTCTGTCTGTGAAGTATATCCAGGGCCCAACCTGAACGTTGTTGTAGGTGCTAATGGCACGGGCAAGTCAAGCATTGTTTGTGCCATCTGCCTGGGACTGGCTGGAAAACCTGCTTTCTTAGGGCGAGCTGATAAGGTAATTACGAGCTTTTGTAATTTTCATAGTTAATCTGAATTGCATTCAGAGCACTGTCTAGCAGAAGATGGGGGAAAGACTCTTCCTTGATTTGATTTACTTTTATAGAAAGTAAGGCATCTGAATTGAAGAGTAACCTGGTCCAGAGACTAAGGGGAGTTATTTTAATTAACTACTTTCTGTCTTGTATAAATTATGAAATGAAAACGCCTAAATTGTAGGGCAGTCTGAGTCAACTAGAGATTTTATTTGAAAATGGCTAAGAGTGGGGTAGAAAAATGCCAATTAATGGCCTAAACATTTGATGAGAAGGAGAAACTCCAACTCTCCAACTGAAGGAGAAATAGATGGAAGTCTAAAATAAATTCCAAAATGCATACTACCTCTAGAAATAATGTACTCACTAATGTGTCTTGAAAATTCAGCTGAAGAGGCACTGATCTTTGATTTAAGTGAAATTTGGATTGCTGTACTCTATTTTCACTTTTTACTGTCAAGATATGCATTGATGCTGTAATAGGAAGCTAATATCTTGATATTTTCAAATTTTTGCACTTGCTTTCTTGGATATTCTTGTTAGGTGCAATTTCTTTGAGTAGGTTTGGAGCAATGAATCTGGGTGCCTGAATGATTGCATATATTCTCTTGAAGATGCTCAGTCATAAGCAAATGGGAATATGGGAATTGAGTGCATGGCAGTATTGTTGGTATTTGTCTTTGGTTCTCATGATGTATTTTCATGCTATTAGAGTTGTCAGTTCTAGTACAGGTACTCGGCAGTGTCTTTTCACTTGTCTTTTTGCCCAAAATCACGCGAACTTCTTCCTGTCTGTGGATCTGCTGATTATAGTTTGTTCAGTTTTGGAGGCTGAAGTTGATCAGAAATTGTTAACTTGTGGAGGAGGTTCTAATGCTGATGGTGGAGGATAGTAGTGTCTTCCTTTACTTTTAGTTAGTGCTTCATTTTGCTTTAAATTGTGAGTTTTCAATAAAATACATTGTTAAGTAGCTCCATTATACAAAGGTGTATTCTTATAAGATAATACATTTTATTTTGCAATAAAAACTTGTAAATTAATTTTGTAGGTCAGTCTGTTTGTGAAGCAGGGGTGCATGAAAGGCATAGTGGAAATTGAACTGTAAGTAGTAAACCTCTTTCCTCATGGGCTTTTAACTGGATCATTTCCCCACACATTCACAAACTTGCGAGAAAAAAATTTGTTGTGCAGAGGTCTGTCTTTAAGTTTAATTTGTCCTTTTTTAATTCCCACAGGCTTCAGAACATAAAGTTGTATAATTATCACACAAGAAATAAGCAGTGGTGGCTACTCTTGATCTCACTTTCTGAAGCATTTCACCTTGTCTTGATGTGCAAAAAATGCATAGCAAAAGATAGTTCTATATAGTGTGTTTACCTTTTGATTACATTTAAGGTTTTGATGATTTAGTCACTACTGCCATTGCTACGTGGTATTTGGAATTCTTTTTATTAAAGAAAAAAGACAAAAGTCTGAATTTTTAAAACAGATTGATCTGCCTTCACTTTCTTATACTGATGCTGCTGGTAGGAGGGGCTTGCCTACATTCTCACTGAAAACATCACATACATATAGAAAAGAAGTAAAATAAAAGATCTGACTAATTCCACATAATACAATCTTGTAGGTAAGCTGTTGCAGAAGAGAGCAACTGGAAAACTTTTGGACCTAAAATTCCATTATGCATAGGGCAATACTACCTGCATCTTTTTTTGTGGCTGCTATGGCACAGGTGATTTTAATAAGCCTTAGCCTAGTCTGTTGGCCTGAATGAAAGAGAAAATAGAGATAGTCAACTGATTCATAGCCTGTGTTAATTTGCATAACAATTGGCCACCCTGATCAGAGTTTTAGAGAAAAATTATTTTCTCTAAAAAGAAAATTTTATTGAGGGGAAAAAAAAAATACTGCAGCAGGCCTTGGAAAAATTTTTGTCTGTCCATTTTTGCATTTTTGTTATTGTGGGAATGATCAAATAAGACCTTCTTTAGAGATCAGCCAGGCAATATGTTCAGGAGATATGATGTGTTTCAGGTAGATGGTGTGGTTGTTTTAACATAAATATATTGAAATGTTTTTTGAAATTCTGGAGAGAATCTTGCTTGCAGTGTGGTTGAGTCCTTTGTCTGATTGGTAGAAAATGTTTAAAGAGAGCATCTAGGATGGGAAACCAATGATGCAGAAGATTGGTTTTTTGACAGGGACTAAAAATTGAAGTTCTATAGGCATGTGTTTCCTTTGTTGAATTTGACACTTGAAATGTAGCTAAACCCAAGTTATGATAGTAAAATGATGAAAGAAAAGAGCATGGCTTTGTAGGTCTTTGGAAGGAAGTCTCCTAAATTAAAATTAGGTGATGCAGGAAGTAGTAGTTCAGTAATCAAGAAATAGAATCATATCCCTATGGTGCTTAGTCCAAACACCAGCAACAGATGCATACTCACTTCTGCATTGAACTTCATTCTTAAATGTTCATGGCCACGCTGCAAGTTTATATTCTCCATCCTTAAGAGTGTGCTTAACAGGCGCTAGGTAATTTTTAAGTCAAAATGGTAAACCAAAACTCCAGGATTTTGACTTAGTTATTGCTGCATCTTGACCAGATTAAATTGTTGAAAATAGGTATGGAGCTAGAAAACTAAATGAAAACAAATGTATCTTCTGTGGTTTTTAAAAGCAGAAAATGAACATAAGTATTTTTGTGTTGTATGCTATTTTTTCTCTAATTGAGTATATATACACAGCTTACTGATGTATTTCTGTGTACTAATACTTAAAGATGTATTGTAACTCCTTCACACCAATTTTAAAACTTACTAAATGTCACACAGATTATGCTTTTATAGAAACTCTTCATATTTTTAACAACTTTTAAGTATTTCTTACATTCAGCATGAGCATCTCATTTATGTAAGTAACTTCCGATCTAAGATTTGCAGATATGCTTGATGTTTCCTATGTGAATTTAGTTCATCACTGAAGTACTGGATGTTTTTTGAATCATGAAAACAAGAATCTGATGCTACTGTCCAGTTAATTTAGATTAAATATTTAGCTATCTATAAATTCTAACAATACTTTGACACTGGGTAACCTTTGAAGGTGTAACACTTTTCAGGTGTTTTTGAAAGTGTAAACACTTCTTTCTATTAATCAGGTTTAAGTCCCCAGACAATATTCTTATCACACGTGAGATTTATGTGTTGAACAATGCATCAGTGTGGTTTATCAACGGAAAACCAGCAACCCTGAAAACAGTAGAAGAACAAATTGCAGCCTTAAACATCCAGGTGGACAATTTGTGCCAGTTTCTTCCTCAGGTATGAATCAATTTTGAAAGACAGTAGGTGCAAATGGAGTGCTGTGCTTTAAGAAGATTTTGTTACTGGTTAGCTTTAGCAGCACTTTGCCTATTTCAGTGGGACAGCACAAAGAACAAGAGGGTTGAGGCAGCCGTGCTGATGTGATGGTGAAAGGAAAGAAGAGCTGTGTGACCTTTAAAGCTCACTAATAGGTCAATTTTGTACCTGCTGACTCTGAAAGGAAAGGTGCTGATGTTCCCTGTCTTCATGTTCAAGTAGCAGCACTTGCTAATACAGCCTAAGTTGCCTCACACTGCACCTGAAAGTTGTGACAGGTTCTTTCTGAGTTCGTGTGGATCATCAGGAATGGTAGCGAAAGGAAACCTTATCATAGCCTAGCCATGAGGTTATTGCTGAATTCAAGAAGACATGCAGAAAGAGCATTAAAGTTTAGAAAGCTAATACTGCAGAAGTAAAAATATGCCAGGTGGTGTATCGTTCATTTTCACCTACATACAGTATTTGTTTGAAACTTCCAGCATACTCTGGTAAAACACCTTTTGTGTTCAAAAGGACTTTTTCTCTTTAGTACGTAAATGTCAGTTCAGTCAGTATTACAGTGTTGATAGTTCTGGTTTATTTGTTCTCTCCCAGTGTATCAACAGCAAGCACACTTCTTGTATCAGTCACGGTTTTGAGCTCCTCTGCTCAACAGAGTATTTCAGAGTATTTCAGTATTTCAACAGAAATGCTTCCAATAGCCTTGTCTGCCAGCTTTAATAATAACTTCTACGTGGTTTAACTTTCGAGTTAGTCATAGTATTATACTGTAAAAGATTTATACTACAAGGCTGCTTCAGCATCCTGAGAACATGCTCTGGAAGGCTTGGTGGCTACCCCATGAGATGATCGTTAACTATGACGGAGTTATTTACCATAGAACTGTAGGTCAGGTGATGTTGACAAGTATGTTTCAGTGTATAAATCCAGTATTACTGTATTGCACTGTTCTAGCTAATCCTGTTTTTTAAAATATTTTATTTTATTTTATTTATTTTTAATTTTTTAAAAATTTTGTAGGACAAAGTTGGAGAATTTACAAAATTGAGTAAGACTGAGTTGCTCGAAGCCACTGAAAAGTCCATTGGTTCTCCGGAAATGTACCGGTTTCATTGTGAACTGAAAAATTTCAGAGAAAAGGAAAGAGAACTAGAGGTAAATATGTTCTTTAGACAGCAGTGAATGTAGGAAAAGTGAAATAAATTTTACCCTGACATGTAACAGAATTAGAAAGTGGTATTTATTTGCAAAGTCTGTGGTAAGTTGATTTTACCAAATAATGGTCATCTTCTCTCAGAACTCATTCACTCTGACACTCGCATGCTTATAAGTATGAAGATGTGTGCAGATGGTCCAGACCCAAAAGATGAGGGATGCCTGTTGTCAAGTACTCCTTTCTTTGGGATTTTTTTACTGGCAACAACTTTCCTATACAGATATTTTATGTCTTCTATAAGTCATTGGCTTATGAACAAGATGGTCCTTTGCTTTAGTGTTGCTCACTTCCTTGAAAATGAAGAGACAGACAAAAAGGAAAAGGACCAGTGTTCCAGGAGCAATGTCTGTCCTTAGCCATACAGGCCATTCTTTTAATCCTTTGTTTTCCTGTTCATGTCATTTTGGATGGTTCCCCTCTAGTCACTGCTGTACTAAGATGTCTCCTCTGATGTTAAATTTCTGCTTTGATGTACAGGTGAGATGTAGACTATTTTCTGGGAACTGTTTAGATACTGTAAAACCTGAAAATATATATTACAGAACATGTGCAGAGAAAAAACCACCTCATTGGAGAAAATGAAACAGAGGGTTGAACGGTACAAACAAGATGTTGAAAGATACCATGAATGCAAGCGACATGTAGACTTAATAGAGATGCTTGAGAGGAAAAGGCCATGGGTGGTAAGTTTAATTTCCAATGTTTTTCTCACTTAACCTGTTTTCTGTAAGACTGTGAAATTAGAAATGGGCCAAAAGTTGCTTCAGAAGAAGTGTGACTGGAGGAATTTGAATATCATTGCTAATGCTTAGTGCAAGCGGGCCATTTCTTGAAATTCTGTTAGTGGTCTAACTGTGATGTTTGCTTACATACCTACCTGCATAGGTTCCTTCAGAAGTAGTTCAGGCAGTTCCTGCACAGTTAGGAAAGCCAGTAATGCAGGCCAAGAACGGTACTCCTTTTATTCTGTGCAGAGGCAACTGGTTTAAGCTCTAGTAGACAGCTCTGCCTGCTTCTTCAGCTGTAACTTTTTTAATGTTTTTTTGTTAAAATTTTTTAGAGGTTATGTTCCTCTTAACTTATTAGTTGAAGTGTAGTGTGCATGACAGACAAGTCACTGAATTTAAGTTGCCAATCTCAAAAATATTAGCATTTGGACAGAAAAATATTTAAACACATTTGAAGGAACCTAGAGTAAAGAGCAGGTGATTTATACAAATTAAAGTAAGTATTTCTGAGGAGCACTTTAATGCTACCTTAGTTTAGTGTTGAATGATCAGTCGGATTAAATGACTCTAAACAGTTCAAACTGATGGAGATTTCAGTTTACTGAAACAATATGTTGTTTGCCTTGTTTGCAAGCTTATAGTTAATTATACTATATATAAAAGTATAGAGTTAATGAAATACAGGTATAGAACTTCCAGAATACTTGACTTACTACTTGTGAAGAATGCAGAAAACTTCCTTTTGCAATTTTGCATATAACGAAGCCTCACATGGCTGTGCAAAGAGCATTATGGCCTTTGCATCTTGAGCAACTGGGAATCCCATCACTGCCTTCAAATCATCTTGCTAACAGCAGAGGGATTTTGGGGTAGCAATTTAAATAGATAGATGGTGGTAGGTGTTAAGGAAGTAGGGTATACCTTCTGTGATGTCAGTACTTGCTGAATGGTGGGATTTTTTTCTTACTACATGTGTTAGCCTGGTGTTGCATAAGAAATGTAGACTGATTATGTAGTCTGACTGAAATGTAGTCAGACATTGTCTGACTAAACACCTTATTTCCACTGCTTCCACTGCACCACTACTGAGCAATATAAACTGTCTTCTAGACAGTTTATATTGCTCAGTATGTTAAAGCTTTTAGTGGTTGCACTCAGTTAACTGTAACTTTTTGGCCACTGAATCCATGGAAACAACAGTGTGCTTTGACACCTTGGTGGAGTTCTGATTGACAGTACAGAATCAGGAGTGTATACTAGATTCAGGGTAAAGAGAAGAGAACTGGAGGTGAATGTGCACTTTAGAGATGCCAAGAGCAGTGACTATAGGGAAATTCTAATAAATTTTAACACGAAATCTTTCACGTACTTAATTTACGTTTGAAATTGAAGGACATTGACATAATTGTTTTACTAGGTAGAGGATATTTGAATTACGGGCTGTAATAAAATTTCACATTCTGTTGCTGTTTTGTGATTTGTTAAACTGTGACAGAATTTTTGGTATTCTCTTACATTGCAAAATACCAAGCTCTTTCTAAAAGAAGAATTCCATTGTTCTACAAGAGCATGGGGTTTTTTTTTTTGTTGTTTTGACCTAGCACTGTGTTTAGTCCTAAGAATAAATTGGTGGGTTTATGTTTTAAAATGGGGCTTACTGAAGTTGAGAATAGTATGGGAGTTTATTCTTCCTGCTGTGGATATTTCATTTGCTCCATCCTCCCCAAAATGCAGATTTCAACTTGAAGACTAAACACACCTACCTGTGGAATTTACCTTTGTAACCAAGCAGAGTAGCTATACCTGAGCTTTTAAGTGAGCTGGAAGGCAGATGTATAAACACTGCATGATGTTATGAAATAGAGAAACAGGCAGCCTAGAAATATGATAACTCAAATATTACATTAGACTGTTTTTTAATCATAGAGGAAAAGAGGAAGTCTAGTGATGAACTTTTTCATGTTCTGATCACTGTTGAAGTGCATTTTAATTCTGAAGACTCTACTGCTTTTTATGTGAGGAACATTTTTTTGTCAAGCGATTATTTTTTTTTTTCCTTGACAGTGACAGCTGCTTCTATATGTGGAGAATTATACACCATTTTCACATATATTTATGTCTAATAAGTTTTTGAACATATACTTTAAGTTCCATAGAATTCCATAGTTCCTGGAATCATGTCATGTAGTTTTGAAAACGTGTTTTGGTCAAGCTATTCCATTCTTCTTTTCCTCTCCTCATATTTACAATTAAGAAAAACATTGTTTTAAGATGCAAATATCTCTTGAGAAAGCTGAAATGCTTTGGGACTTCTGCAGGTCTTTAGTGGAGTGCGTAGTTACAAGCATCAAAGTTACTTGAGTACAGGTACACAAAATCTCTGTATTTTGGTTAAGTCAGATTTTCTTAAAGTATTAAAAGGATTTGCTGTGTAAAAATCATGTCATGACAGTTCTGTGGAACTTACTTGTACTTCGTATTTGTGGAATCTGAAGTGTAATTGTACATGAGTGCATTTGCTTTAATCTTGAAATAAATTGCCTTATTTAGAACAGAGCTAAATTTTAAGCTTGCTCTTTTGGCTAAATGAAAATATAATCCCTTTATCTCTGTAACTTTGTAACAGTGGCTACTGACTGTACTTCACAGAAATACAGCAGCTTTCATCAAATACTTTTTGACTTAATGAAAAAGACACTGTTAAGAAGGACCTTGGATTTTGTAGCCTAGGTTGATTTATCTGTGATTCATCAGGTTAGTTAAGTAACTATGAAAAAGTGGTAGCACATAAAGCCAATTCACCTGTTAAAAGTAGCTTCCAGGTGGTCTTCATGTAACATTATTATTACTATCACTGTTACTATTGTAATAATAACCTCCAGGGCTTGGAATAAAATAGGCATATGTTCTGAATTAGGGGCAAAGTCAAACAGCCTTCCCTTCCTCTGTGCCCCTGCATACATGAATCTACTCCTCTCTCTGGACCGCTGAACATCTTTTTTTCTCATGAACCCTTCTTAGTCATGAAATGTATTGTTCTCATATGTTGCTTAGTTTGGAGGAGCTGAGGAGAGGTTCCCCTTCTTTTTGTTCCTTCCTTTTTTAATGTTTTTTCTCTGCAGAGAGTATAACACACAGAAAAATCACTAATAATTACTCCTTTAGCTTAAACTACCTCCTCTACAAAATTCCCATCTTCTTGAAGTGGAGGTTCTTGGTCACCCTACTGCTTACCATCTCTTTTCTCTCATGAATGTGTCTTGAGTTAAACTTCCTAGATAGCAATGGCTTTGGTGTTTTTGGTGTGTGGTGGAGTTTCACAAAAGTATGTTCCACTCTGTCCCCTTGGTTTACTTCAGCAGTGGTTGTGTCTGTTACTTACTCTAATGATCTGTCCAGCTCGTTTCCTTTTCTTTCTCCCAAAATTGTTTGTGGTTATTTGCTCCTTAGCTTTTAGATTCCTGTGTAAGTAGTCTCAAACTATGAACAGAGAGGGGCTAAGGAGTTTTTTCCATGATTCCACATGAACTTGGGGACGAGGTAATTGCAGACAAATAGGTTGTTTCTTCTGCTAGTTGAATTGTATATTATTTAAGAAGTATTAATAATGTGTCCTTGTTTACTGGGGACCGAATGATCCCTACAACTCTTTGTCATTGGAACTAGTAGCAGTATTAGTTACATAGTTGCTCTAATACTAGTTTCTGAAAGAGATATTTTTCTAAAACTTATGAGCAGTTAAATAAAATCTTTGGACAGTATAAAACACTGCAATAGAATACAGTAGTTTTTTATTGTTTTACTTTCAATTCCTCCAAGGAATATGAAAATGTTCGTGAACAGCATGAAGAAGTGAAACAGTGCCGAAACCAAGTTAAGAAAGAACTGAAGTGTCTGAGAGAAATGCAGGCCCCATGGACAAGAAAAATCCAAGAAGCTGAAGAAAATTTAAACAATCTGGATATGAAAACCAGAGATAATGTAGGTATTGAAGTTCTTGTTTAACGTAGGTAATATTTCAGGTGCTCTGTGTTTAGCTTTGTAAAATGTAAAGTAATAACCTCTTTTTTCCTAGTGTGTCATAATGATGTTTCAGCAGAAATTTTCCTGAAGCACCTGTGTCCTTGGTTCTCAGTGCCTTCTCTGTCTGTTCAAGGAATATGTTCCTTAGTAAAACTTTAGTAATAGTCTTCAGTCTGCTCTTGGTTTTGTAAAAGCAAATCTTAAAATTTCTCTTCATTGTACATTAAAAATCTGCTGGCGTATAATGTTAATAGTTTCCCCAAGTTAAGTACTTCCGTTAAATTAGATGACTGTTTTCATCTGTTCTGTGGTTTGGGTTTGTGGGATGTTCACTCCTCTTCTCTTCTTGAAATGTGATTTATTTAAGGTAAATTACAACTCTACTGGCCTAAAAGCATTCCTCTAATAAGAAAATAATTGCATAAGTAAGACTTGATTTTTTAATTAGACAGTAATCTTCTGTCAGTTGTGAATATTTTTATGCATAAGAAAATTTAATGGTAAACCTACTTATATGTTACAATTTATGTAAGTTTTTTGAGCAGTGCTTTTCCTGGGTTTATGGAAAAATATTATTTCCGTGTGAAAAATAAGAGTACTGTAATTTCCTGCAGGATTTTTGACTAGTATTTACTATTCAGACTGCAGAAGTCATTGTGTGTATAAGCTGCACAAATTCGTAGTGGATAACCAAAGTTAAATGATCACATGAAAATATTTGTTTGCTGTAGTGAGTTCTGTTTGAAGGTAAGTGACTTACTCAGAAGAGTTGATGTGGAGACATGTGACACCTGTAGAGGACTGCTGCATTGAAGCATTTTGTAGAATGGGGGTCTGAAACTTCAGTGGCATTTACTACACTGTGAATTAGTAAACTAGTTATGTGCTTCCTCAAAAAAAAAAAAAAAGCCAAAACACACGCCCTTGCCCCAGACAGCAAAACAAACCCAAAAGCAGACCAGAAAGGCCAGACAGAAAACTCCTACAGATTGTTCACAACATTGTTGTTTTTGTTGTGATAAACGCTATACCAACATTAGGAAGTACTCAAGTACCTCATGTTATAAGAAAATTCTTTGGCAAATGTATTTAGGTTTTGTGTCCTACAGTATTGCAAGAGTTTATTATGCTGTGAAGCAAAATACCTCAATGTTCCAAAATATTGCAGTCTTACTGCTATTGCCTTTTTTTTGTCTGGTTGGGCTTTTTGTTCTGAAGGTTTTTGTTGTTTAAAGGTAAGTGCACTTTCTTAGAGAAAAGTTAACATCTGGAAAATTGAAGTTGATTTGCATAATGTAACAATGCCTTCATGCTTGTGAATTGCTAAACTTTGTTCTCACTGCTTGGTCTTATTGTGTTAGGCTTTACTTATATGTATTAAGCTACTGTGTTTTATTGAAGCTGGGAGCAGTTCTACTTAATCATTGGTATCACTGTCCTTGGAAGTATTGGGCTGTTTTCATGTAAAAGGAATCTTTTTTGTTAAAGGTTGTACTTTGTTTATATGACAAACAGTGATCATTTTAGTTTTAACTTGCAGGGAGCTTGCTCAGCATAGGCACTTCCTTCAAAACAGTGGAAGAAAACTTGAGAGAATGTTCGAGATGATTCATTTATACTCTTGAAGCAGCATATTTTTCTTTTCAATCTAAACTTGCTGAGTAAAGATTTTTTATACTGTATATTCAAAAGGTTAACTATGTGCTAATTAATTATTGATTTAATTAATAAATCAAATAAATCATTTATTTCATTAATAAATTGGTGAGGTACATTTGTTCTACAGTATTCCAGTAGCCAAAAATACAGGAAGAAGAAAAGAGGATAAATTTGAAATTAGTAATTTATAGAAGACTTACTGAGATACTCTAATATGGCCTTCAAGTGATGAGTTACAATTTTGTATTTTATTCATAACTAGTACTATTCTGTATATAGTAGTATACTAAGACACTTCCCAACCTTTTTTTTTCTGATGTTAAATGATATGTTCAAGTCTAAATTGAATGATTATTATTTTGTCTTGAGCTCAGAGTCCAGAATTGTGGGAAAAGATGTAAGGGAATGTATTATATATGTAGTTATGGCATTAGCTATTTGCAAGATACCAGGCAAGTTAAGAAGATCTGAGAGATGCTTTCTGAACTTTCATGACAGTACCTTTTTTTCAGCTGCTGAAATGGATTTCTCTCACACATACTTTTGAGAATTGGGCTGTTGAAACATCCTTGGAAAGGAGAATTGGTGCTGGTTGCACTGTCAGGAGATAGTTTTGATGTAATATGAATGCGCAAGACTTAAGTTGCTTAAAATGGCTTAAGCTGCTATGTCATGATTAGTTCCTGATCTTTTCATAGACTGCTTGAATTTTTTTGTAACTTACAATTCTGTCTTTGTAAAAATGCAGGCATTTGGCTAGAATTTCACAGGTAAATATTCTGTAAGCCAGGAAGAGTTGATTAGTTTCAATTTGTCATTAAGGGAAAGAAGTTTAGTATTTAAGTCTGCTCTCTTCTGGATACCCAGACCTGTAGGGAATATAATTCTCTTCAGATCATTTGCTCCAGGCTTATATCCATTATCAAATGACTTTAATTCTGACTGCTTCTTGAAATCTTTCTCTTGACGTGAGGATATATACATGAGAGCAGAAATAACCACATCTTCATTTTGTCTTTCTTGAAATTTGTTGGCAAAAAGCCAAATATGGAGTTGTAGTTTTGTCTGGAAGGACCTGAACAGTAAGGAAAGGTGGAGTAAATCTGGGAATTTTATTAATGAATATATCCAGACATGGCATGACTTTTTCTCCTGTCTCTTTGTGTTAAAACCCTTTCAATTTCTGGATTAGAATAAAAAATTTTAGTAACACTTGATGGTTTGAGTGGTATCATGTAGAATGTGAAAAAAAGAAATGGACCCATTTTAGAGGAAAAGTTTGAAATGGTGTATCTTCAGGACAGTTTCTTCAGGCTCTTTAAAGACATTTGAACAGAGTAACTATGTAATGCAGTTTTTTAGCAATATTTAATGGTGTAAAACAGTCTTTTTCAATTGTACAATGAAAATCATAAAGACAATTATAGCTGTTTGTCTGTTCTGTAGGTAGGTGTGTCTAGAAACATATAACTGAAAATACAGTGGTAAATGAAAAGCAGAATCAGTACTTCATAGCAGTCAACTGCAAGACCCACATGTATTTCTTCTGCATGGGCTTTATGGAAACTGTCTGCCTGAGTCTTAAAATTTTGGGGCTTTTTTGAGGTTGGGGTAGGGAAAAGATTCTGCATAGTTTTATTTTCTCCTTTTTTGATGCATCTTAGTGTTTTCAGTATGACTTTTTGTAGGAAGATGTTTCTTCTGCTGAGAGTGCTGTGTTGGTTTCTGTGTCTGCACTGGGATTTACTTGGAGTCTTTCCATCCTTCTGCAGTGTTTCAGTATTCTCTTCACAGTGCTTCAGCCTTGAGGGTTTAGGAAAGGAGGAATTCAGTTTTCAGAGGAGGGATGGTGTACTTCCTCTGTGTTCAGAACTCAGCTGTGTGAGTGCCTGGGCGACTTGACCTAATGAAACATTCTCTGATAAAGGAAGGGACTGTGTGATACCAAGAAATTCCTTCCAACCTATATTGTTCTTCCACTTTATAGAAGCTGAGGATAGAGAAGGAGCAGAGACATGGATGCCAACACATGAGCCAACAAGTTGTAAAGCTCAGTTGTGTAGGATCTAGCTCTAGCACAATGCATTTCAGAGGTAGGATGACTTGGACAAAACCTGGTTTGGCCATCCTGTGCCTAGGAGCTTAAGCCTTGCTCGCTCTTTAGTGTCACCTTTCTTTGTAAAATTGCTTTGGAGAAAGAGGCAAGAACATTTTATAATTGTAGGCACCTGAGTGTAACATTTGTATTGAAATCAAGGATGGAGGTATTTTAATTTCAGATTAGGAGCTTCCTCTATGTGTCATGCCAAAATTTGCAGACCTATGGCTGAATGGTTGTGAACAGTACAGTATGAATGCTGTTATGCAAGTCTTCAAAATTGCTGAAATTATACATGCTACAGATACAGTCAAGAATAAGAAATGGGTGAGGATGGCTTTGTCAGTAGTAAAATGGGGAGTAAATACTTAGTTATGCATCTACAAGATGCTATTCAAAATCTGACTGCTTTTTACAAATATAACTGAATTTATGACTGTAAATATAAATATCTTGCTGTATGCAGACTGCTGAAATCAGAAATATTTCCCAGAAATGTAAAGAGAAACAAGATGCTTTGGAGATGAAAGATAAACAGGTAAGAGTCTTGCTGACTTTTCTTGGTGTTTTTGGTTTTTTTGTCTGCTCTTCTGTTATCAGAGTGGCAAATTTCTGTGAAGATGCTGCATGTGCTTGCACTCTACACTCCCTCCAGTACACAATGGGTCTTTAGAACTCTGTCAGTCAAATAGGAATTACTAAGAGAGAGGTGTATACTGCATATACATCTACTAAAATAGACAGTGTGTTTTGTATATATTGATAGACAGAGACATGCTGTTTGTGATAGGCTTTCCTTGATAAGCTACAGACCTATAGAGTGAGAGAGTGGGGTTACTGCTTTTGGGGATATACATCTTCCATCTTGTAAAAGAAACATCCTTGCAAGGATGTGAAACAGTCTCATCTAAGTATTTGGTCAAGAAATGTATAGTAAATGAAATGTATAAGGATGCAAAGTCAAAATTTCCAAGTTGTGTTTGGGCTATAGATTTTACTTAATCATAGACTAAACTTCAGGTGTATTAAGGAACCGTTAATCAGTTTATTAACCTTTAAGATTCTGCTTTTGTGAAAATGAAGGAACTTCAAAAATTGATTTATAGGCTTGACTGTTTTTTTGCTTATGTTCTTCAACTGCCATAGTGCTACTGGAACTGTGTCATAGTGCTGTGGGAACTGTAACAGACTCTTTGGGTTTGGGAGCATGGTTATGTCAGCATTTAATAGCAGTTGCACAGGTATCCTCGGTGTTTGTTGTAGGTTCTGTATACCAAACTCATTTCTTGTTGGAAATATTCCAAACTTTTAGATTGAAGAAATTAATCAAGCATTCAGAATGAAAAAAGATGAAGAAACAAACAGGCGGAAGAAAATACTCCAAACTCAAAAAATAATAGAAGAGTGGCAGTATGAGCTGGACACAATGGCAGTCTGTGAGAATCTTCAGCCACAAATTGATGCTGTTAATGCTGAGCTGAAAAAATTACAAGAAGAGAAGGCAAATATTGATAATGATGTCAGTGATCTAAGAGCAGAAAAAAACAACCAAGAGCGGGAAGAGAAAAGTAAGTTACTTAAGGTTTTTCTTTGTCAATTAATTTTATTATTTTAATGAATCTGCTTGTACAAAATCTCCTTGTCCTGCTGTAGGGAAATAATTCAAGGTGTTTGCTTCAAGCCTTGTAGTTGGCTTAGATGTATAGCAGTCCTCTTTCTTGTTAATAGCTTTATTAAAAGTAACAACCACTTTCAAAATTGAACAAGAAGATGGAAAATTAACAATTGACCTTAAAACTATCCTTCAAAGAATCAGTACTTGTGATATCTGGGTAAGGATATCTGGGTAAGGTAACTCCTTTGAGTTTGGAGGCTTGGGGGATTTTTTGGTTAAAAAAGAAGGTCTGTAGTTAGCAGGTTGTGAAAAGCAATCCCAAACCTGATGGAGAAAGCAGTTTGCTTTGAAGAGGTAGTATTTTTGCTACTTCCTATATTATATTAGTATATCAGCTGCTGATGCTGCAATTGTCCTTCTTAGATGGATTTTAGGTAACCTTAATTCTAGATTTTCTTTACATTATTCTGGGATTTGCAATGAGTCCTTTCTAAGAAAGGAAATTAAATTTAAAAACTGAAGCTTGACTGGTAGTGAGGGTGTTGTATACATATTCCTAGTGAATGTTGCTCATTTGCCCATACCTGTCTGGCAATCCAAGAATCATAGAATCCAAGAAGAAACTGAGGTAGGGAGTCCAGGTGATTTGGGGAAGGAGACCCTATATTTTATCTTGAATAGCACAAAATTCTCAGGTTTTGATCTCTGTCTCTTCTGAATAGCAGGTGCTTTAATACACAGTCTCTCGTCACACATTTTGGTTTCTGCCAGCATGAAGTAACACAGATATTTCACATTACTAGTCCTGCTGTCTCTTTCTCTGGGGATGTTTTTGGTTTTGATTTCAAAATCTTGAAAAAACATACTTTCAGGGCAAAATTCCTGTATTTTTACTGAGCTTACCATATTTTGTTATTCTTTGGATAAGTTTTTAATTCTATTTTAGATTTTAAGCTGTTATAGTTTTTAAGATTTCTTCAGAAGTAGCAGCATCTCCATTCTGGAAAGAGAAATTTAGTTCTTACCATTTACTAACAACCTTAGCTTTGGAGGAGTGTAGTCACTAGATATCAGAAAATGCTGGTTATAATGTGTACTTGCTGTGGACTCTGTTTAAGAAACTACCTTAAATTACAGGAATAATTGATCGCCTTGGACAACTTAATAATATAATGCATATGAAGGAAGAGAACCTTAGAATAAGATTCGAAGACACGCACTCTGCTCTTATGTGGCTAAGAAACAACAAAGACAAGTTTAAAAAAAAAACTTGTGAACCCATGATGCTTGAAGTAAGAAGATTTTCTTGCATACCACTCTGTTACAGTTAGATTATGTATGTCTTGCAAGTCTTCGAGATTGACTGGAAGACTTTTGAGACACATCTTGGAATGTACTGCCAAGTACATGCAGGATATTCATAATTAGAATTCCATAGGCAATGTAGTAATTGAGTAAGGTGCGATGGCTCCTTTCCTCCACATGAAGATGCCTGTTGCAGGCTTCCTCTGTGGTGCAACCAGTTATAATACAATCTTACTACTTATGTAGTTCTTAGTTGGTGCTTAAAAAAAGCAGTGGTAGTTGCCAATTGAGTATCTCCCCTTACAGCACAACCTGCTCAGCTGTGGTTACTTCCCTCTGTGATTTCTGAGTGTTTTTTTTGTTTGCACTACCCAGCCATCTAGAGACACTGAAATCAGTTGCTAGTTTTGTTTAGTGTTTTGCTTTGGTTTGATAGCTGCTGTATGATCTAGAAATAGCAGGGCTAAATTTTCAAAGAGGATATTACTTTTTTTAGTGCATTGCACCTCTTGCAGTATATGCTCCATGTAGTGTGAAGAGGATGAAGATCTCCAGTTGCACTTCTTTGCAGAATTGCAAACAAACTTAATAAAATATTGCTATAATGTAAATCAGCATATTAGAATATTTATATACAAATTCTTACACTTGGTACATGTACTAGGACTGTTCAAAATTACTTTTGTTTAAAATAGAATCCCAGGTATTTGTTGTTCTAACCAGAACTTTGAATTCTCCCTGAAAGACCACATCAAGATAATTTTATAAATGCTTCAATAAGAATATCTTCACTTTTACTTATGGCGTCATTAACCTCTGTGACATCAATTGATGTGTGGATTTGTTTTCTCTGTGTTGAGGTGTAACCCCAACCATCAGTCAAGCCCCAGACAGCTGCTCAGTCACTGCCCCATGTGCAGAATTGGGTAGAGAATCAGAAGAGTAAAAGCTTAGACGGCTCATGGTGTGAGATAAAAACAATTTAATAGGAAAGCAAAAGCCATGCATGCGAGGAAAGCAAAACAAGGAATTAAGTCACCATTTCCATGGATGGACAGGTGTTCAGCCATCTCCAGGAGAGCTGGGTTCCATCATGCACGACCATCATGCATGACGGTGACTTCGTGTCTTGGTTTTGGCCAAGGACAGGGTCAAATTTTGGTAATGCTTGAGAGGATTACCAAAATTTGTGTGGCTGAGCGGGTGTGGCCAGACTCTAATTTGTTCCATATAACTGCACCTCTTCGCAGGGTGGGCGGGGGAAAGGGACTCTTGCTTTTGAGAATGGCATCCGTTTCAGGTTGGGAGAAGTCACAGTGGGCAGTCAGCATTTGTTTGGTGTCTAAATTGTTAGTCTTACCCCTTTTATTATTAAAATTGCTCCAGTTACTGGTTGCTCTCTTATCTTATTGCTCTTTCCAGTAAATGATTCTTATGTCAACCCATGATTTTTACCTTTTTTGCCTCCAGTTTTCAATTCCATCCTGCTGGAGCAGGAGGCAGGCAGGGAGGGGACATGCGGAGCAAGCAGTGGCATGGTTTTAGTGGGCCTTCTAAATTGAAGAACACCATTCCTAAACTATGACATTTGGGAAGCCATCACTCCAGGTGTACCCGCTTCCTTCTCCTTCTCACGTTATATACTGAGGATGATGATCTGGAATATCCCTTTGGTCAGTTTGGGTCACCTGTTCTGGCTCTGTTTCTTCCCAGTCTCCGTGCATCCCTACCCTACCACTGTGGCAGCACAAAGAGTAGAAAAGGCCTTGGCTTTGTGTAACCTGTGCTCAGAAATAACAACCATGTCTGTGTAATGAACCCTCTATTCAGCACAATGCCAAAACACAGCCCCATACTGGCCACTGTGGAGCAAATTAACCCTACCTCAGCCAAAACCAGTACACTTCAGTATCATGTAAATTAGTCTCGTGTATTTAAAAATTACAGCTTTCAAATTGCTGTTAACTGTACCCAGCCTTTCACCAATTTGAGATTATTAAATTGTGTAGTTCTGTGTAATTTTGCCTTTGTGTTTCATGTAATGTTTAATTACTAGTGAAAGTTAGCTGAAAAACACAAACTGAAAAAAAAAAAAATTCATTCAGATTTTGAAAGCTTTGTCCATTTTAAGTGTGTGGGGCTTTTTTCTTAGGAATTCAAATGCACTTCAGCTTAAGGAGTGTGGCGTTTTCTGTTGCTAATTGAAAAACCCTTACTGGTGCTGGAGCAGAGCCATTAGACATAAGATGGGGGGTGGTTTCAATTGTAAGGTCAGGATGGAGTGGGAGAGGTGGTATGGTGAGAGATGGTGATAACTGCAGGAGTGCTGAAAAAGGATATGGATGGCTAAAAATTAAGCACAGTGATCTGTGACTTACCACAGGTTTCCTCCCAAGAGAACTGATTGCAAAAAAGGCAAAGAATATATTTTTAAAGACATAGTTCTTGTTTTCATTAAATATATGTGTGGATATCATCTCGATTATTTAAAGTGGTTTTTGAGGGTGTTGAATTGTATTAAATCGTTTGCTCATTCTCTTTCTTTATTAGATCAATATGAAAGACAGTAGAAATGCAAAGTATATTGAAAATCACATTTCGTCCAATGACATGAGGGCTTTCGTTTTTGAGTGTCAAGAAGATATGGAGACATTTCTGGTGGAGGCAAGTTGGCACCAATTTTAAATATTAAGTTCTGAGTTAGGAACCCTGAACTTGGGAGTCTACCAAGTAAATCTGTATGATAATGATAGATATCTATATCGTAACAGTAGTATGTGAAGTGGATAATGTGCAGTGTTCAAAGATTTTCTTCAGAATTAAGGTTTCCTTAAACCTTAGTCTAACTGGATGCATGTAGGAATATTAGAAGATGTGTTTTTTTTAGATTGTCTTCCTCCTTTCTTCCACCCTTAAGGCAGTAGTCACTTAAATAGAAAATACTGTGTACAAGAAAATGGGTAGAGCATAAATGTAATAATTTAGTACCAAAATTTTCCACTGCCCTTTGAATTAAGAGGCAGGAAGCATCTTTTGTGACATGCAGTGCTCTAAGCAGCAAATTAAGCTAGTTTTTTCATAATTCTGCTGTCTCCTGAATCAGTGAGAAGATTGTTCCTTTTGAAAGTCAGGCAGATGATGCAAGAGGAAAAAACAGAAGATACGCTATTAAACTGTCACAATGTTTCCCAACTACTGTCAACACAGCGGTGTATTTAGTGACAAACTGTCCTGCAATTTTTGAAGACTTGTCCACTCTTCATGGAAGCTAACCACTTTTTTATACCTGAACAGCAGTGGTACTGTTCAGGTATAAAAACCTGAAGCCCCCTGAAACCTATAAGCCCCCTGAAGTTCTGGGGGCGTATCTTGTTTGTGTGGTTGTGGAACTCAGTCCAAGGCTGCTTTAACCAGCTCAACTGATCTTCACTTATATGATTAGCTCTTTAGACTGAGCACTTGGCTCTGGTTTTCTTTGATTGTTTTTATTTTCTAGCATATAGTGTTTTCAGGGATGTTAATAGAGTTTGCTTTTAGAGAGCTTGGTTATTTCTGAGCCAGAGTGAATTTGTAAGCTCTTCCAGAAGTCATTAGTTGAAAATAATTCTGACTCTGAATCACTAATTAATATTTTTTTTGCATGTGGCGTATTTTTCTGGTTTTTACCAAATAATCTAATATAATCTTAATATAGGTGCGTGATCGTCAGAAACTAAGAGTGAATGCTGTATGTGCACCTGATGAATCATGTGCCGAAAGTTTACCTTCAACACCTATTGAACAATTACAGTATGTATCTGATTGTATTCGGAAATAGTTTTAATGTTTAAATAGTTTTTTATTTAATAGTTTAAAATGCAGGTTTCTTTTGTTGCTATATATTAGAATTTTTTATGCAAATCAAATTATCACCAGTTTAGTTCTGGGTTAGTGGGACTTCTTTCTGACCCTTCAGTAACTTCAGCTTGCTTACCTGCTGAATTTCATTTGTGATGCTTGCTTTTTATCTCTTCTTCAGCCAATATGGATTTTATTCATATTTGCGAGAGTTATTTGATGCTCCTTCTCCTGTGATGAATTACCTTTGTTACCAGTACCGTGTTCATGATGTTCCTGTCGGAACACAGAAGACCAGAGACATGATTGAAAGGGTAAAGTACCTGAAGAAGCATAAATGCACCTGTGGTGTAGAGTTTTATTTTTGGAAGTTGTTTGGCAAGTAAATATGGAGAATGCAAAAAATTGCTTTAGCAATTTTATTTACCCTTTTTGTTTGCCTTGTAGAAGTGGGAACACTTCATTATGGGTTAAGATTGCTAGACATTTTAACAAATTCAATCAACCTAATTATTCACTAAGTGTAATTGACAGAATATAGCTGATGCTGCATATATAAACTGAACAATATTTTTAGTCAAATGTAACTTATCCTATGGAGGCTTCTTGCTGTTTCTCGTTTAGTGGACATTTTTTCTGTTTATGTATCTTGAGTGATGGTAAATTTTTGGTTATTTATACTATCCTTTTTGATACGAAGCTTTTAAAACTAGCAGCTCTGGTATTTATACTATCCTTTTTGATACGAAGCTTTTAAAACTAGCAGCTCTGGTATTTTTATACGTTCTTTTTTCCTACAGATACATTTGCTTGACTAATACATTTACAGCTCACTTTAGGGTTTCATCTATTAATTCTTTAGTACTTTGTGTCTGTTACACAGGATACAGGTGCAACATGTTACATATCTGAAACAAATACAATCCTTGTTCACTATGCAGTACCAATGCTAACAAAATTTTTTTGGTGTCTGTAATATCCTGACAATCAGACTTGTTTAATTAGTTATGGTAATATACTCCAACAGTATCTCAACAGTTCTTTGCTTACCAGTCTGAATTACAAGTGTAATGCTGCATTAAACTTAGCATCTTTTTGTAAAGGTTGTTAATTAGTGGGACCTGCATAAGCTGAAGTTTACTGTGTTTATCAATCACACCTTTTCCTTGTTCTGGAAAGTATTGCCTTAAGTAATGCTTTTGTCAGATTAATATTTTTCTGTTTTTCTTAGGTCATACAGGAAACCAATCTGAAGCAAATTTATACAGCAGAAGAAAGATATATTATTAAAATATCTACTTACACAAAACAAACCATCTCTAGTAATATTTGCTTGAAGGAGGCACAGTATCTCACTAGTTCAGTGAATACAGAGGAAAGAGGACAGTTGGAAAACCAGCGACAGGTACCAATGTATTTCTGTAAACTGTGTATGTTGTGACCTTTTAGCTGTTTTATCATGCATTAAACAGAGCCTGCATATGTTAGTATGGCATGCAGTAAGAATACTAGTGGTGCGTGTTCTTTTATTTCAGGACATCAGTAATACATTAAAGTCATTGGATGCACGTTTGACTGCACTGTTTGAGAGACAGAAAATTCTGGATCACAAGGACAATAAACTCAGGCAAGAGAAGAAGGAGCTTTTAGAGAGAGGAAACCGGAGGAGGCAGTTGGAATCGAAAATTGGTGTGAAGTATGATAGGTAGGAAACAAGCTGTATTATCTATGAAAAATCTATAATAGCTATGTTTCCATTTTAAAAGCAGAGATATTTTTGTTTTCTCTTGCAGTGTGCTTTACCCTTAAAAAGTAACCAGTATTTGAGCATAAGATACAGGTGATAATCAAGACAAGGAAGGTGTTTAGAAATTACAACAGTATCTGACACAACATATAGCAATGTTCCAGATGATTTTCTGTAGTAAAATCATAGGATTCCAGTTAAATATCACTGCATGTATTTACTCAATGTATTATTAGGTTAATGTTCTAACTTTGTAGCACATATCTAGATAATGCCACAATGTGCATAAATGGTACCAAGCAAGCATGTCAGGGATTGAGTAAGGCCCCAGTAGTCCATAGTATCATTCATTACATATCTTTTGTTTTTGTGGGCCTCTGCAATTAGTTTTTCTGTTACCATTTGTCATAAGGCACAGTCAGGGCATGTTTCAACAGGTATTTCATTTAATCACACACTCCTAGGAGGCAGTGTAGACAGCATTAACATCCAGCCTGGACCTTCCTTGTTTTAACCTAGGAACACTGTCTTCAATTCTACTGTGTACCTCATAAGAGAACTTTGTTCCATCCTGTCAGTGGTTTCTGTTGTGGAAAGATTTAGTGCTATTATTAGTCTCTTGACTATGAACAAACAGAGCACCCTCATCCTGCGCTGTAGAGTGTGTGCTGTAGCCTCTGACCATCTTGATTGCTCTCTGAGTTTGTACCAAGTTTTTGAGGTTTGGCACATGGTTCAAACTGTGTGCAGTGCTGAACAGAGAGGAAAAATCGCTTATCTTGCCTGTGCTTCTACTCATACAGCCTGGTTTGCTGCCAGGGTGCACTGCTTGCACAGCTCACTGTCCACCAGTGCTTCAGGTTCTTTGTAGAGCTTTGCTGCAGCCAGTCAGTCCTGAGCCTGTATTACTGCCAGACCCACTGTCTTCACAGGACAGGACTCTGCATTTGTCCTTGTTGAATCTCAAATCTTCTGTCAACTGCTTCCCCAGCTTCAGTAGACCTCTGCGAACTGCAGGTGTATTGATCCCTCCCAGTTCAGTGTCTAAAAGCCTATCAACAGGGTCATCTCTTTGCTCTTCCATGTCCCTGTCAGGAGTCCTAAATAGGACAGGATCCAAAACACAATCCTTGGTACTGATTTCTGGGCAAGATAAAACAAACCAAGGGCCCCCATAGAACCACATTTTTTTCCTATTTAGTCCTAAGTTAATCCAGACTGTGGTCTTGAAATTTGAATGCATAAATGGCGTGGGACACAACACTCAAAAAATGAGAGAAATTAGTCTGGATCCGCAGACGGAGAAGAAGATGAAGCTGATGCATGGTAATGCTCCCGCATGTATCCCGTGGTGAGGCTAATAAGCCTGACTTCCCGCTAGACACACAGAGAACACATCTGAACAGCATTGTGCAGTGGTCATACAGAGCAGCTGGACAGATGCAGCACTGGTGTTTGCCTTGTGTTTGTACCGTGTCTGAGCAGCACCAGGGATTACCCTGGTGCATTGCCTGTGCATATCTGTGGGCAGTGTGGATTCCATTGGCAGCTGGTTCCAGACACTCTGAATCTAGCCCTAGACCTCAGTCTTCTGAATTTGCTTGTACCTGGAAATGCAAACCCCTGAGGCTGTAGCCCTGCTTCTGTTGGCCTGTACAGACTGCCTCCCTCACCCATGTGTGCCTGCATGCTAAACTGGCTGTGACTCCCTAGTTTCCAGTAGCTCATTCTGTGGTCCTTGTGTCAGAGATACAGAGGTAATATATGTGTACAGAGGTAGCCACGACTCTCCCAGTCTGCATCCCATAGCCAGTACTCCTGTATTCTTACCCATAAGTACATACACATGGCAGCAGTCTGTGTCAGCCAGGCCAATCCCCCAGTAGCCATTTCTTCCTGTGGTGTCACTCTAAGTGACTCGCTTACTGTCTTGGCTCCTGGACCACTTGTCTAGTGTGCCTTGGTCTTTATTAGGGATCAAACACTCTCTTGCACCCATGTACCAGGGTGCTGGCAGCTTGGACAATTGCATCATCCCACGGTGGACTCGCTCTGGTCTCTTCAGCCAGGTGCAGCCATCACAGACAAGCAGGTTTCTCCCTCTGACTTGTGATTTGACTACAGTTGTTTGCACTTAGACTTCCAAACACATGAGTGCTGAGTAGAAAGTAAGAAAGGAGGAAGGAATGGAGTTGAGTAAAAAGAGAATGTACCAATTGGGCATGGCTGGACGAGGGTAGCAACCAGCCCACTCTTTACATCTAAGTGTCCCTCGTCTTCATATTCCTTTGTTTCCCTATACGTATTATTCTCCAAATGACCTAGTTCCTCCCTTTCTTCACATTTGTTCGTACTCTTGAATATGTAATAGTAAGAGTCCTGTGCTTTTCTGCTGGATCCCATAATGTCTATTCTATAACACAATGTCCAGCACTGTGCTGTTCTACAAGAGACGCAGCTGAACAGCTTGGGAGAAGTCTCAGTAACAGCAGCTGATAGTGGCTTTTTGACTGCAGAGGTTAAAGGACTCTGTTCTTGGGGATGCTAATGTCACCTTCTACAGACTGAGGTTTCTTTTGACACTGAATTGATGACTAGTGAAGCTGGAGGACTTGGCCTTTAGGAACAAAGATTCAGGGCAATCTCCGCTGAGATAACAGCAAAATTGTCAGAAACAAGACCTTTCATTATGTTATATTTATATTTATATGTAAATAAAAATGTTATATACATTTTTATTTAGATATCTTCTATATCATAAGTAGGAACTCTGTTTTGTCTCCTCTATGTAATTTTTACACTCTGCTGCTTCAAAACGTTATCCATATGTTCATGAACTTCAGTGAGCAATTGGTAACCCTGGTGAACCTTCACTGGCCAGCAGTGAGGCTGCTCAGCCACAGTGAGAAATTCGGGTCACTCAGAGTATCCCACAAATACACAGCGACATGTTTGGTACATTCACAGTACTGCTAATGCAGACAGAAATGTCCATAAAACATGAAAGAGCCACAAAACCGCAGGGTTTCCAGGTTAACTGCAGTCAGTGGAGAATAACTGGCTTGTTAAAGAGGAAGGAACCTGAAGCTCTCCTGTCTCTTTGACAGGAGAGCTGTCACCAAAGGTTGTGCCACCACTTAAATTAGGGTCGGGGACTGCTGTTCAGTCTTGCAGATGGAGTCACAGACGGGCATGTGTTCACTCATTTTCTTGAAGCCCAGTGTGGTACCCCTGTAGACTTACTTGACAATAGTATTTTCAGATACTACTTTCGCATTTCAGAGCCTGAAATTACATGAGAGCGGTATCATTGCCTGGAAGAGTGGATTTTTGATTTATTTCAGTTACTTTTTTGGTTTATAACATGACATGTAGGTATGATCTTAAGGACATTGTTTAGTGAAGGAATTGGCAGTGTTAGGTTAGTGGTTGTACTTGATCTTAAGGTCTTTTCCGACCCAGCTAATTCTGTGATTCAGTTGTAGTGCAAGAAGGCAACTGCCCTCAGTCCAAAGGGTGTCTTGGGGTTGACTAGGTTGTTTGGTTTCACACCTGGACACTGGTACTGGGACTGTCCTGGGACAGGTTGTCCCTTTCTCTGAGTCCTGAATTTGCGTTCCCATCTGCTCTCATGGCCCTGTGCTCCTCTGGGCTTGTGGAGATGGGCATTTCATGGACTTATGGCTTGTGTGGTAGGCCTGGGTTTAGCCAAGATGCAGGGTATTACTTGGACTTCTGGCATCTGCTGTGGTCTCTTTTATATGTGTGGAGATGAGCTTCTGTCAGATACCCTAACAGAAAGTGAAAATTGATGTAAGTAGCAACTGCTTGATCTCAGTCACCTCATTGTTTTACAGTTGGGTTCACTGGTATGGCATGCCCTTTGTAAATGCTTGATGAATCTCCATGATCACCTTCTCCATTATGCCTCTAGAATTGCTTCCTGAAGGGGCTTGTTTTACAATTTTCCCAGGGATCAAAGCGAGAATGACCAGTTTGTAGTTTCCTTCCTCTTGGCCTGTTCAGAAGTTTTGAAAAATCTCCAAATGGTTTGCAGCTCACTAAATGTCATGGTTCCTCTTCCATGTTCCGAAGCTCTAAAGCAAGTGAAAACTCTGTTTTATTTCGCTGAGATGAGGATACAATTATTTTTTGGCTAGGCTATGTAACAAGAATTAAGTAAACTTCCTGAACTCACCTGTGCTGTATTGTTACAAAAAAGTATCAGAAGAAGAAAAGTTCATTCCTTACACTGATGTTTTTTCTCCAATTTGAAATTTACAGAAGTAAAGGACTATGCTTGCACAATGATGCTGTTAGTAGCCAAAAGAGGAGTTTCTTTAACTGCTACTTTTTTGTGTGTTGTATTTCTTTGGTTTAAAGTGTATAGGCTGGGAATGCCTCCAGTGTGTTTGGAATGTTTATGATTACAAATTCCTATTTTTGCTTACTGTTGGTTTGTCATCAAGTGTATGAATGTTTGTGTTTTTAGTATGATTTATTTTTAATCACAATGAATCAAATATTGATTCCTCCCATAGTTTAAGACAGCTGGAACAAGATGCTATTGACCTAGAGAAGGAATTTCAGCTGGCAAATGTAAAGATCAAAGAAATAAATAAACAGAAAGCAGAACTTGTTACTGAATTGATGCATCTCATTAAGGTATGTATTTTTAACTTGGTATGTGTTCCACTTTTGTGAAGAGTCCAATTCTTGTAATTTAAGCAGGAGGCATGCAACATTTGTTACTGTTAGTGTTTTCAAGCTAGCTTTCTTAATTGTTGAATAATCTTAACTTTCCCATTTTTCATCTCCTATTTTTTTTAAAGTCTATATTTCTGATAATTATTTTTAAATCGCTTAAGAGAATTGGAAACAAATAGACTTTTTCCTGCCTACGGTATGAAGCCCAGCTTCATACTGTAGAAACTTTGTGTTAAAATGATAAATAGTAAAGATCTCAGACCTTGGGTTCACCACTGCAGTCAGATTCTAGCACCCTCAAAATTTTATCTTATAGGTCCCCTAGGTCTACAATAGAAACCTTATCCTCCATTTCATTAAGGGAGAGGATTCATTTGTATTTATGTCCTGATCATAAAGACATGATAAACAGTTGCTTTCAATGGCCTATAATTGTAGCTAGCCTTTAGACAGTAAACAATGTGTTGATGGTGTTGAAGCCTCTGGACTGTTCCTGAGGCTGACTTTTTTGAAAAAAACTCAAACATTTTAATGTCAATGTTGTCAAACCAGATTCTAGTGATCATTAAAGTCTGTTATGTAATTTCCCAAACACAGCCTTGTTTAGTTGTCATGCGCTGTTCCAGTTAAGACATCAGATACAAGAGTTGCTGTACATCTTGTCAGTCAACTGCAATGTCATTACAAGATGTGTATGTCTTTTGTGCTAATTTTTTGACCTTTTTCTATGTCTGTGGGATGTATGATGTCCACCAATATCCACCTGTTAGATTCTTCTCTCTGAGTAACAACTGAGATGGAGTAACAATGAAGAGCCTCAACTCTTCTTATATTTCGCATGATAGTATAAAGTGAGAAGGGAAAGAGAATGGGGTGAGGGAGGGTTGAAAGTAGGCGTGTGTATATATCTACATATGTGTATTTATATATATTTGGTGGAAATTATATATGTATCTGTAGATACTTAAAAGTACATGTGGACTATACCTCTTTAATAACTTGGGTCACCACTTTTCGTTGAATTTGACAGCAGTATTGATGACCTGAGCACAGTGTGAGATTGTATGCTATGACTAAAAGGATGGGTAGTTTCTAAAGTAGTGATTATGTCAGTTTTGAGTCTGGTGAAAGAAAACCTGCTTTGTTTTCCTGTGTGTAGAGGATCATACCATTGACCGTCAACAAAGTAGATTTGGCTTTTCAAATGACCAGGGTGACTGCTAAGAAGAACAGACTACAATCAGAGCACAAAGCAGGAACTGTACAGCTAAAAGCTGCACAGGTAACAATATTTATGAATGTTGGGGTATCTACTATGAAAATGTCTCACTGGTAAGCCTTTATGCTGTTGAAAAGGATGCTTCTGTGTCTTTGTTTCAAAGTGGCTGTTAGTAATGCTAAATATTTAGCCTTGATTTCTGTAGTTTGACTTCAGCCTCTTCATTTAAAGCAGAATAGTACCTTGCCATCCTCAGTTAAGACTGCTAAGCTGCTGTGAAAATGTGCCACTTAGTCGTCTTATCCTGGATCTTTTTATTGTAATAAGAAGTGTGTAAAAAGGCCAGGTGTTACTCGAAGGGTTACTTTCTTCTGAGTCTGTCCATAAGCAAGTAGCTCCAACCCACATGGGAAATCCAAGCTCAAGATGACCCAGAAAATGCAGTGGCACAATAGAGCTATTTTACCTTTCTTTCATAGCTCATTTCTTCATGCTGTAAATAAATGTGTTTCTTGGAGGACAGAAAAGAGACTGAATGATTCTTCCCTTGATAGGTCTTACTAGGAAGCTATGCTCTGTTCAGGTGAAAAGTCAGAGGAGTTAGTTCCACAGCAAATATACATTTCTAAAAGCAGAGGATGCTGTCATTGCTTGTGAATTGCTGCAAAGGTCAATTTTTGTATTTTTGTAGTAGTAGAGTCTTTCAATGCACTGGGGAATGAACTGTCCAAGTAAAAGGCAGTAAGTTGGGGATTTCTCCCTGTCTTTCAAGAGTTCAGTCAACTTGATCATAAAGTTGCAAAGCAGCTTGAAAGGCAGTAGATAGTTGTTATTTTGCATGGACAGGTACTTGCAAAAAGAGTGGTCTTAGCATGTAGTTAGAAAACCACTTGAGTTATAGTTACCATCATTTGCAGGAAAATTAGGCAGAGAAGAACTTTTTAAAGAGGAGCAGAAAGTAACTTGAACAGTTGAAGAGATGAAGTCCAGCATGTTACTTAGAAAACCATTGTTGCATAAGTTCTTGCCCATGATGCATCTTTTACTCAGTTTATAAAAGTTCAGTGAAAATTATGTAATGGCTGGAGCTCAGTAAGGAGTAAGAAAGTATAACAAAGCCATGAGCCTCATGTCAGTAATGTGTATTGTAACTGGGAAATTCATGTAATGTTTCTAGTTGTCTCTGCACACATCATCACCATTTAGGGAGAAGCTTGGGCTGGTACATAGATATCTGGTCAGATCGGTAGACAGGATTGGTGATTAGTAACATTCTGATAATTCTTAAAAACTGCCTCCTTCCTAATAAATGGTGTGTGTGCGTCAAGTGGAGTCCCATTGAGGCCCCCTCAGGAAACTAACAGGATCATTAACATTGCCACATATTTTCTAATATATAGAAGAAATAAGGAATCAAAGCTTGTGTATTTATATTTGTCTAAATTTTATTTTGCATGTGGGCATTGACAGTAAACTGGCAAAGTTGAGTGAAAATTGAAAATTGACTTGTTGAACTGTCAGTGCATTTATTCTAGTACATGCTTGATAGTAACATCAAATATCTATTGCTTTCCAGTTTTTCTGTCACATAGTGAAGTTTCTCCTGCCAACTATTTATTTTCCTCTTCACAGAAGAATTTTACTTACCATAGTTTGGATAAGGCATATTCAATCTGTTAAATATTGAATCTGTTTCAGATTTTAAGTGCCTACAGATCAACTTGAACTCTTATTTCATGCAGCTCTGCAGACCTCCCTTCAAGTGAGAGCTCTGTATACAATTGAGGATTGAGAGTCCCCACTTCAGTTGATTCAGAATTGATTTGGGCTCTGGAAATGATCAAATACATAAAATTCATGTTTCTTGTAGAAAAAAAGTATGGGTGCCTCTCACAGGATCTTTTGCCTTTGTTATCATGTCAAAATATTTCAGATGAAGCCATTTGACTTTTAAATTTGTGGGATCCAAAAAACCATTAGAGAGCATATGCAGATATCCAGTGGAAGGTAACTATTGTGCTGTACAATAGCATTTATGCTAATTCAGTGTAGCTTGAGATCTTGGCTGGAAAGAAAAGGAGGTATGTCCTCCCTTTACTGTTTTATCTGTACAGCTCTAATGCCAGTCCTTGCAACCCACATGACATTTCCCTCCTCTGCAGTGGACTTCATGAAGTAGAAGAGATGGTCTAAAAAAAGACTTCTTCTAAAAATTTTCCAACCTTTCTGAAAGCACCAGCTCAGTATAGAAAAATATTTTTACAGTGTGTGGAGATTGTGAAATCCTGGTCTGTAATGCAAAGATCTTTTTCTTAGTGCTTAGTGGAGAGGGAGGGAAGAACAGGTTTTTTTGAGTTGATAGCTGCTGAGAATGGGTAACTAACTTGTGTGAGATGATCACTAATGATCATAGCCATTATTACTGCTTCTGTTGTATTTAGTAAATAACAATCAGTTACAGTTACAGAAAGTAATGAGAGTGACTGTCAGTGTCTGCGTCCTGTTTTTAAAACTGTGCAACAAGTATTTCTCTAACTGTATGATTTCAAATGAAAACTGAAATTTTTTCACCACTGGAGGGCTCCTATATTTAGCTGAAGTACACAACAGTAAAACTTGGGAAGATAACTCTGGAATCTACATGCACACATGTTAAGCTGAGAGAAAAGAAATGTAGGTATTTCTGAAAAACTTGCTTTTGATAGTTAACCTTGCTTTCTGTTGACTTGATGAGCCGAGATGTAGAATGAGTTTTGTTAGTTGAAGCAAATTGTTTTGATATTTTGATAGTCTGGTTTCACCTACTTTTTCTGCTTCAGATGTGGTTTATTGCTCGTGTGCTAGAGTTAGCTCTGGAAATTCACAATAATAATTAAAAAAAATATATATAGTGGTGATTTTAAAAAATATCTTTTAATATTTCTAATAGCAACGTTTTCATGAACTGGATACTAGGAAGCAACTTCTTTATGAGAAGTGCAAGGAATTGATGAAACAGGCTCAACACATCTGCAGATTGGGTCCAGATCAAGATTTTCCAGAAGAATTTAAAGTTGTACGTACAAAAAGAAAATTTCACATAACTCTTGAATTTCTAACTTCTCCTGCAAGGAATAATTTTTTTTTTTTTATTAGAAGGCTCACAGTAAAGGATTGTGTACTTCTATTACTGTCATTAGCCTTTTAAACCACCTTTGCAATAGTGCTGAACTACCCTTTGACTACCACTTTGTTTTGTGCTCAGGGAAGGGAAAATTAGACCTGTGATTTGAATTGAAATCCACAGTCTCTGGTTCACAGAACTAAATAGAGGCCAAATTTTTTTACCTTTCTGCTCTAATGTAGCAACACCAAAGGACTGAGGTCTGAACCCAGCCTCTTAGAAGTATTCATTTGCATGACTTATCTAGCATAGTCCATATCTTACCCTGAATCTCTGAGTATCTGTGCCTGCACAATTTAGGCAACTAAAGACCAACTAATTATGTATCTTAATTATGTAACAGCACTTCCAACCTTCTTTCTCCGTCCAGAATAGTTAGTGGGGGAATCTTGCTGTGTTAAACCTTGAGTATCTGACACCCTGATTAAAAGTAACAAAATAGTTTATGGTTTATCCCATTTTGTTTTTTTTAAAGAAAACTTGAGTCCTTCATTAGTATTGCTTTGTAACATGTGCAATCCTTTGTCTTGTAGGCTTTTCAGACTCTTCCAAACACGTTGGAGGAAATTGATGCTTTTCTGAATGAAGAGAGAACCAGGGCTTCCTGTTTCACAGGCCTCAGTGCTTCAGTATGTTCATTGCTTTCCCTCCCCCCTCTACCCCTATTGTACTTGTTTCCCACTCTCTGCTAGATCTCTTGGTATAATAAGCTAGACAGTAGGAACAGTGTGCTGTAAGTGCCAGATTCTGCAGCTACTCAGATTTCAAGATGGTTCTTTAAAAGAAGATGTTGCAATAATCTGAGAGAAACAAAGCTTTACCATTTCCTTGCTTTAAAGTTAGAAAACTGTCTTGTTTAGTGTGCAGTGCAGTGGTCTGTGTAATTGTTCTTGAACAGTATTGACACAGTGTGGTATTTTTACAGTCAGGGTTACAATTAGCAAATATTTTGCTGACTGCTTTTTTTTTTGTTCTGGCAGGTTGTTGACGAATACAATAAGCAAACACAAGAAATACAGCAGTTAACAGAGTATCTAGAGGAAAAGAAAAATGAGTTGAATAACTATAAGCAAAACATTTCACAGGTAATAGCTCAAGTTACTTCTGCATCATTATTATAATTCTGTTTTATTGTTGGAATGTATGTACAGAAATAAACGGTAACATTTCAGATTGTTTTGAGTTTAAACGGAGATGCTAGCTTCCCTAATTATGATGTTTTTTCAGTGTAAATGCTATCTCCAAGGGAAAATTCAGATCTTAAATTGATTTTACATGGATATGTCTGCTCTTAGGTCAAAGAAAAGTGGCTAAGCCTCTTGAAAGTGATGATTGAACAAATTAATGGAAAGTTCAGTAAGTTCTTTAGCTCTATGCAGTGTGTTGGTGAAGTTGATCTTCATACGGAAAATGAGGTATGATTGATTTTTCATATAACATTCATATTTTCTTGCAAAATGTTTTGATCATATATTGCTACAGAAAAATAACAAGTTGTCATGTGGACATGTTTTATTTAAAAGCACTGAACTTTACTCAACACTTTTAGTGTAGTAGAACTGACTTATCAGTCTGATTGAAGGCAAGTGAGTCTTTATCGAGATGACTAGGACTTCACCTCCTGACTTTTGGAATAGGCCTGCAACTTAGAAAGTTTTGTTAGAAACACTCTATTTACTTAGCTGTTACTCAGATTTATTAGGCTCATTATTTAATTCTGAATATTCAGTTAATTTTTTGTCCTCTATTATAATCTAAATCTCCTGTTATTAGGTGTTGAATTGATTTGGTTCTACATGTAGTTTTTACTGGAGTCTGAGGGCATTTGATCTGTCCTGAAAGCAGTTGTCATTTGGCCCATCCTGTTACTTTCTCAGTAACTTTTATAAGTAGGGTTTACCTCTGGTGAGGAGTTAAAAGCATCAGTAGAACCTGGGGAGAAGTATTCAGTGCAATGAACTGGAGAGGGAAATTTGGTAGTTTGTTTTAAATTGATCACTGAAATGATGATGTTGAGACTTTCATATGTTAACACATAGATTACACAATAGTGAAATTTAACACAGTTTTTTTCTGGCTAGTAATGTGAAAAACTAGAACATTAAAACATACTTTGCAGGTCTTTTGATAGTTATCTCGACAGATCTATATTACACAAAAACTGTCTTTTTAGATAAAAAACGGATGTTGAAAGGGAGAACATGGAAGGAACAGTAAAGCTATTTAAAAGCAAAAGGCTTGTGGAGTACCTTTCTGAATCTCTTCTTTGGAAGGTCTTGCTTTTCTATAGCAAAAAACAAATAGTTTTAAGAGATTAGCTACCAGTACTGTGCCATTGAGTATAACTTCTTTCCTCAAGAGATCAATGGCTGCAGTCTAGAAGAGTGGATAATCTGTTCTCAAGTTTGCACTCCTTGCTGTTCTCTGCAGGAGGATCTTTTGCATCTCCTGTAGATAAGAGGTTGACTTCCTTTTTATTAGAGATATTTCTGTGACACTGAAGTTCAAGCCTCTGTTAGTCTGCCTTATAGGAATCTTGAGATCCTGTGGATGTCCTTGGTGACACTGCCTGCTGTCACTGTTGGATAATAAGAGGAATTGGACATTAGGAGGAACTTCTTTACACAAAAGGTGATTCAACATGGAATGGACTGAGGAGGGAGGTGATGGAGTCACCATCCCTGAAGATGCTTAAGGAATGACTGGACAGAGCGCTGAGTGCCATGGTCTATTTCCCAGATTGGTGTTCAGGCATACGTTGGGCTCTGGTCTCAGGGGCCTTTTCCAGCCAAAAGGACTGTGTGGTACTATGTGAAACATTTTACTGGGTTCTTTCTTAACATTGTATCAGAAGCGTCTGAGAACAGTCTGACTTTGGTAACACTTAGTAGCCAGAACTCATATGGCTAGCCACAACAACCCTCACTCCACAAGGAGCTTCGAGCATCATTTTTGTCAGGTTTTGGGAAATCTGTCAGTTAGACAAACTGGCATTCATAGTAGGGTGGCAGTTGTCAAGGTCTGATTGATGCCATTGTGGCTGTGTTTCACAACAATCTTTTTAATTTGGTTTGCTAGCCTATATCTTCACTTTTTCAAACCTACTTTTGCCAAGTATCTGAAATTACAGTGGGCTTAGAGACCTTAGATTCTGGGGTTTATTTCTCTTTACATCATATTGTAATCAGAACAACTCAGAGAATAACAGATAAGTTGGAAGGACTCAGAAAGATCATCAAGTCCAGCTCTTAAGTAAATGGCCCATACAGGGATTGAACCCACAACTTTAGTGTTGTTAGCATCATGCTCTGACCAACCAAGTGAACTCAGTAGCCACTGAACACAACTTCAGCAATCATAGAGAGTCCTCTGAAGATTTCTTTTTCATCTTAAGCATGAACGCATTTCATTGCATGGTCCTTCTTTTGAGCCACATCCATTATCCTGATATCATTGGCGGAGGCTGCTGCCAAGTTTCACTTTCCTGTTAAAGAAAAGCCAGCTTTGGAATCCTTGTTTGTGGTTTTGAAGCATGTCCTGGATTTGGACAGCCAATGGTTGATGGATTTTGAGCTGTTTGCACTTTAAGAGGTTCAGATTTGTGCGCAGCCTACACACACACACCATTAGTCTACTGTTCAAATCGATAGTATCCTAAGGCTTTTTTTTTCATTAGTGGGATTTATAGAGGCATCACTTTCTTCTTATTCTAGCCAAGATTTTTATTTTCCTGTTGATGTTCTTACTGCATATAAAACCTTTCTTAACAGGAATTAACAAATCATAGTCATGGAAAGGGAATGGTGTTGGAAATTCTGTAGCAAAAGTAGACAAGAATGAAGGAAAGCAAATGAAACAGGATTAATATATATAGATGAACCAGAATTAATATATTGATTTTAAGTTGAACCTGAGTAGTTGATAGACCCATGTACATTTGTATAAATGTCCTGTAGTTTGCATGTCATTATAAAATAAGCTGTAATAAAAAGAAAACAAGTTTAAAAGGTACTGGCTTTCACAGGAGGAGTATGAGAAGTATGGAATTCGCATTAGAGTCAAATTCCACAGTAGCACTGAACTTCATGAATTGACTCCGTATCATCATAGTGGAGGCGAGAAAACTGTTTCCACTATGTTATACCTGATGGCTCTGCAAGAACTCAACAGATGTCCTTTCAGGGTTGTTGATGAAATAAATCAGGTGAGAATGAATAGTGTGGTATTGCTCTTTCTGTATACAGATGCTTATGACATAGTGGAGAGAACAGACTTTTTTTCTTTCTTTCTTTTTAGGGAATGGATCCAATGAATGAGAGAAGAGTTTTTGAAATGGTTGTGGAAACTGCTTGTAAAAAAAGGACATCTCAGTACTTCCTCATTACACCAAAGGTGTGTGGCAGAAAATGAAATAGGAAGTTTAAAGTGCAGGAGAATGGGATTTGGTATGATAATACACCAATAAACACTGTATAACTTACCTGAGAAATTTGGATTAAAGAGAGTATTTGTCCATTTTAAGGACAGTCAGGCAAGAATTCAGACAACTTAGGCCAAGGCTTATCTTCTCTGAAGCCTGCTCTGGAGTTGTGGCCCCCACTGGTAGTACTATGTGTTAGCCACCAGTGGACCAGGGTTACCATGGAAAAGGCTGTAAAAGGTAATGCCTCCAGCTAACATAAAATTCAGACTGTAGCAGAGACCAACTTCCAGACAAGTCAGATAATGATACTGGAGGAGGAGCAGGCTAGTGCTGCTGACATCAGAACTAGAAGAATCCCACATGATTACTTGAATAGTTTTCCTGTATTAATCTGAGATTTAGAGGCTCAGAAAAGATCTGTGCTCTGAGAGTGATGAGTTTAATTGTACTCTTCAGTCAAAATTTTAAAAAAGGCAGTTGACATACTTGTCATGCAGTGATGCAGTGCCAAGTCTTGAAAGGGGTAATAGGGTGGCTGTCCACCTGCACCATTAACAGAGACTAATGTTATGTTGACCTTGGTCCAAGACAAATTGAAACAGTAAATATTACTGTTTCAGTAGGAAACTGAAGAGGGAGACAAGCAGTCAGTAAGTGTGCTGGTTTTCATTAACACTCTACAGGATCACTCCTGTATCTCTTTACACCGTGTATTTTAGAAAATCCGGCTGGTATGTCCTGTTTATTCAGTAAGTAGCAATTGAAGGGTCTGCGTAAGGCCACCTCCTAGCATTTACCTTACTGGAAGGAGATGGAAGGTAATGCTTGTTGTTCCTTCTGATCTTGCAGTATGCTTACCTCCATGCAGTTTGGTCATTTCCTGACCACATTACTTGTTTGTTGTTCTGTGTTATCTATTCCCTTTTGTCCTCTTGTGATTCCTCTCCTTACTGAATCAGGTTTTCCATGCGCTTTCCTACTTAGGGAAAGAGCAGTATGATTTGGATGTTGAAAGGTAGATGGCTCAACTAACTCTAATGGTTCCCAAATTTAAGGAGTTGTAGAAAATTGCTGTCTGGGGTCCAGAGTCTGTTGTAAAAGTTGAGTCTGTTGTCAAATTACTAAGAATAGAGACAGGGGAAAATTGAGTATGCAGAACTAACCAGAAAGATCAAAATCAAAATGAGAAAGCATAATTTTAAAAATCTCTGAAGATTAAAAAACAAAAAAGTCAACATCATGGTAAGAGAAAACTTGAGGACTATGTTGCAGCATTATTCAGCAACAAGAGACAGGGTTATGAAGAGGTGGCTGAAGATACTCTTTGTGCCTCCTTCCCTCTTCCCTCCACAAGTAGGTGACATGGCAAGTTACAATGGCCTGTCAGAAGAAAAATTAGTGTGAGAGCACATTGTGTAAAGGTTTACTTGATTGAGAGTGTTTGTGTGGGCTGCATCAGAGGATAATTAAAAAGGCTGCACAGGGTGGGCTGAGATGGCCAGACTCTACTGTTGATGGCTTACCTGCAGTTCCTGAGCCCCTGCTATATGTCACTACTTACTAGAAAGTGTGACAGTTTGTCTTGCTAGGCCAAGTTCCATGTGGGTACAGGAAAAAGTGCGACCCTTTTTTTCAGTGTTGACACCTCCCCTGGTTGTATTTTTATGCAAGCTGCAGAGGGAAGGGGTATAAATTAATATGCAGTTAAGTTGATTAGGAATACTGTATTTTGAACAGCTGTGATTTGCTGTCATAATGAGTAGATGAACTGAATATGTTCTTAGAAGTGGGTTTGAAAATTGGTATTTTTAATACAAATCTGGTGAAATATCACGTTTATTAAACATACAGATAACTCCCATGTTGGGAGTTAATCCTGTTTTTGCTGTAAAGTGAAATTATAAACAATCTTAGGTTAGATTAATTTTATTGAAAACAGGATTCATTTCAGTACAGACAAACAAAAAATTTTGTATTTAAGTGGGAAAAATCAACAACATCTGGTGTAATGCCTAAATGACTGGGGAGAGGAAAGTGACAAGTTGAGCATCAGTTGCAGGTAAATTGTTCAATGTCATCCTGAGCACCGCTTATAATCTGTGGTTTACATGACACCTTTGTCTGCTGGGCTTGTGTTTGGCACAGTTTGGATTATCATAAGTATCCAGCTTTGGCTGTTACACTTCAGGAAAGTAGTACAGGCGCTGGAATGACTCCAGAAGGTAGCAGTGCAACTTCTAAGTAATTTAGATAATTCTGAGTTTCCACTAATGGAATTGCTTAGCTTAGAGAAGCACAAGGCTACAGAGAGACATAGATTTGCTTGGTACAGTTACTGTCTCCTGTCCTGCCCTGAGGAAAAAAGGGAAAAACATTATTCTGTGCCCACAGAGCAGTGGAGGTATTCTCTGGATACAGCAAAAAAGCAATGAGTTCTATGGTAGCAAGAAGGTACAGATTAGGTAGGAAAATTTTCCTCTAATAAGAATAGTGGTGCATGGAAATTGGCTGAAGAATGAGTCCCTTTGAGGGGGTTTCTAGGAACAAATACACTTAATTTGTCAGTGTGTCAGTTTGTAATCCTAGTATAGTGACATTTTTGAGACCTAAGGTTTTTCATAGATCTTATTCAGCTTTTTTAGATAATGGGGAACATCTAGCTATTTTGGCTTTTGTTTCTGTGTTTTTCACCAGCTCCTGCAGAATCTCACTTACAATGACAAGATGACTGTGCTGTTTGTCTACAATGGACCTTTTATGCTGGAGACATACAAATGGAACATAAAGCGCTTCAAGAGACGGCAACGGCGCCTTTCAAGCATGACTGAATCCTAATTCTACAGAAGTATTTTGTATATCTTTATTGAAACATCTGGGTTTCAATAATTTAGAAATTGTCAAAGAGGAAAACCCTCAAAAAATTGAAGATTGCGAACTTTGGTTCTTAAAACTTACACAAATGTTTGACAGATTTGAAATGTATGGTTTTCTTTTTCAAGTCTTTCATAATGGTCACTTTCTCCAAATAACCTACTCTTCTCAGTTGTAGGTTTAAATAAAAATTTTCTTTTTTTTTTCCCTATTCTATCAGTTAATGCAGCATCAGAAGTGCAGGTAATTTTTCTAGGTTATCCTGGACTTATTCTGTGACTGTTGTTTTTTTTAGAGGTTGGGGGTTTTTTTTCCCCCAAAAATTGGAACTTGCTTTTGGTAAATAATTTTACTTTACCACAGATGTGGGTATTATCCCATTTCTCTATTGAAATGCAATTTTTTAAAAAGTAATTCAGGTGATCTGTAGAAAAAGAATGGTTTGCAATGGTTTGTTTGTAAAAATAAACCTGAAATTAATATAAATAATATTATTATATGAATATATTATTGTTGAGTAAATACTTTCTCTCAAAATTAACAAATAAATATAGTAGCATTTCATTTTGTAGTGCTCTAATGGTTTTTCTAGCAAGTCTCTTAGCAAGGAGACTAACAGAATTCCAGGTCTTCCTGAAACAGTGAGCCTAGTGAGCTCGCAGAAGTTAAACTAAGCAATATTTAACTTCTTGGGTGTTTATTTTTCTAAGCAAAACTTTATACATTTCTGGTGATAGAGAAAATAATGCTGCAGATTTGACATGTAAGTTTAAACCCAGGAGGATTTTACAAGGGGTCAGCTGCATTGGAATGATTGTACAGTCAATTGCTTTTCAACAGAAAGCCATAAAAATGTTCAATACAATGTTGGCCATAACTGTTAAGCATTTGAAAATGCAGGTTACAACAGAATGTTGAAGACCTAAAATAAAGCCCTGATTATTAAGTTAACTATTAAACAAGTAAAATTCAACAATTGGATGTCTGCTTTCAGTGGGTGTTTTTCTTAACAGCATCCTGGCAATGAACTTTACTAGTGAAACTGGTATTTCAGGCTTTGATATTCACGCATTCAAAGTAAAATAACCCACTTCAAAATATGAGCTGGAATCTGGGAGGTTTTAGGTATTAAAGGGGAAGTATTGTAATTGTTCCTTGGAATAGATAGATGAGCCATCAGTGCAGTAGAGAACCACATATTCTTATTACTGCAGGCTAGTGTTAGTCAATGGAATTGTCTGACTGTGAAATGAGTTCCTGGACTAGTTTCTATGATGATTAGTGTCCCAACACAAGTACTGAACAGAAGATACAAAAGTGTGGAAACTCAGGCTGTGATCCAGAGTTAATTTGGGCAGCAGAGTATCTTTGACATAATTGAGGCTACAGGCCTGTCTGTCCACTCTATTTGAGAGCTCTTGGTTTTAGAAGTATTCTTCAAAATTGTTATTGGGCAGTTTGTTGCTGTTACTGTTCGTTTTCATATCTCATTGCTGTTTGCAGTAAATAGTTCTTATCTCTCAGCCTGTGATCTTTTGTCTTTTGTGCCTCCAGTTCTCTCCAGCACACTGCAAGGGGAGGAGAAAATGGAGCGAGAGAGTGGTGTCTGGTTTGGAGAGCTTTGAGGGGGCAAAAATTGGGGAGTGCCATTCCTAAACCAGGACAGATTGGCAGTGTCTGATGGGAGGTGTCTGACAGAAGAACTACAGCATGGGAAGCAGGGGAGGGGGAACCTTTGCACTCTAGCTTCTCTGTAAATAACTGAGCCAGAATGACTCTTTTCAGTTGTGACTCACTAAAACACAGTGTCCAAAATTACTTTCCTAGAACTTTTTATTCTGGAAGCACTTTTCCCCCCATACCTTGCTAATTAAGAATAAAACCATGATTAAGTACACTATAATTTGTGAGAGAAAGGATATGTGGAAAGGAGTCAAATCATCTGCTCCAAGAAAAATTCTTTACCTGTTCCTGCCTAAACATCTGAAAATCACAACACTTTCTGTGCCATTGTACCCAGACTAGGCTTGCCAAAAGCCATGCCTCTAGGAGGCTCATTGATACAGTGTCCTTTGCATATTCCAATAGCTTGGTTGAAGGGCAATTTTTTGCAGCAGGGGCTGATCTAGCAGTTGCTATAACCTCTTCTTACTATGGTGCTAACTTCAAATGCTGACAAGGCTGAACTAGTAGGGAGAGGGGAGGTAAGTGCAGAAGGATGATATTTTTAGACACTGAAAACTTTTCAGGCATGACTGTAGCAGTGTGGAAAGCCAGCAGGGAAAGCATGGAAAAGTAAGGACCAGTAGCAACAGTAGAGGCAGAAGTAAGAGAGGTGATAAGCAGCACTAGAGCAGCCTATCAACCTCTCCTGTGGCTCAGCTCTTGCCAAATGGTGTAATTGTCTGACACTAATTCCCATCTTTATGCTTTCCATCAAATTCCTCCACCTTTTCTCCACTAATCTGCTCCCTGGTTACTCTTGGAAGTAATTCCCCTGTAGTCCAATCTTTCTTCTGTTGATTTGTTACCCCCACTAGGCCCGTGGGGTTTTTTTGACAGTTGTACTGATTTTGGCTGGGATCATCTTCTTCATGGAAGTTTTGAGTTTCTTCATGTTTTGAGTATGCGACTAGAATGCTATTGGTTACATAAGGATGTTTTTGCTACTCCTGGGGGGTACTTCGCAAGTTTCTCACACTGTCTTGCTAGGACAAGAATTTTATAAGAAGCTGGGAGGGGACACAGGTGGGACAACTGACCAAAGGGCTTTGTCATGCTGTATGACACTGTCCTCAGCAGTAAAAGCTAGGGGAAGAAGGAGGGGTGTTTGGAGTTACGTCTTCTGAAGTAACAGCTATCTGTGGTGGAGCCCTGCTTTTCTGGGAGAATAGCTGAATACCTGCCTGTCGATTGGAAGTAGTGGATGACTTCCTTGTTTTGCCTTGCTTGTGCATGCGGCTTTTGCATTCCAAATTAAACTGTTTTTATCTCAATGCAGTTTTCTCACTCTTACCATTCTGATTCTCTAACCCATCCTACAGGGGGAGGGTGGGTGTGTGGCCCTGAGCTGCTGCCCAGGATTAACCCACAACAACAGTGTGTGTTGGTCTCAAAAACGTGGTGTTGCACCTGCCATTTTTGCACCCAGAGCTAAATGAGATCTTGATAAATATTTTCGCTTGTTGTGTATTCATAGAAGAGCAAGTCACCTGCTTGCAGACTGACCTCTTTGGAAAGCATGGTGATGAGAACGTGGCAGGTTATCTGGAAAGGAATCACAGACTTGGGGATAAGGAGCCATGCATACTAATCATACAACTAGTGGACAAAGTTGATTTTGCAGGAAGCAAGATGAAGGGAAGAGGTGATAACTCAGAAGATGGTGGCAGAATACACCAAGAAGCCGTCGAAAAGAACAGAGAGCTGAAGAGTGCCCAGGTAACATGTAACATGGATGGTTCAAAAGAATCTGGATCACATAATTTTAAGGGGAAAAATGTCCAATTCCCCTTCCCAATTTGTAACCAAAGCTGTAGATGGTGAACATTACACAGCTTGACCTTAACTGCAAGGCATTAACAGTGGGTTTGGGTGTTCATGGACAATAAAAGGTTATTTTGGCTTTTGTGGGGTTTTTTTGTTTGGTTGCTTGGTTTGGTGGTTTGGGTTTTTTTGCAGGGTTTATACTTGTTTCGTTGTTTTTGTTGTTCATTTTTCTGAGGAATTACAAACACAGTGTAAATCCAAAGCAGATAATCAGTACAAGGAGTGCAAAGGGACTTCTCAGATACCACCAAGAGTACCAATCTTATTTTGTCCTCCTGCAGTGAAGCTTAAAGGACTGTTCACGTGAAAAGCCACTGATAGTACAGTTTTCTGTGGGCTCCAGCAGCTGAAGAATCTGATTCTGCTTTATGTTTGCTTCTGAGCTGAATTGTACTGTCCATGAAGGACTTTCCTGGTCATAATTTTTGTAGAATTTAAAATACACATTGCTGTAGAAAATATACCGGCTTTGTCCTAATATATTTAATGTGGTAGAGTTGCCAGTGTGCATGCAGTTCCCTAAGCATCAGTATGTCAGAAAGCAGTACGTTCATGAAAAATCCTTGCAGTAGCTTATACTGGGGAGAATCCTTTATTTCAGTTTGAATAAATTTACTGTAAGGCTCTCCCCCTTGAAATGTTTGTTTAAAAATGAAATCCTAAGATATATGACTTATTAGATGTAAGCACTGAGTGTAGTTTAGCTTCCAGATAAGGCATGGCTTATTTTATGCAATGCAAGAAAGCAGAGACCTGGCTTATTTCATGCAATTCAGGAAAGCAGACCAGCATTGCACAGGCACAGTAACACAACTGTGGTTTTCCTTTATATTTTTTGACAGAGCATTTGTGCATGGGTTTTCATAGGCCCTCAAAATGTGCTTTCTGCTTGGAAACACTGTTCAAAGCCATCAATGCAGTCATTAACATCAGAAGAGCCCACATTGCTGTATGTGGTGCTTCTGGGAAGCTCTAATATACCTTACATCTGTGTCTTCTGAAACTTCTACTGTTGTCTTTCTGTTCCCTGCCCATTAGCCAGAAGAAAAAGAAAAAGCAATTGAGAAAGTCCAAGACTTTTCTGTGCACCTTTGGTTTATTTCTCCATGTGTTCTGAATTCCAAGAGGGCATTGTTGGATCTTGTAATGGTGAACTGCCCTTGTGTACTCAGTGATTCTTCTTTGCGCTGTGGTTTATACATTCCATTTCCTTTGTACCTTGTGTTCACTGTGCAGACGCACAGGCATTATGTGGCCTAAGAGGCAGTAGACATTATGAAACAGACACTGATGGAGTTTGATATGTAAAGTGATAGGACGTTTATCAATTATCAGTTGAAGGTCACAAGCCAGTAAAAATACAGCAATAGTTGTAGCAACTTTAAAAATACAAGCTGAAAGCAATCTAATTTACCCAAAAGCCACGGATGAGCCAGAAAAATACTGTGTATAAACATACAGAAATAGATGTTAAGCATTAGAACTGATGTCGGTCAAGATCTTCTCTTTTTGAAATGGGAAGATTTCCACAATACCTGTGGAAGAGTTTGAGGAGGTGTTTTAGGGGTCAGAGAGTTTCTTAGCTGAGGACAGTATGGCAGTGAAAGCATAGTAGCTGAAAAATTCTTCCCATTGGGAAAGCTTCCTCTCCTTTAAGGAAGTCCCATAAACAGTACTTGAGAAAAGTATAATTGGGCATTTGCATTAAGTTACTGCTGAAGAAATTTTTCTGATGTGGCTGAGCAGTGCAAGGAGCTCAACCTGAAAGTTTTGTTTCCAAAGCAAAAGTCATTGAGAAAGTAGTGTTTGTTGCAGAGCTCTGAAGACCTCACAGGCTCTTTAGCCCTGGAAGAGTGAGTGCTGAACAACATTGTTATAGACTCCTATGGAGATCAAAATTATCCAGGTCACCCAGCAGGCAGATTTCAGAAAGCCAGCCTTTCTCGTATACAGCTTTCTGAACCACTCTGCAGGCATTTAACTAGACCGTTAAGACATTTTGTGGCATGTTTCCTTTCTTTTGTCCTTGGCAGAGAGGAAAAATGAAAATACAGGATACCCTTACAACCTTGTAGAAACTGTGCTCTCAGAATCAGCAGGTCTGTGTTCAGGGTCACACTTCCCCAGGCCAACTGCCAATGCCTCTGTGGTGCACCCAGGACTTTGTATGACATACCCATTCCTAGTCAGAATTTATACTGCTCCTGGCAAGACACCTCTGTACAATGTACTACATCTCAGTGGTTGGAAACATCCTAAGGCCTCCTCTACACTAGGCAGATTTTGGTAGCTGTTGAAATTACAGCACTGAAACCAAATATTAAAGGTTTAAGATAAAGAATGGTAAGTTTGTGGAAAGTCTTTTATGATGGGATTGCAAGGGAATGAGACCAGTGCCACAGCCCTGTGTCCCTTATTCATTAAATCAATGATGAGCTGAAAAAAGAAAACATTATGCTGAGTTTTTTTTATCTGTCCTTTAGCCATCCAACACAAGAAGAGAAAACTCCAATTCAGCATTGAGTAAAATCTGGAAGCTACTTACAAGTTTTGTTCCAGCTGCAGATGGCAATCTTCCACCCATTTGTCCCTGCCTGCATTGCTGGAAGGTGACACATTCCCTTGGGTCCAGGGCTCATCTTGCAGTCATATGCGAGCCCTGTGCCCACGTACCTGGTTAAGTTCCTGTAAGTGGGTGCTTTCAGTAACTGTGATGCCCATGACCATGCATGTCAGGGAGCTTTTTGGCACAGGGTACCGTGCCTTTCTCTTTCAGAGGCCGAGCAGATGCTTTTTATCTCCATACACCAGTGAACCCTCCAAAGCCATGGAAAGTTCAGGGCAGCAGAGTGGCTGCACAGTCCACAGTGTGGCTGAAGCATCATTTGCTCACTGAGCAGCTGCACGGTGCGAGGGAGAGCACCACTCTGAGCTCAAAGCCATGGAGCAGTGGGAGACAGACTTCTTGCGAGCTGGAGCATGCAGGTGATGGGACACTTTTTCCTGAGTACAAGTTTGGTCTCTGTCTCCCTGCTGTATCGGAAGAAGGAATGCCTGGGAAAACACACTGGAAAAGTAGAGAAAGACAACCCAAGCTAAATGATGACTAGCAACACTAAGACCTTTGAAGCTGGTTCACACACTGCTTAAACTATGGATTTCATAATGTGCAGCATTTTTTTTTTGGTGGTCATTCAGGCTGGTTTACATGACCACTGCTTGATTCCAGTCATTCAAGACCAAGTTTGGGTTTTTTATTCCTTTTTTCTTTATTTGGACAATATATATATATACATATGTACAAAAACACCTATGCCTACTTTTTTTTCTTTTCCTTTTTTTACAATTTCATGTGATTTACAAAACAGGACAGCAAAATAACTTATAAAGAATACGAATACTGTACAAAAATAAAACTGATTAAACTATTGGGAGTTGGTATTTTACAGTGTTACAGATCACTGGTTTGTAGAACAGCATTTTTAAGTATGTGTCCAGTCTGGTGTATGCTGGCCTAAGTCCATCTGCAAGCTGAAAACAGATCTGTAATGTCGGTCATGAAAAAAGTTCAAGAAGAAGTATATTATATAGCTATACCTTTAAATCCATGACTTCTCTATACTAATGGACTTTCTTAATCAAGGAGAGGAGCTGTCCTAACTTCAGCGCTATTAAGTACTTCCAAAATAGTACAACAAGTACATACAGTATTAGAGAACCTGATTTTCCTTTTCTTTTCCAACACTTGCAACACTATTCAAAACTTAACTTCAAGATGCAAGGATCTAACCTGCAGTTTGTTTTAGGTGTTAAAGCCATTGTTTGCTTTTAATGAAAGGAAAAAAAAAAAAAACCAAAACAAACCAAATTAACAAAACAGTACAATGATATCCCCAAACCTGGTAATTCCCAATGCATTCTCTTAGAGATTAATGAATCACATTAATCCTGCCTGTCCAATGCTGAAATACAGCATACACTACCATTTAGGAAGGGTTTTTTTCAGATCTTGCCACTGGCAGTGGTGACACATGCCTTGCATGTCCCATTGTCCCATGAACTGAAGTACCTCCCGCCTATTTCAGACTTTGCAGGAACATTTCTTCAAGTGTGCATTCTACCCCAAATACACAACATGGACACTATAAAGCTGGCCATTTACTTCCATATATCAGTTAATCCTGGTAGCTATGTGACCAAAATGTTCATAAACTGATTTAGGAGCTGCTTATTAGCTGTGGCTTCTAGTTGTGGTTGATTGGATGTGAGGATCTCTTGTATTTCACAGGATCGGGCCTCAATTTTCCAATTTTTTGCTGTATTTGTCCCACAAAATGGCAACAATCCAGACTGCAGGACGGAGACTTGAAATCTAGCTTGATCTTCAGAGAGAAGAACAAAGATGAACAAAGATGCACCTTTGAATCTCATCAGGCTGCTCATGGCCCTGACCCTACTCCACAAGGCAGCATTAACAGTACTGGTAAGCAGAATACTTTCTGTATTTCTTGATCAATAAAAACACCAACACTACCAGATTTTATTACAAAGAACCTATGCCTCTATGACTCAATCTGAATACAAGAAATTAAAGTTTGGTTTCTAAAATAAATGTTTCAAAAAGCTGAAACGGAGGTAGAAAGTGTGCTTGGTTTCCTGATGTCTTCACTGAAGAAAACACATCCCTTTTTATTCCATAGACTGTTCAATATCCCCAATGCTTTAAAAGAAGTTCTCTTCACATAGACGAAATCTATCATGAGCTACACAGGTAAAAACACAGTATGCAAACTGATTTCTAATGCTGAAAGCTATATACAACTGTAGAGGAAAACACTCTACTCTCCGAGTTATTTTTTTATGTTTCTTTCTAGGAAGCAAGCTTTTTATCAGATAAACAATAAGATACTGTAATTGCAGGTGTGCTAACAAGATCTTTTATGTACACAATTTTACAAGATGACCTAAATTCATCTGCAGTGGAGACACTTTGGGTTTCAGTGTAAATACAAAATTAATTTGGCCCTAAGTCTCTAGTAGGGCTGCACCTCCCCTTCCTCTTCTGAAAGAAGGGGTAAAAACCAAACAGAAGAACATTGCTGGAAAAAAATAAGGTGTAAACAGAATTCTCCCCCATTATGCAGCTGGGGAGGGGAAAAAATATATCACTGATAACCTCTTAAATTTCATGCTTTTAACATACAAAAATTTGAAATATTCACTAATGATCACATCTAAAAGTTTTCATTCAGTGGTCTTTCTGCTCCTTTTAAAGATCCAAAAAATAGCTTTAAAATAAAAGTTAGCATTGCTTTTATCACCATTTGACGTGCCATGCATGACACAGGTACAAAGTACTAAGAGAAGCTTAACGTCATAAAGGAGTATTGCAAGACACCTTCTGTATTTCAAATTAGCTTGTGGTATTCCCCCATACTCCAGAGAAAGAGCAATCAAGAGATACAGGAGCCCTTCTAAAGTGCTCCTTACAGTAATTTAGGTGTTTCCATTATCAGAGTGCTCTTAAGAAAAGGTCTACTCTCTCCATAAGCACACACAGTTCCCATAGGACTCCAAGGGAGTTAGGCCATGGTATGAAGAGAATAAATCTTTAAGGCAAGTGTAGGAAGAGAAGAAGCCTTTAAAAAAGCAGCCGTTTGTAAAGATGGTAGCTGCTTTGTGCACCCTTTCAAACAAACCACAGCATAATAAAGCACTGTTAGTGGCATTTCTGTAGTACAGTACTCTACCACTGACAAGTAAAGTATGGGATCATATGAGAGACATATGCTTCAGCTCCCACATGCCCGCCACATTATCTAGGCTGAGCTGAATTTTTCCAGGTAAGTGAATAACAGAGCTAAATACACACACAGTCAGAAAATTACTGAGCTCTTTATGGGGATTTTTTTGCTTTAAGTACTTTCTTGAATCATACATGTTTTTACTGGAAAAGTCCAGTGATATTCAAAGGTATAGTGATTACAAAGAAAAGTTAAAAATACCTATTTACTTTAATGGGCCTTATTGAGTATAAATTCACCTTATCTCAGTATATCAATCAGATACTATTGGTAACATATGTAATGTTTCTCTTAATAGCCTCTTTAAGTGCAGGATCGCAGAAGATACACAGAAGTAAACCCACTTCTACAATGTGCTATGGAGTTTTCATCTGAGTTATTTATGTGACTCGGAAAGTGTTTTTTACTCGACAGACTCTAAATACAAGCAGCATTACACTGTTCAACAAAACATGTTCATGACACAGCAATCACAAAGACTTCGGGGTCATGCTACTGTGGTGGCACAGGCCAGACCGCCCAATCCTACGTATGTGCACCAGTATCAACGCACTACATTGGAAGAGGTGGTCGCCTCCTCCCTGGCTGCCCCTTCCCTCCTCTCACCCCACAGTCCACTTGTTCCAGACTGTTCTCAGGGCAGAGCCAGGAGGTGGAAGATGGGGAGGGGGATACTGAGTACTTTTTTTTTTTTTTTAATGCCGGCTACATGTGCTTTTGGACAGCGAGGGTGACCGGCAGCGCAGTGGATGCTCGTGTTCTGGCACCACCGCCTGCACCCCCGCCACAGCCTGCCTCTCCTCCGCTCCTTCCCCAGGGCCAGCCCTGCCTTCACAAGGAGCTGCCGGAGCTGGACTTTTTGGATCGCTTGATCATGCTGGGGTGGAATTCGGTGTGGCGGCGGGCGTGCTTGGTCAGGTGGTCGCTGCGCATGAAGCGCTTCTCGCAGAGCGGGCAGCGGAACTGCTTCTCCCCGGTGTGGGTGCGGTAGTGCCGCGTCAGCTCGTCCGAGCGGGAGAACTTCTTAAGGCAGTCGGGCCACGTGCAGGGGAATGGCCGCTCACCTGTGGGGAAGAAAGGACGACGAGAGGTTATGGGGGCAGGGGTAACGCAGATCGGCACATGCCAGCTTTGGAGAGAACATGCTGCTGAGGGAAAAAAGCTGCTCTTGTTTCCTGCCGTGGTGCCAACGTCTGTGGAGCTGTTGATAACTCACTTCATCAGGTTTCACTCTCACCTCCAGTAGAAGCCAAAAATCCCTCCAAACGCATGAAACTCACATTCTTGTGCAGAACCTTACATGACCTGAAGACTGTCAAAACAAGAGATGAGCTCTGCCTTTGCATGTATGTTTTTCATATTGGTCTCACCACAGTAACTTGGGAAAGGTGTGCCAGAACTATTACTCTGACATTTCCATTCTACTGAATTATTTGTAACAATTAGAAAATAATTAAAAAAAAAAATCATTTAGCTAGGACAAGTTTTTCCAGCCCAAGAAGAACTGAGTGGGGAGGCACTGGGGAGAACAGTGAAGCCTCAGGGCTGCAAACATGTAGGGCAGAACTGCTGCACCTGCAGAGGTAAGTCCCATGCTCCCCTTTCAGCCCTTCCTCTGGAAATCCAAGGCGTTCCAGCACATATCAATCTCTTAGACAGCTGGTTTGAAGGCAGGAAAAACACCTCATTATTCCCACTCTATCGGAATAAATGTTTGCTGTAATGACCAAAAACAACCCCAAACACATTAACCTAAATGATGCTGCAACTTTGCTTTTACAAAACAAGGGTGCAAGGATTGAAGAGAACTCCATGCTATTTTCCTGGCACTGCACATCCCTACAGCTCACCTCTGTGGGTTGCACAGGCTTTGCCTTCAGGCACAAACGCAGTGCCTCCGAAGCAGCAAGGCTAACCCTAATACACAGCACAGATGGAAACTGAAGGTGTTGAACTTCACACAAAAGATTTCCACCACCACGACTGCTGCACGTTTGATCCCTTCATTTACTTTCTTCAGAGCCTCCTGAAGGGAATATAAATGGCAGCTCTATGATAGCTATTTAGAGACAACCACGAAATACAAAAACTATCCCGGGGTTTTTCAGCTTGGAAGAGTTGGAAAGAAACTCAGGAACTCCAGTATTTCTTAGTACTATGAGATTTGGCACAACAGGTGAGCTCACTCTACATTCAAAGATTAACAAAAAAGGAGTGATTTACAAATTGGGTCCTGGAGTTCTCCCCAGATACAACAGCAGAGACAAAAAGCTACAGACTTGAATGAAAAGCCCTGAATCCAGGAGGACAACACTCCATACAAAGTATGGTAGAGTTGCAGGCATGGACTCACTGATGGCATCCAAAAGGCCAAAGGAGGATAAGGACAGGCCGGGTAAGCTGAGGCATAGTTACACCAGGGGCCCTGAAAGCCCTAGTAAGCTTCCCTGAACAACGCTTCACTGTTTGGGCTCCCAATTATTTGTACTCCTTAAGAGGCAGCTGCCCTATTCCAGACCCACCAGTGTGCCATGGAGCTGAGCTGGAGGAGTGGGACTGTCTAAGTCACAGCACAGCCCTGTGGCTGCTGCCCCTGTGCTTGCCTCCTTGGCCTCATGGCTGTGCTGGCTCTCAATCAGGGCAGAGGATGGAGCAGAGGAAGTCAAGCCTGGTGGAGGCAGAGCTGCCAGCCATCGTGAGCCAGGGCTATTTTGTTTGTTATAAATGCATTTCTTGGCTCCCTGATGTATGCATTTAGACATGGTTGGAAGACCTTCTGAACAACCACCGCCTGTATAAAACAAATTAATTTAAACAGTATGTAGGGTCATGTGTGCGTGAATGCCACAGCTGCAGCTACACTGTGGAGCAGCACTGGGAGCTGTACGGAGGCCTCACAACACCACCCCTGCCCAGTACTAAGTGCCCAGCCTTTAGCACCTGAGGCAAGGGTTTCACTTGTGTTGCTCTTTTGCAATCTATCTCATGGCTTCTGTCACAGCTCCTGGAAGCAGGTGGCAGTGGGAGGTGCAGAACAGCTTTCTTGCCCCCTCTGGGAGCGTCGGAGGAGTGCTATACATCTTGCACATGTGGAGCCATCTAGTATATGCCTCTGTGTCAGGCACTTACACCCCAGAGCAGTGGGAGCAACTGAGACATCCTCCCTCGTCTCTGGAAACCACATTTCCAACCATCTACCTCAGGACAGCTCTTCAGTCTGCAGAAGTGCCCAGCTGTAAGCAGGGAGATTAGGTGCCTAGGCTGGATACAAGCATCAGTCTTTGGGGAGCAGCACCTGTATTTTAGGCACAGTAGTATCCAACCTATATGCCTAAAAGTAGTGTTTAAAATGTGGCCTCAAGCAGCCCTTAAGAAACTGGACTCCACCCCCATGCCCTCCTGGAATTTCATCCAGGAAGATAAAATGAAGCCCTGCTTCTGGAATTCCCTCTGACACATGACAGGAGCAGCATGACCTCCACCATTGCTACCCCACACATCCATTGCACGTGCCAGGGGAAAGCACTCTAAGGTTATGCAATGTAACCACAAAGCTTCAGAGAAAGGCAGAGCTTGCTCAGGATCACATGAGGATCACCTCAACTGCTGTGCCTTTGGTACTGTAGTCTGCAGGGAATCAACCCTGGCCTGGCTGGGGGAGGATACAAAGGCTGTGGGAGCCTGGCATGGTGCAGAGACACCTTGCTACCAACAGGAAAGCTGCTGTGCATGAGGATGGGCACACAGCAGATACTGCAGCCAGAGATGGGTGGCCATGCTCCCTTGGAGGCACCTGGATGGCACCAGCATGGCCCCCCACCCACTGCAGAGCTCCCAAGTACAGCAGTAAAGAATGACTTCATCACCTCAGCAATACAAACCCGCAGAAACTTTCACAGCCACTTTGGAAGTGCCTATATGAAAGTAGGCACAATCCCTGACACCTGGATGCATTAAACTCCATGCTGCTCAGAGCAAAGACAAGGGGGAGGGAGGCTTTTCCAGGCCCTCAGGGGTCATCTCCGAGCCTGAGAATTCACTTCTCCCCTTGGTCACAAAGTTGTAAGGGATGAGAGCAGCCCAAAGAGATGGTACCTCAGCGACAGCTTCAATAGGTGCAAGGCAGGCAGGGAGTGTGTCTCTGGGAAGCACTTAAAGCAAGGCAGAGATGGCTGATGGCATGTGATAGCTGTCCACTCTAAAAAGATGGTGGTTGTATCTGCTGTGTTTGACATGCTTTCTTTTTGCAGCAGTAGAGATGTCTGTGGAAGAGCCCTCTGAGAAAATAAGTCTGGCAACTCATTCGCTCCCTGAGCAGGCAGTGGTCTGGAGAGCTGCAGCACAAGCTGGTGCTGCCTCCATCTGGAGATACGGACTTCGAGTCTGCTCAGGCAAGGCGTGTATTTTCCTTATGATTCTTCTCCCTTAGTTTTGGGGGTAGTACTGCTAAAGCTTGAACAGCAGAATAAAACATCAACATGCAGTGCTGTTATACACTGCTTCCCTTGGTGGCTGTGTGCTACTGACTTTTTACATTATGCCTCCAATGGGATTTTCCATCAAGAGATGAAGGAAAGGTCAATGGTACATCATGATAATTTGAAACTATGTGTGAATGGATCCTAACCCAACAGACACAAGAGGTGAATAATTTTCTTTAAAAAATAAGATGAATATGTATTTACATATATATCCAGAGCAGCTTACAGAAGTAAAAAGTGAATGAAAAACTGATTTATAGATAATAGGAACAGGTGCATCTGCAGACTCCCATTCTTTGTGCTGTGTGGCACCAGGAATACTGAGTTTATTCTCAGTATAAGTTAACAGTGGTGCTTCACAGGTCTTCCCTACAGTCTAAAGACCTATTGCAACCCTGGCTTGCTTTAAATCCCATATGGATGTAAAGGCCTTTGCAGATCCTTTTATCTTAGCCCTCTTGCTACACTTGCCATTTTCAACACCACCCTTCGCCTTCTCCCCACCCTCTACAACAAATGTTTAGTTTGCTCTTTCTGGGCAAGTTTAAACTCTATATCCAAGCTACTTTGTATGATCTGAGGCAGGTTGACTTTATTTTGTTCTGAATAGATTAAAAAAATAATCTTTTTTCCCCCTACCCTGGGACATCGCAGATTTTCCCACACTCCAGTGTTACACAGAAAGGGTTTCTGAAAAAAGAATACAGAGTGGGCATTAGCAGGCTCATTAACATAAGTACAGGTAGTAGTGGTATCCTGATTAGTCATCTGCCTCCTCACCATAAAACGCTGCTTTATGTGTGGATGACTGCAGGTTAGGAGCTGCGGTTCATGGTGGCTTTAATACACAGAATATCTGCTGTCTGTCCCAGGTGTCTCTCACTTTTCCCCCCAGTTATTTGCCCCACACACCCTGAACGAGCCACCTTTGGGACACTGGACTTTGACTGACTGGGTGTCCACATGCCAGATATTCTGGTGAAGAGAGATCATCTGGGCAGACAGACTGGAGGCCTTTCAAGCAGGCTTTTTTCTCTCTTTAGATATTCCAAAATCAGATCATTAAAACACATGGCAATCAGGTACAGATACTGGTGCAGAGAGAGATCAGCAGTGTGGATGTTTGGGACCATATGCCTAAACCAATGCTGCCTGGAACACCTAAACCATGGTCATCCAAGCAGACAACAGACCAAAAAGATGGGATAGGCAGCAAATGGATGGGTTTCAGCAAGGGGTTTATTCTGCTAGGACTTAGGATTAAATACAACAGGTTGGTTCAAGTATTAAAGTGCTGCTTTCCACAAGTATTTAAGATGTTCTGACATTCTTAAAACTACCAGTCAGCAGCTGCTTGGACATACAGGTGTTTTGAGTCTCTTTCAAAAGTCCAGATGCAAAACCACCTGCTACAACCTGCTGCTGCTGAGCCTAAATTCCGGGAAAACTGTCTTGCTATCCCACTGTGATGCAGTATCAGATGCAAGAGATGCCCTTTCAGCTTCTCTGTCAGAGCACAAACCTCCTTGACCGTGTTACAGAAGGCTTTCTCTGGGGGACTGCCTCCACACACATAAACCTACACGGAGAGAGAGATCAGTCACGTAAGCGACTTGGGAAAGATCTTTCCAAACCTCACCAGAGAGTTAAATCCGTGCTTTTGCAGCTAAGGCAAGAGCCCTCAGCAGTACATTCATGGATATGTGAGACAAGTTCCTAGCTCTTCTCTTTTCCCGGCTTATCTTCATGTGAACTTCCTCCATTTTGCAGTAATACTTGAATAATAACAACAATGGAGAGACACCAACTCCTAGCCTGGTGCTTACTTACCTAGTGCACTTACCTGGGAACAAAGGACATTGGGTTTAAGCTCCTGTCCTCTATGAACAATCAAATTTCCTTGCTAAGATGAAACAGCTTTGACAGGGAAAGGAGGAATCCAATTCCACATGCATTCAGAAAGATACTGTAACTTTTGATATTTCACTCTGAATTTATTAGCCAGTATTTCAACAGACTTTTCCCTCAAGTTTAAGGTATTTATAGAGTGCTCTCAGGCTGTGTACATTAATCATAACCCGAATACAGATGGTGAACTGCACTACCACAAGTGCACAGTGTCTGAGGTATTCTTTGCCATCACACCCTCAGACCTTGTTTCTTTAATCTTAAATTGGCCCTCCCCTGCTCTTCCAGCTGCAGGCTTGGAAGCTGTTCAAGGCCAGAAGCACAGGAGCAGCAGCCTGGTGCACAATAACACAGCAGCCAACAAAGAGGAACAAAGCAGTTCCTGCAGCAATCCAAAGAGCTGGCGCTGCAAGAAACACAAGCTAACAAGAATAGTGACACCCTCCACATGGTCTTCAGTGCCACAGCACAAACACTGTGCAGAACTTGGTAAAGCTGCAATTTCAACACATCCTTCTGGAAGCAGGAGTTGTGCTCTTATGGATAATGCCTGCTCACTGCTTCTGTCCTACGTGTCAACTTTGTCATGCTGACTCAATTGATAAACTTTTCTGGAGCACTTTCCCGCAACTGACACATAAGTTGCTTAAAATCTTAATTTTTTATCAGAAAACAAGACAACTAGGAATTGGACAATTTTGAACTTAATATTGAGGATTTCTGCCTACCTTATTCAGCTGGCAAGGCTCCCAGTCAGGATCATCATGTTTCTCCAAGACCTGGAAACACGCCTGTTAGAACTCCAGCAATTTGTGCATTTTCATTAACCATGGTATTTCACATGGCAATCTGAATTTAACAAAAAATGTGTTGTCAGCTCCCCTTTTTGCTCTTGGGTCCTACTCTAAAGAATCTGGGTACGTGACATGGCGTGAGCTGGATAGGAGGGTCTTAAAACACTAAATTTCAGATTATGCTCAAGCAAAATTACTGAGAAAGATCTCAGTGAGCAGAGGACTGTCAACATACCAGCATCTGCACAGTCTGTTGAGTGAGATAATCTAGAACACAAATAACAAAGCAGTACAGTCAAACCAAGCTGACACAGGGGCTGGTCCAACACCATGATATGTGGATAGCAGCAATAGGCAGCTGCAGTGCCTGTTCTTACTCTCTGCTGGAAATGCTCCTCCACTTCCCTGTGCAGACTGTCAGCCTACAGGTTTTCACCTCTGCCTAACCCAGCTTCTGAGCACTGGTTGAGAGCCAAATGCTGGGAGCACTTAAGAGTGCATCAGCTGCCTGGTATATAACAAAACTCTCGGCATTGTTTGGATCCAGTTCACATACAGCTGGCTGAAAAGCCGAGCTGAAGAGGGAGAACTTTTCCCGCATCTGGGTTTTGAGCATCTAAACTCTTAATTAAGGGCATCTGATGTGTATGTGAAATTCCCATCAATCCTCAGCCTTCCCAGGCAAGCAAGCACCTGTAAGTCCAGTAGGAGGAAGCATCTAACAAGTTACTTTTATGGTACCTTCCTGGTCAGGAAGGAGGGACAGAGAAGAGCTAGTCTCAGTGGCCATGAGCCCTTTAACTGGATTATATTCACACCATCATAGGAAACATGAATTTTGTACAGCTTGTTTCTCCTGCCAGTTTCTCTCCCTGCCCTTTGCCCTGCACTCCCTGGCCAGACCTCCTGACTGAGATTGCTTTTTTCTTCTTGCATCCCTTCATTTTCCCTGGAAACCCTCTGGCCTGCACATCCCTCTCTATTAAGCTGATCGCCCTGCTTCATCTTTGAGGCTAATAATAACACTACACACCTACACCTGTCACCTGTAACCCTACACTGGTCATAACCAAACCTCTAAACACACCTATTTAGAGAACTGTTTCTTCTTCATTTGAAGGTAACTCTCTGCTTATCTGCTGTTGCTTGTCTTTTTCTTGTTCAGATGGGTCCTTCAGCTTCTCCCAACCTCTGCACCACTTCCAGGGCGTCGGTCTCACCTAGGCCTAGCAGCACAAGCAAGGGGACTGTTTGCACAAGCAGGATGTGCAGTGCCATCTGCTGATCTTTTTCTGTAAAGATCAACTCAAAAGCCAACTTCTGATGGATGGCGAATTTGGGCCTTCTGGAAATTCAACTAGCTTTATCATCAAGGCCCAAACTTCAAGGAAACAGTTATATGGAAATTTTTAATATCTGAAATATGGAATCTTTGAAACAAGAAGTTTAAAGAATGGTAAATAAGATACAGACCTCTAACCTCTGAGTACCAAGTTTTTGCGTTCTACCCTTCTACCTTGATTTGGTACTTTGTTTCTTGCTTTGTATTAGGCTATCAAAGATGAACAGGTGAGTTTTCAGATTCTCAATCACTACACAGAAAGAGAAGGATGCAGAGCTTCCCTTGGCCAGGATTAACGAATAAAGATAACTGTGAGTACACACAAGTTCATGGGTGTGAACAGAAATCCTTAAGCCATTCTCCAAGATAGAAATACTGAGATTAAATATTAAAAAATTAATACCAGGAAGCTTCAGCTGGTGGCTGCGCACCTACTTCCACTAAAGGCTACACTGCAGCAAGAAACCTAGTTGGTAGACTGGTGAAAAATGGCATATAAATGAGAGAGACGTTATTTGAAAAAAAAGGAAATAAAATGGTACTAAGAAGGGCCCATTAATGCTCTGTAATATACAGTTATTCATAACTCCAGAGGTCCCATTGAATCCCACTGTTGCTAAGGAATTGTTGTCATCTATAAAAATAATTAACATTATCAGTGTCGTTTAGCATTTCAGTTAGCTACAATTAACTTCACATTAGGAAGCTCTGAAAGTTCATTACTCCTGGATGTCTGCAGTGGTTTTAATCACACAGAACTACCATGACAGTACCTCAGCGTTTCTGAGTCAAACGCCTCATACTTGGAGCTAAGGCCACCCACTTGGGAGCAGCACATGCTAAACCTCATACCACTTTAGCAGTACTTATTATAACACTACTTCTTACAGCAGGCTGTGTGGGTTGTACAGTACATTAATTTACATGTCATCACACAGAATGCTACCTCAGCCAACATCTATTCTGGTTCTCTTATCAGGGTGGATATTTGAGCGTGGGGTAGTAAATGGAAATGATACTAACGTTTTCTTTGTCACTTATGAGAAAACATTTAGGAGAGCACCAGTTACACTCAGCCTCCAAAAGAGCATCTGAGCTGCAGTCTCTGAGGTAGTAACACAACAACCCTTGGCACTGGTCATGAGGTCAGCATAGGGTCACCACTGACCATCCTCTTTCCCAGCTCAGAGAGAAAGGATAACCGCAGAGCTCATCGCTGAGCCATACTCAGTAATCCTACCCCCTTCTCTCCACCCTCTTGAGCTAAGCACCCAGCAGATCTGCCACAGCTGGGCACTGGTCGGCACGGAGCATGGAGCCTCTTCCTCTGCAGTGCACGCTCACCTAGGCACACTGGTGAACTGGAGCCACAGAAGCTGAGCCGGAGCTCAGATGTGGCCATACCCTACCCAATCCATATTAAATTCTACAGCAATGCCTGACGGTACATTCCTTGGGTGATCAACTCACTTCATATCACACTGCTAACCATCACCACCAACAGACAAAACCCAAAAGGTACCATCATTGACAGAACTGACGTAAAGCACATGAAATGTCTTGGCAGTGTTTGTCTCTTTTTATCCACTCGTTTCTGTTCCTGAATACAACCCTTCAATTGAGAACATTTTTAAAGCAGCCTTTTGTACTACACTACGATCCCAGGAGCAATTCAGACTCATAAAGGTTTTTATTCAATCACTTGCACTGAAGGTCTAAAAACAAATAAATAAACAAATAAAAAACACAAAAACGAAAACAAACAAACGAACAGAGAACTCTGCAGCTGCTGTCCCCTTGGGGCTAGGCTGCCGCAGATATGTTTTATCTCCAGGTTTCCATGTTGCCACACCCTCCGAGGCGCCCGGGTGAGGGCCGGGAATGGGAGCACACAGCTTGATGAATGAAGCCCTTGTGGAAGGCGTCTAGGCTGGATCGCGGTAACCCACAGTGCGAGGCGCTGCCGCCGGGAAGAGCGGGGTCGGTCCTCCCCGCACGGCTCCTCGATCGCCTCGGCCGGAGGCGCAGAGCGGGGCGGTTCGGGAGCAGCCGGCGGGGCTCTGCTCCGCCGCCAGCTCGAGCGTCTGACACCGGCTCCAGCGGGCGCGCTCCCCGAGTTCGCCCATCCAGCCCGCCGGAGGGGGTGTGTCCGCGGCCCCAGAGGTGCAGCTCGCCCAGGTTCGGGGAGACTCCGCCGCCGCCCCCTCCCGAGCCGAGCCGGCAGCCCGTGCTCCGGCGCCATGGCCCCGCTGCATCCAGTCCCCGCAGCCGAGCACAGCTCACCGCCAACTCTGCGGCCCAGGCCACGGCTTCCGACGGCCGGCCGGAGCAGCGAGAGGGGCGCGGGCGGGGACTGCGCTGCCCTCGACTCCCTTGCGGAATGGGCGCCGAGTTCTGACCCGGTGCAGCCGGGTCCGCCTACAGCGGCAGGAAACCCGAATCCCGTCGCCCCTGTGCTTCCCTCGCCGACGCCCGAGCGAGCTCGGCGGTCCCCGCTGCCATCCTCCCCTCCCAGCCGCGCCGGACCCGCCAAGTTCGCTCCGCTCCCCGGCAATCTGCCGCCCGGCCCGCGCTGCCCGCCGGGGCCCGGACCGGTTCCCGTCCGGCGCAGGTGGGCGGCGGGCAGGGCGCGGCGGGAGGCGCTGCCGCAGCCCCGCCCGGGGCGGCCGCCAGCTCCCGCCGGACAAGGGGGCGCCGATGAGAGCCGGGGAAAGAAGCGGGGGCGTGAAGGAGGGGGAGACCCGAGGCAGACCCGAAGCCAGAGCGGCGCGGCAGGGCGGCGGGGGCGCGCGGGGATGCCGGGCGCGCCGCTGGCCGGGTTCATCCGAGGACAAGCGCTCGCTCCCGCCCCCTTCCCTCCGCCACCGCTGACCTGTGTGCACCCGGTAGTGCGCCTTGAGGTGGGAAGACTTGCCGTAGACCTTGCCGCAGCCGCTGTAGGGGCACTTGTGCCGCTTCTCGGCCGCCAGCTTCCCCTTAGGGGCGGCCCCGGCGGCGCGCAGGCGGGGGGGCGGCCCCGGCGGGGGGCTGCGGGGCGGGCTGGAACCCTGCTCGGTGGCCGCGTCGCTGTCGGAGCCCGCGTCCTCGTCGGGGCTCTCCACGCTGTCACTGCAGACGGAGGGGGCGGGCAGCGGCCGGTACTTGTTCAGCTCCAGCAGGCTCTTGGCGATGGCCAGCAGGGCGCAGTAGTCCTTCCAGGCGTCGCGGGGGTCGCGCAGCTCCCGGGCCGCCTCCCCCTCGCCCGGCACCTTCAGCCGCGCCGCCTCGGGCACGGCAGAGCGGTTAGAGATGGAGACCAGGCATTGCGCCGCTACGAAGTCCACGTACGCGACGGCCGACATGGTGCGGCCGCGCCCCGACGACAAGGGGGGCTCCGTCCGCCCTCACTGCTCGTCCGCCGGGCCGACCGCGCCGCCGCCAGCCATGGCCCGCCCGCGGCGCGGGAAAGAGCGGGGCGGAGGAGGAAGGGGGCGTGGGGGGCGAATAAATAGCGGGGCGCCGGGCAGGTCCTTCACCGCCGCCCCCCGGGGGCGGCGCGCAGTCGGCGAGGGGGGAGCGCCGCCCGCGCGGCCGGCCCGAGTCCGGCGCAGGGGCCGGGGGAGAGGATACCGCCCGCCCCGCGCCCCGCGTGCTCCTGCCCGGGGGCGGCCGCGCCGGGGCCCATCACGTCAGGCGCGGAGCCCCTCCCGCCCCGGCCGGTCCGCGGGCAGGGCCGGCCGGCTGTGTTTACTTTCTCCCCCCGCCACTCACGGCGCCCCTTTTCTAGGGGGGGCGTGTCCGCCGGGCGGCCTCCCCGCCAATCGCCGCGCTCCCTCCCCAGGCCGCGTGCTACTCCGGGCGCCCCGCCGCGATCGCTTAAAGCAGCGATGCCGGGGTGCCGCCGGGGGCGCGACGGCGGGGGCGCCGCGGCTCCGCTCCCCGCCGCGTGGGTCGAGCCGCCGGCCCGGCCGCGGCCCGGAGGAACCTGCAGCGGCCTCGGGCGGGGGCCCGCGGTGGGGGCGGCGCGGGGCGGCGGCGCCGAGCGGGTTAAGTGGCTCCCTGGAAGTCCTACGGTCCCAGCAACGGGCCGGCCAATGGGAAGTGAGCCGGCTGATGTCACTGGCAGCCCTCCGCCAATCAGCGCCCGGTCCCGAAAGGTGCGCAACGCTTGGAGGCGCGGGGAGCGGTGGGCGCGCGCTCCGGCCGCGGCCCCCCCGCTTGGCTGGCGGGGAGGGGCGGGAGGGGCGCCGGGGATGCCCCGCCCGGGCGGGCTGTCCGTGACCCCGGCGCGACCCCGAGCTGGCTGCCCCTGCCCTACCCGCTGCACCGGGACCGCCGGGTGGGGCTCCCCGTACTGCCTCGGGACTGGGCCCCCGGTCCACGCGGGCGGGAGACGGGAGGACGGGCGCTGTGCAGGGAGCGGGAGCCCGCGAAGCCCCCCGGAGAAACCCGGTGGCGGCGCTACGCACTCCATCGCCACAGCGTCATCGTTGAGACAGGCGGGGCATGTACCTCGGCGGGGGTCACCGAGCGGCACCCCTGGGGAAGAGTTTTAGAGCCACCTGATAGCGTCTGCCGCTTTGCCACTGTTGGCAAAAATAAAGGTCAGGTTGACACTTACCCCGTCGCCAAGTAAGTGCCATCCAGCCTAATCGAATCCCAAAAACCTGTCACGTCTGCCCAAATAACACGCCCCCATCTGTGCTCCATCAAACGCGCAAAGCTCATAGAGTGTTGTGAAAGCTGACTGACCTGTGCTCGGCCGGATAAGAGTGAAAAATTGGATTGTGGATCAAGCACTGTTTAAAAAAAGGAAAAGAAGTTACCATCATCCCTAAGCCACCGGGGCTGAGGTGTGAGGTGTGTCAGTGTTTTGCTGTTTTGCGAGCATCAGGAGAGAGGGTAACAAAAAGACTGCCTTTGAAATAATGCCCGTGAGCCTCTCTATGGCATTACCCAAAGTAACACGGGTGCCTCTGAAATCACCGTCTAGATGGAGAAGCACTCCTGTCAGAGAGAGGAGCTTTCCCCGGCTTTTGTGAACTGCATCCCAAGGAGACTGATTCCTGGCAGGCCAGGGTCCCTAACTGAATCTTCTGTCCTCAACCGCAGCCCACCCTTCCTGATGAAAACAGACAGGGCCTGAATGGTGAAGAGCTTTATGGATTGCTAATAATTTCATTAGCTGAATGTGGAAATGATGAGAAAGTAGCTACCGAAATGAGGCAGTGTTGTTCTTTTCCTGCAGGAGATAAAAATTAGTGATGTCAGCCATTTTGTATGCTAGCACACTAGGTCACTGTGTGTAACCTCGAGCAGCAATAATCCTTTGCCATGGATAATTGGCATCTGCCATGGATAATTTTATGTGCCTTAACTCAGAAAAAAAATGCACAAACAAAACAAAAGAGCTAGATGCTAGGTCTGTAAGTGCATCATCTATAGGCTGATGAAGACCAAAGAGAGAACGTGAATAAAGCAATGAATCTAACGAGGTGGTCTTCAGGTCTCAGTCATCAGTCTGCAAGTCACCCTTAACCCTGTTCTCACAGCATTTTTCCCTGCTAATCTAGCAGCTGTGTGCGTCTGGTGCTTTAGAGACACCAGGCAGAGTAAGAGGTGTGATCTCCAGGTCTGATAGGAAGGAGGAACAGAAGGTATTGTTGTTTCTTTACCACTAAAGCTGTTGATATATGTTTGGTTTCTGTATAGTACTGGAGCCTACAACCTTCTGTTTCCTTCAGAGGGGCAACAGCATTTTACACAGAAAACAGCATCTCAGGTTCATTAATCTGGATATCCAGGATGTAACTTCACAATCTGGATGTTTGTAATCTCTTTTCATAGCGCTTTCAGAGCTTCTTTGGCTGACAGTGTCCAAAAGTTCCTGCTAGGAGATGTCCTAATCCACATTTCAGTAACATGCAAATAGCTTTTTGGAAGGTAACTTGCTTATTTCGTGTCAGATACTCACATTAGTAAATATCTCTTACATTAATTTGTACAGTTCAAAGAGTAAAGTGTTAATAACAAATTAAAATAAAAGAGATGAACCTTTTTTGTTTGCAAGCTTGTTTTGTTTCAAGGTAACTCTTGGCTAATTTAAAGATTAGAACATAATCTGTGCCCAGTTCCACAATGAGGAAGCATACCAAGCTTTTAAAATAATTCCAATATTCCTCCAAGAATATACTGCTTATTAAAGATGATATATTGTCTTTTTTTAAGGTATCTAGTAGTCCAAAACCCCAAGACTCCAAGTGAATTAGGTCCAAACAATACTTAAAAAGCAATGCCAATGTTATACAGAATTTTATACTTGGAGAGAGTATCAAAATGACCATGTCTACTTTCTGAACAGCAACACACATGTGCCTGGAAACAGGATTGTGCTCACAAACCTGTTTATCTCCAGATGATACAGGCTATCGCTCAGATTTGACTGTGCTGATGGTAATACTCCAATATGGTTTCAGAGCATGCATTTAATCATAACTCAGTTTAAAATTCACAGCTAATTTTTTGCAATAATTAGGCTAAACAAGGATGTTCCCTTAGACTGTGCAAATGAGGTGTGAAACTTGGCAGAGGAGTAGGACCTAGGGGATCTTTAAGGTGCCTCTCAACCAAAACCACTCTATGGTTCTGAGCCCACAACTTAGATAGAACCCTTTGTCACCCAAGGGCACTCACTTGTGAAAGCCTGAAGCCCAAATCCAACCCACTGTTTACGGCTCCAGGCCAGCTTCTGGTGGGCAGATGTTTGCCTGGATACAGGAACGTAGCACATCTGGGTGGAGTCAGGATGGAAGTCGTCAGTGGCTGCTGGTTCTCTGGTCCAGAGGGACAGTGCACGGACAGGAACTGTCATGGGGAGTTGTGAGCAATGAAAACTGTGACCTCCAGGTGAGTGAGAAAGGTACAGGTGGGGCTCAGGTAACAGCCAGGGAGTCGTGCTTGAGGGGAGCACAGGGAGAGGTTGCAGAGGATGTAGCAAAAAGAGTGAGAAGTGAGATTCAAAGGTCTGCAAAGAAGTAAAGGTGAGGGAGAACAAGTCTGTGTGTTTGTGAAGGAGGACTCTTCTCACCAGAGGGATGGGCACAGGTTCTGTGAGAGATGTAAGGCTGTGGAGGAAGAAGAGCTATTTATTATTTCTGAGGCTTTCAAAAACGTCTTCTGTTTGCAAAACCAGAACTTTTCAGAATAAAAACCATATCAACTGTCCTTTACTCCATGCCCCATAGTCTTGTGCACCCTGACCCTGTGCCTAAAACATTGCACCCTCTTTCTGGAGGATGAGGAAGACATGCACCTGGCAGGCATTCTTGGAGAGACCCAGACTGTGGGAACCCTCAAGTTTTTGCTCCAAAAGCCAATTTATGTAATTACCTTTAGTGCCACTGTGGCCAAAAAACCTTTCTTTTGAGGAGCAAATGGTCTCGTAAAGACAGTCTGAATCAGGGGTCCTGCTTCAAACCTTCTGTTGCTTTTTGTGGGCTGTTCTGTGGAGTACAGAGGTTTCTTCTCTGATGGTAACTTTCTTCCAAGACAAAATGAAGAAGTCTTTCTTTCTTCTGTATTAATGTTTCCTAACATTTTGAAGGTCACAGGCTCCAAACATTATTCCAGATTCTGCTTTGACTTTTTTCATTCTCCAAGGCTCATGGTGTAAGCTCCAAATGATTTGACAAGATGCTGATAGATTGATCAATTGTTAGTAATGCCTGAAATTGTATATCAAGATAAATGGCCTGTTTGCTGACATGTGTTCTTTAAGCCCGTGGTCATGCTGAAAATTCATGACTGATATTCTGGCAACATGACAGAATGGTAATTTAGCTGTCATATAAGTATGAACGCATTATATTTTACACGTGTGTGGTATCTTTCATACCAATGCATTGCCCAGATTGTCTGCATGTATTATCAGGGAAATACAGCAACTTCTTTCACCAGACAACTGCCACAACTCCCAGTGTGAAGACTGGTGTGGTAGGAAGGAAGTGCTTTAACCTTTCGAAGGAATGACTCTCAGTCACTGAACACACAGAGCAGACAAAAAGTTGCTTTATGTGATGCAACAGAAACCTTCAAATTCAATTTTTGTAGATCAGAAAGATTCAGCTGAGTTGCTTGTTATGTGAAGGCTTGCAAGACACAGTAAATATCCGCTAGCAAACTGTCCTTCCATTTTAAAAGCAGCTGTACAGTAGAAGGCTGCTGATAGAAGAGACTTCTGGCCTGAAAATCCAGGAGTATGAGGATTATCAGTCTCAAATTCAACTTCCTTTAGAAACAAGCACTGTGGATACAGAGGTGTGCTCCTTTCCTGTTTCCTACTAAACATACTGTTTACTACTTGGAGACTATGTTTCTCTGCTCTTACCTTTAACTTCTTCTGGTCTAATTCCACCCTTATTCTGCATGACAGCATTGATTGTGGTCTTGGTCTTGAGATCCTTCTAATACCTCTTGAATTGAAGCTTAACTGAGAGCAATTCAGCTATCTTGAACCTCTGGCTCCTCCCTCCCGGGTCTTATCTCTGCAGGTGGTAAGTATGCCGGAGATGTTGTGCCTCAGTGACATTACGGCCCACTTGGGCACCAGGGATCTGCATTTCAGCTTGGTTTGGGTGCCGGTAGTGGTGTAGCCATGGCAGCATTGAACTCAGCGTGGGCTAGCTGCTTGAGTATGCACCCAGGATCCCAGATGGGTTTTACAGCCTGCATCAGACACCGCCCTGCAGTGTGCATATGGGTGTGTGAGTCTCAAGTTCAAAAGCAGAAAGCTAGACTAGAGTTAATTTGGGAACATCTACCTTTGACTGTAGCAAAGACATCCAGTGGAAAACGAGCTGGCAGCAGAACGGCCACAGCATATGTGGGGATTGTGGACTTAGAGGTCAGCCTTCACCGGCAGCCCTCGGTCAGAGCTCATCAGGTCAGTCTGTTGAGTGCTGTCGAATGCAATGCCTTCCAAACTTCCTAATTAACACTGACACAAGAGTTGGTGGCAGCTCTGCTCTTTCACCCTGGAAGTCTGTCACGGTGAAGGGATACCGTAATACAGGTGATAAGTAAGCACCGTCGGGCAGCTCACTCCTTGGACGAGGTGTTGCAAAAGAAGAGAAAAAAGGCAGCCAAAGGAGAGGGGTGGAAGAGCAGTGAGCTGAAGTGCAGTCCGCGGGCTTCGAGGATAGTGCGAGGTCCTCGAGGGCGGAGAGGCGGTCAGTGCAGGCCGGGGCTGGTGCCAGGCGCCGTGGCAGCCCCCGGGGCTCCGGGCAGCGCTGCCCGCAGCCCCGCTCCGCACTGCGGGCTGCAGGCGTACGTGCGGCGCCGGCGCTGTGGGGCCCGCCGCAGCCATCGCCGCTTTAAGGCGGCGCGTCGGAGCGAGGGCCGCGGCGGCGGGTTCAGCTGAGGACACAGCCCCAGTTCTCAGAAATCCCCGCGCTGCGGGAACATCGCGCTCCGGTACGGAACGCGCTGCCCTAGATCGGGGGTGCCGGGCCCGCCCCCCGCCCGCCGCCCGCCCACGTGAGAGCCCCCCCACGCACTCCCTACCCGCGGCCCCCGCCACACCGGGGCTCTGCGGCTGTTTTCCTCGCCGAGATCTTCGCTGCTATTCCATGTTATTGTTTTGTTCGTTCGTTGGGTTTTGTTGCGTTTTCTTTTTCTTTTTTTTTTTTTTCCTAATCGGTATTATTTTTTTTTTAAATTCACCGTGAGGAGGCCCCTGCGAGAAAACGGCGTCATCTTTTTCAATCCTCTGCCTCCAAAAAACCCCCAACCCACCCCCCCCCCCGCAAAAAACCACCCTTACGTTATTTTATACATAGGTATACTTTAGATTACGTATAGAAAACTTTTAAAAAGCATATAGAATATTACATTTTGTGTATGATCTACATATAGAAAAAAAGATCATGTTATATGATCTACAATATTAAAATACATACCTATATTTTTGTTTCATATCGAATAAATGTATACGTATTGTATATATTATTACATATACGCACGCATGCCTACATCATATCAATATATAATAAATACAAAATGCGCGTATTTAAATAATAAACATGCAAAATGTAAGTTACATTTAAATTTTTTATTGTTTTCGTTTGTTTGTTTGTTTGTTTGTCTGTCTTGGTGGGGAGGTGTCCGGGCGAACCGATGGGTTGGCAGGCGGGCTGGGCGGTCGGGGAGCGGGGAGCCGGCGGCGCACCGGGAGCGCCAGGGCCGCCCGGCCGCGGGAGCAGACTTTTCCTGGGAGCTGGGGGGCGGAATTACAGCCACCCGCGGTTTATTAATAGCGCCGCGCCCGCGCCAGTACGTGTGCAGCAGAGATACCCCTGTCCCAGCACCTTCCCCCCTCCTCCAGCCACAGCCCATCCTCCTCCTCCTCCTTCTCCCCGGCGAGGGGACGGGCGTCCCCGCCACTGGCTCCGCCTCGCCTCACCTCGGATGCCCTCGGCCGCCTCCATCTTCCTCCCTCCCCTCCCGCCTCCTCCGTGCGCGCCGCCCGCACCCTGCCCCGACGGGCGGGAGCGGCGCCGAGCCCGCCGGTGTCCCCCGCCATCTCCCAGGGTCCCATTTTATCCTCTTTCAAAGTCTCACGGACTTCTGTGGACGTATGGCTTCCTTTGCTGCGTGCTATGGGTTTATTTTTGAGAAAGGTGGCGTTTCTCTGCAGAGGCGTCTGAACGGGTTAAATCCAGCCGAGTTGACCCATCACCGAAGGGCCTTCGAGCTGAGACGGTGTCACATTAACTCCTCAAACAACCCATTGCCAAAACTGAGATGTCACATTAACCCAGAAAAAAATAGAGACCGTGCCACATTAACCCACAGCCAAAATCTGAGACGCTGCCAAGAGATGAGGCGTCACCTTCCTGCTGCAGTAAAGCTGCAGCGCCCTTCTACCACAGCACCAACACCCCTCGTGTTGCTGTGTCCCTGACCTCTGTGTGCTCCTGAAGAGTTCCTGAAATTTTTAATGTTCTGCAAAACCACGATAGCACGTTATTCTCCTTTACTTAATCACCCAAGATTTTCTGGACAACAGTTATTGTCAAAAGGGTTTTAGAGAGGGAGAGAGACAGGGAAACAACTTACAGAATGCTTGTCTTGTACATCCCGAAAATCATACGTATTTAGAAAAAAAAATGCTTTCCAGTACAGTATTTCATTTATTTATCTAATTTCCTTCCCCTTTATTGCTGTTTTTCATCAGAAACAAAAGGTTCAGGGAGAGGATGCAGGAGGGGAGAAGGGGGGTGAGGAGACTTGGTGAGTGTTGTCTGACTTTACATTAGAATTTCCTGAAGTCCGAGCTGAAATTGAAGATACCTGTATTTTTCTCCCTGGACAATTCTCCCGAAGAAGTGAGGATCTTTTGCAATCAATCTCTAACCACTGTGTTACTGCTACTGCAAATTCTCCAGCAGTGGGAATCCTGAAGCATTAGCGCAGACTGGCCTTGGGGCTTTCTCAGCTATAGCACATGGGAGACCTGCTGGATTGCTGTAAGAGAAAGAGCACTGGCAACTAAATTTGCAAGTTGCCACTGCTGGTGGTGTTACACAGTTCACTTGCGAGAGTTTTCCTTAGGAGGTTTGGTTCTTCATCAGGAGAAATTCTTTCCAGACAAAGTGTCTGGGAAGCAGCTTTGCAGTGAGAGGCCGGGTGTCCTAGCAGACACCGAGTGGAACAGACACCGGCAGTTTGCTTTTGTGGAAAAGCACGTAGATGGTGTCCAGAGCTGCTTTAGCATCGGTGCTGCCGGCAGGTGGAGGGAGGGGGCTCTGTCCCTCCCCTCAGCATTGGTGATGTCACGCCCGGAGAGCTGAGTCCTGCTGCGGACTCCCAAGTACAAAAGAGGCATGGCCATACTGCAGCAAGTCCAGCGAAGGGCTGCAGAGATGTTTAGGGGGCTTTTCCTGTGAGAGAATACAGGGAATTGTCACTTCAGCCTGCAGAAAAGAAGGTTGGGGGGGCGGGGGGGGGAGGGGTGTGGAATCTTAAAAGTGCATGCAAATATCTGAAAGGAGGTCACACAGACAAAGGAATTGTGGTGGGCACAAACTAAAAGCACAGGCGGCTCTCTTTGAACATCGGAGGACGCTTTTTCACAAGTAAGGGTGACCGAGCAACGGCACTGGTTGCGCAGGGAAGCTCTGAAGGTTCCATTCGTCAAAATCAGCTGGAACACGGCCCTGGGCAACAGGCTGTAGGAGGACTTGTCTGACTAGGGGGTTGGACTACATGACCTCCACTCCAGATGCCCTTTCCAACTGCACCCAGTCCGGTTCTGTGATCTGATAGCTGGACAGGTCCAGTCAATGCAGGTTCAGAGTCAATATTTGGGAATATGTGGCAGAAAAAGCAAAGTATTTAAAGCTATGCCCTGGGTAACCCAAAATGTTATTGTATTGCGCATCTCCCTGTGCCCAAATTTGCTTCTGTCCTTTTCAGACCCCTGCAGCCACAAAACGGACTGACGGGCGGGGCAGGGGCTGGGGGTGCTGCGGTCACTTTAGAATTCGTGTCACTGAGGCGGAGGCTCTGTCCCGCTGCTCCCTCTGCCTCTTGCTTTTTTCCTGCCTGTACTCACAACAACGAGTACCAACTCTAGAAGCTGCATTTCTCAATCAAAAACTGTTTCAAGAATTTTGCAACATCTGTCTGCAGCTGCAGCGCCGTGCTGGGACAAGCGGAGCAGCCTAACTCCATGCAGTCACCACAGCCACCCGCTTTTGCTTGTTAATAAAATGTTATGTTTTTGCAGTTGTGTTAACTCATATTTGTATCTCCTTAACGGTGGAAAGAGATTGGTTAAAACTAAGGGGTGGTAACGAATTTTAAAGAGTCCCCCTCAAATGTATTAAACCAAGACAATATATCAACTTACTTTCATAATTTTGGGTACTGTTGGGTAAGTAATATGTTCATATTAATTCTGCTGTGCCTACTGGTGCTGGTGAAGGAGTCTTGTGAATACTACAGTTCATGTCCCTAGTGCTATTTTACCTTTTAGGATTTGCTTACTACACAGCCTTTGCACATGTAGTACAACATAAACTGAATGGTGCTTGAGTTTTACTTGCATATTTGTGCCATATTATCATAAATCGTCTCTAGGGACAGTAGTGAGACTAGAAAGATGTCTCTGGCCTTGTCCCATTCTAGTCACATTATATTTTCTAAAATGAGATATCCCTGTTAAAGAAAGTTTTATCTTAGAGAGCTGTACTTAAATTTTATGATAGTAAGTCCTGTTTTGAAGTTTGTACCAGCACAAGCTTTGTTTAAGAATCAGTTAAGAATGTTAACTTGCCCTTTAACATTAGCTTAACTGTTACATTCACCCCAGGATATGAAAAATGCTATTATAGCCCTAGACTGAGGAAATTTAGAAAATACTGAATTGTTTTCTTACACTTACAAAATGCTTTTCTGTATAAAAATCAACCATTGAATTTCACTGCCACTCCTTTTCTGTGGTCCTGTTATAACGTTTTTATCCTGTACTGGGTTTAGGTAAAATCTCTTCTCGTCAGCCTTGCACTGAAATCAGCTTAAGCTAAAGTCTGTGGCAAAGGAGCTTTAGTTAACTTGATTTTGGCTGTTTTCTGGAGAGAAAGAGGAGGTTTTTAGATACATTGAATACCACATGGGCACAATAAACACTACGCAAATTCAAAATCAGAAAGACCTGCTCCATACCTGATTCTTAATGCTAAAAGAGCATGAACTTCTAACCTGTCTTGAATTTCTCTGAGCTCCTTCATGCTCCCTTGAACAGTTAGGTCTTCATATCAATAAGCATTGGGTTTGCAAGTTTGCCTAGACTTGAGCCCCTGCTAAGAACAGGGCAGCTGCAGCAAATCTGCCAGGCCCATTGTGCTGTCTGTAACAGTAGCCTAGGGAAGAGTTTAAGAAACTCCTTTAAACAGTCTTCAAAGCAGCTCAGAGGCTTTTTGACATCTTTATGTTTGATTGAAGAACCCTAAGGAGCCCTTAGCGTGAAGCCTGGGGTTCAGAACTTACCCTGTTCCGCCTAAGCATCCTAAGAGAGAGGTTCATTCTCTCAGTCAGAGTTAATGGTTTTAAAAAGGAGGGTGGATACCATCTTCTTCAGAATAGCCCACCAGCCTGAGTCCCTGGTTTCAGTGGGAGGGCTGTGGGTGTCAGTCTCCTCGGGAAATAGGAAATTACGGTGTTCTCTAAGGACTTATGTTCTAGAAAGAGCCACGTCTTCAGAACACACCCGGCTGTGGCCCAGGTGGCAGACTGGAAGCTGGGAAAAGCCTTTCACATATTTAGACTCCTAATTTCCAGGGAGGAGTGTGGCTAAAGGTAGTTGTGTAATCCCTAGTATTTTCTTGGCTGCTTAAAATGTTTTGCTACTTAGCATGCTTGCTCTGAAAACCTTTCCAAGGCTGCTGTTGTAGGGCAGACAGAAGCAGGCTCTGCTCTGGCTTCCAAGATAGTCAATTAGAAGTGAGCTCCAGTGTGGGTAGTTAACACTGCTAAATTAAAGCCAATCAGTACTGCTGGAGTGAAGAGTACGTTAGGTTGTGCTCGCTGTGCTGATTTGCTTGCGTAACCTTTAGTTTGGAGCACAGGCAGGGCTGGAGCATGGCTGTGCAGCATAGGCTAAGTTACCAAGCCCTTCTCTCCACTGAGTATGGAACCTCAAGTGCACCTTAGAGCTCTGCCATGCCACATGTCTGTGAGAAGCACATAAATTTTGTTGCACACATAGCATGAGATGCCTTGCTGTTGCCTCAGTAACTGGCGGAACAGGTTCCTGTCAATGCAAAAGAATTGAGACACTTGTCACTGCAGTTGCATCGCTGTTTGCACCAGAGTTCCCTTTCCTTTTCCCTTTTCTCTTTTCCCTTTCCCATTTCCCTTTTTCTTTCCCTTTCCCTTCTTTTTCCTCCTTTTCTTCCATTTTCTTCCCTTCTCCTTTTCCTCTCCCTTTCCCTTCCATCTATTTCCCACCAAATAGTTTCCATCTATTCTTCCCAAATACTAGTGCCTGTAACAGTGGAGGATCTCTGCCATCATAAATGTGTGCAGACTTCAGGTCCAAATGGTTGTTTTGTGTGTGTGTGTTTGACTTCCCCATGGTGGATCCCTGTGCACGTAGGCATTGAAGACTTGCCTGGTTCTGTAAGCAGAGAAGAAGAAATGTGCAGAGAATGACAAAAATGTTAACCAAGATGTCAGGGAGCTGAATTTAACTATGTGTTCAAGGACTTGGGCAACCAAATGGCATAAAAGACACTTGATTTCCACAGCACGACCTCTGAAAGGACATGATTCCCTTATGAATGTGTGTCCTTCTTTCTAATGCATCTATTACATATCTGTGCAAATATTTATATATATCTCACTTGTATGGAACTGAGGAAGAACAGTGATTGGTACTCATAGCATTTAGTTGAGCACTAACTATTTTTGTGTGAGAAGTTCAGCACTGAATCAGACAAATGGCACATCTTGCTCTGTGACACTGTCAGAATGTTGGACTTGATTATTTGCAATGGGCTGTTCAGCATTTCAGGTAAACCTTATTGTTCAGATGAAGAGCCAGGCCTTGGCTGGGTAGGTCTAGCTGACTGTAAGCCAATTTGTTGACTTCAGGATATGTAGAGAACAAATCTTTTAAAGACAGAATCAGTGAAAACACTGAGTTCATGGTGGCCTTAAACTGTACAAATAATGATGCTGATATTCAAAACCAAATAATTTAACTCTGTGTAACAGCTGTAGAAGTTCAGTTTTTGAGTGAAGCCACAGAGAGCTACAGGGGAGCTTTGCAGGATAAATCAAGTAGTCCTTCTAATACCATGTCTAGCTTTGTCTTCTACACCAACTTTCTCTGTGGAAAAGTTTGTTTTTTCTCACTAATACTGTTCAAGGAGCAACGAATGCTGCTAGAAGTACTAAATTAGTATGAAATATTCATTCTTATTCTTTGAAGGGGTTGGGAAGAGAGACAAAATAAGACTATTATTTAGTCTTTCCTAATTTTGTCGACTGCCAGGAAGCTCCCTTCACTTAATGTGGCAGAACCTGAAAATTATTCTTGTATGTTCCAGATTTACTCTGGCTCAGAGCCTCCCCCCACAAATGCATGTGCATCAGAAATCCAGTTATGTGCAGCATGTTTCTGGTCAAGTTACTCCAGCCAGAAGCAGAATTGAAAATATAAAAGTTTTTGTAGTGGCCTGTAATGCAAACATGTATTTTGCCTCTTTGGTTTGGATTTAGTGCTGTAAAGTCCAGATACATTTAAGTATGCCTCTACTGGTTGCAATAAAATTAGCAATTGCTTGCTGCCAGTATTGCACTTGAAGTCCCTTATGAATAATAATTAAAAATACCTAGCTTTCTACTTAAGTAATTATCTGTATACAGCAAGTAGTACTTCACATGTGCAGTGGTTGTTTAGCCCCACCTAGTATTTACATCTGCAAGGGGCTTATTGCCCATGATGCTGAATCTGCCAAGAGCTGTTCAGGTACATCATTTGTCCTGCTTAAAATTCAGTATAAAATCAAATAATAAAAGTCTGTTTTAACAAACATCTGCCCACAGAGGAAACATTAAATGACTGTGCTGTCCCCCTTAATATGCATAATGCTATATTTTGTGTGAGATTGTGAATGGAAATTCAATTTACCTGTTGATGTTTACACCAGCAGATGTGTTGAGGATTTCAGTATTCATTACATCAAGGAAGTAAATATTTGTTATTCTGTTTTTCCTAAAGCAGCATTGGCTGATATTGAATGATAGCAAAATAAATTTTAGTATTTCTGCAGAAATTAATACGTATTTCCTCCCAGGAGGCCTCCCCTGACTATGAAAGGCAGGAAAAATGTTTAAATGTGCACTTAGGTATATTTACATGTACATACGACTTTGAGAAGCCTATTTCAACATCAACACATTGGGTTGGACTCGGTGATCTTGAAGGTCTCTTCCAACTTAGTCATTCTGTATATTCTGTGAACACAAATAGTGTACTTCCTATTTTACATAGAAGCATTTGCTGACTTTCAGTCTGCTGTACCAGAGGACGTCTAGAGAGAGCAATACTGCTCAGCAGGTGCCAATGAGGACACAATCTGTGAGCTGATTTCATCTGCTTCTTGGGATTCTGAAGGTATGAGTAGGAATTTCCCAAATTATCTTCTTCCCCTATTTGCATAAAAAATAAATGTGCTTTGTGGAATATGTATTGATACTAGAGTGAATACAGAGTTTGTTCTTTGCAACAGATGCAAATTTTATTTTATTTTGTTCAGTTGTTACAGACCTTGCAAATGCTCGCAGGTACCATTGGGAAGTTTGTGTATAGAAGATCATGCAGTATCTTCACCTTCTTACTCCTACTGTTGAGATACAAATCTTGGGCTTTTTGGGATTGCAATCCACTGTTCCCATAGAGTTGGTTTAAAATCTGGGGCTTTAGTTGTCATTGTAACCTTTGTTCTCAGTCAAACAGCTTCAAAGTGATTGCCACCTTTCTTAGATAACATTATTTCACTGCGGAGTAGTTTGTCTCCAAGAATGTAAAAGATGTGGAAGCACTCTGATAAAGCATCATACCAGTTTGAGATAATTCTTCTCTCCAAATTAGATGAATATACTGGAGCATTCACAAACACCACCTGCCTTATGTGCATTATGCTGGTGGAGCTCTAAATTACACATGCAGCGCTCTCCAGCTTCTCCTGGCATGCAGGAATGCACAGCCTTAGCAGTGGTTAATGTCCCCCCTTTGGGAACAGCTCACTCTAGAATTCTCTTAAAAGCTGGTGTATCACATCCCTAAGCAGCTTTTCTGTAGTCACAATGTCTGCTGATTACTTGATATCTTTCCATGAATTTTAGTTGTTATTTCTATTAAGTACTCAGTGTTGCTGATGTTGTCACTGATGTTCAGAATGATTTGTACGTTTGCACAAACACAGTACTATACTTAGAATAAGCAGCATTTCAATTTTTTTCAGTGTTGCACAACAAGTATGAGATACAATTTATTTTTAGGTGATACAAACAATAAACATTGCTCTTGACTTTGGTGTTGTTGTTTTTCACAAACAGCATATACTGAAAAATTCTTCCAAGACAAATATAAAACAGGTTCTGATTCTCTAAATTAATCTCTGGAGGTATTCAGTTACTCACTAGGGCATAATGATTGCTATCAATAAGAAAGATGAAACTTTACACATTTTGAAAGAGGTTAGATAGATATATAATGACCAAAAATCAATGTATTTTTAAACAACATTTTGTTTCGGTGAATATTGCTAACTGACTTATCAAAGCAAGCAATTAATGGAACCTTAAAAATTAATATGACAATTTATTAGGAGCTATCCTTTTTTTTCCTTTTTGAAAAAATCTCAGTGTCTCAGAATGCCAGCAGTCAGTAAAGTTCTTCAGTTTTTAAAGCAATTCTTACTCTAGAAGTAAACTTGCTGTTTGAAAGTGAAGTAAACCTCTAGATGTAGTAACCTCTGTTACTTCCACAATATTGTTTCTGGTAAGTGGGTTTTTTATGGATTTATTGACAGAGTTTGTCTTCTGCATACTGCTTCATGCAGTCTTTTTTTTTTTTTTTTAACAAAATGCGATAAAGGAAAGAATGATGAGAAATCATGAGGAATAGGGCATGAGTATGCACTGTCAATTTATATTTTACAGATAGTATAAAAAAATCCTGCAAATGTGCGTTGTACCCTGACCCAAATATATTTGCCATTGGCATTTGGAAAATAAAGATCCTTACAGATCAGCACCCCTTGGATCTCTGAGAGCCAGCCTCTATAAATTGAGAGTTAGCACTGAGATCATGATACTCATTCTGTATTGCACCTTTCAGAGGAATCTCCAAAAGCTTGAGGAGAAGGCTTGGGAATTGTAATTTTATCCTGTGCTGAAAGGAGCTGCTTGCTCACACGAATGAAGTCAATTCTCAAACAGCATAAAAGTGTAGAGGAAGAACTGAGGAATGCTTTTAATTCAGCTGCAGAAATATATCCAGAGTGTAAGTTTTTATGCTGGAATTTGATCAGGAGGTTTCAGCTTCAAATCTTTCATGCTGAGAACTGCAATGGCAGCTTCCTAGCTACCTCCTATGGACCTGGGTTTCTCTGCACTGACAGCTGAAGAGCATTTCCTCACTCTGATTTCTAGTTCCCTGTAATTTCTAATTATTCTAATTCTAATTCTAATTTCATTCTGATCGATGTGGAACAATTCTACCTCTTGAATTACTGAAATTAATTTTTTAAACTATCTCCTTACTCTCTAGGATTTTTGGTCCAGCCGTCGGCCAGGGCCATCATTACTCAGCTGATGAGATGTTGTCCAACAAGCATTGCTAGGTAGTGCTTTTTATTAAAAACACCTATGTACTTTTGATGCTCAAGTAGTTAGAACACTTCTCTTTCCTGATTTGTGCAAAGAGATGGTTCTGCAGAACTGCAGCACTGCCTTTGGGTAGTTTTAACTCCCAAATTTCTTATGCTCCCCTCCACCACATTTTCTGTGCCTGTTGTGTGTACACCCATCCCTCTTCATTCCACCATCCACTCCATTCTAAGCCAGCAAGCTACTAATAAAGGTCTTGATGAGACACTGAAACCAGTACCAACAACGCATCTTCCTTCCTGCTGGAGACGACGGGTGTTTGATAAGGGTGTTTGATAAGCAGGAATGTTTACAAAGACAGCTACAACTATAGACTGCCGTTGGCTACTGTGGAACAAATAAGTGTTGCAACTGTTTAATTGTGTTGCTCCTCTACAGCAAGGGATTTATATTTCAAAAAGAATGTAAGACCTAGTAAGTACTTTGTTTCACCCACACCTATGTGTGGATGCTGGCTGATGAGCAGATAGGCTGGATTGTAATATAAATAAGTGAGATAAAATGGTTGTGGCCTGAGACCTAACCCATTAAATGTTTGGGCTGTTCTATATGAATATTGAGTCTGTAAAATACATAAACTTCTCACATAAATATATGTTTGTACAGTTTGCTTTTAATATGCCACAGAGTCCTTAAAAATCTCACATACTCTGAACCAGTTTTGCTTACAGCTATGCAGGGAGTGCTGTGTCTGACATATGTTGTGGAAATTTAAGAGAGAAAAAAAACAAATAGAAAAACCTCAAACCAAATCACCACCACCACCAACAACAACAAAAAAACTACCCCAAAATTTAATTGCAAAGTACTCCATAGCAAAGGTAGCTTGTAGCTGTTGTGGTAGCGTTCATATGCTCATTTTTATTCCTGCGGTTAAGAATGAATATTCCTGCTAAGAATGAATCTCCCTGAAACAGAAGAAAATAAATGGAAGCTTTTAGCATTTGGCTGAACAAACTCCTACAGCTTTTAGTGATCAAGTCAATTGCTGAGCAAGAGTATTTACTAGGCCAGGGTACCTCACTGTGCACAAAAATAAATAAACGTAGCGGAGAAGGGAAACTGAAATGTGTCTCTGAGCATGCATTATAATCTATGTCATGTTCCTTTGGGATAACTGTCTGTTTGTAATTTCTTCCTGAGTTATAAGAAGTGCAAATTGCAGTGAATATAATTTTATGTGGGTGGCTAAACTATGGTCTAAATATGAATTGACACTAAGATGGACCTTTTCTTTCCCCATGCTTTCCTGTTTGGAGTTTTAATTCATGGTTCTGGGAGAATAAATCCTGCTAACCCCATTCTGATTTAGAACAAAAATATGGACCAGTTGAGACTCTTCAACCACTCACAGGAAAATCCAAACTTTCCTTTGCAACTCAGCACCATCAAGAGCCTTGCTGAGGGGTAGTAATCTCACCCTTGTGATAAGCTGTTGCCCTTGACAGTGTCAGAATGGATTAGTATTTGGATATGCTTATGGACACTAGAGTGGGAGGCTTGTAAGATATTTGTTTCCTGTCTGCAGCTTGAACATTAAAGTAAAAAAAAAATTACAGTCCTAATAACTTACATAAACTTCCTCAGTATTTGTATACCAAGAGGAAAGAGAGTGTCCTCACAGTGCGAAAACAAGAGGCAGAGAAGCAGTTGTCCTGAAAGTGCATTAGTTAGTAACAGGGAAAAAAACTGAATAGTGGATGAGAGGGCAGATTTACTGATGGGGCTACAGGATCACAGCCAACTGCTTGTTAAGACCTTACAGCTCAGCACAGATGTCATGAGATAAATAATCAGCCAAGCTATGGTTTTAAGGTAACTCCAGACCTAACTCTACCCCCCTTATTAGCACTGAGTACTATAGTGCATGTTCTTGTGCTACCAGCAGTGCTTGTGCATCACTAGACTCCTTCCCCCCATTTAGATCCACTGTTTTCCACCCCTAAAGGCTGTACCACTGCACAGCCTCCCACTTCACCACTGTGGCTGCATTTAGTGGCATTGGAAAATGCAGATTGATAAAAGATGTTCTTGTTTTGGAGTACCTGCTATAACCATGTATACATATATCTCTGCTGGGAAGAGCAATAGCTCTATGTTTCCTTTGTTCTGCTGTTGCCACCAGGTGTTCTCTAGTTCTGTGACATGGTACATGTATATATTTCTTACTTTGTCTCTATAGTAACAGACTGCCAGAAGAAGTCTGGGAGCTCAGCCATGGGAAAAATGGAGGAGTGTACCCCACCATCAGGAAAGTAAACTCTTTAGATGAGGTGTTATGAATGGAAGATGAAATGGCACACGTAATAGATGATTTAAAAGCTATTCTTCCCATTCTATTTTGTTGCACGAAAGGCAATTGAAATATGTGGCCTCACCTCTTAGAGGAAAGTAACGGGCATTCCAGTCTCAATGTTTGCTTTTATTGTTAGTGCTTTACCACAACTTGTAGTGTTGCTTTGTGGGTGACCACCATATGTTTTTCCTTTTCTTCACCCTTCATCTCCATCCCCAATCTACTCAGTGCAATCATACTTCTGAAGAATTCAGTTAGTTCCTCAAATTTCTCAACCAGTTTGCTGATTTAAGCCACACGAGTTCAAACACCCTTGCTTTACTTTCAGCATTCTCTGTGATCCAGCCTCTTACATTCACTTTCATTTACTATGTGGTGCTATCATCACCTCCCCACCTATCATCAGATCCAGCTTAATCCAGCACCACCATGTTCACCACTAAACCCTATCCCCAACAGCTGCATCCACACATCTTCTAAATACCTCCAAGAATGGTCACTCAAGCACTTCCCTGGGAAGCCTGTTACAATGCCTGACCATCCTATCAGTGAACAAAATATTTCCTAATACCCAGTCTGAACCTCACCTGGCACAACTTGAGGCCACTTCCTCCTGTCTTGTCACTTTTTAACTGGGAGAAACTGGGAGAAAAGACTGACCCCCCCCACCACAGCTGCCTGAGAATAGGCTGTGCTTCCCTGTCTCCAGGCTGAACACCACCAGCACCCTCAACTGCTCCTCACAAGATTTGTGCTCCAGACCCTTCACCAGCTCCATTGCCATTCTACTCGCTCCAGCCCCTCAATGTCTTTCTAGTCATGAAGGGCCCAGAACTGAAGACAGGACTCGAGGTGTGGCACCAGTGCCCAGTGCAGTGGAACTGTGCTTTGCATTCACTTTTTTTAGCTACAGATGTACATTACCACCTTGTGGTTTCTGGGCTCGCAAAGTGTTTCTGCTGCATTTCAGACTGAGAGCCAAATCTGCTACTGCTTTGTCTTGCCTTCAAAGTTCAGGATTAGGATTTAAGGAAACAACAGCAGAGTATGCAGCATATAAAATGTTTTGGTAGCTATTGAAACTAAAGCAAGGATTAGAAAATTAAAGTGATGAAATGCAAAGAATCCAAAGACTAACCTCTCTCTGAGAGGTAAAAACTGCTTCCACTTGAGTTTTAGATTGTTATATGTTTGGCTAAAAAGTGGATGTGAATAATGAGACCTTGTTTATCTTCCATAGGCCATAGGCACCTTTCTTGTTACTAGCACTGCAGAAGCTGTTCCAGCCACTGTGCAGGTTTGTGGAAATCGTGTGTAGGTTGTGTGTGCACACACACACGATGATGTAGGTTTGCTTTGGTATGGTAGGTCTTAGAATTTATATTATGCGAAGGCAACAATTTTCTTTTGTGTTCACTGCAATTTTTTGCCAACAAATAAAAATTTAGAAAACCCTTGCATTTCACCACTGTCTGTAGAATTGGGGCAGCATATTAGCCATAAAAAATAAAAGACACAGAAAAAAAAAATCTTGTGAAATCATTCCTTTGAAGCTGAAATAAAAACATTGTTATGCCCAGAGATTAATTATGAATAATCGGATTCTGACTTTAATCTGTTCAGTTAAGGGGGGAAGCATACATGAGTTGAGGAGGAATATTTTTCCATCTTAAAATGATCAAAGTATTTTTGTATATTTGCAGAAATTGGTGGAGACATGACAGTCAGAGATGGGGGAAAAGAATACCAGTTCAGAATAAATAATGGCATCAGATGAAACATGGAACAAACAGGGAAGGAAATGGAAGGAATTTGTACTGGAAGTTATGCAAACTCCTGTATGGTTTTCTAGAAAATACTAAACCCTCAGTTTCCCATTTTCAATGATCCAGCTAACTCTATAGGAAGACAATTGTTTTCAGTTTTCATCTCTGCAGTTTTACAAATACCACAATGTAAAAATAATACATGTACAATAAAAAATTGTAACAATGGCCAAGGGCTGTTTGCTCAATGTGAAAGCAGTTAGATTTTGTATATTTTCTTTTGGTTGTAGATTTCATTATTAATTTCAAAGTGTCCATCCTTTTTGAAACTCATGCACCAATGAACCAGAAGTTCAGTCCTGGAGGAGAGAAATGAAGAAACAATGTGTTCAGGCCATATATATATTTTTGTTAGAGAAGGCAGTACTGGGAATGAGTAATGTAAGGGAGTACTGCGAATGAGTAATGTTTGTTGGTTTTTTAACATGCTGATGGATCTGGCAAGTTTAAGGCAAAGCTGGAGATAACTTCATCTCCAGCATGCTTCATTTACTAGCCAACAAGGAAACTGCTTACATGCAGGCATTGGAAGATTGAAAAGACAGCAAGTACCACAAACTTTTCAACACATACTTTGAAAAGTGTCCCTGTGTATAGAGCTGTCAGCCTGCAGCCCAGAGCCAGAACCTAAGCCTGCTCCTTATAGAAATCCACATGGCACATTGGCCTGAGCTGCACCTCTCCACAGCCTTGTGATTCCTGCCTGCTTTCTCCATCAGGCACCTTTAGCCTGCAATTGTTACCTACATTGTTAAGGACAAATAACATTCCTTCTTCGTGGCTTTTTCTCCCTGTCAGCCTTCACTGTGGTGACCTCTGGTTTCATTTTTTTTGGCGTAACCTTGCACTAGGAACAAACTGTCACAAAAGTATAGATCAGTTTTAGAGTCGTTTTGGGTTTTTGTGTTTGTAAGAATTCATACTTTTTTCATACCCAGGTTTAAATTAGAGGTTATCATGCAACAGCAAGCCCCAGTGCTCTTATGTATATGGAATGCTTGTAGCTTTTTCAGTTCTCTGCATTTCTTCAGATACAGGGGAAAAAAAAAAAAGCCAGATTAAATTATGAGAGTGCAGTACAAGTCTCACTTTCTACATTTAAAATGTAACAAGACCCAGTGACTGCTGAAGCAATGAATCACCACAATTTACATATACAGGTCAGCAGGGAACATTCTCTCACAGTTGAGAGCATTTCTGCAGTCAACACTTAGCTACTCCCATTGCAGCCACCTCTTGGCAAATCCAGCCCAATACATATGCATTCCTATCAGCGGTCCCTTAATCAGCACACAGGCGGTGGGATGAGGAGGCCACACTTGCCATTGCTGGGAGGAGACCGGAGGCCTCAGGGACCCTTCTCTCTCAGGGACGTACCAGGGCTTGGCTGGCTGCAGCCCTGCGGGGGACAGAGGTGTTCCCCTTTGGACTTGACAGTTCTCTTGGAGGCCAGTCAGAAGTCAGTGGCGGAGCCAAGGTGCGGTCCGGGAGTTCAGGTGATGGTGACAAGCAAGAACACCTTATCCGGTCCTTGTAGGAGCGGTGTTTGCAGAAGGGGGGAGGTGTTCCCACCACCCATCCCCAGGTCACGAACCTTTCCGTGGACGTGCTTTCTCACTCAAACTAAAATCGGTGGAGGGTGAGGTCCTTCTGCACCCATCTTAAAGCGAGGGATGAGAGTCTCAGCGCTCGCACGGCACGGGTGGGAAAAGGGCGGTGGAGCCGGCGGAGCTGGGCTGGCTGCGGGCGGGGGAGCCCGGGTCCTGCTGCCGAGGGTGTACCACAGCCACCGAGTGCCGTGCCGAGTACACAGTGTTCCCTTCCCGCCCCTGAACTGGGATTGAACTTCCCCAGCCCGCTGTGCACCGGGGAGCGCGCCGATACCCTCCGGGGGGCGGAGAGAGAGGCAGGGAAGAAGAAAAGCAAGAGGGGTGGAGGGAAGGAAGTTCCAAAAGGGTTTATTTAATCGTAAGTATTTAAGGTGGGGCGTTGTTTGGGTTTGCTTTTTTGTGGTTGTTTGGGTGTGGGTTGTTGTTGTTTTTTATTTCTCTGTGTGTGTTTTCTTTCTAAGTAAAAAAAAAAAAAGAAGCAAACAAAAAAAATGCAAGGCAATCAGCATCCCTAAGCAAACACACTTTCAGAAAAGATGTAGAAAAGAAAAAGACATTGCTTTTACAGAAATAGATTTATGGCACTTTTGGTTTTTTGCCTTCCTGCCTTTGTTAAACAAGTACTTTTCCTTTACTCTTCTCTCTGACCCTAACATTATAATTATGTTTCCTTCCTGAAGGAAACCGAAAGTGCTGTGACCCCACACAAGAAAGAAAGGACGAAAGGTTTGACAAAGACCTCATCCCCACAAGTTGTTTTATTTTTATAAGGGTACCTTTAAAGCAGGGGTCTTTCAGAGGTTTTGTGCCACTGTGGTGCTGGTCTCAGGTAAGGCTGTGTGCCCGTGAGAGGTGCAGAGGAGCAAATCAAGCAGTTTCAGCCTGCAGCAGGTCAATGTGTCAGCAGGCTCAGAAGTGTGGATGTGCTCCTTGGGACTGCATTACTAGGGCTGTCTCTGTGAAACCTTTGTTAAAAAGGATTAGCAGCACACTTGGGTGTTTTCCTTGCTTAGTGAAATTAGCTTTGTGCCAATCTTGGATCAAAATTAATAATAGATCTTGAGAGATTTTGGTAGCTATTTTGTATAAGTGCCTATATTTCATGCAAGTATCACAGCATTTGGAAGACTTTTTGCCTTTCTCTGGTTTCATTATGGAGAACATGGAGATAACCCACTCATTACAATTGTGTGGTATTCTTCACAGTAGCTAAAGTCACCACCTAGTCCAGTTTAATTCACTTGCAATTATTACTCAGAGCTATCTGGACACCATCTGCACATTTTGGGTTTGTTGTTTTGGTTTTTTTTTTGTAATAAATTTGTGTTCATATTACTGATATGTTATATCCTTAGTGTGTTCCTGTTTGTTAACCACTTCATAAAATCCTCATAAAATATTGGTTTTAGCCTGTTCAGTAGCTAAATGATGCAGCCTCTTGCAGTCCGCAGTCCAAGCTGATGGAGCAAGAGACTTTTTTCTCTTTTTTTACTACTGTACTGCCCTGAATATAAGACAAGCTTCTTGCCTGTCAAATGCGAAAACATGCTTAAAAATCCCCACTTTGGAATTCTGTAACTCTTTCCTCTCACCTTGGAATTCTTTCCCTGTGAGATGGGTTATGCCATGTCCCCTTTAAAGTCTGTGCATCCTGGCAGATGCCTTCAGCAAGTGCAAGGGCAACTGCCCAGGTAACACTTCCTCCAAGCCTGGGTCCAATAGGGGGTGGATGCACAGAAGCACCTTTTGGGCCTGATTTGCACCCTTTGACAGCTGATCCCCAGCAGTGCCCTGCAGCTGGAGGGACCAATGCAGCCTTGTTTCAAGCTGTAAGGCCATGCACGGGTGGGGCTTGCATGCTGGCCCTGCCTGATGCATTCCTTGCCTGCCAGAGAAGGAGACTCCCACTCTGGTCCCTTGTTGGAACACGTTTGTCTTCCTCATTCTCTTTCTAACTAGCAGTTCTCTTTCTAACTAGCAGTTCTAACAGGAACTGCTTGCCCTTGTCCTTGTTCCGCAAATATTCTTCTCCCTTTGTTTTTCATCCTTTATCTTCCAGCTGCAATGCCTTTTGGCTTTTCTCAGATGTTAGTGCTAGTGCCTAGCACTACACTGGCAGCAACTTCTTAACAATTAATATGTCTGTTTCATCATGTGTCTGTTTCACAGCACTTGAAAGCTACTTTAGATCACTTTCCTCATGCTTGCAAGGCTGCTGTACCATAACTAGGGAAAAAGTACTAAAAGGATCCTTCCTTTCTAAGAAGAAGCCATGTTTCATGGGCTGTGGCCCAGGACTTATGACCAGAAATGACCATTGCCCAGTATGGGGAGACAAATGAGCACAACACAGCTGGAGTATTGCAGTGACTAGCAATAAACCCCGCAGAGGAAACAGACAGGGAAGGAGATGTGGCGGGGCTGCCCCGCAGGCTCAGCGCTCTGCCGCAGCCCGAGCCGCTCCCGCGCTGCCCCGCACACTCCGGCTCTCCCTTGCACATCCTCACAGCGCTCTGCGGACACGGTTTTGCCATTTTTACCGAAGTAACTGGCCGCTGGATGTCACTGTTTGGTCTCCGACAGACAGACACACGGACATTCTTCTCTCTCTCCAAATACAGGAACGAGCATCCTTAAGGACAAAACCGAAGAAACAATCCAAATCAATCCAGCCACAAAGACAGAGCTCACCGGTGCAGCCCAGGACAGCTGCTCGTGGCATTCCGTCCTGGAAGAGCAGGTGATCCAGCAGCGCCGGGGACAAGCGGGGCCCCTGCTAGAAGAGAGGTGACCCTGCCAGGCTGGGATTGCTGGCTGAAGCACGGGGAACCTCGGCTGAGGTGCTCCATCCGTTTCAGGTCTGTGAACTTTGTACACTTAGCTCACTTGGAGAAGCAATGAGGACTTCTTTCCATGTGCGGCACTGGGAGAGGGCAGATCATTTTGGCACTGGCCGTGCAAGGTAGAAGCACAGCACTGCTCCCTCCGGTTCTTTCTCACGTTGTCTCCTCTAACAGAAACCTGTGTGGCAGATCCGCAGGTTTCCAATTTGCTGCTCATTCTCCCCGCTTGAAAGCCGCCGTCGCAGAGCGCTCAGAGTCTGAAGGGCTGGACTGAAGCAGGTCCCGCAGCCCGGATTTGTTGCTCTGGCCTGTGAGGTGTAAAAACTTCGCACATTCCTTCACTAGTCAAGGCACAACACATTCCCCTGCAAAGGCCTGCCCTGGCTTTAAACCTGCCCTGGCTTTAAACCTGTCCTGGCTTTAAACCCGCCCTGGCTTTAGAGCAGGCCTGGACACAGAAAGGCCGAAGAGTGAAAGCTTGTCTCTAGGAAAACCTTCTTCCCTCGAGGGACTTCCAGACATCTGTGGAGACAGAAGCCACAGAAAAGGCTGTACTGACCATGTGCTGAGCACCTGGCATCTCTCTTGCACTGGGAGAGCTGAGGAACGCTGTCCTTGGCGCTTGTTATTCAGGAGAAAACATCCTTGAAAGACGAGGAGATGCGATAATGGTGTCCTTCTGATTTTCTGAATTTCTGACACCATTTTCTTGTGTGCCATAAGGCTGAGCACTCAGCACGGATGGAAGTCAGTGGGACTTGCCTTCTGAGCCACTCAGCAGGACTACAGAGATCTCATGAGTTTATGCAGGGAGAACGTGAGAAGGGACAAATCCCAATTAGAACTGGATGTGGGGAGAAAAGTGGGGAGAAAGGGGAGGAAAAAGGCTGAAGTACTGAATTCCTTCTTTGCCTCAGTCTTGAAACACCGTGACCAAGTTGTTCTCCAGGTAGCCAGGACCCGGCGCTGGAAAACGGGGACAGGGAGTGGAAGAAAGCTCCCAAACTCGGAGGTGAAATGCTTAGAGCCACACCACTGAGACACACACAAGCCTGTGGGGCCAGAGGGAATTGCCACAAAGGTGCTGTGGGAAGTGGCAGAAGCGCTCTCCAAGCCACCTGCCATCATTTCCCAGCAGTCCTGGCCAACGGAGAGGTGCCAGGTGAGCGGGAGGGAGCAAAAGGGATGCCCTTGCCTGGGGCACTGGGGAGGTCAGGGAGCAGATCCCCTCCAGAGCCAGGACACGGCACGTGCAGAACAAGCAGGGGATCGGGGCCAGCCCGCGTGGCTTCCTGAAGGGCAGGTGCTGCTTGGCCAGCCTGATCCCCTTTTAGGAGCAGGGGACCTCACCCAGTGGGTGAGGAACTGACGGTGGGTGTTGACTACCTGGATTTCAGTAAAAGCTTTGGCACTGTTTCCTACGGGATTCTCTGGCAGAAGGTGGCTGGTGTGGCTTGGAGGGGGGCACTGCTGATTGAGTTAAATACTGGCTAGCTGGCCAGGGGCTGCATGCAGCTGGCAGCCAGGCTCCAGTGGTGCTCCAGGGCTCGGTCCCGGGGCCAGTCCTGCCTAACAGCTGTGCCGATGGTCTGGATGAGGGGATGGCGTGTCCCCGAGTGAGTTTGCAGTGACACCCAGCCGGGCAGGAGCGCTGATCTGCCGGAAGGCAGGAAGGATCTAGGGAGGGCCCCGGACCATCTGGATTGATGGGAGGAGGGCGGTGGCGTGAGGTTCCACGGGCCCCGTGCCGGGTCCTGCCCTGGGTCACAGCCGTCCCTGCAGCATTCCGTGGGCTGGGGCGGAGGGGCTGGAAAGCTGCTCCCTGGAAAAGGGCTGGGGATGTTGGCCCACAAGCGGCTGGACCTGAGGCAGCGTGTGCCCAGCGGGCACAAAGGCACTGGCAGGATGCCAGGGATCAGCAGTGCTGTGGCCAGCAGGTCCAGGGCAGGGATTTGTGCCCCGGTGCCCGCGCTGGAGAGGCAGCGCCAGGAATCCGGCCCTCGGCTTTGGGGCCCTCAGCACGAGGCACTGGGGGCTGGAGCAAGTCCCGAGAGGGGCCACAAAGCTGGGGAAGGGTCTGGAGCCCAAGACTTGTGAGGAATGGCTGAGGGAGCTGTGGGGGTTTGGCTGGGGCAGAGGAAGCTCAGAGGGGCCTTGTCACTCTCTAGAGCTGCCTTAGGGGAGGCTGCAGTGAGCTGGGGCTGGTCCCTTCCTCCAGGGAAGACGTGACAGGACAAGAGCAGAAGGCCTCAGGCTGTGCTGGGCAGCTCCATTTTGGCTCTGAAGAAAGCGTTTTCACTGAATGGTTTGTCAAGCCTTGGAACAGGAACATGGAACATGGAGTCACCGTGCCTGGAGGTACAGCATACAAATGTACTTGGCATTTAGGGACGTGTTTACTGATGCCCTTGGGAGAGTTAGGTGCATGTTAGACTCCATGATCTTTGTGGTTCTTTCCAACCAAAACGACTCCATGATTCTGAAGCAGTATTCAGAAGCACACTACTTCAGGAAGATACTTGGGCTTTTGTGCCTCTTGTCCCTTGAACCTGGGCAGCATGCTGAGCAAACAAGAGCTTTGTTCTCCATCCTCTGAACCTGCAGCCGGTTCTGATCAAGCATCCGTGCAGCTGATTTGGATGAGGGAGTTGATCTTCCTGAAAAATGGTGTTTTCTGGGCTGCTGTTCTACTGGATGGGGCAGTGGTGTGACTGAGCTCAGAGACCACAGGGTAGGGGGTAGTGGGGAACAGGATTTTAGGTGAACAGATGTCTGGAATTAATCTGCGGGCTGGATAAGGGTCTCTCTGATTAGGCATACTGGTCTCGAGGACATGGATTTGTGTTTCTTGTGCCAGGCAATGTTGAACTTAAGGTCTGGATGAAAAGTCAAGTTTTAAGGCACAGCTGTCTTTCAGGTATGTAATATATAACTGTATTTGGTATGTGTTTATGGATTTATATATTTTGTGTTCTTCTTGACAGTTTATATAAACAGGGTTATGCCCTCACGGAACTGTTGTTTTTTTGTGTTTTCTTTTTATGTGGTATTCTTCCTAATTGCAACAAGGGCATTTTCTGACGGTTGTTTGCTTTTCTCATCAAATAGATTGTTTTTACATCTGCAGTAACTGTCGACATGTTTCATTGCAACTCTGATTTGCCTTCATTTCCTTCTCTGTACATATTATTGCCTGGGCTCAGTTTTCCAACACTTTATACCTCACATTCCCAATTTCCACAAATCCTGCAGAGAACTTAAATTCTTCAGATGGATGAGGTTATTTGTCATAATAATTTTGCTTAGTCCTGACTACTGGCTATGACATGAACTAATTTAATCCCTAATTACTCCACTTGATAGTTCTTTAAATTCAGAGGGTCTTATTCATTAGGGTGTTGAGGCACCTGAATCTTATAAGGAATATATTTCTTCTCCAAGTGAATTCTTTCAACACATCAGCAAGTATCAAATTTTGCATCCATGGAAATAGACGGTAAGTCTCCAACAGCTCAGGGCTTGTTGTATGCAGTAGTGTGGAAGATCTCACTAATAATTATTTTCCTTCAGTTTCACTTTATTTGGAATAATGGGAAGGGTTGCAACCACTTCTGACAATCTTGTCAATTTTTGTCCCAGTTGGGAAGTCTCAGGCAAATAAATATATTTTTTCTCAATTTTTAGTTGTCTTGGCATTATTAATTTGGCACAAAACTAGAATGGTCCCACTGTGTGACATGGAGTAAGACTGTTCAAGGCAGAGGGAGTTATCAGCTCAGTTGACTGCTCACATCAAGCTGTTATTTTTCCCAGTGCCAGGCCTCCAGCTGGGTGGGCCAACCCCGTCCCCTGTGCTGTGTTGCTCTCTGCCTTGTTGGAGGTAGAGCTAGCAGGGTAGACAGCCACTTCGCAGAAAGGGATGGATAATCAATGCCTGCTCCTGCACCTTCTTTCTATCTGCAGGTCCACGGATGTAAAGGAATGTAAAGGTCATAATTCTTTTCTTTTTCAGAAGTGAGGCAATTGTCTGTGTCTGTGAAGGAAGCAGTTGTATGCTATCAGCATGAGGCATTGTGGTCAGGGTGAGCCCAGATGCACAGAATCCTGGGGGAGTACACAGTGCAATCTCTTTTGGTGCCACTTGAACAGGGGGGTGCTGTGTCCTTCCTCTCCAGAATAGCTCTGCTCTGTCATTTGGCTCCTGTCTGGCACGGCTTCAGTGCTTCCATCTGTAGTAGCATTCTCCACCCTTTTCTCTGGTTTTTTCAACTGTTGAATCCTTGTCTGCCGTAGGAGCAAGTGAAATACTGATGGCTATCTACAGCTCTTTTCCCTCCACCTTGTGTTTTGTTTGAAGGAACCAAATAAGCAATGAGACCTGACAGTAAGATATTTAATTTCTCTAATAGAGATTGTTTGTATTGGAACACCAAAAATGTAATTTAGATGTTAAACATGTATGAATATGCACGTTAAATGTATATGTGCACACACAAATATGTCTGCATACATATTTCATACATGGTTGTAGCAGAGCTTTGTCTTTCTCTCTAAGTGCTTTTTGAGAGAGAATACTTGGTAACTTTATGAAAGTTTCTGATATAAGTAGCCCATCAGAATGGCTCACTAATCCTCATTTGTATTGCTTATTCAGAACTGTTCCAGTTCTTGTATCCATTCCCTATAGTCATCTCTAGGCCTCAGCTGTCTGGCTGAACTCTTCTTCCTCTTCTAGAGGACAGACAAACTTCTTTTGTGATCAGTCATTGGAAAATCATACAAACTTGCATCAGAAGGCTGAGCAGTGTTAAAGCAGGCCACATAATTTTTTAAAAACTCCTAGATATGGCTATAGGGATGCTTTTAATCTCTGCCAGGTTTTTTGAATTTATAATGTATATTCCATGGAAACTATGTGAAACCAGACTGAACAGGTCTGGCAAAGAAGAATTTTCTTGGGAAGTGTTCTTTGTCCTGAGAAGAAGCTGCAAAAGAACCAACAGGAATTGCTTACAGTGGTGCAGAAAGTGTTGAAAAATCAGGGAACTTACTAAAATGTCTGAATGTGAATACAGATGCCTAGGTTTGAAATTTTTGGCCATGATAAAATAAACTTAAGAATTTTTACAAGCAGTGCTCTATATCTGTGTCATGTTAAGAACTTTGAACTGAAGATGTTTGACTTGCTTAGCTAAACCATACGCGCAAAAAAATCATGTTCCAGTTATCTGGAACTGCTTTCTCGCCCCACACAAATAATCTTTCAGCTAAAGATAAGATAGAAGAAGTTTTAATATTTTTAGAATTTGTTTGTCCAAGGAGAAGTTAAAGTAGTATTAGTTTACAAGTCTAGCTATGAGATTTGCATCACACCTTTACAGTGAGTGGAAGGTGTCTTCCTTTTTTGAGAGCATTTTTATGGCAGCCATATAGAAGTTGTGGATAAAAGGCAGAAGAGTAACTCTGGCCATTTGCCTTCTTTCTCCTGCTATGTAATACAGTCCAATAACTTTTAAATAATTTGCAGCTGCAGATAAAAGGCTGGTTTTTCCTGAAAATTAAAGTAATTTTGTATCTTTTTTTTTCAAGAATAAAAAGGAGTCATTAGGCCTTCTATAACTGTCTTGCTCTACAAAAGACAAAGCTCTTTTATGGATCAGATACAGCCTGTATATAGAGCAGGTGTGCTCACAAAATGTGCTTGAAAGAAAACAGGATGCTTAATGGATTTATGCCTAGCTTTGTTACATTTGGATATTCTGTCTTTGTGTTGCCACCAAAGATGCTATTTCAGGCTCCCAGGTTTTTCCAGTGCCACTTGAACTGAACACTTTGTGCTTAAACCCCTCTGAGAGGCGACAAACAGGAGAATAGAACTCCCTGTCTATTTCAAATACTACAGACAGACAAAAACAAGATACCAGGTCATTTACCCAAGCCATGGGTTATACCCACTGCTGGGGCTTGTGCTTCTTGCAGGATCCTCTCAGGGAGAGACACAGCTGCATCCCAGGCTGCTGCTGCTCACAGTCACCCCACTGGGCGAAGCAGAGCCGCTGTTCTTGCTCTGTGCTTGTGTTATCACAGAGGTGAGGAGCCCAGAGTGGGGAGATGGACCTCTCTGTGCAGCAGCTGTGCAGGTATCAGCTAAAAAACCAGACATGGACAAAACAGGGCAATGTGATAAGAGTGTGTAGGAAACAGACAAGTAGAAGGAAGTAATTTGACAGCACCACACCTCTCCATCAACAGCCTGGCTAGATGAGCATTTTGTAGGCATTGAGCCTTGCACATAACCTTGAAAGACTTCTGGCAGAGTAATGAGATCCCTCAGATGTCCTTCCCAGGAATGGAAAGCAGCATGTGGGGGAGGCTGGCATCATGACTGACTGGAGAAATAGAGAACAAGAAGGGGCATTAAACTGGAAACAAATACAAGATCTAGAGGTGAGAGTGGCAGTCATGTTTGTGCAGTCATTGCCACAACATATGTTCCTCTCCTCTGATTGTTGGTCACTACTGAGAGCCTGAGATGGCAGTGAGGACAAATGTGCCTCAGACCAGCGGGAAATTGTCTACTGCAGCAGTTTGGGTTTTAAAATTTATGGAGTTACGGTTTCATTAACAAGTTTGGAGTTAAACTCTCTCCCTAGCCACTCTGGGGTTTCCTATTGTAGCTTATAATTTTGTACAGCAGTAAACAGAGAAGACAGCTCCTAGTTCTGCTGATTGACAAGATCAGATGGTTGTATATGGGCTGTAATATTAAAACCAGGTCATAAATTAAAGAGGTCATAATCAACTTGAAAATCCTTTTTTTCTTTCTGACATAATTTTCCATATTGCTGCTGATAAAAGAACGACAAGATTATTTCAGTTGCAGTACCAACTGCACTGTTTAGGTAACTTTCCGTGTGAGGTGTAACTTCTAGATTAAATTACCTTTTATTTTTTCCTCAGGATATTGTGTTTATATAGGTCTTTCACAACAGTGCAGGAGTTAAGGGCACTCAGAATCTTGTGAAATTCTTTAAAACTTTTCTTTAATTTCAGTTGTTTAAAAAGGAAATTTGTCTATCTCCTTTTAGAGTCTGTGTATCACAAATTCAAACATTGACCTATTTTTTTTTCTCTTTTTATCTGAAGGTAAGCCAGGATTAGCATTGCTGAAGAGGAATGAAATATAATTGATATGAACTTAAAGGAAAGAGGGAGTCCTTTCTGACATATTCCCTCTCAGATTTTTGGCAACATAGAGAGCCTTCACTTTCTAGCAATTAAATTTCTTGCAATTGAAGTAATCTGCTTGAAGCTCAGAAACAGAACTATTGCTCATAGAACCATTTTTCATCTTCTTGGCCTTCTTTGTTGCCTGAGAGGATGGAGGGGAGAGGTGGGGCTGGGAGCTGGGCAGGGGCAGCTGTGGGGAATGATGGTGGGGAGCTGTTAGGCTGGGAATGTTAATTGGAAAAGGAGGCGGCCTGGCCACCCATCCCTGCTGCTGACCCTGAGGGTGATGCCAGTGACCAGTCATTGCATCAGGCATAAAGCTCCACGACTGCAAGCTCCATCTATGCTGTAATTCTATGTCCTACATGTGAATGGGCTGCACTTTGAGGTGCCCATATAGCCTCAGTTACACCCCTGAGGTTTGTGTTCAGCAGATTTAATTATATGATTATTTACCATTTTGTCCGTAGGATTTTCCCTCAGACTGTGCACGAGATGGAATTGCTCTGGGGATGAATAAGAGGTGCAGCAAAAAAAGCATTTGTCTGCAGGAGTCAGATTTCATTTCTTTCTGGAGTCTGAAAAAGCTGATTGGTATCTAACAACACTTTATGTGGGGAAAAATGCATTTGGGTTTTGATGGGGCTTTTAAAAATTTTCTTCTTGAACTGGTATTAGAATTATGGGGTTTGTTTTGCTTTCTTGATGCCTGATGCATAAACTAGTTATCACAAGACACTACTAATCCTGTGCTATTAGGTGAAGCCTCCCTTCCCCTGCCTGGCTCACAAGGAGGTAGAGAAGGCTAGAGGGGAGGCAGATGGCACCATGCACAGACAGGGAGAAAAATCATCTGATTTTGGTTGAGCTGTTGAAGAAGGACTCTTTATGCTTCTCCAGTTTTTCTACATCCTAAATAGTGTATAGTTTTTCTAAAGGGACATTTTCTGTCACAAAATACTTCCCCTTGGAAAGCTTCCAGTCAGGGGTTCTGATTGACACAGGAGATTCCAGGAAAAAAAAAGAGAAATCTGATGGAGAAGACATAGGTCAGTCCATGTTTCTGCCACAGGCTGTGTTGGTTTTGGTTAAGTTGTTGTACATTAACTTTTCACAGTCACCAAATCTCCCCTATTTTCCAGACAGCTGCTTTGAGGCCATTTGTAAAGGTGACATATGTTTACAGATGTAGAAAACACCACCTAAATTCAGTATAAAACACTCTAGAGGTGTAGAAGTCTTGATGACAAGTTTTTCAAATAGGGTTTTCACAAATACAAGCCCTCTGGTAAACTGAGATTATCAATATTTATTCATGTCAAAGTTATTGTGGAAATAAATTAATTAATAAACTTGATAATTTAAAATTACTATCACAGAAAAAGTCATAATGACATAGTGACAAGTTAAACTTTGAGAGCAGACTGAGAAAGCTGTGAAGGCATTGATGAGAAAACAGCATAGCTTCTCATACTTTAAACCAGTGCTATGGGTAGGTTGGGGCAAGGAAGGAAAAGTATTTGAACAAGTCTATTGTGCAGAAAGGGAATGCATGGAGGACCTTTTCAGGGCTTTGCAACTTTAATGTGGTACATTAAAGTTTTTTAATGTGGCATACAGAAGAATGATAGTTGGTAACTAGAGCTCCCCTAATACAACAAAAGACATTCAAGTGTTTATTTTAGTGGTTACAGTTTTGAAGGACCTGCAAGCTTGAAGGATCACTGAACTGCTTGTATTAAAACCTGTATTGTATCTGTCTTATATAGTCTAAATAACTTACTGTGGCTGAGTCTGTGACCCTTTTGAATAACCTCAATGACTCAGTTGCAAAAGGTCTATTTTGCTAAAGGAGAAAAATTCAACTTCTTGGGTATTTGCATTTTGAACTACCCAGGAAGGATTAGGTACTAAACACTTTCAAATATCTAATCCCAGCTCACAATTTAATTACATTATAATAGAAATATTAACTTATGATTTCCTCAACCTGGCTGGGGAGAAGACCCACTTTATCCTGTCACCTAAAAGCTTGTGCATTTTGTAAGTCATGGATTTTCCTTGAAGTCTTAACTGAAGATGTTTCAATTTCTAGTTGCATAATCTTTTAAAAAAACATGCCTCAGATTCATATGTACAAATATTAATTTCCCAGAGAAGGATTTGGATATACTCCAATTTGTGAAAGAATTTAAAATGTCCTGTTCTTTTATTATCTGGTCAGAGAGAATGAGTTACTTGCAACTAGTCAAAAGCTAGGAAAGCATTTTTCAGATATTTGACAGATCATTCAAGCAGAGAATGATTCTCAGAAGATCAATATCTGCCCCAAAAGTCCATGTACTGTATGCTAAGAGAGGTGAATTTAATAAAAATAAACTACTGTATTGATAAAAAAATTTGGCCAAAACATTACCTTAAAAATTGTAACAATTCAAAGCTTACCCTAGAACTTCTGTTTACTTGTAGGACATTTTTTTCTGGCTTTTATCTATCTGTATACTTTCCAATGTTTTTTAACCAAAATAAAGTGAATATTTTCAATCTGTAGGATAAATGTTATAATTTTATCCTGCTTTTTTTTTATTATTTTTTATTTTTTTTTAATGGCAGGTGCATGTGGAACAAATGCAGGTAAGAAACCCATAGAAATGCATGAGCATGTCTGTGGTTTTAGAGGAAGGGGAGAAGTCTGAATTAAGTACTCCAGAGAATGCTTTTCTAACATGAAAATGGCAAGATCTGATATTGGTGTGATCCTTTCAGCTGGTGCTGTAATCCACCATCTCTACAGAAACAGGTACAAAACTCAAGAAACACATACAGCCACACCCATACCAGATACCAGAGCAGAAGACAGCTATTACAACATGGTTAGTGCTCTACAAAGTGATAAATAAAATGGTGCTCCTTCTGTGCATCAAAATCCAAGCAGATCTCTGCCAAGAATGGTTCTCAACAATCTGCTTACTGAGGTCCTGTGTTGGGCCACATGTGGTGGTTCATGGTAGTGGCAGTGGAGCAAATGAATGGACCTGAGGCAACAGCATGGTAAGAAATTTTCTGTAAAGATCATTTATAACCCAAAGACTGGCAACAGAAGCAGTGGGACTCTAATCACAGTTTAACCCTCTAACCTCAGTCTAAACCTATGTGCCACAAGCTCATTAAAGCACCCTCCTTTACTAGTGCTCAGCACTTCTAATCCATTTCTGCCTCTGGGCCTTCGGTTTGGCAGCTGCTCTTTTTTCTTTGGAGACATTTCCTTACTGAAAGGGATTGGTGGTTTATTATATGCCCTCATTTAGGACAGCAGTGAACCATGCAACTTACAACAAGCAACCTGTGATCTCCCCAGAACCTCACCTGTTGAAGCCCCTCAGTTTGCTTAACAGCACATGTTATGAACAGAAGGCAGTGTGGATTCCTCAGGGGTGAGGCAGAGCACTCAGCAAGTGAAAATCTGGCTTTATGGGAGCCTAGCATTACCACTGTGGAGCACTGGGACACTGGTGCTAATCAGACAGGGACCCAGCAGCAGGGAGCCCTGCCTGGAGTGAGGCTCAAGGGAAGGCAGCGCAGGGCTGGGTGACGGGACTCGTGCTGATGAGCGAGCCCCGCGCGCACGCAGCGCTCTGCTCCGCTGCTGGTAACCCTGCCATGGCACGGAGAGCCGCGCTCTGGACTCTGAGCTGGCCACCATGCAGGGGAACGTGCAGATGGAGGGGGAAATGGGGAGTGAGGTATTCCAGGCTGCTGTGACATGGAGACAGGTATGCTTGGGGCTCTCCATACTCAGGAGGCCAACAGTTCCAGGGGACTGTGGTGAAATCTTCTGGTCCCTGTAATGCCTTAAAGTCAATTTGTGCCATGCACTGGTCCCATTACTCTGGGATGACCTAATTTTTTCTTGCAGGGAGGTGGATGGCTGGGATATGCTGTACAGGGCTTTGATACAAGCGCAATTTCACCTAAATGCTGCCTAATTTCTGCCCCCCATCTCCCATGTCAACTAATTTTGCCAGGAGGAAAGGTGACAGCTGGCTCGCAGAGCCTGCACATCCATGTTGGCCTCATGAGTTTCTTTAGGGCTCATTGTATCATCTGGGTATCTGTGTCAACTGGTAAATGCTCTATTTCTTTTATTTCCAAGATTATACTCAGAAAGTTGCTTGAAAATGCTTGAAGGAGAAGCAAAAGAGATTTTTACCCATACCTTTTCATTGACTACAGCCTTGGCTAATCATCTGCTATGAATCAAAATAATTTGTGGGCATAATCAGGTTCTAGGAGTCCTATGTTGAGTTTAGAAATGTGGCCCTCAATAGTGGCAGTAATAGAAGTATATGCCTGCAGTTTGCTGCTATGCCTGGAGTAGAAGATAATTATCACTCCTCTTCTTTCAGCCCTGATTACTGCAACTCTTGTTCTGATGGCTGGAGCAATGTTTTTCCTTGATATTCTTAACAATAGCTTTCACAGAGCAGATCAAGGACATTCAGCTAGGATGCCTGTTGAAAGGAGACGAAACCTTGCATGCAGCTACTATGCAAATTCTGATGAATCATTGAGGCCCACTTGGTTTATGCTTCACTAGTTTCATAGTTTTTATGAGAAGTGGGCTGTGGTGTTGTTTATTTGTTTGTTTTTGTTTTGTATTTTCTGGTGGAAAGCCATAAGAAAAGTAAGGTGGATACATCCTTTTAAGAGAAATCTGAGGCAGCTCTTAGTCATGTGAGTTTAAATGGTTTACTGTTAGTTATTTAAGTCTCCAATTTAAGAAACTTTGTTGCATCAGTGGAGCAATGGTTGCTCAATTTGGGCTTAAGTATGGTGAGACTTTGGTCTTCAAATTACATTTCTTCTTCTATTTGCATTTTTGATACACTGTTCAGAAACCACAGATGTTGTTTCTTTTTCTGGGGGAAGACAGTTTATAGTGTAGACAGTTTATAGTGTAGTGTAGTTGTTTTTGAAAGTTTTATTTTATTTAGATAGTAAAATATTGATTTTGATCTCTATGTTCCCGTCAGATGTTCTCTTTCACCAAGATTTACTTAGTATCTGTATATCCATATTGCTACCTGACTCCTAGCATGGACATGCACCTTTGGATCCCATTTCAATAATCTATGTCTATTCTAGTGGTCACAATGGGATCATAAACTGGTGCACAGGAGCATAAGAAGTGTTGCTTACTTAATGTTTCTGAATGTTAATTTAGTACTATTTTTGATATTTTGATAGCAAAAGGAGGAAAACATGATGTGTGAAGACTATTCAGTGATAGAGTTCTGTCATTTGGTTTCCTACTTTAACTAATTGTATTTGAGTAAAGCTGAAAGTGCAAAGCAGAGGAACTTATAACTTTGAGACTACCCAACTTCCTGTTGTAAAATTCGGTGAACTTTCATTACAGTTGAGTATTGGGGCTTCAGATGGATAGACTAGGAACCAGTGATTCTCAGTATTCCTTTGTAATCCTGGATACTGTCCCTTTTTATTGTTATTTTTATTTATTATTTATATGCAGAAGTGGATATATTATAGGTGGTCCTGCATGGCTCAGAGAGAAAAATAAACTTGTGAGTCTTGTCATTGCTCAGCTGTTTGGGTGGATGCAGTAGTCAAGTTCCCTTGTAGTTAAGTTTTTGCTGTGCATTAAATAGTACTAGTAATACCCCACCCAAATTCCATTTTGTTAGACTGGTTGAAGATGTGCTGTTGTACCGTATTAAAGTCTTTGATACCAGCTTTGACCATAATCCTTTTTCTTTTACAACAGTTCAGGTGGTAAATATGAAACTGAAGGAGACTGTGATTTAGCCCTGGACCTCCATAACCACTTATCATTATGACTGTCTGTAACAACTATGTTACAAAAGTTAGATTGGTAAATCCGCCTAGTAGTTGTCTAATGCATAAGTCCATAACTGCCTGTGTATTCCCAAAATCTTTTGGGAAGGACATACCCATTACCTTCTACACAAGATTTTCTCAGGTAACCAGAGCTTGGCTAATATATGGAGTCCATTAAGGAATCATTGAACAGGTTTTTCCTCCTATATTTTTTCTTTTGATTTCCAAGATGAGGAGGCTAAAAATAAGCCCACTCAAAAAATGTATGATAAAACAGGGAGCAGGAAAAGCAGCTGGTTAAATCATTGATGTTCCTTTTTTATACATCATATAAAATGCACTCTGAACTTTGGAAGATTTCCATCATTTTGCAATATTGTCCCTGCCTGAAACACTTCAAATTGCACCATGGGAATTGCCTGTAGGTAACTTTGGACCCACTGGCTCAAGGAATACAATCAAACAGTGTCCTGACTGAGAATGGCCTGAGAACACTCACAGATGGAAACTGAAGAGATGCTTTCTGGGGAGATGTGAGAGAGGGATGTTAGAAAAACCTGATGTAGAGGGGGGAATGTACTCCATTTTCCTGTGTACTTGATGAATGTTGTGAAAAGAAGATTCTTAGCTCCTGTATATTGGAACAGGAGGAAAGATGGAAAACTGCTTTGTTGGGATATTTAGGTCCTGATCATTGTTTAGGAGAGATAATAGCTCAGGAGTTTTAGCATTATATGACAGTGCACAGAGAGTCATAGCATTGCTTAAGTTGTAAAAGATATTTAAAATCCATGAGCTGAAGTACAAACCAAGTCCACTACTAAATCCTGTTCCTAAGAATCACAGCATCACATCTTCTAAATACCTCCAAGAGTACTTATTTTAAGCCTGCCCACTTATCTGAGAAGCCTCTTCCAAGTTGGAATGAGCGCAAAAGATAGTAAATAAATGTTTTATTATTGAATGTCTGTCCAACTAAAATCCTGTTCCCCACTACCCCCCACCCTGTGGTCTCTGAGCTCAGTCACATCACTGCCCCATCCAGTAGAACAGCAGCCCAGAAAACACCATTTTCAGGAAGATCAACTCCCTCATCCAGATCAGCTGCACGGATGGTTGATCAGAACCGGCTGCAGGTTCAGAGGATGCAGAACAAAGCTCTTGTTTGCTCAGCATGCTGCCCAGGTTCAAGGGACAAGAGGCACAAAAGCCCAAGTATCTTCCTGAAGTAGTGTGCTTCTGAATACTGTTTCAGAATCATGGAGTCGTTTTGGTTGGAAAGAACCACAAAGATCATGGAGTCTAACATGCACCTAACTCTCCCAAGGGCATCAGTAAACACGTCCCTAAATGCCACGTACATTCGTATGCTGTACCTCCAGGCACGGTGACTCCATGTTCCATGTTCCTGTTCCAAGGCTTGACAAACCATTCAGTGAAAACGCTTTCTTCAGAGCCAAAATGGAGCTGCCCAGCACAGCCTGAGGCCTTCTGCTCTTGTCCTGTCACGTCTTCCCTGGAGGAAGGGACCAGCCCCAGCTCACTGCAGCCTCCCCTAAGGCAGCTCTAGAGAGTGACAAGGCCCCTCTGAGCTTCCTCTGCCCCAGCCAAACACCCACAGCTCTCTCAGCCATTCCTCACAAGTCTTGGGCTCCAGACCCTTCCCCAGCTTTGTGGCCCCTCTCGGGACTTGCTCCAGCCCCCAGTGCCTCGTGCTGAGGGCCCCAAAGCCGAGGGCCGGATTCCTGGCGCTGCCTCTCCAGCGCGGGCACCGGGGCACAAATCCCTGCCCTGGACCTGCTGGCCACAGCACTGCTGATCCCTCATCCTGCCAGTGCCTTTGTGCCCGCTGGGCACACGCTGCCTCAGGTGCAGCCGCTTGTGGGCCAACATCCCCAGGCCCTTTTCCAGGGGGCAGCTTTCCAGCCCCTCCTCCTCAGCCCACGGAATGCTGCAGGGACGGCTGTGACCCAGGGCAGGACCCGGCACGGGGCCCGTGGAACCTCACACCACCGCCCTCCTCCCACCAATCCAGCTGGCCCGGGGCCCTCCCTAGATCCTTCCTGCCGTCCGGCAGATCAGCGCTCCTGCCCGGCTGGGTGTCACTGCAAACTCACTCGGGGACACTCCATCCCCTCATCCACACCATCGGCACAGCTGTTAGGCAGGACTGGCCCCAGGACCGAGCCCTGGAACACCACTGGAGCCTGGCTGCCAGCTGCATGCAGCCCCTGGCCAGCTAGCCAGTATTTAACTCAATCAGCAGTGCCCCCCTCCAAGCCACACCAGCCACCTTCTGCCAGAGAATCCCGTAGGAAACAGTGCCAAAGCTTTTACTGAAATCCAGGTAGTCAACACCCACCGTCAGTTCCTCACCCACTGGGTGAGGTCCCCTGCTCCTAAAAGGGGATCAGGCTGGCCAAGCAGCACCTGCCCTTCAGGAAGCCACGCAGGCTGGCCCCGATCCCCTGCTTGTTCTGCACGTGCCGTGTCCTGGCTCTGGAGGGGATCTGCTCCCTGACCTCCCCAGTGCCCCAGGCAAGGGCATCCCTTTTGCTACCTCCCGCTCACCTGGCACCTCTCCATTAGCCAGGACTGCTGGGAAATGATGGCAGGTGGCTTGGAGAGCGCTTCTGCCACTTCCCACAGCACCTTTGTGGCAATTCCCTCTGGCCCCACAGGCTTGTGTGTGTCTCAGTGGTGTGGCTCTAAGCATTTCACCTCCGAGTTTGGGAGCTTTCTTCCACTCCCTGTCCCCGTCTTCCAGCACCGGGTCCTGGCTACCCGGAGAACAACTTGGTCACGGTGTTTCAAGACTGAAGCAAAGAAGGAATTCAGTACTTCAGCCTTTCCCCCCCCCCCTTTCTCCCCACTTTTCTCCCCACATCCAGTTTTAATTGGGATTTGTCCCTTCTCACGTTCTCCCTGCATAAACTCATGAGATCTCTGTAGTCCTGCTGAGTGGCTCAGAAGGCAAGTCCCACTGACTTCCATCCGTGCTGAGTGCTCAGCCTTATGGCACACAAGAAAATGGTGTCAGAAATTCAGAAAATCAGAAGGACACCATTATCGTATCTCCTCGTCTTTCAAGGATGTTTTCTCCTGAATAACAAGCGCCAAGGACAGGGTTCCTCAGCTCTCCCAGTGCAGGAGAGATGCCAGGTGCTCAGCACATGGTCAGTACAGCCTTTTCTGTGGCTTCTGTCTCCACAGATGTCTGGAAGTCCCTCGAGGGAAGAAGGTTTTCCTAGAGACAAGCTTTCACTCTTCGGCCTTTCTGTGTCCAGGCTTGCTCTAAAGCCAGGGCAGGTTTAAAGCCAGGGCAGGTTTAAAGCCAGGGCAGGTTTAAAGCCAGGGCAGGTTTAAAGCCAGGGCAGGTTTAAAGCCAGGGCAGGCCTTTGCAGGGGAATGTGTTGTGCCTTGACTAGTGAAGGAATGTGCGAAGTTTTTACACCTCACAGGCCAGAGCAACAAATCCGGGCTGTGGGACCTGCTTCAGTCCAGCCCTTCAGACTCTGAGCTCTCTGCGACGGCGGCTTTCAAGCGGGGAGAATGAGCAGCAAATTGGAAACCTGCGGATCTGCCACACAGGTTTCTGTTAGAGGAGACAACGTGAGAAAGAACCAGAGGGAGCAGTGCTGTGCTTCTACCTTGCACGGCCAGTGCCAAAATGATCTGCCCTCTCCCAGCGCCGCACATGGAAAGAAGTCCTCATCGCTTCTCCAAGTGAGCTAAGTGTACAAAGTTCACAGACCTGAAATGGATGGAGCACCTCAGCCGAGGTTCCCCGTGCTTCAGCCAGCAATCCCAGCCTGGCCGGGTCACCTCTCTTCTAGCAGGGGCCCCGCTTGTCCCCGGCGCTGCTGGATCACCTGATCTTCCAGGACGGAATGCCACGAGCAGCTGTCCTGGGCTGCACCGGCGAGCTCTGTCTTTGTGGCTGGATTGATTTGGATTGTTTCTTCGGTTTTGTCCTTAAGGATGCCCGTTCCTGTATTTGGAGAGAGAGAAGAATGTCCGTGTGTCTGTCTGTCGGAGACCAAACAGTGACATCCAGCGGCCAGTTACTTCGGTAAAAATGGCAAAACCGTGTCCGCAGAGCGCTGTGAGGATGTGCAAGGGAGAGCCGGAGTGTGCGGGGCAGCGCGGGAGCGGCTCGGGCTGCGGCAGAGCGCTGAGCCTGCGGTGCAGCCCCTGCACTACTGCCTGAGGGGCTGAACCTCTCCCTTGCCTCTGAGGGAGGTCCGATATCTACAGAAAAGAGATTGAAATCACGTGTTTCCTTGCCATATGTGACACAACTTTTCCAGTGTCCTGCCAACCAACTTTCGACAGGCTCTGTCTTTCTTCTTGGGTATCTTCAGGTTTGGGTACTGTTCACTGAGTCACCCCTGCCAAGTCTGGCAGGTACCAGAATTCGTAGATGGCAGTACCTAATGTGCCATGCTACCAAAACAGAACTGGGACCCTATGATCTAGTCAGTATGATAGAAATATTCTGGCACTATCCTGTCAGGTTGTCCTGCCCTTGAAGTAAGGTTTGGAGGCACAGTGATCAGCTCTGAATACACCTTAGGGGAGGCCAGTCCCACAGACAGAGGTGTGCGAAGCAGAGCACATATGGCACCACATTTGGCCAATCTTCCCTGGATCAAGTACGTTGCTACTTTATGTACTTAGCATCCATGGCAAAGAATGAGTGTTTTTTTCCAATTGCCTTAGATCATAACTTCCATTAAAATATGTTAACATTTTAAAACTATTTATTCTGTTAAAATATTTAAATACTTTGACTCCATCAGAAAAATATAGAGCAGTTACTAAATGCTTCTCTCTTAGTACAGGCCCCTTCTTGTACATTTCAAAGCAGCTTTAACAAATAATGTATACTGTGCATTATTTTGTATCTCATTGTTATATACAATTTGAAAAATCCTGAATTGAATTCCAGCGTTAAGCTTCCACAGAATAGCAACTTGTCTCAGTAATCATCTTTCTTGATTAACCTATTTTAATATATATTTTTTTGGTGCACCTTTCTTCTGAAGCTAAAAAATTCTTGATCTGCTGTGACATTTTCTCCTGGTAACACAATGCTGAAGCTAATAGACCTAGTGGATCCATCCATCCCCCAAGGATGGGCTTGCACCCATCCCTGATGCTGGTGCAGGGAAACAGAAACATGCATTATACAGTTGCATAAGACAGCTTAATTTATCCAAAGGCTAGGACTGCACTCTGAGACACTGGAGTTGCTGTGAGGTGAGTAGGATCAGCTACTGTTAAGGGAACTTGTTTTGCTGTAAATGTCCATGGTGCTGTATTGTCTGGAAATAGTCAGACATTTTAGAAGAGATGGACTATGACTCACCTAACATAATCCCAAAGTAGACCTAGCTTATTTTATAGACTTATTAAGAATCTAAACAAAATTTCAGATAAATATTTAAATTACTGTAGTAGCAATGTCATCCCTAGGTGTGACTGCACAGGGAGGAAAGGGAATTTCCCTGCATTGCTGTGTACTTCCTGCTGTGGCTGCAGTTCCTCTCTGATTTAGCTGAACTGGGGTGGGAATGCAAGCAATCTGCTCTGGTTAGAAAGCCAAAAGGTATCAGAGAGAAAACAATCCATGGGGACCTGAGGACCAGGCTATGTTTTCTGGAACTTTGGTTCTTTCTTGAAACAGGGCAGCAATTCACTACCCCTCAGATAAGACTGGAGCAAAGACACAGAATGTCCTTTTAGACACAAAAAACACTCATCAGATCCTCTGAGATGTGGACTATTTATTCTACATGAAGTGCTGATTAGCCTTTTTTGCTGCAAGTTGTTTGTCTTAGTTATGATTCTCTGAGGGAATGCTACAGTCTTAGCAAAACAAATAGCATGGTTGAAATGGATTAATCATAAACTTACACTATTGACAATTGACAAGTTTGCTCCCCAAATGTCTGCTCAGAGAAAATAAAAGGTGGAACTTGGCCATTTAGTGTGAGAATGATGTGAATTTTAGAGTTCATTGTTCGTATGTTCCTTTGAGGTTAATTTTTCTCCCTGTTCGTCATGTGCACACACCCCTCATCTGCTCCCCTCCTCCACAAATTACAGTGCAGTTACTGTGGTTTAGCACTTGTGGGTTATAATTCAGATTTGTGACTAATATTTCTAAGGAGTTTTTGTAGAATGTAATTCTTCAATCAGATTTAGTGTTTTTACTGTTACTTTCAGAAGATTTATTAATTGCTAAAGATGTGGTTTTAGTTTCAAGATTTTAATTAGTGAGTAGCAAAATGCTACATTGACAGCTGTTTTTTTTGTTGTCTGGCAAATAAAGAAAAGGATTGTGCGATTGTGTGTTAACATTTTCTCTAATGTCCTTAGAGCCTCAATATCTTATTTTCCCAAGCTTCTTAAGAAAATTCTCATGTTCATAGTTGTGCACTATGAACAAGAAAACCACTGGAATATTTTGTGAGGGTAACTATCATCCCCACAGCCTGATTCTGTGGTGTCCGTGTGGCTGTTGAACCTTTGGGTACATGTTTGACTGGGAAAGGTGTAGCTTCAAAGTTTTGAGTTTTAGAAGGTGGTACAAGCAGAGCAGTCTTGCCACAGCTGTCAAACTGGTTGGTTTGGAATCCAGACTAGCAAAGGCAAAGGCAGTTTCACCCCCAATTGTCTACAACAGCAGCCTGTATCATCTGAGGTGTGATGTCTGTAACTGTTCACGGACTGCTGTTGTTATTTCACATAAATAACCCTCTCTGAGATAATACTTGTCATTATTGCCTCCCAAAATTATAATCCAAATATATTGTATTTATGATTGCAATCAGTTATTTGAAAATTTCAAAATGGAATCATGTGAGCTTGTGTTTTTTGTTATTCCAGAAGTGTAATGTGGTAAATTCGAGCTCTGTATGCAAAACCAGTGAGGGCTGGTGTAAGTCTAAGCTTGTGCTGCACTCAGTCATGAGATTAATGAATCATGGTGTAAGTTAAATGGAGTTCTTTTCCATTGCATAGTAATGACATTAAGAGACTACATCTTTGCCCTAAAGGCTACAAGATAGCAGCTCATGGGAGTGAAAATCAAGGCTACTGATGTTGCTTTTGTTGTTGTTGTTGTTTACTAATTGGCTGAATTTAGGTGAAACTTGTTACTGTGAAAAATCCTGGGGAGACTTGAGATATAGTGTTACCTGGAGAATAGCACAATGACAACTCTTTAGCATAGGTTTAGTTTTTGTTTTGGAAAACTTCAAAGCTCCCAGTCTTCACTGAATGGCAGTCCCTGAGAAAGGATGAAATTAAATCTGATTAAAAAGTTTAGCATTTCCTTCTTAGATACCTGAAATAAGGAGCAGTTCTCTGAATCATTCCCCTCTTGAAGTACAACTGATGTATGCAGAACTGTTTTGAGTATCTGATATCTTTCTGATTCAACTGGATGTTTGTTTTCCAATGCTTCTTTTTTCTTTGGCTAAAACGTGATATTATCTCAGTGAAGACTTATTTGTAGAGGCAGAAAATTCTGACCTCTGTGTTCAGTAGTGTTTTTTTGAGCATTTTTGTGAGGACGTATCAGAGCTGGCTGTAGCTGCATGAAGAGGGAGACAATGATTTCATTTGTGAGTGAGGTGAGATGCCAGTTTAGAGTTGGCCAAAGGTACTAGTGGATTACTTGGTGTCCTTTTTCATGGAGCTTCTCTGGCTACTAGAGTAGGCAACACCACCCAGCTTCCATACAAAGGAGCATGCTTCTTCCAGGCTATGTAGATGCAATGTAGAGAGGCTCTGCGATCAATGCTTTTGTTCCCTCTTTGCTGGAATGGTTGTGACAAAGCAAAGAAATTATTCCTTCCTTTTAAATAAACCCACTGAGAAGTACTTCCTTGGTTCTGCTATTGGCCGGAATAGGGGCCCCTGAATGAAATCTCATCTCAGAGGCGGAAATAAATTGCAACATTCAAAAGGCCTGTGCGCAACATAGTAAATAGTTTGGTTTCCTTTAAATCTGTAAAGTTAGAGCAGTGAGAGATCTTAGAGAAAAGCAGCACCATTGCATCACTGCTTTACCGCCTTGAAAGCAAATGAACATAAATAAATTCTCCAGCAAGAACAGATGATTTGATCTACATAACTTCTTTTTTATTGCAAAACAACTGTTACAGAAATTTCAGAAAATTCTACTGTAGTAATTGCCAACTTCTGCTTTTTATTACGCATCTAAACACAGTCTAAAAGTGCATTGTGAATCCAGTAGACCTTTGGAAAGGATCATTTTCCCTAGTTATGTACATTTAAACAAATCATACTTGAAAAGATTTGTATTAGTAGGAATTTGTTTAAAATAACATTTTAGTAATTTTTATCCCTTTATAAATGATTGTTATACACTTACAAATGATAGCCCAAATAATAAATGATTAAATAGTTATTAGTATAGAATATGGCAAACACTGTTCCAGACAGCAGTAGCAGCAAATAGACTCTCGTCGTGTACAACAACTGCAGTGGTGGAAAAAGATATAACTTTAATACAATTTACTCTTGTGTAGGCATAAAACTGTATTTCACATCCAATTCCCTCTTCTGTCCCTTCCCCCTCCCTCCCAGATATTAAAATAAACAAGAGTTATCACTTCCCTGCAGCAGAAACAGCAGCAATTTATTAATCAAATGTTTTTACCTAACTGCCTTTTGAAGTAAGTATTGTGTGGCTCTATGAATGATCTGAAAGCATACAGCAAAAATTAAAAGGTCAGAGACTGTTTCACAACCAGACTGGCTCAATGGCTCCATCATTAGACCTCCAACTTGAAGATGATACAGTGTAATCCATGCCATGACTCAAAGTAATATTGAGTTAGAAATGCAGAATCAATCCATCTCCTGACAGAAGTCAGAGTATGCCACTGAAATTAGTAGATTTTCTGGAGATTTGCACCAGCATCAGTAAGACCATAATTGTAGTAAATCATGGAGAAGAGAAGCTGGTGTGACCTGTAGTATTCTGTATGAACCATATGACTGGCTAAAAAGCAGGGTGCAGAAACAAAGTCCCTCTGCATCCAATACTACTGCTCCTATGCCAGGGTGTGGCAAGGACAGTGAATTCCATCTAGAGTAGTGAAGGGTTTCACTAGGTAAGCAGACACCCCCAATGTTTCTCTTCTCATCCCAGTTTGGACTGTGATTTTATCTAAGGTGGTTGAAGGGAAAATTCATGCTTAGAATCTTACCCATATTTTTTTTTTAAGAAGATGATCTATACCTTGTATGTCTCAACAGAACTGAAAATGTGGCCTTTGTTGAACCAAATATGCATATTTGTGCAAAAAAATGCAAATAAATCATCATTTTTAAGCAGGGGAAGACATCACAATTACTTAAGTACTCCAAGGGAAATCCAGGAAAAACCATCTCACACTTTGGGTGATTATCAGATCCACTTCAGTGTTTAACCTGAGCAATACAATAAGACATTTATGCTTGTTTTGAAAACCTGCACCACGAATTTACAGAGAATTTTTTTTCACTGGCTCACTCTAATACCTTTGATGACTTCTGTTCTCAGGACAGATACTGGCTTATGCCCACTGCAGTCATTGGACTAAGGCTGTGTGCTGCTACCAGCACTTTTTTTTTGAGCTGTTATTCACATGGTTGCATTTTCCATGCACTGACAGTTTCTAAGAAACAAATCATTTTCTTCTCATACAAAAAATATACCTAACTAAGATATTTATCCCCTGACAAAAGACTATCCTTTCCGCAAAAGGTACAAATCAGTTTTGTTGGTTTTTTTACCAAAAAATCTATAAATGGAAAATTAAAAAAAAAAAAAGTAATCTATGTTTGGAACCCGGTGGGATTTCCGTATGTAGATGAATGGATGTTTTGGTTTTTCATTATATTTTCAAATTATCCCCTCACTGCCATTTGTTAACTGGCACTTGTGCTAAGAAAATAGTGTAGCACCTGATCTCTTCCAAAAAAAAGAGAGAGCCAAATGTCTGAGCACTGCTGTAGATTCGCATTTTGTGTTGAGTATTCAAATTTCATAAAATACAATTGTCTTTTAAAAATAATAAAAAAATCACTTACTTTGCTAAAGATCAAAAATAATGGAAATAATGTAAACATCCAAAAGTTTGAATTCATTCCTAACTGGATTCATCTTTACAGGCAGGCAATAGCAAAATGTTAAGTCTCCTAGCAGTCCAAAGAAACTCATGGAACAATGCATGCATTTTCTTTGACACAAAAAAAGACTGGACTTTAAGGTAGAGAAACTACTTCAGCCATATCACACTGCTATTGTGAAAGAATAATGTGCTATAATACAATACCTAGGACAAGTGTATACCCCAACTGTAGAATAGAATCACTTAAACTGGAAACAACAGAATGGATTACTATAGGAAAATATTTATAAAATACTGCACACTGCTTCCTCAGTCAACCAGCGTATGTAAACAAACAGCTAAGCTCAGTTGAATTTTAAAATATTATTATTAAAGTTCATATATCTTATAATCTTTTGCATAACATGCCAGTTTGTCTTTCACACCATCACAACTCATCTGTCACAGCCCACAGTGGCTCATTAGAGGTTTATACATCAGCTCATACAGACGTTAAAGTGGAGCTATACAAAGAAATGTGCAAAACATACCAAACTTACACACTGTGACCAGAAATGCATATTCCATACGTAAGCTAATAACTGGATAGTGGAACTTAATGTTTGATGCAACATGTGCTATTTTATTGAATGTTACAGATTTACAAACAAGACCATGTAATGAGATATTAAAACTGTCCTGTAACGTTCACTAATATTACCACATGTCACAACTACATATGTGTCTATTTCATAAGCTATCCTTTGATACAGAATACATCATATGGCACATGCTATAACTACATGATGATGGATGATGAGACTTCTATCTCACTAAATGGTCATAATATTGAGAATGGGAAGCCTGGTCCCATTGCAAGAAATGGGAATGCTTTATCATCAAATTCAAAAAGGAGCCATTTGATGCAATGTGTAAAAACCAGGTGAAAAAAAAAAATCTAACATCCATCATACTATATTCTATGGACACAACACTGTAGAATAAATGGGAAACATTCAGGAAAAGTAGTGTTCTGACCTCTTGCAATCACACTTTTAGCATCTGAATTTACATTTTATATATAATGGCAAATTTTAAGAGGTAAATAAAGTGTTCTGTTTCATTTTACCTGGAATGTGTGCTCCAGATCAATAAGGTGCTGTATCCTAAATATTTATACAGCTTCTAGGCTTGGCAAATTTCTTTACCCTGACAAACTAACCAATGGAATCTACCCCAGAGGAGAGCCCTATCCCTAATTCACTAAGCGCTGTCGAGGAATTTCTAATGAATCTGAAATTCCTCTTGAGTAGACCAGTAATACAATGAAGATGAAAGAGTCCACAACAGTTTTAGCAGACATTCATAAAAGTAACAAAGAAAACGAAGTAAGAATATCCCCCTCTACTCTTCATAGATAGATAGATTTGGAGAAGCCTTAGGAAAAGGCTGCTAACAGAAGGTTGGCACATTTGAAGCATATTGTTTAACACAAGTTCCTTTGCCCTTGGGCATTTTGCTATTGTTCAACAATCAGCCTGCCACAAGCATGCTTCATAATGCAAAGAAAGGTTTCTGACCTTTCTTGGTATCGCCACGTGACTGTAATGCTGCACATGGCCTGCAAGGCAATTGCATAAACATGGTGTCTTGGTGGTGTTTAGTTCACTGAAAGCCTGATCAAACAGAAGAAAGCAAGGAACACGTTGGTGCAGGAAGTGTGAAACACATTGTTCTTAACATCCCCTTGCTGCATTTCCTTGTTTCCTGAACTTCCAACGCAGTGACTTGTTAACTAAATGTTTTCACCTTCTTTGCCTCTTTTCTTGAGGCTGATGATTATTTTTCGGTCTGGATTAGTTGCCTTTTGGACTTAACTCTCAGATGGTGTTCAGAGTCTCCCAGGGTGAGGACTCAGTGAGAAAATATCAGCTTGTATTCTCAAAGCCGCCGAATTCAATTTAAATAATGTGAAATATGTACCCTACTCACAAATGTTCATTTTTAATAACAAAAAGGAGCTGGTTATACACAGATATTGGTAACTGTTGAGATATTTTAACTTCTGATAGCACTAGTGTCAACATTTTAAAAGCTTAAAAGTTGTGCCATCATAAAGGAATGTGAATTGTATTTCCAGTTGCAGCTTATGCTTCTCCACCCTTCTCCAGTCTTCTGTATACCCTTCCACCTGTGACCACGGGACACTGTCTCGTGAGAAGTTTGAAACTCTTGTTGACCATGTGGGCCCTTGGAATGTGGGTGGAGTCAGTGGAGTTACACTTGTCTTCGACCAAAACCCGTAACTGCGCTACCATTCAGACGCACTTTCCCCCACTAAAAGCGCTCACTGTGTGAAATGCTGATGAACGGCGGATGCCCACTTACATCTGAGGGCTTTTGTTGTTTACGGACACTTGCAGTTTCACTTTGGTTCTTTTACTTACCTTAGAAGCATATAGAAATTCTAGTGTTTTCCAGACCTCTGCCAAAAATACTTTCCTTTAAGCAGCTTCGGTCTAATTACATGAATCTGGATTCAGACTTCTTGATAAATCCTGTATAATTTAAAAAGTCCAAATACAGCTATGTTCACATGAAAAAAATGGAAAAAAAGGTGTATATTTTGTAGGTGGGGGAATGATGTAAAGAATTGGCAGCCCAAATGAAACAGTAAGAAGAACCTGGTAGCAGCATGGTGGATAAATCTCCCCAGTTTATATACATGATTAAACTGAGCTGTGGGAACTGGACACTATTACTGTGCTCTGCTCATCTTATTCTTGCTGTTTCATCATATCCTTTGATTTAGTGAGACAACATACTGATGACAAATGTGGTAAAAAAATAAATATATACTATTCCACTTAATTACATTCATCCTGAGCTTGCTCACCTGTGCTATAATCTAGAATGCCTGTTTTACACAGGAAATCACCTGACACTTTAACAAAAATTCTTCTTCCATTTAAGTTGCAGTAAAAAAGGCATTTCATTTCCCTTTCCGCTCTTGAAAATATAAACTTTCTGTGGCACTAGAAGTTGATACAAAAGTAGACAAGTGAACATTTATAGTTGTTGTTATGTTTGCCTTTCTTCATTTCCACAAGTGTGGGATGCAAGGGACTTGGGAGACTTTAGGTTTTTTTGCTGCCAGTTCCTACAGAATTTTCACCAGTCATCACAAGGGTGACATAGTTGAAAAAGAAGTTGTGATTGAAGTTTGGAACATCTAATTTGTACATCTCTTTTTTTGCCACTTAATTCCTGCATGATAAAAACTTGAATAATGATAAAAGATCTTAGGGTGCCCTCTAATAAAAGGCAGATATCTGGAGCTATTAATCTATGTCTTCTGACTTCATTAAGGGGGCTTGTTATTCCTCTTGTTTACTGAAGGTTTTGTAAAGCTTTTATCCCTCCCTTTTTTCTTAAGTGCAAATGTCAACTGGGTCAAGATGGAGTACGTCAGTGGTGATGCTGAGATTGAAAATGTGCTCCCTTGACCCATGGCTAATACCAGTTGGACTCAACATAGGGTGATGTGAGGGTTTTTAAAAAATTCTGCTAAGAAAAACAGGCTGAAAAGCAGATGACCCTTAGACTGCTGGTCAGCTTTGTATAAGCCTAGCTGTGCTTGCTTTCAAAGCTGCAGAAGGCTCCAGTTCTTGACAGTCTCCTCATGGACAGGTTGTCCCCTCTGCTCTCTGGCCTCGAGGACTTACTCCTCTCCAAGGGGTTCCGCAGACCTGCAGTGTTTCGCTGCCTGTCAAGTTTGTCACTGATGGAGTAGCTCTTTCGTGTGTGCTGTGCATACAACACGTTGGACTCCTCTGCAGAGTAGCTGTTGGCTCGCTCTATTTTTGGGAGTGGGATGCTGTTGGGCAGAGTTGTTGTAGCACTGCTGTCTTGAGGAGATAAGGGGATTCCCTTCTTGTCTTTGACCTCAATATCCTCATGATCAGAGCTTGGGTGGGTTAATTCAGCTTCTCTCTCTGGGTGGCAGCATCCCAAGTCTTCCACTTTGCCCCTGAGACTTCCAGGGAAACTGGCCCTCTCTGCAATGGCCTGGGGAGCGCTCACACACCTTGTGTCTATGCAATCTGTAATACTTGTGTACTCTGCTGTTTTGACTGGGACACCAAGGCTGCTGAAGTAGCTTCGAGAAGGAGAGAACATGAAGCTGTGAGATTTCACAATTGGTGTTTCCTCCAGAATAAATGGAGTAGTAGCCAGGTAACGACTGCTTTTCGATCGCTCTAAAGTATGATACAAGGGAGGGTCTGAATCCCACGGGATTTGGCAGTCTGTGATTTGTGAATAGTCTGAAGAAAATGCTCTTGTTTCTATTCCAGAAGTTTCCTCATAATCAAGACTCCTGCCAGAGATCTTCTCACCAGCTGTACTGCTGATGTATGCACTATTAGTTAAAAGGGAAGAGGCTATGTGAGCTGGCAGAGCTGCATCTTCAGGACCAAGAATATTTATGGAGCTCTCGAGAGGTTCTGTGTCAGAATGCATCTCATCCATGGCAGAAACATAGATGTCTATACAGGACGAAGGTCTTCTGGAGTCTGGGGCAATTGACAAAGTGCTGGTAGGGGGTAGAGGAACCTTTCCTTCTTTTGCTATTGAGTGGGAACTGATTGCCCGATGCAGGCTTGGAGATCTTTCCTTAAAAATGCTTTCCAACTTTTCCAACCCACACTTGTCCTTCATATTTGTTGCATAGAAGGAGTGGCTTCGCAAGCGGGGTGTGATTGTAGGTGACGTTGGGGACATGGACTCCTCTCCGGTGGGATCAATGCTCTCTTGAAGCTTGTAGGCATTTCCTTCCTGACTGTTGAAGCTACTCTGCCTCACAATGTAGGCTGCATCAGTACAGTCAGATGAGGTCCTGGATCGGATCTTGGTGGTCTCGCCTCTCTCAATGCCAGCCATCTTTTCCAAGGCAGTCACCATTCGTCCCATCATGTCTTCCAGCTGAGCAAGCCTGATGTCAACGGTCTGCAGAGAGGCCTTCATGCAGTGCTCTCTCTCATTTACTTCTTCCAGTCGCATGGCCATGTTCTCCACCCTTTAGAAAGGGAAGAATCAAACAGGTAAATTTCTACAAAGCAGTGATGTTCAGCTAATAGGTCACCAAACCACTTGGAAACAAATGCATCTCAAACCACAAAGGCAATGTCCATCACCTCACCTGCTTCAAAATCCTGCTAGAAGAGGTTTTGCAAAAAAAATAATGCTATGCACTCAGGGAACTGATACAGTGGATTAAACCAGGGGCATCAGCTGTGTAGTGCAGAGGGGGTTTGAGTGTGCCTCATTCCAGGGACAGGAGACATTTCATAAATGTTACCATGAATTAATGCCTCTTTGCTTTCAAAGCTGCTAATTAGGGTATTTTGAATGAATAACACTTAAAGCAGATGCCACATGATGTTGTCCCCAGTTGTGCCACAGTCAGGACCATCACAGGTGGCTAAATGAAGCAAGCAGGCAATGTGCCACAGAAGAGAGGCACTGCTGTATTTTTATCTCGTGTTTGCCCCAGATTTGCACCACCTAGTCCTATGTCGATCTAAGGAGATAATTTATTTGTTCTCTGATTAATATTTAGCTCAGATTTGTAGAAAAAAGAAATATCAGCTATTTTGTTGAATATATATAATATTGAGGTAAATATTCATGAACACTGCAAGAAGGAGAAACACTGATGAAGCCAAAATACACCCTGCAACAGGGTATGTGCACTAAGATTGGTCCATTACTGTGGTTGTGCTTTGGGTAGTCTGCATTCATAGCTTAAAGATTGAAATGATGGATTTTAAAGTTGGTTTTCAGCTGCTATCACAAAGTATAAATAAAAAGTTAGATTGAAAGAAATAAGTAATAACTGAATGTAAGATTCAGTATTGTTAATTTAATTTAATTCAAATTTTAGCACGTCTTTTCTAGGTCATTGATCTGCCACATTTTTAAATATTTTCAATTTTTAGGGAATTGTGTACAGATTTATGCCAGTGTCTTCTAACCACTTCAATTTTTTTGACTTCTAAAACATGTTTTCTGAAGGATTTATAGAGTCTGAAAATTTTGCATTATGAAATTGCCTGTAGCACATAAGAAACTTCTATAATTATTTCCTCTGTAATCCCTATGACAGGCTGCGACTTCTGCTTTCCATTGAAGAAGTACTAAAAGCAACACATTTATGTAGTCCTCTCTGTCTGATAGATTGTAATTCTGTTTTTCCTCACTGCTGTAGACATTGAAAAATGATCGGAGAGGCAAAAGACAACAAATGGCAAAATTTCTGCACTCTTTTTCATCACAGGTCTCTTACTCTCTTCCAGTTAGTGCAATTCATGCTCAACTATTACTAGTCACACTGCCATAGTTTAAAGGCACACAAACCATTGCCAGGATTTCTGATGAGGTAAATATGGTAAGTATAATCTTCTACTATGGCTAGTTATTTTTTCAACAGGACAAGTGATTTGGAACTGACAACACCATAACCACTCTTATTTGCACAGAGAGGAAGATTATAGCTAAGAATAGAATACTGGACAGCATTAATGCCCTGTTACCTAATGCTCAGAACTTTTTCTGGTAAAACACTGAAGTCTGACTACCTTGTGGTGATGAGCAACAGAGTCTGCCCACAGAGAGGAGAGGAGAGGACAGGGAAGAGTGTGACTCAGCTCCCTACAGCAAGTGTCACATTCCTGGGAAATACAAGCTTTTCCTGAAGTGTGAAGTATGTGAGTTTTGAAGGCACAAGCACAACAAATTTAACGTACAGCAAAAACTGTATTGCTATCATCAGTCTTTAGGAGACAAATGATCAAATAATCACTGCTAAGAAATGAACTGGTAGCTTCAAGGAATCTCATTCTACTCATTATCATTTAGGCACCAGTCTGTTTCTAGTTCTACCAGCTTCTCCAACAAAATGGATTAATATTTTTGCAAGTAGAGGATGTAATTCCACAGTGAGAGCAGTTTATATGGGAAGCAGTTGAATTTTCACTCATGTTATTACTTATATGAACTGCTATTTTATAAAAGCAATTATACTTTTGAAATATTTATTAGCCAATAATTGAGTCTTTCACCCCACATTCAGGTCCTATAAGAACTGCTTCAAGATGATGAACAGATAAAACATTGCAATTTTAGGGCTGTCAGACATAAGGAAAAATTTTACTGGATTTCACTGGACAATTACAGCTGAGATTACATCACAAAAAACCTTTCACCTCAGCGACAGTTATCAAGAATGGAGTGAATATGAAACATTATTTTAAGCTAATTGGATAATCTGGTTGTTGTCTTGCTGTTTCATTGTTGTTGTTGCTGCTGGTTTTGGTTTGATTTATTTTTTCTTTCCTGCCTTGACAGCTGTACACAAGTGAAATATTTTTTAATACAAACACAGCCAGTTGGTCTATCAGTGGAACTGCCCTCAGTGAGGTAAGTTTTGTGTCCTGCATGCACGTGAGGCCTACACAATGCTACTGCACACAACTAGGAGAACCTAGAATAATACCTGGCTGGGAGGTGTTCATGTATTTGTTCTGCCTTCCCTGGATGTGATCTAGCAGCTACTGCCAGCGGCACAGAGCATCAGACAAGGCAAAGGGAGACTTTTGAGTTACGTGGTCTCTTGGTTGCTATGGAACTGATGACAAATGTGATTGCACTGATAGTGTGGAAAATTTATAGAGAAATGTAACAAGATAAGCACAGAGCAGCCAGGGTTTGGAAGCCACGGGTAACCAGAGATATGCATAGGTAACTGAAAAATGCATACATGTGTTTGCACTTCATGAGCCCTGCTTGTGGAATTTTATTCACAAAAAGAAAGCTTGAAAGATGATGGTCTCCTCCAACCCCAAAGATACTAACTTAGTCACCCTTAGTTATATATATTTTTATATAGATATAAAATAATAATAATATAATATAATATAATATAATATAATATAATATAATATAATATAATATAATATAATATAATATAATATAATATAATATAATATAATATAATATAATATAATATAATATAATATAATATAATATAATATAATATATTTTATATATTATAAAAAGATATATTTTATATATTATAAAAAGATATATTTTATATATTATAAATTTATAGATTATATTTATAAATATATAAATGTATATATTATATTATAAAATTATCTATTATAAAATATATTTTATATATATTATATAAAATATTACCGATAATTATCAGAATTAAATATTAATATAATATTATAATAATTATATATTGCATATGGCTATTTCAGAACGTTTATCAAATATTTATTCTGTTACGATATTCTCTTGTGTTAATTTGATGTTCAGTTCTGTAATCATTCATCCTACAAAACAGCACCATGTTTTGGGAGTGAGCCTATTAGAAACATGTAAAATCACATCGGCCAAACACTGTGGACACAGGACGATATGGTCTGGTGAGATACACCCCCAATCCGATCCTTAAAATATCTTAAATAAGTGATTTTTTCTATTTTCCCATTGCAAAAATGTTCCTGCACTCAGTGAAGAGACAGCCTGACTTGTATTTCCTTTAGGAATAGTTTTGAATTAAAACACAGTTTCAAAATAAGAATGCCCAAGTTTTACTTTGGGTTTTTTTCTCCATGGGTATTCAGGAGCAAGTATGAACCTTTTAGCAGATCTCACAATATCCATCTATGATGCCTCCTTCAGACCTGTGCTTTTCCTTGCAGCAAGATTCAATGAATTAGAAAGTGTATTATTCAATGTGTTATTCAATGTGTTAGAAAGTGCCAAGCCATGCTAACAGAACAAGGAGAGAAAAAGAGGATGCTACATGTAAAACATGCATCAAGGTGTGCTGCCGAAGCTCAAAAATTTCTAATAGTGAAGCAAACATGGACTTCACCAGGACAATGTTCTATAAAAAGGGGAGAACTCAGAACCTGACCAAGATTTTATATTACTTGCAGTAAGACTTTTAAATTACGGTTTGGGAGATGATGACTTTTGCTAGCATTCATTTTGGTTTCTTTATTTTTCAACTTTGCACATTAGTTCATCAATAATTTGTTTAAAATAATTCTTTAATGGGAGTAAGGCACTTTTTTCAGAGGTAGACCTCTTAATTGAATGGTAGAATTAGGTTCACAAGTCTCTTTCTTGACCTAGGTCCATTTCTAAGACATCAGTCATATTTCAAAATCCTTTTCTAAGACATCATACTTAAAAATCCTTTTCAAAAACCACAAAGACGGTTGACATGAAAGTCATTTACAGAGATACCACTGAGCTTGATAGGTGATTGTGGAATGGCTGTATTTAAATAAAACACAGACAGCAATTCCCAAGCCTGTAACAGGGTTCTTTGCCTGACATCTTTTGGTAAAGCAGTGCTGATGCAAGCAGTCAGCCAGTTTCCCCGGGTGCAGTGGTTTTTCCTGGCTAAGGAAGTTGGGTTGTCATGGATGCATTCCCACAGGGGCCTAAGACCACTTAACTCTTTATGACCACAGAGAGATGCCACCAGAGTCACAGACCTTTCCTGCTGTCATTTTTCATGTCTGGGTGGGCCTGGTAGGGGGAGTCCTTTTTACCAAGACAAAGCTATTTCTGTGCACTTGAGCCTGCCAGCTCTGAAATCAAGATAACAGCTATGTCATCATCCACACAGATGCTGTACGTGTAATTGCACTGCAGATTATAAAGTGCTGTACTAATGGATACCACAGAGTACCAAAGATGACATAATAATATTTACTCTAACCAGCTTATCTGCTTTTCAAATACTGTTACAATGTGACCCTGCTCCTTTTGAAAGCAACATGATGTTTTGCACAGGTATGAAAGAGTTGAGAGCAGTTCACATGGAACAAATGTGGTGGGTTACTGAAGGGATTGTTTCAGTGACTTCATGCCAGAAAAACAGTACAGTCTTTTTTGATCATAATGCACATATCTTTGTTCTGGTCAAGATGCAATACAGTGATCAGAAAGGAAGATTCTCCACAAAAGGTCATGATTCTTCCACTGCAATGAAGTGAATTTGTCCAACTTAGCTTTCCTCACTGATCTCCAGGAGATTCACCATGCATGCTTTGATAAAAGCATTCAAGGGAAACACCTTACAGCCTTGTACTGCTTTATATTTTCCCACTTAGCCCATAACTTATCTGATATGTATCAGTAACCTGATGCTGCTTCCATATGCTCGCGTGAAATCCCAGATAGTGGGCTTCTGTAGCAAAGCATCTCACCCCCCACATCTGTTGTTTGCTAGACAGTCATATAACTCAAACAGGACAAGCTGTCTTGTATTTCAGGGGGTATGATCATGAAAAGCCACTAAGTGATTTTGGTGCCATGGTCACTGGTCTAGCACCTCCCAACTGCCAATATAAATCTTAGAGATCTGGCAATACAGACTGAATTTCTGACTGACAGCCACACGCTTTACAACTATAAAAGTCACATAAAACCTTCACAAAGCAGAAATCTTGTATACACTTTCCTGGAAAGGTGTGAAGTTTCTCCTGTTAGTAGGAACCTACTTTGTGGTTAGTCTCCAGGGGTTAAGTGAAGGTATTTGTGTCCATTATCATTGCTTTGGTGGTAAGTTGCATTTGACTCCTAATCAATACCCTTTCTTTTGCTGGCTTTAATGTAGGTACCTTGATATACTGCACTATTTCATGCTGTAATCCACTAATAGTTATTTTAGTTATATACTGTGGAGTAACTAATTCTGATTAAGATTTTTCATCTGTTATCTTTTTGTCTGTTTAATAAATAATTCATTTTTATATAAATATATCTGATTTGCCATCATTAGAACTTGCCAGACAAAGTGATTCCTTGTGCCCTGAAATTCTGTTTTAAGAACTGAAATGCAAGCATAATTGGTGCCTCTCACTGCATCAGTTATACTTTAATACAACTCGATAAAAGATCCCTTTTACAAAGCTTATCATACAATGATGTGGGTTGGAAGGACCTTAAAGATCATTCAGTTACAGCCCTCCTGCCATGGGCAGGGACACCTTCCTCTGAACCAGGTTCCTCAGAGCCACACCTAGCCCGGCTCTGAACACATATGCTCTAGCAAAAACAAAACAAAGCAAAACAAAACAAAACAAAACAAAACAAAACAAAACAAAACAAACAAAAAAAAAACCCAGAAAAAGAGAAAATAAACTCATCACATTTTATCACTTTACTTTTTAATTAAGACTTAGCAAAACTACTTCATTTGCTTTTACAAGAAAAAAAGAAAGAGTGAGGCTGGTGACAGAAACACATTTCCAGATCAACTTATAAGAACAAAAAAGTGCACCTTTCTGAAGTGACACGGATTCTTTCATCATTGGAGGAATTGAATCTGTCATCCTTTTCTCTGAAGTACTCTTCAATGCACTGCTCTTCAAAATCATGGACTTTTTTCAATTCATCCTCAGTTATGAAAAGTTCTGCGTGAAAAAATTGAGAAACAAGAATTTGGCAAATATTAACATGTGAACTAACTACATTCTTTTTTGTGAAACTCATGGACTTAACTTTCATAAGCAAGTATGAGGCATTTTGATAAGAAAGCAGATAGATGCTGCTAATTTCTGAATTAGTGGCTTTGGTTATATATGATTCTGTAGAAAGAAGCACTTAAGCAGGCAGACGCTGAGCAAAAATGAATATGTTTTGATTACATGAGGGTTAAACACAGCTGCTGGTCAGGTCCTGGACAGATGGTGAAAGCCAAAGCCCACCTGTAACCTAACAGACACATAATGAGATTAGCAGACTGCTAGGAAAGGGTCTGAGCATACAGGGGTCTGTCTGACGTGGCCAGAGCTGACATCTGCAGGCAGCAGTGTGATGGGAGTGGGAGGAAAGCTGTCTGGTTGCATCTCCAGGGCCACACGTGACTCCTGCTTCCTCCTCACAGAGAAGTGGGCTGTGGCATGGGCTAATGCTGGGAAGAGATACACATCCCTTAGCTCCCTGCCTCTGGCATGTATGGTGGGCAAGGTGGAGATATTCTGCCTTGAGGAATTAGATAGAGAAGAGGAAAGCATTATCAAAATAATCTGACAGGTTTTCCATCATGGTTATGGGACTTCATTTAAAGCCTGTTGGGGAACTACTCCTCCAGTCTGAGTCAGAGTCAGGGAGAAACTATGTAAACAAAATTGCCTTTTACCATCTCTGAGCTTATCTAGGCAAAAAGTGTGCTCAGGGGAGGTATGTGCTGTTTGCTCTGTATTTTCAAAAATAAAGCTGGAATGGTGATGGAGTGAGAAGAATTCCAGCAATAACAGACCTCTAGGAACAGCAAAACAAGCCTCTTTGCTTTGAAGGAACAAACAGGCAACAACCCCAAATAGTTCCAGAAAAACACCGCCTCCTTAACATTGCAAAGAGAATGAAGAGTTGGGCAAATCAGGTAAAACAAACTTATTCAGGTAAGGTTTTTGCAAGTGAGAGCTGTCACTTTGCTGGGAAGGATATCAAGGTGCTGGGCTTTGACTTCATGCATGTCAAACACTAGACATTATGAAAGGCATTGGAAAGTCCCCTTTGTGCATTATCTGAGTCTTACTCAGTCCATAGTCTCTCTCATCTGGGTCACTTTCATGCTTCCTCCATCTGCAGCAGAGGTGTTGAAATATCATCGTCATGTGGCTGAAAATGATCAGAGGCGGTGGGAGAACAGGTCTTTCGTGGAATGTCATGATGAGCTGGTACCTTTGAAACTTCCAGACTTGGTTTGATATAGATTTGACTTCAAAAAATGTGTTGCTAGAAGGCAAGAAGAGGGAAATAACATCAGACTGAAAATAGTTTTGGGTGCTTTGCCAAAGATTATATGAGAGCATCATAACTAGATACATTTCAATAACACTGGCAAATGTTTCCTTGTCACAAGAACAGGAAGCAGAACAAAAGAGGAAGTTTTTTGCCTGAGCAAATGGCGATAATCAGCCTTTTTGAAGTACCTTATGACTGTGAATGTCTGTGCTGTACAACCCCTGAGTCTTGCAACATCCCATTGAGATGGGGAAGTATTTTTACTCTGATTTTCCCTATTGGGAATGAATGATGCCATAACTGAGCCTTATTTGGCTTCTTTGCCCTGGTTCCCATTAGGTGTCTGTCCTTGGAAATGAGCACAATGTGAAAAACTTGGCATTTCCCCTGTTTCCTGGAGACAAGCCTCTTTCCCTCTCCTCCTTACATCCTAGGAAAATGTCTCTCAGCCAGAGCCAAAGCTCAGCAGTCTTTGTAGGCTGTGACCAATACGCATCCTCCCCAAGTCTATATTTTGCAATGTGTCACTCACTTGAAAACCGCAATGAGGAGATTCACCAAAAGGATGTTTGCTACCAAGAGGTAGCAGGCCATGATGGCAGGAACGATCCATGCTCCTGTCTTGCAGGGAGGTAGCTGGATTATTTTGCCGTCTTCTCTGGTTTCATTTTGACCACAAGGTGCTGGGAACAAAATGTAGAAACGAAAAAAATGCAAAATGGGAATGAATCTTATTTTTTCAGTAGTTTTTGCAGCAATATTTAAATATTTATAATGGCCTGCCTGCCAAGGCAATATCTTCCAAATAACAATGGCATTGACATTCTTCCCTCAGAAGTTTATTCTTGGTATCACAGATTTTACAAGCTGCAGTTCTTGTTATTGTGTGTTACGTGCTGTGGGTATCAAGATATTTCTCTCAGGATACACGCCTGGTGCGAGCTGCCTGTTTGCATACATAATACAAAATAATATGGTAGTCTGATGGCAATTAGTGGCTGTGAAAATGAAATTATTGAATTGTTTAATCCTACAAAAAAGCTTGCATATTATTTCTTTAAGAGTGAAAACCTTGTCTTTTTTATTGATTGAGAGGGGTGTGATAAATCACGAAAAGGAAGTCCATGAAAGTAAATGAAAAAGTAAACATTTATTGCTGTGCGCTGCACTGTCTCAAGCTCCACTAGGACATACTCATGATGACTTTCTGCTATTAAGGACTCTTGACTGCATGCCTAGAAACAGTGGGGGAGATGATCAAGTCTTTATTGAAACAGGTACAGGGACATGCATGCAGCAGAGATGCCACCTGTTTCTTCCACAAATACATTGGAATCAAAATGTTTTCAGTATTAATGTTGTAGAACTGAAGCAAGGGGAAAGAAAACATGGTGAAATAGTTTTCCCTGCTTGCGTTCTAATATGTCTTCATGTGCAGTGATAGACAATCTTCATCTGCAAGCATGGGTTCAGTTTATGTCTCTGTAGCTTCAGTCCTGGTGGTTCTATGTATCTCCATAATCAGCTCTTCAAGAAAACAATGGAAGCAGCAGCTTACATATACAAGCCACCTTAGTAGATTTTGCACAGCACTGCAGCTAGCTCCCCCTCATCTCCATCAAAAAGGAGTTTAAGCGAGGAATTTTCAAAGTGCTCAACACTGTCTCAGTTCCTAGTATATCAGTGGAGGTTTTGTACTGACTTCATGGAAAATGAGGTTTGATGATGCCATATGTAGAATTTCATTGTATGGCAGCAAATCCACATTTCCAGTAACAACCATTGCATCCTCTCAAAAACGTTTTCTGAACTCGGTTCACTGAGCTTGACATTCACTTGTGGATGTCTGTTCTGGCCATCATATTACATTATGTGTGATTTTGGTACTTTGTTTTGGGCACTGCACATAGATACTAGCCTATCACACACAGAACTATTGTAGCCATATGTGACGTGAGACTACATGACCTCTCCAAAAATCTTCAACTCACTGAAAAAGAAATTCCAGAGTCAAATACAAGCAACACTGCTTTCTACCAGCAGCTCCATTGTGTTTAGGCACATGGTATTATCAGTCCTTCCTCTTTGCAAAACCACACTTTATTACTGGAGCAGGCAGAGACTAAGCAGTTCTTCATTTCTCAGTAAACATCACTTTGCAGTTCATTTTAAAGCAGGGCTATTTCCACACTGCTCCAAGCAGTGGTTTCATTTAGACATTCAAGGACTGAGGTTCTGGGAGTGTGGGGCTCTCTGCTCTTGGCCTTCACCCAGCAGAAACTGCACCATTCTTTGCCTCTTGCTATCAGCACTCAATGTGAAACTCACTCCCTGTTTGTGTGGAAACATTAGCTTGCTCATATATTGAGTCAGAGGTACAAAGTCCAATACAACAAGTACCAAAACCCATCGTGATTTCACCAGTGGTGGAACAATCACAGTATCTGAAACCTGTTGTCCTTTTTTGTGCTGAAAATCAAACAAATAGTATCTTTCCAAGTAATGAGAAAAATTCCGAAAAGCATTTTTCAAACCTTAGATAAATGAGATCAACAGCTCAGCTCCATCTCCGGTTCCAACTCTATTATCCCATTTTTTTTCTAAAAAACACAGAATTTAATCTAGGGAAAAAACTAGTTAAGAAGACAAGAAATATTTCTCCAGCTCTTCTTGTGTACCAGTGTGTAATCTCTGTTGGTTTATGCCACTCAGTGATGGCCAAATTAGATTTCCTATGCAGACATGTTCCCTCAGTCTATTCTATACACCCACTGGGGTTCAGCTTGTCCTGAAGCTTGGCAGAAATTTTTCTCTTTTGCATATTTTTTTGTGGGTGCAGTTTTTAAATAACACGGGAATACTTATTCCTTGCCTTACTAATGGAGAGCTAAGCCACCACTTAATTTTTGCATCTTCAGCTGCAGGAGAAAACATGATGTGAGTTCAAAAATGCAGAAGTCTGTGTTCCATGGCACGTCATTGGACATCTTCTGCCACATTTTAACTTTGACATTTATTTTCAAAGATTTTTTTTCTCCCACTATTAATTAAAGGCATGCACTCTGCCTCACCCCTGAGGAATCTGTGCCACCCTTCATGTGTAACATCATTCAAAACTATTTTTAGAGAAATTTTTGTAATATGTGCAGTAATATATTGTAATACGTTTAAGACCACAATATTAACTTGTATGCAAACTTGACTCATCTGTTTTATGTTATAGCCTTGCTCTAACACAAACCACTTAATTTTTTGACATGCTTTACTAAAGAAGCAAAATCTGGAAGCATAACGATATGCCAGTCTCAGGTAACTGAAAAAGCCAACAGCTCTGGTACCTACAGGCCATTGAGATAAAGTTCAGACACTATGTCCTGAATTTAGGGTTTAGGAAACAGTAAATGGTTGACGTTTTAATTTCAATTATATTAATTAACTTCACAAAGCTTTCAAACATTGCCTCTTGACACATGTAGATGTACATACTTTTTGCATCTCTTGTTTCCTCTTTCACAATCTCTTTCCATGCTGATTTTTCCTTCCTAACTCCCATTTACAGTTTCCTGCTGGGCCTTTCTTGCTACATACCTAACCCTTCCTCTTTCCTGTCCAGGGAATAGTTGCAAAAAAGCCAAAAGTAATTCAAGCTCCTGTGGGTTTCAGGCCCAATGTGGAGGCAGAGCTCAGGAAGAATTAGTTTCCCTGATGTAATTACTGGCATGACAAGGGCACTGTTCACTTTTACCATAGAGGGGCTGGCAAAGGATGCTGGTGAGTTTCTGCATCATGACTCTTCCCCCAGCTGCACCCTTCCAAAGCAGGTGTGGGAAATAATGAAGAGACAAAAGCGCATAATTTAACAGCTCTGCCACTGAATAGCTCTTTGCCTTGATGAAAACTTCTCCTATAAAAATGGATACCACTTTTACAATACAAACTGATTTGTTTGAAATCACAATAAACTGAGGGATGCTTTCCTATGTTCACAATTCTAAATGAAGTGGAAACAAATAAGTGCAACCACATAACAAAAATGAATTTTTTTTTAAATTCAAGTCTGGTTATTTTTGATGCACTTTCATAATGCTATTTATGAGTTTGTAGGCACCTTCCAATTTGGACCCACAATGAACCCAAAAGATGTGAAAATATTTTATATCTCTGAGCCAAAGGTCTAAGCAGCCTTACCAGCTTACCAGGCTGGTAAATATTGAAACCCACCGTCCCCCTGCCAAAAATATGAAGTGGCCTACCTAAAGTTGTTCTCTTGTTCACTGATGGAGAAAATACTAAAACCTGTGAACTCTGAATTTCACAGAGTTAATCTGTTCATCAATAGAAATATCCAGGGAGTTGAACAGTGTCTCCTTACTTTAAGAAGGTTTCTTTAACTACAGCATCCATGTTGCTTCCTGACCCAGGCCATATTAAACATGACTTTCAAGGGCCTCTTCAATCTGCTGGTATTTTAATAATAATTTATAGTGAATCCCTGTATTTTTCTTGTTCACTCTAGAGGTTTTGTCCTCCTCCTACTCTCCTCCTTCCCCTATTAAAAACAGCCAACCAAATAGAACCCAAATTACAAAATCAGGAGTGCAATATATGGGAACACTGCTGCAATCCAGCCCAGAGTGACTTTCAAAATTGTTTGTAGTCTGTGCAAAAATCTTATGCGCTACCTTTGGCTAACAACATTAAAAGTATTGCCACAGGTATGATATATTCTGTTTTGTACAGAGCTGTTCTGTTTGGTCTAATTCCAGAATGATCCATGCAAATGGCAGGCCAAGTAGGAAGATCCTACTGAATCATGAAAAGCATGCAGCCTGTAAGGTAATAAAGAGTTTAATACATAATTTTCATTTGTACTTAGAAATTTTCAAGAATTATAAAACTTAAACAGATCTAACAGATTAATACATTTAAAGAATTTTTAAAAAGTTTTTTGTAGTAATTATAGTTTCCTCTGAAGATCACTGAATAGTTAAAACCTGTGTATAAGGGTTTCTCATCTTCTGAAACGATTGCATTCTGGTTACTTGATATTCCTCTAATACAATTGAAAGAGAAAGAGGTCCCATCTTTTCCTCTTAAACTAGGCAGGTTTTACCAAAACAGAAATAGACACAAGAAAAAAACCACAATTCAGACTGATCTTCAGATTCCAGATGGCACGTGAAGTACTGTCAGCTGGTAAGAAAATCCAGATGGAAATCCAACCTGTGAGACACTAGGAAAATCTGAAAAACTTCCCAGAAGCCATGTTGACTAACAGCAGGTTCAGTTGCTTAGCCTTCTGAATACAGAAAAATGTGAGCTCTGATGTTCATTTTCTACAGAAAATGATGCTCATTTTCTACAGATGACTGCCATTTCCTAAGCTGGCATTTATTTCCTCTACCTACATGTTTTATACCAACAAACTCACATTTACACTTCAGTATTTCTTATATCCTTCTGTATCCATATTATTCTGGAGGGGCAGACAGTTTTGTGAAGTGAAGACAAAGTTCATCACAGGTGAGAACTGTCCTGTGAATGTTCCTGGCTAAAACAGCCAGCACAAGTGCCAGTGTGTGGTGAACTGAGGGAGAGATTTTACACTGCTGGTGGGAAATCTGCTTCTGGACAGGCATTCACTGAAGCAGTTACATGGCTGCTGCCCCATGGATCCCATTGGGCAGCACAAGGCACATATGGATTAGGAAAGACAGCCTCAAAGTGAGACAGTTGCATGCGCCATCACCAGCTCCCTGATTCAGACTCTCCTTCCTCTCCCAGCTATCAGTGGATAATAATATATCTTTACTCAACTACATAATTGATATCAGTCTAATTTTTTTCAATTTATCAAGCTCTTATTATTATTCCTTTCCTGAAATATATTAATTTTTAATTTCCCGACCTTTAAATAATTTATAAATTTGATTAGCTTACTGCCTCCTTTCAATTCTAAGGTCTAAGGCTTTATCTGAATCCCAATAGTTGGTAATTGGAGTTTTCTAGGCCCAAGTCAAAACTCAATAGCTCCAGGTGGCTTCAGTCATTATTGATGTTCCACTTGGACTGGTTGGACTTTTCCATGAAGTAGCTTGACTATTATAGTGTGCTATAGTAGCTTGACTATTCCTTGATCACAACATACTGCCAAAGACTGTTTCATGTAATTGCTAAAACTTCCTGAGTAGACAACATGGCTTGTGAAACCTTCTGTCTGTGCCAAATCAGCCACATAGAATGAGCTGAGCATCTGCATACAGTTGTGGGAAAAAATATGGTCTAATTAATTGTAATGGCACCTCCTTTGTTTATAGACCGTGTTCTACTATTTTCCTGCTCAAACACCTAGAGGAAGACCATTAGGATTGTACTGTAAAGTCTGTCTTTTCTAGTTTCCCATTCCCCAAGCCATATGGAGCTGGGATGTGGACTTAATGGGTGGCTGGGACTGAAAGAGCACCAGGAGTGCAGCACGTCCGCACTGCTAGCAGCGGTCACTCTTCCATGTGCTACTGTCTGTGGCTCCTCCCTCAGCATGTTTTAGGCATATTCAGTGGTTCTCACTTCTCACACTCTCTTCATCCAAGAATCACTAAGTTGACTGTTCTAGTTCTACACCTTTTTATATGGAGACCTGTTTAATACGAAAAGCCTTCTAGATTTTTTAGTGGTCATATTATGATGAACCGTCAGTCAGAGAAGAACTACTTAGAGAGTGATTTTGCTGGTTTTGTTGACTTAACCTGAAAATTTGAACACAAGCTAAAAGATTTACTCTCCTTCTGCCCCACTTTACAGCTGAGTCTTAGTCAGAAATTTGTAGGTTTGTAGCAGTTACAGATATCACTGATAATAAAACACGACCACTGAATAATGTGTTCATAATCCCAGAAGTGAGGATATAATCTGTCCTCACTTTTGAGTTGAAGATGATATCACATACCAACAGGACACTAACAAATACTTCAGCTTACATATTTTTCCTTAAAAAATGATATGAATACAGAAACTATGGGTAAAAAATGTAAATAAGCACTGTTTTAGAGCAAGACATTTAGCAGGGCGTTGAAATAAAAATCAGAGTAGACCCACTGGATGAAAAGGCTGCCAGCTGATGAGATGAAATCAGACATTGTATCTGGTCAGCCTTAATGGCATGCTTCACAAATAAAATAAAAATAATTAATTAAATAGATAAAACCAATTTTTCTTTAAAAAAGTACATTAGACATGTTAGAGTAGACTACTTTTTTGTACATTTCTCAGATACCAGGATTGATTTCCAGGAGAGTTGTTCAAATAAACATGCTTTTCCATCATCAGCACTTTTACTGAAACCCAAGCTTGCTAATAATGTAGGAATATTAAACATCAAAACTTAAACAAAATCACAAAGCAACCCCCTTTTTTTTTTTTGTTAAAATAATACTAATTAAAAAAAGAATGTGCTCTAAACCATGAAGTTAAATTACAGTTTAGATGTAGCATAACAATTTTAGAACATGCTTATCTTATTTGAGAAAGTACAAACTGTAGCACTTTAACATGAGTACAGTGGCTGATTTAGCTTAGAACAACGTGGAAAGTATAAAAAACAGCAAATGTTTAAATAATGAAAAAATGTGAGTATGCTAGTAAAACCTTCTGGTTGTACATTGGGTTATTCTGATTGTGTAACAACATCACCAACTATTGCTTGTGCTGCCAGTCTATTCCACAGATAACATTTTTGAGACAACTGAGCATCAGACAGACATGACATAGTGTACATAATTTGTGCTGGAAGAGTGGCAGATTCTAATTCCCTGCATCACCTGCCTCTCAGGAAGGAGGAAGTAGGTTCTGCTTTTCATTTTGACATCATCACTTTTGCTGCAACTCCAAATTTCCTTGACACAGGCAGAAAAACAATATGTCTATATTTAAAGCTGGAGTTTAGGCCACCAGGAATTTTACTTTATCTGAGCTTCAGAAATAATTACTTTGCATCTTTTTGCATTATTTGAATGTTGTGCATCTAAATAACATAAATCCTCATGCGAGGGTGAGCAGCCTGCCACCCTGTTTTCTTAACTTAAACACCTTTCAGTTTCTTACATTTACGGGTTCTAAACTTTAATCAGCCCTTCATTTAAGAAAACCAACAAGAACACTTTATTCAGCCAATTGCCACGTTTGTTGCACTATGGTAGTTACTTAGTACAATATCAATAAATGGCCACTTGTAGAGGGACAGACATTATTCTGCTTGCAGAAGGAGTATTATTTTAATAGTACAAACCTTCACCCCTCTAAAATATGCTTTCAGAGTAACACTAAGTTTTATATCCCCAACTAATACACCTTCGGAATGATTGAATTTTTAAAAATAAAAGAGAAGGGAAAAGGATTAAAATTAGGGAATTGGGTAAAAAGTGAAACCTAGTGAGAAGTTTTGTGATTATAGTGATTTTGTGATTTGCCTACTTCCTTGCATGTCATGCTGCTTTTGAAAACCAAGTAGGGAAGCAAAGATAAAAAGGAGGTTTTATCTGTATCCAGAATAATGATTCTGTGCTAGCCAGGAAGGAGAAGTTAACATGAAACTGCTGAAATATCTGCCATGGGATACATATACTGAAACTATATTCAACTAGGGGCGTTATTTGTGATATAGGTACATTCACTACTTTCAACCAGATCAGGAAAAAGAATTTTTTTTTTTTGTTCAAACTTTGTCAGTACTGAAAAAAACAGCAAATAAATTTGGAAAATACTGTCCTTTCCTAAGATGATCCATTGAACAAAATGAAATATCCTAAACAGAGCTTTAATGGAAGCCATCTGCCACTGACTTCCAAATGCTGCCAAGACTTACATGTAGTTCAGTAGGAATGATGAGCATCAGTTATATGACAGTAGTTGCAAAAGATGACATTGTTTGTGATTCTTAGTTTGGTCATCTACTGCATCATTTCTCATGACCAGCTTTCTCATTTGGTAATGCAACGAGTGGGACCACAATATTTAATCTAAACAGAAAAGCAGCATTTTCCTAATCACCTATCCGATGAATCCTGAGGAGGTAGTATATTTAGTACTGGCTCTTTCCTTTCTGCATCGGTTTGAGTGCAGTCTTGCCTTCTAAAAATAATTGCAGCAATTTTCTAAAAATGGATCTAATTATTAGACCCAAAGAATTGCATCACAGGGTTTAGCTTGAATGTGGTACTGAGAAGGTAACAGAGAAGAGAAAACTCATCGGATTAGATGCCCATGAAATAAAGGAGCTGAAAAGTCTAACCTCTAATTATTAGACACAATGATCAATATGAAGTTAGATAAAAAGTATTTAGGTCTAAAAATAAACCAAGGGATGAGAAAGAAATAAGTGACCTTTTGTGTCCCAGGTATATCACCAAATTCATGTTGGATACCTGGAAGGGGATTCTTGCCATCAAGCTGGTAAAAATGACACATTTACAACCTTCTCTACATGCATGATAATTCAGCATTACAGATTTCCAGTTAAATGATTGCAAAGTGATGCCAGAAGCATGTTCTGAAACTGACACCCCAATACTAGCTAAAAAATACTTTTGCAGCCATTCTCTGTGTTGGAGAAGTTCCTCTATCCAGAGCCATTTATTGAGCAAACACACATGATCTAATAGGACATCATCTGATCAAAGTTGGATACCTGACTTTGGAGTATGAGAATCATAAACTTGCTTACGGTCTATCTGGTCTGCAAACACTTCCCCATAGATCATCCAGTAAGGCATGTAAAAAATGTTTTTCGCCAGCTTCCACGAAGGCTCCTCATTGGGGAAGAGAATTGCCTGTCTTGCCACACCAAAGCTCATCAGAACCACCAACATGATGATGACAAAGTACATCATGTCTATCATCTGAATGTAATGACAGGAAAAAGGAGAGAAAAAGAGAGAGAAGGACAAGAATTAGAGGAACTTATTTGTCCATATTCCTATTATTATGAGCTGCAAAAAAAAGAAAAAGTCTGTGAATCTTAGAAACAGAATTTTCAGAAACAAATTTTGAAAAGCTATTCTCATTTACACACAAAAAAATTATTTCTCAAAGAAGTGAAGTGGTATTATTGTGTCCTTGGTTTTAGCCAGTGTCCCTTCCAAGAACAATTCAAATGTTATGAATAGGGTTGAAAATACAAAGTACCATCTGGTCACAGCAGTTGCCTCAATGAGAATATATGGGTTCACTGGAATCAGCAGCCTCGTCTAGGCAAGGGTTGTGAGATGATCTTTATAGGCTCCACGTGGCTACTGCACCTAAGCAAAAGGACTGACATGGATAATTTTATTCATTGGTAGTCATTATCTGGGAGCAAAGGGAGCTGCAGCTAACATACGGAGGAACGGGTGGCAGAACAGCCTGTTTCTGCAACATAAGGGACACCACGGTGGCAACCAGTGAGAAAGGAAAGCTGTGATACTGGCTGGGCTAAAAATCCGCTTGGTGGGGGAGTCTGACAAATGCCACATTAAAAAAACCCAATCAGATAACAGACAGTGAACTCTGTTCTTCTCCACTGTTAAGGGCCTCATTCGCATATGCCCAAGATTAACTAGTGTTTACAAACAGTGCCCACCCATTCAAAATGTTCCTGGAAAACGTGGGACAGCAATCCTACAAGATGCTGAATAGATCTGAAGATTAGAAGAAGCACTGTTCTAGAAAAGGCAGGTACAACAGACATTACCCAAAGTGAATGTGAAAAAAAATGGGAGTCATGTAAAATCCCTGGTAAGATCCCCTTAAAACTGTCCAGGTCTTCATAATTGTTACAACTGAGCTGTTTTTCACAGTTCTGGACTTAACTTTTGTCTCTAGCCAAAACTCAAGTTAAGAATCCTCTAAACCTTATGAGTTTTATTCCCTCCAGTCTCTGCATTTTCTGGCTCAGCTGAATTCAGCCCTCCCTGCAAGAGAGGCGTGAGACCAACCTGCACCTCAGCTGGTGGCCTTATGGCTCCGTGGGACACCTGCTGCAGCCCGAGGGCAGGGCTGCTCCTGGCAGGAGCTGCTGGAAGAGGGACCTGCTTGCAGCAGATGGATCTGATACTGCTGCAGGGGTTCTTCAATTTTAAAGCAACCTGAGGTCAAAGCAACGCTGGGAAAGTATGTACCAGAGAAAAGAGGGTTACAGGGTAGCAAAAAGAAAAAGGTATGCTCATGTTTAGAGAGAGAGGCTCTAGGAGAAAGGCACCAGTGGAGCAGGGGTCAGATGAGAGAGAATCAGAAAGATGGACAGAAGGAACCAAGCCTGAGTGAAAAGAAGCAGGGGAAAACAAAAGTCTTGAGGTTCATAAAAATGGCAGGGTAGAAAGACTATAACCATGGGGACATGAGAAAGGAAAAGAAATGCTTTAAATAATTAAAACCCAGTGAAGTCAACCACCAACATTCCTGTTTAACTCAGCACATTAATCTCTCAAAAAAATATTCCTTTAAGAAGAGGAATTCCTGATCATTTTTCTTCAAAAAGCATCCTGAAGTGGGAAATCTGAATAATGATAGTTAGTTCTCATAGCTCTTAGGGAAGAAACCTAGAGGTAAAACCTGATTCCTCCTTTCTTGTCTAATCAAACTTTGTTTCAGATGGCAATATTGATATGATGTAATGCAATAACTATTTTAAAATGTCATGCAAACAAAAAAACAAAATCTGTATTTTGAGGCAATTTAAGACAATGTCTTAAATGTTTCAAGTGGTTTTGATCAGGAGTCACATGGGTGTGACCTCATGTTGCAAGAAATAAAATTTCTAGTGCCGTTCTCTATTCAAGATAAACATTACTTTTCACCCCCTTCAGTTGGGTATCTTCTAAAATCTCAGTAACTTGCCTGAAATACAATGAAATATATGGACAAATTTCCACTGACTTTAATGAGCATTGTATCAGGTCCTTTGGCCTGTCATGTCAAATTACATTTGCTGTTTTAACAAGGCAATAGGTATTTCAATAATTCTAAAGAACTTATCGGTTACCTATTTAAAAAAGTGTTGAACCTCAATTTTTTGGGGTACAATTTCATAAAGAAGTTGGCTATATTTCAGCTTTTGTATTTGCAGAAATGCTAAAAAATACAGATATTTCCACACATTAAATGAACTGATATACCCCTGACTCTCTTGACATTCCACACATTTAACTTAATTTCATTCCAGAAATTTCCTAAAGGAAATTAGATCTATCACTGTGCAGAAATCAGAAAACAGAAGCATATTCTATTAGTGAAATCAGTGGATGATAAGAAACTTGGCCATTCAGTTTCCTCCTTGTATCTTCATCTTTGCTTTAGCCTATTTCTTTTAAACCACCCAAGCCCATTCCTGCTTCTTGCTTAATTTCCCTTGCATGTTTGTTCAGAGTGGCTAGAGGTAAAACTTATTACAGTTATGTTGTTCACTGCAGTGTAGAGGCAGTTGAAGAGAAAGCTCCTTTTCCTCCTAAAGGAAAAAACTAAAACTTACAATAGAAATTCAAGAAAAGTTCTCAAGCCTTAAATATGGTCTGTTGAGGACCTCAGTAGCTGTAATGTGCTTACTCTGTAGAAATATGTATAACCAACTTTATGTCCTTCACCATGCTGAACTGAACCTTCAATGCCATTTGGAAGAATGCAAGGAGGTAGAGAGACGCATGATTTAAACAAAAGTACACAAGAGAGCCCACGGAGCAGCCTAGAGTCAGCAGGTGCAGCTCCCAGGGAGTGCATGAGCTGGACATGAGTTGCACATGAGGGTTAGCTGGTCAGAAAATAGATGTGCGAGGCTGATCTGTGTAGCTCAGACTGGTTGTGTATTGCATGTGTGGGCAAAGGGGATGTGTCAGAGTGGCTGAAAGTGCAAGGAAAGTTGGACAAATGATGAAAATCGAGCAACAGGAAGGCACAAAATAGAAGAATTTCCCTCCTTTAACAGCTGCCCAGAGCTTCAGAACAATTTGGCTGCTAAATTCAACACCCTCTAATGTAGATACTGAGCACACAAAGGCTAGAGATTTTCTTGCATTTGTTTTCCACAGAAAGTGGAGTGGGGTTTGATTTGTTGTACATATGTGAAAGTGACGAATGAAAATGCTACTAATTTCAGTCATTTCCTTTCTGCATAACCTAGAAGAAAAATGAACCACTCTTTGTAGTGCTGGTGGAGTTGGGCTCCTATCAGCCACCTGTAACACTGACTACTTGATGTTTGCTGCACATGGCCCCTCTACTACTGAACTGTTGCTCACACTGCCTGTGTTAGCACCACAGTTCTGAAACTTTAAGTACGTGTAGCTGTGAAAAATAAAGCAGAGCAGAGGGGTAGCTGTTTTTTCAGAAGTTTTATACACTGCTTATTGTGTGAGCCCCAGATCCACCAGATCCACCGGCAGAAGGGGAGTCCAAATGTGGGAGGAAAGAAACCTGCTAAGGCAGTGTTTTCTCTTTGATCTTTATTCCTTTCTCTGGTCCTGCTGCCATTTTACAATAACCTCCAACAAGAACTGCTGAGTATTTTCACTCAGGAGCCCTGCAAAACCTCATGTCAACCTCTATAGGCCTTCTTGGAGGAAGGGCACTTCAAAATCTCTTTTCCAGGACATAACAACTCAACTATCACTTTCATGTTTTCCCTTTAATCTCTCTCCCTGGCTTCTTTTCCACTATGCTCTTCTTTCTTTGTCAAACCCAGCACTGCGGGCTTGCAGTGGAAAGCTGGTAAATTGAGGGGACAAGACAATGGTTCCCTGTCGGATAGGGTGTGTAACTGGATGTATATTTTGCATTTCAGTTTTATACCTGCTCACTGAGCCTGTTGTGACTAATGTAATACCAAGGAGATATTGTAGTCCATGCACTCATATATGCCCCCTTTTCTTAGGATGGTGAGGACAGATGAAGCTTTTCTTTAAGGACCATTGTAAGATAAATACGACAGACAGCTTGTCTGGACTTGCTGATTATTGTCACATACCAAACAGATAGCAGTATTTGATCTAGAGGAGTTAATATCCATTTTACCTTTTTTACTTAAAGTGAGCTTCAAGTGGCTTTAATCTATTTAGAAAACCCCAAATCTTAAACCTCAAAATGCATAAAAGAGACATGATTTACACAAGAAAAGCTGGATGCTGTATGTGAAACATGAACACATGCATCAGCTACGTGTGCAGGGATATCCTGCACAAATATCAGGGATGTGTGCACGTTCATCTGTTAATCCAGCCATTTTTTTAAACTGAAACAAGCAAAATCTGCCTAATTGCAACACTTCAATGGAAACATGAAAATTGAAAAGTCAAAAGTCAAGCATGTGAAAGCAAAAGTCTCTTGATTCCTCATGCGTGCATTTACTATTATACAAGCTGTTAATACTTCTGCTATGGCATGTACAATTGGTGTGGCTAGGGCATAGAGGTTGCACTTATGCAAATGGATTTCTCATGTCACAAGGTCACACCTGAACTTCAATGATGGAGGACTGTGTGGATGTGGATCAAACTGTAGAAGGTCAGTCTTGACCATAACCATTATAGCTTTGAACACACCATGACTATCACAATGCACTGAGAGTCTCAAGGCACTACACACCTGAACAATTTTTTCTTTACCTCAATAAACCACCTTCCTTTATAATCACCAATCTCCTTTGTACTTTCTGCAAGTGAGCTACACAGGGGTGTAGGGTGGCTCTGCTGTTGAAGAGTGATGTCAGAGAAAGAAAAACGATACATCATCTAACAGAACAGGAAAAATCTAATCCTAAAATCTGGAGATTTTGATTCAATAAAGCACTGATTTCTAGCCTACATGAAAACACTTATGTAAAAGCCATACAGCTGGGTCTGCAGCAATGCCACTGGCTGAGGACACTGAGCCAAGAACATGCTGCCGAAGAGAAGAGGTTTGCCAGTGGTTCATACCATTTTCCCGATCATCATGACGTAGGGCCCCAGGTACTTGTTCACGCCAAAGATGTCCAGCAGCCGGATGTACCAGTAGATGATGTTGACGCAGTAGATGACGCGGCCGTCGCTCCGGAGAGGCAGGTCCTGCAGGCGGAGAACCATCCCAACAGAGAACAGGAGGATAGCTATGAGGTCGGTAACATTCCAGTACTCCTGGAGCCAAACTTTGACTTTTTGCAGCAGTTTCCCAGGCTCTGACATGAGGATCTGAAGGACAGAGGAAAGGCAGAGGAGAGAAGCTGAGCTGTTTTAATATAGAGGTGAAGAAATCTGTAGTAAGCAGATGGATATATGCCACACAGGCCAAAAGAAAAGCTGATACATCCTTACCATCCAAATATCTCAAGTAGTCTCTGCTATTTTTCTCTGGAAATCTTCAACCATTCTTAACATGTATTTATGTGCAAGATACTTTAGAGGACGAAGTGGACAAAGGACTCACCAAAAAAATGCTCATCAAATCAGTAGAAATATGAGTATGTATTTCTGTTTTTCAAATGTAATAGCCCTACCTAGGGTCTTGGAACAGAGGGTAAAATACAGAAAGATTTTTTCAATCAGAAAATGCACATTTAAAGAAGCTATAGATTTACAGAAAATTATATTAAAATGTGTATCAAATGACCAAGAAATTATTAATAACCATAAAGTTATGCATCAGAAATTTAATACAGACAGCTACTAGATACTACTTGGGCCTGTTTTTGGAAATTAGGTTACACAGACAAGAATAAAGGTCACAAAAATAAATAATCTTACCTTATGAATTTATTGTCATTCTCCTAGCAAGATCACTTGTGTAACTTGATTGTTTTCCCAAACTACTGTTAAAACTATTATTCAAGTGATCTCCATGAATAAGTCCTACCTTTTAGTGAGTTAACAAGCTGTTGGTTTTAATTTTCTATATTTAGCCCAAGAACTTTTGAACAAACTCACACAGTTCCTCAAAAAAGATGAATTTGTTTTGGAATGAATTTTGGGCTCCTCTGTGAACAATTTCAACATCTGCTTAGAAGCCAACTGTGACAAACATTCCTGGTAAACTTTTGTGGAAATGTCAGTTTGGGGTGAATGATCAGAGAAAAACCAGGTCACGCAACTCCGGAGTGCAGCCTCCTACCTGCTGAGCCAGCAGTGCCTTGGCTCCATCTGAGCTGCAGAGTCTTTGTGGGGTTACTGCCACTGCTTTCCTTTCTCTTCTGCCTAATGACGTCTACCATGGGCCACACTCGTGGCACCCTCAAGCAGTGTCTTTCCCTCTGTCCTTTTTATTTATTACGTAGCCTTTACCATACAGGGTCAGAAACCTGTCTTTGAAGCCCAAGTGTGGCAAACCCATTTTTAGTCTAGTCCTTCAGAGCACTGGCTTCAGAATGTACAAACATAACTGGTAACAGATTCAGCCCAGGGGTACAAATGTGCTGTTTCAGCTGAGGTCAATGGGACTCACATTCACTCACATTAGGGTTGAATTGGGCCTCTGGTGTCACTGTGGAATAAATGGACCTTTGGTTAAGTGAAAGAGGACAGCATTAGGTGGGAGAGACCATGAGGGGCAGGGTTAACAAAGCCACTTCACTCACTTTATAGACCGAGTGCTATTTTAAATGCTCTGTCTCTGCCCTGTGTGTCTGCTTTTGCATCCTTAGGGAGATGCACAATATTGCTTGACACATCAAAAAAAAAAAAAAAAAAAAAGTTAAAGAGGCACATTTTAAGGAATTTTGCTGACCTTTAAGGCTTGTCAGAGGATCACCCTGTACTTGTGAATACTATTAAATGAGCATCACACTGAAATTTGAACACAGAAATTTTGTGGGAGAAGAAAGAAAGAAAGAAAGAAAGAAAGAAAGAAAGAAAGAAAGAAAGAAAGAAAGAAAGAAAGAAAGAAAGAAAGAAAGAAAGAAAGAAAGAAAGAAAGAAAGAAAGAAAGAAAGAAAGAAAGAAAGAAAGAAAGAAAGAAAGAAAAAGAAAGAAAGAAAGAAAGAAAGAAAGAAAGAAAGAAAGAAAGAAAGAAAGAAAGAAAGAGAATGAAAGAAAGAGAGAATGAAAGAAAGAAAAGAAGAAGAAGAAACCACAAATTTTAAAGAAGATAGATATTTTTTCCTGCTTTTTATTTTTAAACAATCCATTTGCCTTTCTGAAAAAAAGAGGCAACTTCATGATAAGCTCATTCATAAAAATGTACCCTGAGAAAAATAAGAAAGAAAGACATTAAAATGGAAAAAAACCCCAAACCCTCAAAACTCACGCTTATTCCTTTATTTCTTGTCTAGGGAGATTTTACCTCTCTCATCTTCTCTATTCCAAGAGTGAAAATGTATGAGATGACAATCCACTCCTGAATAGATGGCCAGCGATCCATCTTCACCAGCACAATGTAGTTGAACAGCATCAAGTAGCCTATGTATGCCAGCTGAAAAGAAAATAAATGAGTTCCAATTGTCACTATCTGTATAACTGAATTAGGGTATGATTTGATATTCCTGATTCTACTGTAATCAGGGTTTCACAGACAAAAGAGCAATAAGACTGTCCTGGGTTGTCTGAGAAAGCTCACATTAAGTCACATGCTGTATGGAATTCACAAAATATGTGCGTATATGTCCAGCTATATCTATCTCCTCTTTAATAAAAAGACTATTAATGCAGTTCCCTTGGATCATCCCACAGTGAAGGCAATCCTAATACCACTGTGTCAACTACCCAATTTAGTAAGCTATGTGAAGATTTCTTCCTCATCTGCTTCTAAATGCCTTTGGTCCTCTAACACCCCTTCTTTGTGTTTTCTCCCCCATTTACCTAACCTGGACTGAGTCTGGCATTCTGAGTCCAGATTTTAGGCATTATTACAGGTCTTCTTACCCTTACTTCTTAGTTATAACCTATAGCATGTTTCCTCCCCAAAACACTGCTACTCCTACTCAGACTGCTGCAGCAAGGAGTCGGGCATAGCCATGCATTCATTTGCCTTATATTTTTTGCAAATTTTTAAGTGTTAATGTTTTTCTTTTCCTTCCTAATATATTCACCTTCCAGGTTAATTTTTGATCCAAGGGAAAGTGTGAATTCAGTTTTTAGTTTATTTTTCTTTGTTTTTCTGTATGCTGAATGTAATTAAATGGTGTGTCAAAAAAAGACATGTCAGGGAAATTGCATCATCAAGTTCACAAAGTTCAGAGGAACCCTAGTGCTGTTCTGGAGCATGGGCTGTAGCAAGAATTCCAGTCTGGTTCGTGGAGGCCAGAATCCAACCGCCTGTCTACTTTGCCTTTCAAACAGCAGCCCTATAAGAAAATGCATCTTAAGGCTAAATATAAGTCAGAGAAAAGATGACTCAGTTCTGTGCATGAGCATTTAGTCATTGTGACAGAAAGCTGTAATACATACATCTATATTTGAATTCAGGCTTTATCTCTCAACTGTATGTTACTCCCTATTGCGTACACGGGCTCACATGTAAGCTGAAACAGCCACAGAGGGCGTTGAGACTTTTGGGTAGGATTATTTCAATGCTCTGCACATCACAGAATAGAGTTTATAGCTCTATTGTATTTGTTAGAGAATGTCACTTCCACTCTTTGTAAAAGCCACAGAATTCTGTCTTTTGTTCCAGTTGCTGGCTGAGGATACTCAAGAGAATTTGTTCTATTGGCCATAGCTATCAGTATAGAGGAAGCATACACTTGAAGCACTACTTCTTGTCTGCATAAAACAGAGGAGGAAATGATCTCATTTGTCTTTCAGTTTGTGAGGGATGATGGATTGCAATGCACAGTCATTGGAGGCTGCTCCTCCCTCACCACTCCCAGGGGAAATGGGGAGCAACGTAGACCAACATGTAGGGTGACATTGGAGTCAGGAGAATCTCTGTCTGGGCAGGCAGAACTGGATATACACCTCCCTAGTGGAAATAGCACCTTCTAATACAGAGCAAAAAGCCAGGTGATTCTGTTACTTAACACTCCTCTTAGACCTTATTGATTACTAATTGACAAGAAATCTACTTTGATCTGCTTCAGCAGCCTTTGGTGAGCACTTGCAGTCAGTATGGCAAAAGAATGAGGACAGAGAGGTTACAAAAGTGACAGAAACGGCAAGAATCTAAGTGTATCTAGGGGTTTTGCTTCTTCCAGGTTTTCTTTTGAAATTCTGGCTGGTTTTGGTTTCAGCTTTGGCGGGCTTCTTTATGTCAATTCAAACGTAGTAGAAGTAGCAAAATGTTTTCGCTTGACAAAAGAGAAAAGAATCTTGATTTGTGAGTAAACTTATACTGAAATATCTCCACTTTGACCCAAGAAATTAGCCCTTTGGTGACAGGGTGAATGACAGTCTCCTTCTTCTTCCCCACACTTCTAACTTGCTCTCACCTTCCAGGAGGTGACACTGATCCAACACTGTGGTCAAACTTCAGTGCAGCTGTTTGTGCTGGTACTCAAGATTCTTTAAAAGTGCTACTACAGAAGTAGCTGAACATTGTTTTTCCTTGCTTTTGCCTGGCTTGACAAAGAGCAAGGAGCTGCCAGTGTCATGACTGAGGACTGAAGAAACTAAGGAAAGAAGTACCTACTAAGAAGTTTTAAGGGTGGATTACACCCAGCCCTTTTATGGATGCAGTCCCATTCCATAAAAAATACTGGAATGCTTACTGTGGTAGAGGACACACCTGGAAATTGTACCAATAGGTTAATGCTTCAAGAAGGTGATCACCCTCCTCTTTTCTCATTGATTGCAATAATTAAGTGATCATAAACTCTTACTTCTTGCCAGTATCTCAGTTAATCCTAGTAGTAGTGATGCCTAAAGATTTTGCTTTTTTTGTATTTTTCATGTATTTGTATCTTTTTATACTACTACTAAATTGTTATATAGTTCCTAGTATTTTTGCTACCATTTTTCTTAGATTTTAGAGTAGTAAGTTAACCTTCTAACACATTCCTGAAATACTATTTAGTCTTACTCTTAATATGAAGAAGTCTGACAAGGAGCAGCCTTCTGTTTTGCAATAAGAATCTGAGGAGATGCAATATGAAATGTGGCAAAGAAGCCCTAGATCCACTCCAGTGGGGCAGTACCCAGATAAAATAACCTAACCAACTACTCTTATAATTGGAAAATATTTATTAGTTATGCTAATTTGTTAAACTTATAAAAATTGTAGAAATCCAATGGCATGTGAGCACATCACCACCAGGATACCTGGAAGTTTCCAATAAAGCTCTACTTTTAATTTTGCTATTTTATCACTGCTGCAAGGGTTTTTTGATATTAGGACAGTGGGAGTAGTCAACAGTAGGAGAAGATCATCCTCTTCTGCTCAAGTAATCTGTGGGATGAAACATTTGCATCATGGTTTCCAATGCAACAGCCACAAAACAGAACAGAGCAGTTGACTTTTGAAATTTCTTCATATCCAAAGAAAAAGGCTAAAGTTGGTGGAGAGTTGTTTGTTGGTTTGTTTGTATTGTAATTTGGGTTTGTTTTGTTTGGTTTGTTTTGGGTTTTTTTGGAGGAAATGTTGTCTAGTGTCTGCTGAGCCAAATGTCCCTTACTCAAATATCTCATTTAACTTGCTCTTGTGTATTTGAAGAATGAAGCTGAATACAGCTATATAGTAATAGAGATAGCTAAATGCAGGGTATTCTTATTGTTTTAAGTAGCATACAATAGCCATAGGACCTTTTACATGCATTTTGGAATGTGGAACGTAAAATTTGAATGATTTCTTTTGAAATCCATGAATAATATTTGCGCCTGTGTATTTGCAAAATGTGATAGGCTGTGCAATTTTAATCCTTCTCTGAAACTTGTTTGGCTTTGAGTCTCCAGGGGTTCTCAATATATACAGCAGGTCAAGCATGGCAGCCAGAATCCACCCTAACTTGCTCTCCAGGTTCAGTGTATCCAAGATCCAGTTTTAATAAATGACCTTGATTGAGACCTGCCTCAGGACATAAAACTGTAGGAACAAGCCTAAATGGAAATCCAATATTGATTTCTCTTTCCCATTTAAAAATTGAACTAACAGGACACTTCTTTCCATTTGCAGTATAAAGCCTTTTCTGTTTGTGCATAATACACACTGCAATTGATAATGAGACTAGGCTGCTGATGAGTAGTTTCTGGACTTGTGGGCCTGATTAATGTTCAGTGGCCACTGAGTTGAGCAATAAATTACTCCAAGTTGTTAAACTCTGCTAATCTACAGCATCCACCACAGTTAAGACTTGATTGATGGGAGTTCCCAATATCTGCAAGGCAATTTTTCTTATAAGAAGTCACTTGCAGAAGGATCCATTCTTTGTCATTCGCTGTGCTTTCAGCAGAATGATGGAAAATATGGCTGGGAAAAAACACCTGAAACCACCTAGCCAATTCCATTGGGCTGAGGCAGGATTAATTCCAGTGTACCATAAAGAACATATGTCTTGATAAGAATGTTTAGAAATCACTAATAATGGAAAATCTAGCATGTCCTCACACTGTTCATGACAGTACTTTTTGGAGCAGTTAGAAACTCTTTCCTAACTTCTTACCTAGAGCTGTCTGGGTGTTATGTTTTGTCCTATTCAGCAAGGATTTTGGGGTACTTACACATATTCGAAAACTGTTACATTCCTTCTGCAGATCTTTTTTTTTTAACAGAGAAAACATTCTCGCTTCCTTAACTTCTCCCCTTAAGTCAAGCTTTACAAACTTCTTGAAACATTCTTCTTTTTTGGGGTCTTTTAAACCAGTCCATACTTGTCACATGATGCAGAAGCTGAACTGGGATAGAATACTCCAGCCAAGAAGACTGAAAGGATTACTTTCTGTGATCTTTTTAGTCTTATCCTTCTACATTCTAGTGTAATTTGCAAAATAACTAATAATAACTAAATAGTAACTAAAATAATAATCAATCTCTACTCCATCATCAAAGTTTTGAACAAAAATATCAGATAGCACTTGATATAGAAGAGAACTTTAATCCCTGCTTCCAGCTTGATAATGAATAATTAATATCTACTCTTGAGGACTAATTGTCAAAAAGCTTTTTATCCACATAGTAACTTTAATATAACTTTATTAATGTAGCTGTGAGAAAACCCTGTGATGTTTTTGGTACATTTTTACCATAGTTGAAATCCATGAAATTATTTTTTTTTCCTACTTTTGGAAGCTTAATTTCTTTCTAACACAGGGAATATACTGACTGAACCTAATTTGTCCCTGAAAAATGTACATTGGCTGTCAATCATGTCTTTGATATCTTGTGGGTACATACATGCACATTTTCTCTGAGAGACAATCCACAGACTGGTCAAAACAGAAAAAAAAAAGTTCCGAGGAAAGAAGTGGTCTACCTCTTTTTTTCATCAGTTATTAAATAATCCATATCCTGACTCAGACCAACCTCCCACTGGGCTTACTATTGGAAGCAATCCTATTTTGAATTTTCCTATAGGGAATTCCTTGGGAGCACTACAGCAAACTGCCCCTTACCATTTTATTTAAAGAAAAACATATACAATCATTCAAATTTTAGCCATTTACTTCCTAAATGAAATGGTAATCTTTAAAAGTCGTGCAATGCTAGCAGACTTCTACCAAATATTTTTATTAAACTATTTATGTGTAAGCCCTCCAATACATATAAATGTAGACATCAATGAAACACAAAAGATGACTTTAGTCCAATTTCAGTATTTGTACAGACATTATTAATATAGCAGGAAAGATTTCTTACGGTGTAAAACCAAAACTTCACGATGGGAGCATTGTAGAACTCGTAAATCTTTCTTCCAATGGGGATCATTCTGTGCCTGCTCTGAACTTCCTCATCCTCCTTCTTTCTTGAGGACTCTCCATTGCCCCGTCCGAGCATTGCCTACAAGAAATATATGTCTATGTTTCTTTCTTGTGAAAGAAAAATTACACAATTTTTTGAAATGTCAATAGGAAACAGTTCTTGATCTCTAGATAAACCAGGTGACCACAGTTAGGCATAAAATGCTTTGCTTTCAAATTACCTTTTTGCAGGGAGGCTTCTGTTTAGTACTTTGAAAATGGAAAGCTAGAGCTTTAGCCTCAACCCTCAGCTTGAGAGGGTAATTCCTGACGAAAAATAAGTGTGGAGAATATTTTAATTTTTACTGTATGGACAGAAACACTTTTACCTGACAACAGCTTTATGTGGTGTACTCTATACAATAAACAGATGCAGGTAAGTTTTTTGTTTTAAACAAAGAGAAATTCAAAAAGCTGAGATTGAGAGAGAGCAACAAGGGAAAAGATGAGGTGATAGTCACTGAATTAGGAGCAAAGAAGACAGTAGCACTTTATAGGTTAATCACTGTACCTGTCCCAGGCCATAATCCCACAGTGAAGATTACATGGATGTAAGAGGACTTACTAGTAAAGTTCACTGCAGCAGAAAGGCCTTAAATTGCAACATTCATGTACATGATTTTACCTTCTTCCATAGTGAAGTTCCAGACTGCTCATGCATTGCCTTTGCTAGGCTTGATCTCACAGTTACCATTGCTATTCAGACCCACTCAGAAGCTACACTGCGCTCAAGAAACACATACATAAGAAGCTCCCAGCTATGAGTGCAAACCTAACAGTCATAAGAAAGCAATATTTTGTTTGCTTACCCTTAATTTTCATTATCAGCTGCAGAGAAATGGAAAGACGAAACTACAATCACTGAAGTTAGTGCTTAAAAAGAAGTTCCTCTGTATTTGAAGTGTAATGTGACCTATTAAATGATCATTCTGAAGCAATTATTTAGTGAACAGTAGACTAAGACGGATTTTAGCTCACTGTGCCTTTTGCAAGTTCTTATGTTTAGTTTGTGGATGCAGCACCCTGCACAGGAAATATTTGCAAGAATTGAGACAAATCTAAGTATGCAGGGACTATGTAATGATGCATTTGTTTCAATGCTTCTATAATACTTTCCTACAAGTAGATGAAGGCACCCTTGTGCTTTTGTGTTAACTGAAGCAAACTTTCACCATCCGTGAAGATAGCATTGTCCTCATCTGCAACTTAAATGGTAGAAAACCAAGGGAACAATTAGATGCCAGCCATATAAAAAGGTCTTTCTATAAAAAGGTCCTTGTCTCTGTATCTGTGCTCTCCAACTCAACAGGATGTACAGCACATACTTAAACATTTGGCTTCAGGTGAGCCATCTGATCAGTTTCTAGAGCCCTGCAGGAACTGGGGGCTTCTCACATATTTAAAAGTAAGAATCACACATTTTCTTCCTTTTTCCAGCCTCATGTGGAGCTATTAATATAGGTATTTTCCCTGTGAAATAGTAATTTGTGACAATAAAATGTTTTCAGTCAGGGTAGATATTTGTAACATTATTAGGACTGGGCTTGGTCGCATATGGATTTTTCTCCTTAACTTTATTTATGCAAGTAGTTTTTCCTCTAGTATCATTACTTGTGGACCCTTATATTCTTGAATCTGACAACATACAGATGTTGCCGTGCACATTTTCAATAAAATACAACAAAGATTCAGGACAGAACTATACTGCACTGAAACTAACCTGCTGGGACTCTCTCAAAAACTAAAGCCTGCTTTGGCCAAATTAACCTATTTCCTTTAGCTTTAATGGCTGAAGATTTTTAATTTAATTTCCATAAATATGGACAAAACATTACCTATTAAAAATTTAAATATACCTCCTCTTGGCTCTCACAGAGCCCATAAAACACCTTGAAAGTTCATCAAGACTTGTATAAAAATGAAAAAGACAAAGTGGCTGTTAAGCAGAGGAGAAGGGTTTTTATGGTTATGAGACTGAATATAACCACAATAGCAAAAGTTACACAACCTCTACAGAAGATATCATTACTCCACAAAATCAAAGTGATCCTTTGATCCGTACCATGGTTTGGGTTTTTGTGGGGGAAAAAACCCATTGAATATGATCTGGATGCTTTGGGAGCACTATAGCCCAAGAAGGTAGTAATTTCTTTGCTTCTCTCTACTTAGTGAAGCTGTTTGGGGAAAACTCCATCTGGAGCTACAGAGTTTTCTGTAGCTTTTCCCAAGGCTTTGTCTCTGCTGTCCCCTGGTGCTCAGGAATTTTGCAGCAGAATGAAAATGAATGCTGCCTACTTTAACAAATGAGCAATGCCATGCTTTAGTGAAAGGGATTATTTTAGAGTTTAAATACTTCACAATTTTACAGATTTACAAATTCTGAGACAGACTTAATTCTCAATGAAATCAGTGAGTTGTAGATGTCTTTATAATAATGCTCTTTCAATATCTAAATTGATGCTTTAACTTATTAGTTCTGATTTCCTGTTTGCTACTGCTGTCTCCTTCATAATGATGTGGTAATTTTGTCTCATTACAATTATTTCTGAATTAATTCTATCATATAATAGTACCTTCTCCTCTCCCCCATGCAACAGATGGGGAATTTCTCTGACATGGATAGGGATTAGGTTTGACCTGATGTTTCTGACTGTTAATTATACCTCAGTATTAACAAACTGAAAAGCTTCCCCATTAGAAACATTCAGAAATAACCTGTGTAACTGTGTTAACAGAATAATTGCAGTGCCAAATGTGAACAAATGTTTTCCTTGGAGTGGGATGCAGTAGGGTGGGAACAACTCAACACACTGCTCTGTGTGGGCGGCATCTCTTTCTCTAATACATTATTTTGTCCATGATTCACCATGAGTCATGCAAGGTAAGCTTGACAGCAGCTGAACCTCATTGTGAAGTACAGTACAACTGCATCATTTTAGCCTGAAGGGATTGATGTTTTCATAGTTTTTACATGGAGATTTTATTAATCTGGTTTTTGTTGTTATTGTTGGGCCAGATTTTGTTTTATGTAATTGAGGACTGTTTGCTGATAATGAACTATCAGGGGAGAGTTTTGGGTTGTACATTTTTGCATTAATATATGTTAACAATACTATAATATGTTTATGTGTTTCATTATTAAATAACAGGAATTTCAGTCTTTCTGAAACAAACACAGGCTCTTCCAATTTCATTCTAAGGGGTATCTACATGCTATATAGAGACTCAACCCCAGTCACAGGGAACTGGTGTGGAAATGATACATAGCTGTGTAGAAACACCTCCCTCAGCACACCCCACTGGATCATACGCTGCGTGTGAAAATGCTACCCCCATGGTAGTTGTTCTGGGATTACTGTTCTCTGCCCTGAAACACTGGTAGAAAAATTTTTTAATGTCTTTGATTTACAGACATGTAAAATTAGACATATAAAATTTTGCACGTGCTTGGTGGTTACAAAGGAGAAGGGCCAAATTGCCAGGAGCTCAGAAATCCTGTCTGCTCAGCAGGACAAAGAACATAGACCTTGCCAGGGCCCCTCTGTGGTAGTGGCGGTGGTAAAGTGGTTTCCAAATCCCTTGGAGGAAGAGAGAACCTGGGAAGGGAAGGGTCAGCACTTCTGCCTAGACACCACCAGCAGTGTCTCCAGTTCTGTTTTCCAGACCAGGTGGGTTGGGTGCCTTTTTGCTGGCACGTGAGATGCTGTGAGAGTCCACTGGGAAGGGTAAGTTGGGCCAGGGGCAACAGGACATGAATCTTCAGACTTTTCTGTCTTAAGTACTGCATTTTAAGTGATATGATTAATATTTGGCTATTTCTTGCCATTGAGAAAAGGCTAAGCACACATACTACAGATGAATTAATGTGATCCCAGAGGCCAACAGAACTAGCTTTGTTGCTGCTGAAAAGTTCTCAGACTAACTCAGTGAGGCTCTGGAAGTCCAAACTTCCTATTCATTGTGGAAAATTGAGGCAAAGTTAAGAAAAACAAACAAACAACAGAAACACCTTTTAGAGGACTTGGATGGGTTATTCTATGTTCTGAAATAAAACCATTTACTAGGGAGCTCTAATACCCAAACAATAATGCACTGAATAGGGTTAAGGATGTTTCTTGTTATGGCTTCCAGAATTAGGGTTATTCTGGGATGACAGCAGACTTCTGAAGTGTCTGACTGACCTGAATTTCAGCAATTAAGGCCTTGATTAGGACACTGTACAAATATAAAATATCCCTGGCCTTTTGACTTCAATGCCCTTCTACTGCTCTGTGTTTAATATTCAGGATTAATGACTGTCAGCCCCATACATAAATTGTGGTAAATTTCTTGGTGCTGAGGGGCACTGATGAGAGCAGTATTCAATTGTGGTTTTGTGAGTAGCTGCTATAAGCCTGTTTCTTAGCATCTAGGTATTAAAGAAATGTGGGCCTATCACTCTTATGTGTCTGTTATAAAGTTGAAAGCAGGTGTGAATAACAAGTAGTTTACAGTGAATAAACACATCTTCATAGTGTATCCACGTGTTCAGTTACCCACCAGACCCTTGCCCCAGGAGCATAAAGCAAATACATACTTGCATGCAGATACACCCATATGGAGACTTAACTTCACTGTGGCTGTAGTCTGGTGGTCACATTATTCTGTGCAAATGAGGTGTAAAATAGGGAAAAGATCACTGTGGCCCCTGTACCTCATGCACTCTGCTAAAGTGCAGTACAGAAGAAGAAACTGAGTCCTTGGCCTGTCTTTAGTCACCTGGGCTTAGTGCAAGACACCCAGGAAATCAATGAACAGACCCTGCCTAGATGAGACCTCTTTATCTCCATTTTAGCAGAGAGAATACGGGTGTAACATGATGAATACAGAGACTTGAGAGGTATTCATAGGGAATGATTAGAAGGAGACTCGGGAAAATTATTTCAATTATATATTATTTGCCAGAAAAGGAACTTTGAGATAAAAACGATTTTTTTAACATCAATTTTGTTTGTTAATCTTTATGCTGAACAAAGCTCAGGCTAGGTGAGTGACTGATCTATTGATTCAAAGTTCAGCAATGGATTAAACATTTATGATATCCCAGCACAATAAATTATTAATCTTATTGAAGTATTTATAAGGTATCCTTAATTTGCAAAAGTATACCATGTCTAAGAGGGAACTTCACAAAGGGACTTCCCAAAACATCTTTTGGGCATCCTCTGATCAGTGGAAAAGAAACCTGACCATTATGCCAGATCATTTGGCTGGAAGGAGCAGTAGGCTAGTAAGGCTGGAACAGCATGCAACTTCAGTCTAAACTATTTTCTTATATTTAAAATGTGTCGGGTGACTAAATGTAACTGCCTGTGGCATCTAACCACAGACATGCAAAGATCTCTTTGCTACCAATTAATCTCTCCTTGCCACTGAGGAGCACCTGAGTGAAACAGCTGCGTTAGAAGTTCTACATTATGGTGTTGATTATATGCAGAAATACTGTGAGCAGTGCTGACCAAAGATATTGTTTCTAAACTTGCTGGACTCCACAGAAAGAAATATTGTTTTATAGAAAATGTCTCAAGTGCTTGAAACTTCACTAGAGTGATATACTGAATTTGAAGGAATTAAGGGAAGAGTCAATGACAAAACAGAGCAATAGGACTGTCAGCACATGGAAGGGAGAAGAGGAGGAACATCTAAGGTTCATCTGGAATAGCAGGTCCACTGCACACATCACTTATTTGCAGCAGGAGTCAGAAGGGAAAAAGGAAACAGTATTGTAGACAAGAAACCAGGAGCTGGGATAACTACAGTGGGATAGAAAACACATCTTTCCCAAAATTCTCCCCATTGCCAGGTAGAAGGCAGCTTGCAAAGTGCTTATTTGATTTCAATAGGCACTTCATAAGGGCATCAGAAGCCAAGGGTTAGTAAATTGCAATTAATAGCTAATGAACAGAGAATGCCCCATTGCTGCTATTCTGGCTTCTGGTCCTTCCCAACAGCCAGGTTCTTGCCTGCAAACGGGTCCTCCTGTAGGTGGGTCTTGCGGGCTGCTCCTTCGGCTTGCCTGCATATTGAGTCCTGTAGGCAGGTCCTTCTGCCTGCCTGCAGTCGGGGTCCTGTGGGCAGCTCCTGCTGTTTGCCTGTGGGAAACAGTCTGGGTTTTTTTGTTTTTGTTTGGTTTTTTTTGTTTGTTTTTGGGTTTTTTTTGTTTTTATTTTTGTTTTTTAACTTAATCAGGCAAATCCCTTTTACATCTATGCCTCTATCCTGACCAACTGGGGCTGAGTTTTAAGCCTTTCAAAGACACCACAATCAAACCCAAACAAATCCAAACCAAACTAGACTAAGGCAGATGCAATAGCCTGTGTGATAACTGCCCAAACTAGAAAGTGTGAGAACAAGAGACAGGAGGTAGATGACTTCTGTGGTTTTCAGAGCTTCAGTTGTCTGATTCTTCATGGTGTAAATTATTCCTCAAAGGCTATGTTGCTAATACTGACAAGTCCCTCTTTACACAATTCTCTTGAGTTGTAGAAGTAGAGCTGTCTCGCTGCTCGCTGGTGTCTTCAGTGGATTAAAGACTGAATGTGTGTTCATGGGAAAGACAATGACCATAAATACAAAAAGAATTTTAGACTAAGCTTTCATAGTTTTTCTGGCTTGTTTGCACACTTGTTTACTCTCTAGTGAAGTCAACTAAAAGAAAAAGAAATCTCTGGCTTCCATGAATCTTTGGGTATTTCCAACTGAAGGTGAGCCCTTTTCATACCAGAGAGGTCATCTATCCTGACTGAGTGCCTCTAAAATCTAATTGACTTAGTTCAGACAATGTGGAATCTAATTGAGGCAAAATATGAGGAAATTTGAGTCAAAATGTGAGGATATTACAGCACAGCATCTCCATGCACTGCTGCAGCATGGAGGCCAAAGGATGGAAACTTGTGTGGCTTGAGTCCTGTGGAAGAGAGGGGAGTGTGAAGAACAGTATCCTGTCATATGCTATATTTAGCCATCAGATGTTCTGCAATGCCTACAGAGGTAGGAATAACAAATTGACAGTGTTGAGGCTGATGATTTATTGTGAGCACTTACAGTGAGTTCCATGTCTTCCTCATCTTTTTCTTTCACTGGCTTCTCTGGTTCCTCTGGATCTTTTTCTTGAAGATGGATCTCATTGGCCTGGGTCATGTAGGGCATATCATCTTTGTTCTTGAACTCCAAGCTGAGGATTGAAGGAGGAAGTAGAATTCCTAGAATTACCTAAAGCAATAATAATGATAACAATAATCATCACAGAAAACAGATTATGGTCATAATGGTTACTTAGCATCAAATGGAACAACTCCCTCAGGAGATTTAGGAAAAGAAAGATACAAGTACATGTGAGTTTCTATGACAATAAAGTACTTGTCTTCGGGGGTACTGTTACCAGAGCACTAAATCAAAGCATGTATCTTCTACTAGTGCTGCTGTGAATGCTCTTGAATGTTTTATCTACTTGCACATCACCGGGTGCAGAGTGCTACATACTAGAATATATTTACAAAATATTATATATGGTGAAGAGTAGGTGGGACCACATGGGTGTACAGACCTGCGAGTGTCTGCATTTTATATAATACAAAACATCAGTATAAATGACACACAGAGAGTATATATTTCTACAGAGAGGGTTAATAGCTCATTGCATCCATGCTTAATGTACATTGGCAGTCAAAGAAGTGCAACTAGGTGTGGATTTGAGGAGATAAGGCAAAACCAGCAAAAGCAAATGCTGATGTGCATAGATATGCAGTCTCCTTAGATTTTGTTTCAGTAACCAGGCAGCTCTGTAATGGTCATGTTAATGCCAGCTCTTTCTTTTTTGCCTTTCCCCTCTTAGATGCAAGAGTGTAGAAACCACTAAAATTTCCTGGCTGGGATTTATAGGTAAACGAACAATGCTTGGGTTAAAACATTATTACAACTGGATAGACATCACAGTAAAACAAAGCAAAGTCTGTATTCACAAGTACAATAACTTTTCCTGGTTATGCTGCAATTTGCTGGAGAACGATTTTCTGATAAATCTCTTCCTGAATGAGAGAGAAACCAGATAACCAGATGTTAACTTCATGGCAGGTTAGGGAGGATGCTTGTGCTCATCATATCAGCAGACTGCTTGTGTGTTGTTGAAACCATTCAAAATACACGATGAGGAGCAGGTAGTGTATGCAAATGCTGTACCCTGACTTGGAAAAGCTTCCTGCACTGCTGCTGTGCTCACAAAATGATGGGTCCAGGGAGAGGGGGCTACAGCAGACCTGGCTTCACAGAAAGGCTATTTTTAAGAGCAGGTAGGATTAACAGCTGCCCTAGCCCTTCCATTGGTGCCATACATAGCCAGCAAGAATCTAAATGCTTATATTCAAACTTCCTACCATTTGTCAGTTTCAAAGGGAGAAAACTGTTCTTGGGAAATAAACCATGACTCATGCTTGCAATTTTGTTTCTTTGTCATGCTGCCTCATGTAGCTTGTAGCCTGCTCTAGCTTTAAGCAAATTCTGCTAATGAGCATCAATGAAATAAAATACAGACTAGAAACTGAGTAAAGGATCCTTGTGAAGCCCCGGTGTTAGAAGAAGCTGAAAGGAAACAGTGCCTGTTACCTTCAGTTATGCATTATGAAAGAAGGGTCTGTTTTAGGGCTTAAGAAATGTGCTGAAAAGTGCAAAGCATGTAATAGTAAATCAGTTGCTACACCGTCCTCGATGTACCTAGACTGAATTGGTGCAAAGCTAAACAATGAACAAAGCAGCTGTCCCTCTGAAGGATAATAGGCCTGTGAGTGTAGGAAATTGGTAGTAGGAATGTCTCCAAATGTGAGAAAGTTTTCTGTCTGTAGCAGAACAATGTGCATGCGCAGGTCCTGCATAGGAATGCTATAAGCCACTTGCTCTCACTCATCACTGTCACTGGATTAAGAGCCAGTCTGGAAGCAATGCATGTACTCCTAAGCATTCTTGCCACTACTGAACATCTTTTCACATAGCAACACAGCTGAGTAATTACCAATTCTCACACAGGCAATTAGTGCAGAAGAGAGAATCCCTTCACTGAAAATATTTCTGGGTAATCTGGGAGGGAGAATGATCTGGCTGTGTTCTGACTGGTGACTGCTTTGGTGAAACATGCCAGGGACTCAAATTAATCTCAGAATTCCCTTTGTACTGTTAGCAGTATTGTCAACTGGAAGTAAAGCTGTAACAGCTTTGAAAACTGAGTTATCCTTTAACACCCTCTGAAGGAGTTCCTCCAGATGCCATCAGGAAGATTTGCAAGGGTTTGCAAGGAAATTTGTGCTGCTTACTTTGCCTGTTCTGGGAAAGGTTGTCAGATCAGCACGTTTCACTAATGGTTACTTCACTTACACTTCCTTTTCCTTTATTTATCTTTAAAACTCTTGACTAACTCCTCAAGTACACTGTCAGGGCGACACACTAAACTCCTAGCTCAATTCTTATTCTGATAAGTGATAGCAGAGGGGACTTTAAGAAAGGGAATGAAAAAAAATCTAAGCTGTGTGCTTTGAACTTAAGGTTTATAACATAGTTTTTCTGAAAAACTGAACACAGGAAGAATACACCCTGCTTAATGACACTGCAAATAAATATCTGAAATATTGTTACTTTAGACATTTATTACTGTTTTTATGTGAACCCTGTCACCATCTATTAGAATCCTCTGAATGTAAATTTTATTTTAAAACAGGAATGACCTTTAGGCCAGAATTTTTTCGCATCCGGAGACGACCCATCCACATGTCAGTGAGCAGCATCTGGCTGCAAGTGTGAGCGATGAAGTCCCTGTGCTTGGCTGCCACGGCAAGCTGCAGGCACGTGGCGTTGCTCCAGTTCTTCAGCTCATAGGTCAGCAGTTTCATTGCCAGCTGCTCATCCTGCTTGTACGACTGGTCCAACAGCTCCACTGCCAGCTGGCCGAAGTCCCTGCAACAGAGGGACACCCGCTCACGCCGTCAGCGCGCACCTTGCTGTCACAGCATCCTCTGCACCCACCAGCCTCTGCCAGGGGCATGGCACCCTCCAGCACGCAAATCGTGATGCTGACTCGACACACAGAAACCCACATTTTCAAACCTGAGTGGCTAATGCTAGGCATATAAATAACTGCCCCAGCTTAGCAGTGATGAGCACCCACACCTACCAGCTGTCTGCTCCCACCTCCCTGCCCACCTCCCTGACATTTTCTAACTAAAATCCCCTGGTTATCTGCAGCTTAAGGGATTGCTTCTCCGCTGTTTGCCCACAGCTTTGTGGTCAAGCCTCCTGGAAGGAGTGTCCAATATCCTTCCTCAAACCCTAAATTTCTGAAATTTTAACATCAGGAAGAATTCCTATGGAATCTAGTATCTTGTCTTGCTCATCTAAGCATGACCTCTTGGCTAATTAACACTTCTGCCTGAATACTTTGCTCATAAGGATTTCAATAACTGTTCTGCTGGGTAGGTACAGAGTATCCTGAAAAAGCGCAGAGAAATGTTGCAGTCTGACTCTTGAGGCCACAAGGAGAACATATGAACAATATACATATTTTACTGTCTTCTTGACATCTTTTCATTTCAGAAGTTATATTGCTAACAACTTTGCTACTCTGGCAGACAGATTGCTTAAAAGCCATTTGGATTTTCTCTAAAGGGACTGCACTTCCCCTACAAATTAGAAATGAAAGCAAGCTACAAATAAGAAAACTTTAGGCAGGTTCAGAAATCTCTCTTCCCTCTTTTTTTTTAAACTTTTAAATTTTTTTTTCCCCCATCAGGAAAGTATACATGAAAGGAAATTCACCTGGAATTGTGGTTCAGCTCTTGGGATATGTCATCCACCATGTCATTTTCTGATGCTTCATGGGCCATGGCTTTGCAGAGTTTGCAGGCCACCAGAGCTTTAGCCATAGCCTCTTCCCCATGTTGCCAAAAGAAGAGAGCCATCTTCTGACGTTTCATCAGCACAGCCCACACCATCAGCTCGTGGAATGGGAAGGGAAAGTGATTGATCTCAGGGTCATCCATATCAATATCAACTTCTTCTTCTTTTTTCTTTGTTGGTTTTCTCCCTCGACGCAGAGGGACATCATCCTGTGGGAATTGTAGAGAATTTTTTTCATCAGTGAAGGAACAATTCACACAATTCATTGAAATCAGTGCCTAACACGTTTCCTTCAGGCCAGCCCATTCATAATTTTTTGGACAAAATATTTAACATAGTTAAGCAATAAAAAAGATGTTGGTGCATGCACTGTAATTAAGAAGACAGTACACAGGGGAACAGAGCCTCGGACTATCACTCTGAATCAATAACACTATCACTCTGAAACTAAAACCAGAGAGTACAATCACGCAATATCCAGAATTATTTTGGAAAATCCACCATTAAAATAAAGGTAAGAGCTCACTGCAAATGTAACATCTGCTGTAATGCATCTGCCTCTTTCCACCTCCAGAAAGTACATATCCCCGGGATTTTCCAATCTGCTGAAGGCTCCTTCTATGCTTATTCTTGGGTTTTCTCCCTTCATCACCTTACAAAAGTAGCAATCTCCCTTCTTTTCTCCTATTCTGTATGTTTATTCCTTCCTCCTCCATCTATTTGTTGTTTCTGTTGCCTTTAGTTTCTTTCCCATTTTAGCCTTTTGCTTTTATCAGGTGAGCTGGCCTATTGTGTTCTGTGTCTATGGATGGAAAAATGAAAGTAGTTGTATAAAATAAAAAACCATGAAAATACTACTATTACCTTGAGGCATCAGGGTAGCCAAAAAAATGAGACAACTTTGGATATCTTTGTATAAAGATTTCTGCATCGTTCTCTGCAAGTGTTTCATTTCTCTGAAGATGTTTTGAAGTTAGATGTTATCTGACTGAAATTCTGCTTGCCCTGCTGGACTGAAACACTTTGTTTACTTATTAAACAAAAAACCAAGAAGATCCATAGTTGGGGCAGAGCCCTCTTTTTCCTTAGCTATCTCCTGGACTTCTATTAAGAAATGTTTCTTAATCTGCCCCTTGTGCAAACAGCCTATCTGGATGAAAAATACTATTCAGGCTTTCATTACAGTGAACTTGAACATCATCTGTATATAGTTTATATTTATCAAAGAAGGAAAAGGCATTAAGATTTGTCACAGGTTGCCTACCTCCATTCCCAACAGCTTCAGAGCTTTTGGCTGTATAAAAAAAAAGTTAGAAAAATGTTATTTCTCACAGAATAGTGTTGAAAAACTACAGCTATTTGTGTATACATTTGCACATATGTACACATGCATGTAGAGTGACATAGAATATACAATGGAATATAGATAATAATAATAATAATGAAAATATAGAAAAGAATAATATAATGTCCTGCAATAGCATATGTATATACACATACACACCAATCAAATTATTACATATATGTAGTTACTTCAAACCTGAGGTTGACATTATTTCACCAAAACCATGTCAGAAGACATATATTTGGATTCAGGTACAAATTACAACTGGTTAGGGCTGTTCCAGCAAGAAAGTGATAGTGACCACTGATAAGGCATCAGTGGATTTCTCTGGAGTACATCAGCATTTTGGCTGCTGTCCTGGAACACTTTTATTGACTGTTGTGGAGCCGCTCTGTGTGTTGGTTCAGTATTGGTGAAATCATTGCTCAAATGCTTTTGTCAATGGAGTGACTTTGGGAAGGAATTCTGTCCTAGCAGCTACAATCACTGTCTTTCCTTTCAAATGTGAAGAATCATAACGAAAAGCATATGGAAACAAATAAACCCATTTTAGGTAGCTGTCTGCAAGGGTTTCGCAGAGCTCTTGATATTGATAGCCACTTATTAATACTTTCAGTGCTGTGTATTGCTATAATCAGAAATGTTGAGGCAAAAATGGGCAAAGAAGGAACTACAAATCATACTGGGAGGAGCTGAACAGACCCTGTTCATGCTGGATTGGGTCAATGGCAATATGGATGATAATAAACAGCTTTTGTGTTTTAGAAAGACTTTGTAATCACTTATCAGACATGGAACACAGAAAAATACTTAACAATGGGGCTGCCATGAACACAATGGCTGCTGGAGCCACATCCAAAAAATAAAACATTTTTTGAGTTATGGGTTTCTTTGCCCTGAAACCTTCAGATCACAGTCAGAAGATGAGCCATGAGACAGGAAATGCATCTAACAATGCAGAAGTTTTCGAATCTAACTCTGGAGTTAGAATTACAATGTTATTGGTGCAGGTCTAAAGACTTGTCTTTTAAAAGCTGTGAATACTCATAATTATAGGTTTTAGAGTCAGAGGAGACTGTTTTATGTGCTGGTTTCAGCAGGGCAGCTGAATGCAATAATTTTTTCATTAAATTTATAAAAAACATAGCTTGTATCAGTGTCTGCCTTGTGATGCATTATGATGAGATAACTGCAATGCACAAAATGGAAATGAATCTGGACCCAACCAGTCTGGAACCACCTAAGAAGCTACGGTAAACCCTGCCAGTTGGTACAGTCATGAGGATGGCAAACAACTTGTTTCTTACCCTCTTGGGCCCAAACAAGTTGTGGTACAGTGTTCTGAACCGCTTTCGGGTATAATTGCAGCGATACGCTCCTCCCATCAGGTACTCTATCACCAATCCAATATCAATCAGACTTATCCGATAATCAGGAGGTAAGTTTCCCTGCAGTGAAAATAAGGATGGTGGGAGAAGAAATACTTATTACTGACATTGTTACATGTACTTTAAAATGATGTTAGAATAAAACAAATTAAATAGGTAAAAGCAGGAATGTATTATTATGCTGGTTAATTAATTCACCTTAAAATAGATCCAACCGAAACCTGGATATTCTCGCTTGGAAAGAAGACATAAGTTAAATAAGAAGGTGAAGAACTTGTTGGAAGTAACAGAAGATAACGTCAGTACACAGTACTCATATTCTTCAGCTGGGGAAACAAGGAACATGACTGCAGAAACAAAAGCATGAGGATCGATACACTTGAAAAGTCAGGCACAGTTGTTGGACTCTAGTTCTGCAAGACAGCACCCACAACTTGTCCCGGTATCTCACATCTCTGCTGGCATCTCTCTGGACTGCCTCATCTGAACTGTCAAGGCATGGTGAAAGCAGCATCACACACATGGGACCAGCTCCTTCCCATCCTGCAGTGTTTTCTTCCCATGTTCCAGGAAAGGAAGAGCAGGAGGTAAGATTGGTGTTACAACTCTAGAGGACTTAGACAGTACATAAGCTATCATTATTACTAGTTGCTAGGGGCAAGGAGAGTCTATCACCACTCACTCTTGGAGTTATGCTCAAAGAATACACACCCTTGCTTAAGTTTCACACCAAGAATGAGGAAAGCATCTGTACGTATGAAAGCTATAATAAACAAAATATCTGTGGCTAATTATTTGGGGGTTTTTTTATGAAGAAAACGACAGGCCTTGCAATATTTCTACATATTTTCTACCTGAGTTCCTTACATATTTTACTAAAACCCCCTTTAAACACTTTATCTAGTTATGTATTTCCAGCAGAGCCATGGAGATTGTCTCACAAGAAATGAACTGAGTTTGTGGTAAGGGTCACTAGCAGGATCCTGGAAAACATGCCTACATACTTCTCCTTCCATTTCTTTTTCTTTCTTACCCTCTGTTAGATATTTCTATATATCTATATCTAAATAGATACATACATGTCTGTGTATATGTGTATACCTATGTATATCTATACGTCTGTGTGTATGTGTATGTATATAATGTCTTCAGCATGTACTTTTTAACTTGAAAGGAAACAGAATGACAAATAAGTCCACATCTTACTGTCTTTTTTAATGGGAACTCCCTTGCACACATCTTCCTACTCTTCACTTTCAAATCTGAAAATGGCATCACTAAGGTTATGAGTTCTCCAGTGCTTGGGGGTTGCAAAACTATGAAGAAAGATTTCAGTAACAGATTGTCTCTCACTGCATATGAATTTGCTCTGAATTAATGGGGCATTACTATTCTCCAGTTGCAGTAAACCCAATGGGATCTCTTGTGTGCTGAACAATTTCAGGCTGAGCTGCACTCACATATGTGCCAGCCAAGTCTCTTGGGGGTCTCTGGCAATGGAAGAACAATACCCCAGTGTGGGCAGACGTGCTCTTCTATTCCCTCCAGAAAAACTACACAAGGATCCCTTTACAGGAGGAAAGGACTTATGGGAATGAGTCCAAATGAAAGTTTGCTTCCTTCTCTACTCTCTGCTTCTGAGTTGACTGGATAAAAGTTCACATTTCAGTAAGCATTCCCTACCAGAAAAGAAGGCATGATTCAGCAAATTGTGAGTAGATCACCGACTCTAGAGACCTCACTAAGAAACCCTTCAGATTTAGAGATCCCTCTCTGTTCTGTGTGTCACTGTGCAGAAGAAATGACTATAAAATAAAGGTGGAGAGACAAATTATCTTTCTGTGTACTGTGAAGAGTAGCCTTGAAAAAAAGGAATATTACTCTAATAAAAAATTGTCTCATATAGTCAATATTGCAGAAGAAACAGAAATTGTAACTCAGCTTCAAAAATTTTCAGTGCACTGTAATAATCTAATGTTCTATAATGATATACAGTACAGATTACAGTGAGCCTGTAGATTTTTTTATGTATTCATTAGGGGAAGGTTAGTAATTCACATGGAGCAATTTTATGACTATCATGTCTTGCTTGAAATATCTGCATGTCTGGAGATATTTGCCTGGCTTCTCTGAAGATGTCCTTATTAGATTAGAGCACAGAATCATTAATGGAGAGCAGATGGCAACTGGTTCTGTAGAAGAGAAGAAATGGATGCAAAGATCCTCCTTCCTTTTCTACTTCAGCCATGAAGGACAAGGTTTATTTCCTGCCCTATTACCATGGTACAAGCAGCATGCTGAGAAGGCTGAGGACGGAGAGAGGGAGGTTGTGCTTTCATAGTGTACCATGCCCAGCAATGGGCTGGCATTCAAAGGGACAAAAAATCAAGCAAATTTACTGGAAAAAATTGAGCTGCCAATCATTTTTAAGTAATGTCCTCTAGCATATCTTTTTGCAACCTTCCTAATCTTGTTTAATTTGTTGAGTGGTGCAATTACTCTGGTTTGCAAGCTGTGTATTAGCTTAGATAATTTGGACATGGTAACATTTATGCTGAACAGTTTAAAGAAAGATAACATTAAAATTAAATGAAAAATAAACCTAAAAAGTTAAATTTAAAAAGTAAAGTCTGCTAGGTTAGGTTGGTTTTCCCCTAAAATGTTCTTGTCTCCCCTGAATGTGTAAGAGGATAATTCTACTAGAGCAAGGATGAAAGGATTAGCAGAAATGGGAGTTGCAGCTCCAAGGCAGGACTCCTTCTAACTTAAGGTCTTCACTCAAACTGAATACTTTAATGTTATTAAGTGTCAAAAAACATTTGAGCAGTTAAAGAACAACAGGCATCAAGGTGCTACATGTGTTACGAAGCTGAGTTTCTTGACACAGGTTTGATTTCTAAATTTTCATTAAAGATTTAGATAAAAATTTCGAGTAAAATAACTTTGATAAAAGATGCATCTAAACCTCCCAGATAATACTGAACCACTTCCCTAAAGAAGACTCCCAAATCCACAGGAAAAATACACATTTCATAAACATTACTTTTCCAAAGTGAGAAGCCCTAGTAAAGAAGACTGGGCCATCCTTGTGAGAGGAGTTACACGCATGACAAAGAATTTCCTCTGTCAGCAGACAGCTTGAACCACCCTGGCAGGGCTAAGAAGGCTTGTAAATGAAACACAGTGCTGTAAGAGGGACAGAACCACCCCAAGAACAACAAAAATTAGGATGCAAAATTCTAGTGCAGTCTAGGTGGTCAAGAATGATCAAGGAGAAAGTTTGATTTTGAGGTAAGATAGTTGTCCTGGTTAATAATCAACAAATCTATTAATGCTAGGACAAACTCTTCAGTGTTAATGCACAATTCTTCTCCTGAAGAAATTTCAGGTTTAAACTGTAGCTAGTCAGCTGTAGTACTTTTTTCACCTCGAGTGCATTTTTGTGTCACCACGTGTCAAACCTCTGAGTTTGCATGCTGAGGAAAAAATAATACCGCCAAAATTCTATATATGCTAGTTTGTTTTTCGGAAATGCAGATGTACAGTAGCAGTCAAAAAATCCCCTAACTTTGGAAATGTAATAATCCTGAAGTGGAATTGAGATCTGTTAATTATATACAATGTTTTGGATAAATGAAAAAAAATCCATCTGTTAATTTCTACTAATCTTCATCAGCTAGCTGAGGCAGGGAAGGATTTTCATTTTTAAAATTCATAGAGGGCAACCTCCAGTTGCAAACAGGGTGTCCAGGACAGCCACTGTCTGATTCTTTCTGCTTAGCCTGGGTACATTGTTGTCTTTGGTCTGTGGAAGGAAGCCAGAATTAAATGTGAAATCCTGGACCCTTGACAGGAGATGGCAAAATGGCCATTTGGCCAAAACTGTGGGCAGGTTGGCCCCACTCTGTTGCTATGGAATTGAGAGGACTGAAAGGTGATCTGAAGCAGAGTCATTGTGACATAATTTGTCTTGTTACTACATGCAAAATTTATGCACAATTAGATTGCTGTAAATTCTTTAAGATTTTATCTCCAGGCCTTTACAAAATGCTGCCTAGGCTATCAGTCTTCACAGCAGCATTTGGAAATCCGAAGGGAAAATATATTGTTGTCTTATGTTTTCTGTGCACAAGTGTGTGTACATGTGTGTCTATAGACTGCCACAAATGGAATGTGATTATGTGACTTCTGCTGTTCTCACTTTTCGGTTTATGAAGCAGGAAAGATTGTTTTTCAAACAAAACAAAACTAATCAAAACAAAACAAAACAAAACAAAACAAAAAACCACTCTCCTACTGATTTATACAGCCATATAGTACAACAGTATTAAATTACTGCTTCTATAATTTTTAAATATCCATTTTCTATCTGAGAATCCAGAGTGATCAAGATGCAATTTTTTTAGCATACACCCTTTAAATAGTGCAGGCTCTAAAACTGACAGGTACATGTAAATACACAGCGTATTTCGTATTGATTAGGTATTGTCTCGAGGTGGTATATTACATACTTTGGTATTTATATTCTGTGATGCTGTAATTAAATCTGAGAGATTAGGTCTATGGCATCAAAATAAACGTCAACTCAAAAAACTAGCATCAGCAGTATGGTCTGTCCTGCATGCATGATGGGCCATGAAACTGTCAAATGGTGATGTGTCCATTAAGAAGTTTTTTCCAAAGAGGCGTTTTTGTTTAAACTGTTGTCAGATCTGTGGACTGATTTATGGCTTGACTGGTAAGGGATCTGCTCAGTTGTCAGGGCTATAGTGAGCTGTCACTTCTCCTTATGAAGCCTAGCTGTTCCTCATCCTGGACAAAATGAGAAATAGAGACCCAGAGGTCCAGTTGTCGTCAGGAAGGTGCTAAAGAGCCGCACAAGGCTGTCAGTTTTCAAAGCCCTCGCCTATGCTCATAAGACTGATTCAATGTAGTTGGAATTTCTGAAGATTTTAGATATTGACAGAGGAAAGAAAGATAAATTTATGGAAAGATAACCATCACAAATTAGTTAGAAGTCACTATGGAACAAATAATGTCATCAAATATAGCGTAAGTTTATTTATTGTCTATCCATATACCTCCATGAGTACAGATCATCTTTGATGACTTTGATGCCTTTTCTTTCAAGTATTTCTTTAAAAATACGTATTTAGTTAGGCCCTCAGAAAAAAGAGATAGAGATACATATTATTTAGTTACTCAACATACAATTTGCTATGTCTTTGAAGACGAACTTGGAAAGATGATTCTAGGGGAGATAAGGTATTTAGAAAAAAAAGTAGAAGACAGATTTTGCTTCTTTCAAATTCTTAAAGGCACATAAATAACTGCATGTTGAGTAATAAAATATTCTGGAAACTTCAGCTTCAAGAGCAGTATCCATTCTAAATAGATTCTAGCTTCACTGCTCAGTCCAAGGGGATTTGTGCATAGTTTCTTTTTGTAGGCATTTCACCCTTTTCAACAGTCACTTAATACACTGTACCTAAATGGACAATGCTGATGCCATTTAACACACCCACCAAAGAATACCGCAAGAACTTTCCTAACATGCTACTGATTATTCTGTAAAATCACTTAGTAAAAATGTCCTATGTGACACAATACTACTGTTCTCCCTTAGGTGGCTTCAATTCTGTCACTGTCAGAAAAAAACTACTAAAATTTGTGCTCTTAGAAAAAATATCCTCTTCTTTTAAAATTTTCTATCTGGTTCCATGTTCAGAAATACCCTTTCTCAAGTATGCTACCCTCGAGGTCTGACTTACATAATGTGCAAAGTTGTAATCCGCACATGCTCTGGGAGAATGCTCAAGCTGATGAGGTCATTTGCAGACTCAATCTCTTTACTTGATCCATATATTTAAAGGATAAGGGATTTTTATTCCTTGCAGCTGCTGTAACTCTTTTAATCCTGAGCACATTGGTAAAGGTATTTGGTATCTCCTTCCTGCCACTATACCTTTCAGTATTTCTGTCCAGCTCTTCTAATAGATTGTTATAATTCAAGATTCTTGAAATTAACATGATAAGGGTCAGGGGGAACTTGCACTACTCATTTTTATATTTCTTCTGAGGAAGATGGCTGTAATGTACCACACAATACAGAATGAGGAACTATTTCAAAAAGCCAGGATCCAGCACAAGGGTAACAGCTATTTTACAAGCTTGGAAGTAAACTAGCAACACAGAAAGTAGCTTTGACCACAGTTGCAGGTATGGAAAAATACAAGTAACAGCATAAATCCACACAGTATGTAAGAGCCTACAAGTATGGCAGCAGACACACTATTACTCAAGCATCTAAAACCACAGAGAAAGCGAGCCAAATAACTTGCTAATTGTGCTTTGTATGCAAAAAGTTCATATTTGGAGCACACAAACAGGACATTCTGTAATGGCAGGAAGGAGAAGGCTCTGACTGAAAGCTCATGCAAAACAGAGATTGTATCTAGCTACCAAAACTCAATAACATTATTTTCAACCTACCGTCTATGGACTCTTACCTTTTTCACGTCCCTGACTAGATGATGCAGAGTGTTGGATGGTCCGTGTCTCTGCAAAGGACAAATGAAGAAGAACAAGATAGTTTGCACAAAATATAAATGTTGAGATAACTTTCTCACCTTGGTAGTTTAGAAATCAGGCAGCTGAGAGCACTTCAATTGTATAGTGTTATCAATTAAAAAAAACCTCCAAACAATTACAAGAGCATTATTTCACCTGTTTTCCTCTTTTGTAGAAAACTCTTCCTTAAGAAAACCCTACGAACTGCCACAGTGGATGAAAACTGAAGTCCTGTGCATTGGGTTAGGCTCCTGGCTTAGAAAAACCAGGACCCCAGCACAGCCTCTGGGAAAGAGTGGAAGCAAAACCAACTGCTTCAGTCTTAGCCTTCCTGGACTCCGGACTTCCAATTCCACTGCTGGTGGCTCAGAGACACTCTGAGCCTGGCATTGCATTGAGCCTGTCTCCTCTGAAATGGCTGCCTGTGAATGCACATGTGCATGCAGAGTGCACAGTATGAGAATTTTTCCAATCTTCTTTTGACTCCAGCTGTCATTGCAAAAATATTCTGCAGAGGAGTCCCGCAATTTTGATTATACAACTGCTATTATTATTATTATTATTATTATTATTATTATTATTATTATTATTATTATTATTATATTATCTTACTTTATTTTCTGCTTTGTTTTTGACTGTTTAGGAACCTTTTACAAGAAGTCTCCTTAGTTGTAGCTGATATGGATGAGACCACTACACGTGTAGAGTCGGTGTTTCTGTAAATGTATTGCTCTGCACTTCCCAACGCTTAATTTTACGTAACTCCATCTCTGAGCATGATGAGACTTACCTGTGATTCTTCATATGCTGCTTCAGATTTTCTAAAACACCTGCAAATATTTTTGCCTCTTCTGTAGGTACCATTTTTCAGATCTAACATAAACAAGTTGAACAGCTGTGGTCTTCCAGGGTTTTCCAAGACCCTGGTCATAATGTCCTTTTGCGGTAAAAATGGATCATGTATTCCTTCTCCTTGTTTTTTAACATTCCAGTAGGTTTTAAACCAAAATTGTCCCTGATCTTTTAAACCATGGCAGCTACATTTCTTTAATAACCTTTGAAATTTCTAAATACTGTCAAAGTTTTGCAAAAAAAGCCAAAAGGGGACCAAGTGCAACATCCTTATTCTCCTGCATGCTGACTGCAGAAATAGTAATAGATTTCTAAGGCTTAACATTTTCCTACAGAAGCTTGATAAACTTGCTGTTGAAATAAAATTGATTCCCCTGCCTGTAGCTCTATACTTTATTCTATTTTTACAAATTTGCCATAGCAGAGGTAAGATTCAGTGGTTTGTAGCTTCACAGGTAATGCCTAAGTCATGCGGAAATATGGTAATTTTTAACTGGCCATGTAAATTTTTTTTTTTTGGTGCTAAGGCTACTATGGATGCATTTGGTCATATAGTAAAATTGGTAGTTCAGGCATTTCAGAGCCTGGGTCTTTTGGAATTTGTGCATGAAAAAATGTACGCTGATTTCTATAGCAATAAATTTGTTCAAAAAGTCCTTTTAGCTGTAGAACTGAAGACTTCTGTCAAACTTGTTCCTTGTAAAAACTGGCTTTTGCACAAGAACTGCCATGCTTATCCCTGTTACAAGGAAGCTCATAGCCATTCTGTTCTTAATACATAGATGCCAATAGGCAGAATGTAAGCTAACTGAAGATCAGATGGGAGTTTGTCTCTAGGGTAGCATGTGTGTGTGTATATATATATATATATATATATATATATATATATATACACACACACACACATATATACCTGTCCCTCCATATTTTGCCCAAATTTAATGAATTCTTTTCATATTTGATATTTTGCAAGACTGACTTCTGGTCACCATCAGTGTAATACACCTCCAGACAACAGCCCAGTGCAGCAGCTTATGGCAGCAAAGGCTTTGAAAAATACTGACAGAAAAAAACTTTTTGAAAAGAGATATGTCCATATCACAGCCTTTCTGCAACATACAAAACTGGGAATTCTATGAACTAGACAGGCCTTGAAGATTTTTTCTTCATTACATATAAGAAGTATGAACTTTCTAAACCACTACCTAAGTCAGGAATAATACTGTGAATGCCGGAATGTATTTTGCATTTGAGAATTCAGAAGCAGACTTAATTTGTGTAGTGCTATATTCACTCTGATTGTAAGTATTAAAAGCTTTTTAAAAGTCAAAGGTCTAATTTTTGGAACTCAGTGGGGGCATGGGGAAACCCTTCATAGTAACAGAGACTGATTAAGAGTTGGAAGATTTTTCTGAAACCATATTGTCAGGAGTCATATAGCACCACTGTATATAAATTGCCAGTTACTGTCTTCCAGCCAGTACCACCTGCCTAAATCTTAGGTTTGTCTTATTAGAATTACAATCTCAAGATATTAGCTGGCACTGTGAGGCTTATTTTGTGTCTTTACAAAATCCATACAGCAGATTATGTGGGCAAGGCACAGCATGTTACTCTATATGAGAGACAAGCAAGAGACACAATATGGACTAATGAAAAATTTCTGCAGCAGGTGTTGACTGCCTGGTGCATCATCATCATCATGCCATTATAATGCAAGTGGGAGCTAGAACAGTGAATATAGAGACAGAAAATTTGCCTTAGGCTGGCCCTACCGTATTGTACAATTCCTCTAGCCGGGAGATGGTGAGAAAACGATGCATGCTTACTCCATTTTCTATGAGCAATTTCACAAAATCCACTCTGTCCAACACCAGTGCATCCAGCATTGCTTGCTCAAGGGAGCCCACCTGCAAAGCAAGGGATTAATTGAAGCTGTTCCTGGGCGTGGCAGGCTACATCCAGCTGGTTCGGTCACTCTAGCACAAGCAGAGGGACTGACAGAATTCTGAGGGTTTCCTCTTATAAGCTTGAAACGGGATAATCATGGTTTTAATCTGTAACAGTTTTTCTAATTCAGGGCTGCATGTCAAAAAGGAATATAGGAGTGCTAGTTAAAATACTCCAGGAAAAATAGTTTAGGACAAAGGAACTGGAATCCAGTTAACTGGAGACCACATCTCTACCTTTACCATGTCATTATTATAATTATTTCTTTTCCTGTCAAACATTTTGTTTGTATTGGATATACTTGTTATGTGCACACAAAATCACTTTAATTCTGTATTTTCTAGAGTTTTCTTCTGTTTGTGGTGTGGAACCTCAGGGAAATTTGAACACCCAGGAAACAGAAATAGCTTCATAATTTGCATTCCTTTGAAGGCCCAAATGCAAGAGGTCTTCTTACACAAAACCTCTCCTTCTTAACTCTTGGAGGTCAGGCAGAATTAGAAGGATGAGAAATTATCTCATCCTTCCAGATTTTAGCTTCCAAATGATTGCAGTTTGCAGAATTTATTCAAATTTTTGCTATGATGTGGTGATGAAGAGATAACAATGAAGACAGTTCAATACCATTAAAATCCCTCCTGTGTTTTGACATCTACTTATGCCCAATATCAAAGACAAAATAAATAGTCCTGTTCACCCCATGACTGAAAAGGCAAGGATTTTTTTACTAGCTTTTAGGGGCAGCAAGCTGTAGAAAGCTGTATTTAAAGAAAGGATACTTAAACCGAAGCTTTTCCCATTGTTATAATTTTTCCATGGGGAATTGTAAAAGCTCATATAATGATAGCATGTGAAATTTTAATGACAGTGATGAAACAAGTGTCACAGTAGTGACTAGTATGGTCCAGTAGAAACTTTTAAATTCCTGGGTGAAGAACTTGGACTTTGAGGAGACACAGGTAGAGATGGAGACCTTCCTTTTTCTTTTTTCTTTTTTTTTTCCTGTGTGACTTCTGCCCCTGTGTAGCACAATCTAGGAGCTGACTTTCTCCTCTGCCTCACACAGCAATCAATAACTCCTCTATTTACAGTCCTCCCACTCCTGAAGAGAATCCATGCCCCTGGTGCTCCCTGTGAATGGTATTAGCCAGGGAGCAACTGGAGCACAGGATGGTGCAGATGTAGAGCAGGCAGATCGATGCAGAGCAGCAGAGGGAGCAGAATTAACACCATCTGAAGTCTGGAGCCACAGCCCATTTGTGGTGACACTGCTGATCAGCTCCTGCAGTCTACCTGACCTCCAACATTTGTATGGTGTATTTTTTATGTCAAATCATCACCTCAAATTCAGTATTTGCATATAAAAGCATGCTGCTTGAAAATAAAAAAAAAGTTTTTATTTGACTTGAAGACTTTCCTTGAATTTATAACCCAGCACTAAAACATGGCTGTATACTTGTTTTGCTCAGCTTGTAGAATCATGCTTGGCAGCGTAAATCTGGTACTTCCCGTTTTTCCAGAGGTATGGTGTCCTACTCTTAAGTCATCGCTAGATGTCACCATTTCCTTGGACAACAGAACACATTAACCTCTCTAAAACTGTGCCTCCCTCAGGCTACTGTGATGGGGAACCGTGTGTTGGGCAGGACCCAGCGTATTTCAAACCACACTAAAACCACCACTGCAAACTAATTGGATTTAGTACTCTGTAGGGTTCGAAGATGTTGAGTGCATGTACACATATATATATACTGTACCGGCCACTGCTGCCCATAAATAAAGATCTGACTGCGGGCGATGTCTACTCTGTTCCAGGCTAGTGCTAGGCTCAGCTGGTCGGGAGCAGATGCGTTAGCTCCTGTGTATACAGACAGGGGTGCAGGGAGGAGAGCAGGAGAAAACAGAAACAAGACATTAGGCTCAGTATGCCCCGGTAACTCCTCTACGTGAAAAGTCTCACAGACATCCATGTAATTTCTGCAGCTGATCTCATATTAAAACAAAACCAAACCTTCCATTGCGCCTGTGGAAAAAAAAAATAAAAATTCCGTTCTCAAAATACAGCAGATACAGGTGATATCAGAAGAGGCAATATTTGGTTTCCCTCCTACTGGAAGGGAAGCAAGAGAACAAGCCAGGATACAGATGGAGCTGCAGGAATACACACACCCCCTCACATATCACAAGAGTGCACACACACACACACACACACACACACACACACACAAACACACATGCCTCTAGCAATAGCAAGCAGATTCAACTCATACAGACACCACCAACTTCAGTAGTGCTGCATTTTTTGGCACCTTACACATTCCAGCTTGATAAGAAGCCTAGGAGTTTCTCCCCTATTTGTACTGAGGCATCTTGGTGGGACAAATTTCCCTTCACATATGAAATACCCATGTAAGAAAGCATTCTAAAAAGCTTGTGTCAAGCCATAATATATCCAAATTAAATGAGAAACTATGCTGATGATAAGATGGATTTGGCACTGTTTGTTTTTGGAAGGGAGGGTATGATTTTCCCTGCAGTTTTAATGGACACTGTGGGACATTCCTGTCCTGCTGTGCTTTTTTAATATTTCACAGTTCTCAGCTGATTTTTAATAATAAAACAGCATTTGTGCTTCAATATCAAAGGGAGAACTGGCCTGAATGAACTGATCAACCAAATAAATAAAGGGCCCTTCGACTTTTAACTACTTGCAGTGGTTAGGTGGTTGTGTAAGGGCTTATTTTTTAAAGACCTCATACCTCTACTGTTATTTTGTCTCTATTAATTCTGATACTGATATCATGGAGTGAGAATAAATAAAAGATTTTCATTACTTCAAAGCATTTGTGTCCTCATTTCGGTACTATTCAAGCTCACACACTGTTCCAATTGAAAATGGACTCTGAAATTGGAGGCAATGAAAACATAAAGATGGCTGCTAAAATTCTCTGTGATGACCTTAATAAAAAGCTTTATTGAACTTAGCCTATAGTTTAATTTCATAATTCTCAACTTCGAAGTCAGTTTACTGCTGATATTGCCAAATACTTGTCAATACCTACAGTAATTGTTTGGGAGAGGGTGAATTGTGAATAATCTAAGTCACATTCATGCAGAAATGAGCTCTGATAAAAAGGTAGACAGTGCAGGAACAGAATACAATTGAAACAAATGAAGAAGGAAAAAAAAAAAGTGAAAATACTTCTGTTACTTCTGTGGCTAAGAAGTATCAGGAATGTCCCTTTACATAAGACAAAACTTCTCATTGCTATGTACTGCAACACAGACAAGAGCTCTCACAAGAGACCTCAGGGGGGATGCCAACAACAACTGAAACTTTTGGAGTTTCTTACACAAGCAATATGCAGCATACAAGAACAGAAAATATTTACCTTTGGGAAAGACAAAAATGTCTCTACATTTCAACATCCCAAGATTTATTTATAAAAACAGAAAAAAAAATACCTGCAGTGAGTATGATGGTGTAAGTTAAACACAGAGAGTAAATAATATTCTCCCCCCTTCTGAAGCAAACAAGAGATGATCTCATCAGATCTCCTCCCTCCCAGTCATGTGCCTGTAGGAGAAGTGAGAGCTTTAGCAGGTGCTTAGTCATGGTTTTTGGTGAGCCATGGAGGAAGCACATGTGTGAACTTTAAAACCTGGGAGCAGTAATGGTGATCTCACAGCTTAACAACATTTCACACATGTGATGAGGGAGCTCCAGTTCCTGATTTTCCTACTACAGCCTATGATATGGGTAGCCAGAGGGGCCATCTAGTTAGAAGTAATTTTGGAACAAGAGTGGATCAAATGGACTTGGGGAGGGAAGTGGGCTGTTTACACTGCCCCTGCTTGAGGCAGAAGTCAAGGTAAATCACTGAGGCTCCAGGTAAATAACTTCTGAGTCCCAGCAGGGAGTGTTCTCCAGTTTGTGTCAACTGAACTCTAGCAGTCCTGGCCCTTTTCATGCTTCAGAAAAGATTCAGCTGGCAGATGAATAGAGGGTCTTCTGGTGCATTTGATCACAGGAAGGAACAGCTGGCACGGGGCATGAGGGGGCGCCTGCTCATGCATCCACCACAACTGTTTTCTTTGAGCATGCTCATTGCTCCAAATACTGAGCAGAGGGGGAAGCAAGCCATGGTCCAGCCTGCATCCTTCCCATCTCCCTTCATTGTGCTTAAGGCTGCCAGCAGTGGCCAAGTTTTCCTGTTGGTGCATGTGCAGTCCCAGAGTTGATGCTCTTCTCAGGGCTTGTTGCTATGATGTTTGATTTCATTGTCTCACAGAGCGCTGCAGGTATCTGGCAGTCGAAGGAAATGTGTGGCCTCTCAAGGGGATGTTGTACTCCAGGTCTGAAGCAGTCTATCAACTAGGGTGTAGATTATGGTTGTGCAACCTGGGGCTCTGGTGCATTTGGTTGTATGGGTGCTTCCAGAGTGCAGTTTCTTGCTGGAAAGCCCTGGCTTCCTTCTCCTCTTTCCCATCTTCCCTGAGGGGTTTTCAGATGAATGTGGGTAACACTGATGTTACTTAAGAGGAGAAGGAAAATAAAAGCCATAAATGTTTGTACAGAGCAGCGTATGGGCTGTGGATGCCTTTTAATTGATTTTATTCTAGGAGAGAACTTATGGCCTTTGTATCACATCAAAAAGGAAGTATTCTGGCTATTTTAGGTGGAATTCTACCCACGATTAAGAAGTATGAATGATTCCACTCATGTAAGAAAAACTCCCCAGAAAAAACATGAGATGGCCTTCTTAAGGTACAGTCTCATTTCCTTGACTGCATTCAGTGCCAGAGAACATGGACTTGAGTCAATAGTAAGAATCCAAAACGTGATCTCTCTGGGGATGCCTATCACTCACAAGTGTCACTGTAACGTACCCAAATCAAAGCCAAAGGATATTTGGGAAATAAATAAGGTAGAGTTAATAACCTATTGCATTGTGTTATTTTAATTACCATATCATACTTATTACATTAAATAATGTTTTGGGTAATATGACTAATGTCTCAGTAATATTTACTCAGTATTCTGGTGTCTGGCTGATTGTAAGATATGTTCATCAAAAGAATGTTTTGAGACTATGACAACATCTGCAGTATGACCCTTCCTTTCATCTGCTCCTAGAAGAAAAGTTGCAGTTGGGATGCAATACATTGTTTTGGCAGTATTTTATCTTGGTAAAGATACTGCTGGATATAGATAAACTGCTAGGACAGCTGTTAGTTCCTGCAGATGTTAATTTTATGTTCTTAGGCTGCCATCCAGCAGTGCTTGCATAGACTCTTTCGGTAAAAAGTCACATTGTCTACTCAATATTTTGGATTGAAAATGTAATACTCCTTGATGATACAGCCTGGGACTATAAACTCAATGCTGTCTCCTTGGGGAACCAGGGTACACATCAGACAATGAGTGTTGTGCACTTTCAGGATTACTGAAGAGCTTTTATATTCTTATTACTACAGGCTAAAGCTTACTGTGACCAACAGAAACCCCTAAAGAATTCTCCTGGAATAGCCTATGATCTTGGTGCTCTGGTATATGGAATGATGAAATGACATGAAACATCCAACTAGACAGAAATGGTTGTGGGATATCCATTTCCACAGTGCTCCTAAGAATGTCAGTGTCCTCTTTGAATCAACATCTAAAGAAAAGAACTAGATTAGGGAAAATAAAAAAAGAAATTAAGTTTTTGCTCTGTGTCTCTGGAGGTCCAATGCTGTCTCCTGTTTCAGCAGCTCGTTAGTGCAAAGGCTGAGTTTCCACAGCATTTGCTACAGAATCATCCTGGCAATTAGGAAACCAATCGAGAATACAAAAGCAGCTGCAAGTGCAGTAACCAGATAGCTGACCTAACTCTGAAACCTTTCTGTGTCTGTGATTTCATGGTTGGCAGACTATCCTTGACCATCTGATACTACATGATGGCTATTCAGTGAGCATGAAGCATGACTTACAGGCTGGAAAGTATGCAGAACTTCAGCTCTGCTGCAGCCTTACATGGTTTATCCCAGCAGGTACATGGCAGTAACATCACGGTATGCACATACCACACAGCACCTCTCTCTTTCCCAGTGCTGACAGTTACACTGGGGAGGCTTCTGGAGCACCATCTGAAACATGGCTGGCACTAGTTTGCTCCAGACATTGCAACAGCTTCGTGAACTAGGATCTTTGAAGCCACTTCAAAACAAGTATTTTTTTAGACCATCTCCATATGCTGTCTTTAACTTCCCTGTCATATGCCTTCTGCTTCGCTAGCAGCTGCAAAAGGACAAAATCCATTATGGTGTGAGTTCCAACTGCTCAAATTAAGAGAGCACAAATAGTTAAACTGTATTGATAAACTTGCCTGCTATAAACTCATGCCTTTGGAAACTTACTTCCCACATTTGTGTCTCTCAACATTAAAAAAAAAAAAAAGAATTCGCAAACCATATGCTGTTGTGACATCCATGAAATGTAAATTGATAACCAGTTTGGATGCCATTCTGTAGTTTATTGAAGATCACTTCCAAGAAAGATCGATCTTGCTGACAAGATTAAACAAGAGACTTGTGAAAACAAACAAAGAAATAATATGTGGTGCTGGGTTTGGAACTTGTGAAATATGCTGTCCAGAGAGCTCCTGAATTGGCAGTGTGTCTGGTGTGGGTTTAAAAAGAGATTAGCTCATCATAAATTTTACACAGCAAATAGGAAGTGATACTTTGTGTTTCCAAACCCTTGTCCCACTCCTCCATGGCTAAATCACTCACGCAAAGGTGGGATGGGTCATTAGCTGATATGCTCCTCTTGCACTACCAAAAGCTGAAAATTCCTCATCAGGAAGACTGAAAAAACGTTACTGGTAATCACTCACCAGTTGCATACATTGCTCTGTTCCTCTTTTTTACACAGTACTTGAGAGCAGGAAGAGATGAATTCTTAAATTTAAATTTATGAATGTCAATATAACTCAGACTCAGTCTTCAAATCTCTTACTTTACTTATTACAATTATTATTTTTCTTTAATTTTAGAGACAATAAACTGTAGGAGGTAAGTTTTCAATGCCGTGGAAACTCCAATGCCGTGAAAATTTCAATGCCATGAAAATTCCAACAGCATGAAAAAATAATTTCTATTTATTTTACCTACAATAAATAAGTTACTTACTAAAAAGCAATAGACAAGTGGTTCAGCATTGCTACCCCAGACTTTGATGAAAAACCCAGGTATCCATCAGGCTAATGAGTTATATTTTCAGAAAACCAGTATTTCTTTGCAGGTGGACCAGAACACTTGTACAAAAACATGGTGTGAATAAGGACAATCGACTTGGCTGAGACAACAGATCTCATTCTTGCACATATTGATTAAGCACCTTGTGATCAGGAGGCTTATATGAACCAGGGGCGCCTGATGAATCTGATCTTCATTGAATACCTTCATAATCAGAAAGTCCTGAGGAGCAGGGAAGATGAGGTGTAAGTCTTAGGTCCTCTGGCTCTCTCTTGAGCAAGAAACAAATGTTGTTGCCATCAGCAGATTTTCAAGTCAAGGTTCTCAGACAAGCATGAAAGGAGATGTTGAAATACTTACACAGGTCCAGGCACCTTCTGAGCTAATAAAAGTTTCTTATGATGACTTGCACTCTTAACATGAAGAGGCAAGGAAATTTTATTTTACTAGGAGGTCAACAGCACCAATTATGTACTTGCAAAATGGACATTCCAGACCAGGGAGGACTGCTGTTATACTGAGACTACAACCACTAAAACAATTGCTCATGTAAATACTGCAAAAGAACATTTCAAATAGAAAACAATCCCTCATAGGCATGTGACTTATTTTCTTCAGCTTCCAAGAGTCAGTTTTCAGAAGACTCCAGGGATCTATGCTGGGATACAAATCTTGAAAACACATTTAGAAAAAGTTGAATCACAACTCTAAGACATTTTTTGCCTTATTTATAGAAAACAAGAGCAGTACTTTCAGGGATTGTCTTAAGAACAAATGTGAAGAGAATATCTTCACACTGAAGGTAATGAAGGTTTCAGTTACATTAAGATAAAAATGAAAGCTGCAACTATATTATTTCCAAGGGACAAAAAGGAGAAATTTGGTAATGGATGAAATTTTTAATTCTTGTTTTGAATTAATTTATTAATTAATATAGACCAGCGTCTATCATGAGCTGTAGCAACAGCAAATTTATTTCAAGTCAACATTTTAAGAGCAGAAGCATAACATGTAATGGCTTAGAAAAAAGTAACAACTAGCCAAGTTTAAGATTAAAAGCCCAACCATCCCAATAACTACGTTCTTAAGTATACAAGTGGAGGCTGAGAGCCTCACATAACTTCCAGGCTTTCCTAGGGATGACTACAGATAACATCTTACTTTGATAATAGAGCCAGCTTTATCTAGATGGATGTTCTAGCTACCAAGGTAATCTAAGTATGAGGAGTTCTTTGGCTGTCTTCTTCTCGTGAATACTGAGCTTCTCAAGTAGCTGGTGTAGGGAGTCACCACTGAAATTTCTTGCGACACATCAGTGATTGTGGAGAACAAAAATTCAGAAAGGAAAAACAATAGCTGTTTAAACATTAAAGAAAGAGCTGGGTTTGTATAAAGCAGTTAGAGCAAGAAGCATACTTCAGTTTCCCAGTATAGATTTATCATCTTGATAGTTATGTCAATAAATGCAGGTTTCCGGACATCAGAGACACAAAATGGATTGATATAGACTCATTCAACTCTGTTACCTTTTAGTAGTGCTGTCAGGATAGCTAAATCAATATCCTGATGTCCTTCTGATCCCATTCGAAAAACTGTGATCTGCAATATTAATAGACAATACCATTATTGAAACAAGGGTTATTAAAAAAAGAACCAAATTAGGGCAGCGTGATTTGAATCTTAAAATGTCCTGATGTCTATGAGATAATTTTACTTTATTTGCTTTACGATAAGCTTATTAAATAGGACTAACATACAGTATATTTTGAGACATAATATTTGGTAAGATAGAAATTGCATTAATCTTCATATGGAAAAAAGGCATTCAGTGACACTTACAGGATGAAACTAGAGATGAAGGAATATTCCTGCATTAGAGTGAATTAGACTTAATGTTCTCAACAGATTATGAGAAAGATTTAGGTGTATTATGAGTGCGGACCGAATTGATGGTGTATGGAATAGAATAAATATTTTCAAGTGATATTAGAAACCTATTTAACCTTGAGATTCTATATAGGAGAGCCTTTGATAAATAATCTAAGAATTATGCTTCTAACATAATTCCCTTTCAGCCATGTATGGTCAATGACCTATCACTCTAAGTTATAGGCTCTGAGGCAGTGAGGTGAGATACACAATTCATAAATTATAAGAATGAATGTGCAGCTGTTCTTTCTAGACAGAGTCACTCTTGGTTAAGACTGCACTGAAACATACAGAAGTGTAAATCCCCTTGCTCCTTTTGTTGCCATAGCAATAGCTTTTTTTTTAATCTCTGCTTCTTATCAAGCAACATAGATTGCAGCTTTTTACTTGTGCCTTTCCTTTACTCATGAAAACTATGCCATCATTTTGATCTGAGCACTTGTTGTCTGTTTTTTCTTTTCTCAGTATGGACTGCCTCAATTCCTTTTCTTTTTTAGAATAAGTGACACCTTTAATTAGGAATTGCAAAAGCATTTTTTACATTCATATTGAGCAACATCTGTTGTTTCCTTGTTCCTAGATACAGCACTGAACTTCAGCAGCATCTGATATTGAGCAAACATCACGGCATCAAGAACTGTCTACCATCACAGAAGAGGGAGAGATACAAGGTCTGAAAGACAAGGCAAAACTTCAGTAATAAGCTCCAGTCTGACAGCTGAAAAGTGCTGTAGAGTGCCTCCCAGGAAATCCAGTGCAGCCCTCCTTTAGCACCTATTCTACCTTCATTTGATCCTAGAGCTCCAGGAGTTTCAGAGGCTTTGGTATCAGGGGCAGTAGAATAGCATCTTAGAGGCTAAAAAGCAAACTGTAAAAAGGAATAGGAAACCGGCTTAGCTCACTTAGTCAATTGAGTTAGGTGATGTAAGAAGTTACTTATGTTAGGCTACCTCCCCACCTAAAGTACACTATTTCCAAGTTAGACTTGATTTGATTCTTCACAGTGCTCCTGATACAAAGCATAAATGATACTTTAATGAAGGGATTTTTTTCCTCTCTCTCTGGAATATACTGGTGTTTCTGGCAAACTACTTGATGTCTCTCCCCACAACACAACTTCAGAATGGAATAGAATAGAAGAGAATTGGAATAGGAATAGAATAGTAACAGAATAAATTATTTCAGTTGGAAGGGACCCTCAACAATGATCTTGTCCAACTGCCTGATGAAGGCTGGCTAAAATTTAAAGCACGGTACTAAGGGCATTGTCCAAATTCCTCTTAAACACTGACAAGCATGAAACATCAACCACCTCTCTAGGAGCCTGTTCCAGGGTTTGATCACATTCTTGTAAAGAAATGTTTCATTGCAATTTTCCATTTTTTTTTGCTAATTCTGTGATGACTGGCAATGAAGCTTTCCTTGCAATGCAGGCACACTGCCCACAGGTAATGTGAGTAGAAATACACATTTGTATCTCATATCAAAACTCAATCAGTATGTGAGCTGATGAGATCAGACCCTCTGCTCTACAAGGTCGTGGTGTTCATCCCTTCCACAGATGACAAACTTGGAGGTAGCATGAAATGGCAAAATGTCCTTCTCTGTCTTTAGGCATCAGGAGAGGCAGTCTGCACACTGGGGACTGAATATAGTGGACGACAGAGTTTGGAGGAGGAACAAACAACATCTCAAACTAAACACATGATTGGTGAACACCCAGCTTAATAAAAAGTAATCATATAAATTGCAAGCGATGAACAGCTTATCACCAAAATTAAAGAAAGTACTTTTCTGACATTGGACCACATATAACCTTAAATTTCCAATTTCTTTTTCAACCCTCTTCTCTGCATGCATCAGAAAAACAAACCCATCAGAAGAATGAAGTGTTGCTGTATTAAAAATAAAATGGAGACATGTAAATTAGTTACATTAGAATAATAAGGCTGTCCTTCCACATCAACTATTGCTTTATTATTTTTTAAAAGGCCTAGCATAATTCAAGTAGTAAAATAAAGAAGACAAATATTTGAGAAAAAAGAGATGAAAATTGAAAGATTGCTCAGACACACTAGAATTATAATTTGGGGGTCATGTCTGATATTGAACTAGAATTTCAGACAGAAACTAGGAAAAATATGATTCTTCATACAATCACATATCATATGATTTTTTAGTTGGGAAAAGATGTCTAAGATCATCCAGTTAAACTATTAACACAGCACTGCCAAGTCCACTGCTAAGCCATGTGCCACATCAACTCATCTTTTAAATACCCCCAGTAATGGTGACTGAAACACTTCCCTGGACAGCCTGGTCCAATGCTTGACAAGCCTTTCAGTGAAGATTTGTTTCCTAATATCCAATCCAGCCCTGTGTCTCCCACCTCTGACCTGGGAGAAGAAACTGATCCCTGCCTCACCACAACCACCTTTTAGGCAGCTCAAGAGAGTGATAGGGCTCCTTTGCTCCAGGCTAATTACCTTCAGCACCCCCAGCTGATTCTGGTCAGATTTGTGCTCCAGAACCTTCCCCAGCTCTGCTGCTCTTGTCTGGCCATGACTCAGCATCTCAGATTACCACAGTAACACAGAATATCCTGAGTTGGAAGGGATCCACAAGGATCATCGAGTACACCTCCTGGCCCTGCACAGATACCCCAAGAGTCACTGAGGGTATTGTTCAAATGCTCCTTGAACTGTCAGATTTAGAACTGGGACCACTTCCCTGGGGACCCTATTCCAGCGCCCAAACTCCCTCTCAGTGAAGAACCTTCCTCTAATATCCAGCCTGAGCCTCCCCTAACATAACTTCTGACCTAAAACCAAGCACAGGACTCAAGGTGAGGCCTCAGGGAGTGACTCTCACCTCAGGCTGAGCACAGGGGACGGTCACTGCCCTGGTCCTGCTGGCCACTCTGTTACTGATGTAAGCCTGGATGCCATTGGCCTTATTGGCACCTAGGCAAACTGCTGGCTCATGTTCAGCTGGCTCTCAACCAAAAGCTAACTTAATTTCAAAATACTCTGAGTTTAGGACCTCGAAGTCTCATCTGGCACTGTGGACTTGTGTATTTTCTGCATTCACAGAGGCAGTAAACAAATATGCCAGCCTCTTCTTATGGTTTAGATTTACTGTCACTATCCATAACTGCTGGCTCTCTGTGCTAGAGGCATTCCTCCTGTTTAAGGCAACTGAACTTTTGTCCAGACAGAAATTCAGTAAGGAGGAGTAACTTAGGGTAACCCTATTGTGTGAGGCTGTCAGTGAGATCACAGAACCAACCCCAAATAAACTGGCTGGACCCTGGGCTGAAAAGCAGAACACAGCAGAAAATCTGAGAACATATCAATCACTTTACACTATAGATATCTGCAGACACAGGGCTGTTTGAGCTATCCATTCATAGCAGCTGGCTGGGTGGCATCCACCTCTCCTTCAGCATAAATGCCTCTCGCTGTTCTTCATTGACACAGAGAGATTTTTTACCTGCTACCAGATATTGATGAGTTGATAAAAGACATTTTTCTGCAAGCATGGAAGGTTTAAAATACATATAGCAACCTTTAATTTCTGTAGTCAGAGGCAAGAGGAAATGCAGACACTTCCTAAAGTACTTATGCAGAATTTACACTTAGAAATGTCCAATATCTTTAGGTCTTAAAAAACCTATCTGTTTTGCTGGAGACCTCTTGTTCTGGTGTTTTCTTTCCCCTGAGTTAACAGGTAAGAATTACATATTTCCTGAGTTAACAGGTAAGAATTATATATTTTCAACTCCAAGAGTCATTAATGTATGTCACAACCTGCCAGTGCAACTTACAAGTACATTGGTGGGTGAATCTCTGCAGAGAACCGGTAATGAACACATTGAGGACATTGGCTGAACCCTGTTAAAATGGGATACAAATGCTACTGCACTAAAAAAACATGCTGTGCTACAGGAAAATGTCTGGGTCCTAAGCTCTATTCTCAGGCTACCTCTTTCTGGATGAGTATCTTCCATCTTGGTAGATGCAAAAATAACAGAACATTAAAGACTTAGAAAGCCATTTAATAACTCATTGCTGAGAAAAAGTCTTCCTTCTTTCAGTGAAGAAAAAGTGCCTAAGAGCACCTACCTACTGCAGACCCTTTAAGCCTGTTGCTGAGTTGTACCCTCTGGACAACTTTAGAAGAAAAAAATACAGAAGGAAGAACAATCTAGTAAGGTATGCACATGGCATCCAGGACATTTCATTACAAAGTAATAAATTCCAAGAATCCTGTATTTAAAAGTTAAAAATGCTAAGGACTCGCTCATGTACCAAAAGGAAATAAGCAGATAAGAGTTGCAGTTTTAGTCAAACTACCACTAGACATTCTTCTGTATTGTTGTGAAAAAGGGAAGGCTATTTGGAAAAGAAATTTTGTCTGTGCTGCTCTGTTTCACATTGTATCTATGAAAATGTTTCCTATTTTTCATAGGACCATAATGAAAGTGTGTTAGAGAGTAGAACTACCATTTACCCTACCCCACTATTTCTTTTGAGCCAAAAACTAATTTACATGCAAAGACAAAAAGAAACCCCAAAATCAGGTACTCTTTTTTTTTCCATAGGGATTTGGGCCCACATTATTACCTCTGTGTAGCTGGTATTTTCAATTGTTGGTGTTAAACTCACTTATTTTAAAATAACTTTTTTTTTTCTGTTCCTCTGCCACCCCATTGGGTAATTTGGGGATGGTCTTTTTCCTATTTCCTCCTTTCTTTCCTCAGAGTTCACAGTATTTATAGGCTTCAAACAGCTTTTTCAGGTAATTTTCTGAGTCATTTCAGAGAGCAACTGTGATCTCCAACAGAAAACTTTTTTTTAGAAAAAGCGTTTTTCTTTTCTTCTTTGCAAATACAGCAGAAGCTGGGTTTACCATTCCTTACAAACACAGAATTTTATTGCACTACACTGAAGAGATATATTTCAGAAAGACATACGTGAAATAGGCAAAGGAATCATCAGTAGAGGCTTCCCAAAAATCTGCAAAGCAGTTTATAGACAACTGGTTTCTTGCTAAATGTCTTGAATTCTTTTGGTGTGCCCATAGTGATCTCCTTGCAAAAAACAGTAGCAGATACTTTCAAAGCTGGGACATCTGGAATCCATCCAGGTGGAGGTGCTTGGAGCCTGGGAGTCAAACAAACTACCTCTCATTTCCCTCCACAAACCTGCCTAAGTAAAATGCAAGAGATTTGCCCTTAAAAGAAGGAGGAGACACATGCTCCCCTGCCCTCCCCCTCCACTGTGTCTCCCCCCACAAACAACAAATCAACAGACCACAAACCAACAAACTACAAACAAACAAACCCAGCAACAAAAAGCTGGGAAGGTTCTACCTCATTGCAGATTCTACTGAAATATCTTAATGTAAACAGGATTAATTTCCAGGAAAATAAACTAACTGCATCCTCATTCTGCCTAGGAAAACGTGGCAGGAAACCACTGAGCCAAAACTGAGCCTTTGCAAGTAGGATTACAGCACACTGTGTTAGTTGCCAGCAATAATTACAGTCCAGCAGGGCAGAAACCTAATTTTCAGGCAGGGCAGGTAGAAAGCAAGTAAAAACCAAGAAGATGGAGCAAAGAAGAGCAGCAGGCTAGAAGGCAAGGTGGGAGGAGGCTGGAGAGGTGCTGGGGGGAAGCAGAAGGAAAGTATTATCTGACCTTGGACTCTACCAAAAGCACTTATTTTAAAACTGCTTTGCTCTCTGTTTCTAATCTGTTCCATCCTTGTTTGACAGATTACTTTTTCTTTCCTTTACTTGTACACAGTTTTTGGCTCAGCAGGGTCAGTTTAGTCTTACGTGTTTGATTTATTCTTTTATTTTTTCTGCCTCCGTGCTGATATTGCATTGAGCTCCTAAAGGCAAAGTCAGGTAACAGCAGTGAATATCAAATAGACTCTCCAGACTGTGTCTGGAAAACCAGTGTCCAGATTAGCAAGTAGTAAAACACAAAAGTTTGTTTTGCTTTAAAGAAGGCTCCCTAAGACATCATAACTGTGTCACAGCTTGCCATATTCAGGCCTAGGTGGATATATAAATTATTAACTTTCATCCATATGAGCTGCTATGCATTGGACAGTACATAAAAGTTTGTACTCCACATGGGCAAAGTTGATTTTACCCCTAGAATGAGAAGCAAGAGCAGCAGACTATAATCATCAACTGTAAATTTCCCAGGCCATAGGATGGTAATGAATCTAAAAACTGCTCTGAAATAGTCTAAAGCAGTGTTTGGTAAAATGAATGACAGTAAAATAAATGACAGATCATAAATATTCTTTCAAAATACCAGCATTTTCAGTTCCTCTTTTCATGCCTTTACTAGCCAAAAAACAAGTCTTTCCCTCCTAACACAGCCCTTTTTTCCTCCTAGGATTTATTCTGAAAATTCCACAGAGAGGGAAGAGTTTACTCTGAGGTAATTGTAAGGTGCCAGGATTAAATTTGGATAGCTATGTATCACAAGGCTGCACTTGTATTTATTCTGAAATATGTGAAATTTTTTTTTTTTTACAGTAGGGTGAACCTTGACCACTTCAGAGTATGAAGAGAGAGCTGAAATATGGTCAGATTTTTAGCATGTATTTGTTTGGAGAGGGAGGCTGATATGCACAATTGTACAGAAAGATGTTTTACCCTGTGTCATGAAAGAGACAAGACATGAAGGAGAAAAGTAATTCTTTAAACCTCAAATTCACTGTACCTGCTGGCTAGACAATGGATAGCTGAAGATGAAGGAAAAAAAATCAGGACAGCAATGATGAGGGCAACGAAAGCACCAAGTGTACTTGCTTTACAAACTTAGCACTCTAAGAATGCTGCAAATTATTCATGCTTTTAAAGATGTAATTTTTTTCTCATGATCATTTCATTATGACATCAGGAGAAACTATATGGTGGTTTAAAATATATTTGAAGTGATTTTTTTAGTTACCTCCAGAAGATCTTTTAGTGTCTTTAAATTTCACCTCTGAAATATAAATTTCACCTCTGACATATAAACTTTTCTTATGCATCTCAGTTATATAAGTAAGAATAAAATCTCTCCCTTTTCTAAAAATAACACAGATGCAATTGTGAGTGCAACCTGAAAATCTCCTGTTTTAGAACACAGTTTGGTTTCGCTAAATAGGCAATTACTTCCAGAATACATGTTGACATTCATAATTTAGCTAGGCCTGCTTAAATATTTCAGCAGAAAATTATCCTGAAAATAAAAATGAGAGTTTGATAAAACAAAACATTAAAGGAGGTCAGTTATGCAAATTGTCAAAATGGTTCAGGTAAGACGGGAAAGCATTTCCCTTTTTCTTGGAAGGAATAACACTTTTTAACACAGGGGAAAAACTGTTTGAAGTGGAGGCACAACAAAGATCAAAGTGAGCAGGTGAGTCAGTGGGTCATACTGCAGAAGAAGAGGGATGGACAAGTAAGAGAAAATTCAAGAACAGAAAGATTAGAGGGAATTGTGTTTAGGGAAAACATAACTTTAGTAGTTTGCTATTTTGAGAATACAAAGGAGAATTCCGAATAAGGAAATATGAGGGGAGAAGTTTGAATGTTGATTGCAAAATTTCAACAATTTTACCTCCCCTTCATTGTGCCAGCACTGCAACAGTTCATGTTTTAATTTGATTTTTCATAGACTCAGTGTCTAGTAAAAAGCAGGCAACAGCAAAACAATCAGTGCTTATAAGAAAGAAAGCAATTCTGCAATTGAGCCATCAATTGATGTAAATTACTGTAAATGTTTGTCTTTCCCTGTACTTGGTACCTTTCCTTCCAGACTGGGCATCTGACACAGCCTTAATGACTGAGAGAACAGGTAATGTAAACCTCACAGCTCTGTCTCATAAAAAAAAAAAAAAATAGACGTGCACATACTGTTAAATCTTATAGTACTATCAAGATTTTGGAATAGAATATGCATAATTTCCAGTGGAATAAATGACCACAAATGTTTCGGTAGTAAACCTGTTTCTTTTCCCCTACACAGCAGGTTTCATACATTAGGACACTTCACTGCCTGAATTAACAGTCCCTGTGGTTAAAGTCGTAGATTGATGAGTAAATATAAATTTTAGGTCACAAAGCATATATGCAGGTTAATACAAGCCAGACACTGACTGTCCTTTAAAACTCTGGGCTGTGTATATCACAGACTGTGAATTTAAGCAGAGATGTGACTTCATGTAGACTTAGCAGAAACTTGTTAAGATCAGCCAAAGAGAGTAATTGTTTAACTGCTTTAACTGAAGATGGGATAGACATCTTCATTCACACATTTGTATAATCCAAGGTCTTCCATTAGCCTGATTCAGACCAGAAATGTAGAGGAAGTGTAATGCAGTTCACTTCCTGCAACTCCTTTACTATAGAAAGAGTTCTTGGAGGTGTTGGCAAGGCACTGATATAATAGATATTCTTCTGAAACATAAAAGTCACAAGTTATGGAGAAAGTTCATCACTGACATGGATATTCTGTTACTCTAAGAAAACAAGAATTCAGTTTGGTTATTCTCATTGATGTATATCCTGAAAAATTGGGTAATGCAAGTCACGGCCGTAAAAATACTGCCTGTAAGTCTTAGATGCATAAGTATGTCTTCTGAACTGAAAATGCTGACCTTAGAAGGAAGTTTTGTGAGTTGATTGGGTGGCAACAGTATTGATGCTGGGACTGTTGCTCCATGTTAAACTTCAATTTCTACTTTTCCTTTGCAACAGTTTTCAAACAGTCTGATGAGACGTGGAAGCCCAGATTGCTTTGCTGTGGATGATGCAGACGTATGGCTATTCTGTATTGAGGTTGACAGTGTCATGACAACATGCAGAGACCAAGCAACAAAAATAGCCACAAGCCATTAGTTTCTTATCTGGTTTGCTGGTGAGACTAAATAGGCAATACCTGGAAAAGGCAGTTTACATAGTGTGAGATATTCCTGTAGGACAGTAAATTTGCAGTTCCTGCTTTATCTGAAGAAACCCTGCATCTCATACAGTGAGCTCCTCGTCTCTGGCTGAGATATTATAACAATAATGAATGAGTCTCTGTGCCCCATGTGAAGCCACAGAAAGGATAATTTTATTTTCTAAGAAAGATAAAAGAAATTATGATTTCCCAGATACAACAGATCCTGGCAGAGATAAAGGTTTCTGAACATTATCATGGAATATATAAACTGCACTGAACCCTTCCAATTCTCTGATTGCAAAAATTAGTTTATATTATGTAACATGGAATTTTGCTGTGCCACCAAGTACTGCTTTCCTTCAATTTCCTTATGCAGAAAATTTACAGAGCTGTAAAACAATTCAGTGTGCATTTCCCAGTATACCTGTTAATAGTGTAAATGGGGTAATGGATATTTTCACAAACTTACATTTTTAGAGGTAGAAGAAACATTCTAAATTTTATTTCTGTAGCTGAAATTTTAACCACAAAATTTGTAGGAAGATTGGAAGTAAAAAGATTGGTAGTAAGTTGCTCTAGTATCTATCAGATGACTTCACTGTATGTACCAAATAAAACAGAAAGTGTTTGCTTACTGAATATAAGCAATAAAAGAAATATTGGTCTTTGCAGACATGTTCTGGATATGAGGAGGATGGCACAGCAGAACTTCAGGATGGACCCAATAACTAAATTTTACACTTCTGCTTCTGTGGTAGGTCTGACATTTTTGTAGTTTCTGTTAGCAGATGCCCTGCCTCATCTGACAGTTGCTGAAAAGCAGATGGCATGATCAAACGTTTTTCCAGGGTTCAGCGTAATACAACAGCTGTCTTTGTTGTCTTTTTTTTTGGTTTGTTGTTGTTGTTGTTTTTTGTTTTATTTTTTTATATATAGCTCTTTTTCTTGTGAAAGTTGTTCTCTTAATTACTGAAATTAAAAAAAATACTAGCATTAGATTTTTGTTCTCTGTGGAGTCAATGACTAACTTCAGCAAAATTTATCTGGCTTTTTGGCCACTGAAAACACAAAATATGGTCTTGGTTCTTTACCAAAAAAGAAATCAGGTGGTGTTTGCAGAATTAAAAACCACTACACATTATCTTAACACTTACAGAGGTAGAACCTAAGTACTAGATTGATTCTATTGATTTGTATGGCTGGACAGGAGGTTTAACCTTCTCCAAAATTACTAGAGTTTCACAGTCATTCCTGAAGTGGAATGGCACATCAATTTGGACACAGAGGACAAACTGTGTTCCACTTTATGCTGTAAATCTCACAGAGTGTTTCCATGGGATAAACGAGAGCTGTTTTAGCAACCAGCAGGCCAGCAGTTACATGATGCTCTCCTGCTCCAAAGGCCTGCTGCCAAATTATATGCTGTTCCCAGCAGCTATGCTGCAAGAGCTACAGTTAAGTTTTACTGTGTGAGAAGACATCAAGCCCTTTTTAGGTTCTTCTCTAAGAGAAAAAAATAACATCAGTACTAAAAAACATTAGCTGAAATGATTTTATTGTTTCTGAAGAAAAATTTATTGAGAAAACCAGACCTAAATGAACTTCTAACCTCTGGGAAGGGCCAAAGAAATCAAGGGACAATATGCCAGTAAATTCTTAAAAGTCCATCTGATTTAGCTGATATTTAATTCAGATCAAAGTGTATGCTAACAAACAGTTGCAGCCACTATTTAATTAGCATATGAATTTGCTGAGCTTGCACATCCAGCTGAAATATATATCATATATCAAAATCATATACTAGCTTTTTTGCAGCTAGTATATGATCAAGTCAAACTCTTCCCTGTATAAACTCTTCCAGAAACACCAACAGGTTTGCTACAGTAGCCTTTTCAGTCACACAGATCTGAAGCCATCAAGGTAAAGCCTTATTTGTAATCCATACAGAAAAGAAACTGCTAAACCACTGTGAGATGATGGAATGTTGAAGACTCAAACAACCTGCCATGGCCATTTGCAAAAGCTGAGGATGCTTCCCCGATGATGCTCCAAGTAACTGCAAACGGGGTGCACATCCATCTCACAGCTGGGTGGTGAACAAGGCAAGGGAAGAGGCTGAAAAGAGGCAAATCCTTTGAGGTGGGATAGTGCTTTTTATGGCGCCGATGTCTTTACACACCTTGGCTCAGCTTCCCACATAGCCTGAAGGTACTCATCCTTTCTGATAATTGTCTCAACTATACTGAATTAAGAGGCAGCTGTAATGTTGTTGTGTCCCATGATCCACAGTATTACATGATCAGTGTAAAACTCCCTACTTCAGCAGACGTACCTGGGAATTCCCACTGAGTTTGAGTGTGGTATTAACCCACTGGACTTTGTGCTGCATGCACCTTCCCCAGTCCCAATGGATCAAGACTGCGATCATGGCTTCAACTAACAGATACAGAAATTGCAAAAATCAGGTCTCATCTCTGGACCCACAGGTGGTGAGTATACGCCTTTCTAATCTTATCCTCTCTTTTTCTTTCTTTTCCCTTATACATTTTCTTAAGTGTTAATTTTTATGCTTTTATACTGTTGAATTTCTAACCCAAACTGCTACATTTTAAAATTAGCCAAGTATCTTATTCTACCTTATAGTTCTAAAGTTTGCAAGAAAAAGTTTGATATTGAACCTCCCAAGAATTTTGGGGGTTTTTTTCCCATGCACTGCTCAGAGTAAATCAAACAACTTTTTCCAAGTGGACCAGGACATAAGAATGATTTAACAGCTTCCCAATACTTTGTGTAAGTAACCATTAAGAAGAGTGAAAGCCCTACAAAAGTGTGGCAATATTGGCATTTGGATACTGGCCATGCAAGGCAGCTTTCTTATGCACTGCATATTTTGGGAAAACGGGGATCCACCTCTGTTTGACATAAAAGTGAAATAGAGACTTTTGGAGTTTGCTTGAGTTAGCGATATTAATTAAGCATTTAAATTTTAGCTTGTAGAATTATGTGTTGAATTTTAACCTTTTTACTTAAGAAACCTCTGCCATGGTACAAAGGGCATGGAAAAATGCAAATTCCTGAAGCTTCTTGCATAAAGAACAATACTGGGAGAAGACCAAGGGATGCAAAGAACCCAGATAAAGGGGGTCCTCTCTCTTCAAGCTCATCAAGGCTGACAGATGTACTCAGACAAGCACCAAGGGACCAAAAGTGCACATGCAAAGGAGAAAAGTTCAAAAGTTCAATCATGAGGAGGACCACAACCTTCGGCCTCAGAGACCACCAAAGACCCCCGTGCGACCACCACAGCAAGCAAGGCATGCTCAGAAGGGCGTGGAGCTGATTATCATGCGAGGCAAGGACAAGCGGGGCCAGGGGTTGAATATGTATGAAAAGGTTGTGCAGTGTATTGCTTATGGAACACCTTTGTGAATAAAGATGTGGCTCAGACCAGGGCTTGGGGCACAAGTTTTCAGGAGAGCTGTCTGGCTTGTGCCAGGCGCTGACATACATACCCACTTCATAACTACCCCAGGTTGTGGAGTCTATTTATTCCGTGTATTGCTTCGAAAGTACAATAAATAGCGAGCACCTGCATGATCCAGGTTGGCTTGATCTCAGCGCAATGTGCTCAGTTACTATAGCATGACACCTCCTTTGTTTCAGTCTGACAGCCCCAGAACTGCAAGTTGCACATTAAGTCATCTGGAGCTACCTACTGCCATACCCATCAGCAGCACAAAGCTGAAGTGAGGTTTGCACTGTTCCTGAGCAGCCATCATGATTGCCACAGCAACCATACACTGTCATACAGGAACACAGGGCAAGAAGAAAGGCAAGTAGAGGCAAGAAGAAAATATTTATTACGTGCTGCTGTGAACTAGAGATGGGATTTTCTTTTTTTTCTTTTAGCGGGAAATGAATCAAATTGTATCTCTTGCCTCTTGGTGGAAATGTGTTCCATGAATGAATGCATGCACACAAACCTATGCCCACCAACCATGCTCTCTTCGTCCTGCAATTCCTTCTTGTAATGCAGTAGCAGGCAATGACACTATCAGTTACCTTAATGCAGTCACTGAAACTTCAACTATTCAAGGAAACAAATTAAGTGGAAAATGGCCATGGTAGTAAGAAAATAAACTTAACCAGCAGGTGGGACACACTTTACTTCTGGAGTTAATGTGCCATTTTTTATTACTAAGGTGTTTGGATTGGACCTATCCTGATTCATAACAATTCCCATTTTCTATTCAATGAATAAAAGATTAGGTGTATTTAGTCTCAACACACTATTTTGGAATAATTAGTTTTATGACAAACATCTCTCACTGCCGCAGGTCTGGTTGTTTCCAAGGACAAAGACCTTTCTGGCTTAACCACGTGCCCTTCACAGTGGCTGCTCAGGGAAGTTCCACAGACAAACACATGCAGCTTGCTAGAAAACGCATTCTGACTTCTGAGAAATTCACATAATGATTTGTGAACAAAGCACTCCAGCAACATGCCAGTCCCAGCTGCAAAATTAAATGCCCCCAAAAGAGTAGAGCAGCCTGTATTGGCCAGAAAACTCAGACACCAGATTTGCTATCTTTAAGGTAAAATTCTAAGACTCATTTGTTTATTGAGACAGAAGTAAATACTCCTTTGAAAGCTGAAAACAGACTTCTGAGCTATTACCCAACACAATGTGTTTTTCAGGGATAGCCTGAAGTCTCCTAGCCTCCTTCCTGACTACTTAGCTTTGGTGACCCCTCATGCTCTTATTTTAGCATAAAATAGGTCTTGGCATAAACTTTTAAAAAGAATTCTATGTAAATATGGCAATAGAGGATCTCCATAAATATGCTATAAAATAGTATCCTACCCTTATAATCTACTGCTATATGTACACAGACATGTGTAGTCTACTTCATTTAAAATAGATTTTTATACCTTAGCCCACATTAAGCACCTTGGTCCAAATAAATTTCTGAACAAAACTCTGATGCTTATTATGTCAATCAGATAAGTATGTAATTTCATAAAAATTATTCATTGAATTGAGAAGTGAAAGTTCCTGTCTTGCAAATCTAGCACATCTAGGTTTCTCCTCTTCACTTTATCATTCATTGTATGTCCTTCAGTTTTTATTCAACAAAAAATTAAAACTTAAGTAAATAGAACATTATTATTATTATTATTATTATTATTATTATTATTATTATTATTATTATTATCATCATCATCATCATCATCATCATCATCATTCATCATAATCATTATCATTGCAATTATAATTATAATTATCATTATTACAATACATTATTATTATTATTATTATTATTATTATTATTATTATTATTATTATTATTATTATTATTATTATTATTATTATTTTATAGTAATAATAGTAGTAGTGCCTCGTGGGAGTACAATTTAGAGATCATTATTCAAGAGTGAAATCCAAAATGTCAGAACTTGAAAAATCTCATGATCTGAGAAAAGGGGTAATTTTTGCTATGAATATGCTTTTTCCCTGGCTACAACACTTGGATCAGGTTTATATAACTGATGCCAGACTTTTCACACATTTTAAGCAGGTAGAGAAGGAACAATTATTTCCAAGAAAGCTTTTTGTTCCTTGTATTTGTTACTTGTGTTTTACTTTTGTTCTCCTCCTCTGTGATCCAGCTGTATTGATGTACTTTACAAGCACCTTCCTGGCCATACCCTGTTTGCACTCAATTATTTAGTGGCACACAGAAATAAGACAAGCCTCTCTTGCACTGTCTACTTTGTTCTGTATCAATCCAGCAGCTGCAAAATCAGATAGGTAGGCACACTGACCACGCACATAGAGAAAATAGTTAGATCAATCTAGCTGCTACTGAGATCTCTGAGACAATCTGTTGTGTCTTCCTTCTGTTTTTTGAGGGGTTGATCTGACTAATTGTGGTCAGATCATCAAGCAGTGTTTTTCCTTAAGTCAACAACCAAATCAGAGGGTCAAGCTTGAGGAAGGACAAAAGCTGGGACAGATGTGGCAATGTGAAGCATCTAGCTTTGTACGAACAAAAGATATCTTTGAATACTTGCTCCTGGAAGTACTTCACAACCCCAAGGTCATCCATTTCCTCTGGTTATACTGCCTTCAGCACCATGAGCACCACCTTTCTTTTACATAAATATAGGAGGCTGTGAGTCTTACAGGACACCATTAGCCTAGCAACCACACCTGAGACAAAATCTTTCTAGCATACCAATGTTAGAATTATCTGAGTAAACTTAGGTACTAGACAGAAACAACTGTTCTAATGTATTATATTTATATATAGTTAGGCTAACGTTACAAATTCAAATTCAGAATACTTAATTTTGGGCACATCATCTCCTGACTAATAGCTCTTCACAAGATTAGTAGGTGGAGAATGTTGGTGGTTACAGATGTTGCATATCTGCAAAGAAACCTGTAATAAATGCACAGCCTTGCTTGGACTAAAAATCTTAATGTGAATACTGTGGACAGAATCTTCACAGTTATTTCTCAGTAGCAGGGTTTGTTGAAAGACTGACAATCTTTTCTGGATTTAGATGTCTGGAGTAATCAAGAACTGCATTTTTCTAGTCAAGATAATTCAACATCTGCGCTGATTTCTATCTGTCATTCCATTTTTGTTCCTGCCTTTGTGCTCCTTTTGTCCTTCCTCCCTCTTTTCCTCATTCTTTTCTTTCATCTTCTATCCATAGGTATGCTTTTTATGTCTATATGTAGAACAGTGGTTTACAAGTAGGTGCTATTATAATTATAATTATATATTATTATTGCTGCTACTACTACTACTACTACTACTACTACTACTACTACTACTACTGAAGTGGCCACAAAATAATTAATGCTGTTACCCTAAAAAAAAATCACTCTTTCTAATCAGTGGATCAGAAGTGTTACAGCAAATTCACTTTAGAGCATTATTATCAACTTGGAGTTCCCAGAAGCTGTGATGTGAATCAAACCCAAACCTTAGAAGACAGATAAAGTTATAAAATTAAGCATGTCGGTCCAGTCAGTTTGTGACAGATAAAAATTTGAATCGTAATTTTTTTCAATGTGCTTTTTCTTCAAAAATATTTCTGCAAAAGCAGCCTTGTTGATCTCCAAGAAACTATTGAAAGATCTTGTGCTCTTCAAGAGAATACAAGCATATGTTCAAGGGATAGCCTTGCCACTGCAGAACACGAGCCTCAGAGACAAACTGCTTTCCTTTCATGTCACATATCTCCACAGTAAGGTAAGAGCCCTTGTGATACTTCTGCAACTCTACAGCATCTTTAAAATACAGTCCCAGGGACAGATGCATAATTACGCCTTTTCTGCTTTCCGTAGTTGCATGAAGTAGGATTGTAGTCATGATATGCCTGAGGATGACTGAAAAATAGTGATATCCATATCCTACTAGCTAGATTCTCTGTTGTCAGAGGAAACATAGAGGAATTTATAAAAGGGAATAGTTCTGTTGCATTAGTCACTTTAAATGCAAAAATATTGAAATGCAAAAATATTGAGTAAAGTAAACAAAAGCCAGCATGATATCACTTTAGAGTCTGGAAAACAGAGATGAGATTTATGACACCTTCCAACAGGCACATAAAACACTTGATCAAAACAATGCATTCAACTCAACATACCAGCTCCTTCTTCTTCATGCACTCCATGAGGATAATGAAGAGGTGCTGTGCCTGGGTTCGGGTGTATGTGAAAGTCTTCTGGATGGTAACTAGCAACTGGTCCCTCAAAGACTCGTTGATAAGTCTGAAATTCAAAACCAAAAGATTAAATAAAAAACCAGACATGAGTGAACACTGTAACTTCATTTCAACTGTTTTCAGGGACAAAGGTCAATAAAAATAAGAGTCAACAGATCACTGAAGGTTGTTTTGGGCAGGTTTCAAGATCAGGAATTGCTGAAACCATAAGAGATAAATTGGAAAACACTGCTCTAGGAAAAAATGTTGATTGTGCAGAGGTCCCTCATCTACAAAGTTTTCATATCAGTTCCCACATATTGCATGACAGAAGGTCATTCAAACTATCAGCTTAGTGGGATTTCCTAACAAAAACAAGAACCACACTGACAGTCTGAATTTGAGGGAGACAAACACTTTTGAGTGAACTGAAGATTCCTTTCTATCAACGAGTTAGAAAAATTCAGCTTGTCGTTAACTTTATGAAACTGGGAGCATTTATGTTGTCAGTGGTTTTGATTTTAGTTTAAATATGTCAACTCACCCTACTGATACTGCACAAGACCTCATAAGCAAACAAACAAATTTCTCTGTTCCTCAATCCACTCAAAGAAAACATTTTGATTTTGGCCATTTGTTGATCTTCCTGAAGCTCAAGAGAACCCATTTTATGTTCCTCCTCAATGCTAAGGCCAGCACTTGGAAAAAGTAGCCCAACAGCAGATATAAATAGTAATAGTATATGAAATATAAGTACTACCTACCTCTTTGTAACAAAAAACCTATTCCTCAGAACTTTCCTGGGTGAGACATTTTGGTTCTCAATGTCAAAATTGTAAAATAGTGGGCTTTAATTTAGAACATGTATCCTTTGATGCTTTTATACTACAGCAGTTTTCTGACTTAAAAATTATATCTCAGTGTATTAAGTTAGCTAAGTTGAAATATTTTATGGGTAAGTCATCCAGTGGAGTGAAAAATCAGAGAATCTTCATGTCTTATACTTTAGGCCAGAAGATAAAAACATATTTAGTTCTGCAGCCACTGCAGAGAAATATCAGGAGCACCAGGTATTTAAAAGCCTTTGTTAGCTTGGGGCAGCTGCTTTGGGAGAACAATGACCTCATCCTTAATTTTTGCACAGTATTGACTAAAGGCACCTGTACTACTTCAGTGAAGAGGCACAAATGAGACTGCAGGGTATTCATTACACCACTGATTTTCAAATCCGGTTTCATTTTATAGTCTTTATAGCCACAGCAAACGTTGTTAGAAGAGACAACAAATGGGAATGGGAAAGAAGTGCATGGAAGTATACAGAAGATCTATAGAAGATCTGGCATATGGAATGCATATGTTCTCTACCATATGAATTTGATTTTGGCAGTAAATATTCCTGTTGAAGAGAACTTTGGCTTCAAAAAGAAGCCTGAAAGGCATATGTCAATGTGTTTGGATTAAAATGAGTTTTCACGGGATTTTAAACCACGCCATGCGGATGGATCACTGTTCTTTTTATGCCTGGCTTCTTCTGTTGTCTTCTACTCTATCACAGACTCCCTCTGAGTGGCAAGTCTTCCTCTGCACTTCCTGTTTTCATCTAGGAGTAGTCTGGCCTTGGATGTCCTATTTCCTAGGATGCTGGAGAGGTAGCAACCCTGCATCTACTGCTCAGGCATTAGCAGCATGTAAGCACACTCCCTCCCTGCAGCATGACCTGCCTCCCTCACAAAAAGACAACACGTGATGAGTTAAAACTTCCAGCCCTCTTGGTGGACTACACTGGAGCTGGCAGCAGAGGACTTGCTGTGTGGGAATTATAAGAGATATAACCTGACCTTCTGTATAGGAGCAATGATATTGCAAGCACAAGGGGACATGAAACACGAATTCAAGAATACAAGTGGAAATGTAGGACTCTGTGTTTAAGACAATCAGCTTGGGAAGACTGATACCCGGATAAACACTAATATACTTTGAGTTGCAAGGTATATTAGTTGCTAGTAGGTCATAGATGTTATAAATTCTGATTTTTGGCTCTTGAAAAAAAAAAGGTGTTGGAAATTTGCTTTAATCAAATTTAAACAAAATGGTGCTATCACTGTATTTATAAGTAGATCAGAACTATGCAATTTTCCATCTTTCAAATGAAGAAAGAAAAAGGAGGTTATTCACAATGAGCAAATTTCCCAAAAACATCACCTGGACAAGCTAAAGAGATTAATATAAATAAATAATTTCCTTGGAAACTGCATATGAAAGTGAAATATAAGAAGAGCAGGAAAATTATAAAAAAATACATGGACTTGGAAGATTCTTAAATAAAAAATTTCTGAAAACATTTCCAAAGTTTCTGGAATGTAAACCATCCCACTTTCTTATAATAATCTAATTTTCCTAAAAAAATGTGGAGAATCCAAATCTGAAACTTCATTTCAGAAATTGTGTCTCTTTCAGGGCAACTCATGCAGAAAGCAAAAGAAAATTGCATTGAATGAAAGCAGAATTGTGTCCTCAGCAACCATCACTTTTCTTTCTTGAATTAAAGCTCTTAGAAACTCTATAATAGCATTAGTTTAAGCAGCATGAAAAGCAAACTTCATATGAAAGATACAGAATTTAAAAAACCCAAAAAATCAAGAAGGGCTTCCTTAACAACAGGGTAGAACATCTGTTGAAGTACTACTGCTCAGAAACTTCCTGTAGTCATAATTTGATTTATGCAGTTTTCAATCCTTACTAAATGTTTTTCTTTAACATCTCCTTGATCTGCAAATCTACATCAAGCCTATTCAATGTCTTTGTGAGATCAAAAACTTGAAGCAATTATAATCAGAAATATAAACAAAGCAGCAATCTTTCCAGTAAAGTAATCATAGCTGAAATAAGTTATATTGATAAGGTATCACTTGTGTTCCTTGGGAGTCTATAAATGTTAGAAGATATAAAATCAAAGTTCCCAATTGCGTAGTCCAGCTGGGACAAACACAAACTGTTCCATGCTATTAAAGGCTAAATCTATGAGGCAGACACCAAATCCAATTTGTGTTAAACAAGTAATTTCACAGAGTACTGTGAGCAAGGCAACTGTGACTTGCCGGTTGAGGGGTGACTTATCTCCTTTGCAAACACCACTACAGTTCTCACACACACATACCTTAAATCCATGCTTTTTAAAATCAAGGTTTCCTAGTTTTTGATTCAGGAAAAAAGAGATGGGTCCACTTTACCAGACTGAAACACTACACTTATGACTTCCATCAAAGTCAGCATAGACTGAATAGTGTCAGAAGACAGTATTTTTATAATCTTTCTAGTAGGCTTCAGTTCTAAAAATATTTTGCAACACGCCAGTAAAATCCTTTTTGTGGCATTTTGATGGCATGAATCTCTGAATTCCACTTGACTTAGAAAGAATATTGCTCCTGCCTAAACAAAATGTACTACAAAACAACCATGTAAACTGTTCTTTTTCTTCCTCACGTAGTTTGAAACTATTCTTTCATTCCCTAAATATATAAGACATGCCCATTATTCTACCAGTCAAGGTCTATTCAGCTTTTCTTTCTTTCCCAGAGATTCTAGATTGCTGATGGAATTTAGGTAGTTAATGTAAAAAAATCTGTCATCTAATGTAGAGTGGTGTACACTTACATTCATTTTCAGAACAACAATTTACTCATAATTTTTGCCTGAGTGTGTGGGTATGTTTTGTTTGCTTGTTTATTTATTTTCAGAAGATGCCAACCTTAGTTTTGACACATCAGATTATCAGAATTGAACAGTATGGCTTTCCAGCAAAGTCAGAATCTTGAATTTTAAGAAAAAACCCTTGAATGGGCTCAAGGAGTTAGTCAATAGAACGCCCTGGGAAGCGGCTCTCTGGGCAGCAGGGCAGCCCAGGGAAATTGCCCTCAAGGGGCAGAACAGAGCTGGCAGATCTCTAAGGACACTTTCCGTACAGCACAAGGATGAGCCTTCCCCAGGTGAAAGAAATAGGGCAAGGAAGGCAAGAGACCACCATGGAGGAGTGGAGACCTGCTGGGTAAACAAAAACAAAAAAAACAAAACAAAAAAAAAAAACCAAAACAAAACAAAAAAATCAGTAAATGCACAATCAGTGAAAAAGGTACAGGTAACCTGGGCAGAGTTTAGGGACACAGCCCAGTTATGCAGGATGGGGTGAGGAAAGCCAAGACAAAGAGGAAGCTGAACTTAGCAAGGAATACACAGAATAACAGGATGGGTTTCTTCAGGCATGTCAGTGAGAAAAGGAAGGTTGAAGAAATCATTTACCCCATCTGATAAGCAAGGCTTACAAACTCACAATGATGTACAAAGTAAAGGCTAAGGTATTTGACAACCCCCCAAGGCCAAGTGCAAAGACCTGCACCAGTGTTGGGGCAACTCCCAAGAGCAGCAGAGGCTGAGGGATGGACAGCTGAACAGATGACAAACAGCCCTCTGGAGACGGACCTGGGGCCCTGCTGGATGAAGGTGGACAAGAGCTGACAGTGTGCACTCACAGCCCGAAAAAATGATAATGTCCTGAGCTGCATCCTAAGCCTCGTGGGCAAGAAGGGCAAGGAAGAGGATTCTGTCCCTCTGCTCTGCTCTGATGAGAACCCACTGCAGTGCTGCATCCAGCTCTGGGGTCCCCAGCACAGGAAGGACATGGATCTGTTTGAGCAGGTCCAGAGGAGGCCTTGCTCCAGAGGACTGGAGCACCTCTTCTGTGAGTAAAGACTGAAAGAGTTGGGAATGTGCAGCCTGGAGAAAAGAAGGCTCTGAGGAAACATTATTAGAGCCTTTGAGCGCTTGTAGGGTGCCTGTAGGAAAGATGGGGACAGACATAGGAGCAGGGTCTGCTGTAATAGAACAAGAACAATGTTTTTAAAACTAAAAGAGTGTTGATTTAGATTAGGTATAAATAAAAAGATGTTTACAACAACGATAAAACAGTGAAAGAGGTGTCCCAGAGAGCCAGTAGGTTCCCCATCCCTGGCAACGTTCAGGGTCAGGTCAGAGAGGACTCTGAACAACTTGATCTACTTGAAATGGACTTGGCCAGGGCAGGGGAGTCAGATTTGATGACCTCTAAAGAAGTCTTCCAATCAAAACTTTTCTATGTTACTATGATTCTTTGTTTAGGATCAGTCAGGAGAGGCCACTTCCAAAACCTGAACTGACAAAGTAAAAAAGGCAACACTGTTTCTGTCCAAGACATACTGGATGATTAAACAGTAAAGCAAAACTTTCTTCATTGCTTTGGTTGATGCAGAAGACAGATGACAACATTTTGACCTACTCCTCAGAAAGAATTTATTTTTTTAAGCTATGCTTAACACTTGAGGATATGAGACATTTCACTCAATCTTTCAAACTCATGGCATATGATTTTGTAGTGATCATTGGAGAAAGATGTGATGTGTAGTCTACCACCTAATTTGTTTAACTTTCTTTTTCTTCAAAGATTTTTAGTACTGGACTCATAAAATATACTAGAGAGTTAAAAAGATTATGCACTAGCCCACTTTCAAAATGCAACTCCATCACAGATTTTAAAAACTGTATTGTTCTCAAAATGTTTTGAAATATCTTTAAATAATATACTTCACCTAATGAATTGCACATAATCTGTTTCTAACTTTTCATTTTTGAAGTATTTTTCCCAAGAAAAGGTAAATATATCCATCAAATATCAGTGGGATATGAAAACTATTCCCTGCCCTTCCTTATAGGAACTAAGGGGATTTTTTGTTTTAATTATGATTTGCTCTCTAGAGAATCACACCTTATGTAAGAAACATGACCAGAGGCCCTGCTCATATTTCTTTCCACGGGTTTACAAATAAGATACAGTTGTGGAACTTTGTGGGACTGGCTGAAATGTCTTACACATTTTTAAATCCACACATTTCGCATATCATTGTTTGTGAAAAGACAGAAAATAAATTATTTGTAATAAAGAAATAATAATTATTATTATTAGTAGTAATAAAATAAATTATATGTAATTATTCCTTCACTGTATTCAAACAGGGAAGTTTGTGTGCTTTTACAAGGGGTCAGCTTCACTTCAGACCTTCGCTAATAGTTGTTCTATATAATTTTTCCCTGACCCCAGTTTATTGAATGGCTGTTTCTTCACCTAAAGAGAGATGAATATATTGACCCTCCCAAGGTCAACAAATTGACTTTCTTGTGTCCCGGTTTTGATTTGCAAAGTACTTTGTTACAAGAGAAAAGTAACGTTATAAAAATATGCAATGTGAAAATAATTTTACAAATTAATTCGGACATGATTTGGATCAGTGATGTGGTACAGACCATGGGGGATACTGAAGAACCATATCATACATTTTATGATCCCTTGTGCTCAAAGTGAAAAATTCCTGTATTTTGTCTATGAGCAAAAAGGGGTTTAAATAATATTCTTCAGATTTGAATCCTAAGACCCATGCCACAGTAGATGCAGAGAAAGATCAGTCCAAAGGCAATCTTTAATGATTCTCATATGACGATGCTCATTTAAAGCGCAGAGAATGTTTGATATTTCCTTGCGAATATTAGGGAAGAAGTAAATTTTTATGGCATTAAATTGAACTCTTAAGAGTCTCATGAATGCAGGAATAGAACTGATAGACTAGTTAATGAGCTATAATTTCAACTTGGAGACTGCATTTAAATACTGCAAGTAATTTCTCATTCAGTAAGGAAATATTTTTCTAAGAAGTGATATAATTCTAACCTAGTGTTTAATTTCTCTGATTGTAAATTCAGTATTTAATAAAGAAAAAAAACTCTGAGAATTAAAAGCTTCAAAACATTCCTATAAAATTGCACTTTGCATTTGTTTTACTTTCAGCTTTTGCTTTTATGCAAGTAAATGAAATGAAAAGGCATCCATCCTTGATTATACAATCCAAAATACTCCAGCTGTACATGAAGGAGATTTACTACCAATGAACATATTCACTTAGGGCTTAGTAGAGACTAAATTTACATTTTTATGATTGATCTTATGTTCTCACCCCTCAATGTTGTTCATTGTATTTTGAAGTAAAAGAAAAAATACGTGCTTCAGAGCCTGAAAAATCTGACCTTTAAATCAAGGTCAATAGTGAAAAGCAGCCAAATAATTCTTGCAATTTACCACATGGGGAATGTTGCATTTAAGATGCCTTCTTATTTAAGTTATACTGTGGACATAGCTTGTTTGTGATTAAAATGTTAAAGGTACCAGGAAGGTACTCAGCTCTACTAAATAATTCTGAGAATTTTATCTACTTGTACTGAAATGTAGCCACCTTAAATTAAATTCTTAAAACTCTGTTTTCGACTTTTCCAGACCAAGGAACCAAAATTTAGTTTCTGATATTAAAGTCCTAATAAACCTAAACACTCCCCCCATGTTAGTTCTGCATATCTGACACTTGTAACGCTAAAAATTCAGCTCAGTAGGCAGCTGCACATGTGCCTTACCTCCCCCTGCAACTTCAATGAGAGAGATGAGACCCCCAAAGTGATTTTCCCCCAAAGACATCTTTCCTTCAGGGTGTGCTTCACCCTTCCTTCTGGTCGTGGTGCCTCGCACAGCGGCAGGCGGCACCTCCTGCGAGGCCGTGCGGGCACAGCGCTGGGTCCTGCTGGCAGCCTCCTCCACTGGGGCTGCTCTCACAGTGAAAATTCCTACTCAAGGACTGTCCTATGGGACTGCCTTGTCATGAGAAAAGCCTACAATTAGACCTTAAAAAGGCACATTGAAGCTTGTCTCCTGTCCTTTCGAAGAGGCACAGGCATTGGCATTGTACCACACCTTCATTAATATATGAAATCATGATTTTTTCTGTTACGTGGAATGTTCTAGGAAGAATAACTAATGAGGAGGGAAGGCTGGCACAACACAATTCTTTGAAACCCAATACAAAAGGACCTGTTGAGCAGATAGGCAACTGTTCAATACACTAAAGGATTTCTTTAAATGGATGTATTGGCACAACACTGATCAAAACTCAAGCACAGAGATGTATTTTTTTCCCCATCATTTCCAGACATAGTTATTTTCACCATGGAAACAAACTTTCTTATTTCAAACAAAATTAACTTAAAAGCTCACAGAACTCACAGCAGTGCTTAGTAGACACACGCACACAGTTTTATGTGTAGAAAATGAATCTTTGTTGGGCTGCCATGAGTTAGAATTCATGATTGTGCAAAATAAGCATAATAATACAAACATGCAAGTGAGTTTGTTTCTGCCATTAATGATCAAAGTGTCATATTATTTAAATTAGATACCCAGTCTATAGCAGCTGGAAGATATGCTGTGTCTCAGAGAACACCTTGCTTCTGACAGGTGGCCAGAATTAAAGTAGGTTTTTGACTGGGTAATCTGATTACACAGAATTAAACCATGACTGCAGAATCAAACTGTGCAGGCAACTTAGATGTATTACCTTGATTTAGAGTTTAATAAACACAGTTTTGTAAAACCTACTTAGATTATGTCCAAAATAAAAAGTTATTAGCTGAATTCAGTTAACAGGGCAATGGCATTGGTATTATTGGTATATACCAATAATTTGGTATTCTCTTCATAGCGCTAAGCACTACTCAGACATAGGCTAGTGATGGGGAAAAAGGATCCGATTTATAGCTGAAGTCTAATGTATTTGGATAAAATATTTTAATGAATATAATGATATTGATCTTTTACTTCTATATTATTAAAAATATCACTGCAAACCGGATGTTTTCTGAACCAGGATGGAGACCCAGAAATTTCCAGTACCTAGTCTGGCAAATTTCATAGCTTGTGCATTCTATTTAGTGCAAAGTGAACAGAAAAAAATAAGTAATTTTGTTGGTCAATAATGTTGCAGGAAACATTAAATCTGGAATGGGACCCCCACATTAACAAGACCCATATAAGACAGGGTGATACGTTTCACAAAGGTATGAGATATGAGAGTCTCAGGTAAGAAATTGCTTGTTCTGCCTCTATTGATAGTATCACTTGACTTTTCTACAGGCAGGAGTAGAAATGATGAAATAGAACCACAGCATCAAAATTCACAGAATCATAGAATGGTCTGGATTGGAGGGGATCTTTAAGGATCATCCAATTTCAATGTCTCTGCCATGGGCTGGGACACACTTCACTGAATCAAGCTCCTCAGAGCTCCATCCAACACAGCCAGGAACAATTCCAGGGATGGGGCACCCACAGCTTCTCTGGACAGTCTGTGCCAGTGCCTCAACACACTCACAGTAAAGAATATCTTACTCATGTCCAGTCTAAAGCTACCCTCTTTCAGTTTAAAGTCATTGCCCCTTGTCCTGTCACCACAGGTCCTTGTAAAAAACCTTTCATAAAAGCCCCATATATACATTCAAATAAACTAAGTCTTCTCCTGTATTTTTTTATGGTGACATTAGAACACAGATAAGGTCAACGTACATAACAAATACAAGGATAAAGCATATTTGAATAAGGTTATGGGAAGTGTTATCAGTGAGGTCACTGAAAACAGAGAAACAACTTCTCAAAGATTCAGTGAAACCTGGCACACACTTATGTATCACAGACACAATGCTGTACTAAGCAAGAACCTGAATATAAAATAGATTTAAGCGTTTGTGGAAAATTATCTGTTTCCCAGTAGGAGTTTTAGGTTGAGTGAGTTCATGATCACATTCACTTCTGAAAGACATAATACTGCTTGGTCTAGAGCTCAATGTTCACAGATTTGTATTTTTAAATTGTTAAATCTTCTCTTTATTTGTTATTTTCTACTCTGGGCATCCAACTGAGTTCTGATTTGGGAACTTCTGAGAGGGAAAGTTCATGATCATTGCTGAACACCTGGAAATCTTCTGAGGGTGCTTGCGGCTGTCAGGTAAGGAACAGATTAGGGGAGCTGCAAGGCTGTGAACCAAGAAAGTTTCAGCATTTTCTACTGGACATGCTGCTACTCTTGATCTAGGATGCCTGTAGCCTTATTTGCAACTGCTCCCTTACGAGGCAGGGCCAAGTCCTTGTTAACTGGTGCCAAGAAACAAAGAGTACAACCAAACTTCTGTAAGAGGATGCAAAGAAGATTCATTTTTTAATCCTCAGATTAATTTTTTTCCATCATAAGCAATCTCCTGTATGGTGGTGACACACTACAGAGTAATTTTCCCCAGGGCTAGAGTAGCTGTCCCTGTCTGAGCAGGGCCACCAAGATGATAAAGGGACTGGATATCCTCATACATGAGGAAAGGTTGAGGGAGCTGGGACTCTCCAGCCCGAACTAGAGCAGACTCAGAGATGAGGCTTATTTTGTTATGTTCTGAATACCTTCAATATTTCACCCATGTCAAATGGCTATGTGCGGTAGGTGTTGTTTCTGTACAATATTGTAATAATTTCCTGTGCCCTGCTTTACCACTGCACTGAACCTGTGGATAGAGAAAGAACATATGTCATGAAATGACTTACCCTCCTTCTTCAGAATATTTGTGGCCAAAGGCAAGGATGTCAGATGCTCGGCCACTGCCATCGCAAATCACAACGGGAACAGGAGGAGTGTCTCGCAGGTACTCCAGGACAATGGAGATGACATTGGGACCTCCTTCCACAATAAGGGCCACCACTGGAACCCCCTGGCCAATTCCTGGAGCAAAAGAAAGAAAGAAACAAACCAAACCAAACAAAAACAACACAAAACAGACAACCAACCAATAAAAAAAAAACCACAAACACACACAAAACAGATAAGTAAATAAATGCAACAAAAAGGAAATAAAAAAATGCAAAGCCAGCAAGGCAAACAAGACATAACAGAAGACAGAAGAAAAAAAAATCAGGTTGAAATAACCGCATTATGACTGGACAGTGCAATGTTAGAGAATATACATTCAGTAAATCTGGTATTCTGAGGACAGATGGGACCAGTGCAGCCATCTCCTCAGTTCCACTGCATAAACCAGTATATTCTGGAATTATGTTCATCTTCTACTTCAAATACAGTAGTTTTGTTTAAATAGACCATGATTTTTGGTCTTGTTTTTTTTTTTCCAAAAAAGATCAAATCTTGTTTTGAAATCATAAGGAAACTACTGCATGTCTTCCTCACATGTTCATAATCAAGACTGGAATCTTGCTTGTAGTGTAGCTTTTGCATGATGTCAGCTTCCCATCATCAAGTCTTCCAAAAGTTTTGCTTGCTGTTTCAAAATTACTTCTATGATATTTTTCCCACTATGTGGGATCCACTTTGATGTTGCAGCTGGGTAGCCCTTCAACTTTCTCTTCAACAAACTAAACACATTCTCTTGCAAGTCAGCTCTATACTTGTTTTTCAGTCTCAAATTTTTTCTCTGAGTTCTCTCCAATTTTCAGCATATTCCTTGATTTGCAGACCCCATACCAGGTCCATTGCTCCAAAGAGAGCTAAACTACTGCTTAACCAAAGGAGAGGTACCTTCATTTTATGCACATTTGGTGTAATTACATGGGAGCCCTCTGCAAAAGTTGTAACACAGACTGCCAGGAAAGTTGTGTGGGTTTGGAGAAAGGCAATTTGATGCCAGACTGCTGTTAACATTAAAAAAAAAAGCGTTTATGGTATTCACTTCTTGACCAGCTGAGATTGGGACATTCAAATGGATTCAGGCAACAGAAGAACTTGAGCATTTTCTATTAGCAATTTTTTCCTGACAGAAGCTTCTTTTCCTTTTCAAGTAGCTTTTTCTAAGAAAACCTATATGTGTTCTGCAAAAAATCTGACATTTCACTGGAAAAGCAAAATTAAAAAGAATGTCCTTCACTATTAATAGCTGGGTTTGAAAAAAGTTGCACAAAGCTATGTAACAACTGTTGATATGTTGGATGAAATTTTCATTTAGAGAGGGTACAATTCTCCAAAGCCAAGGTAAGCCTGTGAGGCTGGAGCATTAAATGTGATTAGACTCTCTAGAAATATTCAGAGATCAAATGAGTTTCAATAATTTTAAGGACTTGAATTACTGTCAAAAATTAGATAAACTATTCTTTAAGAAAGAATGAAAAACCCCGAATTTGTATACATAACAGGAAAATATCCTAGGCATTTCTTGAACCATTTTGAGGGAAACGTCATGTTTCCTGAAGTGATTCTCAGCATGCCTTGTTATGTTTGTCTGTGGCTTTTTTATCATATAACTTAAGTAAAACGTGTGGTGCTTATTTATGTTAAGAAAACTACAGATAGAATTATAACATGTAGGCTAATGAAAGAGCATACGAAAGGTGGAGTATAATAATGTGATTAACAGAATGATTTGCACAGAGATCAAGGGTTAATTTTTTCTATAATATTAAGGATTTCCCCGAATTGCTGTTCCCTGAATTACTGTTCTACCTGCTAATAAGATAATATTAAGAAGTATTCTTAGCAATGTGACATTGAGGATTAATAGAAATTGAGAAAGTTCACTATTTGATGTGCAAAGCCATTTATGTGGTGTTTAATAAATCCTTCTGTAAACTGGGAACTCATTAGGAGGAAATACTAGAAAAGCTGATGAAAAGAGAACTGTCTTTGGTATAGCCAGACTTCTAGGAAAAGTTATGATCCTGGAATACGCACAGCAAAACATTTTCAAGGTTTTTCAATGGCAATTCAGTGCCACTGTGGAAGCCACTCTGGAAATCCCATCCAAAATACTGTCTGTACTTGTGCTTAGGCCTGGTCAGAAAGAGCAAACTGGAATGAATGGAGGAAAAAGCCAAAAGGAGTGTATGGGGAATAAAGATGTCATCTTATGAGACAAGATTCAATGAGTTTGACTCATCTTCCTTAGCAAATGAGCGGAGAAAAGGCATCATGATTGAATACCTCCATGACATAGAGCACACTAGAACTTAACAGTTTTAGATGGCGTTCAGAAGATTCTTGGTTATCAGAGGAGTGAAGTTTTTACAACCATCTTGTAAGACTAAAAGGGAAACTTTTTGTATTGAAATGATGCTCTGATGCTCACCAATCATCATAATTGCAGTTGTGTTGTGTATTTCAAACTGTTCCTGAACCAGGTTCTGTCCTTCTGCTGGAAGTCTGTTCAATCCCAGTGTTTTCTACCAGACAAATAATTCTCATAATATAAATAATTATGGTTAGTCTAATTAGCTGAACTATTTTTGCCTTGCTGGGCAATTTGAAAACACATCTAAAATTTCTCCTGCAACCTTTGATTTTCCTTATAAATTTTTTTAACACACACACACACACACATATATATATATATATATATATATATAAAAAATTTAAGCCTTTATAGTCACAACAGTTGCCTGGCATATAAAAGATCTCTGCAAGTATTCCAGTTGTGTTGACTGTAGTTAATCAGAAGGCAATTTTTCTGTATTCTGGTTCTTTAAAAATACATTCAGCATGAAAACAATCCTCTAATTTGAAGCTAGTAAAATAAAAGGACTTTTGTCCAATTCAGACTTCAATGAAACTTTGTAGCTTTAAGTTTAAAAACCCCCCAAAGTCATGTGAACCTTGGTTTATCATATACAATCGAGTTCCAGATTGAACTGAAACTCTGTTATCATTCTGGAATATTCTTTTGTGAGACAAAAAAAAAGATTTAAACACAAACTTGATTTCTATATCTCATTTTCATTTGGAAAATTCTGATTTCAGCAAATAGATGATTTTTTATTTTAAATTTCATTGTTCTCCATAAATAATTTTGCTTTGGAAAATATCTACTGTTTCTTTATTTTGGTGGGCAAATTATTCCAGTTAATTTCTGGAATTAGAAATAATATTTTAAATCAGTTAATCATGCTTTGCTGATATTTCTTCAAAGTATAACAACTTTTGCCTTTCAGGAAAGTTCTCTTGATTATAGCTGTCTTAACCCTAAAGTTATGAACTTCCATGTATTTATGATAATTCATTTCTGAGAAGTAATGGTATCCTCTGCATGAAAGAAAGTCAATAGACATGGTGAAATAAAAAAAGGTCATGCTTGCTTGAGTACCTCAGAATTTAAAAAAATGGGTAAATGGGAATTACTACACCCTCAGCTTTCTATGATGTTCCTAATCATATTTAAATTAGTTATGACATTATATTCATTTCAGAATAAAAACATAGCTACTTATGCCAAGATGTCTGCAGCTCAATAACTCTCAGCCAAAATGCAGAGTATATTTGAATTAAACTTTTAGATATCCTGATACTAAAAATTCCTGGATGCTTCCCTGCTGCTAAATATCGGGAATTTGGAAATTAATGCAGAGAGTCTGCAGAAAAATTTCAGTGTGTATGAAGACACTGGCTATACTATACTAACAGTGCATTTATAACTATCATGATATGAAATTGAGAACTGACCGTGCTTTGTCTTAATGTAACACTGGGACAATTTGGAGAATGTTGGCATGTGATGCCAGCAAGAACCTCTGACTTTGAGAAAAAGGTAGATGATAGACCTCTCTTTAACTGCTAATCAAAATCTGTTTCCTTCTAAATCACCTCAGAAATAAAAGAATGAGAAATTCTTTGTAAGAGCTCTATTTCAGCTTGTGCATGCACAGGAAACAATATTCTGCAAAGAAACGGCTGGCAGTGCCTGATAGATCCACAGGGAGCCTTTGGCTTCAGACACTTCATTTGGAAAGACAACAGCAGGCTGTGAGGTGAGATGCTAAATGCAGAGGTAATACATTCCTTACAATGCCAAGGACACCATTGCAAAAAGAGTTTCTTGCTTGAGTTGAGATTGTCAGAAAGGAGGCAGTGCCAAAATGAAACCTTGCTGACATAAAAGTGGACTACAGTACTGGAACTGCTGTTTCCGAGCACACATCCACAAGCTGGGAGCTTTATGCCAAGCCCTATAATGGGCAGTCCAATAAATCAACAAGGAAAAAGTTTTCTCTTCATGTGTTTTTGTGGAATTTACCAAAAAATTGCCCTACTCTGGAAAAAAAAATAAGAACAGCACTCACCATGTTGGGCTATCTTCAACAAAATTGTAGCTTTCACTAATAAGTACTATAAAAATATACAACCTTAAAAAAATGTGTGTTTCATATTTTCTTAACTGGAAAGGGAGTAGCATTAATGCACTTCACTGAAATATTGCACAATCTGTAGCTGCAAAGAACCTTTTTTGGTACAGGGCAATGCATTATTATCAGGAAAGACTATCACTTGGTGTTGTCATCCAAACACAGAAGAAAGTACAATTCATTTTTACATATCTGAGTACTTTTTTCTGTTTCCTAGAAGGCACTAAATGACATGTTAATCAGCTTTTTATTTAATATCCCTTGTAGAAAAACATTTTACATTTGGGTGAATTATTTATAAATATCTGAATAACTATGGTCATTCTATGATTACATGGAGGATTAATTTTTAAGTTTAATTAGTTCACTTTCTAAAGCATTTCTGGGATGAGATTTGGTTTCAAAAAGCCTTTTTTCCTTCTCCTTCTGGAAAGAGGAAACTTCTTGTCTAGCAGTATACCTGTGGACTTGAAATTGGCTGTGAATGCTACACATTCACAGCCACAATGATAATGTGTTATCATTGTGATGTTTATGACTTAGTTAAATAATAGTTCGAGATGAAAAATATCTGATTGCAAAATCAAAGGTCTTCCAACTTAAGAGTGGTCTCTGCATTTTCATTCTGTGTTATTAAAAACCATTTGTTAGAGAGACGAGATTTTTTTCTCTTAGATTTTCAAAAGAAATATTAAGTTTGTATTCAATAGCAGGTATGTGGGAAACAACTTGTACTAGTTGGCATATTACTATTTGATAAGATCTTCAATTCACATACTAAATTCTTAATATTTCTGCTATAAATCCAAAAGTACAGGTAGCCTCTAATGACTTCATTAATAGAATACAGAAAAGTAAGTCATTATTTTCACTCAGTATAATGATTCATATAAAAAGAAGAAAGTTGCAAAGACCTGAGGCTCATCACTATACTGATTTCTAAAACAGTAATTTGCATTTTGAGTATTTCAGTAAGTATGGATTTTTGCAGTGTAGATTAGACTGTTTAGTGTTTCACAGTGTCAGGTATTGTGAATTTTTGCTGGTGAAATTAGACTGCAATATTGAGCAAAAGACTTATATATTCAACTTAAAGCTTTGTTACTGTATTATTGCCTTTGTGGTCAGCAGCAGACCCAGTGAGACTTTCCAACAATTGTGATTCCAGGAAAGTATGTACACATCAGAACATTTTTCCCAATGTGCACCAAATAGCACTTGTAGGCCTTCTGGTTAATATACAAAACTCCCCATCATTTTCCCCTTGACACAGCTGTAATGCATAAGTGTGCACATTAAAATAATAGACTAGAAAAAATGAATGCATTTGGAAATGGAAGGAAAGAAAAACTGCATAAATGTCTGGTTATGTGAAAAGGGACTAAAAAATCTACTAGGCTTTGTGGAAGCCCGATTTTGTTTTCCCAGTTCTTGGGAAAACATTAATATTTTACACTGACAGTATATTTATAAATAATGTATAACTATCTTATAAATTATTACTACTTCTTTTAGTGAAGAGCTAAGCATGAGTTACCCACATTTTTATAGACCAACAAGTGAATAAAATGCCTCATTTACTACAAAATGCATTTGCTACTCATGTTTTTAAGCATGGTTTTAGGAGTAACAGGGACATATCACTGTGTTGTATACTATGTAAGTTCAGCCCTGGATTCAGTCAAATAAAACAGAGGCTCCCTAGTTGACCAACCTGGCAGAAATGTGTCTAATTTCAGTATCAGAATACTGCGTGGTGGTAGGCACATCTAAGTTGATTTCCTGCTGGCCACCTTTGCTCCATCATCAGGTCAGACATTTTGGTATGAGTTGTCCTATGTTCATTTCCTTTTTCTACCTGGATATTTTGACTGCCGAGTTCGGTAATTATTCAGATTTGTTTGGGATGTTGGGGTCTCTGAGTTACTGCACAGCAGCTAGCACAGCAGTGACGAACGGCTGGGAACGTGTGTCACACCTCGTGCACACACCTCGTGCACAACCTGTAGCTGGAGCGCAAGATCTCCAGAGGCTGAATGCAACAGAGGAACATCAGGATTAAGATTACACAAAAGGCTGTGGACATACTGAGAGAGCTCAAACTGTCCCAGAGTACGTTTGCACAAACCTTCACATGGTGCATGAGAAGTCAACCTGACAGCTCAATGTCTTTTCCTAATGAGGCACACACTGCTCATCTGTGCAGCGTAGAAACAGGACTCTCAGCCTTCCTAGAAAACCTGAGCCTACCCTAGGCATGCACAGGGATGTGTGAGGCATCACTGAGCTGGAAGGGCTCGACAGGGCTTCAGGAAAGCAAGTGTATTTGCATGATCAAGGAGCCTCTACAGTTTTGCGCAGGCCTACTCTCCAGGTCCACAGATTGCTAAATATTCCTGGACCCAGATGTACTGCAGATGGTGGGCTACATAAATTAGCAGGTTTCTCCGCTGCTCATCATACCCCAGGTTTGATGTGCCTATTTCAGATAATTAGACAATAGACTTTTAGCAGTAGACAATTCCTATGACAGGCTTTAGGCTTGTTTTGCCCCATTACCTTGTGTACATCCTGCAAAGGATCTCTTGCTTGTGGGCAAGATCTACCTTTCTAATTGCAAAATTCTCCTAGGATAATGGCTTCTGTGAATGGTAAACTCAATGGTCTCTAACTGACTGACAAACAAACAAACAAAATCCAAAAATACAAATCAACAGATTTAGCCATGTTAGAGTTCTTCCAAGTGTTTGTCAGTGCACACTGCTTGGAAAGACAAACAGACCATTTTGCACAAATGCTCCATAGTGTAAAAAAACTTTAATTGCATCAAAAAGATGATACGTTCCCAGATATAGGCTATTAATTCAACAGATGAGGTTATATACTCCAGGGCCTTTTAATGCAAGGATTGTTTACTTGAGGTATTTAGCAGAAAATCTCATTTAATTTTCAGTGGATGATGGATTAAAAACTGTTGTGAAGTTCAATAACAATACTGATGTGGTAACAAGAATTAGCCAGCTTTAAACTACATTTTGATCAAATCTGACCTTAGTTTTAGCCTAAACATGTATGATGAACTATGATTTTTGAGGGGAAATTGACTAATAAGTCTTATTCATTTGTATTTGAAACACTGCAAAATAACATTTCCTTCCAATTTTTTTGAGAGGCTTAAGGTGTCTTGAAATTCATGTTAGAATTTTGTGGTTCTGGTAAGTTAAAGAAAAATAAAGAAAGTCCTTAGCTCAAGAAGTGTGTCTTAGAAGTCCAGTTTCTAGGCTATTGCCATGCTTCATGGGAAAAGCACAGTATGCAGCAGTGTGATATATTAACAATGGCTGAAAGAAACTCCACATAAAACCTGTGCCTTCCAGAAACATTTCAGTCCAAGTGTTTACGTAGTACTTGGATATCCTAGTGCATGCTACCTACACAGGTTGGATAAACAAACATGACCTGGAATCTTAATAAGCAGAAGAGCTGGTGTAAGCCTAAAAGATTGAGGAAAATAGTTTTAAATTTCTCAACCAATATTTGCCTTACAGTAATGCAGAGTCAAAAAAAAAATCTCTTTAGCTGTTGATACAGCAGGTAAGTGATGCTCAAACAGATTCAAAATTATATTGAATTCACAATAGTCACTGAAAGGTTTGACCACACAAATATGTCTGCTTCACCTCTGGAGGCAGTGGTGGTACTCCCTATGGTCCCTAGCTCAGAAAGGCTAAGTGATAACCGAATGTCATAAAATAATCCAGATCCTTCATATCAGGTTACACTGAAATAAGATTACAATAGGGGTCTTTTTCTAGGCATTGGTTTTCAGGAACTTTTTAGAAGCACCTTCTGATGTGTATGACACCTTTTTGGCTAAAATATCAATAGTAAAATATCAATAGTAAAAGAGATCACCTGCATATACAATGTGTCTGTATGCTCCAGCTCTCCAAATCACAGCTGCAATATGTTTGCCATTAGAACAATTACATTACTAAGTGATCATAACTGGAAAAAAAGGGAATGGATCTTGTTTTCACAGGAGGATGGAAAAGAACACTGGGTTTTATTCCCAGAAGTACAGGAACATCACCCAAATGTCACATCTAGTTAAAACCTAATTTCACAGAGCTGGACTTTTTACAGTCAGCTTTTTCTTTTCCACAACTCTTGTCTCGAGCATCTTCACTAGAGCAGAACCTCTTATTTCAGGTATGGCAAAAATAAGAGGGGTATTTCTTTTAGTCCTTCAACAACTGTTCCATAACAAAAGGAGAGAAATGTACAGATTAAAAACAAAACAAAAAAGAAAAAAAGAGTTAAAAAAGAGGTCGAACTCATTCTACTCTTTTCTGAGTACCTTTAATAGTTTTTATATTCAGAAATTAAGGGGAACATCCATTTGTTTGGAAACTCATTACCAGCCCTATCTCTAAAGAAATCAAACTGATCTGGAAAGCCAATATAAAAAAATCTAAGATTATTTCCTGTGTTCCTGAAATTCAGAGAACTAGAGGATTATGTGTGATTGAATGATACACAACCACTACTAATACAGGGAAGCTCACAACAATTTGACTTATTTTATATTTTCAATTTATTTTTTTAAATTTCTACTATAGGGTTGTTGAATATGATTTGCTGTAATTTTCTTTTTATTTTCCTGCTTCCCAAACACAATTTAAAATCACTACTATGAATTTTATTTTTTTTATTTTGTCTTTGTTTTTTGCCTTTGTAGTTTTCATTCTCCTTGTTCTCCTTGTTATGCTCCCATCCATTTGCATCCTTATCTTTATTACTTTCCTTCTGAAAGCCCAATCTCTTCCTCTCTGTCTCCTTCTGCTTAATCCATAATCTTCATTTATCCCATCTTTGCTAGGAGTATGATTGTATTATTTTGTCCCAGTCTGTTCTCCTTTCTCTTCTGCTCTACCTTGATACTTTAATTCTCAGGTCTTTTTGTTCAGTGCTCCTTCCTCATGTCTCTAAACCATACTGATGTATCTGCCATCCTAACAGACCTGACATTGACAGACAAATCTGTGGACCTGACACCTGGAACCATATCTTCATTTAATAATAGACCGATCCTAAGAACTTCTCAAAAGGAAATTCTGCATGGTTACAAGAAAAGATTTGTGGTATCTCTTGATTTTTTTACTTGCCTTTGAAGAAGCATAAAGTTCAGAGAGTACTCAGAAGAAATGTGACATGGAAGGGCCTATTTAAGACTAAGCCCTGGGATTTGTGAGACACAAGCATCCAAGCAACCACACGGTTGCCTTCCATAAAATGGCAATACATAGTTCAAAGCTGGCACATAAGGTTTAGCTTAGCAAAGACGCACAAGAACCTTTGTGGATTTCAGTTAAAACTTACCCTATCTGCCCATGCAGTCAACCCCTTATTAGGGCAGCAGCAGAGGACCTAACATGTTTCACTCTTGGAGCTCATCACCCGTAGGCCATGGCCTAAGACACACAGGAGCAACTACAGTTCCAGAAATTCTCACATTCTGTCTGATCTCCCCTGGTGCTTTCCCTGGCTCCCTTTGGAGGTGAGCACTGCCACATATTGTATGCAGCACTTTAGAAAGCTATTGCAATGTAACATAACCAAATTCTACATTACCTTATATGAAATATTGAGGTGCTTTTCCTTGTCATATTTTGCTTATTTTTCAACATATTTGACTCCGCATAATCTCAGAAAATTATCCCTTATTCTCACCTGTTTCAGAAAACTACAATAGGTGAGATACAGAAAGGCAGAAATTTTGCTGAAGTGGATTAATCCTAAAATAACGTTTCTTAGTTTTGCAGCTTTATAAATTTAATAAATCTAAACCATCCAAAAATAGGAAGATGAAATCTCCTGTACTCTTTTTCTGCGACATGAATTATATGAAAACATGTATTTTGAACAAACTCATCTGTTTAAAGCAAAGTTTGTGAAAGGAATTTATAGATCCACTTACATGGATCAATTGTGTTCTTCAATAATGATTTTTAACCTTGTGCTTCGTCAGCCCTGTCTGAGGTATGTTTCTCTTCAGAGCCTGACCAACAAATAGCATGATGCTTTTCATGAAAAAACCCCAAGTTTCCAATCTCTAGCAAAATCTGAAATGAGTCAAAACTTCAAGAAGTTCTGGGTTTTACTGAAATTTCACAGGAGTCAAATTTTCAATCTTGCAGCAGACTTCCCCTCCTAGAAAGCAGTCTGTACCTAGATCTTCCCAGCTATGTAGTTATGAAAATACATCTAGGACTGCACATGACATGGAAGAAAAATCTGAATCAAATGAGAATTCCAATGCGTTTGATGATGATGTAATGGTCAGAGAAGGTGCCAGTGATGACAGTTGAACGTCCCTTTGCCTCCCCAGCCCCCTTCATATATTCTCAGGCATAGGATGACAAAGGGAAGTCCACGGGTCACATGAACAGATACAGCTGACATATTATACTGTCTAAACTGCCTTCTCTACCTAATCAAATCACCCAGCTTTATCTATCAATTCCTTATTCAGAGGTAATTTTTTCTCACAGGCCTACCAAAACTCAACTACATTAACCGATTCCATAAAGAAGGAAGATTAAATACAAGGTCACAGGTTCCAATGCCTATTGTCTGTCTGTTTTTCAAACAGCATATAGTGGAGGTAGAGCAAACCTTCAGCACCAAATGGCATGTTTAAAATTAGAATAACTGCAGCATGATAATGAATAGTACAATCCTGCATTTAGTCCTCTGTGATCTGGGAGACAATTCCTCCAGAAATGCACTGCTCAAAAGAAGAAAATTAGTTTCACAAGATGGATCTACACACCATAAGGATTTGGTGTGGTCATCTTCCTCCGAAATATCAACATGCTTCAATGTGTAGGAATGGACAGGATAGCAGTGCAAAGTGGTTATTGTAAGCGTCAAAAAGGCCATAGAGCATATAGGTTAAAGGTTATAGGTTAAAAGATTTATAAAAGGTTGAAAAGTTTTTGAAAGATACAAAATAAAGCGCACTACTTCAAACTTTCTGATTTTTTTTTTTTGAAGGGGCCTATTTCCAATTAAACACACACTGCCTTTACATCCTCTGGCTCAACATTCTGGTTTCAAATATGTTTTTGGTTACATATCCATATTTTTACTTTATTTCTGGCTTTCCTGGAAATGGAATTGTTAAAAATCTAACCAGAGTGCTTTTTTTTCTTTGCCTTTTTTTTTTTTTTCCCCAGATAAAACTTTCTGAAGAAGGTGGTAGCCAATTTTATGAAGAGAAAAGAGTTTTCTACAGCAGAAAAAGTCTTCCCTCCTCAGCAGCACAGCCTGGACTCCTGCTGGCTAGGTGACATAACATATGTTTGTTACACACATTCCTCATGTTAGTGAAGTCCTTTTGCCTCGTTTTGTTCTTTTCACCTGCCTCTTTCCTTCTCTGAGGCTGTGTCTAGTACTATAAAATGTCACAAATCTAGCAAGTATGGGATTATCTTTTAAATCATTAGAGGAAACATTAGATTTTTTTACATTTTAATTTATGCTGGTAGCTGTTTACCCCAATTTGAACATCACTGCTTTACTGACTGGACTCCATCTATTTTCAAAGCAAATTTTAAGAATTTTAAACCATTGTCAGAGAGTTACAGAGAACAGAAAATTCTGGCAGTCTTCTGGTGAAGATTTTAATATTTTGATGTAAAAAGCCTTCAATATAAGTAAAATACCTGAATCTAAAAATAAAATGTCATTAGCTTGTGGTCAGAATGTTTTCAAGACCATTTGTCAGGTATGCAAATATCACACAAAGCTTATTCTGCTCTTTAAACCACTACATTACCATTTCCTGACACATTCCTTCCTAATACATGCTGAACACAAAATTTATTACTGACACATATGTGGTGTAAGACATGAAATGTACATGAAAGACAGAAAATGACTGTAAGTTTCACGAAATGGTTATGCATACACAAGAACTTGCTATGAGTGACTGCTATGCTGTGCTGTGGCGGGCTATGCTATCCTATGTGTCATGTCCAAATTCCAATTCTGCTGACAACATTATATGTGTTCTTTTAAAAAAAAATGTACAACGTTCTTATTAATTCACAATACCTTTCATTCAAATTAAAAGACTTCATACATGCAATGTGCAATGTGCAATGAGCATTATATATAAATAATTTGTGTCCTTGTCTTGCTCCTCTGCTCCAGTAAGAGCACTCATGAAGGAAAGAAAGCATTTGTGATGCAAGAGCTTGGCAACCATGCTGTAAGCTCCTTAAGGACTTGAGCAGCAACAAAAAGTCAGTTAATAGCAACAGCTATCATGTGAAAAGGCCTTAGTGCAAACAGAAGGAAGGAAATTAAATTCATTTTATAAAAATGTAAACATGAATCTGGAGCCAAAAGGGAGAAGTTTTAGGTAGGATTTTTTAAGATTCTGCAAGTGCTGGTAGAGGTCCTTTATATGTAATATGAAGTAATTCTAGACCACATTTGTTAATGAGAAAGCATTATTCTGTGTAATCACAAAATGAGTGAAACCCACGGCATATCAATCTATTGGACTCTGTCTGAAAATGATTAACAGACCTCTGATCAAATGTATTAGCTGAGTTGCTACATTAGTAATTACTCTAATCTAACCATCTGTGGAGTAGCAGGAATGAATATTTTATGACTTGTAACTTCCAATGCACATTTTGTAGACAGATTTATTTTACATTTCTGGTTCAAGGCACAACTGATGTGCCTATTGCATTACTCAGCAGTGTTCTGCAGAAATGGTAATGAAGTACATCCTAGCAAATGACCAGGCTATTGTGCAGCTCTTTGGAAAAATAGTTTGCTGGTGTCCAGGAATATTATAATTGCAGAATTTGCAATAGGTAATCTCTAGCAATTAGATGCTTCATTTATTTTCTTTCTCTGTTTATAGATTACTTCATCTGTTTGGTGACACATTAAGTTCTTGTTCTGTATTGACCACTAGTATTTCCACAGCATGGGGAAAAAATAGACTAGCTGCACTGTCACATCTTGAGTGATCATAAGATATACATTGATGCTGAGACCAGTGACCATACTGGTGAAAATTGTTGCGTCTTTTTTTTTTCCTCCAAACAGCTTCTTTGGAAACATTTCCTTGCACCATTGTGACCCACTGGAAAGAAGGTCTAAGTATACAATATTTTGGAATAAGCAGTGGTAAAGGGTACAAAAAATTTACAATGTACTGAAGACTTCTCAGGCATCAGGGAGAAGAGAAAAAGAAAAGAAGAAAGTCCTTCTATTCCTTCTGAATAAAATAAAATATTTTAGCAAAACCACAGCACTTCAGAATGACTCAAACCAAGGAATACTGTAGATGAGACTGAGGGATGCACATAAACTTTAAAAAAAGAATAATTAAATCCTAGGCCTACAATATCATGGCAGACTATGTCCTGAGCATGGATGCCTAATGACTTTTAGCTATTGTTATAAAGATAATCAATTAGACTACTATGTTTTAAATGGATTTTAGGTTTCAAAGACAGTAAGGACTTGTATAATATTTAGGAAAATCAAGTCCAAACTTAAAAATCCCACAAAAATTGCAATTTATGTGTTAATTCTTAAAAAAGAATTCCATTATGGAATTCAGTAAATTATGACTGTTCAGAGAAAAACTTTTATCTTTTTTACTAATCAGATAGCCATATCCCTAGGTCATGGAGTTGGGGTTACAGTGGGTGCCCCCATGAATGTGGGGCACCAGCACGCACTTGGTGCACATGAAGCACACCAGGTACTTGGGCTACATTAGACCAGTGTGTCAAGTGTGGGCTTTTGCCCCATGCTCATTCTGTTCATCACTAGCAGGGCTGTAGCTGAAGCACTGGATGCAGGTTTGGGCTATCCATGAAGGATGAGGAGAAACTGGCAAGCATCCAGAGGAAAGAAGCATAGGTCTCTAGTGGCCTGGAGCATATGCCTAAGGAAGAGAGTTTGAGGCAGCAGTGCTTGTTTAACCTTTTGGAAGGAGTCTAAGGAGTTATCCTATACTTGTTCTACAACCTGCAATGATGTTAAAAAGATGTCAGAGCCATATTTTTCTTAATAGGGTGAGGTTCTCTGAAAGGAAAATGTCCAAAAATAGCAGTTTGTGAGCTTCAGATAATACACTGGTGAAAGGGCTGGGGAAAGTTTGTAAACCTTTGCTGGTGTCCCTATAAATTGGACTAGCTTGAATATGAATATAGGAGGTTATCAGCTAAATGAAGGCCGAATATTAATTATTGGAGGTTATTGGCCAAATGAAGCTATAGATGAACTTACTCAGCATTGCAAATACTTCTCTTTGAGAAGATACTCACACTGGGGACCATCAGAAGTCTGTTCCAGTCTGTGTGTAATCTGTCATTCTGCAGACAGCTGTGAACTGTCTTGTGTCCAAGGCAATGAGACAGAATTTAGTCTCTTGAGCAGTTCCAGAAGCAGTGAATCAGAAATCACTAAACTGGAAGTGGTGGATTACATCAGCCTGACATGCCTGAGATTCCTTCCTGCCACAGAACAGTGTAAGGAGAGCATCAGAGATGGAAACACAACTGCCCTCCAATTTCTGCATCTCCCTAAGGAGCTGGGGCACTTTGTTATATTAAAAATCTCTATGCCCTTATCCTGAGAATCTTCTGCTCGTTCATGCAATATTTTTGAATAGTGTGGACTCCATATTTAAATGTAAAAACTTTTACATGAACTTTAGGTTCATGTAAGAACTTTTACATGAACACTAACCATGTAATGCTATACAAATAAACTCTATGGCAGAGATAGTTACGAAGATATCTTTCCTTCCTTCCAGTGTATTTCTTCAAGTGATCTCTGCACCTTGAAAATTCTGCAAAAAGTCCAGGACCCAAATATTTGTTGAATTGGAAAACAGAAACATTTCTGATCAGATAACTTTGAATATTTCCTTTTGATCTTGAAACACTTTCAGAAAAGTTCTTACTTTCAACATTTCATGCTACAAAATGATACACTTTGAAATTCCAGGTCTTTGAGACAACTTGAGGCTCACTTCAAGAGATGGTTGCTGGGCTGTGTTAAAATAGTCTTCCTTTGTGAAAATAAGAAAAACCCGTGCTGAGCATTAAAGCATCAAAATAACCTCTAGGTAGTTGCTCAACTGAGTGAGTCTGTGCTGAACTTGCAGACTCAGGGCCACAAATGTCACCCTCTGCTTTTCTGAAAAGCATTTTTTAGTTCCTGAGTATTTGCTGAAGACATAATAAGAGCAATACAAGTGATAAAACCTAAAAAGGTAGTGGAAAACAGAATACTTGATAAAATATTTTCCCTGGTGTTCGTAAGGGGCATAATTGGAGATTCTTCTTATTCTTCTTCTTCCTATTATTATTCCTGTTCCTATTCTTATCTTATAGTACACTGATTCAAGAAATTGGAAACTGCTGAATGACTGATAATGATGCCATATTAGGAATAAAAAAAGGTAAGACTACCAGAATTATCTGACATATTTAATGACCCAATTTAGTCTTAAATTTTTTAAAAGAGACTGCCACTGTCGTAGTCTATGTGAAGGGAATGCCATTTTTCTGGGTCTTTAATATGAGAGAACAAGTTTAAAGCTTCCCTTTGTGAACTATGTGTGACCCCAAATATCCAGCAGAGCTATCACTGCACTGGAGAAAAACAACGTTAAAGCAAAGGAGAACAGATAAGAAGAAATGACAAGCCTAGCATGTAAAACTCAGGCAGACTTAAAAAAAAGAATAAAATCTACTTTCAGCACTATTGTCGAGGGGCAGGCTGTGAAATAAAAAGTTATCAATTGTTTAAAAGTTCCTAAATCTGTTCTGTTTTCTAGAGCAGACTCTCTTTTTTAGTGATTAACCTAAAATTGCGCCTTTTCCTGACCCTCCCACAAAGAAAACTGTGATGCTGTCAGTGTTTTTCCCCACTCCACATGCTTGCAAGTGGAATATGGTAAGTAAAGACATCCATGCATGGCTGCACAGACCCCCATTTGGATAAAAATTCCTTGGCAGCAATGCCCTGTCATGCACAGGATGGAGGATCTACATTGCTCTGCTATAAATAAGGGCAAAGAAAAACATCAGAAACTGGCCATCTGTTTGGCTGACCCAACAAGGCAGGTGGTCTTTCTCATCCATATGGTCAACTTCCTAAGAGCTGGAGTGTGGGCAGGACTCAGTCACCCTCTTTTAAAGCAAAGAAAAACAAAACATTGCAGAAACATTCTGGATGCCACTGAACCAAGATGTACAAATCTTGCTAGCAGGCTTCTTCTTGAATAATTTTTTCACATTTCTATTTTGAGGAAGTGTTGTGAGATCCAAGTATCTTTGTGTTTATAAGAGAGAGAGAGGGAATGAGTGGTTAAATGGTGGACAGTTTCTGTCACAGAGGAAAGTGAAAAGGAGGATGCTTACTTTTGTTTGTGGGGCGTACTGCAGAAAGAAACCAGAGAATAGAAGTTCTTCAATTTTTTAGATGTTTGAAGAAGTAAGGCAAGCATTTGACTTGAATGACCAAAGTCTGCAGTTTCATCCATCAGTCTCTTTTTAAAAGATAAGCCTCTTGACCAAATCTGAATTTAGTTAAATATCCCTGAAGAGGTTAATTTTTTAAGATAAGATTTTACCACAAAAATGTTGTGATGTAAACTGTAAAAGCTCACACTTTTCTTTTAAAAACCTTCAAAATAACTGCTGTTTATACCAAGATTTTATGTATTTTCATGATATGCCATTTTCAAATGTGCCTTTTTGCTGCTGGTCAAGCAAGGAATAGATTATACTGTGTTCATCTGTCAAGGAAGATCCCAGGCATGCACCCACTGCTTATGCTTCATGCATTTTGTGCATATCTACATAGTGCTCTCTGATAAAAAGCAATATAACTGTGATATCCTAAAAACAATAAACCTGTAGTGACTGGAGTTCATGCAGTGCTGTTGAAGACTGTAAGTGGCACAACATTTTAATTTAAGCACAGATTATATTCATCATACAGAAAACTTTATCAAGCATGGAGAACATTCTAGTTCACCCATTCTAGTTCACCTGCCTGTAATTCATTGTCACCTGATGTCTGAGAGTCTCATTCCAGTTTCACGTGCCTATGTCACAAAAAAAGTTTCACCATTCCTCAAAATCGCATGTTTCAAGAGAGTTATTAGCAGAAAGGCTGCATATGATCACTTTTGAAAAACTAGATCTGTTCTATTCCTAAAGAAATCCTGTGGAGGCACAACACTGATGTTTATTTGTGAGACCAAAATTATAATTGAAATTAAGTCCCCATCTCAAAGCATGTGTGCACTACATCAAGCATCAAATGTGGGTACACTACAGAAATAATAATACTAGTATTGAGATATCATATTTTATTTTATCTATGCAGAAATGCTTACTTAGGTGACTATTTTTTTTCTTTTAGGTAGAAAAGTGGTACATGAAAAGAAAAAACCACAACTTTCAGAGAAAACTGGGGCTTCAGTCGGGTCATGATGTGATATCATCAGGGTTGCAAAAGATGAAGCGGAAGGAACACCTAAGTTCATAACTCAGCTTCTGGTTTTGACTAATGACAGCTGCCTAGGAGAAACTAATAAACACAATGCAAAGATATAACAGCACTTTTATGGAACACTTACTGCCGATAAATATCAGTGTTTCTTCAACTTGCAAAACATTTGTAATAAAATCTCTCCTTTACATTTTGTTACCCTTTTCTGTAACTATACTAATTTCACTTTATTCTTTACTAAATGAAGGAGAACCTAACTGCACACAGTTCTAAGGAAGAGAGAAAAGTGCAAAGACCCGAGTAGAATCTGAAACTTAGCAAATACTTAGCAAATACTTCTTGAAACTTAGCAGAAACAAATCCAGTTATTTCTGCTGTGCAGCCTAAAACTCATTGCATTCTAAAATAAAATTTTATTATCTTTGTTCATTATTTGCTTTCCTTAGGTCATGGTCACCATAGACAGTAGAACCACTCCCCCAAACGTGCAGAATTATTGCTTCTTTATACTGAGTGGTTTTTGTAATTATAAAGTAATACAAGCAACATGTTACTCACTTGTATTTATCTTCTGAAGTGAAATGTGCTTTTCCAGGTGTCTACGAAGCTTTACCTCTGCTCCATATTTACCAGTAGTACCATTGTCAGCCAAAATAAAATGAGAATGCATGCTGTTGAGCACTGTCAGCTTGCTCATGGGGTTGGACATCGTCTGGTATGGTCGGACCACCTGCATTTTAGAGACCGAGGAAAAAGAAGGTACACTTAACAAAAAAGCCTCTGAACAAAAGCAATTGCAACATATGATCTGACAAGATGAAACAAAAGAAAAAATCAAAATTAAAATACTGCACTTGAGTACTACTGTCTTTCATGTGAAAAGTAGAAAATGACACTGCCCTTCCAGATGCAGACATGGCTTAAAGTGTTTTCCATGGTAATATGTTTCAATAGTATCAACGTTCACTGCTTCCTTTAAAATCCAGCTAATGGTCAGTGCTAGGTAGGTCTGGGTGCCTACACACACACACTGTATACCCTGTCTGATGCTGACTCTCTAGACAGTTGGTGTAAAATCTCATCTTGCTCTGACCAAATTCTTTGATTTGTCCTTCACAGACCCCACCCAGCATCATGCCTCCAGTGTTGGCTCATGCAGAACCACCAGCACTGAAGATACACAAATACAGGTGAGTTCCACTCTTGGAGAGGTGTACACATGATATTACACCACATTTTCAATTTTCTTGGAAAAACTATCGGCCCACTCTTAGCATCAGTTGTGTATGTTCACAATGGCTTTAGAAATTCTCTGTCAATGGGGAGTTTGCTTCACTTCCTTTGATTTGATTTCATCAGGAGAAACTGTGCAGCAGGCTAAGTAAATTGCCACAGAATTATCCCACTCATAGCCACCAGACAGACCAAATAATAGCATAGGGCCACATTTGGCTGTCAGCTACTCTGGAGTATTCTTACTTATTATTACTTAAGTAAGAGAACTCTGGAGTACTCTTACTTATTGACATAAGTAAGACTTCACCAAGACAGCAAAAGAATTGGTGTTGTGTCAAGGCATTCTAACTGATACTTCAAAGGTTTTCTAGCAATACTATTCCCTGCCTTTCTTATGTATGTCTTGTCCTTTTGGAGAGACAAAACAGAAAATCCATAAAATGAAGTCCTAGCTGAAGAAGCACTGTAAGGACTTGTTAGAATACTCTTACTGGGCTATCCTCCATTACTGACATCAGAACTCATTTTCTTCAGAGTTCTGACATCATTAATTTTTCAGGCCTTGTTCTTTAAATGCACAAATATGTACACTCAAAATTTGACATAAATGCTTGCAGACAGAAAAATCATAAGTTACTGATTTATTCCTAAGCTTTTCTCCCTCTGTAATTCTAAACAGATCTCTAATTGAGACACAATTCTTTAAAAATAATATGTGTTAACAATTCTTTAGCCAGAGATCTCTCTCTATAGATTATTTTCACTTATGAGTGTCTGCCTAATTTGGTCAACTCTTAGCCAGCAAGGAGAAACACACAGACTTCTTTTGCTGTTGTAAACTGCCATGCAAAGGGTGCTCTGTAAGCTCTTCACCCTGCAAAAGGAGGGAAAATCTCTGAGAAGACCTAGAGGGCAGCTGGCCAACAGCAAGGGAGTGCACTAAACTCTGTGAGAACAGGTGATAGCTCTGGCTCAGATTTTTTTTTAATGCTGTTTCTTTTGGTGCCTCATTCATAATAATTTGTTCTACAGCTGCATATGACTTAACAAGTATCAGTACCTGCTGGAATGTGTTTAATAGCTAGCTTCTACAGATACAGAAACCATGTAGCCCATGGCATTGCCAGAAAGAGAAGGAAGGCTCTTTCTCACATCCCTAAGAATCGAATAAAATCAAATTAAAACAGTGCAGATTTTTTAAACTTTATCCACCTCATCTCTCAATAAATGGACACCAGCAAGGTGTTACAGAAAAGGAATCCCTTGAGTTGCCAGTTCATTGTATGAGTACAGGCCACTGTGCAGAAAATTCTACTGACAGCTTGTGGTTTGTTCCTGAGAGCCACAGCTCAAAATCTTCTAACTGTGACATCTTGATCTGCAGCTCTAATGAGTTGTAGTACTGAAGCCTTCATATATTGACTCAGTAGTGCTGCTGCAGCACTACTTTTGTTCTGCATTTAGCTACGAGGCTAGTTACATTATTAATAAATTTAATGGATGTGAAAATGAGACTACAATTATTTTCAATTGAACTGTTCACAGCATGCACAATTCAACATCTGAATTCTTTTTTTTAACAATATTATTTCTCAAACCACACTGCGATACTCTTCCTGAGAAAAGGACAAACAAAATCTTCAGGAAGGTAAGAACGTACTAGCCTTTGAGGCTACTTCCTTGAGGTTACTTGATCTTCCACAACACTCAGCAGATTTGTGATTTCTGACTTTTGCCATTTTCATTCCTCTGTTCTTTTCAATCCCTCGCATTTTACAGGCAAGTTAAATGGTTAGAAAAAGCTATGACTTTAAGCTGTCTTCTCATCCTCTTTTTACAGATATAGAATTGCAGGACAGTTAGGACTGGAAGTGACCTTCAAAATGACTCAGTTGACCTTAAAGACCGCACACCATGGGCAGGGACACCTTCCACTAGACTAGATGGCTCAAAGTCCTGTCCAACCTTGCAGTGAGAATAGGGACAATAGGGAATAATGTCCCTCGACATCTTCTTCTGCAGAGCTGAAAGGAATAGTTTGTGCTCAAGACAGTCCCTCCAAATACAAATTAATGAATGCGACAGCAGCCGTGCTGTGAAGCAGTACTCATGCTGCATGGGCTGAGGGAGTGGCTGAGGTGAGTGGCTTGGCTGACCCCAGCCCTTGCCTTTGCACCCTGAGGTGGCAGAGAGCTTGAATGAGAAGCTTTGTTCTCCTTAGAATCCCTGTAGGCACATGACACTCAGCATAGAGACTTGAAAAATCTCTCAGGGTAACTCACCATGACAACGAGCCTGCAAGTGCAATGTGAACCAGTGCATGAATCTGAGCAGTCTATGTGGAGGCAAAGAGCTTGTGACAAACAGAGAACTCAAAGTAGTGATGGAAAGAGAAAGAGATGCATGCCTTGCTTCTCAAGGAGTAGCAGCTCTTGTTCAGATCAGGCCATTTTTGCAGCCTTGTTGCTCTGGAGCTTACCAGGGAACAGAGTAGTTCCTGATTTAATTCAGAGGTTCCTGGACCTTTTGGTTCATGGTCCAAATTCTCCACATATGCTACAAATATGCCAGTCTGTATCTTTACCCCTGGTCTCCTACTGAGATGACTTGGAATTAAATCCAAATGAGGACCAAACAGACCCTGAAAGTAGAGACATGCATACTACAATGACTTACAAAGTGTACTCTTTTAGATGGGAGAATGGTTCTGTGTGTAGGAAGAAACTTGTTTATAATCACAGTTTTCTTCAAGATTGAGCAAGCCACTTTACTTTCTCAGTTCTATCAGAAAATATGGGAAAATAAGGCAACTAGGTCCCTTGTGTCCTTTGTTTCTAAATTCGAATCTGAGAGTGTTAAGGGTTGCACTATTTTCTGCTATATTGCTTTTACAGTACTGGAGTAAGACATGTGTCTTTAGGGATCTTTAACCATCACAATATAACAAATAGCAAACAGCAATAATATTTCCTTTAACTTGGTCAGTTTTCTTTATGGCTCTGACGAAGTCCCTCAGTATTCCTGAAGGCTGACTGACTTGGAAGGGCTGGTAAATATAATAAAAGCCCTCAGCTACGGCTTCTGGATCCATAAGGCTGAGGCATTAGCAGAGGAGCACTTCTGCTGAGCACGCCTCCCTTGCCATGAGGCGCAGGAAGGCCACATGCTCTGGGGCATGTGCAATCACCACAGCTCCCCCTCTGCACCCCCTGTCCCTCCAAAACCCATGACTACAACAGTCTTCTGCCTCTGTCTGATGCTGGAAGGGTATGTTTTTATAACTCTTCAGTTCTGATAATAATTTAACTAGACATAGTGCACATTGGCATAAATCCACATTGATGCTAGAGTTCACCAAGTCTTTTACTACTGGTAGACTTTTTCCCCCCCTTGTATAATCCTTTGTGGCCTTTGTTTCTTGGTTAATGATGATTCATTTTACATGCTTATGGTACTATTTACATTTCCCCTTCTCGGTTCATTTCACAGCATTCACCTCTAATGAGCCAGTCAATATAGCACACTTTGATTTTTAAAAAGCTTCCAAAACAGCTTCCTCACCAAATGCTTCTAAAGAAACTGCATGCATTGAATAAGAGAGAAAGTCCTTTGAGGCAGAAGTAACTGAGGAAAGCTGGGGGAAGGGTGGGAAAACAGTGAGAAGGAAAAGGTAATTTTTGTGAAGGCTCTTACTAAGGAGATTTAGTGACTTATATGGCCTACCCCAAGCTGCATTATATCCATTCAACATAGGTATAAGGAATTAGTGTTTAATTAGAGGGTGAAAAGCTTACAAATATTTCAGTGGACTAAGGTCTTCATAAAACAGCCTGATGAGGTAATTAAATGGAAGGTGAAATTTGATATCTGTAAGCATAAAGCAGTATCATTACATGTGCATCAGAGATGGATAAAACCAGAAGTGCTTCAGCATTACATCATGCCATTGATCAATAATTTTGTAAAACTATTTGGGGCCAGGAGGTTTGGGGCCATGCTCATGTTGTCTATCAAAGGTATTTTTTGAAATATTTTGTCCTTAGTGATGACCTTGTAATTGTTACCCTACTGATGTAATTGTGTCTGCCTTAATCGAAGACCCCACCCAAATGAGTTGCAACTTTATATTAAACTTTTTTCATTTTCTATCTGATGATCAGAGTAAGTATTAAGTCTTTTATGATTTTATCACAAGTTTTTTTTAAAAAAATAGTTGTTTGTTTTAAAATAAAATTACCATACAATTTCTTGGTTTCCTGTTAAATTGGAAGGATAGTTAGAGGAAAGCATTGCCTAAAGAAATCAGAATTCAGGGGAGCTGCTCCACTTGGCTGGAACATCTGGGAAATCTAGGGGTTTTTTTAGCTTTTTCTGCAAAAGAAGGCTCCAGATCCCCTTAAACAGGCAGTGACTACCTCAGAACTGAGGCAGCCTTGCAACAGGAGGAAAAAAGTAATAAAGGAATAGGAATGTTTGAAAATTTATGGCTAATTTTATGTTTTTCCTAAATTTGTCCTGCTATGTTTCCAGAACCCCGTGCCTAATCACTAGACTATATATTTGAAAATGATGTGTACATTACACTTCTTTAAGAAGATACAAAGCATCCTTGTGATTAGATTTTTCCGCTAATTACCTTCTGCACTGCACCTCAGAAGAATTCATTGGTGACTCAGAATTACTGTGACAAAGTCTGATCATGCTTGTTTTTGTGGTATTAGAGCAAAAAATTCCAGGCTAATACATTTCCCCCTAACAGTTGTACTTTCATAGTGGATTGCAATAAACTGTAATTGGAAAATTTTCTTTATAATCATTGTAAGTCCCCTGACTTAAGAGATACCTGAATCTTCTTCCCTTTCCCAACTTGGACATGGATACAGAACATACAGAGAAGAATGTGTTAGGCTAGTGAAGACTAGAAAGAAGTTCCTTATGCAGATTTAAAACTGTATCTCTTCCACCCATAGTCACTAGTTCTCAGACAGATTTCTTAGGAATGAACCAGAAGAGAGAAAAAAAACGGGTTCAGAAAAGGTTCATGTAACAAATAACCAGATGCAGATGAACTATTCATGTATTTAAAATTAAGTAGTTAATCTTACTGTATTAGAATTTTAAAACAGAAGACTGGTGTGAAAGAATAGGAGGAACACCAGCCCTGTCCTTCAGAAAGTGGCTGAAGGTGAATTATTTGAGGTCGCTCTTATTTACAACACCCAGTAAGACCTTTCAAAATTACATCAATAAAAATGTATGGGAGGGAATATATTCGAAGGAGGATAGCCTGAAATTTTGAATTTAACCAAGGCATTACAGTATTGTTTGAAAATAAACCAGATTTCAAGTTTTGCAAAGAGTATTTTCTTAAGCACTTTTCCAGGTTCACGGAGTTCAAAGGATGAAGCTTTGATATATTTTCAAGAATAGGTTTAATGAATTGCCCTTATAATTTATTTTTCAGTATGATACAGTGCAGGAATTTTTATTGCTGCTGTATCAAAACCTGCCATCAACCCTAATGGAAAACCTGTGTATATATTGACTTTTTGCTGCAGACAATAATTCTAAGAGGAATTGCTAAGTGGTGGATGGAGAAGGCAGGAAAAATAACCAGAAGATTTATAGATACTGGAGGTCATCTATGTCTGTATAGGTCTTACATCTTTGCCAATCAGATCCTCTTGATTTTCCACAATCCCCCAGGGAGCTATACCGATGGTGCAGATCTTCCCTCGAGATTTTGAGGCATGATCTTTCAGGGCATCTCCAACATGCCGAATGACCCCTGGCAAAGAAAGAGCATAAAACAGAAATTTATAATGACATCTTTTTTGTTCATTATCATATGGATTTAGTATAGAGTTGGGTTTTTTTAGGGAATACTTGTGCCTATCCTTACAATTAAGTAAAACTGTGAATACAGTCCTATTTCTTATTATTAATTTCAGTGAATCCATTTTATTAAATCCAAAAATTACTAAATGAAGTAATAGGAAAAAATACACAGCTTTAGAAAGAAGAATGGAAATGCTGACTGTTCACTGTCGCTTATTTATCTGCACTTGTGCTCACATGTGCATGCAAGCATTTGTGTATTTCCAAGCACAGAAAGAAGCATAGGAATTAATTGTGCTCCCCGCCCCCCACCCCCCAACTCCCTCAGAAGTGCAGCTTGTACACAAATGCTTCCAATCAAGGATGGAAATGTGAAAACATCATTATGCTACTCTGTGATGAAGCTATTTTGCCACTCTTTCCAAACAAACTCAGTCACCTGAGATAGCTTCCAGCTGAGTATTAGTACCCACCCTGGGAATCAGTGAGAAAACAGAAATTCATACAGAGAGAATGGCTGCTTCCCAGCATTCTTCCAAGGGCTGCTTCCTCACCCTAGACCAGCTTTGGCAGTGTTTCATTGGCATCTCTGTGCAAAGGACAAGTGTCATTTCTCCTTTCTTTTAATAAAATAATCTTTTAAATTATTAATTTAAGTATTTTAAATTATTAATTTAATCTATCTATTAACAACTATTTTTAGGATGTGGCTGCACTGAAGCAGACCTGTGGGTTTGCTGCAGATGTTATTTTATTCTCAGTTGCTGAATTTCCATACTGTTTAAATTTCACAATTTCAAGATGACTGGATAGAAACTACAGTCACACAATTGTTAGAATTTTCGTTTCAGTTTTCTGAACTGTAAGTGACTGTAAATGTAAGAAAAATCCCCACAACCTAGCAGATCCTCTGTGTCCTTGAGTCTAGTATTCTTCCTGTGGTGGAAGGTTAAAAAACCTCAACCCTGTACCTGCCATCAGCTATGAATTAAGCTGTGATCCAACAGCCTAAAGGATTTAAAGCAGAAAATCTGTCCAGACTGCAAAAATTTCTCTTGTTTAGAATAATCAACCTTCAGCATGACATGAATATTCAGAACAACAGTCATGTTTATAGCCAGGTATGCTCTGTCTCTCCCGTGTCACTGATTCTCAGTCCAACAGCAGTATTTCAGCACATTTCAGTTATAATTTTCCTTAAGAGAAACTCGATTTTAATATTCATCTTCAACAAAAGAGACTGTACCAAGAAATCCTCAGTTTTTATGATTTCACAAATAATTTTCAGCTATGCAGTTTGAAAACCGAGTCCTGGAGCAATCAACTGCTTTCCTCCAGAAATTACAGACAACAATGAGAGATTACTGATGTTGCAAAATTTCTTTTTGAATTGTTTCTTCTTAAAAGAGCAGAAAGACACTTGAACTACATTGTTTTATCTAGGAAAAACAGTCCTTTACAACAGCATTTATGAGGACTTTTCTGTTTCATTTGTATTATTTTGGCCTTTGCAAATATGAGGATTTGAAAAATAGTAGGAAGCAATTGTGCATTTGCCAAGTACAAGTGTAATCCTCTGTCCTTTAAAAAAAAAAAAATCTGTATTTTGATTTCTACAGTTGCTCTGGTAATCAACTCCAATAAGTGTACAACACGTACATTCTTCTGATGTAATTTTAACATAAAACTTACATCTGTCTTTGCCATCACCATGACAAGAGTATCTCACAACTAATATTATTACCACCAGAGTGCACAGATCAACATTAATCTGATTTTATTATTTATTTTGAAGAGATGTGGGGCATATTACATTTGTGTCTATTTATCTAACACTCCAAAAACTATACCTCTTTTCTTTCTTCAGGCACCAAGCCTGCCAGAGTTCAAAAAGTTTTTGACAACACTGACAGACACATGCTGTGATTCCTGGGGTTGTCCTGTGCAGGGCCAGGAGCTGGACTCTTTGATCCTTGTGGTTTGCTTCCAACTCAACATATTCTATGATTCTGTGCTACTTGTATTGCTGCTGTGATAAAACTGAATACTGCTTTAAATTTGATGTGCTCTGAAGACCAAGTCCAAGACACCTATTAAGCATTTATATTCAAACATGTAGGAGTTGATCCACCATGCACTAAAATTAACACATGATAGAATGATTACATTGTTTTCCAGAGACAGTAAGAAGATACACTCTTACTAAAGTAAAAAATTATAGCTTTGCAGCAAATGAGAATGACATAAGAATTTACAAGTTCATGTCCTAGCTCAAAACTTTTTGCAATTCTCTGTAGCAGAGCTTTTTTGACTCTTCCCTGAATCTCTCCCCCTTTCTGCCCCCTTCAGGGAGGGTAATTGAGATGTCAGTGCCAGAATTTTCTGTCTAGGGACCTACGTTTTGCAGCTTATTCCCAAAGTGTACATGCTGTCTGCTAGCAGAGCTGGGCCAGCTGCTGTCTTGGGTCCCTAGGACACCGATTTTATGTATCATAAATGCTCTTTTACTAGAAATGGCAGGTATTGCTCTTGATGAAAATGTAATAGCAAAGAAATTAGGTTGAGCTGCCTACAAGTAAGGAAGAAATTTCCCATCACATCCCAAAACCAGAACTTTTTCCTTTAATACTTTGGGTCACCTGACTAAATAAAATAAATGTCCTTTCTGGATGAAAGTGTTTTCATTTTTGTGTAATAAGAGTTGGACTTCTTTGACTAGTACTCCTTCCCTGCAGCTTACAGACCTTAATAAAGACCTGATCTTATGAAGTTTTCCTTGGTGATGCACTAATGAAATTGTCTTGCAGGGGGTTTTATTTTCAGCTCCAAAGTGTGCTTTTCATACTTTAGTAAACCATTTATTCTGTTTTATACCAGCTGCCAGGTTGGTATGAACTTTGCATTTTCTTTTTTCCACAGAGTAGAGAAATGACCAATAAAATAAAGTATAGAATGGCTTTCTAATCTCATAATTCCTACCTCCCTTCCCCCCCCCCCCTTTTTTTGTGATGAAGCCTCTTAGATGCCACTGTGCTTTCATTACAATGTTGCTCTTACCTGTGTTTACTCCTCCAGTGAATATCCATGCTCCAGTTGTCATTGCGGCCTTGATAAGTCCTTTTCCAAAGACTTGCTTGAGTTTTGGCTGAAGTTCAAAATTCTGAAGTCCCCCATGCACAGAGATGAGAAGTTTGGGGAGCTCAAGTTGCCACTCTTTGGTCATCAGATGCAGAAGAAGGTCAGGCTTTGTGTCAAAAGACACACGTACATACTGCAGGAACAAGGGCAACAGTAGAGAGTAGAGAAAAGAAGATTGGTTATACCCGCTGGTTTCTAATGTATATTATCTGTGCCCAGTAGATCACTTTTTTGATGACAAAACCAGTAACTATTTGCTAACTTGATGATTAGTTTCCTAGTTGAGAAACTAGGAATAATGGAACACTGGGACTTCACAGGCTGGACAGTTTTCTTGATTTAGGAAATTAAGAAATTAATTGTTTCAAAAATCTTAGCAATGCTTGAAAGATTAATGTCTACAATTTATAAATGCAAAAGCTGGACCAAAAATATAATAGGTCTGCCAAAGGTGACCTAGGTAGTCAGGGTCACAACTGGGTATTTACTTGTACTTCATTTTCAAATTACTGAAGTCAAACCCTCAACAGGTAAGAAATAACAGATAAAAACCCAGTTCTTCAAGCACACATAAGTTTAAACTGAGCAAAACTACCAAACTGATACTTTCCAGATGAAAGAATGTCCAATTTCATGATCTTGCCTTAGAAAACTCTAGATCCTAAAAGGGCTGTGAAAAAAATTTGTGCATTTCCAGTTGCTGGCCATTCTGTGCTACACAGGCAGCAATTTGTGCCAGGGGAGATCATGCCCATCTGTGTATGCTCAAAGATAACCACTGTATTCAAAATTCTTACAGCAATACCATGTGACACAAATACATGTCTCTCTCTGTTACAAGCCTTTCTCCTGCTCTGTCTGTTGCTGTTTCACAAAATCTGTGACAGGGCACATGATAATTTTTTATTTCTAGTTACGTAGCAGAAACAGGAAAAAATTCTTTCTATAGTTGCTAAGATCTAAGCTTTCTATGGCTGCTAAGGGAAGGATCCTTTTAATAAAATAAAATAGGTTGCAGAAAGCACTCACTGGTCTGTCAAACTTCTGATTGAATCAATACCTGTAGAGCAGCTTCAGCAGTCTTTCCCTTGATGGGTTGTCAGTGCAGGCATCAGATGCATGCCTTTGCCTTCAGCCTGAGGAATAACTAGTCCTAAACTATTTATTGTAACATGGCAGGTAGTATGGTATCCATACATATTATGTAATATTTTTTTCCTCTTTTTGACATGTCTAATTGGTATTTCTTGCCAAATGTTTATCTTTTAGCAATAAAAATAAAAAAAATAATAAAACCATATGATAACAAAGTGGTTTCCTTTCTAGTTGATTAAGAAAAAAGGACCTAACATTTTCCAGGGGAAACTGCTAACAAGCATGATTTTTTGCAAGACTGGGTTGTTGCACAGTAAACATTTACTGTTAACATTTCTGGAAGCAGAAGCCTGTTTGCAGAATTAGTTGGGGGGGGGGGGCACAGCCAAATCAAAAGCCCAGCAAGGACTTGGGAATGGATTTTCACCCCAGTGCATCAGCAATATTCTCTGCAGTAGCCAGGAAAACTCACAACAGCTACTGGACATAAAAAACACGGTGTTCATGTCTATCAAGCTCATTAATATAGATGAACTGCCTCCTCAGTAGCTACTCAGTCAATTTCCAGTGTGAGATAAAATCTTGTGCAGCACCTGATCCCACTGACTAGATTGAAACATTAAAAGTTTTTAAATTAGGATTTGAGGGTTGTCAAAGTTTTAACACACTAGAGGGTGAGAAATAAGAAGAATGATCTTTTTTCCCTTTTTCATGTCTTAAGGGAGATCTGAGGCTGCAAAGGGCACTTGGATACATTCACAGACAACATCCTTCACAGGGCCTACATGAAAACTCTGCTGGTTAAACTATGGAGCCTTTAGTTTCGAATCACTGGTACCTTACTCTGCTTTGTGGTGAAGACAGATTGCAAGTCTTCAGAAGACAATTAAGGTGAATTCATACTGGCAATGACCATGTGTTGAAAATATGTTGAAAATATGCCATTGCATCATCTGGGATGACACTACGGTGAAGGCACAAATGGCATCAGATGTGTGTTATCTAATCTGGACAGTGACTACTTTTTTCTTCATTTTTTCTTCTTTAGATTTTTTAAAAAATACCTCAGAATGTGGAATTTCACTGTCCCTACCTTCTTAGTCTATGAAGACCACTGAATTCCAATAAATATAAGCCTATAATGTGACTAAGAAAGAAGTATTTTCTTGCATTTATTTGAAATGTAGACAGCTTGTATTAAAAGCAACTGCTTGCTTTTTATACTGCAGGAAAACCCCCTTTATACTTAGTATAATTTTACTTTGCAAAGGAGAAATTTAAGGAAAACTAAATAGCTAAGATTCTTTCGTGTAAATTAAAATTTAAATCAAGTAAGATAAAATTTAGTGGTTTAGAAGTTTTTGGCAAGAATGCCAAACATGATTTTTCTTTTGTGCATAGCATTCAATTTTTATGGCTATTTGAATAATTTTTGCTCTTAAAGAAACAATTTTTAGTTTGGCATACTTGAATTTACTCTTTTGCCATTACTTAATATGTTAGCTAGTAACTAAAAAAGAATTCTGTCCTATTTTTAAAAGTTTACATTAAGTTATAAATCACACCTTTAAGGCCACTTTAGTCTGTAACAAAAATTCATGTCTTCCAATCTTGTAATAGAATATTTATCCCTATCAGTTTTTCTTTAGAATGCTAATGAGTGTTTCTTTTGTTTCTGAATTCTCTTGCCATAGCGTCTAGAGGCAGATACAAAACAAGATAAACCACTATGCTGTTGTGCAATGAAATTCCATGGCTGGGGTATCTGTCAGCTGTAGAAATTACCAGTTCTAATGGGAAATGGTTTAGCCCTTTCTTTATGGGAGAAGTATATAGATAGGATGCAAGAATTCAGTATTTATGTGGGGGCAAAGCAGGGGAAGTTAGGAAGCAAAAGTGCAGTTCTGGATCACAAAACCTGCAGACTGACCTGACTGTCATCAACACTGAACATGAAAGGACAAAGCATCAAGCTCAAACTGCAATTCCCATTTCATCCCAGACCAGCACAGTAGTAGTCAGCAAGAGTGCATTTGTTGTTTCACTATTTTTGTCAAGTGTTCTCTAAAACAAACCTATGCCCACCAGCAGTCAAACAGCCAGACACTTCCAAGTTCGACTCCAGTGCCCTAGGGCAAAAGTCAAAGTTCCTGAGGAAGAGATTTACTACTCTGTTACTTTAGCACAGCTGTCTCATTAAAGTACTTGGTGAATGATTGCAGATGAGACCGTCAGTGAATAAATTAAAGAGACTGAAAATTTTGTTGTATTTCTGAAAGTAAGTAGATTCAGACAACATTTTGTGATCTGTATTCTAACATTGCTCCTGTGTTTCTTTTTGGTAACTTATTTAAGTTTCTATCCCTACAGATATGTCTTCAAATTAAAGACTGGTTGCCCCAAACTGCCAAAAGCGTGATCCTCACAAAAAACCAAAAAAATCCCAAAAAACAAAAAAACAAAACCAAAAACAAACCAAACAAAAAAATTAGATGTAATTCTCACTGAATTAAACAAAACCCCTGCTATTTAGACTGAAACCAGATTGTAGACTGAAACCAGATTGGTTCTGTATAAGTTATTAAGTTATTCCTTCTTAGCACCTTAAGGCCTAATCCAAGTTCCACTAAACAATCAGTGAAAGGACCCTCATTGATTTAAATGGGCTTTGGATAAAGGTTTTTCTGTGTTATTTCCCCTTTTTCGCCATGTAGAATACCATCTTTAAAATTCTGTAAATATTTTTTAAGAAGTAATTTACTATAACAGAAACAATGATTGCTGTCTTTTCATGGTTTTTTGCAAGTTATATGTTTATCTTTTTTTTCCTCTCAAAAGCCCTGATGATTTTGGCATCCTTTTTATACAGTCTTTATAAAACTCAATGCATTTCAAACCAAGAAAAATACCTTTCTCTGTGACTGACTTCCAAATAATAAAGTTTTAAGGATCTGAATATTAGCAACTTTGTCTTAGTAACTGTTAATGTTCATTGGAATTCTTCTGATGTTCTTTCATGTTTCCTTACACCATAAGAAAAGTTAAGCAGATAACACTGAAGTAAACTTCCTTTCTTTTGCAGCTGCAAACTTATTTTAGGATTTTACTCTGCATATGAAATGCATCATTGAAATGTATTCAGTGAGGAGGAATCTATTTAACTCACCAAAGGCTTTTCAAACAACCATCTTCCATTTAACCCTGAAAAACCATGATGAAAGAAATTTTAGTTCTGCAAAGAGCAATCCTTTAAAGCAGTTTATAGACAATCCAGACCCACCAGTTAATGAGAGAACATTAAGGAGGGGAGTGTGTGTGTGCGTGTGTGTGTCTAAAGGCAGATAGTGTATTAAAAAAAATGGGTTTGGCCAAAAGTGCAGTGTACAATGCATCTCAGCAAGTTTGTCTTAATTTGTACACTGATGAACAGAATACATTTTCAAATTTTTCAGAATATTGCTCTTAATTGGAATGGAATCACTCACATGAGTTTGATAATTGCTTTCTGATTTAGTAAAATGCTAGTATAAAGTTAGATAAGTGTGTTACTTAAACTGCAAAGAGCCGGCTAGCATAAGCAGATCATATTTTATTAGTTTTCCTGTGTTTTTCTCAATTTTATTTGCAAAACCTATTACTAAAATTTATGTACATCCACATGCCTCTCACATCTTAGTTGTTAAATTTGAAAATCTGCAATAAAACGAAAATAATTGCAGACAAGCAAAATTGTTAATTGCATTTCTTACATATTAATGGGATGAATCACTTGTAAAGAAAATATGAGAGTGACAGATATCTAAATACCACGGTCTTGTTGCAGGATCCTCTGTGGTTGCATGAAATTGAAGGAAAGGCCTTTTTAGTAACTGATCTTGTTAACCAGTGTTACCTAATCTCAGCTATGTGTTTCTATATAATATCCTGCAGAAATTATTAAGCTATTTGTATGATTGATTTAAGGAGGATAATGCAGCTGCACTGAAGATACTTTAACAGCTCCATGGCATTAGCAAAACTCATTCTGTTTGAGAATTTTTGTTCTGTGTGGCTGTGGAAATGAAGTTAATGGCCCAGTCAGTTCTATTTACAATATATAAACCTATATCTTTGCTTTTTTGTTCTAAATCCATGTGTTCTGTTAGAATTTCCGTGTAATTTTCATTTCCACAGCAAAGATCTCTTTCTTGTTGTCTGGTGGCAGCTGATATAATATTTTATCATGGAAAGTATGATTACACATAGTATATATTTTTTATTAAAATCTAGTTCTGTTACTTCAAATTGAGAAAATAATCATCTGTCAGTTTTACATTGAACTAGTCTGTTCCATTAATTGGCTCCTGGTTTCCCAGTTATAAATCTAAGGTTATGGTTCCTATTAACAAACCCCACCTAATTCTTTGAAGTCAAATTCAGAACAGTTTAACAATTTTGCTGTTAGCACAGACCAAGAAAATACTGCTCAATTTGGTGTTTCCCTTGCTTAGTGATTTTCAATGTGAGCATCCATTTCAGGAAATAAAATAGGGAATAGGTGGAAAATGTAACGCAAATTTTTTCCCTTGAGGGTTTCCTTGATTTGGTCAGCTTGCCAAATCTTGCTGCTTTGTAAGGTTATTTTATTAGCCAATAAGTACAATATAAACTTACCATGATTGCCAGCAAAAACCAGCTTGTATGCTATAGCATTATTTGATAGCCAGTACCTAGAAAATTACTAACACATTTTTTTAAGGAATATATTTATCATGTTTTTTTCCCTTTATCTTTCTTCCCTTATCCACACAGATCAGATTCTCTGCATTTGGGTTTGAGAATGTACAGCTAAAAAGAGTATTTCCAGGAGCTACTATGTACTTGCTCCTTTTATTTCATGCCTTATTTTATCAATAAATCTCCTTTTTCCTTCCTCTGCTGAAAAAGTTGGTGGGTTCCTTTGGTTGAGCAAATTCTTGGCTTCCACAAAAACCTTTGGATTTGTTAAATTTTATTATTTGTTAAATTTTATTTTTTTATTATGAGAAAATCCTAGTACCCAGTAAATGCAAAGGTAGGAATTTAACTTTCTATCAATAAAACTGCAACAAGTTGTTAGGCGACTTTTTGACCATATCTACCCTAAAATAATGTCTGGGCATAGAAATATGAGCACAAGGACATCTTCATGCTGCTTCTGTGGAAAACACATTATAACAAAATTCTTTTATCCATTTCCATTTAAATTGTTATGCAAGCCTCCTTATTTGTGTTTTGATCTTATGAAAGGCATTTTTCTCACTGGTGGAAAGCGATCAGAAAACTAATTTGAGAGATATTTACTGGATTATTTAATTTGAAGCACTTTTCCCACCAGTGGAATAATCAAATTTCAGGAGATGTTATAGTTTTTTTTTTTAAATGAATGGAGACTGTGTTTTATTCCCATGCTTTGGGTGGGGTTTAATGATTACAAATAGGTGGCATGTGCAGCTTCTTGATTCTAGTCTGACAAAATAAATCTGGAGATTTTCTAGCAATAAATGCATTGTCTTTATCCCTAAGTTTTAACTTGTTATTTGGTTTTCTGAGAATTTAAGTCACTTTTTACATTCTCTTTTCTTTTCTAAATTGTTCATGGTTTCAGTCCTAACTGCACTCTGTGACAATGTTTTTCTTTCCCTTATACTGACTTCCAGTTTTATATCCACAGCTGCACTTCAATTGTACTTTGAGCACACAGCCTGAATCTTAGAGGTTGTCCTCTTCCAGCACTATGCCAGGACATCGGAATCCCAGGAAAGATGAGAAATCTTCTAAGAGAATTCGTGTCAACAGCTTTCCTAAAGCCTTCATAATTTCTTGGCTCCCCAAGACTACTTATGTCTGGGCAGGGCTGTTTATTGCTTTATAGCAATCTTCAAGGACATCACTGGAAAAGCTCTTACCCCTTCTCATAAAACTGATCCAATGCAAAAAATCCATATACGGTTAAGGACATTCATTACTGTATCTTTGGACCTCTGGCCTTGCAGATTTCTAGGTGATTGGTTATCAATTGAACATATGATGTCTGTGATACTCTCAGAAAAATTACCTAATTTTCTGGTTTTGGTGCAGCTTTCTAGCTTCTAGCAAATAAGCAATCCACCTGCACAAACAGAACCGTCCACTTGAGAAGTCACTCCAACTCTGGCACTTCTGTGCACATCTGAGGAAAATACTATGCCCTCACTAGCATAATACCTGAGATTTTGACTGTCTCTAGTCTCTGTTTTTTGACAGATCTGAGTCATCTGTTGGGAAGAATTCATGCACAGAAAACAGTACTGGATTTCTGGGCAGGTTATTCTGCAAAGTGCCCAGGAGTTCAGCTTCTGTCCTCACTGCCAAAGCAATGTATTGGCCTTGAAGTCCTAGGCACACACCCCTCTGTCATTCCCAAAGATCCAGGTTCTGCAGTTTAGATAGAGTCAGAGAGATTGTTTCTTTCATGTAATATTACATAGAAGAAATACACTCATGGGTTACTGTGTGTGTACTGGAGACATTTCTCCAAGTTAGTGGAGCAAAGCCTTCAGATCAATGCACTTTGGTACCACTCCACAGGGAAAGAGTAACTTCTTGATCAAGGGATTTTGTAATTCCTAGATTAGACGCTTCCTGGAGCCTCTTATTTCACTGAAATATGAACCATAAGTCTAACTGGTCTATCCTTCTATACGCCTCTGGAGGAATATTAATGGGAATTTGGTATGTATAAAATCTGTCAGCTTTGCAGACACAGCCAGCAATAGGAAATCATAGTTAAATTCTAAAATTCTTCAGAAAAAGAGTGATGAGCAGCCATTGGAATAAAATTAGGACAGCAGCATATTAATGTGCCTTCAGCCTTTCTAAAGGTAGCTCCTCTTACACTGCACTCCAGCTTTTACAGTTAATTTTGTTCACCCACTCTTTGGCATGTGATACATAAAAACATATATTCCGGTCATACACTCCATAACACTTTAGCATGAAGTTAAGAAAGAACGTTGTCCATTCTTTCTGAACGCTTGCTTTTAGCTAGCAGCATTATCTATCTAAGAGAAAAACATGGTTACCATGGCTTTATTGGAGTGGCCTCCTCCTTGGAACTCAATGGTTCCAAAGGCGTCCGTCGGGCTGAGCTGTGTGTGCTTGCTGATGGACCACTTCTCCGACTGGATGTCATTGCGAGCAAGCCTGGTTTCATTTTTCTCATTCTGAGTAACGGAGGCGCTTGGAGGCTGTCCAATGTGTTGACCTGTTAGACGCCCACAGCAACACCTATGACATTAAACAGAGAACCCGAGTCATGCGCGTGTATAAACTCAACAGGGAAACAAACTACAAAAAGAACCCAACCCCTTTTCAGCTCTGCTGATTCCTTTCCTGAAGCCTTTATGTATGGAAGTAACAAAATACCATTTTTTCCCTGTGTCTTGTTTACTTAGGACTCTCCTGTATTTAAAAAAAATTGTGCTTTGTTCTAATTATGTACAAAATGAAATTAAAGAACATTTCTTTTCTTCAAGTAACATCAGGACAAGTAATCAGCTTTTGCATGGTTTAGCACAAATTTTAAATTGGTAGTTTAATGTGTCTATTTGCTTTTGACAGTGTTGTGTGTCATGCATCCAATTTAGGTAAATATTCAGTGCACTGAATATTGAGCTAAGAAGATAAGGAAATTAAACACAGATGCTGACCCACCCTTGATTTATCTTTTTTCTTATTAAATAAGTTACGAAATGTAAACAAATTGTTCCCATAGGAATCCATCACTCCAGATGTAATTCAAACATTTTCTGATTAAATAAGTTTACAAAATATTTATCTTCATATCCATTCTATGCATACATCAATAGAGAGACTTATTTTTTAACCAACTTTCATTTTTTATACAAGTAACATGCAATTACCTATGGGGGTCTTTGGTGCTGGGTATGATATGGACACATTCTCTCTTGTAAAATGCTCTTTCTATCCATGATTTCTGTGCCTAAAAAAGAGAAAGGAAATGCCTTGAGCTCTGTTTTTGTATTATATACAACTTATAGTACAAGTGTAGAAAAATTTTAAAGAGGAAATTTCACAGACTCTTCAGATAAGCAGTGCATATTTTGTAGAGGGCAAACATTCCTTTAGAACTATGGTTCCCTCCTAGAGCTGAGCACCCAACACGAGGTTTTAATATTCTTTTCTTATTCACTAGCCAGATGACCTCTTTGCTATTACCATATTCTCCTATCAGAGGAAGAAATCTCTGGAGAAGAATTAACTCAAACTCTAAACCTTTCTGCATGGCAGAAAAGTCCCTACACTTATTCCCTAAAACCACCTCTGTTTCCATATCAGTGATAGAACTGAGCCAGCTGTAATCAAAAAACCTACAACCAAACCAACAAAATTACCTGAAATATTTTTACACAAGCACTGAATGTGCTGTTTAACACTGAGGCAGAAATTACAGTTTCTATCTGGACACCTTAAAAAAAAAAAAGAAAAAAGAAAAAAAGAAAAGAAAAAAATTAAAATAGAGGAAGATCTGTTTTTGGAACAAGACACAAAAAAAATTTAATATATTTAGTCAGATGATTGGCAAGTAGCCTCTAAAATAGTAGCTATGGTTTTTCAAAACACTCAAGCTCTTCCATCACGTATTCACAAAAAAGCAGGAAATTTCCTGCAACATAGTCTTAATTGTCAGATACAAGAAGTCTTTTCAAACGGAGGGATGGGTAGGAAAGAAAAAAGGAAAAGAGAAAAACAAATGCAAAACAAGAAAGGAGAGAATTTCAGAGCTCTGAAATATTTTTAATTATCTAGGAAATCCTCACTCCATATAATATGCGTTCTGGCAAGCTCTCTAAAACATTCACACACATAGAACTCTTATTATTTCATTTAATAAGATGAGTTGAAGCTTTCCTTTGAAAATTCATTTAAAACAGATTAGCTTAATACATTTAAATAATAAAATTACCCACTTAGCTGCACAGCATAAACAGGACTATAAACTATGGACTATGAAAAAATTATCTGAGAATTAAGTAATGTGAAATGAACTTTAAAAAATTTAAAGGAAATGTGAGCATTTTTCCTCTATGAAAGGAAAACTTTTGAAATTGCCTTTGTAACTAACTGATGTTACTGTTTACTGTGGAAGGATATAAAAGTAATACCTACATATTACTTTCACTAACTAATGTTACATCACTGTCTAATGTTACCTTCTTGTCAACTCAATCTGTATCCTGCTTTCCATGTTTAAAACCAGAACCCTCTGCTTCTGAAACATTGTGACAATTACCGTGAAGTAAAGAAATTTCTTGGAGTCGGTGAATGTCACTAGCACAAACTATAAAATAACATCACAAGAATTTCTATCTACATCTACTACTTATCAGTCCCAGTATATAGCATTTATTCTTCTTTTTACAGAGAAAATAATTCCTTGCTAGTGGTTACTGGTGCTATTTAGCAATATTTTATCTTCAGTCTCCATACATTTTTATTTGAAAAATCTACTGGACTTAATATCTTCTAGGAATAGCAGATACCTAGCCTCACTTTTAGAGTCAGAAAAAAATAAAAGTCTTAAATAAAACTGTATTTGACTGGTTTTTCTCATGGTAGCAAACAGAATGTTAATGTATTGTAGAAGGTTGGGCAAGATATGTTTTGTTTGAACAAAGTACAGTTAAATAGAAATTCTGAAAGCTAAAAGAGTTATACTTCACCTAAGAGAGACTTCTTTGAGATTTAATTTGTTATAACTTCTAAATATCCTTTATGAAATATATTACTATTTTCATCCTTTTCTGCAAACAATTTACCATGGCGAATTTCCTGGCTGCATAGAACTAATGTGTCTTTTCTAAAGCTGGTCACTAGCTAAATTTATCTCAAGTTCCAGTATGAAAAGGTGCCATAACAGGTAATTCACTGAAACTTTTTCACTACATATAAAAGCAAGCTTTCAAAATCCAAGAAACTGACATTTAAAATTTGTTTTCTTGTGGAAAAGAAACACATCTACATTTTAAAAAAAGTTAATAACAAAAATAATAATTTGTACTTGAATTTTCATCACATTCCTTCAAAGGCAATATTGTAAAAATAATAGTCAGGTTTAAAAAATCCTTTATTCACATCAGGAGGAGATACTTTTCAGCTTTTAGACCTCAAACAATGTACTCTCCTACCCGGCAGAGTTGTGATGACAAAATATGTGATTTACTAATCTCATAATTCCTTGTCCTTCCAAATTTAAAAGAAAGCATCTGGTTGCACTGCCCTATGCCAGTTATCTTTCTGCAACAGATATAATTTGCAATGAACTATAAAGCTCAGAGATATAATGAATAACACTACTTGCTGTAGAGTCTTCATAACAGAATAACTTCAGGAAATCAACATATTAAGAACTAAACTGTCTGCATTAAACTCTCACTTATAATGCAAATTAGTAAAGTAATAAAAAAGTTTAGAAGACTGTAGCAAAGTATTTTCAAGACTAGCAGAGCAAGAAGCTTATCTTTTTTTTCTCTTCAAAGACTCCTTCAGTAATGGTTAATGAGACAATTTAAAGTCCACAGTGAATTCATAAAGTACATGCCACACTTGAATTCAGTTTTTTCATAGTTTAACTCTCCAGGTGAGTCTCTCTTTTTCTAAACCTCGCTGCAAAATCTTACCAAGAACTTTTTCTTTCTTGCTTTTCTTTACCTGAGTGTCAGACTTGGTGTTTCAGGCTGTCCTGGAGCAATCCCTGCTGCTGTTTTGCCGCGCTGGACATTGCTAATAACTCGTTTGTGCTGTGCCCCGCGCAAGGCAGCGACGGGGCAGCCAGCACAGCCGTTGCACCCATTAGCTGCTTGGAATGTGCTGCTGTGGGATTAGCCTTGTTAAGGGTTCAGTGGGCACTCACCCATGGCCCCACAACACCGCTTGGCTTGAACATCTAATCTGACGCCAAAAGAAAAACAAATCCCTTGAGAGCTTGGATTTAACTGGCACAAGCCTTGATGGGCTTTTTGTCTCCTGTCTTCTTTGCCCCTGAGAAAGTGAGCTGGTCAAAGTGTGATAAGATGCTCTGAGTTCTTAAGTTTGACTCAGGAAAACCAATCTATCAAAAGAAACACTGTACTAAGCTGGAAAGAGCTTGAGAACACAGGAGAAACTGTTAAGCTCCAAAGAATGAAACCAGTGTGTTTATTGGGCAACTGTGAGAAATCTATACACAGTTGAAATATATTGCAAATAATCAACAATAACATTTTTCCGAATAAACTGGGGTTTTGTCACTCTTTCCCACCAAAACTGCTGTACTGTAGTCCATATAACTTTTCATAAACACAAACATTTGTCCTTCAGAAACAAGCAGCTGCATTGTTTTCATCATAATTGAAAGCTGATAACTTTAACCAAAATTTGAAAATTTACAAATTTGGGGACTATTTTTTACTGTGCCCTCTTGATATTAACACAGATGAACAACGTTTTCATATGAACAACACCTTAATTTTTGTTTTAGTAACTAGCAATAACATAGGTTTAGTCACATACCCAAACGTTTTTGACACATAAAGTGTTTTGTCTCTTAACCCCCACCACCAGGTTTGCATTAGCCCCTCTCTACTCCTACATATGCCTACATCCTTCCCTTTCCTTATCATTAAGGTGCCTATAATGCATGAAAAATATTCTGTCCACCCTTGGTAATGATGAATACACAAGCACAAAACTGTTCTGCGCATTCATTAGCTCTGATGGGCCCAGAATGGTCAAGGCTGAGAATATGCATCAACTTTTAAACTTCTTACACCATCACACATGTGGAAAAGCTTCTGCTAGGCTCGCTAATCCATGAGATTGCTTTTGTCTCTTGGTTCCCTAAGTTTTTTTGTAAAATACATACATGTATTATGTAAATATTAATGCATATATTAAGAATGTGCATACACATCCTCTGTGCATAAGGGAGTATACACACAGACACACAAAACAAAACAAGCAAACAAAAAACCCAACAAAACAAAACAAAGCCCCCACACATTCTTTTCCAGCAAGCCTGTGACCTGTGAGGTTTCTGAACCAGAGATTGTGTGCTTATCTTGTCAGATCTCTTAAACACAGGATTGGACCAAAGATGGTCTGTAGAGATTGACAAAGGCAAAGCTGGAGCCAGGAAAGCAGCTAGTAAACTGCTCAGTGAGGTAAAGAATATGATGGGGAGACAACAGGTAAAGACAGCTTGCTTTTTAACACTAGGGAATTTGGTTTGGTTAAGAGGATGGAGAAAGAGTGAGGCAAAGAAAGGAAAGATCTCACGACTGAGATAACTGGTTAAGAATCTCAATTGACTCTGAAGTGAAAATTAAGTATTTGAACCTGAAAAAATCATGGAAATTGATCCTGGATTCAGGTTTCAGTTTGCAGAGTAACATGGGGCAAAAGTCATGTCTTTTGTCTCAAGAAATCAAAAAAAGAAACAATGGTTATATTAATTCCCACATGTCACCCAGTGGCACTAGGACATTTTATAGGTAGGGACTTCAGAGTTATATACATTTACAACTCATGCTAAGGTAATTTCAACTGTCTTTGCTTATTTAATGCTGCATTAACCTAAGACTGCGTAGCAATGGAACTACCAGTGCCATACTTATTTCTATTTTTTGGGGCGTTATAAAGAAAGAGCCAGTACACAGAGACATGTGTTTGTTTCAATATTGTTCAACTGCAAAATAGTGTTTTCAGAGTGTATGCTGCCCATTTAATGATGAAATCTTGCACCTACCTCAATGTTTATGAAACAAAGTATTAAAACAGCACTTAGCAATGAACTCCGTACTGATTGCTCATGGGGCGTGAGGGCAAATACTTAAAGAGGTTTCATTGGGGAAAGAGAGGTGTTTGAAGCCTTTCTCTATTTTGCAGGGGGACAGAGAAGCTGGACAGACAATGGAGTATTACTGAAGCAAATTACAGAGAGGATTAGAGGAGGATATAGTGACGGAGTGGCATCAATTCTATTGCGAACTGATGTGATTAGTATTCCTTAACCAAATGGGAAAATTCCACTGTGTCTGAATAACAACCCTGTACTGTAAATTTCTCTAGCTATATTAATACAAAGGAGGGCAATGATTTAGTTTAACCTTATTACAAGGTGTGCTCAGGACAAATTTCTAAGCCTCATTTCAACACTGTGCAATTATAAGCACTATAAGCATTTTATGTCATTCTTGAAGCATTAGGAATTTACCTGTTTGAACATTAACTCAGGAATCATTGGGCTGCCCCAAAAGATTTAATTTTATAACAGATATTTATTGCTAGTAGCATCTTAGAGGTTGGCAATCTGACCTTTACCCACTAGAGCTGTACTTACGTATGCTTTGTTCTTTTTCTAACAGGCTTCTCAAGCCCTTTATCATCAGACTTGTTACAAAAACAAGGCTGAATTGTCTTGAAGACCAAGCTGTATGCAGTACAGAATAGGAGGGCATAGAATACAGTCACTTGTTACAGTATGTTACAGAAATTATCTCCTAGAATTGTTTACCACATGTAATTTTTATACTGGACTTAGAAGAAATAAAGTAATTTAAAAATAATTAGGAGTTTTCATTCAATGGTTAATGACTTCAGTAATTATATCTGACATTTTTCTCACTGCAAGGAGACAGAAATGAAAATGTTATGTATTTGCTAATGCTACAGCGGAAATGTGCATTTATGGTTTATATAGACATTATATGGAACAAACATATGTCATTATTATCCATGCTATGACAATTTTGAGTGAAAGCTTAATAGATATTTAAAAAATAACTAGGGAAAATGATTAGATCTAAAATTGGTGTAGACATTCAGGTCCCTACAGGCTTCCTTAAGATCGGTAGAAGTGTAAAGGGAAAATTTTAAAGAAAATGTCATTAAAATGAAGGATCTATTGTAAAGAACACTTTCAAAAAGTGTTTCCCTCTTATGATTTTTAGCATATGAAAGGAAGAATGAAGCCTGTCAACTTAAGCCTATCTTCAGATACATATTTCTTCTGATTTCACCAAAGCTGCTGTGAGTTTAAAGTTCTTTAAATAAGTAAATAAACCCTTTCTAATAAGAAAGCCTTACTTGATCAGATGATAGGTTTATCTAGACCTCCTGTTTGAGCTTTACCAGTGTCATAAATAGGGGCTATAAACAAAGGAAAACACATCAAATATGTATAATGCTTTCCCCTAGGAGTTTCTCAGCTAACCGTTGTGTTCTGCTCGTGGACTTCCTGCATATTTGTGATTTGTACATGCTCTGTAACCCTTACAGAGAGTTATTTCTCTTCCAACTTGCCTGATGATTTCTTCCAAGCTTTCGGCATCTTCACCTCTTTCTCCTTGCTGAAGATGGAAACATTTCCTTCTGTTTGTTTTGAATGTGACTCCTTATACTTTCCCATTGCAGAGAGAGGCAGTGAACACTCAGTTCCCCCCCCATCCTCTTTATACCAGTCATGGTTTTCAAAATACCTTCTGAAGAATTTTTTTTCCCCAGATTAATCATTTATCAAGTATCCCCTTTACATAGAAACCATTTATTACGTTTTATCGTCCTTGTGCCTCTCTCCAAACCTTTTTCAACTTGATTCTTCTTCTGGGAGGAATCAGAACTGTGCACCAATGGTGGCCTGACTACATATTGGTGTTGTGGCAAGTGAATATTCAGTAGTTTGGTATCTATTTCTTGCCTAGTAACACCCATAAAAGATTGATTTTGTTTTCTTGACCATCACAACTGAGCACTGTGGTAAACTTTCACAGAAGTATCTAGCTAAACCCCAGTACTTCCCTTAAGTGTAGTAAAGAATTTACAATATTAATGTTGAAGAACAGCTATAAAGATCAAGCTGTTTTAATAAAATCTTCATTACAGAGAAGTAATAAACCAATATGAAGTTCTAATTTATGTCAAATGCAGCTTAAAAATCATAATAAAAATGATATCATACAAGTGTGTAGCTGCAAATACATGACTAGAAAGCAAAATACACAAGAAGTATTGTTCTGCCACTCAGTCCTGGTAGGCTATTTATCTTTTAAACTACTAAGCTTGTTTCTGGATTCTAAAAGAGTATATCAATATTCCTAACTTTTCAAACTGGGGAAGGAAAATACCTTTCACATTAAACAAGGTCTCATGCTGTCTAATAAAAATCGTGAGGTTAAAATGCACACGTAGGAGTTATGCACTGATTCTAATTCTGGACTAAACTAGTCATTCTACCGCATAAACGTATGACAGCTATAACACTGTCTGCTTTTTCATTAGATTGAGGTGGTTTTGTTAGCCACTGTGTGGGTGCTGAGCCGTTGAAGGAATTAAAATTAAATTGTACATAGCTGCATGAAAGGGCCTGAACAAATGAGGATTCCAGATGTTCCCCAAGCCTAAACATTCAGCTGAACCAATTTTATGTCTCTGCTTACATTTCATCTTATCTAACATGCTGTGTTTACTCCCAAGTCCCTGTTGAGCCCCCTGAATAATGCCGTTCCACAGGCATCCTCTCTGGTAAGGCTTTGGTGGAGGCCACGGTTTCACCACCTCCAGCATTCCTGGGCACATCACATCAGGTGTCCTCTGACTGTGGTAAAACTTCAACCACACCTGTCAGCTGTTCTTGTAACTGTCTTTGTGTCACACTCATCAGTGTGTGCCAACTGTGTTGGAAGCCTCCTGGACCACTCGTGCCATATTTATAATGCAAAGCATGAGTAGTAAATGGCACAAATCCTGCACAGATGCAGGTATTTAATTTTCTGTCCTACACCCTGTGTTTCTCATTTTTCTTTTCCCAATGCTTTAAGCACCAGATTTTACTGAATTCTAAGGAACCCTAGGGAACATCAAGTAACAGAGAGATATGTTTTAGGCATCTGCCAAGCCCCATGTACTGTTTAGATTTCAATAGCCAAATGGTGGCATTGACAAGAGTATTTTTAATGCTAGTTTGTTTATATATGCTTTCTTCAAGAGATGGTGGACTTATTCTGAATTAAGTTACAATATTTCTCCCTCATTTCACATTCAAATTTCGTTATAAACAACAGCTTCAAACTTTCAGACGTAATTTTTGTTATATGATCCATTGTGACCTTTGATTTCAGTAACATTTGAACTGAAAATAAATGCACTACTTTAGCTAACTTTAGCTAACAGGGAAATATTGAAAAAAAGATGCCAGTGATTTATAACTTGAAACAAACTAAGTAAAATCTTAGCTAGTCTTGATACTGTCATCAGATCTAAGGAAAATATTTCTAGCACATTATCAAAATGAATATTTTGACTTTGACTCAAACATCTATCATTCACCAAACAAAATGTTGAATGAAGTATAGACAAGTGTTTAGTTTTGAGAGTTTCCACCTAAATCTGATATTAGCACAAAGTGTGAATAGAAAAGCATTCACAAATATGATACTTAATAAGAAGTAAATGCTTTATTTTCAATTTGTTGTCTGTACCTGCTCACATATGGCCAGAACAAAAAGAGCAGATGCCCTTCAGGAAGTAGGCAAAAGCAGCACTGAACAGGGGAAGAGGGAACAGCCCTCCAGCATCTGCAATAGTTCCTGCAGCCAAGGATACAGCAGCTCCTTGCCCCAAACCTCCTTCTGGATCCTCATATGGGTCCTTCCACACAACTGCTTGAACAGCAGCTCCTCTCCTTCAACTGCAGGCCTTCCTTCTCTGCCTGGTCTGACACCACGTGAAGGAAAATATCAGAGAATGTCTAGAGCTGCTTGATAAAACTGCTGCTGTGCAACTCTTAGTGATCTTTGATTTTGGGCAGGGGTAAATAAAAGACAGAAACCAAAAGAAAAAAAATACTTCATAAAAAAATATCTTATTGCCAGTTGCATTAGCAAACACACGGCAAATCTCTCATAAATCCGTTTTTGAGAAAGGACACTTGTTTGCTGCTGCAGTGCGTTAAATTTCTTTTAGAAAAAATCGCTGCAGTATATTAAATTTCTTTTAGAAAAAATCACATGAAGTTTGGCATTATAGTATTTTATTTCCTAGTGATTTTATTTCAGAATGATTATAATCTAGGCTTAGCTGTATAGTTAGCATTTTTTCCCCTGTTAAGTCCCAGAGACTTTTAATATTTGATTTTCCTGAAAAATATGATCCAAGTTTCAATTGTCTACCTAATGCAATGTTTTAGTTCAGGAATTTAAAAAGAAAAATAAGAAAACCACAACTAAAGTGTCATCTGATTAATAAATTCCTGAATTAATTAGGAATATGGTAATAACATATAGATACCTTTTTCTTTCAGGAAGATGGCTTCATTGTATTGTCTACAGAAAATTTACATAGCTATGAACAATGAAGTTCAAAATACCTAGAGAACACAAGCATTTCTGAAGCAATGGGAGTGAACAATCAGTTTGGAACACTGTCAGATAAAGCCTGGTTCAGCTGTTGTGAGCAATAGGAGAAACTGTTTCTATGGATTTTGCTTCTGCTTGAAACCTACAATGCTGTTGTGAGGGAAGAGTGTGCAATTGTGTGATGATGCAGGCAGTATATTTAAAATATCATAATTCAGCAAAACTGAAACACTTAGATCATTGTAGAACTAGAAAGATTCTATACCTCTGACCAAATGTTTATAGCATTATGTAAGTCAGTAATTTTTCAAAAAAAGGTCTTAGATTTGATACTATTTTGTGACCTACCTTGCTGTGCCCATGTAAAAATGACTCATGCGAAAACCAGTGACATATTTATGTTTTTTTGATCATATTCTGCCCATAAGTATTCTATGTCATGCACATAGCTGTCAGATTCAAGAGACAAAGAATTACTTTTTTAATGTCAAGGAGTTTTCCTTGTCTTTCTAGTATTTCTCAGTAAAACTTACAGGCCTTTGTCTACTACATTGCAATATTTTTCATCCAGGTTAGGTTGATGCTCTAGTGCTGATCATTGCTCCTTTACTCGCCTTGGCAATGCAACTTTGCCTTTTCCTTCTCATCATCATCAGTCTGATTCAACTTCAAAAGAGAAACAAAGACTGCTGTGACTACTGCTGTCAACTCTTCTCCCTGTCAGTTGAAAACAGTCAGACTATTTGATCCAAGAGCCCTATAGCACCCTGAAAACAGGAAAATGATTGAAAGATAGAATTAAAAAGTACATAAATTTATCACATTTTGAACCCAATTTTACAGAAGTGCAAGAGGCAAGGTATTTTTTTGCCACATAGCTCCCTATATGGCAAAAAAAATTATACATATAGTGTACAATAATTATTTCTGGTTTTCCCTGTGGACTGTGCGATTTCACAGGTTGTTCCTCAGCATGCACTTCCTTAATTGAAAAAGGAAGTAAAATCTTGTAAGTTACATTCAATGCAAGTTATTCCAATGCTCTATGACTCAAGTATGACTGTAAAAACACACCCATTTTTCTAAGATGCATTAGTGTTATCATATTTTTTTTTCCTGCACACATAAATCCATTATTCCTGCTTTCTTCTGATGTTTATTCCTAACCAAATAGCTTAAGCAAAAGTAAAGATATAGTATTTTTTAATAATAAAGTGGCAATCACCAAATAAGAATTTATAAAGTTTCATTACTTTTTTCCTGGGTCAAATTATAAGAAAAAGAATAGCCTTGAGACATAAATTCTTATTAAATCCAGACTAAGAAAAGAAGAAAGTCACTAGAAATATAAATGTATGTAGGTACATTTCATGTTTCTTGTTTGATCTGAACAGAGGGTCTTATCTTAAAAGGAATGTTGCAAAAAGGATCAGCTAGTATTTCTGTTTCAGTAAGTTTTAAACTTGGTTAAATCTGCAGAATCCCATAAGGAAAAGACATGATACAAAATCTCAAGCAGAATTTTAATTTTAAATTCTAGTGTAAGAAATTGCTTTGAAGTTTATCTATACCAAAATTTAGTCATATTAGCCATGTTGTGTATCAACACAGAATTACGACCTACATTATAGATAATAGAAAATAATTCAGTGGATTTTCCATTCAGTTTTAATTTACAGAATGAGCTTTGTTTGATGTTTGAAAGGTTTACTGAAAAGCCTTCTTTCAGCCTGTTCTGGCTCTAATTTAACAAGACTATTAAGACAGTCCTACAGTTTCATTTTTAATCCTTGAATTAATATTAGGATTAGAATTTTATAGTGAACCTGGGTGGGCCTCATTAAATCTCAAATCCTGCAAATTCTTGCTTTTGGTCAACTCACAGTTTCATTACTTTGGAAAATTTGAAGGACTGGAGCCTAACAATGAGGAAAAGAAGCCCCATGCTATCGCACTGCTGCCATAGTTTCTTGTGCTTTTAGCCAGAACAGGTAACTTTTTTGTCCTAGTTTTGTTAACTAGCTGCCAGAAAGGATATCAACAAAAAAAATTCTTCTTTGGCATGTAATATTCCTTACATGCAATAACTCCTGCAACTGTATCTTCATATGCATAAGCACAAAACATAATTGGAGTTGACGATCCCCACTGCACCAACATGGAAATAAACAGCAAGCATGAATAATCTTGTTGAAGCCTTGGAAAAGGACTCAGAGTCAAAGGCAAAAAAAGTTGTAAACACTCATCCTCCAATATCCCCACTCTGTGGGAATGAGCACCATTTTCTCTTTCTCCACAAATTTTTGAAATTAATAGTCATGGTAAAGGCTACTGATTGATGATACAGCCTGCAGAGGACTAAGACTACTTTTGTACCATCACAGGAAACATCTTGGAAAGCCACTGTGAAGGCATTTGAACATGAAGACAGGAAGAAGACAACTGTCTCTACTTCTTGGTAGATCTTCTGGTTTTTTCCTCCAAAACACAGTAAAATATTTCCATGTGAATAGACGGATTTTGTGGAACAACCTTTTATGGAGTATTGAAATATTTTCTGCAGGCTAGTCAGTCCCTCTCAGAAAAGCCAAATGACTTCCTTAAACCATTCTTAACCTCACTGCAAGCTATGGGCCTAAGAAAATAGGCATTGGTGTGGCTTCTGAGTCAGCTGGTCAGTCTAGGTAGTCACAGCTGACTCTTCCTACTTGGAAAGGTGTACAAGAGAACTAGAGCTTAGCTGATCTAGGATGGCTTAGATCATGTGTAAAATGCTAACACCACTGCCATGGCAGTGCAACTTCCACCCTGTCACCCCATGAAAGTTGGTAGGGGTTGCTGAAGTGTTAGACAAGACTGCCAAAATTGCTATTATGCTCATCCACTGGTAACAGAGTTGGTATTTAAATTCCTAGACACAAAGTGACTGATAGGAAACCTTATAATAGGCATTTCATTTGGGGTTTTTTTGGGAGTTATTTCACTGAGTTTTTTTTTTTTGGGGGGGGGGGTGTTTGGGTTTTTTTCTTGTTTTTTTGGGGGGTTGGTTTGCTTTTGTTTTGCTTGTTTGTTTTGTGGTTTTTTTTTTTTTTATGATTTTTTTACTTTTCCATTCTGTGAGACTTTGAGATTTGCAGTGACAGAAATCAGAATACAAGCATGTCTAAGAATCTTATTCCTTGAGATGGAAACACTTTGGAAAGAAAGGTGGTATGGACCTTTCTTTAAATTAATACCAATCAAATATTATCTGTTAAAGATAATGCAGTGCTTATAGTAATTGACTTGAACTCTACAAGGTTATTCAATACTATACACCCAAATACATGTGACTGAGGACAAAAATCCCTGCTACTCTCCAGTGCTTTATGTTGAATGCAACTTGCAATATTCTAGAGGATTCTGGAAGGAAAAAACATGTAACTAGAGTTTCTGATTTTAATGACTTCTCATAGTACAGATAACGAGAAAAAAAACATTAAGAAGCAGGTCCTATTATTTGCGAAGTTTTGTGATGGGGGTCATTCACAAGGGGGGCATATAAGTAGTTTTCAATTACTTTCTTGTTTTGACTTGACTTTGAAATAAAGGCTTTAAATGTAATACTTTTTTTTTTTTACTATGTTGAATATTAAAATCTAGTGACCAGGAAGAAAACAATACAAACCCATTTTACTTTAAAAAGGCTTAAGAAATTTCTCCTTTTTTCTTGTATTTTGTTGTTTAAATCTTCTAGAATTTGATTACACAGCACATTCCAGCTATCTGCCCCAGCAGGTCCCTGCATCAGGACTTTCTGCTTATTGCTTATGCATCGTTTTAAAGTGAACCTTGAGGGATTTCATTTAATAGAGATTAGTACTTTTATTAAACAGTGGTTAATTGAAGCCTCCAAGTTATGCTAAATGTTGTTCAGTGAAGTGGATTAGTTGCTTTAATTTTTGCTCTCTCACAAAAGAAAATAACATTGAGTGAAATAATTACCTTTTTCATGGGTCTACTAAGGGTGACATTGTAATTGGGCTTTTACCTTATGTATTTTAAGCTGGCAGTTTTCTAATTTACAGAGGTACCTCTGGTTGAGCAAACTTGCAAACTATGTTGATCCTAAAAATCCTCTCTTGGACTGGTTTAATTTTTAAAAAGAATAAATTAAGACCACCATCAAGAACACCTTACTAAATGTATGACCAAAACCTGTCACTGTTTCATCTTTCTGATACAAAAAGCAAATAAAAATCAGAAAAAATATTATTGAACATTTATAATTTTTATTTTAAATTTGATTGTTTCCCTAGGTTTTCCTCTTAATAACTTTTCTTATGTGACAATATTATTTTCAGTTGACCAGCATATTAAGAGGGATTGTAAAAACTTGTAGAATGTCAGTAGCTTGTTAAAGAATATTCGTGGCTCAGTCAAGACCAATTTATTAAAAACTTATTTAGAAAATTTTAGATTCCAAATGAAGATGTCTGCTTCATTGATTTTATCTGTTGACTTCTCAATGAATGATAACTTAAAATTTAATTAAATGTAATCGGTCATATGAATTTTACTGCACTGTCTGTATACTGGAAATTCTTGCTTAAAGAAAAAAACTAATTCTTAGTAAAATTTGGAAAAGAGGACTAAATAAAAGAAAATAACTCACCAAAAGCAACTGTATCAAAAACACCCAGAAAAACACTTCTGTTTCTATGAGAGTTGTGATAATAAAACAGCTCCTATTTTTGCCAAGAAAATAATTCCTGCTGAGTTCCAAGGGACAGTGAGGAAAGGCTCAGTTCAGAGTCATGCAGGGATTCCTCTGTTGCTGTCTAGCACAGAGCCCTGGCCAGGTGTGCAGGGAGGTAAGAGGCTGCTGTGGTGGCTGTGTTCCACAGCTACTGCCTGCAACACCACCCTGGCTGCAGCATCCCGAGGAGCTGCTAAGTGTGAAAGATGCTCAGTACCAGTTTCAAAGAAAAAAAATTAATAAATATGCTTAATTAGTTACTATTGCTGTTGTCAACCTCTGCTATGTTTACCATCTTCAAAATAACTCCAAGTAAGAAAACTTGTTATGGCAAGATAGGCTTCCAAGTTTAGAAGTTAATACTGTAAGAACAGTTTCTAATTTCATAAACGAGACACTTCACACCAAAAGTTATCCTGGAAGTAGCAACAAAAAGGTGGCAGTGGAAATTATTGATATTTTACACTATTTTTAAACGGGGGAGAGGAAAGGGAAATACTGTAGTAGAGATGACTTCAGTGGATTTCACAGGGAAATGCATGAGGACCAAAATTAGTTTCATCTTTTGAAAAGCATTACATGAGGATGGCATTTGGCCAAACTTTACTATTGATTCTGACAATCAAAGCCATGGTAATCAGTGGTATAGCCTCATTGAAGTAGAGAGACAAATTTTGCCATGAGCTTCTCTGCTTTTATGTCAATGCTGGAAACACATTATATATCAGACTTCATTTATTGCATTTAGTGCTTTCTAATGTCACTCCCTCAGGACTTGCCAGGCAACACTCATGCATTAAAGTGTCATTAACAGCACTAATCTGTCTGCTACTTCATCTCCAGAAAAGGGTCTGCAACAGGAGATATGACAACTAAAAATGACTTCATCTTATCCAGCCTGCGGAATTTACAGATTCACAGCAGGAATGAGGCTCAAATCAGCCACATCTGCTTGAAAAGTCTGCAGACAGAAGTGACAGGTCAAGCCAGAGTGGCTACTGATGTGGAGGGAAGCCTGATTTTTTAGCAATCCAAATGACTGCACTGCAACACAACCAGGAATATTATTCTCTTTTTCTCTTTAATGTTTCTGCAACAATTTTGCACCTTTTCAGAAGGAAAATAATAGTACAAACCCTTCATCTCTGAGGATTTAAAGTGCACTTGTCAGTTCATAATTATGAACAGAGAAAACACAAGAACTCATTGATGGTTTGGGAAGGTTGCAGCTCCAAGGGCACAGATCTCTGCATTAGAGCAAGCACATCAGCAACCCCAAACCAACAGTGGCAGTCAAAGAAGGAGATCTAAGGAAGGAGCATAACTGGGCTGTGTTTTCTCTGCTCCTCCAGCTCTTGGAGACATTGGGAACTGGTTGTGGGGATGATGCTGGTGAAGGTGGCTGATTTCCATTTTTGTGAATTGGAAACTTCTCATCTGACAGCCACAAATCTGACAGCGATCTGATTTAGATCTCCTATTCTCTGTGTTCACTCTTGAATGTTACTAGAGGGCAAATCACTCATCTGCAGTAAGCATCTGCACTATGCAATGTCTTGCAAGCCTCCCATTCTTTAATTACTTTTCTGCATGTTATAATTTTTGAAGACTTCATAGCAAAGGAAATGTGCAAGATTAAACTCAGTAATTCACCATCAGTGAACCAGAAATTCAGCACCATAGCTCTGAGTGTAGTATGTTTTGAAGCAGACATTTAAAGTCAACTTCTGAAACCTGGATGCCTCACCAAAAGGAAGAAATCTAAATGGTTCCCCATGGAAGTTCCCCATGGATTCTCCCAAATGTCCCTGTTTTGTGGTTGTCCATGCCTGCAAAATGCTCAAGTTAAGGAAGACTCAGAAGCCTGCATTTATGAAAATCACACTGCAAGCCTCAGAAGCACAAGGTCTGCTTGTGAAAAATGCTCTTCTCTGCATTATTTTCTCATGAAATCACATAATCAACACAGGACTTTTATGTGTATGTTTGCACTAAAATGAAGTTTTTAAGAGCCTGAATGCTGCTGGACAATTTTCTTGTCCAAATAAACTATATTTAAAATTCCAGCTGTGATACTGAAAAGTACTTCACAGTGGTCTTTTGTTTAGGCTTCCTTTTCAGCACAGATAGCTGTATTCTATTACATAAGTTATTTTGTCTATATCAAACAAAATAAAAAGTTAAGATACCTCTAAAAACTCCACAGCCAAAGGGTAAGTCTAAAACCTAGAAGGTACCACCTCAGAACTGAGCTTCGCTTTGCTTTAGATGTCTCTTTTTCATAACTTAATGAAGAATAAGACTATTATCTTATTCTATAAGGCAATGCTAACAGGATCTATGTCACCTGGCTTGCTACATTACATTCATATGCAGACAGCTACTGAAACATGTGAAAAAATTTTTATAGGGAAAAAAAACTCACAAGAGGTAGCAACACAGAATAAAAAATGAAAGGATGTCACAGGAGTTGAAAACTAACACAATGTATCTTAACTTTCTGAATATTTTATTCAGACTGTTATTACTTCATTTTCCCTAGAGCTTCCTCATAAATGTATTAGGTCTCAAATATTGAAGGAAAGTAGAGAGAAAAAAAGACAAGAGGATATTTTACAAAGATAGATGCCCAACAGACTTGCTATTTTGTAATGTACATTTGCAATGCGAACAATTTGTTCTCAGTTTAGCTTTTTGATGGTATCTTGACATTTTTACCACAAAGCACATATTGTCATATTAACATTTTAGCTAACAGAGCTGAAGACACCAAACCAAGCATTTTTGGAGACCACCATCAAGCAGACTTTCCCTCTAACAACAACAGAGGCATCTTTCAGGGTAAAAGCTGTTTGGCTCAAAGTACAAAAGCAGAGCATTGCCTGGAACACTTTTCTGCTATGATGGAATGGAGCCCATTGGTGGAAAGTAAAGCAAAATAATCCTGTACTTTCTTTCAAAATGACCAAAATACTGGGTTACCACTTCCCATGCTGCTTTTTCTGAGGTCTAATTCTATTCTGCAGAACACAGTGAACACCACAATGATAAAACCTTCTTCCACCCTCTCCTTTTCCACCTGCATTTAGAAGTGGTTCTGTTTCCTAAATACTTTTCTTAAAGTCTCTTAGCTGCAACCAAAAGGCTGCCTAATACTGGCAATCTCTTGCCACTGTAACGAGCTTTCCAAACTGAGTCAGAGAAGATTTTTGATTTGGAAATTTAATTTATGCTTTTTCTTCAGCATTTTTCGTCTGTCAGTATCATAGAAAAATAAGATTGTCTATTAATCTTTTAAAAACAAATTCTGTCCTGTGGCATACTTTCAAGCAAGTTTATGCAGATTTTCTCACTTACTACTACCCATAAATTAAACTTCTCTTTTATTGCAACAATGGAGAAAGAACAATTCCCCCTGAAGTATGATGGATTTTTTGTCTAATTGGAACTTTTTCACAGGCAAGAAATGATTAAATGTATATATTCTCCCTCCATAATTATAAGTCTACTCTACTATAAGTCTATAATTAATTTAACATTTATCACTCCTATCTGTAGTTACACTTCAATCCAGTAACTTGCAGATTTTTAAACGGTTTTCATAACTTCACCCTTCTCTGTGCAGATATAAATCTACCAATGTTCATTATAGGCCTCAGATGCTTGAGTCTTAAAATTAAGCACAGACAACTTGATTGTCCTTAGTTAAATAAATGCAAAAAGCAAACCATGAAAAAAAGCAAATATGACAGATTTGAAAAAGAATGTGCCTACTTATACATATTTAGCTTTGTTATAAGTGAGTGTGATTTTATTAGTGCTTGGACACTTATAGGTTTATTTTGTTAGAAAAAAACCCCATTAAATGCTATTAAAAAGTAACAAGAGAACATCCCTCTACTCCCTATAATCCCCCCACTAAACACTGTCCAAAATGAAGAGCCTTGAGCTGGACTTAAGTTTAAAAATTTTGATTAGCAGGACTTGACAACACAAAGTACATTGTTTCACCCTTCATATTTTGTCAGCATTCAGACGGCCCATTTTCCATGTCTCTGTAAGGGCTGATGTTGCTTAGTGCAATTTTTTGTGTCATCATGAAGACCATCTTGTTATGGACTTCACCAGGCTGAGAATCTGTGATTAAATTCTATACGGGATGTTCATGGAACAAAGTGGAGGAAGACCAGGGCTGTGATTATGATCTGCAGGTTTTCCACACACAACCCTACACTACAGAGTTGAGTTGCTGTCAGAAATTAAAGGTAGCTATCAATTCCATATCTATCTCAGGCATTTGCAGCCAATCATGTAGATTTTTATTATTTTATTTGAAGGACCTCAACTACTGTTAGCAATTAGTTAACATGAAAAAAAATTAGAGATTTTTTAAAAGACTTAAACCAACATGTCCTTCACAGAAGCCTCCAGTGACTATAACCCAGCTTGAAAAATTCTATTTCAAGTAAATATCTATGGTCTTGACATTTTGAAGGACTGTAAAAGGCAACAGTACAGGTGCAAGTGGCACGGAATGTGCTGAGGTGACTATATTTAGTATATATTCTTCAATATATGTAGCATCTCCAAACATAGAAAAATCTATCACTGACTCATCCCCACCTACAAATGTTTACTTAAAAGTATGAAAAGGACTTTCCTAGTAGCAAATCATTGCCAGAGTAGTACCAAAGGGCAACACATAGAGTGCAAATGAACATCATGGAATTTGAGGTGTTTTACATATTTATGTATGTATTCATGTTTAACCATAGACGATGCAACTATGTATTTCAAAAACATTAACTGTCATAGATTTCAGTGCATAAGGCAGGCAAGATTATACCATTTCTTGACATCTGACAGTGTTCAGTTTTTTTAAAACATTAAGTTCATCCTTGGCAATTAATCAGGACAGCCTCAGACTATAGCTTCAGCCATATTCTGCAGCTATTTGTTCTTTGTTCTGTGATGCTAGTTATCCATTTTCACTGCGTGTTAAAATGTTCCATATAATGATTTGAATCTAAGCACAACATGAAAAGTTTAAAAATCTTAGATAATTTACTAATAATTAGAAAACATGTAGAAATTGGTTACAACTCTAGTTTTCAAAACAAACACACCTTCACAATTAATATCAATCAAAAGACTGGAAAGTTATCCTAAGCCTTCAATCACAGATTTTCTTTTGTGATTAAATGTGTAAATGATTGGCATCTGGATCTAAACACAGTGAATCAAATTCAGTTTCAATCTCTCTTGACTGAAGTGAGATTTGTGTGCTTACATGAAAGGTGAATTTGATCCATAATACACAATACACAATTATTTACCCAGACAGGCTTAATATCTTGCAAAATTAATTTTCTTTTCAACCAAATATACAATGTTCTTCTGCTGTATTAAATCTTCCAGGCCTGAGCTACAATAGGAATGATTTACACAGCCTTTGTGCAGAGCCTTTCAGGTAATCTGCTTGGGGAAAAAAAAAAAAAGAGGCTGTATTCTAACTGCAGCCAGAAATTAATTATCCTTTTGTATTTATGTCAAGGGCGAAAACTGAAGGTTATTTTTAAACCTTCAGTTATTATTTAATGATGAGCTAAATGTCTTTTTCCTCATGGACTTTACATGTGTCAGGGCTGTCCCTGTGCTCCATAATTTCTGTGCTCTCACTTGCAGGATGTGCAGTAAACACACTATCACACTTTCAACATACTGCCAGAAAGATCCAAAGGGAAAAGTGGTGAAACTTGCAAGAGGACAACTTGAACTCTATGTGTCTGTAGCTTTTTTTGGAACAGAAATCAACTCTTTTGGTTTAGAATTATGAAAAATAAACACAAATCCTTTATTGAACCTGGTTCAATATTTCAAGCAGCAACACATTGGGGATGCTTAACTCAGCAGTTTTAGTACAGCTTATTGTTAACACCTATGTTGCTACAATCAAAATGTTCCAAATTAGCTCTCAAGAAGTTTACCAGAAATCACAGAACTATTCTTAAAATTAGGTTTATTTCCCTTACCATCTTAAAAGCAGCATATAATAAGCAGCCAACACCAACACAAACAAACAAACAAAGTGAAAAAGTTGTCCTCAGCTATGGACCACATCCTTCTATGGTGGTCTTTTAGCAAGCCACAGAATTCACACAGAATATTTGTGGAAAAGCTGTGGTAGGTATTTTACAGCTGTTATGGCTAACTCACAACATTGCCAGAGAAGATTTTTTTCCAGTTGCCTGGGATGTTTTTTATCCTGAATCTTTCTACTCAATTTCATGTTGTGCACAGCTGCACAACAGACCCTTGTGCTCCTGCAGCTGCTTGTCACAGGAGCCAAGCTGAAGGAGGCTGCCTCACATGCTGAAAAGGAAGGTATCTGATGCTTTTGTGAAAATGAAGTAATATAATCAGACCTCATACAGTCTACCTCTACCTAGCAAATTTGGTGGAATCACAATGCTTAGCCCCTATCTGATGTTCTGCCCAGCTATGCGTATTTAGATAAATGGGTTCAATTTTCTTACACTGTGCATTAAGATGAATTCAACAGCACGTGAGACTTTATTGGATGCCAAGTCCGTCCCACTTCCCTTTATTTCTCTCCACCACTGTCCTCCAACCTACAACAATGTAACAAACTAGAGGACACATCCATCTGCTTTGCTGCAAATGAACCATGCTTCAAATAACTTTCTGAAAAAACTGACACTAATGCACTAACAGGGACATGATTTACTGCTTCAAGATCTGAAATCATAACCAAGGCATTTCTTTCATGACCAAGGCATTATATTTTAGTGGTGCCTTTAAAGAGTTATGTATAGAAAAATTTCAGCAATTTATTGCAATTTACTAATCTCCAGTTTATCATAAGTGCCTCATGACCTCACCGCCACTCATACACGCAGTCCTGCTATTTTTTTAACAATCTCACACATTGAAAAAAAAGTCAAATTCTTCTCTTCAGACTACTCTGCTGATAGCTCAAATTTTCACCACAAAATGTACTCTATTATAGGTGGGACTGCTGCCTTAAAAAAAGAAGCTAAGAAATAATATTAGCAGTTTTGCTTCCAATGCAGAGTCAGCAGAATATGTATCTGAACCATGCAGTACCATCTTCAGGCTTGTAAAATAAATGGTCACAAGCAAAAACTCATGTTTGCTGCTTTTCTGCCTTCAGTGGAGATCTGAGCTACAGTTTACCACTGACAAAATAACTAATGTGTTTGCCCAGACTGTGAACAGGAACCTCCACCCTGAAATACATAAGTTTGTAAAAAATAGTGAGGATATGCCATAAGCACTTTTATCTTTAACATTCATCTTCGTCTCCCTGTATTACAAGACTATTTAAAATAAACTCCACTATAAAAGAAGTATGTTATTGTGAGACATGGGCATTATGTCAGAATTGAAGAAAAATTAAGAGGAAATGGGAAGAAAACTAATCCAGCAATTGAAGAAAACCTAGATATGAGGTTTTTAAAATCCAATTAGGCTTTTAAAAGCTTCAAAATACAATAATTAATGGAGGCTATTGAGTGTACTTCTAGAAAACCTAATTCCATTATAAAAGATTGGTATTGATCAAACTGATGCATAACTAGCTTTGCATACATGTATATATAGGGTGCCAGTAGCCTTTTTATTTTTTAATCCAAATGTTGACAACTAAAAAGGAACATACAAAATCTGAGCATGGGTCTACTTCAAATGCTTAAGCATCATAGTGAATCAGTAAACTCTTCCTTTTTTTTTTAATTACAAAACATCTTCAAAACTACAGTTAATCAAAGGATGAGGTCTTCAGCATTAAAATATAAATTAACAATCATTGAAGAAGATGAATTTTAGACATTTAAGTAAAAACCATTAAGTCAAATTCAAATCAAGACCACTGGAAGTCAGTGATTATATTTTTACTGATGATTTCTTTTTCAGCAACTTAAATTTTCTCTTCAATTTGGTTACATAAAGCAGTATGTGAAAATTGCTTCTTTTTGTATGTCTTAAGTACATAGCTTATCCTTCTCATTCATATCTTCAGAGGCACTATCCACATGAAACATAGATATTAAATGCCTCCACATAATATTATACGGCTTTCTGCAAAGCAAGTGTAAGTGGAGAACTGATACCAACAATTGTGCAATAAGGGATTGCAAAATATGAATATCTCAATTGGTCTATTGGACCAGAAAGATGAACCCACTTTTAGTGGGTTACTTCTAATACATTATGGCAGTAAAGAAAAACTGAGCAGCTTACTTCCCACAGATATTTCCAAGGTCTTCAAAACTTCTGTTTGAACCATTCTTTAATTATCTCTGGCACAGACTTCAGAAAGCTCTGTGCAGTTAAAAGTGAGAGTATTAACTGAATTTTGCTCTGGTTCAATAACAGCAATTATGATTCTCATACAACGTAAGACTCAACTTTGTGCAGTATGTACAGTATTTGCTGTGAACACTAAATAATACTGGAGATTAGTCGGAAGGTTTGCTTTTGTTATCCTAGAGTTCCTGGTCTGGAAAACCCTGAATGATCTCAATACCCATTGAAATTTATGGGTGTTGTAGCCACTCCATGCCCTGTGGAACTGGTATTTCAGCTCTGATTTCTCCCACTGTGACACAGCTAAGCCATCATACAAACATTGGTTTGGAATCTCCCTATTGAGACAAGTTTCCACCTCCAGTGAAAATTCAGAGGACGTGTAGAGGGAGGCTGCTATTCTACACATCAGACAGTTTAATTTCTCATCACATCTTTGGGACAACACATGGGCTTGCAGCTTTTCCTTAAGAGCAGAAAAAAATTTAAAAAGAATCTGCTGAGTCAAAAAGAATTCTCAAAGACAGTTTATTGGAGTTTTGATTTGACAGTGCTTGATGCATACTCAAATTCAATAGTGCTGTCTTCATAAATCTAAGCCTCAAAATAGCATTATTTTCTCTAAATACTTTTCCAAATAGAAATGCTTTTCTGAAGTCCTCAGTCTGCTAGAGTGATTAGGCAAGACTATAAATACAATCTTGGCTTTCACAAATTCTTTCTGTTTTTAAAACAGAATTTTAAAACTAAATTTTAGCAGGTGATAAATGCATCATTTGAAAGGAGGGAAACAAGTATTTTCCCTAGACAGCATGATAATTTATTGCCATGGGCAATTATTTACGCTAACCCATTAAACTGTAATGAAACATATAAGACACACAGGGAAACAAATAAGAAACCTTACTAGGAGTATGTCAAGCTGTTTCAGAACAAACCTGTCAAAAAATTGCTACAAAGTCATAATCTGAACCAAAACCAGCTTGCCTCACAAGTATGAAAATACTTGTTTGAATATAAACAGCTTTAGTTTGATGATTTTCCATTGACTGTTTCTGCAGCTTAAAGCAAGTGGAATGGGATACTACTTCATACACTCTATAACAAAGCAACCTTATGAAGTTAGACTTCTTTATAATGCACTTCTTGCTAGCATTTCCCCCTCATCCTGGATTTCATTCATTCCTTTCCCTATAACAGATTCATCTTTCCCTTGAACATTTTCAGCATCTCTCTTGCTTTCTCCTTACTGGCTTTGCTAGTTAAACAATCCACCTCCTCCTTTCACTTATCTCACACTGTATTTGTTCTGCTCTTTTCTAACTTGTTCTGTCAGCCTCTGAGCTGCAACATGGGCAGCCCAAAGCTGGCTGAACACCGCCTCTACTCAGTGCTCCTTGGTCACACATTGCATCATTTCCTGATGGCTTAGCAGCCTCCACTGAATACCTTATAGTCCACAAAGCAAAGCATTTGCTAAGGAGTGCCAAAGAGGATGGCAGACTAAAATTTGAGCAGAAAGCCAACACTGTACTCTCCCTAACATGTATGGGGTTTTATTTTGTCTCTGAGTTTCTTTTCAGGATTGTCAACTTTCATTTTAAGCTCTTTCCCATTTCATATTGAAACCATTAGGCCAGAGGGATGTAAATTTGCTGTGATTCTAGCATTTGTGAAAGGCTATAAAGAATAAATGTTGTCTGCCAGAGATCTGCCTCAGCTATCAGTAGCTTCCAACATGCTCCATGGCAAACAAGCACACAAGCACAAGTGCGTCTGTGCAGGCCTGGGTCTGTAGCACGGTGACCAACAAACCAATGTTGGCAATATAAAACGACAGGGCAGCCAAACCAGCAAAGAGAGCATGTTTGTGCATAACAGTGATGGAGTTTTACTCCGGAAACCTACCTGGGTATCTACCTACAAACATAACTTCATCCCTGCATATACTTGTGTTGAGGAGAATGTAACTCCCCTGAAGCAGACTGGTGATTATGGTGTGATGTTAATAACTTCTAGTTTTGAATAATATTTATTTCCTATGGTAATAAATCTAGACCTTGCTAACTGTAACATTCAGTCCTGACAGAAACAAGACTATCACTGTGAGTCTGTGTAGTTAAGTATGAACCACGATTTGATGACTGGGCAGCAAACAGAATCAACTACTTAAAGCATATTGCAAGAATCACAATGTTACTCCTACAGAACATCAAAGAAAATTTTTAAGTATGCAGCACTATCAGCACTTCTTTAAAGAACAGGGTCCCAAATGTCTTTCCTGGCCTTCCTAGGTCATATTGAAGGTTTTAACTTTTCGCAAATGAAAATAAATAGCATACCAGTGGTCTGTTTTGCTCTGCAAAAAGCTAACAGATGAATGCAGCTTGTGCTTTGGCTGTTTCTCTTTAACATTCTGCTGGTAAGAGAGTTGTATGTCAAATAAATTAAAAATCCATGGCTCGAGTAGCTTGGCACATAAGAGCTTGTGCTTAGCATATCAGTCAGAAGCAAAGATTTATAAACAATATTTAAATACTCTTATTAGGTCAATATCATTTTCCTGCATGAAAGAAAAGTCTTTAGGTGAGGGCATTTCTAAATCAGGAAAATAATTTTCTGAAGCTCTTCGTGACTAAAATTTCACTTACTTTAAAAACTATTTTCTAGCTTATATTTAAGCAGAGAAAGGACATATTTAAAAGTATCCTTAAATAAAATTTTTGTTTAGTGCTCTTTAGCTGATATTTTCCCTCAAGTCTTACATAAAATTTGTCCTGTCTTTTTCCCTCTTTCTGTTCTATAAAACTTAGATAATGTGCTGTCTGTTCCCTTAAGGTGTATAACACAAATGTTCAGAATTGCAAATTAAGTATGTGCACTGGATATTTATATTCAATCTTTTCTATTTCTGATAATTTGTCTGCTTTATAATAAATCTAGATGCTCTGATTATATTCCCTGAAACACTGTTTCAGTCTCCCTGTTTATTTGATAAGAGGACGAGCTAAAAACTATTTTGTTAGTCAGATTTATTTGATGAAATCATGTAATATTTCTTATGTAGCTTGTTTTCCCTTTAATTTCTAACTGGCTTACAGTCACACAAATGATAGGTTTGCCCTGTTTTTGCTGGCAAGGTACCCTTTTCAATCTGCTGTATTTGACTGTTCCTCTGTGCAGATAGAAACTGAACAGCACATTTCCATGTGAAAATTACAGTGATGCAGTTTTTTCACCAGATTTCACTAGGGGTGGTATTTTAGGTAGAGTTGGAGGGGTTCAGCTAATTAATCTCCTTTAGAAAGACAGTCTAGTGTTCAACCCAATCAACTGATTAGAGTGCAAAATAAAACATCTCCAAACAAATCTGGGATTTTAAGCATTGTTATGGTTAGGTTCACAGAAAAAGATGAAGGTGAGCACAAGGGAGGGATTAAGAAAAAATTAAATAACTTTTATTTGAACAACAATCACAATGGATGCAGGTCCTAGAATTTATGATATTGAAAGAACATTTAAGACTTCTTAAAAAAATCCAATAACTTCCTTCAATAATTTTCAGGTAACAATTTCTGCATCCACTTCCAAATCTTTCTATTCACAGGAAGCTCTCCAAGAGCAGAGTATCGCTGAGACTTTTTACCAACACTGGCAGGTCTGCCAGCATTTTCACCCTTACCTGTAACCTCCCTTATTTCGTCACCAGCTGAGTGCCCTCCTGCCCTCTTCTACCTGCCAGAATATGCAAAAATAGAGAAGGAAGTGGAAACCACAGAAAGATTTCCCCTACAGAGTCTTCCAGTTTCAGACAAGACTAATCATTTTCTGAAAAAATATCAGATAAAAGTAATTAAATAAAATGCAGACAGAGAAATAACGTTTTGCTGTAGGTTTTTAAATGAGATTTTCACTATCTGAAGTTAGGGTGTGTAATGCAAACACATTGCACATAATTTTCTATATCTACTTTGCATTAAGTCCTTTCTCATGAAAAAATAACTAAATTGTTCACTTTAAATATCTATTATATCTTGAATTTGATAATCAAAAAAGTTTATCATTAGTTTTTATTGAAAGAATGGAACTCATGCTGAGCAAATACAAAATTTCCTAAAAATTATATGTAATTAAGGTCTCACTAATTAACAGCATTCTGAAGACTAGAGCCAAGCACTGGAGAAAAAGAACATCTTGTCTTTCTCATTGCATATGAAACAGTACTGCTTTTGTTGCCTAATCAATAAAATACTTTAACAAAAAACCCCAAAAAGGCACTGAAAATTGTATATGAAAATATGAATACTCCTATGCCTTCTCCCCCATCAATGTGTTTGTTGAGCTGAGAATGATTTGCCTTTCTTTCTTTGCATTTTCCATTTGCAGGTTTTATTTACATACCCATCAACTGATTACAAGAAAAAATACATGCATTATAGATAATAATTTAAGAAATAATCAAGTAAACCCTAGTAGCTTGAAATTATTCGGGGCCTTATTTGTTCTCTCCAATGATAAGCACCAAATAGATATAACAGTTTACAAACAGAATTTCAAATTTGCAGTGATATGGTCTTTAATATTAACACACTATACCATCTACAGTAATTTCCCTTTCCTCCTTAAAGTGACATCCAAATATGAGAGTTTCTGAAAGAAAGAAATCCATGAGAGCTGTTTTATTTTCCTGTACCTTATAACATTAATTTTATCAGGTGATTTAAAACCTCCTAGAAGCATTTTCTTATCCAATTAAACTTAAAATACATAATTCTCTAGTCATTGTGATCATCTGCAACACAGTAGTAAAACTGGAAGATGGCTTGGAGATATTCAATCCAACAAACCCCATTTCCATTATTTGAAGAGTGAAAGAAAGCAGAAACTTACTAGCTCTTTTTAGACTGTATCAAAATTAAAGCAGTCTTGTCTAGGAAGGAACATACAAGAAGCAGCATCTTCTGAAAAGCACATCTGCTCCTCTTGCCACTCCCAAAACAGTGCTGGGAGCCAGTTTCTCTGGTTGATTTCTTATGCTACACTGAGCAAACCAGCTTGTCTCACATTTGTTCCTCAGTGAGCTGGGGATACTATTTCTTGAAAGCCTTACAGACAGGAAGCATTGTGCCTGAAGTGTAGGAATTTAATTATGCAATATTAATTGCATTATTAATAATTTCGACTGCACTATCTCATAGAAGCACTGTCTGAAAACAGAATCTAGTTGTTGCAGGTTACTACACACATAAATACAGGGACTCAACTCAGCCTAGTCAGTGGATAGAAAGAAACGCAGACGTGGAGAGTAGGAACACGAGACTGCACTGACAGCACCAAAATGAAGATCTGAACTTGATTTTCATCAATTTCTACTGACACCACACCATGAAATTTTATCTTGCAATCTGATATCTTTGTTAACAGCCTCAGCCAGTTTTGATCCACAAATCCATCTCCCAAAACCTCTCTTGGATAAATCTTGTTCAGTCAATTACTTTAGGTTGCACGTTGCTTTCTTCTCGCCGGTCTCTCTATATACAACAGTTGTTTGTTGTTAAAGACATTCCTTGCCTTAACAAACACACAGTCACATCCATCTACACAGTTTATTGCTAATTGGATTACATTTATCCTGTTCTTTGACCTTGAATTTCTATGAGCTCATCTCTTTCATGCTATAGAAGTATTCCTATTATCTCAGCTCTCTTATGCTGTAAAAGATCATAAGTTAGACAAAGGCCTGGGGTTACAGCCAGTTTTCAGGGACTGCTAGTTTGATACTTGTGTATTTTTAATGTTTATGCCCTGGGCATGCATAAACAATTCTAATAATCTCTTTTTTATTTTAACAAGTCACAGCAAAGCAAGAGCTTGGTCAACAATAGGAATCCCAGAGGAGGAAAGAAATGTTTCACATGTGTCACATCTGTGACACTGCTGGGTCCTATGTGCTGGGAGACACATCATGAAACACGCCCACATGAAATACCATAAATATGCACTGATGCATATGGCTTTTGAAAAAAGTTTCTTCAATACTAGGCAACTTGGTCAGAAATTTGTTCACCTACCACTCTAGGAGTGGATATGTCATAAGAAAGAGGTATATATAAATATATGACACATTATGCATATATATATAGTATACATGTACTCCAAGAAAGGGATATTAAAACTCATAAAAATCTAGACACGTTATTGGTCACACTTGAAAACAGAGATTAAAATGTGCAATGTTTTGAATCACTCCAGATGAAAGTAACCTAATGACCGTCCCAAATTCTGAGTTTACTTGTATTATCCTGAAAAGAACATGAAATCCAGATCATGACTGGATCTCATATACCTTGCACACATTAGCCCAGGGCAGTTTCTGTGCCAGAAGATAGGTTGCTACAAGCATTATATGGATCCCATATGCCATTGTAGCAACAAATAGAGCCTAGTATGAGTCCAAAAAAGAGGCACTGTACATAGCTTACCGACTATTTAAGCATCTAGTTACTTTTCTGTGCTTCTAGATAAAAGAAACTCCCCTTTTCACCTATTATGTGTGTTTCCTGATAAGTAGAATTGTGACTGAATGGTGGAATCTGAAAAAGTTCTGTTTTCTGGATACTCCAATCCAATGTTTCTTTCAGTCTTCCTTCTTACAAGGGCAACTGGAGAGTATTTTTTCTCAATGGTCAGAAATTCATCTTCATTCTTATACTATTTTCATATAATACTTAATCAAGACACTCAATAATCAGAATATGTTTACAAACATATAGCAAAGAGCCATTAGGTACTCTGCAGTGTTTCTTTTAGGCTAACATGGATGTTTTATATCACGCTCAGACACCTTCTTTCCCCATTTGGTATATATGGCACAAGGATTCTTTGCTTAAGGAAGCTGAATTGTATCTCACATTTGTAACACAAAGTAAAATTCATCACTCTTCATCAGTGAAGGGGCAGTGTTGCCAGCAGCTGGAGGGAGGTAATCCTGCCCCTGTCCTCTGCACTGCTAATGCCACACTTGGAGCGCAGAGTTCAGCTCTGGTCTCTCCCATTTGAGAAAGACATGGGCATACTGGAGAGAGTATATTCAAGAGCCAAAAAAAAAAAAAAAAAAAAAAAAAAAATTAAAGGACTGAAGCATCTCTCCTACAAGAAAAGTCTGAGAGAGCTGTGACTATTTGCTTCTAGAAGAGAAGACCTAGAGTGTCACATCAATGTGTATATATATTCAAAGGGAAGGTGACAAGAAGATGGAGCCAGGCTCTTTTCAGTGGTGCTCATAGGCAGAGACAGAGGCAATGAGCCCTCACTGACATATATATGCCACTTGAACATAGCAAAAAACACTGGAGCATTTGAACAATGGAACAGCTTGTTCAGAGAGACTATATAATATCCATTCTTGGAGATACTCAGCTCCTGATTAGACTCAGAGCTAAGAAACCTGCTTGCTCACCATGCTTAAGCAGGAGAAATTGACTGGATGATCTCCAAAGGTCCTTTTGAATGTCTCCTGTAATTCAATAAAAAAGATAGTATCTTCCTTTAACTTCTTATCATTGGTTTTTACTTTGAAAAGTATCACCCTTTCATCATCCTGGCTCAGGGTGTCTGGAGGCTTTGGAGTGACTGTCACTGATCTGCATAGATGTAAGTCATGATATGATAAGGGTGTGATATAATTTGCAGAGTGATAGCACCTCACCTATGCTATCACAGGAAGTGGTTTGTCTAGTAAACAGAGCTTCTCATCTGTTGATATGAAGAAAACTGTGTAGCACAGTAAGAACAGCTATAATTTAAAGAAAGCTTCAGGTCATGTAACTGTTTTGGTTTTTTTTCTTTGATTTTACAAATACTTTCGGGGATGTGCTGAGTATGCACAATATGTCCCACTGTATCCATTTCCAGAGGTCACTGGGTGTATGCTAGCCCCTCTTTGGATAAAGCAAGAAATCATCCTGACATGACAGAGAAAGCGTTGCAAGATGAAGTGTCTCAGAATAAAGAGTAGCCTGAGGCTGTGGCAGAAATTTATCCATGGAGGATCTTCACAAGGAAGAAGTGTTCGCTGGAGGGTTGTGGTAGAAGGAGCAATATAGGGCCAAGGCTGTGACTGACAAACAGACAGTGGTTATCAGGAGTGTAATGTTACATGAATCCAGGCAGGGGCATGTTGTTAGCACAGCCAAAAGCCTTACAGCAGGCAGAAGTACAAAGCATGGTTTAAGCTTGCAAGCTCAGCTATTGATAGTCATGTAATCACTGAAATCAAAATAAAGTATGGGTTGTAATACGGATCTTGACCAAACACTCAAGCATTGAGCCATGCCAATCTTTGGGCTGGCTTAACCTTAGCTAGCAGAATACTCACTTGAATGCATCAGCATGAGTTGAATCAGCCTTTTTATTAGAGCATACAAATATGTAGAGTCAAGACATCTGAATTACAGGTCAGCAAATTTCATAATCTTTCTCTTCCAATGCTTACCAGGAATAAAGGCCAGTTGTAAGTCTGGAAACATATAAATGCATATCATTACCTGAGAAGCTTCAAAACTGCCTATTTACTGGCTTTAATACCTTCTTTCAGTTTTCCCTTATGGAGTTGCTTCTTGCTAAACTATTCCTTACAGAGAATTAAAAAAAAAAAAAAAAAAAAAGGCTTTGCTGGAGTTTCTTTTAGGAAGCAAAATGTAAAGCATCAAGCTACATGCAAAAAGCTCTATGTTATTACTCTGCTGTATTCTCTACATTGAAACTCCTGACATTTCAAGTCCCTCTGTTGGCACTGGAGCTCTTGTTTCTAGGTCACTGACCCTAGACAATGTGGAGGACTTACATATAGTCTGAAGTGTAGCAGAGCTTTGCGCTTGAAACAATTATCAGAGTTTCCTTTGCTGATTAAATGAGATCCTACTCCTCACCAGATCTTTAAAAACCTCAGCAGATTGTTACGGTGGAGGATTACTTACAAGTTTGGTTGTGCGGATTACAGTTGTTATATGTAGGCAACAAATAGGACCATTCATAAGAAAGACAAAAGGAGAAGCTGCAGAATGATATCCTAAATGAGAACTCAGTTCTGATGACTACTCTGCTCACTGATAGTCTATAGGATCTCATTTTATTCTTGGTTATTGAAAATCATGGATCCTGAACTCTCATAGCAGGGCCTTGAGCTGAATTATTTGCAATCACTTTTCCAAGTAAAATTAGAATTTAGAGACTACATCAGGCAAAAAAGAATCCATCAAATGTTCTGCAAAAAACACAGTTCATCTGTAGCCTTTGTTTTGCTAATAGGTATAACTTTTATCTTACTGCTAAAAAGATGTACTAGGAATTTGTAAAATTCAGTTTTGAAGAAATGTAGGTCTTTAATAATTATATACATGTAAACAAAAGGGAAAAAATTGAATCTGCAGTTGTGGCTACACAGGTACACAGTTACTTTCGATTCTGAATTTCTGATTATTATTTCTCAGTACCTCCCACACCACTGAATGGCTGCATTACTATTTTTATAAAAAATATTTGTGATTGGGCAGTGGAGATGCACTGTGCTAAGTACCACATATTTTCATAAGTTTACACTGAAGCATTTAAGCATGGGTCAATTCCAAGTCATACCAACCCAGCTGTTCCTTTGTATGCATACTAAAAAAGCTGTATCTTTCAGGGCAGACAAGAGGAGTGCAATTTTTCCTTCACAATAGCTCTCTTCTACCTCCTTGTTGAGATTGCAAAACAGTCTCCTTCTGCAGATGAAAAGCAAACTACAAACATTAAATAACATGCCTGCAGAACATTGCTGATGGATGAATAACAATATTGGATCTTTGAGTACTTAAGCAAGAAAATAACTTTACTGCCATGCTGTTAGCAATTTCAACAGAAACAGCCTTTGGGGCCTCATGATGCCAATTGAACAGTACCCTCTTCAATTCATTTGAAATCCTACCAGTGTCACATTTTATTTTAGCTTTCACTGAGAAACAGCAAGCTTCCATCCTCTTCTAGTGTGGAGAATAACTTTAATACCTGTCTGATTGTTAAACACATTGTTGATTTTTTTCTGGAAATTTGCATTATTCAATGTTAGCTTTACAAACAAAACCCTAAGAAAACATTGTTTTCTCAAAATGCACTAACCAAACTAAAAGATAGAAAACATTTTCATATTTTGCCACCTTTTATGTAACAACATTAGCACTTAGATCTGCAGTGAGTTTCTGAAGTGAATACCCACATTACTTCCCTTACTAATCTGGGATATGAACCAGGTTCAGTGGGTATGAGTTATATTCCTTTTGCAAAACAGTGGAAATGGAAAGACCTGTTCTCTGTGGTTTCCAAATATGTGCAAGCCCCCAGTGGGGACCCAAGACTGGTGAGTGGATTGTGCGAGTGCAAAGTTCTCTGGAACACAAAGCACACTGCATGTGCTAGCACACATCTTCAAACCTTCCACTGTCACAGTAAACACATGACAGCACTTAGCATATGTAAAACAAGCCAAACTGCACTGGTTATTTTATGTTCTTTACATGCTCATCTATAGCACCCCATGGCCCTCATAAGGCTGAATCTCATTAATACACAAATATGGCAATTCTCCTGCTTTATGTACCCACTCTGCCTTCTCTTCCCAACATCAATTGACAAGCCATTGTTTTTGTTGGTCTTTCTTTTCTTAATATTTTTCTGATGGCAAAGTCAATCACACTGGACTCCTAAAAGATACAGCTTGATGCAGTCTGTGGCCCCAGGCAAAAAGTAAATTCATAACTTGCTGTGAAAGGGAGATCAAAGTCTTCTCTGATACTGGGTGATTTCATACTTGGCAACACTATGAAAAAAATGTTGATAAATGATCAGTTAACCTGAACAATAAGAAGAGAAAAAATCTAACAAAATTCAAGAAAAGGAAAATCACAGAACTTGTGATCTGGGCCAATAGACTCACTGGAGAGGTGCCCCTGCTGTGGCTGTGTTGGACAGACCTCTTGGCAGAAGCACACCACAGAATCCTGCTGATGACAGGTGTACCTGTGTTCCTGTGTACCCACAACTGCAGATTCAGTCTTATTACACTGGAGAGTCTAGAGGAGATCTCATCATCTGAAGTTGGCATTCCTTGACCCTGCATTTCTCTCCATGGTGTGCTCCTAGCCACTGCTAATGCAAACAACCTCATGTGCCAGCAATCACTATTCCAGAATAAGTTTTACACATTTTAAAGATGGAGAGGGCTGGTAGGAGTACTTGGGCCTTCTGGTAGCACTTCAGCACCTGGAATACACCATGGGTATTCATTCATAAACCCAGGGCCCAGGGTACCATGTAACACTGCCACAACATGGATGGGTACATTCTCCAGATGATCCTGGTGAGAGTAGGTCTCAGCCTCCTCCTTTAAAGCGAGCATGATGAACGTTACAGGGACTATGGGTCCTCCCAGGACAGGCAGTACTGCTGTGCCCAAATTTTGCGTGGTGCTCCCCAAGGTCTGCATAACAACAGTAATTTTCATACCTGCAGGCCACCCTCAACCTTTTAGCCACTGATTTATACGTTCCAACAATGCCAAGGTTTCTTTGCTAGGGTGACAGGAGTGTTCTTGGACACAGATATAGGCAATCTCCCAATATACCATCAAGGGGAGTGAAGTCAAGGCATTGGCTCTTGGCAGAAGTTTTCAGCTGTGCTGCTCTACATCTGAAAGTTTTGAATTAACCATTGTTTATTCAGTGTCCTTGGGCCAGAGTAGTATCCACACGTTAATATTCCCTGCCCCTTGCTCCACTTTTTACCATTTTACTTCAGCCTCCTCAGAGTCAGGGAGAGATTCAAACCACAGGTACTGTTGTGACACTTGGCAACTCACAGGGACAAATAGAAATAATGTGAGAAACTAAGCAGGAAAAAGAAAAAATGACATGTTTCCATAGTTGCAGTAACATGCACCACCATCTGCAGGAGACAGAAGAAAGGGCAGTGTGGTGCTTCTTGGGCTGCTGTGCATTCACAGTCAAGTGAGCAATTTCTCTTCTTGCAGTTTCAACTCCACACATGACAAATATATTGTACATAGGGGACTGGTCAGAAGTTTGACAGAAGTAAAATGTCCAAAGTGCACATCACATTAGTGTAGGTTCTAAGCACCAACCGCACCTGTGCACCACTTTTCTTCTGAATGTAGACCTAGTTCTATTAGAGATACATCTCAGGAAGATCTATCTGCTCAGCAGGCCTATGAATTTGTATCATCCTCATTTGTTATTTTAAACGGCCTATTTAAGAAGACAGACAAACAGAAGCTAATACAAAATAATTTTAAAACTTTTGCCTTTTCCTACTCAGTGACCCAGATTTAATTATATATACAATATGTTGATCAAAATATGTAGAAGAGGACATATGCACATTTGTTTAAATAAATTTTTTTGATAATCCAAAAAACTCATGTCAATTCTAGTCCTGCGACACTTTTGAGTTAAATTATTCACTGAAAAGCTGCAGAACAGTAACATTCAATAAATAAATAAAATTTGATAATTTACAATATATTTATTCTCGGCTATATTTTTAACTATCAATTATACATACATACATACATACATATATATAGCCTATTGTATATCTTTGTGTATATATATACATTACTCTCAGGTTATCTTTATTTTGCTTGGATAGGTAGATCTCTCTTGAGACCACATTTCAGATTTGAGACGCACATCATGTAAGTTTTAACTTCTAGTTACTTCTGTGGATCAAACACCTTCCCTTCTCAATAGAGATAACAAGTTTACAATACTGCTACAGAGGACAAAATAATTTTCTGGAGCACAGGTACAAGAGGTTCCTAGGTAATTACAACTGTGTGTGTTCATAAGAAATACCATTTTTGTAAAAAAATAGTCCAAATGTTTCTCTAAATACACAAATAAACACTAACATCTCAAACATTAAATGTATTTCAGAACATAATCAATTATTTTCTTTCTGAATTATAATGGCCAGATGAAAATATTTGAGGCATCTTGTAAGCAAAATCATTAATTATTGAACATGTCTTAAAACTTAATTGTTGTATTTCCATAGCTGATAATGACAAGGGTAATTTTTTATGCTATATATTGTGCTGCAAATATTCAGCAGCATTGTGCTTTCCTGAGCAAAATAACTGCCTTTACAGAGATCAGATATTGCTGACTAAATGGAGAAGAAAGCAAATCAAAATTGATAAAAGTTGTTCACAGCTCACAGCAAACTAAAATTTAAAACTTGAAAAGAAAATAGAAGACAACATTGAAATACACCTGTGAAATTAAAGTTAAGCACACTTGTTTCTCTTTATGTTGAAGTTATCCTCACTCATTTCAGGACCCTTCCTGACCACATAGCAAAATCTGGGTTTTAAACTCAGAAGTATAGTGTGCCTGAGAAGTAAAGCCACGTAAGGATGGCAACTGAAAAAATACAGAAAAAGTAACTCTGTAGATGTCTTGCTTCTAAAAAAAGAACATACAATTTATCACTTTGGAGCAAGAACTTTTCTCATTTAGAAAATCTGATCATAATAAGCTCTCCAGCAGCTGAAGGCTCAGAAAATGGACTCAGTAAGTTTAATGAGCAGACTATACATATTGCAGATAAAGCAAACAAGAATCAAAAATAAGTAGTTATCTAGCTAAGTTTCTTAATATATTTTGCCAAAACTGATCAAGTGACATCTTTATACAAATAATCATTTTGAGCCATCAAGTACTACAACTTTCACCTTTTTTCACTGCTATTTAAATAACAGCTTTTGAATACTGGAGGACATTTTGTAAACTTAGTTAGCTACTCTTGTTTTAAGATCTGAAGTTAAAATAGCTTTCATCTTCTTGGTGAAAACTTTTTTCCCCTTATTAATTGGATGCTAAATTGATTAGAATAAATTGTTTACTTTTTTGACTCCAGCTGTATGGGCTACAGACCATATCAGGTTTGGATTGTTGCTCTTTTTCTTACTTGTTTATGAAGATGCTTCTGACAAAGTTTCTAAGCTAGGCTTAGCATTATGCCTGAGAAGGCTGAGTTAGAAAAACTTTGGGATTTTAGATAAGAGGTCCATTGATGTGACACTCATTTTTCCCAGTGATCATTTTTATGGATCTCTGAGCAGCAAAATGAAGTATTATTTCAATACAAACAACTGAACAGCAGGCAAACCAATTTAACCAGCACCCGCCAAAACACAAGGCTCTGAAAACAAAATTACAGTGACCATCTGCTGACAGAGCCATTACAACTAACCATCTCCTGGCAAAATATTTTAAGATAATGCTATAATGGTTCATGGATATATTTTGCTAACTTTTGCTGGCAAAGAGTGAGAAGAAATCTCTGGTTCTACATGTAATCATACAAAAAGGTGACCTGGAATCTGGCTGACCTAATGTTAGAGCATGAAGGGAAGGATTAGAAAGTCCAACAGCTTCCTCTGCCTTCATTATGTCCTGTCTCTCAAATAAGATGGGGAAGGAGGTGAACATGCATTGCTTGCCACAAGAACCAGGACCTTTGTGAGTAGGGATGCAAGCATGTGCTTATTATCTTTATGGAAAGAAAATATATTTCTTCCAGTCCAAAAGAGATTAAAATCAACCTCTGAAACTAGAAAACTACTATGAAATCAGGACATGAGTGTCTGGTCAGGTTAAGCCATTAAACATTTTTAACAAAGAGGTTGAGTTTATTTCATGTGGAATATGCTCTTCCAAAGGTATCAGCATGATCAGAGGCTACCCAAGGGATCAATTTCCACTACAGTTCTCAATCCCCCTCTATAAATATTTTCTGTTGCTTGTGACTTCCTGTCCACTGTGTCTCTAGTTATCATTAAGACCCTAAAAAGACACTGGTGCATTTTAACAATGTAGCACTCTTTGTCCATATACTGAAAGACAATTTTAAATCAGTATTATTATTACAACAAAATAGATGGAATATTGTTTCCTGGTCCTAGAATATATGTATTTGGCCACAAGACTTCTAATGTTGCCTGTCCTTTTGGATGCCTTTTATATTATATTGCTTTTTGTACCATTGCTCTTGTCACAATTTATCCTCTGCTTTGGCAATATTACATTTAATAAAAAAGTTTACAGATGCAAAAGTCTTGAAGATGACTGATTGATTCTACTATCAAAGAGGCACAAATGTATTTTTTCCATTAAAGACCCTTACAGTCTTTTTTTTTTTGTTTGTCAGAGACTTGGAATGTTTTCCTTGCATATTTCCATTTGAACTGATACAGCAGAAATAAACCATTATGACTAACTGAGGATTAAGACTGTCAGATTGTGAATAGCAAAAGCAGTGTCCTTCATATTTTTTAGACCATCAATTTCCCTTATAAGCATTCAAATATATCACCCAGCTATTTGCTATAAGCAAATGCTTCCCTACACTCTGTTTCCTTGTAGCATCTAAAAAGTCTGTTCATCATCCTAAAGCCCACTGTCAGCTCTTTTCCAGCTATTGATTAAGAGGAGGTTATCTTCTTGAGAATTAAGAATATTATGATGGATGTCATGCCAGGTGAGAGCAATGCCTGGGAATCCCTTTACTAAAATAACTTTAGAAGCTCTGAGTAAAAGAAACCCTGAGAAGCTCCCACAGGACTCACGTTATCATTGTCCTTTGGTTTAGAGAGACATCACCAAAAATCATGCCTTAGAGACATCTTTAGAACTGTGCCATCCAGGACACATGGTAATGGTTGTTGTCTCATTCCTGACCTGGGTTGTTAGCACAGGGAGGGTTCAGCCCCTGCTGTGTCAGCAGACCAATGCCCATACCCAGACTTGCTCCCCCACTCCTGTGGGGTCCCCTGCCTGACAGTAGCTATCCTTTTTGGGGGTGAGGTAGCTGTGGCCAGCTGAAAAGTAAAAGAGTGGCAAGAACTGAGTGCAAAGACTACAACAAAAATTGATGCAAAAATTAATGCAAAAATTATCCTCGAGGTAGATAGTGTTTTCATGGAACACAGACCAAAAACCCCCCAAAACATAAGCATACCATCTCAGACAAGAAATCCACAGTGGTGGTAACAAACAACAAAACCAGGGATGCTGAAAACAGAAACCACCTCTTGATTTATGTTCCTTGTTTTCTTCTAAATCTGTGTTTGGTATCTCAGAGCACAATGAAGTTACAGAAAACGCTTTTCTGGCAGATTAATATGAAATATTTTCAGTCTGTATCCTGTCTTTCCTGAGTTTGCCACTTAAACACCATTGAACACTGCAGCACAAATGGTTTTATGACTGAGATCCCTGATGAGATTCAGTATAAGAAGAAAAGAAACATGACAAGCAGGAAGAGAGGGGTAAATGTTGACAAGAAGAGAAGCATAAGAGAAATGATAATTTGTCATCCAAAAAAAAAAAGGGCTGTTGGAAATTTCTGCTTAGGTACCAGTGGGTCCACACTGCTTTTCAGCAGATGGCACTACAGTCCTAGTGTTGGACTTTATATGTGCAAGTCACTTGGACTCCCAGAAGATGACTGCCTCCCTATTTATGCACGTGGCTTCAAAAAGGGACTTCACCCTTTGTAATTGTTTGAGAAACAATGGCCAAGCAGAGCTAATTCCCTCTATGAATGCAAATTGTTCTTAAATAGTGGAAGTCAGAAAATGTTTACAGCCATAAACAAATTACCAATTATTTTGCAAATGTAATCTGACTATGTTCTATTTTAGAAACACAATGTGAAAATATCAGTGTAAGATAACACTAGTTATTTACTAGAACATTGTTGTGAGCTATCAAACAATATAAAAGCTCTGGAGAAAGAATAAAATATCTTTTGATGTATACACCTATTAAGACCAAAAGGCAAATGCAAATTGCATAGATTCTATTAGGGCCTTACAAGACAAAGACACTTTTAAAAAGAAAATAACATATTCTACTGAGCAAAGAGCAAATGCAAAGAAGCATTTTTCCTGCTGAGAACAATAGGCATTACAATGGAAGAAAAAATCACCCTCATCTAGGGCAGGGAGATGATAGATCTTTTAATGATGATGACAGGAAAATTCAAGTGATTCCTTTAATTACACGAGGCAGGGCTCTCTGTGCATATTACAAACACATTTTAATTTTTAAAAAAGCTTGCTTCTTGAGGTAGATGCTACTATTCAAAGAAAATTAGTTCAGCTGAATAAAAACCCAATTTCAAAACCCCAAACCTCTAGGGGGTTCAGCACTGATTAAAATAATAGTTTGGAATGCCACCTAACCAACACCATTTGATACTACATAGAAAATGTGTACTGTGATTCATTTTAGGGCATTCTTCTCACTCCCAATTGAGTTCTTCAGGAGCCTGGATTTACAGTGGATGCCTAAACTCCAATATGTACTCTAGGTGCATTGACATTGACTTCTAGAAAACACAAAATCCTTATTTGAGTCACCTCCAAGAAAATAAGAATAAGACAGTCAAAAAATGCCACAAATGGTTCACATGAATTCTAAACAAAATGGTTTCACATGAATTCTGAACAAAACTTTTCACATTCTTTTTCTCCTGAGACTTTCATGGTTTTCATGTTTCTAGAGAGACTGGACTCTCTAAAATGTTGAAGCAGTAAAGTTTTTATAAAATGCAAATTCCAAATTTTCCCCCAGCTCCAGCATGGTTTCAAGCAGAAAAATTTACCCTATAGGAGAAAAGGAAAATTTCTAGTAATTTTTTTTTTTAAAAAAGGGGGGGAAATGGTACACTAGGGCAGTTTCCAAAATGCCATAGATGATCAAAGAAAATATATTAAGACGTGAATGTCAGAATCAGTTGAAAGTCCTAATAAAAGCAGCACAGAATATGCCCTACATTTATACTCTGATAAAAGAAGCCTTAGTATTTTAACATGACTGAAACGCAGCAGATGCATTTCATAAACTAATCGTCTAATCAAATTAGACTTACAGCAGAGATGCTTCTGCTTACACAGAAAGAAAGACAGGCAAATTTTTCTCCAGCATTCATTTAAATTTTAATGTTTTTCAGATTTTACCAAGCAGTTCATATGAGACCATGGCTGAACCACATGAAATGCTTAGCACCAGATCATATTAAGATACCTCCTTACATTCCAAAGATGTTCTTCACTGCATTGCATGGTTCAGCACACTCTGATGTGTTATTTGTTACTAGAACTCTCTTCACAGCAGGATTTCTTTGATTAGCTTTCTACAGGGAGACTGCTCAGAACCCAGGATAAGTGCTGTTGATTTTCTGTTTATGCCAGCTCATAATCTGCGGAGAGACCTCAACAAGCTGGAGGGCTGGACAATCACCAACCATACGAAATTCCACAGGGGAAAGTGCCGGATTCTGCACCTGGGTCGGGTCAGTCCTGAATGCATGGACACACTGGGGAATTGGAGGCTGGAGAGCAGTGCCGTGGAAAGGACCTGGGGGTCCTGGTTGACAGCAAAGTGAAAGTGAGCCAGCAGTGCCCTGGCAGCCAGGAGGGCCAAACATGTCCTGAGGGGCATCAGGCACAGCATGGCCAGCTGGACACGGCAGGGAATTGTCCTGCCCTGCTCTGAGCTGGGGCAGCCTCACCTTGAGTACTGGGGGCAGTTTTGGGTGCCACAATGCAAGAAGGTTATAAAGCTATTGGAGAGTGTCCAAAGGAGGGCCATGAGGACGAGCCTTACAAAGAGTGGCTGAGGGCACTTGGTTTGTTCAGCCTGGAGAAGAGGAGACATCACTGCAGTTACAACTTTCTCATGAGGGCAAGAGAATGAGCAGACACTCTTCTCTGTGATCTCTTCTCTGTGATCTCTTCTCTGTGGTGACAGTGACAGAGGCCTGAAGTTGTGTTAGGGGATGTTTAGGTTGGATATTAGAAGAAGGTTCTCTACCTAGAGGGTGGTTGGGCACTAGGATAGGCTCCCCAGGGCAGTCGTCAGAGCACCAAGCCTGTCTGGGTTCAAGAAACATTTGGAAAATACTCTCAGGAGTATGGTATGACTGTTGGGTATGGTGCTGGGCAGGGCCAGGAGCTGAACTTGATGATCCTTGTGGATCCCTTCCAACTCAGCTTATTTTGTGATTCTGTGATCTGAACAGTAAAAGCAGGAACTAAAGCAATTCAAGACAATGTGAATCTTTTTTGAATATCAACAGACTTCAACTAAAGATTGAGGAATGAAAGCATTTCTTTTCCTTTGCTCAGATGAACTCCTCAGACCACACCAAATTTGTATAGGAGTGGGTATTTCTTAAGATTCAGCTTGGGCATTGTTTCTACTTACATTTTCTACTTTACAGTTTACATTACATTACATTACAGTTTCTACTTAAGGAACCACAGCAGAAGATAAAGTCAGATAGGAAAAATTCTCTTCTTTTTTTATGAAGGGCCACCTTACCTTGGATTAGTTTAAGGCTGTATTTTAGTTCCAGGTAATCCAGTTTTCTCCTGTGTTCTATCACCCAGCTAGATAAACACAATTTTTCTTAGCTCAAAACTAGCTAAAAGTAAAGCTGAGACTATTTGATGTCATGATTTGCCTAGTGAGCTCTCATTCAGAAATATGCAATTCACTTTACCTAGTATATTTTCTTCATATCCATTCTCATACTGCCAGTTTGGTTTTTGATTTTTAGTGCTTTTTTGCCTGTTACCCTGGAAGTAACAGCATTTATTGATTTATGTCTGTTTATAGCACAGCTCAGGCAAATATTTTAATACACACTGCCTGAGAAAACTTTACTGATTCACTACCTAGATTAGAGGGCAATAAAAGCAATAAAAGGACCTGGTTAGGCATTTACTGCATTGAGGTCTCACCTCAGTCACATATGTGGAGCTGGACCAGTACCAAGCCCAGAAGATGTAACTTTTTGACATTCTGCCACACATCCAAAAATGTGCCAGTACATATCAATGATATTTAGTAGATTTTCTGTGGGCACCTTTTGATAAACATATTCCAGTTTTAGGCCATATTTGACCTGAAAGGAAATTCACCTTTTACAGAGCACAGCAATTCCAAAAAACACACTCCCTAACGCTACTTTAAGAGGCTAAAAATAGGAAGTAGTCTTGTCATGAAACAGTATAAAAAGGGAAATAGTGGTTTACAAGTTGGTATATATCAAATTATTTTGTGACTTTTTGCCAACAGAGGGAAGTCTTTGGGTTACATAAGCTTGGTTGCGTCTGTGTTCAGAGGTACCTGAAGAATTATGTAAGCTTTTCTTTTTATGAGCTGAATGTCTTCAGCATCTGCCTTGCTCCCAGTACATTCTCCTAAATAATCAAAAGACTGTTTACAGTTAGGGCAGCACAGATTTCAGCACAAATATTAATCTTCCCAAAACCTGAACACTTTCTTGAAGGGAGAGTGATCACTGATTAAGGTAGTAATATTCTAGTACTCATCACCAAAATATCTGTAGGCTGGGTGGTTCATGTACTCATAGTTATAGTTTTTCCTAAAAAAAAAAGCCTTGCTAGTTTCTTAAGTTAGAAATATTTTTTTGCAGAATAATAAGAGAGATAATTTATGAATCAACTATTTGGCAGAACACGGCATAGAAAGCCATTGAAACTGCATGATACATTCAAGAACTTCTTTATATATTTATAAGGTATGTATACATGTATATAAATAACTACACCTTTATGGTTGTTATCTGGTAATTATGCAGTGAATATGCCCAAAAACTATGAGATTTTAAATAGTGAAGTAAAGCAATCATAGGCTTATAGGACCATCAAGTTTAGATGAGATGTTTAAGATCAACCACCAACCCAGCACTGCCCCAAATCCCTAAACTACGTCAGCCAATGCCAGACCCAGATGCCTCTTGAACACCTCCAGGGATGGTGACTCCACCACCTCCCTGGTGCATCCTATTCCAAAGCGTGACTACCCTAACAGCAAAAAAGCTTTTTCTCGTATCTGATCTGACTCTCCCTCGTCTCAGCCTGAGGCCGTTCCCTCTTGCCCTCTCACTGCAGGCCCTGGAGCGGATTCAGGCCCCGACTCACCTCGGCCTCGTACAGGGAGCCGCAAAAAGCAGAGAGGTCCCCCCAGAGCCTCCTCTCCTTGAGACTGAACAGCCCAGCTCCCTCAGCTGTCCCTCCTGAGAGGTGTTCTTCAGTCCTTTCAGGAGCCTCCCTGCCCTTCGCCGGACAGGCTCCGGGCCCTCAGGGTCCCTTCAAAGCGAGGGGCCCAGAACTGAGCAGAGCCTTGAGGTGAGGCCTCCCCAGCGCCCGGCCCTGGGGCGGGCACTGCCCTCGTCTGCTGGGCACGCTGCTCCGGACTAGGCCAGGATGGCACCGGCCTTCTTGGACACCTGGGCATGCTGCTGGCTCATACTGAGCCAGGAAACACAAAGAAAAAAAAAAAGAAAAAAAAAAGAAGAAAAACTAAAACAAGAAATAAAACAATACACTTGACAAGTAGAAATGAAGAAATGAGTTTGTTCCACACCCATGGTTACTTCTGGACAAAACCCTTGACTTTGGCCAAGCTACACAGGACTATGGTAAAACAGCTTACTTTAGTTTAAGTATAATTTGTAACCAGTAGATATTTCTACATACTCAGAGCAGGAAGACTTTAATTTTTTACCAAAAACTTTGAGAAGAATCAACCATCATTTTGCGAGTCCTACCCTTCAAAAACAATATTCCACCCTGTCATATATGAGAGATACCTAAGAGCAGTTGCCCAAGGCTTATTTCTTTTTGGTCTCTTCTTTGATGCTTCATTGCAGACAACAAACTGGATTTTTCTCAGAAAGCATCAAAACTGCTATGCTCTGCGAGTATGACAGTATGATGGACAAAATTTTATAGCATTGTGGGGTATTGCATGGACCTGCTTATGATTGCTGGACTAGAGTCTGGCTTCCTGAACTTGCAGGAATAGAATAAGCTTGTTTCTAGGACAGCCCTATGGTATAAGTTACTGTATGATACACCTCCCTCAGGCTATGTCCATTGTTGTCTCAGATCTCACATTTTATGTAGCTGGTCTTTTACTGCGGCAGACTCAGCATTTGAGGAGTGCTAGAGTAAGACAGAAGGTTTTTGTGGAAAGAAAAAAATTCTGTGTCTACCTCATACCAGCTGATACAAGTCTTCATTTCAGTGTTCTCTCCTTGCAGTGTAACCAACAGAAGGCTGAGACCATCAGTGACACTTGTGCGATAACGTATTTAAGAAGGGAAAAAATGTCTGCACTACAGCACCCATGGGAGGGACAATATGTGACAGAAGGAGTCCTGCAGACCCCAAGGTGAGTGGAAAAGGAAGGGCAGGAAGGGCTCCATGCTGGGGCAGAGAATCCTGTGAAGCCCATGGTGAGGCAGCTGTGTCCCTGCAGCCCCAGGGGAAGCAGAGATCCATCTGCAGCCTGTGCAGGACCCCATGCCAAACTGGGTGGATGCTCAAAGCAGACTGTGATCCCATGGGAAGCCTGCACTAGAGCAGGGTTCTGGCAGCATCTGTGGAGAGCAGAGCCGACACAGGAGCAGGTTTGCTGATAGGACTTGTGGTCCCACTGGAACAGCCTGTTCCTGAAGGACTGACCCCATGGGAAGGACCCACAATGGGGTAGCTTGAGAAGAACCGTAGCCAGTGGGAAGGACCCATGTTGGTGAAGTTTGTAGAGGACTGTTTCCCGTGGGAAGGAACCCACACTGCGGCAGGGGAACAGGGTGAGGAGTCTTCCTTGGGTAGGAAGGAGTGGCAGAGATAAGGTGTGACCAATTGACTTCAGACTCTATTCCCAATCTATCTGTGCTGCTCAGGGGTAGGAGACAGAGAATTTAGAAATTACACTGAGTCCAGGACTAAGGGAGGGATTAATAGAACCTAGTCTCCTTTGATTGACTGGCAAGAAATTAAATAATGTCTGTGAGCTGAGCCTCTTTTGCTTGTAACAGTAATTACTGAGTGATCTCTCCTTGTCCTTATCTCAATTATAATGAGCCATTGGTTAATTTTTTCTCCTCTATTCATCTGAGGCAGGGAGTCATAGAACAGCTTGTGTGGGAGCCTGACATCCATCCAGGATCAAACCAGCACAAATGCACATGTGTAACACCAATGCAAATATGTGTCTGTATATGTATATATATACACACACATGCATACATATGTATACATAGAGAGAGAGAGAGCACATTTTTATTTATATATATTTAATAAGAAAAGTTATTTCAGAATTTACTTGGATTCTTATGGAATTATGATGATACATGAAAATGCTAGTATAGGAACAAAAATCTTTGTTTGAAAAGAGGAAAAAAGATTTCCTCTATGAAAGCAAAACCTCTTCTTTTCCAGAATGCACTCACAGTGCCTGAGAGATAAAGGCCCACAGCACTTCATGCAACCAACCTGTCAAGAATGAAAGATGTTCCTCCACACTGGTGTCCAGATGTGAGGTTTTGAATTTTATGAAGTTCAAGCCTAGTTTAAGAAAGGGGACCACCAGTTTTGCCAGAAGTATTACAAAATATGCCAAGGGGGATGAGACTGACAGGATCATCAAGTCCATCTTCTGGCCCTGTACAGGACCATCCCCAAGAGTCACACCAAATGGAAGATGATTCCATTAAAAGAGTAACTAAAGCAGCTGCTCCTTTGCACACTCCATGCTAGTGCTTCCCCTGAACACGGCATAGAGCTATGCAGAAAAAGCCAAATGCATATGAAATTTCTTAGTGAGAAAAGAACATATGTGTGAAAGCTGTACTATGGAACCTTTTCCCCCTGAAGGAATAGTGCAGGAGAAATAAGGAGATCAGTATTTCTGAAAAAAGTGCTGACTGTTGTAACAGTGATTTTTCAGAAAGTGTGCGAAGTCTGTGAAAACTTTGAATAATTGTGGCCTTTTTTTTTAGACAAAAAGATTTCATGAATAAAATTATCTAAAAGATGCCCTTTATTAACTACATTTTTCAAATAATTTCAGAACAAGACTAATTTCCTCAATAAAACTTCTACACAACAAAGTGGAAATTTTCCTGACAAGACAGAATTGTCCTATAAAGAAATATTTTGAGAAAAAAAAATTGCTAGTGGGTTAACATTACCACCCGCTCTTGCACTCTGTAGATATATGCAACATATTGTATCATTGTGATTGTGGCTAGATGGTAAAAATACAGACCTTGGAATCTAAAACCCTGATAAGGTGCCAATGAGCCTTAGGCAAGACTGCAAAATCAATTGCAGTAGACAGGTTTATATATTTCTTTATAATATAGTACAAAAATATTTCTATTTAAAATACAGGATCTGAAGAAGAATAAATGCAGTTTTGAGTTTTGCTTCTGTGAATTTTACTGCAATGAAGACTGACCAAGCAGTATATTTTGGTGTAAGACTTTTAAATCTCCTTACTCTTTTGGTGTGAGGGGAAACCTCACATAGCATTACTCTGTATGGATCACTAGTTATCTGTGATTTTCAGTGTAAGTTAATAATTAATAAATGATTTAGCTCATTCCCTGCCTAAATTATGGCTACAATATTTTTGAATTAGCATATTATAAACTACTTCAGTAATTAAGAAAATTTTCAATTCCCTGTATATAGGTCCCTGTGGCAATTTTTGTATATTTCAAGAAAATATATGCTAGCATAGACTTAAAAACCCTGATAAAATACAAATGGTCCTTAAAATAATAAATGATTGTCACATTCTTAATGGAACAAAGGGATACAATGCTTAAAAAAGTCTTCCAAAGGCCACAAAAATGTAGAGAAGTGGTGATAGGTACAGAAAAAAAATAGATATTAATTACTAGTAATCTTCTACAGCAAAAGTGGTTTCTTTCCAAAACTTTTGAGACTGAGTGGAAATATGGTTTGCAGGTGGGTGTGGTGAATTTCATTTTTCACCTGCTATTGCCCTGAGATCACTTTTACCAGCAGTCCAGTAGTCTTCCTCTTATCATCAGTATATTTTCTTTGTTAGCTATTGATGTAAAGTGGGCCTAAAATTCTGGAAAATAGTTCCCTCACCTCCAGCCCTTGAATTAATTATGTTGAGGACCATGCATTTCTCTGGTAAAAAATGTGACTTGATGAAACTGATAATAACAACAACATCAACCACCACCACCATCATAATGATAACCATCATCAGAATTGAATTGAGACTTTGGACAGTTTGCAAGGGGGATGGTAATGGAACACCAGTATTGCACTTCTGACTAAGAAGTATGAAATAATTTAGATTAACTAAGCCAATGTTTACTTCTCTTTCCAATATCCTGAAAAAATAATCTAACCAGCAGACAGGTAAGAAGGGTGTACCAGCCTTTACTTTGATTTGCCTTTCTATTGCCAGAAATAGCAAATCTAACACAATTAAAGGGAAGCCATTTTGTAAAATTCTGCTCCAAAAGATATCTAAAAAATATTTTTCTAAAACATATTTTTCAGAATATGTTTCATTAAATTGTCAATGTTTTCATTTGAGCTAGTTAAACCTTATCAAACTAATGCAATGCAATACGTACAATGCAATATGCTTTTAAATATTAGCTTTTAAATGCTTGTTTATTCTGTGCAAGATCTTACACTATAAAGTGTTTGTCATGAAAAAAAACCCACCATCACAATATTGAAGAAGTGTTAGACAAGTACTTCTAAATTTTGGAGAAAACAGTAATTTTGCAGGGAAATTACTGAAAGAGGACTTTATCAGGATCTATAAGTATCTGCAGAAAGGCTGTCAAGGAGCCAGTCTTGGTCTTGGTCAAGTAATAAGACCAGAGGAAATGGGCAGAAACTGATGCACACTATGTTCTCACTGCATATGAGGAAGAACTTTTTTACCCTGCAGGTGACTGTGCACTGAAAAGACTGTCCAGAGAGGCTGGACAGGAGGCTGTGGAGTCTCCCTTCCTGGGCATATTCAAGAACTGTTTGGACAGAATCCTGTGCCAGGTGCTCTGGGATGATGCTGCTTGAGCAGAGGAGTCAGACTAGAGGACTCATTGAGGCCCCATCCTGGGATTCTGTGAAACTCTCATTTCTGCTAAAGATCTCCATTGTACTAATCTTTTTCCTTTGTTTTTGTTTATCTCTATTTTTTTTTTGTTCATACCTTTCTTATTTTCCTTTTATAGAAAGCAATCTGTTTTAATGAAATACGCCACTCTTCCTAGTTTTTCTTAGAAGTAGGTTTATCATCAGTAAAGACAAATCTTAAATGTTCCCTTTTTTTGTAATGTTGTGCGTACTACATTCTTTCCACATTATTTGGGGATGTGACAAATAGACTTTAATTTCCACACACAAAAGCCTTCATTTACAATTTCTTTTTTAAATATATACTTCATTACCAGCTGTCACAAATGATCTAAATAAAAGATCTTTGGATTAAGATTAGAGCCCTGCAGTAAAAGCAGTAAGAATTCCCTGTATTCAGTATGGTATGGTCTATTCCATTTGTTTCTGAGTACATTCCACTTACAGACATGCTAACTCAATAAATGCCTGTAATAGCAGCTCTCTTTAAACTCTGATGTATTGATTTTTCCTCAATATATGTTTAATAGGTATTGTTAAATATGTTCATGAATAATAGAGAAATTCCTAATGACTGTAGGTACTTGTTCATATTGGCTTATTTGTCAGTTGTCTGGAGGTTTGATAATCTTTAAAAATTTATGGTTCACACAGCCTTAGAATTTAATAATTTGAACTATTTTGTATACCACAGATTACAGTTTTCCAAAGTTTCTTTTCCGGTAACTACCCAGAAAATTCATCTAAAAATCCATGCTTAGATCCATATCCATCCCTTTAGAGTATTTGCAGTAAATAAAAAAATCAAAACTTCCTTACTTTTGCTATCAGCATTGGTTAAGACAATACACTTCCGTTTTTTTCTGCTGTCAGTACCTATAACAGCTGAAAATAATGAAAAATAATGTAGATATGCTATCTGCAAGAAAATGTAACTAGAAAGACAAATGGATCTATGTTGCATAATATGCTAACCTGACCAGGATGGGAGGAAGGACACAAATTTATATCCATCCCAAGCACGAGAGCATGCTGGGTAGGAAATGGAGTGAGGGCAGCCCTGTGGAAAAGGACTTGGAGGTGTTGGTGCACCAGAAGGCAGACATGACCCAACACTGGCAGCCCAGAAAGCCAACCATGCCCCAGGCTGCTCCAAAAACAGTGTGGCCAGCAGGGCAAGGGAAGGGATTCTGCTCATCTCCTCTGCTCTGGTGAGCCCCCACCTGCAGTGCTGCATCCAGCTCTGGGGCCCCCAACATAAGAAGGACATGGAGCTGTTGGAGCTAGTGCACAGGAGGGCAACAGTGATGATCAGATTGTTGAAACACCAGTCCTAGTCAAGCTAAGGGACTTGGGATTCCATTGAGCCTGGAAAAGAGAAGGCTCCAGGGAAGTCAAGGAGCACCTTCTGCTCGATAAAGGGGCCCCACAAGTGAGGTGGAGAGGGACTTTTATAAAGGCATGGAGCGATAGGAAAGGGGGAGTGTCTTTAAACTGAAAGAGAGACGGTTTAGATTGGATATTAGGAAGAAATTCTTTACTCTGAGGGTGGTGAGGCACTGGAACAGGTTGCCCAGAGAGGCTGTGGATGCCCCATTCCTGGAAATGTTTTGGGGCCAGTTGGATATGGCTGTGAGCATCCTGGTCTTGTGGAAGGTGTCCCTGAACATGGCAAAGGGGCTGGAACTAGGAGCTCTCTAAGGTCCCTCACAGTCCAAACTGTTCTATAGTTCTGTGATCTCTTACTAAACCACAAAAAGGAGATGCCTGCTCACTCAAAGTAATGGTGATCTCAGTATACCAGGAGCAGTTCAAACTCTGCTGAAGAACCAGAACACTATTTCCTGTTTGCTTCTTTTCTCACATAGCTTTTGGGTTTGGCTTTGTGAGCTTCTTCAATCTCCCTCTCTGAAACAACTTTATGTTTTTACTTTTATGTACACAAGCATCTCAGAGAGATTAAGTTGGATGAATACCACTTATTTAGTCCAAACAGGGATTTCTATTCTTTAACATTCTCTTACCATTTGTCAGACTGCCTGCCCTCTTATATTACACCTCATGCTCAGTTGACACAGTACGGAAAAGCCACAACACCTTTGTTTGTTTATGCTGGGTTGGACCCACTAATTAGAACCCAAAGACTCAAACTAACAGCTAATTTTGACATCTCATCAAAATGTCATGGAAAGGTTCATTACCCTTATGCATATTAGAGCTGCCACATTTATCTGGAATTCAAAATGAATAAAGAATACAGGAGAAATGCAAAAAATCAATTTTCAACATAATATTTACCAGAAATAGAGAAATATTACCAAGTACTCAAGAATAGACACCAAGTGATACATGATGTCCGCACTGTTATTAAAAAGCCTGGAAGGAAAAAACCCTCAAACTACAAGCAGGATTCTCTAAGTAAATGGTGTACAAAGTCAGTAAAATATTCCCCACAATTTTACTCTTTGTATTTAAAGGCTTAATACTGCTTAAGGCTGACAAGAAAAACAGCATTTGTAAAATATAGAAATTTGATGATTCTTGACAGAAATACTTCTGGGAGCAGTTCACAGCTGTATGCTTTGTCTTGCACATAATCATTCCTCATCTTAAACAAGAAGTGTTGGCCTGATTTTTAGGAAGAGCATTCAATGCAGCTGCCAGGAGAGGAAGCAGGGGACCACTCTGCACCCTCTGATACACAGATGCTCTCCAGAACCTCTGCATTCAGCTCTTACACGACCCAGAGATGTTCTGGCAACACCTCCTTTCCCCTGTTACCAACCGGACCAGCCAGCAGAAAGCAGAAGCAGTTGCAGCAGCTGCTTCCCAGGTAAGGATGTGCTCACAGAGCTGGTGGCCTCAGAGCAGCTGCCTGCAGGCACAGCAGCTCCCAGGCTCAGAGTCGGGGTGCAGCCCCTGTGCAGGCTCTGCTACCTCCTGTGGGCCTCCCGTGGGGGCATGAAGATGCCAGTCTTCAGAATATCCCCTCAAACTTTGCTGCCTCCTCACAAGCTCATGCAAAATGCATGTATAGGTCTCCAGCTATGTCTCTGCTTCCAGCAAGCTGGTGCATAGTTAGGGGCTCCTGCTTCAGCAAGGCCAAAGTTCCATTCAAGCATTGTGAGCTCCCTGAGAGCACTGCATCTCATCCTGGAACTAAGCTACCAAAAAATATGCAGTGGCTGGGATGGGAAAGATAGGTCTGCTAGCAGATACCAGATGGATTTAAAAGAAGTGAAAGGAATCTCCTTCTTTCCTAATATTTGTCAACTCTATACATTGTTTTTTTTTTCATAAACTAACAAAACAGAACAGACACGCTGACCCAAGAGGGTTTGGTTAAAAATATAACCATTTGAACAAGCAACAATTTATCACATATATCCCTAAAGGCCTTCGTCAAAATGTCCAATATGATGAACTCCTCAAATTACATTTAACTGCAATGTTATTAGTTCAGTAATCGCACAATTGAAAAAGAAACTGCATAAACCCCTTAATTTCTTGCCTATCAGATTTTCAGTTGTATCTAAATAATGGTCAATATTGCCATAGAAATACAGTGTGGAAACAGAGGGTGAAACAGATTCTTCTTGGATATGGCCTTTTATGAAAATTCATTCAAATTAAGATTTTGGATAGTAGCTTCAACACAGTGGAAGTCTGGCCTTCAAAATAATCTAAAATGCAAACTTGCCTCCTTCCTCTGATACAAGAATTATCAGGAGGCAATGGATCATTTCATTAAATAAGACCAGAAAGTAGCCAACTGTCAAATATTTAAATGAGTCCTCCCTACAGTGGCATGACTTATAGTGCATGTAAATATTTTAGTTGCTTTTAATGGCAAATCAACCTACTCTCAGAGGTAAAACAAGGACAACCTGTGAGACCTACAGGTGAAGTAAAGATTTTTGAATGTTGGAGCCCAAACTGAGGCTGCAAAAACTGAAGTGCAAAGGTTAAGTGTGCATTAGAAAGGGGATCACCTGAAGCCACTTCTTAGGGAATATGTGAAAGTGCCTAATATGGAATTTTATGAGGATAGATAGATAGATAGATAGATAGATAGATAGATAGATAGATAGATAGATAGATAGATAGATAGATAGATTTCAAATGAAAATGTTATGTTCCTGTTAGGAGGAACAAGGGTGCATTACACAAGGTCAATCAAAGATTAATATTTTGCAAAGTTATCTGAATTTGCATTCTAGGTGCTTGCATATAAATTATTTAGATGAAAGCCTTGGAAACATGTGTGAGAATTTTTACTGACAACTTTAAATCTTTTGCTTAGTGACAGCAGAGTTATAGGAATGGAGATATCTGAAGGTGAATAGAAGGCAATTCATAGATGCAAGCTCAGATTAAGTCATGTAAACTGGAAACTTAGGCTGGTCTTCAAAATGTGACATTTTGCTTAAGAAAAGAAAAAAAGAAATCACATATTAAGGAGTAAAAGAGAGGAACAAGGTTATCTGTAGGTTGTAACTAGCAGCACAAAAAAATTTTAGACATTCCATAAATAGCCAAAACTTATGTGGTTAAACCCCAGCTGACAAAAAGTTCCATGGAGTCAATCACTAACTACCCTTGCTCTGCCCCGTTTGAAGTGATATGGGGGGGAAAGCAGGAAAAAGATAAAACACTTGGGTTGAGATAAGAATAGTTTAATAATTGAATGAAAGAAAAATATCATAAATAAACAAATACAATTATCAAAGTAATATTTACAATAATGAAAGAGAGAGAGGGGAAGAAATCTCCAAACTCCACAGGTGGTGCACACTACACCTGGTCACCATTTCGTGATTGATGCCTGGCCAGCCCCCAGCTGTGACCTGCAGCTCCCAGAGAAATCCCCCAGTTTATAAACTGGGCATGAGTATATATGGCATGGAATAACTTTTTGGTCTGTGCAGGTCAGCTGTGCTGGACCTGCTTTCTCCCTGGTTTTTGTGTGCCTACACACTGGCAGAGCTGCAAACTGAAGCTGCTTGATTTAGGGTAAGCATTGGCATTGCTTCGCAGCAACCAGAACATCAGGGTTTTGTCAACATTATTCTCACAGCAAATCCAAAACACAGCACTAAACCAGCTACTAGGAAGAAAACTAACTCTATCCCAGCCAAAATCAAAACAGTGAGATAGGACACATCCTTTAAAAAATCTTGGCTAGACCTCATTAGATTCAAGCACTGTTTCTTGCCACTTTGTTTTGATCAATTTAGATTAAATTTTAGGATCCATATAACTGATAGCTTCTTTGAATTTATTAAAAAAATGACCTTTAGTGTATGATTATGAATTTCTGTAAATGAGCCTTTTCAAGATGCACATTTATTCATGCAAAGCACTAGACAATTCCTTTAGGGATAATAGGATCATTTTCTCTTTGTTAAATGGATAAAGTGAAATAAAGGAAGAATTTAATTTATTGAGTGAGAAAAAAGAAGTTTAAACTGTTCTTTCTGAAATTATTTTTCATATTTATTTTCCTGCAAATTTTTATCATGGGTAGATGTTGGTACTATGTCAAGTTTACATAGGATCAGCAGAACACAAGAAGCCTTATGAATAAGGAAGATATAGAAACTGCACTTTGAAAATACAAATAGCTCATGCATACACACAAGAATTAGAAGAAGAGATAAATGAAAAATAACAACAGGAGCAGGATTGTATAATATCCTAGTAATGTCACAGACTATTTAGACCATGAATAGTCTGATGACATTTGCTACATGCAGAATGGTATGGCAGGAAAAGCCATAGAAATGGCAGGAAACGCCTCAGAAAATGTGCACCTTCAAGAAAAAGATGTTTAAAAAAATAACATGAGTACTCTTTGCTGGTTTGTGAAAGACTTAAAGTATCTTTTATTACAGTATAAATGGAAAACCTGGATCACAAAGAATCAATGAAGAGGGTAGCTCTCAAAATCAAAGACGATTTTTCCAACCAGACCGTGCATTGTCAGACGGGGTGTTTTTTCTGTTCAGGTTCTTTTAAAAAAAAGGAAAAAAGAAGACACATGACTACAATACAAGATTTTTACAGCTGCGTATGGAAAACTCACTTACTAGACTTAACGTTTTCAGTCCAAATTTATGCACTTTGCAATGACAATGCTTACTCCTTAAGAGGGGGGGGGGGGAAATTGTAACGAACCGTAACATTAAACATTAAAATTTGTAGCCAGCAGCTGGAAACAAGCCAAGACCTAAACCTTCAAGCCACAAAAAGTACTTAGCAGGCTTCTATTTGCCCTGTCATCAGACCTGTAGTGGGAGACATTCTGTTGATGGGATAAGTACACCTTCATGGCTGAAGATGTCTTGGTTTTAAGACTGAAATTTGATTAAACATTCTGCCTTAGTTTCTACGGTTAAAATGGTGACCTGCCATTAAAACAAGCAAATGAACTGAAGAAAATTAACTACGAAAGAAATGGATTTTGCAAGAGCAAACAGATTTGCGAAAGCAATTCCAAGCAGAAGCTTATGGAAAAAAAAACCCAGGCCAACAGAAATAGGAGGAGGCAAATATGTAGTGGGATGGAAGAAAAATAATTAATGTCAAATGAACCCAAAAGCATGTAATTGAGTAATAAGGATTCTTGACTACAGCATGAAAGAAGCTGTAGACATTTGATGTTGCCTTCAATTCAAATAAACAAATTGTTCCCAAGGGATTGCAGAGCACCGATCTAAAGTCATCCAGACAAAACTATTTAGAAATTCTGAATTCCTGCTATTTCTATATAAACTCATTGATCACAAAGTAGAAAAAAATAAAAATCTGTCTCCTCCCCAACTCCCATGAAAAGGTCTAACAACAGCTACTCCAAGAACTAGCCTTTCCTGACCACCACCACCTTGGGAAACAGTGATTTAGAAAACTGATAGCTGACTTTCCAGACCAGCTACTGATTGAAGTAGTCACAGTGTAATTAGTGAATTCCTTTCAAATCTACACATCTGGCTAGCTCTGATTTTCTCTAGGATTAATGCTGACATGCCAGGGAGCCAGGCTTGGTGAGGGCAGCCATCATGTTGTTCCTAGGCCCGGTGTACGTACCATAGACATTGTATCCCATAACCCCTGAATGAATAATGGGATGATGTGTTCTTAGAGAAGCACAGTCTTCTCATCTACAGCTCTCATTGTCAGGCTATTTAATCATATTACTGTTGATAAAGAAATGGTACTTTCCCCATGCTCCTAACATGCATAATATTCTGCATTTAATAATGCTCTGTTTTTTACCATCTTTTTCTCCATCTGTTGCCATAAATATATTTTAAAAACATCCTTTTGACTATCACAGATCATCAAACTTCCTTTTCCTAAACACCTTCCAAGTTTGGCAATGCAATCTGCTATACTGCTATATTGCTTTGTAAAATAAAATAAACCAACAAAAACTAAAACAGCACCCCTACCCCCCAATTAAAAAAATCAAAAAACAAAGCAAACACCAAAAAGTCCAACCAACCACCAACCAAATCCAAAAAACCACCAACTATCCTAACTGTCCTTTTCCTAAAAGTTACACTCAGTAAGCATAGGTTGGAGTTTTGTCCCTACCAGTACATATCTCCCTTAGAATGTTCCATTCTTTACAAAAAAAATTAAGTGTGTATTGATTCAAAGAATTTTCAGATGTTTAAGAAGGAAAAATAGAAAGTTTACCTGGAAAAGATCAGTAAAAATTGCTCATACTTACCTCAGGGATTTTGCACTCCAGTACATTCTGATCTCTCACTTAATTGCTTCTGACTCATACAAAAAAAAAACCAAAACCCCACAACAGAACCCATTAACTTCTTTTAGATTGTAGTCACTTTGTTTCAACTTTTCTTTGTTGATTAAGAGGAATCTTATAAAGCTTTGCAACTTAGTAGGTTTATGTCCACATTTACGCCTATGTGAGCCATGAGTTGGGGGAATTGGAGAGTAAGGGCCCTTGGGAACTTAAAATAGAACAAGAGCAGAATAAGAAGATAGAGAAGAATTGTAGATGCTGCATGACATGCATGGTTTCAGTTCTACAGCTAGTTCTGTGGTCTCATCCAACTCTGGATAAACAAGATAATTCTCCATTAAGAGTAGGTTCACCGCATACAATGTTTTCTTTCCTTGACTAGTGCTTCCAGGGGACTTGAAACATGCAGTATGCTAATAAGACCAACAGCACAGCGTCAATGAGTCTAGCAGGCCACACACATGCTGAGAATTACAGAAAAGGAGGTTTTTTTTTTTACATACTTCCTCTAAAATCACTCCTATAATTTGGTATAGTTAGACAAGCAGAACAGAAAAAAGAGTCATTGCTCAGTGTACCCAAGGGCCAATGATTTTTCAACAGTTTTTAAGGAAATAAAGCAAACAGACCTTAAAACTAGTTGTTGGTTTAGGTCAAGCATTCAGTGCATCACAAAGCTAGGATGGAAAGTTCAGAATGGTCAGAAACTGATGATCTCAACTGCAACAGTGCCAATAGAGCTATCTCCAGTGACCTGAGTGAACGTTACAAAAGAAAAGCATGTCTCCAGTCTTTCCGAGGAGGCAAATTTCCATAGCCGAGATTTCAGGAAGTTAATTCAGTACTTTTGATCTAGAAATTGGTAGTAGGATAATGCTGGATTCTCTCTCATCTTCCCCAAAAGAGCAGCAGGAGATACCACCACAGGTGCAACAGTACCTCAGCAAGAGTTCTGTTTGCTGCAGGACAAGAAGCAGGAAGCAGCATGCTCCAGCATTGAGAATATCCATGCAGACATCTGACAGCTTGGAATTACCCATTTACTGCCAGCTATATTAGCTTGATAATTTCTGTAAAAAGTCAACAATCACCTTATGGTTTATAAATAGTTTTTTTCTGACCTACAGACAAAAGCACATATGGACACACTTCATTTCAGAGCATCATAGTTCTTCAGTAGCAGGTAGAGCTGTCCACATATATTCTTGATACATTTCTCTGACAGAGCCTGTTATCTGCAGCCTGAACTACTGACAATGACAAGATATTTTTAATTTTCAATGCATGATTTTCTTTTTCCAGATACCAGTCTGTCACAAATGAATATTTAACATCAGCATTTCTTGTTCAGACCCAACAATATACATATTCACATTACTGCTCCTTCCATGAAGATGACACTGATTTACCTCAGGCAAACCAGTGGCAAAGAGCAGGCAACAGCAGGCTGAGCGCTAGAATTCCAATGCCACATGAAAGTTTCAATCTTATTGTACCATACATATCTTTGTGTCTTTAATGAAAACTGAATTAGAAAATTATAAATAAAGTATAATCTTAATGAAGGGAACCAGAACAAGAGACAATAGGTTCAGTGGTAGAACATGGACCAGCAAGAAGCTGAACCTAAGGTCTTACTTCAAGTCTGGCTACAAGATCAGAAAAGTCAGTTATCCTCTTAGAAATTGATGGAAATCATTCCCAAAATACACATCTCTAATAACATTTGCTTTCTGCAGCTTCCATCCCTTCTGCTTTGAAAAGGCCACCCAACAAAGAGTCAGTCTAGAAGAACAATACCTGTTGCAGGCCACGAGTATTTATTTATAAGCGAGCCAGAAAGAGCTGCACATGGGGAGAGTCATTAGAGAGGCTGCCTGATATTTTTGAGTAAATGGGGATCACCTTTCAGGATCATGAAATCACGCCTCATCTAAACATCATGCAGCCCTCTGCTATGACTACAACAGGACATAACAGGAACTCCTGCAAAGCAGTAAATGGCTCTCCAGAACTATGTCAAGAGAGTGTGTGATATAAATGCATTTTAGTTTCAGTAGAACCTAATGGTTAATAGTGTAGAATTACTTCTAGCTTTCTGTAAAATATTTCCTATGTAATTATGAACAGATGTCTGAACTGAGGCACATGCTCCAAGCACATGTTTCTTTAAATAAAAGGTAAATACCTTCTGCTGCTAGACGTGTTTGGTTATTAAATTGAGTGCAGCCACTGTGACAGTTATGTCCTTCCTTGCAAAAATTGCTACAATATAAATTAGAGCATAATTTGTCATTTAAAGAACATTTCAGGGCTACCACTTTACCATTTCTGGTTAAAGCCTTCTGTTATCACATTTTCCTATCATAAACTCACCTGAATTAAAGCAATTCCTAAAATGGTTCCACAACTTTCTGCACGTTTTGGGCTAGAGTATCAAATAATAAAACAGTCTGCAGTGCTGTCAGCGACATGGAGAATTAAAGCAGTTAGATGGTATGAAAATTTGAAGGTCAGACACAAGAGAACGATCTGCAATTGCAGAGCAAACACATGCCCTGACAGGTGCCTGATGAGCAGACTGTCACCTAAAATAAGTAGATGAAGACATACAGAAATACTAATGCAGAGCAGCATACACTCCCCCTCAAGAAAGCAACACCAGTTATTTCTGAGACAGAAACAGGAATGTCAGAATTGGGCAGTTCACATTTGTCCTGATCACATAAAACTCTGAATATCTTTCACCTGTGTGAAAGCTCAAATTAGCTCAAATACCTACCAAAATCACGGTCTGCTTCCTTGGATATCTATACAAAATGTCCAAAATAAGGAAATTAAAAGGAACCAGTTAACCACTTTGAGGATTACTATATTCTGCAAGAGTATGTAAATATATTGAACTATGTATTGCCCGTAACAGAAAATTTACAACGCAAAGAAGGGAGTGTTCCACTCACTACTGAGACAGTATTCATGGCACAGAGGGACAGTGGCTTTGTCACGGTTTGTATCGCTCTTGAATAGGCATTGGAAGTGTATGGAGAGAGTCTGGGAGGAATGCAGAGACATCATCTGAGCATCTGGAGATGAGGTTAGGAAAGCCAAAGCCCAGATACTGAATACAGCATGGGATGTCAGAGGCAATAAATAAAGCCTCTCTATGTAGATAGGTGAGTAGGAAAGCAGGAAAGATAGGGAGGCTAGTGCCATTGCTGAGCTTAGAAAATATTTTTCAGAGGGAATCACTATTTACTACTTTTTTACAAAGTGATTTTTACACCTTTACAAAGTTTTTAGGGGCTTGTGTTATCTCAAATAGGTGTCACTTGGGTTTTGGTTTGGTTGGTTGGGTGGTTATTGGTTTTTTTGGTGGTTTTTGTTTGTTTGTTTGTTTGTTTGTTTGTTGTTTTGTTTTGTTCAAATTTGGATAGGGAAGAGTTCAAGACACTAGTGCCTTTGTATGCTCAATGACAAGCAAATTACTATGGATAGGAAAAATTCAACCTTACAGGTAGTGAGCTCATTTCATGTCAGTAATTACCAAAATTTACTGTACCTTTCTTACAAAGAGTCATTTGATGGTTGCCAATTTTAACAAAATTTTTGAAAATACATTTTTACAGCATCATAGTTTTTTTTAAAATTCATTGTTTTGGCTTACATTGCAGTATTTACGAAAAGCAGAAGTCTTGAATTCAACATTTTCTCATTTTCTGTGAGAAATGAGATGTGTGTATGTAATATAAGTGTGGCAGGTCTTCATTCTGCCATCTAATCCACTAGATAAATCTCTTACAGCAAAATTGAAATCAAATCTCCAAACGGAAGCATAGCAAGTCAGTTTTCAGAAAGAATACTAAACACCTGATGCCCTTTTAATTGATCGGTCACAGAAAACTTTGGAGTCTGCTTCCATCCTCCCTGGTTTTCTGTTTTTTCAAGATATCCTTCCTGAAGAGCATTATAAAGATGTAAGCATGTAAACAGATCTTGCTCTCATTCCTACCCACAGCATCCTTAAATAAAGAGAACCTCTTGTCCTGCTGGCAAGGCAGGGCAGTTCTGGGAAAATGTGGCACAGAAATGTGACAGCACATCACACTCTGTTCCCTTCACTGTAAGAAACTGCAGTTTTTCTTGCTAGTTTGTAAAAAATACACTCCTAGTAATACAGTTGCTTCCCACACAGGAAGAGGAGCAAAGGACTTTTCCTTCAGTGTTAAGGAACAAATGCCACAATGTTCCTGCCACTTGCCAAACTTGGAAAAGTCATCCCACTGAGCTTTCTCTTCCCTCTAGCCCACTGCAAAAGAATTCATCAAAATAAAAGAAATATTCTAAAGATGAGAAAGGTGAATTACTTTTTTCCCAGATTCTGCATTTATGTAGAACATGGACATGCCTTTTGGGGAGTGATCCTTGCCCAAAACAAGCCACTCCCTCTTCTCCCCCTTCTGCCCTGCCGGACCAGCAATACATTCTCTCCAAAACTAAGAGGGAATTCATTCAGTTGTCTAACTTATCATGTAGTTACTTTGCAAGTGGAAAGCTAGCAAAACATGCTGGTGATCTGATTTAGTTAAGTTTTTGTCGCAACTTTTGTACCCAAAAGGATAGACCTGGGTACAAGACAATAGCAAGTGAAACTTCATGACTATTGCCTCACAGCACTGTTACAAAAGAAAAGTCAGTGATACTATCCAAACCACACATTTCTCCTGATGACCCTCCTACACAGATTCTTCATCATAGTGATTCCTTCCTATCACAAATATGTAGCTAAATATTATGCAATTATTTTATATTTGTAGCTAATATTTGTGAAGTTTTATAGATTTATCTTCAGGATACCTAAAACATCAGGTTCAATCCCTGCTTATATTTTAAAACAAAATATTTACTCCCATTTGTCTGTATTCCTCAAATACTTTAAACTTACTTCTTATAAATAAGAATTATTCAATTGGAGTCTTCTTTTACTTGTGTCTGTGAAAGTCAATGTATTTCAATCAAGTAATTCTTAATTTAAACTCTTGTCAGGGAAAGGAAACTGAGACTCATGAGCACAAACAAAGCTATGAATTTAATATAACATTTACTTAAAACATTTTTTTCTGTTGAAATGCTTTTTGCCTGCAGCTAAATTAATTACTTGCTTGTAGTGACATTGTTCTTTCCATTTTAATGCTTTCGTATTGTTCATTTTCTAAAATCAAAGTACAAGCACAGAACCCCAAATTTCAAAGCAGGACTGTGCATAATTGTCTCTCTTCTGATGTTTCAACAAAATAACAACCATCTGTAACACTTCCAGTATGGGACACAAGGGTCTTGTACAGCAAAGTGAAGATCTGTTGATATTTCACTGAATTTTGAACACCGATCCTTTATCTTAGACACATCATGGATTATCCTAGTCACTTAATACTTATCCTTAGTACTAGAACTGATTTTGCCCATCTACAACCCAAACACATTTCATAAAAGAATTAAAAGCCTCTGAAAAAAAAAATTAATCCTGCCACAGCCATGCCTTTGTAACACCACACTAGATGCACTGGAGGGAAAAAATTTCTGCTATTGCCTCAAGTACCCACCTACAGATAAATTCTCTAGAATTTAATTTTAAATGGGTTCACAGAAGATGATTTGAAAGAGGTTTTGTGATCATAGTGTCATCTGCAGGGCTGGAAATACTGTAATTAACAGCTGCACTACAGGCAGAAAAGACTTGGTTTCAATTTAACCAGCAGTATCTTACACCATCAATTTTATCATAAGCATCATTTCAGGAAACTAACACCAAATATTACAGAAGTTTCAAGGAAATTATACTAATTTAACAAATATATCACATGAACCAAGTACAATGTAGCCCTTCATGAGGTGTTGTTCCATGAAATACTTCACTAGATAATGTACACCAAATTAATAGTAAAAGATTGCAAAGGGGAAGTGAGAATTTTTCTCTTAGAGTACAGATAACCTGAAATGCTGTGCATTTAAGTACTGTAAGTAAAATGCTAATCTAATCAAGCAACAATTAAAGCCTCTTTTCATATGTGTGTAAGCAGAACTGACAGATTCAATTTCATTCCTTCTGCAAGATATTATGATGCTGAAAATGTCTGAAGATTGCTCCCAGTGCAATTTCTAGAGCAGTACATACAGTTTCTATTCTCATTAAACTTGATTCAGCACAATGAACATCCAGCTGCTGCTCTGCATGCAATGACTCTTGGGAGCATCCATGGAGCTAGCAAGGAAACGTCTAAATTTTACTCTCTTGCTTTGTTTTATCAAAGTCTACACTGAGTAATTCAAATTGTAGAGGAGGAGGTGATAGATGTAAAAGTAAGCAGTTGAATCATCTGATGATAATGAATCATGGGACAAGATGATTTTTTTAATATCTTCTAAAAATTATAAAGAAAAATCTGGAACCATGCTGTCTTTAAACAAATAAACAAAAAGCTATCTGAAAAAAATTTCTTTTCCCCCTTATCTTTTTCTTCCATTTTTTCATGATCATTTGTACATGACCACACAATCCTTTTCTTGGGTTATTCCCACTTTAAAAAAGTAGCAAATAGGTGAGAGAGTCATTATGACAACCATTGCTTTGTCACTTCATTGCTTCTCTTTTTACTTATATGTCAATCAAATTTTCAATTAAAAAAAAAAGTTGGGAAATCTCTCTGCAGGTTTTCCTTTTTTATGTGTCTTATTAATACTTCTCCATAGCATTCCCTTTCATAACATTGGTTTTCCCATCTAGCTTTTTCTTGTACTATTTCCTTTGCTCAGTTGTCTCATTTCTTTCCTGTTCAAGTTCCATGCTTTTCTGGACTTAGGATACTTGTAGATGCCAATACAAAGTAGCCAAATTTTACGAGCCTTTGACTATATCTGCACAAATATTCAGAATCTGTCTGTGGAATTCAGCGGAAACTTCCTTCAAGACTTTGATAATGGTACAAAAAATATCTGAAAACAGAAAGAAGCTCAACCCTTGAGTAAAAAAAACCCTCATTAAGAGATTTTTATTTGCAAATCAAAAATACACATGTTCTGGTAAAGAGGCTAGCTCTCCCCCCCCCCCCCCCCCAAGTTGTTCAAAAGAATGCAAAGGTGAATAATTCGACTTCAACACCCTCCTCAGCTTCAGTGAATTTGAAGCTAAATTTATTGGTTCGAGGATGATATGGGATTAGGTACTCTAGGTTCTTAATTTTGTATTCTCAGACAGACAGGTGTTCACTGCAGTCTGACACTTATCTCCTAGGTGGATGTACTGCAAGCTCTGAGCTTGGTCTCTCATTCTCAGTTTTGGGTCAAACACATATGAAAACAAGTACAAACAGGACAATTGCTGGCACAGTCAATGAAGGAAGAAAAGAGCACCCCTGAATGCATTACTGTCACCTGAACAAACCTTTCAGGCCCAAGATGGTAGGAAACACCATTTGCATGCATTGCTAAAGAACAAATGTAATTCAGTGTCTGCAATTCCACTCTGCAAACTCCAATATCTCTGTTTCAGAAGGCTCACAAGTTCCTCAGTCAAGTGCTTTATTTTAAAAGTTGCTATTTCAGTTACTAGGCTGTTTTCTGGACTTGAAACATTCACCCCAAATATCAGTACTACTGATTTCTCTTTTCCAGGAGCTAAGAAACTGCCTTAATTACCAATTTTCTTTTTATATTCTTTAAAGACAATAAATCTGTGTAAGTATTTGTTTGAGACAACAATTTCAGTTGACTGTGTGACTGGATATTTACTTTTGATCTAACTCAATTTCACAGGAACTCTTCATCCAAGAATCCATCATTCCCTTGTATTCATCTATCTCTTGTCAAATCCTCAGATCCTGTTGACTCTAAAACCAGTTTTTAAGCTCAGCAGGAGATGAAGAATTCACTATCATAGCTAAGTAAAATTCAAGTTCACAAAATGTGAAGTCAATAAACGTGAATTTTACACTTCCAGTGGGACTCTCCAGTGTGGATATGGACCCAAATAAATTTTTCCTAAACCAATTCAGATATAGGATGCTTTGCATTTCTGTGGGAAAGCCACCATTTCTCTCTTTCCTTCTTGTCTCCAAGATCACAAATACAAAAAATTATAAATTTCCTAAAGGAAATGTAGAAGGAATTGTCTGAATAGATCTGAGGCTTGTATGTGACATTGCTGGATATTCTAGAAAACTCGAACTGTCCTATTATAAAATTCCCATTCATTTCAGAACCAGACCATCCAGAGATTGGAAAGCAAGACAAGTCAGGCAAGTGTTGTTCCTGTTTTTAGCTTGGGTCCTCAGACCTATGTTGTGTTCTCTATATCCAAGGCTTCTGACCCAAGTGACTGCATTTACCCACACCGGTCAACTTTAAAGAAGTCACAGAGAAGTGAGGTCCTAAAATAGCCTGAAAAGGAGAAGGAAGTGACCCCCTAGGTGTTGGCAATGGTAGGAAGACTGCAGAAGCAGCACATGCACTGCTTGGCACAGTGAGTCCATGAAGAAGAAGAGAAAAAGACAGAGAAACATCCTCAAAAGTGAAAAAGTTTGAATTAATTTTTTCTTTATCTTTAAGACCAAAAGGCAAACAGGCACCACAGAAAGGCAAGTCTGGGAAACTCATTTAAAGGCTTACAGAAACACTTGTTTAAATGACACTGTTAGGAAAATGGAACAAATATCCACAAGAAGGGAAAAAATATAGAAATAAAATGGGTTACCACAAAATGCAGATATCCCTATCTCAAAGCAATTCAAAGTTATCTAACATCAACAAAACATATAAAAAAAACACTCCTTAGAGGCTTAAGAAAAAAGTGTAGAATATTTTGAAGGTGCTATAATTTGGTGCGAAAATACTTTGTATCTTCATTACATATACAATGTTAGTTCCCCCTCTATCAAACTGACAGCTCTTTTAACAGTAGTCCATTTTCCACCCTCAAGAAATGCACTATGGTGGGAAGTGTTACAGAGGGGATCCCAAAAGTCTTCCAAGTATTAAAGATTTGAAAATCAATGACTGAGTGGCAAAATGATCCATGTACTTTTTATCATGAGGAGTTATTTTCGCATTGATGTTTTCTTTTAAATCACATATCTCAAAGGACAAAGTTAAATGGGTAATTCTAAATATAGACTGACACCATGTGCTGCAAAAAAGAGCAGAAAAAAGGAGCCAGACCTTGAGTAAGTTTTTGTTTTCCATGGAAGGAAAGAGCATGACAACTTTTAAGAGTGATCTATAACCCTAGCTGCCAGAAGTGAAATACAGACAACAGAAGCATAAAGAAGCATAAGCATCTATACTGCACTGCTGGAGACTGGAAGGTGAATTATTAAAGTTCTTGTCAAGACTGCTCTTGATTTCTTCCAGAATAGGTGCAATATAAGATGACTGGTCATTATTGCTGCTGTTGGATATGCACTTTAAATTTCTACACTTTACATGGAGGGTGATTACAGAGCATGTCATATTTCATCATAAAATAAATAAGGACATTAAATTCCGTAATTATTAGAATATCAAAAAGTTACTAGTTTTATGCTTGCTGGGTCAGAACCTTCAGGTTTCAAAGACTTTCAATTGTAGACAGATGGGCATCACGAATTGTTGTGACAGAGCTGAAAATGTCCCATTCTTCTTTGTAATCTCATTGCATCCAGAAATATATATTGCTTTTCTGCATGGTTGGAAAGCTGAAAATCTCTATCCCGGAGGAACTTACAGAGACCTATGAATGAGCAAAATCAGAAGGAAGAAGAGGATGGAATCACCTTTTCTTTAAAAAGCATTTGTAAACAATGGGGTTTTTGGATCTAATTTTTTATTATTTCCAGTGATTCTGGAAATTAGAAAAGGCACCAAAAGCAGCATGTGCAGCAGGGTGAGGGAGGGCATTCTGCTTCTCTGATCTGCTCTCATGAGAACCCTCCTGGCAGTATCATGTCCAGCTCTGGGTTACCAGCAGAAGAAGGTGTAAGGGCTTAAAGACTGCCTGTCTCAGAGATTGTTAAGGCCACAGAATGACTTTGCCATAAGCACAGTACAGAACGACCTGATGGCACTAACTCCAGGCCTGGTGGAGGCAAGATCTGATTAGTGGCTAATGCAGCCAGACAAAAATTCCCACTCTGACAAACAAAAAAAAGCAGCTGCTAGTATGCATATCACTGCTCAAGCAAAGACCCCCCCTGAAGTTATGGGGCAGATTCCTGAGTCTGCCCACCCACAAATATGCTTCCAAGGAAACCTGGAACTTGGACTGCAAGTTAAGCCACCATTGCAGGAACTTGAGATCAAATAAAGGTGGTACTGGTTTTTGGGTCTTATTTCAGACCTCAGGGAAGAATAACAAAGCTGGGGGAGAAGAATGTGTCACTGGTAATGGACACAAAGAATGCAGAATTTATGGGTCAGAAGGAAAGCAAACTCGCTAACTGTGTTGAACCATTTCTGACTGAGGTTGTGTATTAGGTTAGATACAAGGAAGAAGTTTTTTACAAAGAAGATGATTAAACACTGGAACAGTCTGTCCAGAATGGTGATAGATGTCCATCCCTGGAAACATTCAAGGTCAAAGTGGATGGGCCTCTAAGCACCTGATATAGTTAAAGATGTTCCTGCTCATTGCGGGGGAGTTGAAGTAGAAGGTCTTTCCAGGACCTTTCCAACACAAACTATTCTAATATTCTCTGCTTCTCTGATCAGGAGGTTCCCTCAAAAGGATTCAAGTCTATTTCTGGACAGGCATCATTTTTACTTCCTCTGTGTTTTTCCAGAGAAAGAGGGGAAAAAAAGTTAACTAAAGCTTTTAGGAATGCTTTACAGATGTCACCCTTAGAAAGAAGCAATGACAAACACAAAGTGAAGAACATTTCCCTTAAATCTTGGAGTCACCAGCTAGCGAGTCAACTCTAGGTTATCTCTCTTTTTGATAAAAAACCTCTCGGTTAATAACATCCACTTGATCTCCCAGAATAAAACATGGGGCCCCAGAGAAACCATCTCCAACTTTTTTCTTAGTCAAAGAAGAAAATTAAAGTTATTTGAACAACTCCAAAAGGTTGACCTGGTTAACTTCAAATCACACCTCTGTTTCAGAAAGGTGTTTTTTTAATAGGAGAATGGCCATACCCAACACACACTGACCTTCTGCGAGCTTGAATGTTCAGATTAATCCTGCATGTATCTTCTATATCGAAAGCTTCAAAGCATTTTTTGGCATGTATACAAATTGGAAAAAAATAAATCATTACCAAAGTTATATAACTGTTTTGATTTGTTTTGTGAATGACATGATTTCATGAGAAGACAGGGCTCATAGGTTACATTTCCCTTGTTCTCCTCTCATTCCTACATTGTTTTCAGAGTATTTTTGCATTTATATCTTGATATTATTTATTTTCTGAGCATAAAAACATTAAATTTTTCTCTTTGTTTACCCAATGTGGCTGTCATTTTGTTTCCAGTCTGTCCAAGTATACTCAATCCTGTCCAGGAAGCAAACATGGCGAGTAAAGCACAGTCTAAAATTTTTCATTGTTGTTAAAGCACATTTCCTTTTTTCTTCACAAAAGTCAAACCAGTCCTATTTTCATAATGGGAAATATTTTGACGTGACTGGTACCTGAAAACATCAAGCAAGTGATAGTCTGACATCATCACAGCTTGGAGGGAGTCAGAGGACACGCAGACATGCCGACACGGCAGGGAAAGCTCAAAGCAAAGGGCTTTCTTCTACACCAGTCAAAATAAGGTCAAACTCAGCGAGAAAAACCAAGGTTGTCAGAGAACACCCTAAAAAATGCACAGGGAAACATACAAGGGTGCTCACTGCAGACGTTTAGCTCCACACTTGGATAAACCCTGCCCTGGGTATGATCCTGTATGGAGGGGAGCTTGGTACACAAGTGGCTGGAAAAGAAATCTGTGGATATAACTTCTTAAAGTATCACAGAATCTGCATTAATTTTAATTAGATAGATAATAATTAATATTTTATAAGGCAGTCTTCATAATAGTCTTATATTTATATTTTTTTTTATTTGGCATAATCAGAATTTACAGATATCTTAAATGAGCAGTGAAAAAGAGTCATTCCTTATATTTTTGATCTATCTGCCCATAGAATGGGAGTTGGACTAGATGATCTTTGAAGGTTCTGTCCAATCCAAGCCATTCAGTGCTTCTCTGGACACTACACAAGTAACACATATCCACTTTACAACTTCTATTAGCTCAGTATGAACACTTTGCAGGCAGTTTTTCTAGAAAAAAAAGAGTGAGTTCTAGAAGACAACACTTCAGTTTGCAAGACAACCAATCTACCTAAAAATTGGATCTGCAAAGGTCCTCTAGACATGACTGCTGGTAGGCAGGAAAGTTATAAATAATATAAAGAAGCCTGACTTCTCAATTTTTCAGTCCTATTCTGTTCAGATAGATCACCACCAAAATCTGTCTCCTGAACTACAGGTCTTACAAGGCCAGCAAGCTCTACCTACAATGTGTGAAATTTGTTTGGAGGTGTATGTTCAGTTGTCAGACATGACAGTTTTACAGTGGAAATAAGTGAGACTGATGCTGGAATTTACTCCAAGTGAAAAAAAAAAAAAAGAAAATTGCAAGCGAAGAGAAAGGGCAAACCTTTAGCTAAAAGGGTATGAGTATGTCCAAGGCAGAACTTAAGTGCTACTGTGTTCTTCCAGGACAACTCTTAACTCTGTAAAATTTACACAAAAAGAGTGAAATTCTCCTTCACTCTCTATCCTTAAAAATGAATGTAACAGGTAGATTAAAACTGGAAGAATTTCTGGCCATTTTAGGTATCCGCAATAGCTACTCACCCCCTGAGCCTGTCTGTATAAATAACATGAATCTCATCATCTCAGTATCTGTCTCTATCTGACAGAGCTTTTCTATTTTTTGATTGATACTTGACATTTATCATACTGTTTGGACAGATCCTAGTGACAATTTGGAAAGATATTTGCTGGGCTTTCTGTCAGTATTTCATGTTCACACAGCAGACCCCATTAACACAGAATCAGAAAAAAAAATCCCTTGAATGCAAAAGAGAAACAAAATTAGCCTTTCAATTAAGCCTGTCAATTTTTCACAGATTCTAAATTCGATTAATGGGACATGAAAATCTAAAGCAATGGTTTATATGTTATTTATAAGGGCCAACTTCAGGAGAAACTCGAACAAATCACATTATTTTACTCATCAGCAGAAAAATATTTCCAAGAGCTCTGATCTATTACAGATTCCTTTTATTTTCAACTTCCTTAGGACAGTAGGGAAATCATATAAGTAAATTACAGTACGCATAGGACAAATATTGTGTAAATGGCCTACTGTAAGAAAAGTCAGCAAATTTAGTGAGATTGGAAAGTAGACTAGAGAACAAGATTTGAAAAGTAGAATAGAGAACAAGATTTAGAAAACAATGTTCCGGCTTTCTTCCACAATATATTTTGGATGAAAAATACTGTGTTCACATGACTTAATATAATATCTGAACATGGCTTGTATCATCCAGAAAATTTAAACTTTCAGTACACCTTAAGACAGAACTCTAGATCCGAATTAATTGCAAAGGTAATGCTTGCCTAACTTCACATAACAGTTATTTCAGTTCTAGGTAAAAAGAAGAGAGAAACTTTAGTATTTTCAGTGGATTCAAACAAAGACATGGAGAAACTAAGAAAATATCATGTTTTACAAAATTTTAGATTTTAAATATTTTAAGAAGGTAAGTTCTTTTCTGGAAGCTGTCAATTTTCATTACTGAGGGGAAGATCTGCTGTGATTGAGTATGGAAGTCTTCTAGGTGAACACAGGGGAGATGGTCTTTTTACTTAGAAAGTTGTCAGAAGTGCTAGTTTAAAACTTCCATCATATCAATATTCTTTGTTTCCAATTTAGAAATATGTGTACATATGGACTGTTATTTATGTAATTAAGTCTCACTTAGTTCAGTGAATGTGCATTCATTCACTTGAATGATTATATCATTAGGCCTTATATTTTTGTAGAACTTCAGTCACTATACTATCACACTCAAAACATGTACATTACTGTTCCATTTTGCCTAACTGCACTTTCTGGGAACACTCGCAAGAAGATTCACCTTTTTTTGACAGGTGGGTTGTCACAATATTTGGTCACACCATCAGATTTTATGAAACTTCTGGCACAGGTGAATGTTGCAGTACTAAATTCTGATCGCTATAGCTTTTAGTTCCCAGAAAGTGTAAGGAAAAGAGGTTCTGGTGTACCCAGAAAGTATATAATTCATGCTGTGCACTACGATTATGATTTCTAAAGAATGTTTACCCTACATTTACCTTTGTGCAAATTCTTACAAAAACCCCAATGTTCTCCACTCTTTCCCCCCAGGGAAGTAATCCAAATGCTTTAAAGGCATGCAAGAGCAAATTAAAAAAAATAGCATTTACTGTCTTACAGCTATACAAGGAAAACCTGTCAGGGTTTTGGCTGTAATTCCTGGTTTTCTTTAAATCCTCCATGGCTTTTAAACTTATTAATTTTCAGAACACTTCATTGTTTTATTTCCTGATATCATCTGGTTTTACTTATACATATCACATGAGCTTCAAAAAATGTTATTATAGAGTTTTCTTTTCTGACAAGGCCATGGAAGAGAGTAAAACAAAGAAAAGCCAGATGAAGTTTTCTGAAGCTGGTAGCACACAGTTTGTAAGTTTTAAGCATTGTAAATTAGGACAGTGAGTCTGCATATTATATCAAAGGTCAAACTACAATTAAATTATTTACAGTTCAAAACATGATATTTGGAAGCATAGGAATGGGAGCATCTAGCCATAGCATGGATGTCTGAGAGTAGCTTCTTAATTTCTTTGGGTTTACCACCTTTCAAATCATCAGTTAATAGCAGTTTTGCTGTCTCTGACAGCAAAATGCATCTTTTCTGTTCATTTTTCTTCAGACTGTTCATCAGCATGATCAGTTTACTAGAAGTATTTTTGTAAACAAACAAATTAAAAACAAAAGAGGACTACTAATTACAAGGAAATGCTCATATGCGAATTGTATTGAGTGATTGTCACAGCTAGAGGTCAAACAAAAACTCATGAACGCTCGTAATAAAGCAAATGTAATGTCTCTATTAACAGAAAAAAAAAGTAAAATAACACATAAGGTGTTAATATATGCCAACCAGTAAAGACAAAAAGAAGGAAATATGGTTATGCCAGAATCTGTACCAAACATGAATTTCTTCATCCTAGGTCTGGAGAAAATTTGAATAAAATAATAATTGCAAAAACAATTTAGACAGAGCCAAGTAAAAAGCAAGAAGTTTAGCAGATAAGACAGGTTCCAAAAAACCTAATGTTTGGCACAGCTCTGCACTTCAATAAACTTTTTTAAAAATAGAGGTGTATTGTAGCTGGCTTTTGTTTCTTTCTTTTTTTGTTAACAACACAGCTAATACCCCTGATTATTTCAATCTTTATTCACATACATATATTTAAGGGTGCATAAAACCATTAGAACTCTCTCTTTACATGTGCAACATTAGTCAAAACATGAGCCTTGACATGATCACCTGAAAAAATGCCAGAAAAATTTAGTTTTTCCTCTGAAGTATCTGCCTAAATAGATGGAGTTACTGGCCTCACATTTTGCTAAATTGATCATAAATATTTTAATACATATGATGTGAATTTATTTGGACAGAAATCTGAAATTCATGTGTCTTCTTTAAAATAGCTCATTGTTCATATAAGTGAGAGAATAGTCAATGATTTCTGAAATGAAAAGCAATACAAGTGGGTGCTGTATAAGTTTATGGGAGGTTGCCAGTTCACTTGTATTGCAATTTCTGGTACCTATCTCCATATTTTCTTTCAGGAAATGTTGTTAGAACTCATATTTATTTACTGCTCTCTGTTGGTTTTGTGACTCAAGTGGGTGTTGAAAGGGCACAGCCATTCTTCATTACATCCTCAGTCCTTCAAAGAATGAGTGAATGATTTAAACTAAACCTGCCCTGAGCATCTGCTTTGACTCACCTCTTCAGACACTACTAAAATACTATCAAACACTCAAACCTTGTAACTAACTTAAAATAATGAAAATACTCCCTAAATTCATTTTGTCCGACAGTCTGGATTAGAAACTAATCTTTGATTAGTTTCTTATTAACACCCTGTGTAATATATGCTGTGCTTCTATTAAAAACTGAAAGGTAAGGGGAAAAATCCAGAAAAATATCATTGGTCAACCAAATGTCTTTTGCTGGGAAGGATTATATGGACTGTAGGATTGAACATGTGAATTTTGCAGTGCGGATGTTAATGTGTCATTCCGAAATGCCTAAGGGAATCTCCTGTATATAATGAGTCATTTGCACACTTCAAGGGAAAGTTGTGTGTCTCAATCGGCTGGAAGATCTGAGGACTCTTCAGCAGAGCTGCAGGTGTACAGGTTGATCAGAGGAAAAAGATCAAATGGGAGTTATTCCACTGCTCTAAAGGGCTGCCCCACACACCTCAAGAGGAAGACTCAATGAATGAGCTGTATTTGCATGTGGGGTCAGGGTCAAGGAGACAAATTACTTTGTTTTCAAAGGAAAGAGAGAGAGTGAAAGGTGAATTTATACACTCAATGAAGAGAGATATAGTGAGTAAAATGTATCAGGATGAAGATGCAGTGGTAATATGGATGGGGGTAGGGAAGGAAAAAAGAAGAGAAATGGAACACAAAACTCAAGAAACTACACCTATTGCTTTCTTTGTGTCTGTTTTGCAGTTCTGAGAGGTTAAAGTGTTTATGTTCAGGCATTAATACTGAAATAGTATGTTGCTTTCTAAGAACCAAAATTTAAAACTTAAAAAATAGTTTTTGAAAAACATCTTTTCAAAGAGTTAGTCAGTATGTGTTATGAATGTGCAATGCCTCAGAAAATCAGATATGGCACTCCAGATCATAATTTAAAAGAAATCCTGAAATTTTACTAATATTGTTTTGCTGTGTCCCCCCAAGTTTCTCTCCACCAAAAGAGCACAAAAAACGCTCAAGAAACCACCACCATCAGTAAAAACAAATAAAAACAAATAATTGTATCAAAAACAAACAAACAAACAAACAAACAAACAAACAAACCCCAACCAAAAACATGCCAAAAAACCAAACCAAACAAACAAAAAAAACCAAACCAAAAAACCAAACAGAAAAACCCAACAAACCCCCAAAGGCAGCATTCTAGACATAGGCTCTATCTCCCAGTTCTGTCTGATCTAACACAGTTTAGATTCTTCACCTTGACCGTGCCCAAATTGACCACACTTCAGGCCAGAGCACAAAATCCCTCTTCCCCATCTGTGGAGTGTTTTCCCATAGATGACTCGGCCTGACTGATCTTGTAGAGAATGCTGAGTTGGCCTTGTAAGGGCTTGAGCTAAGAAGAGGATAAAATTATACCAATTAATCATAAGACTCAACTGAGCCACCTCAAATAACTCTTGCACCAGTAAGGGAGAACAGATAACTTTTGCTCAACTGCTTTCACCACTTTTGTACCTGAAGTCCCCTGGAAGCCCTGTAAGTTCAGAGATCTCAGAGGCACTGATCTCCTCTTCTTTTTTGTAAAATAGAAGTGGAAATTGCTCAATCTCTATACTGACTGAAAATGAACTGGTGGTCCCATGCAGAGAGAAGGTTTTTTTCAGGACTCAGGGTTTGAAAACAGTTGGGACTTCCTACATTTAAGTATCATCATTAAAGCATTTAGAAGCCAGCACAGAAACAGAAACGCCACCATAACCCAGTGGCTGCATAAACCATAACAATGCTGCACACATTTAATTTTGGATTCATGGATAAGCAGAGTTCATGTAAATGATACCACAGTAGGTGATTCTTGAGAGGAAGAATGCAAAGAAACAAAGGAGTACTATATCTTAAATGGGCAGAGATGTAAGAAGAAGGTTGCTTAGAGATCATTACAGAAATGTTAAACAACATACTCCAAAAGAAATTTGAAATTAGAAAGTTTAGCAAGTATCTGCTACAATAAAGCTAACAAGATAAATAACTGGCTTCTGTATTTATAGTTATTGTGGATCTTTGTAAAACTCTCTTTTGTATGTAGAGATTTAAGCTGTCTATGCAAGATGTCATAACAAGAATTACATCCAAAGATCAGGACAAACACTTAACAGTCCTCTCCTGTGACATGCAAATTCCTTCTCTGCAAGTCTTCCTACCATTTAAAGAAAAAGATGCTCTAGAATTAATTGTCAAACATCATGGAGACAATTTAAATTCCCTTGTTAACTAACCAAATTAAGGGGGCCACAGTGTAATTCACAAGTATTGACTTCAGAATATTGGAAGTTCATAGTTTTCTCTGAGAAAACCTGGGTCCTGATACTAAGAACACTACAGTCTTTTGACAAGTATTCTTGAGAGTCCTGTGACCACAACCACAAGGAATAAAATTTTCAATTTTTACCTAAAATCAGAGATGCTGCCTTGCAATTTCAGAACCTGGCTTTACTCCTGCTAAAATCAGCTGTAGCAGATGCAGTCACTCACTTTGTATAATAGCCATGAGTATGTGCTGCATACAAAACGTAGAAAAAAATCCATGAAAAAAATTATTAATCAGAGTTTGGAAGAAATGTACTGGACAACTTTCCTAACTGCAATTAAAATCTGCAGTACCTGCAGCTGAGAAAACGGTTGCACATTTACAGTAAGCATTTGACATGTCATAGGTGTTATCAAACACCTAGAGTTTGGAAGTTATTTAAGGAAGATTAATTGAATCTCTGCAAAGCCTTTGAACTCTGTTATGGCAATATTTAAAGACAATCCCATGTAGCATACACACTGCTGCTTCCTTCATCAAAAAGTTGCATCCCAGCCTTCTGTAAATGCTCTTATCTTTATGTTATCTCTTGTCTGTTCCTAAGCCAAAGGTTTCGATGCACAACACTGCTGATACTAAATAAACAGAGAAAATTCTAATTTGCATTTAGTATTCTTATTTTTTAATATCAAACATCCATGTGTCATATTGAGAGGGAGGTGTAGACTGTGAGCTGTTGGCTACTGTGGCTTCTGATATAACAATAATTCCTGAAACAACACTAACAACTAAGACAGCCAAAGGAAATATATCACCAAGTACTACTCTAGTAAAACAAGCACCTGGCATATATAATATCTGATTGTATTTCCTACATATAATGAACTGGTACCCTCAGACTCTCTGACAGAGTGATCAGAGAGGAAAATCCTGGACCAGTGCTAACAACAGAAGATTACAAAATCATGCCTGGAATTATATGAAAAGTGAAGACCAGTGTGTTTGTGATCTCTACCAAGGCAACTAGTGTAAAGTATAATGATGAAATAGAGAAAGTAAAAGGATGAAGACACTCTATTGGAGAGCAATCAATACAGCTCTGCAGATAAAAATAACTCAAAAATATGGTAGAGCTCTGTGACAGATCCAGTGAGCATGTGGGTGAGCAGATAGCATCTAGGAAAATTGTGGGAAGTCTGCTGTGAAGCCATCATGTAACGGAAGGGAGTCTCCACATCCCGTGTTGAGGTATTAAGCCGACTCCACAATGTGGGAAAGGTTACAGGCACTGTGAAACCTACTGTGAAATGACCTGGAAATGGGATGCTACACCACACAGAATTACTTTGAGGAGACAGTTCCTAAAGGCTGTATTCTAGGGAATTCAGACTTCCTGCAACACTGAATAAATTCGTAGTAAGATGGAAAGCAGAAATACTGCCTCTGACTCAGGCTTTCCAGAAAAAGTATCATCAGCAAGTCAAATAGAATCTTACAAGTGTTTGGGAAAGAATCTGAGTGCAAAACATAAAAAGTTATACAGCTCTATTTAGTAAATTGTTAGAAATATATAGTATAATAATAAAAACAAAGATAATAATGATAAATGACAACAAAGATGACTACAGGCATGAAATACTTTTATAACACTACCTAGTAGAAGAGATAAGACAGTTTCCTCAAATAAAGGGGGAAGAGAGAAAAAAAGATAAACCCCCAAACATTATTGTGAACATTAAGAAATCCTGTGTTGATAATTCCCTATTTCTCATAAAAGCAATTTAGAATTAATAATTTTACTGCAAGTGTAAAAAAAAAACCTCTTCCAGCTAGTATTATTTAAACTGTAAACCACTTTGATACAGTATGTTAAATGAAATAATTAAAGATGGAGGAGTTAAAAGAATAATAAAATTATAATTTAATGAAAGAGACCATGAATGTCTCTAAGCAAAGTTATCTAAACCACACTGCTCTGGAAGATGCTCCTGACTGACCCATTAAACTGTTGTCTATCACAAGCTTGAGGGATCCATAAAGAAACATCATTTTATAGTCGACCTACTTTTAATATAATTTCCTTTTGTAAATGCTGCTGCTTATCATTCTCACACATTCAAAGGTTTTATACCTCAGCCAATTAGCACAGTGCTGTAGAAATCAAGAGATCTTGATGCTGGTTCTGACTCTGCCCGAGGGGTCTCTGTGCAAAGATCTCATTTTCTCCTTCAATTTACTGTGATTGCTGATCTGTGATTTTTTTTAAGCTCTAACTCAGTTTTTCATATAAGCTCATTGCTTAGAGATTTTTGCCTATTTCACCTGAGAAGTTGTTACAATACCCTGTAAACTGTGGGACTGACCACAGTGACCAGTCCCTTAACCGGGATGTATTCTTACCAAAATACTTAATGGAAATGAAAGAGAGGCTTGGACTTGTATTACTCCTAAAAGCCTTCCCATCTGGCAATAATTAATTCTGAGCTCTAAAATATCCAAGAATAAGCTAAGAAATAGTAAAGGACGGTGAACAGCCTCATTCCCATTTTTATTTGTTTCTTCAAGTGCAGTCTTCCTGTCTAGCACTGTACCTTTTGGAGAACACCCTCATGTGCCAATATGGTGTGTGCTAAACAAAGGGTACTGTTAGGATGAAGATACCTAAGGTACCTCCTGCATGCATCACATCTGTTTTGAAAAGGATTGTTTCCTTCAGACTTCACGAAGTAATGAAAGTCATAACACATGGATTTGTAAAGAGCCATCAACACACAGGAAGGAAGTGGAGGAAGGAAGTGGAGGAAGGAAGTGGAGGAAGTGGAGGAAGGAAGTGGAGGAAGGGAGGGAAGGGAGGGAGGGAGGGAGGGAGGGAGGGAGGGAGGGAGGGAGGAAGGAAGGAAGGAAGGAAGGAAGGAAGGAAGGAAGGAAGGAAGGAAGGAAGGAAGGAAGGAAGGAAGGAAGGAAGGAAGGAAGGAAGGAAGGAAGGAAGGAAGGAAGGAAGGAAGGAAGGAAGGAAGGAAGGAAGGAAGGAAGGAAGGAGGGAAGGAGGGAAGGAGGGAAGGAAGGAGGGAAGGAGGGAAGGAGGGAAGGAGGGAAGGAAGGAAGGAAGGAAGGAAGGAAGGAAGGAAGGAAGGAAGGAAGGAAGGAAGGAAGGAAGGAAGGAAGGAAGGAAGGAAGGAAGGAAGGAAGGAAGGAAGGAAGGAAGGAAGGAAGGAAGGAAGGAAGGAAGGAAGGAAGGAAGGAAGGAAGGAAGGAAGGAAGGAAGGAAGGAAGGGAGGAAGGGAGGGAGGGAGGGAGGGAGGGAGGGAGGGAGGGAGGGAGGGAGGGAGGGAGGGAGGGAGGGAGGGAGGGAGGGAGGGAGGGAGGGAGGGAGGGAGGGAGGGAGGGAGGGAGGGAGGGAGGAAGGAAGGAAGGAAGGAAGGAAGGAAGGAAGGAAGGAAGGAAGGAAGGAAGGAAGGAAGGAAGGAAGGAAGGAAGGAAGGAAGGAAGGAAGGAAGGAAGGAAGGAAGGAAGGAAGGAAGGAAGGAAGGAAGGAAGGAAGGAAGGAAGGAAGGAAGGAAGGAAGGAAGGAAGGAAGGAAGGAAGGAAGGAAGGAAGGAAGGAAGGAAGGAAGGAAGGAAGGAAGGAAGGAAGGAAGGAAGGAAGGAAGGAAGGAAGGAAGGAAGGAAGGAAGGAAGGAAGGAAGGAAGGAAGGAAGGAAGGAAGGAAGGAAGGAGGGAAGGAAGGAGGGAAGGAGGGAAGGAGGGAAGGAGGGAAGGAGGGAAGGAAGGAAGGAAAATTTGAAGAAAATAGAATGAGGGAAATATAAAATAATTCCCCCATTAAAATATGATCACCCTCTGCTTGAGCAAAAATATTTTTAAAACATGAAAAACATGCAAAATCCCAACTTACTTTATTCAAAATTGCTATACAGGTATCTTAATAACTATTTAAAAATAAAGACAAAATCTGGCTTTGATATGTAATGTGTACTTCTCCATGACTGAACTGATCTACTTAACTTCATTGTGCATTCTCCACTTTTGTTTTCAGTGTTGCGTTTTTGCTCCTGCTCCAACAAACAGCTCAGAACTCATTTGCATCTAGCTTCAGTAGTTGCACATTTGGGCACTGATGGGTAACAAATATGGAAGAGATACATCAAAGAGGTCTTGTGCGTGCGTGGAGATGAGGTGAGCCTGACCACAAAGGGGTGAAGCAGCAGCAGCCAGCAGTGGTGTAATCCCTGCAGGGTGTGTTCTTGCTTTAACACTGTCGTACCACGGAGTTCACCGGGTTACCGGGCCCTCCAGAGACCGCCTACGCATGGCCGTAAAGAAGGGTAAAACTGATTCTGAAAAGACTAAAGCAGGATCAGATCTACTTCAAAGAACTCATACCCATACCAACTGATGAGATACCTATGTCCAGAGAAAGCATTTTCTATGCTAATGTCCATTACTTCCTCCAGAGCTGAAATAAAACTGGTAAATAACAGCAGTTGCGATGAGATCAGTGTAATAACACCAAAACAAATAACATGCTGTTATCTCAGATGGGTCTAAAATGATTAAACCAGAAGGAAGAGGGGTAATTTATTTATCTGTATATGCAATGCAACACTTCAAACATCTGCAACATCACCCCACTAATCTTCTTTTCAGTGCAAATAATTTCTCTTAATTTTCATTTTTACTAAGCACTGCATACCCTCTTGATGTTACTCAAAGATTTCTGGCAGAAATACTATTGATGAAAAGAAATAATTGTACAGCAGAAATGCTGGCAGTTTTTTGACAACTGTGGTAAGACTGTCCTTGAAATTTGATCATTTTTTAAAAGGCGGCTGCACACTCCCCACATTGAATAACTCAGATGTAAGACACTATTGTGGCAATTTATTTTTTAATTTGTAGTAACTGATTACATGAAATTAATGAGTGGAACAAAGGCTATGCACAGTCTCTCATCCATTCTCCAGGTCACAAGAACTACAGCCTTTGATTATGCCTCTTCTCTGCCTTCATTGTTAATCTGACATAAAACTACTAGAAAAAAAATGTAAGGTTTCTTGTCACTAGCATGTGAATATTTGAGCGATAGGGTAGTTAAGAGGACTCCAGACCACACTTCTGATTTTTCGAAAGCTAATATTAACTCTGATCAACTACTTCAGAATGGAACTGTCTCTGTTTATTTAACAACTAATTTACCTCTTAATATTTCATTCTCCTTTATTTGTACAGAGGAACTAGTTAGCAAATACAGTGATTTGCTTTCTTTCTTCAGTTGTCTAATACAAGCTCAGACACAAACAACTTCTCTTTGGGAGAATAACAGGCACCTATCCAGGGCCTTCAGCAATATTATAGAAGGAATGTGTCAGAAACAAATGCTCTGTTTTCTTTTTTTGCTAATATGATGGTTTGGCCCTGGCTAGAAGCCAAGTGCCCACCAAAGCCACTCTATCACTCCCCTGCTCAGCTAGGCAGGAGAGGAAAAATGTAACAATAGGCTTATGGGGCAAGACAAGACCAATTGTTGGGGCAAAACAGAGTTAGGGATTGGGAAAATTAATTGATTATACTTACTCAAACCAGAGTAGGATAGTAAGAATTAAAAGTAAAACTTCAAAGACCTTCCCCTCACCCTTCCTTTTGTACCAGGCTAAATTTTACTCCCAGTTTTTTCCATGTCCTTCCCCAAGTGGCACAAAAAGATGGAAAATGCTGTGGTCACTTCATCACATTGTGGCTGCTGCTCCTTCCTCCTCAGGGGGAGGACTCCTCACACTCCTCCCCTAGTCCAGCATGGGACTCCTCCCACAGGAGACAGTCCTCCATGAACTTCTCAAATGGAGTCCTTCCCAGGGGCTGCAGTTTTCCCCAAACTGTCCCAGCATGGGTCCCCTCCCATGGGCTCAATCCTTCAGACTGCTCCAGCAGAGTCCCCCAGAAGGTCACAAGTCCTACCACGAACCTGCTCCAGCAGGGGCTCCTCTGCAGAACCACAGGTCCTGACAGGAGTCTGCTCCAGCATGGGCCTCCCATGGGATCACAGCCTTCTTGAGGCACCCTGGTGCTCCAGTGTGAGGTCCTCTGTGGCTGCAGTTGGACACGGACTTCACCATGAACTCCGTGGCTGCAGAGGCACAGCTGCCTCACTGGTCTGCACCATGGTCTGCAGAGGAATCCCTGCCTGTCCTTCTCCTCTGACCTGGGTGTCTGCAGAGTTCTTTCCCTCCCATATTCTCCTTCCTCGCCTCTGGCTGCTGTTGCACTGCTGTGTTTTTTCTTCTTAAATACATTATCCCAGAGGTGCTACCACTGTTGCTGATGGGCTCTGCCTTGACCAGCGGTGGGTTTGTCTTGGAGCCACTTGGCACTCACTCTAGGGCACATGTGGAAAGCTTCTAGCATGCTCTCACAGCAGCCACCCACCCCACTGGCTGCCCTGCTGCAAAAATCTTGCCATGCAAACCTAATATATTTAGATGATAACAGTATTTCATTATGGTCCTGATAAATGAGTGACTATTTTATCTCTCTGTCTTAAATCCCTACATGCAATGCATGCAAATATGAATGTATAGAACAGACTTCCAGGTACCACAGAGTCCATTGAAGAATCCCCTCCTGACAGTTCCTTTATATTATGCAGGAGACTACTGGCTGTACAATTTAAGCTTACTCAAGACAAAATTGTCCCTTTACTCCACAATTGTCCCTTTACTCCTCCCCCACTTTCATAAAAGCTCATGACTTAAATGATTTGAGCCCTAGGAAACCAGAAGCTCCACACTTGACACTCACAGAAACACAACCCAAAACCACTTCAGATAATTAATGAAGACAAGGAAATAGCATCACAGCTATCTCTGTGAAGCCACTGGAGGGTGGTTATGGAAGCTGAAGTGAGATTAGAAATTCACTGGAGAAGTAATACCAATATAAAGCTAACCGTACTAGAAATGTACTGGAGGAGATGGTTACATGAGGACTTCAGGCAGGCAAAGACTGACCTGAAGTCAGTCAGTCACTCCCTAGAGAGGGAGTGAATATGCTAAAAGGGAGGGGCTTGTTTTATCCTTTTGAGGATTAAAGGAAAAAGAGGCATGTTGAACCTGAGGAGTTTCAGCTCCACAAAGAGAAACTTTGCATGTCCATGCAGTTACACTTTGCCTTCTGTAATTGGCTTTGCATATACCAAGTGAAGTAAGGCATATCTTTAAATTCAAGCTTTGCCTGAATTGCTATTTTAGGTATTGGAAACAATAACAGCTTGCTCACCATGGAGTGCAATTATTTATCTGTGTCTCAGTTGGAATTTTTAAGCCTCTTTAATTGATGGTGAAGGACATCCATCTGTAAAGGAAGGCTTTGAATATATCCCACTGATTTTCAAAGCATAATATTCAGCCCAAAGTATCTTGAGTTCACATTGTGCATAACTGATGTCTTCACTTACATTAATAATGGAATTATTAGTCTCACCATGAAATGCTACGTCTACTCATACCAAACATTAAAAATGTCTATTATATTTTTATTTATTTATTCACATTTTATTTACTTGGTACTCCTAAGTCAAACATCATTTCCTTGGCTATGCAACATGCCATACAATGTAATTTTGTGTCATCACTCTCAGTGCTAAGACCCTATGTGTTTTGCATAGCTGTAGTGAGTTGACTTTTGATTTGTGCTAGTAATGACAGATGATGGGTATTTTCCCCTTCCAGTGATAAATATAGCCTTAGTACACACTTAGTTTGGAAAACGCACTGACATTTTTGAGGATAAAAGGTTCTCTACAAACACAGAATATTGCATGCAGCACTACATTTCTGTCACGGCAATTATTAGGCTTACATTATTACTGCCTTAAATGGAACATGACTATTTTGCCACAAAATGCAGTGAGAAAAAAATTTAGTCTGGAAGATTAGATTGGGCTTGCAGTCAGAAATAATAATCAGTGCTTACCATGTGATGTTTTTCAATTTTCTGTATGATAAAAACAGGAGACTAAAATTATTTTTTGTATTTTCCTGAGGGCATTACCTCCCTCCTAAAATAAGGGCACTGATTTTTCTAGGCATATATGTAAGATGAAATAATTGCTAAAGCATTGCCAGAAATATGGATATATTACTTTAGTGCACCATACACAGGCAATAATTTTTGTTATAACCATTGTGGACCATTTTACCAATCCAAAAGATAATAAACCAACAGATATGCAAATTTAATATTCAAAATTAATTTGCAATAGCCATTTCTTGCCTTGCCAAAAAGGCAGCTTACCCAAAACAGGAAAAGAAAATTGACCCTCCAATATGTTCTGAAGATAACCAAAAAATAAATTCCTTTAAATTGAGTTGGGAAAAAAAAGTGTGACAATCTCCATAGAACTATAAGAAACAAAAATATGCTAAACAAATACCTTAACTGCATACCCTGAATATGAATATTTAGACACATTAGTAACATGGGTGTCCAAACTTAGAATTCTGCTTATATGAAGTTTTATTTCACTGCTACAGTAAAAATTGAATATTTTATATTTATCTGCTAGTCTTGCCTAGAAGAATGCTTTTCTATATACCTAATTAAAACAGTAGTTTTTTAGGAAAGTAATATGTCAAATAGATATACCCCTTGTCTTTTCAATTCATATGTCACATCTCTAAAATGTGATTTCGTTTCAGACCAGTTGCTAAAATAAAATAGCTTATTTTAATCACTTGACTCAGTTATCTTTTAGTCCAGACCTAGTTAATTGAATGACACCATATTAATTGAGAAGATATAAAATGAATTATAAAATTGACAAATAGTTTCTTGAACAGGAATACATATCAGGTGACTTTGTAAGGTCAGCCTGGTGACAGGCAGCAATTTATACATTAATTAGCAGCTGTGGGACAAAGAATAAAAAGACATGAAATGTAACTGTCACATAGAGAAGACACAGCTTGGTGATGTTTCTTTGAGAGAGATAATACCAACTTCTCTCTTGTTCTAAACACACCAGAGTTCCTAGTTTTCCTTTCTATAACAGTTTCCTCTCTTACCATGTGCATTTTCAGACATCAGTTTACTCCCAAGAGAGACAAGATTATTATCCATGTCTAACACAGCACTTGCTATGTCTTGTCCCCCTGTATTCCCCTGTTGTCATCACTTTGCCTGATTTTAACATTAATTGATAAGCAGGTTTTGCTATGTAGGTGATCTGTGGAGATTGGCTCCTTTTGATAAGAGTAAAACCACTGTGATGTTAGGAGATACACATGGCAACAACTAGATCTGATTAGAAAAAAGTAGTATTTAATCACATTTAAAGGAATAAATAGCCTGTTTGACAGAACTGTGTTTCTACTCTATGGATGGCCATTCCATGAGACACTTCTCAAAGAGTTTAGACATTATGCTCACAACAGAGTGGATTTATTGTGGACACATGTGGTCACATGTTTCAGTATCCCTTAGGGGAATTTCTCCTAAAGTGTGCAATAAAATGGAAAGAGCAAAGCATCAGAGACCTTTACTAGAATATGTACATAAAGATGTGCAAAGACACACAGTTACATATCTCATTCTGCAAGCTTTCAGCAGGCCTGAGTCAGCCAGTAAAAGGATCCCTGTGAGCCTTTGACCATCAATCCAAAAATATAATCTATAAATTATAATCAACAGAGACATAAAGCAATAATTGCAACCAAGGAATTTCAAAGCAGTCCTGATGCCAAAATGGTTTCATAGATACTGAACAGTTTTTTGAGCAATGTACATTTTTCAAGATATGTTTTTCCACGAAGATGCTGAGAAAAAAAAAAGCGGGGGGGGGGGGCTAAATTAGTCTATATATTTGGATTACTGCTGCTTGTTCAGAGGATTGAAAAGTTGGAAATAAAATGGGTCTGACCACTGGATGTCACTCTCAACTTAAACCTTGTTACATTAAATGTGTTTCTGGCAAAAGGAAATTCTGGATTTTTCTGTCATTGTGTCTAAATTACAGCGTGGCTGAACCTTCAGAGGGATGACTGAAGGCTGAAACTGCTGCTCTGCCAACAAATTCCTAAAGATCTTACTGCTTGATGGATTTCGCTTCAATTTCCAATCTGCAAATCATTAGTAAAATGAAATCACACTTTTTTTACCTCTAGGAGCTAAAGGATTAAGATCAAGAACTAATAAAACAGAAGAACTGTGGCGGAGAAGCACTGTGAAAATACTGTTACCAACACATATATAATCTTGGAAATGTAAGTTTTACAATGCTATGGTAGCATATTTTTTTGTAGTACGGAATTACAGAAGGGTTTGGGTTGTAAGGAACCTTGGAGATCCTCTAGCTCCAGCCTCCCTGTCAAGTGCAGGCACATCTTCCTCTAAGACCAGGCTTCTCAAAGCCCCATCCAACCTGGCCTTGAACACTTCTCCAGGGATATGGCATTCACCTGTGCCAGCGCCTCCACATCCACACAGTAATGCCCTGCTTATGTCTAACCTAAAACTACCCTACTCTACTACTGCAGAAGTACTTTTCAGGACTCTCTGAGTACTCTTGTCACCACTATGACTACTTTCCTGTAAGTAACATGTATTTTTGGACAGCAGATAGTCCCACTTTCAGCCAGGGTAAATATATGAAATTAGAAATATAATGTTTCATGAAATAATGCTAATAGAGTTGTGGTTTTTTAGATCTGATGGCTATCAAATGAAATATTCATTTGACAATTGAAAATCAAAATCTCTGTCATATTCAAGTCAATAATTTCACTAAATTGTGTTGGAAACATAATGATCACAATGCCAGTGTAGATTTTTTTGTGAGATCTACCAACACTTACTTACTGGACCTTACTGGAGAGCTTCTCTGAGGAAATTTCTGAGTGGTTTCCCATTTGATTGGGGCTCTCTTGGAGGGCCCTCAAGGAGAGTCTTGGATGGCAAATCAGCTGCATGTGGTCCTTAAGCAGGAGTCAGACCTTGCAGTATCAAAAACCACAGTCCACTCTCTCTCAAGCCCTAGTTCTCACATATTTTTAGAGCTCCTTGCATGCTAGTAGTCCATTACTTACCCGGGTTTTCAATGAAATGTATTTTTTCTAAAGAATCCAGGTTTTGTTTCTGTAACTGTTCTTCCACAAACGAAGACAAGGGAAAATCAGTTGGGGATCCATGGTGACCTCTCCTGATTGGGCTCCTCAAGTGAGAGCAGGAGAGCAGCCTGCCCCAGCAACATCCTGAGATCCATTCTCACTGCATCCTCACAGTGGGAGGCTCTGGGGCTGTGGACAAGACAACAGAGCCATGGGACTTCATGTTGGGAAGAATGTTTTGGGCTTGTGAAAGATTTATGATGGGATGGTTCAGCAGAAGGACCAGGAAGGACCTGGTTGGATGGGGGAAAATAAGCACGGAGGAGAGCCAAAAGAGCATGGTGTACAGCCAAAAAAAATTGGGTTGGGGGCAGGGGGGTGGGGGTGTGAAAGGGGCCATCCAAGAGTACAAACAGGTGTGCTCAGGACACTTATCTGATGTGGACTGTGCCTGATCAGTGTGTTCTGCTTTGTCTTTTCATCAAACCCCATTTCTAACTCTTCCCTTGGTCAAGGGACCCTATTCTGCATGTGTCTAGACATGGCAAATCTACATGCCAAGCAGCTGACATGGAAACCACTGATCGTGGGGCCTGATCTGTCTTTGGAAAATGTACACGAAGACAACATTTTCCTCTTGCTTTCCCCCAGATTGTAAAAGGAAAAAGGCTTTTGAGAGTACTGCAGCCATTAACAGGAAAACTGACTTCAACAGTGTTAGTCTGTTAGGATCACAGGTATTCCCACTTACTGCTTCCTGCATGGACGAAGGAACTTATTATCAATAAGCAAAACAAAGGGATGTGAAGCCACAATTCCATAATAGTTTTCTTTGCTTCAACAGCTCGCAGTTCATTTAGGGCCATTAAGAGATGTACCACATGTAAAGACAAAACTCTGACGATGGTCCCAGGTAGCCAGTGCTGTCCTTCAGCATTTGGTGTCTTCTACTTCCTGCTTAGAACAAACACATTCAACAGTATGTTTGCTTTAAGCAATTAACCGTGGCTTAAAACATGGCCAAGCCTTTCCTGGCAAGCACCCTGCAGGTATTATTCAGTGGTGGTGATAACGACTGGGTTAAACACCCCAGTTAATGAGAAATATTGTGTAGGTTGACCAAATTCATTGGAACTAGAACCAGGAAAAATGGGCAGGAAGCCAGAGGTTAAGGAGAACAGGTAGAACTAACTACTCCTTTAATTACAGACCTAACATACAGAAATACCAAACACGTCTGTTTCCTTGTATTTCTCATTTCCAAAGAAAATTCTATTTAAATTTCATTCTAAAATACTGCCAGCCCTAATTTTTTGACAGCAACTTCTCAAAGCTGGCTCTGAAATGAAAATATTAATATATCCTATTCACACTAGTCTTCTGTGAATGAAAGACTCTGTAGTTTAAGCTTCTCCATTTCCTGTTTATTCACTTTCTCTTCTCTCAAAGTACAGAAATCCTATTATGCGTCTAAAATTATAATTTTCTATGCAACATTAATTAGCAGTCTAGTGGCTGATATTATCTGCCTTAGTACAGTCATTGCATTTGATACATGCAAAAAATTACCTTCACTATAAAACCATATATACACAAAAGTCCAAATTGCTTGAAAGGTCTGTTAATCACTAATAGTTTGACCAGCTTGTTTTTCCTAAAATCAGGCAAAACATTGTTTTTCTTTCTCATGGAACAACAGAGTTTTCCTAAAATGGGAAGTTTCCATGGAGAACGTATGTAAATTTTGTCAGTTTGAATTTTCAAACTCCTGGGCAATGAGATTTTCTTGCTAATTCAACATTGGGAGCAATGATAATGACAACAACAACAAAACCCAAACCCAAAACAAAACAAACAGACAAAAAAACCCCAACCAAAAAAAAAAAATCCCAACAAAACAAAAACCACCAACTAAAAAAAAAGCAAACCAAAGATAAAGTAGGATAAATTCCCAATCATTTATAAAGAAGAAACAGTTGAAGCTGCACGGTACTGCCATAGATAGTCACTGCCTTTTTCTGTGTTTCCTAGTTTCTGCAGGATCCCAACAAGTGAACAACATGACAGGTCACTACCACCAGTCAAATCAAGGATTCCGAGGCACGCACACCATTTCTGTGTCCTTACAGATCTAAGTATGAGATATCTTGACAAAGATGTATCTATAGAAACATTAGAATTATTTCAGTCTGGCTGAAAAAATTGTTTATGCATGTGCTGTTGTGTCCAGCAGATTACTCACACAAGGATGGTGTACTGAAGCATCAGCCCCGTTCACTCTGTGCTGGCTTACACCTTTTATGTTAAATTTGCATGTCAGCTTGAAGACATCTCATCTTCTCCACATAAAAGTACTACTTCATTGAAATGAAAGGAATCTGAGTGCTAAATACCACTTGTGTGCCTCTAAATGAAACCTAATTTTGCATTTGATAACTGTCTATCATTAAAAAATACTACCTGCATAGGTGCTATATTCTATTTGCTAACAGTCTTACCTCCCATCTTCTGGCTGAACACAAGATGGGATTTGCTGTATGTTTCAATTTGAGAACTTAGAGGTTGTGGCTGGTACCATGAAGTTTAATTTAATTTTAATATTATACATCTACCAAAGGAGGAAAGGAGAAGGTCATAAACAGATCATCAGAAAGCCCCTCAGTGTGCTAAAATCTAAGCAAGAAACTGAGATGTGACATGAACTAAACTGTTACATTGAATTCAGAAATGAATGCATAGGCTATGGAAAGAGATAGAAATATATCTTCTTTTTCTACACATGAATACCCTTGTATTTAGTGAGTTATGTTTCATTCCCAGCCTCTAAATGGGCCATATTGATTTAGGGCTTTTTTATTTGATACTAGTAGGAGGCATGAAAACAGAACTAGAAAAGAAGCAGGATCAGAGTGTGCATAAAGACTGTGATTCACATGCACTGGCTTAATATTGTGCTTAAATAAAATTTAAATAAATTACTGTTGGTTACAGTTGATTTTAATCCTATCAAGAATGCAATAAAGAATGTCTTTACATAAAGCAAAGTACTTTTAACTCCTTTTGAGTTAACTACATGATGTTTAAGCACAAGATATTTCCCATTCAAAAATTAAGTTTTATAAGAAATTTTGTTCTTTCTGAAGGCTAGTATCTTATATTTTCAGAAAGGAAAAAAAAAGTATTGTTTTCTATAGCTCTCTACTTGTCTTGATAAAAAATACCAATAAAAAGAGCCATGAAAAGTAGTATTTTGCTCAAAAGAAAAACTGATTATCTCCATCACCATCATCATATACATCCACAAAAAGAAAAAAATAACAAAACAACAAAATTAGAAAAGGAGTACACCTCATTAACGTATTAATCACTTTATCCTTTCCCACACTGAGAATGCAAGTATTCTGCCATGGCCTAAGGAAGCTGTATTTCCACTACTTAAGCAAAAGAATTTACTTGTCCTGTAGGTGAGCTCCAGTATTACATCAAAAAGTCCACTGGCCAATACCAGATCCATCAAGTCTCGTGCATTCAGAACAATCCCTGTGCATGTGTTTATCATCCCCCTCAATACCAGTCACTCCTGATATTGTGCTGCCATGGTGCTGCTGCTTTCAGCCTGGATGAAACTTAAGCTTTCCTACTATTGCAGCACTTTCAGTGTGGCATGAATACTGACTAGGAGAGCAAGGTGAGAATACAGGAGATCACTCACATATGTATGAAAAAAATTTTCTTAATCTTGGTGGGGTGGATACAACTCAATCCAACTTCCTGGTACTACTGGGCTTTTTTTTTGTTTTGTTTTATTTTGTTTTGTTGTTTTGTTTTGGGGTTGTTTGGTTGGTTGGTTTTTTGGGGGGTTGGGGATTTTTTTGTGGTTTTTTAAAATATTTTAGTTTTTTATTTTTAATCCAAAACAGTAATCCAGGTCCCAACTCCACCAGCCCAGCTCAAGCATGGGGAAGCTGCATTGACAGTATCTCTCTAATACATGGAAGAGAGTCTGCCCCATCCCTGCCAGCCACCACTTGCTGCTGGTTTTTAGTTTCCATTTGAAGCTAGTTCTCCTATTCCTAATCCTCAGACTTCTAAAATTTTTTAGGAGAGAAAGTCAGAAGACAATTCTACACCTGCAGCCAAGGATAGTTCTTCATACATGAGCACGAAAATGCAATTAATAACTTTCTATCATGAAATGTAATGGAATTTTAAAAATTATTATTGGCAAGTTCCAGTTACATGAAAATTTAGCCTTTTAGCACACAGCTATTTCTCAGTTATATGCACAAGAACTGTTTATGGAAATAAGTAGATATCCATTTTCTTCTCTCTTGCATAAGATTATAAATGAGGAGCAGTCTATGCTAATGATGTTTTGCAACTATCTTTGCTGGTGTCTGAGAACTTCACAGATAATCAATTTTCACAAGATTTGTGAAATCAGCAGTCGCATGATCTGTCTGCCAGAGACAGATTCATGCCAACATACATTTTATTTTGGGCATCCAAAAGAGCAAACACTGAGGGGTTTGTTTTATATTTTGTTTTTAGAACACTTGACATCACAGAGAGATCTTTGCTATTTAAAATATACCTTTCCCTTGACTGCAGCTGCAAGTGTCTCACATCTCTGCCTAACAAAGCCTAGATTTTCAAGGCAGTCAGGCAGATTCTATTTTGGATTAGTATCCCAAACATCTGTACCTACAGGAAGCCAGGAGGTAGTCTTCTCAACTTCAAATAGTATTCTTAGTCCTATAAAGCCCGAATAAGAAAAAATCATAGCAAGAAGGGACTGTTGAAATTTATAACACATAATAACATTCCCTCTTCATGTACAAAGAATTATCTAGTATCTTGAGTAAAACAAGTAATTCCAAAGAAGTAGTCCAGTCACTCATTCATCTGATAATGCCAGATGAAACCCTACTAAACACTTCTCTTATTAAGTATATTTTCATACAGTGTAGTGAATGGACTCTTGTCTCAGTGAGTATTTAGTCAAGACCTTTTCAACTCATCCCAGAAAGAGTGAATAAATTATATTAATTAGAAATTTCATTAAAAATACCAATTATCTACTGCTGGGACTCTGGCATGTTTTGCCTACTCAACATCTGTGTTGTTAGATTAAAATGTTCTTTGAGGCACAGACTACTTTTATGCCTTATGCAACATTCTTCATGCTTAGCAAATAAACAATATATGTTTTGCAGATCCACTATTGGAAAGAACTTAGCATCTATTAAAAGATTTTTTTTTCTCTCCGGTTTTAAATGGCATAATATTAGGAAACAAGATTTAACTGTAATGCTTATTAGAAGAACAACTTTCAGTTCTATATTGTGATTTTTCAGTTCCTATTTAAGCTCTTGCTTAGAACATTTTCAGCTGCATTAGGTCTGTTGAGCTAGACCAATTCAATTTAAAAGCTCAAAACCCAGCAACTCAAGCTCAAAACACAGTTCAACTCTTTCTGCTCCACCTTTTTTTTTGTCATAAAAGCACCGTTTTTAAGAATTGAAAGAATCAGATGAATTTCATGTGGCCAGCCAATGTGAAAAAAATCTTTTTTCTTTTTCCTCCCATGTTTTGCAAACACAAGAAGGAATAGGATCACTGTTAAGCACAGACATGGAAATTAATGTCTTTTGTCATAAATTTTGCATAGGCAATTAAGTTATCCTTGAGAATTGAATCTAGTGGGAGAAATCCCCAAACTTGAAAATCTTGGGATTTTTTTTATGGATAGAATAAAAAATTCAGCAGTTCCTGCTGGGACTGTTATTCTGACCAAAGTGATCTGTATATGCACAAACATGAGAGAGCTACTGACTTTGGCTTGGGGATGAAAGCATTTTATTCAATGCTTGTTTAAGGACAAATTAGACAAACAGCCAAACCATGGTGTCTTGTATTGGTACACATTGTCATAAGTGGTTTGTCCAGCTCTGTTGGTCATGGGAAGTAAGGGAAAGATAGGGAAAGCAAGAAACTTCTGTTTAGTACTTTGCTATGTTCTACTCCCAGCAACTAATGCAGATTGGCTTGTTACAATGTTGTGTATATATATAAATGCCTTTCTATGCATGTGATATTTCTGTCTGTGTATGTATTTTTATATATATATACTACATACATAGACAGAAATATCACATTTTCTGTAGCACAGAACTTACATTTAAATACTATTAACGTTTTTTTTTAAACTGATTTAGAAGTACTATAAAAGAGGAAACCAAATAGGAAGTAGCTGACAAGAACCCGAATATTGATGATAGTTCTGTAATGCTCTAAACTGAATTTGAGAAAAACCACTATTGTTGGCATTTCTAATTTTGTTCTTCTCACTGCTAAAAATTACAATCTAATGATAAAATGTTATATTGGTGGCTATCTTATAAGAGTGTCTGTGACCTGGGAAAATGATGGAATCCACAGAGGAAAGAACATTTTTAGTACTGTATATTCTACAAACTGATGCAAATTTAAAACTCAGGATGGTACTTTTGGCCTGATTTCCTCTCTACAAATTCAAGTTCAATTCAATAAAGTTGCATATAAGATCTTGTAGAATTCTGTACGGTACACTCAGGATCTGCTCTAATTACAGTTAACACACTTCCCTGAGAGACTGCATGTGTAATTCAAAGGTGGGCCAGGTTATTGTCTGAGGCAGATTGGCCACTGGCTCATTATGAAAACCTCAAGGAATACTGTGAGCTGATGGCACTTGTACCAATAAACTGATACAGAATGCTCTGCCAATACCCAAACTTCTGCGCTCAGAAGAAGTCGTCCTTGGGGGATGCTGGTCCTCAAAATCTACTTAAGCCTTTTGTCTAGCTCAACCACACAGCCTGACTCTGGGGGGAATTGAGGTGACACAGTTTTGTCATTGACAGAACAAAGACTGAATGGTATGGTCACAGACTTGATGAAGCTGGGTGGTCAGACATGGCAATTACCTCTATGTATAATGCAGAGGAAACAAGCTGAAAATCATAAGGAAAATTAAGAAAACAGAAGGGCTGGGTTTTTTTTTTATTTAGAACCTGACTTGTAATTATTAAATGTTACATAAATGTTATTTCTTTGTGACAATTTGGTTTTGTTAGCTAAATCAGTAAAAAGGGATCCGGATATGCAATAGTCACATTAATACATTAATCTGCTCTGTGGAAGTTAACTTCAGTATTAGGAAGAGCATGAAAAGCTTAGTACAAAAGCATAAGATATATGATGAGCAGATAAGGGGATTGGTTTCTGCAGACTAAAGAAGGTTAAAGGTGGGAGGTAACTGATGTGCTCCACAAAAAAAAAAAAAAAAACCTCAGAGTCAGAGTTTGCTCAGAGGCACAGTGAAAGCACAAGAGACAGTGGTTGCAAGTAGCAATAAGCAAAATTCCTAATCTACAAAGGTAAAATATCCTGTTGGGGTCATCAACACGAGAGACTGCCCAAGCAATACTTCCTTGAAGGTTCTCACAGCTCAGCTGAGCAATCTGACCTTTTTTTGAAATTTGTTTTGCTTACTAGGGGCTGGACCAGATGAGCCCCAGATGGCTACAACAGGGAAGAGCTTCTTTCTCATTATGTTCCAGACACTAAGTTCTTCACACACGTGTATCCAGACAGAGGAAAAGAAAAAAGTCTGGAAGAAGGCAGCAATTCAAATATCAGTTCATTTCTCCAAATACCACTGGAAACTGCTAAGGAAGAAGACATTCTACATGTCTGACATTCAGGATTTTTATCACTAGACAGCTTGAAATCCGTGCACGGCACAAGCCAGCATGGATACAGCAGCACCAACAAGGCTGGGGGTAGTGCACAGTTAGTGTTGTATGAATCTGGCTCAGCCTACCAGATGGTTTCAGACTAACGCTAACCTTAAGAAATATGAGTTTTTACTTCCTGGGGGAAAAAACCAAACTCCTAAAAAGAAAAAAATCTATGGAGAAAATGAATACAATTGGCTCGATCAGCATATGAAAGCAATGAATGTGGAGACCTCTGTGCAAAAAATACATTGGGCTCTGAGGTGTTCAGTATTTTCCTTTGTCTTTAAGGGGAAAGACTTGAAAGTAATCTGCAATGAGATGATTCACATTTTAGAATACGCATAATCTATAATTGCAAAATCAGGTTTTTCACTTGTGCAAGGTATGTTGCTAATATGAATTTGATTTTAATAGCTAACTGTATTTCCCAATTGCACTTAATTGCATTTTTAAAGTTGTAGCTGTATTTATCTGAGTATGTGGGGTTTTCTACATATTTCTAAGGACTAACAAGTTCATTCCTTGTCTTGGTAACAACACTTAGTGTTGTAAAGAATCAAGAAGCAGCCAAGAACACTATATTGTAGCCTATTTAGAGGCAGAACATCATGCTTTGAAGCAATTACAAAGGAAATGCAAGCTGAATCCAACATAATTTCCAGGTTTGCCATGGCAGCAATAGCCCCCTATAAATAAAGATAAGAAAATACATTGTAGTAAAAAAACTCAAAAAAACTAACCAAACAGTGAAATAAAATACAAAAAAAAAAAAAAAAAAAAAAAAAAGCCAAAGAAACCAAATCAAACAAAATAACAATAACAAAAACCCCCAAACCCAGAAGTATAACCACAACCCCTTTGTCCACCCAAACAAGCCACCCAGTTGTTTGGGTGGACAAAGAATGAATTTTCTTCTCCTCTTTTTCCTTAGTCTGTGGTAGGATTAGAGAGTAATATTCAAAGAACATCCACTTTTCCAGTCCCTAGTGTACTATTTAAGTGAGAAATATTTCAGATAGATTACACGAACTACTGCTTAGTTAGTAAAGACAGAGAATCTGAATAATCTCTTAGGGGAATCATGAGCTTTGATTTTCTTTCTACTTCTAGAGATCATTGCTTCCTACCTCCTGCAATGAAGCACAGCAGTTTTGTAATTACAGCATATTATAAAAGAAATCCGGATCCTCCAAATTCATTATCTCCATTTCTACTGTCACAAAAACTTGTAATCCGAGGAGGCACCAGATCTGCTCTCTGCCCTAGTACAGATGTGAAACAAGATGTTGAATACGTGCTCTATCTCCACGTAAAAATAGATTGCCAGACATAGCAAACAAAACATATCTAAATTATGGGTAAGACGTTATTACTTTATTCATATCGAAAATATAATTGAACTAAGCCCAAATATTCAAACAGAATTGAAAACTACTTAAGTTTTGTAAGCTTTTCCATTGCATGTGGCACTTCTTTCAGACACAAGACCTCTTTAATTTACTTCTGGTGAGAGAAGAAAATTAGTTCTTGCTTTCCCCCTAATGCTATCTGTTACTAATTGCAATCATTCCTTCCAGTGCAATAACATTAAAAAAAATGCAGGAAGCTCAATTCCTAAAGCATTTTTAATGCAACTTCCATTCTAGGCAGTATAATGACATTAAAACTCTCTGATGTACTGTGCAAATGGGTAGAGATGTACTATGCCTACTCTGGCTTCTCAGGGAGAGTGAAAACAATACAATATTGATGAGGTGGGATCTGGCAATGGAGAAAATTCTCATTTTCTGAAGCAGCCAACAGTTACAAACTAGTTCTCAGAGCTAGCTCTCTTCTGACAAGTCCCTTCAGTGCAGCTTCCACTGACACAGAAAGTGACAGGCTCAGGAGTTGTGTCTCCAGCACCGTCTCTGCTAATGTCCTCATGGGCTACCCTGGCAGAAGATAAACAAAACAGAAGCACTGATGTTACCTGAACATCGAGCCCAACAACATCTGCAGTGTTAAACACACACAGTTGGATTTTTTTTTCTTTTTTTTTTTTTTTTTTTTTTTTTAAAGCAGGGGGAGAGAGAATGTTTTGAAGAAGTTGTGACCTGATTAACAGTGTGGGGAGTCCCAGAAGAAGGGGCTCTCCTGGGAACAGAGAGCAGCTGTTCTGGCAGCTTCTGGCTGCCTGTTGCTCTGGCAGCCAGCAGTGGGGCTCCCAGGGCCAGCTGGGGACAGGACAGGGACATGGGCACATCTCTTCTGAGCAGCCTCTGCTGCCAGGGCTGCACTCCCTGAGGAGCAGAAGGCTGTTGACTGCAATATGAAATTGGAGTGTGAGCTGCTGGTAGGGAGCTCAGGGAAATCATGCAGATGCTGCTGCCTTGGCAGGCAGAGGAGATAGGAAAACACTTGCCTCCTGCGTTACCAAGACAGAAAATCCCTCACCACTACCTCTGATGATGACCCACACTAGGGGAAAGAAAAGACAACCACCCATTTTACAATTAAATATGAATAAAAATTTATATGTAACAAATCTTGATCATGTAAGTCTATGTGCAAGAGGAAGCAATGATATACCATAATTTTTCCGCTCCTTTTTGCAATCTTGTTGCAAGAACTTTGAGATCTGACTCAAAAACCTCCCATGCAGATACAATAATATATAGAGAAAACTTTTATGCACAACATGTATTCAAACTGCTCACCTTAAGAAGGGATTACTTGAGTCCTACCTTCAGTTAGAGAGTAAAATTATTGAACAGCATCTGAAACAAATTTGCCTCATAACCAAAACACAGCTGCAACTGAAGAAAAAGGCTCCCCCTTTCAAAAAAAAAAAAAGTGAAAACATAGCCGACGACTTTTATAAGAAATCCTAATTACTCAGATAAAAATGCATGAGAAGATTAGTCAAATCTATACATAAAATAACTCTTGTTGGATGGATAGTGAAGGTCAAGTTTAAGGAGGCAGATTAAACACAGGCAGAGCACTCAGTTTCATTTAGAGTTTTTACTGTATGCCAAAACCCCTAGCTGTGGTAATGCTGAAGGAAGTATGGGAAAGACATCTTGTGTGTGAGAGTGAACACCTGAACTACTTGTTTTGAGAAAGAGATTAAGATAGAAGATCACAAATCATAAGTGAAAACTGAAAAAAACCCACTGAGATATTAAATGAAACTTAAATCCAGTAAAAAAGTAACTAAAATTAACAAAAAGGGTTTTTTTTCCATATACTGTGGAAAGAATTAGGATGAGATATAGTTCAAAATAATTGTACCATTCACTCTCCTGTTAGCCATGATTGCTATATATGCACATGATTGTGCCTTTGCAGTATGCCAGACATTTACCAGGGTAAAGCTGAAACTTTTCCATTTATATCTTCTGTAAGATATTTTGAAGATTTGTACAAAGGTGGAAGTATTAGTCAGAGACGGGATGTTATTTGGAACACACCTTTGCTTTCTGACACTTACATACCTTAACACTAAATAATTTGTACCTCACTTTCTATATTCAGACTTACGTTTCAATATTTAGGAAAAATTTCACAAGCAAAACCTGTACTCACAAATAGAGAAGCTATACATTAGCTTTACCAAACACGTAGGATTCACATCATCAGGTTAAGAGGTCTCAAGCCTCTTTATGCTCAAGTCTATTTAGGACATCTATTCTATAGATTCACTGCCTGCTCCAAACTTTCAGCATGACTCACTTCCAAAGAGCTGTGCCACATTGTTTAGGAAATGAAAGAAAGGAAAATGTAAGACTTTTATGAACAACCCTTTACACACTGAACAGTCATTCCTAGAAATGTGTAGAAATGCTGTTGATGAACAGGTATCTGCAGCTTCAGCAATTTTCTGGGTGTTCTACACTCAGAGGTGTTGTATTCTACACTCAGAGGTGTTGTTAAACCTAGCTCTTGTGGATGCACAAAAGGAGATTATATGCACAGTACTTTCACCCTCCTCAAATCCTGTGCAAGGGGTGTTCAGCCTGTACTCCTGTGTGATTAAACACTGTGCTGTAACCTACACTGGTGTCCCAGTGGATAAGGAACCAGTTTCTTCAAAAGTGAAAAAAAGGAGCTTAAAACTAGGATAATGAGTAACCGAGAAAAGCTGTTCCTGTGGAAGGCAGCATCCCTTCAGTGGCTGAGAAGGAGATGTTACTCCTTCACATGTGCATTTGATGAGAAGGAGAGAACACTACAGCAAAGTCCTCTGAGGATACCAGCCATCAATAAGGTATCAAGCCATCTCACACACATTTACATCCAAAATCTGCAGCCTTCCAGACATGGTCTGGCCTGTAAGTTAATCATTGCTTAGTATTCCATTTATTAAATGGAAATTTGTATTCAAACAATATTTCAAATGCCTAAGCTCTTGTGAGTACATCTCTCGCTGAAAGACTCTGTAGAAAAGCCCTTTGGAGAGAGAGAAAAGGAAAAATTTTTATAAAATGCACAGTACATTTGTTTGTGCTATTCAGAATGCTATGAAAGAATAAAACAGTAAATATTTATGTAGCACAACCTGTCTTGCCAAAAAACCCCAAAAACCTCAAAACTGAACAAAACACAGAAAGCCCCAAGATATGAGTGAGATCAGCAGAAACCAGGTGGGCTGACTGAGGGATGTATTCCAGTATTGCTGGTATATGGTTTATATGCTATGAGAGATCATAAAAGATGCATACACTTTTATCTCACATGAAGGTCACTATAGCAGTTCACTTCTAATTCCATCTGTTTTGCATTTAATGTTCACTGATGAAACAAACAGTTAAAATAGCTTTCTCTGTTTCTATGCATCTTTGAAATATCTGTTTGGGTTCTTTTTCATTAGGAAAAAAATCGTCAAGAATTTTGTGCTAGTAATTTTTAAAAAGTGCCATAATCGTCTCTAAAACCATTTATGGATTTAGATGTAAGAATTTCTGTGGGAAGTTAAATCATTACTGGGTTTTGCTTAAGAGAGAAGGGACAGTGGAGGAAGTAGGAATTTCCAAAATAAAGGACCAATGAATCTTAGCAAAAAGACTTGAAAAGCACCGAATAGGCTTTTTTCACTTGGAACCTTTTGAGATGGAAGAGAGGTAATGCTCAGTAGAGTCTACTCACTCTACTGACTTGCACATCTAATTTTTCTTCTCCATACCTATGATAGAGACAAAAAGGCTACTCAGATCTTTCATTTGGATTCCAAAGCTTTGTCTGTCCCAAATCTTCCCTCAGCTTCTATCTGAAATCATTTTGCACTTTTTTTCCCTTCTCAACTGCTTGTAGCCTTATTTTGATGATCCAGATTTCACAGATAATTCATTTTTCTATATACCTAAGAATCATTCAGAAGAACAAAGATACTTCCCATCTAAGTCATAAAGAGAGGTCAGGTATTGTATTTTAAAATCCTGACTGAAACACTTTTCCTGCTACTCTAACATAGTAAATGAATAACTGTACAAAGTGGAACAGTTTTGGTGAGGACTTTGATTATTTATGGTCCTAACAGCTGTACTCTTTCTGATTCCACTAAACCCCAAGATCTCCTGGATTCAGTACAGTTGCTCTTAGTACTGCACACTGTTTCTGGTTTTGCTTGAAAAATCCTGTCCTTCTTCCCAGTTTTCCCATGGAAGATGTGAACACATATTGAGCAGAGCAGAAACGGAAAGACTGGATATTTCGCAAATGAGTTCCTCAGCCTGAACAACACTGAGAGAATGTTTTATGATTTTTTAATGTCATAAAAATATCATTATTCTGATTGGTTGAAATTAGTTAGGGATAATAGTAGCTACAAGTTAGTATAAATTATCTAAATTGCGAGGAATATTAATAGGTGCAGCTGTATTAAATTCCACTGCAATTCTGCCTGAGTTCAATGAACAGAGAGATGTGTAATACAGGATATACGTGAATAAAATACAGTTTCTTCAGAGAGATGGAAACAGAAAGATTTGTGTGTATAGAAGGAATAGTTCATGGATGAGCAAATGTCTCCTTTTTTTCCATTCAAACAACTTCAGCAATCAGCATTCTTCCCTACTATACTGGCAGTGGTTTATACGTGGGTAATAAACATATGGATTAGGGAAAATGACCAATAGGGAAGCAGGAACTTACAGCTGACACAAAATTGTCATTGCCACAGTAAGAGACTGTACATGGCTTTTATGGAAGGTGTCTGCCTTTCTCTCTGCTATCAGCTCTGCTTCTGACATATCCACAGATGGCTATAGCAGTAATTCACATTAACAAATAAGAGGTCTAAATCCTGGTTAAATAATGACTTATTCTATGCAATGTGGAACCTTTGAATAATCTGTTCAAGTATTTGCTCTGAACAGAAACACCTTCCTGTTAGCTCAATACATGTAAAGTTTTTGTTCAGCTATGTGAAAAATTATAAACCACTCTTTTTTTTTTGCTCTCCTTTCTGTTATACTAACTTAAAAAAAAATCATCTGAAGGCTTGTGACTTCGCTTAAAAATATATTTATCTTGCAGCAGAAAATTATAAACAATTCTTTGTATTCTTAAGTCTAGTTGTGTGCTGTAACTTTTTTTAAATTATTTTTTCATTTCCACAAAAATAGATAATCTGGTAGAGAGTCAGTATTCAAATTCATGCACTTAAATTGAAATTTCTCTTTCAAACTAAATGCTTCATCTCTAAAGTAACTCAAAACATAGCCATTTACATCTGTTCCCTGAAAACAAATTATCAGCCTCATCATCTGTTGAAATTAAGAAATAAAGCAATGTGGGTAATAGAGCCTCTATTCTCAGGAATCCCTTTTGCTCTCAGGAAGACATTTTGCTTTGTCTTCAAGACAAAGTATCATCAAAAAGACTGTTTAAAAATTTGAATAAAATGCAAATTCAATATTGCTGAAAACTCTGTGCTGGTCAAAATGAAAGAGCATATATTAAAAGAGCTCTTCTTCATGAACCTGCATGAATATGAACGGTGAAGTAGTTAGCTGACTCCTAGAATGAAAATCATACAATCATAGAATCACTCTTGTGTTTGCAGAAAATTTGCCTCAAATTCTTGACATTGCACTATTGTTGTCAAAGATTTAATAAGCTTTCATAGGTAAGCTGTAGGTGTCAAAATTATGTCATAATATGCTAGCTTTTAAGAAAAGCAGTGTATTTTTATCCATTTCATCACTTACCAAATTGAATGTAGTTCTGAGAAACCTTCATTTTTTACCACGAAACTAGAAAGCAAGGACTTCCTTCACGATGACATCTCCCTGGAGGAAGTCACAGTTCATTTCCAAGAAAGCTGTGTTAAAAAGGAGGCTGCTTCACAACACCTGCAAACAGAGCTCCTGGTATGTGCAGCAATAATAAAATCTCCCCTTATATAGGTATGATGTGGAAGAGCAGTAAACAGTCGTAGTAGCAGAAGGGTGTCTTGATGACCCAGACTTCCCCACTCTGAGAATAGAGTACTGTGTTTTATTATTTAACTAGAGCAATGACAATGAAGAAAAAAGCCTCAGAAGGATGAAAGTGCTTTCAGGTTTTTTTAACTTGCTTCTTGTATCTATCTTGGTGAAGTCAGCAGCATTCCAGTGTAGGAAAGCAAAAATTAGGGTTCTACCAACTCTGAACAATCTCTACAGTCTATTGCAGAAATTCCCAGTGATTTTAACTCACTGACAATATTTTTGGGGGACAATGCTGATATTCTGAGGGCTTTGCTAAGGGCTGCTTGTTGTATTTGAAGCTATGCCTAAAGCATATCTACTTGCTGTGTTTGAATTTGATATAGGTACATTATGACACTTCCATGCTCCTTTGTTTATGCATAGTACACACACATGAAGGATAACTATCTCCTGTCTGTTTTTCTATAAACATAAATGAGATCTAAGCAACTCATGGATGTAAAGAAGTACTGGCAAATTTTGTAGGGAAGGAACAGACGATTTTTGGTTAAGGACTACTGTAAATTCAAAAAGACACAGATGACCTTTTAAGGAGATACTGGTTCAATGAATACAGATGTTTTGCGGAGTTTTCCTTAGCTGAGACCTAGGAGAGGTGTTCTAGCCTATGTTTGATCTCAAAGAAATGATTACCAGAAATGGAGCCATTAACAACCTATTGAATGAAAAAAATTAATCATCATTTCAGTACACTTCTTTAAATATCCCTCACTTAAGCTGTATCTTAAATCCTGTTCTACACATTCTGCACACACAAAACAAGTAATCTTGAAATCTTAATTTCTAGTTATTTGATAAGATGATATTCAAATATTATGTGTGTGTATATATATATATATATAAATGTTCTCATGAGGTAACACAGTGAAACTCAGGGATAACACCTCTCCACTATCATTATAATTACTTTTCAAAGTCATTGCTACAAATTCATAAAGACTTGAAGATATTACAAAATGAAATTGTTTTTCCTCCTCAGAAGACACACAATAATATTCTGTCTTCCAGTAGGTGAAACACACCACTATTTTACTTCCAAATGACATCCTCCCTGAGGCATGAGACTTTCTTCTGGCATCCAGCAATTCTGTAACTTCCTCATGCACTTACAAGAGTAGCTACTTTTGAAAGACGACAGTAGAAAAGACCTTACACTTTCTTATCAAAAAGAGTATTCACATGACGTCTAACTCCCATAAACACCAACATTAACTGAAGTTTGACAGGATTCAAAGAAAAAAGCTTTCACCAGGCAAGACTGGAGGGGCAGAGACCAAACAAGTTAAAACAGCAAACTGTTCTAAAAACATTTGTCTTTTTTCTACAGTCCATAGACACACCATCGTTACAACAAAGATTATTAAAATCACTATTAAAATCACTATTAAAAATTTATATTCTGAAAAGAAGTCAGTCAAATTGTGTGGCAAAGTTCCTTACATTATTATTATCTTGTGGATGAGGACAAATTCACTTCCAGACCACCAAGATCAAGAACTTTGTAGTTCATACTCAGAGGATTTGAAATACAGAAAGTTAGCATCACTGGACAGGTGAGATAATAAACAAAATGTTTTAATTCATATTTTAATAAATATTTTAACAAAATGTAGCAGCATAATAACAGAACAACTGTTACAATTGGACCAGTAATGATACAGTGAGCATTTAGTATAGTTTAAGCATTGTATTATATTAAAATGAATGCACAATGCCATTATTTTGAGATCAACCCCTGTGAATAATTTCTGTAGACAGTACCAAGTTTCACAGTAACCACATATAGTTTAAAGCTCCCCTGGAGAACCAGAAATCACTAGCTCTTTAAACAAGTAAGGAAAGCAGCAGGATTTCAGCTACACTGCTCTTTGTGTTACAGCTTGGAGTATGGGCTGTACAAACACCCAATTTCTGCATCTCTCTGTTTCTTTCATGGCCCTTTCACTGCAATAATTTTGAACTCATTCATATATTATGTTTCTACAGTGCCCATCACAACATCCTGCTGAGTTGTGGTTTTCATGCATTTTTAGAATATCAATGTTTGTAAAAATCACCTAGCATGCCAAACTGCATTTGGATGCCTGCCTACAAACTCCAGCCTTCAAAACTCACAGAATTCCCAAAGTATTCAGGTTTCTGGCACTCCTGGGTATGCCCTACAAGAGTGCCCTTAGTCACTCCCTCTCTTGCCCAGCACTTCCTGGGTTTTTACACAGATGTATCCCCTCACTCCTCAAGGACAGAAATGGAGTAAAGAAGGCTCTAAATGCTCCTTTCTAGAGTTGGTGTGGGGAGATGGGGGACAAATAAAAGAAAGTAGCAGCATTTACCAGTGGCCAGCATCTTCCCTACCAGGTAATCAAGATTTACAGAAATCTCATTTTTCTAACATTAGGCAGAAAACTGTGCCTTCATTCTCATACTTCCTTCCTAGTTATGTAGTTCACTCACAGACACAGGAGAGGAACTGATCTCCTCGTCCAAATTTTCTGGCACTGGGCTATGGTGTAATTTCTCCACCCTGTCAGGATAAAAACCCCACTTTGGTCATCTTCAGGTTTCTTTAGGGGGTCTAAGGCCCTTAGGTACATTTTTTCAAAAGTGGCACAGGAAGATAAAAAGCCATGTGAAGGGGCACAGGAAAACAAAAAGCCACAGCAACACAGTGAAGAAACATTGATGTGTATTTGTAAATGGCTTGTGCAAATTCACATGGATTTAGTGAACAGTCTTTTTAGGTTTTTTACACCAAAATATTTACTGAGAATGGAAGAGAAAGAATGGAATAGTTTCAAAGGCAAAAACTCCTAAGATAATCAATAATTCCTGCAAGCCAAGTGGGAATAAAGATGTTGTAGATACACCTGTCACACTGCTTCTCTCCCTTTGAAACAATTATTTGTGTCCATGAGGTTTTGAGACACTGATGTCTTAACATGTTAACATCTGCCATATGTTTTTTTGTCCATATGAGCACCACTGTTGATCCTCCTGCCGGCCACAATTTAAGATGATTTAAAGAGAGAGAGAAGCATCAGGAACCTGATTGCTTATCCAGTCTTTGTAATGACACTTTCACTACTGATAAACATGTAGAGGATGAATTGCATTTAAATATTGAACTTACATATAGGTAGACTGCACAATTGATTTGTATTCAGAGGCGTGTGTCCACTTTTTGTACTTAAAATAAATAAAAACAGATGAAGGAAGAAAAGTTCCCTTTTTTCCCTAAATTGATTGAATGTATTTACTATGAAGCTGCACTGTATACAAACAGCCACATCAGGTGTTGGTGCTAGCTGTGTAAAACTGAAGTGAGACAGTGAACAGCATGGTCTACCAGGGTTTATGTTTTCAGAAGCACTCAAAAGTCAGATCAAAACTTAACCAAGGACTCATGAGTTGTATTGTCACAATGAAAAAATAAGGGTATTAATAGAAATGTGTTTACTGACCCCATCAACAAAATTTTTGACTACTTCTGCTCAAGGAGAAAGCTAAGGAGTGCAAAAGCCCCAAATCAAAACACTTCATTAAAACACAGACATTTTCAGGCAAGGATCACAAAATATTTTCTTAGTCAATTATGTACGCAGCCATTGGAATATACTTCATTTATATAATCAGACATGTAAAGAATGTCTTTGGTTGAGTATTATTGCTGCTGGTGGTAATCTAATGGATATTGTGCACAGTCTGAAGAATTTAAAGGCTCAAGAAATGCAGTAATTACCAGAGTATTTCAGCGCTGAGTATTGGATAAGGAGTGAGTTCAAAGCCCAGGTCAAAGCACTGGGTTTTGAACTAGATCTTGCCATTTTCCAAAATCTATTCCTGTTATTCCCCCTTTTATTCTTGCAGAAAACATCCTGTTGACCTGTTGCAGAGACACGTAGATAAAACGCTTAGTCCTTGTTTCACAGAGCTGCGCCCAACTTCTCAGTGGTTCAAGAGACTGTCAATTATACAAAAAGCTTTGCATCACTTCCCTGAATCTCCTCCCATTCTAAACCAAGACAAAAGGCCATAAAATATAAACAGAATGTACACTTCATGTGTAGAAGGAGCAAACAAATATTTTCTATTTAAATATGGTGGCTCATCATATGATGTATGTCCATAGGACAACCTAATGCTGGCTTCATAATCAAATGTGAATATATGGAAATCAAAGTCAAAAACCAAAAAACATAAGTTTCACAGAAAAAAATATGATCTGAAGAAATAACTTTCTACATTTCGATTGTAAATGAAGCATGATGTCATGGCAAAGACAAAAATCAGCCTTATAAATCTCACGTTGCAGAGTAGACAAGCAGGAATGCCTAATTTACAAGGTTCACAGGAAAAAAATGCAAACTAGGAATGTGCAACAAAGTGCATGTAACCTGAAAAGACAAATCACTCAGCTGGAAAAGATGCTCTATAAGAGTAAACCATTCCACACAAAAGCAAATGTTCTGTATAAAGGAAATGTATGGATTTGCAGAGATTTACATTCTTATAATGAAGGCAGAAGTCAACTGTCAATGGATGATATAAATCCTCACATGTAGGGTTTTAGGTAAGATAATCAAACAAAAATGGGTTTCTTCAAGCAATGTCTCATGATACTCCATAAGGTGATAACAAAGAAGTCAGCAGTACCTTCATGTGCATCCCAGTGAACTGGAATCATTGTCAGCCTCCAGAACAGCAATCAGCCAGCTGATCTGAGCAGAAGCACGGGTCCCCACACATAAAGTGCAAGAGCAACCAAAGGCCTACGAACCTGGCCAGTTAAGATCAGTAACACTGTATTTGGACTAGATGCATCCAAATAATCTGTGTTCCCCAGGGCTCAGTATCAGGGCTAGCTTTGTTTAGTGTTCTTGTTGGCAAGAGGACCTGGACAAGGGCACCAAGTGCACCCTGGTGAGACAGGTTTGCAGACACAGGAAATTGAGTCCTAGCATTCATCTGCTGGAGGGTGGAAAGGCTCTACAGAGGGATCTGGACAGGCTGGATCAATGGGCTGAGGCCAATTGTATGAGTTCCAATAAGGTGAAGGGCTGGGTCCTGTCCTAGGGTCACAACAACCCCATGCAGTTCTACAGACCTGGAGCAGAGTGGCTGGAAAGGCGCCCAGCGGAAAAGGACCTGGGGGTGCTGGTTGACAGCAGCTGAACATGAGCCAGCTGTGCCCAGGTGACCAGAAAGGCAGTGGCATCCTGGCCTGTATCAGCAATAGTGTGACCAGCAAGACCAGGGCAGGGATTGTCCCCCTGTGCTCAGCACTGGTGAGGCCACACCTGTGATCAGTTCTGGGTCCCTCACGGCAAGAAAGACACAGAGGTGCAGGACCAAGTCCAGACAAGGGCAACAGAGCAGGGGAGGGGTCCAGAGCACAAGTCCCGTGAGGAGAGGCTGAGGGAAATGGGGGTATTTAGCCTGGAAAAAGGAGGGAGGATGGAGGGAAGGGATTTATCACTCTCTACAACTACCTGAAAGGACTTTGCTGTGAGTTTAGGTCTCTTCTCCCTGGTTATAAGTGACAGGACAAGAAGAAATGGCCTCAACATCTACCAGGGGAGGTTTAGATTTTTAGGGGGAAAAAACCCACGAAAAGGAATATAAAACATTGGAATGGACTGTCCAGGGATGTGGTGGAGTCATCATCCTAGAAGTGCTCAAAAACTTTGGGGATGTGGCACTTGAGAACATGATCTACTGTTGAACATTGTGATGGTGCTGGGTTGCTAGTTGGACTTGATGATCTTAAAGGTCTTTCCCAACCTTAACAATTCTATAATTCTATGAAAAGGGAAGTGAAAACATTGCATTACACTCAAAACCAGAGTTCTTGTCAAAAAAAAAAAAAAATAGAAGCTACCTTGTCCTCACTATTTTCATCAAAGCAACATTCACAACTGACGTAAACCCAATGTTATACTTTAAAGCAACAAAAGGATAAGAATGTTTGTAAGTCCACTAAAATATCACATTTCCATCACGTTTCCTGTAAAATAACACATGGCAGACTTTTGAGAGAAAAGATTTTCACTAGTGGCTCAAGGTATTTTTTTTCAGTTGGTCATAAATTATTTGCAGATAAATACGCAAAAAATAGATCAAATAAATTCTACAAAATAAGACTACATCTAATGAATCCCTGTCTCATCCAGACATAGAGATTGAAATATTAGCAGTATTTGAGTGTGGCCTCAGCATAGTCTGTATCAGCTCCTTCTCTGATCATCTCTGTGGGATCTGGAGTAGAATTCCACAGAATCTGAAATATTGCCAGATCCAGCCATGTCTGAAGATACCACACAAATGCATCAGACTAGCAATATCATTCTGAAAAAAGACAGCTTTATCTCTATAACAATATATTAAGAACAAATAAAAGGAAAAAAACCCACATCTGCATGACTTTACCTGATGAAAATTCAGACAACTATGTTACAACTTGTGTTATGTACAAGGCCCAAAGAAAATCAATCAATAGATCAGGTTAGATCAGGTTATGGAATACATTATCTATAAGAGAAAAAAAACAAAACAAAAAACCACAAACCAAAAACCCCAACTTATTATGGTGTTAGCCCTGAAACTGCCCAGGGATGTTATTTTTTAAACCCTTCCTTTTTCTGCAACCTAATTAATTTTATGTGTTCATATCCGAGCACAACTGCAGAATGTTTGTGCCATAGGTAGAGGTAATAAAAATTCTATGAAAGGACAGAGGCAGAATTATGGGCCTAATGTCTCCTAATTTCTGTTTTGCCATTATATGGTCCCAGTCAGGAAAACACTAAGGACTATAAATTACAGTAAGATGACATCATACTACAAAAGTCAAAATCAGCCAAGATTGCAACTGCAAACAATACATGTTTTCTAATAAACTAGGTTTCTATGCAGGCAGTACATTTACCTCAGTGAAATCAGGACTCAGGACTTGGAGGATGGTTGAAGGAGCAAATATTCAATAACATGTTATTATCACATTTCTTGGGGTGCTATAACCATTTCCAAACAAAAAGTCCTTCAGAAGAGCATGACAATGTTTTTTCTTAATTCTTTTTCCTTTATCAGGCATCTGATTGGAACAATTACACTATTAAAACAAAGTTAGTGTTTAACTTAAACTCCTTTGTTTATATATTTTGTTTGCTTCTGCGCACATACTGAGTGTGATAAACATGTTATATTGTTTTATTAGTCTCAGATAAATGTATTTTTGTGTGATTGCTACAAGGATTAGGAATAGGCAGATTATTATTTGTAGCTGTATAGCTCTTGCATTCTGATAAAATTTAGTTTAATCAAAACTTCATAATTATGTAGCTAATTTTTCCCTTTTAAAAATAATTTAAAGTAGCTGTATCCAAGAACTATTTTCTTTAGCTAGAGACTTATATTATTAGTAACAACATACTTATATAGTATTTTATTTGCATCTTTATTCTGCATGGCCTTGGAAAGAATAACTTATATTTATCACCTTTCCCTATTAACATTCAAAAAAATTAATAACAATCCAAAAAAAGAATAATTATTTATATTTGTGTGAACCATGCATTCTGCCACAACAAAGCATTAGGTCTGGGCTGAAATATGCAGATGATCAGGTAAACTTTCTTATCAATGAAATACAGATATTTCAAAGCTGAGAAACATTTACTCACTCTAGATTAGATAGGTAATGTGCCAAAAAGTGTATTTGCCTGAGACACAACTGTATGATTAGATGAATGAGCTGAATCTTATCTTTCTATGTTCCATCAGAAAAACCTACACAGTGCATCTAACTCTATGTTGAAATACTGGTTCAGATCACTGGCTCACAGCTTGTAGAATTACATTTGAATCATTAATGCTGCCTACCTTCCTCCCCTGAATTCTGTCTCAGTCATTTAATCAATCTCAAATTAGTTGGCTCATACAACGTGAAAGCATCACAAACTGAGAAGTTACTCCCCTAGGTTCCCACTACTTTTCCTGAATACAAATCCAAACATGGATTTATAAAATATTGAGATGAATATTGTATTTCTTAAATAACAATTAGAAATGGGAATAATGACAGAGTACATCATATTTAGTCATGATGAATGATCCACATTTTAAATTAGTTAAAAAGCCAAAGATTTTCTTTTAAATTTGAATTGTATCACAACTGAAATACTTTATCACACGCCAGACCACATGTTTACTAAGAAAGATAACATTTCTCTCTCTTTTCATCCAAATACAGAGTAAACCTAATTCAATGCAATGAGTTTTTGTTTCCAGCTCCTGTTGAGAAAATATTTTAAGAAGAAAAATGAGATCTGTTCCTATTATATTTAAATAATTCAAAGCCATTCCAAAATCATATGATATGACCTTCAGTAGATTTTAGATATCGATGTTTCTCTCAATTATTTTTAATTAAAACATTTCAAATCTTGTCGTGGTTTGATATTGGCTAAAAGCCAGGCACCCACAATAAACCATTCACTTATTCTCCTCTGCTACAGTTGAGCATAGAAAGGGGTAAGAAAAACCAAACAGTTCATGAGTTGAGATGAGGATTGGGAAGAAACACTCTAAGGGCAAAATAGGCTCAAATTTAAATGGTATACAGAAAATTTATTAACAGAATTAAAAGAGGATAACGAGAACTGAAATAAACCTTTAGAACACATTTTTCCTCCCTCCAGCCCCTCCTCCCTTCCCACCAACAGCAGAGGGAGACAGGGTGTGGGAGTTTTGGTCAGTTTTTCATCTGAAATATTTCTATCATTTGCTTTGGGAGAGGAGTCCCTTCTGCTACGCCATGGGGTCCTTCCCACAGGAGACAGTTCTCTGTGAACTTTTCCATTAGCGTGGTTCTAATTTTCATGAGCAGCAGTCCCACCCAACCTGCTGTAACGTGAGTCCCTCCCCCAGGCAAAACAGTCTCCCCAAACTACATGGCATGGGCCATTTTAGTTTACAGGGTGTAGTCTTTTAAGTATAAACTACTCTAGCTTGGAAGTAAGGGGCCTCTTCTTCTGTCTCTGGAAGGAAGGGTCTGCTCTGTCTGTTCGGATTCCCTTCTAGACTACAGCTTTTCAGCAGGCACCTGCTTCAGTGTGGGTTTCTCATGGGCTGCAAGTAGATGTCTGCATCCACCCATGCACTCCATGAATTACTGGAAAACTTTTGCATTATAGTCCTCACCACAGCTTGGAGAAGAATCTCAGCTCCGATGTTTGGAGCACCGCCTCCCTCTCCCTCCTTTCACTGCAACCTTAGTGTTGCCATGTTGTTGTCCTCATGTGTCCTCACCTTTTCCTTTCCTCTGACTTGGAAGAAAATTGTTGTCTGTAGGTTTGTTTGTTCTCAAGGTCTGTCAGTTGAAAAGTTCTCATAGGGTTTTGCAGCGCTGGAAGGTTGATCTCCTCTGGGCTCGGTATCAGGGAATTGTTCGGTATGCCGCTCACTGTCGGACACCCACTGGCAGCACATGGGGTACCAGCCCCAGCGGTGCTGGCACCATTCAGCACCTCTCTTCATGTGGGACACCCAAAAGGAGGAGCTGCTGCAGCCACCTCTGCCCTTCTGCAGCACGGCTGACTGAAAGCAGCCAAGCAGGCAAAGATCACGGCGAGCCGTGCTGAGACAGTGCCCCAGCCGTACGGCGCCAGCCGCTCCTGCTGCAGGCTCCATGGCTGCTCCTGGTGCAGAACAGCCCCAGTCCCCACACCTCCACGCCCCTTGGAAAAAGAGCATGCTTTTAGCTTTTCTTCTTCTTAAATATGTCATCACAGAGGCATTATCAACTTCTCTAATTGGGCCAGCAACACGTCCATCGCCAGAGCCTTCAGGGATTGGCACTGCCAGACACTGTAGAAGCTTTGAGGAGCTTCTCTCAAGAGCCTCCTCTGTGGCTTCCCCCGCCACCACTAGAAATTAAACTAACACAGATCTTCACAAAACCCTTTGCCATGTGCTCAAGGGAAGAAAAAGCAGAGCTCAAAGCATCATTGATGCCCAGGGCCTGGTGAGTAATTGGTGAATAACTCCTAAATCGTTTAGATTGATAAAGCTGCACAACCTTAACAGAGGATTAAACTTCCATGCTTCAAAAATGGGATTATCTGACTAGATCTTCTAGCTTTGGTAAAAAATGCAGATGTCACTACTTCAGTACTTCAGAAAGGATCCTCCAAGAACCTTCAGAAGAAGCAACTGTGAGTTAATACTTTGCTTTCACTTAGGCACTAGTGTGTCTTTCAAGGAGAGAAGAAGAAAGAGAAAGCAGTCTTTGACCAATTGGTGGGAAAACAGAAGGAAGATAATTCTTCCAGAGCATTTGAAACCATCTTGGTCAGGAGGTCTGAGTTTCAGTATCTCAGTTCAGAGCTATTAGCAGGTTGGAGACTTCTGAAGATTTTTTTGTTCCCTGCGCTGAATAAACAGACCTTTGGCAGACACAGATTTTATTTCACACATCTTTACATGACAGGGTTGATAACTATACCTGTGATTTCCTACACTGTATGCCCTCCTTCAGATTGTACCCACAATCACTCTAAAGTTCCATGAGGAACAATCTACAAGGAGATGTATAGTGGACATACATTCAACTCAGTTGTAGCTGAGTGACTAAAGCCTGCACTACAAACAGCAATTCATAGGTATGATTACCAGTGTCAATACCGAAGAAATAATTCCTCAGCTTTTCAGAGAGGTATCATTCATGTTTTCCTTTGAAAAAGCAACAGTGAAGTTGAAAGTGAAGAAAAATATTTAATTCCTAATTTCACTAGAAACACTTTTGCTTCTAATTTCCATATTAATACCTTGATTAATGCTTCAAACACGGTCCAGGTTTTTGAGAAGGGAACAGTCTAATGGCTGCTTAGTAGTTTATCCTCAAAATTTGGTCATATCAGTGCACTCTGCAAGGGGGAATATTTAGCTATGAAAATATTTCTCCTGTATATTTTTTTTCATTGCAGACTAAGGAAAATAGAGCTCAGGCTTTAAAGTAGTTTTATTCCACAAAATATGCTTTAGCCAAGTGTAAATGTACAATATGTAGAAATAAAGGTGTTTAAATTGTCCATCTAAAGAAAATGGGAAAGATAGTAGGGAACTAACGTACCATTCATGTTCCTTGACTGCTTGCAGTTCTTTTACCACTCAGAATGATTCAAGTGAGACTAGAAAGTCTTCCACAGCTCCCCTTGGAGCTCTGTTCCTCCCACCTCCAAATAAACAATAAATAAATCTGATCACTTTTGCATTCCCATGCATGGATTTATCCAAGGCGTTGAGCTCTGATTGCTCCAATCACTATCCAGATCCTGAAGCTGACTGTGTAAACTAATGTGGGGTAGTGTTCCCATTACAGCTTAGGGCTGGAATGAGGCCACTGATATTGAGATGACTGGGGACAACCTGACAAAGACCCTGAGGCCTCTGCCAGAGCTGCCTCTCAGAGCTTTGCAGCCTTTCAGCTTCTACCTAGTTGTGTTTCACATCAACCACCATCAACCACTGCCTCTGTGGTAGGCAGCAGAAACACGTGAGACCCCAGAGCCTTTGCTCTTTGTCATCCTGCATACCATTTTCCTAGCACCCTGGCTGCCACGATTGAGCAGCCCAACCTTGTGGTTAACTGGCAGTAAGGAACCTCGTGCTTCCTTCTGGGAAGGAAATAGATGGACCCTGAAGGTAAAACCCTGCCTCAGGATCCTTAGGGATGCTTCTTCTACGATAGCTGTGAGTGGTGCCTTAGACTCACTCATAAAGAATCTAAAGAAGTCCTGCCAAGAAATGATGGATAGCCTCGCTGTGCATTGCTGTGCAAAACAAGTAAATATTCAAATTTAAATTAAGTAGGTCACAGAAAACAAACAGCTTCACAGCATGAGGCTGATAAAAATTGCTAACTCAACGGCTAGCATGTGTAAGAGCCAGAGACACAGCAGCTGTCTGAACTTTGTGAAAGCTGTTGGTTGCTGCAAATCACTTTCTTCAATAGTGATACAATCAGCCATCCCAACAAATTTGAGACACTCAGCTGCAAAGCCGTTACTGCAAAACCAACCCCAGAAGGTAACTGCAATGCAATGTGTACCTAGAAAGCACTCTGCTTCACATCTACAGAATACATGCAAAGTTTGTCACCTTTCCCCCTTGATGTATCTGCTGCCACCAAGCACTGAGGGTAACTTCAGAAGATTCTTCTGACAACTCCTGAATTCAAGAAGTTTCTATGATAACAGCCTCACAGCTACTGTTCTGCACCACTTAAGTCCTGAAAAATATGTCCTTGTCCACATTTTAAAACAGAACAGACACCAGGATATTTTCTTTGAAGATTAACAGCCTTTGCTCCATTTTGAAAACTCAAAAATGTTTGAATGAAAAATCAAATCAGGAAGGCACAAATCACAAGATTTCTCCAGTTAGATCAGGTTGCTCAGGTCCACAAAACATGTTTTAGTTCTTACCCATGCTTGTGAGAACAACTTGTTTCCATTATTCTTGTACTCAACATCCTGGAAAAAACTCTGGCTTCATCTCCTCTGGACCCTCCTTCTAGGTATATAAAGGCAGAAATATTATTTCCCCTCTACCTCCCTTTCCTATAGTTGAACAAACCAAGTGATTTTTTTGCATGTCTTGTGTGAAACTCCCTGACAAGTTTAGCGGTCTCCATCAGACTCAACTTCAGAAAGCCCACATGCCTCCTGCTCTGGGGACCCCAGAACTGGACACAGCACTCAGATATGTTCTCAGAAATAGAGAGATGGCATTACTTCACAGTATCCTAGAGTAACAGAATCTTTTAGATTCCATCACAGCCCTTACAGAGTGCAAGATGCAACTTTGCTGAAACAGCATGCTGTTGCCTCCTCTTCAATGTTGCTTTTCACCATTAACTTGCTTCCACCGCTATTTCAAGTCTTGAAAGTAAAATAGCAAATGGGAAATCAGGTAATATTTTAGTGTTGCTATAAATGATCTGGATGCAGCAGCTGAATGTGAATTCAGTCATTTTGCCTACCATACTGAAGTAGGAGAAACTGTGAACTCCCTTGGGGACAGAGAGGCCTTAGAGAGAGCTCTGGACAAACCAGAGAGCTGGGCAATCACATTAAATTGAACAAGAGCAAGTGCTGGATTCTGCATCTAAGAAATTATTATCTTGATTGTATGTACAAACTGTGAGGATGAGAGCATCCTCACAGCATGAGGTCTGGCAAGATCCCTCAAGACAAGACTGAGGAAGAGCAGTTCAGGTTGCTTGGTTTGTTCAGTTTGAAGAAGAGGGGCTGAGGGGTGACCCCATTACAGCTTACAGCTACCTCAAAGAGGGCAGCAGAGGAAGAACGGCTGATCTCCTCTCTCTGGGAAACAGTGACAGGACACAAGGAAAGGGATTGAGGCTTCCTCAGACAAAGTACAGATTGGACATTAGGAGCAGGTTCTTCACCCAGAGGGTAGTTGGTCATCATGCTCCCCACGGAAGCAGTCAGGGCACCACGTCTGTCAAAGTTCAACTGATTAAGACATACTATTTAGTTTTAAAAGTTCTGCAAGGACCAAGAGTTTTGGAGTGAATGGTCCTACCAGATCCCTACCAGGGATCTTTATAGGTCCCTTCCAGTTCCAGATATTCCATAATTTTATGATTCCAAGCACAGTAACTAATTTTAGCTCAAATCAGGAATTGTTAATCTGCTCTCCCCAGAATGAGATCGGGAAGAAGACAGCAAACAGCAGCTAGTGAAAGGATTAACTTGATTAGATAAACTTTCTGCAACAAACTGATATTAGTAATATAACATTCTAAAATGTATTTGTATTTTATTTTGTACATGAAATGCAAAGAAATTTCTTTAATTTTAACTTTTCTATTTTTATCTGCTTTATTTTGTTTATAAATTCTTGTCAATATTTCTGTTGTCAACCTACTTCAATTATTTTTATTTTTAAATAACCTACTTCTATGAATGGAATTGAAAAAACCTAAGTAGTACAAACAGAGATCTGCTAATATGTATGTTTTCCAAAGAGGTGGGCTATATTAATAATCATAGCTTTAAGCATAATGTGTTTTAGCATTTATGTATGCACAGAGTATTCAGAACACATATCAGCTGTACAAATTAGCTATCAGAATCTCATCCCTTATTGAAACTTGGGTTTTTTTGTTTGTTTTTTTAATTTACACTGAAACAATATGTTACATTTTGTTCCCCGTGGCCTCCCAGTGAAAAGCTGAAAGTCCTCACAGCAGGAAACAAGTGTTTTAATGACAGTGGATTTGAGTTTCTGAGAAATGTATCAAAGGAAAAATTCAGAAGCATAGCCTATTGCATCGTGGAAGCACACAACAGGAAACCCAGAAAGAGCTGAAATTTTAGCGGACAGTTTTGATACAGACCCATTGTACAGACCCATGCAGTTCCTCATTTTATCAATTTCAATTTCTTCAGCTTTAGGAAACAAGGTAACAGGCTGTTTTTGCTAATTGGAACTGTTACTTCCAGAGCATGTTGACTCAGCAGGTACTGCAAAAACAGTCTACATTCAAGGGATATCAATTCCAAGCACACAAAAATAAGGGACTATAAAGAAATTTTGAGGATATTAATGATAGCCTTACTCATAATGATACACAGTACATGCTTCCAAACTGGGATTTTTCATTGGCAGATATATATTCTAGACTATTCATACACATCCATTGCATTCAACACCACTATGGTAAAAATGCTATGGGGGAAGAAACACATACCATCTGAGTTCAGATTGTGTTGCAGTATTAACCTTGTTTTGTCCAAGGCCGAGGAAGAAAGTGTGATTTAGGGTTAACAGCCACATCAACCAGGCTTAAACCACCACTGGGGAGAAATCCTTCCTGACATGAAATGACCTCTGTGTTTGAAAAGAGCATTTACTACTATGTGCTAACAGTAGAATTGGGCTTGGGATGACTGTCACAAAGAATCTAGTTGTCAATGCTTGAAGCAACATCACATAAAGTGATCCCCTCGCTACTGAATAAATTGCATTCCCCCAAAGATACTAAAGGAGTGTGCTCCACTATGCTCCACCAGGAGCCATTATCCCACCATTAATGCAGTTTTAATGTGATAAAATCTCATTTTCTGATTACATCAATGCAACCAAGGGCTGGGATTGCCACGGATAGTGAACATATACTTTTTTGCTCAAAGAAAATTTAAAAGCAATTTTTTCTATGTTATGCTTCTAATCAATTTAGTTAATAAATATTCCACTGTAATAAATATTACACTTCTTTGCAGATGCTCATATTTAGTTAATAATATTAAGTAGTTTGGTTCAGCTGTTTGCCCTCCTTATTTATTTTTAGAGAAGCGTGCATGAGATTTGATATGGAAAAAATGGCAGCATTGGTTGTCCTCACAAGCATTTGTAGCAGAGAAAACCTGCAACAAAGTCAGTCATGAACCAAAATAACAATCTGCTTTATACATATCCTGGACTATTGAACTGTTCCCCCTTGAAGCTTCAAGCTCTGCTATCTGACAAATAAGGCTCACACCACCAAAAAATGGGTGTGTCTCCATTGATCCAACTGGATTTCAGATGAGTTGGAAATAAATAAATGAAAACTAACTGTGCTAACATATCTCATGGTGCTGAGATGCTAAATTTTCCAGGTAATTTTGTGCAAACTATTTGCGCATTTCAGTACTTGCTTAAAGACTTCCTATTGTAGTCACATCTGTGGCAGACTAAAATATTGAGTGAAAAGGAGTTCTAATCATTTGCTCTAACTCCACAGACATCCATTTTATCATGGTATGTCTTTGTAAAGAATTTTTGAATGTTAAATAAGACAGAAAATTTGCACTACTTAGGAAATAAAAGTAACAAAAAGAAAATAACCTCATTCTCAGATTTTATATGTTAGTAATAGCAGTTATCAGATTCTAAGAGGAAAAAGCCCTTCAGAGCAATTTACTATTCCCAACTTGAATAAGCTAAAGCTCCCACAGTTACCATTAATAAGGAACTGCACAGGATATTTTTGTCTCAATAGATCAGATTTTTATCTTTAAATTATTCTTAAATAACAGCATGTATCAAGATAAAATAAGCTGATCACATTTAATTTCCCACTAGGATATCTCTGAAAACATTTTTTTATTCTGCCCCTACTCCCCTCCAATTGTGTTAGAAGGCTGAAAATCACCTTTTTATTCCAGAGAAATGCACACAAACATTGAATTTCTTCATTTGTATATAATAAACATAGCACACATGCTTGAAATTCAGTGTCTTAATAAGTATTGTGCTGCTGATTGTCCCCCACATAGAGTTAATTTCTTTGCTAATATGAGCATTAGAAAGCATTGGTTTTATTGCTGCACAAAGAAACAGGAGTATTTCTGCTTTATGCAAATAGAAAGGGACTGAACTCTTGCAAAACTCTCCCTGAAGTCATAGATGTTAGTCAACTCACATTCTTGTAAAGTCAGTTAAATTAGAAAAAATGTTGTAGGCAATTCAACAGAAGTGTTGTTGAGTCTCTTCAGGACCCTGAAATGAAGGAGGGTTGTGATACCCTCTCTTTCCTTATTAACCCTCTCCCAGTTTAGAGCTAGGATTAGAATGGAAGGCTGAGCAGGAGTCTCCCATCCCCATGCTGGTCTTTTCAGTAAGGTACCTGACATCTAGAGGAAGAGAGAAAAAGATGAGCAGCAAGGGACTCTCAGCCTTACTTCTGTGGAGGATGTAGTGGAATAAATAATCTAATAATCTTTATTGAAAGGTAAAAAAAGAACCATATATCATGGATCTATTAAACTAGTCAATTTCCAAACACTGCACAAGAATTTTTCAGCAGGAGAAGCTGCCACATCTGTCCCCTCTGCTCATAGTGGACAAAACAAGAAATCACAGATTTTAAGTGCAGCAAGAAAGATCCCGGCAGATGCCTCAGAAACATAGATAGGGTCACTGAAAAGATTGCCTGTGGGGGTCATGGCTTTAGGAACTTAGAAAAACACCTGTAAGAAATCATGCCTGATCAAGCAGTTCTGGTGGCAGAGTAGAATAATTAATCATGTCTCTTTTCACACATATCTCAATTTATCCTGGTCTCACAGAAGAAGGTAAGCGTAGGAACTCTAAAAAATTGGCACCATATTCTTATTTAAGTCAATTTTGGATTTGAACTGAATAATTTAAAAAAGTAGATGGCTTCCAAGAAGTATCACTTTGCAGCCAGCAGTATCAAGGACAGCACAAAATTAAAGCCGTCATATCCAAACCCAAAGGGATACCTTTAACTACTGCTCTGCTTGTCTTACAAGCATTTTGGGCCATCTTGATACCTGATTTACCCATCCTTCAGCCAGAGAGAGCTGACCTCTTCCTTGGCTGGCTCAGTCAAGCTGGATTGCATGTAGCAATTTTGTTGTCACCATTTTTGGCATCATAACCTGGCACCACTACTGCTTCTGTGAGCACAATCTAAGATAAATATCTGAAAACTTCTTTGAGTAATGCAGTTAAGGGAAAAGGCCAGCAGAGAGGTGAGCAGAAATGCAGGGAGAAAAAACTGAGAAAAGATGTAGTATTATATCTGGGTTGTACAGATATTCACAGTTTAGTGTGAGAGTGCACAATTTGCAACCAGAAAAAACACTGTTCACAAAACTTGTTCATCTCCTGAATAAGACGCTACCTAATAATTTGAATAGTTATTACACTAACTAATAATTTGAAGTACTGAGCACAAAAGTTGAATAGGAATGTATTTGGAAAATCCCTTCTGCTATTCAGAACACTAAGAAAACGCTACGTATGATCACAGGAAAGTCAGTCTGAATGGTCCTCAGGTTACCCTGAAATTCATCTATTCATTTGTTTTGGTCTCTCTTTTAAGCTATATGCAAAGATGAACAGCCATTGCACTGCAAAATAGCTGTGATATCTCATTACAGCAGACCCAGTGGCAACATGCCACACCAATTTAATACTCCAGTAAGTTAAAAATAGGGCATCTTTCTGAAACAAAATAATGGATCCTCCCTAAATTCTTAATTATGATGGCTTACTAATTTTCTACCTTTCTTGTCTGCATTTGCAAGCAACAGGTGAAGAAAAACGTAAATGAAAAAAAGTGTTTCACTCAATCACCTTCTCACAAATGAGAAGTCACGCTGGTGATTGTTCTAATTACATAATAGAGTCCTGATATTTTCTTCAGTAACTTCCTTGACACTGTTAAAAGCAATTTGTCAAACTTTCATGTCATTATATTATTTGGGGGTTCAGAGATATTTTTGATGAAGTGATTTTATTTCATGCTTTATTACCAGCTTTGACATAAATTTCCAGAGAGACCCAAGGGTATTCCTTTTTACACTGTAGCATAGTCTTGTTAGCAATTCAGGTGGAATAAAACCACTCAGCTTCACTTTATGGTCTTCTGCCCTGAATTTTTCACATGGCACCCTCCTGAACATAAGGAACAGTATAGCAGAACAACATTAAAATCTTATGCTCTTAGGACAAGATTCTTCTAACACATTGTACCTGTAATCTCTTGACTGTATGATTTCTACACTTAGTAGCATTTTAAAATTATTTTTAAACAATACTGTGCACAGAACAAGTGCTCTTTTTTCTGCTATTCTATTAATATACATCAAAAATAGTTCTTTTATTAATTTTTTTTATTTCTCTGGAAATTACTTTAAATCATCTCTTACACAGTCACAAATTAGGAATTTTGCATCTGCTTTCTCATCAGCAAGTTATGCTGATAAGCAATGAACATATTATCAAATAAAGGCCAGTGGGAAATTGCACCATTTTCCACTTTTTCTAAGTACCCAAGTCTAAAAAGGCTGAACCTCATGAGAAGCAGAGATCAAGCCAAAACCTTCTCTGTGCAGAAAAAAAACATAAACTCCTAGAGTACTTCTCTGATACTACGTCTTTGTCACTGTAACCCATTGGCCACGCACACAGAGGAAGCCAAAACCTCACAGCAGTATTTAAGATTCAGGTAGAGACACTAATGAAAGCTAGGATAAGGGAAAACACTGAGAATAATATTGAGGTGCAGGAGGATAAAGACCTGTACCATTTGCAGAATCATTATTTTAAACAGCTAAGTATGTTTCTACGGTAGCTGCTGCATCAAGACAGAAAATTTAATAATATCTTTTCTATCACTTTTTTTTTGTTTGTTTTTAAAAAAAGCATTTACATGGTAGTGACATACTTAGAAATAAAAATATTTTGATTTTATCCCCTAAAATTTTCTGGTTTAAAACAAGAAACTTTGCATTTGCAGACCTCTTTCCAACTTGAAAATCAAAATTATTTTTTCCCTTTACATGACATTAGTAGGCTACAGCCTCTGCCATCAAAATGGCACTGATATGTCTACCTCTAACATATGAGTTTTCCATGGAAACATGACCTCCACCACTACACTCTTTGTTTTTTGTCCTCATTCTACTTTTCCTTAATTGGGAATACATCCCTTGTTGTGGAAACTAATTTAATGCTACATCTCTTCCAAGTCAGTGGCCGTCAACCGAAGTCACGCTCAAGGAGAAGATTCAGTCAATAAGGCAAACAGCAAACAAGCTCTGATTCGCCCTGCATCACATAAAAAATGTACACTGCACCAAAGAATTAACCACAGAGTACTTTATATAAAATGGAAAAAAAATTATCAACTTCCACATTTCATTTCCTTTCAGAAGAAATGAACTGGCATAGTCTGTCAGAAAGTTCTTACACATGAACGTGCCCAGTTAACACATTAAAGGGATCAGCTCAACTACTGCTGATGAGAAGGATGACTTCAAGAAATAAGCAGTTTTTGAAAATGTGCAACCTCCAAAAGGAATATTATCAGTTCTTCAACCTTGGCTGTGAAATGTCCCCACCATTCTGCCGTTACAGAGTTATAGAATGTGAAGTACTAGAGGCACAGCTGACAGCTGAGCAGAGTAATGCGAGCACACCTGTGCAAAGGCGTTGTGAAGCTACATTGCAACAACCATTGCTCCCCTGATTTGGGGTGTAAAATGAATTTTTTACATTAAAGTGGGAGACTGCAAAGATGTAGCAATGCCTTAGCCCCAGGTCTCTTTCCTGCCATCCTTAAATGGTGGAACTGATGGCATAAGGAGCAGAGCACAGAATGGAACGCTGAAGCTTTCTTTTTGCTGGAAACATGGCTTTTGTGCTTCCAGGGACAAATAATACACCCCAGAAAACCTGTGAATCAGAATCAGAAACATGCAACATGTATTACAGAGGTGATATGTATAACTATGTTCTTTCTGACAGAAAAACAGAAGTTTATCAAATAATTTCTTCCTAAACAAAACTTATGCACATGTATAAAACTCATCTGTATTTCACACCATATACAGAGGTGAGACTAGTTTTTCTATTAGTGAATTTAAAAAAAGATTGTCACACTGACCGATACTTTCTCCATGCCTGTGTGTCAGTCTGATTTCAAGGGCTTCCCCAAATGCACCACATCCTCCTGAAGGATGCATAGCGTTGGCTCATTCATTATCACAATGTAACTCAGTAAGCTGAGTGTAGAAACAGGTAAACTACTACCCTAATTTTACTGTTAGTATTACACATACTACTTTCAAAAACACGTGGTATATCACCTCATATATTTATAACTGTATACATTAGGATCTGTTTCAATAATCTCAATTTTTCAATCAAGACTTAATAAACCTGTCCTAGCCTTTTTTTTGCAATTTGAAGGGTAGATATTGTAAATTAACTAAGGTAATAATCAGAATTCTTATTTATTAAGCGTAAGCTAGAAGACCTTAGTGCAAACTGGACATCAAAAGAGTAGAAAAGAGAAAAAAAATCTTAGCATTTTGACTGCCTTTGTGTTTAAATTTTTGCTCATTTTCTTATTGATAGTTAGTAAAGTAACATAAAAAAACTTATGATTATCTTTTTGAAGACCCTTTCATGATTATGGTACACAAATCCACTTTTCAACAATTTTTTTTAAATGCTTTATCAAAAGTATCTCTCCTGTAATACAGGACTGTCCTATCAGTCCAATAACCTTTTTTTAAAATTTTCTAAATCCATTAGAGAAATAAAATTACCTCCAAAAGATGCAACTTTCTTCTCTCTTGCAATTACTATTTCTCACAGTAGGGGTTTCAGAAATATAAACATTTACTGTTTATTAAAGAACACACTTCATTCCTCTACCACTTTGGAGAAGCAAGATTCTTCACCCAATTTGTCAAATCAGATTTTTTTTAAATTATCCTGAAATAAATCTGGTAATCAAATAGCAGTGCAATTTTAGCTGATGTAAGCCATTGAACAGTGTGGTATTTCACCATGTACCTTAATAAAGCCTGCCTGCTATTTCCCAGGCTTTATTCCTGCAGACACTTTCTTTATGGACATAACCAAACTAGCTGTAGCAGGAGAAGTATTGTTTACTCTTTTTATTCACATATATCTGCTCAGTCAAAATTTCTTATCTATGTACAGTCACATTCAAAAGACACTATGTCTCATTCCAATGAGCTAATTTTTCTTGGTTTTAATTTTCTCTTGGATTACCATGTGCATTCTTGGTAGGGTAACTAAATAAAAATAATTAATAAAAAGAAGATCTAGTTTTTCATTTGGTGAGCAATTTAGTGTCTGATCTCTTTAATCTTCCACCAGTTCAGGAGCTAGTATAGACTACTACCTAGGTCAGGTAAATGCTCTTATTTTTTTGGTAGAGCTAAGGTGGCATTTTTGCCAAACTGTATATTGGGGAATGGCCGAAGCATTTTGCCCAGTGCTTCTTCTGATTGACTCTGTTTCCTTTCCTCTGGTCCTTCCAAAGTTCCTGCCTTACAAGCTTAGTTATTGACATGCAAGCTATAATAATTATGAAAAAATTTACTTTTCTTATTAAGAAAAAAAAGGTGGGTAATCAGTTACTTTTCAAATATTTCATACAGTATTTCTACACTTGCACATCTTTAAATCTGTGGTGTTAAAACTTATTGCACATTGCTGACCTTTTTCTATTCAGACCTCTTCTACTCTCAGCTTATTTATTTATTTATTTTTCTTGAGCATATTGCCCATTTCTTGATCGCATGGCAGGTATTATATCTGTTTCAAGCAGAAGTACAGCATCTGCAGCCTCTCCTAGGGCACAGTGCTGTCTGAGTGAAGTCTTTAGCATGATGACATTCATTCATTCATCCATTTTTTTAAGAACCCAGAACATTGTTCTAAAATGTCTGGGTTTTTTAAAACTAACCTGATTATCTCAGGAGAATGGCAGTTCTGCACAAAGCCACCCTCTCTGCATATGTGCTCAATGCACTTCTTAGCCCTTGCTTCAGACAGGAAGGCATTAGGCAGCGTCTTAGAGTGTTTTAAGCATACTGAAACAACTACAAAAAAATACCAGCATGGAATGTGCTACAGGAAGTAACTCATTAGAGGGAAAAAACGGGAGCGGTGAAGGATGAGCCGATGACACAAGCGGTGAAAAACCTCTCCAATAAATTGTTTCAATCTGTACTTCCAATGCAGCTCCTCGTCCTGTATTGGAGGAACAGATCCTAGAATGCCTGCGCCTGGCAGAAAATTAAAAACTGAGAGAGCAGGATTACACATCTACACCTAAACATGAGGGTATTAGTGAAGTGGGTTAGAGCAGAATGCATGCCTGGAAAAAAAGCAAAGGGAACAAAACTAGATGCATCTGCAGATCTAGTTTATCTAGATTAGATGAGACCACTGCGGCCAGAGCTCCATCCAACACCAGTTGATGCAACTGAGCGCTGGTCATCCATTTCAACAGGCTGGAACAGGAGCTTAACCTACCTGCTGAATAACTCCTTTCAGTACCTATTTACAAAACAGTAATTGCAAGACAACACAAAAAGCCTTGCCTCCATGAAGTTCTAGATTTCAGCCTTTATTTAGATCCATCACTATGAAAGCAGCGATGCTACATTTAAAATTGTATCCACCGGATGAGAACTTTCAACTTTTAATTGAAAACCATGGAATTAATTGAAAAGTTCATTCCCTTTATTAGGAAGGTCCAGGTAATGTCACAGTGAATTTTTGTGTGTGTAAAAGAGGAAATCTCTGCTATCTCTCATCCTTACAAGTTTAGGAAAAAGCCTATTTTGGAACTTAATGGTCATTTAGTTTTGTTCTGGTAGACTAAAATAAGTAAAGAAATTAAAAAGACAAAATATTGTTTTACATTTTCTTACTGTAACTAAATTCACAGTGTACATTGATGGACAAGGCATATCATAATAAAAATGTGCCATAACATATGAGGCTTTGCAAAGTTTATTTTGTTATTGAGAGCATTGTCTGCAGAGAAAAGTTGTATATATAGGAAAGGGTCTAGCGAATGTCTTAGAAACAATTTTGCATTAGCCCTTAAGACCACTTAAACCAATTGAAAACTGAGCAATTAAAAAAAATTGAGCTTACAATATTGCACTTGATTTTCCTATATTTTTAGATTTAGGAGCACCTTTCATTTAGAAAAAGAAAAAGAAATGCTTCTCCTTTATTTTGGGAAGAAAAACACAAAAAAAGGAAAGAATATTTTGTATGCAGTAAAATATTTATACTACTCCTCTGGTAATTTAATGCTGCTGTTATTACACTCTTTCCTTGATGGCAGGAGAATTTCCTCAGGTTGGCTGATGGAATTCAGACAATGGGCCCCTGTTCTTATGTCAGTCATTTGCTTTAAAGGCATTAAATAATAAAAGACAAAGAGAAGGAACAAAAATTAAAGCTTTTTTTTGGGGGAGCCTTGAAGGTGCTGATGCATGCATTTCCCTCTCCAGTCAACAAGAACTGCTCATGAGCTGAGAGAGGAGCCAGAGTTCCACCTTCTTTGCTGTGGTCTTTCCCACACCTCACACACCCTCTGGGCAGAGCTTGCTTATCTCTGGTTATTTTCCCTGCTCTTTTTAACTCTGCAGGGTCCAGTCACTATCTTTCCCTAACAGGTTATAGCTGTAGCTTCAGAAAATCCTTTTTAGTCAGCTCTTTTAATAATGAATCACAGCATTCATCCTTAATAAGCAATGAAGAGAAACCATACACATGGGGCAACATTCATCTGCCAAAGAAGAAATACTGCAGACTACGCCCCCTCAGCCCCTGATCCACTGGTATTAAGAATGAGTCCTCACACCTTGCCAAAATTATGTTGTTCTAAAAACACACGTCTTGTGGAGTTTGCATATTCTCGTGAGTGCTTCTGGGGCTGGGGGGGAAAGCCTTTACAAAACAATCAACACCACTTTCCGATTTCTTCTATATTAGTTATGTTTTGATTTTTTAGAAATCTAAGTTTTATCTTTCTTTTGTTCTTTGGAGATGCTCACAATTTACCCCCCCAGCAGCCATACATCTGGTTTGGAAATAGAAATATTTTTCAACCATAGCTCCTTCCTGTGAGGATGTGAAAACTACCTGCTAGGATACACAGCATGGTCACTTGTGAATCCTATGTACAACAATTATACATACAACATATGTCTGCTAAGTGCAATGTCATACGCTACACTACTGCTCAAGCATGTTGCAGTAGTAAGAACTGACCTAATTTCCAAGCTACTCCCACAAAATCAAACGGTTATATCAAGCATTACCATCTAATACACTGTCAGACTAGCCATGCTTTACCTGCCTACATGTTAATTTCAAAGCCAAACTATCAAACACTATGATGAAATAAGATAAATATCATAATGAATTAAACATTTTATAAAACAAAGCCTATAGGGAAATTAGTATATTGTTTAAAATTTCATTGCACAATCCAGTTAAGATGTACCAAGAACAAAGTAGACTTTTCAGGTTAATGTAACCTATTTTTTTTCAGTTTAATGCAACCTATTTTTCATCAAAAATTTGATTCAAGAGATTTTGTTTTCCAGATACAAATACTTCTAAAACGGCTTCGGTGGGGCACATGGTAGTAATGGCACTTTGCATGCTGACAATAAGAGCCCTCCACATTATATAATCCCAAATCATTTTTGCAAACAGAAAAGAATTATTTCCTTGGAAAGCGCATTTTAAAACACTTTTAAAAGCACCTTCAAAGCTGTGACACTTAGTTGAAATAAATTAAAAAAAAAAAAATCAGAAAGTTTCACTGATGCTGTCTGCACTGCCAGTCTTCAACTGATCCTATTCCCATGTACAGCTTTTAGCAAACCAAGATAATTTTTTTCCACCCAAATATTGCTCCACTTACAAGTTGTTCAGAGTGGTACTGGATCTTCAGGTACTGCCTAGGGGCTAGGTAACCCAAAAACCAGATAGCAGAGGGTGCTCACAAAGGAAGACGCCTTAGAAACAGACACCTTCTTCATCCCTGGAAGTTCACAGCTTGATAAGACAAAGCAAATTGAAGCACAGATGATATCCACCGTCCCTTATTTTCTTTTTTACCCCTTTCACAGACCTTTATGGGCAAACCCACATACTGAATAGAATACAGATGCACAATATCAGTACCTTCAGGTACTCACAAGGGATTTTAAAGGCAGCAGGCAAGGTAATTAATAGTAAAGTTGGGACTGTTTCTAAATTAACTTTCCAGCAACAGCGACCGCAGCCCTCCAGGCAGGTGCTCAGAGGCAGACACCGGTTCTCGAACGCAAAGCGGGCTCTCACCGTACCTTAAGGAGTCTGACAGAGGGGAGGAAGGCGGCATGGCACAGCTTCCGGATGGTCCAGTTGAGTGGCCGGGGTGCCTCGGTCTGGTTCATGACTGTCCGCAAATCCCAGCGGGAGAAGAGCCGCAGACCTGACAGCGCCTACCGCGGAAGCCGCCCTCCGGGGCGCGGGCATCCCACGCTCGGCGCGGCGCGTCCCGCCCGCGATGCCGCAGGGCAGAGACTGGGCTCGGCTGGGCTGGGTTAGGATGAGCTGGGTTAGGATGGGCTGGGCTGCGCTGGGCTGGGCGCGGGGGGGCAGCGGCAGCCGCCGAGCCGCCTGCATAGAGCAGCAGCCTCCTGCGCGGGTCCGGCAGGGTCCGTGCATGCCAAAGGCGGCCCGAGCGATGGAGGCGATCCGCCCGCGCTGGGCAGGCGGCTCCGGGAGGAGAGGGCCTCCGGGGCGGCAGGAATACCGGGATGCAGCGCCAGTGGCCGCTCCCGCCCGCCTCCGGGAGCAGCGGGGCTGGCCAAGCTCGCAGCTGAGCCACCTGCCTCACTCATGCGCTTCCCTGGGCCAGAAGCAGGGCAGGAGGAAGCGAATTTAAATAAAGCAAGGGAGGGGTACCTGCACTTTCTAAAACCAGAGCATTGCGAGGAGAGGGAAACCGGCATGAGGGGAGGTGGGGCCAAGGCTCAGACAAGAGAGCGACTGAGGCGGGGGTGAAATAAATTCACTCTTGGTTTACTGATACAATGGCCCTAGGAAGCTTTTAATTGATCTGGCACAGTATCGGTGTGCTAGCGGCAAGTGGTTAGAACCTGTACTATAAGGGCATGAGGGCTAACATACACATCCTGGCAAAAAAACCCCTTAGACAAAGCCAAACCTATTCAGCTTGTTTGAATATTAAATATGCATACTAAGTAATTCAATCAAAGACATGAAAACACATGAAGTAGGATTGCTTGGGAAATTCAAGTACCGCAAAATATGTTTCCATTTGGGGCAATAAATGGCCTTCGCAGATAATGGAGATGTTCTTAATGGCAGGCAGCTCTTCAGCCAAAGAAGGTATACCTTTTTCCCACTAGTTTTTGTTTTGTTTGTTTTTTTAATTTTTTGGGCATGAAGATTACATGAAGGAAGAGTAAGGAACTGTAAAAGAAACCCTCTTTAAAGCAATGGGGATTTTTCTTGTTGCCAGTAATAACCAGTATTTACTCAGATTATGGTTGAAAACACCATCTTAAACTGTACTGTTTCTCAGTAAAGTTTAAATCTCTCATAACTGAGGTTAGGAAATACACATTCAATTTACTTAACTATGATTCACTGATCTGCCATTTCCACATTTCCTTTTAATCCCCATAAAGCACATATATTTCACTTCTGTTTATAATTTATTCTTAGAATTGTGTCTACATTAATCAGAAAAGCTGAATAATTGTCCAAATGAGGTGCAAAGAGATGAAGACTAATGATTCTTTTGAACACAGATATACCATTCAGCTCCTCCTCACTGTAGCCTCTCAGGAATTCTATAAAGATTCTTATTCAGTGGTGGATTCAAAAATGTTCTGCCCAGAATATGAAGTTCAAGGACAAAGTGCAAGACTGACTGTGCACCAGAAGAGGTCACACTTGTTCCACCCCACTGTACATGGAAAAATTATGGAACCTCAAATGTACAGGGACTTGACCATGAGTTGTCTGTAGAATGGAGTGGGTAGAACACCAGGAGACATGACTTAGTGACAAAACTTTTGCAGATGAATTTCTGGTTGTGACTGAGCAGCTAGTTAAAATTATACCTATTTAAATGCCTCTTGAGTTCTGAATGTATTTCTTTTATGAAAGGAGGAAAAAAGCCTTGAATTAATAGTGAAATTAAACTTGAGTAAGTAAACATGAATACCTGCAACTGCTTTTCCAAGACTGTATAAAGGAGACAAAATTAAACAGGTAGAAAAAAATAATCCTAACTTAAAAATAGCATGCATTATGGAAGATGTGTAGCATGGTAACTTTGTTCAGCTATAAAGGTAATCATATCCAGTGATGAAGCTTTTGGGGTTCATAGTTAAAAGAAAGAAGAGCACTCAAATCAGAAACAAGTACTCAAGACCATGGCTTTCCCCTGTCCCACACCCCCTCAAGTAAGGCTTAGATCTTTTTTCTACATTTGAAGTTCAGGAAGGAGTTTCCTGGGAAGGTACCATACTCATCATTAACTTGTCCCTTTTACATCTACTTTGCATTAGGTATCTGCTGTAAAACAAAACGTTCAGCCTTTGTGTTTGGCACAAAGAAGACAAAGGAGTCATAGCATGCTGCCCTTCTTTTCAATGAGTAGAGTAATAACTCTCTGAAGATGCTAGGGAGCTAAGCACAATGAAGAAACATAACAGATAGCTTTAATAAACTGAAAATAGTGAGCCCAATGTATCTTCTGGCTTCCATAGAGCTTCCTGTCTTTGAGATGAGCTCTGCTCTTGCCTTCTTCTGCAAACAGTACCTTAGGGATGAGAGCTGTTATATGCTGCAGTGTTTAATACACACCAACCCTTATTCACATGTCTGTTTTCCTTGGCTTTCTACCTTGCCTAATCGTTTGTACTTGCACAAAGTGAGTGCAAGAATATGAACTTCTGTCAGTGACAGTGAGGAAGCTCTGATAGAAGGATATTATCATGAGATAGGAGCTTCACTTCCACCACAAAATCCTTGGGTGTCTTTGGGCAGACCATTCTTGTCCTTCAGGCCAAGCCTTAATTTTTTTTTTAATGTATGCTTCTTACCTATAAGCCATACTGGAATGATTTTGAGGCTATTAAGTGTAAATATGAGGAAACTGAAGCAAGGGGATTTCATTCTATTCCCAGCAGGTCCCCACTTCCCTATCCCCATATTTGGTAAGCATAGGTGGTGAAGATTTGGAAAGTACAGAGGGGCAATTCTGAAAAGCTTCATTTTTTCCCTGAGATTCTGACAATAATGATTTAAAAATAGTAGTGAAATATAAGAAATATGATCGGGGTGGAGGGGGGACTTTTTTATTACTTCAGTAATAAGTCAGAAAAAGTCAGAGTATGAGTCTCACATTTCTGTTGGAAAAAGCAAGTGCTCAGATCAGATCAACTCCTACAATCTGAGGTCTATTAGGAGTTGCAAAGGTGTAGCAACCCCATTAGAATTTAAGACCTGCTTTGCTAGATTTAAGAGACAGAGCTGCCACTTTCATATTAAAACATTTTTTCCTTGAAGCATGCTCCCTGAACCATCAGTATTCACCTCTAGTTCTTTGTCTCTTGCAAAGGAGCACCTGTGGTACCACAGGAGAGAAAAGCAAACAGAAGACAAATGCTATTTCTTCCTGCAATACAGACAGATTTCTACTCCTCTTAAAGCTATTGTTCATGGAAAGCATTTTTCTGCCCAACTCTTTTTGGGTTCCTGCAATCTAACATGACAATAATTCTACACTTAGAAAACTCTGGTACAGTAAAATTTAATACCTCTGGAAATGCTACAGAATTAAAAACTTCTGAGAAACACATCAGCATCCAGACCACTCTGAGCACATCAGAAATGTCCAACATTTTCAACCTGAGAGCAAAATTAAACAAAAAGTTATTATAAGCAAACCCCAACCCTACTCTCCTATTCTGTCCAAATTCCTTTATGAAATAAGAGATGATGTGTAAATGAAAGATGGAAAGGTCAGGACCAGTAAATGAGAGAGATGTATTGGTCACCATGGTAGAAAACCTATTCTGTGTGGCCACCTGTGGAGAAAAAACAGGCAGAACAGTTTTCTCATGATATCACACCTGGTTTTCCCATGTACATCATAGAGCAGAATCATAAAATAATAAAATCATAGAAAAGTTTTGTTTGGAAGGGATCTTTAAGAATAATCTAGTGCAACATCCCTGCAATAAGAGGGACATCTTGAAGAAAACCTGGTCAGAGTCCTGTCCAACCTGACTTTGAGTGTTTCCTGAACTTAGGAATCAACCATCTCTCTGGCATGCTCTGACAGTATTTTAGCCCCCCTCACTCTAAAAAACTTCTTCCTTATATCTTGTATAGATCAATTTCCTTCAGTTTAAAAACTGCTGCCCCTTTTCCCATCGCAAGAGGTTGTGACAAAATGTCTATCCACATCTTTCCTATAGACACCTTCAGGTATGGAAGATTGTTGAGGGACTCTCCAGAGCCTCCTCTTCTTAGGCTGAATGACAACAACTCTCTCAGCCTTGAGGTTCTCACGGGAGAGGTGCTCCAGCCTGCTGATCATCTTTGAGGCCCTCCTCTGTCCTTGTGACCCCCAGAGCTGGTTGCAAGACTCCAGGTGGGGTCTCAAGAGAGCAGAGCAGAGAGGCAGAATACCCTCCCTAGCCCTGCTGGCCACGCTGCTTTAGATGCAGCCCAGGACACAGCTGTTTTTCTGGGCTGTGACTGCCCAGGGCAGCCTCTCATCCACCAGCACTCCCAAGCAATTTTTTTGCTGGGCTGCTCTTGATTTGCTCATCACCCAGCCGGCTTTGATTCTGGGGCTTGCTCTGACCCAGGTGTAAGGTCTTGTTCTTGGACTCTCATGAGATTCCCAATGCCCTTCTTGTCAAACTTGTCCAGGTCCCTCTGGATGGCACCCTGTCCTTCAAGCGTGCCGACTGCAGCACTCAGCTCGGTGTCATTTGCAATCTTGCTGAGGGTGCTCTTGATCCCGCTGTCCACGTCATTGATGAAGACATTAAACAATACTGGTGCTACTAGAGACCCCTGGAGAACAATTCTTGTACAGATGTTGGTCAAAAAATTCACCACTACCCTCCAGATGTGACCATCCAGCCAGCTCCTCATCCACTGAATAGTTCACCTATCAAATCCATATCTCTCACATTTAGAGAGAGGGATGATGTGGGGACCATGCCAAAGGCCTCAATACAACTTATGTGAGAAGAGAGACATCTTCACAATGTAGATAGAAACTTTGTCAAGGTTTCCTTGCTCTTGGATGAAAAGGCTTGCACCTCCCAGTGGGATAGAAAATACCAGAAAAAAATAAGAGTTACCCTTGCATTTAGAAATAGAGCTACCTTTGCTTGCACCGTGGGTCTACTACATAAACACTCTGATGTGGAGGTGCTAGCTCTTCATAAGATATTTTGTCCACTCCTAGGTTTGTGGAGGAAATGGCAGAATGGCAATAGAAAAAGAAATAATTCAGAAGCTCTTGTTTCGAAGTCAGTGCTAACAAATCCTTCCATTGGTATAGTAAAGAATCACAATTCACCTTAATATCCAGTCACTATGCAGGGCTGTTAGCAAAAAAAATTGAAAAGTACATCAATGAATAGCAAGCTATGATAATAACAGCAAGAGAGTATTTTTCAACATACTCATATTTCAATTTATTTGTGTCCATTTCATGTGATTTCTTGCAAAAATCAGAGGATAGAAATACAAGTTTATTTTATAAGGTTTGGATAAACTAAACTTAATTTTATGCTTGCCATAACTTAGGAGAGACAAATTTTATTGATGCTTAACTCAACTGATAATTAAATTATAAAATTAATCCACTGCTCCCACATCTTTTCTATTCATTGCATGCCTGAGGTGGTTTTTCTCTGCCAAGATATTTCACAGGTCTTTTGCCATATGCTCATAATTCCCTCTTCCCCGACACAGACACGCATACTAATGTAATGTCTGTCTACTTATTAAATATTAACTAAATAACTTGCTATAGATGCAGATAATTCCATAATTTCGAGCATATATATATAAACCTTATTGTATGTAGCTATAAATCATGTCTTCTGGCAACTGACTGAAAAGATGAAGTAAAGGGTATTCTTCCTTTTATCCCAAGTTTTATAAGGATGTGATGGATATTGAATATAATTATTTTATATGCCTACTACCTTGAGATTTCCTTTAACTGTTCTGCATCTGGATTTTGCCTGGAAAAGCACCTAGCTGGGCTACCACAAGAGATCTCAGCGGTATCACAGCGCACAGCACTGCAGGGAACCAGGGGGAGCAGACTTGTGAGAGAGCAGGTGAACTGGGCAGTGCAGCACACCCACTGCCTCCCTGTCAGAAGTATTTTTCTGTTTGGTTGCTCCCAGTTCCAAAATACACAAGTGAAGGAGTCTCAAAGACTCCAGACTATGGACTGAAAATGTATGTTTGTACAGATAGGTGACAAGGAGCCTTCACCACTATTTGTGGTTTGTGGTTTCTGCCACTACTGATAATTTGCTCCACTTTACCTTCAGTTACTCTCCAAGTATTTGTAAATGTACCCACCCTTAAGTATTGAAACTGTATTTTTGAATGGTATATTACACCAGAAATTCCTCTAATTGCAGGCTGAAGCCTTTTAGAGTTTATCTTTGAAGGCATGTAACACTTATATTTTGGGACTAGGAATGTCCATGGTTGATTGTTACTTAGGTACAAATGCCACATTTTAAATTGCGATCTATCTTAGTTTAAATAGAATTTCAAGTGTAGGCAAGCTGTCAGTTCTTTAACCTCTGCAGCATATGACAGAAATAAGGATGCTCATACATTTAGATTTATGTTTATGCTAAAAGTTTCTTTCCATCTTAGCCATCATGTTCTTATCTGAACTGTTTAACTTTTTGTAAATACTTTCTCAATTTTTACTTATAAGATAATTTTCTTTATAATTTCTCATTCAGATATCAAATTTACTAAGGGGAAGAACCCTAGTGCAGACACCATATCTGATGATGAAGCCTCCTGCAGCCACTTGTCTCAGATGCTTTGAGCACCTTTAGTGCTTCATTACTGACCTGTCTGCTTTCCTGAGTATTTCCTTTCCCTATACTTTTATTATTTTCAACATGCATCAGTGCAGGCAGCTGATCCTACATTGCCCTCAGTACATTCCCCAGCTACTCAGCTGGCTGTGTGCCACTGTTCATACTGGTTTGAGGAGCCAATCTGACCACCAAGCCCTTGTGGTGAAGGGTCTCTCTCTGCAAATGGCTCAGCCACCAAAACTGAAAAGACCACAGAGGGGCACCCTCACACTGGTGAGGAAACACACCAGCCCAGAAAAGACACAGCAGGCAGCATGACAGAAGCCACTGCAAGGAAAATTGCTGAATCAATTTAACACAAACATGTATAGTCCTACCAAATAACTGCAAAATTACTTGCTAAAGAGCTAAAATTGTGCTTATTGCACAGGTACTATGAATTAACTAACTGTATACTTGAACTTTCACTAGGAAATCCTTCACAGAAACTTCAGCCTCAATGAAAAAATAAAGCTTGACTAGAGTTTTAAGTCATTTTTCCACACACATTTTGAGCAGCAATGTCTTCTGCTAGGCAATAGGAGGACAATTTACAGAGTTGGTGATCCTCTGCATCCCCTGAGAAATCTGTGATTTTTTTTTCACAGAATAACACAGAAATGGTGTAAGGCTGAGCCCTTAATGAAATTAAACAAACAAGGAATGGCAAAATCTGAACAAAAATACTTCAACAAGCACTATTATTCAAAACAACACTTATATTCTCAAATAGATACAAATTACTCCAGTGGTCTACTTTAAAATACACTTTCAAACTGATAACTTTAATTGGGTCTATTTTCAGCACTTTGTGGATTTTGTTTTGATTTATTTCTAGGTCCCATACCAAGTCTGTATATATTCTTTTTATAACCTGGACTAATGATCACCTGCAATTTTACACCTACATTTTCCCTGGAACAATTATAGGCACATCTGGACAGCAACAAACTCTGGATGGTGTTTTCCATGTAGTCTGTTGCAATCATTATATATTTGCATACAGGGTCACATTGGGAAGAAACCAAAGCCTGGGGGCTTTTGGGCTGGTCACTGATCAAAGCTGTAGGAAGAGTAGTCAATGCCTCTGGAGACAGAGGCAACAGATGGGTGACACAAAAAGCACCAGATGAGAGCAACAGTAAAATACACATCAATTTTATCAAATAAGCTGTAGTCTCAGCTTGCACTTGACTAACAACTTCCTGAGGCTGATTTTCTTTTTAAATCCCTTTTGTTGTTAAAGGATTTGCTCCCTTTTCCTGTTTAATATGTAAAGTATAGTGTAGTTCCTTCCTCAATAGAAACCACAAAAATTTAAAACGCCAGAAACTAGATCTTCATTGTTACCTTTACACTGAATCACATTTGTTTCACAGTTCATAGCCAAATTAAATCAGTCCATTTGAAAAGCCATCACTCATAAACTGAAAAATCTGCCCAAAATGTGTAAATTTTGATGTCAATCTTTAGGTTGGTTATGAAGCCCCGTACTAAGTGAATAGCAACAACAATCTCTTATTCATGCAGTTCTAAACTCTTAAACCAGACAGCAGAGTCAAATTGGAGCATAAAACTGAACTTTAGAATCCATAGTTCGTTTTGGATCCATAGTTTGTTTTGATTTTTTTTTTTTTTTTTTTTGCTACAGCACAGCTGTAGTACTACTCATGACAGACTAACTACTAATTTATTTAAGGAGACAAGTTGTCCATGCTTCACTTCTATAAAGAAAATACACATAGCAATTGAGGCAGACCAGCAGAGTCCATGGGAACAGGAAAACAGAGCAAAAGAAAATGGAAGAGGATTGTTTTTTTTAGGACTGGCCACTGACCAAAGCTGTAGGAAGAGTAGTCAATGGCTCTGGAGACAGTAATCTAGTTATGCAACTGGTCTTTGCAATAGTCTTTAATAGGGCATTGGCTAACACTGCACTGTGCTCATGGCTCCCCTATCCCTACTATAAAATTCTAGCCACTCATACCAATACTTAATGGGAAGATTCCAGTGGCAATATAAAGCTGCTGGAAGGCTTTTCTGGAGGAGTTTTTTTGGCTTACCTAGCAAGACTTTGTCAGGTCAATGTCCCCATTGTAGACTGCTCTGTAACATCCAACAGGCATAGCATTTTTGTTATTTTTGAAGTGCTCTGATACTTGAGTCCCATAATTTCTACAATTTCACTAATTCTACTGATATTTACACACCCGCATTAATAACATTTTCAAATCACATGCCAAGACAACACATGCCTACTGTATCTTAGGCTCTTCAGTACTAGAATCTGAAAAATAATTTAAGAGACAGCAATTTCCTAATGTAGTAATGCTATATTCTATTTTATCAAAACATGGTTATCCTGCCAGCTTTAACAAATAACAGATTCTCTCTAGGATTGTGGGATTTCACCTCCTCTTTCATGTTTTTAGCACTTTAGCATACTAGGTCAGAAATTTCAGCTCTGTGATTTATAGTTTAGTCCCAGAAGGTAAACAAACAGATTCTTCCTGTACTGTTGGCACTAAACTTGATGCCTCTATTATGTTATGTATGAAGTATCTGTTATATTGAGGACACAAGTCATTAATTATTTTCAAATTTATAACAAAGACTTTCTGCTTCATCTATGGCTATGATTTACATGCCATTTCAATACAGTAGTTAAGGCAGTTTAGAAGAGAAGAATCTGAAAATTGTTGAAACTGGACAGATATATGTAAGTTCAAAGTTCTTAGAAGAAAAACCTCCTGGAAAATAATCATGAACATGTATTTTTAACAACATCTTTGATAACCAATTTTTTAAATTATTTGATGTCTGATATAATCTTCCAAGAAATCAGCACTTGGGATTGTATTTTCATTTGTGGAATTTTTAGGAAATTTCTAGTTAACAGTATTTCTATGAAAAGAACTGCACAAAAGCTAAACACAATCTGCTATTTCACCAATGTTCATGCAACAAGCCAGAGACATGAACATTTATGTACTCTTGGAAAAATTGCAACATTTAAAATAATTCATAATATTTTGTGTTTATTGTTTATTCTATGGAAATCCTCCATTTATCCTACTTAATAGCCTGGGGGGGGGCAGGTTGGGGTTTTTTGGTTTTTGGGGTTTTTTTGTTTTGTTTTTTTTGTTGTTGTTTTTTGGGGGGGTTTTGGTTTTTTGTTGTTGTTCTTGTTTTTTTGTTTTGTTTTTGGGGTTTTTTGTTTGCTTTGTTTTGTTTTGTTTTTTTACTTTATATTAATACACACAAAGTTTCAGACCTTTGAACTAGCATCTTCTCTATTTTCTGTTTTATCAAAATCTAGACAAAATGTGGCAAAATAATAATTTGTTTAGTACACTTTTATGACTATGAATTGCTCCCAGCAATCTATTTTTCCTTTTTAAATTATTGTTTTCTCTTCTTATTTTTTTATCAAAGGCTTATAACTTTATTGTTTACAATTACCAGTAACAGAAAATTATGCATTGCCTCTTGCACTACTGGTGCACCGGAGAAGAGGAGGCAAAATGGAAGATGTGATACCAGAAGGTATCTCCCGACTTGAAAGTTCCATGAATTATTTAGATTATCCAGCCATATGTCATAATTACTGCATTTATTTTAACTAATGTGAGAGAAAAATGGCAGCTGAATGTTGTTCAGTCCTGAAAGCACTGGTTAACCCTGCACTAGATTAAAAACTCCAACTTTCTAACTGCTGGTAAGCAATATATGCATTCCTCTTCAGGCATACTAGGTAAAGAGTGGGGGTAACACTGGTGAGAAAAAGCCCAGGGCCCTTATCAGCCATTTTGACATCCCCATAAACCACCTTGTTAAAAGAAGTTTTGAGATAATGAAGAGGAAGAAAGAGGAATGTATTCAAGTGCAATCAGAATAACCAATAATGGCCCTGATTATATACTACATCTTTTTTCTTTTTTGAAAATTCTACTAAAAATAAATTGTCAGACTCGTAACATATTTATAAAGAAAGCCTTCTTATGCATGTATCCATGACAACCTAGATTTATATTTTGAGCTCTAGAAAGTTGTTACAGCACAGCTCACATAAATTACTTTGAAGAATGTAACAAGATAAGATGGTTTGCTACCTGAGGTGTTTTATTTGGCATAATATATAATATTTCAACTATACCGAAACATAAAGGAAAGCAGAAGTATTATGTAGTGGTTTGAAGCCAGTCTTGCCATAAAGTAAACCTATTTTTAATGCAAGGAAAATGTATAAGCATTTTATGACAAAGAATGCTGGAAATTGAAAAAAAAATCACTGAAGACAGTAATTGAATATTAGCATATCAGAATTAGGAAAGCAAAGAAACATAACAGAAATGTTAAGCATGCATTGCCTGAAATAAACAAAACTTGTATTTACAGTAGCATGCCTCCTACTGTGGTTCCATCTGGACTGCTTTGGGCACACAAAACCTATATTTTCCTCTCTCTCTTACCTTGGGAAAGGAACCTGCTTACACTAGACTAAGCATTACTAAAATTGCATTTCTATTACACATTTTCTTTTTGCATTTGACTTGAGAGTTGTAGTATATTATTTATAGAATAGATTAACACAGTAGGCAATTCCCAAGTACAGCATGGAAACGATAGGAATATAGTTAATGAAATTTTTCCAAAACAATTATCAGTGACTTACCTAGCATTTTGCTGTCAAATAAACACGTTACCTACTTTGGAAAGAGACTTTGAGGGAAGAGAGATACAGTCACTTCAATGACTGTTCAGTACACTGTGAAGAATTCAAGTGGCATTAACAACTGCAGCCTCTATGAGCTTTTTTTCTGAGCAGAGCCTACTGCTTTAGATGGCAAGCAAAAATAGCAGAAAAGTTTGTAACAGAGCCTTTCCATAATCTGTGTGCTAAGGAAAACAGTTCCTGACCTCAGAGATGCAATGGCTGGGTGACACACCACCAGGCAGCCTGTCACTGGGTGAGTTCCTTATTTCTGGATCACACCAGCACCCTGGGGCCCTGGTCACCGGGGATCTCCAGTGAAAAGGTGTCTAGCCAAGGGCTGCCCAACAAGATTAAAGTGAAATTCAATGCCTCCAGGAAATGCAGCAGCACAAGTTTCTACTGAAAGCCCATGACTGCAACCCAGCCAGTATCTGCACCTTGTGAATTCTTATGCCCTGAGATTAGCTCAGCTGGTTAAAGCGTGATGCTAAAACCACCAAGGTTAATCCCTCTACAGGCCATTCTCATAAGAGTTAGACTAGATGAACCTTATGGGTCCCTTCCAACTCAGAACATTCTGTGATTCTGGGACAGAAAAATAATAGAAATCAAGCTGGAATAGGGATGGCACAAGTTTTGCAGCAGATGTTCCTGAGGGGGAGCCAGCAAATCAGAAGGATGTTTACCCTGCGTGTATCCCCAGCTGGTCAGTTGTGGTCTTCTCTGGCCTCTTGTCTCCTCCCTAATTTCCTGATAGATGGGAAATAATTACTCTATGACTCCATTTTCTTGTCTGGAACAATGGCCTGTGTGTGCAGCATAATAGTCCTGAGGGTCAGAACCGTTGCTGGTTTTTTTTAATTGTATAATAACAACTTGAGGGCTAATTTTCTGCATAAGCCAAGTCTAGTTTTAGTCACTTGTATAAATATTTCTGGGCACATCATGTAATTTAGAAATATACACCAGAGCCTTAGGTAGTCAAAGATAATACTTTTATGGGAAGGATTTCGTAATAAAACATCATTATAAACACATAAACCTCTCAATCAATTTCCTTTTCTTTCATATTGCAGAATATTATTCTCTACAGTGTAGCATTATGTTTTATGCAATGAAATGTCATTTATACCAACCAAAACATTCCAACCTAACTAATAAAGTAAACATTTGAGACTGCCTTCAGTTTATTTCAGTTCTCTATGAAAAGCAGAAAATATGCAGCAAAATAAAATGCCTTAATCAAGAACCACCAGCATGAATAATATCTTCTGATATTTTGTTACAGTAATGTGCAAATAAGTAAGATCTCATGATATGTAATAGAAGGTACTTGAGTGATTGATTTAACAGAAAATGACATTATATTTTAACTAGAAATCTTGGGAATGCAGCTACTTTATATATGTACAAGATGATCTCAAGTCTGATGTCCTGGGCTGCCCTACCATGACTGAAGCAAACACCTATGCCAATAAGGAAAATTTCATCCTTTCTAAAAAGCCTGTAATAAACATATAGAGAGGCATCACGAAGGCCATATTTGAACGTAATAACCATATTTGAATTTGTTCTTAGTCAGCTACAGTCAAGTAGTAATTAAATTTACAGTGGTAAGATTACACATTGCTGTATGTTTCTCAGTTTTGGGACATTGTAATTCAACTTCCTTTCTTCATATTCTCAATGGTAGGTTTATAATAACTGATTAAACAATCTATTCCTCTGATAGCCAGTAGTTTTCCATGGAAATTAATTTGTGGCCCATTAAGTATATTACCTAACATACGCCCATCAACCAGCACAATTGATGTATCAGGTTTTTATGGAGACAGCAATGACTCAAAGGCCATCATGTATAAATACTTATGAGAGTTAAAAGCAAGAACAGATGCCATGCCATGCAAGTGTGATGCTACATAAAATTCTGTGAAATTTAAATGTATTAATTGAAATTATCAAGCTGGTTTATATGATGTGTTTCCTCTGGTGTTGATTAAAGAGTATCAAGCAATTATACATCAAGAACTTGAAAATCAGTGTTTTGTACCAGTTTGAAAATACTAAGAAGCTACAGCTATGTCTCTTGTCTATAGTTATCCCCTACACTTTGCACTGTTTCAATTATAAGAAAAAATTACCTTGAAAGTTACAGTTTTTCAAAGACCACTTTGAAATATTGTCCCAGTTTTTACGAAGCAGCCTTGAACAGCACCACATTATAAGAGCTGGTCACAATGAAATGTAAAATAGAATTAAGCGCTATTAGTACAAATTTCAGAGCCCATTTTTCTGCTTCGGTGCTGCTTTTCCCTGTTCATGTCAGTTAGAAAGACCAACTTAGTGAAGTTACATCTGGCTCTACTTGAAAGAGTTGCTTAGATACCACTAATCAGCTCTAATTAAAGACGGAAGAAGACCTTCTTCAAACAACACTGTGGGAAAATGACTGGGGGTTTGGAAATTATGGGTGAAAATACAGTTGCTACTCTCACATGTGAGCATACCCGACCTCCCAGACACAACTCAATTTATGGCACCTAAATGCAGGGTGGAGTGGAGACACCACGGCCAGGCTCTCAAAACTCTTGAGAAGAGGGAACTCAGTGTCGTCCCCAGCTGAAAACCCTCCCAGCAGCTCAAAAGCAGGAGTGAGGAAGGGAGCTGTCCTGCTCTGGAGCTTTTGAAGAATCAATAAGCATACATTTCAATATATGGGGAATTATATGAAACATATAGAGATAGACTTGATAAACATAAAAACTTAAATGGCATAGCTTAAATTCTTAAAGAAAAATCAATATGTCTGATCAACTGGTCAAGTTTTTTGATAATTTTCCCAGTACATAATAATAAAGAAAAACTTCAAAATTTTTTTACCTTTTTACAAGGGCATGTCGTGATAGGACAAGGGTAAATGGTTTTAAGCTAAATGAAGGTAGATTTAGATAAGATATTAGGAGCAAATTTTTTGCTAAGAGGTGGCGAGTCTCTAAAGGAGGTTGCATGGAGAAAATGTGAATGCCCCATCCCTGAAAATGTTCAAGGTTGGATGGGCTCAGATTGAACACTGTCACTGCCCACAAGAACTAAATGACCATTAAGGTCCCTCATGGAATCATTTCTGTCATGATTTTTTGATAAGCATTAATTCTCCAAAATTCTTACTGTAAAACTAAGCCCTGAATATACAGGCATAGGGCAGGGCCAGCAGGTCGCCTAGGGCTCCATACAGGAAATTCTCACTGTGCTATCAGACAACTCTCCCTGCCCTTGCATCCTATCAGTGTCCATGAACTTGTGTGTGCCCAGTATGTTTTAATGCTTCCTGGCTTAATCCCCATCTGCTAAGGTAGTTCTTCTGGACTTTTCTGGACTCTCATACTGGTCTGTGTGGCCATGGATTCCTTATAGCAAGACTTGCCACTAAAAACTAAAGCAAAGAAAACAACAAATTTTCCTCAGCTCCTCTGTCATCACATTCTCTTCCCAGTTCACCAGTGGGTCCATACTTTTTCTCTTCTTCCTTTTCGCAGATATATCCATAAAAGTCTTTCTTGTTACCTTTCAATTTTTTCACTGGAGAAGTCCACTCCAAATTAACTTCTTCCTTCCTAACTCTATCTCGGCATGCTCTGAGTGTATGTCTGAATTTCTCCTGGACCACCTGACCCTACTTTTACCTCTTCTGAACTTCTTTTTTTTTTTTGTCTTTGTCAGAAACAACTTGCTCATTCATGTTATCTTTGCTTAAATCTGTGATCAAGTTGTCCTCAGAACACTCCAGAAAGCTCCTGGATTACTCATGATTTCTGTGCTGGCTCTCCAGCACATATTAATCCATTCTGTGAATCTCCTGAGGACCAATGCCTATGAACATGAGTTTTCCTCTCAAGTTTGAAGGAAACTCTAAGTGATAAGGTCCAGTGTTGAAGAACAAATCTCTTCCTATTGACAAAGCTGACAGTTTTTACAGGGGAGAACAAAGTGTTTTCACACCTTCAGAATCTGTAGAGGAATACTTGAAGATAAACATGCAGCCCTTGCCTCACAGAAATAGTAACTGAGTCCTGGAGCAGTTTGCCTACCACCTCCTGCCTCTTGCCATTGCAGGACCATAAGCTCTGAGATGGACTCAGATGCATTCACACAAATGAAGGCCTGGTGGTTTTTATTTTGCAAACTAAACCCATGTTTTGCAACTGGTAGACTTTACACAAAGTCCATTTCAATTCCTGAAGTGTTTTGCACAGGAAAATTTTTGGCTTTGGCTTGATTTGGTTTGGATTTCAGCAACTCTAGGTATTTAAAGAGTGTGTTTAGAAAAACAAGAATGGTCAAATTTTTGACAATGGCACTTTATTGACTGTAAATTTATATTTATACAAGCTTTTAATCCTGAAAATTAACAAAGTTCAGCAATTTCAAATTTAAATTTTTTAAATGCCCTAATGATCTTGTGTCCCTCTTTAAAATGTGGACTTGTACGTAGGATATGAATGACTTCTTTGCATAGCAACTGCATGCCACAGATAGGGAAAGGAAATTAGCCCACTAAATACATTCTTTTCCATAATACTTCTGCTTGGAAAGTAAACAGCATGCAAAGATTTACTCAAGACAGGAACAGTGACAGTAGAGATACAAGAGATTGCTGTGAAATGTACAAGTAACCACACAGCAGAACTTCTACTTATGCTTCACACATGAGGTCCACAATCCTTCTCCTGGAAGACCTTGATTAAAAAAGGATCATTGCAGCCACACTAAGAGCTTTCATGGGTTTCAATATCAGAAACTGCTGTGGTTTACTCAATAGCAATCAGATAATAAAGGCCAGGAGGATTATATATGCTTTGACTTTTTTGAGGAGAGGAATCAGCATAAATAAATCTAAGTGGAAAGTAAGCTTACCATTACAATTAGGCACTAGTTTAATAAAAATGTGGTGGAAAATAATATTGATTATTTTATTCACATTAGGGCCCTAGCTAACTTTTTTATAATTGTAGATCTCCTTCAGTTCGTAATTCTCAAGTAGTCACAGAGGGTGCTTTGGAAAAAGTGCTGCTTTGCCTTATATATTTTGTACATACATATGCATTTAATGTTTTCAAAGAAGCAAAAGGTATTCATGCTGAAAGAGCTACCTAAGAACTAACCAGTTATGGAATTATCTTTGGGCTCTGCATCTTCCTGGGAGTTACAGACTGGTTCTGGTGTATAAACTGTGCCTCTAATCAGCAAATGTCATTCTCACACCATTCCCTGTGCCTGTACAGACTGTCTGGCACAGCTGCCAACCATGTACTTCCAAGGACCTGTGTGAGCACTCTGCGCTTGCTCACAAGATGCTTCAGCCACTATAATCCTGTAGGCTTGATCCAAACCTCCAGTTTAGCTCTGGATTGTATTCTACAAGTTGAACAGAGGACTTAACAGCTGAGAAACTCATGGATGTGAGGAAGAGTATGAGTCTTATGTTAACGAGAAGTGATCACCAGCAGCAGCACATGGGTGGATAAATCAGTGTCCATGGATGAGCTAGCTTTGCTGTATTGCTGTGCACAAGGATGGGAGCACATGGAGCAAAGTCAGATTCCAGTGTGAGCCTTCTGCTCAGGAAAAATCACAGAACCAGCAGAAACATGTATTTAATGTTTCATGAATAAGGAACCTAATAATGTGCTAAGAGGATAATTCTGAGTTTACTTAAATTTTCTCAAATACTACCTATTTAATTTAGTTGATTGATGGTATCTAGGTAGATTAAATGAATTGTCTCCTGAAATACAATTTTTTTAAGATTTAGAATTTAAATTATTAGGAATGAGAAAAATTATGGTTGTAACATTCATTCTTTCTCTGTAAAATTAAGCGAAGTAACATTTTTTTTTTTTTTTACATCTACAATCTTTTTTTTTTTCTTACCAAGATAGGAAAAGTGATTGTGACTTTTTTAGGTAGATCAGTGTGAATAGGAGGTTAAGAAATGTGATAACAGAAGATGAGTGGATCTACCTCCAATTAGATTCAGTCTGTATGAAAACAAAATCTAAGGCTGAAGCAGAATGATACAGGAAACCTAAGAGACAAAAAGCTATCCTCAGCAGCATGCAAGACATTATTTAAAATGTTGGTAGTGAAAAGCTTTCAAAGGGCTGCAAAAGTATACTTTGATTCAGTTTCCTTGATGAGGAGAAAAAAGGTAAAAACTTCATTAGAGTAAAGCTGAGAAAAGTCTGCGTGGCACTAAGGGGTGAAAGAGGATATAAGGAAATAAGAGGGTATCTTTAAAAAACTGAACTCACTTTTGAGGAAGGTTAATAGGAAGGATTATAAACAAGGCAGCAAAAGGGAATCTGAGAAGCACTTGCAGAGAGTATAAATAAATAGATAAATAAACAAATAACCACATATAAAGACTTTAAGGAAAAGTGGACTTTTAAAAATTTTTCCCCCAGTTTTTCTGAAATAACTTCTTTTCCCCATAACTCCAATCAGCTGCCATATATCTAAGAAAAATTGTCCAATTAATTAATGTTGCACTATGTTCATTGAAAGAAGTTATTTAAATTTTCAAAATAATATGCTTGTGCTGAATAATCAGCTTGACTACACACTCTTTTCCAGCTCTGTATCTTGAGCAGGCATCTTTGAGTACAACCAGCGTGAACACATACTCTACAAGCTCTACAACAATCTGAGATTACTGTGATAGAGAACACGTCAAATTTAGAGGATGGCAACTGAAAAGTGGGAATTTTCTATGAAATCACAGATGGGTGTTACAGACTGTGTGGGCACCACGTCGCTCTGCACACAGATATGAGGAGCACAAGAAGAGAAAGACAGTCAGACCTAAGTACCCTACGTGTGCTAAAGGCAGCGCCTAGGGAAGGGTGTAACGGGCCAAATGCACTTACAATGGGGAGGGGTGATGCCATCCTAGAACCCTTACACTTACAGCTGCCTACATTTGAGATGGTGCCTAAGCTCTTAGCACCCTGAAGCTGGCTTCTGTTCGGTGAACATTATCCAGTCTGCAACCAAAGTCACTTCGCCTTTCTGTATCAGCAGCACTCTTCAGAACAGATTCCTAGAAATATTTAGGCAATCCCAAAGGGTCAGGGATCAGTTATGTGGAGGCACTTAAAAACCCTTACTATGATGTTTAATAAGTTTCAATGGATAACTTAGGAAAGCCTTAACTTTGTAAAATATGGGAAGAACTGGCAAAGAAAAGTAAATTATTATTTGCTTTTTATACTTATAGACAGATAGATCTTTACATTAAATACCGTGCAGCAAATTAACTCCCATCACAAACATTTTTAAAGGTTATTTTTAACTAAACTGGAATAAAACACTTCAGAAATACTAATTACAAGATTCTAGGGAAAACGGGAATTCTTCAGAAGAAACATCTTTCTTTCTTTCTTTAAATACAAATAAGAAGAGTTTATAGCAGTTTACCCTTCTTCCCACTGCTGATTTCAGAACAACAAAAAGATGATAACCAAAGGCCAACACTAAATCTTAATGAAGCTGGGTGATTATTCCCTTCAATTTCAATAGGCATTGGAAAATACTTAGGAGGAGCAACACAGCTCAGAACATCTGTAATTACATATCCCTCTATAGTTGCAGTTTGGATGGAAAGCAAATTTTCAGTTTGGCCAGGTCCCCTTCAGCAACTTATTTTGATGAGTGAACAGGATAATAATTAAGTTTCTAATGCTATACCCCATTTCTTTTGGGAGTTATGATTTACAGATATTGTATCCAACAACATAACACCACTTCTATGTGTAAGGCCTTACTCTCCTTGGTCAAACACCTAGAAAATTATCACAGCACTGATTTGTTAAAAATAAACATAGGCAAAATCTCTCATTATTAATAGAATGTAAATTAGAATTTGTGTGGAAGAGTCTGAAAGAAGCCTGCTAACATGTAAATATTCACATCCAATCCTAATAGTGAAATGCTGGCTTTTAAAGCCTCTTCAGATCAGGGAGTACAATTCAGAATGCATCATGGAGAAATTTTTTAAAGTGCAGAAAATGGGAATACTTCTCATATATGAGAAGGATGCAGAAGTGTCCTGGTGCTACCTGGTGGATTTTAAGAGGGTAATACATAAAACAGAATTGCTTTATACATCTCTACTTAGGAGACTGCTTCCTCCTGCATGACATATTACCATGAGACATTCAGTTTGCAGGAACCTTTGTATTTTTCTTCTGCTTCATGAAGCTGCTGGAATTGTGCAATACAAAGCACTCTTTGCCTTGCCAACAGGAACATATTCCACCAAAACAGATTGGAACCTTTGGCTCACTGAGTCTCTTCCTCAGCTATGAGAGACATTTTTTTTATGGAGCATTTTGCTTTCCTGAGTATCTCTGTCATTGGCCATCCAAATGTTCTGAAGCTGCATTAATGCTCAGATGAGTAAGGCACTTGAAGATGCCTTGTAAGCCTGTATTAAAGGACTTGAAACCTTAAGTCTCCAGACTATTTATTACCTGACCTGTGGTAAGGTAACAGGGAAACTACTTTAGCAAGACTTTTTTTTTTTTTTTTTTTTTGTGAAAACTTCATGGTGTCCAGAGTGATGTTGATGGTATTTACCTCTGTGTGTGGGGGGGGGGGTGTGTGTGTGAGCAGATTGCATTAGCTACATGACAATAAATGTGTTACACACTAATGAATGAAAGGGATGCCATAGGACAACCCCAAACTGCTGCATTATTCTACAGCTTCTCTTCAGCTCCTTTCTCCTAGCTCAGCATGGACAGGGTGAAGAGAAAGAGAGAGAGATGCAGCAGTTACTTATGGTCTATAACATGTGTGAACAAAGAAAAACGTTCTCCTGCATAATTCTGTACCTCATATTGGTGTCTTCACAGAATTACAGAACCACAGAACATCCCAAATTGGAAGGGACTTGTAAGATTCATTAACTAAAACTCTCCATTACTCATAGTACTACTTAAATCTAAACCACATAAGTAACATCATCCAGGACACTCTTAATTCACTGTTTCTATTAGATTGGTGTTTATTACAGAAACACTGGAGTTGCACTCGCACAAAACTAGTTTCATTCATTCCCTCCATGGTGGAAGGAACTTATTGCATATATGCCACGCAAGTTTTACAAGAGCAAAAACTAGAAAGATTCAGAGAGAATTTACTGCCTCTGTATGTATTTTGAGATAAATGGATCATTTTATATATAGATATATATATAGATATAGATAGAGATATAGATATAGATATATGTGTATATATATATGTATATAAATATGTATGCTTTATATCCATTAAAACAGAAAAAATGCCATTAGGAAGTTTGATTTTTTGAAACAAGCATGTGTGCCAATCACGTTTCACTGATTCATGCTAATCAGTGCTATGGACAAGTACAAAGACTGCAGAAATACTTGTCAATTTTAAACCTTTCACTGTCCAAGAGTAGTATTTGCAACATTCTGTACACTCACATAAAAGACTGAATTTTCTCTGTAGCAAATGTTGCAAATAGGCATGCAAATAAAATTAATAGAATATTTGAAAGTTCAGTAACACTTTTGAAAAGAGAGCATAGTCTTAATTGTATTGTCTGGGTTTTAACATAGAAAAAAATGGTGTACAGGTTCTGTGGCAGCTAACACCTCCATAAGAGGACCATAGAAACTGATGACTTTGATGCTTGAAGGCACAGTTGGACACTGTATCTGCAATCTTGCTAAATTGGATTGCCTCAATAAAAATCCTGTGCTGCCAAACACAGGAGCAATAGAATCGAGGAGCAGTGAGTGGCAGGGCTTTCTAACCCACTGGGGAGACCAGCATACACTGGATATGATTATAAAGAATTAATTTGCATGTTCATATGCAAAAATGAGAAAAGCTTCATTGTATTCTTCTATTCATATGCATTATTTTTATAGAAAAATATTCTTGTGTCAACAATAATGCAGTACAAACAATACTCAGGAAAGCTATGAAAATAAATACAGTATAGGTAAGAGGAAAACTAAGCAGATTATAATAGACTGACATGTCAAAGGTTTCAGAAAATGAACATGTGTACGAGAGAAATTGTATTTGAGAAAATCATATTACTGGGAATCTACCACTTAGGATCTACATTTTCTTGAATCCATAGTGTATCATATTTCTGCTCTAAATGTGTAATTAGCAAGCCACTTTCTCTCTCTTTTGTGCATTTATAGTCTTGCTCACAACAAGAGTTCTCAAAGCAAGTGGATCAAAAGAATTTTTTGAAAAAGGAAAGCAGCAAGTTGTATGTAAGCATTACCACTGCATCATTTCCTCTGTGCTGGTCACCTGAAACACATAATAAGAATATTTTCTTATTCTTTGTTAAAAGCCTAGCTTACTTCTGGTACATTTCACAAAAATGAAGCATAAACAAATGCCAGTAGGCTCATCCCTTTTTCTATTTTCATTTCTGCTTATTACAAAAAATATATTTGCATTTTAATGCAACAGAATTAATTGAATTAATGCAACAGAATTATTTGCATCTTAATGCAACAGAATTCTGTTTGGAGTCTACTGTAGTATTTTGGCTTTAGTTTGTTTTGTTTTGTTTGGAGTTTTTGTTTGTCTGAGTTTTTCTTTTTTGTTTTGGTTGGGTTTTTTGTTGTTTTGGGTTTTTTTGTTTGGTTGATTTGTTTTGGTTGTTTTGTTTTGGTTTTTTGTTTGGTTGATTTGTTTTGGGGTTTTTTTTTGGGTTTGTGGTTTTTTGGGGTTTTTTTTTGCAGTGCTGTGCTGTTTGTAGCTGGGATTAAATTACTTCTCTCCAGAGCAGCTAAGATATGGATCTGTGTTTGGGATTTGGAAATACTGTTTGCTGGACATAGTATAGATAATAGAAGGATGTTTTAGTCACAGCTGAACAGTGCTTACACAGAGCCAAGGCCTTGTATGCCCTTCCCCTCCACACTTGTGAGTGGGCTGGCTGTGCACAAGAAGTTTGGAGGGGACACAGCTGGGACAGCTGACCCGCAGTGACCACAGGGATATTCCAGACCATATGGCATCATGCTCTGTGTATAAAGGTGGGGTAAGAAGGAGGAGATGTTTGCAGAGCTGGCATTTGTCCTCCCAAGACACTGCTATTCATGATGGAGCTCTGCTTTCCTAGGGGGGCTGAACACCTGTCTCCCCACAGAAAGTGGTCAATGAATTCCTTATTTTGCTTTGCTTGCATGCACAGCTTCATCTTTGCCTAATAAACTTCCTTTTATCTCAAGACATCAGTTTTCCCACTTTCACACTTCTGATTTTCTTCCACATCCCACTGGGGAAGACTGAGCGAGGGGCTGGCTGGTGTTGAACCATGACAGGTGCCTAAATTGAAGGGAACAAAATAATTTAGGAACACTAAAGTGGAACCAAAATTTCAGAGCACTCCTCTTGGCTTTCTCTCTTAATCACTGGGGCTTAGATGGCCAACAGTATATATAATATCACAGACAAGGAAATGTACAAAAATTAAAGAATTAGAAGGGAAAACTATTAAATTTTTATTACCTCAATTTTTATAGTAAAGGAATCCAAGAGCATTTCTGAAGGTAATTTATAATACCATTTTATTCTAAAAGAATGGTTTACCTAATTTGTCTAACAGATGCCTTTGACAGACATCTGTGTTGACTGTCCGTACAGATTATCTGCAGCTATACAGAAATACAACTTGTTCCAGAGAGGTGTGAAGAAAGCAACACTCTCCTCTGAATTTCCTCCCTATAAGGAAAATTTTCTTTCTATTTCTAGTCTGTTTCTAGTTCAGCTAACATTTTGTTTGAAGGCCATTTCTTATTTTGTCAGGTCTAGATGGCCTATATTTCCTTTAAATTTTTAAAGAAGAATCTAGTAGAAAGCAGTTAATAATTAATATGTTTAACATTCTTTCCTTTGGAGATAGATTTCCATGGCTGACTTAAACAGTGTCGCCCTTCTGGTTCTTGAAACACCCAAGATATTGTGAAAAACAAAATATATGTAAAAACTTATTGCAAATATCCCTACACAGGAGCATTCAGATATCAGGGTATAGCCAGCTGTTTACTTAGGGTCTTTCAGTTGCTGACCCCTACGAAACAATATCTGTACCCTAATTACAAAAACTGCTCATGAGTTTTTAGAATATATGGATGGTTCAAAGGATTGATGGAAGATAGTTATTTGGTACAAGTGTGTTACAAAAGGGGTATTTTATTTTCCAAAGGAAAAATCCTCAAGATACACATTAAACACTGTTTAATTGCTTAGTGAGAAGGAGAAGCTGGCACAAAAGCAAGAGTCCCACAGTAACAACTTCTTTTGCCCCCACAGAAAGGTAGGACCTCATTAGTTTTATTGTTTAAAATAAAATCAGCACAAAGTAGCTTACTGCTGCCTTTGTTCCCAGATAACAAGTGGGAAGGCATATTCCTGAAAGGAGTAAGAACATTCATTAGACATGAGCAGGTTATATAAAAGAAATAAGCCTGAACCAGACATCATGATTTTTCTCTACAGTCTTTGAGAAGTTTAACTTTTCACGTTAATTAGTGACACATCACCAATACTGGCTCAAACTGGAACCCAAATATTAACTTGAGAAGTTAGGGAACATCGCACTGCCCACACATTCTGTGGATGAAGTCTACATAAAGGAAAAAGAGCTCTCTTCATGCAATGAAAGATTTACAAGTTGACACCAGTGAACAAAAGGCAGTCACTGAAAGATTTTATCAGCCACCCTGGCAAGACACTTGGTGTTTTGCTGAGACTGTGCTTACTACTAAGTACAAGTCACAGTTTCAGATTTTAATGGTACAGTAGGCAGACATTAGGGCTACCATATTATGTACATGCATGTGTCCCACATAAGCACAGCAAAAATACCCCACTGCAATTATCATGCATTGGACACTGTCTGCATCAGAGTGGTAGGTAGAACCATGACCAGAGTCTGTGCACAAGTGCTTTTCCTCAGTGTACCTTGTGGCAATTCACCGGCTCTCTGCCAAGCTCAGCAAGGCAGCTCCAATGCCTCTCAAGTATTGCATGCATTCCCTGGAGGTTGGGGAAGAGTGTGGTACAGCAAGTCAGAAAACCAAACTAATGGCTGGAAGATAATGGAGCCTGGAATAATAGTAACAGTGTCCTAGAGAAATCCATGCCTCTGTTTCTAAGGACAAATGCATTTCGCTGTTTTGTGTTTTTCCTCTATGTGTTGTGAACATATCTTTTACAATAAGCTGCTTATACTCAAACATTATACATAGATTGCCTTGTAATAATATGACAAGATTGTCATTTTTACAATTAGATTTTTAAAGATGTCTTCTTCTCTGTCTTCTCTTATAAATTGAATCTGAATTCGCAATAGGAAAAAGTGAAAGATGAGTACTGAGCCAATAACTCAAAATTCAAAATGTAACTGTGAACACTTCTGTTTCATTCCAGCTAGAAATAACATTTTCCTGTCTGTTCTGAAAATGTTTATAATGTGGTCTCCAAATTCTTTTCAGTGAAAGACATAGGTACTACTTATTACTATGTACTACTTACAAAGTAGTAAGTAAAAGGCACATAAAGGTCTCTGATAATAATCTCAAGAGTTCTTTGCAGTTATAATTTCTATTCCCTCTGTACACTTACTTTGCTCTATATGCCTTTTATAAAGTTATAGGACTTAATACTCGAATTATTGTGGATTATTTAATGTGAAGTTGGCTGCAAAGAAGCCTCTACTCTCTACTTTCCGCACTGAAAACAGAACTCAAAGCCCAGCATTTCATCACCACTACCAGATAAACAAAAAATATTGGACAGCCCATTGCACAAAGGTAAGAAAATGAGTAAATGAGGAAGTGACATAAGTAGGCTTCACTGAATTATAGTAGAATTCCCAAAAGGAAAAGTTGTAGCGTACAGCAACCCAAGATACAGACCTTCCTTCCACCAAAACCAGACAATCAGTTTGTTTTAGCTTAGGCTTTTTTTTTTTTTTGGCAGGCGGGTTGCGTTTTTTATTTTAAACTTCATGGAAAATTGTTTGCAATATTTCAGTTATGTGTGGAGAAGAAATTATTTGACTGGTTTACATTCCATATTTGATACTATTTTTCACAAAAAAAACCCTACTTCTATACATACGTAGGAAAAAAATTCCACTCATGTTGTAATAAGGGATTTACATTTTGAACAGATTTAGATGCAGCATGAGAATGGTACATTTTATCCACCTTTTAGGAGGTCTCTCACCATTCCACTAAGAAGAGGAATTAATTTTTCCCCTCTAATCGTTTTATGAAGTCATGGAGTTTCTGTGGGGTGTCATGTCCCACATTTTCTTGCAACAAAGGTCTATATACTTTTATGGCAACAGCATACACTGAGGAAATTCTACAACAAATAACATAAAAAATTCGCTAATTCTCTGCTATAAACAAAACCTGATGAATCCAGTTTTAAAGCACGAAGGCTAATAATGCAAGAGGTTTTTTCTGCAGGGGAAAATAGTCTTTAAAGCTAAATAGTATACTGTGTTAGAAACAAAAATATTACTTCAAGCAGTTCAGTATCAACCTATCTGCAGTAATTTCATCTGCATTGGAGCTAGAAGTAAATGTACTTCCCCATTTTTTATTTAGAGGAAAAAACTATTAACTTTGGTCTCTGATGGCACTGAAATCTTTCCACAGCTGAAATTATTTAGCACATTCTTCCATCCATAATGAATCCTTATCCATACCATCTGATTTTCTTGACTCCTCTCAACTTCTTCCTCTTCTCTGTTTTGCTCAGTTCCTAACTTATAGACCTGAGGTTGTCCTACTCTTCTTTCTGTGAAGATATATTGGAATTAGGCAACAAGGAAACATTCAGGGGTATTTTCATGGTTTGCAACGTGCGCAATACATTGGGGATTATGCTGGATTTACCAAGGATAAACACAGGCTTCTGTTATAATTTCCTAATGAAGATTATCACTGATATTTTGAAGAGTTAATACAACATTTTGATATTGTTTGTATTCCCATAAGAATACCCTAATCTCTGGGAAGTTTTCTTACTTTGCTCCTCCACACTGGAACCACAGATATCTACAAGAAGCCCCTCCTGATCTGGAGGGAGCAGGCTGTAATCCCTGCAGAAGGAAACATTGCAATTTCTGAGTCAGTAAATAAGCAGCTTTGCATACAATTTTTCAGACTATAAACCATTTGCTACCATTTCCTGATTGTGTTAGAGTTCAGTATTTATTGAAATTATTATTCTGACATTTATCTTTTATTTATGAACAGAATATGATATTGGATTTGGGGATTTTAGCATTATCTTCTACCCTTTTTTTTTTTTGAGATTATAGTATGGTTCTGATACTAAATATAGTTTGTCAGATGCCTTCAGTTTTCAATGCATAATTAGATGTGAATCTGTTGTTATCCCTATTTACTAACAGCTCTGATGTAGTGGTATTTCCTCTCTGAACACTGAAATTAAGGAGGATTATTGTCCATGCTACAACAGTGTTATATACCCTCACTGAATTCCCATGACAAATGCTGTTTGAGACAATCTGACTGCCTAGCTGAGAAATGGACACTGAGCAGTGAAACTGAATATTCACCAGGGACACTGTTCTTCACTAAATGATGAGCATTGAATGGGTCAAATGTACCTCAAATACTAAGTCACTATCTTTTGCTTTGCAAATGCTTCTGAACAAGTTATGGCTACACCTGTTAAACAGTATTTCATTAGTAAATTAGAATTAAAGTTGTGATATTCCTAAGCCATCTCCTCAGTAACAGCTTGAAATTGTCCTTTAGGCAGAGACATTTAATCAGAATTACTGTAAATCAAACAAAAAAATGCTTTGGACTGTGCTTTGTCTGATCAGTTCTCTGTTCACTTGTTTGTTAAAATCAGACCTGCAAGCATCTAGGTTTTCATACTTTTTTTAGAGAAGACATTCAACATGAGGTATTGTTGCACTGACTGAGAATCAATGCAGATTGACAATCTGCATTACCCCCCTAAAACCTGCCCCCAGAATATTGTCATTTTGTCTTTTGCTACAGACAATAATTGTTTAATTATTGATATTTAAATGCATGAATTCTGAATTTTCTAAATAGTTGTCTCTAAATGAACTTTGTGTGTTAGCTATAGATCAAAATAGATTGGCAAATGAGAAGAACATTAGATGACTAAAGAAAAACTAAGGAAGGATTTAGAAATGACGCTATCTTCACTCAAGAGTACACTGCTTGAGAAAAGTGAGATAAAAAGTCTTCACATGTAGAATCTTTCATCAGAGAATTCTATTCCTTCAAAGAAAAAAATATCCTAGTCATTTAATAAAATCCATTGGTTTTTTTTTCTGTACAGAGCTTAATTTCTTAGACCATTTAGACTAGAGCATCTCTAGCACATGGAAAATTGAACCAAAATAGTTTTCTTAGCATTTTTAATTGCAAACACATCATGTTGCCCTTTCTTTATGAATATGTTTCAATTTAACCAAAAATGCGTGCAAGACAAACGGCTTTGAATCTCCTGTGGTTTCAGTTCTACCCAGAAATTTATTCTGGCCAGGAACTGAAAAAAGTAATGGAAATGTATCTATTCTGATCTGTCAGTGTGTTAGGCTATTATAGGTGCTGCTAAACTGGATTACACACAAAGCTGAATTTAGTGTTGCACATGACGAAGCAAATAGCTACAAGTACAAATAGCTGCTTCAAGAGATTTATTTCAAGAAAGTGCTAGTAAGAATGAATACCTCACTGATATTAAATGTTTCAAGAGGGCAAGACCACCTAACAACCAAACGTGTCAGAGTTCTATTATAGAAAGGCTCACCCAAGATATTTAGAGAACAAATTCTAAAATTAAATGTTGTATCTAAAGCAGATTGAAAAAGGACACAGAAAAAAAATACAGCGACATTTAAAAACATGGATATTTTTGTCATCCTATGACTTCATTAGGTAATTTTAGCTGCTCTTTGTCTTAATATAATTTGGATTACTGACACAATACAAACAAACACCAAGGAACTTCTGCAAACAATTTTCTTTTCTTATCTAATAAAATCCCTTTAATATTCTAAGGGTAAATCTTCACGAAGTATCAGCCCAGCTTCCATAGGGGACCTTTTCTGTGACTGTCATTCTTTGGGCTTGAAAGGAATCCCTTCCCTCTGCTCCTGCTTCTCAAATTCCTAGTGAACAGCAGCATATGACCAACCATAACCAAAAGAGATTTACCCCATTTTCAGAACACCTTTACTCAGGTGATAGCATTTTTCTCTCTTTGTTTCTTCCTCACCACCAGTTCTTTCAGATACAATTGCAGACCCATGCCTTAAAATGTAAGATGAGGTAGGAAAGGAAGAAAGCAGATGATGCAAATGCTAAAAATCTTCATATATGGTTTTTATTTTTTCAGGAATGGAGAGCATGGATTTCATTAGCAGCTTTAGAAAGTGGCAGAAGCTGGAGCAGTAGACAGGAGTCATAAGAGGGCAGAGAAAAGCAACAAATTTTATGGGGATATTGAAAAACTAGCTTAATGTAGCAAGGGACAGACTCAGGGAGTCACAGCTGAACTTCCAGTCCTGTTGTCAATGTCTATCCCTCTGTTCTGCAAGCCTCATCACACTCATGTTCTTGAGATTTCTCCTTACAGAGACTGCATCCCTGCTAGCTCCCCTCAAAATCCTGCATTTCTTTCTGTTCTTCACTGACAAAAGGAAGATGGAGTAAATATGTGCCTGTTAACTTCTAACCACTGTGCTTTAATAGTCACCCACTCTTGCAAGGTGCTCCAGAGCACAGTTGCAGTACTCAAAAGCAGAATGTCCTGCATACTGCTTCTGGCATCAGCTGCATTACACTCCAAGCATTTATCACCACTGTGGCTCTTTGATCCTTCCCAGTGTGATGCCCCTCTGTACAGAAACTTTAGTTAATCAATACTTATACTATGAGACCTCATGCTGCACAAACACCAGTATTATTTCATGGTGAAGCAGACATTTTAAGAATGCACCTAGCAGTCTCAGGGAGGGCTGTTCTCCAGCTGAACTTCATTTAAAAAATACACCAAGAAATCCTAAAATATAAATCTGCATAGCAAAAGAATGCATTACTAAGCATATTAAAGCTTATGTTATATTAGCAACATAAACTGCTTTGTAACAGACAAAAAATAGCAGAAAGGGAAGCCTAGACATGAATTTAATAACTACCTATTTTGTGAAGCATGACACTTTTCTACAAACCCCAGACTGTTAATACCTTGAAAACCTTTTTTTATAGTATGCATTATAAAGCAATCACAGAATTTAAATTAAAAAAATCTTCCTTTGTCTCCTCTTAATGTATTTTTTTTCCTGTATTGCATTAATTAATGCACAATTTTCTGCAGAAAAAATTAAAAAGTGGAAATATTTTTACTTTCATGGGTGTACTGTCAAACTAAAATAAAATAACCAAAAATTAGAACAATTAAAATATAAATATATATACAATTGTTAAATTGGAAATTAAATAATATAATGATTTTTGAAATAATATAGGTTTTGCTATTTCTTTTTCAAAGAAAATAAAAGAAAACATATTTTTTTCCTATTCTGAAGAATTTTTTTCCTATTCTGAAGAATTCCTATTTTAGTCCTGCAGTTTGGGATTTCTGTTTCTGCTACACTCAAGCCCTCCTGTCATTCCATGCAGAACCTCATTCCCTGAGAAGGATTTAGGTCTTGCTGATCTGTTTCATGACTTGCTTCTTTGGCAATTTCTTGAACACTGTAGGAGGATTACAGTAGCTTTGCATGCCATAGGAAAAGAATATCAGAAATGCCCATGAATATTGAACTTCAGGGTATTGTTGAATTTTTTACATTTCAAAGATCACTTTTTGAATAATTGGGTGAATGATTTGGAAATGGACAGTGAAGATAAGATGATCATAAAAACAGAATTATGATAACACTTAAAACAATAAAGAACATTTTGTGATCTCTTATTGTGAAAACAAACAAAAAAGAAACAAATCAACCCTCAACATTTCCTTCCTGAGGGACAGTGACTTAGCTATGGCATTCATGTCTTGACAAGAGAAATTACTTTTATCTGCATAGATTTCTCTTCAGCATTAAAGGGGAATGTTAATTAAATTAAATTTAAATCATAGTGCTCTGAGTGCTGAAGTATGCTGAGGTGCAGATAAAATCTCCCTCTCCACACACTGCTGTGCACAAGCAGGGTAAGGCAGGCAGTAATCCCACTGGATTGCTCAGTGGGAGGATCGGCAGTATCCAGTCTCTGAACTTTGTGTCAGTGTGGTTTGAATAGCTAGTCCTGAGTCCCTGACCTTGCTGGACTGGCTTTCCACACAGACCAATTCACAGAACTGTGAATTAACACCACATCTACGCACTATCGTGACATAAGGTGTTTACACCAATGAGTTTTTCTCCCATTTAGTGAGATATTTCAGCATGCTGTTGAAATACTCTTGCAAGAATTATCTAACAATATGTCCAGCTGTTCTGCCAACACCGTATCTGTGTTCATTATTACTTTAAAAAAAAACCCCACTGAGGTAGCAAAATTCAAGTCTGAAGTATTGTCTGTTTGTTCAGAAACAGCAATAAATTATGCAAATTTAAGGAACAGTAGATCCCCTGAGCATTTTTAATTAGAACACCTCTTGCTTTATATAATGCACCCACATTTTTTCCATAAACCACTCTAGAATAAACAGTAATTTTGTTTATATTTCCTCTAACTTTCCAAGCAGCTGAACTCCTATGATAATTTGAAATTCTCCATCATCTAAGGCAACCCTTTTAAATGCAGTACCTGAGCGACCAAGACTACAGTTACAGCTTTATATCATGAAGTGGCACTGCAATTTCCTGAGCTTAGAAGTCTTGAAAGGGCTCTTTCAACAGGTTTTAACAGGCAGCTAAAGTAACAGCCAAACATGAAAACACTCATGGCCCTGTTCCTTCTGGAGCAGCTACAGAAGCTTCACCAGGAGCCTATACCAGAGGAGCTGTTATTGTCTGGGTGTAGTGTGTAATATAATTTGATGTAGCAACCTTCAGAACAGAGACTAGCAATATTGCCACTGTAGCAGAGCTGTCTGCACTAAACTCTGCAACTGTTTTTCAGACTGCAGTGCTCCAGAACAGGACTAAGTGACAGTACAGTGAGTGTACTGTAAAGGAATTTCCTTTGGAATATTTCTGAGACGAGTTGCATGTCAAAAAGAATACAGGTGACCTCATGGTTATACAAAAACGTGCCTAAAGGACTGGTCATCTTTTCACCTTGATGTTGCCACCCTCATTAGAGGAATGTTACCTCTCACAAAAGCTTTTGTTTTGAAATCTGCAGAGGGATAAGCTTCTGGGGTGAGGTATTTTTTCCTGAACTGACATTTCACCAGAAAATGAATCCACAGGGCTGTTCTTTACCATTCAGTGTTAGTGTTCTGTTTCCTGGAATCTCTAGAACGTTTTTCCAAAGATAGTGAGAGCTAAGCTGATAATTTTAGAGGAGAGGAAAAGGCCAGTCCTACAGCCACGGTGAGATGCAGCTCAGTTCATGACTTAACAGAACTTATAAAAGAAGGAAAGCAACCTTCTTATGCAGACAGACAGTGATGGGATAAGGGGAATATTTTAAATTAAAAGAAGAGAGATTTGTATCAGGTTTTGGAAAGAAATTCTTTGCTGTGTGGGTAGTAAGGCACTGGCACAGATTGCCCAGAGAAGCTCCATCCCTGGAAGTGTTCAAGGCCAGGTTGGATGGGGCTCTGAGCAACCTGGTCCAGTGGGCTGCATTCCTGCTCATGATGCAGGGATTCAAAAGAGATGATCTTTGAGGTCCCTTCCAAATCAAACCCTTCTATGTTTCTATGATTTACATTAAAATTATTCAGACTGCTATACCTAGTGTACCGAGGTAGCAAAATACAAGGAAATTATTTAAAAAAAAAATCAGGAAAGGGCATAAACACCTCAATGTTTCCAGGACACTGAAGACTACTAATGGCTGTCACAGTTAAGACCAAATATACTTATTACAAAATCAAAAGACATATTTGGGAAAGCTACCAAACTCCCTTTCTCATAAACAAATTACAATCAATATGGCTCTTTTAGGAGTGGAAAGTTTATGTCCGGTTAGGAAATGTGATATGGAATGAGTAGGAGGCTCAGCTGGAATCATTAAAAGCAGTGAATCAGCCCTGGCTCTCTACAATTTACATGTTTTTCTCCCCTGCTTGACTCAGCCTAGTCTAGTTGGCCATGGGGAAAATCTGTAGGATAAGATTTTCACAAAAACAGTAATATCAGCTATAAGTTGCAGCTGGTTAAAGCTGGTTATTCAAAAATCTCAGTTCCTCCGTCTATATGCAGACAGATATTATAGATGTGTGTGAGTTTTTGACTCTTTCTAGATTAACTACACTCACTATACTTAAAAATTGTTTTATTGCCAGTTTTTGTTGGTTTTTTTGCTGTTAAAATCAGCCCAATAACAAGAACTAAATTAATAATACAGAGGACATAAAATTTGATAATTTCCTGCCAAATAAAAAACAACGACCAAACAAACAAAAAAAAAAGAAGAAATTACATCTTTTAAAGGTCTTAACAAAGATGCAGAAAGATCCTTAATACTGGTTACATATAGTGACAGAGAAAAATAACATCTCAGAATATTGGAAAGTCAAATGTGAAGCTTTACAATCATAGCAATGTTATTGTTGAATATTTACATATTTCCCTAACCCAGATAAAGAAATAATCTAAAAAGGTTTGAAAATATACGAGAAAATGAAGGCCATATGTGTTTAGCACCATGTGGGTGTTACTATTTTGCTAGTAAGTTTTGCTAAAATGTATAAATTTTGCACACAACAATCATGGTGGCACTGGCTAAAAACTCCAAGGGATTATAGCAAAGTGCTTACACTAACAGCGATCTAAATTACAGCGAGAAGTTGAAGGAAAAATAATTATGTGTCAGAAAATACACTACTAACACAGATTAATTTTAAGTATTCTCATTAACAAGGTTGCACCGCATAAATAATTCATGACTGCCAAACACATTTAAGTGTTTGAAAATTCACCTATGGAGGCTATTTAAAAACTAGATGACTACAAAATTCCCAGTTAAAAAACCCCAAGCAAACCAATCAAACAAAACCCTGAAAATGCCAAATGTTAAAAATTATAGAGAAAGCAAATGCAGTAGTCAAGGCCACTTTTTGGTGATGGTCTATAGCAGTTCATATATTGTTCCGTGTGAATATTTCTGTTAACAGCACAACTAGCAGCAATGGGAGCAGCAACAGAGCAAAAGTATACTTTATTTATCCCTAATGCTGCCCTATGGAACATTTTATTTTAAGGGATAGATGGCAAAGCAACAGAGAAGCAACTTACATTAAATTAAGAAAGGAAGAACGGCACATTAACAATATCATGAGCCACATCCCAGCACATCACCTTGGCTCTCTGCAGTCAGTGAGAAAAGAGATGTGTTTTCCAGCACAAAGGAAAAATAAGGGTTTGGAGGATTACCCCACATGTGCATTAGATGCTTTCCAACTATATAACAGTAGCCTAGTTGTGCCAACTCTTGCTCTATTGAGTATTGATAACACCTGTGCAACTTTTTAAAATCTGCAACTCTCTGTATCTACCTATCATTGTAATAAAACGTTTTCAGAAGTCAGTTCTTCTGGGTATAAAAGTCACTAGAAACACCTGAGACTCAAGTCTTTCAGAGACCATGTTAAGATATATCATGTCTTTCTCTAATGATGTACCCTGGTGTCTTGAGGCTATTGGTTGATGTCAAGACATCCCTCAAAATATAACAGAAATTACCAACAACATTCGGATTTCCAGCTTCCTGTATATAAATGCCTTATGGTAATTTTATTCTAAACACTAGCCTCTGCTTAAACATTTTTTTTTAAACAAATCCCTCAAAACTTCATTATCTGAGATGGCATTGTAACAAAATTTTTTTAAAAATCCCTTTTGACATAGTTTGCCTAATGGTTTTTTTTCCAATTTTCAAACTCCACCTGTCAAGATTTTTTTCCAAGTTTCAAACTCCACCTGTCAAGCCTGCCACCACAATTATTTTCAAAGCAGCAGTCTGAGGTGATGGTTGATTTCAGCACAAGTCTCCTTGTTCAGTCCATCGTTCTACTCTTGCACCAGAGAGATGGAAGAGAAGATGAGATTGATGATGATGATGATGATGATGATGATGATGATGATGATGATGATGATGATGATGATGATGATGATGTCTTTAACCATACTGTGCTCCTTCTACACTGTGCAAAGGCAAACAACCTGTGCTTTGAAGCATGTCAAGGGACCTGCTTGTTGAAATGATGTGATTTTTATTTTTTTCCCCAAAAGGCCCCTCTCACTACATGTTTTATCCCAGAATTTGAACCAGAATTAGTCTTTCATGGGAATTCAGCTTTGTCTTGATAAATATTTGACTTCCCTCTTAGATATAAGTACTTTCATAGACTCTGTCTCTATTTTTTAACCTCAGATACATTCAAAAGCTTATTGCTTATATTTTCATACCAATATGCTTTTAAGGGAAAATTCCTCAAGTATTCACAATATTGTTTCACTTATTCTTCTTAATTTGAGCTGAACACCCATGTAGTGCCAATAGTATCGGAACTATCACTGCTAATTTATTTTCTGGCAGACTAAAGGATTAATTCCATCCAGTGTCATGGCATTCCGGGGAGACTTCAAATTAGATGAAGTTCTTAAATTGCACCTTCCACTGAACATATTTCCATTTAATTTTGGAGCTTGTATTATTCAGACCTTTGAAAACCAGACAGATGGATTTCTAAATCTAACGGGTAGACCAGTAAGAAGGATGAACATGGAACTATGCTAAATAGGTGCTGAAGTAGCCTCAGTGCCTACAATAACACGTCAATCATTTTTCCATTCCAGCTGGGTGTTAGGCACCTTTACCAGACTGTGTGGCTCTCACACAAAATTCTTCTCTGTACTTCCCTACTCTATGCCTGCACTTCTTACCTGCACTTTCTCAGGAAGAGTAGAGAAAAGGATACTTCCTAAACTCACCTTGAAAATAAAATAATCACAAATTAGAACCTGGAAAACAGGTTCACAGGAATTAAGGTAATATGCAGCCCTCACACCACTAAGTTCCTCCACTTCTCATGTAACTTGGAGTGTTTTCTATCTTTTAGAAATAATTATGCATACTGTTTCTATGACAACCAACACAGATTCCTAATTTGCTTCCCTTGGTACTACTACTACTGCTGCTACTACATGGAAGAATAGTAATTTCCTGTGGGTAGTTTTCCCATGTCTGTGCTCTAATTCAAAGCCTGATGTGTCTGTCCTGGGTTATATACAGTATGCAAAGAGCCTCCAGCTTTGAAGGGTTTTTTGCTGCCAAGCCCTTCCTCCCTCTTTGGTTTGGAAAGAGACTGGCAGCTGAGACATGCTTCAACAGCATGGAAAGCAGCTAGATGACAGCCATAAGCTGATTCAGGTTCGACAGGAAAATTAATTCTAGTCATATGACGAAACATTTATGGATCCTAAGGGAAAATCAATATTTCCAGGAGACAAAGTTTCTGTGTGCCTGCATGATTACTGCCTTCAAGGTCTTGTGTATTACCAGGACAGCTACAGTATCACTGTTTTATTTTGGTCTTGTGTCTCACAAAACATTCAGCAACTTTAAGAGGTTGAGCTCCAATGTGGTAACACAAATCCACACACTGGATATAAAGTCCTTCAAACTCTTCTGATAAGCTTGCTTAATCTCCCCTTACTCAATGATAACATTGATATTTCAGTATGTATGCTTAGCTAGGAAAGACTATTTTATTGCTGGCTTGTGGTGTTGTTTTTGTTGGGGTATTTTTCTGAAAATGGCATAAAACATAAGCAAGACTTAGAAAGAAAATCAAACTAGTTAGGAGAAATCTTATGAAGTTTTAAAATGTAAAAACTCAGTAATTATCAAGTGAACACTACCAGACTGTGAATTACCAAAGTATGAGTGGTCTCACTATAAAGTTTATAGAAACATGGTTAGCCTAGATAATCTAGTGCTGTATCTCTCCTCCTGCTTCTAAAGTCTGCAATGGTAGGCTGAACTCTTGTCCTTTGAGATACCCCTGCTACATCATAGATTTCTTATATTCTCTCTCAAGTGTTTGATACAACACCACCACTGAAGTGGTGATCAAAAATGAATTCTGAGCAGCTCTCAAAAAACTCCAGATATTTCTGTCATGCTTTCTTGACTTTTTTTCCCAAATGATTGTTTTTGCATGTGATACATCTGTGAACACATCTTTTTCCTTTAGGGGTTTCACGGTGAGTGGAGGTGAATTTTGATGCCTGCTTCACAGGTTAACAAATTCCACTTTCCTAATTCAATTATCAACTTTGCATCAATTTATATTCATTCCTAAATCATGAATTGTTTCAGAGATTATAAGATGTTAATTATGACTGGCTTAAAAATCAAGGCACGCAATTAAAATTTAGAAATAAAATCCTTTATATTTATTCTCTTTTTTTATACTTCAAAATGGTCATAAGCAGTGCTGCTACTTAAAACCAAACTATAAAGCTCTCAAGGCTTGGACTATACTTTTCTCAGGCCCCTCTAGAAACACTTTGACATATTGTTTATGTTGCACTTCATAGTGTGTATTCTGTATTTCAGGGTGCTTGTGCCATTCTCCCATCACTGCTAGTGCCCCAGTGTCTTCTTTTGGCCAAGGACGTGGCTATTCTCTTGCAAAAACCATGAGGGGGCAGAGCCTGGAGCAAGCATGGGAGATGAGGCAGTCAGGGTGGGATGCTCCTGCCTGCAAGCTGAGTCAGGCTGGGCTCAGCGACATTTTCCACCTCAGTCGCCCTCTCTTTTTTGAACACTTCTATTTATTTATTAATATCAATAATTGATATTGTTGATATTGTTCATTTCCTTGTCTCATTGGTGTTTCCAGTGAATTGTTCCTATCTCAACCCCATGATCTTTGCCTTTTGTGCCTCCAGCCACCCACAGGAGGTGGGGAAAGAGAAGGGAAGGGGAAGCAGGCAGTGTGGTTTGGAGTCTCGGGGGTGGGGGGAGACAGAGGGGAGCACTAAACTGGGGGGTACCATTCCTAAACCAGGACATTCACAGTGTTTTGGGGACACAGCATGAAGAGTTAATGACAACTGTTTATGTTTCTTCAAGGATACTCATATTAAAACTTGTTTGCAAATGAGAAGATGATGTTTATAAAAAAACATGGGCGGTAACCTTAAAAAAATCCAGTAACTTTTTTATCTTATTTGGCCACTCACAATCACAATTTTTTCTAAGCCTCATCCACCTTACAAATTGGTTGAGACCTTCCTTCCACCATCACATAACTCCATTGAGAACTCTAAAAGGGAAACCTCTGAAAAATTGTGGTTTTGTCAATCTTTAAGAAAGCAGGACTAATCACACGACCTATCAATGTCACAGAAATCTTGAATTTTTCAATTACCTGCAGAGCACTAACTGTGTACCTGTAATTCCTTGCTAAATCAGAAACTTGGACTGCTATTCAAATTTCATTGCAATTTGCCATGACATTAAATAATTTATTTAACAAGGATAAGCAAGAATAATTGGAAAAGTTTTCTTCTGCTCTATTTTATGCTCTGCAAACCTGAAATTATTCTCGCAACCATATAAATCAAAAAGGAATTTCCTTCTAACTGTTGGTAGTGCTTTCTACCTGCAGAAGAGCATCCAGTGCAATCTAACTCTTTTGTGATTTATCTACCAATGAATTTGTCTGGCTTGGGTCATACTGGATGATTTGATCTTTTCTATCACTGCTCTCAGTTAAGCAAGTCTCAGTGTTCCAAACAGCTTTGGTAACATTTGCTTGTACTATTTCAAAAGTATGACACCAGCTTCATTGCATTCAAGAAATACTTACAGACACCCATTATAGTGCCCTCAGTTGTTCAAGGACTTTTATGCAAGTATAAATTAATAACCTATCATCATCATAAACAAACCTTAACTTTAAAAGCTAACATTTTATGCAACAGTACTCTGAATAATATATTATTTTTAGGTGAAGGAGAAGTTATTTATCCTATATAGTCTAAACCAACTCCAAATAGGTTTTCATGTGGGATGCTCCATGTAATTAGGATTTGATTTGTCATACTAAAAAATATTAGTTAATTGGAAATAATTAGTTATTTTTGTACAACTATCTTTACATCTTAACTGGGATCTTATAAAATGAAACATAATTCCTTCTGATGGTGGTTGTATCCAAGCATTTTGAAAATACTTGAATCTGACTCATGCCAATATGGCATCAGATCAGGTGTGTTTTCTTGAAAATAGGTAATTTATACTAATTTAACATGTCCACTTAACCTCTATGCATCAGCTACGTCCCCAAGGTTTGCTGTGAGCTCAAAATGAGACAGTTTGTAATTACTGAAAGCTTCCATCTGACTTCACATCTACTAGAAGTGCATCCTTTTCCACCGCGCCCTGGTTCACCAATAAACTGGTGATGTGTTTAGTCTGAGCTGTTAAAACCAAACATCTTTCACACATTCCTAGCACTTGGGGTATGGTTTTGACACTTGAGGAAGTCATTTGCTGCCTTTGCACAGTAGTCTTTTCTACTTCAGCTTGAGAAAAATATTACCTTCTGTCTATGTAAAAGTGGCAAAAAATAAGTACTTGAACAGGAGGCTTCAGGAAATAGTGTTAATTAAAGCAGTATGTTAAAAAATTAGTGGCACAATATCAACGCCTACTAAAAGAGAAAACAAGGGTTTGTGAACACAATTTCCCCTTTTTTTTCTGGAGCTCATTTACAGCCTGATTATCAGCTGTGACCTAACATGCAGCTCACAAGCACTGAGAGCTGCAGCTGTGCGTTCAGCAAACTTGAAAACAAGGCTGCAAGCACCTTCCTGGTGCTCTGTTTATTTACTCTCAAATCCAGGCCTGCTGCCACTGCTCTTTTTACTTCTTTGAACAAGTGCATTTCAAAGACAAATCTCTAGAAATTCATTTAAAATGTAGTTCTTGGATGAGTTTAATAATTGAACTTAAGAGCAATATTGACATGAAATTCTTGGAAAGGTCTCTCAAAATCCTAACTAGTACATGCTTAACTGATTTTTTCCTGTTTGAGAGTCTTATTTTAGGCTGAAATGCATCAGAGTTTTTTTTTTAAGCTATGTAATTTTTTGTGAGTTATATTATTTACAAATATTATATAGTTAAAAATTGTTTGGGGCAAAACAAGAACTATTTTTATATTTTTGTTATATTATCTGATTATTTGGTTTTTGTCAAGACAAAAAAAAAAAAAACAGCTAAACTTTTTATATGCAGAAAATATTTTCAAGTATTTACCTCCTCTAGGCGTGAGAGGTGGTGGGCTGACTCAGTAATAGGTGCAGGAGCAACCAGAATTAAAATTTCATGGCAGAGAAGTAACAAGAGGAGAGGGGATATACATAGTTTAAAAAGTAAAACCAAAACCTGCTCACTTCTGAAACATCTGCTGACTAGTAGTTTCTCAGCAGTGAAAACTACTACAAAAATCAGTGCATTTTATTTCTGTATCATTTGAAAAAAATCAGGTTATTGAAGTGCAGCATGTTAAACAAAATGGTTTTGCATATTAAGACACGAATTATTTCCACTTTTTTTTTAATCTATACCTTTGACATAGAAACATATTAAGGAAGTTATGCACAGCATGTCAAAATATTCATTCCAAATTCTGCATTTATCATTTGGCTACTTATTACTCATTATTGGTCTATTTCAAAATCAACATAAGAGTCACAAGACACGGGATTTACTATTCAAAATGTCATAGTTCTCTAATAGGGCCACTGCAATGTAATAAACTTGCATATCAACACTGAGATTTATTTTAAGAAGCTGAAAGTAGCAGTAACAATCATCACCATAAAAGTAGATTTCATTCAGCATGGACACTGCCAAATATCTTAGGTCTGTACCCCATTAAGTATACCTATTAATATTGTATTTCAATGTTTACCAATAGGTTACCAGGAGCCAGATTAAAAAAAGAAATTCCAGCAAGACTAAAACACAAAGTTCATACCAAGAAAGGATCAACATTTTCCTGAACCTCCTTCAGGGAAAACAAATATCAAACTTGGTTTAAGTTTACTGAAAATTTTCAATCTGCCTAAAAGATATTTCATGAAAAATTAACCTACTTCATTGCTGCATAGACATCTACAGAAATAATAATGATAGTGAGTAAAGATTCCTACGGTTCTAATTCTTGTTGAAATGAGTATCTGATTAGATGAGAAGGATTAACATGTCTTAGACTTTTAACTGCAATTTGGATTTGTAAACACAGCGGTCTAATATGTCTGCTGTGAGGTAAAATGAAAATACCAATGCTCAGATATTACCTTATTTTTTTCAAGCCTTAAAACCAGGAAACTCCACAGACTATCCCAGGAAGACTATAAATGCAGGACAACTTTGCTGCAATGCAGTGACTATTACTACTCAAGAATCACAAAGAAGATACAGGAGAAGACTAAAACATAGAGTTTTCATTTGCAAAAAAAAAATCTTTTAGTGTACAAAATACTTGTCAAGACAGTAAAAATACATACTGCTTACTCTACTATCAATAACACATTAAGATGGAGAATTGTCAAATTTTAATCTCTATCAAACAGGCCTTTTATGAAGTGCCTCCCCTATAACAGAATCACTACTAATCACATAATCCTCCATCAAGGCAATTTTCCCTTTCTGTTTCTTGGAGAAGCTGAGCATGTATGAGAAAATTAAACATTAAAAAAAGAGAAAGCTACCTAAGGAATTTCACATTTTATATTAGTGAAGAGCTGGCACCCTTGCTAATTACTGTCAGAAGGGTATTGCTTGAAGGACTTCCTTGAATTGAAAAAAAAAAGAAGAACACAACTACAAGCAAGAATAATAAGTGAACTGTCAAATTCATATTTTCAACACCTTTATTCCCTGTTACTCTCTTCTTTTTTTTAATCCAGTTTTATATTTTTTGCCACTTCCATTTGGAATGTCTAACCAGTTTGTGGGTTTTTCTGGCAAATTTGTAGACTGCAATTAGAACAGCAATAGGCAAACAATTTCAAGATGTGTCAGTATTTTTTCCTGGCTTCCTTACTGTTTCCAGTGCAGCATTCACTGAGCACCTCAACTCCCTATCACTTTCTCCTCCTCCTTTGCTCCAAAAGACTCAAGCACCTTCAGACAGTGCATTGGAATCCAGGTAGCAGATTTTAAAGCAGGAAACATGGAATACAACAAAAGTCTTAGCATGGAGCAAAAGAAACATGGAAAGCTTCACAGCATCATGAGGAAGCTTTAAATAACAGACAACAATAATCAGGAAGTGTAGCATTGCTTATGATCCTTAAAAAAGGATAAAAAATTCAGGACTGGAAAGTCTCTTGCATATGGTAAGACAAACTTACTCAGCAAAGCAGGAAGGAGTTTCAGGCTTCTACCTCCCTCAACTTTTACATTCCTCCCTAAACAGAGCCACACCTACTTAGCCCAACATCCTTTCTCACCAGGAGATATGAAGACCTTAGGAAGTGTCAGCATTTACAGGTTTCCCCTAAGGATGCTTCAACCCTCTATCTGCTGTAAAGTTCAACAGTGTTCTGAGCTGGAGATAATTTAACATGTTCTCTTCAGTTCCTATGAACTATGCCTTAGAGAAAGACATCACCACACCCACTGTCCATCAGGGCTGAAACCCATGAGCTTGGACTCTAGCTTGCACTATTTCATGTGATCCAGTTGCTTCCAGCTCAAGACAAACTGAATTTCTCACACCAATCAACCTTTCAGATCCTAGCAGCGCCCCCAGCCAGTAGTGGTCCCTTAAGCATAGCATAACATTGCTATGCTCATGACTAGACCAATTTTTCATACTTAGGGGGGTCAAACACTTGCATCTATGCTCAAAGTCTTAAGGCTCAAAAATCTAAATCTGCTCATTTCCTTCAGAATGATTTTTTAAGTAAAAAAGTCTGCCAATATTTTACTTATGATCTTTGTTTTTTTTTTTTTTTTACTTTTCCATTTCTAAAAACCCACTAGTTTGGCCTGTTTAATATAGTGAATTTCCCCCCATTTCTATACTCAAAATATCACTTCTCAGCTCTTCAGAAACTGAAATTTTATACAATAATGAGTGGAATCAAAAGAAATCAATACTATTTATTTACTTGTTAACAGTGCCCACCCTGAAAACAGAATACAAATGGAGCACTCTGCAATCAGTAGTTTAAAGATATTTTACATAACAGTAAAAATATAGTCTACATAATACACATTATTGGCAGTATGTACAGTAAAACTTACTTAGTAAAAATGGCTTTTGATGTTATGATTAAACTTTCAGACAAACTCTCAGTCTTGAAAAACAAGCAAAGTGGCTGAGTTTCTGAGTCTTGTAAGAAATTGAAGAGGAGGTGCTGGTACTTTGCATGCCTAGGAGAAGCTATCAAACCATATTAAACACTTCTGCTTCTTGTGTGTGCTGGTCCACTCACAGGCATTCACTGCCTACTGCATAAACATAACAGACTTGGATCTCTTGACCTGCCTCACAATGCTAGACTTCTCTCTCCACAAAATAATTCTTCAGACATTTTCCCATTCTTTGCTGCTTTGCAAATGTGGATGTACCTTCTCCCTAAAAAAAATCCTGCTCCCTACTCTAAAGCTCCTTTATTGGATTCTTTGAATAAATCCTTAGAGCTCTCTTGAACCTAACCTAACTGCATCTCTTCCGTTAATACTCTAGGCTTCCCTTTTCCCTTTTTTATTTTTTAAATAATAAATTATGTTATTGTCACTTCATTATTTCATTCCTTCACTTCATCTTTTCCACTCATTTAGCTTCAATACCTTTCACTTCAGCTTTGTGGGGTTTGGGCTGGGCGTGGGGATAAATTTGAATAGCTAATACCAAGAATTTGTTAATGGAGATTTTGAGCAAAACCTTAATAAAAAAATGCAGCAAAGTAAGAGCAGGAAAGTGGGAAGGACACTACTGATTCAAATCTGCAAAAAAATTTATAGGACAAAAATCAAAGAAACTGGGGAAGAAATTCAGTGTGCGCTAGAAAGAAACAAGACATAATATCAATGCTCCTACTCTCACATATGGTCAATTCTCCTATGAAGAAAATTAATAGAGAAACAAACTGTATTACTTTTTTCAGCATAAAAATCAATGAGATTTAGTAGGATGAATAACAGCAGCTCTAATAACAATAGCTCAAAACTGCAGCTTTTAAAGATCTCTATTTTTTTATTTACTCACAGATACATGGATGGAAAGGATTACAAAGTACATCTTAAGTTTACAATAAGGACATTTATCCATGAAATGACTCCTACTTCTCCTCCTCTTTAATGATACGAAGAGGCAATTTGGCCACATCATGACTTTTTTATCTCTGCCTATTCTTTAGAGTATCTTGAACATATTTACTAACTCCAAATATTATTTTACTTCAGGAAAAAGACAACTGAACAGTCTAATTGTACCTATCCAAATAACAGAGAGACAAAAGCATTGTTCCAATTCTTGCCTAGGAAGTTCTCAGCTCCTCTGCACTAACACAAACTTTTTCTACTAAACTTGTATTTATTTCATCTTTTATTCACATTTCAAACAGAATACAAAAGTGAAATGTTTTTATCATCTTGATAATGGGCATACATGTGCAATAGATACAGACACATCACATTCATGTCACGCCCCAGCTTTCCCTGAAACAATGCATCACTTTGTTTGGAGACTACCATGTTTCTTAACTTGGTGGTTCATCATTCAAAATTTATCTGTAGAGTGCAGCAGACATTCTGCTGGCACAAAATCTAACACCTACCTAGTGGAAGTTCGTGCTTGGCTATGAAAACAAAATTTGTTTCCAATAATTCGCTTAAAAAGAGGAACAAGCTATTTCATAGGTTGTTTGGAAAACAGGGTACTTCTGTCATTCTGCTGAATGCCTGCTAAAGGATGTACCCACCCACTGAGATCCTGACTGTGTTTCTTGATTCAAGAGAGAAACTGCAGAGCTAAGTTCAGAGTCTAACAGGTTTCTGTGAGGACTGTAGAAGGGATCCATCCCAGTGTTGTGTCACTTCCCTCCATCCACTGACAAATATGTACACCTCATATAACATCATTAAATCAGGACATTAATATCCACAAATATGTTCTGTGGAGAGGGACACTGAACACATCAGACCTATATTTTTTTGAGAATTGAGAAAGAAACATGATTAAGCACTAGAAATCATGCTGGGGAAATCAGGCTTAATTGACATGCTCCACCTTAAGACTGGGATGAAATTATTCCTATTATACAAGAGCTCCTGTATGTTTCTTACTATATTTTCTCAATTTCTCCTAGATATATAATAGTGCCCTATAGCCATAGAAGTAATTTTTTAATTTTTTAATGTTCAGCAGAACAATACAAAAAGATTAACTTCTGTGATGTAAAGAGAATGCTTGGGGTTTTTCTTTTCCATTTTTAACTTCACAGCATTTTTATCACTTACTCTATTTCAGTACTTCAGTGTCCAAATGTCCAATAAAAGTAAAGAACAAAATGCAATGAGAGGGATCTAGAGTACTGAAAATGCATGAGTATGACATTTTTAACAGTAATTTTTAAATCACTAATATCCTGCTCAGCATTATCCCAAAATAAATGCAAACATCAAATATATTAATGCCATAAAAAGGAGAAAAAAAGAAAAATTCTCATGCACAGTTATGGTTATAAAGAATCTCAAAAAACTTTTAGAAACTTTCCCTTACCTAGCTTCAGTAACATATATAATAACAAATGCCCATTTTTTTCACGTGTAAGCCACATGTAAATAAAAATTTTCTGTTTCTTTAATATAGCGTTTTATTGCAGTTCATGTTGGTTGGAAGTGTATCAATAGCAAAGACATGAAATTCTGTATTTCATAGAATGCCATGAATCCCAAAATGTTGCAAACTGTTTCTGCTTCCCTGATTCCCACCTACAAATTAATCCTGGTATTAAATTGTACTTGAAGTAACCTTGACAATAATCTGCTCCTAGAAACACTCTAAACCATAGGTCATAAAAAACTTTCAAACTATATGGAACTGTAAGTATGTATTAAACATACATCCTACACAGAAACAGCATTCACTCAGCATTTCAGCCACCAGTTTTTTGCATCAGTAAGTTTAATTCTGAGATCTCACACTGTGTCAGTTTCTTGCAGTTGATTCATCTTTGTATTCTGAAAATAAAATCTTAATGGCTACTGAATCATAATTAAAATATTTCAGCATCTAGGGAAACATAAAATGGCTGACTAGAATGTAGATGCTTAAATAAATCCATCTTATTGCAAGGAGTTTGAAGTATACATCCACTTCAGCTTCTCAGAAAACTCAGGCAAATCCTCCTTTGCTCAAGTAACCAAAAAGACAGCACAGTATCCATGATGAGACAAATTTAAAAATGCAGAATACTTGGGGACAGGTGGAATATGTTTTGTTTGGTTTTGTTTTTTGTTCTTGTTTTTTCTTTTTAATATAAATAGTTTCCCGTATCTCCAGAGTGAAAAGCTGCAGTAAACATTCTTTAAAAAATTAAAAAAGTGAAAGCCATGAGAAAAAACAGATAATGAGTTCATTAAACTAGCCATATCCCTTAAGCATTTATGAACCTTGAGGAAAAGCCTGAGTTTGTTTTTTAAAAAAAAATTCTTTCCTAATTGCTAATGGGATGATTCTGCCATCCTTGTGCATAAATAAATAATGCCAATATATTACTTTAGCCCCTGAAAAGGGCCAGGAAAATACAATTATCTCAACAAATGTCGTAGTATATTTAACAAATAGTTGCATGCAACCTGGGCACATCCGCTATAATTTTAGATTTCCCATAAGTTATCTATTGTAGCTTAATTCAGTCTTGATATTTTTTAAGGTTCAGAAAATAGAAACTTAAATAACTTCAGAACCTTTCTGAAAATAAAATCAGGGCCAAAAGTGTCATTAATTGAACATTAAAATGTACACTAAAAACCTTTCAGAAGTTCAGCTGTCTCCCAAAATTTGACACCTGCAAATTTGAACAATTTCAGATCTACACTACAGCAAAAATTTCTTCATAAAAACAACGTGACAGCCATGAACAATATATTCATTATTAAAATAAGTGCCCTCTGCAGTCCTACTGCTATAGATACTAACAAAAAGGGAATTTCTGCACAGTTGAAAATATGTTGCATTACAATAGTACCCACTCAAACTGAAATTTTTACATTAACCATATAGTTTCTTTTAAACAAGTGGTACTGGCTTCCTTAAGGATTATCCTTTTCTTTAGTTTAGAATTTCCCTCCATCTCATGTTTTAAAAATGCATTTAAGCTGCCTTTCAAAAAAACCTGAGTATTTTTACTGCCTCATAAAATCACTCTTTCTATCTATGAAAGCAAAATGTCTGTGGAATAACAGAAGAATAATACCTCTCTATAGGTAATTGTTCCATCTAAAAGTGTAAACACACTTTTAGATTGCATCTTTTAGTTTACATGTGCTTCACCTTTGCTCTACAAACTGTTCCACCACTCCTCTGCCCTGTGGATTGATGCAAGGACTGATACAAGTTGGACTCCTGAGTACAATTTATCATCTCAGCACTGACTGTGAATGTGGTACTCCTGGCAGAGGCTTTCTCTGGGCATGGCAGGGTCTGTCCCAACAGCATCCTGTATGGTGGTTTCCCCAAAAACAAGTCCCCTGCTCATAAAACAATGCCTGTAAGAACATAAAAAGTAAATGACTCCTGCCAATGCATAAATATCTCAACTAATGGGGCTGATTCCCATCTAGAGAGGGAAAAGTGGGCCATGACAGCAATTTTATGTGCAATAATTGAAATCAACCAGAATTGCACCAGTGCTTTGCTTTTCAGATATATTCGTGCTGCATTTAGAAATGGCAGAAAAGGATATTCAGTTCAATTTCCTGTATGGACAAGAACGGCAGCTTTTTCTTGAATGAATCACTGCTTCTTGAAAAGGCATATATGACACAAAATGTCTGTTTCTGATTTTAAAATTGTCAGCAGAGTAGCTTCTGGAAACTCTTATATTTTGTAATGGGCAGTGCTCTGATTGTTCCAAAAATGTGTTTTTATTAGATGTATGTAGCATTGGAGTTCTGGAGTGGGCAAGGATAGGCTGGATTTAAATCTAAACAAGGACTTCACCTATTATATTCCATCCTGGGCTGCAGACATCTCACTGGTCAGGAGCTGGGCTGTGTAAGGATCAGACCAATGAGCTGTCTAGATCCAGGAGTTCTGAATTCCCTGTTGCCTTGAGGCCCTGTTGCCTAAGAATGCTCTCAACAATAAAATACACAGTTTGTCACACGGACCCTTGAGGTGTGTGTGTTGTCCCTGTCTCCAACCACCAACCCCATGGAACATATGGCCTCTTAACCTAACAGATGTAAACTTGCCCTCTCTCAACCACAACTCCTGGCATACTTGCCTGTTAGAACATAACATCTTACCCAGCCTTTCCTGACACTTGTCAGATCATCTCCTAACTTTCCTTTTTTGAGGAGCTGCTGGATTGAGCTTTGTGAGATGCCTTCATGACATAGTGTATTCAGGGTCTTTAATGTCACTCTACATTCTAGCATGGGGGGAAAAAATCCTCTCAAAGAAATAATAGCTATTTTTGACAAGGTATTTTAGTTCCTGTTTGGGTTGGTACAGTGTTTGTTTGCGTACATCACTCTCACAGCATTAGATTTTGCTCCTCTATTTTTAACTGCGCCATAAATCCATAAAACCTGCACTGCAGTTAAATTATGGAACCAGAAAGCAAAGTCTCAGTCGAAACAGACACTTCCCAAACCTCATGAGACCAGCTACTCAAAACAGTCTGTACAAAGTAAATTTTGTCACTGGTTTTGAAAGCATTTAACCACAAATCCTGACAGCTACCAATACTGAAGCTAAGCTTCACCACACATCCTTGAAGCATTGCACAAATGCCGCCTTTCCAGTATTGCAACGAAATGCATTTATGTGGGGAAAAAATCCATAATGTCAGGAATGCATCGAATATATGAAATTCCTAAAAAGCAAGCAGGCAATACTTGCAAAAGAACCAAATAAAAACCCAAGCAGCCCTAGGCATCTGTAAGATTCACTGCAGAAATGTAAGGTGCACTAAAGTCAAGCCTGACATATAAAAAGAAAAGATCTTTGGGGCAGGGTTTATGCTCTTCTGACTCTAAGCACAGTCACACAAAGCCCTTCAATAAGTGCCAGTTATCATATAGTAACAATGCTGTCTCAGGCTGCCTAACAGAGATTCCTGCTCCTAAAAGCCTTCAAAGTACAGATCTAAGAAAGGCCTTTAATTTCCAAAAGAAAACAGCCTTCTGCAAAAAGGCACTCTTGGTGGTCAGCAAATTTAGGTCTCCTACAGTGTTACTTATGCAGATTTTTGTAAAAAGGTGTGTACAGTGACTTTAAAATGGCATAAGACATTGAACAGAGAGAACTTATTAATGTAGCAGATAACAACCGAGTGAGACACTCATCTGAGGACAATGTTTCAATGTCCTTCTCTCTAAAAAGATCTTCTGATATACAGAATAGAGACTACTTGAATAAATAAACTGCAATCAGTTTCTGACTGCGGCTTGGTTTGGTTCTTTTACTATCATGTTATCACTTACTATATAAGCCATATGAAACATGAAAGACTAATGCAAATGATACATTTGCTTCTCTGCATATTTTAAAGAAATTTTTAATTCCCTAGTTTCTCAATTATTAGCTAGCACATAAAGATCACGGGTTTCTTCCTCTGAAAGGCACCAGAAAACAGTAAGTAATAATTCTCACGTAAATTACATTACAGCAATTGTTGGATATCTTTAGATCACAAATTGTGTCAAAAATATGATAGAAATGGTTTCGTGTTTTATTTGTGTATTTGTTTAGCAAAATCATTTTTTATTCTGTTTTTATATGGTGCCACTTGTCAGTTACAACACGCACAAGGGACTTTACAAAAAACATGAAGTAACGTTTCAAGGTTATAACAGCAAACATGTTTGAACATGATAAAATCAAATTTGATGGAATATATTCAGGGCATCTTGCTATGAATTAGTGCATGAAAACATGGCAGAACAGTAAAAGCGGCCTGAAAGCTCCTTAGCTCTGCTGCTTTCCAGAATATAATTCAGTGTGGCAACACACTGGGTTCATGCAGACACTGAAGTGCTGCAGTCCTCTGTGGGGTATGTCAAACAGCACGATAATAAATGAAAACAGTGACTAAGCATGAAGCAGTTGCTAGAATAAAGCTATTTTTCTGGCCTTTAATCACTATGCCTTACACAGTGGGTTGATCCAGAATTCTTTTCTATGTCCCTTCTTCACAGGGAGTTCTCAACTGATTTTAAATGAAAATCGAGGTGTTTATTCTTATTTATAAATTTCCTATGATTCATACTTTTGCATTGTGAGATTGTATTAAAAATATTTATTATGCTTTTTGACACACAGTGGATAGGAATTCAATATACATAAAGGTTTCCCAGAGACAGTTGAATATGGTTTAAATCCTTGAGCTTTCTTTAAAAATCTTACAAAGTAGGAGAGTTCAGAAAGGATAAGACCACCTTATAAAAATCTCAGATTTTAAATATAGCTCTTTTACACTCAAATACTACTTTTCCATTTCTCTTTGAAGCAAAACAGTAAAGCAGTTGCAGAAAAACTGCAAGGAAAAAAAAAGTTGCAAAAAAGCATGGAATAGACATGGAATAGACTATAGACTTTCACAGAGAATTCAATTATTAAGTTCAATTCACTGATTGGTATCTTGGTCTCAACAGAAATGTTATTTTTCTACTGCATTAAACTGTTTATTAGCTAGTAAAAATAAAGCAAAACAGATAAAATTCTGGCCTCTTCTGAATGTACTTGGAAACTCAGCATTTCTTCTTGTAATCTTTATTCAATTCCCAGAAAAAAGAAATCTACCATCTAAAAATGTGAAAAAAATACATACAATTTTATTGGGCACAAAAAAAGCTTTAGAAATATGAGGAGGAAGAGACTAAACAGCAGATTTAATTTGCCTGTGCTGAAGAGTCAGCAGCAGTACAAAATGAACTTGTTACAGAGAGCTCACACCACCCCCAAGACACCTCAGTAATGTCAATGAAACACACAGGAGGGCCTTGGCCTTCAGTCCAAAAGCTGCTTGTTTAAACAGCACCTGCCACAGAGGGAATGCTGTCCTTGAGCGCTGCAGCAACCCAGCCAGAGGAGCAGGAGAGCTGAAAGTTCCAGCAGTGTAATTCCTGGAGATTGCCCAGTGCAACACCCCCTCTGCCTGTCACTGCGCGAAGGGATGGAAGCTGGAGTGGCAGGGAGGGGGCATGGAAAAGCTGCACACAGAAAAAGAATCTAAGGAGTCTTTCTTGTCACAAAGGAAATTGACAGGTTATGGCCTGAAACATTCCACAATGGAGAAAATCACCAGCCTAAATCAAAGTAAATCATTCAAGATATAATAAAAGACTGGATTAGCCAAATCTTGCTCGATTGTTTGAAAACTGGAAAAGCTGCAGATACTACACTGCAATCCATATATTAATGGACTAAGTTCCTCTGATCTTATAACTAAAATGATCAGTGACTGAACTGCTGATTCAGTCTGCTTGTTTAACTTCTCATTAATTAATGCACTCAATTTTTTGAAACTTTTTCCTTGAAAACATTCCACTGAGGCTTCATAATATTCCTCTGATTTCCTCAGGTATTCTCAATTATGTTGGCTGTTCAGACATGGAGAGATGCACTTGACAGGTTTATACATCTCCCACTAAGCACACTGATGTGTTCTTGTTAATAATTAAGGGTAACTGCATTCCTCTGCTCCTAGGTGTAACACACAAATCACTGCAGAATAGACCATACTTTAACTCTTAGGGAAAGAAAGTCATAGCCATGAATATTCTATGGAAAAAAATATCTGGTTTCCAGAAAGAGGAGTGTGCTTGAGGGTTAAAGTTTTATTTAGTAGCTGAAAGGAGTTCCTCAGCTCTGTTTTTTTAAAGGCAAAGGTCTAAAACTAGGCTTACAGATTACATTAACCTTACAGACCACAAAAACATGGGGGATTTTTTTCCCAATTATTTTTGTATTCTAAACCCCATATAGGTGGACCTGGAAACACTTGACACAACAGTCTAGTGTGGGCTAGAAAATATCAAGTGTTTTGGACTTGTTCAAGTGTAAGGAAAGCAACAGACTACAGACCTATGCCAGTTTGCAACAGGCTGTAAGCTTTATTTCTGCGTCAATAATCACCTTTTTTTTGTGAAAGGAGAAGTTTCCAAAAGCAAACTGCATGTGACATTTTTAACGCACTTATTTACTTAGAGTACCTACTTAGAGTAGCTATCAACGTGAACTTTTCAATAAGATTAATTTCACACTGGAAATGAAACTGCTTGCTATCTTAAAGACATTTTAAAAGTACACTTAAAGCAATACAAATGTGAAGGCAAGTGATAAGTGGAATTTCAACTTTGGAGGAAGGGGTTTTTTCATTTCCCTGCAGGTAAATGAAGGAAATACTTATGTATAACTAATAGATTCTGTGAATCTGAATTTTAAAAAGCCAGGCTGAATTTATCACTGCAGCCCATGGGGCTTGTTAAAATCTGTGTGAAGACCTAAGCATCATCTTCCCTTATCTCAATGGGCTTTAAAGTTGCTCTGATATAATATTAAACAATGAATAAAATGATTCTTTAACATGAGAGTATTACAAAAATAACTCCATAGGCAGAGCTGAGCTTTGAGATGAAGCAGCACACACCCCTCTTGTGCACCTGTGCTAGGAGTCAGAGCCCCTCAGTGTAAGTGTGCTCACAGCTGTGCAAGAAGAGCCCCGTGCCCTCCGACCTCTGATCTTAGGGGAGCAGAGGTACCTGCAAAGCTGCTGCTGTAGAGCAATATGTCCAAGAAAGATCCTGTGTGCAATGTGGCAAAACTTCACTCAGTTAGGCAGAGGGTTAACTACAGTCAAACACAGTAGGTGAGCAGTATAGATTAACAGGGAAGCCGAGGCAAGGAAAGAGAATTCCTTGCTGCCTCTCAAGGGAAGAAGGAGCCGGCATAACCTGTCTCCAACATCAGCACAGATGGGATTCACTTGTGTATGTGAAGGGCACAAATCCCCTCTCAGCTGCAGGCTGACTGTCATTAGGCACCATCAGCTTGCCTGCCCACGCAGCTAGAGCAAGGTGCTCCACCCAGAGCTGCGGGCAGATCCCATCACTCTGCGCTGCAGCTGGGAGGCTTTGGGGTCCTCCTGCCCTGGTCTGCTTGTTAGCACCACACGAGCTTGCAGGAAATCAGGAAAGTGAGGACAGTGAGAAGTGAAGGAAATAAATGTGAAGGGGTGCACCTTTGAAAAACCTTAAACCCTTCAACAAAATCAAACCTAAATGCTTTTTCAAACATTTCTGTTGCTGAAAGGCTACACTTACAAAAGAGCCTTTGCCCTCTTATCTGTCCTAATACTAAAATAGGTTTTATTACACTTACTGTTCAAGGTAGATGACAAGTAAGCAAGTACACAGATGGTTTTCACACCACAGTAAGCACAGTACACTGCATGCTCTTTTCATAAACATGAAATTTCTCTGCTGGGCCCAGAGAATTCTTCTGTCATAATGTCCCTGACTCTCTCAGAAACGCAGTGCAAGAAACAGAAGAAACCTCCTCTCAAGCAAGACTAGTCTATACCTACTGAAATGTGCATCTTCCCTGCTCTTTTCTGAACATTATCTTTCCTGACCTCATTAAAAATCTCAAATTCAAACACTCTTATTTGTTGTTGTTGTTGTTGTCTGCAAAGAGAAGACAGCCTTTTAAAGACACTGTGGCATTAAATGAAGTATTAAAATAATCTGCTTTGTGTGAATCTGCTCTTTAAAATCATTGCACCTGAAATCAATGGTAAGATGCCATCCAGTGGCTGAAGGCAACACAGAATTAGCACAAAACCAGCGGGAGGGTTCAACTACAAGGACATCTAGTGGTAAGATATCAAACTGGTTGAACAAGTTTAGAAAAGGCAAGTTAAAAAAAGGATGTTTCTATTACACTTACTTTTAAATTTAACTCAACCACAGGTCAATCCACCATATGAGTGAAGATATACTCTGCTGATTCTGTTCTATCCTGTTTCTCTTTCATTAAAAAACATGGCATAGCATGTCATCCAGAATTATTAGTAATTCTGACTATTACTTGCAAAATAAAGCAACAATTATAAAAAAACCCCCCATATTAGAATCATAATTGCTTGTAAAGTTACATGTCATATAAGCCAGTTAAAGGTAAATTACTTGGTTCATGAGTCCCCTGGGGTCTCACCCAGAAGCTTCCTTTGTAGAATGCAGAGTATAGGAGGCTTTAGAATCCCTTTTAAAAATACTCTTAAGGATTGTTATATTTTATAAATTATATTCTTAAAGGATCACATTTCTTTCGTTTTTATATTATTTCTTTGAAATTATTTCTTCCATTTATTCTGGTTTCTAATAAAAGTCTTAGAAGAGAAGAGGCTGAGTTGATGCCATGCAAGTATTGCAGATTCTGAGAATATCATGCTCAGAGAAAGTTCATCATTTGTGCAAGAGGGAAAGAAGGAAAAAAAAACTGTTTGCAAAAACTCCACTATGACACAAGGCTTAGATCCTATTCACTTCAAGTATGAATTATAGCAGCACAAAAGAAACCTGACAGACACTGATCTTAGAGGAACAAAATTAATAAGGGCTTGCATTTTGAAAAACCCCTTAGTCAAGTGCCAAAGCACACTGAAAAGCATTTTTAAAGATAAATATTAGCTGAAGAAGATAGTGCTAGATTTTCTCTTTACTTATAGGCTTTACATTGTGTAGAAATCACATATACGTTTTATTAACCACTATATGTCTCTGAACTGAAGATCTCCAATAAGAATTCCAGTTCAACACATTACACAGCTGAAATGCTGTGTAAATAAAGAAAATGTAATGAGGAAGTCTACGCTCTCTTGCCAGAGATGTGGCATCACTGTCAGCAGTCCCCAGTGACTCAGTGCTGTAAACACAGAACAATTCCACAGGTGCAGTGGAAATTTTCATTTTAGAATATGGGAGATGGAAGGAGTAGTAGACAATTTATGAACCAAGTCCTGTAGGAGTCATGTAGTTTCAGCCTTAAGTGTCAAGTTTGTAAAAGCATAGGAGTAAGAACATAATCTTGTTGAAAAATAAGAAGATAAGTGATATGAAGAATAACAGATAACCAGCCCACTCTGGAAAAATAATATTCATGTATGTGCATAGGTTTTTTTCCCTTTGGATTCATACTAGAACAAACTGCATACATATAAATGCAGGAAAAAGACCCAACAAACCATCAAAAATACACGAAAAAACAAGGGGGCAAAAGATCAACATAAGAACATGGAGTACCACGGGTGAGGAGGACAAAAAATACAACAGGGAATATAATTTTTGGCACAAACACAATACATCCTACAGTTTGGCCATCCTGACTACCTGGTGTCAAACAACAGTTCTGTTATAGTAAACAGGGATTTGTTTAGCTAAGCTTTATCTAGTTTACACACCTACAGCTCTAAACAGCTAATATTTTAGGAGCTTTGAAGCTGTATTATTCAAATTAATGAATCACCATTGTAGAAAATCCCATAAAAACAGGGTCCTTTTATAAGGGGCTCTCTTTTAACACAATAGGACTATAGGACTTGAGACTCTTTATATCTAATTGGAAGTGCGCCCCACAGCATGATTTAACAGGTAAATAAACCTTAGCTGTAATAAAGAGCTTAAAAGCATAACAGGCTGCCAAAGAAACTTGATGATTGACCACTTCCATCATCTAAAAGCATTTCTGTGGACCCGTCTTTGATTGTTGCAAATGTTCCAATCTGTCAGAGCAACATTTCTAAATAAAAGGTTAAAGTATATATATAAATAAATAGTTAACTGAACATCAGCTGTGTCAACTTTCTTGAAAGTAAAGACAGCAGAGGTAGTTTTTCTTTATAATAAACTATTAATCTTACTTATAAAAAAGAAACATTCAAGCCTAAGTAGTATACATTTAAAGAAACAAAGGCAAGATAAGAGAAGAGCAATTGCTGGCCTTGTGCAAAGCATTTGACACTGTCCTGCGTAACACCTTATCTCTAAATTGGAGAGGAATGGGTTTATGGATGGACCACCCAGAGAATAAGGACTGGGTTGGATAGTTGCACTTACAGAATCGCAGTCAATGGCTCAGCATCCAAATGGAGAGTAGTGATGAGCAGTGTTCCTCAGGGGTTGGAACTGCTTAATGTCTTTGGAACTGTTTAATATCTTTGTTGGCAGCATGGGCAGAACACACTCCACAGTGTGATCCACACCACAGGGGAGGAGAGAAGGGATGGCACTCAGAGGGACCTAGACGGGCTTGAGAGACAGGTGTGAACCTGATGCAGCTTAACAAGACCAACCACAAGATCCTGCACCTAGGACAAGGCAATTCCAAGTGCAAGCATAGTCAAGGTAGAGAATGGATTTAAAGCAGTCCTAAGGAGGAGGACTTTGGTGGTTTTGATGGCCAAAAGTCCTGGCAAGTCTCAGCAATGCACACTCACAGCCCATAATGCCAGCTGTACCCTGGGCTGCAGCACGAGCAGCGTGGCCCAGCAGGGTGAGGGAGGTGATGCTGCCTCCACAGTCTGCCCTTGTGAGACCCTGCTGGAGCCCGGGTCCTGTTTGGGGGACCCCAGCACAAGGAGGATGTGGACCTGCCCGAGTGAGTCCGGAGTAGGTAGCAAAGATGCTAACAGGGCTGCAGCACTGCCCCTACCAAGTCAGGCTGAGAGCTGGAGCTCTTCAGCCTGGAGAAGAGAAGGCTCTGAGACCTTAGAGCACCCGCCAGTACCAAAGGGGGCTACAGGAGAGCTGAGAGGGACTTGTTAAAGGGCACGGGGAGCGAGGACAGTGGCTTTCAGCTGGAACAGCGTAGGCTGGTATTAGATACCAGGAAGAAATTCTTTACTGTGAGGGCGATGGGGCACTGGCACACCCACAGAGAAAGCTGTGTATGCCCCATCCCTGGGAGTGTTCAAGGCCAGATTGGGGCTTTGGGGAACCTGATCTTGTTAAAGATGTCCCTGCTCATTGCAACAAGCAACCTACTTCCAAAGTTATTCAGACCGACTCATGAACTGGGGTTCAGCAATGGAGCCAAAGTACATTACATGTCTTTCCCCGAGAGAAAAGCTTAATTTTATTCCTGCAGTTGTGAATTTGGAAATTAAAATACTGAGAAAATTGATATAGTAAGAATAATTTAGCACTACTGATAGTTCTAAGTCTATTTCAGTATATTAAATTGTCAAAACTGTATAACTTTCCATAAACAAATATTAGGTGCTTCTTAAAATCTCTCCCTACAAAATATTGTTATCAATTGATCCACAATTCACTACCACACACAGATATTTTTGCCACAAAGTGCAACACACAATATGAGGGGGCAAATATCATAAAAATTTTGGGAAAAGTTAGGCAGAGAGTGGGTGGATTATTTTCTGATGGAAGCTTAGAATAGGAAGATAAAATCTGGTTGTGAAACATTTTGTCAAAAACCAAAATTCTATTTGCATGATAACTGAACAATTTGTTCCTTCTGCCTAACATGTAACACCTACCCGAGTCTCTCATATGGAAATTGATTTCATATTTTACTTCAGTATGAATTCAGAAAAAGCTGACTTTGAATTTTCTTTATGTAGAAGCTGGTAACAGTTATGTCCAAATTTCACTGGTTTTTTTCATTCAGCATGACTAACCTTTTTCTGCAAAATATTAGTCATATTAATTATTTACGTTAAGATTCCTTTGAGAAAAAAAATCTTGAGTGTTGAAAGGAACTGGTAGTTATGTTGCTGAAATGTCCTAAAAGTAACAACAAAGCTGAAAAAAACCTCTAAGACAAAAGCCCATAAAAATCCTATGAATGAGTCATGAAGGAAAGCAGCTTCATAGCCATATCTTCTGATAAGAACTTCAGCTTTTTAAAAGAACCGAACCAGATGCTGCTGAATTTTGCTTAATTTTTTATATGGGGGCCAAAACAAAAAAAAAAAAGTAATTAATTTGCACCAAATATTTGCATATTCATGACAATGAGTGCTATTTTACCAGTGTATTAGGAGAAAGTGTTTAAAAAGTTTAGGCATCATAAAAAACACATTTGCAGTACAGAGAAGAAAAGGATTTTGAAGGATCACATTTAGTGTAGATATGTTTTTCAGAATCCACTGGAGCATGACTTTTATGAAATGAACATAAAATCTCATACAGAGATGCAAATTCATTGAAGACCTAAATGTTTAATTTTATAACCTTAGTATGAGCAGTTGTTTAACAAAACTGATTTCCACAGAATTCCACAGTAATGTGCCTATGTTGCATTCAATACAGTAATCCATGGAACTGTGACAGTGAATTCTAGTTTTAGAGGAAAACTCAGTATTTTTAATAGCCTTAGTCACATTTTCTTCTAAATTTCTCAAGCTAGAGTGTGTTGTTGCTAAACAGCTACTTCTCTGGTAACATTGTTTTCTGAAGGGATCCTTACATACTGTTTGTTTTATTCTATTGCTAATTGCTAATCTCAGTATTCTGAAATATTAAAATAAAAGCTGCAGCAAAGTTAATAGACATTAACAGACAAAGTTAATAGATGTTAACAGAACTAGCACTTAAAAAATGTTCCAGTGAGAAGAAGCCTAAACCCATATATTTTAATGCAAAATTAGTTACTGAATCAAGACCATGCTGTGTTGAGTGAGTCATGATTTCTTCAATGACTTGGGTATTCCTGTTTTCATTTTCTGTACTCTCAGCACTCCTTTGTCCTATTTACTCAGAAAATTTTTAAAGTTTTCTATATTTAGTTCTCTCATCTCAATAGACTGATTTCCTTGATCACGGTCTCTGCCAATTATAAAAATGAGCTAGCAATCCTTAAGCAGTCTGAAGCATCTGCCAACCTTAGGCCAAGAGGAACAGAGTCACATTTGACACAAGCGTGGAAAACAGATCAACAGTAGAAACACCACCTTAGAAGCATTAAAAAGTGGTGCATTAAAAAGTTGTATTGTACACAGAGATATATTATTTATGGAATAGCCATACCATTCAGAGTTCAGGGTTTCAGAGCTTGCCAAATTTTTTTGGAAACCAATATCCATTTTCCAGTACTAATTCTTCCAGATAAACAAAAGTTCAACCTTGCTGTAAATATTTAGGACAGCAGAAATTAAATATGCCATCTCTTCACTTACACAGAATGAGATAAAAAGGTAAGAAAATAAAATAGAACAGCAGAAAAATAATGTACTTTGCCAGCAGCATACAGGCTTTTTCCCAGTGAAAATAAAATGAAAAATCATCAGGGACCTGTTTTCAGACCATAACTTGAATTGGGTGGAGAAATAGAAGGAAAAGAGGGAATTGAAAGTAACAACTCACACAATCTCTCCCTAATTTCCACTTCTCCAAAAGCCCACTACCAATCAAATAGAAATTCAGTATGACCAGGCACCAAATCTTTTTTTTCTTGCATGGTTTTATCACATATTTTTCACAATAATTTAGCTGCTTTCTTACCAGAAGATTTGCAAAATCTACAGAGGAAATTGCACAAATGAAATTATCTTTGTGGAATATTGTGAGAAGCAGTAAGAAAGAGGAAAAAATGAATATTGAAAATTATTGAATTAGTCAGAATAATTCAGGGATAAAAATTAAGAAATCAATGCTTAAGGCAGAAGAGTCCATTTTCAAAAATTTCTGTGCTTCTCAGACATGTAGAAATATCTCTAGAAATACAGTTACTGGATTTAATAGAGAATGATAGGAATAAATCTAATTCTAATAAATTAAAGTCTTCATTTGTAACAGAAAATGGTTTTGTGATTCAGTTATTACTGTTTGGATGGATAGTACTAAAACAAATAAATCATGCAGATTACAAAAGGAAAAGAGTCGCATGGCCATACTTTTTTCTCTTCAGGAAAAGGTATTGCTGGTCATTGCATTTCCACCACAGGAAATTCTTTGAAAAATTCCTCTGGCTATAAAGAAAGAAATCTGTTCAGAAGCAGTTGAGAAACTTTCTTTCTTTTAATAGAAATTTGATTTAATTTCAACCCAGTGGTTATTCTCTTTTCATTGTTTGTTGTGTAATGTAAAAATAATAAGACAGACGGGAAACAATCCAAGCATTGTGTGAGAAGACTGATTCTCCAATGCCTTTTTTAAAATCCTGAGTATGGTAGAACTATCATTTCAGAATATGTTCAACACCTAAAACTGTAACAGCAAGCAAATAAGAAATGGTACAACCATTCAGTAACATTCATTCTTAGGCCCTAATTATATTTCTTGCTATTCACAGGTAAGAATTTTTAATATCATTCAGAATACCTATTAAAAGTCAAGTGCTGATTTATGCCTCTGAAACATTTACTAAACCTAATGAGAGTCTTCTGGAAAATAAGGGGAGGAACAAATGCTTTGAAGCCTCTGCTTGTTCTCATATTAGAACACACCTTAAAATGAGTTTGCCTCACATGGTTGAGCTGGCAGTTGGACTAGAGGACCTCCTGAAATCACTGCCAATGTTAAATACCCTCTCATCTTATCCTACAATCACATACATTCGTTGCATGATTATGAGTGAAGTCTCTGTGCATCTCCTTTCACCTATCTCTTCAAATAACTTCTGATAGAGATAATAATAAAAAAAACCCACTTAAAATAGTGGCTTTGAGATCTTAAAACTTCTGAATAAGGAGGTGTGGGCCTCCTCAATAAGATAGATATGCAACTCATTTTTAGCACTAGGTAAAATAATATCGTCCATTTCTGCCTCTCTTGGCATAAAGACTTTTTATTCAGTGATTAAAAAGTAGTGCTGGCCAGAAATAAAGGTTATTCTCTGTAACGAGTCTTCTCAGGTATAAAATATATTTTCCCTGGGTATTTGGGTCACTATTACTATCACTGATATTTTAAATGAGTGAAAACAGTTGCTGCTGTTTTCGTCCTGTGACTTAGCAAAGTAGGTGAGTGGAAAGATATTGACATTCTGAGAAATGTATGACCTTATTTTTTTAATGAATGTTACTCTTCATTAAGCCTACCTATTTTGTGTGATTGGCTATACTGTGTTTGCCTACTGTTCTGTGCAGTGCAATAAATTCAATGGACTCTGTTCATGATTTCAGTGGCATTATGTAGAGTGCAAAAAGATAAATTATCTTGCACTTTCAAAAAGCAAAATACTGTTAATTATTGCATTGAAAAATAATTTTTAAAATTAAATTACTTACAATTATGTTGCAAAACTCTCAAGAATTGCACCTCAAAAATTCCACTTTAATTACTGGTGATACAGTGTTATATATTCAAACTTGGTTAAATTTTTAACATTATTCTTGGAAGTTTTTGTTATATTATTAAATTCTTGTGTTTTTCTGTCAAAGGTTTTGGCTTCATTTTTACAGCAAAGCTAAATACATTCTCCACAATATTCAGTTCACTTGATAGATTTTAACTGGGTTGATACCTGAATTGTCCAATACCCTGTTGATTACTGTTAGTTCTACATTTTAAATAATCATATATGCTCTTAAAATGAACTTAGATTTACTTTATAATAGCCAACGAAACTAAAATATGTTGGTATTAAACATATAGATTTAACTTATTTGTTGAGAGAGCTTGTTACAAGTTCTTTTGCAGGCTTTTATATTTAATATTTGTCATTAAAAGCAGTTATTAATTTTACATATTTTTATTCTGGCCATTTATTCCACTCAGAAACACTTAAAAAAACATTTCAGTGTTTTGTTTTATTTCAAATGGCTCCTCCTCTCACCTGTTTCACTCTATTATCAACATAACAGCAAATAAATGCAAAAATTTGAACGCTTTTAACTTTTCATTTAACATTTGATGCTAACAGATCAATGTTAGTTCCCAGGGATGGAATGTTCCCAGGGATAATCTATTAACCTAGTCTATCTTACACCAGACTTTTTTTTGGTATAAGCACAAATCTCAATTTTAAATGTATTCCTTCTGGAGAAATCAGAAAACTACTGTATTTAAAATGAACACTGGCCAACAAATATGTATGCATTCAGAAACAGAAATAGCAATGTCGTGATGGGGACTTTAGTTCTTTGATGGAGTCTTGATGTCAGGTTGCAGGATTGACTCATCCATGGATGGGCACATTTTTGATGGTTTCAACTGCACTGCCTGTTTAACATCCCTATAAACTCAGTGACAAGTACCCAAAGCCTCTCTTGGAAATAGATCACTTCCATCCACTCTTTTATTGACACTCACATGGTAAAAGCTCCTTCTCTTTTTTGTTTAAACAGCCTATCTGTATAAACTACTTTTTCAACAAGTTCTTTCTGAAGGTACTTGTGGATTTGGGCCTTATGTGGAATTTTACATATTACTAATATATAGTACCTGTGATGAGTATACTGACCTATGACCAGTGGGAATGATGCAGAGAAAAGATCAGGGTTGGTTACTGTAAGAGGAATGAGAATTGGAAACCAGCATCTTCAGTGTACCAGTGAGAGGGGTTTCACCCTGTCTTTCTTAGCCACAGCTCTGAAAAGGTTTTAGAACAGGCTGAACATATCACTGTCATAAGGTTTTCTTTCATATCCTTACTTGTAGCACCACTGCAATTGGGGAGAATGAATATTGTCAAAATAGGATAAGGAGGGGAGAGAGTAGCAGGAGAGGCCAGAGGGAGAACCCTTGATATTCTCTGCTGATGCAAATGTCATTAAGTGTTTTGATAACTGGTTCTTCAAAGTATCCTCAGAGCCAACCCTGCAAACACACCAGGAAGGAACCAGAAGACTTAGTGGCTGACGAGCAATTCTCCACAAGATTTTTCCCCTCTAAGGAATCTTCTAGGAATTTAGGGTTTTACTCTGCAGCTGAGACAGGTCATAGATCAATAAAATGAAAATGACAGAGCCACCAATGCCAGAACATTTTTTGAAGTGCGACTATGATAGGACAGTTTCTGAAATACTGTTCCCAAGTCAACCAGACACACACATGCTGCAAGTGGGTTTCCATTAGAAAAGAGATTTTTCATCATCAGCATATCAAAACTAATGTTTCCAAAAACACTTCACTCAAGAAATCAGCACAAAACACAGGTGAGAAGATTTCTGAATATTTATCTTCTTTATGCAATAAAAATGGGGGTGGGGGGGTGGGGGGGCGTGGAGAAGAGAGCAAATTTTTAAAAATCCAGCTTGCATGTCATTAAACCAGCCATAGTCCTGACTTTAAAAAGAAGATCTGCTTGTAAAAGTTAGCATTAACTGAAAACCATACATATAAGATCTACTTTAAATATGTTCTGAAGAAAATGAAAAACTGTAGCTGTGTCTGTTAGCATAGGAAGTTTCTAAGGATAACATTCTCTTCCCTAAATCTTAAGATCAACAACATGGACATCTAATTTCTGGAAATAGGTTGCATGATGTTACATGAGGAAGTTACACAAAAATTTATCTGCCATTGGGTTTGATAAGGACAAAGCATTGCAATTTCAAGCACTGCAGGTTTTCAAGGAGAGGTAACTAGGCTGCTGTAGTATGTCACAGAAATACTGAAAGAGTATGATAAATCAAAAGTTTTATTTTAGAATATAGAAATATTTTAAGCCATTTCTGGGGAAGAAAAATATAACTCCTGGAGGAGTCCTTTCTAGGAACTATTCCAGGAGTGTGCTACCGCATCACATCTCCTGAGTACAGGAGGGAAAGCATCCTTTACAAAGCTTCACAAAGGAGATGTCATGCTGACAGACAGATCCTCTCTCAAGAGCCAATGAATTTAACTTTGAATATAACTTCCTGCAATTTTACCAGAAAAAATAAAAATACTGAGTTCATGCACACTGTAAGACTAAGAGTTCAATTTACTCACTAGTTGTGGGCTCCCTAACCCAGCAGTGAAGAGATGAGTATGTAGCAAACACCTCCTCCAGAAACTGCTCCTGGCTTTTTCCCCCTTTTTTTCCACTTTTTAATTTATATCTCTTTTTAAAATGTCTCAACCTTTTTCTTATGGCCTAGATTTAGCAAGGTTGTCAGAGACCTGAAGATCAAATCTCTCTGTCTTCTCTCTTAGTGAATCATCCTGCCTGATATTCTACCAGGAAAGCTCAGGCACAGATAGGTGCATAGCAGAGCACCAATAAGTATAATAATGCACTGTGAGTTGTTCTGGCTTGAAACTAATTTGCAAGTATGCACAGTTTTCAAAAGACTTAACAGGCAGATGGTAAGAATTCTTCAAGAAAAATTATTTTTACTAATACCTGCACTTAGAATGTAACCAGACAGCAATGTGAAGATCACAAATGTACTTTAAAATACTAAGAACAAATTATGTGCCTGTGTGGCAGCATCCCAAACCCAACTAGAATTCATGTTTTTCACATATGTCTGCATCCAGATAGATAGATGGATCTCATAGGGCAGCTTTGCATTTGGGTAGCATCTCTGGTATAATATGCCAATTTGATGTTATCAAGAAGGTGTAGTAGTCCAGGCATTATAATTTTTTTAAAGAATAAAAATGTCTCTATTACCATATAGAGACAGATACACATTTTTCCAGAACCAATTTTCCAAGAATGGCTGTACAGAAAAGTACTACACACGTCACCATAGCCTATGAATGTACTCAATTTACTTCAACAATTTTTCATGGAAAAATGGATGAAATATATTCTTTCACTACTTAACGTAATGCCAATGAAGGGCAGAATTCATTCTTTGCATGACAAAAGGCCTTCTCTGACAAGTTAAGACTCTTAAATTGTAATTTATTTTTTTCTTTAGCATAACATCAAAATTTCCTCTACATATCTTCAAATCTCACTTGACAAAGAGAAACACAAATTAGTTTGCCAGCTTACAAGCTAGGTGCATGAATGCTTGCACACAACATTTAAAAGTCTAAAGCCAATAGACCAATGCACTTCTTAGCTGTTCTAGTCATAGTTGCATACAGCTTCAAGTGCAAATTTGTGCCAACATCTGAAACACATACCCATTTCTATAGTTACAAAGAAATTTATTTTCTTTAAATGACACTACTTAATTTTCAGAACTTAATACATTTGCAAGATTTCCAAAGCATTATGTTGGAAAAAACACAGAGAAAAGAAAAGAAATGAAACCATACCAACAACATAGTCCAAAAAATCCCTCAACAAAACAAAACGCATGTAAACAAACATAAAAAAACAAACCAAACAAAAAAGAAAGAAAAAAAGAAGAAAAAGGAAAACCACAAAAATACTTTCATCTCTATTTTTTGAAAGTATTTTTTTTTATCAACCCATAAGGGTAAAGAGTGATATGAAGTCTAAATATATAATCTAAGATGAAAGTGAAAAATATTTTATGAACATTTCATACTTTGGAGCTCCTTACTTGAGTGTAAAAAATAAAAATTATGTCCTCTGCACAGCTCTAGTTTATTGTGTAGTCAAATCAGAAGTGATCTGGTAATAATGAAAATTTCCATAGGTTTTACTGACATTACCTGAACCTTCTGGTTTAAGAAGGCCTAACAAGTAACATCAAACAATTTACCAAAGCTTCAGCAAGAGAAGAAAATAGATTTACTTTGTGACCGACTTGTTGCCTTCTTAATGTTGGAAATACTGGGTTTTTTCTTTTGTTTGTTTGTTTGTGGGTTTTTAACCCACACTCTCTTCTCCCATTTGCTACATGCTTACTTCCATTTTCATAGTCATTTACCACAAATTCCTTCATTACTGTGTTCATTATCCTGTCATCTCTCATGATTCCCATCAATGTTTTCTCGTAAAGCATCAAAGAAGGACCCTTGTACCCAACCAGTGATGTTCTCACAGGATTCTGAGACTTTCTGCCCATTTTTCTGTACATCTACTTGCTGAGTTTGCTCGACATATAAAGAGTAAGTTCTGGAGCAAAGAGTCACACGCTGGCAATAAAAATCATTAATGAAATATGAAAAAGAAATAAGAAGGAAAAATGGATTAGCAAGGTAAAAAAAAAGGGTTAGATCTGAACTTACACAAATTCATAAATACAAACACTTAAATATCTAAGCAATCTTCAAGTTCAGTGGCACAACCTCTGTTTTGGCAAGGTGAACAGTCGTAATTTTAATTCAGTGAAGAATTTTTAAAGTGAATGCATTTGTGCATATGGTTTGGAGATGGTGGCAGGGTCACTCTGGGCTAGGAGGGGCAGGGTACAGACAACAGATGGATCTCTGCTGGACTGCTGACAGGTACCACCTCCCTCAGCACAGAGAATATGTGTGGGAAGTCCTACCTGCCAACAAAGGTACCAGAACACCTACAGGGAACCATCCTGGTCTACTCAATAAGTTTTATACAACCTACAAGATGTGCAGAATTGAACTATATCTAGCTGAATTAGTCATTTGTGAAAGGGAACAAATTGAAACATATTTGGAATTTTTGACTCCAGTCTGAACTCTTATCATCACATCAGATGGAAAAATCACATTGTGGGAAACCTGTTCAGTGAATGGAAAACAGGCTGCTTTACCAGTCTCTGAAGAAAGCTTTGACAGATTGTTTTTAAAGTGTTCCTGGAATATTTTGCCATGGTATTTAACCCTCCGCTGATGTTTTAGGCAAGCTGTCTCTATTTCTGCTAAGTTAGTCAGTAAGATTTAAAGTAGCAGCAAAAGGAATTTATAAACATAAAGCAACTTTCACCTTGCCTGTATAGATGTGTCTTTCCCCAATATAAGTTGTGCCAAAAAAAAAAACCCAAAACAAAACAAAAGTGCTTCCATGTTTATCTACATATGTAGAAAACTTCAAAGCAGAATTACAAGCAGAAATTAGAAGCTATTGGCAGGAGACATCTGTTGTACCATCTGCACAAAAATTGAATCTATAAATCCACCTTTCTGAAACAGACCATTTCTCTTTCTTTTTAGGCCTTATAAATCACTTAAATCTTAGTCAGTGATAATTACAGTTCACCATAGAATAATATAATTTTAACCCAATTGTTAAAAGAACATTTTAATGACAGGGTGAAGAAGCAGTTGGAGTAGACTATAGTAGCATTGATGTGAGAACACTTTCTGACTATAGATTCTACTAAAGGTAACCACAATATAATAGCTAGATGCAGAAACAAAATGAGAAATAAAAAAGTGGATTGCAGCAGTTTCCCTAGAGCTGGAATTTTCTTTCTGTATTGTTATCTGCAGCCCCCCTGTAGAAATCCTTGAAGTATCAGGAAGAAACTAAAGTTCTCAGAAAACAGCAACCAGAAAGGTGAGCAAAATCAGAATAGCAAAAGCTGGAACTAAAATGGATGTTTGTTGTGCTGAAACAAATCAGATATTTTACCAAAAAATAATACTGAAAACAAGAAGAATCTATAAAATCAATGGCTTTAGGAAAGACTGTATCATCAGTTATGGACAAGGTCAGTGAAGGAAATACATCCAGTTTATCAATAAAGAAAAGAGTCGTCCACTCAAGCAACAATTCATTACAGTTGCAAGACAAACTATTGCACTCTTCTAGGCACAGGGAAGCTTTCCAAGTAACAGAGAAAAAAGAATAACCTAAGAGAATTCATTAAAGAGGCAACAATTATAAACTCATCATTAAATGCTTTTAAACATCTTTAAGTTTGTATGGCATTGCTGCAGCTGATGTGCAAGGAAACAGATAAAGCTTTGGTTACCAAAGTGAACATCAGAAGAAATCCTGTTTATAAGTTCCTGGCAGCTCCCACGTCCAGTTTATAATTGGATTAGAACTAAACTGTTCAGCTAGAAAACACAGCAGACAACAACAGATCATTTAAAGTGTGCAGACCACTGTGTTGCCATAGCCACCATCAAACTGCAGATAAACTCACATCTTTTTTGCTCTCTTATAAAAAACCTAAACTAAATCAAAAAGCTCCATCCATACCAAATCAAACCAACAAAGTTTTATGTATTGCTGCCCATCTAAAATCATATCAAATCACATAGAGAGATATGCCTGCCAATAAAGAGCTACCAAGCAGTATTTTTAGCTCCTGGTGGCTTCTCTGTATTGTATAAAAGCAGAAGTATTACTAGATATAGCTTCAGCACCTGGTCTTGTCAGCAGTCTTCATAACAGACCTGCTTTTGAGCTGGCAAGTAATGATCTATCAGCCACCAGTTCCTAAAAAAAAAAATTACAAAGTACTGTTGATAGTGATGTAGTTACAAGAATCTTCAGCAGTACAGTAAGATTGTTAACGAAGGACTGTCACTGAACAGACCTCATTAAGGTTATGACCAAGAAATTAATGCAAGCATAAAATTTCTGTTCAGCTCTAAAATATTTCCTGTTAGTGGCCCGAAGCCTCACAGTGGAAAGTTGTGATATAATGAGCATGTGAGTTGCAAAAGAGAAATTGTATCTCTTACATTTCATTTCACTTGTCCAAGTAGTAGATACAAGTGAAGAGGCTGACCGTACCTCTGAATCCACAAAGGGGGCCCTTTGCTGGGTTTTTTTATTTGGGGTTTTTTCCCAAAAGAGACTGGTAAGTAATTAAAGAGCATTTTAGTATTAACTAGAATTTTAGTATTAATATTAAGTATTATTTATTATGAAGGGCAGTATTGTTCGGACCAAAAAGTGGGAAGAGAAAAATTAGAAGGGTAATATTTAAATGACCAATTTTTATCCTAGCAAAACAAAGAATTATACTCTGTTTCTCTGCATCAACAGCAGAGAGTTATCTCAGCTCTCCTCTGGAAGCCCAGTGTTCCTTGGGGTATTTTGCACTGGTGCAAAACCGAAAAGATTTCTGGAAGACAGTTCAAGTTAACCACAGTCACAAAATGACATGCCAGATCCTGAAGGCTGTCATTTATATTTTCTTGCAAAATTTGGGTAAAGGTCTACCAACAACTTCTGAAATCAGTGGTAAGACACTTAGGAAGGGAGCAGTACTGCCAAAGGTACACAAAAAAATTTAGACATTACCTGAGCCTTTTCAATAATCGGAATTAATTTATGAACAAATTCGCAATTCCAATTACTTTGAAAGGTGAGTCCAAAAAATTTGCAACTTTTCAATATTCTCCAAATAAATAAATAGACTAAATCCACTCATTCAAAACAAAAGTGGAAGTTCTAATTATAGGTCAGTGTTAATTTTGTTATTATGATATTTTGCATATGCTCTTTGCAGTGCTACTTTGATAACAGCTAATGCGAGTTTCAGCACTCTATAATTAACTATAGGTTCACGGAGTGGTTTTTGGTTTGTTTTTTTTTTTCATTTTAACCACTAGGTGTCTCTAGCTCTATTCATGATAAAGGCAAATTAGCACCTGAACCTGCTTGGAAGCACTCGAGCTGTAAAAGCCGAATCCCACAGGTTTCTTGCTCTGACTCCAGCAGAAAATCAATGTTCTGTATGAAAGCTTCTATTCGGCTGTTTTAAACCAGAAAAGAAAATTTAAAATACTCTGGCTGCAGAATAATTTTTAGCTGCTAGTAAAAAAGTTAGAACAAGTATGCCCTGCAAACTGATCAAAAATTCTGAGGCCATGAGTAATTCCATTCAGCTTTCAAAGCTGGTCCTTGTATAAATGGGAGTCTAGATCACAACATTTCTGAATCAAATTATTTTGTGCTTCCAAAATCTATGAAACATGAACATTGCCAGTTAGGTTCTCACCAGCTATCCAAAATGTGAAGCATTAAGCATTGGAGGAGCTCGGAATGATATTTAAGTTACAAATAGCTTGATAGTTCCTATATGTAGAATACTTATGCCAAACAGGACATTCAACTTAATTGTTAGATGTATAAAATCACTATACACACAAAACTCCATTGTCATTAATCTAAATTACCTGAAAGGAGGACTTTCTCAGGAGAAAAAAAAAAAAAATGAGGGCAACAGATAAAAATCTTATTTAACTTTTAGTATGAGACAATCAAAAATAAAATATAAACTGAGTAAAGGGATTCTGCAGTAGTAGAGGAAAATTATTACAAAGTCATTTAAAAAAATCAAACCATCAACCAAAGCCCCCCCAAAAATCCCAAACCTGAAACCAAACTAAAATTCCCAAATAACAAAAAACCCCAAACCCAGGTCTGACTCTCAAAACTGCCTTGTCCTTCCCTTTATTCAGTCAGCAGTTGAGGCAGGAACTTTCAGTGCCTTCACACACAAATCTGACTACAATTTTAATGTTTCAGAAAAGCATTAAGACAACACCGAAGTGAACAGTCTACATACTCAGAAAATTCCCCCTAACAACCTGAAATTTTTTTGTTTTCTATCCTTAGTTTTGAACATAACTTGTCTCCCTTAATGGCGCAACTTCATAACACAGCATGAGGATGGAGAAAAGCATATTTTTAATCCTGCATCCAATAGCTGCAGGTTTGTCACATCATTAAGTGTTTTGATTTTGAACTTTTTCAGTTTCAAAACAAATTATTTCCCTTCTGAAGTGACTTTTTGATCTATCAGCAAAGGTAATGAATCTTTTTTTTTTAATGGACAAACAGGCACTATACATTTTTGTCATAATTACTGGAGAAGGAACAATCAATTATACGCAGTACTGAAGTCATGCTATAAAAAGAAAAACAACACAAAATTTATAAAGACTCTGGGAAACATCTTCAAGCTTTCTACAGTTCCACCCAGGTTTGCACTTTCTGAAAAGAACGGTGTTCTACCAATGGATTGAATTTTACTATAACATACTCAAATATTATTTTGAAGACCAGAGAATTAAGTGAGCTCATGCATCTCTAGTAGGCAGTATTACGCAGAAGAAAATAGATAATTTCTTTTGGATTCAAAGTTTTGCTCTAACAATAAATAGAGGAATATTTCTTAAATTAATCACATAATGATAATGTCTCATCAGCTAAATCAAGGGAATTATTCTAATGCACTAGTGAATAATTCAGATTATTATCTTGCTAAAAATTTACCTTATCATTACCTTATCATCAGTAGCTTATTACAGTACTTATCTGTGCTTTTAATTTGTCCATCAGTAATATTTACTTACTTTTAGCACCAGAATACTAAATTTTAATCTGGACAAATTTACCAACCAAAATTTTAACTAATTCTAGGATAACAAAAGAAATCCAATTCAGTTCATGATTACATAAGATTGCACAAACCCCCAAACCACACAAAGGCATTCACAATAGGAGCAGTCCTTCCAATCTTAAACCTTTTATTTAATTACAGTGTTACTGAATGATCATGTCAGAGAGCAATGTACAATAAAATGCAGTGCATAGCAAATAAGGACATTTTAAAGCATATCAGTGTTGTTAAAAAAACAACACCCCGTCCCACAAGACTTCTGCAAATATTTTCTTATATAAAATTAGTTGCTGAAGACTCAGCTTGAGGATGTTTCACTTCTGGCAGCTATGACACTGCAGAACAAAGACGATGTCTTCAAAGGCAGTAAATTCCCTCAGTGTGTTACATACCATGGTCTTTTAAAAGCAGCATTAAAATATAAAATACAGCCTGCTCACAGATCACAGTAGGGAAAAGACCACTATTGCAGAAGCAAGTTCCACAGATCAAATGTATATTTACATGTTCGTTGCTTCTTGGAGAAGAGGACACAGAACAAGAAAAAAAAAATCTAAAGAATTTAACAATGTCATCAGCTAATGAAAGGAAAGTCTGTTCTGAAGGCATGTCTAAGATTTCCTTAAACATAGAGCATGAACACCTCAAGTATTTCTCTTGCTCTGTTTTGGAACACAGCTATCACTGGGAAACTGTCAGAAAAAAGTCTTGCCCAGCAGTTTGTAAGAGTAACAGCGTGCAAAGCTACCCCTCTGCTTGATGGATGTCTTCAATGACAAGTCACAGCAGTCAGACAAAACACCAAATATTTGGAGAAAAGAAAACATTGCATGCGTTTTTAAAAGAGTAAAAAGAGCACCCTGGGGACTATTGACAACCTCAGAGACCAATTAAATAATGGAACAGGTCTTCCTGGAAGATATTTGAAACATGTGGAAGACAGGGAGGTGAGTAAAGAAAGCCTGCATGGCCTCACCACTGGCAAACGATGTCTGACCAAGTGACTGCACTCTTCAAGGGTTTGACTGCATCAGTGGACAACAAAAGAGAATCCATCATCTCCCTGGACTTCTGAAAGCCCTCTGACATGGCCCCACATAACCTTCTTGCTGCTAAATTAGAGACCTATGGATCTGATGGGTGAATTATAAGATGCATAAGAAACTGGCTGAATGGCCACATCCAAGGAGTTGCAGTAAATGGTTCGATGTCCAAATGGAAACTGGTAATGACTGGTGCTCCTCAGGGGTCCATACTGACACCAATGCTTTTTAAAATCTCCATTAGTGACATGGACAGCAAGAGTGAGCTGCAGCCTTAGCAAGCATGCAGGTGACACAAAGTTGGAGTTGTCAAGTTGATAAGTTTGAGCAGAGGGATGACATTATGTGGATCTTGGCAGGCCTGAAAAGAGAAACCATGGGACCCTTGAGAAGTTAATCAAGGCCACGTGCAATGTCTGATACCTGGGTCAGAGAAATCACCACTTCTAATGCAAATTGGGGAGTGAACTGATTGACAGACACCCTACAGAGATGGACTCAGGAATACTGGCAGATGAAAAGCTATACATGAGCCAGCACTGTGCTCTTGCAGCCCGGAAAGCAAACCTTTTCCTGGGCTGCACAAGAAGGGAAATGTGGCCAGCAGGCTGAGAGAGGTGAATCTGCTCCTCTACTGTGTGGTCATGACACCTCATGTGGAGTACTGAATCCACCTCTAGACTTCTCAGCACAAAAAACATCTGTTAGGATCTGATTCTTGGGATAAAAACCTGCAGCCGTTCCCCCACAAAGAAAGAGTTGGGGTTATTCATCCTGGGAAGAGAAGGCTCCAGGGATACCTAATGTGGCCTTTAAGAATGTAAGAGGGAACACACAAGAAGGACAGAGAAAGACATTTACCAAACCCTGCAGTGATAGGATAATGGGGAATGGCTTCAAACTGAAAAAGGACAGGTTTGGATTGAGGCACCGGCACAGGTTACCCAGAACAGCTGTGGATGCCCCATCCTGGGAAATGTTCAAGACCAGACTGGATGGGGCTCTGAGCATCCTGGTCTAGTGGAAAGTCCCCCTGCCTGTCATGGGAGTGAGACTTCATGGTCTTTAAGGGTCCCTTCCAATTCAAAGCTTTTAATGGTTCTAATTACCCCACAGAGCTTACATGAATCATCAGCAGACCTTTAATTCCACATTTAGAGGAATAAATCAGCTAGATGTCACTGACTATGCAATATTCTACTGTCCTTCTAGAAATCACTGTTACCTTTAGATCTGAAATACAGAAAACTCTTCTATCCCTACTCTAACAGAATGTCCTAGTTAGGTAGAAGCAACTGTTACAGTGACACTTAATTTGTTTACAGATATCTAATACTTGGAGAGTGCTGAGAATACTGTTGAGAAAAGTATACTGCAATTCCATATTCAAAATGCAAATGAGCCTGAAGAGCTTGATTAAAGCCAGGCACTCTATGTTATTTCTCTTCTAATAATGTATGTGCTCAGATCACTGACTAGGTTTAACCTGAAATTTTAATATCTTTTCTTATACTCTAGATATTTACTTCAAAACACATAACTATGTTTTCATCAGGAAAGAAACAGAAGCACAGCAAATGCCTGCACATTAACTATAATGACATATAACTTCAATTCATTATATTAAAAAATCAATTGATTATATAAATATTCATAAATGACCAACAAGCTTCTAGTCAATGAGTACCTCTTACACATCACAGTAGAAATCTCACAGCACATTAAAACTCTATTGTGTCATTAAAAACAAAATCTCCTATTTGGCGGCTGTATATTAAATCGACTTTGCACCTTATATATATTTTAATCTAAATATTTAAATAAATTTCTCTTTATTTCAGCTAAGATTTTAAGTGAGATTAGGTGTCATGCTCTAGCTTTAACTCAAACTAATTTACCTTAGCAACCAAAGGAACAAGAGTTCTTTGACAATAATAGTATTGCTGCACATTGTAAATTGAACTAACAAATGACAAGTGGGGGAAAAAAAACAGCTAAAAACAATGTATGGAAAGTTTCAGTTTTAAAAATCCAGTGAGATTAAGTTAGAAGGGGCAACAGGGTTCCACACTGTGGTGAGATAATTAATTCCTTGGGATCTGAAGTCCAGCCAACTGTTTCTGTTTATCTTCAGATATCCCCAGACAAAGTTTTTCCTGATTTCCATTACAATTAGACTTCATGGAATGGCTGAAGATAAATTCTTTGCACTAAAATCCACTATTAAATTCCAAGGCTTATTTTGTCTGTGCTGTAAACACAGACCAAGCCACTCAGCCCACATTTAGAGTCAATCATGTTGTACTGCTTCTCTTCTCTAACATATTAGCACACACAGACCCCAGTCATTTTAAACATGTCACTTTCAAAACTGCTGCCTTGGACTGTATTTCCAAGGAATTGCTTATGGATAAGGACAGAAGGTAAGGCTAATGTTGCCCACATTCATAATGCTTTGCTTATCCCTGACTAGCTACAAGGACTTTAATGGAGGAATGCAGCTTAAACCAGCTGCATAATACTTTCTGTCCTTACCTCTCTTGCAGTACACATCAATTCCTGCAGTGTCTTGGTTTTATTACTGCCTTGGTTTTACTTCTGCATTTTAGAGTAGATGCTCTTGGACAAGTGAGAAGTAAGAAATGTGCCTGTTGTCATACTATGCTGTTCTGTGAAATGCATGAAGAAATAAAATGAAAAAAAAAAAGTAGGAAAAGAAATGTCTTTCAGTCACAGTGACAGTAAATACTTATGCCAGGATTCAAAGTAACACTTATGCAAAGGCATCAAAGGAAAACACATCCATGTACCTCTAGGCATCTGGCCTAGTCCACACATTATGTATGCTTTCTCCCTCACTGGACTGTAATATACATCACTACAATTTTTCCCACTTAGAGGACACAGTTCCATTAAAAATGGTGCTACTTCACTGAGACCTTCCCAAACAATTAACATCCTTTATGACAAAATCAGTACATCTACAACATTATGACTTTAATTTTACCAAGCCACGCATGTCTAAAGCACATCTGCATATGGAGCCAATAAACAACAGATTTTGGACTCACTCCGCTTTAATACTTGAAGATGTAAAATTTTAATTACACGGGCTGCAAAATTTCCAAATCCAGGCAACAAGACAAATTGTCAACACCCCCAATACCAAGCAACAGGTAGAATAACATTTAAATCATTATGCATTCATTATTCTCTAGACCATCTAGTACCTGTATGACCCACATAGGTATGAAAGTACAGGGCTGACTATTCCCACTTTTTTTTTAACATTTTCCGGTAAAAAGAAGCAGAGTCAGAAGTCTGAGTACCCGTGAGACTTGCTGGAACACAGTGAAAGATGCTCACATCCCATCAAATTTTGGGTCCTCAATTACATGCCCAGGTTCCTTATGCTGGAATATGAAAGAGAACCACCACGCTAAGCCACTGTTCTTAGCCTTCAAGGTGGGCTGCATTGGCTGCATTAAGTCTGTGTGACAAAGCTTTGGAAGCAGAAGAACTAACGAGATCCAAGGCAGACTTGGCCACTGACCATGGCCAAGACGACCAGCGATGAATGCAGCACGTGTGTGATAATATATTTAAGAAGGGGTTAATGTTGCCATGTACAAGCAGTGAGAGAATGTGAGAACAACTCTGCAGGCTGGTGCAGAGGCAGGGGAAAGAGGTGCTCGGGGTGCCAGAGCTGAGATTCTCTGTCAGATGTTCATTTTGAAGACCATGGTGAAACACCTGTGCTCCTGCAGCCCATGGAGGACCACAGGAGAGCAGCTGTGGACTGGACTGAGGGACTGAGTCCTGGAGGACTCCATGCAAGAGCAAGTGGATGCCCAAAGGAAGCTGTGTCCCCCTGGGACACACAGGCTGTAGCAGGTTTCTGGCAGAACCTGTGACCTCATAGGAAGGGGAGCCCACCCTGGATCAGCTTTGCTGGCAGGACAGGTGACCCTGCAAGGGACCCACACTGCAGCAGCCTGCTCCAGAGAGATGGGAGGGTCCCACACTGGGGCAGCTTTTGAAGAACTGCAGCCTGTGGGAACGACTAACACCGGCAAAATTCATCCCAGTGTCCGCTGTCACTCCCACTGTCTGCTGTGGCAGGGTTCCTGCTCTGGAGTAGGGGAAAGTGTGAGGAGTCCTCCCCCTGAGGAGTAAGGGGAAACAGAAAACACATGATGAACTGGCCACAACCCCCACTCTGTCTCCCTGTGGGTAGGAGATAGAGGAGATCAAGAGTAAAGTTCAGGCCAAGAAGGGACGGGTGAGGGAAAGGTATCTTTAAGATTTGTTTCTATTTCTCATTATCCTACTCTGATTTGATTGGCAATAAATCAAAGTAATTTCTCCAAGTCTAATCTGTTTTGCCCATGACAGTCACTGGTGACAGATCTCTCCTGGTCCTTTGTCTTGCCCCCTGAGCCTTCCATTATATTTTGTTTTCCCTGCCCAGCTGGGAAGCAGGAGTGATAGAGCAGCTTTGGTGACCTGGTGTTCAGATATTCCAGCAATAAAGTGAAATGTTCTTTCACTGTTTTCTACTACTGTAGCTACTAAGGGCATCTACAGCCTATTAGGATTTAAGGCAAATCAGCATCTTTCAGAGAAGCAAGTTGTATCTGTTGCATAACATTTAAATAAAGCTGCAAGATGTTTATAGTTTTTGACTACATGTATTTTGGATGCAATTTGCTACCCACACTTCTTTTTGAGATAAAATTCAGTTTTAAAATGCCAGCTTATCCAGATATTATAAGCTGAGAGTTTTCATTTTCCTAATTTAGTTTCTCAGCTGCTTTTACAACAATCTAAAATGGAAGGGAAAAGTACAATGTAGACAAAATAAGAATCATATTCATTAACTTATCAGTTGAAGACAGAACTGTTATTATAAGACTTGGATCAATTCCTAACCGAAACAGCAACTTAATATCTCCAGTAAGCCATAGAATCACTGAGTCATAAAGTACCCTGAGTTGGAAGGGACCCTTTCCAGCCAAGTCTGACTCCTGGCCATGCAGAGGACAACCCCCAAGTGACACCATGTGCCTGAGATGTTGTCCAAACACTTTTTGAGCTCTGTCAGGCTTGATGCTGTGACCACTTCCCTGGAGAGCCTGTTACAGTGCCCAACAGCCTCTGGGTGAAAAATTTTTTGCTAATATCCAACCTAACCTCACAGACACAGCTCCAGGCCATTCCCACTGGTCCTGTCAGTGATCACCACAGAGGAGAGATCAGTGTCTGTCCCTCCTCTTCCCCTCTTGAGGCAGCTGTGTACTGCAATAGGGCCTCTCCTCAGCCTCCTCTTCTCCAGGCTGAAGGAGTGACTTCAGCCACTCCTCGTAAGGCCTCCCTCCCCTCTACACCTTTTACTTGGGTTAAAAAAGTCTCGGCTGCTCTTCCAAGAACTGCTCCCATTTACTGAGGCAGATTTCTGTCTTAGGTATGACCTATCAGTTCCCCATACACTTTCTCTGAGTTTGACTGTGGTGGTCCAGAAAAAACCAGACAACTGCAGACATCCAGGGCTCTGAACTCAAACCTGTCTCAGTGAAATTCATGTTTAATTGGGGTGTTCATCTGACACTGGTAGCAGGAAATAACATTGGTTTGGTTGTTTGACCAGTTAAACCAATTTGTTCGACAACCAACAGGCTCTCAGTTGACTACTTTTGGCAATTCTTTTTCTTTTCTGTGCAAATTCAGCCAGGCCACTCAATCCCACAGTTGCTCTGTAGATGTTAAAACTCACCCTTGCATAGTTCAATTTATTTATGGTTTTAACAGTGGAAATTGTTAGTATCATTTAACTCCCTTGTGTTCATACTTGGTTGGAGCTATGACAGACAGTACTAACACCAGGCTAGCACTGGTGTTGTTTCAAAACCAGAAAGGAAGGAAACACATTGGGATCACAGGAATACAAAATCACACCATGTGCAAGTCAGAAATAACAGGGAATAAATACTTGTAAGGTATACAGGTATTCAGGTCTCAGGGAGCTTGAGACAGGTATTGGGCATATTTAGATTTCTGCACCTTCTGGTTGCTAAAGAGACTGTTTGCACTGAAACATGAAAAACTTTACTTTCCTGTAAAATTTCCTGCAGCCCAGGGAGTGACAGATGCCTCACCAAGTCAGACATGGTGCATGTGACTGTGTAAATGACTTAGGTTAATGCAAATAGCTGTGAGTCACACTAGAGACTAGCACATTGCCAAGACAAAAACATAGTAAACCTTCAACTTATTTGTTTGATGTTTGGTAATTTTAACTTTAAAAAAATGCTCTTTGAGATAAATACCACAGCAACATCTCTGTTTTCTCTTCAAATAATAAAAATAACATTACTTTTCTGTAAAATTGGTCTTTTTTGTTACCTCTTTTAATGCTACCTCAATGCAACCAAAATACAAACAAAAAAAATCAAATTCCCCCCAGAGCAAAAAGGAAGCCATGAAAACCCCACAAAAGTACACAAAACCAAAACCAACAAAACACTAAAAATAACATTATGATCTAGACTGGAATGTTAAAAATTCTTTTAAAAATTCAAAATGTTTGTGGAATGCTATTCCTGGAGGAGGAGAAGCTCTGTTTGTATATAATTTTCCACCTGTGCACATTCTCCTGTTAATTAGTTCTCATAATTTTAATTAATATATGGAACACCGCAGATGTAGCTCTCAAGATCCAATTTTAATTAAATACATTAGATCCAGCCATATTATATGAAAGCTGCTACATTGTGGTTAGTTCAAATGTATTAGCTTAAACCAAATGATTACCTAAATTTATCTAAATCTGCCAAAAATTTTCCAACTGGATTACAGTGTCCACACTGCAGAATTTTTCATAAGGAAAAAAAAAATCCAGAGAAAATAAGAATGATAGCAGTGTTAAGTTCAAGAAATATGAACAGGTATGTTGTTTTGATCCACAGACTCCTACTTTGGCTTATATATAAAGAATGGCATTATTTGAAGACAGCAAGCATGAGCACAGTTCTCTAAACTCCTGATTGGGCAGCAGGGTGCTGGTACTTCTACCAAAATATATTTGCATGAACTTGACTGTTTTGTCAAAAAAAATCTTAACTCTTCTTTGTAATGGTGGAAAACCGCATCTGCTTCAATCGTGATCACATAACAATTACTCAAAGACTTGCTTTTTAATATTTAACAAGCTTAATTTGTGTGCCAAAAGGTTCTCTCTAGCTGTAAACGAAAATTTTCTTTTAATAGTGATATCTGTGTCTCAAAAGCTAAATGAAGTAATTTCTCTCAGAGCTATTCTGTTAGGCTGTCTGCACTTTCAATATCCCCATAACTCCTCTGCTCCTCCAGTTTCAGACTTTGTGGACGACACATAAAACAACAGAACCCATCAAGGAAGCTGAACAAACTTTTTTAAACAAGATGCTTTCCTGCTCCTTCAATGTCTCTCCTGCATTTTTATAGCTTGCCTTCCTTAATACCTCTTCATTCAACAATACCCAGCTGTCATCAAAATGGAACTTCATCTGCCAACTCAAGAACCAAAACACACCATTACATCCTTACCTAAAAGTCTTAAATTTGCTAGCTGCAAAGAGGCAAGAGGGAAGAGTGTTGCACTCCGTTAAGCCATAGCTGGATGCTTCCAGAGCAACAACAGCAATTATTGGCTGAGGCAAAGATACAGATGAGCCTCTGTCCTAGGAGAAGCCACAGAAGCATGAAATGAATGAAAAGTAATTGCACCATATCAGCAAAGTAATATCCTTCCTTAGCCTGGAAGTGCAAAATAAGAGAAGTCTTTTCTTTTGATCGTGGTAAGAGTATACCTTACTGGAAAAAAACCAAACCAAACCAAAAGCTTATCTTTCCTTAGTAAAATCTATTTAGGGAACAAATATATTTTTCATTACGAAAAAGGCATTTGTATTGCAGAATCTAAATTCCCCACTCTAGTCTGGAAATCTTTATACGTTCTCTAAGATGCTGAGCAATTCTAGACAGAATTTATTTAAATCCCTAATTTTCATACCAATACATACGTGAGCTAATAAATGTTTATGACACAGGATAGAGAGAGCAAATCTACATCATCAAGATTTGGTTTGGCTCTTAAATGCCTAACTTCAACCCAACATAGTTATTTCATGGGTTATTGCACACTCTGTGCAACGGGCAGCAGGGGAAGTATTGTGTGGCTAGTTCTGATTGACTCAGCAGGGATGGGGTACACAAAGAAGAAGGCAGGATTTCAACTCACTTCAAAATTTAACAACTATGTGCCATACAAATCCATCTCCCTCAGTCATAACCCTCAGCAAGCAGCTAAAATCCTGTTAGGGGCCCAAGTGCATGATCTACAAACCTACTCTGTGTGTCAAAATCATCAAGAAAACCGATACTGAAGGACGCTTCTTTTTGCTGGTCATGAACCAGCATACAAAAAATACACCCTCAACACCAGCCTGGTGCTGGTTATGGCCTGAGTCTAGTTACAGAGGGGCAGGAAAGGCTGTTCTGATGGAAGAAGGGTTGGTGGGGTTTTTTTCACTGTCATGGTTTGACACTGGCCCAGTGCCAGGCACCCAAGAAAGCTGCTTGTTCACCCTCTCCTACCACAGCTGGGCAGAGGAGAGAAAAAAGAAATCAATGAAGTCTTCATGAGCTGAGATAAGGACCAGGAGAAAACATTCCAGGGGCAAAACTGGCTCAGCTTAGAAGTACAAAGTGAATTTATTACTAACAGAGTCAGAGGAGGATTATGAGAAGCAAATTAAGCCCTAAAATCACACTTTTTCCCCTTCCCCTCTCTCTCCTTCCTACCAACAGTGCAAGGAGACAAGGAAGTGGGAGATTGGTTAGTTTGTCACCTGAGGTTTTCTTCTGCTGCTCCTGGAGAGCAGTCCCCCTGTGAGGCAGTGGGGTCCCTCCCATGGGATACAGCTCTCCTTGACCTTCTCCAGCATGGATCTACTCTCATGAGCAGCAGTCCTGCCAAAACTGCTGTGATGTGGGTCACTCTTCCACGGGGTGCAGTCCTCCAAGGACAGGCTGCCCCAGGAACAAGAGCCCTCTCTCTCCACTGGATCACAGCTTCTGGATCTCCACTGGATCACAGCCTCCTCCAGGCATCCACCTGCTCCCGCATGGGCATCTCCCACATGCACTGAGGATGGATCTCTGCATCCCCCATGGATCCCCGCAGGCTGAGGATGGATCTCTGCATCCCCCATGGATCCCCATGGGCTGCAGGGGCACAGCTGCTTCACCATGGTCTTACCATGGCCTGCAGAGAATCTCAGCTTTGCCACCTGAAGCACCTCCTGCCCCTCCTTCTCCTCTGACCTTGGTGTCTCCATGTTGTTTCCCTCACATGTTCTCACCTCCTCCTCTGACTAGAAGTAAAGCTGTGTGCACTTTGTTTTGATGTTCTTCTTTAATGTGTCATCACAGAGGCGTTACCAGCCTCTCTCGTTGGCCCAGCCTTGGCCAGCAGCAGGTCCATCACCAGAGCCATCCAGGACTCGCACTGCTGAGCATGGTGGAAGCTTCCAGCAGCTTCTCACGGGACGGGAGCCACCTCTGTGGACCCCTGCTGACAAAAACCAACACAGGCCATGCAAAACCAACACATTCTGCCATGCCCTGTGTCACTTATTTATGGACTGGACCATAGGAGTCTACAACTCTAGGGGCAGGCAGCCATGTAATATATGTAAGAAGTCAGAGTGTTCTACAAGAGTAAGGAATATATTACCAAAAGGATTAAGAGGGGAGATGTTTTATCTAAAAGATGCTTTGTAGTGAAACTATTGGATCTACAGGAACTACTGCAGAAAGATTTCAGATAAAACCATTAAAAACGTTACTGTAAAAAGTACTGTCTCTCACATTAGCACTTTCTGATTCAAAGCCTAATTATTCAGTACATTATGCCATTCCACAAGAATGGCAGTGAATGTAATATTTCTGGAAATTAAAATTCTGCAAATCAAAATTTTATAGCCATTTACCAAAGAGACACACACATTTGCACAATTCACAATGTAATACTAAGTTTGAAATCAGTATCACTGAATTATTCAAATACAAGAAATTCACATTTTAGGTTATACTTCTTTAGAGCAAGGATTTCACTTTTTTTTTTTTTTTTTTGGAATTATATAAATTGTGCAATTTGGAGTCAAGGGAGACCTTAAAAATACAAAATACTAAGAGAATCATGTTCTTCCTCTGAATATACTGAATTCCCCAAAAGACCCATGAGAAAACAACCATCACAGCAAGCACTAAGGAACAAAAAATTTGAAGCCAACTCAAAACAGAGTAAAAAGTCTTGGTATCTGAATAAACATTACATTAAATCAGAAATCAGAAATTTAATCAAAATAATGTAGTCCTTTATATCTTCTAGAAAAATAATTTGAAAAACATACCCCAAAATTTTGCTTTCATTTTATCCATGTATAGAATTATTATTATTATTGAAGCTATTGCTCTTTTGTCTTACTAGAGCACTTCAATCTGATCATAATTCTATGTCTTTGCTGACGTGCAAGCAAAATGCAAAGCCAAAAGCTGAAAAGAAAAAAAAGTGGATTATTATTCCAGGTAGAACAGAAGAACTATATTTAACACTAAATACTTATACAGGTAAAATATTTAAAATAAATATAAAATTTTTATTTTAAACTTTAAAACCTTCCCCATCAACAAACACTATTCTCAGTTTAGGAGTAGCTCACCAGTAACAATAAAATAAAGGTAAAACAGGGTTGGTGCCCTGGTTTTGGCTGAGATAGCAATAGTTTTTTCTTAATCGCTGGTACAGTGCTGTGCTTTGGATTCAGTGTGAGAATAATATTGAAAGCACGATGTTTTGGTTGTTGCTAACCTGTGTTTATTCTAAGTCAATAAGTTTTTAAATTTTCATATTTTGCTAGTGAGGAGCTTCACAAAAAGTTGGGAGGAAGTATCACCAGGGAAGGTTACCTGGCCAAAGAAATATTCCACACCATAGAGTGTCATACCCAGCATACAAACTGGAGGAGTTACCCAGAAGGGCTATAGATTATAGTTGGGACTGGCTTGGCATCACTTGGAGAGTAGCAGCTATGCATCACTTCTTTGCATTACTATTTGCATCAGAGAATTTTTCTCTCTTTTTCTCTCTGTGTCCCTATTTTTAGTATCATTTTCAGCAGCATTACTACTGTATTTTACTTTGTTTCAATTATTAAACTGTTCTTATGTCAATCCACAAGTTCTGCTATTTTTTTTTTTTAATTTCCCTCCTCATCCCTCTGGTGTGAGGGGAAAGTGGGTGGCTCTGTGGTACTGAGTTGCTGCAGTTAATCCTCAAAAGCTGGGTCAGTCATCTTTCCTGTCTGTGACCCTGTCCAACAATATATTGGATCAGGATAATTTAATTTTCAGACCCTGGTCTATCCTTAGCATTGCAACAAGTGCAGTAAGGGTCACATTTTTTGCAGCTGTAAAATGGAGCATGCAGTGCGTCACGGCACCGTGGTCTCGTGGCTCTTACCTCCCTCTACCAGCCTTGCAGAACATAGCAAGGTAGTGACATCTGCCTGAGACTTCACTTAAATTAAAGCTAGAAAGAACACTTAACAGTTTTATTAAACACTCACCACAAAACAGAAGTTCTCTAAAGTAGATAAGACCCTAATCATACTGACATGTGTTTGCCAGGCAACAAACACACCACCTGTAATGCAACACCAGGCTTTTCAGTATGAGATTGGAAAGGTTGTTTTCCAGCTGCTCTTCCCTTCGAGGTATTTGCATATAAAATTTACATGGATGATAAAAAAATTGGGTTTCTCAAGAAAGATCAATTGACTTATTTACAAAGACTGGAAACTCAAATTACAAGAAATTCTTATCCTGGAGTTAATGTTCCCTCATAGTTGTGTATAATCTGTAAAATGAACAGCACAAATTCACTGCAAAGTACAGCATTGCTGATTTTAACTCAAATAGATTAGGTACTTTGCACTAAAAAAAACCCCCAAACCAGACCTGAAATACATGGAGAGAAGAGGTTGTTTTAGAATGCTTACCATCACAACACTGAATATCCTTAAAGCTCAACCTGTGCTATGAATTTATATTATGTGAGCAAATTAACTTTTACACCACTTTGGCCCACTTTTGAACTATTAGTCTTCAGTATTCAGAACTCTGTTGCACTTCAGAGTTGTCAAAACCAGCCATTTTTTAGCATTTTCTGTCTTACAACCTGTTACTGAAATACTAATTGATTGGGCAGCGTCCTGCTGTGTGTCTTTCACATAGTTCTAATTAATCCTATGTCTCAAAACACAGCTTCTGGAGAAAGAATTCAGAACACTAATCAAGCTACGCATGTATCTATCTCTTCATCAAATGATTTTCCACCATACAATAATACTGTTATTCATTATTGACTTTAAATAAAGACAAATTCAGTATTTTCCTCAGACTTAACTCACATGTCATGGGACTCAATATTTTCTTAAAATAATGAAGAGAAGGAAAGTAATTCAGCAGGAAGTGAATAAAGTAATGGATAGCTACATCACATTTGGGACTCCTTAGAACTAAGTATGAGACAAAACGCAGTAAAGCTAATAAAATTTACTATGTCTATCATAGACCCCTAAGTAGCCTGAGTGGTGAAATACTTCTAGAAATTTGTTATTTAACGGAGAATTTGGGGGATTAGGTGTTTTTTTAAAGCTATATTAAAAAAAAACCCAAAAATGTTATGAAGCTATCATAACTGTTTCTATAGTTTTAAGACTATGAAATTATGAATTTAATTTGAACTGAATTTTGGGGGAGATGGGAGGTGTCAAGAGATGTCCCAGATGTTAATGACACAACAGACATTCAGAGAATATACACATCTATAATTGAAACATCACCTCAAAATTCATTCATTCAAAGCAGGTTGATTTACATAAAATTCCAACTGATATTAAATAAATAGAGAACAAAAAACCAACAAGCTATCTCAGCGTAAATAGATTTTTTCTTTTGTTTTTGCGCTATATTGGGAAAAAAGTTATACTCTTCTCATTTTCAGTCTACAGGGATGTTCCCAGAACAAAAAGAATTCAGGGTAGGCTCACATATATAAACAGAAAATTTCTGACGAGGGGATCACTGGGGGGAGGGGGGTTATATATACATACATGTCAGAAACTTAATTAGAAAATCTAGCCCAAAACATTTACAATATCACTACCAGCTTCTGTAGAAATAGCTGTCAGTCACAAAGCAAAATATTTTGGACTTCAAAGAAATCATTATACTACACAATCAAAAGTGTACTTCAAAGAAATCATTACACTACGAAACCAAAAAAAAAGACCAAAGAAAAAAACCCGAATTACTTCAGTGTGCCAGACATATTTTTCTTTCAGCACAGTTTACTTCACTCACTGTACAAAACAAACTTTTGGTCTGGTTATCAGCAGGTAACCCAAAATCTCAGCTATTAAGTCAATACCTTATTGTGAAGTGACTCTTTTAAAGAGAAGTCTGCCAGACTGCCCTAGAGAAGACCAGGAAGGTTTTGCTATTGACAGATTTCATCCTTCGTAAGGCCTCACTGCCCCTTGCAGACAAAGAACACCTCTGCTGTAGTAAAGTGTGCTCATGTGGCTTGTCTTCCTCCCAGAGGTGTCACCATCTACAGTGAACCACAGAGGGCCTTCCAGGAACTCTAGTCAGAGTGGGAAGAAGTTCCAGGTGTGTCTTCATTTTCAAACAATTCTTATGGAATTGTCATGCTAGAACATAGCTTCGAATTTTCAAGGGATTTTGTGTAAATATGTTAAAAACTGTGTTTTCTGATTCAGTGAGGAAAATGGAGTAGAACATAGACAATATATTCAAATACTGAAGGGGTGGGGTGTTGTGTACATGCTTGTACATTCCACATTTCAAATGTAATCACTTGTTTTCAAAACAGCATCAATCGATACAGAATTTCCAAAATACCAAGATATTTCAGTAGGTATCCATGGGAGATTTGTTTGTGAAACATTCTGGGAATTCAGTTATTTACCTACCCAGACAGACTGTGAAACTGATGAGTAAGAGACATACCTACTATTCTATTTAGACATGTTTAAAGGGAATAGCAAGCACATCTAAACATAATATTAAGTATATACACCACATGTTGAGACACATACCTAGCTGTCTATGAAGGAGGGAGGGAAGAGGAGGAAAAATAATATAAGGAACAAAAAGTCAAGATGGCTAAATGTTTGCACTTACACACTTGTGGAGGTAGCTTCTCAGACAACAGGAGGGAAGTGGGTGGATACAAATGTCATTCAAGGCCCAGGATAAAGTATAAAACAGCATAATCAAAAGAGAGCAAGAGTATTAGGAGGCCTTTGAATTTTAAGAAGAAAAGGCAGAGAAAAAAAAGGTGAGTATTGAATAAGGCTTGTTAAAACTGGATAGGGCAACAGATCTGTAGGTGAGCCATGAGCAGGAGCATGTGTTGGGATACTTGTATGCCTGCCCAGCTGTTGAAAAGCCTGAGAGCCTGGCAGGACAGGCAGGACAGAGTCACCATGCAGACTGACACAGAGAACAGGCAGGAGTAAGGGGCAGTGCTTTAGATGTTAACTGCTCTGAAATATTCTGACTACAGGAGCAGCTGCTCGTGCATTGAAGAGAGTGGTGAGAAGGTCAGGAAGAGGTACAGGACTGGCACATAAGGAAAAGACAGCACAAATGAAAATGTGACCTGAGACAAACAAGATGCTTTTTGCTACAGAACAAATGTAAACACCTCTCAACCCCATACGTAAAGACTTTCTGTTAAATTCTACAAGAATTGGGGATGAGCTCCAGACCTGATGCTTTGACTTGTTTTCTACTATGGGACTAAAACAAAGGTTCACATAGGGCACCCCTCCATACCTTTCCCTTCCTTCTAGTATACTCCACCTTTCCATCTGTACACCATTCTTTTTTGTTCACCACAAAGCACTAAAAGCATCTTGAAAGTAAGCATGAAGAAATTGCTTGTGGACTTTTTGCTAGCAGAGTATTTGTGACACCAAAAAAAGAAGAAATACTTATCCATCTAGTGTTACTGTTTGGGAATTTCCAATATAATTCAGCACTTCAACGTAACTATTCCTTACTAGGCCCAAGAAGCCTTTATGACACAGAAAAACTCATGTCCAGACACAGTAAAATAGAAGCTTGATTTTGTGAGTATATAAAACTCTTTTTACAAAGGTTTTCACTGATCTGCACCATTGAAAGCAATTCAACTTCATCTTCTTATTCTGCTCTGAATGAGTTTTGGCTTTTACATTATAATTTGTAATGCTGGAGATTATACAGCGTGTACACAAACGCATGTACACGTATCCACATATTTACACACGTGCTGAACTACATGTAAATTAGCTGAATTTAAAACAATTCATCAGTACAGCCTCTTTTTCATTTAATGTCAAGCACTCAAGCTCAATAAATTCCTCGAGTCAAGGTGGTCCATTCATAGTCTTACTTGAATAAAGACTGAAGCATGGACAGGCCTTCAAACCTCATTTTTCCTGTGGAGGTATTCCCTTAGTTTCAGCCACTCTGTTTCCCACTCCACTGATCCTTGTAGATATTCCCACTTCAAGACAAACTTTATTAAAAAAAAAAAAAGCAGACTCTAGAAAGGGGACTGACAAGAATAGTTACTATGTGGCTATTCTCCACTAAAAGAAGGCTTATATTTAACAAATAGACAACTGCACTCATGGGGAAAAGAATGTATTTTGTCCAAGAAAATCACTTAATCATAAATCTACAAAGTGTTAATAGCCTAGTTCTCATTTAGTCCAAGCAAATTATGTTCTTAGAAGTCAAATTCTATGAGAGGGAGCAATCAAAGTATTCATGCATTCTTTTGTAAACAATGAGTGCTCCATTGTAACGTAGCCAAATAATATCAGGAGGCATTTCCTCCCTCTGGACAACCATAAAACAGTATAAGCACAATTAGGATAATACAATATCAATAATTGTCTCTTCTCTTTTATAATACAAGAACATACTGAAACTAGTCCTACAGCTAGAAACTGAACACACACGGGTGCACACACATACCCTTGCCAGCTTGCTTTGCATAAAAGTTTATCCAGCTGTTTGCTTCCACAAAATTCCATTGCATCTTTATACTAGATGACTGGATTTCAAATTCTTCTTCTTCTGATAAATTGAAATACATATTCTAAAGTGCAGTTAAGGTCCAAGATCTTGCTTTTTTTCTATACTTTCTATTTTTTTTTTTTTTTTTTTTTTTTTGGTATACAGGACACCATTTTAGATAGCCTGACCTTCATCAAATTACTAAAGCTATACAGCTTATGGAATGGTATAATCAGTGTTTTACTTAGACAAGGTTTGAAGACACTTCTCTCAGTGACAGCCTGCTCAAAGCAAGACTAACTTTAAGGCTATATCAGGTAGCCTGGAGACTTGCATTGTCAGATTTCTTATACTTGAATATCTACAAAATTAGGGATGGATCATTGAAACCCATGTTTTTAAATTCTTATATCACATTATGACAAAAGATGGGGAAGTTATGCAAGCATGAGAGCTGAAAAGGAACAACCTGCCCCTGTTTAAAACCTTGAAAAGCACTCCTAACAGAAGTAGAGATGTCTTGGGAGATACTGGGGTGCTTCTTGTCAAGCAGTGCTACCTGCAGGCAGTGTGAGACCTTGGCTCCTTTCAGAACTGAGTGATTACCAGACGACAACACTGCCACAACTATGACCACCATTTTCATGCTTGCTTTTCAGCATACTACATTTTCCTGGGGGATGTGCCCTTTTCCCTTTTCCTGCACAGACCTCTAATTGCCCTGACTTGCCACAATGGTTTCCTGCTCATGCTGGTTCTTCACAACACAAGCCAAGAAACAGGCAGGAAGTTCCAGGGCAGGACATTCTGCATGAGCCTTTCCACTCCATCAGCTGCTCTAAGAAAACTGACAAGCAACTCAAGATACCCAGCCACTAAACCTCAAACAGTGACAAATTCCTTCTAAGAACTTGCTTTTAGCATCACTAACCACGTACCGCCTCATAGGTCTCAACCAAATTTATTTTATCAAGTCTAGCCTGAATCAATTTTTTTTTCCAGTTAAATTTAATTCTTTTAAATCTCTGATAAGAAACATGATACACTGATCAAAATATACCCAATACTCCTTCTGAGCTCTTGTTTTCATCCAAATTCTTAAGCAGAAAAAACACAATATAGCTGACCAGTATTTTCAGGGCACAAGATGTAAAGCTATACATTCTTTCTTCACAGTCTTGATCAACGGGTTTTTTGTCCTGACTTGTATCCTGAAGTGACTATTTTTGGTCATTTTCCTTTTTAATATGCTTGTTCTCTTTGAAATTCAATCACTATGCCAACTGTGGTAAGTACCCAGCTTGTTCTGCATAGTATAAAGATGAGTGAATTACTCAACTAAAAGATTTTTCACAGACATGAATAATTTTAAGCTTAGTATTTAAAACCTGCTCAAAAATGCCTTATGCTTGACTTGCAGATGGATTACAGAATCAGTGAGTGGTGTGATATTTCATTTGAGAAATCTTTTGAGGAAAATACCCAGCAGCGTAGAACACTATTAACTCTTGGAAAAGGACTATGACTTTGAAGCTCAAATTTTATTGGAATGCAGACTGCATTTCACATAAATCTAATATAATTCCATAATTATGGGACTGATAAAGTGAACTGAATTGCTTCCCTAGTAGAAGAGACTGAGGAGGGTAGAACTGTTCCATTCATAATGGAGAAAGCTGAGAGGAGCACATCTGGGACTTACAAAATCATAACATCTGTAGATGCAAAACATGCCCTTGATGACACTGGAGAATGCACCTATGCTTGTAGTTTTTCTCTGCCCAGCCTTTTCTGCTGCACTGGACCAACAGGGATCTGCTGGAGAGCAGCTCTGCAGAGAAGAACCTGGTGTGCAACAAGCTGTCCATGAGCCAGAAGTGTGACCTTGTGGCCAGTGAGGTCACATGAGGGCTGTGTGCAGTTCTGGGTCCCTCAAGACAAGAGACATGGAGCTCCTGGAGGGGGTCCAGCAGAGGGCAAAAAAGGTTATTAAGGGATTGAAGTGTCTCACAAGGAAAGGCTTACCAGCTGCTCTTGATGATCTTAGAGTTTTTTCCCAGCCTAAAGGATTCTACATTTCTGCAGAAGGCTGAGACTTGGGTCTGTTTAGCCAGGAGAAGAGATGACTGAGTGGAGATCTTATGAATGTCCACAAGTATCTGAGGGGAAGATGTCAGGGTGAAGCCAGGCTCTTCTTGGTGTTACCAAGCAGCAGGACAAAACACAGGAGGCAGAAACACATGCACAGGAAGTTGAGGAGCAAGAGGAACAAGAGGAACATGAGGAACTTCTTTACTGCGCAGGTGACCATGCACTGGAACAGATTGCCCAGAGAGGTTGTGGAGCCTCCCTTACTTACAAGAGATAGTCAAGAACCATCTGGATACAATCCCATGAAATGTTCCTCCATATTTTTTTCCCTGGCAGTAACAAAAATTGCATTTTTATTCTTTCAGCATCAACATTTAGGTTAGTTCATAAAACCTCTTTCCTCAAAAAGTCTAACTTCAGCCCTGTCTTTCATTACAGGTGTCACTCACTTTTGGCAAGTTTTGCAAAAATAAGAGAGAGAGACATTCGCTGTTACCATCCCTAAGTGGAGCTGGATACCGATGACAGATGACACAGGGAGCCACAGGGAAGTCAGAAGTAACAAGAAGGTCCAGAGTCATCCAGCTCGGATTAAGCACGGAGTGACGTATGGGATCCATGTCACACCTATCTGAAGCAGTAAATGACCAACCAGCTTCAGGTGCTGGGAAGTCCCTGCTGAGAAGAGCGCCGTCCCCGCAAACTCACTCTGTCATGCATGCATGTGTCATACAAAAAAGAGAAAAAACATATCTTCTGCATGGGTTATCTCAGTCTGCAAAGGTCAGCATTCCATTTCAGAAAATTTTCACAACAGATTTTAATAAAGCTAATTAAAGGCACGCTAGTCTAATCTGCAGCCTGGACATATCCTTTATTTACACAATTCCCCTGCGTTTTTTTTCCTTTCTGACTGTGATGCAAGACTATTTTAAGAACTCATTGAATCAAATGCACTAGTTCATCAAAAGTAGTGTATTTGAGAAGTAATAGGAGCCAAAAGGATAATTACTTTCAATATTCAAAAATAATTTTTTTATGTTTTAAGTGACTGAAACATGGCAAAGACAAATTAGGAAAGCAAGTAATTTTTTAGAAGCAGAGGTAGCAGATTTTAAGTAGATGCTTGTACTTGCACTAAAAACTATGGTATCACCTGAGAAGTAAAAAATAATGAGAACTGGGATGTTACATAGAGGTTAGATATGCAAAAGACACAGTATCTGTAAAACAGTGACATGTACATACATTCAGCCAACATTAACAATTTTTCCTTTTCAATAATCTTAATTAACCAGAATTTTGGATATACTTCTGTAATCCACTACACCTTCACAAAACTTCAACCGGGGATAAGAAGTTCTAAAAACCTGTAAAAAAGGTTAAACTTTCCAACAGCTTTGGGATTATATTAATATATTTCATATATTGTTAAACCAGCCTGGACTCTCAAAATCATCCTGCCTGACCTCGGCTGTCCAGTGATGCCTCCTCTCTGCTGCACCAGAGGCATGCCAGATGGGTGGGAACTGGAAGGGTGATTCTCACAGCAGCAGAGGCCTCTTGGAGATTAACTAAATTTAGATAAACCATGCACTAAGAGGACAGGGATGCTTGCATTGATCTATTAGAAATACTAACTTTGGAAATGCTTAGAGAATGAGCAATTCAAATGACAGAAGAATGAAGTTTTGCTTTTATTTCTTGCACCAGAATGTTGTGACTCACCAATTAGTACTGATTATTGCTCCTAAAAAGCTAAGAACATATTCTGCTCCCACTTTTGAGGAGGGGAAGCAAGAATATCAGCAAGGCAGTGACATTTAAGCAGTAGATTAAATGCCCATCAATGCCTGAGGGAGCACATCCTAGCACATTTCCTATTCTAGACAGGACAGGATAGCTCATCAAAATGACCTCTTTATCTCATCTCACAATTAATTCTCATTACAAATATTCACATCTCCTGAATATAGTCATTAAAGTCACCACTGATTTTAACAAAGGTGTTGATAAGCATCACAAAAAGTCAACACATTTCTGGATTGCAATCTACTCATATTTTAGGGTGAAAACTGTTATTTTCACCCTATTGGAAGAAGCTGCTTGTATTCACCTGAACTGGTGAACAGGATTCAATTCCATTCTGGTCATTAGATGGCCTATTCTCAACTATATCATGTTTTTGAAAAAACATCATGGTAAACAGGTGCTTTCCTTTAATGTCTTAATCACTTAGACATGCAGAGATGTCTGTATTAAAGTTCGTCTTTTCCAGTGCATCAGCTTCTTTCTCCCACATTTCTTCTACTGAGTTTTTATATAATTATTCTAAGTGTTACTACAGTTATTGTGGGCTATTGAAGCATAATTGAGTGAAAGCTAATAAAAGAACTCTTTCTGTCAGTTTCATTGAGACGTGGCAAGTCATGATAAAATGAATGAAAATCACTATTGCCCTTCAAGATACTTAATAGGTATTTTTGCTCTCACTGTTTTCCAGTTGGGAATATTTGCTGTGTCAGTATTTTCAATTGGAAATACATAATCCACCAGGATGAAAACTTTCTATGGAATTCAAAGACACTGTTTCTCCTAAGAATAAAAAAACATTGAAAGAAAAAGATAAATTTGAAATTATATTTTGTATTCCTTGAGACATAATTAATTTTTTAATTAAAGTGGTCTTTGAAATATGAAATTTCCTTCCCTGTAAATAAAGCCTACTTGATCTAAGCTTTTCTGATTTTGACCCAACATCTGCAGGTGTTAAAAACATAACTTAATGAATCTTGGCCAACACAAGGCAGCATCTGCATTTCCTCTTGGTCTTGAATCCTGTCAACTATAACCCAGTATGTTAACTTGATTGATGAAAAAATGTGAATGGTATCCTCTGACAGAGCAGGGATTTCCTCTCCTACAAAGGAGTTCCTGATTTGTTTTGGTTTCCAAGGGTGTTGGAAATTAGTTTGAAATGCCATTCTCTACACTGTCTATTTTTCCCGTGCCTAAATAGCTTCTCCAAAGTAGGAAATAATCTATTTTTACTAAAATACCTATTCCTACATGCCCAAAGTTTGAAAGCAAACTCATGAAAGCTAAAACCAAAATTAATCAAATTCAGCTCTTTTCATTCAAAAGGGGTTCTCTATTAGACAGAGTCCATGGACCACTCCCATGGTTTTAAGGGATTTATTTGAATTTCAGCCAGAACTGTATGATGATAAACTGTCTTAGCCTGTAAAAATATGCATTTAAACATACAACATGTATACTGCAACACTTCTTCAAGGGCAGCATTGCAAACTTAGTGATGTCAGAACTATATCATATTACTTAAATATTGCTTCAATATTTAAGTTTCTCATGTCCCTGCATACTTTGGAACAAAATAGAAAAGGGATTTAGTTAAACTGTAGGTGCTTGGCACCAGATTTCTCTCTTACATGCAGGCACTGCCAAGCACATATTTATTTTTGAAACCCCAGAATACCAAATATTGTACAAATACTAGAGGGCTAATTTGTTCTTCCCCACAGAACATATGCTCAGAGGGAAATCTGAGAAATGATAGGAAACCAAGAGTTAGATTATTTAAATAAATGAAAGTAGGCATGGATCTGTCTCTACACCTGCAAAGATCCAGATGGAGAACGACAGATAGAGTTAAGTCTGAACTATTCTGCTAAAGTAGGAAGAATGTATAAGACACTGTGCTCACAGAAGCAGCAAAACATCTGTAGGAGAAACTGCTTGGCAAGTGCTCATTCATGATGTGAAGAGGCATGAATGATAAAAAGTAAGCAGGTGAAACAGGAAGTTAGAAAAATTAGTGCATGAACTTGAAGGTGGTTCATTTAAGCATAAAGAAGTAGGGACAAATATTATCAACCCCCCCATTTAAGCAGCTGAACTACATTTGAACTGAAAAGCAGGAATTATGTGAAATCTGAGTGATTCAGAAGGTGCCAGGATAATGAAATATACAATAGAAAGTGCTGAAATCAACAAATATGCCAAAACTTTGGCAATATTTCTGAGAAGAGTGGGATTAGTTTGTGTAATAAGGTAAACCTTTTGAATTACAGTCCTGAGAAACTACACAACAACATCATTCACAGTTTCCCCAGTTTATCAAATTGTCAAAATAAAGAATTAACCTGTTATTTTAACCTAAGCAGACTGCACTGGGACAAATAAATAGAATTAACAGTTCTCACTGATGAGCAGCAGAAGACAAATTCCCAGTTACTTAAATATTCCCAGGTATTCTTAAATAAAATGCCAAATACTACTGTAAACAAAACACTGGAACTACTAAATTTATAATTGAACTGAATATATATTTTCAGAAGAATGTGACATTTTTCCCTGGAGATGCAAATAAAAGAAACCTAGCAAAAGCATTTTAAATATGCAAGAAAGTGTGTGTTTTAATAAATATGTAGTGTGTGTGCATGTTTGAATGTAATTGCCCCGTATAACACAAGCAATTTTTGCCAGACAAATACTATATTCTACCTAAAAAATTAAAAATGTGTTTTAAGGGAAAATTAGAACAAATTCCTGGTGTGGCTGTACAGAGGTGACACTCCTCCATGCATATACACTTATTAAAGCAGCATGAAGTCAATTGACTTGTCATCTGATCTGAAATTATCTTTTGTAGTAGCTGTCAAAGCCATCATTAAGCAGAGAAATTCTTCATATTTTCCACATACACTGTTTTCAGTAACTTTCATTTAGACAATATTAACTGAATAATTTGTGATTATATTTCTGATTACACTATAACCTCACAAATTGATTTAAAAAGTCATCACTATATGAGCACACACTGACATCAGAGTTGATGAGCACTATGGAGTTCCATTCCTCCTTCAAAATACTAAGGAAAAATTGCTCAAATTTCCAAAAGGACATGCTCTTCTCAATCATCTCAATATTCAGCTGTAGCATTAAACATTACAGTGCAATCCAGTTTTACAAAATCCACCCACAAGAGAGGCTGAACACACCCAGTTCCTCTCAAGAGGATATTTCTTCCACATTCCTCAGTCTGCCTGTGTTAATGTCACTTAGGACTTTCCATAAGGGATTTACACTGCAAAAGTGACACACGTGTCTAAATGTGTGTCACATACACAGCATCATCTCCTGCTGACACTGATGCTAAGCAAACATCAGGAAATACTATTCCTTTCCTTTCCAAAACTGAGTAATTTTTCAATGCTAATGATGTTTCCTCTATACAGTGAAAGAGTTATATTTTATAAGTTATTTTAACCATCCTGCTGCTCTCTTGAGGATATTACATTATAACTGAAGGCTGGTTGGAATTATTTTACTTACTCATTTCATAGAATTTTTCTAGACTATAGATGACATCTGAGCTTTTTCTCTGAATTCAATATACCAACAATAACTTTTATTTTCTACTTCTTCATATTTCAAGTTAGAAGAATAATTTTTTCCCCCATGTATTTAAACTGGAAGTATTTTAACCCAATGCCTTACTCAATGTATACACCACTGCATAATACAATCTTCCAAGAATAACAATGACAACTGAAATTTTAAAAAATATATTTTGAGAAAGAGACAGGTAAATAAGAACCTGTTTTTAATTAAATAATATTCCATTTAGCTTTCATTTGGCATCTTACCACAAACAGGAATGTAGCTGCTTTTATCAAAAAGGAGCTTGGGGGTTTGGAGCTCTATGCAACCATTAACATGTGCAGAGATTAAGGACAGGGTATACATACAATTTCCAGGGGGAGGAGGACAATACATCACTGTGCTTAGAAAGGTGATTAGCAACAACTGTCTTCTCATTACCAGTCAGATAGTTGCATATTACAAAAATAAAAAGCAATTGTGGGCTCCCTGCTGTGACTCACATAAGATATTCTTTCCCCTATTTCAGTAGCTTTCCAGTAACCAACCAAGCACAGCAGTATCCTGTCACAGCAACACTGAAGGGAAGACAGCAAGCAGACAACTAATTTTCTTTGCTATGTACTCACTTGAAATAGAAATTTTAAAAATCCCAACCTACACTATCATCTAGGGAACCATGCTCTTTAGGGAAAAAAAAATCCAGTATTTTATTTCAGTATTAACTACTGGGTGCATCTTTGGGTAGCATTTGCACATAAACCACAGCAAATATTTTCTGGCAGTTCTGAACTTCAGATGGCTTCAGTCACCCTGTTCCTCCTATAAAAGCCAAACACAGCAGCTTCCCCATTAAGATGCTACTGTCTGTCTCTCCAAAATACAGTGAGAAGTGAAGATAGAAACAATATATTCTATGAAAGTGGTAACTATAAAAAAATCAATTGAAGGAAGCCTGAAATAAGATTAGAAAATTATTAATCTTCCACTCTGATCATAAAAATACCCAAGACAGCGCCACATCCTTCACAGCGTTCCTCTGGTGTTTTGTAATGTTTGTTTTGTTTTATAAGCCCTTTTATATAAAGTAGCAGGCCTGAATTACAGAAGCTGCATGAGCCTGTTACGGAAGGTTCACAGCTGTCCTATGAAGACCCTGTTTCAGAAGGCTCACAGCTGTCCTGTGAAGACAAGCTCCCCCTCAGCAGTCAATGAAATGAAGGAATGGAAGAAAGAGGAATAAATTGTAGCATTTAAACACAGAGAGAACATGATTTTCTCAACAGAAAATGTATCACCTAAGTAGAGGAGGATAAGGAGAGACAAAACCTACCAGTGGCATTGGAGAGCATATCGTATTTTGCTCCTACTTGGCTTGACATAGAGCCACACGGACACACCCACAGCTTCAGGCTTAGCTGCTCCTGGGAAAGCTACCCCAGAACTCTGCTCTGACACCAAAGTTCTGACACAGCAAACCCTCAAAATAAAACCCCACAAAACAAACACAAAACCAAAACCAAACCAACGAACAAACAAGTAAACCACAAAACTAAACAACTCGAGTCATTTAGTGTTAAATGATAGATAACTTACACAAGATCATTTTCTGTGAATTACAGACAAATGCTTTTAGCTATCTCAATTCAGGGCTTACAAAAATTGGAAAATCAGCTTTGGAAAAGCACTTTATATATCCCAGAAAGACCAAGTGCCATCAAGCTGTGCAACATCTTTTCAACACGCTTTGGCTTTTTTTTTTTTTTTTAATATCCTGAACTGCATTAAAAAAAAAAAAAAAAAAAAAAAAAAAAAAAAAAAAGACATTTTTTCAGTCTAGAATCCTAGGTGGTCTGAATCATCACTGCCACCTCCAGAAGATGGCACCAGCCACCTTTATTATATTTCAAAAAAATATGTTTTCACTTACTACTGTCTTCACTTCATTAATGCACACACAACCTGTCATTTTTCACTAACTCATTTGCTTTTGAAGAAACAAAGTAGGCTGCAAATGGTTTTCCCAGCATTCAGTCAGTTGAATTAAATTGAGTCAAATTTTTCTTGCAAGAATATCCTTATGAACACAGAATAAAACAGGTATCTCCTAGAAGTATGTGTATTTTGTTAGAAAGTATAAAAAGTAATTATCTTAAACATCATAATACAACCATAACACCATTAGAAAAATATTTACTTTGCCTTTATGGAAAATATGCTGTATAAAATACCAGTGGATTAAAAAGATATTATTTTCCCCACAGATTGCAGTAAATTGCTCATAATTCTGAGTATTGCTTCTAAACCAGAGATGGAATGTCATTACTACAGTAATGACAATATTCCTTTCTGGGATTATTTCTGAAATATCTTGATCTTTTTGTTTGATAGAAATTATAATGCAGTGATTATTTTGGGGTCACATTTGCAATTCTAACTTATCTCAAGTATGGATCATACATGACTTTAGCTTTGTAATAATCCCACAATCAAACATCAATACAAGAAGAAGGTAATTTAAATGACGGGATTTATTTAAAACCGCCTAGTCTATTTTCACATGTGCAAATTAATGCTATCCAATCCACTAAAATATTTTGTTTTCTTTACCAGGAGTAAGAATCACTGAGTATTAGAATCTCACTTTTATTTTCAAAGAGTGATAAGTCATGATACAGTATTTGTCATCTTGAAAAGAAAGGAAGGATGAAACCTAAAGACTCCCCTGGAACATATCTCAAGAATTTGCAATGAATCTTTCACTGAAATTTATTTGAATTGGCTTAGAAGTGCTAATTTGAAATTAAGAGGAGCTGACTTACTTCTAAGAAGAAAGAAAAATAAAAGCTGCTAAGAAAAATTACTATTAAATACCTCTCAAACTGAATTACTACTTACTCTTCAGCATAAACTACTGCTAGACATGTTTTCTTCATTTCCCCTTGCAAGAGCAATATTAAAAAACCCTGAATATCCCTCATCAAAACTCACACATTTGACTATATTTAAGGATATACCACAAAAAAAAAAAGTTTTTCCACTGTTTATTTTTAAAAAATTCAAATTACACTTCAAATCACATTGACATCAAATGTTTTCATACTATATAATTATGAATGATGGCCTGTTTCAAGTAAAATAAAGAAAAAAAAAGCCAGCTATTTCATATAGCCAGATATAGTTTAAAAAGCAATCAAATATCAAAAAGAAAGCACTTCATTGGCATGCTACTGACCTGAGAGAACAAACCTCCTTCCTAGCCTGTAACCTATGGACTCTGAGAGCTCAGAAATTCAGCCTGAAATTGTCCCTGAAAACAGGGACATCTGATCAGATGATCAATCTACTGGAACCCCTGAATACCATTAAGAATTTCAGTGGCTGACCAACAGTTTCAATTACATATTCAAAGGCTTCTGAGCTGACAGCGGACGTAGGATTTGTCCTTCTCAGCATGGAAAGTGGCAGTATTCGAAAGACAGAGCTGAGGATATTGACAAAATTAATTCAGAGAATCACATTAGCAACATCATAGAATGAAACATCTTGAACAATTTTAAAGCATTTTGAGAAAGGAAACGAAGTCATTTTCATGCAGTAATTTAGACCAAGGCAACTAGGTTTTTCTACTCAGACCTATTTGCCATTAGACCTGCAGATGACATAAATGTGGGAGGAGGGCCTGCAAGCAAATGGATGCTCTGCAAGCAAGAGGGACCCCGACGAGCTGGAATAACAGGCTGGCAGCAGCCTCGATTGGTAGCCCTCAAAAAAGGAAGTACCAACTCCCGTCCCATGGGAGGAATAACTTCAGGCCCCAGCACAGGCTGACTGGAGTGTGTCTTTTCAGAAAATGCTGGGGGGTTTTTGGTGGACAACAAAGCAAAGACCAAGGTCATCCTGAGTGCATTAGGAAGACCACTGCCAGCAAGAGAAAGGACATGGTCCTTTGCCTCTACTCCACACCAGTGAGGCAGCACCTGGAGCGTTCAGCTCCGGACTCCCCACTACAAGAGACAGGGAACCACTGGAGACAGACCAGGTGGGGAAGGGCTTGAAGCAACTGCTGTCATATGAGGAGGTGCTGAGAGGGCTGGACTGGAAAAGAGAAAGCTCAGAATGATTTTATCCACATATACCCAAATACCTGATGAGGAGAGAAAAGGGTCAAGGCTTTTCTCCGTAGTTCATGGCGACAGGACAAGAAGCAATAGGCACACACTGAGATACAGGAAATTCCACTTAAAAAGGAGAAGCCTTTTCAGTGGGGATCATGGTTATGGACTGGCACAACTTGTCCAACGAATTCCTGCGATGTGTCTGTCCTTGGAGACACTCAGAATCAGGGGGACACATTTCTAAGCAACCTGCTGCAGCTGACCCTCTTCTGACCTGAGGATTGAGCAACTTGCTCAACACCACTGTGGGATCTCTCATGATGAATTTGGTGCCATTTCATGATTATTTATTGATGAATAGGAACAAAAATTGTTTATAGATAAATCTTTTGAGGGTCCTTTCACAAACTCTTTATTAGAAATCATATTGAAAGAAGAAATTCAGTGTTGTGAAAAGTTAGGCCAAGGTAAAGTTGACTGGGACCTCAACAACAGCCCAGTTTCTTCAAGGAATTTATCTAGATTCCATAAAGGAAAAACTCTGTTTCAAAAATGACATAGTTTTTCATACCATATTTAGAAAATGTGTTCAAAATTCAATTTACATTTCGTAGTAGCTATAAAAAAGTCATTAAACAGAGATCACCTTCTTTTTCAGGAAAGGAAACAGCTCTAATCTGGTTGTGTTAGCCTAAAACACCTGTATCCTCTGCCTTTACTGTGAGTTCTGGAGTTTAAATCAAGACACAGAAGAAAAGATTAGGAACAGAATCTTACTATGCTCTAAGTAGAATGAGTTCATTAAAACAAGACACAAAGGGGCCTGTTATCTCCCTTAATATGGTCCTTCAACCCAGAGACCCCTGGGTGGTCAGCAGAGGAAGCCCATGCTTGAGCACACACCGCAGCAGCACAGTTCAAAGTAACCCTTCCCTGCGTCCTCCACGGGGGAAACAGCACATAAATTTACAACAGGGAGTTTGGGTTTTGGCATGCCAGCTTGCACAATGAAATGCAGAAACTTTTTCAGGGGCCCAATCTGTTCAGATACACTGTGAATGACAGACAGGACTGTCTAAACACATCTGTGATTGTGAGAGATTGTGCTGAAAATCATGTCATCACACCCCTCTTGCCATGTGCTGAGTGGAGGTCTAATGATCCCAAGGACTCTGGCAGAGCCCATTCCAGATGAGGGAATCATAAGGAAGAATGCAGAATATGCAAATAACTAAGCCTCTTCCCCTCGGTTTTGATATAGTTCAGTAATCCGTATAACATATGAAGGCTACAAATTTATTACTGATTTCTTTTTTTCAAAATAGACACATGTTTGCATTATTGATATCCCTTTACAGATATGATGATTAAGCCCTGGAAAAGAACAAACCCACAAATTACAGAAGGCACCTGCCCCATGTTTAGATTTTAGTCTTTTCCTGGAATGGTGCCAGTGTTTTAAAACTTCTTCTAAATTTTTGTCCTCTCTGTAACATAAATGCATATTCTCATACTCCAGAAAGCAAAAGTTGGTATTTAATAATCTGGAGTGAGACAAAGAAAAAAATCATAAAGCTTCATCCCTTCGCCTCATCCCTCATATTCTTGAAAATAAATGCAATATTACTGTAATACTTTTTTAACCACAACACTTCTTTGCTTGGTGAAACTGCTTATGCAATCTGACCGAGTCTATCTTCTTTCTGTACTATAGCTTTAATGTTCAGCTATTGGTTTTTTCATTGGTTTGGTTTGTTTTTCTTTTTTCTAGAAAAACACATGTGCAACTAATTCAGAATTCATTTTCAAAGGATTGTGTAGTTGGCATAACTTGATGACTTTAAGACAAACTGACTAGCATTGCATTTGGTTTCTTTTCCAGTTTTGGAACATCAGCTTTGTTCAGTGACAGGACTGAAAGAACCTTCTCCCAGACTTTGCTCTCCATTCATAGAATCATAGAATGGTTTGGGTTGGTAGAGACCTTTTAAGGACCATCTTCTTCCTACCCCTCTGCCGTGGGCAGGGACACCATTCACACTAGACCAGGTTGCTCAGAGCCCCACCCAGCCTGGCCTCTAGCCTGCCTTATCTAGGGGAGTGTCTTGGCTTTTTACTATTTGATTTCTTTGCATCTTGGCAGCTGCTCTTCCTTAAAAGTAGACTCTAAAATCAGGTAGATATTTCTTGTCATCCAGAGGGTTAAATTAAACTACATAATGCAGTAATGAGTTTTTTCTTTGCAATTAGCCCTCAATAGGGACCCTCTGCACTGAAGAAGAGCGCTGTTAGACGAATAGGTGGAAGCAGTTCAGCAACAGTGCTTCTAAACACACTTGCATAAAACACTGTGCAACATATTTGCAGCAAAAATATTAAAGCCAAGTACATTAAAACACCTGCTAATGTAGGAATTTTTAATTTATTACATTTTATGACTGCAAGTAGATCCAGAGAGGAAAGTTAGGAAAATTAGGATGCCCTACCATTTCAATTTTTACTCCAAATTATACAGTAGCTTGATACATACAACAAAACACAGAATATATGCATCAAAATTTAAAAAGTAATAGAAATTCTAAAGGCCCCTGTATGGCTTTTGAAACAAGAATCTTAAACTCTTCTCAACTCAATTAGATTATACTTTCATGCACTAATCTACAGTGTTTCTGCCCTTTGCCCATTCCATTAATTCAATTAATGCAATTCTATCTGACATTTCTTTAAATGTTGAAAATTCCCTTCAGAGCACAAGACTAAGAAGAAGATTTAAGAGGGATAAATCCTGCAAGAGAAATAGTTTTTTTTTGGTTTGATATTTTCACAGAATGTTCAGTATTGGAAAAGACCTCTGGGAGATAACGTAGCCTAACCTCCATGCTCAGGCTCAGTCCCCCAGGATTTCTGAGAGGATTCTCCCCACCAATATTGCACAAATCATACAGTGATACTCATGCAGCAATAAAGACACCCAGGGAGTGCCTTTACCTCTGACAACAGCCAGTTTTTCTATTAAAGCCTGCTTAGTTCAAAAATCCTCACGCAGAAGCGTTTCTACACAGTGATCAAAACTATTGCTGAACCATTGGTTAACCTGAACCCTTATGAGGAAATCTATGGCAGTGAGTCACATGACAGCAAACATTTGCCACAAACAGGGGGAATAATGCAACCTTACAAACTGTAGTTTGTATCTAGGAACATTATTGGTATGACTGAGGTGACCATAGCAAAGCAAAGATGTAAACTGTATTTCATTTAGAATACAAGAGGGAGTAGAACCTGGAACACAGCTTAACTTCATCAAGCTCTGGAGACAACTTTCTGAAATGCTAGGTTCTGCCACCAGCCACAAGGGCCACACATTACTTTCTACCCTCTGGCTATACAAATAAGATAATTTCTATGAAGGCAAAACCTGTAAGTCATACTGACTGACATGTGTATTTGGAGTAAGAAAAGACTCAGTTTTCTCCTTGTCATTTGTACATGCCTTGCCCCTTCATGGAGACTTTGAAACACTGCATAAAAATAGAATATAGGAGACCTTCCAATGGTCATCACTTCTCAACAAGGAAGAGGCACGATGGCTAGAACAGATTATATCTGGCTACACAGTATTGATGTGGCCAAGCTTCTTATCAGCACACAGAATTGAAAACAAGCAACACACCTCTGGTAAGTCTGTGGCTCCTGCTTAGCACTAAAACTTAAAAAAAAATTACTGTTCGGCACAAATGACTGGTCTGTGAAAATGGCTTTAGGGATTTGTAGCGGCTCCTCCCAAGTATTTCAGCAAATCCTCTGCAGCATCTAAATTACAGCATACAATTGATTTCAAGGTGGATTCATGTTACTCAAGATGGACATATCAAGGCTTTGCCCACACGCTTCCATTTGGTGTAATCACGTGTTGTCATAATGTTCCTCTGCTCATGTTGTGCACATAAACCTCCTTTGCCACTTGAACTGCTACTCCAATTTCAGCTCCTTCATATGCTCCACTTACAAAATTCTTCTCCTGCCACCCTGACTAGAATGACTCTGGTCTCTTCGCCCGAATCATCACATACACAAAAAGAAGAATAGAAAACAAGATCTCAAAACAAGAGCCATCCTCTGCCAGCAGAAATATTGTCAAATGCATTCAGTACTTAAAACCTTTGTTTCAGTAGGAAAATTCAACTAAGTTGTCAAATTTGGATGACAAATGACAGTGCCTGCATTTACAAAGTCTAGAAATTTATGTAACAGCAATTTAAAGCCAAATATATGTCAGGTTTCAGTACTATTTTTTAATTATAAGTTATTCCACTGTAAGCAGAATACTTAAGAGAAAAGATACACATATGTGGGAGTTTTTCAACATTTTAATGCAATGACAACCAAAAGGCTGCTTAAGGAATGTAAATGTCACACCTTATCCTTGCTGTGGTCTCTCTGGTTCTTTAATAAAATTGAACTTCTTATACAGTTACATACAGTTACATGCAGGACTAAACTTTATCAGTAGTGCTTTATCAGCAGTGCTTTGGGGGTCTCAGAACTACTCAGGTAGTCCTGAGACTTCCAAACCATCCTCCCCAAAACAAAAAAAAAATTAAAAAGAAGAAACACCCTGACTTTTTCCCACAGTTGTGCAGAAAAAAACCAGCTAGCTGTTTCTTTTAGATTTAGGACAATAATTTGAGGAAATCCAGCACAAATTAAGATTGTTGGATGGACCAAATAGCCTCCTTGGATAAAAAAAGGCCAGATTTCTGACTAAAGGAGAAGTGTTACAATATTTTTTTACTCTTCTGACTGAAATAAAACATTTGATATGATACCTAGCAAGAGATTAGATAAACTACTTTCTTGTTAAAGAAAGTCAAAACTTCATAGAAGGATATGCATAAAAAGGCATTAGACAAGAGGGAGATTACAAGCAGATTTCCTCATGTATCATTCTGAAGTACAATCTTATTCCTCAGCTTCATAAGTTGCCTTCATGTAAAAAAAAAAAACTGTTTCAGCAGCACCAGTCACATTTTTAAAAGACAGAATTTTGGAAAGTACCAGTCACACAGAAGCACCTGACTATCCATGTTAGGCAGCAGAAGAAAGTTCATTTGTACAAAGGGCAAGATTATATAAACAACAGCTGCGAAGAGACAAGGGGGATTAGATGATAAGACACATGCCACCAAGTCCCAGGAGGTATCAAGAAATATATCCACAAGAGAGAGAAATTTTGAAATTCTGTATCAGTAAACTGTACTATCTAACCATTTATGAAAAGAAAATGGGGTGAAGGGTGGAGAGAGGATTTGCTTCTTTTAGAGCAAGCACAAAGAAGGCCTCTTGAGTTAGAAACACGCCTGAAGAATCGAGAAGTAGACAGAGCAATGCAGAGACACTTTCCACAATTTCAATAAATTTTGGCCCCTTATGGTTGCAGGGCAGACAACTGGAAGTAGCTGAGGTTTTGTCCTCATTAAACAAGCTCTAGGTAGGTGATGTCCTCTAGCAGGTCTCTAAAAGACATCTCTAATCATAACAGGCATTTCCTAAAAAATCCTCCAGAGAGGTAAAAACAAGCTTGCGTAAGTGAGCTCTTGAGCCTAAGATGAATCACAGCGTAGATGTTAAAATGACTAACAGCCACAAATTTGCTAAAGCATGATTGCACAGTTATCTGTCATCTGGAAACTGATAAGGAATTTTCTAAGTGCCCTCCAGATTGTTACTGGATGCATCTTAGAACAAATGAGAGTTGAGACTGCATTGCTCTCATGCATCAGCCCTTTTTCTCTTGGGATGTCTAGCACAGCTCCAGGTACTCAAGGATACACATGCTCAACACAATGCCAGGATAAGTATTTTTGACAAAGGCAATTTTTGCACAATGCACACTGTAGAGTCACATAGTATAACTATATTAGCACATAAAGTATGGTCAAATTCAGAAATGGCAATTTTTGGATTTCTTTCTTCTGAATGTTTAGATCCTACTACTATTTCCCTGACAAACCAGTCTTATGCTTCTCTTCCAGGTATTATCCTGGCTATGCAAGAATAGCCCAAAGTAGTAACACACTGAGAATGCAGCTAAAGAGGAATCAAAATCCTCCCTGTATCATGGAAGGAAAACTTTGTGGAGATGGTAGCACACATTACTCAGGGTAAATCAAGAGTTGATGTAGTCACACACAGAACTTCATTAAATAGATCATTTCCATCTGAGAAAATAATCTCCATCAGAAAAGCAAACACAATGAAGCTCTGCAGAAGTCCAGAATCACCTGTAGAGATGTAAAGCACTTTTAACAGCAAAAAATTCAGTAGAAATGATAGGCAAGAGACTCTGAAATCACATTCTGCACATAGGTGCCTAGAAACCCAGAGGACTAATATTTGCTCTTCCATGCTGCTTAGACAGACTATTCCTGCTCTCTTTCTGAGGACTTAGTTCAAGACTTACTTTCAGGCCAGGAGCTGTTTTCCAATAAGGCTGAAACAAAATTATTTATTACTATGGGCTGTAATCTAATCTTGTCTATCTACGTGTGTGAATCAGATCTCATGTGATGTTGTCAAGTGGAATTACATTTCAATGGAAAATTTTGTGCAATATACAAAAATCGGATATACACTTTACACTGCACACACTCAAGTAAGATTCATTCCAACAGAAAGAACTCTGATTCAGAATTGAATAGCCTAAACATTTGACTTGACATTGAGCTCTTTTTTAATTTTAAAAATTTTTGGGTTTAAGTCTATTTGCTGCAAGAGGTAGCCTGTACAATTTATGCATGTCTTAACTGTGTTTTTCTACAAGAGTAACGAAAGATCTCAATTTTTTTGCCAATGTTCTCCAGACACATCCCACAATGTCTGGCAAATGGATGACTGTGTTCAACAAAAATTTCAGTTCTCTTTGTAGAGAGAAAATAGCCATGAGACATGTCCTTCAATTTTTTTTTTTTTTTAATTTGTTTGTTTCCCTTTTCTCCCAAAAGCCTTCTTGAAAGGGCAGGCCTAGCTATATGTTGAGAACAGATTAATTGGAATTTCTTTTCTGGAATTTCTGTTGTTGACATCTGCTGACAGATTCCAAATTCAGTTGAGAATTCTGTCATAAATATTTCTAAGGTTACAAGTGAAAAACTAATACCAGTATATATCAAGGTAACTTTTTCTTCAAGCACTTTTTAAAATAAGTTATAAGTTGCATATACTTCTCTAAAGTCTATACACTTTAAATTTACTGACTTTGAAATCCACAAAAATCATCTTTGAATTGTCACTTTGAATTTAAAACATATTCTAATTATTATTCCCTTTCCTAATTTCATCTTACCTCTGTGGGGGTAGCAATTCAGCAGTTCAATTGTGACCTCTCTTGCAATGAAATAAGGCAAATGATTAAGCCAGAATTTATGACCTCTCACATTCCTCATACCATGCTGAAGTAGACAAGGAAAAAGCACATGGTCATTGCACAAAAACATTCCTAAAAGCAATGTGAAAATAATGGTGCTTACCTTGAAATTTAAACTAACTGAAATTAAGACTATTATATCTCAGAGCAGTCTTTAAGAAATCACAAGAGCAGGTCGCCTGCATTAATGCAACTTGGCATCAAAATATTTGTAAGAGACTTTTAAAATGTCCTATTTCTTCCATATTATATCAGCCCTCCAGGAGTTTTTGAGTAACCAACAGGATGCATTCCTAATATACCAAGTCACTGCTTAAAATGTGGAAATGAACAAAAGGTTCATTGTTCAGTGAGAACTATAGCTGCCCTGACCTGTGACTTTTTCAAGAAAAAAGCTGTTGACATGTTTCATGTGTATGAAAGCCCAGAGCAGTCTAAGTGCATCTGATGCCAAATGCACCACTTACACACAAGCCACTATTGAAAACACTTGTTTTCTAGCAGATCTACCAGGTATGTGCTAGACTCCTTACCTGCACAAGTACCCCAGATATGCTGGATCTCTGAATGGATAAATAGCTGTGGGATATCTAGAAAATACCATAATAAATAAAAAAATTCCACTGAACAAGGACAGGTGGAGGCAAGTAGAATACTTGCCAGGTAATATCTGCTAGCTGTACTCTTTATATCCACTTCATTAGGCACTGAATCAGCTGTTTGTCCATTACCAGCCTTTAACACGAATTTTAAGTGTTGTGTGAATAAATACACAGCTATCACACTAACAGTATGCTTCCAGCAGAATCAACATTTTAGCAGCTGATTTACCTCATAAAATTTGAGATTTATCATCTCTCCCCTATCTGGCAGCAGAGTATTGATTTTTCTTAAAGGGGAGCATTAAGATCCAGAGGCCTGGCAATTACAGCAGCTGAAGTTCAGCCATTAATAAAACAAATTAAGAAAACACTTAAAGATTTTTAACAGAATGAACCTGAGACCAAACTCTCAGTGGTTTAGATCTGATTATGATGGTATGTGCATCTCATCTACTCAGATTACTGGAACAATGAAAGATCCTCAGTTTTCTCAATTTAATTTAAGTGTTCCTTTAGCATCCACTCTACTGAGCTAAGCAGCTGTTAGTAGAACACCCATCCCAATAAACAGCCTAACAATAAACCATGATCTCCCTTGCTGCCTGTAGTAACAGCATCATATGCAGCAGGGTCATTAGCAGAGGAGGCACAATCAGCTATAGCTTTCTAATGCTACATTATTAAGTGAAGCAAAACACTCTTGTGTGATGGTAGGATTCATTTTTTTTTTAGATTTGATGCCAATAGAAAATTAAAAAATATTTTAACCTTTATGAAAATGGCACATACCTTGTATTTTCAGTGCCAAGCTGAAGATTACCCTCAAAATCATGACACTAAATAATATTAACAAGAGACTAGCTCTAACAGAGACCATCTCACTTTCTGCTAAAAAATGAGAATCAGTTACTACTCTGTTACAATGCCAAATGAGCAGCTGGCAATGTCCTTATACAAACCTGCCATTACATTCTTTTAACCTTTGCCAGAAGTTAAAAAATAAATAAACAAAAGAGGAAAAACCCAGACAGAACACATAATTGGACAGGCACCTTTTTTAAGCCTTGCCTCCAGTTTCAACATTAAATAGCTTGTTTTATGTCATAGGACCCCCAGCTAGGCATAGGAATACCAGATATTTTCACTAGCCCTTTCTGTGCTGGCAGGTGGAGTCTGAGACCTCTCTAAGCTCCAGCCCACGCCTCCCCACGCCTCAACTTGCCTGACTCAGAAAGAGCCAGGTACCAGTTTGAGCTTCATATTAAATATACTGCTGTTTCTAAGAAAATGAAACAAAGGAGAAAAGGCTGTGAGAACAAAAAAAAAAAAAAAAAAAAAATTAGTGGGTAGGAGATATTGTGGTAAAGAGACATTGCTTCAGGCATCCTGTACTTGTCTATAGATAAGAAACCAAATTAAAAAGTGGGATGAGCCCATCAATGCTTCTCAGTTTAATAGCACTTCTGCTTATTCTTCAAAAATAGCACAATATAAATACATCCTTATGACTCATCTTTCAAAAATACTTTGTATGCGTATCTATATACACACATTCATGCATATATATATATGAAAATTGGAGTGGGAAGAGAAAAATATGCATAGAGATGGTAGTCTCAGTGTTGCAGAAAGTCTGAAGGAAAGAATAGGACAGCTAACTCATGCAAAGAATAGTCCAGGAAAGACACACACAGATAAACCACTGATTTCCAAGAAAAACTTGACATTTTTAAAATACAATTAATTCCTTAAAAGGGAGACTGAACTGTAGGAGTTTCAGACAGTCCTGCAAGTGATAAAATATAAAACGTGGAAAAAGAAGTGATTATGGTGGGAGAAGAGAAGCACAAGAATATTTTGGTGAGGGCAAAAAGCAATCTACAGAAGCTGGACAACTTGCATTTTTTCTTAAGCCAAATTATGTCATCACACATAGGAATCTGATTTCCTCTTTGCATTAGAAAACCCTCCAAAAGTATGCAGCAGTGAGGATGCTGGGTTTTATCCTCAGCCCTTTCTAAAAAGACAGATTGAACAGCTAAGGCAAACTTTGTACAAAGTTTCTACTTTGCTGTGGCTGTCTCACTGAGGTACCACAAGGAAAAGACAATGCTGCACTCAGTAAGGTACAGAGATGCAAGCAGTAACTTGTGCTTATATCTCATAGTCATTGTTTATTTGGCATGCAGTAATTACCTTGTGTCTGTAAGGAAAAAAAAAAATCCAAACCAGCATCTCTGTAGCTTAGAAGCATCTTGTTCATAACAATGAGAAAAACCCTTGATAAGCCAAACCTTGACAAACCAAAATCACACATGTGTTTCTTTACTGAATTAAGCTTCAACACTTATTTGATAATCTACTAATGGAAGGATATTCCCTAGTTAGGTTTTAAGTAATATCCTTCTGTGATTGGCAATTTTGGTAGTTGTACCCTCTTTAAAGCACCTCAGAAAATTAACATTATTAACAGCACTGTGTCTCAGTTAATGAAAACACTTTTTTCTGCACCATTAAGACTGCTGTGCATTGCAACCCACCTCTTGTATTCTACATTTTCCTAATTACTTAGATTTTCAGCAACTGTAGGCAGTGCAACTGTTTGTAGTCTGAGTAATGCCACCCTAGCTGGAATGTGAAATGGCTTCTATACTGTCACACTCCAACACTGACAGAGGAATAAATTATTACTGCTGTATTTGCAACAAGACAGGCCTGATGCAACCGACTGAAACCTCCAATGTCCTCTCAGTACTCCAGAGAAATAACTACCTTAACTTTTAGTAAGGTTGTCAAATCTACCTACAGAGAACGATCATAACTAAGGAGCCTGCCTTCTCAATGGCCTATGTGAACTAATTTTATGAACTCGTAAAGTCTTTATAGTACCCCTAGACTTTCACATTCTTATATTTAAAGGTTTTATGTGCTCAGCATGAGAGCATACCCCACCAACTTCAAACACATTGTGTCAAAAATGAATTTGAGACTTTTTTAGCTCTTGTCCACATGGGCTGAAAATTTGCATTCTGCTAAATTGTATTTTCATACAACACAGCATCTGTGTTCTTCCATTGTCAGTGTAAGAGACTGACAGATGTCTTTTAATAATAATTTTTAAAATAGCTCTAATACCTAAACATTAGAGAAATACTTACTTGAAGCCAAAAAGCACATCTAAAACCAAAAACTGCCATCTTCAAAACAGTTTTATTGAATCAAATGCAGCCCTGTCACAATTTTGATAACTGAATGGTAGAACAAATAAGCTCATGCTGTGAGGTGAATCTCACTGCATCCATCCTCACTGCTGAGCTCATTAAAGTCTCACTTGCCTGCCTTGTTGCCTCAATAGCTTTCCACTTGTCTCCAAGCTTCCTTCACAACTGCTGATAGTACTATAGTCTTATTCATTTCCTATGACAACTTTATGAGGCACAGAGCTTCCTACCAGGCCCTTTGAAATTCTAAGTCATCCAGCCACAGATATTTCCTTTTCTTGTATCCTATTCTCTTGAGAGACCTCTAGCAAAATTACCTAGGAGCACATCTGACTGTTAGGAACTTCTGGTATCTGGGAAACCTTTAACAGCAAAAGTTGGCTTACACTGCAGAAGCAGAGAAATCTGAATGAGTTAAAGCCACTACAGATTTGGATTCTCCATGATAACAGCCTTCAAAATAAAAAGAAGAAGAGCAAATAGTGAAACCTATTCTAACGCATCAGCTTTTCCAAGGAGAAAGCAATTTCAGCATTCTAGGTTAGAGTCACCTTAGCTCTAAACTACTTGGCTGCATCCCTACAAATCTGTGGGCCCTGACAAGATTCATCTGACAATACTCAAAGAGCTGGCTGATCCCATCACAAAGCCTCCCTCGACGACTGTGGAGTGGTCTTGGGAACCCAGAGAGGTTGCAGCTGACTGGAAGCTGGAAACTTTCTTCTGATTTCCAAAAAGAGCAAGAAGGAGGCCCCTGGAAACTACAGACAGTCAGTCTCACTTCAGTGCCTGGTAAAACCATGGAAAAGATTATTCTGGGAAGCATTGAAAAAACTCTGGGAGGACAGCACAGTCATCAGTGACAGCCAGCACATCTTCATGAGGGGGAACTCCTGCTGATCAAAACTGACTTCCTTCTACAACAGGGTAACCCACTGAGTTGACCTAGGCAAACCAGTAGAGGTAATTTTTCTGGACTTCACCAAAGCCTTGGAAACTGTCTCTCCTTCTAGACAAATGTCCAGCAGACAGCTGAACGTTACCTGATAAGTGAGCAATTGGGTCATGGGCTGGGCACACAGAGCTGTGGTGAAGGAGGTGACACCAGACTGGAGTCTGCTCATCAGTGGGGCTCCACAGGGCTCCATCCTCAGCCCACTTCTCTTCAACACCTTGGACAAGGGATTCAAAGGCACACTAAGTTTGCCAATGACACTAACCTGGAAGGTGGGGTTAATTCCCTTAAGGGTAGAGAGGCCCTGCAGAGAGACCACAAGAAATTAGTGAGCTGAGCAAACATCAACCATATGATGTGCTGGATTCTGCACCTGGGAGGGGCAACCCTGCCTGCACACACAGACTGGGGAATGAGAGGCTGGAGAGCAGTGCTGCAGAAAGGGACCTGGGGGTCCTGGTCAGTGGCAAGTTGAACATGAGCCAGCAGTGCCCGGGCAGCCAGGAAAGCCAAGCCTGACCTGGGGGGCATCAGGGACAGAATCTCCAGCCAGGCAAGGGGGGGAATTGTCCCGATCTGTTCTGCACTGGGGCACCTTCACCTCAGGTGCTGGGGGCAGTTTTGGGTGCCTCAACATAAAACAGACATTGAGCTATCAGAGAGCATCCAAAGGAGGGCAAGGAGGATGGTGAAGGGTCTGGATATGAGGAGTGGCTGAGGGGCCTCAGGCTCCTCAGTCTGGAGAAGAGTAGACTGAGGGGAGATCTCATAGTGGTCTTCAACATGCTTTTGAGGAGAAATGAAGAGGCAGGCACTGTTCTCTTCACTCTTGTGACCAGTGAGAGGACTCAAGAAACAGCATGAAGCTGTGTCAGGGGATGTTGAGGTTGGACATCAGGAAATGGCTTTTTTTACCCAGAGAGCTGCTGAGCATTGGAGCAGGCTCCCCAAGAAAGCGGTCACAGCATCAAGCCTGAGCTCCAGAAGTTTTTGGCCAATGCTCTCAGGCACATAGTGCAATTCTTGGGATGTCCTGCACAGGGCCAGGAATTGGATTCGATGATCCTGATGGGTCCCCTCCAACTGAGTATATTTGATTAATCACTCAGGGGAAATATTGAGATATTAAGAGAGAATAAACAGTTGTAATGAATTAACATATTATCATCACCTGCTTTTTTTATTTCAGTAGTTCTAGAGAGAAAGCACTTATAATCTGGCAATTATAGGCAGAAACTTTTTCTTTGCTTGTTTATTTAGACAAAACATTCTAATTTTTTTCTCCTTTCACCTCTGCAGTCACTGTGATTCACAGGGTTTCGTAACATGTCAGTTTCTCTGATATTCACAGGAAAATTTAAAAAATTGCAACAGGAGATTACCTATTTTGAATACTCTCCACAAAACACTTCCATTATGTCATTAAAGCAATTATGTTATCTAAAAGCAAAAAGAACATAAGAATACCAGGAAAAATACATATAGCAGGAAATAATAAGACTCTTCTTCTTTGCGCATTCATTTTGAAATGTCACAGGATTGTTGACATGCTGCTTCATCAGAAGAAATAAATTATGTCTGGAAAGGGCTGCTTTCAGCTACACAGAAAACAGGTTATAAGAGGACACATCTATCACTGCCCAACCAGTGTTAGACTAAGTTGTGCAAGCTAAAATGTACTCCTGCTTTCATAACCAATATTGCCATCACCAATAGATTAAGAAGCACTTCTCTGTATTATCTTGTGATGAATAAAACATCCCATAAGCTTCATATAAATTCCAAAAGCCTACATACCTGCCTCACAGTAGCTGTGTCCTATGGTAAAAACAAAACCATAGAGAAAAAAAAGTGAAAAGTAAAATTGTCCCCTTATCTAGACAGATGTTTTCATGCTCCTTGTCACAGGTCTAGAGCTTTCTCATCTCCTTACACCGGTGGGGTTTTTTTCCTCTTTTTTCCTCGATTCTATGTGTTCTCTGTAATTTAAAGATATTTCTCTTTTTAATTAATTCCATTATTTTCAAGGACCTGAGTACAGAAAGATAACAGATAAAGCACCCTACAGGAAAGCAAGCCTTCTGAAGCCTGTTTTGCCTTTTGTGGATTGGTCATCCAACGCACCTCCTACATCAGCAACTCTCAGACGCACAAGTTTATCCACATCCAGCATACAACTGCAAGTGCTCAAGATTTAAAAGAAGTATATTGATTCTGGATATTCTGGAAGTCAATCTCTTATTAAAAAGGGAGGTCAGCCACCACTTAAAAATTATCAGGCCCCAAAGAAGTAAATCAGATAAAGCCAGAAATCCCCAATTACGAAAAATTTTTAAATTCTGCTCATGGAATTTGACTCTATCATTCTAATTATTAAACAACCACCTTCTTTTGAAATACATGGACTTTCATTTCAGATACAGAATAGGCTATACATTAATAATTAATGATTATTATCTCCATAAGAAAGAAAATCCCAAAGACTGTAGTTATTTTGCTCCTTTTCTTTCTTACATGCTATGCCCTCAATATAATAATCCCTTATGTCTTTTCAGGGGAGACAAGCAGATGTGAATTGGAGAAATTGTACTGTTCGGTTTTGTTATTTTAATGAGAATTCATTTCCCCTCTTCACTTGGTTTTGGAATTTTTTTCCTGTTTTTCTTATCTTTAGTGCTAAAAATCACATTATAGCTCTGCAATGACTTTCACCACATATGACTGCAGTCAGCAATATTGACTGCAGAGCAAATTCTGCCCTACCTGGTACAGGATACTACTCTTAAAATCTAAAGTTATAGAATAAATTAGCATGGACAAGATTCCTGAGGGCTGTCTTATATAAGAATTTCCCAGAATTATTTAAATCCAACATCCGAATTTTTTCCTTCAGAACAAAATTTAGCTATTTCAAAATCACTTCATACTGACCATTGAGGTTTATGAATGTTTGTCCAGCACCAGGCAGTACTAGGTCCATGTCTTAGAGAATACCTTCACAAAAATGTTAACAGGAAAGCAAAAACATTTTCATTTCTGATAAAAAACCTGATCCCTAAAATCATAATTAATTGCTAACCTTTAAAAATCACACTGCTTAACAGACTAGTCCACACATACCCCAAGAAGTAATGCATAGAACATAACTTTTTTCCCACCACCGCTAAAGGAACAAAACCAAGATCAACTATTCAGATAAGGATTTAGGACTGGTCTATTATAGGATGTTTCTTGACAGGTTACCTCACTGGAGGCCAGCTGCAGGGAGACACTAGGCAATATATTCAGGAGAGATTCTATAAAAAGGCAACCTCATTTATAGGTTCAGGAAACCTCATTTAAAGCGAAGCTTAAATAGTAATAATTTCTAGCTTATTACTAAAGCATCCAAATAAGCAGTCAGGAAAAGTGTTGCTCATCCATGGCCCACAGGAACAAATGTAGAAAAACATGCAAACACCCTGCTATATACTATGCAAAAATTTTTAAAACCACTTTTAAGTTGCAGAAATTAAGAAGAAAGAAGCATCTGTCTAAAATAAAAGCTAGACAAAATGTACAATTTGTCATACATGACAAATTGTTCATGCACAGGATTAGTTAGACTCCCTTCTGCTACCAAGAACTTTAGAAATTAACAACAAAAATAAATATTTCCTTCAGAGACAGTGTGTTATTTTCCATCTTACAGTATTAACAAATTACTCTACCAGTCTTTGCCCTGGGCTAGAACTACCATTTTTTTTTCCCTGACAGTGTGTTTTCACATCCGATAACCAGGGTAGGCATGCTTCTAAGATTTTCAAGCAGACAAAGTGTAGGCAACAGTTACTATCTGTGCAAGCGTGCATCTTGTAAATTAGTTCTCAAAGGAGTTTCTGATGCAGATTTACACAATCCCAAGGTAACTCAGGCTGGGAGGGACTTGGGGAGGTTTCTAGTCCCAGCTGCTGCTGAGAGGGACAGATCAGGCGGCTCAGGGCTTCACCCAGTTGGGATGTGAAACCCCTAAGTCAGGAAAAAGCCCGCTTTCCACCAGCCCTGCTCCATCACTGCTCCTCCCCCACCAGCACATCATCCCTCCCAGACTATAATGTCACAGCCCGGCTACAGAAGCCTGGCTAGAGCACAGGCAGTTGGGATGAGAGGAGAGCAGTGGATGTCAATTACACTGCAGAAGGCATGAGAGCTGGATCTGGCACGACTGATCCTTGGTAAATCCTTACTCACTGTTTCCTGTCACTGTCAGCTCCTTCATGTGCCCAGATGTGGGATCCAGATCTCCTTCCTTGGTTTTACCTCAGGCTGATGACCAGCTTTTCTCCTCCTCCAGCCAAGTCAGTGAGTGCAGAGCCCTGGCAGACATGGGTGGGGAGGACCTGCCTTATCCATGTCTGCTGTCACTGCATCACCTCCACCTACAGGGATCCTGACAGGAAGACCATTGCACATCAAGGAGTCAGTGATCCATGCACCAGGTAATAATCTGAGTACTCCCTGGCCTCTGCTGTGCTGGACTGCACACAGGACTTGGCCTCCAAGCTGCACTGTACCACACAAATTCCTTGGCTGCAGGACAAACTCATTTTAGGACAGGGGCCCGCAAACAGCTCCCCCCCATCACCAGCAATTACAGCACCTGCACCACCACGCCTTCATCAAGAACTGCAGCAATAAATTCTTGTAAGAACATTGTTTCTGCTTGCCAGCTGAAAATACAAATATATTTGAGCTATTGTTTGGGAAAAAATCATACAATAGCTGAAATGAGCGAACAAGTCAGCCTTGTAGGGACAGGGTCACAGTGTGCTGTTCAAGCACCATTCAGTAACAAAATGTTTTCCTTAACCTCCAGCAATCTCCTGGATGGCTGGCGCTCTGATGTATTACATTTCCCAAAGAGGATGGAGGTGTTCAGAGAAAGCTCCATCTGCTTCCTTACCCTGGTCAGTGATCTGTAACACATCCCAAAACACTCAAACCCTCCTCTGACCCTGACCCACAAGCTCTATGCAGATCTGAGCTGCTCCTCCACGTGAAGGGCAGCCCTGCTCCTGCTCCTCCCTGCCTGCCTCTCCTGAAGGGCTCATCTCCATCAGTCACAGCAGCACCACATCACAGGCATGCCAGCAATGCTGCAGCTCTGACCACAGGCTGAGCTCCTGCCCCTGCTGCTCGAATCCCAAGCAGTGTGCAGACAGGCACACACCCTGCACCCTACTTTAACATGCCCAAGCTTGGCCTTGCTCTCCCCACACCCTGTACTTTTGCTTTCTGTCCTTGCTCCACCACTTTACCATACAACTCCATGTGCCTCCCACGTCTCCTCACCAGACTGGCCAGCCTCATGGAAAGGTGCTTTTGCTATAATAAATGAGAAAGGGAAAATGACATCTGATTTCTCAAATTCACAGATATGAAACTCGCAGGTCAAGCTAAATTTTGTTCAATCTGCTCCACAACAAACCTGAAATTCAGCTCTTCACTCAGTGGATTACACCTCATGCACATAGTTCTGTTCTGCCATCTCTGGGAGAGATTACTTCTCATCAGTCATTTGTACTCGGCCCATCAGATTTTCAGCATCCAAGACAGGACCAATGACCTGGTTCACAGCTATAATTCCACTGGTGTCACAGCAAAGTAAAGTTCTATGTGTTCTTATGTTTCTCACTTGTCATTTTGTACCTTAGCTACTGTAAATATCCTGGGGGAAATTTCACTTCAAAAGCAATCTTTGAACAAAAGAAAAGAATCTGCTGTGATCAGAAACCATAGAGCAGAGCAGCCAGTTACCTCAGTTTTTATTGAACTAGAACACTGTGCAGCATCTGCTTAAAATGGGTTGGAAAACTCACATAGTTCAGAGGTTGAAAGTACAAATGACTCTCAAGATCTTGGCAGAAAATGACCAAATTCCCTTTATGGGCAGAAATTCAGCATGATCCAAAATGTGATCTGCTGGTTTGCATGGCAAAATTTTTAACAGTTTGAATAGGGGGGGTTCCATGCTCTTTTCCCTTTCCAGAGTTACACAAGCAGATGATGGAGAGAGGAAAAAAGCAGAAAAGGCTTGATTTCTAAAGCTATAACCATATTCCTTCAATATGTAATGCCTTTACTCAAAATGAAGCCAGGGTTATTCTAAACAAAGATCACAGCTAGACATCACTTGGAGTCAGCCACACGTTTGCTGTAGGCAGCGTTGGCTCTGGCAAACCTTTTCTATCTCAAATATTCTTCACTTCTTCAGCTCCTGTCAGTGTAGCAATTTCTTCTCTATCACTCAAACACAAATACCAAACCAAGGTAAATAAAATTTAACACCCCTCTGTTCCACCCCCACCCCCCAAAACTGATCATTTTGGTAAAGAAACAATATTACAAATTATTCTTCAGGAATTAACAAAGTAATAAAACAGCAGCCAAATCTTAGGATTATTCAATAAAAATATAACAAGTAATGAATAAGTGTGAAACATCAATATCAGAAATTTCTGCAAGTGTATAAAGAAAAGGAAGGCTAGAATATATAGATTTTGGAGGTAAAATAACAACCAAAAAGTGCATGTGCACAGCATCTCTTGTATCAAACTCCTGCTTCTGCACTGCACCCCAAAAATTCTCCTCAGACAAGTGACAACCTTTAAAACTGTGGCAAACAATCAGAAGTTACCACAAGAAAAAAATAATTAAAGGGACAAAGTTGGGGGAATGAGGCCAAAACACTGATGTTAAAAGGAAAACTATAGTTTATATCCCTCCCTCCCCACCCCCACCCCCCTTCCCCCGGGATAGTGTGGGTGCAAGTGGGAAGGGAAAAAAAAAGGTGCTGGTGGAAAATGTCTTAAGAATTACTATGTTCTGGCATTGCTTTGGAAAGTGGTTCCAAGTGATTTATTCTTAGTGTTGAAATGTGATTTCAGAAACCCTATTCTTCCATTTAAAAAAAAGGCATAAATGAAGAAGACAAACTAATAGTTACCCATTCTTAACAAAAAAAACCCCCAATGTTCTCAAAAAACCTGACAAAAATTTTTTAAAACCCTAACAAATTACCAAACTAAAAATTCAGAATCTGTCATTCCCATATGTCCTGCACTTTATGAAGTTTAGTGGGCTTAATGTAATGAAAATTTATTAACATAAAACCCACCAATATAGTACTACTTTAGAGAAGAAAAAAGGAAAAAGTTGCTCATCCTTTCAGAAAGATTCTGCAAAAGCAAAGATTAATACAACCTTTCAATTCTGGCGAAACACTTGCAACCTGAATCTCATTCAGGGCTCTGGCTGGAGTAAGAATTCATCTCAGCTGTAAGTCACAAGAACAACAACTTTGTTTAGAACAACAGAAACTCAACAACCCCTCAAAAAAACAAAACAAAAACCGCCCACCAACCAACCAACACCAACCCTCAACTGCACAGTGCATTTTTCTGATGAGTTCTAGCCTTATAATCATTACCTGGGTTTAAGCAAAGTTTGTGTTTTATTTTAAAAAACCACTCAAAACCCCCACCCTAAATTGCAGTATTTTAATCTACAGCATGGTACAGATTAATGCAACGCTACTCCCGTCCCCCCTCCACAAGATAATATTGTTACTTTGTATGATGCTGTCTTGTTGCCATGACATCCCTTATACCCTAGCTCTCTTTACCCTTCCATTATTTTCCCTACTGAAATTCAACCTGTGGTCATTTTACTCCAGGTCAAAAGCTTATAAATATGTGTTTATTTTCAAAATTATATATTTGATCTATTGAATAAGATGCACCACTCCAGACCTCAGTCAGTCTGCTTTAGGTGGGAATACACGATGCTGTTTCTAAGCACATGAGAACTGAGATTGTCCTTGGACAGTGAGAAGTTCTTCCAAAAGCTGTGTTTGTGTGTGTTCAGCACTTACCTATAGGATTCTGATCCCAAGGAGACAGGCCACCAAGCACTCTAATAAATATCACTACTGCTTGAATGCTCAATTTGTTCTCTCAATTTCCCTTTATGGTCAAGACGTTAATTTTCCTAACTTGCAATCTGTGGTATAGCATGCACCTCCATTAAAATGTTTGTCTACCCACCCCAGAGATTCCGGGCACATCCCATCGATCTGGCTGAAGGCAGATACACCAACAAGGGGACAACCTCTGGTTCCCAAGAGCCTGCCTTTTGCCTACGTGCCTTCGGGTCTTTCGCTTATGATTGCTACCACAGTTCCCCTCGGCTGCACAACGAGAGCACGAGTGGCAGGCAGATACTTCCCACCACGCCAGCTGCGCTCCCGGCCGAGCGGAGCGAGCCGAGCTGCTGCTCCGCAGGGAGCACAAGGAGGGAGCCGAGCCGGAGACCCGCTCCTGCTAACAACTACGAAGTCAGGCTCAGCACACGGCAAAGGCGATTCCCCTTCCCGAAGCGCAACAGGTTGCTGCTCCCCACCCCCGCCCCAGCCCCCGGAGGGAGCAGGTGCCCGGAGGGCGCAGCGCGGCCGCGGTCACTCACCGGCAGCGCGGGCGAGGAGGCTCCGGTGCGCTTGGAGCCGCGCCGGGAGCTCAGCCGCCGCCAGGACTCGGCCAGGCGCCCTCGGCCGGTGCTCGCCGCGCCCTCGGCGGCGCTGCCCCGCTCGGCTCTGCCGGGGCTCAGCCGCCGCTGCTCCATGCCCGCGGAGCGGCTGAGCCCCGCAGCCACCCCGGGCCCGCCTCGGGCGCTTTATCGGCGCTGCCGGGCGGGGCGGGCCGGGGCGGGGCGGCACCGCCCGGGACTCGGAGCCGCCGGACCGCCCCGAGGGGCCGCGGGGGCTCCGGGCGGGCGGCGTGTCCTGCAGCCAAACCAAGTTTTAGTCCGCAGCGTGGATTAGAAAACAGGCGCAGAAAGAGAAAGGGACAGGTAGGTGTGCTGTGCTCAGACGTGACAAGTTATGGCACCTGCTCATCTCCCGTCTAGATCGTGCCAAAATCGTGCCAGGAGGCTTTTTCTAAGTACGCTACGTTAATAGTTCTAGGGAAATAAATTAGTAGTTTCTCTATAATAAAATGTGTTCATTCTTAATGTCTAGCAACAGTCATATGTGCGCAGCCTCCACTCTAAGCCAAGCGTTTTCCCCTACTGTTTACATCAGAGGATGAAAACCAAGTCAGGAAAAGATGGCAAAGTACCTGTTGTACTGGGACACACCTTGGGGGGCCGTGTGGCCTGCTTTTTTTTCTTAGGATCAAGAAGGAGCACCTCCAGAAATTTAGTCTCTTTACTAACACCGAAAGGGTTTCCTGCAGGGCTGGTCAGGGTCCTGGTTCATTGCGCCCTTTCAGGCACTTAAGAACTAACACAGGGGTTCATCATCTGTGCGTGCTGAGCGCAGGACGCTGCTGCAGTGCCGCGGAGGAAATCTGCCTCATCTCTGCCCTCCGAACTCACTGCTGATTTTTCTTCCCAAAGGGAGAGGATGCTCAAGTCTCCACAGCTGAAATAACAAGGCAGCTAATCTCTGTTTTCCAGGCAAGATTAAAAACGCAGTGAGTGCTTCACAGGTATTAAACCATTGATTTGCATTTATGATTTTAACCCTTTTTACAAAGATTTCTTGAAAGACCACTTTACTGACAAAGTCAGACATATTCCTGCTCCTTTTTCAAGTGGCTTAACTTTCTATTCTAAAAAGATGTTATGACATTATAATGAATGATATTATTCTAGTTGTAGCTTAAGTGATTTATGGAAGCATATATTTTCCCCACAGTGTATCTAATGTCATAGTATTAAACAAAAAAGCTGGGTCAGAATTTCCAAAGAACATGTTAAACTCCTTATTAAATACATGTTAGAAGAAAATGATTAAGGGTTTTGTTTTGACTTTAGGTAGTCTAATGCTCTGCAAACCCCTAGTCACACTCCAGACTTCCATTCAGGGGAGACAGGGATTATTGGGAGGATCTGTTTTTCTAATACCTGTGACTATAATGGCAAGTTACTTCATTTGGGTGAATTATTGTCATGAATGCTTTTATCTTAATTTATTCTTCTCTGAGGCACATCAGCATTTGGTCAGCTTTGCTGATTGTGTTAATTAGCTATATAATTTTTATGGTGATTTTAAAAGTTTAATAGATTAATGGATTAATGTATAGATTGATTTCTCTGACGTCTCCTCTATTCTCTTAGTAGTAACTATCAAATTTCCCAAATCCCATGTTTTCCTTAAAATACTCTTTAGAGGAATCTAATGATTTTCAAATCCCACAAAAACCTGTAAGTGAGTTAAAAAGTGAAATTACATGAAACTCAGAAGACATGCTCTTATGGATTCTTGTAGGGAGTGTGGGGAGCAGGAATCTCAAGAAATCAAAAGAATTAAAGGACAGAATAAAAACATATTTGTGTTACTGATTTGTCACTAGTCTTGTTTAACACTTTGCCAGCTGGAATACAAAGTATGCTGCCTTCATTTCTTTAGCTAGACAGGTAGCACTATACTACTCATTTAGCTCACAGTGCCATGAAAGATATAAGAAAAGCAAAAAATGTTCCTATTTAAAGCAAATATACCAAACCGAGTAAAAAACAGAAGGGCTATTTTAAATAAGATACAAATTTCAAACTAAAATAGAACAAAATCATAGCCAAAAGTAATTAAACTTCAGTAAGTCTAATATGCAACACAGGTCATTTGAAAAACATCAGAAAGAAAAATTTTGTGAAAAGCAATTCACACATCAATAGGCAAGAAATATTTTTTTTCTCTGATGTTAGGACTAAACCTTTAGTGCAGACAACAGCTTCCTTCTTCTTACTTCTGTCCATGATTAGACTGAATCTGACAATCTAAGTGCCAGGCAGCTTTTGTATGAACTGTCAAAAGTTTCAACTTGTTACATGGTCTGACAACTTTTAGTGCACTTTAGTGTTTGCTTAATGACTGCTTCACAGGATTGTTTCCCAACACCTATACACATATTTATGCACATGTATGCTTTATACACACTACAAGGCCCTTCCACACATGCTTCTAAATGCTGCTGTTATGGTCTTTATCATCATATTGCATGCCTGGCAAGAAAGCATTTTCATTCCTGGCAGAGAAGGACATGACTGCATGTTATGAGTACACTTGCCATTTCAGCCCTTCTCATTCCACCTACAAACTTATTCTTCACAGTCATTCATCAGTGTGTTCAAATATTTATCAAGAACTACATGAAGGCATGTCAATAAGTGGTGACAGGGGGTGACATTTGTCTGATTTAGATGTTCTGACTGAGCAGAGTCCAAGACCCACTGAAGTGTTTGGAACAGCTTGAACTATTGAGCAGCTTGGGAGCAGTCATTCAAGGCTGATGAAAAGCTTTCTTTTTGCTTTCCATTAACAAGACAAAAGTTAAAGGGTGATTTATGCTGGAAGAGGCCACTGAAGGTCACCTAGTCCAAGCCTCTCCCTAAACTAGGTTTGTGTACATCAGTTTGCTCAGGGCTTTGTCCAGACAGGTCTTGAAAAAACCCAGATCTGAAGATTTCATTGCTCCTCTAGACAATGTTCAGTGCTTAAGCATGGTCTCAGTCAAAAAGCTTTCCATTACACTTAACTAGAATTTCTCATGTTCCCACATTTGTGTGTTTCCACTTGTTTCTTCACCATACAATTTCATGGGCAGCCTGGGTCTGTCTTTGCTACACCTTCCCATTCATCAGTCAGGGCAGCAATTCAGACTCCCTGTAGTCTCTGTCCTTGAGACTGGACAACTTTATGCTCCCAGTTTCATCAGTCATATGGGTGAGACTCTACAAAGAGCTGGAAGTAATCTTACATTTTTCAGTCCTGGTGCTCATGGGGGAGGTCCAGCACACTTCATCCAGGCATGAGCAGACATTGGCCTCTTCATGAATCTGCTTGAAAGTGGACAAGCACCTGAAGTTAAAAGGGGTGCAAGAGAGCTGGTTGTTACTCAAGGAAGCAAGGACAGGATCGCCTCCCTCATGCTCCAGAGCAATCCATCCTGATGAGCAAGGATTTCAGGAAAACACCAGGAGGCCTGCATGGAGACTGGGGCAAGGAGACTGGGGAAAACACAGATGTAAAGTGTACAGAAGGTAAAGGCAGTGGCAGGATGCTTGGGGGAATACACAGATCCTAGCATCTTCTAGCACAAAGGGGTGACATCAGGAAAGCTGATGGCCAGCTGCTGTTGCATCTGGCAAGGATGTCTTGAGGAAAGACCTGTGAATGAAGGACCTATGGATATTTCATATTTATGGTATAAGAAACAGAAAAGCAATCATAAGCACTATGTAAAAAATGTCCTATTCTTTGTCATGTTTCTGAGAACAGTTTTTGATGTCCTCTTCCTGTTAGTGAAGAATTTATTTGTATGTATATCTGCTTTAGGTGTGCTCAGATTGCTGTCACAGCAGCATGGTGCTGCCAGGGCTGTTATGAGAGTCTTCTGTGGGACTGTCATCTTTGCAAGTTTGCCATTGCTGTGATGTTGGAGGGCACAGACAACTGATTTTTTGGCTTGAAAGTACTTCTGCTTTTGCCTCAAATTTATGGAATTCCTTTTCAAAGTGTGGGTCATAATATAAAATATACATTTTTCAAAGTCCAAGTCCTCTGCCAAACTTTTTTTTCTTTTCAGTAAACAAATTCCTCTCAAAATTTTCTACTAGTACAGGAAAAACCCCAAGAGCTGCTGTAAACTATTCCCTTAAAATGTGAAAAATGTTGTAGTTTCTTTTATGTATCTACTGCTAGGAGTGGGTCATACACCTCTGCTTTTTATAACATGCTCTGTGAAAGAGCTTTTTTCTATTCTCCAGTTTACAGAATTTTAATTAAGGAAGGTAAATACACTGAAATCAAAAGCTGGCGAGAATTGTATTTAGAAGTTTTGTACTAGAGTTGCTGCATCCTGTTATTTTCTAACTAACACAAGTGGTTTTTTTCTTTTTTTATACCTTGCAATTTTGTAGAGAGACAGATAAATCCTATACTAATATTTTTTGATGGATACTAATAAAAGTCTTGTTTAGTTCAACCAAAGTATGTTCTGAGAGTGGCAAGACTCCAACAAAATACAGCTTTGATTTTCAAAGGAGTAACCAGTCATAACTTGCTTACACAAAGAGTGAAGATGATCATACATTTTTCTGAAAGTCAGACAACAAAATCACCCTTGAAACTCGCCTGGAATTCATAGTCTGAATGTGCCATGAAAATATCTCAAATTCCAGATTTTAGGTCATAAAGCTATTTCTATCAACATTTTTGGAAATTACCACAATTATTTTCTAAAGCACAAATCAGCAGCAGTCTCTGGGTTTTGAAGGTTATAGGTGAAACCTTTTAAATTAAGTATTATTTGTATCATTCACAGAAAAAAAAGTTATAAACTAAATAGGCACAGACCAAACATTGGAAAAAAGTGTCGGGTTTTTTGAGTCTTTTTTTTCCATTCAATGTGAAAGACGTGGAGGTAGAGCTTTATGCTACCAGCTCACTAGAAAATGAACTTTGTATTTTAATGTTTATCTGAGTCATCACTGTAGGATAATGGACTAAATAGAAAAGCACTGTTGCCAATTTATGTCTGGAAAATAACATTGAAATGACCTCTGGTGTGTCACAGTAACTTTAAAACTGAATCAGGTATTATTAATGTCTATTTTTTTAAGTGCATGTAATGTCTTAGCCACTTGATCATTCTTGCCTTGCAGTGTTTAGGCACCCTTGACACTGGGAACAGATAGATTATTTTCTGGGTCACCACTCGAAGAAGCAGTATGGAACACTGGTGATTAATACCTTCTTTTTCTAAATTATGCCTGGTCACCTCATTGAAGTATGAAAGGACAAACAATGGGAAAATTTTTATGGTTTCTTAGAAGGCTTTTGTGTGGTGTTTATTCAAGCTGAACTCTCTCTACACAGGGAAGTCATTTTGAGCAGAGACTGCAAGATCAAACTTTCAACATTTAAGTTTTAATTACACTCAGTTTTTCTTTCTCCCATCTATTCACATCAAAAGTTCACAGTCTCTGCTACAACATTATGAGAAACATTTGCCATACCTTAGAAAGTGAGTAGACATCATGAACAAATACTCCAAAGTATCTTTTTTCTGGGGCTGTCGTTCATCGTGCAAAAAAACAGGCAACAAATTCAGAACAAAACAAAGAATTGCTCAGCTTGGATTTTAGCCTATTTTTGTATAAACATTAAATTGAATATTCATTTCAAGACACATTTGGCACTTGGTAATTTGATGACACAACATATTTATGCTTAGACCATGAAACTTGCTTGTAACCCAAGAAGTGAACAATTTTTGTGCTGTTACAGACCTCGTCCTACCTTCAGGTCAGGGGCCTTTAAAGTTCAGGTATGTATGGAAGCAATGTTACTCTTAGGCCTCATGCCTAAGACAAATTATCAAGGTACCTGCTGGCATCTTCACAATATGGTTTTAAATATGCATATGTCAATTAATGGAGACAACTAAAGTCAATATAGCAACTCATCAAATCACAGAATGATTTGAGTTGGAAGGCACCTCAAAGATCACAGGGGTCTGCATCAGAGGTTGGGCCAAATTATTAGATACAAATGTCAGTAGTTTTTCTTCACCAATATAAAACTTCAAGAGAATAAGGAGAGTTATCATTTTTAAAATGACATTTTCTTTAAGAACTACAGTTTCTCTTTATATAGTCATTACAATAAATCATACTTTCACCAGCCAGCTGAATGATGATCCTAGCCTTAAACAAGAAGTTTGTGCAAATATGAGTCCACAGTATTTAATCCTCCAGTCATCAAGTGAGGCACAATACTGAGATTAATCTTAGTACAATTTCTTGGCTTTGAAAACCCAGGCCAGTATGTGAAAACTGAGCAGGTTTCCTCAGTATATCAATTAGTCACCCCATATTGTTGCCCAGAAACCTCAGGTATATTTGTCTGCCATATGACCAGCATGGAAAATAACATCTGCAACTGTGAGGAGTAGTTTTCATTCTTACACTCTATCTTTGAATTAATTCTGTTCAATAAAAAAAATGATAGCAAACTAAGATGTATCTGTGCAGATTTATCGCTTTTGAGCCCCACTCTTGTAATTATATTTTTATTAGTATACACAAAGCTTTGGGACACACTAGCCTAAACGAGTGGTAATGCTGGACTCCACTCTGTGATAACTTTGGATAGCTGAATTAGTTGTGAATCAAATTCTGAGTAAGAGATCTTTGATGACTATATAGTTGGCTGTCAAGGATAAAACACTAAATGCCAAGGGGAACAGAAGAGGTACCAGGTTAGTCTATTCAGTGTTGGGTCCTTTCTCTGATTTTGCATCTCCATTTCCCTTTTAGGCTATCCATGCCCCAAATCATAACTGGTTCACTGTTCTGTTCCCCCTGTAGAAATCTGTCCTACAAATGCTTGAATGGCAGAGCACTACACAATTCGTAAAAACATCTGCTAGTAAGGAAGTAAAGCTTCTAGGAAAAGAGAGAGGGACAGTATTTTTTGATTATTTTTTCAGATTTACCTGTACAGTGTATGGAAGTTCTCTGGCCCCTGCAACGCTCTTTTAATTTTTTTAAGGAAGAAGTAGAGATATTCAGCTCAAAAGTTCTGGAAATCTTGAAGGCAAACCTAAGCAATTTTTTTCCTCACTTTATGTCTAAAAGAGAATTCCTGGTGAGGATCACCTCAATGCCCTTTCCCACAGAAAACCTTCCAATACTGAGAGTTCCCAAGCTTGAATGAGGTGTGTATTTTTCTGATACATAGGACTGGTTTATCTCACCCAGGAAAGTTATTAACTCCCCTTTGTAGATAACCACATCATAATCTTTATCCATCTCTGTAGGTTTGCCTTCATTCTCCTGGACATTCTGCCAGACTTAGTGCCAAGCTGGAGTGGCAGTGACCTCAGAACTGTTTCAGATAGGCTACCAAGCACAATTCTTTGCAGAAGTCCTGAACAGGATCAATAGTGAAATGATCCAACCACCATTAGCTGTTAAATCTATATAAGAGAAATGCCACAATCTTTTAATGTAATTCTTACTTCTGACACCTGGCAGATGGGAGTTTAAGAGTTCAGTTATTATTCACATACATAAAGATTTTTATTTTTATTGAATTGATCGTAGTAACATTTCCTTTCAAATAAAATTAAGATCTTAGCCCAAAAAAGCTCTGGGACCCATATTGAACTTCAAAGCCAGTAGCACTGCTAGTGGTTTGTATTGAGGCTTCATGAAGTACTGCTGAATTTGCAAGTACTTAATATGCCAGCTATTAAATGATTGATTTTCATATCACCAGTGTTTTAGATGAGAAGGCTGATCTTATACATTGCATTCAGTGAAAGTGTTATTAGATACAAACCCTGAATACAATAATTACTTGCTCTGTGTGAGTAAGTTTACCTCTGGAGCTATATAGAGCTATAAGTAGATTAGCACTTGAACCTTTGCAAACTTTTGCAAAATAAACCCACTAACATTACTCTGTTGTATTCATTCCTTTGATTATAGCACTTTGGGGGAATTTAAATTATGACTAGAAAAAAGCATTATTTTGTGCACCCTTCAAAGCCAAGAAAGAGCCTATTGGGGCTATTTCTAGTTAATGATCTATCTATAAGCATTAAACTAGTAAATGCTACACTCAAAGAAAAAGTTGTTGGTCTTTCAATGCAGTTAAAAATGAAAAGTTTTTTTTAGTCTTAAGTATAAAGACTGAATTTTTTTCATGACTGGGTTAAAAAAAATTAAAAACTGATTTCTTGGACTTAATTTATTTGTATATTAGCCTATACAAAGTATCTTCCATAATTAGTGGCAGATATCTTCTTAACTCCAATTGTAACTTGTGAATTCTGGAAATAATAGTTACCATGGTACTCATGTTCTTTTAGCAGCTTAATTCTCTCCCATATTTGGGACTTCTGTGTCTTTTAATATGATCACATACTCAAAAACACTGATGAGTTATATTAAGAAAAGAATGTTTTCTGTCACCTAGCCCTCTTTTCTACTGAAGTGACAGTCACTATGATCTCAGAGCAGAGATAGGTGTTACATTAAAATACAGGTGATTCACTTTTTTACCTCTCCTTATGACATAGTCTGTACAGTAGAAGGAAAAACAGCCAAGTTTTCTACACTTTTTTTTCCCCAAAAATACTATGTTATTTGATGCTGTAGATTTTTAACAGAGAAATGTATGGCGTATGAATGCAGTAGGTATGAATGGAAATACCTGCACGTCCCCTTGGACCACACACATCCTGGTGCTTGCAAGTATGTACGTGTGTGTGTGTGTAAAAGAGTGAGTGCATGAAGACCATGAGAGAAAAACTGTGAATGCATAAAACCAGTTTGTCTAAAGATTTCATAAACAAGTATCACATTTTCTGTCCAAAATATTTCCTTCTGTGTTATCGTGTACTACTTTTCCTGCAACATGTATGCATGGATACTGGAGATTGTTTGAAAGTGAGAAAAAAGAGCTTGGAATCTAAAATTCCCTGTAGCCACTTGGTGACCTGGGCTGGAAGAAAAAAGATAGAGAAGACAGAATCTGTGCCACAGTCCCCTACTTCAAAGTCTGCAAACATGATAATCTTTAATTTTTTTGCTAAAACTTACCTCTCTCAGGCAAGGAATTTTAGTGTTTAAAATGAGCAGTCCATTTAAGGGTAAGGATCTGGTTCAATGTACATAAAATGAAGCTGGAACAAGAGCTTCTGGTAGAGGGTGGGACAAAAGGAGCAATTCATTGTTTTACAGGTATGGAGCTTTCAATGTGCAGTGTGAGAGTTTTCTTCCAGAGAGTGCCAGAATATAAAAAAGCAGAGCACAAAATTCATTAATTAGGTTACTCTTTTAAAAAAAAAAAATCCCAACACCAGCAGCATCTTAGCAGACGTTATTTTAAATGCTCAGATGTTACAAACAGCACTGAGCATTTAAGGGGATTGCACTGAGGCTGACTTCTTTTAGGTCTAATCTTGTATTATATCTACTGAAACAAGAAGGGAGGGAGGTGGTGGAGGGTGTGTGACAGAATTCGGGGAGACAGAACTATTTTAGCTTAGTTTATTAAGAAAATAGAGAGCTTGGGGCCATGAGGGAGAAGATGGGGAGATGAAAGAAAGGAAGACAAACCACATGAAAAAAGAAGACAAGCCAAAAGAATTTTACATGAGGCAAGGAAAAGAGTGGTATGCCAGGGAGGAGCTGTCATAAATACATGGTGCAGAGGAGTGAGGAAAGAGATGTTTTACAGACTTTAAGGGGTCTTGCACACCCCAGAATTCCCGTCCTATAAAAAAGGGAATTGAAGTGGGTATTTGTTCTTTAAGGGATATTTGGTGTTTCTGAAATTATTCATGGCCAAAATGATCGTGTAGATACTTCTCAACAGATGAGAGTGAAAATCAGAGGAACTGGTGGTTAACTCTGCATTGCTGGTAGTATAATTGCCCTACGTGTCCAGAGCATGGCCAGTACCCCACTTCATGGCAATTAGAGAGGCTGGGGGAAATAGTGAGATGGATTCCTGCAATCTCCTGCCAAAATACAGAGGAGAGCTAGTGGTTAAGCCATGATTAAGCCATGCCAGATTGCACTGACATTGGAATCCATATAACAGAAGTTATTTTTGAAAGTCCATTAATCAAAGGTGATAAAGCTGCTTTTAGTTTTACTGAATGATTCTGCCCTATACAAATAAAAATGTACAAATACAATTATGCTTTTATTTGACACCAGGCAAAAAAATTAACACTGATTTGCATAACTTCCTAACACCTTCTACAGTATTTTTTTAATTAGCCACCTGCTCTTGTTGTGAATAACATCTATTTATGACTCTGTAGCTGAGCAGTTTTGGGAAGTAATGGTAGCATGCAAAGCAAATAATTTAGTCTGACCTCTTCTGATCCCCATCAGTCTGCATATAAAAAATTAGTATGTTGATCTGAGAACCCGCTGAAGCCCTCAGAAGGTAAAAATACCACCAAACACACAAAAACCAAAGCTACCTATTGTGAAGACATTTTTTCTATATACTTAAGGAAAATAAAGTCATTCAAACACACTGGTTTTATGCCTACTAGTTCTGTTGCTGCAACAGGTTCAGTGTCCAGAAATGCAAAACTGTTGAAAGAATATGCACAAAAGAGGATTCATATTTAACTTCCAGAAAAAAAAATTTTAAAATCTAATTTAGACATATTATAGTAATAAATCAACAACTTTTTACATGCTTCTAGACTAAAGTTCAGAAGAATTTATCTGAGATTTATTTGAAAATTTGCTTCCTAAGTTCTTTGCCAATGTAGAAAGCACTGCATATTTCATTTCCTGTAAAAACTACAATATAGCAATATTTTCTTAATATAATGTCTCCCACTACATATTGTAAGTTTAAAAAAAATCTAAACTGTTTACACCGAAAACCTTATTTATGATCATGTTTTGAACAAAGAAAGAGTTTTTAAGAGGTTTTTCTTAGACACCTGTGAAGAGTTAAACTAGAGTAAAAAAAAGGAGAGGGAGAGGAAAAAAGGAGTACATTCTTCAGTAAAATAAACAAGAATCAAGTCTACCATTTCACAAGAAGCAACATTAAAGGTGTGTCTACGCTGAACATTAAGATACTCCATTCATGCAGACTGCAAAACTTCTGCCATACTTTATAATGCTGAAAGAGTAATGCAAAAAACTCTGCACTCAGCATGGTTTTTGGTAGTAGTTGAGGGTGACTTCGTAATACAGAACATTTTCAAAAATTATGTAAATTTGGTTGGAATTGAAAGACATGCAAAAAATATAAGAAATTTAAGCCTTCTATAATTAGGTGTTATGGGGGGTTTTTCTGTTACTGATAGATAGCACTGGAGAACTTGATACATACCAGACTGCATCCAGGCCCATGTTTGATGTGCAGGCAAAGATATTTCAAAACTGACAAATGTCCAGATGTCTTACAGAGATATTCAGTGTGCAGGAGGTATGTGGGGGTGAAACACCAGCCACTCACAGGAGTTTAAAGATTGGATTTAAGAGCTTTTTTAATAATTTCAAGATGGTTGCATTCTTCCTTATTCTTCAACAAACACACCCTTTTTATTTATATTTGCTAATTTAGGAGAAAATGAACTTTAGCAATAAAGCATGAGGAAGACAGTTTACTGACTTCAGTCCAAAAAGGAAAAAAAAAAAGTAAGACGGACATGCAAAAGGAAAATAGGAGATGAGAATGTTCTGTATAGAATAATCAGCCATGCAGAGACTCACACAACTAATAGATTATATTTTCCCTTTGTGTTTACACAGATCAATTCCTGTTAGACTCCTGCCTGCTTATTTTTAATGTTTCTAACTGAGATTATCTTTCCTACAGTTGTAGAAGGAGAAAGGAATGAATGATTAAAATAACTTAATGAAACAAAAATTGCATACATATTGGCATTTTTAGGCTCACAGCTGAAAATCAAGCGGTGAAAATAATCCAGCTCTGATGACTTGTGCTGTGTTTCTTCCGCTGAGTCTGTTAACTGGTGCAAAATGAAGCAGCGTAGCTGCTACACTCAGCAGTTAGCCCTGGTAAATGTAGTTAGCCCTTTCCCAAAAACTCTTTAGAGGTGAAATGCCTCAGTAGAGGGCACCATATTGTGGCTTTTCTAGTTGGAGTAACTCACAGATTCTGTTTTCAGTGACTTCAGTAAGTTTAATAAAAGGGATGGTTCCTGCAATCTCCTGCTGCAGCAAAGAGAAGGACATCCCCCCCTGCCCCCGCCCCAATTTGTGTCTCTGGAAAGTAGGTCATTGCAGAGATGTGTTCTATTGCTCAAAAGCTCTGGGACTTACTGTGAAATGACATAGAACATGCTGTCCACAAGAACACTTCATGAGACTGCTCTGCCTCAGCTCTCCTCTTGTCTCATCTTGCTGTGCCTGCAGGAAGTTTCTCTGCTGCAGGACGTTCATTTCCACCTCAGGGCGTGGGTGAAGTTAAAGCCTCCAGTGACAGCACAGAGTCTGACTGACATCAGCAAGGGCCATTCACTAGGATGGTGAAAAGGGGCCTCAAATGGAGAACTGTTTAGGCCAGGCTTAAATAGTAGTCAACATGGGAATTGTTTTCCACTGACTGAGCTATTCTAATTTAACACACTTCTAATTTGGAATCCTTCAGCACAGCTCCAGTATTTTTTTCATTGTTGTTGTTTAATTCTTTTTTCATATACTGTTTAACAGACACAGAGCAAAAAAAAATCTCAATTTCATCTTTTTATCCCCCACTCTTTTTTATACGTAATGCTGTGCTCTAGTGAGATCTCTGTCATTACTTGTGAGACCTAAAACAAAAAAGTGGATGAAATAAATCTCATTGAGTCTTGATTTAAAGAGGAAAGTTACATGCCATCAGTGTCCTTCATACCTGTCATCCAGCTTTAGGAGCTGTAGGACAGCTCCTTCTTGACAGCAACCTTTCTTGACAGGAGCTAAGAGCTCTTACCCACCAAGGAGCACAAAGACAAAATACCATCTTAGCATGACTAAATATGACCAAGTATGACTTACAGTGACCAAGAACCTCAGTATCACTAAATTTATCTAAGAAACCCCCTTAGCATTCTCAGGAAAATACATTATAAGAGTGCCAGTTGCCGCAGTCCACTTTTAAGGAAAAATATCCACTCAGTCTGCTTTGACACCTCCTGGTTGAGAGAAACATTTCTCATAGAGGTTGCAGACCGTTGCCTGCATTCTTTGGGTCACATCCTGCAGGGAATATTTACACATGGATCAGCATTCATATGAATGAATCTCTTTCAGGCTGTTCCCTTTCCAAACCAGTTGTTTTTTAAGTTTATCTTTCCATGTTAAAGACATCAAATATTTAATGGCCTTCTGGTAAACTTTTTCCTCGTGTTTGTGCGTAAGATTCACCAGCAAGTATGTTTCAGGGGAAAAAAGGCTGAAAAAATATATCTGGGCTAACTGAGCAGCAGCTGTACTGAGTTTACAAAGATAATTTTCCCTCATTAAAAAAAAAAGGATATTGCAAAATACAGGTTCACTTGTCTCATGATATTAAGATTGATTAGAATACAAAGAACTAAGATAATTGAAGTATCTGAGCAAATCCAGACCTGAAGAGTCCATTCATCCAAACAGATGAGCTCTGAGCTGGTGTGACCTCTCCTCCCCCACCCTCCCCAGTTCCTTTTCATCAGTAAGATCTTTATCATAGCAACTACATACAATCATATTTTCTTGACCTACAGCACAGATCAATCTCAGGCCCACAGTAAGTGAGGCCTATCTTAAAACTCATGAAAGACTAAAAAGAAATTTTTGCAGCTGGTCACTTAACTCTTAATGCAAGTCAAATGTGACTACTTTAACAAATAGTGTAGAAGCAAAAGAATGTAGCAAATAGTTTAAAAGGTTTTTGTTGTAAAGATTGGGTAAAGATTGCAGTTGTAGGTGAATCATATGCAACAGCTAGCATAAAAGAGCATTAGAAAGGCATGAGAATTAAATGGCAGTGGAAAAAACCAGTCTGGTACATTATGAGATCCATGCACAGCAGAGCTGTGATTTCCTTTCACTCAGAGCACAGAGAAGGGAAGGATACAATTAACTGGCCATTAACAGTGATACAGTACATAAAGAAGGGGAGTCACAGCTAGTGACTTTGGAAAATAAAGGCAAAATTATTATTTTAGTATACCAGCTACTTCAGTGAACAGCAAAAGCATTACTTGTAGGAGAGTAGAAGAGTGCAATATGCCAAGTAGGAGTTGCCATTCAAGTAGGAGAGTAGAAGGGTGCAATATGCCAATATGTTTACATGGGAGAAGTCCACTGCTTTTGTTTTTAAACAGGATTTTAGCGATTCCATATCTTTCAAAAGTGACTGCAGCAGCAGAAACCAGAACTCACTGTGGAAGGAAATCAAGAAAAATCAAGGTTCCTGTTTGCATCCTGGGGGCACATTCTTAGGCTGAATTTGAGCATGTGGTATCTTCTCCATGGTTCATGAAGCTGGCTTGTCCTGAGTGCCTGCATTTTCAGCAATAGGACACGGTAAGTGTACATCAATTTGATTCATCTTCACCCTCTTAATGTGGGCTAAGCCCACAAAGGACACATCCTACTGCCTGTAAGCACAGACTGGCTGGCAATTAACATAGCTAAAATGCCTGACAGCAATTATGGAGGCACAGATTACAGGATCAGCTCTCTGGCTTGAAACGCTGGAGGGCCATGATGTGTGGTGCACATAGACAGGTGTTTTGAGCTCCAGTGCTTGTTACAGTGTCAGCAGGACACGTTATTCTAGAGGGCCACACCAACCTTTTTGGGCTTGGATAAGCCATTTATGTTTTAGCACTGATTGTGTCTGTAATTCCTAAAGTATGGAAGTAAATGGAAACCTCTGTCAGCCTGAGGTCTGCTTTCATGGGCATGAGTTCCTCCCTTTCTCCATGCCAGAGGATAGTCTTTCTCTCTCTCCGCATCTCTTCTGGAAAAAGTAGAGGGAACTCTGGTAATTTGCTAATTTGATGAGCAGGTTAAACTCTGTGTGGGAAGTTACAGGAAATATTGGATCTAAGAAATGTTACAGCATATGTTTCTTCCTAAGACCACAACATTCATTCCTAAGTAAGGAAGACCTAAAAAGTTTTTTCCTAAGCAAAGGTGCATGGAAAATAAACAATGAGTCAGTTCATTAAAAAGCAAAAAGAACTGTTGCTACCAAACAGAATAATGATGCAGGAAATATGTATCAGTGGAAATGTAAATAAGTCTCCCCATTACTTCCAATCAGTGGCAAATAGCCTGTATTCTGAGGAAAGAAATAGAAGCATACAAGGAGTTACCTTAATGATATATCATCCTAACAAGTCCAGGAGCAGGGAGTCTGCACAACCTAAGTATGACAGAAGTAAACAACCTGACATATTTGACAAAAGGGTCATTAGCTGCTGGACACTTTTTAGAACTTGGCCTACATGATCCTGTGATTATAATGAACTCATTTCATACTTTTTTTTTTTTTTTTAAACAAGAGGCTCCTGAGAATACCCGGAGTTTACAGAAAGGTAAACTATTTCTTCTAAGTGACAATTATTTCTTCAACTATTTGCTATTCCCCACTTCTTCTTCTACAAAGTTTGGACTCTAAAGAGCAAAGAAGAGAGGGAAGAGGAGGAGAGGCAGAGCCCCCAAGCCTTTTGTCTTCTCATGTCCAATTCTGAGTGTATGAAATTGCAGCAAGGCAGAGCCAAGCTTCCCTTACTTGTAGGTACCTCAAAAGTTTGGGTCCCCCAGGGAGAAACTTATAAAGCCAGGCCTATTATCTGAAAGTGTGATGCTGTCTGTTACAACTTTTCTGCTCAGCCCTGTTGCCTCCACCCAGGTGAAGGGTGATGAGGTGATTCTCTGCTACTCCAGGGCTCTTAGCTGGTGGGTCACAGAATCATGGAATAGTTTGAGTTGGAAGGGCCCTTCAAAAGCCTTCTAGTCTAAGGCCCCTCCAATTAGCAAGAACATCTTTAAGTAGATCAGGTTGTTCAGAGCCTTGTTTGACCTGATCTTGAGAGTTTCCAGGGATACAGCACTCATCACTTCTCTAGGCAGAGTGTGCCAATGTTTCACCACCCTCATTGTAAAACCTTCCTCCTTATAATGGTCCAAATTAACTCTCTTTCTAGGTAAAAAAACATTTCCCCTTGTCCCAGTCCAACGGGCCCTACTGAAACATTTTTTCCCATCCTTCTTAAAGGCCCCCTAAAAGTACTGGAAGGCCCCAATAAGGTCTCTCCTGCACTCTCTTTTCTGCCAGCTGAACAATCGCAATTCCCTCAGCTTTTCCTCACAGGAGAGGTGCTCCATTCTTTCAGTCATCTTTGTGGTCCTCCTCTGGACCTGCTGCAAAATGATGAGGCAGCTCTCACGGAGGGTGGGGAATGAGCACTTCCAGACTGAAAATTGTCCCAGTAACAGCATGCAGCTCAGTTAGGAAAGCGCACTTTGACTCAGTTTCTACCTCTGCCTCAGTGATAGCAGTTAGTAGTCCTAACCTCCAACAACCACCACCTAGAAAATGATATTTTTTGTAGTGTATTTAACAGTCTTAGAGATGACATATAGCGATATAAGAGTTTGGTGATTTCAAACCAGCCCACAGTCGTGTAATATTGAACTGGTACTGATTATCATAATAGCTAATGAAACAGATGCCTCTGTGTAAACCCCTATCTACATCAGGTTCTGTAGATGTCTATAGCTGTAGATGAATTCACTGATGCTCTGACCTCCCTCCAGCCTCTGTAGGATTGCTGTTTCTGTGATACTCACATCCTCCCTACTCCCAGGAATCAATCAGCAAGCCATGTTCATGCCCTAACCCTGATTCAACAACCCATGTAAAACACCACGTGCTTTGGGTTGGGGGTTGAAGACTCCCTTGTGTTCAGGTGGGAGTAGGGAGAAAGGTGGAAGAGAAGACCTTTCCCCTTAACATCTGCTTCTATCATTTCAAAAGTCAAAATCAAGACAAATATTTTCACTTTTCTGCATTTCTGGTGTCAAAGAATGACCTGCTGCTTCCTTCTGCTACTAAGGTGGCAGAAACAGGAAAATTTGCAAAATTTCCTGTTCCAAGATTGTTGTTCCCACCTGGGCCCTCCAAAAGCAAAAGTAACATTGCCCATTGACAACCACCACTGGCAAATTTCCTGCTGTCTATTGGCAGACCAAAAGGAGAAAAGGGGGGAAAAAACCCCACCCAAATACAAAGGTTGCAGAGAAGCTTAACAGACAGAATGAAAGCTACATAAACACATTTGAAGGACAGACTTGTTCTAAAGCTTAAAGAAACACAACTGCTCAGCTACATTCTGTTATTTGTCAGCAGGAGGGCAGAAAGCCTGAAATATGTATTACATGCTCAGTGTCAATTTATAAGAAAACTTAATTCCCAAACACTCAGTTTTGAAAATGTCTAAATTTCTGGTTTGGAAAAAAAAAAACAACCCAAAAAAACCCCAAACCAACCCAAAAACCAGTCATGCTAGAAAAGCTGCAAGTACTTTTTGTTGTATCAGCCAACATAAATTGAGTTTATATGCAACTTCTTTTAGGCAAATTCTATTTGTTAACACAAGTTGGAAAACCATCTACCTGGAAGGCCATTCTTCAGCATGGAGACTGAGCATTTCTGACTAGAATTTTAAAAATCTTATCCAAATTTCACAGAAAATTACATGAAGATCTGAAGTCTCTGCCTCTTATATTTAAAGGACAGAGCTAAGCAAGCCCTCTTGTCATTATTTACAATTGCAGTCGCTGTAGAAGATATGAGAGAAAATCCCAATCAGTGGAAAAAAAATTCTCTTAACAGCATTTCACTGCTTTTTATTGTGTTTTACTTACCTTCAAGTAATTAGGTGCTTACAGTTTAGATCACAGAACATGCTGCCATAGAAAATGGGAAATTTAATATGTCCAAGATTATTATTATTATGATGTGGAGTTATGACACCACAGCTGAAATGTCCCACTTTGAATAGGTAGCTCTAATTAAAAGATAGAGTAGTGGATAATGTTTTGTCTCTCCATATGCTTATTTTTCATCTTTTGTTTTGATTACTAGATTTTAGCCCATTCCTAGGAGATTCAAGTTTTATTCCAGCATCTGCCTACTTTGTAGGCAAACAGCTATGCTCACATCATTATGCATTAATATTACATCACAATTTGGTGTACTTCACAGAATCTTTAACATTAATAAAACCAATTAACTTTTCCCAGAATTTGCTTTAAAAAAATATTATTTTTAGATCTTCATTGTACCTGAAGAGGAAATAGCTTATTTTTTTAAAAGTTACTCTATTGCATCTGGGATTTGTATAACAGGTTAATGAGTCACAAGAAGCTTAATGCTCCAAAATAAATTTTGGTGTCTAAATCAGAATGTATGTCAGACCTTCTGTGACAAGGATTTTATGAAGCTAAGAGCAGTATTGTGTCTGACAGGCTTTTAGTTTATCTCAAGTAAGGTGAAGATAATTCATGGCATGTGTATTTGAAAGAGCCAGCTTTGCTTCACTAAACATGTTCTGTTTTAGAGACAAATTCCATTCCCTGATTCTAAACCAGTTTTTACCAGGATATTAAATAGAACATGAAAAAAAAAGAATGTGCACCTCTATAAGGAGGCAGAGAACAATGGAATCGTGAATAAAGCATTATCCAGGAGAGCACAGGGATCTTTACAAAAACCACTCAAGTAGGAAGTAAGTCCACCTGTGGACATCCTATATCCTATAAAGCCAACTCTACAAACTCTGAAGGAAGGTGAGGGACTTGTCCCCTGCTCAAACCAGTTTCCTGATCATCAAGCAGGGCTCTCCCAGGGGTTACAGGAGGTATTCAAAATATGTTAGCCTGGGCAGAGTAAGTACTCCAAACATGACTGGTGGTGTTGAGCAGATCAAGCGCTTCTCTAGTGATCGTGCTCCTTAAGAAATGTTGCTCAAAAATGGTGTATTTTGGGAAGGTTCTAATCATCCAAGTCCATGTGAGAACAACTGTGAAGAATAACTAAATGAGACCTGCCAGACCCTTGGGCGTCTGAAAGACAACTCTTAACCTGCTTTGGCATGAAAGCGAGCTTGGAGAGATTCAGACCTGAACAGACCACGTAGCAATTTAGCAGTGTAGCCAAAACAGCTAGGTGATCAGCTTCACATACCTCTGAATTTATTTATCCACTCCTTGGTGGAATATTCCCCAGTTACAATTTTTGTCCCTACTCCAAAGTGACAAAAATTAAAAATCTAATCTGTTCGACTGCTCTTTGGTTTCAAATGGAAAGTGTTAGCTTTAAGAGCATAATAACAACATGAAAAGTAAAATTTAAAAAAATTAAAAATTCAGAAATAGAAACAGTCTAAAGTATTTATGTTAGTGTGACTGAGTTCTGTGTCAGACTTTTCTCTATAGGAATAAAGGGAGAAGACTTTTTATCCCAGAACTGTAAATAATGTTCTCAAATTTATCATCCATGTAGTCATATGTAGGCTTGAAGCTGTCTCAAACTGGAATACAGATAAACTATTGCTATCAACTGCTTATAACAGGCCTAAGTCGTTCTCAGGTTGCTCATGTGACTTTTTTGAATTACTGAAATTTCAAATCAGCAAAAGTACCCTTAAGCCGAAGGTTCATTGATAGTCCTTCAAAGATGAGATTTTTTAATACCCTTTATTAGAGGTAGGGTATAAACTGGAAAGCTGCACAAAACAAGAACCATATGAGGACAAAAAGATTTATACAGATTAGGATATTTAGGAAGCTGACAACAGTTTAAATCAGATTCTCTGAGAAGGAAGATTTCCACTATATACTGTATAAAAGCCAACCCATGATCTACTTACAATTGTTTGTGATTAAAGAGCTGAGCTATAAGATTCTTCTCAAGTTTTCAGCAAATGTTTTTCAATATCAGGGAACTGTAAAAATTCTTCGTTTGGATAGTTTGGTAAAATATGCAGGATGATGTCTTAAACTATGATGTGGAAATGACCACTAAGCTTAAGTGATCCTACTAGGCAGTTTACACTGTTTTGTACAGTAACATGCAGAACTGGAAGAAGAACAGGGCTAAAGAAAATGGCAAGGGATTTTACAGATAGAAGGATGTAGGTATTTGCTGCGGGGAGAATGAGCTTGGCTTTCTAAACCAAATCCCAATTACCAAAGTGTTTTTCTGGGTCTTGCAGGTCTCAGTATTTGTCTTGATTCTCTCTCCTCTACACTGTCCTGCCCACATCCAACTCAGTGTTGCTTATAAGCCATTTTCCTCATCCACAATTTTCTCCATATTTTAACTTTTGAACCCCTCCAACCGCACAGACACCAAAATGTAAACATCCTAGCACCAACTTAAATTTCAATTCTTTATTTCATGTCTCCTAATTTTCTTCCTACTCTGTCTCATTTACCCATTTCTCAGCCTTTTCTCATGGTTTGAGATGCTATACAATAAACATGGAAAGTCTTTCTTTGAAGTATCCACAAATCTCTCCACTGTTAATAGAGTTCTAGAAGACTCATACTAAGAAAACTGAAGTGATACCAAAGATTAATTAGAAACAGCTAATATTTTTGTTTGGAAGTGAATTGCATAAATACTAGCTACCAAAGCTAGTGCTCCCAAGGTACAGAATATGTGTTATTCCTACCAAATAACTTTAGAAATCCAGAATTATTGCCTGCTTTGAAAGCCTATATTCATATAGTTATTAATCATCTTTATATATCTTTATCCTTTGAAGGAGAAAAATGGCCATGTAAACACATGAAATTTTAAGAGAAAGAAGAAGAAGCAGAAGTACATTGCTTATTCATCTTCAACAAGAAGAAAAAGCATGTTTTTAAAGAGAGTAGCTTCTCAAATTTATTTTTCTTTGCAAAAAATGGCTGTGTTTTGAGCAGACTATTTAAAGAAGTCATTCATGCTTTTCTCCAGAATGTAAGAAACTAAAAGAAACGTAAGAAAAAATGTAAGAAACTCTTATATTTTAAGGCATGCAAGTGATTCTTCCCAAATGTACAGATGCTATCCAATATAGTAGTTCCGGTGATATGGATTATATCTCTGGTAATTATTTATTTCAAGGCTTTGCAGGCATGGTTGTGTTAAGAAGAAGCCCTACTTACTAAAAGAGAGTGAAATCAAAAATTTGAATGCTGAAATCAGCACTGATAACAATCTGGATCCTTAACACTGAGATAAAAGAGAAGTAGTTTTTCTTTTTTTGCTAAATACTAGCAAAATTGAAGATGAGAGCAATGAAGATCTCATTTGACATGAAAGGGTTCACAAATATGTATATTTCAGGTTTTGATTTATTCTTTCTTCTACCCTGGGTACAAAATGCCTAGAGAGCACTGCAGCAATTAAAGGGACAGCATCATTTTGGGTACACAGAATCTTGTAATTTCTGGTGTAAAAACAAAAAACTGCTGATCTGTGTGAAGGGAATGCCTTCCAGAGTTTTTTGGCTTTTGGCTTTTTAGTAGTGCTTTGACATCTTTCTCAGGACACCATTTTCTGACCACAGGGATTCTTGGTTTCAGGTAATAAGAGACTGCCAGAATAACAAAATTGTACTGTACTGTCCATTTCCAGTGCAGTGCTTTGCAAGGCTTAAATAACTAAAGTCAGGGTCCGCACATAAAAGAGAAAACAAATTTTTGAAAGGAGGGAGATATAGGAAGGGTGGTCATCCAGATGATGGGAAGGATTATTTTACTGCTCTTTCTTTCAAAGGCCATGATACAGGATACAATAACTGCAATGTCCAACAAGACCTGTGGCCTATAACCAGGCTCTTTCAGAATGTGGTGAAAAATATGTTAAAATATGTCATTTGTGCCATGCCCTAGATGTTTAGTCATTTCTTAGTAGCAATTTCCACAAAATTATTGCAGTGATTAACCCTACATTTTCATGTCCTCTGTGAGTACATTGATGCTCTTTTTACTGGTAATTTCTGCAGGTAAATGCTAAAAAAAATAGTAAAAAGAGAGGTTCTGTATTGCTGTTTTTATATGACTAGATATAAAAACAACTGTTCCAAACTTTTTCCCTAATACTAAAAAAAAAATTTGTTCAGGAGAAAAAAATCCATCCTTCCCCTGAAAGTCATTAATCTCCTTGTTTCTTAATTTAAGGTAGAAAGAAAATCACCAAAATTATTAAATAAAGCTGCATCTAGACATTAAAATGTGCACCTTTTTTTGATATTTCCTAAGAGAGTTATTCCCCTCAAACTACAACATTCTTTATTCTAATTGCTGTTCAACACCTGATTTACACCTCAATTGTATTCTCAGATAAGCATTTTGCATTTCTTTCCCTTACAGGCTATAAATAATTGGTAGCCTTTTCTCCAAGAGGAGAAGCAGAAGTTTTGTTCACACACATGCAGAACTGCCAGCACATAAAACACCTGGGTTGTGAAACTAAAAAACAATCCCCCATCAGAAACACCTGCAGTTAAATGAAAGGCCACTCCATAAAAACTCAATAGAATTACTCAGAGCTCTCTAAAGGCTGGGGAGAGGAGTCTCCCATTAAAGTTCCCAATTCCCCAATGTTCTCTCCGTTAACAAGACACAGAACAGTCTTCTCAGGGTGTGTCCTCAGAATCAGGAAAGGAACTGAGCTTCAATAAGGCAATACTTGGGATATTTTTCAAGTGCATGTATTTGTCATGTCAAAGGATTGGTCAGGGCAGTGAGGAACTGCATGTCAGAAAAACTCCTTCATGTTAGGCTTACCTCGATGAAGGAGCACTGAACCTTGCTGCCTCTGACTTCCTTGGCATCCCCTTTGGCATCCACAGCGCTGATGTCTGCGAGACCTTTCCTTCCTTCAGAGCACGTTTACATCCATCACACACACCTGCTGTTTCCCCAGATCTTTTCAGGGTCTTTAGAGGCTTTATCGCTCTCGAGCTCAGGGAACCTTTCAAGCGGGTACCACCAGAGGGCAAAGCCGGATCAGGAACACCCGAGCTCATCCCGGCTCAGACCCGCAGCCCGGAGCGTGATGGGGCTTCAGGACTGGCCGCTCACAGTCCACACACTAATTGCAACTAATTGCAATCACCAGCCAAAAACCCCTGCCTTCAGGAAGGTTGCAGCATCTCCAGGATATTAAAGTAAAGGCCTGGCAGCATAATTAAACAACAGCTTCATTACCATGTGATAACATTTTTGGGTATTTGTGGGAATCCCCAAAATTTTGCTATAAGAAATTAAGGAGAACAATATGAGAAGAGCTAAAGGAATAATTCATGTTAGACACTTCAACCCTTTAGTTTTGAATTCATTAAAAGATACTCTGGCCTAGAAATTTATTTAGAGAGAAAAAGCACTGCAACTTCATCTCTGGAAGCATTGGCTCTATATTGGAGTGACCCTCAAGCCTGGATGCAGTCCCCATTTCAACAAGACAATGTCATCCTGCTCATATGGCACATTTAAAATCATGATAGGGTAGCCAGCTCTCACAAGAACACCCACCCTATTTAAAGTGATTAGAGGATGCCTTTCACATGATGCTGATGAGAAAAACCTCGCAAATATGCTTTTATTCCATAGAAAGTATTCAGTCCTGAAAATGTATTTCAAATCATTCGTGAACCTGGTCTTTTAAAGGAAAGGTCTCATGTAAAGAAAGCCAAAATTCACCTGCATCTCACTGTACTTCAGACAAAACACCTATCCAGATGCTTCACATAAAGTCTGCTTCCCTTCTCTCTTTCAGATCAGCAGATCAGAAATCTTCCTAAGATTTTACATTTTCCCCCGAGACTCTGTGCTATTCATACTGAAGAAAACTGGCAATCAGACAAAAACCATTAATGATCAGCACAGTCAATGTAACTCTAGGTGTAAATTTGTGTGTATGCTGTTTCTCAGGCAGCAATGCCATCCAGTCACCAGCTTTCACAGCAAAGTGAGGAGAGGGGTTGCATGCCATGCAAACTTCACACCTGCTTCTCAAGAGAACCAGCAACTCCCACACCACGCTCACATACCAACCACCACAGCTGGTTTTCAGTCATGACAAACTTCTGCTGACCCACACACGGGCATGTCACCCCTCCAGCAGAGAGAGTGAGTCAGCTTGTTGGCAGAGAACCTATTTTCAAGTGAGATATGATCTCATATGCACTGAAGATCCATGAAACATACCTCAGCAGCAATGAGCACTCCAAAGGCAGAAAGGCAATCCTTCATCCAGCAGAGCAGACTGTCAGAAAGTGGAGCAGATCGATACCCAGATGTGTGGAAAATCCCAGAGTTAACAATTGCTGCAAGAAAATTGGATGCTCTGCCCACAGTCTAGAAAATGATCCACCTGGTACTGCTCAGGGATGCACCCACCCATTTAAAATCTGTGGAAAATATTGTGACATCTAATTCATGCATGCTTTTGGGCCTGACTGCACTGAAATGTGTCCTTGAGGTACCTTGCTGGGCCATTTCTGAAGGATCTCCTGTGAGCTGGTGAGTCCCAGTCAGGGCTGGAGCTGGAGGACACCAATAGAAACCGACTCCAAAAGACCAAAGCAGCAGAAATCTACTTTAAAGATACCTGACACTGAAAAGTCTGTCATTTTCTTTTTTGTGCTAGTCACAGGAAAGCTTTACCAGAGCCACCCTAGGCAAGTTGATCCTCCCTGGCCAACCTTCACACTTCAGCTCCTTGGAGAAGAGACGTCATGCAACGAGAGGAGTTTTTGAATCATATGCTCAACCAATATTGCTACAACCATCAGGAGGACTTTTTCCAAGGTGCTTCCTTTAAACAACAATAACAAAGTTCAATATGTTTTAGGGTTTATGTGAAGATAGGGTCACTACTGTTCGGGCTAATAACATACCACTAAAAGTCAAAAATACAGCAGTACAGGTAGGGAGCACACCTGCTCTTTTTGTAATAAAGATATTTAAGCTGGGAAGAATGCCATTGCACAGCTGAACTATCATTTTCAATGGCTAGAAACAAAACCTGCAAACAATTAATCTTTTAATCTCTATTATAAATTATATCTTCCAAATTACATTCCTAGACATTTTAAAATATACTGTTGTCTTTCTGAAAGCAGTCTATTAATTCAGAAAAATTTCTGACATTGGACAACATTGGGGTTTACTTTTCTTCTTTTTTAATATTATTTTGTTCCCTAGTGAACTTATGTTTGTTGTTTTAGCAGTACTGTACTCTATGTATGTATACCCTTCACCATTTGTGACAAACCAGTCACAGGATTGCTGGAGAGAACACTGAAATCAGCAGGTGTTAAAATACCTTAAGTATGTGCAATTTTTTACATCAAAATAGGAAATATAAAAATATACAAAAAGCATATCAGACCTTCACAAGAAAACTTCATGAAAAGCCAGTGACTTTCAAAGGGTATTTGTACATTTATAATTGCATGAAGAGAGTGGAATTAGAAAAATATTTTTTCTATCACTGGTTTATAAAAACAAGATCTCTAAAATAATTTTCATATGTAATTTTAACATACTATGTTTGGGATCCCGAAACTACAAATCAAAATGCCAGTCCTAACTTCTCCTCAAGCCATCATCTCCATACAAGTGTAGTTAGCATAGCTAATGACATAAACAGCAGATATTTTAAGAGTCCTTCAGAAACACTGAGATCTTTTGACCGTGCTATTCACTTACTGGGGAAATACTCCTGGATGTCTTCATTTCCTTTGCTATGCTTTAAAATATGACAGCCTCTGCATCTCTGCCTCTGAGGCTGCACACAAGCAAGACAGACCTACATATTTTGCATCTCAAAGTATTTGTGTTCTTAAACATGAATAGTAGTGGAAAAGAACCAGAGAATCCCTTTTACATTTCATCTGTCCCTTCTCCCAGTAATGAGGATGTTATCCGTTCCAGCCATCTATAGACAGGTCCTAATGCTGTCAATAAATCGGCTTGTATGTTTACAGAAAGCCATAAAAATAAAATGCAGATCCCCACTCTTCTGTGCCAGAGGGCTGTCATGGCTGTTCCATATAATGCTTTTTTTTAAACTTGCTCAAACTCTACTCTGTCCGAAGAAGCTCCTTCTGCCCCCACCCATAACACTGCTGTCAGACATCATCTCTCAGCACTTACCTCACTTAGCATGCCTCTAAACCAAAGTATCAATATGGAAAATAGAGGAAGCAAGACATTTCACGTCAAGCTAATCTTTTAGGAAGCAGTAAGGTCACTTACCATAGTCAGAGCACCATTCAAAATTAGCCTTCTTTGGGAAAATTTCTCTTATTTGTACAGTTTTAGTCACAGGAGGACACGTTCTGTGTAAAATTCATTTCACAGAGCAGGAAAATTCTATGTTCTTATCACCCAAATAACACAAAAAGTTTTACTGCACCTGAAAACCCTCGTCTCCTTAGTCTAATAAACTGAGAGGTCCAAAGCAATAACAATCAAAACCGCCGATGAAAACATCTTACTCATCCAAAACCAATTCCGGTTGGTCAAAGTTCTCAACAGAGTTAAGTATCAGCCCTTGAAATGCATTTGCATACTGGTACCAGAACAGGGTGCAGAAACCAACTGTCCTTTAATCAACTTCCTACCCCATATAACAAATGCTGCTGAAAAAATAGACAAAGTCTATAGGTAACAAGCAGCAAAACACTGGCACTCGATGTATACACTCTGTGTGCAAGAATTAAGCATTGAGCAATCAGAACAGAGAAGTCAAAACACTAGTATTCTTTCATAACTGAAAAAAAGTTACTTCTGTTTATTTTGTCCCTATTATTTAAAAGCGTCATGAATTAATTAATACAGTTATATTACATTAAGCTGGGTGGTAGTTTTGAACTTAATCTTTTCCCTTCCATGACAGTGCTAATTTATTTAGGATATTTGAAGCCTTTCTGTATTCATCACTTTGTTTGCCCATTCTGGAGCAACAAATCTTTAAACAGATAATTGCTATATGATACAAGGTCTCTAGTATCCTGATGCTGCATCACTCAAGAAGAGTGATATTTTCAGGCATTTGTAGCTTTGCAGTCATTCTGCTCCAGCCTGCAGCTGATCTCAGAGGTTCAGCGTGAGCTATTAAAGTAAATTTCCAGAATTTCCTAGCCACACCACTCTAGAGGCTTAGGAAAGAGCAAACACAACATCTAAAATTAACTGTTAAGAAAACCCCCCTATTTCTTTTTGACACATTTAAATAGAACAAGAAACTCACCAAATTCACCTGTTTATTCTTCATTTGGGTTGCCAACACTCTGCAGATGAGGTGCTATGAATCCAGCTGCCTTTCCCTCATTCTAGGAGATGTAGGAGATGTGAAAGGTTCAAGTCTATCAGCAGAGTGCAACACTGGTGCATTTCTACAGCAGAGAGGCAGAAAAAGCAGAGGTGGAAGGAGAAAAATCAGCCCTCACAGCAGTTTAAGAGTTCTGGCACGCTGTTATTGCCACAGATTGCTACGACTGGCTTTAGCTGATCTCCCCTCCTCTGACATTGCTGCCTGTAGAGCTGGGGAGTGCAAAGGAAGGCTAATCACTGTGCACCTCGAGCTGTCTCCTGCAGTAAGCCCTGGGGGTTTATCAATATCTGGGGAGGAAAGAAGTTTTGCCACCTGGCACCTGGGATAAAATGATCAATTTCCTAATTCTAGTACTAATGTTGGATTCAAAGCCAGGCGATAATTATCCCAGCTGGTTCTTAAAACAGCCTCTGAATGACACTGATCATGATTATTAAAACTGGTGTGAAAGGCATTGTGGCACACGAGTTAATTTTCATTTGTGGCATTTGAGTTCATTATAGATTAATTTTGCTCTGTCTATGTTCATGTTGAATTCAGGGGCAGATAGGAGTTTTCCCCTGTGAGAAGAGCTTCCTCTTTTCCTAGTTGATATCATTACTTGCTAGATGCATAAATTGTCAAACCTTTCACACTAATGGCAAACTACAATAAAACAGTTGGTGGTTACTTAACAATTCGCTTTATTTATTTATGGCTGTATAAATAAAGGCTTGAATCAGCTTTTCCAGTGTCACAGAGAGATGGAGAAGATGTAGTTTCCTAAGAGGTTGAGGGGTGCAAGCTACCAGACAAAACACCCCTGCAGCCTGAGCTCTTCTTTCAGGCATTGCTTATTGCCCTCAAAATCAACAAACTCATGAAATCATTTCACCTCTTTGTAATCAGGTAAAGGAGCAGTGAGGAATTCCAAGCCTTTGGACAGGTATTAGAATATTGGAGAATTTTACTATTGTAAAAAGTACAAGTGAAAAAATAGTACCCTGAGCAGAAACAGCAATAAGAATGAGACTTCCCCACCCCCCCTCCCCATACATTGTATGTGACTTTATTTAATTTTACCGTATCAAATATGAAAAAGTTCAGTGACTCAATAAACTCAGATCTGTGATTTTTTTCTCTGTCTCACTCTCCAAAACTTGGCAACGTTTCTTAAATGTCTCCATTTTTTATTTTAACTTTCTAGATACCTTTAGAACCTTCCAGATACCAGGAAGCTCTAAGAATCTTGGGTACAGGTTATGCACTGCTGGTCTGACTGTGACATTCAGCCAGAAGCACTCTGACCTCTGGTTGCATAGCAATGCTCTCTGTTAAATAACCAACATTTCAGACTGTGTATAAGTACCTTTTAGCAAGAACCTCTGTCTGTTCAGAACACAGTGTTAAACTGCCCTCATTTAAAATAATCACTGAGAACTTGCGAGGAGGAAAACATTTCCGTCAAGTAAGCTGGGTCACCTCTTATATAACAAAACCAAATTCCTTTCTTCTCTCTGCTTCTACATATCTAAACCTTCTCTCCCATCTCAGAACTTTTACCCTAACCACTTCACCGCAGTGTGTGAGTCAAGACTGATGCAGGATGGAGAGAAACCAAGGACAGTGCAGGGAGCTCCAGATGTCCTGGAGCAGGTACAGATTCTCACTCCCATGTGGAGTCTTATTACATATGCCATAACATCCAGTGGCTACCTTAACCACCAGAAATGTTAGGCATCTAGGAAACAGGGAGCAGAATTTCCTGCTCACATAACACTTCTTCTTGTAAACTATCTCCTTGTCCCAGCAGACCATGAATGTTTCCTCAGCCTGTTCCACTGGGATGTCCCTGGGTTGCCACAGGCACCCACCACTGATTTGCACCCCACAGCAGGCAGGAGGCAACATGCATTCATACACATTTGGATTTCTAGGTGTGCATCTCCACAGCACAGAAAGGAAACCAGTGCTCCCTCTTTTTTAGGAAATTCTGGACACTACTATGCAGTTAGACCCAAACACTACTTTCTACGTCGGTAAGTTAGTCTGGCCATTTTTGCCTTGAAAAAGCAGAATACCAGGACTGTGTCCATCCAAGAACTTATTCTGGAGCACATGTATACATCTCTCTGCTGTTTTAAGTGTAGTGTTTGAAAGGTCTGATGAAAGTCCCTGTTCATATTGGCATTTTTTTCCTGACTAACTTTGGGCACTGCTGTTCTGGGCTGGTGTGTTGTTCTGGGTCAGTTTGCTCTTCTTGGTAAGTTTGCTCTCCTGAGTTTGCTGTTTGCTGTTGTAGTTTGCTGTTCTATGGGAAGTGACTTTGAACTGAGGTCTAAAGCGTACCATACATAAAGAGTTTTCATGCAAAAATGGATTTCAGGTAAGAAAAAAAATCTTCCAGATACAGAAGATCCAGACCCTTTCTGCACTACATCTCTCCTCTCCTCTCCTCTCCTCTCCTCTCCTCTCCTCTCCTCTCCTCTCCTCTCCTCTCCTCTCCTCTCCTCTCCTCTCCTCTCCTCTCCTCTCCTCTCCTCTCCTCTCCTCTCCTCTCCTCTCCTCTCCTCTCCTCTCCTCTCCTCTCCTCTCCTCTCCTCTCCTCTCCTCTCCTCTCCTCTCCTCTCCTCTCCTCTCCTCTCCTCTCCTCTCCTCTCCTCTCCTCTCCTCTCCTCTCCTCTCCTCTCCTCTCCTCTCCTCTCCTCTCCTCTCCTCTCCTCTCCTCTCCTCTCCTCTCCTCTCCTCTCCTCTCCTCTCCTCTCCTCTCCTCTCCTCTCCTCTCCTCTCCTCTCCTCTCCTCTCCTCTCCTCTCCTCTCCTCTCCTCTCCTCCCTTTTTTCCCAAAGACTGATGAAAGTCAAAGCCTTAATTTTTGTCTATTTGCAGGAACTTACATTTTTTTACAGTAAAAAGTAAAAATTTCGAAATGACATTATTACTGAAGAAAACAGAAAAAAGAGAAAGACATTATCTTGATGACATACAAGGTTCTTTATCCTTTTCATCTCACTCATACTATTTTCTTCCAATAAAGGTTTTGACAGCTAAGATAACATGTGGATAAAACAGCAGGTGTGAGTCAGACCTTACTCCAAATTTTATCCTGGAGAGAATAACAAGTACAATCTAGTTTATTTTAAAACAAAAGATAGGAGGATTGGTAAGAAAAATTACATAATGAAGTTTGTTTTATTAATATGCAAAGCTACAGTACAAACTTAAAAATTTACAATACAAAAACATACTTGACCTCTCCCACCTCAAATAAAGTCAATCAATGCTAAGAATTTGTCCAGACAAAATGTGTGCTCTTTACAAATTAGAGTTTCTAGCTTGTAGTAATGAAAGAAAATAATGGTATAATTTATGATGTTCTCTTTCAGTTATGTAGCAATGTCTGAGTCTGAGTTACAAATGTTACAATTTGAAAAATAGCATGTATTTTATGTATACTTATATATTTATAGTGCAATGGGAAAATATTAAAACATTTTAGGGTGTTTAAAAGCTTGTTTTCAAACTTCCATTTTTTGGTAGTCTGATGTCAAAGTCGTTTGTAATATGGAGTGCAAGATAATAATGAGAATGGCTTAACTATAGAGCAGCCACTGGAATTTTAATGTGAAAGAAAATAACATGGTAAACTCCAGAAACAAAGGACAGACTGCCGCTAGCTGTTCTCTGGATTTAAATTACAAAAACATAGTCCTATGAATAATTACTCTTGTGTAGAAGTCAAAATTATATTTGCTTTTAAATGAGGGTGGATCTTTTCCCTGCAAGCAGCAGGGTAATCCCACCACAACTTCACAGACCTTGTTAAAATCTCACTGCTATTGTGAGTGACATGCAGTGGCAGCATAACACAGCAGAAGGAACACATGACAAGGAGACAACATGCAATATAACTCACTCCATTACTTTTTTTTAGCCCCAAAAAATCAATTTTGTTTTTAAGCAGACATAGGTGTGCACTGTATTTATCTCTGGACTTTGCTACTGTTCCGGATTTGTTGAGGTGACCACCGGCAGCTTGGGCATACAGGAATAAACTACAATTTTCTTTATACTACCATTTTATAAACCTCTGCTTTTCTTGTGTTGTATCAATGTTGTTTTTTTCAAATTGTGCTTGGTATGTAAACATGCACACACATGTTTAAGTCTGATACATTTTTTTGAGTCCTTCACCTACTGAAAAAGCCTTTGATCCACCAGTGTAATTAGTACAAAACCTTGAAATAATCTTATTAGATACTCAACTACAGCTAAAAGTATCTGCCTTGCAATAATGACATTAAGAAAGCTTTTTCCTGTCAACTGAAAATACATCTCTTTCTTAATCCTCATGTGCTCACAGAAACATTCATTGCAATCATATAACTAAACACCATGAGATAGACTAAGTATTGACTTAGAATGGAAAACACCCTCAAGAATTCATAAAGCATAGTCAGTCTTCCTTGTCCTAGCTTGTACAATTATTGCCAGTGAAAAGTAGCTTTGAAAAGCATTGCTAGAATATAATTACTGAACACTAAAAATTTAAGTGGAATGTTTCACCTGAAGTGAGAGTTTGAAAGTAAAAGATAATAATTCTTATTTGATTGCTTATACATGTATTTGTCTTACGATTTGTTACCAGGTACTCAGCAACTTTATGAATTCTTTAATTTCAAACTTCTTTTTTCTTCTCAGGAGCAAAATTGGCAGTGAGGTCAAATGTATTAATACGTTGAGCTGAATAGCTTTTACACAGCATTGAGTGCTTTTGCTGAGAGGCACCTGAGACCAGTTGCTATAGTAATATTTTTCCAGAAAGCCCCGTGTTGATGTTGTTCACATGGGGTAGAAACGCAGAGAGGAAATGAACTGCTTTGTTTTTCCATGCACAGGAAGGCCAGCTTGCACAACTGTTAACAAATGAGCAAAAAATGTCACAGATTGGTAGCCATTTGGAGGTGGGTGGAGTGGGAGATGAGTGGAGAAGAAACAGGTCAGATCCATACCACAAAGTTGGGGGAAGCTGTAAGTAATGACTATATATACATGTATTCTAATTAACTCATTAGCTGTCAGGGCAGATACCAAGAAGAGTGTTAGAGAAACATGTTTCAGCTCTCCAGCATGAGCAACACCTCTTGCTTGAACATCTCATCTCCTTGAACCAGCTCTGGCAGCACCTGACAACCGGGTTCAAAGCCATTACAGCCAAGCTTCATGTCAAATATTTTTTGCTTGAGACAAGGAGTGGCAAGCAGCACAATTATCCTTGATTGTCTCCCTTCTCCCCATTCTCCCACACAAACACTTCCCGTATTTGTTGCCCTTACTGGCCAAAGAGTGGTGCCACTGCCAACTTTCTGATTGTGAAAAAAAGAGAATAAAGTGTGCAGTAGCATTGATGGTACCTTACTGGACTGCTATAAAATTCTCTTTGATGCAGTTGGTCCTTAAGTTTGATTCTGTCAGAACACAAACTTTTCATCTTTAACTTCTCCCACACAATGGCATTCATGCAAGCTGTGATGGTGCAGACTCTCACTTTTCTTGAAAATCTCCCACTGAGGTGAAGCTTGTGTAAACAGGACAGGTGGAGTTTCAAGAAAAAGTGGTGTCCAAAATAATGCTTGATGTTTTTCAAGTCAGGCAAAGCTTGAGATATGACTACTAGTCTTACAAGCCAGGAGGTGATCATGCAGTGAAAAATAAAGGTGCTTTCCTGGTACAGGGCTCTTGTTTAATGGTGGGACTGGCTGTCAAAAGAAAAATATACAAAAATGAGGGGGCAAGAAGAGAAACTGAGACTGCACATTGGCAAGGAAGCTCCTTATAGGCTTGGGAGTCCTGGACTCCTGAAGGAACCCATGGCTAAGAGTTGTGGAGAACCTAAGATAGGAAGATATTTGTGGAGATATACATGGTTTTGCCAAACATTTAAAATTTTTATCAGCCACTAAGCTTGTTTATTGTCTGTTTTTCAGCCAAGTCACAGTTAATGCACCTTCACATGTCTCAGGATCTAATCATAAACCAAGAGCATTTGCAAGCTTTGGGCTTACAAAAGGAGCACTAGATACAGGGAGTTCCTACGGAATCAGAACTGGTACTGCAGATTTAACTTTTTGGAAATCCATTCCTTATTGGCTGTAGTTCATGCTATGATGGATTAAGGCAGAGATAGTGAAATAAGTGCTGGTCTGTCTTTGTATACTGTGTATACTTAGTAACCTCAGAGGTTTCAGCACAATTTCACAAACAGATTTTGTCAAGTATATGCTGGAGGATTACTAACCTTGTCATGCTGGAGGATTACTAACCTTGTCAGCCTTTCCAATGAGCCTTTCCTGCTCATTCTGAGCCAAGACACACTGAAATCCATCTTGTCTCAGCTACAGGGACAGCTTAGAGCATGTTGAACAGGGAAGAAAGTTGATTGTGGTTGTGACAGGCACAGGGAGAGGATCGGTGCCAGAAGACTGAATGCTGATGACCAGGGCAATAGCAGCAGGGGCTCCTAGACTGGACAGACAAAATCTCATTTTAGATTTAGCCATCTTGGTCTTGGATGTGTGCTAGGAATAAGCCCCTAGGCTCTGAAGAAGGCAACAGCTGATTGTTCTGGTTTGCAGAGGAGGGGAGAACACTGCTCTGGTATAGTGGATCAGCTTTGAGCACCCAGCTGCTGGTACTCCTGTACCACACTCACTGCAGTGTGTGGCTGCCTGGGCGATGTCAGTCTGGACTCCTTGCCATGGGCCAGCTCTCAAGGTCCTCCCTTAGAAAAGAGAAGACCAAGTACCTGTGACCTTGCTACATCAGTTCAGAGGCACCAGTGAGTGCTGTCACAAGAGGCAACTCTGAAGTAAGCTGCAGTATTCAGAAAATAAAAGCAGAGGGAAAAAAAAAAAAGACATTTTTGTGGATTATATTTTATAATTGTTATAAATCAATTGCTTATTTTTGTCCCTAGTTTGATTAACTTCTTCCAGTTCCATCACAGTTTAACTAATGCATATTAAATGATGCTACGAGCTGCACAGCTAGGCAAGTCACTGAGAAGATGGAAATTGTGCAAAAATCAGTGCTCAAGGCTAAAACTGAGATACATGTGACATTAGTTGCTTGCTCTGCTCTCGTCAATGAGTGCAATGTCATTTTAGCAATACAGATAATTGTAAGTTAGAATTATTTTAAGCCAGTTTTACTGTCTGTTGCTTCATTCAGTGTTACTAAGCTCAGTCTATTTTCACATAATGCCAGTGATAAGTTAAGGAACACAAAGAACATGAAGAATGATGTGCCAGCGCTTTCCAAACTTAGTTTCATAAGTTACCAAGTAATAGTGAAATGCAGGTAAGCACGGTTTTTATGCAAAGTTATGGACTGTAACTTCTTTGGCAAAGAAACATTGAGAAAAGGATCGGAAACACAGTGCACTTATTCAGGCTGCAGAAGGGCAGACCCAGAGGTAAATCCTGGCTATCCTTAGTTGTTAAATAATTGTTAAATAATTGTTAAATATTTCTAGCTCTGTCTTGTGTCTCACAGACACCAAGCTGAGTATAAAATATATTGTTACTTCTGCACATTCAAGTAACTGCCATGACATGAAGAAAAAGTAACATCCTAGAGGCAGTTGTGGGATGGATACATACAAAATAAACAAAACATGAGTGGATTTACCTAAGCAAAATTTTCTGGCTGTTTAATATTTCTCTGGTTCCATGGGATCGTGAAATCACAGAACAGTCCAGATTGGTAAGGACCTCAAAGGAACACCTGGTCCAATATTTGTGGGTAAAGGAAGCTATATGAGTGCCCTGTCCAAAAGCATCATGAAAGCCCAGCAACAGGGACTCCACCGCAAATTTGGGGAAGATGTTCCAGTGATGGGTGGTCCTCACTGTACACAATTTCTTTCTTATGTCAATATGAAATCTCTCAGTGCAAATACCAATGCCTCATGCAGTCTCCTTGTGTCTACTTATGAAGAAAACTTCCATTCCTTTTATATCCACCCTTTAAGTATCAAAACACTGGGATGTGGTGTCCATAAGCAGTCTCTTCTCTGGGAAGAAGAGAAAACACTCCTTTACCTCAGGGAAGCTTCCTCAGCCCTTTGATCACCTTCATTGCTTTCTTTGACTTTCTCCAGTCTTTCTGCATCTTTCTTGATCTGTGGGGCCCAGAAATGGATGCAATAGTCCAGGCACAGCCTGACAAGGTCTGAGGAGATTGGGATGATCCTGTCTCTGTCTCCAGCAATGTCCCAATGGATGCAGCCCAGGACTTGATTTGCCTTGGTTGCTGCAGTGGTGCACTGTCAGCCAACACCCAGGCAGAAGAAATAGGGCAAGGTTTGATGTCAGCACTGGCTGCAGAATGGCTCTTGTGGGACACAAAACCAGTAGCAGATTTATTAAATTTGAAAGACCCGTGGACCTTGTGATTCTCATCCTCAGTTGTTTGTCAGGCTTTTTTTCTTAGTTTAACTGAAGTCTTTCAGGATGAACTGCAGATCTTCTGATGGTACAAAACTTAATTTTGTGTCGTATCTCTTGTTTCTAAACTACTTTGCAGTCTGTCTGTCTCATTTCATGCACCCACTCACAAACACAGAGCATCAGCCATCTCCAGTGGGAGGGTGACAGCCACACAAGCCCGCTGGTAGCCAACCAACGCCCTGCATGGCAGTGGCAAATGGGAACACTGGCCAGGGATGCCACATCAAACCCTCCTCTGCAGAGTGCCCCACAGGGCTTTCAATACCCCTGAGGAGCAGGTGTCTCAATTTCTGGCCATTCATGCCAAGCACATGACTTAGTGGAAGGAGAGGAAAGACCAACTTGTCAATGGTCTGGGCTAGCAGTCTTCAGAAGTGAGACAGGGCAAATGATTTGAGCATAAAAGCCTCCCCTTTGTCCTTGATGAACAACCTAGGAGGACCAAATCTCTTCGTGAGGAAGCCATCACCATAAGGTACAGCAGGAGACACACGGATTTGCAGCCTGCACTAAGGGGCTTCAAAAGCCCCAGCATTCAAAAGCTGCCAGAAAAATCTGACTTTGTCAGAGCCACAGAAAGGACAGCTATGTGTAACCAGTGCTAATGTTCCTCAGGATTGGATTTCATGCTCCTGCACGACTGATTAAGCAGCTGGCCTCCAGTGTACACTAACATGCTGTGAGTGCTCCCAGCAGAGGGTCCAATCCTCCATGGTAACGCTCTTCAGGGAGCTCTGGAAATGCTTTAATTATTAAAATGAATAATTCCTACCAACACATTTAATTGGAAAATATTACATGTTTAAATGGGCACTAATGGAAGGGGTCTGGAAAATCTGACTATATAATAGAGTATGCTGTTTGAAGTGAATTTTAGCAATATTTTTTCAGTGAATAACACCATGCATTATTTATCCTCTCTCTTTTTAATCTTGTCTGATAGTTTATATGAAGAAGGAATCACTGGAACCTCAGAAATAAAATGCAAATCTGTGAATTGCCCCCTACGAGCTTAACCTGCCAACACTAGCCCATCCTCCTTCCTTGCTTCCTGTCCCCTAGCTTCCAAGGAAATAGTTCAATGAATTTATTGCTGCAGGATAAACTAACCCCCCTGTTTCTGCCTCAGAGCTGGTAGGACTGTGCAGAACTGACCAATTACAGGAGCACTTGTTAGCACAGTCTAACAGAGATGGGACATAATCAAAGGCAAGAGAAGGACAGTGTAGTGCAGGCTTGTGGGAGTCACAAGGGAAGAGAAGTCACAAGAAAAGAAGGTTTCAGGACAAAGGTATCAGCCACACAGAGAGAGAGACACACAAGGAGAGGTGTGAACAGGGATAACCAAATGAGTCAGCAAATATCTGCAAAGAGGTCACTACCTGGAGCTCTTAAGGCAGCAGTTTGGATCTTCAAGGTGCTTTCTAGCCCTGTCATTCTGTGATTCTGTGATTATGAAGCATACAGCTTCACAGCTGGACTTGCATTCTGCCATGAGAGAGTGGGACTCAAAGAAGGATTCATGCCTCTAGATTAAGTTCTGCCAAGCACAGAGCCTACAGTGAGCCTTTCCAAAGGGAAGGACCCACTGGATATACAGCCTTGTAAAACAATTGTACTGTCAGACTTTGCCTGATCTGATTTTAAAAAAATCAGTCTTCATATTTCCTAGCAATTTTTTTCTTCCTTGGATTGTAAATATGTTACCTTCTGGATATAAGTGTGGCGGAAAAGTCAGGAAGACACTTTTATCTGAAAGTTACCTTCTTTCCCTCAAAGTCTAGTAGGGACTTAAAGAGATGAGGAAATGGGCATTCAAGAGAGATATTGTTGTTCATAGAAAAAAAGAATTGTCAACAGAAGAGGGGAAGTCAGAGAACATTTTCTGCTAAATAGAACATCAATTTGAAAATGGCATCTATTATTTTAACTGACTCTGAGCAGGACCCATAGACACAAGTGCAAACCTGTTTCATTCTGCCTACTTTCTGAAACCAGCAATCTCAATACTTTTTGTGCTCTTTCTTCTCATCTCAGACCAGAGCATCAGTTTGCACATTTTTTTTCTGTTTATTGTGACACTAAAACAAAATTCTGGGGACTTTCTTATTTGTTGAAAATACAGCATTTGTCAGGCTGGTCTTTTTCTGACTTTTTTTTTTCTCTCTGTGCAAATTCATTAGCTGTAGGAACATGCTGAAAGTAATGAGATTTCCTGTGTAGCTGCTGAATAGGTCACACTCCTGGATTCCAGAAAGAGAGATTCTGTGGGTATCTTCTCTACCCAAAAGATTCAACAGAGCATAGCACAGCAAGTGTGGGAGGGGAGCCAGCTGCACCCTACTGCACTTTGCAACGCAAGCACATTTGGCCTATTTGGGATTAAAATATTCAAATTCAAATACAAATTCATCACACTATTTGGTAACTAGTAGCAGTTACCAAACAGCCGTGCTGCAGCTCACAGAAGAAATTCAAGCATTCGCAGAGCTCTGAGATTACCACAACCCCACCAGTTCCCTCAGATTTTATTCTGCTGTAGCACTGTATCTTGTCTGCAGCTTGGCTGTTTTTATCAATAGCTCCTCTTGAATCTGTATCTTTTGCCTAACTTCTTTATTTAAAATTTAACATGCTGTGGTTCCTTGAGTAAACAGCTTTTCCATTGGACTCTCTTGGGGCTCCTTCTGCTGAGTCAGACATCAAAATCCAGCTTCTGGTAAGGAGTCTGTGTCACATAGACGATGCTGTGTTTAATCCAGCCCTTGGGTGTGATTTGAAGCTCTGATTAACTCAAATATAACCAATTTCATCAACTCTCAATGCATTTGAAAAGAAAAAGGAAACAAGGGGAAATACTGAGACCGGGATCTTTTCCAGATGAGAAAAATAAATGAGGATGCTATAATGGCTTCAATACAAAAAGACCAAAGTTTCTGCAGACACCTGAGTGTTTGCAAGCTCCTGCACCATGGTAAAGTAGGAGCTGAGCCCCCTGCTATATGGGCCACAAGGAGAATTTCTGCAGAACCTTTGAGCTTGTTGAAAGATAATTGTGAGTAAAGGGAAACAAATAAAAGCTGTTGTACCCTGTTTGTTTGTCCTGCATTTCCCTACCACATGATGACTTGCCTTGTCAATTCTGAAAAGCCAGTTTCTCCTTCAAGCCTCAAGAGATACAAAAGACATGAGCTTTTGGCTTTGCCTGTTGCTCTTGGAAAGTTTAAACATGAGCGAGTTTCACATTTCATTTTCTCCACCATACAACCAGGTTCTGAAATGTACCAGATGTAGCACATCACAAAATACTATATATTGAAATCCTGTTATGAATGAATTTCATCAAAACAATTTTGTTTAGCAAGCCTAAAACTCGTCAGGAATTTCACATGACAGATAGAGTTCTTGAAACACTCATAAATGTTTAAAAAAATGCAAAATTAACCTAATGCAGGAAAAATTATTTTGATGCTGCATAAATGTATCATTACACATAGAGAAAGGTTTTAATGCTTATTGGGAGAAAAGAACTAAACCTGAAGGACTTGGGGAGGAGGAGGGAAAAGTTCAGCTCAAAGTGACCTTGCAGCTGGGAATGCTAAAAATGTCAGTATGAAAAAATGCCATTTATTATGCCTAATGTTGTTCGTCCCCTACCTGCAGGGAGCCTGTGACCCCAGGGAGCAGGGAGTGTGTATCCCTAGAGGACAAGAGCCTGTGTCCCCAGGGAACAGGACCCTGTGTCCCAGAGAGCATGGAGCCTGTGTTCCCAGGGGATAAGAGCTTGTGCCCCATCCAGCATTGTTAGTGAGGTAATGACATAAATCCACTCAGCATTTTGGCTGTGATTTGATGCTGCCCTTGGTTACCTGTCTGTGTTGATTCATACAATGTTATAGGTTAAGCAGAGTAAATACCTTTCTTTTGAGACAGTTTTGAATATGGTGTTCTTACAGAGCCAGGAAGTTAAAACAATACTTTCTGTCCAGAAACATCTATTTTCATATCAAATCTCTGTTTCCAACAGACACACATAGCTAAAACTCTGCAACTAGCATATAGCTCATATCTATAATGAAAATCAAAAAGCAAAATCCCTGTAAGAAGAGAGCACATTTAAATTACATGCCAGTGAAGCAGAAATTAATTTAGATGTGATGAATATCCTTTTCTCTTCTTTTATCTTTGATGTTCTAGAAACAGGTAGGTCTTGAAGGCAAGGCCTGGCCAGGCTCTGGGCCAAAAGATTCTATCTTTTGACATTTAAAACTTGACAAGAAAATTAAATATGAAGTAATTAAGCTGAAAACTATTTTATTTTCTAAGTTAAACATATTACAGTATTTTCAGCTACCTGCTCAATCTAGCTATGCAGAGAAAAGCAGGACTGAGTGTTCAGATAATGTACTGTAGTTGCACTCTGAAGATGAGGCAAGACTTGAATCCTTGCTATTTTAAAAAGAAGGGAAAGTGCTAGCTAGGCAGGCTTTTGTGGAGACGAGGCTGAGCAAAGAGCTGAGACCTAAAATTGCCATTAGGTTTGGAGAGGTTCAAAATTAAACAGGGACATCTTCATGTTTAATTTTGAGTGAATTAAAAAAAAAAAAACAAAAACATTTTGGGGTGTCTTTGTTGTTGTTGTTGTTGTACAGTAATTCAGTTTTATAAAAGCTATAACACCAGTGTTCCTGGGGATTGAGAAGGTGGTGGTGATGTTGTTGACAGAAAAATGAGAAGGATTTTTGAAGGTTTTTTACACTTAGATTGTCTCAGCTTGACAGTTTGATTTCTCGAGTTCAAAGAAAATCATATCAATATTGACATATGCCTTTCCCCATCCCTTTATCTTTGGCTTGAGGCTGTCAAGCCACTTCATCATGCCATGGCAGAACCTTGCCTAGTGTTCACTCTGCACCAGGAGGGAAAGAGCTCTCGAGCTCTCAGCACTTTAAGATGACATGAAGAATATGCAAGCAAGAGTACTAAAAGATCAGGGCTTTATTATAGCTTTTAAAACCAGCATTGCATTCTTGCTGTTCAGCTGTTTTACCTGCCCTGAAATCTGGGGAATGCTTTTTGTATCATGAGTAAGCTACAGCAATTTTCTTAGCTATTTAAACAAAAAACCCTTGACATTTGCTCTAGCTTGCAAGCTCTCCTTACTCAAAAATACGTAAGTATGGCAAAGAGAAATGCAATTTTGAGTCTTTTTGTGACCTCTGTGGGAGAAACTGATAGATCCATTAAATGGTAAGTGCTTCTGCCTTACATGGCCTTAAACTGCCTTTCCCTCCATGTGAGCTTGCACTTTTATTAGTTTCAGTGAAAACTCCAGGCTGCTACCCTGTCCCTTCCTTTCTTTAAGGTTAGTGAAAAATATTCCAGCTGGGATTTATTTTAAAGGTGTGTCCTTTTTCACAAAAAAATGCAGCAATCTTAGGCAAACAGAAGAACAGCAGGCAAGAGGAATTCTTTAGCTAGCCAATGTTCCATATTTTATTTTCCAACAGAGAATCTTAACAATCACCCATTGTGTTAGAAAGCCACATGATGATAATATAAATTCACTGATGCAAACCAGAGAGCTCCAGACCTTTCTAAATCAACATAAACATGTCCCCAAATCTGCGTGCAGACCAGCCGACAGGCGTTCCCTCTATTTTCCTAGGAGCCTTGCCCAAGGCTGGTTGTGCTCAGAGCCACGGGTGAGTGTGAAAGATCAGAGCAGAGCTGGGGCTCACTGCAGCAAGGCACGAGCCACCCTCCTCAGCCAGAGGGTTTGGCTTCTTCTTTAGCTGATGGCAGCTGAAGCATTTCTCCAATAATACATTCATACTGCCACGTTGGAACAGAATGCCATCCGTGAACATCTTGCATCCCACAGAGGTTATGGTGACATTTCAGAAACCTCTCGGGCTCTTCTCAGAACATTATTCTAGTCCATGAGTCTCTATTGCTGCAGCATAACTACTCTGGAGGCTCAGGACAGGTTGGGCTGCTGAAGAGCCCAGGGTCAGGGACCTGTGAGTCCCATCTCCAGCCTGTGACCAGCACACTCTTGTGTTTTATGGAGGAAATCTTCATACACTTCTCTGCTTCCAGCTCTCCATCAATAAAGTGAAGGGTAAAAAAGAAGATAAATTTAAAAAGGGTGGATTAAGAATTAGTTATTTGTATACAAAATTGTGTGTAAGTTAGGCACTAAATATTGCTATGTTTGGTCATGCAGGACAGAGCACACACACTGAAGAAACTCAGCCACACAGCATACTTCAAATTGAAGCATACTTCAAGAATTGAAGCATTAAAGGACACTTATTTAACAAACTCTCCCCCATAGAAATAAGAGATCTGAACCAATTATTTGTACCACATACTTTGTACCTTGTATCTCAACACCATATATTAATTCCATTTCCTCATCACCAAGAGTTGTCTGGACAGTGGTTGATTCTAATATGATCAGAGTAAGCAATCAAAATAATCAAAGTAATAAATTTGTTAATATTAACATAGTAGTCCATAAAATATGTTTGTCCATAAAACAAAACACTTTCAAAATGAGATTGAAGCTGTTAGATGTCTTGAGCTGTTTGAATAGTGAGGAAAGCAGTGTGCTTCCCTTTTTACCAGGATTTATCTTTGATTTATTTTTGTCTTATTTATAAAGGAAAAAATAACCTTTTTAATAATCAAAAAATATAAATTGTGCAATGCAGTATTGAATTTCACTTATGCTAACATTTTTCCTAATGACAGGACCTCTGTAGATTTGCAGTGCTTTCAGGTGGAGAAGATGAGATGCACAAGGACTAGCTACACTACAGACTCTACTTCTGAGGTATTTTGTGACTGCAGGAAATAATTTTTTTCCCAGCACTGGCATGGAAGTAGTGTTGTTTTATAAAGTAATTTTAAATTCTTCAAATAAAATGTGTATATTAAAAGAGCAAAACCAAAGTAGCTTGTGTAAGCCAAAAAAACCTATCTGGGCTACTCCCTCCTTTGACCCTGGAAAATTAAATTCTGTTTTCACTTCTGAACAGAGACAGAGCTTTGTATTGGTCAAATACTTCATTTTTCCAACTACACAATGAGTAGGAAACACAGTCCCTTAGACAGGCAATATGTGTCACTCCTGATCTTTCACTTTTTTTCCATTCTTTTAAAATCAGAAATTTGTTTGGACAGTTTATTTCATTTTTTTTTTAGCATGTGTAAAATTTATCCTTTAAAAGAGTCTGGACCAAGATTTAAGGAGCCAGCTAGAAGGCATGTTGCTTTTAATGGCACTCACACACACACTCTTACATCCAGAAGGATACCACAGCATTTTCAAACCCTGTGTTTTGCCATTGGGTGGCAAAAGGAGAATCCTGCCATAGTAAGACAAGAAAAGCAGCTGTCCTAACCCTCCACCAGTGTGCAGGAAATCTTCAGGAGGGGCTGGCATTATTGGGGATGCATCCCTCAAGGAATCCCAGACTGAACATGTCTTTCTGCCCACCTGTTCTCAAAACAATGTTGCTCAATGTCAGAAGTGAGAGGACACAGACAAAATGTTAATAGGGTTTTTCATTTAAGCTTCAAATTAATAGTTGGATATTGATGGAACAACTTACTTGAAAATGGATTCTTTAAAAAATTAGGCTACTACTACTAAGTTTGTCATTTAGCAAGACCAGAATGACTTTTTAAAAAATTTTCAATAACATTTCAACATCATTCTGTACACTAACAACAGGCACTTACCTAGTTCTGTAGAGAGTCAATCAGTTTTGTGTATTTTTAATAGCCTTTGCTGTCACTATTTATGACTATGGAGGACTTGGAAAAGTCAGTGATCAAGCAGAAGGTATCTGAATCACCCTGCATATATGCTAAAAAGGTCACAAAGATCACTCTTTTACTTACCAGCATGCCAGGATGTGTGGCTTCTGTGAGATCCATGTTGAATCTCTTTCATTTTTTTCCCTCTACTTGTACTTCACAAGTGTGATAAGAGATCCACTATGTCCTGACCATGCTATGCATACAAATATTTACATAATTTCTTTTGCATTTGTGAGTTCTGCTGATTAAATGATCAAAGAGGAGTGAAGAGTAATTACAGATTGGAAATGGTTTTGCCTTCTCCAGCATGCATGTAGTCACAGGACAGAGGGTGCTTCTGGCGCCGCAGATAATGTAGAATAAAAGCCCAAAAGAGAAAACTAGATCATGCCATTGAAAATACAGTTAATTTGCATCAACAATCAGCTGACAGAAGAGGACAGAGAGGATCCCCCATCCTTACTGGATCCACAATAAGGGCCCCCTAACAGAGTATCGCCATCAATCTGGAAATGTTTGAGTGCATACAGAAATATATCAGACATTTTTCTTCAGATGTTTCTATTTTATACTTAATTTATTTTCAAAATGCCACCTTTTCTTTTTTTTTTTTTGCAACTGTAGATCCCTTCTTTTGACACCCATAATATTTCTTAGGATGGTTAATGAAGCATCCAAGCAGAGATAAAAAAATGAAATAAGCATGCTACGTGGAAAAGGCAGACTACGAAGTCAGGAAGTCAGATCAAACCTCTGGAGCTCTGCAGAAAACAAACCATCTTTAGAGGGTGTGAGCAAAGTGACAGCAGTGGTGCAGTGAGAAGACATGCCAGCTGCACCACAAGGCCTCTCATCCCCTCCCAAGGAGACCTGCAGCACATGCTTTTCTGTTCAAAGAGTACCTCTGGAGGAAGAGAAACTTCCATCTCCAGGTAACCAAAGATTTCTTGAGAGACAGCAAACAGTTTTTGCTCTCAACTTAACTCCCAAGGGGGCTTTGTTCCTCATTGTTTGTGTCCTCCCTCCTCCAAAACTACTCACCATTCTCCGCAAACTTTTCCTCACTCCTGTACCTAGACCATTATGGCTGCTTCATTTCAGCTATCTTCTTTCTAGTGGTTGATATCATCAGGAAACCAAAACTTTCTTGTGCATAAGATGCAGCTGTGATTATCAGCGTGCTGTGGTAAGATTAGAACAAGGCAGCAGATGCTGGTTGTGAAACAGTACATGCAGGATTCCAAGTGTTATTAAATTACTTTAAAAGACAAAAATAATCCAAAACAAAGAATTTTATCCATGGAGGAACTGGACTGCCAATACGACTCTGATTTAATGCTTAATCATGAGCATTTATGAATAGATCTTTCACTGCATACTCAAGGCTTGGGTCCACATAAAAATTAGTGATACCTAAAAACCTCATGGCTTTAATTAGAGTGAAAAGTTCTAAAAGCCTTGTGTGAGTTAGCAATTCCTGACATTTAAAACTACTGGAAAAAAAGATTGGGAAATTTTGACTTATGCTTCCACCTTTGAAACCATCCATGTTTCTGATGCTCTTCCTGACGTAAAGTTTTAAGTCTGCCTTCCAATCAGACCAAATGGAGACTATCATGTGTCTGTTACACTTCTGTCTTCACCCAAAACCTCAAAGTATATTATTAGTTTCTAAATACGACTCAGACTGAGCCAGAAGACTGCGATGAGCTGTACAGTTTAAGCAATCTGCAATATAAACACGTTCAGGTTATCTAGAATGATAGTTCAATAATTTCTGCCAAGCTGCCAAATTTTCAAAGGGTTTCTCTAGCTGCACGCAAAACTTTTAAGACACGTTCTTGAGGAAAAAATATCTGAAGGGTCAGATACATATGTATGCTTCTGTGTGTAACTTTCCATTTATATAAAAACAGGTTGCTACACTGCAACCAATTAAGATTAACCTACCAAAATTTAAACAAAATCACTCTTTTTATTATTGAACAGCACAAGGTTTCACTAACACAGATTAATGCACTAATTACTTACGTATTCTAACAGATACTGAGGAACACATAGGAATGGATAAGACAGCTGGACCTGATAGGACAAAGAGCAGAAGCATTGCTACAAAGCAAAAACCTGTTAAAGCTAGCTAGTGGGGGCAGAAATCCAGCATGTAATTTAACTAGCTTGAATATGACATATTTCCAGTGGATGCCCCTTATTTTGCTTCAAAAATCTGTACTTCTTTTGCAGACACAGTAGACGCATGCCATGCAAATACAGTATATTTACAATTCTTATAAAACTTAAGTAAAACTTCTCACAAAGTGGTCAAGAAAAACCTCTTCAGAGCAATTCACAAAAGTGGGAGAAAGTTGCTACACAAAACATCTTCAGACAGATTTCCGTGCTCAAAAACATGTTGGCGGGGAATGTAACTGGTGACATTTAATGATTCTAAGTTACTTTCAGAGGAAAATCAGGCAAAAAAAAGGAGCAGGCGGGTGCAGGGAGCAGAAGTGCTGCGGTGTCCTCAGAGGAACATCCTCCTAATTGTGGGTGTCCTTCCTCCCTCATGCACCAGGTGATTTACCTCAAAGCTCTTTCCCATACTAACACAACAGGTTTTCATCAGGGCCTGTTTGAAGTCTCTGCTGGCTGGTGGTACTTTTGATGTCCAAGTGCTCGAAAGATAAATTACTTTTTGGTAGAATTGCTTTGTTAAAGTTTAGGGCTTGACATACTTTAATGATCTCAGACCTAGGTGGGAGTTAACAAAGCTTAGGAAGAAGGATGCGTCAACCACATCAGACACAAAGAATGCAGAATTTATGGGCTACAAGGACATTTGGCAGAGCTTGGTTGAGCTTTGTACTGGTCTGTTACTGGATCTCCTGGGTCTCCAAATGAAAGCCAGAGTGGCAGCTGCAGGGTAGGAAAACAGAGGAATGAATCCCATCCCACTGGCAACCACTTCCCAGGAGAATCTGCTGCAACAACAGCACAGGGCTGGCCATGGGAAAGGCTGTGGGGCTACAGCCTGGCAGTGTGGCCACAAGACGGGTAGAAGAGTGGGCTGGAGGCCCAGGGAAGCCCTGTCCCCGCAGCTCAAAGGGCAGAGAGCTGTGAGCAGAAGGCAGCAATGGGACTGCAGGTGGAGTGCCCCAGGAGCTGAGCAGCAGCGTGACACCCACATCAGAAAAAAGAGAAGATGGGCATGGAGTGGCTGCCAGTAAAACCCACAGGGCTGCCCGACTGTCACCTACAGAAATCGGGAAGGAGCAAAGGGCAGTCAGACCTTAAACCCCTCTGCCTGGAGCCTCATCACTTCCCTTTTCTCATTCAAATATCAGAGCAGTGGCTTCAATTCCTTCCGCAGCTGATTAGGCTAGGTTACCTGATTAGAACCAACCTAGCACAGGAGGGCTGCTGATACTGCTCTTTGCAAGACCTGTCTATTGCAAATACCTGCACAATTTGTAATCCAACAACTTGGATTGGTCAGTCAGATTTTAGGTATAGAACACACTCCTCAAGTCTATTTTGCGTCACTTTTGCAAGCAAGGAAAAAGGAAGAACAATAGAAAAATGATGGAAAATTGAGAGAACAATAAAAAACAAAGGAGGCAAAAAGGAAAAAATATTTGGTACACAAGTTTCACAGAAATAAATCATAAGAAAAATTCAGTTACTTATGAAGTCCAACATAAGAGGAAATAGAGTAGTGACAGGCATGGTTAACCTGACTAGCTTTTACACAGCTGATGAAAAAGTAAATCTTCCTTCAAAATATTTTTCCCCAAATCCTCCATTCAAAATTTATTTACTTGATGCAAAGTGATTTGACAGGAAAATTTATTTTCAGGAATGGAAGTCTTCTCATCAACATTATATGTGATACATGAGGATTGAGCCTTCTGCACCAACAAAAGACTGAAGTTGGAGTTTGGATACAAAACCTTTCCTGTGATTATCTCCCACGTATGAGAAATAATTTCATTAATCCAATTATACTTAAAATAGTCCCTGTAACACTGTGGTACATGCTGAATGAGAGGACTGAGAGCCAAAGTTACCACCAGGATCCTGACCAATGTCTGTATATTTATATATCTATCTGTCTGCATCCATTTCTACTGTGTCTTACAGAGAACATCTCAATACCTGAACTGCAAAAAATAACGTGTTCTAAAATATTGTATTGCAATGACTACTTGTCTAACAGTTTTCTCCTGGTGAAGGTAGCCATCAAAACTCTTGCTGGAATATAAACACACCAATTACAATACAAGAACAACCACCTGAGAAATAAAGCTGCTGCAAAGCAGCACATGCCAAAATGAATGCCTTTTCCACCAAAAGGTTTTCTCAAAATGTAAAAGCTTCATCAGAACCTGACAGTACTAAACAGGGTCACTGGAACAGGCTGCCCACAGAAGTGGTCCCAGCAGTTGTCCCAGCTGACAGAGCTCAAGGAGTGCCTGGATGCTCTGAGTCATGTGGTTTTAATTCTCTGAGGTCCAGGCAGTGGGACCCAATGAGCCTCATGGGTCCCTCCAAACCGGAGCCGTTCTGTGGTTCTGTGATTCTCTGTGGACATGCCTGCAGATCCTCGTGCCATCAGCATTGCAGGGTAGCAGAGCTGGGTCTGGAGGTAAACACAGTCTGCTGCTCTTGGCTCTCAGCTGTGTTTGAGAGCGTTTAAAACACAGTGCTGCCTGCTGGGCTAAACATGTGCTTAGATTGGGAACTGGTGGGTTTGAATGACATACTTTTATAGGCAGCTGCTCTTGGGCTGACTCAAGATTTTACTCTCCTTACCACGCCACTCTTTTCAGGTCAAAGTTTCCAAGCCTAAGCACAAAGACAATTCTTGTCTTCAGCCAATATCCAACTCAATAAATTTTCATAAAGACTTGATTGCCTTGCAACCAGCTTAGTCTGAGAGAAGCAGAAGTCCTCCTGGAGAATCAAGTCATATTAAATCACAACACCTGGGGCCTGACAGCATTTTCTAGCACCTCAGCATAAAGAAAACAGGTATGCAATTTTCAGCTACCTCCCTTTTCATGACACAGTGAAATTTATGTGTGGCCATCCTCTGAGTTTGTAACTACTAGCCTAGGTATGTGCACACAGCAGCAGATGTTACAAAAAAATTTTCAAAAAACCAGTGCTGAGCAGGCTAACAAAAAATCTGCATCAAAGATTGGAAGATGGAGAAAACCAGAATGAAATCAGCAAAAATTGCTGGATATATGCACAAATTAAAATGAGATGCCACAGACAATGTTAAATGTGAGGCAAGAAATCATCTTGAGGCATCAGATCTAAATTCAGTAAACTTGATTATGAAATTAATAATTACTATCTAGTGACATGCTTGTATCACTTTTAAATCCAAACTTAATCAAAAGCATGCTCAGGGAGTCTGCAATATTTCTGAAGCGAAGAGCATTAAGCTCAGAGTGGAGTCATTTAAGCCATTTGCACTGCAAGAATCAAATAGGCTTGATGGTTTAAATTAAATAGTTTATCCAGTCATCAGTCTAACTAGCATGATTGATATGGACATTGGGAGAGAGGCCACCCCTGCAAGGAGAAGCATGTAAGGAAATTAAGGAAATGGGCAGAGGAAAGGACCTGATGGAGAACAAACCTTGAACCAGATCATATTTCTCTTTCCTGACATCCCCACAATGGTCTCCCCACCCTCTCTTCTGCCCTGCAGGATGTCTTTGACTACCAATGGCCACAGCAGAAGTGTGCCATAAGTGTGTGGGTGTGGGTGGCTCTCAGAAATCTGCTCTGCCACAGGGTGCTCCTACCCTTGGGAGACCTGGACACCCCACTCTGGCTCTGGGACAATCAGTTCCACTGCCAGCCATGGCTATCCCTGGCCCCTGTGAGCAATGCTGTTTCCCCATTCCTGCTGATGGCTCCCCAGCTGCTCCTGTGGCCACTCACACCTGCACATGTATTTTCCCATGTCTCCAGTACCCGTTTCTCACCTTCAATATTGCCCCCTCTCAGGTAGCTCTTCATCTAGGACACACCTCCAGGAAATGCAACTCCAGCAAACTCATCCTGTTCTGCAGTCTGGTGCAGCCTGACAGGGCACAGCTGAACTTTCATGGGGGCAATATGCAGTTTTACCCACAAGAAATACGAGGGGATGATCTTAGATGACTGAGCTGCTATTTACACTGGCAGACTGGAGTTCTAATTAATTTCTGTTGCAATGGATGTGCTAAAAAATTACTGGAACTCAATTAAAAACTTTTTGTTTGGTTTTGTTGTTTTTTTAAATCCATAGATATAAATGGCAACATGGCTACATAAAGTCCATCTTCACATGAAGGGAAGTGTTTATGCCAATCATGCCATAGTTTATTCTCATCCCTGTGGTCATCACCTGTTTCTTTTCAAACGAGTGCAAATGAATGGTGTTGTCTCCTTTCCTCCTTCTTCTCACATAACGTTAAATCATTATAAAATTCTGAAAAAGTTAAACACAACCTTATTTTCCATGCTTCCCATTTTATACAAGCGTGGAGGTGACAAGTAAAAGGCAGTGTAGGATCTGTTTGTGTATTTTATAAGACAAAAAGAAGGACTAGTAAGTGGCAGCTATATTGTAAATGTCAGTGTACAAAGGCAGCGCTGCTTTCTTAGAGACCTGCACTACCTACAGGCTCACAAAAAGACATCAGAGAGAGGCTTTTAAACACAATGGAAATGACATCTTTTAGAATCACAAACAGGGGTAAGTATATTTTTTAAATTGCTTGTTTTGGCCATGCAGGGAAAAATGGCCCCAGAGGTTATTTCTGTGGGGGGACAAACGGAGTCACAGTAAAACCCATCAATCCTCTGAAAGCAGCAAGGGTGGTAACATGTCAAATGAAGAGCACAAGTAAAAAAAACTGGCATTGTTCTCACATTGTCACTGAGGATTCTGTTAGCCTCAGCTGCCATGTCTACCCCCAAATAAAAGACATAAACAATTTCAGGAAAATTGTACTACTGCAGCTCTTCCTGTGGGTGGAATAGAAATAATAATTAGATAGAGGTCACTGTTGTTTGACCTCTACAAACAGGTAGATTTTTTATTTAGTACATTTTGAAGGAAAAAAGTTGTCTCATTAGAAGGATCCTGCTGACAGCTTCTTGTTAAGACAACCTGTCAACAAGGTGGTGGGCAAGTACACCATAAACTTTTGCCTAAAAACAGCGCATAACTATTGCATTTGTCAGGTGTGTTGCATATCCATGGGGCTAGAAAGGATTCTCAGGACATATGACTCCATCAGGGCAGGACTCTACCACACAGCCCACAGGAAAGCCCCCTTTTTGCATTACCTGTTTCCAGTACTGGCATCAGATACCTGTAAACCACAAAGAGCCACCCAAGGTCTCCCAAGATCTCTCCCAACCTTGCCAAGGTCTTTCCCTGTAGAATGGACCAGAGCCGACACCAGCAGGACAACCATAGGGAGTGGATCATGTGCCATGGAAAACAATAGGTGTCTAGCACCACAGCACCCTGCAGAACCCAGGATTAAAAACCTGATGTCTAAAACACAAGGTGTTTATGTTTCTGTTTTGCAAAAATGTCGTGTTTAATCCAGAGAGGAAGGGAAAGAGGATCATTCTTAAAAAACAAGCTGTTTTTCCTTAGACATATGCTACCATCAAAACCAACTGGAGATATCTTGAATAAGATCTTCTGTCTGGAGAGCTGAAACCAATCAGGCCAACTCATCTATGGTGTGTGAGAAATACAAATACCACCTTTGGATAAAATAGCATTAAATAAATGTGAGTTTTGGACTCAATGCAGAAAACTTAAAGGACAGTTTTACTAGCCTATATTAGTTTCCTTTTGTTATCCTGACCTCACTTTTTCACACAAATATACACATAAAATCCTGAAAGATTTGACTGACTTAGAGCATCTTACCAGCTCCCAAAACTGCCTCATATGAAAGATGTCTATATTACCTTTTACTGGCACTTTCTGTGTAGCAGCTGAATGAACAGGATCAGTCAGAGCACAACTGATAACAACACCTCTGCTTCCTATTCACACAGGAGCTGCTCAGCTCACAGACCTTGACAGAGCAGGGGCAGCCTGGCAGCTGAAGATGCTGGAGGTGCAGTGGCAGTGTACCTTGGGCTACAGCAGGGACAAACCGCTGGTTTTGGGTTTTTGCCCTTCATGCTTATATCCTCTGATACAGTAGCTGCTGTTGATTCTTCATTAAAATGCCTACATTCTACTGTTAAAATGCCTATTCAGTACACCATTGTACTGCGGGAAACTATGGTACCCTAGAAGAAAAGTGGCCAAGCCTTAACTTAGCTAATTTTTCCCTACAGAAAAGTGAGGAGACTATTTTATTTTTAAATATATTAATTCACTATGTTTTTTCTCACTTGCTTCCCATCTTTTAGCTATGATGAAGAGGCAGTGATTAAACTAGAGAATAAGTAAATTCTACATGTATAGCCCAGTGGTTTAAGGACTGAGGAAAAACAGAACAATATTTTTGCATTTTCATGTGACCCAATCAATGGATTGAATTCTAAGTATGGTCACAGTGCCCTCTGCTGAAATATAAGGCCCTACATGAAAAAATAAACAATCTTTAAAAACCCAAACAGGCATAAGAATAACATAATTCCTATTCAAATATGAATGATAAAGACAGCTTTGAAAAGCTATTTGGGACTATAGGCTTTCCCTTCACAGCAATGTTGTTGGGAAACATTTTGGTTCCAACTTTGTTGCTCTGCTATGAAAACTGTGCAGCACAACTCACAACAAAAACCACAGAGAGCCTTGTTAAGGGCCCTTCCCAGCCTGAGCATCCACGAGCTATGGCAGTCACACTCCCACCCCCAGGGACTGTCACAGCTGGGACTGAAGCCCCTTCATGGTGGCCACTCCAGTGACTTGACTGGTCCCACCTGACTCCTACACATTCTCACAGGGTCAGCCCAGGTATCTTGGCACTTTCCTGAGCCTTATTTCTTAGTGGTTGAGGGAAAAAGTGATGACAAGACCAGGAGAGAGAAAAATATTGTTAAGTCTGAACTAATGTCAACTAATGAGCTTTATGCATTTGACATCTCTAGAAAAAAATTGATGTGGAAGGAAGAACTCCACAATGGGCAAGGAAAAAAGTACTCAGATGCCCCTCCTGATATGGTGTGCTGGGCAATGCATGGGGCCTGACTCCCTGCACAATATTTAAAGAAGATATGTAGGCAACGGGTTAGGAACAAACTCCACAGGCTCAGCTACAAGCATGTTTGGAGCAGGCTGCTTTTGCAATTATTAGCTGGCATCAAATATCCCAATGCAGCTGCTGTCCTCTACCTCCATCAGTACCTTTTAATCTGCTACTGAAAGGCAGAAGCTATCTTTATTGCTATGCATATCTGCTCTTCAGAGCCCACACAGTAATGTTTGGTGAAAGCACAGCTTTTAAAGAAAAAAAAACCCAAGATGGGAAAACCAGATTCTTACCTCTCAACTGAGTTCAATTTCTCCTGTCTCCAATGCATTGTTGCATTGTTTTATAAAAGAGGAAAATGCTTCTGAGGTTTTGTTGTTGTGTTTTTTAATTGCAATGTAAAATGGCATGAGAGGTATGGCAGAGATATCTGAGAACATATCTGTTGGTTGATTAAACCATGATCCTCAGTCATGCTGAGAATCAGCTTCAGATTTTATTCAACAGCCTGCTCTGAGGTTTGTGTTTGAAGATGGACACATGTGGAGATTTTCTGTGAGTTACATCTGCAGTTTAATGCTCAGATGGAGTGGGAGCTAAGAGGCAAGAAAAATCTCTTCTTTAATAAATTGTGTTGTCTCTTTAAATTCTTTCTCCATTTCCCCAGCACTCCCATCCAAGATATTCCTTAATCTGCGCTCATGGCAATGCACACTTTATGTTTCTTGTTGTGGTGCTCAAATAATAGCTCCAGCTAAGTTCACTCAAAGGTTATTCTAATTCCCTCCATCAAGATTTCAATTTACAGGCTTACACTAAACCATTAATTAAAGTGACCTCTTTTTATTACAGCAAATTCATCTTAACCAAGTAATGTGGTGGCAAGTCAGTCTGTTGTTTTGCCTGGCAGGGAGATCTCCTGAAATTGCAGTACCTGCTGGACAGGTGCCAAGTGGTAAAGCAATCCACAATCCCTGCCATTTGGCACTGCCTCTTCTGGCTCCAAGCATGCTGGAGCTGCCAATACCCCAGCAAGGGACCCCTCACCATTACAGGCTGTAGCTGAGACACACCAAAACCACCTTTTGCAAATAATCACAAGCCTCCCAGGGACTGAGATACCATGCACTGGCTAACACTCCTGAAAGCCTCAAGAAAAGCTGTGTTTCAAAGAAGCCTCACTCCAAAATATTTCACTCCAGAAATACTCGGCAACAGATTCTTTTGAACTGAATTTCTGAGCTGCTCAGCCATATCCTTTCTCTCTCTGTCTGCTGGCACCAGAGAAGTGACACACCAGCCAGCCAGGTGTGACACTTCTCCTCATTGAGTTTGTCTATGGTTTCTCTGAGTATGAGACCACAGTCCATGAAGGGTATTCTCTGCATCTGATGGCAGTGCTTGTAAAATCAACAGGAGTAAATTTTAGTAAATTAGTAAATTATGCACTTCTTGCTTCACAAGCATTACCTTGCTGGAGGCACAAAAATGTAAATTCTACTGGTCAAAGCAACCCTGATGCCTGATGCCAATCTTTTCTTGAAAAACTTCCTTCAGAAGAGAACTTTCATTTTTCTGGTAATACTGCTGGGAAAATTATTTTGCTGACAAATGCATTCATCTGCGTGCATTTGCTTTTCCATATCTGTTACCTTTTGATCTAAGTATCTGTTAGGATGAGAGCATACATTACTCTGTCTGAATCAGATGAGTGTTGAAAGCTGGAGCATTTGCTTCTCTGCAGTTTTGCAATGAATTATGCATGACAGAGGAAGGAAATCAGTAGCCACTGTACTTGTTTTGCTTGCTCTGCTGCTGTCTTGGCCTATCACACTCTGTTCCCTGGCCCCTCTTACGGAAAAGCTGTTTCCTGCACAGGAACCTATTCCTGTTTGTGACATACTTTATCTGAAAAAGAAAAGTCATGTCAACATTTACAAACATTTCTTTCCTAAACTAATTCTCTTCCACAATAAATCAACTCTCTTTCTCTATCCTGTGATCCCCTCACACTTTTTCTGGAGCAGTCTCTACACAACAAGTAAAAGAAGCTTCAGGGATGAGCTTTGGTGAATTTGCTGGAAATATGACTATATATTAAACTACTGCATTGGCTTTCAAAACCAGACCTGAAGATCTGGATATCTCATTCCTCGTGGATCATCATATGGACTACATATTCTTGGTATAAGTATCACTGGCTTCCTGTCTTCCAAAAAATTATGTACAGTTGTATTCCTGTAACTTACCTGCTACATAAAAAAATAAGCTGTATTACAGCATATGTATCAATGCCAAGGAAGGGCATAGAAATCTGTGAAAAGTCAGTGAAAATACATTGAGAAAGGCAGTTTTTTTTGCTTTTTTTCTCTAAATCTCACTGATGGCTCCTCTGGAGGCAGTTGGATTCATTAATTGTTTATGAAGAAGGTTCACAGGTCCAGTAGAAGAACTTGGTTTACAAGAAGTAGAATTTAAAGCAAGAATTAATGCACTACATAAAGAAAATCAGAATTAAACACTTTAGGTACAAATGGCCAAATTACTTCTGCAACAATTACGAACAGAACCCCACACTTCCATTCAAACACTTGCTCATATGACATTAACCTCACATAGCGGATTGTGCACAAGTTAAGCATTTGTTGGATGACAGTTTAAAAAAAATTACAAAGATGGCCAGGGTAATTACTGTCTTTAGAGATAAAGGATTTGCCTGTATCTATATTGTTGCATTTCTGCCCAGTGAGAAACTTCATCTCACTTTGTACTTTTATTATGCAGGTATATTCTAGCAAATGACATGTCTCTGTACAGCTTCTTTACTTTTGCATAACATTTCTGAGAATTCTTAACATTTACAGTTAAGATACAGAGTGTTTGAGTCTTTTAAACCACGACCAGAATTTGGTTAACCGTATGTGCAGGTTCGCATATTGGTTATAGCGTATGTACAGTCACCCCTGAGAGACAAAACAGGATTTTTACTCAAATTTACCATATGCTGTGCTCCGAACAGAACATTTGCTTCCCTATTGAGCTCTGCATTGAAACTCATGCTCTGGGCAATCCAGCAGTGACCTTCCTTATCAACTTCAGTTCTAGGCAATTTGTAATATCATTTACTCTTTCACAGATCAGGCTTTCACAGGCAAACAGGGGAATGTTTGCAAACAAAAATATTTTTGTAATTTTTAGGATCTTCTTTGAAAAATAGAGTAATACAGTTGTTTATGTGGTATGTATTAAATGCACATAACTCTAGAAATTGCAATTCACTCAGGACCCTTGTCTTCGACTTGTATAATCAATAACTGTTAAACATATGCATATTAGTGTGACTTTATTTATTAGCTTCATTTTGGAAACTGATCTTGCATGTCACTAAAAACCATGATGCTATTTGTGTACGACTGCCCAGGGTGGGAGCATGCAGGGGGCAAAGAGTGCACAGTGACTGAAGAGTGAAAGCAAGGAAGATGAAGAATAAGAAAAAAACCCAACCAATTATTCCTAAAGAAAGGGGATATCAACATGTCTAAGCTTCATATCGACACTCATTCTAATTCCATAATCTGCACTGCAAAATGTTTAATCTGGCTCATTCAACATGATGCCTATGGAAGAACTGAAACCCACCCTGACTCACAAAAGGCCTTTTTGATGCTCAGCAAGCAACACTGTACACAAAAACAGGGAGGGGAAACCAACATTTTTGCACAAGTTCTGTGCTATTAATTCCTTCAGTTTGACGCTGAGAGGTTGTGGAGTCTCCCTCATCTGAGATATTCTAGAACTGCCTGGATACAATGCCATGCGCTCCAAACAGCCCTGCTTGAGAAGTTGGACCACATGACCTGCTGTGGTCCCTTCCAAGGTGACTGATTCTGTGATTCTGTGACATGGGCAGTCCCCCCCACCTGATTCTGAAAATTTATTCACTGAGGATATTTCTATGCATCTCTTTGATTTTGAACTTGTTGCTACAATGTGAGTGACAAGGAGAAGGGAATTTTATGAAAGAAGTGTATTTTGGATGATTACTTTGTTTAGAGAGTCATGAATGAGTGTATTAGGTTGCTCAAGGAACCACTGGCAAAGGTATTGGTAAAGCAGGTTTAATATAGAAGTGAAAATGTAATACAGTTTGTTGGCAAAGGTCACTCTATTATTTACTGAATATTTAGAGCACACTGAAAAATCAGACTAAAATTTAAACCATTCAGTCTAAAAATAAAATTGATTTAAAATTATATACATAGAAGCTGGGGATGGGAAAAGGGTAAGGATAGGAAAGGGTAAGGATTAAAAGAAATAAGGGAGACTCCCCTATTTAATCACAGGATTCAGAGTGACTCCTTTGCCAAAATGAGCCTTGGACTTGATCAAAGGTTTAGGCCTAAAGGTTTTAACATCAACAGCACTCGACAGCACTCAATCAATAGCCTGACTTAAACAATTTGTCAGGAGATTCTACAGAATTTACTGCAAGCACAACAGTAACTCACTTATAGGTCTAACTTACAAATCTCAAGCACCTAAGCATCAAAGAGGGCAACATTCACAGCACATTTGCTATAACATACTCACACCTGTACGCACCTGTCTGGCCCAGAGCATGTACAAGGTATATACCTGTGAAAAACTGCCCTCAAGTTCAGTCAAGTGCTCACATGGGATGCCTTTGTGCCTCCTCAGTGGGTGAAGGTTTGAGTCCCGAGGATGGGGTCAGTGTTTGCTGCGATCCCTGAGTATCCTTCACTGGCTCTGAAAGCTGCCCACTGCCAGGGAGATTTCTGGTCACACCCCACAGTGGCCATGGGGAATTCAAAGGGTCTCACTTGGCACCACTATTTTTAGGGCTACAAGAAAATCTGCTTTAGCCACAGTAACTTCCCACATCAAGGCCAAGGCCTAATGGGCAGTTCTGAAGTCAGTGCAGCTGGAGGAGGCAGCAGGAGAGATGGGCCGCCACAAAGAGACAGGTTACATTCTGAAACTCAAACAGGAGAGGTCCAACCCACTCTTTAAGAAACTTTGTAAATAGATTTAATGGAAAAGAAGGATTGGCAGTTACTCAGACAAATCTGCAAAACACTAAATATCAGAAATGGAAAATTCTATGGGAATAAGACACTTAACCGGAGTAGCCTCCCAGCCCTTAAAGACAGAGGAAAGTGGTGAGGGTGCCTACAAAGCAAAAAGAGAAAGGTGTGAACAGCTGATAGGGAAGAGAAACTACAAACAACTTATTCTTATATCATAATTTTCTTCCATGTTCACCTATTAAGGCCTGACAATGAGTTCTTACTGTGTTTTCTGCTGGCTAGCAGAATCAACCCAGTGGCAATTGTGCATACCACTTTGATTAGTGAGTTTACAGATACTCGTATCTTCTAACACTTTGTATTTCACTGCAGTGAAGGACAGAAAAACCCCATATCAATAGAAGAATATTAAAAAGAAGAATGTAACCTAAACATGCTGCATATGGAAATTTATATTACACTATTAAAAAAAATTAAAAAGCAGAAATGTGCAATATATACTACTGAGTGATTCTCACCACAGAATAATTTTTCAGAAGTAGAAATGAGACCACAGATAACTATAGTGTTGTTTGCTGTTACTACAAACATACACCAGCCATTTGCACTGGAGCTGAAGGAAAACTATTAGATCATGGTTCACACCCTACAGATGGAATAAACCATCTTCTGCCCATGAACTTCACAGATATTAAAAAGATGATATCATCTGAGATTCATCCCCAAAAGCTACCAATTACACAAAACACACCCTGAACCGACTTTAGGGTATCTGTTGAAAAAATGGGGAAAAAAGGCATTTCACTGGAAATGTTGCATGGAAAGAGATCGTTGTGTTTCCATCTGCTTATAGCAGCTCTAGAAAAGAACTTTTCTACATAGAATAATTGCACACATTAAAATAATCCTGAAATATCGCTTTGTTTTTATTCTCTATTTAAAATAAACTATATATAAAGTCAGGCCTTTGTATGTTCTGTGAACAATTTCTCAAAAAAATATTATAAATTAAAAAAATCACCTGTCAACCTATTCAGCTTGGAAGAAGATGAAACAAAGAATTCACTCTCCAGGCAAAGCAGTTAAGTCTGCTTGCTACTTGTAAATATAACAGAAATAGAAAAAGTTTCAAAGTTCACCTCTAAAGAGAAAGTTTATACAGACTGATTAGTTTGAGATTTCTCTGTGATCTGACCACACCAATTTCTCACTAATATATCAAATGTGACAGCCACAAACCTTTCAAGAAAAGCTAAAGTTTCTCTGAATTTTTTCATTATGCGTTAAAAGCAGAAGACGATGTATCAAAACGGCTAGGCTGATCTCAGAAGATCCCGAGACTGCTGTCTCCCAAAATTCACAGATTCATAGAATGGCTTGGGTTGGAAGGGACCTAAAGATCATCCAGCTCCAACCCCCACCTGCCATGGGCAGGGACACCTCCCTCTAGATGAGGCTGCTCATAGCCCCATCCAGCCTGGCCTCGAACACTGCCAGGGATAGGGCATCCACAGCTTCAGTGGGCGACCTGTTCCTGTGCCTCACAACCTTCACAGTAAAGAGTTTCTTTCTCATACCTGACCTAAAGCTACACTCTTTCAGTTTGAAGCCATTCCCCCTCGTTCTATCACCACATGCCCTTATAAGAAGTGCCTCTCCAGCAGTCCTATACCTTCAGGTACCCGGAGGTAGTGGTAGTATCCTGTCTGTCTGAAATTGTTCCTATTACTTCCAAAAACTACTTTTTCCCCGCCTCCCCCAGGATTTCATAATGGAAAAAAAATAGGAGAATTCTATGATTTGCCAGTCCCATCGCTCCCTGTCATGCAAGTCAGTGGCCAGACAAGCTCTTTATTTATTTAGCAAGTTACAATTGGTAATACAAATTTGATCTACAAAATTGCAGTAGTCCCCAGCCCTACATTTAAAAAGCTCATAAATTTTCTCAAGCCAAAGATGGTCTTATGGACTTCAATACTGACTATTATTTTAGAACTTTAACTAGCCCAAGACACAGAGAAAAGAAAAGTCATTAGGAGAGAAAAATATGTTTGTGAACTCCAGGAAGGGTCAAAACCTTCCCATAAGCACTAGAACAAGTATGACCAGAAGACATAGAAAAATAATGACTGGGTAAAGCTCACATTTTGAAGTAGAAAAAGTTACTGCTTTTCACAGATATTTTGGCACTAAGGTGACATCAGAATTACCTTAAACAAATCCAACCATGACAAACAGTAAGACCTTCACTGACAAGTGCAGCTACAGATCCAGATAGCACCAAACCCAGCTGACTGAGCTTTTCAGTCAGAGCTGGATGACTATCCCTAGATCTACATCCTTCCTACATAAGGTGAAAAGGAATTGAGGGGAAGCAGAGGAAATTATGGGACTTGCCCTGAGCAGGAAACTCAGGCCTGGGTCAGAAGTTATCTGGGGCCTCAGCTGTCACTGCTGTCCCACAATACACAAAATTACATCTCTATTTTCCTAAGCATGTCCTTGCCATCATCCTGGCTCTTCGGGGATGGGTCTCTTGTCCCTCATATACTGGATTTCCAGTGGTGCCTTTGGCCAGAGAGAGAGTATTATTGATAGCACACTTAATCAGCTACTAGCTCCAAGGAATTTGTTCCTTAGTTGGTTTTCTCTGGTTTTTTTTTTCCATTTCTTTACTGTAGGACGACATAGTTTGAGCCAGGAGTGGAAATCAATCTACTTGTGTACAAAACCTAAGCACGAAGAAGCAATTACAATGCCTTTTGGAATGGGTATGGGGACTCACCATGTTTCAGACATGAGAAGTGTCTTGCTCAGTCCTTGCAGGCTACAACAGCTGATACACCTGAAGAGAGAAGCTTAGGTTCATCAGTGGCCTTAACTTCCCACAACTACAGCATCACCTGGCTGGCAATCAGCACTGGAGAGGGCCCAGGAACTTGCTATGCCAAAGCAGGGGCAGTTAAAGCTGCTCCCCTATAGAAAAACACGCCACAGGTTCCCTGCCAATCAATTTCAGCACTTGACCACCTACTCAATAAAAACTTTCCCTCTGTTTTTGTGAAACTGCCTGTATTTCAATGCGTCCCCACAAACTCTTTTTCTCTGCCACTGGGCCCCACTGAGAATGGCTGGCTTCACCTTCTTCACTCCCCCACCAGGTAGTTAAAACAGGGATAGGATGCCCCTGAGTCAGTAACAATGCTGCTCCTTGCTCCCCTGAGCTGAAATGACTTTAGACTCAGCAGCTCAGAAAGGCTTTGAGATATCTGGCTTCCAAGACAGGCCCATAGCTTCAGTCACCATCAGCGTCTCCTTTCCAGTGTTGCTAGCTTGTCTCTGAATGAAGAATAGGATATACTCTGCAAACTTCACAAGTAAACCAGTGTTCAAATAAGATAGTTTGTATTGACACAGCACACATTATAAAATTACTTGATACAAGAACAGAAGACACCCATAATTTTATTGCCTTGTCAGACGTAAAAATTTATTTATGCTATTTGTCAAGTGTTTAAATTTACACAAAAGACAAACACTTAAACCTTAGGTCCAATTGTTCATCAGTAAGCCCTACATCAGAATACCCTTGACACTTCCAAGGACAATTTTTACAAGACACTTAGAACAGCAGAATATCATAAATAATGGCCAACTTCACAAGCCTGAGGATCACTACCTCATCGCTATTTCTCTGCCGAGCATGAGAATAGAGGAAGCCTTAAAGCCATTTTAATCCCCAAACACTATCACTACTGCACTCAGAGCAATTACATCACTGCCCTGCATTAACAACACCAAACATTACAGTTAGTCGTAAAGATTTATCACAGCTTCCCCTAACAAAATTACTTTTCTTTTAAACATAACAAGAGATCTGTGCATCAGAACAACTGCAAAATACACAATCATCCATTTGGCTTGATTTTACAATAAAAAATAGTATCAGTCATCTATTTGTTAACTTCAACTCTTGTGTCATACTCCTTACCCCCTTGTTTCTCACTTAGGAAACTATACTAGACCAGGCAGTTTGTAGCACTGAGGTAGCATATTTTAAGTGAACAGAGTAATATGTTTGATATTGTGCCTCTTCTCCTTTAAAGCACAAAAAAACATCCCCACAGTTTTTCAACATCTTTGGAGAAGACAGGCATATAGTTCATTTCCAACAGCCACTCTATTTTGCATTCAAAGCACAAAGCATCTATGAATGGTGGATACATGATACCAGCTCAAATGAATGAGAACATATACAAGAAGAAGGAAGTATGTCAGTTTTATTAGAACTAGGGTTACATTTTAGCCCTATGGCACCTTTTGTTCCCTATAATGAAATGCATTTTTACCATCCCTGAAATTTAATTTCAAAGGCGAAGATCCTGAAAAAGGGCGTCTGTGCCGCTGTTCTAAATGATTTTCACACTATTGGCAGAGCCAAATAATTGCAACAAAACCAGATTAAATCAACGGACCTAATATAAAATCAACAGGAATTAACAACATGAGTATACTAAAAGAGTCAAAGTTAAGGCAGAAGGTATGACTTAATGAACTGAGAGCACTTTCTATTCACTTAGAAGTTAAAGCTGAGATAGCCTTAAAAATAATTAAAGAAAAACCAACACCAAAAAACAAAAAAATAAAAACAACCCAAAACCAACCAAACAACAAAACAAACCCCCAAAACAAGAAAAGAAAAAAAACAAAATCAAAACAAAATAAAAAAAACACCATTGCAAGAGTAGAAGCCTCATTTCCTAACAAATTCAGAGTAACAGTATCCCAGCTTTGCCCTTCTAGCTAAAAGCTTTAAAAGGCTAAGCTGAAGTCAAGCTGTATTCAAGACTGCAGCCTTAACTTCTAGACTGTTTTTTAAAGTAACTCTTACAGACACCTGTGTATTTAGAGAGAAAAATTAACAGTGATCCTAAAGAACAGGAGTAATTTCCTGCTCTGCGTGCCATGCTTGGACACAAAGCCTTGTAAAGCTCTGCTGAATGGTACACAATCCTCACCCAGCCCCAGGCTGGATCTTTGAATTCCTTCCTCCATCTTTCACACAGGAAAGCAAAAATTTTTACTGCAGTTAAAAATCCCTTGAGTCAGCCTCATGCATAGGGGAAATTGGGTTTTAACACATTGGAAAGCAGACTGAGAATGTAAATGAGCTGACAGGTAAACTCCCATGGAAATACATAAACAGCTGAGGGAAAAATGCTTAAGTTATAATGACCAATTCAAGCTGTTTATGAAGGCATTGATGTTAATCTTTCAAGTAACCCAAAATGCACTCCAACACCTGTTACTAAAAACTTAAGGCTCTTACATACAAAAGGAGTATTAAACAGAAGGAACTTGTTTACAGTAAATACAAACATCTGAAAAATCTCTGAAACCTGTTTATACAAATACTAATAAATTCTTTAATATTTTGTACAACTAGAAGGTGCACAGATTGGCATTCAAGCAGTCAATGCTGGCAAACATCTCTCAGACAATAACATGATTTACTTGGATAACAATATAGTTTAAAATGCCATAAATTAAAAAATAAGTTAGTTCACATTTTTTCCCCAGACTTTATGTACATCTTAGTCTTTAATGAGATCGTGCAGCCTTCTTCAGAAGCTCGAGGTCTTTCTGACGGCTTTTAGTTGCTCTGGCACAGCCATACTCTTCCAGTTGCAGAGGGATATACTTTTCTATCTGAACGAGCCCATGCCCAGCAGGACTGGTAAACAGCTTAATCCAGGATGGCTTACTGTTTCCTCTGAAGCCTAGAAAGGCCAAGCTTCCTGTGGCAGAAAAAGCTCAGCATTACCAAACGAGTCAAGCTCACTGCAGCATCATACAGGACTGGTTAGGTAGGCAAAGGTATGCTCCCCCCAAAAATTCCTTCCCCCGTGTTATTCAGGATATTTATCCATTCTCAGCTTTACATGCACCTTACAAGGAAATAAAGATTTGCATTTTCCTGTCTCAATACTTACTATTAAATACTCTGAAATCTTAATTTGAAAACACAGCTAATTGGACAGTTACAAAACCTGCTTTCTCAACCACAACTTGTGGCATCACTCTGAACAAATGAAAGCTACCCCATGTGGTCTACAAACTCATCATCCCTCAAAATTACCAACACCTTCTCATTTCTTGCTTCAAGTTATTTAAGAACAGGAAATACTAGGCAGGCACAGGAGATTGCTTAAAGATACATTTGCAGAGTGAAGCACGAAATACAGGCTTTAGGAAAAAAGCCTGGGACTCTTGCGTGATCCACAGGCACAAAGAACTGCTGGTTACTTCTCTGTTTGCAACAAGCTTCACACAGTGGCATAAAGGGGTTTTCTGCCCCATCTGCTAAAGGGCTGCCCACCTCCTCTCTCAACAAGAGCTGACACACAGTAGCCACACCAGTGCAAACTGGCAAGCACCCTGCATTCTCTTCACACACTCCATAAGAAACCCACCACACCAACAAAGACAAAAAAACCAATGTGGTGTCAAATAAATGTGCAACATTTCCACCAACCATTGCTCTGAAGATAAGGTGGTTTCGCTGTCCCCAGGGACATTAAAGCTTCAGCTAAATTATTAGGAATTGCTACATCACCTCTTGTGCTCAGCAGAATGATAGACCTGCAACAGGAACAGCATGACACAGCAGCTATTATAAACATATTTTTTTAATATTCTGCAACACACCCTTCCAGCTAGCTGCCCTCAGTGTCCAATTCCTTATGAGTACTTATGACATGGAAATATTCAACCCTTTCTGAAAGCAGTACTTAGAATTTCTTGGTTTTAAACTGACTTTAAATTTAACTTCAAAATCAATGGAAAGTGTTATTTAAACACAGTTTAGTATTTTGTATCGAAAAATCAAGTTTGGATATTAATCCAAAATTAGAAAATTAAAATACTGATTATTTTCTGATATTAACTCTTTATTTAGTGATAAAACTTTTTCTTCCTATAGGGAGAGAACAGTATGACATCTTTCACATAGTCCTTGCCACTGTCATTAAACAAACTGTTATTCTTGTTTTAAGCCAAGTAGTGTTATTACATGATGTTTCATTAAATAAATTATTTTTGAGGAAAAAGGCAACACCAGAAAAATTTCAAGTGTTCAAAATCTGCTTAGTTTTCTTAAATAAGGCTACACTGTCCAATAAATTGCTCCTCTGTTTCTCCTTTTGGCTGAACTTAGATATATGTTTTGTTCACTTTCAGTGCTCAGGTATCATTATCTATTCATCATTAATCCTTTTCAGAGAGCAGAACTACAGCTTGCCAGACATACTGGAAATGACAAGTCATTGCACATACCTTTGTGGAATTCCAGATTTTAAATATCCATCTACACGCCTAATGTCTACTCCAGAAAATAATTTGTTTCCCAGCACTGTGCCAGTGCAAGCATCTACTACAACAATAAGTATTCCATTATCCTTGAAGGAAAACATGGTGTCATTAACCTGAATGGGAAGAAAAAGAAAGAGAAAAGGAAGTTAATGTGAATCAAAGAGCAATTCTACTGAACTCAGTGTTAATCAATCTTACTCCAGTTTAGACACAGTAATTTCATTACAAATACTTGCTTCTCCCTAGCAACTCTTCAGTTTTCCCTTTGAAAGGACACTGCTTAATGGGACTTCTGAAATTGCATGGGAATTTTAAGCCAGGAGCTTCTACAGGAATATTGCACATTCCAGGCGACTTCCCACCTGCCTCAGTCATTCCTCCTGCTTCGGGAAGCTAAAACTCAGATACTGAATCCCCTGGACTTCTTTACAGTACTAGAGTTAATTGATCCCTGCAGCAGGTTATTTCCATACCAGTTTCTTCCTGCTGCTTTGGATATGGCACATACATTCCTGGAGAAGTTTGCAGCTGCAAAGGTTAAGCTGCTCATGTGCTATTTGTCTTCCTGAATAACTGAAGGTTCAGCCAGGCCAACAATGACACTGCAGAATGTAAGGCATGTGCACACTAAGTTTTATTTCACCTTCACGTGCAAGTCTACTTCAGCATCTGAATGGAGAAGTCAAACTAAACTATCTGTTATACAGTATCACATCACTGGGGTTATTTAGGTCACACCAGAACTAATACAGAAGTCTACTGATTCTTTAGCAATTGCCATTCAGAGGACTTCAGCAAAGCTTAATGGCTCATGTGACCCATTCCACTAATTTACCAATCTACTTTCACAAGGACAACTTCAACAAATTTGATTTAACTGAAATTTTTAGTTTATGTGCTCCATTTATTTCCAAAACCAGCCATAAATATATATCTATACAGTTTTAAACATAAGCTGAACATTTTGAACTCTAATAGGAACATTTTTCTCTTCAGCAAATAGGACTCAAATATAAAATGGAGCTTTGAAGCATCACTTTCTAATGTTTAAACATAAGTTTTTTGACTTTATTTTTTAAACAATTAACCAATCTTTTCACTCAAGTGAAAAAAACTGAGATCTGCGTTATGTAGAGCTCTACAACTTCTACAACACAAACTGCTACAGTGATATTTAAGAGGAAAACCTTAAAGAATACTTACATATATAAATGCTTGCTGACCTCTGCTTGATTTATCAGATGAATTAATCTGCACAAAGAGGTAGTTTCTGTGAGGGTCACTTGTGAACACCATCTGGATATCAAACAAAATAGTTAAATACACATATTAATGTTTCTTCAACACTTTACCATGCCAGTTTACAACAGACAGCCCATGCTCCAAAGCAGATATATCCACTTGTCCGTGGCATTATTTATGGTACTGTTAATTCTAATAAATATAATTATACCTAGTGTAACCTGTTTTATCTCATAATTTCAATATTTTTCTCAGCTTGTATAGCTGAGACAATTTCAAGTTCATGTTAATAAGCAAAGATTCAAACAGAGAGAAGGTTTGCCATGTAGATCTCTGCAGCAAAGCTCTCCATGTAGCACAGACAATACTGCAGTGCAAAACATCAATCCCCCTATGTCCCTTTTCTGTAGCACTTGGAGCAAGAGTTGCACAAAAGAAAAAAAAAAAAAAAACCTTGAAACCTTCGTGCTACAGAAAGGACTCCAAGCCTTCAAGGAGTCCAAGAAGATTAACAAGCTGACCACTGTAATTTGATAATTGCAGTATTCTCTGCTGAAAGACTGAAATTTGGACTTAAATTGAGTAGACAGCATCAGCAATCCTACAGTTCATGAAAGTTTTAGCTTATTTTATTTTACCTGAGTTGTGCCACATTTTGAACATGGTACAGTAGTTTTTTCTGGCATCTGCTTTATGACGGTTGGTACTTGGTAGTACTTTGGGTAAGCTTTTGCCATGCAATTACTTATCCCTTTTGATGAATCTTTGGTCACAATCTTGATCCTTTCACATCCCTGAGATGAGCAATAACTGTGACCATCCCTATTATATTTGGCTTGAAGAAATAAAAACAGTAATCTACACAAGAAGGGGAAAAATAATCTAAATTAACTGGTGAAATATAGGTATTTATATTCAATCTTAGCAGCTATATTTAATGATTTTCAGAAGCAGACAAACTACAGTATTCACTTCTGCACCACTATCCAAAGGTTTCAAGGTATTTACAGTTCACTAGAGTTAGGAAATCCCTAGCAACTTATCTAAAATTCCCCACAGTTAAAGGAGACATCAATATAAATGTAGATGCTTTGCAAAGAAAAAACAGTCCTCAGATCAGCGGCTTACAGGAAAAAAAGTGCAGAGCACAAATTGTTTCCTTGCTCATAGATCTTTGCAGAGACACAGCAGAAATATTCAGTTTCACCCATCAACACTGAACAATATAGTTGTGCTATTTCAAATGCCTTGAAAGGCAATTTAGGGTGAAAAGCTCTTACACAAAGCAATGTAAATGTCTATTCAAAAACTACATTCATTTGTGTATTTATTACAGACAGGCACAGTAGCAGTTAACAGAACAAATTATAAATTTACAATCAATGTTTGCAAAACTCACAATTGATGTACACAGGACTTAACTTATTGGAAGCTGACCATATCTAATGACTATATCTAAAACCTCTCAGAAGGATCTTAGCGGCCTCTGTGAGAAGTACATTTGAAAGAGAGATTAGGCGACTTTTAAGTTCTTTTGAGACAGCTGAAAACAGATTAGGATTTTAAAAAATATAATTTTTAAATGTTGGAAGGGAAAGTTTCTTGGAAAATTATAGAATTTTCTGCTTAACAAGAAAACAGATAATTAAATCCTAAAAGGCACTGCTCTGCAGCACACCTGATACTATATTTTCCCCAGACATAGGGGGTAGGAAATATCTTTGGCCACTGTGGTGCACATGGAAAGTATTTCAATAACAACCATGGTAGTATGGAGATTTAAAGACATATGAACATTTTTCACAAGAGTTCTGGAGTCCTTCTCAACAGCTTTCCTCTTATGCAGGTGCCTCATCCAGCTGCTTTTAACACTTTCAAACTGGACATTTCAAAGTTAAACAACAACTTCTACTAGTCAAATGACAAGAGTTACCCAGTACTGTTGTCAAAGTAAAACCTCTTGTCTGATCGATTCTTTTCAAGCTCCACCATTGAAGATACAGGCATGTAGCGCTCCACCTTGCTTGACAGAGCAGATGACCGCCTTTGAAAGGTTTCCAGCACTATAAGAAAATCTGTTTTTGGTTGGTAACAAAGACCAACACGTATCCAGTCGTTCCTAAAACCAATATAAAATGTATGAGTCCTCGCAGGAACAGTTTAGGTGTCAATACAGAGCAAAGAGATCACCCAAAAAAAAAAAAAAAAGAAAAAGGAACACAAAAAGCTCCTAAACCCTCAACAAGATGATCAAATCTGCACAGCCTTTCATTAAACATTTTAGTAACTCATTGTCTCAGGATATATTTCAGTATATACTTGAGAGATATTTAATAAGTTCACCTGCCAACAAAACCAAGTATGATAAGCTATTCAACTGCAATTCTGCTTGACTTCACTATTGGTACATCATCCTCTCCAAAGGTTTTTCCTTAAAGACACTGTACTGGACAAGTGTTTAACTTCAGGTGCAAGTCTGTTGTTTTACAAAATACTTTTGCATTTTTGACTATGGAAAAAAAAAACCAAACCCAAGCTCTGGTCTTCCAGATGGTTGCAAACTCACACACAATAACTTTGCAGGACATAACTTCAGTATTGCCTTATGGATCAAACCCACAAAAAAAAAAACAACTTACTTGTTGAAGTTAATGAGATACAGATAGGTGACATTTGGAGCTTTTCCATTCCAATGTATTGTATAGCCCTTTTGGAGCATCACCACTGGCTGGTACTGCTGAAAGGCAGCTGCTCTCTGATTAATACCTCGAAGAACCATGGGATTGGCTGGATACTCATCTCGGACAATAGTCATGGAAAGATTCTGTCCATTCCAGGTTTGGACATAAACCTATATGATATTCAAGAGGGTGAAAATAGGAAGATTTGGTCTCTTTGCAAAAGAAAATGAAATTGTGAAGCACAATAAGGACATTACTAACCAAAATGCTGCAATCTGATGCTCTGAGTTACGTAATATACAAATCTCTCCTGAATAAAAGTCCTATTTAAAAAACTATTATAGATTTTTCCCATCTTACAGACAAAAAAGCATATGGAGGAGAAAAAAAAAATCAGCTATAACACCTGGCCACACAGAGCAGGAACCAGAATGGGAATCAAACCTGTAAGACACATATTCAGACTAGTATTTAACATCTCCAGAAAACAAATGTTAAAATCCACTCCATGAAAAAAAGCAGACAGAATTTGTGTAGAAGACACCTCCAACACAAAGATGTTTTAGCAGATACAGCTGCAACTCAGAATTCTTGGCAAACACATTTAGTTCTACCTTGCAGCATCCAATACTATACCCTCAGTCTGCTGAGAGGAAGCATGATGTATACACAACTGGCTCAAAAGTGTGATATGTACAGAAGTATTTTTAAAAGTCAAAAAATGTTGAAATCCAAAACCAGGTAATTTTTTATTTCTTACACTACCTGACTCCACAAGTAGCTCATATTATAGATTTGCCCCAAACAGGAAGACAAAAAGTACTAGCCTGTGCATAGCTCCCACTGCAAACCACTCCACTCCATTCTATGATGTTAATGCATTTGGGGTGTTGAATCAAGTAATTATCCATTCGGCCCACATAGGTATCCCTGTAGTCAGTCACCGAGCCATCTAGATCATGAAATATTGAGTTCTTGTCACCATCCAGATCTCCTTCTTCAAACCAGGGACCAGGCCTCCCAAAGAAGGCTTTCAAAGAAACCTGACAACAACAAAAGTTTTTGTTTTTCCTGAGGTGAAACACAGAGTAGCATTTGCACATGTGCAGAAACACAGGAATTTGACAAAGCTGATTAAAAACTTTACAGCAAGAATAGCAGAATCTTGCAAAGCAGACATGCTGGGTTTTACTTTGTGCCCTTGCCACAAGGAGGCTCAGGCCAGGTCTTGCTTCTGAACAGGGTTAATATTTGCAGCAGAATATTTGTTACTAAAGATATACCAAACCTTAAAAATCTTATAAAAATTTCTTTTCAGCTTCACCACAAGCCATGAATCATTTAGTGTAACATATCCTACATCTCTGTTGGTATTGGATTTTTTGGTCAGGAGAGGTCTGTGTGACCTCCAGCCAGGAGATAAATTCTGAAGTAGGTATGTGTAGAAAGGATCACCTACAGCTCTTGTTTGTGTATGTTAAATACAAGAAGAGAAAACCATTTGCAAGATTTCAGGAAAACTTGCAGTAAACTTACGTTTGGACCAAACTTCACAAGAGAAATGTTATTTTTTGGAGTCATCTGCCATGGATTTTTCATCAAGAATCCAACTGCACTGGTAAATCTGTCTGGAGTTGGCACAAAGTTTTTAAACGTGCACTTGGTAAGGTGAATAGGTCCATCATAAATCTGAAAGCCTCTGATTGGAAATGTCCTGTTGATGCAAGCAAATATTTATACCATCCTGTAACAAAATTCACGGTATGCTTGAATCTGTGTCAAATATATCCCTTCAGAAATCAATAAAGCAACAATTACAGAATGACTTGCAAGACAGAATTTAGCAAAGGATATACGGTTTCTGCGCTTCTCTAATGAGTCAAAAAATTCCCTACTCCTACATTTTCCTGTTAATGGAGCTATCACTCTCCTTGTGCAAATGTGCCCTTTTTTCAATATGAGAAATACAGCAGAAAAATAATACACCTGCTCTTTGATTGATCATGACAACTGGAAGTGACTGCAGACTGGAAGAAAGCAAATGTTATTTCTAACTTGAGGAAGAAGCACACTGAGAATGGTAGGCTGGTAAGGCTTAACTTGACCCCCAGGAAGATGATGGAGCAGCTAATCCTAGAAACCACTTCCACGTGCCTGGAGCACTGGAAAGTCATCAGGAATAATCAGCATGAATTCACCAAGGAGAAGCTGACAAACTTCTGTGATGAAATGACTGGCCTGGTAGAGCAGTGGGAGAGCAGAGGACAGAGTCTAACAAAACTGCAGTAAGCACTGTGTCCCATAAGATCCTCATGAAATATGGGCAGGATGAGAGGACAAATGGCTGGGCCCAGAAAATGATGGCATAAAGTCTACTTGGTGACTAATAACAGGTGATGTACCCCAGGGGTCAATACCCAGTCCAGTCTTGTTCATTATTTTCATTAGTGATCTGGATGATTAGGCCAAGTATCATCTATGGGAGAAGGTTGCAGAGGGCATAACACAGAGGGAAGCAGCTGATGCAGCAGAGGGTTGTGATACCACTCAGACAGACCCTGACAGGCTGGACAAATGGGCAGATGGGGACCTCATGAAGTTTAACATGGTAAACTGCAAGGTCTTGCACATTGGGAGCAACAACCCCTTGCGCCAGTGAAAAAGACCTATGTGTCCTAAAGGAAGCAAAATTAACCATAAGCCAAACAATGTGCCCTTGCCACAAAGAGGCAAAAAGTATCCAAGGCTGCACTGTGAGAAGTGTTATCAGCAAACTGAGGGTGTAGCCACATTCTCTGAAAAATCCTTTCCTTAGGATTCTTTGCTCCTGAAAAGCTGAGACGCCTCAGGAACAAAATGTAAACAAGAATGATCTGCTTCTGTGGAATGCAACAGGTGGATCTGTGATTGGTCTCATGTGGTTGTTTCTAATTAATGGCCAATCACAGTCCAGCTGTCTGGGACTGTCTGGTCAGTCACAAGCCTTTGTTATCATTCTTTTTCTATTCTTAGCTAGCCTTCTGATGAAATCCTTTCATCTATTCTTTTAGTATAGTTTTAATATAATATATATCATAAAATAACAAATCAAGCCTTCTGAAACATGGAGTCAACATTCTTGTCTCTTCCGTCATCCTGGGACCCCTGCGAACACTGTCACACTGAGGGAAGTGATATTTCCAATTTTTACAGGACTGGTGAAGCAACAGTGTGGAGTGCTTGTCCCCAGTATGAGGCAGATATGGAGATACTGGAAAATGCAGCAAAGGGCCACAAAGATGATTAAGTCCCTGGAGCATTTCTCATGGGAAGAAACACTAGGAGACATGCTCAGCCTGGAGCAGAAAAGCCTCAGGCAGGCATCTCAGTCTTCTGAAGGGAGGGTGCAAAGAAGACGGAGCCAGCATATTCCCAGTCACAAGACCAGGAGCAATGTGCACGACATGAAAAATAACATGTCCCTGCTAAACAACAGGAGAAACCTTTCACTGAGTGACTGACCACTGGCACAGGTTGCCCAAGAAATTTATGTAGAATCTACCCTTGGAAATACAGTAAAGACACATGAACGCTGTCCTGGAACCTGAGCCCTAGGTGACAGTTCTTGAACAGGAAGTTGGACAAGATGACTTCCAGAGGCCCCTCCCAGCCTCAGTTGTTAGGTGATTCCACTCAACAAGACTAAATACCTCGTATCACCACCACATCAACTTCTCCTCTTTAAATGGCTGAACAAAAAAAACTAGGGTGGCTGGGGCCCACTTCACCCTTTGTCCTACTTGGCCAAGAATGTGTAGGGACAGAACCTGGAGCCATGTGGGCATGGCCAATACACTGTGCTACTTGATAGCATCTAACATCATGGCAAGAAAGTGGGGGAAAGGGACTGTCTCTCATATTCTGAAGGGAGAGTATTCCTTTTCCTGGGGAAGCAGTGGGATAACACCGATCCCGATCAGAGGATTTGTCCACCAGGAGAACACTTTGGGGTGCTGATGGTCACTTGGCCATCTAGTTCTTCATCTTGAGGGCTACCCAGTGTCAGGTTGAGTGGTGAGCATTCTTGTTTGTTTTTTTTTTTTTTGCACACAAATCACCTTTGTTTTGTATACTTTTGTTATTAATATTGTTGCTATTATTGTTATTCTTAATCTCACTGTTTCCAGTACACTGTTCTTGCCTCAGCTTGAGATCTCTGTCATTTGTCTTTCTCACCTGAGGAGGTGGGGAAAGGGGAGTGGCTACATGGGGCTCAATTTTCAGCTGGGCTTAAACCAAAACAGTCTTCTTTCTAATTCTGTCACAAGGACAGGACTTGGTATTATGTTAAACAAGCACCAGTGCAAGTCAAAGAGACAAGAGAAGGATCATGGTCACAGATTGTGATTTGTCACAGACAGTCTCTAGTCCCAAGCTGACCTTTGAAATTCTCTTACCTGAAAGCTCTCTTCTAGACCCAAATACTTTTTAAGTCTAAGGTTTAATTTAAGTAGGATAACTTAAATTTCTACAGAATAGTAACCTGTGGAAGCATCAGACGAACCTGCTTCAGTAAAAAGGTGAGAGTGACACAGCTGCACACATAGCATCAAAAAGAAAAAGAGAGCATCACTTTCAATGGAGTCTTAATCTCTGACAGCTCAACCAAGAAGGGTCTTTACATCTGATATAGTGAATTTTTTTTGTATTTCTACTTCCTTCATACTTACCGATTTCTAGGCAGAGTGCGTGTCTTGTTGTCTATTCCTCCAGTTCCCACATATTTATTTTGTCCACCTTGAAACCCATAATTCTTGCTCTCACCTATGAACAGTGACTCTGATACCTCCTGGCTGGCACCTTCATCATTTGGGAAGCTCCCATCACTATCAAAGCACATCAAAGATAAATTTTAGCCAAGACTCTCCAGCAGATGATTTGCCAAGCCATAGCACCACTCTTACTTTTGAAACAGCCCTCCTCAAGCAAAGCAGTATAGACTTCATGGACAATACACAAAACAATAGATTTAATCATTAACATTAAATAGAGGCTAACTCACTGAAATGTCCACCAGAGCCAAACATTAAAATTTCTAACTCCCTTTGTAGTGGAGCATCTTTTTATTTACAGCCCACTTTTCCAGTCCTAGAACTAGAACTAGTTACTCAACAGCAGTAATTTCAGCTCACTACTTAAGTTACTCTCAATATTTTTCGTTAGAAAGAGACTCTACCCCTGCTAAATACTCACCCTCCCTTTCTTTTCCATTGCACACTCTTCGCTGTTCAGAAGGAAAAATATACTGCCTTAGGAATCATACACTACCAAGAATACCTCGATAAATATAAGCTTTCTGGTAAAGAGGCAACAAACCATGGTGTAAACCAAGCACAGGCTGAACTAAAGCAGAAACTTTGGCAGCTGTGCCAGTTTACAGCCTCTATAACGACATCTACATGACTGGAAATATAACCAGGCTCCAAACCAAAACTGCAGCTTTATCAAAGCATGCCTATTAAAATTAATACATACATGTAGATTTTCAAAACTTCTATGCAAGGAAATACAGAAATTATTAAAAAAGTACTCACCTCGCAAATGTCAAACCTATTCCATTGTCTGCAAACCTACAAGAAAGTCCAAAACATCAGTTGTTTTTCCGGAATTATCCTACAATTGGTTAATGTAAAAGCACATCCTGTGATGTGAAAAAAGCTTGAATTTTTCTATTAATGAAACATATAACCACCACACAGGTAACTTTTCTAAAAGCATTCTTGTTAAAAAGTAGTAAAATAATTTTCTACACATTTTAAAAAGGACTTGAGAGCTTCAAGGAGACTGAATTTATTGTCTCTACCAACTCTCAGGCTTCTTTCAACTACAGCTGGTTTTCTGCTGTTTAAGGCAGATTGTCATGTAATCACATATAAACTTACATATTTGAAGTTGTGGGATGGTATGAGAGCTGGTCATACTAAGAAGTTCCTAAAGCCAACCATCAATCCTCTCCTATAACCCTGCTGTAATGTACTTTCATAAACAAAGCCTCAGAGAAAACAGTGTGTAGCTGTTTGCTTCTAAATACCTACCCAGAGTTCTGAATGAGGATATCCCCTCCCCTGACCCAGGCTCCATGATCATTGTTTTTGAAAGAGATTAATCTGTCAATCAGGGCAGCAACTCGGGGCTTTTCAGGGTCTGCATCTTGATGAGGTCGAAACCTGGGAGAGATAAACACTCAGTAGAAGAAAACTTGTTATTTTATATGTGCCCTATATGTTGTGCTGAGTGAACCCAAAAGACAAAACAATCATCGGATGGGCAAATTCCATTCTGCTTAATGCTTGGAATCAAAGAAGCTAAAGCAGCAGGTACATCTCTCGTCCTTGCTAGTACTAGAAAAGCATCTTTGGGGTATCATGAGGCATCACTTTTCCAGTAATTCTCACACGCTCTTATTCAGTCTCTGTAAATTTCTTTAGCTGCCTTTAGCCTCCCTTTATCCTCCTTTTCCTTCTGCCCTCCCTACTTGTAGTGAAGTATTAATGTGAAAGTCTGATGAAGGGAATTATAAGCTCCTTGGAAGGACACACAAGGTTGACATTAGTTATGCAGGAACAGTCTGGACATTTGTCTAACTGATCCTTCAATTGTTTCAAGCTCTTCTGACATACAAGCAGTGCTGTTTCTTTGGGCAAGCCTGAGGGTTTTTTTATTGCATTGCTACCAAGATGGTTTTGTACAGTAAATTATGACGGGAATCTAGTTTAAATAGTAGGAATGAACAGTCTGATTAAGAACTGGTAATATTTTCACTTGATTACCCCCAGAACCCCAGACAAAAAGTAATACAATTTTAAAAACTGCCAACAGGCATTTTGAGCGGGTTAAGATATCTATGTCTGTTATCCTAATCACCTGATACTCTTTTGTTCAGATTTGGATCTCCCCACTCCCCATCCAAGAGAGAAATTGGAAAATAAGTAAATGCTAGGTTTTGATAACCTCAGTCTTCTCAATTAACATTTAAATCCCTCCAGTCTGGTTCCATGTACAATGATTAGGGACCTCACATAATTATGCAGTATCTCATTCTTTTTCTTTCTGCTGTGAAACACAACCCCATTTCATGCACTGAGTTTCTTGCATCCTCAACACACTACAGGCTCTCAGAGGGCATCTTCACCCCCTGAAGTTCCTCTCAGTTACCTGTTATGAATGAGGTAAACCACAAGGGTTACATGGACTTTCTGTCAAAACATGGAACTAGCAGGTTCATTTCCAAATTAGTATCATCAAAAATTATTGAGTATCATCAAAATTTGGAACTTTCCTGTCTGCATCTGCAGCAGTCATTTAACTGTCCTTGTCTTAAACATAGGTCAATTGACTATTAATAAAGAATCTATGAACCATATTTTCAGTGCTAATGCTTGTTAACACAATAATATGTTGACAGATACAGTTATCAAATATTCATATAACCAGTATCCCAGGCTATTTTATTTGAAGTTCAGGACAAGACTAAGCAGGCACAGTATAACCTGGATCTTTCCTAGACTCTCCATTACCTTCTCTCACTTTGTAAACTGAAGAAAATGTGGTTGATTGTACCACCTCTGCAAAGAGCCTTCAGTAGAACTGTACTACCGAGCTATGACTTCCAAGTCTAAAAGGAACAGCAGAAACATTCAGCAGTAGGAAAGGTGAGTGGATACACTACTGAAGCCTTTTTCTAACAGGTAGTTAAAACTCAGTTATAAGTCAGAAGATTAGATTTTAAAGGAATATTTTCCTATCAGCAGCAATTCCAGAAAACATTTTAAGCATGACAGTAGAGCATGTTTAAAACAATCCTCTAAGAGGATGGAAACTATCCTGAGCAAAAGCTCAGAAGAAACCTAAATCCTTTAAGAGACACCATCCCTGTTCCCATAACAGATTAATAAATGAAGGAAAAGAACACATATGAACTTACTGCTTGGTTATAATTTATAAGCTATTTTATTGTCTTAAAAGTGTTTTTTTCCCATGTGGATATAAGAGCAGCCTCAAAACTTTGCCATTTTTCACCCACTTGAAAGAAAATATCCTTTACCTTGCATTGTTATCCAAACAGAGATATTCTCTGGGATCATCAGCACTAGCATTAGTTGTTTTAACACCCTTATCAATGAACAAACCAGCCTGAAATAAGCAAGGAAAGAAAATTCGTAACATCTAAAATTAATGACAGAGTAAAAATGAAATTTTAAAAATTTAGGTATTGCATTCTATACACATATTAGAAACTCTTATATCTTTCTATTTAGCTTCAATTGGCATATTGTCTAATGGAAAACAAGCTAATTAATATAACAAACCAGTCAGCGCTAAAATGATACGAATTATCTGTGATTTAAAAAAAAAAAGGCAATGGAAAATGATTAAAGTTCACTTCAGATTTCTTTCACAACATCTATTTGAGGTTTTCCATTAATGACCAGATGCTGTTCTGGAAAATCTGGAAGCCAATCTTGTGGTGAGTTCAAATTATTCTCACAAATGGAAAATAAAAAAGAAACCCCAAAACCCACTGTGAAAAATCCTTTGTGTTTCACTTTAAAACTAAACTACCTTTACCATAAAAGATTATTTTGATTATTTTGATGCAGTAATAAGCTTGAAACTCAATAATTCAGTATGCAATAAATTACTTGAGAAAATAAAAGCATGAGAAAGCGTTTGTGCTCTTTTACCTGAATTACTTACAAATACCTGTGACTACTTTCACTTCTGATCCAAATTAGGATTACAACTGAGTCTTATACACAAGCAGATTTTTAGACCTGCTCATGGAGCTCTCCTTCAACATGGAACTTTAGCACACAAATTGCTACCCTTGTTTAAAGATGATAATAGCTATACAGGGGAAAATCTTTTCCTCACTTTTGTATTTAGTATGTTCTAATTCCAATCTGAATAAAATGCCCTACAGTCCCAAACACATTATTAACACAACTTCCATTAAACACTGCATCATTTCTTGGTATCTCAGACAACTGTAAGGCAAAATCAGTTTCACATGACAAAAAAAAAAAAAATCCAATAACGATTTTATGAGGTTTTAATGGTTAAACTATGAGAATTTCATGCAGCAAAGAAACACAAATAAGTAATTATTTAGAGTTAGGTAGCTTTGTAAATGTCATTATATTTCTACATACACACAGCAACTAGATTCCAAATGAAATACTTTAAGGATTTCAGCTGAAGTGAAACTTCAGCCAAAATGTGGAAAAGGTTTAAAAGTCATACTAACAGAATACTCCTCAATGACTGTAGGCTGAGAACTTCATAAGAAAACTGTTGCAAATAAGTGAGCTTCTGAAGGAAATATTAAACCTTAATCTCTAGCCAGAGACTGCATCGCCATGTGCAAACACCTGACACTCAGAAAAATAAATTGTAGCTTCTGCAGCAAGCTATTAGATGAATCACTGCTATAATAAACTTTGATTCTTCAAGGGTCAGCTTTCTTCAGAGTAGAAAACAAATCAGTAAACAGTAGCATCGGAAATGTTAATTTTGAAAAAATTATTTTATTAGAAGTATTGATTTATTTTAGTTGTTTGTATCTTACAAGGCTCTGAAGCACTGAATATCCAAAATGCAACTAGAAAATACACCCATGCTGACAATACATTGTTCTACAGTGGAGTTCAAACACAGCACAAAATCTAATCTCCTACCCAGCTTAAAATGTAAACAGAAAAGTTGTAATATAGAATACTGAGAGATAAAAACTTCACCTTTTTTTTAATAATATACTACATTACCTTAAAATTAGAATGAACCCGGTTGTTATAGAAGATTCCTAGGGGTGTAAGCTCTGATTTAGTTTCGATGCCTAGACTATGAGAATCTCCTGTAGCAACCCTGTGGAACAAATACCATATTCCAGCATCCTGCAAGTAATGAGAGAATAGTATTACTTATAAGTGAGTCTGATACTATTATTGGCACTGATATGTATTTTAAAATAAAGACTCCAAACAAAAATTTAATCAGTGAAAACGTGGGATTTTGGAAATTAGGCTACATTCTAATGGACAATATCAACTAAAAAGTGTTTTGCTTCTCAGTGAAGCCTTTCAACACCACGTATTTAAGATGTTATAATATTTCAAAGTAGAAAAGTGTTCAAATTAATGTAACTTCTGCATTTCAGTTATGTCATCCCACACACTAGATTTTCCTTTACTAGTAGATAATACTACTCATGGCAAGATACTCAAAATCATTCCTCCTATCTTTACTCTTTCAGTCTGTTAAGGTTGCTTCATCTCTGCTCCCATCAAAATTTAAATGGCACAGCCAAAAAAACCCTCAAGAGCTTTCAGCAGACAGGAAAAAAAGCACATCAAGAAATCTGGCCAGTCTGGGGCACTGTGCCAATGACATGCAGTAATAATTTTATTATCTGTTCATTTTCTATATTTCTTTAATATCTCTGCTCTTAAAGAAGCTGGATTTATCTGCTAAACAAAACCCACAAAATTTCCCTCTCAACTACATCTGCATTTGCAAGAGGTGGCATCATGACAACATCTGCATTGGAGACACCTACAGACATCGAAACTTTTGCCTGACCATAGGCCATGTGCCCTGAAAAAAAAAAAATCACTCCACAAGGCACATTAAAGAATTAAATGGTAGCTAAAGAAACACCGGGTGCTCCATCTCATGAAAAACAGTCATCAACCTTTTCAAGAATCATGGATAAAGCCAATTCGTCCTGGCTTATAAGATTTTATGCATTTCATTCCAAGAATATACTCATTTTCCAATGAGTGCTGGAAATTCTACTTTACAGTAATATTCCCATCCCAGTGTGTAATGATGACACACTGACATTTCTGGTGATTAACCATTACAAAGCAAATATGGATGTTCCATTAATAAAAATACCAAAATCTTACCTCACATATAATTAAATACAGCTCTGTGTTTGGCAGACTCAAATTTTACCCAAAACACCCCCTGCTGCTTAAAAAATAGACTTAGATAAACTTAAAAGCATGTTAAGTATCTGCAAGCATTCAGAAATATGAAAAAGGTTGGGTTTTTTCCTTCTTCTCTTCTCTCTCATATGCACTAAAACAAAAGAAACATCTACTGCCTGTAGAGCCTTACAATAGGCTTCACTGCATAATTAAGGATCTTGGGGAGGAATGGAATTATCCGGCAGTGAATTGCTCTAGTTTATACCAGTAAAAGCTCCTTAGTGCAGAGTCTGTATGAACACAGTTGAATTATTCTATTTCTGAAGCAATAAGCTGTGGTCCCTTTATACTAACATGTTTACATCTGTGCAATGGATGTGTATCAGAGTGGCTAAACTTTTTAAGACACAAATTTTTGCTCCAGTCAGGCACATCCTGTTGAGAAAAGCAACATCTACTGGGATGAGCTACACAGGTAGAAAAAGACTTTGCAAGACTTAAGCACCAGATAAAGAAAAAAAAAAGCTGTTTAACTTAGCCTGCAAAGCCTAAATGAGGTATATTACATAAAGCAGGTAAAAGAGGAAGACATTGTGTTGGACAAAAAAGATCTGGTTTAATTTAGGAGGTGAGTCCAGATCCCTCCTAGTGATAAGACCAAAAAAAAAAAATCAAACAGAAACAAACCCACTACAATAAAAACAACAAGAATTAGACCACACAAAAAACAGAATGAAATTTTCTGATTTTAATACTCCAGATATTTCAATTCAGCTAAGTATTTTGAATCCTAATCTATTTATTAATAACAGTTACCTGCTAATAAATAAATTATTTATATAAATGTTATCATTTATAGATAAACGTTATCTGCGGCTAAAAATACATAAGCTCATATTCTTCCAATAGCAGAGCATTTGCAACAACAACAACCTTTCCTGTTTTCCATTCCCATTGATCTCTTCAGAAAAATCCAATTAAAAACCTTACATATCTCAGCCTCTCATCCAATATAGAACAGACTCCAGCCCCCTCCTCCACAGTATGTACAGATCTTTAGATCACAGGCACCTATGATAATATATTTGCAGGTTCAGAACAAGCAAAAGTATATCAGCAGTAACTGGCTGGAAACAATTGCCTAACCACTGATAGAAAAGAAGAATTTTACTGTTTGCCTAACCACTGACAGAAAAGAAGAATTTTACTGTTTCTTACACAATGAACACCTTTTTGCAGTAATTTTTCATTTCAGTGACTACAACTGCAGAGTTGTCACTAAACTCATGACAACCTACAGAAATACAGAAGACTTAATATGAAATGCACTAATTCTGTGAAAATAAAAGGATTTCCACACAGACACTACTACATTTCTACATTGACACTACTATCAGGTCTACTAAATACAAAGAAGAAATCTCCTCTGTTGCAGCCACAACAAAGATTTTTGGCATCACTTAAATGCACACCTAGACATACCCTGCACTTTCAATGCCAATATGCTGCCAAACACAAAAAGATGCATATATAAAAAAAGAAAATACGTGTATATCTGGCAGTGTAAATGTTACAGATTTTACAAATGCCAGTGACATAAGAAGTTTGTCATTAATTACACCCATATGCCTTACCTGTGAGCCTGCTGCTGCATTATTTATAAGATGATTGTTGGGGTGAGAAATCCAGAAAGTTGAAACGGCCCTGAAATATTATTCAGAAACTAGTTACTAAAGAAAACCTCTATCTCCAACAGAAATATCCTCCCTTTTTAACATTGTCAGAAAAAGGTAAACTGTTGAAGTAATACTTCACACTCAAAATACAAATAACAAAATCTTCCACATCTATAAGTCAAAAATGCCTTTTTTTTAGTTCAGTGCACAGTATTGTATTTAATGTTGTTCAGTTATCCCATGCAATGATAAACTGTTTTAAGAAGCTTTCACAAGAAACAAGTAGCATTCAGAAAAAATAGCGGTGACAACTTCAGAATATGCATACATTTATGCAGTAGTGAAGATGTTCAACAGACTTCTAAGGTCCCAAGTATCACAAGAAACAACAATGTTCCTATAATTTTTTTTCTTTAATAGAAGACAAAGTGTTATTTTTTATTGCTATTTTTTAAATAGAAGTACTAAATGAACTACATTCATTAAATTAAAAATAAAAATGTTTCCACCTGTACTTTGTCAAAAGATCATCAGCACTTTAACTGCTACAGCTGGCTGAGTTTTACTTTTCATCATGACATACTCACATGCAGTCCGTGGCTGGCACTGGGACATAACTTCCATATACCTTATCCCTAATCCCAATACACATGCTGCTGTTTCTGTCTGTAGGTAGAAGAGTGCCTGGTTTTGTGACTAGCCCAAGGTTGTGGAACAAAATATTCCTCTGCTCAATGCCATCTTCTATGAAGAAACAGTGACCTAGTGTGTCATAGCCAATTGTGTCCTTTATCTGTAGAAATACAAGTTCATTATGTCAGTAGTAACTACTAACTGAGATTTATTTGACAAATACCATCTAGTTTTACTATCTTGGCTCAGCTGCAGAGTAAAGTGTCAGTATCAGCATCTCAGATGATTCAAGCACATAGTTTTATTTATCCCTTACAAACACAGTGCTGTCTGGAGAGTTTAGCGGCCTTACAGCTGTCTTATAGCTAGCTGCTGTAAGAATCTGAAAAAGCAAAATGGTGAGAACTGTTAAATTACTGTTTGTAGTAATTTATTTATCCACTGAAATAAGAAAACCTCTCCTGAGCATTGGATTTGTATAAGGGATGGGATCATTTTGCCATCAAAATGCTCTTCACAATATTTATTCCAACCTATTAGGTTTTACTCTCTGTGCACCTACCAGCAAACCATTAGTTGCATGAACAGTCACACATCTGGAAAAACAGTGATGAATGGATAGACCTTCCAGATAAGTTTTAAAAGTATATCCTCCTTTTTCATCCACATCCCCACAAAGGTGAAAGTGAACAGGATAACTTCCAATCTGCTGCTGGCCCATTTGCTTCAATTCCACATAAGAAAGGTGAACAGATGTAAAATTCTTCAAAATCTAAAAAACATGAAATCCAGAGGGAAAAAACAATTTGCTTGCAATTTAATCAATGGAAATTTTAAGTTAATACATCATCCACCCCAGATGCACAGAAGCTAGATGTATGCAGTTGCCACACGCCAACACAATAAAAGTTATAACAAACATTACGGTCTAGCTCTACAAGAAGCCTTACAAAACTGTTTCCTTCATATATGATTACAAAATTTAAACCTCCATGTGGCTACAACAGAGGAATTTTCACCAGACATACTGCCACACTTTACTGTTTGGTCTTTACCAGGTGGCAGATTAAATATTCTTACATGTACTGTCCAACCAAACAGAAGTCACCCATATCTGGGTGTGTCAGTAAAGAAGCTGCACCAGCACAGTCCATCTGGGACAGGCTTAGCTGAATAAAACCCACAGAATTATGCAGATTCAAAGGAACCTGTTGGGATACCTTGCCCAGTTGAGAGCTCAGCGCTGGGTCAGTTTCATTAGACAGCTGCTCAGAGAATACCTCCAGTCACAGAGGCGCTCATGACGTCAGTTGGTTCCACCCTCTTATTTTCCCTATATGTGAGCATTATTTGCCTTCTTTAAGCCTGGTCCCATTGCCTCTTGTCCTCTTGCTGTGCACCTCCAAGAACTGCTGTAGCCACACTGAACCTTACCAGTACCTGAAGACAATACAAGATCTCTCCTCTCAACTCATCATCACACACTGCCACACCACCTTTCCAGGACACAGACCAGTGTATCTACGTTCTCATTGCAATGAGAACCCAAAACTGGACACTGCACTCCAGAGAAATTTCTTTACTAAGTAATATATGAAATAATCCTCACAATCATACAACTCCACAGAAATGTTAATATGTACGAAGTAAAAGTCATAATGGGGTTGTACCAGTAATGCAGGAAATGCATTTTCTTCCACCTAACCTGCTATGAAAGCATAAACCAAGTGGAACAGCTAAACTGCAAGGAGCTAACCCGAGTTAAAAACCAAACAAACAAACAAAAAAAAAAAAAACCAACAGAAACCAAACCAAAACAAACCCCACTTTTTTTTTTGTAACTTCATTGCATTAACTTAGCTTTACTGAGTATTTATCAAAAATATCCATTTTCATAGGGAAATCAATAAGGTTTTTTCCTCCTAATTGGACTCTTAGGGTTTGCATACCTAACAAATAGAGGTATGGTCCAAACCTGACCTTTTAGGCATCCTTAATCTCTAGCTCTTAACTACTGAGAAGCACCAAAACTGCAAACCATTACCACTCCTCATTGCTACTAAGCCCCCTTAGGCTACTGAACTAGTGACCAGTAGGAAATTCAGGATGTTCAAAAGCTACTACATTTCTTAACATCTAGGATCCCTCTGCTTGAGCATATAAGATTAGCATAAACCAAAAATACTTTCAGTGCTGAAGTCTAGGTTTGGCAGCAGACACTTGCTACTCAGTCTCCTGCGAACAATTTAACTTTGATGAGTCAAATGTTTGTTTTCTTTTCTACCTTCTAGACAACTGAAGGTCTGCTTATTTACACTTTGGTCACACTTAGCAAGATTCAGAGCTTGTCATTATCTTCTTTCATTACATTATCTTGAGCCCTTGACATCTTGAGTCCACCTACCTTCTTCCACAAAATAAAAGCTGCCAGTAGGAAAGGGCTTATTTTCTTTCCCACTATTATGACCACCACTATGAAATTAAAATTTGTATCCAAATACATTAGAAAGAGATTTAAACTGTGTTAATTTAACCACATAATGAACACAAATACATTTGCAACTAAAATTTGAGGCCTCAAACTTCTCTAGCATCACTGAAGCACTGCTGCTGAAATCTTTCATCTAAAAATTAATTGAACACCAGTTTAAATACTAGTTTCTAGAACACTGCTTTCTCTCAGCTTTGTTTATTCATAAGACAAGAAATTTGAAGCAGTTTCCTTTATAGAGCCTTAGTACTTTCAGACTTTTAAGAAACTAAATATAAAACCCCATATTACAAGTCAGTTTATTCTCCCTCCATGCCTCTCTAGTGCTCAGGTTCACATGGGAAATCTGAATTAGGATTCAATGCTCATCACCAGGGGAGGTACAAAGGCAGTGAAAGGAAGGAAGAGAAATACCAGGGAGGTCAAGTTTTATTCTGTAATGTTATAGGATGCACATGGCATGGATATCACTTGTTCAGTCCCTGATATACAATGTTACAGTACCTGCTGGACATTTCTAGAACAATTTGAGCATTATATCCCTTCCTTCAATTATGCAGACTAAGTTTTGAGGAGTTAAATCTAATCTGGGTAAAGCTGAGAATGAAGTAATTTCCACAAAAAGCAACTGAATGATGTTCTTTAAGTTTTCAAATCCCTTGAAGTTAAACATTAATCTTTTTGTCCTTAATATGCCTTTATATGACAGAAAGTTAATTCAAAATGTTTTTCAAACCTTGATATGTCCACCAAATGTATCATAACTGAAGAACTGACACTCCTTTTCAAGATAGCAGGTATTTTCTGTCTCCCCCTTTATTAGGATGTTTCTTGTAAGAACTCCAACTTCTGCTCTCATGTCCACTCCATCAATTACTTCTCCTACATGAAGAAACTGAGGGTTTTCTGTCCAACAAAAAGTTTTGAAGCAGGAGGAAAAAAAAAAAAAGAAAAAAAGGCACCACTGATTAAAACCAGAATCAACTTTAACAAATAAGAAAGATAACCACAGCAACAAAACCTATGCATTTCTCTGAACATGCTGGTCTCTCTTAGCTTTTCTTATGGTAGACATATTTTTCATTTTAATAAAAAATCAATCATCAAAAAAATCAACATTTTATTTGCAAGTGCATCTTTTAGTTTTGATCCAATAGTTTGTGAACAGAATAGGGAAAAAACCAAAGATGATTTTATTAATCCAACTATCAAACTTTTAGTGAAACACAGATGCAGACTTGCTTTAAAAGAAAAAAATATGCTGGCAGCTTAATCTGTTTCAAAGACAAATTAAGAACTAAAAGTAAAGCCAAAACACTTTTTGAAAATGCTGTATTGATCTCCCCCTAAAAGAAAAAAAGGGCTTTCTTTTCTAACTAAATTTCCTCTTTATGCATCTTCAGAATAGCTACCTAAGAAAGAGGAAATTAGGGAAAAGAAGACAGTCTGGTTTTACACCTGTCTTCAAAAACCCAATCAACTTCTCATTGAAAGTAAGAAATCATCTGGTTCTGTAAACCTTAAAAAATGCATTTATGCATTTATTGCTACCCTGAATACCGATTATCATTATCCCTCCAAGCCTTAAAAAAAAAAAGGATATAAGCCTAAACCACAACATGAAGCAGAACTAAGAGTGACACCAACACTATTATCTGCTTCTGAGAATTTAAAAAGATAAGAGACATCAGTAAATGGGACTGCACTCCTCTCCCTAAATGCTTGCCTATTGTTTTTCCCTATATTTGACTAGAAACTCAAGAAATCAAGTGCAGAAAGAGCAACCAGGGCTCCTACAACACTACAGAAAGGTGAAACCTGCAAAAAGCCTACTAAAACACAATGCTAGAAATAATTTCAAAACATTATACGCTCATCAGCATGTCAAGTTTACCATTACAGAGAAAATTCATTCTTTGTGGAACAAATAGTAGGGTGTCATGTGGATTTTTTAAAACTATTTACATTACTATGACAAAGAAAACTACATTGAGGATGGCAAAGAACCCCAGCTGGGAAAGTTGACTGTAAGTTCACCTCCTTTAATATCTTTTTAGTTAGGATTTACTTTCAAAAAATAAAAAATCCCAAGATATTGTGGTTTACACCGTATCTTGTGAAAACGGGATTTTTTTTTAACCTTTAAAAGTAGCTGCTTTTTCACAGCACAATATTTCCAAGATGAAATAGAGTCTACACACACACTACTCAGTGGTGACAAGAAACTTCTTAAACTTCATACGGCAACCTTTCAGTTAAGTTTGCTCTTTAAAACACTGTGCCAAATAAAACACATCACATGACACTTAAAGCCCAGGAAATACCATGTTCAACAGCACTAAATTAGCTCTGCAGCTTCACACAAACTGGTATTCTCTGATGGTGTAATCACGTAGACACGGATAGGCTTTCCTCACACTTGAGATCTCTCAATGCAGTAAAACATACATGACCCATGCTAACAAACGTGTGAGAAGCAAATTTCACCACCAGCCAAACTAGCAGTCCCTTAAGGCAGAGGTATATAGGGAAATCTGAGGTTGTTGACAGAAAACTTCCGAGAATGAAGAAGAACACTTTGAAGAAGGAAGTCACACTGCGCAGAAATTAATGGGACCAGACTGAGAAGAGCACCCATGAGCTGCTGCAAACTACTACTGCAGAACAACACTTGTTAGTTTGTGCTAAGGACTGATGCTGCAGCCCACCAGGAGCTCCAGACCAGAAGACGGAGGACACCAAGGGGGAGGGCAGTATCAAGGAGCAGGTGTGGCGCAGCAGAAGGAAAACAGAGACGCCAGCATAGCTGGCAAGCCAGTCCCATGGGAGGCTCTTGTGATCTCAAACAGAATGACTCAGATAATAAAAAGGAAATGGTCAACAACATGCATGACCATTTACTTGTGCATCACACCCAAAGGAAAAACAGATTGCAACTACTCAAGGATATCCTGTGAGAGCAGAATCTTGGAAGGGTCACTTATTTCATAACATTTTGTTGGGGAGGTGGTAAAAAGGAGACTGAGAGAAAGGAGAAAAAAAAAGGTACAGATTGCAATTTTCTTCTTTTCCTTCCTGTTTTTATTTCTACTTTTTCAATAACAATAGAAAAAATTAAAATGATAACAGTTCAAAATATGAGAATGACACTAAAGGCATGGGAAACAAGAAATGACCACATTCAAGCATATGAAAAGACAGAAAAGAGCCAAGGAAGGAAAACAAGCCTAACCCTACTGGAAAAAAAAATAAGGCATTCAATGAGCCTGGGAAGAAAGAAGAAAGAAGTTAGCATGGTGAGCTGTGAGGCAGACCTGACATACAGAGTCATTTTATAGCAAGGAGAATTGCACATCCGTGAATGGGGCAACAAAGCCATACAGCGATTTGAGAAAAGGCTGCTCTTTACTGCTTACACTGCAAAGGCCTGTCCAGCAGCAAATACACACTTCATACAGATCTTCAGGTGGGGACCGCTCTCATACCTTTGACTTTAACCTGATGCTTGGTACACTCCGTGCAGGGAAGGAGGGTGAATTCCTCTGTCTGATACATAGAATAGTCTGTGCTCGCAACCACAATCCTGTCTCCAGGCTCCCAATTACTAACATCATCCAGAAGATTCAGTATTACTCCACCCACTGCTTCCACCTGGAAGCCTGATATTGGGACACCTAATTAAAAAATAAAAGAAAAGAAAACAAAGATTATATTCACCTTTATACAAAAAAATTCCCAAGAAGGTACTAACAAAATATGTAAGACATTTTGCAGGCCCCAAAGCCCTCTAAAGTACAACTCTACCCTCAAACATGCCAGTGTGAGATGCCTTCACCGCCTTGTTTACTCATTGGATATCAAATAAAACAAAGGAAAAACACAGAACTAATGGTGACTGGAATAAACTGTGATTTTTTTTTTTTCCTTCAAAAAACCCTACTATCATATGGCAGTAATTGGTAGGTCCAGCTACCTCTGCTTGTTTCAAGTGACATTTTTTTGCCATTTTAAACTGTGCAGATGTAATCAAGGGCATGGAAAACAAAGTAGAGGACTTTCTTTTTTAAGCACTAACTAATAGAACCATTTGGCAGACTAAATGGCATGCACATAAAATTTCCCTGGCTTATGATGAATTTGCATAAGTTCAGCCACTTTTGCTGACTCTTGAACCTAACTCTACAGCAACAGTAAGTAAAAGATGTATTTTTGTAGATTTTTTTTTAATATAAGTCTTTACATTTTCATGGGGCTATGAAGAACAGTAAAGGGGTAGTACCAAATAGCTCGACTGCCTAACAAATAAATTTATAATTACCATAAAAAAGTTTTTGAGGAAAACATAATAGCATTAATTAATTCTAAAAGCAGAAAGAGATTATTACCCATAAAAACTCAGATCAAAGGTATCCTAAATTTAAAAAAAACATTAATAAAGGATAAAAGCAAGCAAGTGGCAGGTCTTCTAGCTTTTTATACCACAGATTCACCTTTGTATCAGAACAGCTGCCTAAAGTTCAGCACTCTAAGAGCAACCAAAAATCGTAACAAGCATAAAAAATTTCTTTTGGCTTCTGAAGTATGGTTTGATTTTTTTTTTTTTTTGTACCATAATCAACATCTCAGAAGCTTGGATTTAAAATCTACATGATCTGCCAAATTATGAAAATACATTTTAAAAGTGTCAAAACTTACAGGACTCCTACCTTCATCTAAATACACTAGAATTTAAGACTCAATATTAAGCTGCTCACGTACTGTATACAAAAAGAGTGAGAAATAGGTAATACTGAAGAACTGTGTCCTCCTATGCCATCCATAGCAAGAAAAAACAACTTATATCAGCACTCAAAAATTTAAATTGCAACCAGAAGTTTTAGTGAAAAAACAGCATATGAAGTATTTTTTCTTTTCCCCTCAAATGTAGAATTTCACAAAACACTTTCCTACCATCATTCCATTCGCTGTAAGCTCTCACAACAAACTTCTGACCATCCACTGTGAAAAACTCTTTTTGAGCAAGAGCTTTCCCACCAGTGCTGTGGTTTTCATAGTTTCTCACTGATTCATTACAGGAAGAATTTCCACCACCTATGACACCAACTAAAGCCCAGGCTTGCCTGTGAAAATCAAAAGTAAATGTTTAAATATAATGGCCCTTTAAAAATTCTTTACAAAACCAGGAAAGGCAAGAAGTATAGAAGTAATAAAAAATCCTTTTGCTTGCTCTTCCAAATTAATTTTAAAATGCAACTTCAAAATGTAGAAGAAAATGGGCAGATGTAACAGCAGAGAAAAAAAGGTTAAAAATAACTGGGTGCCCGATACACAAATTGGCAAACAAGAGCTCTTCCTGGGGAGGGCTTTCATGTACATTTTAAGTAAAACATTCAACAACATAAACATTTTTCCAAAAGCAAATTGCTAGAGATGTGTGACAAAAGTCACGGAGGACCCTACTCCCAAACAGCTTTACCATGGCCCAGGAGGGGCAGGAGTCAGTGCCAATGTTCCTGCCACAGCCCCCTGCCATTTGCCAGCAACACCCCAAAGGAGCAGTCAGGACTCCAGGGGACCCCGTGTTCCTCAGGCCAGGAGGGATGGACAGAGCCAGCAACACCATGGCCACTGGTGCTCGCCCCTGTGCTGGACAGACAGCAGCTTTTTAATCTTCCAGGGTGCTCAGACCCAGAAAAGGAAACGCATGCTGTTGCACAACCTTCATATAATATACCACTCATGCGTGAGTGTTTGGAAATTGAAAGCAAACCATGCACCACAGATGGCTGCCACCAAGTTCAAAAAAACAAGTTTATTTTGCTGTCCTTTACTGCACTGTAATGCCATAACCATGTGCACAAAGGAAGCAGTAGAGATCATCTATTAAAAAGCCAGACAATTTTGCATCATTAAAGTTGAATCATTTACCCCAAGTGAAAACAGTGTCAGCTAGCTGGACTGCAGTCTGTTGCTAATGATTAATTCAAAGGCAGATATTAAACTCACCTTCAATCTACATGCCCTTATTTTAACCCTTCTTGATGTTTTTGTTGATTGAGATCAAAAAGCCAAACAATACTTTAGCATTAAAATGTTCACAGAAATAGTACATACTGAGCCACACTTTAGTAGCAGCAACAAATAAGCTGAACATTTCACAAATAAGCTGAACATCTTGCATACATAAAGTATTTTGATGCATGCTTTGCATTCCACATGTTGCAGGAAGAAGTAGAAGGGGAGAGGGCTGTAATGGAGGACTCACCTCCATGCTAACATCTTTTGCACTACCATTAGAGGCTTAAGAAAGTGACCCTGCCTATCCTGAGCGAGCCATCAGGGATAGCTTCTTGGCTATCTTCCACCACAGAACAAAACAGTTTTACTGTGCTTCCAGAGCCTTTACCGACTAAGGAAAGCAGACAAGGATCAGCTCAGCAGAGAGGCAAAAAAGGCTGCTTTTTCCCCAGTTACAAGATGATGTTCCTCATTTCAAACAAACTGGTGTGGAGGTCATGGGCAGAGACAAACCCCAGAAACACACACCTCTCAGGACACGCTGGGCTGGCTGCACCTCCACCTGAGCAATGTGAAGCCACACAGGCTTTGCTGCTTTCAGGAAGTGGTATTCTACTACAGAACCTTCAGGTCTTGGCACTTTTGGCCCAACTGCTTCAGAGGCAAGAGCATTCCATTCCACACCCCTGTGCTTACACAGACAGTGACATAAATGTAATCCTGACGGGAACTGAGGTCAGAACATGCCATCCTGACTGACACGCCATCCCGCCTCTGCCAAAGCACAGGGAAGAAACTAACTGGAAACCACATATCATGGGATAGTGAGGGATAAGAATAGAACGGAAAAACCAAATGACCAATTTCCTGGAAACACTGGATGACACAGAGAGGTTATACAACACCATCCCAGTAGAACAACAACATACTGAGTATACTTTTCACTTGTATTGCCAATACAGAATCACAGAATTATTTAGGCTGGAAAATACCTCTAAGATTATCAAGTCTAGCCTTTGACCAATGGCCACCTTGTCAAACAGAACATGATACCAAGTACCACATCCAGTTATTTCTTCAACACTTCCAGGGATGATGACTCCTAACCCTTTCCCTTAAGAAATTCCTCCTATGTTCAGCTGTAAACCTCCCCTGATGTAGCTTGATGTTACATCCTCTTGTTCTGTCACTGGTTGCCTAGAAGATGCTGACCCCCCACCAGGCTTGTAGAGAACAATGAGGTCCCTCTGAATCTCCTTTAGTTCAGGCTAAACATTCTCAGCTCCCTCAGCAGCTCCTCATACGACTTACTACATTCTAGACTCTTCCTCAGCTCCACTGCCCTTCTCTGGACACACTCCAGCACATCAGTCTTTATTGTAGTAAGGGGCCCAGAACTGGACACAGGACTCAAGGGGTGGCTTCACCAGTGCCCAGTACAGCACTGCCATGGTCCTGCTGGCCACATTACTGTGATACTAGCCAGAACCTTCCTGGCCATGAGGGCACATTGCTTTGTGTTGCCCAGAGCAGTGTGCACAACCCCATGGCACAAAGACAAATTCAGAACATGCACTGCAAAAAGCCATTTGCAACAAATAAATGAAGAGCAATGAGGAGCAGTGTAAGTTTCTTCCTTTAATAACTCCTGTAACATTTTTTCTACTGCCTCAGTATCCAAATCCTGACCAACTGAAAAGAACTGCCAAAAGACATAGAAACACCTTGTAACTGCATTTCAATCATAAAATAATTTGGCAGGTCAGCTCCTTTGAGAACTCAACGGAGAGGTAACATACTTTTATTTCAACAGTGCAGGAATATGAATAAGAAGGTTGATATCTTAGTATCCCTTAGAAATAACATTTTGGGTTGGAAGGAACCTTAGAGATCCTTTAGTTGCACTCGTTGCTCTTCCAAAGTCATACAAATTAAAAGCTTCACCTAGCAGCCTATCTATGTCATAGTTTAATTTCTTAAGTAACAGTAAAAGCAAGTAATTTTGAGTAAGTAAAAAAGTCTGTCACAAAGACACCAGTCTCTGCGCTGTACCGCTAACTGAATACTATTACTGCAGCACAATGCACAACACTAGGAACTCTCTGAAAACTTTATGAATTGTAAAAGTTTAACAAAACCCCCACAACAGAATCTGCATGTCATCTTTAATCAGCACAAAAGGGAAAATAAGTTACTTACCTGTAACTTAATCCTCTGACAAACCTACTTCCCAAAAGATTTTGAATAGTCACTCTGGTTTCCTCCAAAAGATTTTTAGCAGCTGAATCTCCTACAGCAATAGCAATAATACGACCAGGATGCCCATTTTTCAGTAAGTTCTGGAGCTTTAAGCTTTCCTCTGCAAATTCATGAGTATCAAACTTCAGCACTTCCAAAACCTCCGCTGTATCCTGATCAATCACTCTAACATTTAGTCCTCGGGAAAAATTCTTTTTAAATGTATAATGACCATAGGCCAGCCCTGAGAAATATATAGTCTTCGACAGAAGAGTCCATGATACCTTCTGGTGCCCGTGCAATTCCAGCGTTCCTCCAGGGCCCACACCAATAAATTTTTTGCCAAATTCTGGCACATCAGCACCTTCGTTTGACTTCCCATACAAAATAATAGTTGCTTTGGATTTATAGCGGCATTTCTCTGCTCCAACATGAAGCATTCCACCATCCTTTACCAGGATAAATCGAGTTCTCAAGGTAATATTTTTAGAACCTTCTTTATCATCAGCAAAAACAAGTAAACCTAAAGGAAAAAAAAATATTTCTGTACATCAAAGCAAAATTCAGACAGACTCAAATAATCATGTTTTGCAGAAAGAGCAACAGAAAAATTACAGATTTATTTTCACACCCATGAATTAAGCTGTTATGTTCTTACATATATTTAAGAATATTTGAGAAAGTAACTGCTACTGGTTTATTCCTATTCTTTTTCTGCCTGTTTGGTAGGATTACTAATATCCAACAGTTATCACCAGAGGACAAACAGGCTACTAAACAACCTTTTTTTTCCTATATTTTTTCCTATATTGAAAACTACATCAATGCTGCCCTGGAAAGATACTAGAGTATCATCATAGAGAATTCATCTTTTGAACAATACACCCAACCTGGCAGCAGGCTGAAAAGTAAAAAAGCATGGGAACTGGTCAATAAGCTGCAAGATAAAAGCTTCAACATATTTTTGTGCCATCACAGAAGTAAAAAATATGTAGGACACTGAAGCAAGGTGTTCAGCTTGCTATTTCATACCTCCATCCTGTATAACTATAGAGTGTACTGTAGCGTCTGAGTTCAGACGAAACAAATCCCCTTTTTTGATAATAACTCGTTTTTCAGGATCTTTTCCAGGGCTCCAGTTTTTAAGGCGAGGATTCTGATCAGGACAATTCTCTGCAATACAATGGGAAATCCCACTTTTAAAAAACAAACGTCATCACATCAATCAAGGCGGCATTAGGATGAACACAAGTAAGAAAGGCTCAGTCGCCCACAAAGGACTCCAACATCCTTCTGTGCTTTCAACACTGCAGTCATTGCATTCGAATAGCCAAAAAGACACCTGAAAAACAGCTGAAGTCTCAGGGGTAGGAAGGCCTTCTTTTACTGAATTAAGCTACTATTGACCACACATTATTAACCATAGATACTTTTGAACCCCATCTGATTTTTCTCTTATTTGCTAGGTCACCTGTAGTAGATGAGAAGAGATAAGCAGGATGCAGTCAGACAGAGAGCAATCACTGAGCACTGGAAGCCTTAGGCCAGCTAACTAGGCTAACATGGTTATAAAGCATCTAAATATCCCACCTCTTCAAGGTCTCAACCCTGTCAGAAAGGCTGATCCCTTCTTACTTTTAAGCATTCAAATCATTCTCTCAGTGGAAGTATGCAGGAGGGACAAGACACTCTGAACATATTTAGTATAAAACCTAACTAGCTAGAGCAGGGACATGAGATATTTGGCTCTAACTTAAACATTTGTATCCCCTTAGGAAGTGAGCTTAAATATCAGGCTACAAACTACACAAGGGCAAAGACACACGCAGTCCTTGCTGAAAGCCGTGGCACTACATAGGCTATAAAGAGAGCTACAAGGCCAGAGAAGGAGAGGCAGCAGCAAGTGACAGGCTTGTACGATTTCAGACAAAGTTACACCCATGTAGTTACCTCTTTAACTAATTAAGCATCTGAGTAATGTGGAAGCAGACACACTATAAAAACTGGAAAGTCAATTTCTTGGAATATCTTATCAAAATTAAAAATAAATATTAAAAAATTTAAATATTAAAGATATTTTTCCTGTGCAAAAGACAATCAAAAAGTTGCCAAAATAAACATGTTAGCAGGCCAACTGAGGTTAACAGGCAAAATAGCTTTTTCACATCCTGTCTTCTGAATAAATACACCCACACTTATGAAGTGCTACTTTGGAGGCAAAAAGCTATCAAAACCAGTCCATTCTTGCAATAACTAAAGAAACCAAAACCTATCCACAAGTTTAATACAAGCCAGCCTTATTTTGCTAACTGAAATGTTTTTCCTTTGGTATTAACTGCCCACATTTTAAATCCCTCCCAACCCAGGAAAGCGACATAAACCAAGATTTATCTACCAGTGGGGAAAAATTAGCAAACTGCAGAAAGGTCAGAAGGCAGACAAGTAGTATTATGAAAATAAAAACAAAATAAAATCTTTTAGGAGGATCCTGTGAAGACAGCTTTTAGAAAACGTAATTCAACATGAGGGAAAGCCGAAAAGCAAGGAGAGCTGCAATCAGCAAGACTGCTGAGCGTTCACCAGATAAAGGCAAGTCTAATGTCTGACTCATGAAGAGTCCCTAACCCCTTTTCCCCAGACACCACACACACAAGCACTGTGAAGAAACGCTTATTTCCTGGCCGGTAGCAAAGGGCAGTGTGAGGAAACCGTGAGTCAGCAACCTGATGACTTCTGCTTAGTGTGATTCCCAGAAGAGAAAATCTAGTGAACATATATTTTCCTGCTGAATCAGAAAGAAGTCATATAAAACAGTAACTAAAAAATTATTTTTTTAAAATCCATTGTACATTACAATCCAGAGAGAAAGCTATCAGAATCAGAACCAGACACTCTGTAATGCAAACATGCTTTTGGGGCACAGTGGGTCAATTTTTTGGCAAGCAGATGAGATGTTTAGCTAAAGTATTTTGAAATTCTCCCTTAGCAATTGTGGTGGGCTGCATGAAAACATCAAATATATAGAACTTCACCATATGTTATCTCCAAAATTATCAAGTAGATTTTACAGATAACAGTTACTGCCTTTAAAGTTAAATAAAAACAGAAGCACAGACCAGAAACCGTTAGGTAGTGATGACCTTGCCAAATTTAGGAAATCATGTTGAAGATTTTTCAAATGAAGCCTCTACTTCAAAACATTTCTGTAAAAATGGGTCAGCATTCATTCAGGTTTAGTAGCTTCTATTACAGCTGGGGGGAGAAGTAAAATTTCTGCAAGTAGTGGAGGAAAAGTACACCATCCCACCCACAAGAAAGCATCCTGACCAAAAAAAAAGTCCAATGCTAGAACTTTTCATGGAGCAAGCATATGAAATCTGACAGGAGAAAAAGACAGGCCGGGAACACTTCTCAAGATACAACTAAATAGTTAGTTTCTACTTGTTTAGATACCATGTTTAGAACTCTTAAGGCCTTTGGGAAAAATTTACCAGTGTTAAATTATGCTCAGCAGAAGTTTATAAGACTTTGGCAGCTAAACTTTCTGAGGATCCTGTTTACTCTCGGCAAGGTCCAGCTGAGAGCTGGAAGACTGAAGAACTTTTCCCTGTCTCCCCAGCTTACCCTTGCATCAGAAGCCTGGGGAAATAGGGAAGGAAATTGCACTTCCATTGCTCTCCCTGATCTCCAGTGTTCAGGACTCCTTAGATGAATCAGGAAAGAAGCATGAAGGAAACCAGCTGATAAACAAGAACAGAAATGCTGACAAGCAGCATCTTGCCTTTGGGGAAAGTACGGTGTAGGTTTGGAATTTATATGCATTTACTACCAAGTGTCACATTCCTTCCACTGTCTTTTAAACAGCTATTAAAAGTTCTGACAATACGGATTTCCAACTACTCCTGAAGAAAAGCACATCTAACTGGAACTGGTGTTGATCGCTACAGAACCATGCCTGCTTGGGTCAGAGCACATATTGTGCACATGTTTATGCACATTAACATTTCAATCTACCGGGGAACTTTTGGGGAGTTTCTGCGACATCTATACTGCAAGATTAAAACATCAGCCAGGCTTTTCTTAGTCCCTGCAGAAGAGTCTCTTGTGTCAGGGTTTCACAGTATCACAGAATAAACAGGGCTGGAAGGGACCACAGTGGGTCATCTGGTCCAGCCTCCCCGCCTAAGAAGGGTCATCCCAGAGCACATTGCACAGAATCGTGTCCAGACGGCTGTGGAGTATCTCCAGTAATACTCCACAGCCTCTCTGGCCAATCTGTTCCAGGGCATAGTCATTCACACAGTAAAATTCTTCCTCATATTGAGGTGGAGCGTCTTATTAACTCTTGTCTTACTGCACACCAGCACCAAGAAGAGCCTGGCTGCACTCCGAAATACTTCAGAGTGTTAACTGGTAAATCACCCTCCAGTCTCCTCTGGAATTTGTCTGTAGCAGAAGCATTTAATGCATATGTACCCATTACCAGCAATATGTACCATAACAGAGGAATAATCCTCCACTTACTAGTCCCTAAGGTTTTATTATTTTCCTTCATAATTTATTAGGAAAGCTCAGCAACTTCACCCAAGGAGGTATCTCAGCAAGCCACCACAAAGAGCAGTTCAGTTGGATATGTGCATTTATTTCGTACTATCATCTGTAACCTTCAGTTGGTTATCTGATTTGTTCAGCCTGTGTTGCACTGACTTTGGAAACAGCATCTTTTTGATTACTATGTCAAAAGCCACTGAGAAGTCTGTTACTACAGCAGCCAACAGTTTCAATTCAAAATCCTCTTTAGCTGCTAGAAAGCTTCTGACTACTGCCTTAAAAACAGCCAAAAATTCCAAACAAGGTCATCAAAACAACCCACACTCCAAACTGTACTACCAATATTTAGCAACTACACCTCATAGCATCTTCTAGGAGTAACTGACTAGAGAGATGTACACTTTGTGATCACATGACCTGTTGATGCCTTAAAACCACTGACACATTTCAGAGATTCTCCAAACTCCAGAAGAGTTGCCCAGTTTTCTAAAATTAGCTGAAAACAAAAAATCAGGGCTCATATATCAAAAAAGCTCCCTGCCCAATTTGCATATAAACAAAACAAACACATACTATTAGCACAGGTTCTCGAAGATTTTTAAATTATTTTACTTTAACACATTTTTACTATCTTCCTTAGTTACTGTTGAAACAGACAGGATTGAGTTTTGTCTACAATTTGGGAAAAGATGAGACAGCTTATGCAGATAAAAATAATTACACTTATAAAACACTCATGCCTCTTTCTCCCCTCACCACTAATCTTTATTTACTGCTATGCCTGTTTCGTGTAAGTAAATCAAACTATACATAATAAAAACAACACTGATAACAAAAAAGGGGCTGATCTTTGCCCCCAGTCTCTGCCTCCTTCGATCTCAAAATCACAGTGAATGTCCTATTATCTTTCAACAATAATGCTGATGCTGAATTATTGAGTTATGTTCACAGGTAGCATAACTTCTAGGATGATTTTCTTAATGAACTTACCATCTGGAGCATATTTTGAAGCTATTCCCAAAAAAATCCCCAGTGCAACAAAAAGTGAAAGGCTAGAAATGGCAGAACATATAAGTGTATTTTTATGTCTGTTGGCTTCTGCCTGTCGGCGGTGCTGCTCCACTGGTAAGGACGGGAGTCTTGTCTGGGCCTCCTGCCTCGCCGAGGTAAATTCTGCTGCAGCATGGCTCTGCGAAGGCGGCGGGGGACGGAGAGGGGCAATTCTCCCCGGGACGTACCCTGAAGACCTGTGACTGCTCCCGTTCTGAGGACGGAGGAATGCAGGGGAGCTCCCCCTGGTATCAGTGCCTTGCATGTTATAAAGTCACTGGAACACACACACACAGGGAAAAAGTAAGAGACAAGCATTCAGAGTACAGATCAAAATGCATGAAATTAAAAAAAGAAACAACAGCAAAACTCAATTTTAAGCCACATGTGTCAAGAACAGCTACTGAAGCTGTGACTATTTACAAAGTATCTGTTACTCAGTTGCTATTGGTCACTTGCCATGGTGTAAGTGCTTGGAACAACATAGGTGTCTTCAACACGAACTCAAAAGCATGTGGTACAGTGACCCAATACAGCACAGACCATTTCTTCATAGTTCCAGTAGGTATTTTTCACTGAGTATTTTCACAGTTAACTTGTGTTATGAGATTAAGAAATCAGATGAACAATGAGAAAGTTAGCAACCGCTGCTTCCCCACAGTTATGCAATGAATGTGTAAATGTATTTTTTCTGTACACAGAAGCTGAACAAACTCCTCACTTTCCCTTATGGAAAAGAAGCTGAAAAAGATAAGTCTGCCTTCTACACCAGAAGCCATAAAAGCTGTTTAAATTAAAATACCAAATACTATTTTATTTCTAGCCATGCTGACACAACTTAAGTCAACACTTTTAATAAGCTGAGGGGCATAGAGCCAGAAAACTCTTGATTTACTCACAGCAAGATTCATTTGCTAGTAAAGGTACACCAGGAATTGTTCTATAAGAAAGTCACCTACATCTTATTCAGCAAACCTTGTGGTTTTTTTCTGCTGAGATGCCTGGGTTTGGACACAAAGCCTGGAAGTAACATGCCTGCTCCAGATGTCTGTATCCATCGCCCAGAAGTGAGTGGTCCTTTTATTTCAGTTACTAGTATTGTTTCTATCTTTCTTCTGAAGCACACCAAGAGGAAAGCATACCAATGCCATCACTGCCTGGCTCATCCTCAGCAGCATCTCTAACTCACCACACTTGTCTAGTTTAAGAGACAAACCTGCATTTGACTTATTTGACTGTTTTCTCTGGTTTTCCAGTCAACAGTTGCACAGAGTATTCACAAAGCTGGCATAATTTTTTTTATCCTCATTAAGATTAACACTTCATATAGATGAAATTTTTTGAGAAGAATGCTCAAGTTTCAGTTAACTGAAACCTAACTTTTGAAACTAAATCCTGAAGGGGATTTAGGCATAGGTTATGTGCATTAAACAGCAAAGTGTAGGGAAAATAAAAACTACTGATAATGGAAGAGTATTAAGATCCTCTTTCTGTTCCATTAACAAAGGGAGGTCTGAGCCACGCTCTGAAGTATCAGGCATGCTGATGAAGGAGAAATGTGCAACTGTAATCTTATTCTGAGAAGTAGCAAAGGAGCCTTTTGTCCCACATGCTGCAAAATCTGATAGTTCACTGTTTCCAGGAAAAAGAGCTGTTACTATAGAACAGGCTAGATTACCCTTTCATGGGAGACAATGCATCTCCAGATGTAAGCACAATGACAATGAAGGCACAGAAACATTAACTGAGTGGAAAAATTATTCCAAGTCCTCCAGAAGTGATTCTTGCACCTGTTTGTTATAACAAATTAATTTTCAGCATTCTCCTTTCTGTTCTTTGACAAACCCAATCTGCTCTCAAACTTAACTGCCCAACCAGTTACATGCACTGTGGAACAGTTTGCTTTACCCTCACATGCTTTTACTCAACTTATCACCTCTCAGAATGAAGGTAATTTTTGTGTTTTAGATATGGTATTAGAAGCTGGGTAGAGATGGAGCTTTTCAACTAGTTCAAAGACAGCATTTATGTCTAGCTAAACAAATGCTGGACTGGGTTCTTAATTAAACATTTTAAGAAACCTGATCCAGCATTGAGATTTTCTTTTTTTTTATGGTTTGAAACCCCAACTCCTTAAACTTGGCTAATTTTTCAGTTAGGACATTTTTCTGTGACACTGACAAAATTATTACAGTGTTCATTATAGTGTAATATCAACAGTTAAAAAGTTTTTAAACTACTCAGCTATAGCAACTGAATCCAGATCGGCTATGCAAGACTTGAAACAGTTTTACAAAATAATTTTCCCACAATTCTTCCCACCAAGGCCTCCTAAAGTACTGCCAGACCTCTAAAGAAGTAACAAAAAAACCAAACAAAAAACATTAATTACAGCAGCCACTGGAAACGCTTGTGTCATATTTCAAACATATTTTGTGTTGTACAAAGCATTCTGCTTTGTTTGAAACCCTCATTTTGGCAATTGTAAAAGTTTTTCAACTGTCCCACTCAAGTGAAAACACAGGTCACCCCAAGGATGGGTGGGAAAGAGACGGTAGAATTGCTGTCTTAACCACTACAAAATAAAAATAATTACACTAAACCAATAAGGAGATACTCAGAACATTCTAAAGACTCACCATACAGTTTTCCATTAAAACAGGAGTAACCATCACAATACTTCCTTCCCTCTTCATGCGTTATTTGAAATTCTCTAGCTGAAAAAGGATGTCTTCTATCCTTCTATCCAGCTACTAGCTTTTTGAAGGACAGACAGATAAACTGATTCAAATTATTGGTCTGTTTATTTTCACTCTGTGGAACCCTTCAGAAAACACCACAAAAAAGCATGCATAGTAATTGTAAGGCAAGTTATGCACCAGAGAAGGCAATTATTTGGCTGCCCGAATACAGTTCGTGTGTCACAAATACAGCACAAAGTTTACTCTGCAAATGCATTTACAGAAATGCAGGACAAAATACCCAAACAGTTGAACTATTTAAATCCCACATTGAAAATTCCCATGCACCTGAATTTTCCCATGTTTCTGTTTGACCTGTGCCCGTGCCATGGTCTCCTAAAGGAACTCATGATCTGGGCATCTCTTCCTGATGGTCAGTCCCAGACAAGAACATCTCCCACTTTTGCAATTGCACTGTGGTACACAGAATGATACAGTATTTTACTTTGCAGCTTGCTTCAGAGTGCTTTCAATAACAGTCAAGTTCTCATACACCATATACAACCAATTACCTAACATTTGTACAGAGCTCTATCTGTACCAATGTGTTATTTGTCATGCCATTTAAAAATGCTGCTTTCTCACTACTCCCAAACTTTTTGCATGTTAGCTTTCAACATAGTATTATGCAAGACTTTAAATCCATTATTCAATACAGCTTTTAGTCAGAGCCACACTTAAGCATGTGCTTTGAGCCCATCAGTAAGAGGGAAGCTTTCAATGCACAGACTCAGCTGGAGGATCTCAGATGCTTCAGCCCACGATCTATCTGGAGTATCTCAGATATTTCATTGCCACCCATCTGCTGGATAACTGCACTATTTGCATAGCGCTCTTTTGCAAGAGTAGTGCAACTCCACACAATCCAGGTTTCTGCTCATGCACCCCTTCCTACAGCATGAGCAAGCAAACAATTACTTCTCATACTGGTAACATCAGCCAGGCCAGCTTAAACTACCTTAAATTTTAAAAAAAATAAAAGGTTTATTTTGCACAGCTTCCAAGTGAAAACAGTGAATATTTACAAGTCTGGATACGTCTACAGAGCAACTGAGCAAACAGCTGTGGACAGCAAACCCCAGCATGCAGACAGCAGTGAGCGACTGAACAGGCTGCAACATCTCCAGTCTCCTCAAGTATTCCTTCACCACTTTTAACTTGTGCCGCTACCACACTCTCATACAAGCCCACATTGTTCCACACGGTCAGAAACTGGAAACATATGCACTGTACAACTAGGGCAAAACATATGAACCTTCTGAGACATGACTGTGCTTGGAAGCAAGTAGCATGCTTACCCGTTACTCATTTTGGGGCTGGTTTCCTGGAAAGAAATTGGCTTATTTTACAAGATAATTCGAAATGTCACATGACACCACCCAAAAAAGTGCGGAAAAAGCCAAGTTTTTTTACATTTCTGTGTTGTCAAATGCTAAGTGTAATAAGACATGTAAAACATGCTAATAGACTCCCACACCTGCACCATCCGAAAAAGTTGTACAGAACGTTTGCTTACTTCATAATTCATGCATCTCTTTAAGCACATTTTAAAGATCACTGGTCTTAAAAATAAAATAAAAGAAACCAGAAAAAATGACACACTTCTGTTGATCTGGGCCATCAAACTACACCAGCTCTAGTGCTGACCTATTACCACACTGTCTAGAGTATATAATTACTGCTAAGGAAAAGACTGAGCAAAGGGTGGAGGAAAACACATACACAAAAAAATATTTCCCCATGCAACACAGTAGTAAATTTGCAGACAGCATTAAGCTGAGAGCATGTGTTGATCTGTTGGAAGGTAGGAGGGCTCTGCTGAGAGACCTGGAACAGTTGGATGGATGGGCAGAGTCCAATAAGATGAAGTTTAATATGTCCAAGTGCCAAGTCCTACATTTTGGTCACAACAACCCCCTGCAATGCTACAGGTTGGGGATGGTGTGGCTGGACAGAGCCCAGGTGGAAAAGGACCTGGGGTACTGGCTGACAGCCAGCTGAACAGGAGCCAGCAGTGTGCCTTGGTGGCCAAGAAGGCCAAGGGCATCCTGGCCTGTGTCAGGAACAGTGTGCCCAGCAGGAGCAGGGAGGTCATCCTTCCCCTGTACTCGGCACTGGTGAGGCTGTGCCTCGAGTGCTGTGTCCAGTTCTGGGCCCTCAGTTTGGGAAGGATGCTGAGATCCTCGAGCACGTCCAGAGGAAGCAACAAGGCTGGTGAGGGGCTTGGAACACAAACCCTGAGGAACCACTGAGGGAGCTGGGGGTGTTTAGCCTGGAGAAAAGGAGACTCTCTATCTAAAGGATATCTCTATCTACTGTAAAGGAGCCTCACTCTTATCACAGTCTACACCTTCCTGAAAGGTCGCTGTAGTCAGGTGGGGATTGGTCTCTTTCTCCAGGCAGCAACTGACAGAACAAGACAACACAGTCTTAAGCTGCACCAAGGGAAGTATAGGTTGGCTATAAGAAAAAGTTTTTTACAGAAAGAGTGATAAAATACTGTAATGGTGCGCCCATGGAGGCGGTGGAGTCATCATCCCTGGACGTGTTTAAAAAAAGACTGGATGTGGCAGCTGGTGCCATGGTTTAGTTGAGGTGTTAGGGCATGGGTTGGACACCATGATCCTGAAGGTCTCTTCCAACCCAGTGATTCTGTACCACAAAAGTTATTACTGTTTTCCTAGTAGAGGCACTTGCCTGGTATACAACCAAAGGGCAGTGAGAAACCCATGAAAAGGGAAAGGGACAACAATTGAAAAGCTCCTAACTAGAAACAGTTACTGAACAGAATGTGATGTCAGGTAAGCTCCTAAAGCATGGCACGCACACCTCTGCAGACCTTCAAGATCAACCACAACAGAGATACAAACGTCAATGCTTCAAGTGCCTTGGAAGTCCCCAGGTCCACAAATCTCAACCTCACCATTAAGAACAATTCCAGACAGGGTGCCCACATGCTTTCTTTCCTGGTTTCACATTTTCTCCTCCTGCCTCATTCTGAAATTACACCTATTCACTAAGACAACAGCATATTGGAAGGAACCTACTTTTCCATCCATATACAAAAGCTGGAAAGAATATGTGCACAGTAAAATGAACTGCTAAGTTAAGTAACTGTTGGAAATCACAATATTTAGAACAGCCTGAAAAATCTCAACTGAGTTACAAAAAAAAACCTTTAGAAACTCTACTGACATCTAGACACACGTGTGTTTTCTACATGCCTCCACCAAGTTTTCTCCCATGCTCCAGCTTTTCAGAAGAAAATGTGCAGTAGATTTTCTGAATTTCCTGTGTAGCAGTTAATAATCTTTAGTGAATTTCTTGGCATGTAGAAAACATGTAAAACTGCAAGGTCCATATTTCTTAAACCAAATTTTTCAAAGCACAGAATCACAGAACCACTTCAGTAGCACACATCAAGAAACAGAAGTGAAAGCATGCATTATATTTACAGTATAAAAGAAGGCTTATAGATAGAAATAACCTTCACCAGCTGTTCTAATGAAATCTTAGAGAACACAAACCTCTCTCCAGTTCAGAAGAAATTTCAAACATATACAAGTAGGGAAAGTTGGACTACATATGTTTAGGTGATATGCAAAACAATTAAGCTATTATCTATGGACTAGAAAGGATGACGAGGTGAGGGTGAGAGGACGGTGAAAAGATTGCATGGGAAAGTAGTAAATAGACACTCTGGAATAAAACTTGTTTGTGGGAATAAGTACGAAGTTATGGTCAAGTAAAACCACTCTCATGTCCACAGCTGACAGCATATAGGAGAGCCATGAATTTCATTTCTCTCCTCTTGTGCAGGTGTTTGGCAGATCACCATTAAGGATGAGACAGACCAGAGGGTATTTGTAGAATAAAAATGGTCCCCTGCTGCAATGACAAGTGGGCTTTTGTCCTTCAGATACAGTTTGTGTGAACAAGTTCTGCAGCACTCACCTGTTTCACTTACAGAGCATTTGATGGAGCAGACGAAGTACCTAATCTTGCAGAAAGTTTATGCACAAAACTTAGGGATTTTTGTAGTGCTGCAGATATGCATCCTACTGCAGAAACTGAAGGGACATGTTTTTTTCCCAGTTTCTAGACACCAAACATCTAGGTAAGCTTTCAAAAATTCTAAATTGACCAGCAGACACTGCAATTTTCAGTCTGTTCAAGTAGAACTGTAGTAGCTTCAGATTTGGCCCAATGAAACAAAGAAACATAAGCCAGCAGCCACAGAAAACTGTAGTCAGTGTTTCTAAAATGGTATCTGACATTTCCAGTGAATTCTACTTTCCTGCCCTTTGTTTCTTTTTGACACAGTTTATCTTTGTAAATTATAAATTGGTGGAAGTCTATTCTATTTTTCATTTACTGTTTAAAAATAGCATATTCTGCTGGAGGAAACCACACAGAAACAAGTGAATTATCAACAACTTAAATACAGCACATCCAAGAGCACACTAGGAAATATGGCGCTGAAGTAAGCAAAATGAATGGAATAATTTTTACTGCTTCACTTTCAGAAATGAAATGTTTAATAATCTGTGTAAGAGATCAAGAGTGGAAACTTGCATTTTAGCCACCCATATGTCAGTAGCTTGCTGCATGAGTCACAGATTACTTGGGCCCCAATCCTGTAACATGAGAAAAAAAGTGGTCGCTAGCCTCATAGGGACATTGTGAGGGTTAGTTTAGAGAATGCTTTGGCCTCAGCTCAGTGATGCATCTGAGTACAAGCCCACTTTTAAGTAAATAAATAGCTACACTTAAGCCAACAACTTTCACACGAAAGTGATGGATTTGCCACACTCACCTTAGGGAACCTGAACAAGATGGTAGGGAAAAATCCAAATAAAAATCAGGGAAAAGCATTTAAACTACTTCTCATATAGACAATAAGAAGCAGTATACAGATATCTACAGTCTCTAGAAAAACACAAATCCCAACCTAACATCTACAGCCTAGGACTTCAAAGCAGAAAATTTTCTATGTATAGATAGGACACTTCAGAGAAGTAAAGTTGAATTCTGGCACTACTTTGAATCACTGGCCCACAATCCTACTCCAAAGAGAAGGACAGTAAGATTAGACATCTATTATTAAATTAGAAAAGCTCTTATAAATACATTAGAAGCATATATGATAGTACAGACTATAACATGCAGTGGGGAAAAGAATCAGATCCGATATTTAGCTTCAGTAAACTGACATATGCAAAACATTCCTGAGTGTACTCCCATAATCACTTAATCATCAAAGGGTTGTCATGTTTAAGTTATATTTAAAACAAGAATCAGCATAACACACTCTCTTCCATATCAGCATGTGGATTTCTTTCTTTGGCAAAGCTGTTAAGTTCTTAGAATTTTTTCTTCAGTCCAACTCAAGCTTCAGTAAATGATATGCCACCCCTCATTCTGCATACTTGGAGGACTGCTTCAGCAGATTTTAACTGAGCATCAACCACAAAAAAAAACACTGCTTGAAAAACTGCATTGTTGCAGATGCACACCCACACTCTTTTGTCTTGCCTTTGTATGAACCAAGTTAAATGAGTCTGTATTAAAAAATAATTAAGAGCTGCAAATCACATCCAATCACATCCAGTAAGAACTCTTTGAATCCCCAAAGGACTCTTCATACTCTTCATAGATGACTGAGAGAGAGGCTCTATGTCACTAAGTCCATAGAATCAGAAGTAGCTGGTAGAATGCAAAAAACATTTCATACCTCTTCCAAGGAGGAAAAAAATAGCTGACACAGAAGTCTCTGAATCTGTCTCAGTACTATATGCTTTAGACATCAAGAATTTACACAGGTTCAGGGAGCAACAAGGTTGCAGAAGAGAATTCAGTTGAGGATTATTGAATAAATAACACTGCCTCAGGTTTAGGAAGTCCTTGAAATACAAGCTGGAAGCAGTAGCATCACAAAACAGTAGCTTCACCAGATGACTATTACCACTGTCAGACCCTGGGTAATTGCCTGGATGGACACTTGGCCTAATGTGATGCGGTCACTCTTCTACTATGCTTTAAGACGTCATTTACCTTTCACCTTCACTTTTCCAAAACCACCTCTCCTCCTCTAAGGAACAAATTCCCCTCAACTCAGCCACTGCAATTGCCTGCTGAGATCAGTAACACAAAATACACCTTTACTCGATTATATTAATATGATTACATTAATATGATACCTGATTTACATTAATATGCTACACAGATACACATTAGCTGAAATACAGTAGTTTTAATTTTGCTGTAGGAATTATGGCAATGTAGCAGAAGGGCAGAGCACATACCAGCTAACTCAGAAGGCCACAGTGTCTTGTGAAAAAAGTTTCTACTGATGAACTAAAGAAAAGTAACTTGACTGTGTATCTGAATGCCAACATAATCCATGGCCCCAAAGTATCTCAGAAATCACAGACCTACGTAAGTTGAGAACCCGGTGAAAAAGGAAGAGTGACTTAACTTATGCAACATGATACCTTTGTAGAATTTTTTAAAAGAAAAAACATGCTATAATTTTCCTTTTATAAAAAACACAAACAGCATATTTGAGATATCTCAAAACATCAAAATCTCAATCTTCAAACAGCAAAACAAAGCCCTGTAACCCACCATTAGGTATGCTTTCTACTGAGCTGGTGGCTCAGTATTTTGGCTTACCTACATTGAATTTCATTCTAGGAAACTCCAAGAACTCTGCACCCTACTGCCAAGTACTGCAACATCCTGCCAGGTATAGCAAGTCATTCTGCATGACTGCACTACTCTTTTTCACATGTTCTTCTTAATCCCATGTGCCAAAAAGATAGAAGAGCTACTAGCACATCCCTTCCATTAACCTACTTCACAACAAAGCAATAAAATCAGTTACAAGTTCTAAAGTATGCATTCTTTAATGCCTTCAGTATTTTCTTTCCATATTGGCAAATACATCACTTTTCTCCCTCACATCTTTGCTCAACTTTTCTACTCCTTTTCCACTTTCTCAGTATTACTATTACACGAAAATATTTCTGTGGATTTCGACACCCACCTCTACAAATAATTCATTCCCATTTGTCTTGCCAAAAATACCTTAATTAAATCAATAGTGAAATCCCTTTTGGCAAAAACAAGCTGAGAATGTATCAAGTCTAATCAGAATTTGTCTCCAAACAAGAAACTGCAGCTTACAACACAGACTTTAATCATGTTTTGATGCTGTAGGTGATTTTATGGGACAAACTTACTAATGCAAAGCATGAACCTTACTGATATACTTCAGATTATATTCCTATGATTTAATTTTTTAATATACAAAAAGCAACATTTACTAGGTGACAACTTTCCCACTAATTTCTGTCTGAAGTTTTTAAATCACTGGTACACGCACACAGAAGGTAAAGAACAGTTCATCGCAAGCACTGTGGGACAACTTTCCTTGAAGTCAGGCGTGACGTGGCCCGTCAGCCAAGGAGCTCTTTCAGCCACAGGGCAGAGGTAGCACAGTGTGCTCTCACAGCTGTGGAGGCTGCAGCATCAGCCTCCAGCAGACAATGGGGACCAGGTTCCCTCTCCTCCCCGGCTCCCCCCATCTCCAGTACAAGGCAGAATCAAGAGGAGATGGAGCTCCAATCCTAGCACAGAGAGTAGCCAGAGCCTTTCCACAGGTACAGAAGCAAACAGCTCCGTCCTATTCAACAGGTAAGATAAACAAAACTGAGTCACTGCTCATTTTCTGCAAACAAGACCTCCACAGCGAGAAGCTGGACTTACCTCAAAACATACAAAAACAGTACACTAAAACTGTTTAGTAAAACTTCTGAAACACACTGGACATATAATAAAGGGAGTTAATGACTGTCCTTTGTATATAAAGCACATTTAAAGTTATCCATAACTAAATAACATTTCTTGTCCCAACAGTCCAAGGCATGCAGACATTTCTTCACAGCCTCAGTGGTAAGAATGTTGTTTTGAAGTACTTAAATAAGACTGAAAAGCACCTATCTCACTGCCCCCTGTCATTATTAAGGAAATAAACCTCCTAACTTCCTCTGAAGTACAAGCTGCTCAAATACATATCAACTCAAACTAAAAAAAAAAAAAAAAAAAGAAAAAAAAGAAAAGCTATAAAATAACCACAACTTGTGATCTACCTAATTTTATATTCATGCCTTAAAGCACAAACAACCATTTTTTGGTCCCCTGGTTTGTAAACTTGGAAGAAAAGTGAACTGTACCACCAAAAGGCAACTTCCAGTCACAGGACCTGTAACAGCTAAGAAATGTTCAGAGGATTTCATAGGCCCTTCTGTAAACAATGGTTTTTACACACAGGCGCCACCATCTTCTACTAGTTAGTGTCTCTAACAACTAGCAACAAGTCAGACGAACTGGCTAAAAGCTTCCAGCCAATCCTTAACACCACTTTCCCCACAAAATACCGCGGGGGCAATATGTTAATATTTGTCATTAAAAAACCCCAAGTGTGCCACTGGAAAATATCCCCATCTCAAAACAGCACACACCACAGCTCTTGCCGAGACCATACACAGAACTCCAGAAGACACTCATTTTAGCATGGACCTCACAAGACCCCTTGTCTTTGTCTTTTTCCCCTCCACACTCCCTTTCTTCTTCCTGAATCCCTTTGTATTTGGGGGTATTTCTCATGCTTTACATGTAACTTATTTCTCTAACCTCCCTGCCTAGCTCAAGTTCCCAGCATAGTCTGCTGGATGCTGTATTAGTAGAGGGAGTGCAGGAGGAGGAGGCCCAAAAAATTTGATCTGTGGAGAAGAGCTCACATTTGTGCAGGCAGTGTTCATGATCCATGTAGACAAAGCACCCCGAAGAGCTGCAGACTCCTAAGAACAAAGATGAACCTCCCTTCTCCTTAATGCTCCCCATGGGCCATTGCACATCAGTAGCTAAGCCACTGCAAATCTTTTTCTGTGATTCATGAAAACTGTCTAATGCCACAAAAAAAGTACCAAGTACTACTTTATCCTCCTTATTACATTGTCTTTGTCGAGCCACAGCTTCTATTCTGCTTTTAGAGCTACTCAGAAATATAAAATCTCTTCTCTTTCAAGGAAACTGTACCACTAAATACACACTTAAGGTACCCACAAGGGTATTATCTTCAGCACACAGCCCTCATATAGCTGCGGTGTAGCACAAATGCAGTGCATTAATCGCTGCACACCCTCCTTTCTTAGAGGGGCTGCGATGATGTACAGCTCTCACTGTTTCTTCCGTGCCTCTGGGCAAGTGAAGCAGCTGTTGCTTATCAGTCACAAGGACGGCATTCCACGGCAGCCCAAGTACTCGGCGATACCTATGACAAGTCCCAGCGCAGTCACGCCGCGATGCGGCCCCGAGCCCGCTCGCTCTCCACCGCGATCGCGGCAGCATCCGACCAGGCGCGCCAACAAAGCCGCGGCCCCGGGAGCGCGGCCCCACCGCCGCACCTGCCGCGGCCCCGCCAGCGGCGCGAGGCCCACACCTGCCGGGCACGCGCGGCCCCCGGGCGGCTCCTCAGGGCGGCCGCGCCCGCCGCCGGCTGCCGCCCGGCCCTCCCACCCCGCCGCCGGCTGCTGCTGCCGCCCCCGCTCGCTCCGTCTGCTCCCTCCTTCCCTCCCCTCCCGCCGGCCCCGGGAACAAAAGAGGCCAGTGCGGCGGAGCCCGGCCGGCCGGGCGCGGCGGCTCGGCCCGCGCCACAGCCGGCCCGACCCGGCCCGGCCCCGCGCTGGCCCCGGCCGGGCCGGGCGCGCTCTCACCTGGGCCCGGCGCGGCGGCGCGCTCAGGGCGGCGGCATAGCGCTCCCCGCCCCGGACACGGCGGGAGGCCGCCGGCTGCTCGCCAACTCCGCCGCTCCCCGCCTCGGCTGCCGCCCTTACGCAATTGGCAGCGGCCGCAAGCCCCGCGGGGCGACCCAGATCGCGGGCCCCGAGCGGAGGCGGCAGAGCCCCGCCGCCGCTGCCCCTCCTCCCGCGCTCCCCCCGCCCCCGCGCCGGGGGAGGAGCGGGGCCGCCCCGCGCGGCCCGCCCGCCCCTCGCCCGGCTCGGCCCGGCCCGGCCGCACCTCCGCTCTGCGCTCCCCGGCGCCGCGCTGCCCGGCCCGGGCCTGGCGCTTCCTTCTCCGCAGGACTGCGTCCCTCCGGCCCTCCAGCTGCCGCCGGGAGACCCAGGCGCCGCTTCCTGCAGCACCCGGGCCTGGGGGGCAAGAGGAGGCAGGGGGGTACTTTGCATCCGTGCCCTGACTTACGGCTCTCCTCTGGGCAGAGTAGAAAAGAGCTGATTTGCAGCTTAAATACTGGACACACCGTTAGATGCCGATGTCCGTGTCAAAGTAATAGTAACAACAGCAGTAGTAGTACTACTACTAATAATGATAATAATACTTACAATAGTAATAATTATTCCGCAGTTATAAACGCGCAGGTGCTGCCTGGGCGGTGTGGAATGTGCGCAAGGTACGAGGGCCAGGCGACAACGAAGGAAGAGACAGTGTGCTGTCTCCGGAGGAGCAGCGGGAAGGGATGGAGGGATACCCGGAGAGCATGAGAGGCGACAGTAGCAGAGAGCAGAGACACGCGGCGGCTGTCGGTACGTGCAGGCTGAACAGAGTTACTTACGGCGGTTGTAGTCCGGGCAGTCTGACCAGGGGAAAGAGCCGACTGGAGAACCTGATTCCGCTTTCTGATTTGCTTTTTTCGTTTGTTTGTTTTAATTTTGTTTCGGGTTCTAATGTTTTTTAAGTAAAATCAAACTAAAGCCCAAAATGTGCTGAATTTCAGGGAACCCCTGCCTGAAGCTGTTACACAGAAAAGAGCATCAGTTGGAATGGACATTCAAGAGGAACTGTGAAGCCTCAGGGCACCTCAGGCTGTCAGCTTTGATGCAAATCTGACAACGGGCTTCTCTTAAATTTGGGACCTCCCACCAGTTCCGCGCAGCGAGCTTGGGCCACACTCATTACTAATGAGCCAGTAGAAGGAAAAAAAAAAAAAAAAAAAAGAGAAAACGAAAAAGAAAAAAAGCATGCTCTGATCAGATTCAAGATGCTTCAATGAAATGCTTCGGAAAATACAAGCATTTCCCAACATAGTTATTTCCTTGGGAATATTCCAAACAGATGAAGTCAAAGTGATAACTCACTTGTATGTCTGTGAACACTGCCCTGCTAACTTTGCCTCTAGCGATTTCCTCTTTGTTTAAAACATAGCCTGTGTGGTGTGCTTATAGCACACAGAGACATCTAGCGCCTAAATAACAGACTGCAAATCAGCTTCATTAATCTGAAATCTTGGAGATGATCGTCGCATCCATTACTTGCAATGTTTCACGCCAGGACTGCAGGGTGCCGAGCAGTTTTACTGCAAACCATCGTGCCACTGACTAGCAGCTGCCCTTGGGCAGGGACCACGGTGGAATGAGCAGCTGCAGTAGCTCAGGAGAAGACAGTGACTGCAGCTCTGCTGCACAGCTTGAGCTCCAGGGCTAAGAGTTACAGCAGTAATTGAGTCAAGACAGAGATTTGCCTGTATAGACACAAAACGGGTTGAGACAGTTCCTAACTTGCCTTTGTCACTAAACCACAGAGAGGAAAGCCTGTAGGTGTATGAATAAGACAATTTCATCTTGGCTTTGACAGTGTGTCTCCTATTCTTTCTTTGTTAGGCCAGGAGCCTAACAAATCATTCTAACACGTGTAATTGTAAAACTTGGCCTCTTTTCAACAAACATATGCATACTTACTAACAAATGTATGTACTGAATACTTCGGCTGAAATTAAACTGAAGGTAAGCACTGCTTATCTACTAGAAAGATAATAGTCCAGAAACAGAAAGTATTTACTTTTTTTATATGCTTGTCTAAATAAAGAAGAAATACACTGCTGATCAACATTCTCAGCCAGAAGCCTGAAGAAAAGGTAATTTCACTGATACCCAAGTACAGATGTTTTTGCCAGTACTACTGTACAGGGGCATAAAATAAAACATTTCTACATACTTAAATAGTCTGAAACTAAATATATTGCATTAGGTAGGTGTATTTTAGGAGTGCATACATATGTGTATTTTAGGCAACCCACATAATACCTTCTTTTCAGTCTCAGGTCACAAACACCTTTGAGCTATAAAAGCACTAGATCATAGGACCATAGAAAAATTAATTCTGGTAAGGACCTTTAAGATTATTAGGTCCAACTGTCAACCCAGCACCACAAGTATGTTCACCATTAAACCATGTCAAGCGCCATATCCACAGTTTTTTTGAACACTTACAGGGACAGTGACTCCAACATGCTTTACAACCATTTCTGTGAAAAATAAAATCCAAAAATTTAGCCTAAGCATCCTCTGGTGCAACTTGATGCCATTTCCTCTCATCCTGCCACTTGTTACCCAGGAGAAAAGACTGACACCCACCTCACTATGATCTCTTTCAGGTAGCTGTAGATCTCTTACAGAATGGAATTATCACCAAACATTAAAACTTGTGTTAATGGAGTATTATAGGCTGCACTGAAGGATGAAAGGAGAATTATTACATCAGGGTTTTAAAAGAATAGTTGAAAATAAGTATCAAGAACAAATAAGAATGGGAAGGGGCAGCAGATATACATAGATGGAACACATGAAGGGGAGCACATAACTGAGACAATGGGAAAAAAGAAGAAAACAACAAAATCACAAAGCCAATAAGAGTAGCAGAAAGCTGTATTTTGCCTTTTACACTTCTAAAGTGGAATTTGATGAAACACAAAATGCAACAAAGCCATATTGCATCAATTTTAAATATCATCAGAATAAAAGTTATGATTTCCTATCAAATCCATTCATTCAAATCAAGAAACACAGATACTACTTTCTTGTTGTGTTTGGATTTTAGTTCAACATTATTAAAAACATTTGATTGTGATTGCCTTCCATATTTAAAAAATTTTTCCTTGGGAAAGATTCTCACAGCAGGTATCCACCTTCCAAGTCACTTCAATATTTATTTTGATGTGAATTGGGTTGACATTTATGTCAATTTTACAAGCTAAGTGCAACAGTAAATTTGCCTTACATTTAAGGTAAATATTGATGGAAATTGATTGGCAAATGAGTGACCAGAAACACAGCCATAAGTAGTGCTGGTTCTAGTTGCTTGTTTGCTCAATAAACATAAGCAATATGTAAGGAGATACACTGTTAGGCTAGTCAGATCCATGAGAGTTGAATTTGGAGTGCTGTGCTCATGAGATGAACCACAGCCTACAGACCTTTTAAGATCTGTCAGAAATTTTTGATTATGAGGCATTCTGTAATCAATAAGGCAGACTAAAAATTGTTAAGTGCATAATTTCCTGCAAATTGCCTGCTAGACTTCGGTTGAGACTATTTGAAATATTTATGAACATTTGCTTTTTATCTCATATGCCTGGTGTAATTGTTTTTAAATTGTGCACATAATGTTTCAATGTGATAAATTTAAGTCCTGATTTTTTTGTTTTGTTTTTATCTTAACAAAGAATTATTTTGGTTAAAACTGTGTGAATTTTACAGGAAGAGCAGAGCTTAAAGCATAGATTTCTGATTTGCATCAGAAGAGAGTCTGACTTCCAATGTAGAGAAATGCTTTTAAGTGATCTGCTCTTATGGTTACTTATTATGTATCTGATTGAAGAGATAATATAAATATTTTCACAAGGTGAAATGCTCAGGAATAATACTTATTTTAAAAGTATTTAAACATTTTGAAAATAATAAAGGTGTAATGCTTCTAAATTAGTGCCAAAACCAGATATGGAAAGTTCTAAAAACCTGTATTCGCTGGTACCTTGTTTTGTCCCAGAAGAAACATATGTAGGTAGGAACAATGCGTAATTGAAAATATTAAAGGCAAAGTACAACATTAGGACACTAAGATAACATTGTTTTCCATGGGATTAAAACCAAATTTAAAACAGAACTCTCCATCAAACACAACAAGATACATTTCTTGCACATGATGATTTGCTAATGTAAATCTTACAAAACTTTGGGTTGTCTATTCACATTTACACCATAGTCCTCAAAATGTCATTCTTTTATTAAACCTTCTGTGAAATTCAGCAGAAACACATTTGACATGTGTTTAAATAACATTGTAGAATAAAGCACTTATGTTTACCTTGTTTTGTAACAAAGGAATAACATGCCTATGTAATATCAGAGGGAATTGTTTCCAGTAAATTTTCAGTTTTCTGCCAACAGAGTGTGTCACCAAATGACAGACTGAACCTTTTTCCTTTTTGGAAGAACAAATACAAATGTGAATCACTGTTACAGGAAAAGTTATCTTTTGGATTCTGTGCATAGGATATCACCCTGACCTTCTGATTTTTTTTTTTTTTTTTTTTTTTTTTTTTTTTTTTTTGTGTGTGTGAAAAAACTCCGGGAGCGGAAGTGTCTAATATGAATGACAGCCAAATGTAAAAATAATAAGTATTTCTTTGCCCAACAGAAATGAATTATTTGATTTTGTGAGATGCATTTGCAATCCTGTAGAACATGGTCCTTAAATATTTGGCTTAGGTTGAGATATTCAATACTCCTAAAAATCATGCTACTTTTAAAAATCAATTCTTTAAACAAGAGACTGAGGTGAAAGCACCATGATCATTACTGGTTTTGCAGATCTGTTTCTTTACAAAAAATATAAATTAACGTTAAAATAGGATTCTCTACACTAAAGCAGAGATTCATCTTGCAAAGTAGCTTCTTTCCAAGAGCTGTTGATATTACAAGAATATATTTTTAAAAGATAAGTAAACATACATCAAAACATGATAGACTAGTTCCCCTTCTTCAAGTGATTTGCAGCTCTGTGTCACCATTGATATGCTGCTTTTTACCAGCTTCTATTAAAGAATCTTTTGCTTTCTGAACTATATAAGTTCCCAATAGCCATAACGTCCTGTGACAAGGAGTTCTGTAGTAACTACACAGGGCATATGGGTCACAAGCAGCTTATTTTTTAACAAGATGTATCTGTTTCAGAGGTTCCACTTATCTTATATGATACCCCATAGTTCTTAAATTGAAAGAAAGTTAGTCCCTATCCATCTTTTTCACACTCCATCAAGTTCTCTCATGCCCATCTCTTTTGAGATAACAATATATGTATTAACAGAACATATTTTTCTGTCCCTTTCATGGAAACTGTTTCATATTTCAGCATCTTAATTTTTCTTTTGGCAGTTTTGCTGCCCATTTATTTAAAGACAGAAAGAGAATTGCAGTATCCTCCAGAATATGGATACCTTAGATTGAAAAAAGTGCTTTCTTTTTATTGTATTTTCTCCCTAAATCATATCTAAAATCTTTTTGTTTTGTTGGTCACCACTGAATATTGCATTGATGTTTCCTTAGTAGTATTTCTGAACAGTAACTCTTTAGAGCCTGTAATTGTGTACATAAACTTCACTTTGGATTTTCCAACAACCTCTAAGTGCCATATGCTATCACAATCACATCAGTAAGCTTTCAAGAAGGAGCTGCATTTTAGATTGTTCATGTTCTGTTCTGAACAGCTACTTCCTGTTCTGAGTCAATTGCAAAATAGGAGACATTCAAAAATTATAACCTTTACCATAAACCAGCCCTTTGAAAAAAATAGGCCATCCTATTTTTTCCTCAAATGCTGTCATTTGATTTTAGGTAAGCAATGAGGGGAAAAAAAAAAGACAAGAAAAAATACCTTTCAAAGCTGATAGTGCACTGAAGGCAAGACAACATTCTCAGTCAGCAAGCTTGCCATTCGTTTTACACATGAGGCTACTCAGTCAGGGAAGTTCTTTTCTGCTGACTCTTTAATTTTCCTTCAAGTTCTCTTGCTACCAATCTTATGTTTCTCTCTTACTTTTTGGTTCCACTCCCTTAGCCTGTTTCCTTTTTTTTTTTTTTTTTTTGCAGTAGGAGCGTATTTACTAAGCCAGGCAGTTGTACTCATTGGACTGACATCAACACTTTATAGTTAAGTCTTACCTCTGCAAAATTCAGTGGAGCAAGCTGTGTGGAAAAGAGAGCACAGGAAAAAAAGAAAGAAAAAGACTACAGATAGAAATATTCTTCATGTTTGGGCAACAAACTCTGACAGGAAAGATAACTTAGACAATGATTTTTCAACTGAAACTTCAAGCTGAGCACAATGAAGGTATAATATCTGTCCAAGCAATTTTCTCCATTCTGAATTGGACAGAGCCCAGAGACTTTATAGAGATTAAAGGCTTAACTGAAGTCAGCTCCCGGGAAAAAACAATGCCAGAGTTGGGGGAGGGCGTCAACAAAAATATATCACAACCAAGCCTCTAGAGACTCAGAGGTAATGACTACACAGAAAAGGTCTTGCTGGCTTTATGCATGGTAGAGGCTGTCTAAAAGACTTATTTGGACAATATTCTCCATAGAGTCTGATGTTTCCCACCATATGTTTACACTTTTTACAAGCATAAGGAATCACCAGTGGTGCTGCGTTACACAGTGATTAGACCTTTTCATGGGTTCAGACTAAAATTCATATGAGGCCGAAACAATGCAGCAGCTTTCATCAGCCCCTGCTGCAGGGGTGAGATTCATGCAGGCTTTGGACTAAACCTCCACCTGTACATGGACCAGATTCATGCTGGATGGGCTGGTCAGAACAAAAAGCTGTATGAGGCTGGGCAAATTTGTGTCCTCTCCTTGAAGCACTCAGCAATTGGACATAAACTCTTAGACATTTACATTCTGGCTAACCAAAAAGACAAAGAGCAGGATACAGTAATTTCCCAAATTTATGGATGCCTTAAGTCAAATGTTTTGCTATGCATTATATAGTTATAGATTGTTATTTTACTTCATTTGTTATGTAACACTTTTTACATTACTGTTTTAAATCATACACCCTTCAGGAGATAAAAATCAATTCATAAGTGTAAATTATTGCACTGGGAAGGAGTGAGGATACCTGAGAGAAAAAGACCTGCAGAGGGAAGGGGAGCAGGTGCTCCAGGTGCCTGGAGAAGAGATTCCTCTGCAGCCCCTGGTGCAGCCTATGGTGAGGCAATGGTGCCCCTGCAGCCCATAGAGATCCACAGGAGAGCAGAGATCCACCTGCAGCTTCACCTGTAGCTCTTGAAGCCCCAGTCCGGAGCAGGGTGATGCCTGAAGGATGCTGTGATCCCATGGGAAGCCTGCACTGGAACAGACTTCTGTCAATTGAGGAGTGATAGTGTGGCTGGGTTGATACTGGACATACAGCCAAGGTCAAGCCACCAGAACTGAATATTAACTTAATCTTTGTGGTGTGTCATTTTAACAGAAAGACTTTAAAAGAGGCTTCTGCCTGTTTCTTTTCCTTTTATGATAACAGCTTACCTTTGGTCAGCTTTATAAGCCTCTCACATGAAACCAGGGAAAGAAGACACTTTTTTGGAATCAGAGAAATTTGACAATAAATCATAAATTTTCTGAAAGCCAGAGTGTACAGAAATCACATAATTTTTAAAAACTTATTCCACTGTTCAAAGTATTGACTTCATGTACAGATAATGAATTAAAATCAGACACAAATGGACACAAATATCTTTGCATGCTGTTATTTAGGACCTCTTCTCGTAGAATATTTTTGAATTTGAAACAGTACTACCTGATCCATCTATCTTGTGTAGCAAATACTCAGGAATATGTTGCTATATACATATCTAAAGGATTATTCAGTAGTAATGACTCTACTTTTTTTAAGTACATAGCTCTATTTGGTCTTCAGAGTTTAAACTTTGATTTACTATTCATCTCTCATATCCCCAAAACAGAATCCTATTTTATTTGATGTATTTATGATCCAGTGTCTAAGCTTCTTGCAAGATACTATACAAATATATTCAGAGAAACTTAATATCTGTCTTGGAATGCCTGTAGCTCTATAATTAAGTTTCAAAATATGCATATCAGCTTAATAACAGAGATTGCTGACAAGTATAACAAAAGACATGAGGTGTGAATGGCTCCTGTAGGTCTCATGAGTGCTAATCCTGAAATTGGGTAACCACATTTTAAAGGGAAATATTAGTAAACACTTTATTACTAATTGGAAAAAGAAATGTTAGTGTGGCTAATAACTCCTCACAACTATTCGTTCGTGCTATATTCCAATTCAAACCTGGAGTGGAACACATACTTCCTTGCTAACTGGAATTGCTTGCCAGTCAAATGGAATTTCTTCCTCCCTTTTAAAGAATTAAATTTTTATCCTGGCGTACATGCTGTCCTTTTCACTAGCCATATTTTCAAGTGTTCCCTCAAAGAGGATGGCAGACAGTTACAACCATCCTTTTTCTTTTTTGGGAATAAAATGCTGACTTTTTCATATGAAGTTGACAATACCCAAAACTTGATAGGAGGCTTGTTCTTTGCTTTGGACTAGTCTTGAGCTAGAACTCAAGTTAGAGGAGTATTTAAGATCTGAATAGAACTGCTATGTGAATGCAGCTTTCTTGGATATGAACATGGCTATGGAATGAGATAGCATGAAAAAGATGATTCCTAGACTTTCCACAGTAGCTAGAAGAAACACAACTTTTAGCACAAAGTTGTCTGTGGCTTAAGGATCTTCTGAACATTTAGATAACACTAGCAATGAAAAAGCTGCATCTTACTATGGACTGGGTAAATCTAAATCAACAGACTGCTACATTTGGTGTCTGGCTGACACAACCATTTTTAATTTTTCTTTTTAATCTCCTCTTAAATACAAATGGGTTAAACTCAGAAGCCAAAGCTGTAATCTCCCATGTAATATACACTAAGGTACCCACTGGTTACAACCTCATGCACCTGTCCTTGACAGTCTCAAGACCCAGCTTGCAGAATCTCAAATTGGTTGTGCAAGGAGCAGCACCATAAATCAATGCGGAAACTCAAGCTTTTTGGTGTTGTCAGCTCTCATGACCCTTTCTTTATTTTGAAGTTTAATAACATCTGTCTTATACTCTCTACACCTTCTTATTCTCTTTAGAATGCTATGGTTACATCAGAATCTAAGCTTTCTTTTAAAAATTAAGTACTTCAGCTTCTGTTTTGAAGTTGGAGTTTGAAAATATAACTTTTGTGCCCACTGACAGTTCAAAACACAGGTCAATTTAAAGGACTAGGTTTGGGTTAGTTTGTATTATGGGAGAGGGATAAACTCAAGACTTTTTGTGGTCCACCATATGTTTTCAATATATTGGATTGGTATATTAACGAGTTTACTCTCCCTTCCTTTTTGAAGAGATTCATAAACATCCTCTGTAAAACAGATCTCGTACAAAACTTTACAGAATGCATTCTATTTACAACTAAATGTAAAAACCAGCTCTGCAGGCCTCTTTTTCTTTCTAAAGTTTATCTGACTGATAATAATCTAGGTCACAATGCAGTAGGGTCTTCCTATGACTCTGCCAGTATTGTCTCACAAACAGTACAGTCATTAAATACTACTTAAAGGATAGCAGAGGCCCAACAGGATACAGACCCTTTTATGTTTGAGTCAACTTCAACCAGCACTCCAGCAGATTAAAAGAATGATGGATTTGTGTTTATAAAGAGAGTTGAAAACAAAGTACAGAAGAATTGCCTGATGCCACCATGGGAAAGCATACTGAAGACAAGCAACCTTCTCAGTCCAAGTCAATGCAAACCAGTGTCTGTTTTGTAACCATTACTGACTTTTCTAATATTCTCAGCAGAAAGGTCAGGCACAGGGAGATTAACACACCTTTTTGGGATCTCTCCATTCTGGTCCTTAAGCCATTGACATGACCAGTCGATAGCACTGATGGACTCTTACAAGGAAACCTATAAAGTCAGAAACCTCCTCCCCCAGTGCCAGAATCCAATCACATATTTGAAACATAAGTGTAAATTTGACTAAAAGGGTTAATATAATTTGGCAGGTTTTGTGCTGGCATAAGTTCCTATGTTTCCAGAGCATTTAACTCCTGACTCCAGTCTGCAGTTCAGTTTTGACTGAACTGCAGATTGCATTAGATAATCTGCTGGTAACAAAGATTTATTAGGCTAGGATGTTAAATGTAATAATGTTTGGTAATTCAAGTATATGTCAGCAGAGGGCACAAAGAAGGTCAGAAAGCATTCAAATGTAAACTAGCCAGAAAATACCTATAAACAATCCATAGTTTTATCATAGTTTTGTTTCACTATCAGTGTTTGCCTTTTGTTACTGCTTCAAATTGCTGTTTCTAGACATAAGAAAATGAATTATACAAACATTAAGTATAAATGTTGTTAAACAAATATAAAGAAATATTCTTTAAACACAAGCCTATGCTTATTTTCTTGCAGCTCTTACCTTCCCAAAACCTTTGTTATATGAATTTCCAAAGGAAAGCACACGGGAAAACCGCAAAACAAAGGCTTTTGTGTGGGCTTACCCTTTGCAAGAAAGCCCAGTATAATTTATTATTGAAATTTTTAATGTTGCACTACTTTCAAATGTGTTATGTCAAACACATTTGAAAACCAAGAGTCAACATATATATTTCAAGTTATGCCTGAAGAAGTGGGTCTAATCTTATCTGTGCAACTGAAAGCATGATTTCAGGCCTAACTCAAAGGATGTGCACAACTCAATTTGCTGATCCTACTTTGAGAAGAAATTTAGGAAAATATAGAAGACTAAATTGAATTCTTAATGTCTTTATCAAATAGCTGTAGGTCTACTTTGGCTGTAACTGGACTAGAATCTTCTAAAGTCACGGCCACTGCTTTCAGTAAGTTGGGCTTTTATTTTTGGAAACCATATTTTTTTTTCCTTGGAGCTGGTAACTGTGAGACAACAGAACATAGAAAATTCAGGTGCCATCAGGCTGAATGACTATTTTTGTCAGTGATTTTGACTGGTCCTAACCAGCTCTTTCTGAATCCATTTCTGTGCAGTACTGTAAAACACTTATGAAGAGCTGAAGCAGCTCTGCATCTTGTGATAAGGAGGCCACCTCCTCATCTTCCTCACCAAGGCCATCAGAAATGTAAGCAATAGCTTTGGACAAAGCTTTAGACATTGCATTAGTGTCTAGTCTAGTGCTCTCCAAAGTATGTGTGTGGCAGGGAAATTTACAACCCAGGATGTGTGCCAGACAACACACGGGAGTGAAGAAATATGGCTTCTAGCATTAACAAATAAACTAAACTAAACTAAACTAAAATGAAAATTTTCAAAATACTGCTGTTTTTTTCATCTTTATCTCACATTTTCTTAGTTCCTATTTTGGTAAATGTTTTTAAATGTACATAATACACTAAGAGAATAGTTCATGTATACAATTTATAAATAAATATAGATGCCTCTATTATGGGTGCAAGCTCAAAAAGGTCTTACTGATAGAGGTGCATGACCAAAAACTTCTGGAGGTCACTGATCTAGCCCTAGCACAGTAATAGTATCAGTGACTAAATGCAAAGGATATGCCATTGTAAGACATAAATTCTTTTATCACAATAAACTGATTTCCCAAGGACATATGACAAAACAAAGGAATTGGAAAATAGAAGTAATGTAGGGTGTTCCCCCTCCCCTTTTCCACTTCCTTTCATTTTTACATTTTCCTTCTGCCTCTGTTTTTCATTATATTTGGCACTTCTCCATCTACTAATTGCTCCACTCCCATTTGGATTAGTTACATTTTTCTTTCAAAAAATGTTTCATTTTGAAAAGACAAATGCTTTAAGCTCCTTTTGTACTTTTCTTTTCATTTTTCCCTTTTTCTCATTTTGCCTATTTCTGCTGAAATCTCTCACTTCTCCCAGCATCTCCCTTTTTCTGTCTCATTCTGCTGGTTCTGCTTTCCACTACCTAACCACAAACTCCTTGCATCTGATCTGCAGATCCTTCTTTAGGCCTTCACCAGGCCAAACATTTACCTTAACCTCTTTTCTTTTTCCCCAGTGGAACGTCCTATTTTCCACATCCTCCCTTTCCTGTTATTTTCTTTTCCCACAACAAGACGGAAGAGAAATACTTAGGAGCAGATATGTGGGTTTGTTTCCCCTGGCCTTCCGGCTACTTGGCAACCAACCTCTCCTTATGAAAGCAGGAATAGCTGAACATTTGTTGCAGCAAGTCCCTTCTTGTCTGTGCTCCTCTGTGCCACTGAAATGCAGAATGTGGCACGCAGTCCATGGAGCCTCATCCACTTCTGGCTGCTGCTTGGAAGGTTTCTGAGATGAGCTTGGGCAGCACTGAGATTAAGACAGGGGCAGCGAGACAAGAGGTACAAAGGACAACAAAGAGCCTGCAGGAAGAAATGGGTGTGTGAAGCTAAGGAACAATCTAAACTCAAGGGAAGGCTGGCCACATTAGCAGGTGGCAGTTGCTGTGATTAGAGTATTGTCACAGCAGAAAGTGTCACAATAAACAATCTGGCAACCTGTGACTTAATGATCAAGAGCCTTTGAAATCTGACATTATTAATTTAGCTGCTTCTCTACTGCTGCACTTTTCTTTAGAATCATTAACCTAGGTTTTTCAAGACACACAATGGCATAAGAAAGTATCAGTCACAGTGAAGTGCAATCCAAAAAAAGGACTGTAGATACCTATGACTCTTAATGGGTTTTTTCCTTCCCAGAAATTTACTGGAGTTAAAATAAAGGATCAGTACAGTACAGGAATTATGCACCATTTTTTTTGTCAAAAATATCACATCAAAGTATTATAGTACATGTCAGAAAATTTTATTAACAAGTTACAGAGGACCGCTTAAATTAGTTCTCAAAGTATTTTCTAGTACCTAGTTACACTGCTTTAACTATGCTAAAAAAAAATCGAAGTTTGGAGACAGGTTTTCTTCTAGTAACATATCTTTTAAAATATTCTATGATAGAAACAGTATCTGCACCTACATGCTATAGATACCATATCCTATCCTACACTAATTGTGTCTAAAAGTCAATAGAAATATCTGTAGAAATACTGCTCCATAAAATACAGCAATGGCTAGATTATATATTTATACACTATAATTTTCTATAGATAATACATATAGTATCTCTTTTTATTAGATTATTTGAAAGCATGAGCACATATTTTCAATAATGCAGTTTCTTAGTGTACCCTAAGTGTGTATTATATTTCAGACAAGGACAACTAAATGACTAATGAGAGGGAGCACTTCCTTTACCAAGAAAAATTGTGATATCTGCTAGAGAATAGTTGGGCAAGATGGCAGCAGAACTGTTCACCAAATCCTGCAAAAACAAAACGGAGGACATTCATCAGGAGTGCAAATTTAATGAGATGGACTTAAAAACAGAGAAAAGGAAGTACTTCTTTTAGTGATGAAATTGTTTGATTTGAAGCCATGAAATAACAGTATCAAGAAGTTCAAAAAGGCAATAAATATAATCATACACTAAAGATTTTCAAGGGCAGAGCTTTGGAGGTAGTCTTTAACAGTTCTGGTTCTCTAATTTAAGATGTCAGTGGAGCACGAGAAGATCTGACAATAGAAAATACACAGTCTAAAAGCTCTTTCTAATTCACACCTCTGACTAGCAATGATGCAGACAGAACAGTGGAACAGATGGACTACTTGATATGTTACAGCAGTTTTTAAGAGAATTTGCTACAAGAAAAGCATTTTCAGTGCATTAGTTGCTAATCTGTTTGCAGGTTCTAAGCCATGTGAAAATGTGATACAATTAAGTGCAGAAAGCTGCAACAACGTAAAACTTAGATGTGGAAAGAGATGTCCCCATGTTTCCTCAAGGCAGTGGATCATCTCCCACCAACATAACCAAATTGGTTCTTTAATTAGACCTTTGTAACAGGAAAAATCTCCTATGAACCATGAAAGGAACACATGGAAAAGCACTGCAGTCAGCTGAATGATTCACTAATAAAAAGAATCCAATTTTTGGCTATCATAAATTATCACATGATTGACTACAATGAAATTGTACAATTATTCAATAGCTGTATGTGTATCAGAGTCATGATACATGGAAATGTATTTCAAAACATTCATTCTTAAACAAACACACCTTAGTGATTCCTGGTTACTTATAAAATCTGATTGTCTACTGAAGTCATACAGTACTAATTATAATTCAGAACAAATGATAGAATAAATAAATAAAAAGACAAATTACCATTAAACACACACATTCTTATGGCCACATCCTCACATGCCACAGAGACCATTTGACTCAGAACAGCTGCTGAACACTGACATGGCATTAATCAGAATTAATAATGCTTTGTTCACATGTGAATGTTATTGTTCATTTATTATTGTTTTTTAAAATAGCTACTCCCCATAGAATTCATCAAATTGTTAAATCTGCAAAAGACCTTTAAGGTCAACAAGTCCAATCAATAACACAGCACAGCTCGGTCTCCCACTAACCCATGTCCCTAAGTGCTGTGTGTCTACTTGCCTTTCAAATATCCCCAGGAAGATGACTTGACCACTTCCCTGAGCAGCTTCTTTCAATCTGTGACAGCCTCTTTGGTGACAATATTTTTGCAAATATCCAATCCATACTGACCCTGGTGCAACATGAGGCCATTTTCTCTTTTCCTATCACTTGCTGCCTGGAAGGAGAGATTGAACCATGTAAAAAAACCTGTTGTGCCAACTTCTGTGGAAAGCAAGCCTAAATGTCATAGATCAGACATATATGGGAAAACACAATGTGATTTTGTAATGCATGCGCAATGCCTTGCATAAAATCCATTTCTTTACATTAGAAAGTGAAAATACGGCAGGACAATAATGCATTGTACCAGCAGTCTGAAAAATTTAAATTTAATGTTTACCTTATCTGCATTAAATTTAATATTTACCTTACCTGCATTATTCTGGAGTTGCCTCCAGGACTGCATATTCAGATTTGCCAGTCCTTGTGGTTTTATCATGCCTTGTGATATCATATGCCTCTGAAGAACTCCAGTTACTGACAAGTGAATCTCAACTTTTCCCTGAAACAAAACCCTCAAGATAAAATACAGCCTACATATCATCCAAACTTCTAGATTACTCAAATTGTCATCAGTAATCCAAAATGTTGTTGTATTCCAGATCTATTTGTGCCTAAAATTGTTCCTGTCTCTTTCTGACCCTGCAGCCGGGAAGCTGCAGTACGGGGTGCTACCGAGCGCTTTTTAAATCATCTGTCACAAGTAGTTCATCATCCCCTCTTGCCATGTGGGTTTTGGCTCACTGACTTCCTGGTGTTTGCCCAGGCAGAGCCCTTTCCTTTTGGGATTCTCGTTTGGCTTTTTTCTCTCGTATTGGAGAGTCTGCAGTTGGCAGTAGAGGGCTCCATGAAAGAGAATTCCACATGTGTCACCTGTACTGCCGCATCAAGTAGGGTGGCCCAGCTCCAGCAATCTGGTCCAGATCCATCAGTCCCCGCTCCAGGAGAGAAGACTACAGAGTTACCCCCAACCCAGACACCTTGCCTTTATTGCTCCCGCCCTTGATCTGCAGAGCACCAGCAGGAACTCCAGCTGGAGATAAGCAGAGCGCAGGGGGATAGTGGGGCAAGACTGGCACCACCTCTCCCTCTGTCCCTCGAACCGCGCACTTGGCTGTGGAGCGTCATCCTGGGGCGCTGTCCCTGGGATTTTGGGTCTCTCTGCTCCGGGGAGTCTGCGAGGTTTAGCAGTTTTGTATCTGATGGCGATTTACTGTTATTTTCTGACTGTTGCTGTACCCGCTGTTGGCAAACTTACCTTTTCACTTACTTCTACTTGTATTCATCACTTACTGGTGGAAAGGGATTGGTTGAACCTATGAAGGGAGGCAGCTCATTCCAGAGCGTGGTCCTTCAAGTTGTTTTAAACCCAGACACAAATTCTTTTTGTTTTGGAACTCTAAGTAACATAATGACAGGGTATCTATTATATACCTGCTATGATGGGCAAACTGAGACAGTGCTGGGCTCTACAAATACAGCAGAACAGGAACTCATACATTTTTTTCAAGTCTGCATTTTTTGTCTACCCTCCTGCTCGGGCTCCAAGCATGTGGTTTGTGGTCCACCACTTCAGAGGCCACAAAATCTCTGACAGGAAGAAACTTACATTAAATCTTGTTGCCAACTAGAAATGATACTACAACACAAAAAGAATTCTGATACAACACAAACAGAATTCTGATAAGTATACATTCCTCTGCTTTTCTCTGTGCAGCGTACTATGATACACATGGCCATATACATAATAAAGAAGTAAACTATATAATTTAACAAGTACCATCTTGAGAAGCAGAGAGGTCTGAAAACTGAAATGCCTCATCAGCACTTTGATTTTACCACCCAAATCTTTTGTGAACATTTTTCTGATGGATTAAGATGTTGTCATGAATGTAACAAAACACCATCCTGGGAGGCTGTTTTAAACCAGAGACCAGACATTTCTGTTCCTGTTTTGAAGAGTATGCAGCATCTACCAAATGGACCTAGCAAACTCTTTTTAGGAAATATTTGGGACAAAATCAGAATGCATCATACGTGTCTCCAAATCAGTAATGCTCTCACAAAGCAGCTGGTGATTTTTATACATACACTCCTTGCTCTCCTTAGAATGACTTACATAAACGTACAATACTTACATTGAAAGTGTACTTAGATCTTTAAAAGCAGATGACTTGGCCAATCAAGCACCTTTGCAATACTTCAGGGGCTGGATGAAGAGTTGCAGTGCCATTATGTGCCCTTGAGCTACTAGATGAGTTACTGATTAAATTACTCAAAATGCTGTTCTAACTTACGATTTATTTGGACCTTTGGCACAGTTCAGTTTTAGAATTTTAGTCAATCCACCATTTACCTGACTCCAGAAAAACACATCTGGCAAAAACTTTTGTGGCTTTGGAAAATTAAAAATGTACTGGTATGACAGCCTGATTACATTTATATTACATTCACCCAGAGCTCTAGGAGAGAAGGCACAGTTACCTACTCGAGGTGCACACAGCTTCTAGCCTAATGTGAAGCTATACAGCCTGTCTCATAGTCTCTCTCATGTCTTCTCTGCAGTGCTCAATGAAAGTTAGAAAGCTATTTGCCCACTTTAAGCAAAAAAATTTGAAAATTAAACATTAAAATGACAACCATTTGTATGATGCCTTCTCTACCAACCACAAAACCTTTTCTAAGCAACAAGACCATTTCAAGGTTTCCTCATTATTTGGAAAGATGTAATTAGACTAAGACAACCTACTAATCCCCCTGGGAAAAAGTTAGTGCTGAGATAATTTTTATGGCTGGCCCTTCCTCACTGGAAGAGTAATCTGTTGTTAGGATAATTTTTTTAACATTGTTGTCTTTCTTTAAACATTTTCCTTGGCATTTTACCAGAAGTTTGCAAAGATTTTATTCCCTTTCAAAGAAAGAAGACACCTTAAGTGAGAAATAAATAAAAAAGTGAAGCAGATACAGTATAGAAATTATTATTATCATACAACAGAATTTATTAGGGAATCATTGTTTCTTTCAATGGCTATTTTACAATTAATATGAAGTTTAATAGGTCAAGAGCTCTAAGGTAATGTCATTATGACGTTCAGTCTGGTGGTACTCAAGCTGAATGGGTATTCACCCTAACTTTTAACAGTTATCTGAACTGTATCAGTGATAGTGAGCAAGTCTGAGAAGAGTTACTAGCTCATGACAAACTTCCCCACAAACAATTTTTCATTTCTGTTTTACAAACACGTATCAGGTGAAGTAAAACCAACTTTATTACCCAATTTTATTGAAACAACCCAAACCAACTGTATCTCATAACTTTATAGTAGCTGTGAATGCAACATTTCCATCCTTGACAATGTCTGGGGTATCTTTCAAACACTTTTTCTCTTTTCAGGATAGCATGCTTATACTTTGCTTCTAGCTTTTCCACCTTCCTTTTGTAGTACACTGTAGCAATCTATGATCTTTGATGACACTGCCTGTAGTATAAAAGTTTGTATTAGTCTGACTCAGCAGCAGTGCATCAAACAATGATGGTCTCAGGACCAAGCGAAAAAGGGCTCTTTTGCTGCTTTCTGTTGTTTTGCTGCTTTCTGTTAAAGCATCAAAAGTAGGGAACACAAAATGAAGATAATTCTTTTAAATAAGCAGTCTCCACTTCTGAGGTGGTGTACACACAATAACAGATGCTGAAAGGAACCCCTTGAGAACTTGTGTGCTCAGAGCAGGGTGAGCTACACCAGGTAACCTAAAGCTCAGCAGAATTCTGACTATGTGTAAAGATGAGAACTACACAGTCAGTCCCAGTGTTCAAACTGCCTCACAAAAAAAAAAAAAAAAGAAAGAAAAAAAAAAAGAAGAAGTTGCTTTCTAATTTCAGATTATATTTTCTGGTTTTTAGTGTGTCATCATAGACTCTTGCCCTCTCAGAGGGCAGTAGCAGTACAGGGAAATGTTCAGCTCTCTCCACTCCCTCCCTCAGATATTCACACATAATAGTTAATATCCTGCCAAACTTTTTCTTCCCCAGGATGAACAGCCCCAGCTCTCTCAGCATCTCTTCCTATGCTGGATGCTCCAGTCCTTCAGTCATAGCTGTGGCCCTGCACTGGACTTCCTCCAGTACATCCATATCTTCCTCATGCAAAAGCACAGAGCTAGACCCAGCATTTCATACACATCTGCACTCAGAGAGCAGAGAAGAGGGGTAGGATCACTTCCCATTATCTGCTGGCAAATCTCTGCCTATTGAGCCTGGAATGGTCTTGCTTGCCTTTGGCATAAGGATGCATTGCTGGTTCATGAGCAGCCTGTCACAGCAGGGTCCCCAACTCCTTTTCTGCAAAATTTTCAACCAATCAGCCCCCTACTTGCATACTATTTTCCTTATTTCTGACTTTAAGATATTAACAATGCCTACAGAGTAGTGCAAAAATTAGGACTTGTAGGACCTGGCATATTCTGTATGAGCAGTACGTTGTTGTCCAATGTCATGCAATTAAAGGAGCCCAAAAATAAACATGCAATATTTTTTCCCAATTAAAAATAAAAATCTTGAAAAGGAAAGTAAGTTTAAAATCAATCAATAAGAGTATCTCACTGAACATACACTAGATTTCTTTGGTGCCAGAAGTGGACAGTAAAGAGAGGGGAGTTTTATGGAGTTGTGAATGTAAAAGCAAAACATGTCCCAAATAGACCCCACCTTAAGAAGGTATTCAAATATTTTACATATATGAAGTTGTTTTGAAAGCTGATTTGCCAAGGTTTCCAGAACTGAAAAAGGCAGTTTACTGTCAAATACGTCTTTTAAAGAAAAAAAAACCAAACAAACCAGGAATGACACCATGAGGCTTACAAACCGCTCTTTTTTTTTCCCTAAAATACAGGCATTGTCTTTTCAATGAATGCTGAATCAACTATATTTATCAGAAGACAATTGCATCTGTAACATTAAACAACAGCCCACTGTCAATTTCACCAAAATGATGGTATTAGGATAAGACAGTCAGGATGTCAAATGTTTTCCTCATCATTGCAACAGCTCAGAGTTGCTTTTTGTCTCTAACAAGTTTGCTGCTGTAATACGATCAGCACCACAGGCTAAGCTATGCCTAAAACGCATTTAAATTCCTTCACATACACAACTCATCTGAAAAAAATACAAGTGGAAAATATAAATCAGCACAAAATGGCAATATTTAACCATGCATAAATGGCACAAGAGACCAGAATCTCTACTCACCAGTGCAATCCAGCACAGCTGCACATACTGAAGACAAAACGCTGTTAGTCAGGTCTTTTGTTCTGCTTCAATAAAACACAGAAACAAAAGCAGCAAAACTACAACACCTTTTCTGTCTTTTTCAATTGCAGGGTGCCATAATATTCCCTGGCACAAGCTCTTGTGATGATAGTTAATCATTTGCCTTCAAGGGGCAGGCAACCAAACTACAGCCAATATATAATCACTTAACATTGCACTTCTACAGTCTTTATTTCTGAATTCCTTAAGGTGAATCTGAAAACAGGCTCCATTCATCACAAAGAAAGCACTTAAACATTCAACGGCAATGACTTCCATTGGAGAAAATGGCTAGTGGCTACCTCCTTACTAAGGTAGTGAGAAAAGGAAATCAAACCATATATTAAATACGATGTTAATAAAGCTGAGTTACACACCTGTGTGCAAAAGCCTTGAAACTAGGATGAAAATCCTTAAGTCTAATGCTGTTTCTGAATATACTCTGAATTTCAGAACTCACTAATACATCCTTGATCAAAAAAATCACGCAGGAACCTAGCTGCTTGGGAACAAACTTCTTTCTGCTCAATTAACTCAAGAAAGTGCACAAGACAATAATACATTTTAATTTCAAAGAAGGAGATAGTAGAATTCATTACAGAAAAAAAGTTTACAAGCAGCTTTGCAACAGAAAGCCTGTGTCCTGAATGGCAAATTGTAGTACAGTGAGGCATGGGGATAGGAGGGTCATCAGAACGGTAGTTGCTGCTGAAGAAATGTGCTGACAATTCAGAACAATGAGTTATTGCTTTTGATGTCAGATTTCCTCGAATAAATAGCGAATTGCTAAGTATTTTGATACTGCAAGCAACTGCTGCTATTACTTTGAATAAAAAGAAAAATGAAGAACGGCAAGTTTATGGAATATTTTTTACTGTTAATTAACACATCTTAACCAAAGTTTTCACAATACTCAGAGCTACATTTAAGTATACAATAGTCTCAATCACAAAAAAACAAGCAGAACAATTAAACTATGTAAGGCCTTAAAAGCACAGTGTGTTCTGCTGAAATATTATTTTGTTCACTTTTAGGCTACATATAATTAAGTTTATTTTTCATAGTTTTATTCATGTAAAATGCATTCAAGGGAAAGGCAACTTAAGTTTATTTCATGATGAGTTAATAGAAAAATGCCAATATTCTCTTCTTGTCACTCCTCCCACCCCACACAGGCCCAATTAGTAAAATTTCTATAAAATACTTGAAAACAATAAGCTTTTACACCAAACATCCAAAATTAAGCCTGATCAGACAACTGCTAGGTTGCAAACTCTTTAGTACAATGTTGGATAAACTTCAAGGTTCTTCTTAATTACACATGTGGCTCCAGAAAAGCAGTGTTTAAAACTACATGGTTCAAGAAGTCTTCCAGGTTTTAAGTATGGTTTCAAAGAGGTATTTTCTGGCCTCAGTAGCAATCACGTGAATGATACTTGCATTACAACAATGACAACTTGTGGACTTATTTTGGCAAGATTAGGACTCCTGAGAACATGAGTGGATACATTTTATTATCCTGAAAGCTAAGAGACATTATGAGTACAAAATAACTAAAGGAAAACTAAGCACAAAATAAATGAAAAATATGGGAAAAGATATCTATTTTGTCCCCTTCTCCCTGTAACAGGGCATGAGTAATTTCCAGTGACTGTTTATTCTCATTACATACATTAGTATTTGCTCAAATTTCATGGCTATTACATTTTTACAGAACAACAGTTTAGAAGTCAGTTTTTTAATTACACCTGTGCAACAGAGTAAGTCACAGTACACTTTGAGATGTTTAAAAAAAATTTATCAACTGATAAATTGATATGCTAAAGCACTTGGCAACACTTTTACAGCATTTGGTTTTATATAATTAAGTTTTCTTACAGTACTCCTTGTGATTTTTTTCTTTACATCTAAGAAGAAAAAACCTCACACAAAAAATATGAACTGCCAAGACTGACTGCATGATCATGTCATTCCAGTTTATAATGCTGACATTAAAACCTTCATTAATTATGTTGACAAATCATTACCTGTAGAGTCAATGAAGGCAACCAAGATGATTTGAAAACACAACATTCAGGTTTTAAGTTACATATTTATCAAAGTGTGCAGTTCTGCAGTGAAATTAAAAAAAAAAACCATGTAAATACACAATGAAAGTTACAAATTCATCAGTTCCTGTGACACAAACTGTTTTAATCTTTCAAGGTACTGTCCATAGAGTTCCACATCATTATGGCCCGCTCCTTCTACCCACAGTGGTTCTACAGGTCTCTGGCAACGCTCAAATAATGCCAGGCCATGTGAAAAGTCAATTACTTCATCTTCAGTTCCATGGATTATTAAGACAGGAGATGTTATTTTAGAAATTTTGTCAATGCTGTAAAGAAAAAGATTATATTTATGAAAACAACAGCATAGGTCTGAAATATGACAATTTTCTTCAGTTCAGATCTACTTAGTTTTTCAGTCTTACAGAAACACATTGCAAACAACTTGGTTCACAATTACCCAGACTAACAATTCACTGGGGAGAACTACTTGTTTTGTGTAGGAAAATGAATTACTTCTTTACAGATATCCACTAAAATGGTTAGAGATGCAAAGTGCCTGGAAGGTTTACAAAGTTTTGTAAACTTCTTCAAATCAAGTGCTCCTCTTTGATGTTACTCACTGTTTTTTCTCCAATTCTTTTATTAAACCTTTGAAAAAAAATTCAGAGAATATGCCAGACTACTTGTTTCTCTAGTTGAGAATTTCTGTTATAGAGAAAATGGAGAAAATGCATGCTGAATAAAAAAAAAAAAATCCTACAACTTACTTCGGGAATGCATCAAAGCAGTATGTCTTCTTGGTATCAGGAAAAGCTACTCGCATTCCTGAGGTCAGTGGAGAATGAAGAATTACAGCAGCACTTTCATACCTAGCAGCAAGATCCACAGATGGTACCGTTCCTATACTCTGGCCATATATAATCACATTTTCAGGGCGAATTCCATACCTAGAAAATTAGAAATGTTTAAAAACTGGCATATAAAGTGAAACAAACACAACCTACAGAGGAAGGCAAAAAAAGCATTTCTGAAGATGAAAATTTTCAGAAGGGTATCAACTATGAAACAGGAGCTAGGAGAAGAACAAGCAAGTCTGTTCTATGACATTCCCGACTAAAACACACAATTATTTATTTACTCTCCATTTGCAGTAATTTTTTTCCCTATGCCTGAATGATACTGGAACAATGATATAAATTTTTAAATACGGATTTGTGAATGCAGTGTGACTTATTAAAGTCTTTACTATTAACTTCAGTGGACCTACAACAGAAAACTGATTAGAGCCTTAATAGCTCTTTGACTATCATCACATGAAGCATAACCAAGCCTGCAAAAATTTGCTCTGCTTTACTCTTCTGCTATCTGATAAAACCTGCAAGCTGGTAACATTGTTTATAAATTTAGTGAGGCTTAAAGCATGGCCATACTGACAGTATAATGGTATGGATCATTCCATGTAATAGCCAAGAAGCTTGTTCTTATCAACCTAATCCACAAGCAAGACGTCCCAACAGGGAATACAGAATTTAAATCAAAGCCTTCCTCCTAGTAAGATGCAATTAACAGAAGTAAACAAAAGAAACATCATACAAGTCATTTTAATATATTTTTCAGCATTAGTGTGAATACAAAAAGCAATTGCTACTCAAGTTACACAGAAAAAGCCTCTGAGAGAACAGTAATGTGGCCAAGAACAGTGCCTGCAAAATAAGTGAGCTGTTCATCCACTGTACCCCTAACAAAGTACTCTTAGCACAGGTCAGACTGCAGCAGTGTATCTAAACTTGGGAAAGGAAGTACCTTGAATAGGAAGGGATACCACATTGCACCCAAGAAAACTCCCCACACAAAAAACCCCAAAACCAACAACAACCATCCTTCCCAAAACGCCACAAAACACACCAAACAAACAAACTCCTCCCCATCATCTCTTAAAAAAAGTACAAAGCTCCCGAACTAAACCAAAAAACCCAAACCCAAATCATTGTTCTCATGCATCATTAAAAACTTGTTCAAATTTTAAAGCAAGAGCAGCCTAGCCTAGCGCCACTGTGGAACAGCAATGATGTAGGTTTGACATTTGCCACTTTAAAAGGAATGAATATCAAATGTACGAAAGTGCACCTTGTCTACAATAAAGGCACACATATTTTCTGTCAGCATTATATAGCAACACCCACAGACACAAAGAAGTTATCAAATTGCTTATTTTGCATATCTCCAGTCAGGGGAGCAGAAGTACAAAAGAAATTCACAAGTACCTTATAAACATAGATTAATAACTATATGGGTAACCAAACAGTAAAAAGAGTAAAGTCCAAGAGACTAAAAATCAGGAACATTCGGAAAAAAGGTGTTTCACGTGTATCAAGACATTCAAATTACCAACTAACAAAACGGCTTCCCCCAAATCCACAAGTACTTCTTAAAAAGCCAGAAAAAATGTCCTCTAAGTGGAATTCATATATAATAAACAGTTAATTAAAAAATACATATCTAGGAAGATTTCAAGATTGTAGTATTACCTACATGTTACGTACCAGTAGCAGAACTCATTAGGCATGTCATTACCTTGCTAAATTTGGTATAAAACCCACTATTCACATCTAACATTGTCTATTTAATATTAATCTGTTTATTTAAATTGAGTTCTGATAAAGTGAAATGCAAAAGGTTTTAAAGTATTAGCACAGAGGCAGACTCTGCCTGACACACGAATCTTGCTGCCTCATGACTACTAAATCACTATCAGCGTTTCCTAGAAAGAGTTTCTAGTCATAATCAGATCACAATCAAATTAAGACTTCGGAAACTCTAAGTCTTCATCATCAGCCTGGAACTACTAGCAGACCCTTCATATCACAACAGTTCTCAAAGAAAAAGCAATTTCAAGCATTAACAATATTTTCTAAAAATTCCAACACACCTAAAAAAAATAAATTAAAGCTTTGAAACAGAAGACAAATCTAAGGTCTTCAATATTTCTGCATCTCTTCTGAAACACCTGAGAACATAGCACCTATCCTTTTACAATTCATGTCCCAATTCACAGCACATTTGTCCACTAAGACAGTACAGGACAGCCTTCCCTCCTTCCAACGTAATGTGAACAAAACTTGCATTAATACGTTGCATCACTAGTATGGCATGCAGTATTTAGCACATTGTGATAAAACAGTTTTCAAATAAACCTTGCCAATTACCACACTTTTGTTTCCTTGGACGTTGAGTTTTACAAGATACAGGCCATTATACAGGCATTCAAAGCGCAACTTTAGAACATATATTCTCCTCTTTCTCATCATTCTTTCCCCTATTTTTTGATCAAATTCCTTCAGTCTGAAGATAGATAAATGACAGCTACAAAAAAAAAAGCCAAGAAAAGCATCTACAATATCTGGATTAAAGTACTCCTTACTCCATCACAGTCAAACAGATTGCTTCACAGTGCCCACCTGAAAATACATGCTTTGCAATCTGTAAACTAAAGTAAAGAAGTCAATAACCAAAAGTGGTAGTTCAAAGTACACTTCTGAATAGTCTGGCTTGAATAGGATGGAAACCTAAATAATCAACCCCTGCCTCCCAAATAACAAACTCCAAGCATCTTGGAAAGCAGATTACATCTACTCATTCCTGTCTTCCTTTTACTCTTGAAAAGGTTTAGTGGGCTGATCCTGGCTGGGGTGCCAGGCACCCACCAAGGCAGCTCCTCCTCAGTCCGCTCCACATTTGGACAGGAGAGAGAAAATTTAACAAAGGGATCATGGGCTGAGATAAGGACTGGGAGAGATGGTTCATCAAATACCATTATGGGCAAAACCAGCTAGAAGTAGAGATATTAACTGAATTTATTACTAACAAAATAAGAGCATGATAATGAGATGTAAAACACACCCTAAAAACACCTTCCCCCCACCCTCTCTCCTTTTCCCAGTTCTACTGCCTACCCCAGCAGCACAGGGAGACAGGGAATGGGGGTTGTGGTCAGTACATCCCATGTCGTTTCTCTTGCTGCTTGGGGTGAGGAGTCCTTCCCCAGCTCACCATGGCATCCCCATCATAGGAGGCCATTCTCCATGAACTTCTCTGATGTGAGTCTGTCCCACAGGCAACAGTCCCCCTCAAACTGCTGCAGGTGGGTCACCCTTCCATGGGGTGCAGTCCTTCAAGGACAGGCTGCTCCAGTGTGCGCTCCTCACTCTACAGGTCTCCCATGGAGTCACAGCCTCCCTTCAGGCATCCCCTTGCTTTGGCGTGGGGCTCCTCTGGTGCCTGGAGCACTTCCTGCCCCTCCTTCACACTGACCCTGGTGTCTGCAGCGCTGTTCCCATCACATGCCCTCCTTTCACTCTTTTCTGGCTAAAATTACAACTGAGCATTTTTTTTTTCCCTCGTCTTCTTAAATATGCTATCCCAGAGGCACTACCATAATTTCTAGTTGGCCCAGCCTTAGCCAGCAGCACAGCCATCTTTAGAGCTGACAGAGATTGGCTCTGACAGAAACAGAGGAAGCCTCTGGCAGCTTCTCAGAGAAGGCAACCCTGTAGGTGTTACCAAAGCTCAGACTTGCAAGCCCAATATAATAGGCTTCTGAAATATTTAGAAAAAAGGAGACCAACTGTCCCTCTGTTGCTATCTCTCAAAAGTATCACTTTACAATCTACAACAGAAAAATTATTGAAAAGGTAACTGTTTTTAAGTTTCCTACTCATAAAATTTGTTTACTTCTTTTGACAGACTCATAGTCTGTTAAACTCCAAGAAGTTTTTCAAATTATCATATGACCGACCATACCCGGTCTCCCAAAGGAGGAGTGCCAGATCAAGAGAAAAAGTCGCAGTAACATTTTTCTCTTAATCAGTGCCTTATAAATACAGGTCATCTTGAGGAAGAGAAACATGACGTTTACAGAGCCATAAGCTTCAAGTAGTTCCTCTGGTTACAAGAGGTCAAAGACATGCTGTAAAGACTGTTGCTATCTTTGAAAGCTCATTATGTTGATAATAGGACTAATGTAAACACTGTTGTCCACTCAAGTAATCTTAGATAACCTGTGTCAGCATAGACAGACCTTCAATGTGGGGGTGAAGGTAATGAAGGGTGTTTTTAGGTTTGGGGATTTTTTTTTTTAAACCATAATCACCAAAAAGGACTTTGGAAGAAAAGCTTAAAAGTAGCTATGCACAGATGTACCAGCGTGCTGGTTTCGCAGAGAAAGCACTATTCCTCATGGACAAGGTATTCTGGGCAGAACCTGGTACAAAACTTGATAGATATTTTCTGCAGTTTAAAGGCTGACTGCAACATCTTTCTCTTTCCCAGAGCAACTGAGATTTCAATTCCTTTCAACACCCAATTCATCCTTTATGTTCACACACTTAAAGGTTACCTGCCTGGAAAGCAGATGGAATCTAAAGAACAGTTCTGACACAGAACCTGTGTTCATGTAAGCTTCCTGACATCCTCACAGAGTGTCTGAGCACTCACGAATTTCTGCCTCATCACTGCACTACAGGCACAGGTTGATGTCACTACAAAGCTAAGCTACTGCCGAACAGAAAAGAACCACTTTCCTATTTGCAGCTTCAGCAATGCATTCCACCTCATTAGGCTTTAAAAGTTAATGAAAGGAACAAAATAAATCTTGTCTGGGAGTAGTGGAGCAATTGCTTTAGTGCTCCTTTGTGCTGCCTGTGTTCAGGAAACAGCATGCCACTGTTGGGTGAGGAAGGAGCAAGCCAATAAGGTGTTACAACTGTCCCAAACTGTTTCTGTGCCTGGAACCAGGGCCCAAGATAACACTAATGAAGCCAGTATTCTTTTCTGTGGCCCTATATATGCTGACCAGATATATAGATGGTCTCCTGTAAAAGAGACAATCCTAAACACTCCTGGCCTGATCTTTTCAGCTTCTGGTAGGAAAAGAACTGCTAAACAATAGTGAAAAATTCTTTTTTCCCCTTGGTGATGAACTTCATGTAATTTAGCAAAAACTCTTTTCACCATTTCCTTGATATTTCTGTCTTTGTAGCAAGACCTTTCCTACACTTTACTAAATACTTATCTTACTGGTGTCCACCTTTTCTGTGCCCGTCCATTCTCTTTTTTTCTCTTCATGGAATCATAGAATAGTTTAGGTTGGAATGTAATATAGTCCACACCCTTCCCATAGGGAGGTAATATTTCACTGAATCAAGTTGTTCAAAGTGCTGTCTGACCCTTCCCTAAACACTTCAACTGGAGGTACATCACTTACATTGGATATAAACCTTATTTTATATTTTCATTGGATATTTACCACATTACCATGATGTGCAATAAGCAGACTACAAAATGCATGTCTGGCTGTGACAAGGTAGGTAGAATTTTTTTTTTCTTTGGGTTTTTTCCTTTGTTTTTGGTTTTTAACTTCAGTTATCTTGAAGAAACAAATATCAGCAGAAATTACCATGCTACAGTGTCAGACTCTTAAAAAATACCTGCAATTTTGATCTGGATCTACATAAGGGAGACAAAGTAATTTATATTTACTTCTGAACTATGGCTCTTAATCTAGAAGACTTGATCACTTTACAAAAATGAAATAAAGTATTGATAAGATCAAGCTTAGATGAGTACATTTTCCACGGTACCTCTTTAGGCTTACACTAGATGCTCTAGAGAAGCTACAGTTTGTGAAGCTATTGCAACACAGACACCTGACACAGCACTTGGGGCACAAGGAACAAGGGGGAACATACTGAGGGAATTCTCAAAGCACATTCAGAATCTTCTGTCATCATAACACATGAAATTACAGCTGCAAGTTGCAGAACATGAAGGGCATGAACCTCATCCACACCTGTAACTCTCAACATTTTAGGCCATGAATAAAATTCAGGAGTATACAGCTCTTCCTCAACTTATGTGTGCATCCTCCTTCTTGTGCATACAGTGTTTTACAAAGGAAGAACAAAGGAACTATGTTTTATGAGAGGCAAACCCATTGTCCACATTGTTTCAACAAACTGCACCTTCTCTGCCTCTCTCACAGTTTGGCCTTTACTAAACTTTAAAATGCTACCAATACACTTGTTGTATTGTAAAGATTTCTCTTCCACGATAATTGAGCTACTTTTCCCTATCAAATTAAAGAAAACCTCAATTTCCCTCCAAATGTACAAAGCTAGAGTACCTCAACTTCTTGCTGAACTTCCCCTCTTCTACTTCTGAATGAAAAAAAAAAATACTTTATGAATTGTCAAATGAACACTTTTGGCCAACTTCTGAAGAGACTCAGTATTATTCCTATACCTGGCTGTTCAATTGATGGGCATTCTGTCCACTTTGACACATCATCTGATGGTGAGATTTACCCTTCAATTCTTCAATTATTATGCAGTCCATGATAAGCAACAATGAAAGGGCTGTATCGCTTCTTTCAGGTAAATCTGGTCATGAGGCAACTCTGGCATATCTTCAGAGGTTTCTGAATGAGTGCCACTTGCCCTGCATTTGCCTGGGGCTGGTTAAACCTTTCCACCCTTGCTAGGGTGTCATCAAAGGCCTTCAGAGACCAGAACAGCGGAAAATAGGCGTATCCCAAAATGACTCCTGGCATTTCAACACTTGGTAGTTATGACAGAGGGAAAAAGAATGTCCTTACTTGCAGCTTTTATACAGTCCCATGCACATGAATATGCAACAATGTCCAACTTTTCCAAAATAGATGAAGGCAGTGAATCACACCAACTTCTTTCATGGCCATCAACCATATAGGTAGCTACTGCTTCCTATTAACATCTTCAAAGGAGGTAAAGAATAGGGACACAACTCAGAATCTACATTTGCTGTTTACCTGTTCTGATAGGCTGCCAAACTAGCTTTATGTACTCACTTTCATGAATATTAATATTCACAGCAAAATCTCATCATCTCCCTCAGTATGAGTACCGGACTATTTCACCCCAGGTGTCCAGTCCCCACTGGACAGCTGTGCTTATTGCGCTAATTTACAGGTGAGCATGCGGATTGTCTTCCCAAGACACAAAACTTAGATTTGTATCTTAAGTTTTATCACTAGTATTTTAACTAAAGACTAGCAAGTCTTTACCACAAGCAGTTTTGTTGACTGTAGAATTAAGTCCGCCTTAGCATTTCAATTACCCCAGAAACACCTTTTAGTGTTGGGTTCTATGATTTCATTTTTCAGAACAGTGAGTGCAGGGTGTTACCTTCAGCTATAGTGATCAATTTCTGAAGGTAACTTCTCCATTCTTTTCTTCATCACACCACAAACTGTGAGGCAGAGTTTAAAACTTTCAGATCCCTTTCTTATCTCATCTCATCTCATCAACAAGAATTTCCAAGGAGTTACAGCTATACTTATATTTATCCTGCAAACAACCCATTGGATTACTTTGTTTTTGCGGAATTAGTTATAAATTTTAAAGATTGTACCATTGTGAAACTGACAGACAAGCTATGCTATGAAAGTGAATCAAGGCTGCAGCAAATGCTCAAAGGTTCTGTTCTGGTCCAGATACACATTGAGTATTTTAACACTGCATCAGGGCTCAAGAGAATACCACAGCTGGATAACCAAACTGTGAGCAGCATACCCAGAGTCAAGTGCTGAACTTCCCCCTGATACATCCAGCATTCAGATACAAGAATGAGACCACCTCAGCAACTGGAAAGCTCCTCTAAGTACTACAGGTGTAACTGGTAATACCAACCTCTTTTTCAGCAGTAGACCAAATTCAGTTCACATGTATGAAATTCACAAGACCCATGTAAACTTTATATACTCTACAGAATTACCCAATTTCTACAGGAGGTGAAATAATAATTAAAAAAAAAGGCAGACAAAAAAAGGGACCAAGGTGAGGTCATTCTTGAACATAAGAATATCTTATAAGATATATTTAGAGGTCTCCCCAACAACGTCTGACAAATGAGCACACTTATATGGGACATTACAATCACAGAATAGTTTGGGTAAGGGGCCTTTAAATATTCTGTAATTCCACCATTCCTGTCATGGGCAGGGATACTTTTCCATCAGACCAATCTGCTGAAAGTTCCATTCAACCTGGCCTTGAACACTTCCTGGGATGGGGAAGTTGCTCACAATTTCTCTGGACAACTGGTTCTTCTCATGGCAACTTCTCTGGGCAACCTGTTCCAGTGCTTTATCATCCTCACAGAAAGGACTTTATTTCTTATATCTAATCTCAATCTATCCTCTTTCAGTTTAAAGCCATTAGCCTGTTTCCTATCAATTATGAACAATCTTGTTTACAGAAAATACACTTCATTGCTTAAGAATAGTGATGAGAATTCAAATTGCAATCACATTTCCTTACAGATTTTATATTCTGACATTCATTATGAGAAGGAAGAAACCATTACAAATCAGTTTATAAAACAGAGCCTGTAAACTGACAAAGTATTATGTTTCACCATCTAGTTCTCTTCCATTTTCTGTTACATTTAAATAGTTCAGACTGTCTTCCAAATAGTTCACAAACTACATTATGTTTTTGGTAAATGTTACTGGGTATTTCACTGAGTAGCTAATGTCCAGATCACCTACCAGCTACAAACCATAGTCAACACTGCACCTGTTGCAGCTTTTGGCTTACAGAACAGCCATATCTCAACTTTCCACTGTAATAAAAATAAAACCAAAAGCTAATCTAACAACCTAGTATGCATGTTTTTTAATAGATGAAGCTGAAAACCTGTCCCCTGTGGTTGAGTGAGGTTTATGATAATAAGCTTTTCCCCTTTTTAATACATGGATAACATATGCTTCTCTGAAATGAAGTATCATACTATTGTTGTAATGTAAAAGGAGTGCAAGAATAAATGTGTATTTAAAGCACTAAAAAGGGGTAATCTTCTCATTAATACTACATTGATGAAGTTCTAAACTCACTGTGACAATTACCAGAATGCAGAATTTAAAGCCCACATGCCCTTACACTAAATCATATCTCTGATACTATAATTATTAAACAGAATGCTCAAGTTGCAATGACTGAGCCATAACAACACATTTCAGGTTTTTATACATTTTCAGTGTAAAATACACAGTGTGCTGGGATTTTTTGGTGAGCAGTTATTGGTATAATTTAATACTATTTTAAAAATTGATTTTATAGTCTGGATATTTGTGACAGGAGAAGACTATTGAGCTAAATGGAAAAAATTATGGTGAAAATTGCTCTCAAATTAGAGAAGCTGCACTTATTTGGTGCAGGATTCTGTAGGATTCTCACTTACATCAGGGAATGCATTCGCAGTCTTTCATCTTGCTATATTTTATGTCCCACAAAACCAGAGGCTTAGAAAACAGAAATTGCTGAAACAGCATCTTTCCATTTTTATTTTTTTCTTGTCCATTTTTATTCTGCTTGAGTTAACACCACTGCTCCAAATTCCTCTGGTTTTGTTCCCACCATAAAGTATTTACACAGATCCATTACAAACTCTCCCACACATTATATTTTGTGAAGCTAGCTTTCTATATGAAGCAAAAAGATGTTTTCTCTCTTTGGAAATGCTGTAGCTGCTAGTCAGAATTCTGAAACAAAGGTGATCTCAACACCATGCAGAAATAAGAGTCTCAGCAAGTTCTCTTGTACCAGCTTTTACTCTGCCCCTCTCTATGCAAAAAGTAGGTGATGGAAATGATCTGAAGAAGCAACCTGCATTTTTTCACATCCACACCACAACAGTGTGTTAATTACTGGGGTATCAATTATTATAGATTTTTCCCAACGTTTTAATTTTTGCAGCTGAGAAGATTCCATGACAATACGGAAGATACTCTAATTGTTCAAGACTAAACCACAGCTTATTAAATTTAATTCCATTTCAATTTTTTCCAGTACATAAGTAATATATACTGATCCTGATTAATACTGACAACGCTTTCAACATCAGGCACCACCAGTCAACTTGGATAGGAATCCACTAATTCTAAATCACAACACTGCTGTTTCAACTGCCAATGTATGTGAAATAAAACCATTTGACAAAAATGCTGTAAAAGAAAAATGGCAACTAATGCCTTACCTTGTTCTAAGAGCCACCCAAGCAGCATCAATGTCAGCATAAAGATTCTTCTCTGTAGGCTTCCCAGAACTTGCACCATATCCAGAATAATCATAGGAGAATATGTTGCAATTAATCCGTGAACCCAGTCCTATATAAAAGCTGCTCATCTGACCCAGGTCAACAGCATTCCCATGTGAGAAGAGCAAAGTGTACTTGGCGTTAGGTGAGCAACGCACGAACATACAGGCAATCCTGTTGCCTTTACATGTTCTAGTCATGAAACACTCAATGGCTTCTTTTTCTCTAGAAGAATATTGCCAGTCTGCTCGCTCTGAGAGATGCAAAGTCCAGCGACTGCCGCTCTCATCACACATCAGTGTGTATGTGGGATCAGGAGGTAAGAATGCCAGCTTAGAGGCAATTTTCCCTGGGCATGGTGGACAACAGAACAGGCAACACAGTTCACTAAAGGAAAGATTATTCATCTTCTAGTCTGAAATGGGAAGAGAGAATAGTATCAGTTTCCAGGTACAATCTGACATTAAAAAAAAAAACCCAACTTACAAAAACAAGTGAACACAGTATCTCTAGAAAATAATGCATACCTTCTGAACATTTAACAAAAAAAAGACTTAAATACATATATGTATATTTCCATATAATATTCAATTTTGTATTATTCATTACTTCACAATGAGTATATTATTAAAGAGGAGTGGTAACTCTACAGCACTGCCAGATATCAAAAGTAAAACATGATCATCCAGAGAAAGAACAAGCATGAGTTTTGGACTTTCTTTGGAGGAAATGAAGTTTCTCATCCTAAGACATTAAGAAAAACATTCTTTGCCTTGACAAATACATATGTGATAAAGAACAATTAAAATATGTTGCAGGGTTGCAGCATACTAAGGTTATGCAAATTTCTGCTGCTAAAAATCACTATAGCATCTCCTAAATACAAAGAAAGCATATTGCAATCATGAGGTATGGGCTCCTGCAAGCACTATCAGAAGTATGAAGGGCGCATGAAGGTCAAAATGTAGAAGATAAAACAAGATGATGCTTCTGGATGAGCACTCTAGAGCTTTGGTACACAAAAATGTAGCCATAAACTTATCTTCACTTCTCATACTTGCTGACATAAATATTTTGAAAATCTTCAAAGAAGTTCTTAGCTATATTGCCGATAAAAATTGGGATTGTATAAATGACACAACTGGGGTTTTTTTCCATGCTTCAAGAAACACCTCCCAAACTAAATGCTCTATCACAGATATTTGTTAAAGTAATATAATCTATAGTACCAATTCAAAGCATTGGTTTTAATAGTGGTGAGGGGGAGAAAAAAAATAAACATACCTACACCTAAAGTAAAATAGGTAAAGATATAGTTGCCCTTAAAACAGACATTGTGTTCTCTTAATTTAGAGCAGTGAGAGGGAGTGGGGGAAAATCCTTTGTTGCGGCAATACTTTTTCTCAGAGATAAGAAGAGCAATGAAATTTGACAAGTACTATGCTGGAAAACAGCACACCAAAGATTTACTCTACTTTCCTTGTGTTAAGGCATCTGATATTTCATCTTAACTTAAACAACTTTTTCATACCAAATCTATCTACAGGTCTCAATTTCATCTCCTGAGGGTTCCCTGTGAACATAAACACTTACAGTTTCACATACTCACTTTGACTCAAGCTACAAAACAAGCAGATTTCAGTTGTCTACAGTACCATGCTGTTCCAGAAGTATTTGGGTCATCCAACACTAAAATCTTACTGCTAACTATGACATCTAACAATATTTAGCTATTTCAAATTTTGTCCTTAAATTTGTACAGAAGCATATTTTTCATGTGTATATTTCTTTTTAAAGAAGCTTGAAGGATAGTGCTACAAAACCACTTTAACATGTATCACAGAACAACTACCTGTATTTTTGTATGTGTGAATGGTCTCTTCCTGGTGGTATGGTACAAAAGCATACTGCAAACAATGTTACATGGAGCATACTTTTAGAGCAGCAAAACCAGGCACAGTGAGATAGTCTGACAAACACACAAGCATTCGTGGAATACCACAAAAAAGAGGCTGACACGGCTAAGGTTTTTCACTCCAGGTCTCTAGTTTTCTTCAAAACAGAGGGAAACCATAGAGGCTTAGACATGGGAGATCAACACTTCCAGTTTAGAGGACATGGCAGGAAGTACTGATCAGCTCCCGTAAGAAGGTACCTAGGATCTTAAAGAAGATCCTGGATAAAGGACCATATTCCTGCCAGCTGAAGTAACAATAATATTGTGTTTCAGCACAATTAGTCAAATTTGGAATAACTCACCCCCATCAGATGAGATTATGTGAACATTAAGTTTCAGTTATACCCACAAGTCAGGATAAGTGGAAGGAGTCTATGGAAGTCTAACTATTAGAAAAAGGTTTAGATCGTCTTATGCAAAGTAAAACTCCTATTGTTTTGGGCGATGGTGGTGGGGTGTATTTGTTCCTTCTTCACTTCTCTTGTAATTATGAGCACCAAAGAAGCAACTTCTTTCACCTCTACTTAATGAGTTCATCTTCACAGTCCAGCCTCAACATGCTTTTTTTCCAAGTACTTATGACACAATACTGATAATCACTTCTATTTCTATCAGAAGCTATTAAATGGATCTTCACTGAGTGAGTTTTGTCACCTTTACAGAAATGCTGAAGGTGAAGTTAGATATACTTTATTCTAAGGGGCTGATTATTATTTTTTGTGAAAAATTTAAAAGAATTTATACCTCCAAAAGTGAGATATAAATAGTTTGTTTTGCCCAGGAATAGCAGACTGCACTCTATACCAGCATACAACAAGAACTACAGAATTTCTTATTTCTTCCAAATCCACTTGTCAGAAAGAATTAAAACAGGAGTTTACATTATTCGTAAGTATAAACAGCCCAGCAACACTACAGATATGATCTCACTGAGAAAATATTTGCTATTTACCCAAGTAATTTCAGAAGACTGGAAACTGGCCTGCAGGATTCACACACAGGGCAGTACTGCAGTATACCACAGTGAATTAGCTGATATGGTGGTAGTGTCCCCCAAGACAGCTTAAATGTGCTAAAAATGGGTTGTCACCAGATATGGCAAATGACATGCTGAAGACAGTAGATGAAGTATTATTCCTCCCCTGTGCTAGACTAATGCAGGTTTTATGTATTGATCTTTTAATCCAATGGAAAATATGCCTACTGAAACAAAATATTCTGATTCCGGAGTCATTCTCCAACTAAATAATGATTAATAACTCTCTTCTTTCAAAAAAAACACATGCTACTTTCTTCATTCAGAAGACCCAAGACAACCAGCAGGTCACCAACTGAACCAATTTGATACAATACACCTACTGAACTTCCACAGGAGAACAGCTCCAACTAAATGCAAACAATGCTTCTATTATACTAGAGCTGGTTTGTCTTTCACTGTGATGGATTGCATTCACATGAGAGTGTGAATAAGCTGGATGTGTGCTTTATCTGGATTCTTAGTGAAGCAGAGGCAAAACCAACTCTGACTAGATTACTTTAAGCATATGGTTCCACAAGTACAGATGAGTAACTTTAATGGGACTCATTTGACTAAGGTATGTCGTGAATACCTAAGGTGTAGTATAACACCTTCTGAGCATGCATGATGTAAATCTCTGTGCTCATTACAGCATCATCAGATTCTGAGATCAACATATCCCAACAACACAACTATCTCCCCTTCTATTTGACTTTTCAGTAGTGATAAAAATGCCAGTCCTGTTCTGCAAACACAATTTCCACAGCTGGTAAAATATATTAACAACAAAAAAATACGATAAAGAAATATACATCCCCTTTAAAATCATACTGCATTTTTCATAGTAATTAAATGTGACAATTCTATACAAGAAACTGCAGAAAACTCTTCTATTGCGGCAATAGAAGCTAAGAAATAAAACAGACCCAAGCTATACTACCTATCCCTTCTGGGATAGCTTTTAAAGGGAAAGCAAGAACATTTTATCAATTTTATCTCTTTAACTCTCTTATGAATAAAGACCTAACGTATAAAATTACAAATGTAAAATTGCCCACAGGCAGTGATTTCAATTCATTCTGTGGCAATTAGCCTTTTCATAAAGGCCGACAGAAGGGGGGAAATGTCTATTTAATCTTAAAGAACACCTCAAGTACTTATCTTGTGCTTCCTAGGATAATACAAATGTAATTTTTTCACATAAGTAATTATTCCTGTCCTCCTGTCTCTGTACATAATAACAAGACAGTGGAACCTATTATTCACATCTTTGAATACTTCACTATGTATTAGTCTCAAAACGAGCCCAACCTTGCAGACACATATCTAGAAATCTTAAATTTACATTAAATATAAATTATTCTAATTGTTTATTTAAATTAAATTGCCTATTTCATGGGAACCATTCACAAGAACAAAGTCAAACTCATAAATATAGCTGCTGGTTTGGAACTTTAGGTGTTGTTCAAACCATAACGGGCAAGATATTAAAATTGTTGGGTCTTTTTTTTTTTTTTTAGTTGCTATTTGTGTGTGTTTTGGTTGTGGGCTTGCTGTTTGATTAGGGTTTTTTTTCTTTACTTTTCTTTACTGTTCATTATCTACTGCTGAAACAAGATATTCTAAAGCATTTTTCCTCACACTTTTATTGAACAAAATACAATAAGAACTTGAGTTCAAGCCACTACTGAAGTACCGATATTTATTTCAACACCTGTGTAATATTATCAATGGAACAGAATGATATGAACATCCCTAATCCAACAGTTAAAGCAACAAAATGTTCAGAGAAAAAGAAATCATTAGTGTCTGATTAAGTACTACATAAAAGGATTAAGAGATTATTAAGAAAGAATACGCAGTAAATCCACAAAACAACATGAAGTACATTCAAATATGAAAAAGCTATATTAAGAAATACTGTGAAGTAAGTATTTAGGATAGTTTTCAAAGGACAAAGTAGGCTACATGAAAACAGCGAAGCCCGATCAAAACTTTACTTTGGTTAATTTGATTCTACACAAATAAACACTCCTTCTAGTCTTAGAAATTCTAGCTATTTTAACTCATTCATTGATCCTCTGCTGGTTACTTTGTATATATCAAAACCTAAGGGCATAGCTGAAAAAAGAAAGAGAATACAGGAAACATTAACTGAAAAATCCAGACATTCTTTATCAACCGAAGAACAAACGATAACTCTAAAGGTTCCAGATAGACAACTGCGGGATTAAGCCGATTACATAATGCCTTGCATGCTCCAAGCCAGACTCTGCCCCCGGAGCTGCCCTGCCGAAGCCATCCGCCGGCTGCCCGGCGCTGAAGCCCCGCTGTGATCCAGCCCTCCCAGCCCGGGGTCCCGGCCACCAGCACGGAGCTCCGCCCTTAACGCGGCTCTGCGCTCAGGTACTCCTACTCTGACTTCCGCAGCCATGAACTTTCCTAGTTAATTACTGACCAAATACTTTAAATTTTTATATTAATAATACCTGAGAGCAATGTTGAGGCCAGCGTCACTCCCACCCTCTACAGCAGAAGGTGAAGGAATAAATTTAACCTGGCTGGCGGGAACTAAATAAACTCCTCAGGTGGCCGCATCTGAAAAGGGCTCCGCCGAAGTCCACAGCAGTGACTCAAACGCACTGTTTGGAGCCACGAAAAGCCAGACTTTAACACGCGTGTCACAAGTCAGTGCGCTCGTTTCCAACAAAGGAGTCCAGGGCAAGACCACGGAGACGAGAGGACCGGACAGATCGCCCACAGCACCCCGAGGCAGGCTACACCCCCAGAGACCCCCAAGCCCAGCGACACAGGGACACGGGCAGGAGGCTGGCGGGGGCCGGCAGCTCCCCGCCCGGTTCGTGCCGCAGACCGAAGCCTCGCCGCCCGCCTCTCTGAGGAAACGCCGGCAGCTGCCGCGGGCCTTTCCGCTCGCCCCAGGGGCCGCCACACGCCTGCGCCAGGCGGCGCGGGCGGGCCGCGGGTCCGAGCGGGGCAAGAGACACAGACGGACCCGCGAGGAGGAAACAACTCGCCCACACGCCGCGGCGGCGGGTCACCCGCACACCGTCCATCCCCACAACGCCGGGGGAGGACGGCCCCTACCTGCACCTGGCGCTCCGCTCGGCGGACCCGCGCTCTCCCGACTGCCGGGTCGGCAAGGTGTGGGGACGCCGGCTATGCTGAGCAACGGCGCGGCGGGAGGCGACCGTCAGCGCCCCAGCCCCGGCCGGAGAACGCGCGGCCCAGGCAGCGCTGAGCCCGCCCCGCGCAGCCTCCGGAGCGGCGGCGCCGGCCTCGCCTCGCTCGCAGACTGCACCGGCGCGGGGGCGGCCTGGGCGGGGCCCCGCGGGCCGCAGCGCCAATGGGGGCGCAGGTGCGGCGGCACCGCCCAGCGCGGGCGGGCCCGCGGAGCGGTTCCGGGGCAGGCGGCGCCGGCCCGGGATGAGCTCGGAGCGGGGGAACGTGTCGCGCACGCGGCCCCAGCGCCACCAGAACGCGCGCGCCTTCAAGAACGACAAGTACGACACCAGCGCCCGGTGCAAGGTAGGCGGGGGCGGGCCCGGGCCGGCCCGGGACACTCGGGTCTGTCCAGGCGTCAGAAGCCACCCGTCTGCAGGCGATGCAGCGCTTGGGGCCGGAGCGGTGGGAAGGGTTTCTTGCCGAAAGCGCAGGCAGGTCCCCCTTCGGCCTCTGAAGCCATGCGCTGTCCCTGCGAGGTCTGGTGCCAGGTCCCGATAGGTTTCGGGATCGTAAACGAAGTCAGGCGGCAGTAGAAGCCGAGGGACCGTTTAGGGATGGAGATAGCTCTGGCCCGGGTCGGCCCGCACCAGGCGCAGTGCTGCTAACACTGCAACAACACATTTCAGACAGTTGTCACTGTAGGCAAATGTGTCGTGTCAGACTTGAATCATACTTCTGACATGAAAGGACCTAGTTAAACCAAAGAATTACAAGAGGAAGACTGAAATAAAGCGCTTACATTTGCGCAGTGAGTGCAGCATTTAAATGTTCAATGGTGTGTTATCCATATGACTTCTTAAAAGGCCTTATCCATATGACTTCTTTTCTTTGGTCTTCTCAAGCTTTGTGACTATGTGGTCATAACTCAGAAATCTTGATGTTTTGAGAGCTTCATTTGAACAACTTTCTCGCATCCCACATAAATACCCAGCTTCAATTGGTATATTTTTAAGAAAAATTTCATGTGTGCTTTAATTTCTTTTTCTAAAAAGGGAGCTCTTTTGATTAGTTAGATAGAAAGGTGTGTTCAGCTAGTCTGTCAGCACTTTTGCTACAAAAGTTATCATCTTCACTCTGTCGCTCCTGAAGACTGTTTTGGCTTTTTTGGTACTAAGTAGGGAAGAGGAAATGGTCTACAATATATTCTTGAAATATTCTCTGTGCTTTTAGTTTTGGTATCATAATATGTGGAAGGGGCTGAAGAACATGCGGTGTGTCTGAGCAGTAACGCCCCACCAAAGTGGGATGTTTCATCTTACAGGCTAAGCAGAGAAGGTGGCTGAGACAAAACAGAGGATGAACAAGAGTTTATCTGGTGCTATTGCTGTCATATCAATATCCCTTTAACTGAACCTGCCTGGGTTGTCAAAAAGAGCTTGGAGGAGGGGAACAAAGTAGTAAGTTAAAGCCTTGATGCCAAAGAGGGAGGTTTGGGTTTTTTGTGAGTTTGTTTTGGTTGGTTTTCAGGTGGTTTTTTTTTTAGGACTGGTTCTGCAAGTTGAACAGGCTGCTTTCCTGGGATTCTAAGCAGTGACAGTATTATTTGTTGTATGAGTCACTGCATGACCTCTGATAGGAGAGGGTTTTCTGTCTGGGTACAAATATACACACAGAAAAATGTGGTAGAGAGCTGATGTATCAAAAAAGTTTTCAAAGAGAAACTGAATTCTGGTATCTGTTTTGTAACTGGAATAATCACTTTAATACCCACATGACTGTTCTTCTGTTTTTCTTCCCTTTGAAAATAATTGACATCCTGTAGAACTAGCTAGTCAATATCATGCACTCTAGAAATTTTTTTTTTTTAATGTGGCCAAGGTTTGCTGTGGACATCAACTTGTCTTTTTTTTCTTTCCATTTAAAGCAAATTATTTATTTTCTCTCTGTGCTGGTTCATGGAGAGGGCTGAGTGTGTGGAAGTAGCATCCTGAAGAATGTGCCTCCTCTTCTGGGGTGAGATAATGTTTGGTAAGGGGAAAGGATAAGTTTCTTTTTCTTAGGGCATCCTGTCATGTACAAATTCAAGTTCTAAGGTACTGCCATGTTTTAGGAATTATATTCCCCAGTTTAGTGTTGCAACTGAAACACATTAAAACATGCACCTATCACTCACTCACTCACTCACTCACTCACTCACTCACTCACCTCTCCCCTTACCTCTCTCCCTGCATAGCGCTGGAGAAGAGGATTGGAGGCACAAAAAGCAAGGATCCCAAGTTCAGATAAGGACAATTTACAGGAAACAGCAAATGAAATAAGAAAACAGTCACAGCAATAGTGTAGAAGAGATGGTTCACACACAAGCGTTCACTATGTGGGCCCCCTGGCAGTACCAGACCACACCATGCTATGTGACCTGGAAGGGACCCCTCCCCCCATTCCTGCAAAATGATGTCAGGTGGTACAGAATAACCTTAGTGTCCTAGCCTGGAAAAATTAACCCTGGCTTGGCCAGAACCAGGACAGGGATACACAGGAGTCAGTAGCCCCATTTTGCTGTTATAAAGAAGTTAGGCTAGCAAAGATTAGGTGGTGGTTAATGTCATAGTTTAGATATGGACTATGGTGATGGTTTTGCATCTCTGTCTTTTGCAGTCCTGGATGATCAGATATGTCATGGATGTTCATGGTGTGATGAGGAAAAGGCAGAAATCATAGAAAGTCTATCATAGGCACTGATAAAGGAGTGGGGCATACTCCTTTCTACCTCTCATTAGCTCAGTAGATCAAAAGAATGCTTAAAGCTTCTCAAAGAGAATGGATCGCCTGTAAATCATTGTTAAACATATGGGGGGTTTTGAATTTGGCCTGTCTACATTGTACACTGTCCAATGTAGTGCTATCTTGAAAGGCTGCAAAATGCTTATCAGCTTAAAATTTGGATCTTGCTGCAATTGTACACTGCATTAGCAATGTTGAATATTTACTACAATAGCTTCAGGTTGTATAGTGGGTGGAGTTGAGGTAGTTAATTATGGTGTTATTGCTATCTCTCTCAGTGAAGCAGTGTCTGCAGAGGAAATTGATCTAGTAGGATTTTGACTTTTCTCTGCTGGCAGTCATTATCCAATTGGTTTTTTTTAGTGTTTTGTGCTCTTTGTCTGACACTGACATTTCTAATCTTAGAGGCCACAGACCTGATTACTTGAGAACGTGCTAGAAGATCCACCTGTCTTTCCTCTAATGATCAGTCTTTACTACAGCATTACTACAGCATTGCTCTTGAGGCTTGTTGAGGTGAAACATTCTTGCAACAAAGTACACTGCCTCTCTGCTGTATTTGGGAAACAGCTTCTACAGTGCTGGAAAAGTTTGCATCTTAGGATGACCTGAAGAAGGAATAGCCAGGACAGGGTAAGACACTGTCTTGTTAGTTATTGAATATTGGAATTTTTTTATTGGTGTTTGCATTACATGGTATATTCCAGATTAGCTCTTTGCAGCACCAAGCTGAGGAATATACATTATGTTATATGAATATACATTTTATGTAAAGTATATTACATAAGTCATCATGAAAACTGCAGTAGTCCTAGAAATGAAAGCAAATATCATTTAACGAGAACATTTAGAATTCCATTGTAGTAAGATGGTAAACCACAAAGTGATTAGTATTTACCCTCAAAGGACTGATTTGTTTCTCCATTTCTTTCCTTTCATTAAGATGATAATTCATATTTCCCTAAATTTCAGGGGTTATTACCTTTGAACCTCAGCTTTACCACAGTGTTAATGTCAGTTACTTTTTCAGCCAGATGTATGGATAAATCTCTTGTTTTAGTGGAAATACTGGTTTAGACTGTGAGAAAGCACTAGGAAGAGAGCAGCTGAATGTAGAGCTTAAATGCTGAGTCAGTAATTGTATTTTGAAACACAGAAGGGAGATAGAGATAGACCAGTGGCCAGCTGGAAGTGTTAGATAACCGTATTGCAGTTTTTGAGATAACGTTCTTGCTGCAACGTAGACTGAAGTCTACTCTCTAGCCACTCCTGTTACTCTGGGTTCAGAAGTACATTCAGTCTTGGGTTGTAGCCTTTCATGTAGGGAGCATAGGAGAAAATATAATATCTGCTCTGGACTCTAACCCAACTCTGGAGGTGGGGCAGAGAGTGAGAGAAAGAATGTGTGGGTAGGCATAGGAGGTGTGTCTAGTGTGTGTGTATATGTCTTTGTGTATTTTCCATTCTTTCTGGGGGAGATGATGAGAGTCCTTCCAGTGCTCTCTTAAATGCTATATGCATATGTTGCTTAAGTTTTGAAATACACTTGATGAGAAAATATTTGTAGTAAAAGGAATTTCAGGTAATGCTGATACAATATGGGAGCAACTGAAGCTCTGCAGGGGACAATTTCAGCCTGTGTAATGTGTATTGGAACCCTGAAGTCTGGCATCTGGTAGCTCAGTTTCACATTTGTCAGTCTGCAGTGACCTACTTTAGCTGCTTAGTAGTCATGTGCTGGAGGTCCTGTGGAGTTATGGTTTTTTGAGAAGCTCAGTTGTTCAGAAATCCTGCATTCACCCTTGTGCTGCATTCAGCCTTGCTGATTGAAGCAGATCCACCTGTGGTTCTGACAAGGAAGTTTATGGATGGCTTTAACATTACACTCAGTTACAGCAGAATAGACCACTGATATGTGCTCAGTGGAAGGAATCTGCTTTCAGTAGAGGAAATCAAAATACCCATAGGTTCACACATAATTAGAAGCTTACAAACAGGTGGTGAAGCTTCTTTGAAGCCCTGTCATTACATCCTACCTGTGAGTGCTTTAATGCTAGTTTTAGCTACGGCTTATTTTGTCCACCAAGTTAGTAGGTGTAGGTGCATTCGTTTGCTTTAATACATTCTGAACTGCTTTTGGCAGGTTGTTAGGTGATTTAATATTAGGTTATGTGATCAGAGGATGTTGATTCGTTAATGTACAACTGAATGTGCTTACAGTGTGCACAGGGAGCATTTTGTGGCATCATAACTTAAGGCTGTTTAGGTATGTCTGTATTGCATAACTGTAATTTCCCTGGAGAATGTATAGACAGACATACAGCAAGCAGTAGAGTTGCACTTTTCTTTGGAGCAAAGTGTGCTAAAGAAAAGAGAGAGCTATTGACTAAAGCAGGGAAAGGAGCATAAAGAAAACCCCAGAGAAACTGCTGCAACAGAAACATAATCTAACATGTTGCAGTGGTTTTCACACCAAAAAATTAATTTTACACCAAGAAATTAATTTCAAGCACTACCTCCTATTTGTGTGTGAAGCCCTGACTACCTGCATAAAAGCTGGGTAGAAAAGTTGGAAAAGAATAATGAAGTTTACTAGCCTTTTTTCAGGGCATTCTGTGGGCAGTTGGGTTTTTTAATGCCCTCAAGGATGAGCAAGCTATTAAATGGGCAATGGGAGAAAATATGAGTTTGTGAAAGTTTAAACAATATATAAAATATATTGAAAAGTAAATATTAATAGGAAAAGTAAGCACCAGAGGAGTTTTTTAGATTTTACTAGTGACTTCCCCATTCTGACTGGAACTGAGAAACAAGAAAATTTGTCTTCAGGTTTATTATGAGGACTTCTCACACATGCCTTTTTAGCATTTTCAAAAATCTGAAAAAACAGACTATTCAAATCTTTCATTAGGAACATCTTTCTTTACTTCTTCAAGTTTGCATTGCTTTTGAAAGTGGTGTGTTATGATTTATTTTGGTCAGAGGAGATGCTGAATTAAGTGTAAAAAAACCACAGTAAATTAGCAATTTTTTTTAGTAATGGTAGCACTTAAATACCATGTGGGTTTTTTTCTGAGAAAAATAAATCTAAATGACGATCACAAGTTAAACTCTCTAACTTCTTTCTTTACATCAATCCATCATTCTCTACTGACTTTCTAAACCAACTGCCTGGTAGGGCTGTAAAGTCTTAGTGGCTCTTATGGCTCAGATGTGCTGAGCCAATGATTAATTACAATGCCCCATACTTGATGCATCAAAATGGAGTAAAAAATAAAGGAAATTCCTGAAGAGGGGGAAGATGCTCTATGTGTGCCCCTTAGAAGGAGGAAGTTAGAACTTAAAGCTCTTGTCTTTCTTCCAGTTTGTGACCTTCTGAGCAGATGCAATGTGATTCCTTTATGAGTAGCTGTGTAAGATTTGTGGTCTTACCATTTTGAAAAGTCCGGGCATCTTTACGCCTGGATCAGGATACGTAAAGTGATTTTTGATGGACTTAAATGTGATGATAGAATCATATGATGGTGTAGAAAAGGACCTTAAAGATCATCTAGTTCCAAATCCCCTGTCATGAGCAGAGATACCTTCCCCTAGACCAGGTTGCTCAGAGCCCCATCCAGCCTGGCCTTGAACACTGCCAAGGGTGGGGCATCCACAGCTTCAGTGGGGAAGCTGTTCCTGTGCCTCGCCACTTGCACAATAATGTATTTTTTGCAAGATCTGGTCTAAAGCTACAATCTTTAATTTTGAAGCCATTCCCCCTTGGCCTGTGACTACATCCTTTTGTAAAAGTCCCTCTCCAGCTATTTCGTAGCCTTCTTCTGGTACTGGGGGGTGCTCTAAGCTCTTCCCAGAGCCTTCTCCAGGCTGAACAGCCTGCCTTCATAGGAGAGGTGCTCTAATCCTGTGGTCTACGTAGTGGCCCTCCTTTGGATTTGCTCTGACATGTCTTTCTTGTGTTATCTCGTCATCCAGATCTGAATGCTTATGTGGTGTCTTACAAGAGCAATGTCAAGGGGCAGAATCCCCTCCCTTGCACTGCTGGACAGATTTATGGGCTGCAAGCTGCCAACTCATGTTGAGTTTCTCATCCGCCAACACCCACAAAGTCCTTTTCCTCAGAGTACTCTCTGTCCATTCTCCACCCACCTTGTATTTGTGCTTGGGATTGCTACAATCCAGGTGCAGGACCTTGCACTTGGCCTTGTTGAACATCATGAGATTTGTACAGGTTCACCTCTCAGACCTGTCTAGGTCCCTCTGTACAGCATCCCTTCCCTCCAGGGTGTTGATCACATCATACCGGTTGGTTTCATTGGCAAACTTGCTGAAGGTACTCTCAATTCCACTGTATAAATGCCTTCTACATGTCCTGGATAAACAGGTTTTCTGCATCCTGTATCCCTCATGAGAGGACCTACATTTTCCCAAGTCTCTCTTTGATCACTGATATACCTAAAGAACCTTTTTTTCTTACCCTTGACATCCTTTGCCAGATTTACTTCTGCCCGTACTTTAGCTTTCCTAACCATCTCCTTGGCTCCTTGGCTCAATTTCTGTGTATTCCTCCTGGACTTCTTTCCCCTGCTTACACCCTCTGGAAGCTAGCTGTTTTAAGTTTCTCCAGGAGCTCTATGTCCACCCATGCAGGCATCTCAGTTTTCTTTCTTGATTTCCTCTGTAGGGATGCGTTGCAATTGGACCTGGAGGAGACAACTCTTCAGTATCATCCAACTCATTTGGGCTGCTCTTCCCTCCATGGTTCTATCCCATGGCACTCTACTAAGGAGATCCTTGAAGATGCCAAAGTCTGCTCTCTTGTAGTCAAGGGTAGTGATCATCTTCCCAAGCTCCTCACTGCCCCAGGGTCCTTAAAATTTGCTACTTCATGGTCACTGCAGCCCAGGCTGCCCTTGAGCTTCACATTCACCAGCTCCTCCTTGTTGGTGAGAACAAGGTCCATCTCTGCTTGTTGGCTCTTCTGTCACTTGGAGAAGGCGGTTGTCATCAGTGTATGCTAGGAACCTCTTGGATTACCTGTGCCCTGCTGTACTGTCCCTTCATCTTTGGCATCTTCAGCTTTTGGGATGGTCAGTGTTTCAGTTTGATTGGAAAAAGAAAGAGAATTAAAAAGGAATGCATCCCTGTGTAATTGTTGTGTATTCTGGAGCCAGATGATGACAGTATTGGGGCAAGGAAGAGCTTTATAAAGCTCCATGAACAATAACTATGCATATATTTCCTTGCTCCATAGCAAATATTAAGCAGAATTTGTAATTAGCTGCCTGTTTGATGAACTTTGGATTTGCTTCAGATGGGAAGTTTCTGAAGTAGTTTCTGTTTCATTCTTCAGGGCATGCAGTCCTGAGCACAGGCTCTTGCATTCCAGGAGTTTTAGGCTTTGCTGAGCCTGCCCATGGATCACTCCGTGGCACAGCTCCCAACCCCGGCCCCAGCTGTGACGTCAGGATGTATTAAGGGAAAATGCATCATTTTCACCCAGGAAGCTAACTGCTTCTTTGGTAGGACGACCATCTCCCTTCAGCTTAAGCTCCTGCAGCCTTTTGACTTTCACTGGGTTCTGCCTTAGCAAAACTAAAAATAGCTGGTAACAGTAAACATATCCCTACCTGGAAAAACAAATTACTCTGTATCTTACTGCCCTCCTGTAGTACCAATCAATGCCAGTCAGGGAAGTTAGGAGGAGCGCTGGGACGTTCAGACTAATTTGCAGGTTTTGGGGAGCTTCTGGGCTATAGTGTTTGGAGCCTTGCTACATGCTGATCAAGTGCTGAAAACAAGGCTTGTCTTTGAACTGCATGAATTTTGAAAGACTGAACGCAGGCACTGCTCACAGCAGTTTGAATTGCAGGATATTGAAATGTGAGATATTAAATTGCCTTTAACAGATATCTACTGGGAACTTACTGATGATTTTCTTCTCTCAGAAATTTTGCACCTTAAGCAATTGTTGGTATTTTTGGAAAATATGTCCATAATGCATCAGAACCACATCTTTGTGTGTTCTGTATTCAAGCAGTATGCAAAACCTTGTTTGCTTGGCTTCTTAATATGCCAAGTCTGTATTTGATCATTTAGAAAATAATTTTCTTTTAACTGAAGCAGCCAGAATGCACCACTCATTCAGTTTACCCCACACCATAGGAAAGCTCATATTGAATGTGCAAGTTTAATGAAAAAGGAGAGAATGGAACACAAGTCCCAGAGCATAGTTTCACTTGAAAGTAGCGTCTCCTCTGCCATATAAATTTTTTTGAATAGAATAAGATACTGTGTTTTTAAAGCCTGGTTTGTATTTTTGGTCTTATGTATTGAAGTAGAGCTTTGTAGAGTAGTAAGAAACTCTTGTGAATCACAAAAGCAGGAAATTACTTCAGAAGGTGCTGTATTCATGGAATAATTTTTTTTCAGTTTATTGTGAAAGAATAACATCAATTGAAATCCAGATTAATGCAGAATCACTCCTTTCAGGTATGCTAAGAAGTAGATGTGGTTTAAACCATTTTAATAATGCAATGTTGATATGGTACCCATTTTTAAACTATCTTAAAAATACATTTTTTATTATACACAGTTTTTAGCCATTAAATTTCTAGTTTGAAATTTCTGAATTAATATGAACACCCATATGATAGCAAAATTAGTGCTGGCATTCTTAAATAAAGAAGAAATAAAATTGGATTGAGCCTATAAGGACATAGCTAGTTATTTAAGGTAAGAGTGTGGTTTGGTACCATTTCCCATCTCAGAATAACTTTTCTTGTGCAAATACTACTAGCCAATTGACATTTTATATTTCTGAGAAAGCTAAACACAAAATGTTGTAGGAGATATTATGGAAAATTTTTCATTGTCTCAAAAATATACCATGGTTTAAATTACCATTTAAAAAAAATTATCTTAGATGCAGAGAGAAAAAATGTTTTTCATAAAGGAAGGCTAGGATTAGAGAGAGATTGAATAATTTGACTGCAAATAGTGTGTAGGTTCTAGTTTTCTGAGGAAAAATCCTGAGACTATTTAAACTATGTAGTATAGTGATAGCTTGAGCAATAGTAAATGAGATGCTAAGTCTTGTAAGTTGTCTTCTCTGGACAAAAGCTGTGTATTTCAGGGCTTATTTCTTCTTTAATCCATTTTGTAAAATACCTACAGTAATCAATTCTCAGCAATATAATAACAGAAAGAAGTACCACTATTAAGATAATTAAAATAATAATCATCATCATCATCATCTCTTCTTTAACCTCAAGGTACCCTTTCCATGAAGAAAATCTGTAGACAAATGTATATGAAAGGCTTAATGTTAATACCAAGCAACATGTTTATCTGTACTCTATCAATTATAACATGGGTAAAAATGCTTTCTAAGGAAGATTTTACTCTTTACAGCAGGAAGTCGTCAATGTATTTTTTTTTACTTATTCAGAAAATAAATGCTAAGCTTCATGATGGAGTGTGTCAGCATTGCAAAGGTGTCTTGGAGTGGCGAGTTAAATTCAGAAAGTACAAGCTACTGACAAAACCTAAGAAATGGTGAGTAAAGATATTTTTTGTTAATTGTTGGTCATGTAGTTTGTGAGCTTTTGGAAAATATTCTGGCTTTGGAAACTCAGAAGAAGAAGCTGCTATTATGCAACATTTTAAAATGTGGATTCTGCAATGACAACATATAGGCAGTGTTAATTTTCTATTTCATAAGGCTTTTGTTGTAAATTTCTGCAAAGAAGATGCAGAGGAAGAGCAACTGCTTCCCTCTTTGCTGTTAAAACTGGTTGAACTGTGGACCTGTAGGTTTTTAAGACTGTCAGTGTCCTCCTGAACAAATTCCTCCCTGTTGTAACACAATTTTCTAAGGTCTTGTTTCACATCTGTATTGGAGGGATCTGCACATCTCTTGACTTCTGTACTTGCTAATGTTTGCAATACGTGCATTTCATTACCTCTTAGCATGTTTTCTCCTTTTCTGTAAGAAAATATAATCCTAAGTAGTAAATGTTGGCAGTATTTGCATAGAGTTCTGTATTGCTCGTTTTTGTGTAACTGTATGACAAAGATGATAAATACTTTAAACTATCACAAGCATATAAATGATTTTAGTTTTCTGAAGATGTTCTCTGCTTCCTTCTTATTTGCTCAGTTGCAGAGGTCCTTACCTCCTGTGGTAGCAGACACAGCCAATGTTGTGCATCTTGGTTTTTTTTCCCCAAAGGGAAGAAAGCAGGCAAAACCCCCATGTAAATCAGGGAAGCATTGGATGGCTTCTTAGTTATTCTAAACAGCTGTTAAAGAACTGTTTAAACAACTGTTTTAAAGAACTTTTCTTAATGTTCTAAAGTGACATTTTAGAAAAGCAGCTTATAACAGAGTGTGTGATGTTCTCTCTCATATTTTTGAACGTGGAAGTTGTGCCTCAGAGCATTCTAGCTTTACAGATGATGATTTCTATGCCAGCAATACAGTGGCTGGGTGAGCCATTGTTCTGAAAGAACAAGACTATGAAAATTTTCAACAGATGAAGCTTCTGGGTGAAGTAAAAGTGTAATCGACATTAAAAATGGGACAATTAAAAAAACAAGGAATCTTTATATATCAAAAGATGGGTATGGAGGACTTTTCTGTACCTCAATTATTTTTAGTTTCGTAACGTCTTTAAAATTATGAGTGTTGGTACAACCACAAGTATTCACTACTTTACTTCTCAGTATTTAATTATTAGAAGATAAACTATTTTTTAAAAAATATATAAATCTGCCTTGCATTGGTAGTGCCTCTCTTTAGTATGACATGTCTGGGAAGAACTTTTGAGGCATTAAAAATTACTGTCAGGAGATCAGCCTTATGGGGTATATTGTTCCAGTTTTGTTCTCCAGATATACAAGGCTTTAGAAATGCCAGCTGAATGTTAAGACATCGAATTTTGGAAATTACAAAATCCCCAGAATGTTATCATATTTTAAAAAAGAATAGCCCAAGCCCCTCTACCTTATTAGATTGGGTTTGTTGAGAATACTATTCCATTGAGGCTTGTGTTCATAGAAAACAAAGTCTAGCACTGACTCAGTTTATACTCTGAGGAGTTTAAGAGGAAGTAATTTCAGTGCTTAACTGAAAGCTTTTTATTTGTGGAGTCCATGTACTTTTTTATGCCATATGCTACTTTTATCATTAAACTGGAAGTTATGCAATTTTAAAGTAAAAGCTGCCAACTGCAATGAATGGAAATGTTTATTCTATCAACTTAAATATAAAATTCTTTATTTAATGTTTCTTTTTCAGTACTTGTTTTAGTAAGTCTTCCTGAGGAAAGTAAGGGAGGGGGGTGAATGGCAATGATTTTGATAATGCTGCTTGATAAAACACTGAGTGTTTAATTTGAAACCAGACTAACATGTATTGTTCCTCTTTTGTGAGTGCTTGTTCCTCTCTTGTATATTGTCTTTTTAGTTGTATTGTATGTTTAGTAAGTGTCCACAATATTTTTTAAATCATATTTTCTTTCTTTTCACAGTGTGAAATGCCTCCAGAAGACTGTAAAAGATCCTTATCATACTATTTGTCGACCATGTGCTGGTAAACTAGAAATTTGTGCTAAGTGTGGGAAACAAGAAGAAATAGTGATTCCGTAAGTAGCTCACAGAGTACATAGTTTCAGTCCTGTACTTATAATTCCCCTTGTAACAAGCCTTGTTTGGAAACTGCAAAGAAGCTGTCGTAATTTATGCCATATTCTCAATTATCCCAACATGAATCAGCGGGAGTCATTTTCCTCACTTTCTTCAGATGCAACTGGGGGTGAAGTGCTTATTGGTGTTAGTGAAGCTGAGACAACAAAAGTCCTACTTGGTGAAGACATTTTAACACCAATGGCTAAATTGTATTTCTTCTTAACAAAGCACTTGAAAATGGATTTTGGTGTAGAGCTTCATAAAATATGCACAAGCCATTTTGCTGTTTGCATTTTGTCTGCCACTTGATGATTCAGTTACTAGTGAACAGAAGAACTAAACAAGGACTGATATTGAGCACAGTTACCACAGTATATTTAGCAGGCTTTTGGCTTTTTTTTGCTGGTATTCTCTATTGAGCATGATACATAAAACATTAATATATTAGTTTTTGACAACAATCCAGCAGTTGCTTACTTGGTCAAGCTGTTCAAATATTTATTTTTCTTTCTTTGCAGTCTCTTCTGTACTAAATACTATTTTATGCTTACTTTACTGTGTTTTATATCCTTTTTATTTAGTGTGAAGTAATTTTAGGGACTTTTATTGCCCCTCTCCTCCTTCTTCCCACCCCCCCATCTTCTATCCTATATTGGGATGGAATGCCAGGAGGATATTCTATCTTCCATCCCATTCTTGTTTAAATTCCAGAAATGGGTGGTGATAATATCTCTCTTGCTTTCTACAGGATTGATAAAGGACAAGACAGAATTCACAGTGAGACTTCTAAAAATGGCCAAGAGAGCAGTAAATTGGAGGATGAGCTGGATTTTGATACAAATTTCAGTAGTGCAGACAGTGATGAAGGTTCTGCTGTGCTTGAAGAACAATTTAAAAGTATGAATTTTGAAAAAACAGAGATCTAAAAGGCTGCGTTTATGCAAGAGATTATATGCAATCAAATATGGTAAACTGGTTTTTGCCCTTAAACTGCTCCAAACGCTGATGAGACATCTAAGGTCCTTGTATGTTAGTTTTGGCATTGTCTAGGATGATGCATGTGGGGATTTGTATTAATACACATTTTTATGTATTAGGAACAGAATTTCTTTGAAAATATTCAGAAAATATTCAACATTCTATCTGTAAGCATAGTTATTTATTTCATACATATAACAACTTCCTATTTTTATGGAATAAAGTCTCTTTGTGTAATTGTTCGAAATTCAGTGTTATGTGACCGTCGGAAGTATTATTGCTATCTGGAAACCTACCTGAAAGTCTAGAGTAAACACAGATAGGAAGAGCTAAAGCAGCTCCCATGGTTTTCTGAAGGAAGAACTTGAAGCATTCTGTCAGTGAGTTTCCAGATGGGGTCTTACCCTATGCTTGAGGGTTTTTGTTTGGGTTTTTTTTCCCCACAAAAAAGAAGCAAGTGTGTAAATGCCATCACCAGTACAGTTCATGAACAGTTAAAGCTTATTTACCAGGTATAAGTGTGCATTACAGATTTGTGACCTTGTTGCTACCAATATTTTGTAAAGAAGAAACCTGCAGACTTTAGAATTTCTCATCACACTTTCTTTTCATTTTCAGAATTCAGAGATTCATCTGGAGCTGTTGTAGTTTTCTCTGATATGAAAAGACTTGCGTAGTGGAGTGATGCATATAGAGTTACTCCCTTCCCAGTTTCTATTCCAGTGTTGATAAAGCTGTACAAAGAGCTTAACTGAAGTTCCACTAACTGTCTTTACTCTTTACGTTTAACTAACAGTATATGTATACATTAACCTATGACAATATGCTAAGCCATATCTGCTTTGGTGCTTTGCCTGATTTGCAATAGTGAGCATGGAAAAACTTGATTCTCAAACTACATTTTTCAAATGCTCGGTGAGGAAATTCAGCTCTGAGGTTGTTGCCCATCCCTGCCTTGGAATGAAGGAAATACTGAAACTTGATTCTTTGGGTGTAGATAGGTACCTGATGCCTGTCAAGCTGGAAAACACCAAATGTTCAGTGGCAGAAAAGGAGGTTGTCAGGTGTGTTCAGATGCGTTGGATCTGAAGGCTGTCTGAAGGTTTCACTGGCAGATGAGTCTTCCCAACAGGACAGCAATGCCATCTGATGTAGTGTCACATCTGTTGTCCTGCCAGTTGATGTCAACAATGGCAGAGTGAATGAGGAATATCCCATGCACACACTGCAGATGACCAGGTAGGAGGGTGCATAGAAGGAAGTTTTTAAGTAATCTGGATTTAGCTTCAGAATGGGTCTCTCTGAAGGAATAATCAAAAGTGAATTTGACTTTTGAAAGTGCCATGCATATGGGAAATGTTCTTCCACTTGGAAAAATTTATAATGGCCTTATTCTTTGTTGAAAGGTGAGAGGAAATCCTGGAATGATAGAAAGGCATGTGATGAAGCTGGCAGAAGCTGTATAATGAGAAAATAAGGGGAAGAAATTTCTTCTGGTAGTGGTGACACAACCTGTCAGTACCAGGAGTGAGCAGAGTGACAGAGATAAACAATGTGTTGGAACACAGTGCAAAAATGTTTGTACAAAGGGAAAGTTCTGTGAAGTCTTTGTGTCACACTTCTGATGCTCTGCCTGGAGCTGGTACTGTAGCTGATGAAACTGGGCTGTGGGTGAGCACAGCTGCAGTGGTGGCTGGCTGGTGTTAGTCCAGCCTATCTGCAGACAGTTTTGGTTCTAGCGAGCCTTCTGTCTTTGGTTGTAGCTGTGGCTGAAGGATAAACTGCTGGAAATCATTTCTGCAACATGGTTTAACACAGTAGTTGTGAGTCACCTTTTAAAATGGCAGCTTTGCAAGGCAAAAGGAGTTTTTACTGAAGATTAGGATATATTTGGAACTGCATTAAGCTATTTTAACTAATGTATAAGAGTTCTGAGTACCAGGGGTTTGGTTTTCTTGTCTCTTTTTGAGAAACTTATTGAACAGAGGATAATGCAGGAGTAGGACCCCTTTAAATGCTGATCTTCAGTATAGTCATATAGAAATGAGAATATTGTTAAAAAAGGTGATCAAAAGTCATCAAATATTTTTGAGATCTTCAGGGTAGTCATCTAGAATGAATGAATTTTAGTTCTTAATTGAGATTTTGAAACCTTTCTGCCTTTTCTTTCACAAATAATAATGAATTTGTGTCTATAAACATAAGAGGAAATTAAAAATACCACAGGCCTGCAGAGTACCGAGACACAGTTTAAACAGTATGATCAGAGGTTTCAGGATTTGTCTGGACCTTGCAGTGCCTCACCAAATACATTACTGAGGATGAAAATGAAAGATGTTAATTAGTCATCTGAAGAATACTTGATGCCTCACTAGTGCTGCAGTGATGTCGCTGACAGCTGAGTTCCTGTTACCAGGTTGCCCTTAGGAGTGTTATTTGCCATGACTCAACACTGAAGTTATTATTTAGGTAGTGGACTGCCGGTATGTGTGAGGCAGGCATGCCAGATGATTATTACTCCACGAGGGGAAATGCTCATCATAGCTGGAGCTGCCAGAACTCAACATGTTTGACTTGTACACATTTCTGGGAACCAAATTCCTATGAGGATTTCTTGAGACAACCTGGATTCATTGCAGTATGATGAGAATCTGATGTGGACACCATGCTACGTTCTAGAATAATTCCTTAACGATCTTCTCTGTCAAAGTTCACAGGCATCTCTGAGACATCCTATCATCAAATGTTTTGAAAGATCAGCTAATGCAAAAAATATTGCTCCATGATTTACTTCCAGTTTTGCATGGGCTGTGCTCTTCTATTCTTGTCTTGGCTCTGGTTAATCTGTATTCCTCCAAAATACTGTAATAATACCAGCCTCTGAAGGTTTATAGAACTACTGGTTAATTAAGAAAAGTACAGCTTGCTTTCTCCCTCTAATGGGCACGTACTTGGATGTTGAGATGTAAATCACAGCATTAGCAAGGAAAATAGAAGAAAATATAGCAGGTCGTCAAATGTCAGCCACCTTGTAAACCTCTAGCCCTACAATTATGTATGTTTTCTTTGTTTAGGAGTCCTCATAAGTAAATGTATGCTGGTAGAAAATGCAAAACTAAGTGCTTATTGGAAGCAGCAGCCTGACTTACAGAGTTAATGAGGAAAGGTTTGTAAGTGACAGGGAGAGATGCTTTTCTTTATCAAATGTTTAGGGAGCTGCTCACGCAAACTGCCAGCATCTCACTTAATTTTCCTGCCTACCTTTGATCTCAAAGCTAATACAATTCAAAACTCTTGGTGAAAAACAAGCTATGAACTCTGCATACATACTCATCCTGTACAGTGAGTTTGTAAAGTAGGATTCCTAAACTTTGAAACAATTGAAGTGCGATCTTTCTGTGGCTTGATAACACATTTGCAGACTAATTACCTGTAACAGACTAGAAATAAAATATTTGGCTTATTACAAGTAGCAGGCTTTTCTGCTGGAGCCCCTAAAAATAGTTAAGATGAAATCACATTAAAATTATCTTTTTTTTTTTCTTAAGTCAATAAGAAAACATCTATTTGAAATAACAGGGGTAATACTCATAACTCAGTCATCAATAATAATTTGAGGACATGAAAACAGAAGGCAAAGGCATTAAGATTTTACCTGAAAAATCTCTCCTTGCATTTGCCCCTGACATAACTTTAGAAACCCAAACTGAAGAGATCAGATTTATTCTTATAGGTACTGCGAAAACAGCACCAAACAGTTTAATAGTTTGCTTTTAAACTGCAACAGAATACCATGTTTTTATTTAAAAAAAAAAAAAAACAAACCCTAAAAAAGGTTTATGCCTGTTACCAAATGGCAGCACTCGCTTGAAATCTCTCTTTTAAGGACATCTTGCATTTTTGGGCCTTAAGATTGTAATACCTCTTCCTCTTGCACTTGACTTGCAGTTTCCCTAATCTTGCATGAGCAAGTATGACACATTATGTCAAAACAATCTATGAAAAGTATCCACATTTTAATTATTACCAAACATATCAGCAATGAAACTTGTAGCATTTATTGAATAACATGTAGTGGCAAAGCTACATGTGTAAAAGCTAGACTTTTTTTACCTTATAGACTGTCCTGACTATTATGTTCCTTTTAGGGTTATTTCGTATCCTTTTCCCACAGCTGCTGTGCTGTGGAAGTTTCTAGCTGCATGAGAGCTGTACAGCCTCTGACTGTCAGCAACAATGTATTGCTCCAGGTTATTCCCAGTAGAAGGAACAGAAGTGATAAAACAAACTGCTCTGCTTTGTGGGTCCACCTTGTAGATGGACTGTGTGGGCTTCATCAGACACTGGGGAAGATGGTAGATCAGCTTCTCAGAAAGAGCACTCCTCAAACCTAGCTGTGCACACCCAGTACAAAATACACTTGTGAGGTGAATGTGAAGTGAAATAAAGCCATGGGTCCTGGGGGGAATAGATGAAACGGTGCTATAATATTTTTTATAGTATTGGAAAAATGAAGACTAATCTCAAACCTTCCATATCCAAGGAAAAACAAGCCCCATAAAACCAAACAACTTCTATTCTTTTAAGCAACAGCAGATTTACTATTACCTACATGACAAAGATTTTAAAAGTCTCTCTGGAAATGGCTAATACCTCATTCTCCAAAGAAAATAACTCTTCAGTAGTAGCTTAATCTTTCTGACAATAAGTTATTGATGGAACCATGCGGAATGGAGCAAGGTTGTACCTGCATTACTCAGAGAAAAATCATAATACAATCTTTATGTTATAAAACTAATCTTATGCTTTAAAAAAATCACAAGGAATTTGCCTAGAAAATATCTAGAAAGATTCAAGCTATATTGCTATAATCTTTCCATTTTAGGAAATTGTTGCCATAAGGTTTAAGCCATCTTAAAACTATGCAGGGACCAGAACCTCACAGCTATGGTTTTCACTATATTTCAGCAGGAAGTTTTCCTTTATTTCCAGTTTTTGTATATCTTGAGTTGCATTTGGGTATTAGTAGTTCTGACATTATGAATTCTCCCTTCAAGAAAGAATTGCATTTTGGATCACCACACCTAACTAGTTGCTTCTTTCTCATCCTCATCTCATGACTGCACCTAAGGTCTACAGAGACCAAGTACAGGTACTGGCTGTCTCTGTTACTTCAAAAAATCACACTAGCAGCTGACTGGTTGTGAACACCCCCCTGCAAATGAACGAAAACAAAACAAAACCAAAAAGACCTCCCCCAAATGAAATGAAACTCAAAAACAAAACAAAAAATCCAACAAACCCAAACAAAACAACAGCAGCACTATCCCCCCATCCCATGCTGTAGCACTTACCCAGGGCACTCAGAATGAGTCCTGTTGGACATTCTTGTCCCTTGCCACTAACGTGTGCCATTATGAGAACCAAGTGTGTGGTTCTAAAGAAGGGTAATGCATATGCTTTGGTCTTTAAATGGAGAGAAGGGCCTCTGTCAAATATCTGATGGTGCCAAGCAGGGTTGTCCAGCCAAGTTTGTCCCGAGTGCCGTTTAGGGCAGAGGGTGGGGGGAAGGTGGGAAGAAGGGAAAGAGTGTGCAGCAGGAAACAACTTGTGAGTATGGAAGGACAGAAGTTCACACTGTACCTGCCTCTCTTCATCTCTGCAGTCTTCAGCTGTCACTGTGTGCATGGAAATCAGTCCAAATAATAAACCTTGAGCTTTATTGTAATTAGCCTGACAGCAAGTTGGTGTTTCTTGCCTCCCAGCATGTCAGCTGAGGTTTTCAGCAGGTTCCAAGGAATGAAATACCTTGTTGCTGTTTGAGATAGCTTAACTTTTGTTGAAGTGAAAGCAATTTAAAGGAGACATTACAACGAACAGTAATTACTGTTCAATACTTCTCCTAGGGCCTAAATGGAAATGATTTTAAAAAGACCAATTCAGATTAAGAATCCCACTCGTAGAACTGAAACTAGACCTCCACAGTGACAAAATGCATTATCACTACTTTACCTTCATAACTTGATAAACTTTTTAGTGAGACTTTGTTTGGTTTTTTTCTTTGGGTTTTTTTGAGGGGTTCAGGGAGACTTTTGGTTTTCTTAACATTAAAGCATTTTACCATTAGTGACTCTGTTGAGTGCAGATCTTTTCTTCACAGAGCTACTTCTTAAGTAGCTCTGAGTTTTGTTAGTCTGCAACTGGGGAATGTGTTGTGGCTCAACCCGAGGCAGAGTCAAGCCCCAGGTAGCTGCTTACTCACTGCCCCACCTGCAGGACTGGGGAGAGAATCAGAAGGGGAAAGGCTAGAGAACTCTCTCATGGGTTGATACACAGACAATTTGATAGGAAAGCAAAACTCATACACACAAACAAAGCCACATGAGGAATTAATTGACTGCTCCCCCCAGGCGGGCAGGTGTTCGGCCATCTCCAGGAGAGGAGGGCCCCATGGCACATGATGGTGACTTGGGAAGACAAACACCAGCATTCCAAATGTCCCCCCTTTCTCCTTTTCCCCTCCCACATTACATACTGAGGATGATGATCTGGAATATACCTTTGGTCAGTTTGGGTCGCCTGTTCTGGCTGTTTCTTCCCAGTCTCCATGCATCCCCATTCTGTGGCAGCACCAAGAGTAACCTGTGCTCAGAAATAACAACCGTGTCTGTATAATGAACCCTCTGTTCAGCACAAACGCAAAACAGCCCCATGACAGCCAGCGTAAAGAAAATAAACTCTACCCCAGCTGAAACCAGGACAGAATGTTGTGCTCCTTCTTGAAGGTAAATGATGTTACAAGGGACCTTGATTTACTGACCTTGAGTAAACTACACTGGTAGTTAAATATGTCTTCCCTAATTGACTTGACATCAAGATAGCCCCGTGGGCTTCATGTTTGACATTCTTCAATGAAAAATTGTGTTCGAGTTTTTTCATTTTTATTTAGAGGACTGCTTTGCTGTCTCATTGTAGAGAAGGTTCCCAAATCTTGACAGCTGTTGCTCCAGAGTATAATGCATACATAAATAATACAGAGTAGATGCACGAAGTCACAGAGACTTCCTTTTTAATTTTTCTTTCCCACTTAGTAAATGTGAAAGGAAGAAAGCGGAACTGAAAAAAAACCGCTGTGTTTGCAAACGGGAACATTTGTTTGTCAGTGCCGCAGTACAAGCCTTTGTGCTGCTGCTTTTACCGAGTTCATGTTTCTCTCTGGGAAAAGCTACCTTGCAACAGCAGGTGTCACTGTAACAAAGTGAAAAAGTTTGCTTGCAAGTTCGCTTCGCGCTGCTCGGTGGCACGCCAGGCTGGGCGTCTGGGGGGCTGTGTGTCCATTCCTCAAGGCTGGCTGGCCAGCTTCCACCTCACAGGGACGCGGCTCCCCTTGATGTGTGCGCTGAGCTGCCGCCCAGACCATCTACACTTCCAGCAAGCTTCTGAGGGGAGGAGGTCGGGATCAAGGGCAGACACCTGAGCCAGAAATCCCGCTTTTAATGGGAAGCTTGTTTGTAGGGAAAGCTTAAAAGGCTGTACTTCCCAGCCTGGCTAACCCACCTGCAGCTGCAGTAGCACAAGTAGGCAAGTGCTGAGTTTCCAAAAGTCAGAGCTACCGACCTCATAGTGTATGTAGGCCTCTTGTAATGTGAATATTTAATAAATTAGAACATACACACACAAGTAAAAATAAAATCCACACCAACCAACCAAACAAGTGAACACTGCACAAACAAAATAAATTACACAAATCAAAGGATTACACATAGTTGGATTAAGCTCAGCTAATTAATTTCCTTGGAGAACCTGGTGTAGAGTTGTTGAGAGAAAAAGAAGCCTGAAAATGAAAACGTGCTGCCAGCACGTCACATTTAAGCAAGAACTCTCATTTTCCACAGCAGCCTCCCAGGAACCACCCTGAGAAGTTGAGAGGACATGGAGGTGTGTGTCAGGACCAGCACAATTTTTAGTTTTCTCTTTAGTTAGGCAAAAACCCCCCAAAAACGGTGTAGGTAGAAAAGAGTTAGTCTGCCTTCCTCTCTCTTATGAATTCCTTCTTAAAAATCACCTCTTCATTCACCATGGTGGGCCAGCCATAACTGAGAGCCAAATGCTCACACAACTGCTTCCTAGATTTGTTCTCTGCAACATGGGAAAAGGTAGAAGAAATGGGAGGACGCTTGTGAGATAATTACAGCTTAATAGAGATAGCAAATTGGGACCCGACCCTAACACCATTCCTTACCCTGAAAGTAAAATATAAAGTAAACACTGGGTGTTGGGGCAGTGCAATTCAAAAAGAGAAATTAATTTTGCACTTCCAGGAGCTGTTTAGTTGCTACCAGAAGAGCAAGGCTTTGCCACGAGTAACATTTGTGGGCTGCTGCAGAGAAAGTAAGCTCCATGTCAGCCAGACCCAATACATTAATGTACTGAATGTGCTTTCTGAATTGTTTCAGTGTCACAGCAAACTCAGCTCTGAGCACCAAAAATATAAATTATTGTAAAACATTCAGGGCAGACCTTTCCTGATACATACTGAACAAATTTGTAAGAAGCTATATCAACATACACCTGGGAATTCATATGTACCAATCTAATTAAATTTGCCTCTCACTAAAAGTAAGTCACAATGTTCGACAGGGTATAATGCATGATACGCAGTTCTTTCCTTGAAAGAAGGATTTAAACCTGTAGTTTAAAAAGAATTAATGTCTTCTTCATTTGTCAGCAACTGGAAGAACTGTCAACAAAACATAGTGAGGTGCTAAATATTTAGGACAGGGTTATTTGGATTCATTTGAGTTTGAGGACAGCAGCAGCATTTGAGTTTGTGGTTTGTCTTTTTCTCTTCTGGATGTTCAATCCTTTCACTTCATGAATGTGTGCATGTGTGTTCTGGAGAACATTGAGTTTGAGTGGTCATGAGAGGGACAAAGTACAATCATTTAAGTGCTTAGGAATAGAGACCTGAAAACTATTTATGGGCCACTCCTCCTCAGAGGTTGTCAGAGCTCCTTCTTATTTCTTCCACAACTGATTTCAGACTTTGACTGGTGATCTCTAGCAGATGTGCCTGAGAGCATACAAGTCCATGCTAACATGTTGTTTTATTTAGTATTAAAGGTCTGTGTTATTGTAGAGCAGCTTTACAGAACAGCACTGCATCAGGTATCTTTCTGAAGTACTAAAAGACTTTCTGAGATATATCAAATTGTTCATTTATCTCAGGCATCCTGTTTCTTTGGCTGGATTAATGCTAGTTTCCTTCCTAGTAGTTGGTACAGTGCAGTGGTTTGGACTTATGTTTTTGAAAGAAAGAAGAGTTTAAAGGGTTTAACACCAGCAACTAAACTCCAAACAGCCACTGGCTCATTCTGCTCTTCCCACTTCTCCTCTTTCCCCTTCACTTTCTGGTAGGATAAGGGAGAAAATCAGAGTAAAAAAGAAAAAGCATGGGTAGAGATAAAGACACTGTAAAATGTACAGCAAAAGGTAAAGAGAAAGGTAAAGCAAAAGACACACGCACAAGCCTAGAAAACCAAGGAATTAGTTTACTCCTTCCCATGGGCAGGCAGGTGTTTGTCCCCCTCCAGCAGACCAAGACCCTATTACAGGTGATGGTTTCTTGGAAGACAGATGCCATCACTCCAAAGGTCCCTCACTTCCTCTTTCTGCCTCCACTTCATGTACTTAGCATGATGTCCTATGGTGTGGAGTATCCCTTTGGTCAGAGGGCTCAGCTCTCCTGGCAGTGCCCTATCCTCAGCCCCCTCACTGGTTGTGTGGGGTGAGAACCAGAAAAGAGGCTGGTCCTGTGTAAGCACTGCATCAAATCCAGACTGTATAAAAATCAGTGGGAATTTCAGTACTAAATCTAATGGTGTCCAGATCAGACATTTTCAAATCTCTACTGTGCTAAAGGTGACTTTGAATATTATGCCTTCTGCATTGCAGGCACGCAGATCAAAACTTGCTCCTGCTGAGAAGACCTTGTGGTTCACATGGAATCTCACCATAATGAGATGATTCACAAGCATATCCACAAGTGCTTGTTTATTCAAATTGGTCACATAGAAGCTGTTTTGAAAAGCTGTTATAGCAGTGTTTATTTCTGATGTGAATTTCTCTTGCTGGAAAGGCCATTTTACCTAAGGAGGTCTTAAGTCTCAAATAAGGTAGATTTGGGAGTAAAACTTTTTTCAGCCCAACAAATAGGTGCAATTACTGTTCATCCCAAAAGTGAATTCTCTGACCCAAATCTTGGGAGCTGAAGGATTCATGTTCCAATGATCTAAGACAGATGGACACAGAGGAGTTGGATAAGACAGCTACCAGCAATTCTTCTGTTTTTCTAGACGTTTCTCAGGTAGAGCTAAAGATTTCAAACATCCCTTCTCTGCTAACTTGACTGTTTTTTGACTCTCAGGGTATTTGTGCATTGAAAACAAAATAGATGAAATTTAACAGCATCTGTTGAATCTTCGCTAAATTCCCCCATAATTTTTGTTGCAAACTTAAATGATTTCTATGGTAACAGCAGAAGAGTGTTTCTAAATTTATAACATCACATTGTGGGTGGGCATCAGTGCTCTTCTCTGCTGAAAGATATATGCGCTTGAGCCATTATAGGTAAAGTCTAAGATTTGCTTAAAACAAATGATGTATTTTTATTGTTTTACATTTTTGGGCTGATACAATAGGCAAAAAGTTCATTTTTGTTCACAATTCAGCTATGGATAACTTGCCTTGGCTGCAGTAAATGTGGTGGCTGGATTAGCTGCACCAGCAGTGTTCAGGTGTCAAGAACTCTTCCTTTACATAATGTTAATCACAAAAGTGTCAAAATCAAATGTCTGGTCACAGACATATGTCTGGTTGTAACTGATGGCTTCACCATGGTTTACAATGTGAGCATTTATAATTAAAGACCAAATCAACAGCATGAAATGAAAACACAGTTGAAAGCTACAGCTTTCACAATACTGTTCTCATTTAGTAGCAGTACTAATATTGAATTAAATTAGGTAAAATTAATATTTGTTATCACAGAAAAAACCTCGGGGTTCTTGACACCTTATCTAATTAGGCATATCCCTAGTGCTTTTTGAAATGGATAAGGTAGTGACTAGGTCTCTACTAAAAGCTGAAAGTAGCTTTTTTCTGAGGAATATTTGGATTTGATCTACAGTGTTTCCTGAATTGCAAAAGGCTCTGCAGTAAAAGGTACAGGCCATCATGCAAGTAAATTGTATATGGAACAAAATAAAGTGCATGGATATGGAAAAAAATATGTTTTGTAAAGAGATGTAATGTAACATTTTAGGAGTTGGAGGTTCCATTGGAAAAATCTTTCTGAAAGCTCTTTCTAGTGCACATAAAGTAACATCAAAATATAGAATAATTTGGGTTGGAAGGACCTTAAAAATCATCTAGTTACAACCCCCCAAGTGTGGGCAGGGACACCTTCCTCTCCCAGAACTACCAGCTCTTTTCCCTCCTAATTAGGAGTGAGTGGATGAGAGTTTGAGTAAATGGACAAGAGAGAAATCTTGTCCTTTCTTTAGCCGTAGATAGAAATTAATAAGCAGAAATACTGTTTTCAGTAACATTTTCCTAATCATATTTTTCAGACACTGCCTTCCTTACTAGCAATTTATTTCCTGATGCAAAAACAGCTACAAGGTCAAATACATCAATGCAAAAGGCCTAGAAAATATTCCATGTACCACAAAACACTTGCTTTAAGAGCTTAAACAGTCCTTGTGGCCTTGTGCTCGCAAACAACTAGAGTCTTAATTCACCTTCTGAAAAATATCAAATCTATTTTTGTGCCATCTTAAAAAAAAATAACAAACCCACTTTGACTCTGACTTGGTCAGTTCATTTTTTACAATTGCTGTTTGCAGAGTACAGGAATTAATCACTCTGATTAATATCTATGGTATTTCACATCAAATGCAGGCCTGTTTCTTTGAACAGTTTTTACTGAAGTGGGTCCAACTCAGAACACAATATAGTTTCATTAAGGCAGGCCAGTTTAAAGATATAAATTATACATTCCCTCCCTGATTCTGGCTTAGAAGCAAGTAACCATGGTGACTGGAAAAGCTTAACTTCTGCACGTATTTTGAGATTGTCACCTTTCACAGTTTTATTCCTTTCTTAACCCCCCAAAAAGAATTACCTTGCCAAAATAACTTCATTACTTCATAAAGTGATGCCAATAGAAAAGCTTCTTGCCATTCAGCCTAACTCCAAACTGCTGTTGTTGTATCACAGCAGGTTATCTCTAATCTCATATATGAAAGGCAGCTCTAAAGACAAACTGGAAAAATAAAAGCTGACCAAACAAGTCCAAAGGACATTCTCCATATGAAAGATAAGACTCTCAAAAACACCCCTGTGCCTGGGGAGGCTGGTCTATGCTGACTCCTTGACACAGGAAATTTACTGTTGTGCCCTGTGCGGCTCGCACAGCTGGCACAGGGTCAGCCAGAGCTCAGCAGCTTTGTTCCCAACCTGAGAAGCATCTCCACGACCACCACAGTGCTGGGGAGTCCAGCTTGGAAAGGCCAGGAGGGAGTCAAGAGGGAGACAGAATGAGGGCTGTTGGTGGTGAAAGAAGTCCCTTGCCCCCAGCCCTCTCAAGCTGTAACTCTGCCAGCGCCAACCACCCCCAGCAGGCTCTGCCCAGCAAGGGACACCGTCTCCCTTCATTTGGGGCTGCACAGTGGGGTTTCTTGTACAGTGAGCTGTCATCCTAACCCTAACAACTAATCCCCCAAAAGTTGTTCTTCTGTAGGGCTGACATTTACATCATGTGCATCAACCTGGATTGTGCATGGTCATGCCACAAAAAATCATGGACTGATCTCCACGGCTTTTGCCCCATTATAAATGCATAAAGATGGGTATATCTCATCAGTATTACCTTAAAACGTATGTGTCCATACATTATTCTTACCATAAAGGGATGTCTGCTAGTGAGGTGCTCTGCTTACAGCAAGTGCACTAAGATATATCACTTCATGGGGCACTGCCTGACAAAACTGGAGCAGCAACAGTTCCACCTGATAGGCTGTTCTAGGATCTTTATGATGGCTGAGACCAGCTTACCAGAAAGTATCTTCCTTTATTTTTTTTCTTTGGTTCTTTATATTGTGTATTTTTTGGAAGTGTAAAGAAGGCACTTTGGCATGTATTTATCCTCAACACCATCCATGGTCTTAGTTCTTCAGTTTCTGTTGATTAATCTGAAAATATGTCTTATCTTATAAAGCCTTGTCAAAAAGATGAAGCCCAAGTATCAAGATAGACAGGGCACCATTTTCCAAAATCACTTTGCAAAGAAGCCTCCAGATCTTCAACTACTTTTGGTATACAAGCATTCTGAAAAAATGAGAAAAAAACTTGAAGCAAGGCAGTAACAAAGATCCCGTAGTAATTCTGTTGTGTATCTATATAATGAATTTCTTTGGACTGTTTCAGTACAGCTCTTTTTAGAAAGAACAAAAGTTCACTCAACTCTACTTCATGGAACAAACTCTCAGCTGAGGAGAAAACTTGCATTTTAAGTATCTGCTGGACCATGACTGCAAAATGGAAATTGAGGCTGCTTATTTCTGTAATCCAGATCGAGTTTTAAAACTGAAAGGGCTGTGACTGTATTAACACCAGAGCTGGACATTGTGCCTGATGAGTGCGTTTTGATGGAGAGTGAGAAACAGAAGAATGCTGCTGCTAGCGACAAGGTCTTTTCCTGGTGGCACAGTAAATCACACCCACAGTATTACAGGGATTCTCTGGACTGTTGATAAAATCGTATTTTGTTGTTCTAATTAAGTATTCCTTCCTTCATTGCTGGCAAATATGAACTGAATTTTACCACAGAAAGAAGTAGTAATAAGAAAAGGTGGTGGGGAGCTCAACGTGGTTTTGAGGGATCCAAGGAGGCTTTTGGGGTCCAGTCAGGATAAAGATTTCTTTCTTCCCATTGTGTATTGTGAGTAGAGTGATGGTTTGAGGGGACAGGCTGATGACTATCTCTCCTTGTCTACACCCAAAACTGGTGTAGAGTAAAACTGGAGATACATGAGCATCCTCTTGTAAAAATAAGTTTCATTCTTTTTGGAGTATGTCAAACCCTACCAGCCCCAAGCCAGGATTATCTTTGGAAGTACTTGCTGCTGCCTGGTGGTTCACTTCTTGACTTTGGCTAAGCTGTTCCCTGACACAATCATCACTGATCTTTCCCAGAAGTTAAATTACCAGGTGAGACAGCCATCCATCTGAAAATCCAATTTTTTTTTTGTTTATAGTGCAAGCTTCTTTGGAGATTGTAATGTTTTAATCCTCGCAGTTCACAAACGCAATGCAATACATGACATACATATTCTTCAGTGTTTCTGTGATGTGATATCTGACTCAATATTTTGAATTTTAAAAAGCCAACTAAAAGTACTCATAATTTTAAACCCTCTAGCCTATAGGTGCTCCAGTTATTTTTTATGGAAACTAAAGACTGATGTCTTCCTCTTCCATTTAAACAAATCTGAAGTAATTTTTGAGATGTATAACAAGACCTTTTTCTAAGAAGTAGAAAGCTTTTTTTTTTTTTTGCCATACTCCCCAATCAACAATTAAAAAAACTTCACCCCAAAAATTTTAAATAATTGTGTTGGTCTTTGAATTAATGATGATGTGTTTTTCTTTACCAAAAGTGCATGAATGAATTTGATTAATGAAAAGGAATTTAAAAGGATGAGTCAGAGAACAAAATATTTGAACTCAGAAAGCCTGCGCTAGATTCTGAGGACATGTTCCCCATTTCTGTTCTGCCCAAGGTTTCACCAAACTCTTCTGAAATTGGGGTGTGAGGGATTGTGGGGGAAGGTATTTGGTGAAAGAGATGATTTCAGTTCTTTCTTTCTTTCTTTCTTTCTTTCTTTCTTTCTTTCTTTCTTTCTTTCTTTCTTTCTTTCTTTCTTTCTTTCTTTCTTTCTTTCTTTCTTTCTTTCTTTCTTTCTTTCTTTCTTTTTCTTTCTTTCTTTCCTTCTTTCTTTCTTTCCTTCTTTCTTTCTTTCTTTCCTTCTTTCTTCCCATCAAGAGATGGAATCTCTTGACCATCAAATCAGACAGAGTTGTATCTTTTCTGAGGTTTGATCTGGACTAGCTTGAAATTCTTTTAAGCCATGGCATTGACAAGCCAAAATCTGTGCATTGCTTAATGTGCTTTATTAAATGAAATTAAAATTATTGCCTCTCTTACCTCTTACCTTCTCTTGCCTACCTCAGGCATCCGACCTGTTAGGGACTTTGTTCTGTGTGCATGGCAGCCACACATATCAAAAGACTGACTGATGTCAGAAGCTACAGATTTTGTAAGATTTGTTTGGTACAGATGCATAAAAACAGTACAACTAAGACAGTAATATCCAGTGTGGAACTGTTAGAAGGAATCAGACAGCAGTCATCTAACAGGTAACACCCTTCTAGAAAATCAGTAATGCAATCGCCTGGTACAGACAAGAGGAGGAAATAATGGTTTGGGCCAAACATGCCAAATTTTTTTCTCTTTTCTTTTATCACAGTGGACCTGAGCCTGGCCACCCTGACCTCGGAGACCTAAAGCCAGTCAACCCTGCGGATATCAAGAGCCAGAAAGGTTTATCAGACATGTGGTATGACATGCATAAGGCCCGACTAACGATGATTAATTTTTAGTTGCTAAGCATTTGCCTAGCCTTCGAGCATAAGTAAATACAGTCTGGAAGTTATGAGGTTAGCCTGCTCCCATCACAGGAATACACAGAGGCCAAAAAAACCCAGCTGCAACACCACCAAAATGCACCGCTCTTTATGTCTTCACAATGGTCTTTGTGCTTTAATACACCAGGGGCACAAGACAGACACTACTGCAGGGAACACCTGAGGAGCACATTTTTCTGACAAATAATGTCTTTCACAAGCACACATTGGCTGCCCTGATAAATCTATTTTACACGGTTATGCATGCTAATATTCAAATCCTTCACAGACTTCAGGGAATGCAAATGCTATTGTGAGAACAATGGTTACATTATTATCACAATTTAACCTTGCAGATGGCTTTCAAAAATTCTGTTTTCAAAAACTGGTTTTAGCAGGGCAGGTAAGCTGTCCATAAAGTCTAATTGTACCATTTTCTGATTAATTAGATTGTATCTATATCTCAGCCTTGTATGATAAACTACCTGATTTGGTAGGACAAGCTTTTTCTGACTGTGCTTTCAAAAACTAGAAAAGATCGAAATTTACTTTATGACTGACAGAAGGCTGCTGACGTCTGGTGATTTTCCCCTCTCACCACTGTCAGTCACCTTGGCATGGACCACACCACCATCACCACAGCACAGCCTCAGCAAAGACTCCAGGCCCTGCTGCACCCCTGCTGCAGACAGCACCCTGGCCCTCTGAGGTGGCTGCATTCCCTACCACCTGGCAGCTGTGTCAGCATTATACTCAAGATCCTGCTTATGGGATAGAGGAATCACAGCTTACCTACAAGTAAAGTCAGAAATGTATTGTTAGGATGATGGAAATCCTAATTCATGAATCTTTAATCATCTGTTGGATATGGGAGGGTAACCCGGCTGTGAGATCTGATATTCCACTGACAGCATGGGTTGATCTGGCTGATCTGCCTAGCTTAGGCAGGTGTTCCCTTTCTTCCTCGATGTTCCATGTGTGTTCCTCTTAATGATATGTGCTTGGTTAATGAGTAGAGCCTCCCCAACAGACATGGTATTGTTCATAGGTCAAAGGGGTGTGGTAGCTGTGCTCTCCTGCTGGAAGCCCTAAGTAAGCTCAAGGTCCATTTGTAGATAAATGTAGGGAGAGTCAAGCACCCACTACTGAAGACACATTCAAATGAGAAGCTGCATGCACCAGTCTGCCAGTGGCTTTTTTTAAAACTAAAAATTTCTTAGGGCAATGAAGCTGGGGAAGGGTCTAGAGAGTAAGTGACATGAGGAGTGGCTGACGGAGCTGAGGCTGTTTAGTCTGGAGAAAAGGATGTTCAGAGGGACCTTATCACTCTCTACAGCTACATGAAATGATGTTGTAGCCTGGTGGGGTTGGTCTCTTCTCCCAGGCATTGAACAACAGAACAAGAGGAAATAGCCTCAAGCTGAGCCAGGGGAGGCTCAGGCTGGACAACAGGAGGAATTTTTTTACTAAAAGGGTTGTCAAGCTCTGAACAGGCTGCTCAGTGCAAGTGTTTGAGAAATTACTAGACACGGCACTTACTGCTATGGTCTAGCTGTCAGGATGGTGTTCAGTCAAAGGCTGGGCTCAGTGATCTTGGACGTCTTTTCTAATCTTAATGGTTCTATGATTCTGTGATCTAGATCTAATTATTACTGAGCATGAACTAACAGAATTTCAGTCAAACCCTTTCTATATAGAAAAGTCTTGGTAATAATAAAATTAAAATGGAAGCACTCCCATTCTGTTGTTTTTATCCCCCTTTTCCTAGAGCTCATCTCCCCACTACTCCCCTGCATCTTGAAGTCAACAGATTTGGGCCCCTAGAGAGGGCAGTGTCAGAAGCTGTCAGCTTCATGAATCATTCAGGAGGAAAAAGATACTCATATCACTGGTTTCTTCTTCGTCTCTCCAGGAGCCACTTGAGGCCACTTGTACACATTTTTTTTACATCTTCCTTTTTCTTCAGTGGTATGTAGCCTCATACTACATCCAAATTTACTATGTATGGTGCTCTCTGCATATGGCATATTTATTTGCTCTCTTTGTTATCTTTAAAACCAATTCTGGCCAGCTCTGGGTCTGCATTTCTTTAACTGATCACAGGAGAGTTGTTTATAGATGCAGAGTCTCTCTCCAGTGCCAACCTTGTTCCCCACTTTCTATCACCCCATGCCTGTACTCCTCTGCATCATATTGTGCATCTCTGCTTTTCAAGGCCTCTGCTCTTGCACCAGACCTGGGTTTCTCTGCCTTATGCCATTGTGCCAGAGGTGTAACTATCCCACTCTGCATAGAATGGCTGCTCGTTACTGTTATCTGTAAGAAAAAGAGTGGTTTGTACTGTACACAATTAAAACAGAGTCATCACCAGTTCTTACTGAATTAGAGGAGTTGCTTTCACAGCTTAGACAATAAAAAGAAAGCTACAGCTCAACAAAAATTCCGACAGAACAAGGCTGATGAGCTTCAATAAAAGAAAATTCAATAAAAAGAGTAAGTGTGACAGGTCTGAGCACCTGTTAGCTGCTCTGAGCCACTGTGGAAATGGGGAAAGATACCATTACTGCCATTTCTACCTAAAAAAGCCAGCTGCCAAGTGCTTTAGGAGCATGCTTATTCCTGAAACTCTTGACAGTAAGGAGGGAGGGAGTTGTCCCTCCTCAAAGGTATTTCATGTAATAAAGATTTATAAAAAAGAGATATGTTAGAGAGGGTCCAAAGGAGGGCCATGAAGATGGTGAAAAGCCCTGAGGGGAAGCCTTGTGAGGAGTGGCTGGGATACCTTGGTCTATTCAGCTTCGAGAGGAGGAGACTGAGGGCAGACTTCCTCACAGTCCTCAACATCTTCATGGGGGGAACCAGAGGGGCAGACACTGATCTCTCCTCCGCAGTGACCAGCAACAGGACCCAAGAGAATGGGCTGAAGTTGTGCCAGGAGAGGTTTAGGCTGGATGTTAGGAAAAGTTTCTTCACCCAGAGGGGGGCTGGGCACTGGAACAGGCTCTCCAGGGAAGTCACAGTGCCAAGCCTGACAGAGGTTAAGAAACATTTGGGTAGTACTCTGAGGAGCCTGGTGTGGCTTTTTGGAATGGTGCTGTGCAGGGCCAAGAATTGGACTCAATGATCCTTGTGTGTCCTTTCCAACTCAGCCTAGTCTGTGATTCTGTCACCTAGATGAAGTCACCTGTCACCTAATGCACCCTCAGCAAGTTTGCTGATGATACCACACTGGGGAGAGCGGCTGCTCCACCCAAGGGCTGTGCTGACCTTCAGCAGGACCTTCACAGGCTCCAGATTTGGGTGGAGGGAACCCCAGTGAGGTTAAACCAGGGCAAGTGTAAGGTGCTGCACCTGGTGAGGACGAACCCCAAGTACCAGCACAGGTCAGGGGGTGACCTGCTGGAGAGCAGCTCTGCAGAGAACACTGGGGAGTCTTTGTGGATGACAAACCTGCTTAACATGAAGGGAACACTTTTTCCATATAAGAAAAGGTGATCACAGAAGGTCAAGGCGTCGCTCTGCCTTTATCCAGTACTGTAGCCTCATCCTAGAAGGCAGATTTTGCCTGAAAGTCACAAAATTAATCAGGCATGATTTCCTATTTGTAAAGGCGTATTGCCTACTACCAATCACCTCTTCGTTTTCCATGTGTCTTAGCAAAGTTTCCAGCAGAATTTGTTTAATGGTCTTGTCTGGCACTAAAGTGAGACTGACTAGTCTTCAGTTCCCTGGGTCTTTTTTACTCTTTTAAAAAGTACATGTTATGTTTCCTTTTTTCCAGTCATCAGGGACTTCACCTGACTGCCATGATTTTTCAAAAATTATGGATAGTGGCATAGCCACTTCATCTGCCAGCTCCCTCAGAACCTATGAAGGAATCTCACTGGGTTCCTTGGACTGGTACACACCCAGGTTCCTTAGGTGGTCTTGAAACAGATCCTCTCCTTTGGTGGACCTAGGGATTTTATTCTCCTGACTCCTAAATTTTCTGTTCTGGGCTTGGGAGGCGTGGATGGAGAACATCAGAGAACAGACCTTGGACTTCAAGCACAAAAACTTCGTCTTTTTCAGGGAATTTATGGGTGGGAGGTATATAGGAGGTATATAGGAGGTATCTCTGAAGTGGAAAGAATTCCAGCAAAGCTTGTTGGCCTTCAGGGACAGCATTCTCCAAGTCCAAGAATGGTCCATCCTCATGGAAACAAGGAGATGTATCAGGAGGCCAGCTTGATGAAGCAAGCAAGTTGTGACACATCTTCCACAAAAAAATGCAAATACAGGTTGGGGACAGGGGCAGGATGCAGAGAAGGAGTAAATAAAGACTGCCAAGGTACGTAGAGGCAGAACAAGGGGAGCCAAAATTCCACTGGCTTGCAAGAAGCGTCAGGGGCAGTGGATGCTTTTACTGCTTCATTAGTCACAGGAGGCTGACCACTGTAGTATGGGGCAGGTGATTCAGTGACAGCAAGCATGGATAAGGCTGGTCTTCACCACCCTGCTTGCTGTCACCAGCAAACTCTGTCTGGCCTCTGCCCTCAGTGAAGGAGGCAAGGAGCTACCAGCCAAGTTTAATGGTCAAGTCAGGGGTCATGCAGGAGCTCTTAACACCCACACATGTCCTGGGACCTGTCCTGCTGCACCCCAGGGTGCTAGGGAGGTAGCTGATGTCCTTGTACAAGCAGTTTCCATCCGCTGTCCAAGGCTGTGGATACCCCAAGGGAGAGCCCCAACAACTGGAGAAAGTGAAGTGTCAGAGTGCCTTCAAAAACGGGCAAAAGCCAGCATGCCTGTTGGCTGGCCATCAGTCTGGGGTGAAATCAAGGAGGGAGACATCCTGGAGCCTGCATCTGGGCATCTGGGAGAGAAGACAGTGATGGGGAGCAGTCAACAAGAATTTACCAAGGGTATTTGTTGCTGCTGGAGAAAGATTCTCTGCTGTAACATTCTTAATCCAAAGAATTTACATTTGCAGAAATAAACAAGCATGAATAAACATTCATCTGAAGTAAACACAAATTGAGCTGCGTGATGTTTACTTCAGCTGTGAAATGCTTACTTTTTTAGAGGTTGGCTGATTGGAAAGTGGGAGCCAGTGCCAAATTCTTGTAACTCCCAAGACTAGGTGTCAGATCACCTGACGTTGTATTTATTCAACAGAAAAATTATTATACATTTGCTGCATTTTATCCTTTTGTGTGGTGGCCGTACTGTGTGGGATGTTGGAATATGTGCATAATGAACAAAGTCTGCAGAATGTCTCTCCTGTTGCTTTCTATCCATCAATATGTTTTCCTGAACACAATGAATGATCATTCTATGGAATAGGCAATATGTACCATCCTAGTAGCAGCACTGGCCACTCTCGTGTCTAAATAGCTTCAGAAAATAAAATGCAAACTGCTTTCTCTTATTTCTCCTATTGCACAAGAGCTGAAAATACATGATTCAATAAAACATGCTAGTTTGTTAAGAGTAAGATCCAAAAGGAAAGACCTGCAATAATATTTTAGATTCCTGAATATGTGTTCCTCCTTTAGTGTTCACTGGATCTTCAGGATGACAGACTGGAAGTATGAAGCCTGATTTTCAACTAGTGGGAGTCAGCTCAGCTCCATTAAGGACAATCTATGAGGCAAGGTGGCTACTGAGTGTCAGGCTCAGTATAAATGCAACACTTAGAATCTTGAAAGGGAAATTCAGTTTAGACATGAAATTTATGTATTTTTATGAGCTGATATGAGACATGAGAGAAGGACTTCCCCATTATTTAGAACAGAAATAAAATTTAATCACACTTCCCAAATAGTTAGCTAATAAATAAAAAAAAAACCACTCTGAAAATGATGTATGGAAACATAGATGATGCATTCAGTAATTCTACAGAGTTTCCCTAATGCAGAAAGCAGCAACTAATCTTTCAAGCCCTGTCTTTCAAATATAAAACAAAACAATTTTTCAAGTATCTGCCAAAACACCTGTAGAATTAAAGTTAGAAATAGTGAAGAAACAGTTTTACTCAGTGTCCCAAGACAAAAAGAAGGGAATTATACAAAGTAAAAATTCCCTTCAGTTTCATTAAGAAAAATGGACTAATTTTTTTCCAGAATAAAATCATCAGCTTGTCTATTGGGTCCTTCTTTATGATGCTATTCACAGTACTTGTCACAAATCTTACTCTCCCCTTACTACTGCAGCTGCAGTGATGTATAATTTGAGTTCATAGCAGATGCAAGTCTTATTGCAACCTCTTCTTATGGAATTTCCAGTGGGAAATAAGGAAATTAGTTTGATGTGTTATTGTTTGGGAATGGTGTTCTCCAGTATGGTGCTCCCACTAAAACCACGCACTGCTCGCTCCCTCCTCCCGCACTCCAGTGCCGTGTGCTGGAGAGGGGAGCTGGGGGCACAAAAGGCAAAGGCCAAGGGTTGAGATAAGAACTATTTACTGGAAACAGCAATAAGGTGAGAAAATTAACAGGAACAGCCACAATATTAATGACAGAATGTACAAAGGAGAGTGATGCACATGTGAAATGACCACCTACAACCGTGACCAGGAGGGAGCCCCTGTCCCTGGAAGAGATTCCCTTCTCCCACTCCTGGTGATGAATTGAGTTGTATAGAATAACTTCTGGGTTCTGGCCATGCCCCTCCTGGCTACTGCAAATAATGAACCCTGTCCTGGCTGGAACCAGGATAGATGTGAAATAGGTCAATACATTTTGATTTTCTCCCTTCCTTTCTTGTCCTTCTGTTACTGAATTCCCAGATTCTTCATCCAAAGTCTTCCAACCACAGTCTATTGTAACTAGGGCCTTTGAAATGGCTGAGAGAACAGGTATATAACCTGAAGCTAATCTTGACATGGTAGAAATAGCTGCAGCCATTATAATTATGAAAGAACAACTTACTACCTGAAAGAACAACCTGAAAGAACAACTACTTGTGGAGGCCACTTCATAATAAGAGACAGGCTGACCTCAGTTTTGTCTCCTCACACTGTCCTCGAGATCTCTTCTTGAGATAAAATTAAGCTTCCAAATGTTCAAGTAGAAATCTCACAAGCCCTTTAAGAAGACACTTTGGGGGTAGGAGTCTCAGGGCTAGTATAATAAGCTGTTTCTCATCCTCCACATTGAAACCGCCTCTCTGAAATTTTTTATACCTCAGCTAGAGATCTGCTAAGCAGAAAGCTATGAAAAAGCTCTTTTTTGGCAAGTACTGTGGTACTGTGCTAGCAAGTACCCGATGGAGATTGGACAGTCACAACAAAAAGAGCTGCTGCTAAGTGGAACATATAAATTCAGAAGCTTAAGTCAGAAAAAAGGGAGAAAAGCAGACCCAGAAGCAATTATTAGCTGGCACATACAAGCCTATCTGTACCCCTTGTGAAATAGATATTGTCTTAGCAGGCACAATTTGGCTGCAAAGGCATATAATATGTAGCCAGTCTTAAAAAACCCCTCGAGGCTATCTTTAATCAGGTGCATCTGAGCATGATTTAAAAAAATGAGTTATGAACAAAGTGGGTGGTTGCATGTGGGAAGTGAATGAAGTTATTCGGCAGTGAGGAGTTAACGAATTCTGGTGGGTGTTGCTATTTTTGTTTAAGGCACACTGAGTTGCTGTTAGTATTAATACAACCTTCAATTAATCAGTTGCTTAGTCTTTAACCACTATAGGGTATTAGAAAAGGTATCTTCTCAGTCCCAAAACTAGCTCAATTAAATTGCCCAGAAAATGAGCTACAATCTGGCTTTTCTGATTCTCCTTCACTGTACAAATTTGTTTCACAATACAAACATTCCTTCCCCCTAGAGAAAGAAATGGGTCCCTACCAGTAATAAATAAGATTTTAATGTACAAAAAATAATGTACTTCTGCTGTACTCTATTGCCAAAAGTATAGACAACTGTGTAATATGTAAAGTAATTCATGCTTAGGCGGAAAATGCATAAAATAAAAATTGTACAATAAATTAAACATCCAACAAGCCTCTGACCACGGACTACCCAGAGACACATTATCACACCGAAGTTGCGAAACTCCCGGCGGCAGCAGGAATGAACGCCTCGTTAACAAGTAAAAGATGTAGCTGGTCCAGAGATGGTTCCCCCTGCCCGGAATCACCCGAGAACACCCAAGGACGATCAGTACATGATAGATATCATCAATCAAGATAATCAAAGTCGTCAAGAACATACAACTGAATACACAACTTCCTCTGACATGATCAGCGCCCGCCACTGCTCAGGAAACAGCGATTGTCCAGCCCTGCACAGTAAAAAGAAACTTTCATGCATATGCGGGGCGACAAAAGAAATCGGGGCACGTCTGCCTCAGGCAGAAGAAACTGTATAAAAGAGCCCCGCTGGAAACAGCATTGGTGAAGAGAGGGAGATGCGGTGCCATAGAGGGCGGATCTAGGTTCGCCCAGCGCCGATCCCGGGCTCGATGCTGTCACTTTGGCTGTGGACTTTTCAGGATCGTGTTTTGGTTGCAAAAATAAAATATTTCACATTTTTATAATCTGACTTTCTCCTTGATCAGTGATAACAACTATAAACCCCAGTTTCATTCTGCGATGCAATATGCAATTGTCCACTTTTTCTTTTGTAGTTTGGCTGTGTCAAAATAGTCTGGCTTTTTCAGTTCAAACTTAACTGCTCAGCTGAGGAGTGAAAGATGCAAGTGAGGCTTTCTCTGCAGATCAGCCTCCCTTATGTTAAAGATACATATTATAATATTGGCTTTCCACAAATGTTAAAATGGATTTTATATGTGTAGTGTTTTTGTAAGTTTTGCAACAGAACATACTTTGAGGTCAGTGTTTGAGGAGCACCACCACACATAGCAAGAAATCAGCAGGGGTAGCTGCTGAGAGGTCCATGACATTTTGCAGTCAGAAACCTGCTCGGATATTTTACATTTCTGCACAATTTCCCTGATGTACACAACAGACCTGGCATCACTGGAACATGGTTAATTATTGTTTAAAATGGTCTAGGTTTTGCTAGCACACGCTCTGGAATAGCCCAGGGGCATTGAGCTTTGTTAGTTCCCCAGTGTCCCCTGGCCACCTGCTGTGCCGTGCAAACGCCTCTGGAGCAGCCAGGTGTTTCCTAGGAACCAGGAGTGGCCACACATCTCTTGTACCCAGGCTACCACCTAACAGATCATAATCCTGCTTGGGTTTGTTGGGTGTTGGCAATCCCCTCTGCACAGTGAAGACGGCCTTCCCTCCTGGTAGTCATTACTGCAGTAGCAGATACCAATTATATCACAGTTTCAAAATCTGTCTAGCTTTATCATAGAATTTATCCACCCAGAGCCTTCACTGAAGAGTGGCACACATATACCTGACCTCTAGTCTTGCAGGCTTGAAAGGTCTGTAGTTGCTGCAAATACAGCTATAAACTCATTGACTAGCACTTGCACTTTTCAGGAGGCAAGGTTTTACCTAAATCTCTTGGGGGAAAAGGATTTTAAAAGCAAAAAAATAGAGTGGATAATTTTCTATAGCATCCATTTTTGAGAATAAAATTAGAAACTAGTGTTGATACTGTGGGAGTTACAGAACTTGTTCTGGGTATGTATGGGAGTTTTCTTTTCTTTTCTTTTCTTTTCTTTTCTTTTCTTTTCTTTTCTTTTCTTTTCTTTTCTTTTCTTTTCTTTTCTTTTCTTTTTCTCTCTTCTCTTCTCTTCTCTTCTCTTCTCTTCTCTTCTCTTCTCTTCTCTTCTCTTCTCTTCTCTTCTCTTCTCTTCTCTTCTCTTCTCTTCTCTTCTCTTCTCTTCTCTTCTCTTCTCTTCTCTTCTCTTCTCTTCTCTTCTCTTCTCTTCTCTTCTCTTCTCTTCTCTCTTTTTCTTTTTCTCTTTCTCTTTCTCTTCTCTTCCCTCAGCCCAGCAGGTGTTTCTGCCTGTATTTTCCTTGGAAGCTGGAGGGTTGGCACACAGCAAAACTTGTGTAGAGTCACAGAGTAGAAGTTCTCTTTCTCAAATGATACATCCAGAGCAGAAATGTAATAAATGGGCAGGAGACAATTCTCCTTTTGATGCCTTTATTAAAAGTGATCAGCTCAGGATAGGGGCATTCGGCAGGTCTGCAGCTCCTGTCGCTGTTTCCCGGGTGACTCAGAGGAGGAGGAATCGTGCAGCAGCTCTGTCCACTGAGGGGCAGAGCTGGGGGTCCCGTCCTCACAAGAGCGCTAGGGTATTACCCGTCTTTCCTGCCGGCCAGTCCCGGGGTCCTCACTCGAGCTGTGGTCTTCTTCAGCTAGGGTGAGGGGCGACCGAGGCTTCCAGCATCTCTGCAGGCTTGGGACTCTGATATCCCGACCCCGCTCTACTCTTAGTTGAGTTGCCTCGTTGTTTTGGGGGTTTATTAGACGAGTTTGGGGGTTTTCACCCCCCGTTGCACCTTGGGTCTAGGATTTATTTGCATATCTCTGGATATCCCCCTCCCATCCCTTTAGAGAAACAGCCCCAGACAAGGTGATACTGGTACAATACAGCGTTAACTACTACATTAGCATTTCAATCTACTAGCATTTAGAGGACAGTAGGTTACGCCCTGCAGCTGTCTCTGCTGGGAAGGGACTGGGGGTCAGTCTCTTCCCCCCCCTTGTCATCCCCGGAGTGCCCCGTCCCCCCCCCTTGGTACCCGTGCCCCATGGGGGGGCAGCCCGCCGCTCCCGGGACGCTCCCGGGACGGGCCGGTCCTCGCTGACACCACCCGCGGGGGCTGCCCCGGCCCCGCCGGGACCCGCGCTGGGGAGGAGCCGCCTCCACTCGTCTCTTGCCCCGGCGGGACCGCGCCGAAGGTGGGGGGTTGGGCCCGCAGTCACTGAGAACAGGCAGCAAAAAAGTACATTGTTACAGAACATTCCAACAACTTCAAATTACAAACTTTCAATTGGGCTCCCACTTGGCAATTCTGGGTTCTAGTTGTAAGCATAGCAGCCTAAGAAAATGGATAACCTATTTCTTGTTTATAACAGAAAGAGTATTTTTGGCTGGTACTTCCCTGGTTGTCCGGACATCCATTTCTCTCTTACTTGACAGAGCAATGGGATAAAGCTCCTCTTCCCCTAGACAGTGAAGAACTCGCTGAGAAACTGTGGTAGGCCCCAGCTGTTTTACTGCAGCTCTGTGTGGAGGACTGAGAAAAAGGAGCCTACTTGATTTGCATAAATTAACTGCCTTTTACAAAGGCTTAGTCGTGGTTTGGCTTTTTTTTCCCCCTCCCTGTTGTATCTAATAGAAAAAAACCCAAACGACAGTGTTTTAACACTGATAGTGCGTGAATGAGTGTGACTTACCAGGGACCAAGATTCTCAAAGCAGACAATCCACTTTGCCTGATCTGTCTTTCTGTCGTGGTGTACTATTTAAAGCATCATACTTGCATATCAAAAGAGCCTGTGAGTCACGACAGAACTTCTGAATCACAAAAATCCGTCCTTGTGCCGCGGATGAAAAAAATAGCTTCACTGTGAATGCTACCAGGCAGCAGATAGTTGAATACCTGTGTGTTTGTGAGTAGATGTTGGAAGCAGAACTTCTGCATTCCCAGGAAGCAGCCTTGATAGTTGCAAGGGTCTCAAGGTGGACCCGTACTACTAATAGTAATAATAATACCTCGTTTAAATACAGATGGCATTCTCCAACTCTGGAAGGGATGTCAGAAACCACTTAAGAGGCTGATGACATATTCTGCTTCTGCACACAGACTATTTGGGTTAGGAAAGCTGGAGCCTGGAAAAGAGTAGCTAAAAAAAAAGGCAACTCCCTGGAAGTGAAGGGAGACTCTGGAGATCAGACAGCTGAGTGCAGATGAGCGCCAGGAGATGCCCAGAATTCCTAGCCAGCAACACACTAGAGAGGTGACACAGCAGGAGCCCGTGTGACATTCTGCCTGACAACGCTGGGTCAGCAGTGACCCCCCTGCTGCAGACTGAGGTTGGCATTTGGGAGCCCAATGCTGAGGGAAGTGAGGGTGTAAGTAAGTCCACAGCTCCGTCCCCAGATCCCTGATGGGCTGTCATTCAATACGCCTCATCTGGGAAACCTTGACAAGTTGCTTCATATTTTTAATTTAATGATTTTTAAAGAATTTCAAAGAGCAAAGATTTACTATTGTGTGCCAGGTGATGCACACAGATGCTTTGGATTAGAGATACCACTGCCCTTTCCCACAAGCATTAAAAGAAACTGTGAAAGGAAAAAAGCACAGCACATATTTACCTCAATGATTTTTAGTGCTTTTATCTCTTAAATAAGATTTTTCTGCTATAGTGGAGTGATAAAATTTTAAAAAACCCTAAAATTTTAAGAAAAATTCGCACTGAATATTTAGCTAATCTGTTTTATCAGAAATAGCACAAGATGGGTTACCATACACAGTCTGTTTTTGACCATCTCACTAACTCATATGAGAATGACAGACCTCTAGCCACACTATTCATGTGAAAGTATATTATCCACAAAAATTGTGTAGATATGTGCTGTGCTCCACATTTGCCTTACTAGCCATTAGAAAAAATACAAATTTTCAGTGCATACACTCTGCAAAATACACAGATAGAAAGAGTAGCAAATAATAGAATCCACTTCTGTGATCTGGAAATCTTGACTGCTTTGTCTCAAGCAAATTCTGCATACATAGACAGAAACAAATATAGGGCGTATGCTCATGAGTGACTAATGTATGTTGTGTTTATTCTGCAGCTAACTGAGACATGGGATTTATTGTGGTCTATAAGGCAATGTAGCCTGTCAATGCAGCAGTACAAGCAAAATGGCAAAGGTGCTGGTTTTAGCTGTATAAATAGGGACATTACATAACCTCTGCATTTGACTTTACCGTGATTGTTTCTAGCATATGTTCGATTCTCAACATCCACGACAGACACTGAAATCAGACAGAATCAGAAAAAGACATAAGGAACGTTTAAGCTGTGAAAATAAGCTGTATCATGAAGGACCAAAACCACAATCCATTTAGCTTGTCAAACAGAGAGTGAAGGGATCTGCTTGTACTAGTGAAAGCACAACTTTCATAAAGAGTTTTCCCACTCATATAAAAATATTTTTTGTTTGGGAATCCAATGTGAACAAATTCAAATTATAAATAAAGTGGGTTTTTTTGGTTTTTTTTTTTTTGTTGTTTTTTTTTTTGGTTTTTTTTTTTTTTTTTTTTTGCCAGGAGAGGTAGTTATCAATGAAAATAATTCGGCACATCTTCTTGAAGACCATAATGAATTCTCTATTAGTGGCAAATTATTAATCAAAGTCTTCCTAGAGATATTTGAATAAACATAGAAAACCTCAGGTGTTGCCATTGGCACATATTACATAGATCATCAGACTATAGGACCACAGTTGATTCTTATTTAACAAGATTTAGCTACATATATGAATGAAGGGAACAACCATGGAACACACCACAGTTTAACAGCCTTGCATTTAGTGTCTCAGCTTAAACTTGAATGGAAAAGGACACCTCTTCATGACACGAGCGTGAAAAACTGAAAAGCACGTTTAAAAAAAATCGGAAAATTTGCTGGAAGTTTCTGCTGGAAGGAAATCTGAAGAAGGCTTGTGCAAACCATAACAATCCTTGAATACTGCAAGGCAACCAAACATGTCTGAGAACAAGTTAGAATGTGATGGTATTCATCCATCCATTTGGGCTGAGGCCAGCTACATGAGGTTCAGCAAGGTCAAGTGCTGGGTCCTGCCCCTGGGTAAGAACAGTCCCCTGCAGTGCTATAGGCTGGGGCAGAGTGGCTGGAAAGCTGATGGCAGGGAGGGACCTGGGGATGCTGTTTGACAGCAGCTGAACATGTGACAGTGTGTGCCCAGTGGCCAGAAAGGCAGTGGCATCCTGGTGTGACCCAGCAATGGCGTGGCCAGCAGGACCAGGGCAGTGATTGTCCCCCTCTGTGTACTTCAGTGTCCAGTTCTGGGCTCCTTGCTGCAAGAAAGACATTGAGGGGCTGGAGTGCGTCCAGAGAAGGGCAATGGAGCTGGGAAGGGGTCTGGAGCACAGGTTTGATGAGGGGTGGCTGAGAGAGCTGGGGGTGTGTGGTCTGGAGAGGCTCGGGGCTGACCTTATCACCCCCTACAACTGCCTGGAAGGAGTGTGCAGCAACACGGGGCTGGGCTCTTCTCCCAGGCTGTCCCAGCAACAGGACAAGAGGACAGAGCCACCATGGTAGGTTCAGGTTGGACATCAGGAAGAATTTGTTCATGGAAATGCTTGTTAAACATTGGAACAGACTGCCCAGGGAGATGATGGAGTCATCATCCCTGGAGGTGTTCAAGAAACAACTGGATGTGGCACTCAGTGTTGTGGTCTAGTGGTGAGCAAAGGTTGGATGATCTTAGAGGCATTCTCCAACCTAAAAGATCTTGGTGTGACATGCAGGAGAAAGACTACAGCATAAAGAGGAGTCACATAAAAACAGAACTGAAAAAGTGCTGTTAGTTACAATCTATTCAACAAATTGAGGTGAGGAAATAAAGAACGCCAAGCATGACAAAACAATGTTCTCGGACAGCCCTTGGCTATAAAGGACAAGTGATTCAATGCTTCTCAGCATTCATTCATGACCTCTGCAACATTTGTTTGTGTCTTGGTGTTCTGCTTTGCGGTATGTTGTCTGTCTATATGTTCATAATGCTCCAGTCAGTAAAGTTTGTCCAGAGCTTTTGCAGATGCATTTCCAGCAGAACAATTTTCCCCCAGCATTGCCTTTGGCAGTAGCTCTGTGATTATTTTGTGAATCCTGTCAGGATTCTCCTCTGGAGGTGTCAACAAGAGCATGGGCATGTGACTCGGTATGTGTCCCTCATGTCAACTTGAGATTCAAGAAGAGCACTCCATAAAATTGTGAACACTGTTATTACCTTTGGAGGAAAAAAACCCCCAAAACATTGATATCTTCAGAAGAAGGAAGATACTTAGAATCACAAAGTGGTTTAGGGTTTCTTGACATTTAAACTCATCTAGACCAAACCCTCTACCACAGGCAGGAACACCTTCTACTAGTCCAAGTTACTCAAAACCCCACCCAACCTAGTCTTGAATGCCTCCAGAGATGGAGCATCCACAGCTTCTCTGGGAATCTGTTCCAGTGTCTCACCACCATTACAGTACAAAATTTATTTCTTATGGCCAATCTCAATTGACAGCTTTTCAGTTTTAAATTGCTACCCCTAGTGCTATCACTAAAGGTTCAGGTAAAAGTGTTTCTTATAAGAAATATAAGATCAATGTAAGAAAAATATATGTTGAAAAACCACAATAAAATCTCTACTGGAGTATTTTCTTCTCCAGGCTAAACAATCTCAACTCTCTGTCTTCAAAAGAGGGGTGCTTCAGATCACTCATCATCTTCATCCCCTTCTTTTAACAACTCCTTGTTTTTTCTATCCTGGGAACACAAGAGCTGGATGCAGTACTTCAGGTGGAGTCTCACAAGAGCAGAGCAAAGGGACAGAGTCCTCTCCCTCACGCTGCTGGCCACACTGCTTTTTGTTCAGCCCAGCATGCAACTGACTGTCAGGGCTGAAAGGGCAGGCAGCAGATTCATATTTAACTTTTCATCTACCAATATGCCCAAGTCATGTGGAGCTGCTCTCCATTCACAGCCTCTGCTGATGCTGGTGACTGCTCAAATACACTGAGTACCGCTGACTTCATGAGGCTCTCACTGTCTCAGTCCTCAAGCCTGTCAAGGTCCCTTCTCAATGGCATACTGTCCCTTCAGCACATCAGCTGCCCCTGTCAGCGTCACCTGCAAGCTTGCTGAGAATGACATCAATCCACTGTTTCTGTCACTAGTAAGGACACAACATTACCAGTGCCCTACAGATCCCTGAGGGACACCTCTCGTTAGGGATCTCCTTTGGATACTGAGGCATTAAAATCAAATCCTTGGATACAGCCATCCAGCCAGTTTCTTATTCATCTAGTAGTCCATCAATGAAGCACATCTTTAATTTATCAACAAGGATGTTGTGTGAGACAGTGCCCTCAATGGATTAAGGCTCTCGCCTTACCTATTGCCATGATTCCAAGTGTTGATCTGCTGGAGGGTAGGAAGTCCCCTCAGAGGGATCTGAACAGGCTGAGACCAATGGCATGAGGTGCAACAAGGCCAGGTGCAGGATCTCACACTTCGACCACAACAATCCTACACAGCCCTACAGGCTGGGGACAGGCTGGCTGGGAAGTGGGTCAGGAAAAGCCCTGGGGGCAATGGTCAGCAGCCAGCTGAGCATGAGCCAGAATGTGCCCAGGTGGCCAAGAAGGCCAGTGGCATCCTGGTGTGTAGCCATGTGGTGAGGAACAGGACTCAGGAAGCGATTTCCTTCTGTGCTTGATACCGATGAGGCTGCACCTCAAATCCTGTGTCCAGTTCTGAGCCACTCAGTTGAGGAAGGATTTGAGGTGTTGGAGCAGGTCCAGAGAAGGGCAATCAAATGGGTGAAGGCTATGGAGCACAAGTCCTATGGGAAGCAGCTGAGGGAGCTGGGTGTATTTAGTCTCGATGAAAGGAGGCTGAGGGGAGACCTTATCATTCTCCCAAACTACTTGGAAGGAGTTTGTAGCAGGATGGGAGTCAGCCTCTCCTCCCAGGCAACCAGCAGCAGGACCAGAAGAGAGTTTTAAGCTGTGCCAGGGAATGTTTAGATTGGAGATTAGGAAGAATTTCTTCACAGAAAGGGTGATTGGGCATTGGAATGAACAGTCCAGGGAGGTGGTGAAGTCACCGTTCCTGGAGGTGATTAAGGGGCCTGGCACTCAGTGCTGTGTTTGACACGGTTGGACTCTGATATTTCCCAATGTAACTGATTCTATGATTCTGTGATAGAAGCTCGATTTGATGCTATCTGTTGTGGCTCTGCAATTGCATACCCATGTGGTGCTTACCAGCAAAAGGTTAGGCGCTAGCTGATGGCCATCCAATGCAGCACATGTCCATACCTAGTGTGTCCATACCTAATGTGTCCATACCTGATACCACATACCTTATGTGTCCGTGTGTCTACACCTAACACATGATTCTGACATGAATAAGTTTACAGATTGCATGTAAAACCAGATTTCTGTAGAAACATCTCAGATTTCCTAGTCTTTACTAAGAGAAAACTGCAAGTATAAAAAGAAAACTACTGGAGGACCTTGCAAACAGATTTCAGAAGGAGAATTTTTTTGTGGTTTCATGTATGCATGTATTCATCATTAGCTCCCTTCAACCAAAAGGAAAACCACGGCAGGCACACAACTGGTGCTCACAAGCAGACACTGCATTACTTGAAACATTGATACAAGACAAATCTACAACCAAAAAAACAAACACAGCTTGGAAAAGGAATTTGAATTTGCAGCTCAATCTGCTCAGACTGCCAGCATAAACACATCTATTGGATGTCCAGATGACACTTGTACTACAAGTACATGTTGAGTGATTGAGTGCTGAAGAGTTAGCAAGGCCGATAAAACAGTGGTTTTATGAAAAAGACACTATCAAAAATCCTCTGAAACACTAAGCAAATATGAACAAAAACAAGGACTGAGGAAATGAATACAAAGGTTAAGGTGTATCCAAATCTGCAATTTCCCAGCTGTAGGCAATAATGTTTTTTCATGTTCACGTGGTCTTTACAGAGGGTACTGACCAGCAGCCATAATGCTTTGACCTAGGTGAACAGCATCCCATGAAGCCCTGTTAGGAAAGGGTAAGGTTGTGAAGTGTTAGTGAAAGAATGAACATTATGATCAGCCTTTAAGTGATGAATACTCCACTTTTTCCTGCTTGTCACGTGTACTTGCCTTTTGGGGAAGTGAGGCGGCTTTTACCCACTTTTTAGATTGACCTTGGAAGAATATGTGCCTCTACGAAATGTTGCTTCTTTTCTCTCAACTTTCCTCCTTCCTTCCATTCTCTGTCCTTCTTTAAGAGGAACGATTGGGAAGTTCAAAATATTGTAAACCTCAAATTAGACACCACCATTTTTAGATGGCTTCAAAGTCCTCTTTTGGATGCAAAGCAGGAAGTTTCTATCAAGAACTCATTGAAAACAAACTCCTGTTCAATTTCAGAACTAGTAATCCATAAAATTATGTACCTGTGAATAAGTAAGTTAGTTTGTTCAGTGTAAATGCATCACTATTACAAATGGAATTCAAAGAGTGGTTATTTTTTAGATTCTCAGTTTATTATATATTTATGTTTTACTATCTTCTGGAATGAAGTGATGGACTAATAATACTGTGATGTTATTTTCATATTTCTAATAGATGTCCTTCAACCTGATCACAAAATTTTCATTATGATTTTGTTGCTTTACTGAACACTGGCACACTTGAAGAGATCCTTCAAACAGCTTGGAAGTGCAACTGCTGGTCAAGACGTAATTATAGAGTGATTGTACAGGAGTGGGTTTGGATGCATGGACTAGTAATTACATGTGTGAATTAGATTATTCATCATGGTGCAGAGTTCACAAACCACTCAAAAAGAAAATTAATTCCAGCATCGCTGAAATTTGCTCTTTGGTAAAGCAGGAAAAGTGTTCATGTTTGTACAGCAATATAGCAGAAATAAATTGTAACATCTCACTTTAATTCCTTTATTTGTGACTACATGTCTAAAATGTTTTTTCTTCTGTTAGCAATGCAAAGCTAGATAAATCACCACTGATAGTATGCTGGAGATTATTATTTGGTTTTACTGGTTTTTAAGCATGAGAATGAGACTAACAACAAAGTCTTCTTTGAACAGTTACCTGCAGTGGTCTATGATATTGCCATGACCAGAGATGAGCTGGTCCCATTCTATAATGTGTGTTGGCTTCACCATGCAATGCAATCCCATGAATAAAGTTTCTCAGTGAAAGTTCTCAAGCAATAACAGCAAGTCATCTCCATATCAATCCACATAAACCTCTCCTAACAGCAGCAGACACCCAAATTCTATTGTATTCTCTTTTAACATGGTCAGAGAAAAAGTCCACCAAGCACACTGATTCATCCTTTTTGTATTGTAGAAAACACAACAAATTTGCCAACAAAATCTTTTGACATACTTCACACATTTCACCTATTCATGCTTGTTCTTGTTATGAGAGATGAGTTTTACTGATATTCGTGTAGCATTTGCTGTCTCTCCTTAAGAACTTTTCTGGCTTAGTTAATACAATTCCTGTTATGAGCAAGCCTTGGCAGCAAAAAATTCATAAGTGTAAGAGCTAACAACAGCCAATCTGTGCTGCAGTTAATTATGTATCTGTGAGCAAGCAGAATGTGCCATTTCTAAGTTCTAATGATGGGATATTTTATGACAGCATCATGCCAGTACTGGCCTCTTTAGGAGATAGGAAGCATCAGAAAGTAACTCCAGCATCCCCTGGCAGTGTCTGAGCCTTGCCTTCCCAAGGCTTTGTAGACTTGTGTATCAAAGGCTGAATCTCCAGCTGGGACCTGCAGAGTGAATACTCATGGTAGCAAATGACAAAGAGGTTATTTTTATTGTAATTTCTTCATATTCTTTTGGAGTGTGGTAATTTTCACTTTCACATGGAGTTGGAAAAGTTAAGTAATGTAACATATCCTGATTATATAAATTTTTGTGGGAAAATAAGTCATATGAAGTAACCTGTGCTGGATTAAAACCTGGCTTGCAACTTTACTTCTCACTTGAGAGTAGGTATTTATCATGCTTCACTCCTTTTTTTTTTTTTTTTTGTTATTGTTGCTGCTGTTGTTGTTGTTTTGTTTTGTTTGTTTTTTTTTAATAATCCCAAGGATTGAGTAGCTGCATAATCAGCTCTTCCTTATCCAGGAAATATCGGAATATTGGCAGGGAATATTGGCAGATAAATCAACTGTATTTTCTTTTCCTCTCCTCTTACTTAGTTGCTCCCTTACAAATTATGGACAAGGTCTATATTGATCATAAATGCTATAATGACATTGTTGCCAGATCAGAGTAATACTTCAGGTATCCTGGCACTCAGGCTGCACAGGCACTGACCTCAACAGGCTCACCATGGAGGAGTTTCTTGTTGGTGGCAAGTACCCCATCGACTACTTTTTGAAAGCAGTGGGAAGAGGCAGGTTTCTTTTTCTTATATTTCTCAGAAGTTGCAGGATCAGCTTGGGTGCTCTGAGACTTTGAATGAACTAATTGAATTCTTCCTTGGCACAGTATGACAAGTGAAGGAAAGATCAGAAAGTGTTAAGGAGAATAAAGGCATTCTTATTCCGTTAAAATCTGTCCTAGTGCTCTTAGAAATGCATTGACTGATTATTCTTCTAATCCTGAAGATGTTTGGCTTCAGGACTCCCCTAAAGACTAATTTCAATAATTGCCTAGAAGTCAATAACTTAGAAGACATAGAGAGTCTGATAAGCTACTGAATAATGAGACAGACTTTTTTAAAAAACAGTATTATATCAAAATACACACTATTAATTATTAAAGGTATTAGCACATATATGATAATATTTAATTCTACTAAACGAACACCCATCACATGGTTTAAAAGAAGCTAAATGTCTCTCTCCAGACCATCAACTATTTTGGGGAAGGAGGGAAAAAAAAGCTACTCCTTAAATTAATTACTATGTACCAGTCACAACAGAGCATTATACTTCTATTCCAGATGGTGAAGTGCCTAGCCCAATTTAACCCAGAAAAAAAAAAAAAATACTTCAGTCTCACAACATTTTGGAGCAACGGCTCAGTTTTTCATAGTTGGCCAAAGTCTCACCTTGACTCATGTCTAGGGCATGCATATGTAACTGGTCGCAAATTAAAATTTAAAAAAAATCTGGGAGGAAGGAAGGGTGTTAACCATTCTTCCACCACCAGTTTTCCACAGCTCCCATGCTGGAAAAAGCAGAAGAGACCTCTTTTTGACAGTTCTTTTGACAAGAAAATTGTGTAACTTCAGAGTATTTGGAACACACTAAAGCCAAAAAAAAAAAAAAGAAATAAAAATAATAAAATATCATAAGCAGTGCTTGTTATTGACATTTCTCTGTAAAAGTGCTAATGAAACAGACTGTCCAAATTTTTGGTTTTCTTCTCTTGCATAAATACTATCTGGATTACATCTCACTCAAATCACAGCACTTTTTTTAAGAATGTTGGAGGCAATCTCTGAGATTTTTTAATGGAAAACTAGGGTTGGAGCAGACAGACATTCTCAGGATCAGCCCCCTTCCCCAGCACACAACCAAAAGATTCCTCAGAAGCACTGAGCTCTGCTGAATATTATTTAGAACAGAGGAGCAAAGTAGTTCAGCAGCAGCAGCTCCCTTGGTTTACCTCTCCAGTATGCTGTCCTAGGACAGCAGTGTGCTTCACTCAATGCAAATCAGGCTAACGCAACTTTTGGTACCAAATTCCGAGCGCTTGTGCTGCCTGCTGCCACCAGGGCAAAGGCAGGTAGTGAGGAGCAGCAGCTGCTGCTGGGAAAACTGCTTTCACTCCTTTCTTCACAGGAGGAGCAAGTGAATTTACTGCTGCAGGGCTTGGTCCCTTCACCCTGTTTCTCCTTTCCGCTCACCTTATTACTCAGTAGCAAAATCAGCCTTTCTCCCACTCTTTATCCTTCCTGCTGCAAAAGACAATTTTCCTTGCCTGGAGTAATAGCTTGGAAAAGAGCTCATTTCAGCTGCAGCCTTGGCGATCACAACTGCAACACCCTGAGAAACAGCTTTGGAAAAGGGGTTTTTACAAGTCCTAATTGAGAAGACTTTTGGTGTTATTTTTGAAAAATTTATTACTTTGCATTTCGAAGAAACAGAAAGTGTTGTTTTGTTTTAAATAGACTAAACTGCATGAAAGATACTTATGTCAGTTTCTTCTCCAAACTAGAAGATTGGAGATCCTCTAGATTATTCTGCAAGACTTGTGATTTGTTTTGTGTGCTATTTTCTCATGTCAAAGATGCTAGAAATACAATAGAAAACTCCAATGTGTCTTAAATTACAATTTTATGTCATTGTGAATTTTCTTAAACTGCAAGACCTCTCACAAGAATTGGCAATATAGGTAAGTAAAAGTCACTTTCGCATGTCTATTTTTTTCTTTTTTTTTTGAACACTCTTTATTGCCTGACTAATATGATGTCAGAAGCCACCTCTGAACATCCCACTGATATCAATAAATCCAATATTTTTTTAAGATCCTTCTTGGTAACATCACACATTCTTATGCAAAGAAGGCAAGATAGAGGCTGATGACTTGCCCATAACAGACTAAAATTAAATTTATTCTGCACTTTTCTGCTGTGCTTCTCTTTCCTCCCACCATTAGTCTGGAGAGTTTGTAGGAAAGATAATCTCCCATGCATTTGTATAGTGTCAGCACAATGGGGAGTGCAAAGGTCTTTAATGACAAACCATGTAATGACAAACTTTGCAATGCAGCCTTGGGAACGGTAGTGTCAGTGCCCTTGGTGCCAAGTTCATTTGTCACTTGATAAGTTGATGAATAAAGGTCACTTCAAACATTCTTCTGACATTTGAAGGTCTTAAAGGTCTTTTCCAACCTACAAGTCCTATTGTAAATTAAACTTCTGCAAGTGGTCACAACCCGCAGGTTGGTTGCAAAACTGAGTTTCCAGACAATCGTAAAACACTTCCAGACACATTGTCGAATCTCTCACCGCTTCCCAGCGAGAAACTGGGACCCCAAAGCCCACCGGGCATCTCTCCTGCCGCTCGCACCTCTTGCACGGAGGAGAACGCATCCCTGGGATGGGGCACCGGCGGCGGCAAGGCCGAGGGTCCGGGCACACCTCCGTCCGCCGCCCGCCCGGGGGAAGGCGAAGGGTGCGGCGCGGCCTCCCGCCCTCCTTGAGCCGCAACCACTCCCCGTAAAGAAAGTCACCAGGGGGTGGGGAAATGGTGACAGCTCCAGGAAGCCGCCGGCGGCACCGAGAGACTCCGAGGGAAGGCACCCGCGGGGTGGCAGCTCCCAGCCCGCCGAGCCCGCCGCCGCCGCCGCCGCCGCCGCCGCCATGAGCTCCGCGCAGCGCCCGCCGCTGGCCCACGTCTTCAAGGGGACCTTCGTGCACTCCAGCGCCTCCGCCCCCATGGAGATCCTCCACGGACACCTTCTGGGGGTGGACGATAACGGGACAGTGAGTGGGGGGTTCGGGCGGGGTGTGGCGGACGCCGGCGCGGTGCGGGCGGCGGGGGAGATGCCCGGCAGCCCTGCGGTGCGCTCGGCGGGGCGGCGGTGCCGGCAGCCCGCTCTGCCGCGGGCTCCGCCGGGCGCTCGGAATGACCCTTGGCGGCCCCGAGCCCGCGTCCAGGGGCGGCGAGAGGCAGGGCCGGCTCCGCCGGTCTGTGGAGAGAAAGCGGAACATTTTCGCACTCCTGTCTGTCGGGGCAGGAGCCGCGGAGAGGGAATTTCGCACTTGCGGGAGCTGGAGTTGGCCGGGATGGAGCGTCCCCTCGGCGCGAGTCTGCAGTTGGCATAAATCTACTTTTGAGGTGTGCTGTATTCCCGGAACAGCAGCGTTCCTAGACCGGGCATTCTTTCAGATTCATCTGTTTCCTTTCAGTTTCACAAGCTGTTTTTTTATTCTCAGGGTATCTAAACACTGATGGTGAAAATAGCTGTCTACCCACTGCACACCCATCTAAATGAGGCTTTTCGCTTTTCTTGTCTTCTTGTCACAAAAATCCCCCCCCCCCCCCCCCCCCCCATGGCACATACCCATAAAGAGTTAGAAGGATGGTGATGTTGGGCATTTCAGTAGTATGAACCAAGCTTAAAACAAGAATTGCACTTACTGATAATGTAGGAGAGAGTCTGGCAGGGAAGCAATGTCATTTCCTTAACCCTTATCACACTTGAAACTCAGTTTCATAGTGCAAGTTGTGCAAGTAGACTGGTGATTTCTTGTAGGCTCAATAACATCCCTATGAGAAATCTAAAAAAGTAGTTTTCTTTCTTGTGGCTGAATAACAGGCTGCGGTGTGTCAGGCTTCAGTAACGTTTAAAATATGTGCAAAACACAGTGTGAGCCCTAACAGTGCATTTTCTCTATTTACACAGGTCCATGAGGGCCTGTTTCAAGATAGCCCTTTTGTAACTGTTGAGGAGTCTGGTGCAAGGTGTATTGAAGTCTGTGAGGAGCTGTATTTTAATGAACAGGAGGGAGTAAAAACTTGCATAATTATGTATTGGCTGGTGTTCACTAAAACAATAGATCTAAATGAAAAAAGGTTTGGCTGGTGTAACTCAGGTGCACAAGGCAGAAATTCATACTCCATACCACTCTCTTTAATGTTAGTTTCTGCTGGAAAAGTGTCTCTACACAGCATCCACATGAAATCAAGATTTTTTAGCGATTTTCTTGAAAAAGAGATATATTAGTAAGCTACACCTAGGGATCTGTGCTCTCACTCTTTCCTTTTCCTAGGGAACAAGGATTCACAGTATACTGTTTTCCTTGCATAAATTGGCAGAAGGTTTTTTTTTTTTTTTTAATCCATTAAAACACCATCTTCTTAAAATAAAATTCCCACCAGAATACAGTGACAAGCACTTTTATTCTATTCTCTTTTTATTTCAAACTCTTGACATTTTAATATTCCAGGAACTGATACAGTGAGTATCCCATATGCTCCCTTTTCTCTCTATTACTCATAATGTAGCATCATGCAGAGAAACCCCTGGAATCACAGAAGAGTTGGCTTTTCAAGAAATACATAGTGATTCAAAAATGTCTTACCTTTATTTTTCAAATTTACACCAAAAACTGCTTCTGTCTTCCTCCCAAATTTAACTAAACAGGTATCCTTCTTTTGCCTCATGTTGCTGATTCCATCTGGAAAAATTTTGCATGGTGTCTCACACTGTGTGTCAGAGAGCTTATATGAACAACGGGGTTCTGTTTTGTCATGTGAGTCTCTGCATTTTACATCCAAGGGATATAAAATGTCAACTCTCTGCTTTGCCCCAGATAAGAACAATGTTTTATGAAAAAAACCCATTGCTTTTGGATATAAAACCCCAGTTTATCATCAAGTTAGCAAAGTAAGGACCGTGTTTAACTGACTGGTTTGCAGAGCAGTGTAGTGTCTCCCTTGAGGAAAAGCAAAGAGAAAGACCAGCATTCCTCAGGGTAAAGAAAATGTACATAGGTGCAAAATGTGAGTTGTTATTGAAATGTTGGTGTAATTATCCTAAGTGAGTAGAATATTAAGTAAATAGAAAAAAATATTAAGCTAAAAGCCCTTGTGGAAGTCATGAACAGAGCAAGAGTTATGGAATAAGGATTTTAAGCATAAGCTTTGATTTCAGCCTGTTGGAACAGTGAGTGGAGAAGTGTACTTGTCAGCTGTACAAGGAGGAAGGTACCATCCATCTGGAGTCCACTGCTTCCCCTTTCTCAGCAGGCTGGGCAGTTCCTTTAGCAGCTGGCTGTTGCAAAGTGTTCTTGTCTCTCATTTAGCCTCACATTCCAGTTTTGGGAACTAGGCAAACAATAGGCATCATTTAATAACTGTGGGAACAGGGAGGGAGGAGAGCATGTGGGAGGGGAAGGAGGGATAGACCCCTTCTCATGTTCACCTCTGAATGTCATAGCCAGGCACTGTTGGATCCAAGCAAACCATGTTCCTTCAGCCAGTATAATTCACTTTCCATTTTGTTATTAGTGAAATATTTGCTCTGTGGTGCTTGGAGGCACTCAGTGTTTGCTGCATCAGGGTTGATGCACGGTTTAGTTGACCAGCTATGGTTTAATGGAAGAGCTCTGGGCATCACTTTGGGTATACAAAAGGTCTGAGTGGGTCACAAGTGTTGGGAGAGCTTTACCCCTGATCATTGGATTCTTTAGCCCCATTACCTGAGCAACATGTGAGAACTTATGGAAGTGTTTGGACAATGGGGTTAGCAGAATTAGTATTCTATGTTTTGTGATATGCCTTTCCCAAAGTGCCAGTTATTCTCCTTGACTTCCTTCTTTAAAGCTGAAGTTCTTAGTCTTGTGCACTTCTCTAGACTGAGAATTTCTTCTTGCTTCTACAGTGTTGAGGTGCAGAACTAGTTTAAAGAACTGTACATCCAGTTGGTTACTTTGAATGCCCAAGCAGATACTGGAGCAAATATCCAAGCATAGGATCTCAAAGAATTTAAAGGATTCAGCATTAGAAATGCATCCTAAAGCAATGGGGAACAACTCTTGGCTGACTAAGGAATTCCATTGGGAAGTTTGTTTGAAAAAGATGTAGATGTCTTATTGATTTACCATAATGGACCAGGTGTCAGGTTTAGAATTGATTTAATGTATCCAGCTCCCTTGAAGCATATTTTCTTCATTTTTCCACGATTTAGGTATTTTATTTTTCTGCATCCTAAGAGTACATAACAGCCACTGCTTTTCCATGGCAACGCCTGTTTCCAGAATTTGTCATCTGGTGTTTCATGTTTTTCTCTCTCTCTTTTTTTCCTTCCCTCTTCACCCTTCTCCCCCCCAGCAGCTCTAACATTGCTCATTCTGCATCCATTTTGACTTCAATGTCTGAATGACATTTTCTTTATTGCACGTCAGATATTTCAGTAGGTCTGTATTCCAAGCCTTCTGCAGTTAAATTAAGTTGGATGTATTCCTCTTTGCATGGAGGACAATACTGCTTCTTGTCAACTATTAATGGAATACTACAATCTCACAATTTTTGCTAGTGTGGTATTTATTCATATGCCATTATTTTAATATTTTTACTGACTGAAAATGTAAAACACCTGCTCTTTAAACAATATAAATCATACCAGCCATGATTAATTTACAAGACTAGGCAGCCAATAACTTCTTGTCTACAGTTAAGCAGCATTTATGGTTTAGCAGCTTTGATTATTTTTGTCTATGGAAAAACCAGAAAATGACGAATTTCTATGCAAAAGAAGCATACACATAAAAAATGGCATGCAAATAAGTTTTAAACAATGGTTTTTTCAGTTCTCTTGCTCTTCCTCTTAAGTTTCTTCCTATTGCCATTTTACAAGTACTGTCTTGCCTTTTTTAATATGGTTTTGTTTTTCTTTTTAACTGATGCCCTAGAAACTGCTGTCATGAGGGTGATACAGGCCCTCAGTGTGGGCATCATCCCAGGAGCAGAAGGATACTGATAGCAGGAAGAGTATTGCCTTGAAATTAGGGGAATGAGCTCTTACACCAAGGGAGTTGGAAGACCGTGAATTGGTTTCTGGCAGAGGCTGTGGTTAGAGGCAGGAGTTTCTGTAAGTTCAGATAGGCAGTCTTTGGCCAGGGGAGACTTCCAGGTCCTCTGAATTGTCAAGTGATGAGGAAACTTGGATCCTACATGGAGCCTGTAGTGGGCATTGCAGTTCCTAGGCTCCGCAGTCTCTGTTTCCTGGGGAGCTGTCATGCCTATTAGTGATAGACCAGAGAATCAGAGTTGAGAATTCAGCTGCTAAGAGTCATCTTGTAGATTAAAATACCACGGAAGTTAAAAATAAATAGGAAATGTGTTAAAATTCTGACTAGGCAACAGCAACTCATCATCAGTAGAGTCTGTGTTCTTTAGGAGTCAAATGGGGTTGAGTTTGGCTCCAGATTGTAGGGCTTTATTTTGAAATAAACAAAGATCTCAGCATCTTTTTAGCCCATTCTGTAAAATGAAAATATTATCCACATTTCCCCCTTCAATTTATTTTCTCATCGTAGGCACTGAAAAGATTAAAAAAGACCAACACAAGCAGAAAATTAGAAAATCCTTAGCTTGATGTCAGTCGGTCATAGGCACAACAGGTAATTTGCTCTCTCTGGTTGTGAATACTGTACCTGTGTTCCTGTAAGGCTTTGTACCACTCCTCACCAGTGACTGTACTGCTACATGTTACCTTATGGGACACTAAGGTCTGTGCTGTTCTGCCTGTGCATTACCTGAGAAGGAATTAATTGTTTCATTACAAGTTACAAGGTGGGTGTGGTTATTCACTGGATTATAAAAAGGTATTTCAAAATCATGCTCGATAGTCAGGAAGAACAAGTGTCTCAGTGCAAACCTAGCACCTCTGTAGTAAGTGTGTAAAATTGGTTTTAAGATGTAACTTCTTTTGCCTTCACATAAAGCTGATGTGGGATGCACATTTAAGGTACTTAACTATCTTTTCTCTTTCTTTTAGATTGTGTTTGTGGAACAAGCTGATCAGCTAGAGCAACTGGCTAAGACATGGGGGTTCAAATCATCTGACGTAAGACAACTGAGTAAACAGTACGTGTTTTGTTAAGATTAGCTACAGCAAATGCAGTTTGTTCTTTGAGTGGGGTAAAGTGAGTCTTTGGAACACCTTTTGACAGGGAGCACATTAAACCCATATGATGCCCATACATTTAGTAGCCAAAAATTCCATTTTAGTGCAGTGAGAGCTCTTTACCCAAAGGTGCCTGTGTTCTGGATGCAACTTGGACAGTCCATGTTCTTTTTGCTTCCCTTGTTTTGGGATTGCAGACGTGGCTGAGTTGTGCTGGCTGATGTCTGCTGCACAGAACAAAATGCCATATTTAATTTTCAGGCATGATCACTTCCGTGCTCATGGAAGTGAGTGCCATTCTTTCTTGAGGTTACATTTTATATCCATTTTGTTTGCAGTGGGCTGTGCCTAACATGAAAGTCTGGATGTAGTAAATGTAGGTAACACTGGCACTGCAGATATGAAACTCATTTGCTTGGACTTTGACATATTGCACAATGAAAATTAACACAATTAGAAGATTAAAACCCTCTAAACACAGAGCTTTTTATTTCTTACCATACTGCAGCTGGAGCATTTATTTTTTCTTTATCCAGTGAAATCCTCCAACTTTATGGTGAAGTCAAAAAGTTTTGGACTATGTGAAAAAGTTTTGGACTATGCTTTGCATGTAGTAGCACTGTAAACGACTTATGGCTTATAATTGAGAGGTGCAACTACGCTCTAGTAATCAATTGTTGAAAATTTTATGCTTTGCTGAAAGGCTAATCATACAGTATATATGAATAATCAGATTTTTTTCACTTGAAATAGCCTGAGGAAAATAGAAGGTGCTGAGAATGTGAATCAGATTAAGGAAGACTTTTCAGCATTTATTGCTTGCAAGAAAACAAAAAAGAGGAGCTAAAAAGAGACAAAATTCAGTTCATTCAAGTTAAAGGAAAGAGGAGTGAGAGAAATGTTATGCAGTAAGGAGTTTCAGCACAAAATAAAATAGCCATAGCAACTTCCTAGTAATGTTGATATATTCATTCCTGTTATTGCATGAACATTGCATGACAACATATAGTTTTACAGTTACATTGTAAATATGCCTTTCCTGTCAAGATATTGAGCAGAGCTTTTTTCACCAGTGTCTGTGTCTGCATTTTAATACACAGTCTCTGTTCTTCCATTAAGCCTTGAAATTCATTGGTTTAATATATCTATATAGACATATAAATAATTTAGAAGAAAACTGGCATATAGAAAGTAACATTTTGTAAATATAATGGTCTGGAAGCTAGAGGCATTCCATATTTATTCAAACTAGGAAAAAAGACTGTGTACAAATCTTTTTTCCAGGTGGATTCTATAGTGGAGTAATTTTAGTTATTGTGAAGTCATTTCCCCTTTGTTTGTTTGCATTTAGGGTAGGTCAATATTAAAGATAATTAGATTAATCCTGCTCTTATACTGTTTTTCTCACAGTTAGATATATGTATTTTGCAGCATAAATGATGTTACTCAACTGCTTCATGCCAAAATATGGGTATGGGTGCAGCAGGAGTTAATAGGCTGATGCTGGAAGAGACAGATTAATCTGTACTTGCTATTTATTCTGGTGGATTTTAATCAAGTATACTCTTTAAAACAAAGCTAATTACTATGGAGAATTTTGGGGCATTTTGGATTATTGCAATTTTATTTTCTTTCCTTAGTGAATTCTTCATGCCAGGATTGGTTGATACACATATTCATGCTCCTCAGTATTCATTTACGGGTACAAGAGTAGACCTGCCTCTTTTGCAGTGGTTGACTGCCTACACATTCCCAACAGAAGCCAAATTCCAGGACAGTGGTTTTGCAGAAGAAGTGTACACCAGAGTTGTTGTAAGTCCTGCAAACGACACTTACCTACTTGACAGCGTTCATTTCTGTGTAATATAGGCATGTTCTCAGAGGGTTGGCAGAAAGAGTAGAGAATGCTTCACTGTCATGGAAACCAGATAAAGCCAAGATAGCCACTGTTCTAATTGCTAGTCAAGGTTGTCTGTTAGTCCTTACAGTCTTGTTCACTTGTTGCTGGCAGTAGAGTTCATTTAATCACAAGGTTGACAATGAACTGTTTATCACCTTTTCTGAATATAATGACAACTACTAATCTACAACAACTAATCTACTCTCAGAATTAGTACAGCCAGCAGGTGCAGACAACCTCAATGTAGCAATAACCAAGCATAGAAAAAAAAAATAATTCAGGGGATGTTTCCTTTCTTGCACAAAAATCCTCCGTTATGAACCCACCATCTGCAAAAACCACACTGAAGAGAAGATACTTCTGATAGATGACAAATGGAGTTTGAATGGGAGAATGTCTTTCACTGCAGGGGCTTTAGAAGGAGTCTCTCAGTGGTCAAAGTGGGTCAAAGAAAGACTGTGTTTGAGCTAGGCTGGTTCTGAGCATTACAAAGTCTCTAAGATCTGCTGGATGGACGACAAGCAGCTAGGTCATATTGCAGAGTACTAGTTCTGGCCTATAACTGAATTTATCCTTTAATATGTGGACTGAAATATCTTCAACGGATTAAATTATTTGGCCAGCATAATTTGCCTTGCATTTGTCTATTACCCTGGCAGCATCTGTTGTCAATGTAATAACATAACAAATCTGAAATAAATAGTTATGCTGTTCCCTGCCACACAAATTTTAAAAGAAATTACTTTCTGCCATCTGCCATGATAAAAGCATGCAGGAGCAGTCTGGTCATAAGCTCTATTGACAAGCACTGTTTAGCCTTCAAGTGCTTAAAACAGAGGTGAGCTCACTATTGAGCTGTCTGCCCGACACACTGTTACAGTGCAGGCTGAGTGAGCCTGGCACATCCGGAGACCTCGCCCTGCAAGGTGTGTCACCAAGGATCATCTGGAAAAGAGCTGCCAGAGAGAGGTGGGAGCCTGGGTTAGGCTGTCCTCATGTGAGTCAAATAGAACAGGGTCAGGAAAATGTCTTCACCCACAGAAGATACAGAATACCAGTCACTCTGCAGTGTGTGGTGGGGCCAATTATAACCTTCATCTGTTAGAAACAGAACTAAACTTTCATGGAGCAGATGTTTTTTCATAAGTTTTTTCATAAGTTTTTTCATTGTGCTTATGAAGTTGTAATGAAAAAAAAGTAGATTTTTTTCAAATCAAAGTCCTGTTTCCAGCAAACACCTCCTATATTCAGCAAAAGAAACAATTTAGGTGAAATTTTCCTGCTTTTAGCTGGAACCTCCTCTTTGTGCTGATGATTTGGAAACAGAATGTTTTTAGATTTACTTTAACAATGTTGTTAAGATTTCAGAAGTAGAGAATTCTGAATTTTAAGTCAAGGAAAGACAAAGATAACTTGTCTTAGTAATGACATTGCTATTTTGAGACTTTTTTGGGAACTTTTAAAGATTTTCATTTGAATATTTGAATATGGAAAAGACAGAGCTTGGCTTCATGTTTGCCCAATAATTAACTCTAGCTTTCTTCCAAACATTGTGTGGGATGGCCCACCTTTATCTCATTAAAAAAAAAAAAAAGTTAAGAAAATTCTGAAATTACCTGGCAGCCGGAACCCAAAAGTATAGTTTAGGCCTGAATGTTGGATAAGTGGTCATCATAGTTTGCTTTAGTCCCAAGAACGAGAGAAGCTACAGATTTCATCATGAATCAAAGTAACTAAAATACCTGGTGATTTCCTATTATGTTTCCCAAAAGTAATATGGGGATTTCCTCTGAAATGGTATATCAGATAAATAATTAGCTCATAGCCTGAGTGGTTTCAATCAGTTTACTTTTACAGTTAAATTTGATACTTGGTATTTGGGGACAGCAAATGTTTTTGATACATAAAAACCTGACTTGTTTTTCCAGCTAGATCAGCTGCTAAAAGAAAACCACCACGTTCCCCAAAAGGCTTGCCTTGCTAACACTAGATAAACAGTGCTTCACCATGAAAATTGGAGTGCCTTTCATAACTGGGAAATAACAAAAATTACCAGTTGTTTGTATTTCTAAATATAAATTGGAGTATTTCCAGTTTGGGGAAGGGAATACAGACTGGTTTCTATGGGTTTAGCCACTGCAAAAATTTTGTGAGGAGTTTTTTGTATTTATTAACTGTCAGACTTAAAAAAGCTTTTGTGGAATTAAAAATCTATATTTTTACCTTCCCACTTCACTGCAAAATTTCACAATAACTAAATGTTCTTGCAGTTTGAAATGAGACTTCCTGTTCTGCATTTTGGCAGCTTTACTGGCTTTTTTTCTCAGAAACTGATTTCTTTTTTTAGAGACGAACTCTAAAGAATGGCACGACTACAGCTTGTTACTTTGCAACAATTCACACTGATAGTTCCCTTCTTCTTGCTGAAATTATAGGTAAGTCTAACAGTGAGTTTTGAAGATAATGTGGATCCTGGTAGCTGAAGGAAACAATGTTTAGGAGTTTAGACTAGCTAGGGATCTGTCTTTCTCCTAATTTGTTTTTTATTAAGTGTACCTGTCACACTGTGTCCCCAAACCCCACCTGTTACCCATGTTCATTTCAAAACCCTCTATCCTACAGTTGCTACTCCTTCTCTCCTCATTCCCAAGCCTGCTGCTGGCTGAATTAGGTCTGCTGGACTTGTTCTTCAGCTGCAGCTCTCTGCTTTTTCTAACCTTTTGTTATTTGACGTTTAAAAGGACTGAACGACGGGAGGCCCAGTCGGTGCATTAATTTCTGATACACTGAGGTTTCATCTGATATTCAATATCAAAAATCTTCACACACCCTCTGAAATCAGAGAAGTGGAAGCTGCATCAGAATCTTATCCTTCCCTTTGTTCATAGTTACAAATGCTTGCTGTTTGAAAATATTCTTGCAGGATTTCTCACAGCTCAGACAGCTCATAAAGCAGAGAAATTTAATAAGAACCTCAAATTTCATCAAAAATTCGCTATTCTGATTTATTAGGAAAATTTTGAAGCCATTCCATTAAACAACTCAAATAGTAAATGTGGACAAAGAGATCTGATTTTAAAACACATTTGACAGCCTAGAATTGGACATGTTTTACACATGATTTCTGATTTATTCATCTAGCATGGGTATATCTCAAGAAAGAGGCTAGAATAGATCTGGAAATTTCTCCCCCTAACTGCATGTGGGAGGCTTGTTAGCAATCTTTGCCTGTTAGCAAAAAGAGAGATGGTTTGCTAAGATCTTTATGCCTTCTCTCATCTTCAGGTAGTTGTCTACTGCAGCTGTTGTACTTTGATGCTTGTGTTTCTCATCCTTTGTGTCACAGCTGTCTTCATAGACTACCAATAAGAATTCTGGTTGTGGTTAAACTATAGTAATCTAGTTCTTATTTAAAAAGTTGAGTATTAATGTGGGAGACAGCTCCTATTTAATGTTGTTTCCTTATTTCGTCTTTTCTTTTTATCCTTAAAAGTCACATGAATGACCCTAACTTAGAGACAAGACTGGAGCATAAATTCTGATCATCCTAAATGGAGCTGGGTGGGGTGGAGTTATTTTTTTTTACTTCAGTACAGGCTTTGGTAATGGTTTCTGAGAACCAGTGAATCTGAGATCTGTACTCTAATGCATCTCAACAGATAAATTTGGTCAACGAGCATTTGTTGGAAAAGTCTGCATGGATGTGAATGACAGTGTGGCAGAATACAGAGAGATTACTGCTGACTCCATCCAAGAGACAGAAAGGTAAAATGATAAAACTGATGGCATAACCTTTTAAAGTAAGGTTTTTCATGCATCTGAAAAGTGGATATGAATCTGTCTTAAGAGCTTACAGGTATGAATTTATTAACAACAGGGTTTTTAATTCCAACAGTACTCTCCCCTACAATCCTGGCAATTCCTGCACATCCTGGCAATTCCTGCAAAAGCTGCTGCACACCCCAAGTAGCATCCCTCTGGCTTTTCTAAAGAGAGGGAGAAACCGCAGATCTAGGGTTTGAGAGGATATGTCTGTTTTCTGCTGCCTCTTTTCCCTTTCACAGCTGTGTGTGTGGAGGTCATGGGACCTGACATACAGTGGGGAGGTGGCACCAGTTCCTTCGTCCCCATCAACTTCCAAGCTATTTCCTTCCACCATTTTGGTTAAGGCTTTATTCAAGTTGCAGAACTCAGCTCTCATATACCCCATTTTAAACATCTCTCCTCCATCACAGCACCAGTCAAACTACTCCAACATGCAGCTGAGAGAATGAAGGAGAATCAAATGAAGGCAATATTTGTAGTGGAGGAGAGCCAGGACTGGATTATTACAGCTTACCATCATGTTTCTCTTGTCTTTTGCACCCAGGCTCAGAAGACAGTTAAGCAGACATACAGCTCTTCTCATGGGACTATCTATTTACTTATATAAAGGTTTCAGATGTCATGCTGAAAGAGAAAACCCCTAAGAGTAATATAAATATCTGTTGGCACTTGTGTGAGGTTGCCCCCTTGTTTTTACAAATCATGCTAAAGGTGTGACAATAAAAGTTAGAAATAGTAATGCATTTCTAATGGTGTTGATATTTAAAGAAATTTTTAAAACATGCAGTATTAGTTACTTTCACTCTTCTAACACTTGTTTCCCTCTATGTAAATCCCCAGCTTCCACAGTGCATGCAATTCCTGCCAAATGGGTCTGGAAGAAGCAGATCTTCCAGTTCTGATAGTTTTAAAAGCTTCAGAAGGATCTAAAGAGCTTTCTTTTAAATATCTGTCTTCTGCATCCAACTCATTCCCTTTTGATTGTGTAATAAGAAAGGTTTTACAGCTTTAGGTGAGAGGTTGCCACAAGGACTCCATAGCTGTATCTGGAATAGGGCTCTGTGCTTCCTGGCATGGATCTGGAATACTTACCTGAATCACAGCAGTACCATTGCAGAAGGACGAAAAAACTGTTTCATTTAGAGGGCAACATGTTAGTTGGGTTTTTGTTGCTTGGTTTTTTAAGAATCTTAAGAAATGTGATCTGTCACACTGTAAGAAAATGGACTACACTCATTTCAGTTACTTAGAGTTAACATTCAGAAATATTTATATTGTATGCATGGAAATAAGATACAATTCCAAGTACTTCATATATTAAATTTAAATTCATCAAGAATCTATCATTCTTTGTCAGAGAGGATTTAATAAGGAGTTAGGGAATTGAACTCTAGATTACCATATATGGTATTATCAGTTATAGTCTGCTGCAAAGATGAGAACCTGTGTTCAAGTCTACTCTGCTACAGAAGACAGTGATTTGAAGCTGAGCTTCTTTCCTCATAGAGAAATATGTAAACCAACAAACTACAGGCTATATTTGCAAAACATATTTCATCACATTTCATCAGTTTTGAAACAGCTCACGCTGTTCACAGAATGTGAGAAAGAATGAAAACAGCCACATTGAAATTTTGACTTGTCAACTGGGCATTGTATTTCTGTTAAAGCTTCTGCTCAAGGGTGTATTTTATTGATCAGGTGGGATCAGGTTAACCAGTAAGAGGAGAAACAGGGAGATGATAGCAACTTCACAAGGCATTTTTAGCTCTCAAAGTAATACAGCGGTGGTCTCAAACTCCTTTGGTCATTGCAGAAGTCGAACTCAAGTTTCTCATTTCCATCTGGTGATCTAGTGCAAGCTCCAGGGCTGTGAATGTAGCCTCTAGCCTAATTTTCTTTTTCCTCTGAAGACTTTTGAAAAAAATTGATACAACATGTGTTGTGATCAAAATTTCAGTTTTCTTACTGTGAACTATGACATACAAATTCACAGAGATCCTGTCCAGAAAGCATCTCAAACTGTCTTTCACATGTCACTTACACATACTGAACAAGTGGGCTTTCAAAGAATTTCCTCCTTCCAAAGTAGGAGGAAGCTTAGTTTGCTCATCTGCATTATCCATAGTGACTGCTTGGGTTTTTTTGTAGAGGTCTGAGGTAGCATTTTATTTAACAGAGTAAGTAAATCTTTATATTCCAGGAGGTAGATGGTCTATACACTAACATTAATATAAGATTGACAAAAAATCAAGGGTTCTTTAAGTGAACAAGGACATATGCATCTACTGTAAGATATTAAATATTGCTGCACCTTTTAAAATTTGGATTTGAAAAGATTTAAACACTGCAATTTGAGTTCATGGACAAACAAATTTAAGTTTGGATTGTTTTTTCCTTCTTCAGTATTGCAGCTGTAGGTTATAATTATGTTTTCAATTCATTTAATGTAGCTTGTGTTTGGTTTTCAGGGAGAACTCAGAATAATTACTGCTTGTCTAATGCTAACTATTGCAATGAAAGAACAATAGTCTGCATGTTCAGAGTCAAATTCAAACCTAGCATAATTTGGTGTCACTATGTTGACTTCATTGTGTTCCCTTTTTTATTTCATCTGAAAATCTGGCTTAACATTTTGTAAAACCTTTGATCTGTCTGAAATGTTTAACAGGGTATCCAAGTATATATTTTTTGTATTTTTCATAATTTATAATATAGAGGAGAGATTTATAGCAACTTTATTTTTACCCTTTTTCAGGTTTGTTAGAGAACTACTGGAAAAGAAAGTAAGTAGTGTTCTTTATTGAACTCACTTCTGTATTCAGAAGATGATGTGTGAACACATGAAATAATTGATCCTGCTGTCCAAATCTGTTGTCTTAGTGATAAATCAATAAATATACATATTTCTGTGTAATAGACAGATATCATCACTCTGAAAAATGTTCCAGTCATGTTGAGAAATGTACTTGTAACAGTGTAAAATCAGTTTTCTGTTCTCAGAGCAGAGCAATGTTCCGTGTGTTTCTCTACTGAGTTTGAAAAACATGGCTTCCTAGAAAGGATTATTTTCTTGTTAAGAATGGTGGAATTCAGTTTATCACACTGTAGTATAGAAGTAGACAGACTAATTGAAGGAATTCTCACCAGCAGAAATGATTGTTTTTTTCAGTAAAGTTCCTAATCCACTGTAAAATTAGTGGTTTGGGTCAGTGCATGTCTTAAAGTGTGTTTCTAAAGACATTCATGCTTACGCTCCTGTAAGAAGTTTACACTCCAGCATTATACACAGCAGTACTTTTCTTATCAGCCTTTGGTTTTCAGTGGCTTCTTTCAACATCCCACCTCAAAATATTCAAGAGCAGTTGCCTGGAGTTTAAAGCCTAAACTGAATGTATCACTAGAGTAATGCCTAAGCTATGTATCACTTGAGTAAGTTGGCTAATTTGAAAAGACCTGAGCTCCTTTTTTCTGGGAGATAATACAAGGAACTTCAGTCCAAGTTATCACTCACTGGCTCGTGCTAAACTCTTGCCTCTGACTGGTGACAGAATTGTAATCCTGCTGACTATTGTTTTAGGAAGATTTTAATCTAGAGATGCAAGGTTTAAGCCTCTACAGTTTTTAGTGTCTTCTCCAGTGTTTCCTACTGTGTAGCATATCTGATTTTACCATCATTCTTCTTATCTAAGGAGTTTAGGGGCTTGTCACTGTTCGGAGTAAAGAAGATTGAACAAGAAAATGGCTTTGGTTTTAGAGAAGCTTGCAGTTTTGCATCATTATATCTTCAATGGTCACAGAAGTGTGACTGAAAAAAATCTGGTCATTCAACTGACTTATTTCTCATCATGCATTTAGGCTGTCAGCAAATATGAAAAAGTATCCAGTGCTGCTGAAGACTGGTAAAATTTCAGTGACTTGACGAAAGCTCAAATAAAAACAAATTCTTTAATAAAGTTCATTAAAATTGTTGTAAGAAACCCCCACTCTCATTCTCTGTTTCTGCAATGAGATATCTAATGAAAGCAAGGAAATTACTATACAGCTCAATTTGAGTTGCCAAGTATGCAGTAAGCAATGAAGACAAAATGTAATTGCCATATAAATGCTAGTATTATGGTTACTGAAATATATTTGTAGAATACAGACCCCATCTTCTATTATTTTCAGTATCCCAGAGTACAGCCTATCATAACCCCCCGCTTTGGCCCCTCCTGCTCAGAGGACTTGCTGAGTGCCCTTGGGGATTTAGCACAGACCCACGATCTCCACGTGCAGGTAAGCTCTGAGAGCTCTGTGTGCCATTTAAGTGGTGTGGGCAGACAGCATCCTGACCATCTAAAGATACCTTTGGGAGGAGAAGCATATCTGCTGCCCTGATCTCAGCATCCACTCTGTTGTAGGCTTGTTCTCTCTTTCACCTCACAATAACATCATGTATTATTTTATCTGTTATTTTAGCATCTTCCTAAAACTGGAAGTGGGGCCATTGTGTCACCACCACGTTACTGGGATGGACGTGTGTACAGTCTCATATCACTTTGTTCCTTTAAGGAACAAATGGAGCTGCTTCTTTAGGTCCTATGAAAACTTCTTCAGGTCTGATGAGAAAAGAGATGCAAGGACTAGATCGAACTATAGGCTTTGCAAGCACTGTTTTTTATGAATGTCTGTTTAGCACCAGTAGATTGCTCAGGAGGTTGCAATGTCAGGTTCAATGCTGTTTAAAGCTCTTGCTCTATGCATTTTCTTGTTTCAGAGTCACATAAGTGAGACTGAGGAAGAAATCAAACTTGTGGAGAACATGTTTCCTGCCTACCAGAATTACACCGAACTGTACGATAAAAACAAGCTGCTAACCAGCAAGGTAGCCACATGAAAACTTCCCAAATATGACTTACATTAAACCATGTAGAGAATATGGTGGTTTACTGAATTTCCCTAAAGTTTTATTGTTCTGTGAAGGTCCGTGTCATCTGGGGAAAAGTAAATTTGTTTTATGTTCTATATTGAGGTGTTGGATCTTTAAACAAGCCCACTGTGTTCCTAAGTATTTTAGAGGAAGTGAAAAAGAAACATATTTTATGCTCCCTGATTCATTTTCTAAAGGCTCCAAAGAGAACTAGGGCAATGGGATTAGGAGGAAGCTGGATAAACCTGGTGTTGTAGGAACTGGTAGCTCTTGGACAGTACCTAGTTATCCTTATATTCCAAGGATGTTATCCTGTTTTTGCAGTTTGCCTGAAGATTTCTTCTGTGGTGTTATGTTAGGACCAGCTTCATTTTCTTCCTATGGAAAAGCAGCCTTCCATGTTGAATTCTAAGCATCTGCCTCATTTGCAGACAGGTGCACTTAACTGCTCTGTTTACCCAAAAGGACTCTCACCTCATTTTACCAGCTTAATTTAGCAAGCTGTGAGAGGTACACTAGCCCAAAGAATTGAAATTCATTACAGCTTTATGCTGTTGAGATAAATGTAATATAGCTGCCCACAGTAATTACAGGCTGGAAACCCAGGGCACACCTAATTAGATAGTGGACTGCCCATGCAGAAGTGAATATGAACAACCCAACTACAGTCAGAGCACCTAAACACCACTCAAGTTCATTTAAAAATTTGTGAGAGAATTTTCAGATGCACAAGGGGCAGCTGGAAACTCCCTAGGAATTAGCTGTTGAGCTCCCATTTCTGTGTTTGAAATTTTACCCCAGCAAATGACTTGTTTACTGTCCTTTTTGCTGAAAAATCAATATGGACTAGAGAAGTCTGTACACAGAACTAACCTTTGTTTTCTTATGTGGTCCTTTGCATGCTGATTTGGTGTGCAGGTGTTCTAAAGAGCATATTTGTGCTGCAAAAGCACAGGTCTTAGTTCTGTGACTTGTGTGCACACAAGTCAACATGGTCGTGAAAACTCATGATTGCTGGGACCTTCAGGGTCCTGGATATTTGGGAAAGGATTCTATTAAACACAAGCATAGCAACAGAACCTCAGATGTTGTCTCCCCATCCACTCAAACTAAGACACCAAATCAATTTTTTTTTAAGTGCTTTAAAAGCAGGGTTATTTTTTTTTTTTTGAGCTGTTGCTGAAATGTTTCTTTCCTTTTAAAAACAGTACGGATTGGCAGGGATATGCTTCAGTAGCTGCCATATGTAGGTACTTATCTGAAGACGTGGCTATTCTCCTTGTGTTTCCAGCTACAGTGAGCTTGATGAGTAGAGATGAGAGTGATACAGTGCCATTAGGAGATGCCCAGTGGAAGCAGTCTCAGTGCCATGCTCAATTTTATTGAGTGCAGACTGCAAGATCTAAAAGAGCTCTTGCTCTTCTCTTTCAGTGGGCTTTTGGCATATGAGGCAACACCAATTAGATTTGTATGGGAATAATGGGTTTATCCACTATTAAACTATCCTATCCTATACTTCTATATTTTTCTTATGAACTTATTTTTAAAGTCAGTTATGTCAGCTAAAAAGCAAAAGTAATTTATTGGTTGCATAAAGAATTAGATTGTATTTTACATAAAGAATATTTACTCTCTCTCTCTTTATCTGGTGCAAACCTTTAAAGAGCTAGTAGGGAAACATGCTAAGAGTACAGGTATCTTCCATTTTATCTGATGTATTCCTAGCCCCAGGACTTAATCTCTGTGTTAGCTACAAAATATAAATTGTAAGCTTGCCACAGCACTAGGACAACTGGCAAGTTCTTGCTTTTGTCTTTGGTCACAGCAGTCACTGTAAGAGCAAGTACCCTGTATTCTTATATTTTAAAAATACTAAAAAGCTGAAGGAATTATATGTCAGGCACACTGAAGTTAATCAGCTTTTCCCTTGTGGGTTTTAAGAGCTTAATTCAAGAAGTGCATTAATTTCACTAAATTGTAATGTGTCCTTTTTGGCCATTTAAAGCAGTGCAAACCTCACAGCCACAGAAGTAAAGGAAATACTGAGTAAATTTGTGATTCTTTTTCTTTAGACTGTGATGGCACATGCCTGTCATCTTTCTGAAGAAGAGTTGAAACTTTTTAGTCTTCGTGGAGCTGCAATTTCACATTGCCCCAATTCTAACTTTTCGTAAGTTAAAAAAATAGGAATGGTGCATAATTAAATAAAGCTGTTGTTTGTGTGGTACCTGAGTTGGTGCTACCATTGCAAAGCTATGATATAGAAGCTATATGATATGTCATTACACTGTAAATGACATATTGGATTGAACATAACCATTCATCATCCACTTCTTCATAGCATGCTCTGGACCAATTTGTGGTCTTTCAGTTAATTATTGCATCTATATCTATTTAAATATTTCTTATCTAAAACCTTGTTTCTTTTGACTTTTCTGTCAGTGGTGGATGTCAGTTGCATCTCCTTTCCCCCTGAAGTCTGCTAATATTTTGGGGAAATGGACTATAAAGTCTTCTTTCTATTGAGCAGACATGAGATGCTGCATGGTATCCAGACAGAATAAGTAATAAACCAAATCTTGCACACATTAGGGAGAATCTTTGTCATAAAATGGCTCTGCAGTCCTGCTTTTCCTGAACTTTTTCTGCGTGTAGCACACAGAACGTGTTTCTTCTTCCAATCCAGGATGTGCAGCGGTGTCTTAAACGTGCAGAAGGTTCTCGAACACAATGTGAAGCTTGGTCTTGGCACAGGTTAGTAGTTTGCTCTGAAAGTGTTTTTTTTCTGGAAACCACTGGGACATACATTCACCTGTTGATATTTGAAAGTCGGCATGTCTCCAGTTTTTGGTTGTCCTTTGTTTTCTCCACTTGAGTAAGGAAGTCTAGACTATTGAAATCTAGGGTTGGTCCCTAGACTGGTTTAAAACAAATTAAAAAAAATTAGTGAAGAGTTTTGTTGCTGTTGTGGACTTAAACAGGGCCTGAACATCAACTTTTCAGGTTTCTGTTTTTGTGTTGTGTTCTTCTATTCACGTGGCTGTGTGTGAGAGCACCTTTATTGGGAATTATGCCTTCAGAGACAGTGCTTAGCTGTAGAACTTGCTGGGTTTACCACATATGTCGCTTCAGAACTTTGAATTAAAACTTATAGAAATTAAACATAGAGAATGATACCCAAAGCTTGTTTCTAAGACTCTGATCCCTTCTAGATGTTGCAGGTGGATATTCAGCTTCTATGCTTGATGCTATAAGGAAAACAATGGTGGCGTCTAATAGCCTTCAGATCAATAAAGTGAATGAAACAGGACTAACTCTCAGAGAAGCTTTTCAGCTAGCCACTCTGGGAGGAAGCCAAGGTAAGAAGAAAATTCTTGAGTGTGCACACAGAGAGCTACAACTCTCTTTGATTATATGTCTCCCTGTCTTCTTGGGAGATTCATGGATTTTCTGGTGCCAGAGTGAAATCTAACTGGTAGGCAGAGATAATCCTTCAGTTTCTCATACTCATACTAGGCTTTTCAGAGAAGAGTACTCTGTTAATGCTGAGAGTTTAATAAAAAAATCTTAATGGCTTTTCAGGATTGTACATTTGCTTTGCAAAGATCCTCAGACTTCTTAGTCATAAGGCTGTAAGTGCTTGTCTATTTATTGTACCAGCTGGAAATTTGTTTTCTCAGCAACCATCACCTAGAAGAAAAACTGCAATTACTGTAAAATCATGCATTCTATTTGTCATCAGTTTCCAATTTTGCTTGTACTTTTTGAGCTGTCAGTGAGGCAGTTTGTTGCGAATCAAAACATCATGCAAATCACTCCTCACTCAGGGAAAAACAGAAAAACAGGCTTTCCACCATGGTTGTTCAAAACACAGTTTTGAACACATTCTGCAAATGCAATCATATAGTATATGGGTTATCCAGTTTTAGAGAACCAATTTTGCTGTAATCAGTGTGCACATAAAAATAGATACAAGTAAAAAAGCTTTATCACAGGTATGTCGCTGGTATGATCTAGCAGAGAGGAAATCCACATGTAAGTGAAAACCTGTTATTGTTTCAGTTACTGGAAATGAGCTCACTACTTTCTAAAGCACTGGTCCCAAATCTTCTCAGTGTAACCTGTCTGTAGCTGCCAAAAAGCTCCATTGGGAATTATTAATGGAAGCTTAAAAGATGTAGTGAAAATGTTGTCAATCAGGTCTTCTCAGAAGTGTGTTTGAATTCCTGGAGAGTGTAATGGGGGAAATAGAGAAGAGAGAAGATGAGCAGGGAAGAAATAGTGTTCTTTTTCCTGTAATATGTACTGTTCCACAAAGTGTGAGAATAAACTAGCTGAGACACAGAAAGGAAGACATAAAAATCCCAAACCCATATGTGCTTTCCCTTCCCAGCTACTCCTGTGCTTTTTCTATATCAGTTTTCCTTAGTAAAGTGTTAAATTTTTATATTGATTTTAAGCTGTTTTATCCTTACTGAATCGCTTTTAAGGGTAGAATATAAATTACTTCTACAAGCTTCCAGTAGCCTGGATACTGCAAGGAAAAATTTCAGTAGCAGAAATTTAAATGAGTGATAGATTTTTCTTAATAGCTTGCTTTGTTAAGGCTCCTAAACATTTGTCACCCTCTTGTGTTTAATCTAAAAATTGCATTCTGCTCAAAAACCTGAAGGAACATGAGATCATTTTAGTTGAAACTAGTAGGTAATCAAAATATTTCAGAAGGAGGAGTTTAAATGTCTTTAAGATATTGTGATATTCCTGCCCCTCAGAAACTTCAATGACTTCTTAAAGTAACTTCAAGACTGAATTTCCTTTATCAGTGCAATGTGAAAACAAATTAATTATTTGCAGGTATTATGCTCTTTGATGACTTAATTTCAGAGCACTGGAAAAAGAGATTTAATTCACAGATACTTTCTGGAACTTAAAAGGGTCCTTATTTATTTCTAAAGAGGCACAAAGGTTTCTCTTTAGGTATTCTAAGTGCTAGCAAGCACCCAGTCCCTGAAGATGAATCTGTAGATTTTCAGGGCATGCGGACCTGAGAACTTGTGGTTGTAATGAAACTTTGAAAAAATAAAGCTAAATAAAAGGCCACAAGGCAAGCCATACAGGTAGGTATGAGACCTTCAGACTGGCTATGATTATTTTTCCACAATTACTCACTGGATACCTATTTTATTATCATATTACTCATATATTGCTATTACAATACATCTATACAACCTTTCAGAACCTTTGCTTAAACTTTTAAAAATGCAGTCTAATACTGCCTTAGCAAGGTGAGTGTTATTATATGCTTTACTATTTCTCTGACTTAATTTCATTGCCCCATTTGGAGTTTGAATGTTTTTGGAATATAACCTATTATTTCTTTAGTCTCCTAAGAGCTCAGATGCTAACATATTATTCAATTTGTTTTTGGGTTTTTCCTTGTAACCATCTAATTTTTTTTTTGTCTTATGAATATTTCAAGTAAGTTGCCAGGTAATTCTACATGGTGGAAGGAGGCTGGTCCTGAATACGTGTTTATGAGCTTATTTTCTTCCTCAGCTCTAGGACTGGATGGTGTGATTGGAAACTTTGAGGTGGGAAAAGAATTTGATGCACTGCTCATCAACACGAAGGCTTCAGATAGCCCTTTTGACTTGTTCTCTGCTGATGATTTTGAGGTAATCAGAAAAGGATTGATGACCAAAACGTTAATGGAAGTGATTAGTGGGGAAGGTCCATGACACAGACAGAAAAGGTCTCTTGAGAGTGATTCTGGTGACAGGAATTGGGTGTGCTACACCCCTGCTGTCTGGGCTTCATCCTAGGTGTTCCATGGGCTTTTTTTCTTCAGTGCCACAACACCATGAGCAAAAATGCATGTAATATTTTTAGTGCATGTTTTATTAGCCCAAGATGACAATTACAGTTATGTATTTGCAGTAGCAAATGGCAGCCAAGAATAAGCAATTTATTTTTAGTCATTTCTTAGAGTTCAGACTGAAAAATCACAGCCTGTTCCCAGAGAAAGGTTAGGCTGCCTTTTCTACATTGCTGTTACAAAATGAAGCAAGAACTCAAGATGGCTAATTTGAGTTAAAAGCACAGTTTTTATGTCAACATTAAAGCAATGTTGGTTTTATGGTATGGAAACACCTTCTCATTTAAAAACCTTCTCTGACTAAAAAAGATATTAAAGAGCAGTCACTGAAATGTATAGATGTGGTCAGACAGCCTGGAAACAATTCCAGTTTTGTAAAAAGAGTTATTTTTAAGTTTAAATATAAACATTTTAAGCTAACTTATTGATCTTAGCACTTTACAAAAGTTTAAATTTTTCCTTATTTTTAAAAAGTAAATGATGTATGTTAAGTTTTGATTTCACTGTTACTAGAAATATTTAGGAGAAGTGTTTTTATCAGTTCTTTCAAACATCAAATAGTTATGATCTGGGACAGCACATATTGCTTTCTGAATTTGTTTTCTCCCATTTTTTTAAAGGACACTCTCCAGAAGTTCCTGTACCTAGGTATGTTTTGATTTTCAGCTCAAGTTGAATTCTCATTTCCTGTATCAAATGTCTAAATTAATGTTGGGGTTAATAAAAAATTTATTTTTACATAAGTAAGTATACATTTGTTTGCAGTAATTAAATATATTTATTCAACTCTTATATGAACATTAACATGTTCCCAATAATTAGCATTAATATTTGACATTAATTAATACAGTCTGGTTCATAATTGTTGGTATGTCTGGGCAGTGTCTGGACCGGGGCTTTGCTGCTGCTGTGTTGTGATGTTGGGGTGCCTGATGCCAGCTGTGGGCACAGCTGTGTCACGCTGTAATGAGACTTTTGCTGTCCTGAGGAGCTGTCTGGGTCACACCAGCTTTTTTGACGTCTGGTTCCCAAGCCAGTTCAGATACTGTGCAACAAATCATTTTCTGTACAGATACATAAAATTTTGGGGGTTTGGATCTACTAAATATACAGAAAATGCATTACACTATTGCAGCAGCTGAATGCTATGTTTATTTAAAAAAAAAAATCAAAACACATGGATTGTTAAATATTTATTAGTTTTTGTGGTTGCCCTGACTATTTCTCTCCAAATGGACTTTCTTAGTTCTAGGAGATGGTTGCTGCAAATAATGCAGTCTACAAACTGTGTTTGTAGACTGCATTATTGTCATTAATTAAATCAGCATTTGTATTTATGAGCAAATCTCAGTTTTGACCATGTTATTTCAGGTGACGATCGGAATATTTCTGAAGTGTATGTGGCTGGAAAGCAAGTGGTTCCTTTTTCAAGCTCTGTATAAATCCATTTTCTGTTTGCAAAATCCTCTGCTGATCATTCTGCATCTGATTTGGAAGAGATTGATTAAGCGCAGTGCCTGATCACCAGGAATGACACCTCACTTTTGGATAATGTTAAAAAACTTGCATACACTGAAAATTTTGTCAGACCTTTCAGGAATTCCTGTACCGAAATTTTCTTAGCTCTAGAGGGAATGGCTATTTAAATTCCTTTGTAAAAATAGCGTTTGTGCATTGACTGGGGATTTGATAAATACCTTATTTAAAGAGGGCATCTGCTGCTCTGTTTAATAATAGTATAGGAAGCATTATGTGGTACAATGAGATGCAGTTTTCTATAGGAATTAAAAAAAAAAACCCAGTGCTTGTAAATTGATTTTGCAGGTAATGAATGTCATGGAAGAATGCAATTTCTGTAATACTGTTATCAAGTATGGAAAAAATCAGTGTCCTTTTAGAGAATGCAGTTTTCAGTTTTTCCTATGAGCTTTAAAAAAAATTAATTTAAAACATTATTTTTTAAGAAGAGTTAAGCCAGAAGTATGTGTTTATAAATAAATAAGGGTCCTTACTTAAAAGTTTAGGATTGTCATTTGTAGTCAGACACTCCGTTGAATTACCTTGATCTGAGTGATGGCTGAATGAAACTTCTGTTAAATTAGAAGCAGGCACTAAGTTATCTCTGCAGGCTACACAAAGGCAAACAAATTAAGAGGGTTTTCTGGGCTAGAGGGAGTGCTTCATTTAGTTCAGCATCCTGCAGAATCTTCCCAAACTCATTTGCTCCTGACTGTTCAGACAGGATGATATGATGGTGTCCCTTCTCCTTTCTGTAAGGGAAGTGAGTGCATTTAAAAATTTCTGGGAGAAATGGTCTCTTTCTGGCCATTACCACCTTTGACTTGAGGTGAAAATCATCACTGAAAAAAGCAGCTCAGCTTTACTGTGCTCTTTGTGTTTTTCAATGTGGCAGCCATAATTCTAGCCCTGTAGAATTCCAGGATTCCAGGTAAAAAATATGCCCTTTTTGTTTTGGAAATCTGTGTGACTTCCTTTCCTAAAATGGCATATTTCCCTGCTTTTTTGCTTTTTCTTTTTATTTTTTTTTTCTTTTTTTAGATTTGTTTGATGAGGGGATTTTTTTGTTTCTCTGTTAGGTTTTTGCAACACAAAGAATGTACGTTTTAATTTCAGGGTCATTGGAGACCAGTATTGTATTTAGATACTGTAAACATGAGTTGAATATGGTTTTAAGGCCTACTTCAAACTTCTTTGATTTCACTAAGCCTTGTTTTGCACTTTTATCTCACTGCCTGGGGATATAGGACTTACCTCTGTTTACAAAACAAGGGAGGTCACTGCACCAAAGTTTCACTACGTGTCTACTTCAGAGAGAGTGCTTGGCCAATGCCACTCATAATGTTCTGATTTTAAAAGAATTTTCAGAGCTTATGTATTGTTATGATCATGCCTACATGAGACAGCATAGCGTCAGGGGGAAGTGTAACAGGTAATTTGGGCACTAATTAGAGCAGTACAGTCAATGTTCAGTGTGGTTTTCTTGCCAAAGCTGAGGGGCTGTCCCCCTCTGCAGGGAATAACCAGGAGTGCCCTGCAGACATCACCTGGATGCAGCCACTCACGGGAGCTGGCTCAGGTACCCTCCTGCCAGCTGCGCCGTGCCGCTGCCTGCCGAGGTACAGCCTTCCTACCCACTCTGTTCCTAGGCTTCTAAGGCTTTAGGAGTCAAGATCTGAGGATTAAGATTTACACATTCCATCAGGGTGTCTCCTCAACCATTATGTTTTGCATGTGTCCCAATCACCTAGACAGTAGCACACTTGTTCAGCAAATAACAGCCTTCAGCTCTTTAACTTGCTTTCCTGATTCAGGGACATTTATTCTCATTAATTTTGACGTGAATTTAATTGACCAAATTTCACATTTCAAAACCAAAGAACTGTGAGACACATGTTTTAATCCTCCCAGTTACTGTTTGAAACTATTTCTAGGGAATTACATGGTTTTCAGCTTTGGCTTTCCTGTGGTGAAGAAAGATCACACAGGCTTGTGTACAATGTATGCTAGTGCCCTACTTCTTTGTCTCCAGAGCTATGAATTAAATCAATGCTTTTATTTTAGTGGTAGTCTTAACTGTCTCTGACTTAATTGTTTTCCCATTATTTTGTGGTGTTTTTAAGAAAGGGATTCAGCATTTCTTAAAATACTTTTGGGGGGTGGACAGGTTGCTTACTTGCAATATGAGAACACTCTAAAACTTTAACAAGTTCAGGACTATACTGGTGGCCCAACTACAAAGGGAGTCTAGAATAACTGCTGCCAGTGATCTTTGTATCTGAATTTTTACTGGGTCATGAGCAGTTTGACTCTTGTAAATTCAGGGACAGGGTAGGAACTCCTCTTTTGATTATAGCTTTTCTAATGTCTCGTACCCAGACATAACCCACACACAGCAATGAAAAATCATCTTTTTAAGAATATCAGCTGGAGGAGGAACTCTGCCTGCAGGTAGTGCCTGTAGCACTCTGCAATGCCCAAGACCAGGAGGAGCAAGGGCCAAGATGGATAGCATTACATTAAATGCTAAGGTGTTAAGGGGCAAAGGAAAGAATTCTGAATTTGATGTTTGCAGGGGCCAGTGGAGGAGTTCATATAAAAAATGAACTGAGGGTCTTTTGACAGCAGCATTTAAATAGATCTGAATGGAGAAAAAATGTACTGGCAGAAAAGCTAAGTGGGGTCATCTAAGGCAGTCCCAAAAGCTCGTTCAGTGGAAGATGGCTTATGTACAAAAATTTAAAAGTGTTAGGTCTCATACAAAGAATGTAATAGTCAGAATTCTCTGGAGCAATTTAGGGAACATTACCCACTAAGGATCACTAAGGAGCCCACTGTAAATCTTGGTCCTTGAGACTCTGTGCCTGTGTGTAGATGGCCAAGATATTTGTTTAGCTGGGGGAGGATCAGTGGATAAAAGCTGAGACTTACACATGTATACTACATGCATCTCAAGACTACAGCTATGCTTCTTCCTTGGATAGATGGCCTAGTACATGTGCACTTTGAAGCAGGACAAGTAATGGGCTCAGATTCTTAGTGTCTCTTGTAGAGACTGGAGCATATTTGGAAGGCAGCTGAGCCTCCAGTGTAGTTTTCTCCAGAATAAGCTGAATTCTTGTATACCAAAACCACCCTGCAAAATAAACCAAGGTTCAACAAGGGAGAATGATTGGGAATTTGGAACAGCACTGTTGTCTCAAATCAAAGTACTAATAGAGGCTAGAACTTGAACTATTCCCCATCTGTCCTCATCCTGTCACAGAACAAATTGAAGCAACCCTCTTCTACCTTCCTCCATTTTCCCCAACACCACCCCCCCCCAAAAAAACTAAACAACCAAAAAGGCCCCAAACCTTATCATGAAACAACTGAACATTAAGAGGATATGAGTATGTGGAAGAAAATAAAGGAATAATTTTCAGTCAGTCTAAATTGAAAAATAAGACAGTATAAATTGATTGAAAAAAGATAAAACCTCTGGAAAAATGTACATGCAACAGATTCCAGATGTCTCTTCCCAAAGTTTTCTTACCAGATGGTGGATGAGATCTTTCTTCTTAATATGTCTTTATGTTGAATGGTAGCACGCCATTCAGACAAAGGGAAAAAATAAAAAAAGGGTATTTGTGTAGAGCTTGCTTGTTGGGACAATATGCTTACTGTGTTCTATGGTCAAATGAGCACTTATTTATTATAAATAGAATGCATTTGAATTACTGTTATATGTTGATCTCATTGTGTCACTTTAGGTTTTGAAATACTAGTAAGAATTGCCTATGCATTATGCAGCATTATTTGAATTATTCATGTGTGGCAAGTGGAGTTTTGCACTTTAAAATGTTGCCTTGGCCTGATGTTTATATTTATGCTGTATTTTTGTGTAATCCTAAGGTTTTGTAGGGGAAAAAAAGTGTATTTTTTCACTGTACTGAAATTTTCAATAAGTTGGCTTTCTTTTAGAAAAGGAAACTTTAAAATTACCCTGTCTAAAATCCTGTGCCTGATTATACACTCATGAATGGAAAAAATTATAATGGTTTTATGGACTTGAATAGTAGCATTTAATGTAAAAAGAAGTGGAGATAAATAGAATTTTTTTCAAATATAATTGTGATAATGCAATGCAAATTAGCAAAAGGTATTACTGTTGAATAGCTACAGTTAAGTTGAGCAAAGGAGAACATAGCTATTCTTGATTATTCATTAAAAAAGAATACTTAAGCCCAAGTTCTTTCAAAGGATATCCAGTTTTAAAAGGAAAAGCCATTAATGTCATTACTCAGATGAGCTGTTTAAAAATATTATTTTAAGCATTTCCAGGAACAATCCTTAACAGATGATAAGGTGGACATCTTTGAAAGTTCTGGATATTCATTAATAAACTATGCTGCTTTATTTGCAGCCTGGTGTGTGTTAGGAGTCAACTCACCTGTAAAATGATAGTGTAGAGTCACAGAATAAGCGGGGCTGGAAGGGATCCTCGAGGATCATCGTGTCCAGCTCCTGCCCCTGCATAGCACCATCCCCAAGGACAGATAAAAAATTAATTTCAGAAGACATTTGAAAATACTGGTAGCAGAATACAAAATACTGCAAAGTAGGAAGGAGATCGATCTGAGGAACTAATAAAAAGAGGATGACATGTCAGTGAAATTTTAGGTGTGAAATGCTCAGAAAAAAAGATACATTCTCAGGTAATGATCTGTTAGATCATGGGTGTCATTCCTTCTGAAAGTCATGGAAGTCCAAAACCTGACCAAGTTTCCAAAGCAGTTGCTTACATGCTCAGTGATACAGGCCCAGATACCTGCTCATGGCATCATTATGGAACTCTTCACAACTTCTAGAGGTCAGCTCCAAGATTTAAATCAAAATCACCTGTAATGGCCCCAGAGGAAACACAGTGTAAGGGCATATTATGTTTTATCTACACCTGTCCTGTGAAACATTTAGCACTGGCCAGAACGGAGGCTGGATTAGTCTGGTCCCTGTGAAGAATTTCTGTTTGTGCGTGCCCCAGACATCATTCCTGTCACGTGCCTGGTGATGCAGGGATAACCTGACATCCAGCACTGACAATCAGCCTGGTGTGGCTGAAGTGACTGAATACAAACTATTTTAAATATCAGATTGTTTAGAAATTAGGCTCATTGCTGAGACCAAAGTGTGCATTTTAAATGACACAATCATATGTCCAGTACTGAGCATACTCGGACTTTGGCTTAAATCTGTGGGGTTTTTAAGCCCTTGTACTGTTTGTGCAACAACGCGTGCTTCTCTCAACAGAGAAACCAGCAAATGACATCCCAAGGTATGAAAAAGTAACAAAAAAATCAACAAGTGTCATTCCTGGGAAGCCAAAAGGACATCAGCAACATTAACAAGAATCTGTTGTTTGCAGTTAATAGAACTGTTAGTTTATGTGGAAAGGCTGAGCAATGTTTTTGGGAGGTAGTTCCCTGGAAACTTCAGTGGAAATTCTTTCTTAGAAAATGCCCAGAATCAATGTGCTCCAACCAAAAGGTCCTTTGTGGCTTCTGCAGAGACAATCACTTCTGCAGAGGTGAATGCATTAGTCATGGATGGACCCTCACTTCTTTACCCTGTCATGACTCGTGTGTATTAGCTTTAATTCTGGTATTGGTTTGTGGTTTCTCATAGACTGAGTCTCAGTTTGAAAATAACTGTGGTAAAGGAGTGGAGCTGGGAGAAGGATAAAGGGCACTCTTACACCAGTCTGCCTAATGCTCCAGGAAAATCTATTTGTCCCACCAGGCAGATGTTGTTACGTTTGCACAGCTCTTAGACTCATGATTTGGCTTAATGAGTCAATTCATAACTCAGTTAAACTCAGTCAAGGCTAGGACATAAACTATGAACAGCTGACAAACACACAAAGACGTTTTTCTGTGATCTGCATTTAAGCCATCAGCAGCTTTCCTTGGCCAAGTGCTCCTACGCATATTTAGACACAAAAACCTGGAGATAAGCCAGCAGGAGAAGGGGCCAGGTTTGGTGACAACTGAAGGCTGTAAGCTGCACCCTGTCTGGCCTCGTGGCTTTGGAGCTGGGTTGTGTACTCACTCCTCTAACAACTTCAAGTGATGAAGCTCTAAGAAAGCATTAGCATGTGCTCCTTACCTGAGGATATTTGCATCCCTTGCTTCAAGACAAATTTTCTTTCCCCAAAGGAGAGTTCACATCTTGCTGGAGTAAGTTTTTCTGATGCTGATTTGTCTGCTTGTCACCTGTTGTGCATAAGCTCTGGTTCATGTGAAAATGCCTAACTGGAGTTAATGTTGTTGAATTTATCCTTCCTTTTGTACTTGTGCAGTTTCAAGGAAGAACAATGTATTAGGAGAAATGGTATATGCAATTTCCACTGTTCTGCTTGGTTTTGGTCATGCTAAATAGGAAGTCATGTACCGTTGAAACAAAATAAAGAGGCCTTGTGTTTACACCAACCCTCATCTCTTTCTGAATTTGACTTTTGAGAAAAGAGAGAAAGCTGACTAATAAACAATGAAGGCCAAAATACATAGCAACATACCCTGTTGTCTGGGGAACCTGGGCAACCCCCCATCACAGGAATTTTTAGTATGTACAATGCTATTTTTGGGGATCTTTTTTCAGATTCAAAGCTCTTATAGGTTTTGATGTATCATTATTACCAGCTTTGTTGGCTTCATAATCAAAGCCCATGTTTTTGGTTGTTTTTTTTTGTGTTGAAGTATGCTGTCCTGAGATGCTTGCTTCTTCTGCTTAACAAAAGAGTCACATGTCCTTTGATGTGTGTTTCTTCACTTTATTACTTTTCAAAGCTTAGGCATAAAAATCTCCCCAGTCTAAGCAGGTGTGAAACTCACCAGAAGTGGATTTTGTTAAAATGAAAACTGCCATAAGAGGACCACTGAGGAATTGCATACTGAAATGTTGAGAATTACGTACAAGCTGTTATCAACTTGCTCAAAATTTTGTGCACAAAAAATAAAGCTATTCTGTATTTCCACCAATGAGCAGAGAACAGAAAGTGAAATAAAACTTCTCTATAGACTACTTTTCTTACTAGGAGGGTCCATTTAGTCTTTCAGCATGGGAGTTCTGCTACTTGACACTTTACTTTTGAAAAACACCATTAAGAAATGCTTTTGCAGTATTTCACCGGAGTGCTCTGTTGAGACAGCTGTTCAAAGTAGTGTGAGCTCCAGATGTGAGCAGAGTTCTTATGGTGTAGAGGGTTTCCAAGACAATTTGAAAATCTGAGAGCCTTTGGTATGCTCTCAGTAAATCTCAATATATTATTGTCTGTTTCACTACAATGATTTGGTGCAGGCACAGTTTGTACAAGTGAAAACAGAGCTTGCAATCCTCCCAAAAAGTCACTGTATAATCCTGAATACTTCATCAACATAAATTTATCAGTCTTCTCCCATGACTGTAAAGCAGAAATTCTCTTGATTTGAGATCAGATACTGGATCATTCATATTTCAGCTTAATGGGTTTGCAGTCCATGACTTAAGAGCATAGTAAAAATGCAAAATGCAGGTTGCTTGCCCCATGCTTGTAATGTGTAATCAGCTGTCTTCCTTTCAAAGCATGTGACTGCATTCTTGCATTATTTTTAATTAAATTTGGCCTTTAGGAATTGCCCTGAAAATATGGCATAAAGGCCATGAACAGCAGGAGGGGAAAAAAGCACTTTTTCCTGCCCTATTTCCTGAGGTATTTCATACCAGTGGAAGCAGCCCAGGGAGGTGGGTGGAGGGTGGTACCTGCCTGTGCTGTTCTTCCCTATCCCTGCACAGGCCTTGTCCCTCTTCTCTCGGAGCATGACTCCTCAAGGCTGGCTGGCAGGACATCTACAGTCATCCTAATCCCCTGAGAACTGGGATTAGCCCCTGACACCTAGCCCTCTGAGAACTATATCAGCCCTCTGAGAACTATCAGCCCTCTGATAACTATATCAGCCCTCTGATAACTATATCAGCCTTCTAAGAACTATCCACTGCCCTCTGAGAACTATCCTTCCAGGTGTTTCATCACTTTTTGTGAACTCTTCACACCTCTGAAGCATCCCCTAGATCCAGTCCATCCTCTAGAGAAGCAACTGCTTGCGTGCAGTTTGCACTCATTGCCCTGCAATGTCTGCCACCATTTCATCCTTTTGCCTCCAAACCCATGTAATCCTTCCATCAAAAAAGTCCTCCAGGCTCCTTGCAGTACTGAAATCTGCAGTGGAGAAGAGGACATGGCCTGCCCAAAGAAACACCTTGTTGTTTAGCCATGACAATGGTGTGTATAAAACCACTGCCGGAATAATAGACCCCGCCAGGAGCACAGACCCTGCAGGGTTTGCCGAGCTCCCTGGTGGTGCTGCCCGTGGAGCAGATGTCACACAGACTGCAGTGCTGGGGGGGAAGGTGGGCCAGGGCAGCCCCTACAGTGCCTTACCTTGTCCCAGTCACACAGGGGTGTGTGACAGCACATCACACCTGGCTGCAGGGTCTGTGCCGGGCTTCGCCGTAGATCCTTCCAGAACTGGAAGCTATCGACTCAGGTGTGTTTATGCTTGCAGCCAGCCCTCTCCATTATTTTCTAGTTCTTTCCTGCAAAATGTGATTTTATTTAATTTAAAGTGCCTGGTAACCTTTTTCCAAAAAGAGGTTTGCTGCTGAGTGCGAAGAAAGTAGATGTACTTTTAGGGTGATATAAAAAGAAGTACACATTTGTGTACAACACAAACTAGTGATTTAGAGCACTTGAGGATTCACTGTCAAAGGTATTCAAAAAGCATTTTTAATATGAATTTCCAGAAGCACAGCTTAACAAAGTTCAATGACAAGCTTTACATACTACACGGAGGAAATATACAAAGTAAAATCAGATAAGAAATTATTTAGAGTTATTTACTGGGAGACATAGAAATGGTAAGGATGCAAAAGGGGAGACTGTCCTTCTGAGTCATGGGATTCAGGATGGACCCCCTCATTTTCTAAACTACCAGCAGATATCTGTCAAGTTGCAATCCCCCATGAGTACAAGGGTGGCACTTGTGAGATTTCTCCCAACCTCCTGCAGAATGAATCACCTGGCTAGGTGGTCTGTAGCAGACTCCCACCAGGACATCCACTCTGCTGACATTCTCATGATCTTTACCCACTCAACCTGACATCATCATCACGGGTTTCAATCTAATCTAAACAATCCCTCACAAGCAGTGCTACCCCACTGCCTCTCCTGCTTCACTTACCTCTTCTAAAGCTCTTAAAGCTACCCAAGAAAGAAAGTAAAATTGCATCCATTGCAAAAAACCCTCTATTTTCTTCTGGTAAATGTTATCTGTAAATTCTGCTGGGAATTTTCTGTTGTGGGACTAAATAGGCATCAAGCTGGATTAAGCAACTCTTTTTCCTACATAATACCCATTCTGTGGATTCATAGAAGCCTTCAGCCATCCCACTGATGACCCTGGCCCTTCTATCTGAAGCTGTCAGTACTGCCTATTTATCTCCCAAATAAAACAGACCATTTCATAAACCTGGAAGCAGCAAAACATTTTGGATGTTTTGCAAGAGCCAAACAGGCTGACATTTGCCTGAAGCCATTAAAATATCTTGTTTCTCTGTGCTAAGGCTGATAGACATGCTGAGCTGGGAATCGCTGGAAGGTGGTATCAGATTCAGGGTTCACCAGACTTTAGAAGAAATATTGTGCAGCTAACATCCTTCACTTGATCCAAGGCTGATTCACAACATCAAACTTCCACCTTTTCCTCCTTCCTGTACGAATGTGCTGTGTGGTATGACAGCCATTATGGAGAAGCTGGCAGAAACTCTATGACAGGGCACAGAAGGAGGGGAGAGAAGGAAGAGAAGGGTATTTCCTCCTCCTCACTGGCCCTTGTGTATGTAAAAGCTAATTTTTAAAATAGATCCTTTCTGACAGAAATGGAGTACAATCAGAATGTGGAATGTTGCACTCCCAGTAAGGACATGAGAGGAGCAGGTGGTGTCGCCCTGGCGGTGCTATCTCCTTTTGGAGATGTTTTGTGTGTTCTGGCTGATGTGCATTCTGTAAGCACTACCAGAACTTTATGTTCTGGGAGAAGTTTAAAAATTTGCATCCAACTACAGACATATCTGAGGTCTGACCTCAACGAATTTAAAGCTTGACTGCAACAGGATGCACAAAGTGCAAAATACCACTTTGGATCATGATTCATACTCCTGTTATTCACAGGAGCTCTCAGGACCAATTTTTTTTAATTGTCCTGAAAAAATTCAGACACTGTGGTGACAACTGAGGGATGGCTGGACGAATTACATGATATTACTTATAGCAAGGATAAGAGTTAGTGAGTTGTTTCTTGAACCCAAGATTACCATGTAACCTCAACATCTTCATAGACCATAAAAATTTCAACTGGCTTTCTCTTGGAGTAAGGTCACAAAACCAAGGTATTAGACATTACCAAGAATTACTTCATAATAACCACTACAGCCTTTTAAAAACACTTACTCATCCTTTTACTCCAGAGAGCAAGAACAACAGCAAGGCCCCACTGCTTTTAATGTTCTTGGCAGAGCCCAGGAGAGACCAGCTGGATGCTGTGGCTTCTCTGCCAAGACAGGGGGTACAACAATGAGCACCTCCCTCAGCCTTGAGGATTCACCTGCCGGCTCTGCCCCTCCTGGAGCAAAGGAAGCCAGTGATGACCGCTTGCAAAGGTCTAAGCAACTTGCTCTGACAGACACTGAAAGATTGCATTGTATTGCTCCCCTCCGAAATGTTTGTGCTGCTTTGGAAGGGTTAAACCTTTCTACAGGCATAATTTAACCGAACACTTCTAGTCGCAACAGCATGTGAAGATTTTTATCAGGAGAATTTTTGCCTGTTCAGTAAACACTACAGCCTGGTTACTGAAAATGTCTATATAATTGTTTTGGGTGGTTCTGTTACTTAGGCAGGTTTCTGAAGTGTTAATTGTGATATTAGTGCTAAATGCACTGAGCTGTCTTTAGCATTTACTGGAATTGTGACTCACTGAGCTGACTAAATTGCTACATGTTTAACTTCAGAACGAGGCAGAGCTAATGTATTTCAAAGTGGTATTTGATAAGCAGATTATTCCACTGCCTACAAAAATCCATACTAATAATTAGATAAAATTAAGTATGAGAATTAATTGCGTGGTGTCTCTCACTGACACAAATAGCTCTCACACTCCTCTCTGCATTTTGCTTGGTCTATTCACCATGCAGAGTGTGACTACCTTGAAGCAACCACAGCCTCAACATTGTGTACTGGACTTTGAGACTTGTATTTTCACATTTTATTATATCATCATAAAAACAGAACAAACACTCTTATCTCCTATTACAGCCATTTGCATGACAATTCATCTAAGCATGACAAAAGATTCCTTGTTGCAAATCTTTATAAAATCATAAAACAGGAAAAAAAAATAGTCCCCCTTTTCTCCCAAGTCAGATCAGATATGGGCAAAATTCACGTGGAGCCCTATAAAGAACAATCATATTAAACCTTCATTGTTGTTAAAGGAAAAGCGTTTGGAAATCCAAAAAGGGACTTGAAGCACAAAGCACCCTCCTGGATGATCCACATGGCCGCTTGCAGTGCTTTGTGCAAGGTTTTGTTGTGCTTTGCCTCTGGGCACAGGTAAAGTGAAGTCAGTATGACTTGTTGAAACTCAGTCTTCCCTGGCATTTGCAGTGAATGTGGGGGTATGAGACTGCTCCTGCTGGAGCAATGGTGACAGAGGAGGTCCTGTTCTCCCCTCTTGCAGGCTCAGCTCTGCCTGGTGACTTGGAGCATTTTTTCCATCTGATAGTCCCTTGTCCCAGCATCCTGGGAATCAGCAGAGGCAATATGTTGGGCATAAATACTCACCCCTTCCATGGTGCCCTTGGCAGGGCCTGGCTGCTTCTGCATCCACAAACTGCTGAAACTCTAGATCCATCATCACAGTGGTGGGGTGGCCCCGGGTGGTGACAGCCCCAGGGCACCATGCCCTGGCCTTTTGACCCACTCAAAGTCCTTCTGAGCTCTGGTGCTTACCTTAGGGCCAAAGTGACCTGATTGTGCCACAGCTTGGCACTATCAGCACACATAAAACAAACACACCTGCCTGAAATATTTACTTGTCCCCAGAACTTTGTTCTGGGGCTAGCCAGTGTGACCGACAACATCTTTAATTGAAAAAATGGGGTCGTTTTGCCCCTAGTTTTTAGCCTTGGGAAAGGGGAGCCTTAGGACCAGTTAGTTTATTTTATTTGACTATTTTTCTACAAGCAGTTTCCTCATGTTGAAATTTCTTGTAAGTACCCAGGGAGGAACAAAATGAAGCTGTTAGTCAGCTGCTGAGTCACTGACGCGGAAGGTTTGCGCTGGTGTGAGGATGCCTTGCTGGGGCGGGTTGGCTGGGGTTGGCACTGCAGCAGGCACAGCTGGGACCCCACAGGCTGCCAGCCAGCCTGGGACTGCTGCAGTGACCCGGGAGGACTGGGCTGGGCTCCTGAGAGGCATGACAACTGGGACTCCTGCTCACACGGGGATGGCAGTGTCAAGGCTTAACCCACAGCAGGGAGACCCTGGTGGGCTGTCCTGGACACCCTTTCTCTACAGCTGATTTTTGTGAATCACTTTCAGATGTGCCAGAGGGAAACTGAGGCACAGTGAAGACTGTGGTTAGCCACTGGTTATATTAAGCTGAATCAAACTCCTGAGCTTGTTGTGTTTCTACATTTGTGGGCTGATAATGGCTCTTTCCTTGAAGTAGGAAAGAAAAAAGCCATAAGGTGTGGTCATCGCTGTAAATCATGCACACACAAAATGTTTTGAAACACAAAAGCATATATATGATGTCTGAACACAAGGCTTTGCTTCTCTACACACAGCTTTTGGATGACTGAGGTGGGAGGGTGAAGGGCAAAGGTTTTCAGATGCAGCTCTCACCTAGAACAGAGCTGGGCAGCAAGCAGGTGTGTTTGAACAACAGACTTTTAAAAAACACAGTGAGCAGGTTTGCAAAAACAGAGATTTCAACCAGAATTCTTTGTCTATACTCCACCTAACTAAATTGTGTTTAGTTAAAAACAACCCAAACATAGTTAGCCACTTAACCGATGTTACTAAAGCATTCCCTAAAAAGCAGCACATTTAGCAGAAAGAGAAGTGGAAGTTAGCCTGACTGCTTAGGACTTGCAGTCCATAGGGGCGTTCTTGCTCACAGCTTTTCTAAAAACAGTTCCACATTTGTATCCCAAACAGGAATACTACTTACACTGCAGGCTGTGCATTTATTAACTTACTTTCTTCAATACTAATAAGGTCTGCAAAGATATGTTCTTTGCATAACCTTTTACCAGAGTTAAAAAATAACACACACATGCACAGAGATCAGGTTTTCAAAGTATGTGAACTGCCTTAAGAAAATCAAACATGTTTACTTCATACTGTTAAAGTGTTTTCACATGTGGGGATGAAATGAAAGAGCAAAGGCCGGTCAAAGCTTGTGTAGGAGATAAGTTACAGAGTGAGGGTAAGGCAGCAGCAGCGTATGGGTATTCTTGCCTATTGGTGCTTTTCCTGTTTGGCATTGGTGTGATACAATTGTTACCTGAGCTAAAGTGCCAGTGATTGAAGCATTTTAATAGCCTGATGAGGACCAAGCGTGGTGCTGGGTGGATTTTAGCCTCCAGAGAAGCATGCTGGAGTTCACAGGTCTTTTGGGGCAGTTTTTGCTGTAAGGTAAATGTAGAACAACATGACATGGTGGAGCTGTCTCTTGAGTAGTGCCTGTTCAGGGCCCAGCCAAGGGGCTGCTGCTCCTCCCTGATCCCACTCTGGAGCTTGGGGAAAGCAGGTATGCCACAGTGACACTTGAAGAAACAAGGAGAGCTGCGTCCAGAACATGGCACTGCTACTTTTCCCAGCCAGGGGCAGCTCAGAACTCAAACGTTGCACTTTTCTTATTGAAAGATGGCATTAGTCAGCACTTGGGATACTCCTGGATGTTGTACCTCTGCTTCTGGTAACGTAACTCACCTCTCTGAGATCTGTGATGTTGCTCTTTAAAACATGGCTTTTTAACTTGGGTCACTTCACCAAAACCAAAGCAGGGAGCAATTGCAGGAATTATGGTAAAACTAATGCTGTAAGACAGTTAAGCAGCTGGTGGCAGTAGTCTGGTAATAACGGCACAGCTGGAGCCAGATCTGCAGGACTGTGCCCTCCCTGGCCCCTTCCATGCTTTGTCCTCCCCTCTGTGCATGAGGACAGCAACCCTTACCCACCAGCACAAGGGGCTCTGGGAAAAGAAGAGGCAGAGTCAGTAAAAGTCCTGATGTTATGGTTCACTGATATAACCTTTGACCTCCAGCAGCTATTTGCAGAGTGAGTGTTACACGCCTCTATTTACTGAAGGCTGGCCAACACTGAGAAATGACTCTGTGCTGAACTGTGATTCAGCCTCAGCAGATCACAAACACAACCACACATGCTTAGGTGAAACGAGGAGTAAATTAACTTGAATCTCTAGGCCATTTCCTAACATAGTACAATTTCAAAACTCTAGCTTAGAAAATGTTGCTGAGAACTGCTGCTGCTGTCGGACCTCTATCTATTGGCAGGTCCAGACATGTAATTACTAACTAGTTTCAGCAAAAGTATCCCCCTAAATGCAAAGCTATCTCCACAGCCTGCAGGTTACTGGCTCACACTCAGCTAGCAAACCTTAAAGTCGCAATGGCAAATGCTAATCTTTGCATCGCTGCTATGCTTGAACCTGCCAGCCAAACTGTTTCAGCACAGAGACAGAAACAGCAACTCCTCAACATTCTGTGTGCGGTAGTCTCACCTCTCCTGCCTGCCTGTGCATCATACTCAGACTAGACCCAGTATTCAGTGAACTTTCCTTGAGTTGCTGTTGTGACTGAATTGACAACAAAACATCCAAGACTTTGGTCATACAAGGTCAGTCAGGAGTTCTAACAGAAATACACAAATCAGTAAGGGTATTATTAATCATATGAATCCAGCAATCAAAGGAACCAGCTCAGTCTCTAAAGACTGAAACCAGACTGAGAGGGATGAAGATTTTTCCAGGGTCATAAATCTACTTTCCCCTCATAAATCCCATGCTACTTAAAATACAACTAAGGAATATCTACTTTAGCCTAATCCTGTTTAAACCAAATCTGACCTGGTCTCCCAGAAGTCAAATAATCCAGTGCACAAACTGTTTCACAGGCTTTCTTGGGAACTCAGGACAGTCATCATGCACTCAACTTCTCATTGATGCATTAAAGAAAATTCAATCACATCTAAAAATGTTTTCCACCCAAGGAAAACCCTAATCAAAAAATGACACAGGCTGGGTGGGTTTTAAAAAATATATATGTGCACTGTGGTAAAGAGTAGATGATCAAGAATAAGGATAGTGAGTTAAATTTATTTCCCTTTCCTCAGATTTGTGCCACAATCTCACTGATACTACCAAGTGAAGATTCACAGTGGGACTTCATTTTCTTTTGCGATATTTCAAAATATATTAAACAGGCAAAAATATTAGACACAGGTATTGTAGTCTCCAAAAGTGAAAGGTCAGAGCATTTCAGGCAGGTAGCATTTCTTCACCTCCACACCTGCCATGAAATAGCTTGGCAAATCTTTTCTGCTTCTAACATCTCTCACAAGATTATGGCAACGACGTAACAAAAGTCCCTTAGCTTAAGAATGAAACCTTTCCCGACCATGAACATCGACTTCCCAGGAATGTCTGAGCCTTTCACGAGGACCTGCACCAGGAGCAGATTGCATCTACCATCTCGAATACTGGCACCACTCGGTTACCTGTGAAAGAAGCTACCCAGAGGATATTCAGACAGCACCAGGACACCTGACCTGGCTTTTGTATCCGTATGGTCCCAGTTGTACATGTGAGAGAAGGCTATTCCGGAGAAGCTCAGACAGCCATTCAGACAGCTGGACTGGCTTTGTATCTATATGGTCCCAGTTCTACATGCAAAGGGACACAAAAGGACATCCTCTCATTTCTGCCCCAGGCAGAATACACGGGATATAAGCTGGCTGTATGAGACAGTCGGGGTGAACCACTGGGGAGACGCTGGCACTCTGTCAGTCTGTCAGTCGGATCCAGGTTCACCCAGTGCCAAATTCCGGAGCTGACGTGGCCTTGGCTGTGGTGGGTTTTTCTAAATTATATTTTGTTATTGATCTAATAAATCTTTGTTAATTTTTTTTAATTTGGCTGCCGATTTATCATTTATAACACTCTTCATAGTGAATAAACCTCAGATTGGGATAAGCAGGCTTACTGCTGCTTGGAAATAAATGCTGGTGAACTGGTTGTAGATACAGACAGAAAAGAAAAAGAATGACAAGGGGGTTTAATGAAGACACAGCTATCTCACTTAGGCAGTCTGAGCCAAAGTAACACTCACCTGAGAAGCCCATCTTCCAAAACTGCTACAATTCTGGCCATGAGCATACAACAGAAATACACACTGAAATGATATAGGCATTAAAAAAAGAACTCATTATCTGCATCTTACCATCTAGTACAAAAGACATGTACAATAAAACTTCTTCAGGAAACTATGACACTAGTAATTTCAATTATCAACTTTTTTTTTTTTTTAAATAGATTCCACCTACACAAATAAAACAGTCAAGCCAGTTTTTGGTTACTATTGTAGATGCTGATTCTTGCATTTATTTCAGTACTCCCATCTTTACCCCTATTTTCATTTAATTTACCTGAAACAAACCAATTCCTTATTTGCTGTACATTTCCTCCTTCAAGCAGATGCACCAGATGATACTCTACAGCAGCTTAGGAACATGGGAAAATGACATGCATTTTGACTCATCAGGGACACCAGACCTGAGTCAAATCCTTAAGTACCCTTTCAGTGGCTAGAGGCATCTAAGACATTCTATTACACTTGGGAATAATAACCTTCCAAAGGAGAGTCACCAAAGATCAATAGCACGGTTTCAAAGATCTAAGCACCATGAAGACAGTCAGGGGTTCTTGACCCCAGGCATCCTTATGCATCATAACCTACAATCAACCAAGGCATGTGGCAGCTCATCAGCATTGGAACCACCACAGGAAGGCCATCTTTACATTCCAAATTTCAGGTTTAACAGTAACAGTTGTCAGAAAGTTCACCCAGAATCCTGTGGAACATGGTAGTGCACAGCCATAACACCTGGAGCTAGGCAAGCATTTCACATATTCAAGATTATGAAATGATGACCTAGGTGTTCTCATTTATTCATGCATTTACATGGCCCTTTCTGTTTCCTAACCTAGAGTCACCACCATCTAGTAACATTGTTAAAACAGAGTAAGACTTTTCCCAGAACTTGTGTTTATGCATGAGTTAAAAAGATCTCAGTCTAACAAGCAAATGTTAAAGAAGGATCATCGACATATGAAGCAACTATGTTTCTTTCTTGGAAAATGTACCAGTGTTTATACTGAAGTCTGAATAGCGTCCACATACTTTGTCAATACCTGCTCTTTTCAAACAACCTTCCCCTCCTTTGTTTTGTGAGTCCCAAGAGAATCAGAGCTCAGGACATACACTATTAAAAGAACAAAGCACTGGACAACTTGCAGACTTGAGGAGAGGCTCATACTCCACTTAAGTGTAATATACATGATACAGTTCATGATTTTACAAGAAAAAATGAGGATTTTTCATTCCATACTTTCCTGTAGAGATGTACCAAGATCAAATATTTCAACAAGTGTTTGCAAGTACAACATTTGTACAGAAAAAATCAGATTGAGATTGAGACCACCATAATCATAAACCAACAATATCAGTACTAGTACTAAACCACTCTAGCCAAGAAAGTATCAAAACCAGACATTTCCTCAAACACTCAGCTACAGGGCATTCTCAGGTTAAAAAAAAAAGCCAACACTTTTATGCTGAAGTGCAGTTGCAGATGTTGCTTTAATACAAAAGTAGAAATTCTGTAATTTTGGTGCTTTGAAGCAGTCCCATGGCGAAGTCCCAGAGCATGCTTGTGTTCTCTTACTGGAGGTACACACAGTGGCTGGAGTATTAACATGCTGACTATCAGCTGACTGGTGGAATACAAATTATCCATTTCTGATATAAGCAATTTTTATGGATCATCCAGTATTGAAGATCTTTCTCCATTGCAACATGTGCTGTGTACTGTATCCTTTTCCTTCCCACCAGAAAGGATAAACCAGGTATATTTACCACCTGTATTTGGTTGCTGACACTGAGGTGTCTGACCAGGTGTGCTGGTGAAGATGTGGACAGAACACAAAACAGTTTAGTCAGTGTACTGGCTCTATCACGACAGATCCACTGGAAGTAAGTCAGACGTTCATTGCTAATACTTTTCTCCCTTTAAAGCACATTGTTGTTTGCTGGCATTTTTTAATCGAGTAGTTACCTCTACCCCAGTTGCTCATGCAATTTATCTCAAAAAAGCTTGTACATCCAAATAAGGACATAGGCAAGCTTACACATAGGACAATATCTGTAAGAACTTATATTAAACTTTGCACTTGATTCTCTACAAGGTCACATTCTCATTACAGTAAGAACTAAAACAAATGAAGTACCATAAAAGGAAATATTTCCTTCTGTACATTATTTTTATTATTTACATAATACAATATAGCATAGATGCTGGGTAGCTTATGTGCAATACATAAATATGAACTATCTGTACATGTTTGCATATCTAATAACTCAGAAGAATAAAGTTAGAAGCGAAAACCTGATGCTTTTAATAGTGAAGTAAAAACCAAGACTGAACACTGGCAACAAAAATCAGGTAGGAGTAGTGCCTTGTGTATGTAACTATTTACAAATGAGAACAGGCATTACCACAATACTAGTCTAAACCATATTTGTTTATATAAAAAACACAAGTTTCATACATCACAAAAACCCCTTCCATTATAACACAGAAGTGATATATATTACCAGACAAGCATCAGTGAAGAATACTGCCTTTTCTAGAGTTGTTATTGTACAATGCCATAGATAATGCAGCCCATGCAATACACCCAAGAACACTACAGTCCTATACCCAAGTACAATTAAAAATGATAAAGCAGCCCTCCAAGAGTGGTTCCAGCTACCATTTAAGTCTACAGCAGCCATGTTAGGTATGGTTTTCCATGCAGAACGGTGCAACTGTTACATTTAAAACTAGAAAAATTAATTCCTAATATTCTTTTGAACTTGGAACACACAGAACATAAGTAGTACATGAATAATAAACTGCTCTAGTATTTCAGCAACTTATTCAGACTCGTGTTGCTTGATAGAGATCTGTGGTATGTCTAGAAACATTTCTAACTGTGTTTTGAAAACCAATCTTACAATATTGTGCTACACAACATTTTTAGCTAGGCAAGGAAAAGCGGACAACTCTGTTGCAGGCCAGTTCTTAAGCTCCTAACAGAACATTTCCTCTGGGAACTTTTTTTCAAGATTCTTAAGTTAATGCAATCTTTTACAAAACAATTTTTTCTCATATGTATCTGATTTTTTCCATTTTTCTCAGTGCAGTTGTTAAGTGATCTAAATATGGCAAAGACTCATTTTACTGTGATGGTAGACCCCTCTACACAGCTTGCATTCTGCTGGAAAACTAAAATGGGAGTGTGGCAACTAAAAGTAGAATGAGATTTAAAATGATAGAAGTAGACTGCCAACTGTTTTGATGTATCCTTCTCCGAAACAGGCATATAACATTAGCCGAACATTAAATACCTCCATGCACATCTCAAAAGGCAGAGCAGCTGCACACATGCAGATTGCATACATCTGTCTGGCACATGTGAACTAGAGTCTGTCCTCTGTGCATGTGTATTCCTGTGCAGGTTTCTGATCATCCATCTATTTTGGGGAGGGCATATACATTTTCAAGGGCTGTATCTATCCAATTCTGCCTGTAACAAACACTCAAACATTTGAAGTATCATTTAGACAGGACTAGAAGAAAAACTTTCGAAAATAAAGGAAAATGACCATGCACCTGCTCTTTTCATGGTTTTTAGGATGTATTGGAAAAAAAAGCCCCACAAAAAGTCAGTCAGTCTTTTCACAAGCACATTAATTTATATTCTCTGAATTTTTTCAGCCACCACAACTGGGTTCTCTTTTCTGATTTTTGCTGCAGCTTCTGCTTTGTAATCATATGGGCAGTTATGCTTGTCAGAATAACGGTGAAGTCCACAAAATAGGTTTCCACATCGGCAGTCAAATCCTGTACACATAAAAAGAAGAAACATTACTAAGAATTAGTTTTTAATTAAGGGTGCAGTCACTTCAAAGGGGATATGTTTGTCCACTAGAACATACAGAGCAAGAAAAATAAATGGGCTTACTAAGTTGTGTGAATTGTGAAAAAGCTGATAAATGTAATAGAAAACAAATTTTGTCAAATTTAATCTAGCGAGAGGTAACTAATCATGCAAATTTGTTCAAAACTGACAGTATTCTCATACCTGTAAGGCCAACCTTCTTCCTGCACATGAAACATCTGTTCTTCTTTGGTTTCGGCAGTTCAGCAGCTCTCTCCTCACTCTCTGAAGTACCAGGCTGAGAAACCGATGGGCTTGGTTGAGTAACAACTGTTGAAAGCATGCAAAGGAAACACAGGTTAAATTTGCTTTTCTTGATTTCATGAGGTATCCAATAGTATGTATACTTTAAAGATTAATTCAACCACTTTAAGGATTAATAAGACCCTGACATCTTTTGCCTATAGTACTACGCTGACTAGTCTAAAACCGTGAACCAGAAATAAGGATTTTTATCCATCCCTTCCAACTCTACTTGAGACACTCAGATTTTTCCCCACATTTCAACCAGCTAGAAAACACATGGCACTTATTCTATATATCTATACAGGGTTGAAAAGCATGTCAGAAATTCCATGTACATACTTTAAATTTAAATAAATCATATGATCAAGTAACTTAATCTAAAACAGTAACAATACTGTCACAGCAAAAGTTGCTGAACAGAGATAGCTCTGGAGAAAATTAAACAGGAACATATTTTCAAAAAAAAAAAAAAAAAAAAGGCATTCACTAATGTGTTCCTACTATAGTACTGGGTTGTTTTGCCACTTCTGCAGTGAAGTGGCAAAACTTCAGATATCTAAAGCAGTTCACCAAGGCAGCAGCTAGGAAGCTGTTAATTCTGTGACAAATCCAGAACACAGCTACAAAATACAAAGTTCTAAAGAGCCCTCATTTAAATAACATAGTGCAGATTTGCATTGAATATCTGTATTTTTTGTAATTTATTCAATTTCAGTGTTCAAGCAGGTATAGTCAAAATGAATACTTTCTCAATTGCCTCTTTAGACATCTTTTTAGACATGGCTGTTTTATTGAAATAAGTGTTTTATCCCAAAAATTTAATTTTTTAAATTGATATCCTCTTCATATCCAAAACTGGATCTAAGGAAAGCAGAGAAATGCACTTGTACACAACTGTAATACCTGCTCTTGGTACAAGTTTGCTGAACACTCTTAGAGTATGGTAACATCTATCACAACATCTACTAACTACAAAATGCATTTCATAATAAATGGAGTACATAAGCCTCAAGGATATATTTGCAATCAACTTCAGACAAAGTATGGTTTGTTAGATGAGATTCTTTTAAATAGTACTTGGTTTTTAAAATTGTGTTTGCATTGTCATAGAAAACTTCACAATTCACTGTACAAGAAAGGCCCCAGGCAAGACTTCATAATCTAAATAACACTTATAAGCAACAAACTCTCAGAAGTAACAGGGAACTTTCAGCGCTCATCACCAAAAAAATTTCATGCAGTAGAACAAATGACTGCTAATATTTTTTATACCTCCATGTCATAGTAACAGTGCTAATGAACAACCAAGGTAATTTACAACCTGGCTTTTTTGTCACACTGCAGATTTTTTTTTTGTGAAAACAATTTGTTTTGAGCAAAATTTTCTAGATGAACAAATATGACACTCTGAACTTGTCTTTAAATCCTAAGAAAATCAGTGTTCAGTACCAGTTTGTCTACTAGAGAGCTGTGACCAAAAACTGGCCTAACAGCCAGCAATATCACAAACTGAGTGTACTGTTGGATGTTATGCACCTTGGCTAAGAGCTGTCAGCTATGGCTTTAGGAAATACGAAGACTAAACACCTTCCCAAAAGTATAGTCAAATCCCTTTTTTTTAAGATTTGTTATATTGCTAGTTTGTTTCAAAATAAAATCCTAACTGCAAGCCAAAACAGATGAATAAGAGGAACCAGAAAAACACACATTGCAATTTGGTGTCTAGTTAGTTAAGGGAAAGCTTCATCTATGTCAGAAGTAATTTAAAATTTTGAGCCCTGGGAGCATGCATGCTGTTTCAATCGTATGCTAAAGATAATGTAGAGGGGGAAAAATCAACAGTGACAAAGCCACTCACAACATACACTAAGAGAAAATGAAAATGAGAAGAGAACCATTTATATCACTGCCTAACACATGTCAACAAGCAAAAATTAAAACTTCCCAGGAATTACTAAGGCAAAAAGACAGCTTAGTAGATCACTCCACCACAAAATAAAGCCTCTGAGAACAAATTCATCTAGGGAAAATGTTACCAATTACTACAAGTATACTTCCATCTTTGCATCAAGAAACTGCAACAATGGCAGCTCACAATGTGTAAAGCGATGAAAGTGATTCTAAGAAAATGCAGCACCATGCTCCCTGAAAGGGCTGCTGAACAGAATCCATCCCCCACAAGTAAAACATCTTTCAAGGAGGAAAAGCAGGACACACCATGCAGTAATGGTCACTAAAAGGCACCAAGACAAGAGGGGACATTGCTCCCTACGCCTAAACTAAAATGTTCCATATATTACTCTCCAAGAATAAAGGATTTTGCTATTATTTTATGCCAGCAGACTTTAGTCTGATTGGCTTTTATGATGTTAAATGTTCATAAATGTGCTTCTGAGTAATGGCGAGGACAGATGAAGAACCTGCTTGCCCTGTCCCTTAGAGCTCAGAATAAAATTCCTATTTCATCAACCTGCAGATGAAAAATATTGAAAACTGCAGTTGTTCTGCCATGACATCAGGAGCCTATCTAAATGAAAATACTGTTCTTACAGTTGTCACAAAAGGCTTCCTTTAACACAAAAGACAAATCCAACTGGGCAAGTACAATTTCAGTCCTCAAGATATTAACTTAAATTCATGCCAGAAATCAGAGTGTTAATCAAAGTGCTCAAAATGATTTATGTATCACCATAGAACAGGTAGCTGAAAAAGTGCCAAAAGCTGCAAAATAGTGGCTACTGGTACTTGTCGACCTGCTTCCTCAGTTCAGATGAAGCAAACTCCTCACCACTAAAACTTCTCATCACTGTAAAAGAGCTCTTACTGGCATGCATGTACTTTGTCATCTTGATCTCCAAACACATGGAACTGAAGGATGGACTATGTGGTGGATAAGGAATTGACTGGATGGACACAGCCAGGTGTGATCAATGGCTCTATGTCCAGGTGGAGACTGGTGATGAGTGGTGTCCCTCAGGGCTCTGTCTAGGGAATCCTACTCCTGAATATTTTAATCAGTTACATAGACAGGGATTAAGTGCATCGTCAGCATGAAGGAGGGGATGCTAGACAGGGAGATCTGGACAAACCTGAGAAATGGGCTCAAGACCTGCCCCTCTGCTACTGTAGACCCCATCTGGAGTGCTGAATCCAGCTCTGGGGTCCTCAGCACAGGAAAGATGTAAATCTGCCGGATTAACACCAGAAGAGGGCCACAAAGATGATCAGGAGGCCGAAGCACCTCTCCTATGAAGCCAAGCTGATTGAGACGGGCTTGTTCAGCATGGAGATGACAAGGCTCTAGGAATACCTTATTAAAACCTTTCCAAGCTTAGAGGGCTTATGAAACAAAGGGACAGATTTATACGTGGGCAGATGGTGATAGACCAGGGGAAACACTTTCGAATTACAAGATAGATATGTATGAGATGTTAGGCAGAAATTCTTTACTCCAAGAGTAATGATACACAGGAACAGAGGGCTTAGAACTAGATGATCTATAAAGCCCTTGCCAACCCAAATGGTTCTATTGTTCTGTGTAGCCCCCTCTATCACCTTGGTCATGTCCCCTCCTGTCTCTGGTTCATGACCTGCAAAGATTTACTTCACTTGAATTTTACCAGATCAGTTCTCCTAGTACAACGCCAAAAACTTTACGAACAACTGATCTGCAGAACTGGGTAGGCTTTTATTAACACTATTTTGGTCTTAAATGATTGCCTGCAGTCACTATAAATATGCATTAGCATCATGGCCAAGGATGGCTATTATCCTAGCAAATTAATGATAAAAACTAACCTAATCCTATACTGGAGGTGGCTCCTGAAAAAGTCTACACAAATGCAGGCACTTCATCACAAATTTTGGAAAATTTCCTTCAAATGTAGCCTAAAGATAAGATGCATCCTTACAAGAGGAGCAGCAAGGCCACTGATAGAACCAGTCAGCCACAGTACAACACCTACTCAATCTACATGCAAAAAGGTTCTATGAACTGAAGAATAAAGTTCTTCTTAGACTCATGGGAGTGCCATTCAAAATTAAAAACCACTCTAAGAAAAGAACGTTCAAAGCTGTCAGTAGCTTTCTTATATAAAACAGTATGGCTACTTCAAAAAAAAAAGCATGTATCAGTATTACAGAGCTTTCACTCTGAAAAGGAATGAATCCAATATTGTGGCTGAAGAAAACACACTGAAAACCAATCAGTACTATTTTCTAACATTTCCCGTATCTAAAGCGACCAGAAAGGGATACAAAAGTAAAGAAATAAAGTTTTTAGAAGCTTCTCTGACTGAAGAAAAACTCACCAAAATAAAATCTAAACACCTTAAACTTCAAGGACAACAGTGGAACAAATTCTTGAAAGTGCAGGGAAAGAAACTGATTTAAGGACTGTGACTTGACAAAGCTAACTGCTAACTCCCAGCATTGAAGAAACAGAAAAAAAACCAAAAACAAAATAGAGAAAATGTCAAGTCAGAAGTTATCCAAAATACATTAAATGCATTTCTGTAGTTCTGGAGCTGAAACAATAGTAGTAGTAGTAGAAGTACTAGACACAGTACATCCTTACATTGCATATTAGCACAACTGTCCTGGTTTCAGCTGGGATAGTTATTTTATTCTCAGTAGCTGGTACAGTGCTGCATTTTGGATTCAGTATGAGAATAATGCTGATACTATAACTAATGTTAAATAATAAAACTAGTGTTTTAAATATTGCTAAATGCTTTCACCTTAAAACAAAGACTTCTCAGTTTCATATGCTCTGCAAGCAAACAGGTGCACAAAAAGCCAGGAGGGAGAATCACTGGGACAGCTGATCAGAATGAACAACCCAAAGGAACAGTCCACAAAACAGAACACACTTCCCAATGTATAAATGGGGGGTGTTGACTGGGAGCTGCCAATCACTGCTGGGGAATGAGCTGGGCATCAGTCAGCAGGCAGTGACCAAATGTAGTATGCACCACTTGTGAAGTCTCTGGAGTTTATTCCTCAATCTCCTCTCATTACAGTTATATTGTTATTACCATCAGCATTGCTTATCTTACTTCACTTTAATTGTTAAGCTGTTTTTATCATAACCCATGGGGTTTAGTTTTTTCCTCCACAACTGTCCTCAGCACTGGAGAGCAAGAACCGAGTGAGTGACTGCACAGCACTTAGCTGTCAGCTGGGGTTGATCAAAGACAAAGTGCTTGTACACAAAATTTTAGTCTGGAAGGATGGGCAGTGCCTATTATGCTTTGTCGAACTTTTGCTCACGAACTACAACTTCTATGCCAAACTATGTGCCTGTGATGAAACACACAAATCTCCATCATGCTTACTTTCATGTTGAATAGTGGGAATATAAGTGCTCTGCAGCATGCCACTCACTTCTGCACGCCTAACTCTAACTCTTCTATTTGCGTATTTAATACCTTAAATTAATATGCGCCATTAATACAACATACAGATTCCCCAGTTTCAGTATCACACAGAAACACAGTTTAATTTGGTTATCATAAAGACTTGACATATATGGTATATCACTGTAAGAATAATAATAATGTGCTATCACCAACACATACAGCACCAGCAGTTAGGTCCTCAGCCCTTTTCTATGCAGTGGACAGCTTCAGTGCTTACAAGAGACTTAATTTCTGAAATTTTTCAATCAGGAGTGTTTACCAAAGCTACAGCAGGCATGGGAAACATGAAGACAAGCTAGTTATTTCAAACACAATACGGAATTATCATATCAGACAAGGTTACTAATACAACGGAACTGTTTACAGTGAGCAACATGGTGCAACTGCTACAGCCATGTTGTGAAAACAAACCAGAACAAACAAGGTAGTCACTACAGCCATATTTAAGGAACATCACGTACTTACATCTTGATCTTACCAGATACCATAACCTACCTTACATCTTACTCACAGTATTACCTGCAACACACTGGCTCTACCTACAGCATGGCAAGGGTAACCTGTTACAGGGTCTCTCAACCTGAATGCCCAATACCTGTAAAACAGCTACTGAATGCCCTAGCAGCTTGATAGAAACCAAAGAGATGCCAATCACCATCGCCTGCTGTCTTCTAACACTGCTGCTGCTGAATAAGTTACAGCATGGATGGAAGTTAACAGAATTTGAGTATTTTTAAAATATTTAACTTACACCATACTATTATCAGTTCAATTTCTAGTTTACTTTTTCATAAGCCATACTACTTGCATCTAACACTACTCCCTAAATCAGAGCGTTAGTGCATTAAAAAACCAACCCAATCAAAAAACCTCTAAATAACAACAACAAAAAAACAACCACAAAAAGTACTACACCCTTGAGCCAGTGCTGATACTGTGTTTGGAAACACTGACAGACCTGACTAGAGGCTGATAATTTAGCAAAGCAATCACCTACAAAAGTCTAAGAAAATGCTAAAAATATGCTGTGCAATAAAGCAATATGACTGTTGAATAATCTTGGTTTTAAAACCATTTATTTTTAGTGGTGTATTGGTTTAGCATGGCCTGGTTTTGGTAGTGCAAGGCTACAGAGGTGGCTTCTATCAGAAGATGGTAAAAGCTTCTTTCAGGTCTGGCAGAGCCAATCCCTGGTAGCTCCAAAGTGGGATGTGCCGCTTTTTGGCCAGTCAGAAATGGTGGTAACACCTCTCTGGTAACATATTTAAGTAGAAAGAAAAGCAGAAGTTGTTGCACAGCATCAGCTGTAATCTCATGTGAGAAGAACAACTCTGCAGACACTAACGTCAGTAGTGAAGGAGGGGCAGGACGTGCTCCAGGCATTGGAGCTGAAATTCCCCTGCAGCCCGTGGCGCAGACCATGGTGAAGCAGCTGTGCCCCTGAAGCCATGGAGGTCCACAGGGATGCAGAGATCCAAGGGAGGAGTCCCACACCAGAGCAGGGGGATGCCTGAAGGGAGGCTGTGACCCCATGGAAGACCTGTGGAGAGAGGGGCTCTGCTCCCAGGCTAGAGTAGCCTGTCCTTGAAAGACTGCACCCCATGGAAAAGTGACCCACCCTGCAGCAGTTTGAGGGGTGCCATTGCCCACAGGATGGACTCATATTGCAGCAGTTCTCAGGGACCTGCTGCTCGTGACATCATTCATGTTGGAGAAATTCATAGAGAGCTCTCTTCAGTGGGAAGGACCCCACAGTGCAGCAAGAGAATGACTCCTCTTCCTGAGCAGGAGGAGCCTTGGGTGATGGACCACAACCATGGCTCCTGGCATCACTGGGGTAGGAGGCACAGAGGATGCACAGGTGTGTAGAGAGCGGGTGGGGGGGAAAGGTGTTTTCAAGGTCTGTTTTTACTTCTCATTATCCTGCTCTGACCACGTTAAAATCCACACCTCTAATTCAAGTCCGTTTTGCCTGTGACAGGTATTTGGGAAGGGATTTCTCCCCATCCTTATCTCAACCCATTAACCCCTTATTGTATTTTCTCTCCCATGTCCAGCTGTGGAGGGGAGTGAGAGGCTTTGATGGGTACCTGGCATCCAGTCAAGACTCACAGCACTTCAGCAAGTTACAAGAAAACAATCATGTGAGTTACAACGGAATTACATCTACCATGCCTTTTTTCAGATGTTAAAGCACAACTGTCTTAGCATCAGGTTTGCTCTTAAGGCAAATCTAGGTTGCAACCTCAACCTGAGGAAAAAAAACAAACACAAAAACCCCAACAAAATCAAGAGAAACAAGCTTGTTAAACTTCATAGTTTATTTTTTTCTCAACTTCTCCACTTTCTAGTCAGTTGTTTCAATTCCAAAGCAGAAAAAGTATAATTTTATGCTACAAGACTGCAAAAAAAATTAGTTTACCAGACATAATCCTTCTTTTAAACTTTCTGATTTGTAAAATTTCTTTTGCTAATGAACAGCTGGCAGAAGAGAATGTGACTTCATGCTGTTGAAGATACAGTTCATGATCTAATACCGTCTGGTTACTAAACAGTCCCTAGTGTCAGCCTATACTTACAGCTACACAGTTATTTCACTAACAACTCCATGACTGCGTTATTTCAGAGGATAAGGTCTCAAAGAAAGTATTAACTTATGTTGCTATTAGGTGATGCAAATTATTTACCATTGTTCCAGTTTGTCTTCAAGAGACCAACACATTAAGGATGCTACTGGAAAAAAGGAAGATAATCTGCCTAGTCCAGACACATCAGGAATTTTTAATAAAAAGTCTAGGCCAGTTTCTCTTGCCTGCAAGACACAGAGTAATGCACCACTAAATACAGCCAACACTGTTAAATTAGGATGTCAAACAAACCCTAAGAATAGTATATAAAGACATTATCTTACACTGTCTAGGATCTGTGCCAAACAATAACACTTAAAAGGGAACTTGGGCATCATAGCAGCTGCCTCATGAATTTACAGGTATGTTCTCTCAGGAACAAGTTTTCAAGTTTTTCCAGAGGCACTTAAGTTCTCTGGTAGTATTTCCAACCATCTCTACACAAGGTTGTGACAGCTTTTACTAGGTTCAACCTGTGATACCATTTACTACAATTCCTAAATATGTTTGAGCTGCTTTGGATTTTTTCCCCCATTCTAATCAATAGTGAACTGTGCAACCTATCATACAGCTGATCCACAGTTCCTGAAAAACAGGTTATACATCAACAATAACTAAAGACTTTATTTGCTGGTGGCAAAATGACAACTAAGACAACTAAAATCACCTATTACTTCAGCATTACTACCATTTTATGTATCCCTATTTCCTTCTTGACACATTCCAGTAGGATTTATAACACAGCACAATGGGTTAACGAATATTGGTGCAAAGCTGAAGTTACTTTTCAGTCACATAGTGAAGCCTCTTCAGATGATGTCAGCTACAGAAATTCAGTAATTCCAAAAATTCTCTTAGTCCATACAAAATGAAAAAACACAATATGTTGTATAACTGTACTTTAATTCATGTCATAGAACCTTGACTTAGCATGACTTATGAAAATGCTAACACCCTCTGTATAAATACTGAGCAAATTAACACCGAGCGTCAGATCAGTCTTTGTTGGCAAAGATATAACTAGATAAAAACTACTTTGATACAGTGCCTAGTAGCATCTGATACCATTTTTATCTCAATGGCTTCAAAACTGAAGAAACAGATTTTACCTTCAGTTTGAGTTAACAGATTTCCTACTACACATCAGCTTTTAGTTTTTCAAACCGTTTTAGAGCTGGTAAATTAAGTGAAAAAGTCTGGATTTCTTAAAAAACAAAACAAGTTTGTTAGGATATCGATTTGAACAAACTGGTACAAATTTAGTTGTTCACTAGTTAAGCAAGCTGCCCTCCCTCTCTGCCTCACTCCAAGAAATAGCTCAGACATCAAAGTTTTACTGTTCCAGCTACAACTACTCTCCAGCATGAGACTAAAACTGTTAAATGGACAATTCCCACATAGCAATTAAAGCTGCAACTACCCTACATCCCTGAAACAATGCACTGATTATATCTACAGTTTACTCAATTAGTTCAAGAACCCTAAGCAACTTCTGTTAATGTTTCTAAACCAGCTATTCTCCCTTCCCCAACAGCCTCACTTCTCTGTAGAATGGAATTTATTAAGCACCCTTCTCCAAATACAACAAGCCATTTCAACTGCCATGAGTCAGCCGGAATTGTTCTGCTAGATAACATACCTAATCCAAAGAGTTCCACTTCAAAACAGAACACCTTGCCCTAATATGATTTTAGAGTGCCTCACTTTTAAAAACAAATGTTAGGGATCTAAAAACACCCTCATAAGTGTAAATTCTTTTACTAACAACTAACATATATTTTAAAGCTGGAACTATCCTTTTTCTTGATTCTGACAAGACAGTACTCAAAAAAGCATCCTAAACACATTTCTTAAGACCACCACCATGAGGAGATGGCTACCTAGAAAGTTAACACACCCTGCATTTATGTTAAGACTCTGGTTATGCCCAGTGTCCTTCTGAGAACATACCTGGCTCAGTCTCTGTTTTCGGTGTTAATTCTTCCTCTCTTGAAATGCTCATTTCTGTCATTTGCTGTGTTACAGGCAAAGCGGCAACAGGCACGTTTCTGTTTAAGCACAGTGAAACACATTATTTACATCAGTTTTACATCAGTAATAAAAGCTTGAACTGTTCAGACCCGTTAATGAACTACTGGCTCAGTCACTATTGATACATTTCCTGACCTATGCTTCTACAATCTTCAAAATAGAATTCTTCATTCTATTTTAGTTTCTCTAGAAAAAAACAGGCAAGCCTGTAACAAATTAGTTCTGTAGATAAACAAAAAACATTCCTTTTACTGCAGCACTACAACACCAAATATCTGAATGATTTTTCAATTTACATGGATTCATAGAACCCTGTCAGGTCCATCTTCTTCTGCAGACACTCACTGCAACAGGGCAGGATTGCTGCAGGCCTTCTGGCACACTCACAGCTCATTCAACTGTCACAGTACAACCTTAATTTTACCTTGTTTTTTCAGATGTGCTGCCAGCAGCACCTTCACAGTTGCTTAAGCTAGTGTCTGCTCTCTGTACAGATGCAGAGTCTGAGGTAGGACTGTTTGAACCACTGGTTGTTCCTATGTAACAAGAATTTGACAAGTTATGAACAAATCACAGAAAACACATTAATCAAATAGTCTCCTATACAGCTATGAACTGCCTGTATACAATTTTCAATGCTACTGCTTATCACTTTTTACTTAAAGACACTTTCACTTAATAACCAAAATAGAGATTGCATAAGAAAATGCTAACAGAAGTGGCTATGTGGGAAAGCAAGTTATGACTGAATGCCAAGCAAACAGAACACATTACACAGAAATAATTTTTATCTTTACTGTGCTTTAACATAGTATTTTCTCGGGAAAATATTGAATAATATTCATTTTTTCAGTTAAGCTTTCAGAAGTTCTCCAACAAAATGTTCTAATATTCCTTGCAATTCTCTGTATATTTCATTTCTAAATAAATATAGAAACCCCCAACAATTCCCCACACCCTTACCCATTGGGCTGATTCTACCACTATTCTGCTGTCGCTGAAGATGTTCTTTGTAGCAAACTGAACACATCCCATTTGTCCTAGGATTTCCATAAAATCCACATCCTGTACTACACAGCATAGGCCCTGGGGTCTGGTTTGTCTCCTGAGTCATCTCGAGGCTGTAAATAAAATCAAAAATTGCATTAGGAGCTGGCATGTCACCAAAATCAATTCCAGGGTTAAAAGTAAAAAGAATTAAAAAGATTTTTTAGTATGTCTGCTCACCCTGCTTCACCAAGTGATATCACTATTCTTAAAGAGGGTTATATGAACATTAACATACCATTCAAGACTGCAATTTACTGCTAAGTAACATCATTATGACCCTTTAAGGCAAGACAAAGTGTCATCATACTAATAGTGAGAAATAATATACTTGCTGAGCACTGAACTGCATGTGCAGGTTAATTTAAACTGACAGCCAAAAAAACCTCCTTAAGTACCAGCTTCTGAGCACTAATAGGGATATGCAGAATAAATACGACTAAGTTCATATGCACAAAACAGTTCTGGCAAATAACACAGCTTATTTTTCTGGACTCCAACAGAGCCAAGAGACTCCAGCAGAAAAGCCCTGCTTTTTCAGCACTGATCTCATATCATTTTGAGGCTAATTTCACAATTACTCTCACAACAATCTTCCAAGGGAGATAAAGACAACAACTCCAAACTACTGAGTATGTTCTGTTACATAGCTTACATATTTACAGAAGAAAAAAAACCCTTCTCTAATCAGGTTGAGTCAAGACTTCTAAGACCTACAGAGCCAGTCAGTGCTAAGCATGTTAGAAATAATGTCTTCACCTTCACTGCCTGTTAACCTCTGAAAAGCAAGATTAGTAGAAAACTGCATAGCAGCCAAATCCTTGACTCCCCAAGGGCAATAAAACTGGAACACAGCAATCATGCATTTGCTACAAATTGAAGACATGTAATAATAACTGCACTAAAATTTAAATTTAGTAGAAGCTGTGCATATGGCATCTGAAGACATTTTAGTATAAACTTTTGATTGCTGTTTTTCTATTCAGAAATTGTCACAGTAAGAAATATTTGACAGCTGAGACTTGCTAGAAGTCAAAAATGCCAAAAGTAAATTCGTTACAGTGTAAAGAAAAATGCTTCTAATTAAGAGAGCTCACACGGCAAGTAGAAAACTTATGTCTCCCTAGAACAACTGCAACTGACAGGTGCCTTTAGGTAAACTAAACTTCTGTGATGACAGTAAGCAAAGACAGTAAGCAAAATCAGGAGAAAGTAAACAAGCAAAATTCATCCTGTCAGCTAGTGGTCACAGGACCAAATTTTCCAGGTATAAGTAGCTGTACTATTTATAGCTTTATAACACCTTCCAGGTATAAATAGCATTCTTTCTGGCTACAACATGACTTCACACTTTATCTGATACAGTTTTACAGCCAAACACACCAGACAAAGGAGCTAGAAAAAAAAAACCTGACCCACCTAGAGGAAATCTAAAAAAATCTTGTGATCCTTAACAAGACACAGAACTATGTCTATATAACACAGAAAAAGACTACTTCTGCCCTCTTGTTACTAACCAGGTACGATCAAAATGCTATTGATCAATATGTTATCGACCAACACTGTCAACATCAACTGACCTGCTTAATTTCCAAGTTAGTGCCCTAAAATTTCACCATTACTAAATGTTGCTTTAGGTGCCAACTCTAATATTTCAGTACAATCTAGAAACTCAGCAGCCCCTTTGGTCTGCAGTCTTCCACTACTTGAAATGCATGCCCTAACGGAACGATCAAGTCGTTGCTACCTACCCAACGCTGAACAAGCCCGGCTTTACCAGGGTCTGGGAGACGGCCGGGGTTTCAGCCGCCTTCATTTTCAAAGCGCCGCCCCACAATGGGAACGCCGCTACGGCTGACGCACCCCGACCGACCCCTCACGGCAGCTCCGGGCCGGGGCACTGCCCGCTCGGCGGTGCCGCTGCCGCGGATCGGTCACATGGGCGGACGAGCGCCTGCGCTTCCGCCCGTAAGGCGGCGGCGTGACGGGCCGGGGCCGCCCGGCCGCCCCCGCCGCCCGCTGAAGTCAGTCCCTATTTTTATCTCCCGAAGGCCGCCGGCTCCGGCGGGAGGAGGCGCCGGCGAAATCCGACTGCCCTTCCCTTCCAGGGAGGAGCGGGGAGAGCGGATGCCGACCTGCAGCCCAGAAAATGCGGCATCACCAGCCCGCCGCCTCCCGCGATCGACGCCCCAAAGCAACCATCGCTCCACCAATGCGCCCCACAACCCGGGGCGGGCAGGGTTACACCCAACCGCTCCTCTTCGAGAGGAGGAAAAAGGATAACTGAAAAAGGTCTCCTTCCACTAGGACCCCCGCCGTCATCAGCCCAACTCGGAGGAAGGGGAGGGTAAATCCCGTTAGCGGCTCCGGCCGCGCACCTCAGTCAGCCCTTCGGCCCCGAGGCCATGGCCGGGCGGCCGCCGTGCCGCCGGGCGATCCCGCACTGGCGGCGTAACGACAAAAACGAGGGCCCCAACGCGCGCTGAAACCAGCCCGAAAACCCGGGCACTGCGTGAGCAACGGGCTCACTGACCTAAACACCGAATGGCCTCAACATCCTCCTTCCGAAGAGGGATCACGATAAACATGAGTAACACAGGAACAAAACAAATGGAGGATGCACAAAGGCTGCCCGGGTCACTCGCCGCTCACTCGCGCTCAGCAGAGCCCAGTGTCGGTACCAGGGAACCGAACCGGCACAGGGCGCTCCGCGGGCGGCTGACTCAGACAAAGCGGCGGGCCCTGCCAAGCGCCCGCAGTGCCGCGCGTCTTAACTGCGTCCCCCACCCCCTCCGCCTCCCCCGACACCCGGACACAAAAGACCCGCAAGACTGCCTTGCTGAGGAGCGGCGGCAGCGGACGGGGATGTCCGGCCGGGCCGATCCTCACAACCGCCTGAGTCACGGTCGGCCCCGCCGCCTGCAGGCCCCACGCCGCCGCCAGACACAGGAACCTCATTGTCTCGCCGCCTGCGTTGCCCCGGGCCCCGCCGAAGGCCGAACGCAACGAGGCCGCGCAAGAGGAGGCCCGGGCACACCCCACTGCGGTGAAGGCCCCGCGGAGCCGAGCCCAGCCTGCCACCCCGCACCCACCTGTTCCCGGCGGGGGCCACAAACCCCGCGGCGGGTGCCGGAGAAGGCGCCGCGGACAGCTCCGGGCGGCTGCGGGGAGAGCGGGGGTTGCGGGGGGCGCCGGGCTGGCGGCCGCGCCGCCGCCGCTTCGCTCCTTTGTTCCCGCAGCGGCAGCGGCGGCCGTGTCGGCAGCGGCGCGAGGCGGGACCCGCCGTGCGTGGAAGGCGGGCGGCGGGAAAACGCTGGAGGCGGGTGGGTGGGGAGGGTGAAGAAGAAGACGGCGACGAGGAGGAGAAGGAGGAGGAAAAGGAGGAGGAGGAGGAGGAGGAGGGAGGAGCCCAGCCCGCCCGGCGGACGCGGCTCCTCCCTCTGCCCGCCCGCCGGTGCATGCGTGCTGCCGCCCGCGCTCCGCCCGTTGCCGCTCTGGGGCGGGGCGCTCCCGGTGCCGCGCCGGCCGTTCGCTCCCGCAGCCGCGTCACCGAGCGCGCAAGCCCCGGGCGGGGAGCGCTCCTCGCTGCCGGAGCGGCTGCTTACCGCTAGGTGTCCGAGGGACGGAGTGCCTCGACGCCGGCACACTGCGGCACGTCGAGTCTTAGAGAACGTGGATTGCCTTTAAAATATAATTTTCTTGTGTGTTTCTGTCTTTTTATTTGACCTAAATTTGCCTACAAGGTCCAGGCGTCTTGTGAGATAGAAGGTAAAAATGCAGGAGCATTTCGTCCAGTCTAAATTTCCGATTATAAATTTAATTGGTGGTTGTCCGATAACAGTTCTTTCACTGCTCTGAAGAGCAGAGCTTCACAGAACAGAAAGAATAAAGAAATACCTACCCATTTTACTTAATCCAATGATAATGAGCTAGTTCTACATGCCGTTTTGGACAGATTCTTATCTTCTAAGAAGTTAGTACTTTCAAAAATACCGTGAGATTCACAAAAAACTGTCATGGAGACCTTTCCTAATTTGTGATGTTTGGAATGTCAGGAACTCATAAAAGGAGGGCACCCCCAGGGTAAATAACCCTACAATTTTATCTCAAGGAGCAGAAGAATATATGCATCCTTAGAAGCCACAGCTTCGAAAGGTGGTGATTTTGGACCTCCTGTTGTTTGCTTAGCAGCATCACAAGCCAGCTGCCTTCTGAGGAAATGGGTGACTGGTTTGAGGGACAGACTTTTAAAGACATCTTACTTTTTGTACCTTGGTTTCTCCTGGTGCTTTAAATAGTTTTTCATCAACCGGTTACCCAATGGCTGGCTCAGCTACTAGTTTAATTTCTCTAATGGCTGGCATTACTTTAAAACTGAAATCAATGCGCAGAATATAATCCGTGGTTTGATAGTCTTTACTCGTGACTGGAGAACTATATCTGACCATAGGAATTAGGGAGGTATTAGGTATTATTTCTCCATCCAACTGTTTTCTGCAGCATTGCAAGGAAGAAGCCCACATGTTTGTTCAAAGCACTGCAGTTGTTTAAGGTACTTAGATAATCTAAATTGGTGTCCAGAGTGGGCCCACATGAGATGATCTAATGGGGTGCAGGAAGGAAATACTAGAACTTCAGTAATGTATGTGTACAACTGATAAAATAAGTGTATATACACTAGGTGTGTGTGCTCAAAAACGCTTTACTGATAAGGATGCACAAAAAAAGTGAAGTTGTAGGAGTAATTTTATGTCACAAAGAAATATAAGCAATTGCTGTGCCCTGACAAATTTATCAGTGGAGACCACTGATTATGCTAGGTTTTTGTCGTTGTTGTTGTGGTTGGTTTGGTTTTTTTTTTTACTTCAATAAGAAGATAGATTATTTGCTTTACTTGGCCACGTATCTTCCTCTCCATTATTTTCCTGAGAAAAATTGCTATAGTATATATCTACTTCTCTTGATAATCCTGATTAATTTTTTTTCTTTTTTTTTTTTTTTTCCTTCCAACATTTAAATAGGAATCAGATAGGGTCATTCAGACTGCAGGGCATTTCTGCCCAGTCTAGTACTTTATTTTATATATATAACAATTAAAACGTTGCCCTAATTTGCCTTGTTGGATTTCTCTGTATTTTTGAGCATCTTCTAAGCAAAGACCAAAATGTACTTTTCTTGTGGTATGACCACAGGTCCTGATACAGGGAATCTGAAAAGTGACCAGTTCTCAGTCCTGTAGAATCAACAAATGTGTGAGAATTTCAGGGAATGAAGTTCAGAGAATCATGTGGTGGAACCATAAAAAAATGTACCTTTTTAAGCTGCTTAGATCCTTCATACAAAAGTGCCCAAAGAATTCTTGTGCCTTGAAGCTAAGACTGCATCAAGGACATAGAAAGGAATAAACTTTACATCTGGTGCAATATGGAGACTCATGCAGTGCTAGCAACATTGTAATGAATACGTTTACAGGGTAAATGTAAACCTGGTTTACATTTAGGTTTAGAGTGTTAGGTGTAAAAAAGCCAAAATTATTTTTTGACAAGTATGGAACATTTTAAAGGATGGCATTTTAAAAGCATAACTGAAACTTGCATATCAGGACAAAAATGTTCCTCAGAACAGGAATAAGACAGTGTACTGCCAACTTCAGAAGATTAGAGCTAATATGAGGCATTACTCAGAGTTACTGGTCTTTGAAAATTTGCTTCCTCATTACATTTTTTAACAGACCTTATCTGAGCAGTAGGGATTATGCTGACTTTTCACTGAAAGATGCCTTTTGTGGGAAAGCTGATTGATAGCCCCTGATTTTAATAGTTATTTATATTATTGTATTGTTTTATAGCATTACTTAAATTGTGTATTATATGTTATTTATAGTTTTATTTGGATTTCATGGCTACATATGGGTACGTAACAGCCCATGCAATTTGTGGCTATAGGAAATAGTAATCATGACTTAAAAGAAGACTATTAAATACAGTTTCATTTCAAAGGAAAATAAACACATTACTAGAAATATGTTTAGATGCTTTAGACAGACATACATTTGAATAGAAGGGCACATTTTCTATTCTGATACACCCTTTGTCTTTTTTACATCTTTGCACTGAGGAGAGACTACCTCTGAGTACTGGAAGCTTAAAAGCAATTTGTTTGGACTTTGTTTCAGTTCTCAGGGGCATCCACAAATACATGCATGCCTGAAAAACTGGGTAAAAAGGGATCAGTACACAAATAATTTCTTTCTGCAAATTTAGTGGGTTTTATGTTAAAATGTTTTTCTGGGACAATAAGGACTGACCGAAAATTTATTATATGTTATGTAAAGCATATCACCATCAGACAGCACAAGTTGCTTGGTGAAGCATCCAGGCATCCCATCTAACTAAAATTCTAACGTGCTTCTGAGGTCTTGCTTATTTTCTGAATTTTTTAGATGTTCAGTCACCTGTGGAAGATGGAGTTATGGTATTTCAGCGTGCAGTAGTGCATGAATGTCCATGAAGGGGCATCGTGGCAGCTACTGCAATTTAAGGTGACATAAAGACACTTCTCTGTAACCACAGGTACTCATTAGCAGAATTTCACCAGAAATCTCAAATATCTCCATTGTATCCCCTCGTAATTCTGCTATAACTCACACAGAGGTTAACAATGCATCCCTAGAGAAGCCAGCTGTCTGATGCATAGACAGACTGAGACAGTCTTTAAAGAACATGCTTTGGCAAAGTTCCTGTAAGCTCCACCCTGAACAGAAGGCTAATGTGTCTGTCAAGGTGTCCAAGTTACAACACCTAGAGATCCATTTACCTAAAAGTCTTAAAATCTTATGAACATCTTGATTTAAGTGACTTTTGAGAAGTATGTAGCAACTCAGGAAAACCAAGATGCACATTAGTCTGATTTCCATAATGACTTGTTTCATGTAGTGGCCAGCTTGGGCTTCTGCAGGGGGATTAATTGCATGCCAACCCAGTATTCTTGCTGTGGCAGCCTTAGACGATGTTTCCTCAATTTGTGAGTGTAAAAACATTCATGAAGAACTTTTTCTCATAAGCCATCCAACTCTTTTCAGAACTGTCCATGTTCTTGTTTTGGCAAGTCTTTAAATTCTCTGTAACTTAGTGTATTTTAAAAGCCTTGTAAATGTAAACAAATGCAGGTAATTTTGATTAAGATAGTAGTATTCATGTTTCATTTGCAGAAGTAAGAAATATTTGGAAAAAACACACTGCCACTGCTGAGAATGCCGTTTGAAACATAAAGAATATGCAGAATAAACAACTCTGAGAAAGCATTTACTTCATGGCCCTCCAAAGTCACCACAAACCTTTATGTTACCTGCTTATTCATTTCTCAGCACTTGAAGATTTGTCTATACATTCCTGACTCATTCCCAGATACCTGATGGCACTACAGTTTGTAGCTTCTGCTTGTGCCTTTGATAGTCTTAATTAAAAAAAAAAGAAAAAAAAAAGAGAGAGAGAGGGAGAATTAATTTATAAAAGAATAAGGGTAGGGTTTACCTAAAATATAGGATAATGGTGACACAGAAGGGAAGGCAGATGGCAGCAGGGAGAACTGTCTATACAGGTACACATGCCAGAGTGTCTTGCCATTTTGGGTAATGTTGCATGCTCCCTTGCATTTTAACCTGAATTAAAATGCAAAAAAATCCAATGATTGTAACATTGATCTAAAATATTGATAAATAAAACATGTAGCATTTTTCCTGATGATGATCTCATTACATTTGCTGCTTCTTTTATAAAGCTCCCACTCTTAGCAGAAGATCCATTTCTCTCCTGGGATGAAGAGGGCCTGCTCTACTGGGATCAAAATGGGAATTATGCTGAACCTTTCTAGAAATCAGATCAATACCTAAATGTGGATAATAGACTGGGACAAGAACATCTGTGGTGACAGTGGAAGAATCAAAGGATCCTTGGTGCCCTGTCATTTGTTTAATCCTTTGGAGACTACATTAGTGCTCACAGTACTCTCCTTGTTAAATATTAGCCCAGCCTGCCAAGCTAGTTCACAGACTCAGTTAAACCTGTTTCTAGACATACAGCCTGAGAAGCAAATTTACTGATATGAATGGCTCCCCATGGCATCCAGTTACTTTTTCTACTCTGCTGGTAGGTGGGATTGGCCAGTTTAACTTGTTTTCTTCATGATCTGGAGGTTGAAGGCTGCAGAAGCAAGGAGAATCTCCACTGAGAGCGGGCCCTAAATGTGACAGTATTAAGGGAGATTTCCAGGTCTATCATGAGCAACACCAGGGAATACCTTCCTATATACTTTGGCTTCATTTATTGAGGCTCACCAGTGGTCTTGCAAACTCAGTCACCATAGGTCTGAAAATCCCTATAATAGTCCTTTAATAAAATATGCATTCAAAAAATACAATACAATACAATACAGTTCAATACAGTACAATATAATAAAATAATGTTATAAACATTTCTTATCTGGGAAAATATATAAATTATCAGAAATCTAAGGAAGTATTAATTCTTTAGACATTCATTGTCTTTTCTTACTTCTTTCTCCAGTATGCCTAAGCATGCTGTATATCATGTATATATTTTCATCCTGTTAGATTTTCAGTACCTGTGCTGTATTTATTTGTTGTAAACACTTTTTAATTTTTAGCATTATTCTTTCTGATGGGTTTCCATTGATAACCTTTCTATTATCCTCTGGTTTCAACATCACATTTTTTTCTTAAATCTCACAGTTTATGACTAAGGCAGATTTTAAAGTTAGGTAGCCATGGAGGAGTTTACAGAAGGTGTTCATATTGGACTGACTTCTTGGAGCTTTGGATTCTCAGTTCAGTGGAATTTGAAGTCCTTTCTTGCCCATCCAATTCTGTGTCCTCATGGTCACAGTAGTGGTATTTCCAGAACATTTACAGTACTTTTTCAAAAGATATTTTCTCTATCATCAGAATCCCATCAGAAAGAAGCCATGCAAGGTTCATTTGTACATGTTGAAGAAAGCCTTCTTTACAGTGTGTTTCAAAGATTCACACATAAGAGAGACTAATTATTTTTTTCCTGAAAAGAAATGCATTGGCCAGCATATACCTTTCTTAAGTGGTCAGTTTTTAAGAAGTAATTGAATATCACCTTGTTAGCTTGGTCTTGTCCCATCTCTGCTACGTGTCAGACCATGATAGATGAGTAATGTGATGGCTGATTCTCAGAATTAAAGCGCAAATATAATGTATATATGTTAAGAGAAGTTTTCTAGACTTAGTTATATATTACCCCCCTTGCATTGTTATCAGGGGGGTGGTCTGGGTTTGGGACATTTGGGAGGATCTGCTTATTACTGTGGCAGCACCTGACCTCCAATCAAGATTTAAGGAAGTGAACTCCACCACTGGACAGCGAGGAAGGAGTCGATGGACAGAACTTTGGGAGGGGCTGAACGGCTAAAAAGCAAAACCTCCATTGTGTGGATGAGCATATGGTGGGAAAAATCCTCTGCTCCCAGTGCTGTAATATTTTCTCTGTTCGGTCTTCTGTTGTATTTTTTATAAGGTTTGAAAAAACCTTTTAAATTTTTTTGGAAGTTAGTAGCATTTCTCACAAAACTATTTGTTGAAGGAGGTGTGGGTTGAGCTAAGAGGCAAGAAGCAAAAGGGGCAAGAGACAAGAGAGAGCCTAAGAGTCAAGCCAACAACCAGGAGAACTCAGCTTGGGTGGCTCTGGCTTGTGTGAGGAACCGGCACCCCCCTCCGCTGCCTGGCATTTTCATTTCTGGCTGCAGGGTCTTGAAGAGGCTGTAACAATTTTGAGCACAGATAGATAAGGAATACAATAACATTTTGCTTTGGTTACCCCAAACTTTGGTTACACCAAAATGGGTAACCCAAATGGAGGTTTATCTCACCCCTATTATTATTCAACTTCACTTTTTGAAAAGCACAACAGAGCATACTTACACCTAAGAGTGTAGTTTAATATTGAAAACATTTATTTCCTCTGTTCAAAGGAGCTAGCTTTTGCAAGACAGAAGCAATATACCTATGAGCAATGTTTTGACAAAAATGATTACTACAACTCATAACACACAAAACTAAGATATAGAGTATGGGAGAGCTTAATGAAGTCTGATTTCACTGGCAAAAAAGGGTAAATCTGAAGTATAACTAATAATCTGAATTTATATTTGTGTAACCTTCGTGAGGGTTTTTTGTAGCTTTTTTTGAGGTTTTTTGTTTGTTTGTTTTATTTTGTTTGTTTGGTTGTTTTTTTTTGTTTTGTTTTGGTTTTTTTTTTTTTTTTTAGTTTTAATTTTTTTTAACTGGTAGCTTTGTATTTGGGAAATTTTCACTCTTCAAGTGCATAGAAAGTCATACACACAGCCAGTGAGTATTTAAATAGACAGTCTGCTAATAATGTTCTGTGGGTACAACTGCTAATTATGAAACTTCATTTCTTGACTGCCTCTTAGCCAAATTAGGAATTACGTAACTGTGGTGCAAGTTTATTCAACAGACAGATGTTGATGATGTTATCTCTGACTGAGTCTGTGCTACAGACTCTTCTGGTGCACACACCTTTTAATGCCAAAACTATGTTTTTGTACCTGTGGCTTTGTTCATCTGTAGAAGGAACAGGAAAGCAAATTAATTTTAGTAATACCAGAGATCTTTTGGTGGAACAGGAATGATTTTTCAGTACAATATAGCAGACTTGCTATATTATACTATTTTTTCTTGGCAAAGACAGAGGTACCTGTTTGCAGACTTAACTGTAGCACTGGCATCTTGTGATCTATTTTGATTTGCTTGGAATCCCAAACTTCTTCCCACGTCCTCTGAAAATGAAGAAACCATTTGGGATAAACGATGCTTTTGTAATGTCAATGAAAAATGCAATCTTTGACAAAAAAGAGAGTTGGGAGTGGATGTGTAGGATGGGGTCACCAGGGAGAAGGGACATCATACAGGGAACCTGGCCCCTGTGTGCTACTGAGGCAGTGCAAGGCATGAAGGCAGACTGAGGATCTGTCAGCAAATGCACTAATTAAACATCTCTACTTGCCTAAATTCTAGCTAAAAGGTCACACCTTCCACTTTCTGTTTCTTCCACAGGACTGTTTGTCAAGTACAAACTGGGACAATACTGATGTCTGGGATTCAAATTGGCATTCCACATCACTTGAGGTATAAAGTGCATAGCCCAGTTAGTTGACCTGCCCACTCAGCAATATTGAAGCCGTATTGAGGAAAGTGGAATTGAAGCCAGTTCTTGACAGGATCAAAGCCAGGGGTGAGGAAAGTGGTGTGCTTAGGAAATTGGCTGAGTTACTCAAGGAACCAAAATAAACATAACTGCAATTGTCATCAGTCTCAAAATGATGACCTCAAAGAAGTTAAAATTATGTAGCTGAGAATATGGAATAGTTTTAAAAGGTGACAGCCAACAGAGGAGCACAATTAGCCCTAATATTTTATAACATATATTACTCTGGTCCTTTGATTGTGAAACTCTAACTGTCTGTGATGGAGGAAAATATAAATATTATGAGCATTGCAATTAGGACAACAGAATGAGGCCAAAGACAGCAAAGTGCAGTAGTTACTAAGCCTAACCAGAACCTTGTAGAAATATCTGTGGATTATACCAAATATCAGTTGTTCTCTTTTGGGGAAGCTGGTTTCGTGGCAAATAGATAATCAAGATTAATATTTCATCCCAAGGAAGGTACCAATGATGACAGAGAATAAACAGTCTCAGGGTATCAGGACAATTGAACCATGAAGAGATTCTAGTTTGCAGTTTTCCATTCTCTGTTTGTCTTTGCTGGTCTTTGAGAAAAAAAACAGTGTTTTGTTAATATAGGAAACAGTGTGATTTACACTCTAGAGGCTGTCTATCCCAGAGCATTTTGAATGTAGTCTAAGTGTCATTACTGATAAAATTCCAAAATCATATAAAGTAATGAAATTGGTAATGAGGGGAAAATACAAAAATCTATGGAAATTTTGCTTACAGATTTTCTTGTTGTATCTCTTGCTTGTAGTTTCAGCCTCTCACAGGAATTCACCTGGAAAATATTGATGACTTTTTGGTCATGATACCTCACCATGTCCTGCAAACAGACACTTAAAAAGTTTTGTGTCTGAGCATTGGGTATTAATCCCTTCCCTCTGCATAACAAAATTAACCTAAGTGTTATGTGGAATTTTATTGGCTTCTACTATTCTGTGACTTTGCCCTGTAGCAGAAAGACAGGAAAGAGTGGCAGACCTTTCAGTGGGTACAGGTGAGCCCTGGTGTCAACCAGGACACAAGCAGGGGGTACCGTGGGTGGTTAAGCTGTGAGTAAAGCAGTTCAGAGCAGCCTTTTGGTGACTACCTGCTGGAGACCTGATTTACACTACCAGCAGGACAATATTATAAGAGCAGGAGGGAAAGTCCTGAACTGTTTTTCCTCTGTGTTTGCTCAACAGCACAATGGGAAAAAATCCTAATTGTGTTTGCTTACCCACAGCCTAACCAGCTTAGCTGGCTTTGTTTCAGTTTAGACATCAGTGGTCTTTCAAAGGTACTAAACTGAGCTACACTGAGTGGAAAATAATCTTGTTTTAGGTTTCTTGCCTGGGCCTAGATTTTATAAGTCTAGTGCATAGGCAGTAGCAATGTGGTAAGTTAGGAGAAGTTTTAAAGATTATACCAGTGGTATTTCTGTGGAGATCCTGAGAATGGCACAAGTGGCTTGTGACCTCTCTATGTGACAGTATACCAGAAGTTTTTCGTTGATGTTTTATCATGGGATTTTCCAAGATATCTCTCCCATAAGCTTTACTGAGAACAGGACCATGGAAAGGCAGTGGTGAGGTACAGCATGGCTCTGTTGTCTGCTTTCACACAGTGGCTGGGGCCTGCCTAGGATTCTTGCCCACTAGCATGTGATAACCAGAGCATTGCTTTCCCATTTCTTTCTTTTCTCATCCACCTGTAAAGGTTGCAAGCCTCCACAGTAGAGGGTCATGATGATTTTCTCCCTGTACCCCTTCTGTGATACAGAAATCACAACAACCCTGCTATCTAACCCACACATTTCGTTCAGTAGGAAGGCTCTCTACTTGGGCTTTGGAGCAGCCCTGCAGCCGTTAGAAAATATATTGGAAAAATTTTAAAAGCCCCACCAAAAAAAGATGTCATAGCTTATGGCTTTGAAACTCAGCCTGACACATCCACTGCTGAATTGATTTATTTTGCCATTCTCTCTATGAAGAGGGAACTAGCACACACTCAAGCCCACCTCTGATTTTTTGCTTTTCTCTGGTTACCTTGATGGTGCCTTTAAGTATCCAGGAATTAATGAACATTTCTAGCTTGACTTCTGACTGAGCAGATGAATGTGAGTGTATTGATTTTTGCTTTCCAGCTTGCAGCTGTCTTGTAGCAGTGCTAGTGTGTGCTCTAGGAAAAAGAGCAGACCAAGAATCGTCTGCATGCTGCTGTCTTGTCTTTGGGCAGGAGGGTGGTGGAAAAGGGTTTCCATGCTTTTCATTGCTCTCATCCCCCCTTTGTGCAAGGACTCTTCACATTTCGACTGTAAAATTTGTCATTCTTGTAAGTGCTTGTGCCAAACCGGTGTGTTAGTGACTTTAGGGAGGTTACAGTCATGAACCCTGGCTTTTATTAAAGGATTTGAATGGCTTGCTGACTGCTTACAGGCTCAAAATTGCAAAGAATAGGTATGCAGAGCCCATGGGCTGTATTTGTATAATTTTGTGTGGCATTTTACCTGGTGCCAGTGTCTGGACATTCTGCATGATCCTATTCCTCTCAAAATTTCAAATAAAAATTTATTATTTCTTATTCAAAAATTCCTTATTCAAAATTTATTATTCATAATTCAAAAAAATATTTCTTACAGTGTAGGCAGTCGATTTTATGTTTTTGGATTAAATTCTCCTCCTCATGTTTTAACCACGGTTTATACTTTGGAGGAAAGAAGCAACTCATTACTGTTGGGTCTAAAATACCTTTAATAAGCTTTTTGTGATCCCTTCCTTTTCTGGTCTTTAGCTGTGGTTGTCAAGCCCTATCCCCATCCCACTGTAGTACGATTAATTATTTCTTCTTTTAACTCTGGCATGTAAAAATTCCTCTCTCTTTTCTTTCCTGTGGTCAGGGTAGTGTGAAATTACATCACCTTAACAGGGTACCAAGAGCATAGATGGGGCACAAGGAAAGCCAACCTGTTGTAAGGTAGTTAAGGGTTGACAAAAGGTCCAAGTGAGGCTGGGTTCACACCCTATCAATTGAAGGAATTACCTGGCAGCTCACAGGAGCTGCTGGTAGAAATAATCCTGTGGACCATTTTTCTAGAAAACACAGCATTATAAAAATGTGCATTTAACTGAGTCCCCAAGGGGTGAAATGATAAGAACAAAACAGCTGCAAAGGTTTATATTAATCTTTGATGTACTGTCTTATTGCAACATGTGGCATATGTAAAAGTTTTCTTAAGAAAGGATGTTCTTTGATGTTTGATCTTTGTGTACTTTCAAGCCTAATCAACAAGAAGGGAGATTTAATCTGTGAAACAGATAGCAGCTAAAAAGCAAAGTCTAAATGATGCCCATGTATCAGAAAAATAAATCCTTGTTTAAGTTTAGGGCATGACATGCTTCAATGATCTCAGATCTAGGGGGAGGTTTAACAAGGCTTGGGAAGAAACGATGTTAGCTGATATTGGACACAAAGAATGCAGAATTTATGTGACATCTGATAGAACTCCCAAGATAAGGGAGAAACTAATAAAGCCAATTCAGCAACTGTGCTGAAATTAGCTCTGACTGGGTAAAAGGTAATTCCTGCAGGGGAACCTGAGACCACCAGCTCACGGACCACAAACCCAAGAAGCCCACTGACTCAAGGGAAGAGAAAAAATGAGCAGGCAGACTAATTAGCATGGGAAGCAAAAGAATCATTAACCAGTAGAAGATAGGACATTAATTAATAAGAACTATGTAACAAGTACGTATTGTGGCATTGTGGCAATTGAACACTAATTCCTTTGTTTGCTGAAATGTATCAATACTAAAAAGTTTTAATAGTTGAGATGCTTGGTTTGTGGAATGCCACCAGGCATCCAGGCTTGTGCAACCTTGAAATAAACAATCAATGCCCCTCTAGAGTGTGTAATTATCAGCTTGTTGCACGCCAGGTAATGAATCAGTTTCTTGTGCACAGCAGTCTGTTAGTAAATAGTCTGTCCTCACTCAGTCACTGTGCATGACTGCATTGCCAACAATGACTTTTTCTTCCCCTTTAAAAAAAATGTGCTTATATTAATGTTTTCAGTATATAGTACCACTCACATTACTGAAAGTATAGTTTTAGGTAAAGTCTTACAGCATGTTGTAACTTTAGGGTATACAAGACCATTAATCCACACATCATTTCATGTCTACTATGACATGAATTCTTACTGATTAGGGAATGAACAGGAACTGTCTGTTAGTGTTTATCACCAACTGAAGAATCTTAGCATTTGCTAATAGCAATTTTGATTTTTCTGAAAATTTTCTGTACACCATCTTCATCAGAGTTCCTTTGCTGAGGAGGTCCAGTGTTACACACATCTTTTTCATCTGCTCTTTCTAAGATCACTAATTTTCACACTTTTTCAGTTCTGGTTGATGGTGAAACAAGAGCTGGAGATGTGCCCATGAATATATGTTTAGATGGTGTGTCGCAAAGGACCACACATCTTTAGATTAGCAGATTGCTTTTGCTGAGCCTTGTGCATGCTCCCCTTTTCAGACAGGAGAAAAGCATTGTGAGGAGCTTCTGCTGCTGTTGAGTGGTAGTGCCTTCATTCATCAGCTCAGCAGAAGTTTGTGAGAGGAGGCAAGAGCTCACAGGAGGCGTTCTTGTACTAAAAATGCTGTGGTTTTTAAGTAGCAATGATTAGCAGTGGTTAGGTTTTCAACCTAAGGACAGAGAGTTAAGATGTAGTTTTCTGGTAAGAAGGTTTTGTGGTTATTTTATGACTTTCAAAAGTGAGATCTAATTAGTGTGCCTTTCCCTGGTCACTGTAACAAAAGCACTTTGCTCATCTTTAGGAACAGGGAGACTTCATTGAACTTTAAACTTTGCAGAGTCATGTCAGTTTTTGCTTTCTTTTATTTTTTTCTTTTCCCCCCGCTAAAATCAATTAGAATATTTTAAAAATTCATATTTTTCAAGGTCGTCTTTGAAGCCCAGGTTTTACAAAAAATTATGCTTTCCATACCACCAGAAGCAAAGCTTTCCATAAAGTCTTAAATGGATACTTTGTAGCCCAGAAGCTTCTGAGAAAGAAACATCAACTTTGTGAAATGTAGTGTTGGAAAGTCAAAGTTGCCAGGGTAGCTTTAGTTCAGGCCCTTTAAGGTTAGGCATTTTGATGCCAGCTTTAGTTACATTGTTGCGTACATTTTTTGCTACTTAAATTTCATCTACTGTCGTGCTAATGTTGATAAACCTTCCAGTGTTTGATTTTAATGGTGCCTTACCCTCCAGCTCTGGCTGCTCTGCATCCCAGGAATTCTCTTTGGGCCTCCACCTTGATTGATGGGCTGTAAACTCCCTCTGAGCTTATCAGAAATAGTGTTCCTTGGGAATTCTGCTGCCTAACCAACTGCTGTTGTCTAACACCTTGGAATGTTATTTACATGTATGCTATTTGCCTGGATGAAACAATATTATATGTACTGGACTTCTCAGGAAAATGCCAACCCAGGTTATGGCCAGGAGGAGGACTGACAGACAACTCCATCTAACCCTAAGCAGCACTCCTGCAGGAAGCTCTTGGGGCTCTGCTGGGCCACAGTAGCTGCCCCAGCACCTCCCTCCCATTGCAGTACCCCTTGGAATTCAGCAATTTTGCAATTTACAACCCTTGGGCCACCAAAACCTGGCATTGGGGTCTGGGCTGATACTTCCTTCACTGAAGCCCAACCTGTTGAGACGTGCAAAGACATCCAACCTGAGTATTTCACTGAACTTGAGGTGAATTTTTAACATCCTGTACATCCTTCTTTGTGCTTGTATGCATGCATGAATTGATTTAAATATGATTTCCCTTTGTATGTTTCATTCATGTAATAGGTAATACAGTGAACCTTAGATTGAACTTTGTTAAGTTATGCTTTTGGAAATTTATATTTAACCTTTTGAAAAAAAAGAACTTTGATGATTATTCTTTAAGTGACATAAATCATTCATTCATGACAGATGTGGAGAAAGCTGGAAAAGTGGGGACATAATTCCTTGGGATTTTTAAAAAGGAAGCCACCCCTTAAACTAAATAATTGTCTTCTTGAGATTTCCTGACCTTTCACATGGGTCTTTAACAGAGATAAGGAGTCCTGACACTTTTCTCATTATTTGAATTAAAGGAGTGACTGGTGGTATAGAAGCCAAATTGACTTGAGTTTCCTAAAACACTAAACAACAAAACCACAGACATGTAATGCAGCTTGACCTCCTGGCCTCTCTTCCTTGATGACATACAGCATACTCTCCTTTTCCTCTCCTTTTCCAGGCTGACACGATGAGTATTAAATGTGAAGGTGCTCAGAGAAGAATCAAAATCCCAGGTCTGTAGTACTGTATTTTTTTGAGTTGGTTCTGCCAGCGAACACAGGCTTTGTTCTCACACCAGCTATTCATCTGCTTTTAAGATGGATGGGAATTGAAATCAGCCTGTTCCTTGTTCCCTCTCAGTGCTGTTTGAGGGATGCTGTCTTGGACCTCCCTTATGAGGAGCTAAGCACTCACACTTTTCAGGAGCTGCTCAGTTTCTCAGAGGACACAGACCATGCAGCAAATGACAGAGTATTTTTCTAATGAAAAGAATATGTTGGAGGACAAAATAAATTACTACTTAAACAAGGCCTTTGAGAGTGTTCTTAGAGAAACACAGACATTGGAAATGGGGAACAATAAGAACATATTTTAAAAATCAAAATCTCATGGAAAAAGATCTTTGTGGTTGAGGGGATGGAATACAGACTCCAGTTTCACCAGCTGTAATTAATACCATAAACTTCGTTGTGATCTGATTAAAAAACATATCCAGAAATCCTTGTGGAAGTCATTATTTAACCTCTTGGTGCACCACTGAAAGAGAGAGGAAAGCTCCATTGTCACAAGTTACTCCACACGGGCAAACTCCTTTACCTTGCATGAGTTCCACTAATTTTACTAATTAGTAGGGTAACGTTGTTGGCTCAGGTATGAGCTCGTTACCTGATGCACAGCACCAATTCACACACTGAGGTGAGCTATTTCTATCTTTCGTTCTAAATTTTATTCTAAGTAGTGAGCTTGGTGGTAACCCATGAAATCCTGGCTCACGGATCATTAAAACTTTACACTATTCATACATTTTAGCAATGTATAAATCAGTATTCAATTGGTTACAATTACATAACTTTTAAATTTTTTAATACTCAAACCCCTATTTATTAGTTATATTTCTCATTTTCTATGCTTCTTAGTCTGCAGGTGCAGTTGTTCCCTTCACTTGAGTCTGGGGTCTGTTTTGAATAGGTGAACACTGAGTCTGTGGCTATGATGCTTGCTGCTGGAATTATCTTTCTCCCAGTTTCTGCTCAGTTCTGCTGACTTTATGCTGCTGACTCTCATCCAGATTCCCCCATTCACCTTGGGATTGCCATCAATTTCCCTTAAAAAAAAGATTAGCCAAGCATACAACATTCACAGTACAATTGCTTAATCATAACTGTCTAGCTATAGCTACTGATTTACAAATAAAAGTTTGGTTCAAATTTTGAGGTGCTTAAATCTTCCTGGGCTTGATATCAAGGCCTTAAAGGGACATGACTGGCATCTTTAGGGAGCATCAGTGCTTGGCTTGGTCTCTGCTTTTTAGTTTTACCAACATGGATACGCTGGCAGAATGATGGCAGCAGCGCTAGAATGGGTTGGTGAGAGAAGCAGACGGAGAAGCTTTGCCTGGCCCAGCGCCTGCACTGTGCTGCTGGTGTGATCTGCTCCGTGCATCACTCCAGCACTGTGCCACGTGGGCCTTGCCATGCTTTCAGGGAGCTGAGGAGTGCTGGTTCTGCTCCCCAAAACTGTGCTCCAGCACAGCAGGGTCCTGGGTCTGCATCAGCCCATCTGCCATCCCCACCCAAGGTGTACCTGCCCATCCTGCGGCAGTGACTTTCAGCACGAAGGTGTCAAATGTACAGACAGTGTCAAACCATGAGTAACTGCAGAGATTTTCCAGCATTTATAAAAGGATGCTGGTATATAATCAATGAGGATCTACCCTTTGAACTGTCCATCTGTGCAGGTAAGAGATGTGGTACTCTTTTGGAGCATTATAACTTTAATAATGTCTTCTTTAGCCTTCTCTTTTTTGAAAATACATAGGCAGACATTGTCTCAGTAAAGAGAGACACCAAAAGATGTCCAGTGAAAGGGGTTTTCTTTTCTTGACTTTCTGTCCATGAAAGAGCTCATTGTTCCACCTCCACAGTTCATTGCTGCTTGTGAAGAAAGGAGCAAATTACTGAGTGCCAGGAGAGGAAAAGAATGGTATTGAATTGAGAGGAACAGGGGGCTTCATCATCACAAGAACAAGACAGATAAGAAATCAGTTGATTTGTGTCGATAGCTGATGTTATATTTTAACGTTCCAGTAGTGGTTGGGCTGTCTCTGATGCCTTTTGGAACTGTTTGTACTTTGATTTAATCAAGAATTAAAACTTTAAAAGAGATTCAGTAAGCCCCTGGGGAGAAGAGATACTTGTCAGCTGTGATTACATTTAACTAGTACAAGAGTGAAGTTTTGAAATGCCATTTCCCCCCTTAATCTTAGCTCACTAAGCCCTGTTGAGTCTCTTTGGAGTTCCATATTCCCTTTTGGTTCTCTGGGTTCTGAGTTATGCTATACTACCATGTTTCTGATGTGAAGTTTTGTATCAGTCCTTGTTGACACAAAAAAAAGATATAAACCCAGTCAATATTAAAAAAAAATTAATGTTGCATGACCAGGTCATAGCAGAATGGGCAGTTTAATAAGGAAAAATTTACTTTGTGGATGAGTATTAATTGTACCTGGGACTTTTGTGCATGTTAAATTTACTTAGTAGAAACTAAAGCTACATTGATATAGAGATTACATTTGGCAGTGTATTCCTCCAGTTTAACAGGATTGCCAGCAGCTATTTTGCTGGGGTCTTTTGTGCTTGGCTGTGCTATCAAGAAGTCTGAATGATGAGGATCAGAAAATTTATATTCAAAATGTACCAGAGCTTTCCTGGAATACTGCTGCTGAACATTACACAGTATCTGCAAACATGTTTGATAACCTTTGTGAGTATAATGAAATGGAGGGAAGAGGCTTGTCTTTGGAGACTTACACATGGAGGACAACCAGCAAAGCAGCAGGCCAAGCAGATGAAACCTGGGAATCACCAAAGAAGGGAAATTGGTATATTCAGGGAGCTGGAAAGGTATTGCAGAAAGAGATCCTATGTTAAGTGAACGAACAAAGCATGCTTTCTTCCACTTTGGTGGATGAGGAACAGCTGCCTATAAGAATCTGTGACTCAGGAACTCCAATAACACTGCCTCAAAGGGAAGAAAAAATCAGGGCTGTATGCAGACAGTCTTCATGGAGCTGGGCACTGGGAAGTGTCCAGCAAACTTAGGGGCTGGAGAGGAATTTCCTGCCACTCTGCAAAGGATCTGTACAAGGGGTGGTGGTGCTGGGCAGAGAATTTCCTTTTGACAGGCGTGAATTATTGTTCTGCTGCCTCCCAGAGGCATGCCTTGAAGTGTCATAACCATTCAGCTAGTGATTTGTTTTGTAGTGAAAACAGTGACCCATGGAAACTGAGTTGCTTTGATTCTTCTGGAGGTGAAGGTGGTTCTTTATTAACTCCTTCAGCCTCTGGAGTTCCCAAGGGGTTCTGAGAGGTAAGAATCCAAAAATTAAGATTTTCAAACCAAGATCTTTCTAATACCAGAGAGTCTGCACTGTTTGCACAGCATGTAAGCAGTTGCAGTTTAAGAGAGAGCTATTGTTTGTGCAAATGTACTTTAGGTTTCTCATTTTGCCCATTAAGCCAAATGTTACTGCCCAGAAACAGCTGGAAAATGCCATTTTACAAAGCATGAGGAGAAATTCCATGGACAGTGGTTTCTCTTTGAGCCAATAGGCCAAAAAGTTGAAATAAAATGATGGCATGTGACTTCAATAAGACTTGCTGAAGGTGAAGCAAAAGTGTGTTCTCAGGGGACCTTGGCTAGTGGTTCACACCACATGAGCTAGGACACCTGACCCCAAATGCTAGTCAAGGTTTCTTTTGCCAAATGGATGTCTTCATGTCTGTGTGGGATGTCCCTGACACCATATTCCCAGCAATTCTCCTTTAGGAAGTGGCACCTCCTTGTGCACTGAAACTTGCCTGGAAAATTGATGTCTTTCTCTTTCCGCAATCCATCCTGGACTGCTTCAGACAACACTGGAGCCAATGCTTCAGAGCTGGATTCTGGGGTTGATATGTCACATCAAGGATCACATTTTCCCAAAAGTATGCCCTGTGGTTCCCCTGCATCTCTTTTGATGACTGTTAGTTCCTGATGTAATCAAGTCTTCATCAGCTGTCATAGATGGAAGAAGAGGAAGATTCAGAAGACAGGAAAATACACAGTATCATCCATAAAGCTTGTCAGCAGCTGTCTTGAGGACTGTAAAGGGGAAAACAGTGGCAATAACTGTAATTGAAGAGATGTGCTCACCTTTGTCATAAGAGTTCTGCTTGCCAGGCTATCAGCATTGTATTAATTAGCCCCTACAGGCACCAGTTGAACATCACGAGCTTCCAGGTGCTCTGAGTTCTTGCAGGAGCTCTCCTATGTGTATGTCACAGATCTTTGTCTTCTGCAGCCATGCATTGCTCTCTTCTTCCTGATCATGTCTCTTTTCTGTTCCCAGAACCATAATGTGCTAAACCAGGCTTCTCTTTTCTTGGTCTCTTGCTTGTTCTCTTTCTTGTGAAGCTAAAGAGGACACAGAGGGACCTGTGACTTCCCATGTATCCCCAATCTGCTCACCAGCATGGCAGGATGAAAATCAGCAACCTCTGTGTAAGCTCTACTCAACAAGAAGAAAAACATCTATTGCCAACAAGAAGAAAAACATCTCTCTATTACCAAACCTGTGTTCTACACAAATCCAAACCAGCCCCGTGCCAGCCACTGTGAGGAAAATTAGGTCTACCCCAGCCAACACCAGTGTAGGCCCCCAGAGCTGCTGTCACAGCGGCTGATCAGCACAATGCCTGGCTTGCAGCCAGCTTGCAGTGCCCCTGGTACACACACCATGAGTGCAGTGCATCTGCCTATCAGGCAAGTGTGGGTGGCCTTGCTGGTGGCTGTGGCTGTCCACTGGTGCTGGCTGTTTGAAGGAGGCAGATATGAGACACCAGAAGAACATCCTAGGATTTTTCTTGTGCAATCTTAAGGTGGGGCTTAGCATTTCTTAGTTGCTCCATGGCCTGCATCTGAGTGCTGCCAGTGTGTGCCTGCTCAGATGTTACACTTACCATGAAGTAAGTACATAATCTTGATGTAACTCATAGAAAGCAGAAAAGCTCTAAGTAATTTTCTGTGTTCAGTGGACTTGTGTTGGTGTCACTGAAATAAATGGAGTTGCACAAGTGAGATGTAGATATTAATTGCAACTGCTCTAGACTACTTTATAGAGAACTTGTTTTCTTATTTGATATGATCCCCAAACTGGAATAATTCCTACCATGACACTGGAACTTAGCTTCTCTTTAGAAAATATTATGTTCTATAGCAGTCTGGGTCCTGCCTTTTTTGCACCAAAGCTCCACTTATAAGCTGGTGGTGAAGTCCTTTAACATTACACAAATATCTCAAAAAAAAAAATAGTTGCCAATCCTAGACTAATTATAAGTTGTGTTGTTGTCTCAGTTCTTCCAAGTTATGGCCTAGCTGCAAAGTGGCAAGATTTGTATTCTGTCATAAAATGCCACAGACCAGAGTTAGAGCCATGTCGGGGTACGGAGTTTGAGCTGCCAGGAGGGCTGAACTTCACTGCTGTTCTCAGAGACACTGCTGGGTCAGCAGACTGCCAATTTCCTGAATACTAATTCAGAAAGTCTGTAAGCAATTGGCTGGAAAATGCAGGATATTTATCTCACTGTTTCGTTATTGCTTCACAAGTGTCACAATTCTTTTTCTTTATCTGTGGTGGTGGGCTGACCCTGGCCAGGTGCCAGGCACCCACCAAAGCAGCTCTCTCACTCCCCTCTGCAGGTGGACAGGGGAGAGATAATATAGCAAAGTTATATTCATGAGGTGAGATAAGGACTGGGACAGATCAGTCACCAAGTACCATCACAGGCAAAACCGGCTAGATTTAGAGATAATAATCAAATTTATTACTAACAAAATAAGAGCAGGATAATGAGAAGTAAACCAGACCTTAAAAGCACCTTCCCCTCATGCCTCCCTCTTTCCCAGCTCTACCTCTCCCCCAGCAGCACAGGGAGACAGGGAATGGGGGTTGTGGTCAGTACATCCCATGTGGTTTCTCTCGCTGCTTGGGGTGAGGAGTCCTTCCCCAGCTCACCATGGCATCCCCATCATAGGAGGCCATTCTCCATGAACTTCTCTGATGTGAGTCTGTCCCACAGGCAGCAGTCCCCCTCAAACTGCTGCAGGGTGGGTCACCCTTCCATGGGGTGCAGTCCTTCAAGGACAGGCTGCACCAGTGTGCGCTCCTCGCTCCACAGGTCTCCTCTCAGGCATCCCCCCTGCTCTGCTGTGGGTTCCTCTGGTGCCTGGAGCCCCTTTTCCCCCTCCTTCCCCCTGACCCGGTGTCTGCAGCGCTGTTCCCATCACATCTTCTCACCCCACGCTTCTCTGGCCGCGATTACAACGGTGCAATGACTTTTTTTGTCATTTGTAATTTCTAATCTGTCCAGCCTTGGCCAGCAGCATGTTGGCCTTTGGAGCCTCTTGGCATTGGCTCTGCTGGGCATGGAGGGAGCTTCTGGAAGCTTCTCACAAAAGCCACCTTGGTGGCTTTTGTAGCCACCCTGATATAAAAGCTTGGCCATGCAAACCTGATACAAGTTGTTAAGTGAGGGAAATATTAATTTAAGGACGTGGAAATAAAACCAGACTGCCACTCTGGGCACTGATAGAGACAATGCTGAGATTATAGTAACAATGGGGAGCAAACTCATTTCTTCTCTTCACAATTTTCTCATCTTCATTTCATTTTCCAGCTTTCTTTGTAATGAAACCCAAAATTTAATGAATAGCAGCTATATTTACTCAGTTGGACTATGTGAGATCAAATTACTTTTTGTCTTACAGTTAGCTGCTGCTTATTTATTTGCTGTACATTATGTAAGGCCACAATTTCAATACTCTCCCCAGCTGCAGGAAAGAAGACTGTGTGTGTGCATGTGTGTGTTCAAACTGTCTTTTCTCTGTGTGTGGTGAAGGGATGCCAAATACATTGTCCTCATTACCAAAATACAGTTGAATAGAAATAATGCAATAAGCAATAATGTGTTTTTCATGTGCATGTGGTGTGCAGGCAGACCTATTTGGTGCAGGTTAGCAGCCCAAGCTCTAAAGATTTGCTCTGCAGTGTCTTGACACAAAGCTTTCTGTAAACTAGATTGCAGGCCAATGCCTTGCTATTTATTGGTGCAGAATATAAAGACACCAAGTATCTTTCTCTTGTAACTCCCTGGGTAAGAGGAAGCAGATGTAACTGCTGTGATCTTGTAGTAATGAGTGTCTCCATTATGGGAATGGAGAGAAACACAGCAATCAGAAACTTGCTATATCTGGTTAATAATCAATCTTAGCCCTGTATCTGAAAATGATTGTTAATTTTTAAAAATCAGAACACATTTTCAAAGTTCAGGGCTCTTTACTGTCCTCGCTTGAACTGGCAACATGAGAAAATAAAACCCTGGACAATTTTTGTCCTCCAAGGCTACTCTCTGTTTCCTCAGGAACACACAGCTTTCTTGGACTCTTAAAAGAAATGTTGTAAATATAAGCAATTAAAGGTGGAGCCTAACCTACCAGCACTGTTTAACTCATGCTAATGGCTGGACATTTTTTACAGCTGTCAGTGCAGTTCTTCAGTGACCCTTACCAGTACTCACAGTCCCTTTTGGAACTGTATTTTAAAACAAAAGCAGTACTTAACACTTGGAAAAGTGACAAGTCTCTGTAGAACCATAAAATTACAGGCAGTTTTGCACAAGTCTCTACTGAAAGGCAGCAGAGCATCCCTCCTTCTTCCATGCAAATCTGAATAAAAAATTTCTGCCCATACCTCTTCCCTGCTTTTAAACTAGAACTCCATGTGGTTTTCTCTCTCGAGTAAAATTTATGTTAAGGAGGTGTGTACATCAAGTTTGTGTGTCTGATGATTTGGAAAATATTTATATTTCTATTCAGAACATGTTGGAGTCCACTGAGGGAGCGTACATTGTGCATACTTTAGTATACATGAAAGGAGCAAAATAGAAATGTATTTGGTGTATGTCTAGATGTCATTTACTGTGGTTGAGCAAAGTAAACATGAAAGGTGCCTGACTACCTTTCTGACAAGCATTTTTTAGAAAATGTGCAGCAAAAGTGTGTTAATATCAAAGTTCAGAAGAAATCAAGCCTGTTTTGCAGGCTGGCATTCCTCTTCAACAAAGTGAACGGGAAAATGTTTCAATCTCATGAAGATTTCACTGTCAATATTTAAGTGGAACAGTTACAGTGTGTAATACATACCTTTCTCTCTCCTAAGTATGTGTACAATATGCTTTATATTATGTATAATTCAACATAGCAGTAGAAAAATTGACAATAATACAATCTTGACTATTACAATAATTTATTCCCAGATCCTTGAATTTCCTTTCTGAAGAATTTTGAAAATTTGGGTTGTTGGCCATTCAAAAGACTAGTGATGACTGCTCAGGACTAGTGATGACTGTTTTATTGACAGAGATCTGGTGCCAATCAGAGATAAGATATAACACTTCAGAGAAAGTGGAAGAAACTGATTTGAGACAGCTATAGACTAGAAAATATAGTTCAGCTGGTCAGAGCATGGTGCTAATAATGCCAGGGTTGTGGGTTTGATGCCTGTACAAGCCCTTCACTGAGGAGCTGGATGTGGTGATCCTTGCAGGTCCCTTCCAACTCAGATTACTCTGTGATTCTGTAATATTGTGCTCTTGAGATTCATGGTGAAAATACTGTCTTGATTTCATATGTACAGTGAATTTGTTGATAGAGGAATGCTTAAGAATGGACAAAGAAAATGGCTTTCCTATCTTCTATTTTTCTGATTCTGTGAAACGATACCATGTGACATTAAGCTAGTAAAATAAACTTTGGGTGCTCACCTTCAATTTCCAGCTTTACATTCAGTAATAGCAAAATGTGGGGCATTACTCAGGCTCAGACTGCTGCCTGGCACTAGTGGGTGTACTGTGACCTGACACAGTCAGAAAATTATCAGTCCTGATTCTGACCCTCCCTGCAAGGCCGCCATGCAATTTAGAAGGAAATATTGAGTAGTAAAATCTTCCTACCTTCCTTTTTGTCATTTAAGGGCAACTTTTTTCATGAAGAAAGAGGATGGAGGCAGCTGAAGTCTTCAGTTAAATCAGATGCTGAATCACCTCAGGGCTAATGTTGAACCACAGGATTGCTTCAGATTTCTATGGCATTGCCACCTTTGTAGTTTGCTACAAAGGGACCTTTCCTCATCTTTCTTTGGAGGAAAGAGGTTCAGGTAGGAAGAGAATCTAGAGTCTGGTTCTGGGCTTCAGCATGCTGAGCACCTGGCATGGTCTACAAGGCATATTTTTTCAGGACATGTGGTTTCATTTTGAACCACCAGTATACAGGAAGCTACCTGTGCACTTGAAACCAACACATGCAATTACCCATGGGTGAAACTGACATTTTAAGAGTGCAGAAGACTTGTCCAGTTACACAAATCTTTCAGTTTTCATTTAATCTTTAATCTCATTTCATCTTTCATTTTCATTTCATCTTTCAGTAGAAAGGCTTAAACAGCAAGAGAAAACCTTAAATTTTGACCTGTTGGGGGTTTTTAATTATGCTGTTCTTAACATTTCATAAACAGAGTGCATGAGATATTGAGACATTCAGGAAAGCTCACTGTTTATCAGTAATGGTTCAGTCATGCCTCCACTAGCAGAAGTTTGTTACTTCACTTTTGTATAATTCTGATTTCTTTTTAACAGCTGCTTACCAGCAGCCATTTGGTTGTATACCGAGGTGCTCAGAAAAATTTTGAGCATGCTAAAAAATGCTGCCTTTGCAAATCTGCTCCTTTGCACTTGGCAGGAACGATGTGGCAAAAGTGAAAATAAAAGGAAAGAGACTTAAAAGTATACCAAGGACAGGCCAAGGTGATAATGCCATGAAACTAAGCAAAAGCTGCACTTAAAAAAGGTTTTCTAACTGGGGAAGGGTCAGGCTTGTGCATTGGCAAAGAATTGGTGGAGGTCTGTGTGCACCTTTCATAAAAGGACTGGAAGGCAGTGCTGAATACAAGTGAGGGAATAAGAGTGGCCTGGTAGCAGAAGGACTGGATGAGTTAATAGATCCTTTCTGTCTTAATGCCTGTCATTCACACTCTATCAGTCAGCATGGTGTATGGAGAGAAAGTGTGGTGCAGCCAAATCAGTTTTACAGATGAGATTGTTTTCAACAGTTATTTCACACCTGCCAACAACCACTTGAGTAAAGTCCATCAAACATGGGCACACTTCAGCCTGCAGGGCCTCATTGACACTAAGGGAAAAAGACCTCCACCTTTTTGTGAACTCACTGTTTTCCTTCCTGAGGGATGGTGCTGCCCTTTGCTGGCAAAATGGTTGTGCCAGCCCTGTAGGTTGACTTGCATTTAAAAATCAAAAGATCTCTAAGTAATGGCACCACTGTAGTATACTTTGGCTTCCTTGAATGTTTATTCTAGCTTTAAACTCTTTGTGTTTACACTTTTATTATTTTTCTTCCTCAGGAAAAAAGCTAATCTCTTTTAGAAAATCAGGGATCCCTGTAATAAGTTCATACACCAGGAACTAAATATCCATCATTATATCAGACATGACTGTGTGTGTCAGAGTTCACTTACCTGCATGAACAAACATTTTACTTATGGGCCAAACAAGACCCCTGGTGTAGACTTCTACATGATTTAGGAATGCAGAATAGAATTGTAATTTTGAACATGGACCATTTCAGTACATATTAGTTTAACTGTGCTGATGGCAAGGAATACCATTATTCTGGATCCCCAGAGCCCACCAGGGGATTGGGAAGAAAACACTAAATCACAGTGTGGGATGAGGGTCTGCAGGAGTGTACAGAGGTAGTTGGCACGGGTGCATCTTCACCTTCACTTCAAAACAGAGAGGCCAATGTCACCCCACACTGATGTGTATGACATCTCATGGATCAGGAGTCTAATCACAGCTGCTGGTGACTGAAGTGCTCTAATGTGTATGACATCTCATGGATCAGGACTCTAATCACAGCTGCTGGTGACTGAAGTTCTTGTGAGGGTCAGCTGGCATGCAGTCCCATTGGAGGGGACACTGTGTGATGCAGCTTAGGTCCTGTCTGCCAGGCTGGCTAAGTTGCAGGTCAGCCCACTCTAAACATCTTCCTTGTTGGCCTACTGCCACAAGATGCTACCAGACAGGTAGGGTTGTACCTTTTGAGGCGAAGGACAGGAGAGATAAGTGTGCTACAATAATTTGTTTTCTCCTGTGCAATGTCATTCACTCATGTCCAGAAATTCTGGTCTGTTATTACTCAGAAAATGTGTATGTTTGAGCAGTGTTTTCCTTCTCAGCAGATCCAAGGTTCCTCCATTGCAAAACGACCTGGCAATGACAGTGTGTTTAAATGGACAAATAGCAGGCGAGAAAGTAAGCAAAGCAATTAGTGTCACTAAGGAGGTGATGGTTCGTGCTCCACCCTTCCGTCAAGCTGCCAGCTTTTCAGGTTTTGAAATAAACTCTACTCTTAGTCTTCTGTAAGCCCCAATGTTCATATGTTTTCTGTTCTGCTAGCGTTGAAGCAAATACATAAGCCAAAATATTCCAGTTGTCCGGGCTGAACTGATCTGGATGTTAGGAATTTAAAATTATGATCTTGCCATTAAATTGATTTGCATAAAGGTGCAAATAATTGCATGAGGACTTTTTGCATGAGGAAACTTTATATAAGAAAAAGCACAAAAATTCTCATTAAATTACTAGCTAAGATCTGTGTTATTTCCTTTTCTACAAGAAAGAGAGTTTTTCCTCCCCTCTCTGTCCTTCTTCTGTAGAAGGCTGTCCTTCTGCTTTTTGCAGTCCTGGATGTGCGTTATCCATAGAGGGAGTGGGAAGCTGAGTCTTTAAACACAGTGCTGCTTGACAAATATAGAAGGCAAATTGAGACTGATAATTCATTAATAATTTACTTCTCACTCAACAGATATTTTTAACACAAACTGTGGGAACACTGGAGAATATAGATCAACCTAGAAGATGAGTTGTCCCATTAAGGTTAGTGGGATGATTTGCATGGATAAAGTGTACTCATGATACTACAGGCTGTACTCCACGGCACAGGTTTTGCAGCTGTGCAGTCTGAAGTCCTGCTCTGAACAGGTACTGGTCAGAATGAAGGAAAAGACAATATCTCCCTATGCCACTACAGCTCTATCCTTCTGGTTAGAAAATTGAACAGAGGATTTTTTTGGATATTTAAAAAATTTTTTTCCTGACCTTGACTGGGCCTTATGCTTTTGAAAAAGCAAAACATTAGGCCAGAAAGCATTTTTTTTTCAGCATTTTTTCTGCAGTGAAAATGATGGTGAGATTTGAAACATAACCTATTCAGTAATTTCTTTCCAATTTAAAATTTGGAATGCTACTTTTGGAATACACCCACAACAAAAATTTGGGTTTTCACAGGTCATTTTCCGCCAGTGTAAGTAGTCTGTGAGGTTTTGAATATTTTGAAAGCCTGTTCAAACCAAAGCTTTTCTATTGAAAGTTGGAGCAAGGTTGTAGTACTTTAAAACAAACTTATTAACAGTCAACAGAGCTTGCTGCTTGGTAAGAACTATTTGCCACCATCTGCTAGTTGTTTGACTAACAATTTTCCTATATAAGTATATGCAATAAGAGTGATTGAACAAGGCTGCAGCCTAATCATGTGTGCAGGTGGTCTGAGAGCTGGGGACCCAAAGGCAGTTGTCACCTGTTTCCTGGGATGGAGCTTTGGAGCTGGAGCACCTCTGCTTCCCACTGTGACTTGCCTCAACCAAGTGCAAGTCATCAACAGAAGGAAGAAAAAGTCTTTTACTGATGTCTGACTCAGGCAACTCTCAGAATTCAGGAACTGCCTGCTCTGTGACAATGGTATCTTTGACTCCTCAGCCTCTTGGTTCGCAGGTATAAATTTGAGAGTTTCAAAACTTTTAGACTGCTAATCCATCTGTAGAAGCCCACATTTTAAAGAATCCGACTCTTTTTCACACATAATGCTGTCAGGGAGCAGAATGTTGACTGATGCTGGCACTCTGAAAATTCTTGGGGCTGCTGCCTTCATTCAGTGCAGAATTCCCCTAAACAGAATGTTCCAGTTGTTTTGAAACAATATGGTAAAGTGTGGCTATTTTCCCTGCAACAGATAATATAAAACCATCATATTAAGTGGTTCCTGTGGTTTCACAAACTGTTAGTGGAGGTTAAGTGGAAAGCATTTTTAAAATTTTGAGTGTGATGATCTGTATCCAGTTGTAGTTCCTGACTGATAGTGGTGCCAGGAAAGGAACTGTGTCTGGCCTATCACCAGTGCCATGCTGCATGTAGGGCTTAGGTTTAACTTACTAACTGCAGAAGAGGATGACACAGTTGTACAGTGAGCAAGTGTGAATGCAGGTGTATGACATCCCTTGACCTCTATGGGATAAACACCACAAAGTACAAGTAGAGGAGCAATTATGGGCTCATAGACATGTCAAAGCCATTTATTCTGCTAACTTTGCATAGGAAGCACTGAGGAGAAATGGAGAGCTCTTCTGGTGTAATGCTGGGCTACAAACAGCTGAATTATAGACATGATTTTTTATTTTATGCTCTAGTTTCTTAGGATGGTGAAGCTAATGTAACACAAGAAAACAGGAGGTTATTAAAAATCTCAAGAAAATTAATTCACCAAGCAGCAGTATTTGAATGACCATTAACCTGAATGACAACATTCCCTACTTAATTCATAAGGGTACTGTGTCAGGGGAGGTTTAGGTTGGATATCAGGAAAAAGATTTTCACCCAGAGGGTGGAAGAGACTCCCCAAGGAATGGCCACAGAACCAAACCTGTCTGAGTCCCAGAAGTATTTGGGCAATGGTCTCAGGCACATGGTGTGACTCTTGGGATGTCCTGTGCAGGACCAGGAGTTGGGCTTTGATGATCCTGATGGGTGCCTTCCAGCACAGGATATTCTGTGATTCTATGACTTAATTGGCACACGCACTTGACAGCAAGAACTTTCAGTCTGTCTGCAAGCAAAGATGAGTAATCAGTATTGCAGATCTGACACATTCATAACAGTGTGTGCTTCACCCAAGGCACACAACACACGTGCACACAATGTTATGCTGACCTAGTTGATAATTAGTCAAAACTTGTTTATGCCTTATCATGCTCATCCTGGAGCAGCTCATTGAATAATGCTACACTGCAAATATTAACCTATTATTTCTCTAATATAATCCCTTGAAATAACAATAACTAAGTTGCAGTTTTACCATGAATGTTATTTGCAGTTGATGTTGTTGAAGAACCAGTTTACTGTCTGAAACATCTTTTTTTAATAGTTTTTTTAACAGATTTTGTTGTACTCGTACAAGTTGATATTTGGATATATTCAAATGAGGTTACATATGAACAGCAGTTCAAACAGAACAATGTCAGTTTGGCATTTCTTCTGGAAAAATTAGGTAGTTTTATTTGGTGATAATGACAATTAAGCTTACATACTTAATATGTGGTGGTTATAGCAAGAAATTTGGATCAGCTCTAACAATGGCAAAGTCATTATCTTTCTCCTCCCTTTTCAGAGAGTAATGGGCATCAGGGAGCATTTCTTTCCTTCCAATAACGTACATAACTATGACAGTAATGGAAAGGAGGCACTAGCATAGTGATAGCTGCGTTTTTGTGAAAGTATGGTTTTGCAGTGACCTTGCTGTGAACTGTTCTCACAAAATATTCTCACTTCAGCTGGAAATTATGTACAGCCTTCATCCTCCTCCTGTTAAAATTTTTGTCATGATTTTAACTATGTGAATAATCTTTTCACTCTAACAGTGAAACTGGGGCATTTTGGCATAGTCTGATCTCAGCAGGAAAAGATCTGTCCCAGGTTGCTGCAAACAAATTCATTCAGATTTTAATTTTAGATAGCTTCTGGATTCAGTTGTGAAATGGGGCAGACATCACCAAACTGATTTTAAGTGACCTGAGATGCAGCAGGAGTAAGCCATGAGGTGGGCTTAGAGCACTCCAGGAGTTTTTATTTGGTGTGTTCATTACAGCTTGGCTTTAGTACTGGGATTTGAGAAGTTTATCAGTGCGGTGAAATAGTTTACTCTTTGTCTCACTTCTAGTATTTCCCTCCTTAAAATTTGAAATGAAAACATGTTAGAATATAGATAATATCTGTAGATGAGTAAATTTCATTGATGAAATGTGTGAATATCTGCTATTCAGAAGATGACTGGGAAAAGAAATAAGATCCTTTTGTTTTAGGGATTGTTTAAAGCTCTCCTTCTAGGAGGGTGCTTTTTGTTTTGGTTTGGGGTTTTTTCCTGCATTTATTCAGGGTGGTTTCACTGATGCCCAGTACTATTTTTTGCCAAAATATGTGTTTCCAGCAATAAAATGTCAAGGTCATAGGTCATGACATGGGCAGAGAAGGAAAACAAGAGGGAGAGGAGATGCTGAGAAAAATAAATGAGAAATTCCAAAGTTGTGTGTCCTTCCTTTCCATTATTAGTCCTGGGCTGTACCAAACATGTGGCATGTCAGAAAGGTGGATGTGCATGCTGTTTTTCAAGACTGTTCCCACTTGTCAGAGGGAAATGTATTTCCCAGGGGTTAACAGTTTTTTTGTTTGATCATCCCTGTTTCAGCCCTTGGTGGAAAGGTGTGGGAGAGCAGCTTGCGTAGTCTTAGTAACTAGGGAGTAACTTTCACCTCTTGCATCTGCCTCCAGCTCCAAGATATTTAACCAACCAAAATGTGTACTGGGTTCACAGGGTTCAAATAAACATGTTTCAGCTCATGCACGCTGTGTTAGTCAGCTATCTTGGGGGAAGTTATTTACAGCTAGTTCTGCCTACCTTTTGACCTCACTAGCTTTCTTCCCCCCTTCCCCAAATTCTTGATTAATTTCCAAGGTATGACTAAAGCATTTCTCTAAATGTTTTGGGCTGCACACCCCAGCTCTTTTACTTCCATGATTTGTTTCGTCATAGTCCTGTTTACAAGTGTTGCAGTCAACAAGACTTGCCTGCTCCCTGACGAGATCACAGGAGTAACAACACCTAAAATTATTCCTAATCAAGTTCCAACTACTACATGATGAGAGAAATGAGAGATTTATTATTGTTAATATAATCTTGTCAGACCTCAAATGTTTTGGTAAAGGGCATCAAGATAAGCACCCAGGTACTTAACAGAGAAGGAGATTAAAGAATAGTGCTATTTAGGTTTAAAATGGAAGACTGTACCCTTCTGCCAGTGAGTGTGAATCAGTTGAGAGAACAGTCGCAAACATTTTCTGTTGTTTCATTGAAACTTGTCTGGGCTAGCGTTTAGCTAGAGATTTACCAGTGTTACACCTTCATTAAAAGTTTTATAGTGTAGGAAAAATAAAGTTAATTAATCAGTCCTAGCCCTGGTTTAAATACCATTGATTTCTGTCTGGTCAGCTGGTGGCAGGCAGAGCAGGAAAGCTACCCCAAGGAGACACAGCAAAGAAGCTGCAAACACAGGAAAATGACCATCTGTGCCATCTGTGTGTCTCCCATCTGTGTCCAACAGAAAGGGGAGGTTGGGGTCTGGCAGGGATTAATAGCTGGCAGGAGGTCTTTGTGGAAGTGCAAAGGAGCCCTGGAACTCCCTTTAATCCTTGGAGAGGTTCCCATGGGTGTGACTATGAGTGTGATCTAAGGTCAGGGACTGGAGAGGTCACTGTGACTTTATGTGCTTCTACATCCACTCTCTTGTACTTGGCTGAAGTGAGAGTCTTTCTCCATCCAGCACGTGCATGACTAGTTATGTTCTTTCTGCCCTGCGTCACCCCAAAATTCCAAATTGGGATCCTGCTGAGTTGCTCTCAGAGACATGGTCATTAGCAGGATTTGTGTGGAGGTCCACAATGTTATGATCAAGATATTATGCTCACAATATGTAGAAAAGTTAATTTATTTCAACACAAGAGAATAATGTGTTGAAGTCACCTATTCATCTGAAAAACCAAGTGGGCACAGTGGACTAAGAGAACTTTTGTGTAGTTTATTTTTAATGTCTCAGTATTAGGAGATGTAATATTACATGGAGGATCCTACAGACACGGGAGAGAAAGTGACTTAGTCTGGAACCTCAGCAGGAAGATGGAATAAGACTCACACACAGTCTTGTGCAACCAGGCTGACAATAACAATATGGGCAGTTATGTGGGAAGGATCCTAAGCCTTTGCTGGAATTCCAGATGCATAAGCTGGTTTTGTGTAAGAACTGTTCTCACAGTTTTCTGAATCCTAACCTGTTTTTTATGGTAATCCAGGTAATTAAGAAAAGGCACACTTTTTCTCTTGTTCACATGCAAAAATCAAAAACAATTATACTGAGAGTGTTTACCATTCCATTTACTGCAGCTGCCACCTTATAACTTGTTTCAAAATATGAGCAGTGAATTCCTTTCAATTTTTACATTGCACTTGACAAGAACTAATCAGCCAAAATTTTCAGTTCTTGTTTTGCAGATGTCATAGAGCTGATAAGTAAACATTGATAGAGTCAAGGGAAGTTTCAGCTGCTTTCTTCAAAACATATTGAATCCCACTGTTCACAAAACAGGAACTATGACAAAGTTTCAGTCACATCTAACCTAGTTTGAATCTTGTATGCTGGTGGCAGTGTTATGTCACCTTTTGGAGAAAAAGGTATCTTGCTTGATGTTAATTAGGTGATGCGTGAAATTTGAAAATATGACCCAGATATTTTAGTCTGTCTGATGTTTTTGATATTCCTCTGATTTGAAAATTGATTGGTATGAAAGTAGTTGTTTTTGTAGGATTTTCTTTGTCAGGGGAAAAAAATCGTTGCATCTTTGTGTTTTTTTCAATTGGCATTTAAAAAAATAATCTTTATTTAATACTTATTTCATTAAATTGCACATGTTTAATAACAAAGGAAGTACATATTCTGCCATGTAATATGCTAAAATAACACTGGCACATGTTGCTTCAGGCCTGTATGGTACTTGATAAAGAATAAATCATTCAGGGAGTTGGTTCTCTTCTATTCTCAAGCATTTATTTCAAACAAACAAACAAACAAACAAACAAACAAACCAACCAACCAACCAACCAACCAACCAACCAACCAACCAAACCAACCAACCAAACAAACAAACAAACTTCTCCCAAAAGGCCAAGCCCAAATCCAAAATAGAACCTCTCTCCCCTCAAACTCATGAAAAAAACCTCAAAACAAACCTCCATCCCCAGGCCAAAACCTGAACAACAGAAAAGTTAATCAGTGACAAAGACAAGATGTACACAGCCTGGACTCAATGTCCTCATCGTTTACAGTCCTTATCCAGCACAGTCTTCCTCCATTATCACAGTTTTGTGCATGAAAGGATGAAGTTTGCCTCATGCAAACAGTTTCCAAATTCCATCCAACTTGAATACAGACAAGCTGGAGTGGAAAAGTGAGTAATCTTTTGGTGAGCACCTGAGACAAAATTCACCAGTATGTGTGTGAGGCGTGGGTGAGCCCAGGTAGACAGGGATTTCCCTACTAGATTTCCACTCTGTCCCTTAAGTCTTTTCCAATTACAGTTAAACTGTGTGAGTGGCTCAGAAAAAAAAGAAAAGGAAAGAAAAAGAAAAAGAAAAAGAAAAAGAAAAAGAAAAGAAAAAGAAAAAGAAAAAGAAAAAGAAAAAGAAAAAGAAAAAGAAAAAGAAAAAGAAAAAAAAAAAGAAAAAAGAAAAAAAAGAAAAAAAAAAGAAAAAGAAAAAGAAAAAGAAAAAGAAAAAGAAAAAGAAAAAGAAAAAGAAAAAGAAAAAGAAAAAGAAAAAGAAAAAGAAAAAGAAAAAGAAAAAGGCTAAAAATTGCATGATGGAATGCACTGGGAGAACACTGTAGTCTGCTCCTGAGCTGCTGGCTGCCAGGAGCCCAGCTTGACCTGCTGAGCATGTAGGGCCATTTCAGTCCAGCAGACACGAGCTGCTGAGCTGGCAAGGGCAGGGCACACAAGCAGGAAAAGGACTCATGTTTTTGTCAGGAGCAGATTTCCAGGAAGTCACTCAGCTGGTAAGGAACACTTGCTGGATTCCTTATGAAGGCTGACAAGGTTTTAGAGGAGTGGTAGGGTGCTCCAGTACCTAAAGGGGGCCTGCTGGGAGAGGGAGTTTTTACAAGGGCATGTAGTGATAGGACAAGGGTAATGGTTTTAAACTGAAAGAGAGCAGGTTTACATTAGATATGAAGGAGAAATTCTTTTTTGTGAGGGTGATAAGGCGCTGGCACAGGTTGCCCAGAGAAGATGTAGATTCCCCATCTCTGGAAGTGTTCAAGACCAGGCTGGATGAGGCTTTGAGAAATCTGGACAAGTAGAAGGTGTCCCTGCCCATGGCAGGAGAGTTGGAATTAGATGATCTTTAATGTCCCTTCCAATTAAAGCCATTCTATGTCTCTATTGACTCTGACTTACTCAGGCCCATAAAAACGTTGCTATTCAATGAATTTTTTTAGAAGAGAATTTCTGTAGAAGAATGACACCAAGTGAGTGAATGAGGAGTTAGGATGTTACTGACTGTTATTAGCCTGGGCTGTTCATAGCAAGGATGATTCAGGTAATTGAATACAACAAAGCTTTTTGTTCAAGGTTAATTGACAGCTCACAACACCCTCCTAAACCAAAGCCAAAATTCTTCCGTTAAGTGAGGTCTGACAGGCTGTTTCAACTAAAGAAGTACAGTCAGTAGCTGTTTCTTGGATTTTATTTGTAAAGAAATCTGTATAAAATGAAAAAGGAAAGATTAGGGTATGTCCCTATAGAACAACTGATGTTTCCTAGAAATCCTTCTGTTTGGATACCCTACACTTAGAAATTAGGTAATAAAGTAAACCATCTGCACTTGATACCAAGTGCAGATGGTTATGATACTAAGATATTTACTTGACTGAGTGAATTTGCTACAAATATAAATTCTTCTTTATGTGTTTCCTCTGAATTTTTGTGGGTTGACTGGTTAAGACTCAGGTCACCATAGAAATAATAGACCATAGAAATGTCAGGAAATAACATGGCATGATATTTCCTAAGCAATAAATTAAGACCTTTTTCTTACAGCAGTGGCAACGATGTGCAGTGGCAGTGACGTGCTAGGTACTCTCCAAAAACACAATGTAATGTGTGCAGTGGCATAACATCTAGGAGGAAGACCTAGAGAAAAAAAAGAGGGAAGAAGAACACTAAAAGCTAATTGGTATTGAAACAAACAAGATTCTCCACAAGAAAAAAGAAGATTAACAAAAATCCCTAGAGACATTGGTAGTTTGTTTGGTGTTGGGTATCAAAAACAAAGTTAAAACTGGAAGTAATAATGGCTTGTAGAGAAATTCATGTGTTCTGTCTGGAGAAGAGCTAATAAAAAAGGTATATAAATGCCTTTGTGGGAAACTGGCAGTCACAGAGAAATGAATGTTTGCTTAGCAGAGTGTCATGAGAGACGATGAATGTAGAGACACTTACAAAACTGTGAAAATGGGAAAAAAATTGCAAACACAAACAATCTTGTAATTTCAAAGAGAAACTGGGCAGAGAACAGCAAGACACATTACAAAGGTAAATAGCAAATAAAATATAGCACTTAGAGCCTGCATGTTCATTTCTTGTGTGCCATTACACATTTTCATTTTGCAGTCCTATCCCACTAATACAGTAATTATGAGAAAGCTAGTGCAAGTAATGCACCACTAAAATTGCTGCCAAATTCCTCCCTGTTTTCAGAGGCAAATCACCTTCAGATATGGTACACGGACATGAGGAGGGGTGGGTGGTTCCCTGGGAGGACCTGGAGAGGCCTTGCAATTAAAAAAGGCAGGATGTTGTGAAGCCAAATAAACAACTCACTGACCACATCACTGTTTCTATTCTAGGTGAGTCATCTGTATCTTCCTCACCTTTACAGGTGCTCCTGTGCAGACCTTGTCTATAGAGAAAAGATGCTGATGACAAACAACCAGGGACAAGGATCTTCATTTGTTCCTAAGGCTGTTAAAAGCACTTTCTGAATGTCTCCAGACTACTTTTTCCTCCTTCCGTTTTGCATCCTTTCCTACCACGCTTTGAAAAAAGTCTTGGTTATTTAGAATGGATTGGAGTCAGGATGGAGTAAGAGCCACTTCAGTGTTCAGCTGCTTTGATCCTGTTCCTTGTGGCCTATATAGCTGCCAGAGCAAAGTTCATTCCTGCTTTGAGTCCTGGCACTTTATTCCACATGCACTGTCGTGACTTCCATGGTAAGTGGGTACTGGTGAGTGCACACAGCAGCAGCAGAGCTACAACAGCACCATTTGGAGCAGTCTGATCTGTGTGAGAAAGTGTTTTGTGCAGCTTGAAGGGGCTATCCCAGAAGAGCTGTCAGAGTAGTGATCTCTTTCTACATGAAAGGAAATTAAAAAATGTCCCAAAAGCAAATTGAAAAGAGAACAGAAGGCGAGGGTTGCACATACTTGAACATACAGCAAAGCTCAAAGTTTCAGACAAATGTAACAGCAAGGTTACATTTGTAACCAGGGAACCAATTTTTTGCGGATGAAGAAGGTGTGGGTGTAAGAGAGGCTTTTGTTTTCCAGACCTAACCAGAATCAAAGCAACAATAGTCCAGCAGTCCCCAGCAGTCTGCCTTCCTCCTATAGCTCAAGGCAGTAGCTCAGGATACAGAAAAGGTTGTCTGAGTAAGACTAACCACCATGGGAGAGCAGCGGAGGTGTGGAAGTGGAGATCATGTCAATGGGTGAGAAGGGTTGACTGAAAAATATAATGGAAGTCCCCTGATGCCTCAGTGAGACTGAGCAAGGGGGAGTAGGACCCACTGAGGAATCATTGCAGGGACTTCACTGCATCTTGCCATGGCGTGCTTAATTCTACTTACTTCAAATATGCTGCAGAAAGGAATTCCTAGGATAACTGACTACATTTGCAACTAGCCTCATGACTGTTATTTTTTTTAATCAAAGATTCTGCTGAAAGTATTAAGTTATAATAAATATCTGCTGAATGGAATGCTTTTTTAAAAACAAAAACAATAAAATTGTTGAGAAGAGAAGAGAAAATGAGGTGAGAAAAAAAAAGTTTAGTTATAACTAATTATGCTACTAAGATTCTTAAACTTATGTGAAAATATCTAGGAATGTTTTTGTGCACCCCATGAGATTTCTAAGCTGTGTGTCCTGATGGCCAACTCTATTGCTTTTGGGACAAGAAAGGACTGCCAAATCAGCCATTTATTTACTCTGGTTATTAGGCTACACATATTTTAAGCTGTGTAAAAAACAATAGTGTATCACAATTGCCTTCAAGAGTAAATGAAGTTTGGCTGCAGTCTTGTCAAGGCAGGAATTTTATGGCCTGTGCAGTGCTTGCCTGAAGATGCCTTGGTAGAGCAGCATTTACTTGTGAAGCTATAAAAATGCTTGTAGTAATAATAGTAGTGATAATAATAGTCATAGTAATAATAGTAGTAGTAGTAGTAGTAGTAGTAGTAGTAGTAGTAGTAGTAGTAGTAGTAGTAGTAATGATAATACTAATACTAATACTAATACTAATACTACTAATAATTTTTCATTTATTTAACCTTTTTTCTCTAACAAATTAAGTGTCTGAGGTACCTTAAAAATATACCCTGCCCTGGGAAGGACTTTTTAGTTTCTGTAGTGAATTCAGTGTTCAGGATTCAGAGATTTAAGGATTGCAAATATTTTGTCTCCCACAAAATAATGAAAACCAATAACTGATAACATTTTCCACAATAACTGCTCACCCTACCTCCTTGTATTTTTGAACTGTTTTATTCTATTGTAAAGCTCTACCTACCTTTGCTTGAAAAATCTGTGACTCTCTGGAGGAGCCTGCTGTATAATGTCCTCTTAATTTCAAGGTGCTCATTTAGGGACTTGCCTGGTCTATTAAGAGCTGAAAGAATGTGGGTTTATGTTATTGGGGAGGATCTCTCTTTCTACCAGTGCTTTCTCTTGGCATTCCTGGTAGGTGATGTACTTTGGTCATCAACTGCTGGGGTCTGTCATCCCCAAAAGTTCTGGATCATCCAGAAGGAGGTCTGCCCACATCTGGACATTTCTCTCCTAGGTGAAGAGCCAGTTTTGCTACCATCAGCTAAGAAAAGGTTGTTCTAGTTGAAGGAATCTCATGAGCTGTGAATTATCCATATGAGGAAAAGTCAGGTACATCAATTCAAATTGGCTGACTGGATAAACCAATTTTGAATGGACAGGAAAGTGCTCCTGTGATCCATTTTCCAGTGTTGTTTATAGGTTGCAGAGAATGATAAAAACCAACCATCAACCAGAACACCCATTTGCCAGCTCAACATTTCTCTACTCCCCTCAAAAATTAGCTTGGGCTTTTTGCTTTCCCTGAGCAATCTGTGTGCCAGGAATACCAGACAAAAGTCTTCTGTAAATGAGATATCCCCATATGAGGTGAGTTCTCTCCTGTTTCCTGACAGTTTATTCAGATTTAATTTGCCATATTCAAGAAAGCTGAGAATGAAATCTAAGTTAAAATGCTCAAGTAAGTTGCAATGGACTTGGTTGCCAAAACAATGCTTAGATAAATTAAATGCAGGCTAACAATCCGTTTCCTTGAAATCTTAGAAGGATGGTGGAAAGAGAAATGTAAGAGCTAAAGTCCAAATGGAATCAAACATATTTTTATCAAGCAACCACTTACTGAAAGACTGTCACACTCAAGGCTGGTTTTCTGAGTGTCTGTACAGAAACAGTAGAAGGAACAGGTGCTGTTTGCACACAGCAAGGCCCTTTGTATTACCATTGCTCTTCTTGTCAGGGCTAATAAGCAAACACATTACTCAATAGTCCTGGTGATTAGTCTATCATCAGAAGGAGCTGGTGTGGTAAGTATGAGTAAAGCTGAGGAGGATAAAGATAACTCATTTAGAACAGGAAGGGCAATGTCCTTGGTGACTATCATCACTGCGCTTCCACTCTGCAGGGAGAAAAATAGGTACAAAACACAAGGACGTTTTTAACTGCTGCAGAAGATTTCACTGGATGCCTAAGAACATGGAAACCAGTTCATTTACATTGTTAAATTTTCTAGGTTGCTAGCTATGAGAAGTACCCCTTTGCTCTGCAACTGCACCTGTGGTGCTGGGTTTAATTTCTGATCAGTAAACAGAGACAGTAATTGAGGTCAAACCCGCCAATTGTAGTGCCAGTTTGAGTTGCTGTTTTCTTCATTAAGAAGCTACTAATTGATTTACTGCTGTCCTACTGTGATCCTCACTATTTTCTTCTTTGGCAGTTCTCTTTTCTGCAGAGTGAATAAATAATTGATCATCTGGAGTTTATTTTTCCCTTCCAGTCCTATGTCTGATATTTAGAAGAAGCTTAAATGTCTCAAAAGCTTTACACTGTTTTTTCAACGTTAAAAACCTATCCAGTTGATTTTTTCTCCCCAGAGAATATATTGTTGAAAACCTTGGGGCTATTCAGTTTTGCCACTTGAGGAAGCACGTAGAAGACATGTAGAACATTTTTCAGCTTGTTGGCTGAAGCTGATTATAACTGCTGGGGTTTTTTTGAAGTATGTAATCACATTGCATTTCAAGTTTTGTTCTGCTTTTTTTGTATCACCTGTTACAGACTCCCAGTAAACAATAGAAATATATGATGTAGTTCTTTAGCCAGTTGATCATGGCTCCATTTGCATAGCATGAACTAATCATAACCGGTCTTTGGAAAAGAGGTTAAAAAAACCCCTTAATGAAAGGTACTTTTCATAAAGAAACTTTGACTTAACAAGCATTTCTTTTAGCAGTGGTGCTGTTGTTAAAGGCTGTTACCCCTTGCCTTTATTCTCAGCCTATGCTTGAATAGCTTTAACTCCACCCTTCTTTGTCACAGATGAAATGAGTTTCCAAGCGAAATTTGCCTTTATGAATGGGGTTAGCTCAATTTAGTTACATACACTCTCAGTTGTAAAGATATCACTGGTTGTGAGATCATAAAGTGGCTTAGATTACAGAGCTCATCTGTGACAAAAGATGGAAAAAACACAGAAAAAATATTTCACAATCAAATTATCTTAAGGAGCTGTAACAACTGAAGAGCTGAAACAAGGATGCTCTGGGTTCAGGCTGGATATCATGTCCCATAGCTATTCTGATAATATTAGTGAAGACTATTAAAGGCAAACCTTAACATTCTGTAAGTGAAGAATAAAGTCATACTTTCACCACTTTTCTGAGAAGGCACTTCAGTAAGTGCTGTCCACCCCTTCTTTCAGGCTGCAGATCAGGCTATGGAATTTCTGTTAGCTAAGAAAAGGCATGTGGTACTCAACTGTTGAAACTCAGTATGCAAAGTTATGAGACAGATTTCAGCCTGGACTGAAGTGGTCCCTTCTGTCCCTAGCCTGACTACATTTTGGGCAGGATTCACAAAGTGGGATGCTGGTGAAGGAGTGGTGAGAACCACCAGTGTTTTTATGGATGAACGTGAATGAACCTGCTTTGGAGAGGCTTTTGGTAGCTAATATCGAACTGATATTTAATATTCAGAAGGTGCAAGTTTCTATTGTAATAATTCACTTGCTCTAGTCATTTTCTTCCTGTGATCTGTTTGGACAGTGTTTATCAAATAATTATGTTTATTTTTCAAATGGATTTACTTGATCTCTCGGCAGATGAATGCTATTGATGAAAATAAGATCAACAAGAAAGAGAAAGTCTGGTGTTTCCAAACACAGAAATGAGATAATCTTTTGTAAGATGGAAACTTGTAAACATCCAAAAATACAAGGGGTACTTGCAGTGTGAATCAGAGACTCTCTCCTCCTTTTTTTTTTTCAGAAAAAAAAAAGAACTGTAAAATTGCTACTCTCACAAAAATGTCGCAGCTCTAAAACCTGTCCTGTAGTTGAAAACCAATTTGTCAAGGGAGGTGATCCTGTTCTTGAGAGAAAAACTTTCTAAAGGTACTCTTCTCAGAAGCTATATATACAAGAAACCATTTCAGATGGCTCTTGACAATAGAAGATAGGAAATGTGTTGTGCTTCTGAATTCACAACAAAAACTTGTGGTTTTATTTGTTCTTCTCTGCTGACTTAAAAGTACAGCTATGTGTTCCCTTATCCAGCATTGCCATGCTCTAAATAATGGTTATAATATTTTCTTTTTTCACTCTAAGTAAATTTTATTTTTTAAATGCAGGCAAGTCAACTATAGAGTTTTAGGTCCCATTCTATGTGACTGCTTTGACAATGGTACTATGATAGGGAAAAGATGAGCTGCTTTGATATTAAATAAACATACTGTCAGGGTGTGAAAGGCTTCCTCCCCTGTGATGTGTTTTTTGTGAATTGGAATTGTCATCCAGTATGGCTCAGGTGTGGGGTCACCACTGAGCACCATTGCCCTTCCCTACTAGTGTCCTAGTGAGTCCACTTGTGTAGCTTTACTGAGGAGATAAAGCCTTAGTGATTGCTGTGACTCCAGTGAAGTCCAGTCTGGAGAAATTTGACAAGTTGGTTTTTTGAACACTGTACACACTGGAGGTTTCCTTGAGATGTAGCTATATCAAGTTTTAAACCAGACTAAGAATTTGGGGATAATTTTTCCTGCATTAACTCTGACTTATTAAAAACAAGGAAATGAAGATGCACTCTGGTTTGTGATATCTGAGTCAGTGCATGGAGCAATTTTGCATATGGGTAGTATTTCAACAATATGACACACAAAAAAAAGACAATTAAAAAAAATCACTAATAGAAAGAATAATTTCCTTTAGGAGGCTGGGTGAGTGAAAAAAAAGCAGAACTATAACTTTATTTACCAGTGGAATTGTTTACTTATTTGAAGCTGCAATCAATTATGGCTTGATAATTTCTGTATTTTCTTGCTTTTATTAAAAGGGAAGGAAGACAGTGTGAAGTGAAACTCTTGATATATTTTTTGCAGGCTCAGAAATGTCAATTACTGTTGTAAATTTTAGGTGTTGCTACACAGCTGATGAGGGACAATGGAAAATAGTCTGAAGGGTAAGATGGATTCTGAACTATACAGGTATCTAGGATATATCTGTGTGTTCCTCATGCCTGTGCCTAGAGCACCATGTGGCATTTTGCTGTCTGTTTCAATTTACATCCTTCCCTTCACAACAATATCTCAACAATATAATAAAGTTCTCAGATTCACCCTCCTTGTAATTTTTCTTTATCTTATTTAATCTAGTGTGTAGGTAGGGATTTCTTACGGATCACACTACAGTGTAAAATCTGAGCACTCAGTCTTCTGCCTAAAAAGTAAGGGCTTTATCTCAGAGAAACCAGACAGCATTTTAAGAATATTATTAGATAGCTTGCTTCAGGCATATTTTTAACAGAAGTTTTCTGTGTCATAACATTTGGCACATTACAAACTACTATCTCTCATTTATTTTAGCAGAGACTGTCTAAATCAGATAGCTGAAGATCTAGTGAATAAATTCATAATCATGTCAGTTCTTCAGACTTTCTAAAAATAACTTACTAAATGCTATAATGTCTTCAAATTAAAATTGTTAGTATTAGAGTCATACTGAATGGGACAGAAGAAGAAAAAGGTGCATTATATGACCACAAATGTATTAACTATATTCAGTAAGTAAGACTTAAAAAAGGAGGGAAATTGGGCATTTCACAGAGAAGAATTTTCAAGCTCAGGTATATTGAGAACAAGAACTACTGCCTTAACCCTGGTGCCTGTATTGTCCTGTCCTGCAGGACCAGGCTTAGTGGAATGAGCAAGAGATTGCTGCAGGCAGAGTCTTCAGTTCCTGCAAAAATAATTAGTTTTGCTTAGTTCAGCTACACTAACCTTTCAACTAAACTAAATCACACCAAGACCAGTGACTTCATCAGAGCCCTTTTCTTGTCCATATCATATAGTAAAACATCTTAGCTTTTCCTCTTCTTTTAGTTGCTAACAAATAACTTGCTTTGGAGATAGCCCTGCATTAATAATTCAGCTTTACTTTATGCTCATCTGCAATCCAAAGCAGGGAAACATGACTGGTGCCTCTGCTTTGTCCTATGCAATGCTTCCAGGGAGCCTGGAGCCAGACATGGTCTAGAGAGGGAAGGAAGGATGGCAGCAGTGACCACACTTTTCTGCAGGCTAACACTGAGCACAGCTTTAGCAGTTTAGAGCATATGATGACATGTTTTGTTACCAAAGACATAACAGGAAATTACGGGGTGCGTGGAAAGCAGATAATTTCAGTATTCCCCCTACTAGGTTTATTTATTATGCAGACTAATTGAGAGCATCTTCTGATATCAGCTCCAGGGATATAGATTTCCTTTGTTTAAAAATAAGTCAATAGGAAACCTGACACTTCCTCAGCTACCTGACTGCTTTGTTTGCTAGTTCCAGAATATCATCTGGAAATGAGGAATAAAAAACTGCCAAAGGGCCTAGAAGACCTTTTAGTGCTAAAATCACCCACTTCTCTTTATTTTCCCCCCAAGAACAATAAAAGTTCGCAGGCTTTTCATCCACAGCGTTATAAGCATCTGATTAATTTCTTGCATAGTCCAAGAGCAGACAGGGGAAGCAGTTTGTTGCAGAGGATGGTTTCTTACTGGTGGGGAATACCCTGCAAGATGTGTTTCTGATGGCAGCTTCACATGTAATGGAGCAGATACTGCTATTGTGTCTGAGTTGAAAAAATCATTGGAAAGCTGCTCATGGTTCTCTTCCTGTTTTTATTCACTTCATCCAGCTGCACCAGTGAGGAGCCCTGCAATAACATGAATGAGTAATTTCTTATGTTGCTTAATATTTGTTTTGAAATTCTGACACAGATCTGAGCACCTGACTTCTTCTATGATGACTTGGTTTTAAAATCAGTTGTGGAGTTGTTGAACACTTGGTTTAAGGAGTAAGAACAGGTGCCAGCTCTGATCAAGCAGGGACATGCTTCTGAGCATTTGAGAGCAGAGTTAGTCTCCGGAATGGCTCAAGGATTTTTTGTGTATGGGGCAGTGATTCTCTGTCTGGAGTCACAAAAATATTTTTGTGCTCCCAAGGTGTGCATAGGGACAGCATCTTTGCATGCAAACAAAAGGAACTTGTTTTTGTACCCTGACACTGAGTCTCAGTCAGGGAGACCATCCAAGGTGGAGAGATGGGAACAGGAGGAAGAGGCTCTATCAAGCAGGATTTTTTCCACTGTGCGTGCTCTGGCTTAGGGTGTTAAAAGGGAGCTTTGCAAAATCCCACTCCCATTGCCTGCACACATGAATGTCACAGGGTGAAACAGATTGTTTTAGCCCTTTTTTTTTGGCATGTAAGAAGCCCAATTCCTCCTTGCCTCTTGTAGAAGACAAGAGCATTGCTCATTAGTCTATGTAGGTACTGGTTTTGGTTTTTCCCCCCAGTTTTTAACAGTCAGTGAAGGCATAAAGGCATTCAAGAATTAATAAATAAACAAACAAAAGCAACAAACAAGAGCCATATTCTTAATTCCAAGTGGCAATGTGTGACTTTTATACTGGGAATCCCACTTACCTCTACAAAGATACTCCAAGGGTCCAATCTGCCCTGCTGCACCTTTCAGCAGGTCTCTCTCACTGTAACTTGTGGTGAGTTATCCTACTGTGTCCCCACAGGTTCTCACTGTTACTACCCCAGGAAAACCTAGCCCGAGTTCCTCAATGGTAAACCTTCAGCTGGCCTGTGTGTGGCATGCATGGCATGGTGGGTGTCAGGGCTCAGCAGGGGCTGGCCGTGGCTGAGATATGTGAGAAAGCTGGGGAGGCTTTTCCTCAGGGATCAATCAAATCAGAAATGAAATGTACCAGGCAGGCACATCTGTTTGCTGTCTCTTCCAAAATGAATGTTGGGAGGAATCAACAAGCAGGGCTGCTGGTTCATCAGACTGATAGGGGTCAGGGTGTGAAAGGGCACCTAAATCATGCATGGGTTGATGAACAAATTAATGAAAAAGAATTCTCCAGAGGACTGGCTAATGCACAGTGACTGTGTCAGGTTTGGGAGGTCTATGAACTGGAAAAGGTGAGAGGCTGTGAGGAGAGCTCTAGAGGGAAGAGACAGAGATGCCTGTCTCCCACAGCTGGATGTGCTTATGTGGCCATAGAGTTTATAGCCACAGGAGGGGCCTGCAGTCCAGTCCAGGAGAGCTGTTCTTATTTATATTTATATTTATGCAAAAGTACATTAACTATTTTGAAATAGCAAACCATAAGAAGATTGAAGTATTACTTTGAATAATGTCCTAGGAATATTTTTGAAGATGGCGAAAATGACAGGGGATCTTGCTTTTCCCAATGCTTTTAAAAAATACTATTCTCTGCTCACTCATCTAAAATGTTTCCAATGTGTTCATGCATAGTCAGGGATATTGACATTGCTGGGAACTGTGGGGGCTGACTTCCCCCTTTGTCATGGGGAAGCATTTTAACTCAGAATTCTTGCATGGGTTCTTAGCGCTAAGTCATACATTATTTTTTAGGAATTCTGTGAGGTAGAAGGAAATTGCAAAATGTAGGTGGAATGGTTTCCAGAGGAGACTTCAGTCTTTCAAGAAGCCTTCCCTACAGATGCTTTAGTACTTGTGACTCACGTTGGAGTGTGATGCTAGTTGTTCATGCCAATGTTTTCATGAGAGCCCACTAATTCAGTGTGGCTTCATGTTTGGGTTGTCAGGTGAGAATGTTGTTGGAAACTTCCTTTAATTAAGTCCCTCTAGCTCCAGTGGGTGTTAAGAGCCGCTGTACATAAACATGTGAGTCTCACTGGCTGTTCTGCATTTTAATGAATATTTTAATTTGAGCTCTCTGTTCTGTCCTGCAGACAAACAAAGGTGTCTAAAGGACTTTATTTGCCCTCCCAGATGCCTCTGCTATGGAAACTGTCCATAGAATAGAATGTCCCCATAGCCTCAGCTCACCAAAATTGATTTAGGTGAGGCCTCTGTCAGGGCACGGACAGTCCAGCACAATGTTTTCTTGGCTCACAAGGCAGTGAGTAACTTAGATACACTTGGCACCCTCCACCAGAGTGGCACAGCTCTCACATGACAGATCAGCGTGGTTAAAAACAGGAAGGTCAGCTTCCATTTTTAAACGATGGGGAGCTGTATAAACACTAGGATATATGAACTTGTCATATCTAGCAGTGATCAGTGCAGTTAAATGATGCAACAGGCATAATGTCAGGAGCTGGTAATTAGTCTGAAACACATTCAACCATGGTTAAGTCTTTACATTGACTGACAATAAACCAGCACATATAAAGAGAGCCATAACACAAAATGCATAAATTTTTTGTTGTGATTGAAACAAAACCTAAGTGCTGGATTGTTTGCTGTATAAATGTTGAGAAACCAGAGACAGAGCACAAATCATAACTGCTGTTTATGGTTTTGTTCTGGTGCTTCCTGCCAATTAGGAAGACAGCAGTTTCTCGAGCATACCCTCTATAAAAACAACCGAGGGTTTGTCACTGGAAGTCTTGCACTACCTGTGTGCCTTTTACTAGCTTGATTGACCTGCTGACAGTAATGATTTAATTACTCTGGCAGGCACAGAATCCAGGTTGCAAAAATTGTGTGTGTGCACGAATAAGTTATTTTTTAATGATCAATGTAAAGCCAATGAGTAGAGAAACTGTCATCAATTGTTGTACATGCTAATAAGATCCTGTTGATGTGGGACCATCTCTGTTCCCTATTGTAAAGAAAGAATAGAAAAAGATAAAAAATGATGTTAGCGCCTTAATATACTGAAATTTGAGTTATTATATATATACACACAGTATTTAACTATTATCATAAAAAAATGGAATTTTGTATTATTTTTTTCTTATCTGCATTATATGCCAGTGAAATTTTGACTTTAAAAATCTACCCCAAAAAAGTAGCACATTAGAACAAAAAATACAATAATAAAATCTATTCTAGTTTCATCTCATCAAAAGTCAATCTTTTTGGTTAAAAATATGTGATGTGTGTAGTATTTTTTAAAACTAAATTATAAGAGAAGAAAAAGGAGTGAAAATTAGCAGGACTAAATCTCTTATAAGAGACTAAGCTGCAAATTAGTTAAGACAGAAATATCTATTAGGTTCATCATAAAGTCTAACTGAGTAAAATGTTAAAATAAGGAAAAAAAATTGCCACAAAAGATCTGAGATTTTTTCACTGCTGAATTACATAACTGGTGTAAGTTCAAAACTGTATTTCAAGGGATTTAGGTGTCCAAAACCAGAATAACGACATGGTGCATTGCAATAGTGTCCTGTCATGTGTGTGGGGACTTCCACAAACCTCCAGTGTCTGATTTGAATACTGTTTGAAGAAAATGGTTGGGGTGTTCTCTAGTCACTGGCCTTGACATGGTCTATTCTTGACAGGGGTTTTGCTTTTGGATTTGCAAACACCTCGTGTTTATGCCATTTGGTAAGAAGAAACATGATTAATCACAAACATCTGATGGTCAATTTTTTTCATGGATGAGACTGCTGAAGGGCCTCACATGAGTGTGTACTTTGATGTTCACCTGAGCTAGGATCTCCACTAGTCATCTGGACAACCTCTGCAGCAGTCTACTTGCTCTGGTCAACAGAGACTCTTTTTAGTCTTTGAGAAGCTTGATACACTTTCGTTTTATGCTCACAGAATCTAAAGAAAATAATTACATTACTGTGTGCTTCAGTTAATTCCTAGAAAAACACTATGAAATGATAATAGAAGATGCAGAAATAGAAATAAAAGAAGAAACAAAAGAATTGCAAAATTTTCTTACTCCCCAGTACTACCAGGCTGTAAACTTGCTGGATGAGGAATGCTGACTACAGCTTGTATACAGAACCTAGCTTGTACAGATGTACTGTCCTGTCAGAATATTCAAAGTATTGATTTGCACAATTTACTGGAGTATGTTCTTTAGAGTACAGAAGATTGGCATCAGGTCCCACACAACCCCAGTAATGACCGCACCACTTCCTATTCTTTTATGAAATATACACACTATTTCTCTCTTAGTCTACGGACAACCCCTGAAAAATGTGCATAAAATGTCCACCAAATATGTGTTGAATTAAATTAGCTCATGGTTTTGGCGTCCATCTGTTATAGTGTTTCCTCAGGACAGGGGAGGTGGTGTGTTGCATGGACTTACTGAGCACCAATGCCATGTCAGGCTGGGTCACTGCTGCACTGCAACTGCCTCTTGTAAGGCTTCTTCTCCGTTGGTTTGGGTAGTTTCCCTTATCATAAGTCCTGAAACATGTGACTCAACTCATGGCTTACAATAATTAAAAGCTCTGTCCATTACATTCTCTACCCCTGTTCTTTTTATACTGGGTTATCTGATTTAACCCTGCAACAAACCCCTCCCCTTGTTTTCAGCTTGGCCAACAATGAGGGGTTCCTTCCAGAGTCCACTAGTAGCACAATCCACATTATTCTAGTCCTCTGTGGGCTGCAGGAGATCTCTGCTCCATCATGGTGTCATTGACATCACAGTCCCTTCAACTCTTCACACTGGAGCTCCATCCTGCCCAGTATCCCAGCATGGAAAGCAGCAGTACCATGCTGGCCACTAGCCAGCACAGGTTCTTCACCATGGTCATAACCAAAGTGTTCCCAGGCAGAACACAGGAAGGAGATGAGCAGTACAGCAGCAGCAAAAGCAAAATGTGGCCACTGACAACTCTAGACTCTGATATTCAGTCAGGAAGTATAGCCCCATGGTGAGCACAGGAGCCTGCTAATGTCCAGCTGAATACCACTAGCTGAATGTAAGTTCCATCTAGTACATCTCCATCAAATCTGCCATTGTCTCAAACCCCTCAAGCCCCATATGGGGAATCAAAAAGGACTGTGGTTGGTTGACCTTGGCTGGATGCCATGCACCCATCAAGCTGCTCTATTCTTCCCCTCCCCACCTAGACAGGGTAGAGAAAATAAGAAAATTAGTCAGGCTGAGATAAGGCAGTTTACTGAAGCAAAGGGAAAGTTTGTACATGCAGAAGAAAGAGGAAAAAAGAAAAAGGTTCATTATCTACTTCCCATCAGCAAGCAATGTTCAGCCACTTCCCAGGAAGCAGGGCCTCAGCATATGCAGCAGTTGCTTCAGAAGGCAAATATTGTGTATAATGAATGCCGGCCTTCCTTCCCTTTTCCTTTGCTCTTATGACTGAGATAATGTCATTTGGTATGGTACATCCCTTTGGTTAATTTTTGATCAGGTGGCTTAACTGTGTGTCCTCCTTAACTGTGTGTGCTCACTACAGCCCCTTGATGGGAGAGAATGTTGGCGAGGAAGCACTCTTGCTGTGCCAGCCCTGTTCAGCAGCAGCCAAAACACTGCTGTGTTATCAACCACCTTCCAGCCAATGCAGAGAACAAGACTGTGAGGGCTGCTATGAGAAAAGGAACTCCAGCTCAGCCCAACCCAACAATTTGTTGACTGTCAATTATTACCTCCTTTACCATGCAGGAGAATCTGCTTCATGATCTTCCTGGACACAGTGGTGGGACTGGAAGGTCTGTGTTTTTGAGTCCTTTTTTCCTTTTTAAAAAGGGACCTTATATCCCTTTTTTCAGTGAATGTGATCTTCACCAGGCTCTGGCCTGACTAGCCATTTAAACCTGACAAATGGTGGCTTAGATATCTCATCTGCCAGTTTCCTTGGGATCTATGGATGCATGTCATTGGGTACCATGGACATGTGCACCTTCAGCTTCCTTAGAGGGCCTTGAGCCTGATTTTCTACAGCTCTTCGTTCTCCCAGCCCCTGCCTTTTCCTTCTGCAACTCAGGTGGTGTGGCTGGCATACCTGACAGTGAAGATTGAGGCAGAACTTTGTTAAGTGACTCAGTCTTCTTCATATCCCAGGTAATCAGGTCTCTAATTTCCTTCTTGAGTGGCTTCACCATTTTCCCTACGCTTCCTTTTACCACCAGCGTACTTGTAGGTATTGTTCTTCTTGGTCTTGATGTCCCTGTCAAGGTTTAATTCTATCATGGCTGTAGATTTCCCAACCCTCATTTCCCCCAGGTTATCTATCCCGTTTCTATCCTCTGTAGGTTTCCTTTTTGTGTTTGAGTTTTTCCATATGACCTTCTTGCTCATATACACAGGCCTCCTGGAATTTTTGCCAGACTTCCTTTTGGCAGGATACTCCACTCCTAAAGTCGAGGGCAGTGAGCTTGCTTCTCTTGATCCTCACTGCTGCAAGGATCTTGAACTGCCCCATTTCATGGTCACTTCAGCCCAGGCTGCCCTTGAGCTTCACCTTCCTTGTCAGCCCCTCCTTGTTGGTGAGAACAAAGTTCAGCACAGCACCTCTGCTTGTTGGGCCTTCTCTCACTTGAAGAAGGCAGTTGTCATCACTGTATGCTGGCAGCCTCCTGGATTGCCTGTGCCCTGCTGTGCTGTCCCTACAACAGATGTCAGGGGCTTTGGAGTCCCCCATGAGGACCAGGACTTGACATTCATAATACTGTAAGGCTGCTCCTATCTGTCAACAGAGGGGCTCATCCTCTTGGTCTTGCTGGTCAGGCAGCCTATAGCAGACCCACATTATGTCACCTGCCCCTGCCCTCCCTTTAATCCTGACCCATAAGCTCTCAGTTGGTCCCTCATCCATCCCCAGACAGAGCTCCATATACTCCATTAGGTCATTGACATGAAGAGAGACACCCCCTCCTCATCTCCACTGCTGTCCTTCCTACAGAGCCTGTGCCCATCCTTTCCAACACTGGAATGAATCATAGGAGTCATCCCACTACATCTCTGTGATTCCAGTAAGATCACAGTCCTGCAGACACGTGCATATCTCTATTTCCCCTTGTTTATTCCCCATGTTGTGTGCATTTTCATGGAGGCATTTAGATATGACTGCCTATGAAGCTGACTTACTAACTGGAGTGGTTGGAATTCTTTTGAACTGCCTCAGTTCTCCTGCTGACCTGTGATCCCTCTCTAGACTGTGAGCATCTGTTGCTCATCCTGGCATGAGACTGGTAGGAATGGGATAGATTGAGGTTACCCTCTTCTGGCAACTTTAGTTTAAAACAACACCACTGCCTTGTTTCTCTGTCTTAAATTGATAACTTGTGTTTAAATGAAGGCAATGAAAAATATTCTTTATAATTAGAACAAGAAAAAAGTTTAAGAGAACATAAGCTTTCAGCAGGGCCTCATTATTAAAATGAAAAATGAAAAGGACAAGACATAATATGTTGTGTTAAAGAGTTTGGAAGAAACACTATACTTGACAAAAAACCCCATAGCTTCCCCAGTTCTTTTATTGATTCACTACACGAAGCACAAAATTCAAGAAATGCTTGGATTTTATGAGCATTTTAATGTCAGTTTCTTCATTAAGGGTATCAGAGCTCATTGGAAAGGTGTAGCGAAGCCTGGGGATGCTCCATTGCTATCTCTCTACCTTTAGCTAGGCACAGGCACAGCAGGCTGAGTCTGAAGTGCATTGCTTCTGCCCATTTAACTACTTCAGTACAGCCTAACCAGTGCTGCTCCACAGGAGAAAATAATCATGGCCAGCTGTAATTTTGAATTCATTCATCCTGGTAAAAAAACACTCCTTAAGGAAACACTGCCAAATGTTGAATCCTGTCAGAAGACAAGAATGTTCTGTGCATCCACAGCACAGATACCCTCTTGTCATTTTTCTGAAACACTTTCTGTTAAGTCCTAGATTACTCTGGTTCCTGTGAACATCCTGACTAGCTGATTTCTGTAGCTTGCCCAGCTGAAGCGAAGAAACTTCCGTGGTTCAGTGTAGAGGCCACAAGGTCCAGGATCACCCTGGGGACTGTGGAGACTTCCAGGAACACTTATGCTGACTGCTAGGGAGATGCCTCTTTCCTGCACGTGCATTTGCGACATCACTAAGCGATTCAGATTCTCCTTTGCGAATGATAAGTAGCACATACCATCCGGTACGCAAGTAAAACAGCAGGTGTTACATTCCTTTTAACTCCAAGAAGAGTGTTACATATACTGGAGTGCCATCTACTGGCTCTTCTCCTCTGTAATAGGTAGATAAAAGTGCCAGCTTTGTACTTCATCCAGGACTATAATGTAAGTTGCATCCCAAGGAGGATTCCTCACCCTCTGCATCCAGGACCCAGACCCCCAGAGACCTTCACCCAGCTCCTAGACATTCAAAGTCTTCATGCTGATATTCAGGCCAGCCCTGTGCATACCTTGGCATCCTAGTTCTTCCCCTGTAATGGTTCTTCCCACAACTTACCATTTCTGCTGCCTTTGAAGGTATCTCAGGAGAGAGGCTCAAGTGCCTCCACTGAAACATTCAAACACTGTACACACAAGTAACGTCAAAACATTTAATCATAGAATCAGAGAAACATGGAATATTTCGAATCAGAAGATAGCCATAAGCATCACTGAGTGCATCTCCCTGCTCTTTTCAGGACTAACCATACAACTAGAGCATTATCCATAACCTCCTTGATGATGGACTTGGTGCTGTGACCACTTCCCAGGAGGGCATGTTTCAGTGACTGACAATGCTTTCAGTGGAGAATCTTTTGAGAAAGACCAATCTGAACTTCTTCTTAAGCAGTTTCATTCCGCTAAAGGAACTCTGATTCTCAGAGAGAAGGTCAGCAGTTGCCCCTCCACTGCTGCACTTCAATGAGGTCCCTCCAAGCATTTATTTCTCCAAGATGCACAAGACAAGTGACCTCAATGCTCCTCTTAAATCTTGCCCTTGAGTCCTTTCACCCTCAGTTTGGTCACCCTCCTCTGAATATACTCCAAAGTTTGATGTTCATGCATTGAGGTGCCCAGAACTGACACAAGATTCAAGGTGAGACCACCCCAGTGCAGTGCAGAGTGAGACAATCACATCCACTGACCGGCCAGTGATTCTGTGCTTGATGAGTTATAAATGAACAAGGCCAGATTTCAGAAAGAAAATGAAAAAGGATCTTTAGTCAAAAACAAACCAGACAAAACAGAGGGTCCAAGATTAGCTTGGGCCCCCCTTCACCACAGCTCAAAAATATCAATGTGTAATGAAACATGCTGGGTTCTTTTCCCCCACGGGCTGATACTCCTCCCGCAGAACAGAAAAGAACCCTGCCCAACTGGAAACCCTTCCCTTTATGGCAATACCATGGCCCAGGATTGGTGAGATTTGGGTCCTTGTCCCGATTGGCGGAATTTCGGGGCTCTGATTGGCCCTTAACGGGGTTCATCTTGGGGTTCCCCAGGGCGTCGAATGGTTGGACGATGTCTCTGCCCCATCACCCTTCACCCCGGTCTGCTCACGACCCCACCAAATCCTGGCCCTCCTCCCCACCCGCAGCAAACGCTCCTTCTTTCCAAAACCAACAGAACCAAGTCCATCACAGATGGACTCCTGGGAATGGCAAGCCCTTTTGGCTGCCGCAGGACTCTGCTGACTCATGTTCAACTTGCCATCAATCCAAATTCCCACGTTTCTTTTTGTTTGGCTGCTTCCCTGCCTCTTATCCCCCAGTTTGTACATACCCCAGGATTTTTCCATCTGAAATGCAGAATCTAGCACTTGCTCTTTTTAATTTTCTTATCGTTCATGATTGCTCAGCTCTCTAGTCCATCCAGATCTCTGTCTAAACCTCTCTACTCTCAAAGGAGTTCATGGCTACTTCCAGTTCAGTATGGTAGGCAAAATTATTAAGTGAATTTGCATTTGATTCCTGTGTTCAGATAATTTATAAAAAACGATAAAGACCACTGGCCCTAAATGCCAACCTGTTCTAATCCAAATTAATAAAATCCTTTGAGCCCAACCCATCAGACAATTGCTCACCCAAAGTATCATTGACTTGTCCAGCTGTGTGCTGGCCAATTTGTTATAAGTATACTGTGAGAAACATTACTAAAGGCTTTGCTAAAATTGAGAACCACACACATTTTCTGGCTTCCCTTAGTTTACTAGTAGAGTGACCTTGTCATAAAAGGAAATTAATGTAGTTAAGCAGCACATTCCCTTTGTTAACCTATGCTGGCTGTGACCAGTGATTTTGTTGCCTCTCAAGTGTTTTTTGGTTGCTCAAAGATTAACCTTCTCCATAATTTCAGCAGGCACTGTGAGACTGACAGATCTGTAATTACCAGCCTTCCTTCTTTCCCTTCTTGAAAACTTGGGCAACATTTGCTAGTTTTCTGTCCCCTGGGGCATCTCCAGATTCCAAGATGTTGAAAATAATGGAGAGAAGTAAGGGATACTATCAGCCAGCTCTCTCAGTACCCTGGAACAAACTGCCTTGGAGTGATTTATGTGCATCCAGGTGAGGAAGAAAGTTTTGAACAAGTTTGGAGTTGACAGGGAATGTATCTTGCCCCCAGTCATGGTCTTCCAACACTGGACTCCGGGGGCACAGGGCCCACCACTGGTGTTGAAGACAAGAGCTGAAAAAGGCTATAGTTTTTGCTTTGTCTATGTTCCTATTTATGACCAGCCTCATCAAGCAATGGACCAGTGCTATGTCTGAGCCTCCTTTAGCCTTTCAAACACTTGTAAAGCCCTTTGTCCTTCGAAGTGCTAAGCTGCCTGGACTCCAATCGAACTTTGCATGCAGGACAAACACAGTTTCTCTGTACAACAGGGAGCAGCATTATCTGTGTTGTCTGTCCCCATTTTCAATGTCTGTGCACCTTCATTTTCCACCTAAGTTCTGGAAGCAGATCCCTGCGTAGCCAAACTGGTGTTCTGCCCTGCTAGCTTGACTTCTGACACTTTGAAATTGCCTGCTCCTATGAAATTGTCACTCATAAGAGTTGACAGAAAAGCAACCAGCATTCATGGACCCAAGTAAATTCAAAAGCAGATCCTCAGAGGACCTTACTAAGTAGCTCCTTCTGCACCCTGAAGTCTACTCTCCCTGTATCCTCTTTATTTTCTTTCCCCTTCATTCTTACACAAAGGGTCTCTGCCCTGTTGCCTCCAGCTGCAAGAGCCATACATTCCAGACCATCCATTACATGAAGCACTACCCCTTCGCCTTACCTGCTCTGCCTGTGCCTCCTGAAGAAGGCTGTAACCCTCCAGCAAGGCACCCCAGCTGGAGGATTCATCTCACCATGTTTTGATTTTGCTAATGATGTGTTTTTTCTAGGACAGGCCCAAAACCCAGTCCCACCTCGTCCTGCATTTTGCTAATATATATTTATAGACTTAAAGAGAAATCTTCAAATGCAATAGTAAGGACGAGAGTAATAGCCATAGATTTGAAGGGAGGATATAGCCATATAAATAAATTTATATATTGATCATTAGAGGAAAACTGGACTTTATTTAAAGAGAGGGGACAGGAGAATGGCAAGGTCAGTATATTTGAAAATATTTATTTACACAGGTCCACCTGTCTCTGTTGGTGGTGTCTGTCTGTCTTCTCTATTGGGATATGTTGTTCCTGTAGTGCTGAGTTCACAAAATTATTTGCAGGTATTTAAGTTTTACAGCCACATTTAGGTTTTTGATTCACGTGCCTTTTGAATACATGGAGATAGAATTAAGTTTCTACTTTTTTCTCCTGGATGGAAGAAGAGATGGAATAAAGCATATAGATCTCCTTGCTTTCTTCTGTAGTTATTCTTTGCTTTGTTGAGTGGTACAATTTGTGAACATTAGCACAAATTGTACCACTCAACCATCCATTTACTGTTAGAAACACCAGCCAAAAAATAAGGTTTGCATGTAAACCAAAAGTCGACTCTTTCCAGAGCCTTTTTCTCCTGTAGTTAGCTGCTCTCTGGATGTTGCTTTGAAGTTATTTCCATACAACGAAACAAAAGAGTGCATTGTTTATATCACTGACAGATTGACCAAGAATGGTATTTTATCTCTACCATATAATAGTTTATTAATTTAGATGTAACAAGTTACTGGAAGAACGGGCATAACTGACATGGTGCAAGATTAATGCAGTTTAATTTCATGCTCTCTCTTTTGTTTCTTTTAAGCAAAACATCTGTTGAGTGGTCCACTGCTTTCCAAAATAATGAGGCTGTGATTTTCCTTTGATGCTGGTTTTGCTGTGTGGGGAGCCCTTGCATTAAGGTGCAGCTGGCTCCCACGCATTGCCATCTGTTGATAGCTGAAACTGCAGATCCACAGGAGAGGTCATAGAAAGACAGAATCAGACAGTAAGCTAAGTTGTAAGAACCCCATCCGGATAATTTAGTCCAACCCCTGGCCCCGCACAGGACATCCTAAGAATCATGCTGTGGGCCTGATAGCATTGCCCAAACACTCCTTGAAATCTCTCAGGCTTGGTGCTGTGACCACTTCCCTGGGGAACCTGTTCCAGTGCTCAACAGCCTTCTTGGGAAAATTTTTTCCTGATATCCAACCTAAACACACATCCCCTGACACATCTTCATGCTGTTTTCTCACTGGTCACAAGAGTGAAGAGAACAGTGCCTACCCCTTTACTACTTCTTGTGAGGATGTTCCCCTCAGCCTCCTCTTCCTCAGACTGAAGAGACAAACCATCTCAGCCGCTCCTCTTATGGCTTCCCCTCCAGACCCTTCACCATCCTCCTTGCCCTCCTTTGGATGCTCTCTAATAGCTCAACGTCTGTTTTATGCTGAAGCACCCAGAACTGGCCCCAGCACTCGAGGTGAGGCTGCCCCAGTGCAGAGCAGAGCAGGACAATCCCCTCCCTTGCCTGGCTGGAGATTCTTTCCCTGATGCCCACCAGGTCAGGCTTGGCTTTCCTGGCTGCCAGGGCACTGCTGGCTCATGTTCAACTTGCCACGGACCAGGACCCCCAGGTCCCTTTCTGCAGCACTGCTCTCCAGCATCTCATTCCCCAGTCTGTGTGTGCAGGCAGGGTTGCCCCTCCCAGTTGCAGAATCCAGCACTTGTCCTTGTTAAACTTCCTATGGTTGATGATTGTTCAGCTCTCTTATTCGTCAAGGTCTTTCTGACCTTGAAGGAATTGACAGTCCTTCCAATTAAGTGTCATCTGCAAGTATTACTTTGAGTCCTGCATCCAAGTTGTTAATGATGATCTTGAAGAGAACAGGGCTGAGGATGGAGCCCTGCAGGTCCCCACTAGTGTCCCCACTAGTGTCTGATGCTACCCTGATACTCCAGTGCCTGTCCATTGGAGTTTTTCCCCAGCAAACTGTAATCCAAATTTCTGTCTGTATGACTCTCTGTTGTATGTATGTATGGTCAAAGAGTGATGGAAATAATAATAAAATAATAAATGAGGAGCATTTAGTCAATGAATATAATTTGGCAGACATGAACATATGTGTGTGTAAAATTGCAATTAATGAGTGAGTATTGCATTACGTAATGAAAACAAATGTGTGCTAACCGAATTGTAAAATTTTTTCCCAGAATTTGGCTGAGAGGCCAGGACTGTGCAACATGGCTTGTTACCCACAGAAAATGGATACTGAAACCTCCAAGACATTAAGAAACTTTAGGCAGAAAAGAAAGTTCTTTCCATGGTTCACATTCATCTGTTTCACCTCCTCTTGGGGATAAATAGAAGGCTAAGCCAGGGTTTGGAGGACCAGGAACGCCATAGATTTAAAATGTTGGATGAGGCATTTTGTCACTATAGTGATGGAAATCTTTGTGGTAAGGAGTATGAGGCGGTGTTTTTTCCCAAGGATCTTATGTTGTTAAATGATGACTCAGTGCTGTCTTGTTAAGACACAAGAAGACAAGGATATCCTGGAAAAAGTCTCGCAAAGTTGCCTTTGTTTTCCAGCAAATTCCAAAGCTTATGTGAAGAAAACTCCCTAGCATGTCATAATGGTATTGTTTTCTGTAAGATTTTTAGAATATTAGCTGATGATCTGAATTTTGTCCAAATCATAGTAACTTTAAGACAGGTTTTAGTGTCTATTACATTTAATGGTGTTGTTTTTCTCAAAGGATCTTTTACGTTACAAATAATTCTTTCAAGAGTACTTAACTTTATAGCTTTGATTTTTAGGAGAATGTGATTTTATGGTTTTAAGCATGTATTTCAAGCCTGAGTCTGTGTATCCAGGGTTTGAGCATGGCAGTATTTTTCCAGTCATGGAAATAAATCTGGAGTTGCTCCACTGGGTGCAGCCAAAACTAAGTAGTAAATGCAATTATTTGACCAGTGTGCCCGTTTGTTAGCACAGCAGGTGCTACAAGCAGTCACACAGGCAGTCTCTGCTGCCATTGTGTGCTGCTGGATATTAATTAAGAAAGCAGGTCTATTTATGACCATTCATTCAGCCATTAATTTTGGCTAGAAGAAAGACAAGAATATGATTCTAAGTAGACTTATTTAATTCTAAGTAGTATTATCATTAGAGGAAATATATATATGCGTATCTTCACATGAAATTCCTGAACATTTCCAGCTAAAAATTTTCAGAAGTGGTACAAAGAGCAGAACATAGGGATCTGTAGAAACTCTTTGCAATATCTCCTTTTCTAATAAAAAAAAAATTAGAGCATTTTAGTGATTATTTAGAATTTTAAAGTGGGTTTTAAGGCTATAATAAGACGTTCCAATTGCTAATAGAGCAGGATAGATTCATTGACCAAGACCATTTTGGTTAAATTCCTCCAAATTATACCACCCAAATATTTTTATTCACATCAATTGACTAGAATTTTTTTTAATGACTTCTTTGTGAGGCTTTTGATGTTTTTTCTTTCAACCTAGTTCTTTTGTCTACCATGAGAACCTAATGAAGATTACATCCCTCTGTACTTTTGGATTAAATTTCAGTTTTTTAGAAAAACTTGAAATACAGTGTTTCAGAAATATCCGAGAAATTACACATGGTTTTAGAAACAGTGATTGTAAAAGTGTGTTGGCATTCCCTGTAGTTTTTCTTACTTAGTTGTTAGATTTCCTTTCCACAAGGGGTCAGAGATCTCTACACAAATAAAGCTCTTTCTACGAGTAGGTTTAAGCTGTAACTCTTCTCTCAGTCAATACCAGAGAGTCATCAGAGCAGTGTTACTTGTGTGTCTGTTTATGGCATTCCCTAATCAATGTTCAGCAGCTGAACTTGTTGACTTGGGAATTAATATTTGAAAAGAATGCAAGGCAGCATTTGGAAGTTTCTGGCATGAAATGAATCAATCTGATTTGTCATCTGGTGGTGCCTTTCACCCTTACCAGGGTCCCCCCAGTGCCAGGGTCACCTCCCTGCTCTGATAGCACTGCTGTAGGCTGGTGCCCCTAGGGGAAGTTTTGACCCCCATCCCACCTCAGCTGCTTCCTGCTGCAGTCTCCCGCTGCTCCCAGACTGATTGGCAAAATCATCCACTCAGCTGTGAAAAGATGTGGGATAATGAGGGTAGTAGGCACAGACTTATCACTTAATGCTGTTCAGATTCATCTGAGTCATTTGAATGTAGACTTAGGGAAACATTGACGTTGAATAGTACATTAGGATGAAAAAGGTGTTTCTGCCAGCATGGCAACAGTGCCATGCCTTCAGACTGTTTTTGTATCTACTTCCAGAACTCCCTGATTTTATCATGCCCTTTGATATGCAGAATATACACCTTGCATGCCTCCAGACAAAATGGCGTTTAAAAATCCTATCCTGAAAAGAGTAACCTTTAGCAAAGTCTGTTAGAAAAAAAAAAAAAAAAATTGCCCTATGTTTTGCATTAAGTTTAGAAACAGAGAAAAAATTCACCTTGAAATATGTAAAAATCAACATTCAGTGTATTTCATGGCTGTAGAAAGGGTTTTCAGCTGCTATGTAGAAGTGGGAAGAAGGAAACTACAGCGGGTCTTTGTGCATAGTTTGTGGCACTGAAACTTAAAAGCTGTTTACAGGCAAAATTGATCCTTGCAAATTTACTGAGGCATTAAAGTTTTTACAAAACATGGTTAAGTCATAATTCTTTGGTGTCATTGCTCTTTTCCCCAGCTGGATTTATCTGTTTGGCAGATGGCTATCACTTCAGCAGTGTACAGAAGGGTATGCAGACCAGTACTTTCCACTTCTTCTTCATTATGGGTTTGAGGTAGAGATAATTTTGTATTGCCATCCTCAGCTTTTTCCTACTATGCATGCTTCAGCTCTTGGAATATATAGTAAGAGTTTCTGACAAAGAGATCGAGATTTGAAAGAAGGGAATAAAATGTGACATGTTTGCCAACATGGAAACTTTCACAGTGATCAACAAACTCCATCAGTACTAAGGCCAGTTCTCTAAACCTGTCTGCACTGAGACTATTTTCATATATTTTTATTTACAAATAACATTCTAGATGTTCTGATTTCATTGTCATTGTATAGAGCTAAATAAAAGGGGTTTGTTTGTTTGGGCTTTAGTTTGTTTATTTGGTTTGGTTTGATTTTTTTTGGGGGGGTTTGTGTTTTTTGTCTTTCAAGCCTTGTATGCTGCAAAGAGAGCCTAGTGTAAATGAAATCTTTGTTCTCAATCTCTGATTAGTATTTGAGCTCCAAGGGTAAAGGGAAATCTAGCACATATCTCCTTCTATGTTAGCTCCAGTGACAAGTCTCTCTTCAAAAGTTTGCAGCCTCTTCCTGTCTCCTGTCTCCTGACCCTGGCTGCCCTTTCCCACATCATGTCAAAATTTGACTACTGCTTCTTGTGCTAATACAATTGTTTGTGGACTATGCTGTGGATGGGATCACTGCACTAAGCTGACTTAAGACACTGATTATTTGCTTTGATTAGTGATCCAGTCTGCACCACAGCCCCACAGAGGCATACTGATGAGGGTAGCAAGTAGAGGAACTTAGAGAAACACTTAACTGTACAGATACAAATATAAACTACAAACCAGACTGGAAACACTAACAATCTCTACTGTGATAAAAGCACGTAATGAAATCTAGTTGCCACCTGAGTCTGACCTTAAAAACAAAACAAACTGTTCACAATTCAAATATGTCATAGCAAATATTCACCCACAGACAACATCAGACTGCATGTTTAACTCTTTTATTTATGTATATTTTTAAGTATTGCCTTTGCATCTCTGATTTTTTTGCTTTGCAGTTTTAGGGTAAGATTAATAACTCAGCATTCAATTTTTTTCCCTTTCCTTTTCATATACTCAGTAAAATATCTTCAAATGTGGCTAATACATGAGTGAGGTATTATTAACTTGAAATTCTGAAGAAGACTTACAGGACCAGTGCTCTGGTCCCATTTTGACTGCAACTACAAAATACCTTGTTAGAATTTTCTGACTGCTTCTTTTTGCAAGTACTTGCAAATCCATGCTCATTCTTCCCAAAATATTCTTCTTTCTGTTATTAAAGAAGTACAGAAGTCTACCAACTGAATTTTTAGAACATGATTATTACTTTCTGAATACTTGAAACATAGTCTTACTAGGGATATTCAGGGATGATTTGAATTCTTGTTTTGTATTAAAAGTCTTTCCCAAGGATATAAAACCACAGGATCTAGGATATTATGAAATGACTAATATAAGAATGCAGCTAAAGGGAAAAATACTAGTTCAGAAAAAAATGTTTTATAACACAGGGACTCTTACAATTGTAAGGCAGGCTTAATCTCTTGGGGAATATTTCAAACGTACGATGCTAATACTCTGAGGGAAAAACCAACATGTTTCAAAACAAAACAAAAAACCCCATGCAGCTCCATGCTAAAGGAAAATGAACAGGTAAAGTAGTCAGGGTCACTGAATTAATTTCCAGATAAACTTCCTTCAGACACCTGAATGACAGCTCCAAAGAAAAAAAAATGGCTTTCACAGTCCTTTGTGTAAGAGGATCCAGACACCACTCAGGAGCATCTGAGAAGGTAGCTGTTCTACAGATGCTTATACTCTTTTTCAGCTGGGTCACATTGAAAGAATTTCAGATAAAGAGTCATGATGAAATTATATAGTTAAATACAAATATTTAATGCAAGAATTTTATTTCGTGTTGTTTTATTTGTAGCATATTCTTTCAGATTTTTAATTCTCAACCTGACTCATCTTGTAAACTACATTTTGGCTTTCTTTCACTGTTAATTTAGATCAAAGGCCAATCTGTGTAAAACTGATAAACTCAGGGTGTAATATCTGGATACAAAGGCAGAAGCAAAAGTCCTAACAGAACTGCAAGGAGGTGCAAATGCAAACGAATAGATAAGATTTTTTAAATCAGTGTCAGGCTGTTCTATTAAAGCTATGCAATTTAACCATGTCGTTGTGACAGAAGAATAATCTATGCAATTTCCTCCATATATGCAGAACTGTAGATCTGAATACAGATCTGAATACAGCATGAGAGCATACTCGTGTGGACACTGTAGAACACCCTTCCTCAGTAAGGCACTTAAGCACTTAAACATTAGTGTGTGTCATAGGTAAGTACATTGCAGAAGAGTTTTTTTCAGCAATAAGAATAAAGAAGATGAATAACTTCTTTGATTCTATTAATCCTAGCCTGCCAAACCTAAATAGTAAACTAAACACTCATGAAAGATTCATCACTTACGAAATTAGTATCTTCTTATATTTCAGTGAGTGAAACTTCACCAGCGCCACCCGTTCAATGACAGGCAGGATGATATTGTAGTATGCTTCGTCTTGAACCACCCAGCCTTCGGACACTCTCCTGTCTATCCAGCACCTGCAGCAGCCCTGTGAAACACCACAATGACTAAACAGGACAAGTCAACAGAAGGAAACGGTAATTGCAAATATCATGCTGCAACTTAAGCACATATTCAGCTCAACAGTGTGAAAATTCTGTTTTCTTCTACTTCTTTTTAATGTAAAATCTTGTTAGTCAAAATTCTTTATCTTTTGTTCAGAAATGTGTATTATTTGGTAGTTGATTAGTTGTAGCATGATAGTGTGGCTTTCCACTGATTAGTAAATCAAAAGATTGTGACTACAGCCCTGTTACTTGTCTTATCCTAGCATGTAGTTTTTAGGAAATACTAAGAAAACAGTGTTACTTTGTGGCTTCTGTAAGGTGTGCAAAAAATGCCTCTTTTCCTTACTGCTATCTGTATTTATTATGAAATGCCAAACATCCTTCATAGTAAGATTATCAGTATTTCTATACTAATACTACACTGTTCTGGACCTAAGAAATGTTTTTTGTAGGATAATAATGCCTAATGCTTTATTCTGGCAATGTGCAGGGCAAGTCCAATATGGGAAGTGTTCTCAGTTCTCAAGAGCAGTGCTACTCTTTCTAAAGCAAGGATCTCTGTTGTATGCAATGAGCATGGTGTTTCTTGTCTTCAGCATGGCAAAAAATTTCCAGGGAACTTTTTTTCAGGTCTTGCTAAGTAGCAGGGCTGCTACTACTAAACAGGGCTTCCTAGATTTTTAATCCATAACTGTAACACTCAATATTAGTAAAATATGTTCTACTTCAATAGAAAACATCAGAAGGGACTGCTGAACCATTGACATATATCAAGTAGTTCATTTTAAAAGTCCATCTTAGTTGCTTTCCTTTTATTGTCTGAGATCTTATTTTTCTCCACCTCAATATTTTTTTCTATGACACCCTTTACTGACCAATTTGATTTTCAAGTAGTACATGTTAATGGAACTCATTTTAATACAACAGAATCACAGAATTTAATGCAGCATAGTCAAAATACTTAATGGCTTCAAAAGAATTTTTATCTCCATAAGAAACCTTATGAGCATGACCATAGAATGTACACATTTTTATAAGCATTTATAATGAAAAAATTCTATGACTAACAAGGTTCTAAGTTTGCCATTAACATCTACATTTTACTCAAAAATACTTGACTGAATTGACTTGTATTGATTCAGTGATTTTATTAGTCATTTGAATTATAGAGGATATCTTTCCCATGACAAGCCAATACTCCACACTTTTTATCTGGAGAAGATAAAGATTTTTATTGCTGAATCATGATCACTCTTTCTTCTTTTTTCCATGAAAATTTATCTTGTACATATAATTTACAGTAAAACCTAAAAATGACAGTTATGTGTGTACTTGGAGATGAGATCATGTGAGTAAGTTTAGGACTGCATTATGATTTCAGAACATATGAAAAGCTCAACCTCCATTGCAAGTAACTATGAGACACTTCCAGAATGTAGTTCTCAATCCACTCCTAACTTAAAAAGCCCAGGGACTGGAGCTATATAGCACAGAGTTCAGGAGCTAATCTGGTTTAGTTTCTTTACAGGGGGTTTTATATCATCACTGCTGATAATCCTGAGGGAGATTCTTGCGACAGTTTCAAATAATGCGTTTTTGCTTTTTGGTATCTTTAGTGAAACCATTCTTGGCTTGGTGATTCTTCGTGTTCCACAGCATGTCTGCTTCAAAGTCTAAGATAGTAGGAGATGTATGATTCATTATGATGAGTTCATGAATGTGAATTCATTGTTCCTGGCATCTCACACAGGAAAAGACAACTTAGGTCAAAAATTTTCAGAGCGGATTTTCAAAAAGGAACAGCTGGAAAGTGCTTATTAGCCTCTAAATATAGTTAAAAGAATATGTGGTGAACTGGTCAGCTCTAGTCATCAACCTTAAAAGATCTTTCTTCTCATGAATAATAAAAAATACAATTGACTTCATATCCACTAAGAACTCCTTGTTTTTAACTTGAATATAAACTCTTTTCTCCCCATTTTAACAGCATTATAAGTGAATGACAATGAGATAAATAAATCCCATTTCAGAACTGGAAATGGGATTTATTGGTATGGTTTACTGCAGATTGGTATGGTTTACTGCAGTCGCAGACTTTTTTTCCTCAGGGTGCACTGAACACTTAATATTCTGATCCTAATTCTTGCAGTAAAGCCTGCAATGAAAATGGAAAATTGCCCACCACTGCCTCATTGTGTGATGCAGACCAAGTGCAAGTGTTGTGTCTTGTTTTACTACAGTAACCAATGTGCCCTGCAAGCTGATCAGCTCTCTAGCCTTGGATAAGGAGGAGCACCCCAAGGTTAGACCTTTGTAGGGCACAGGTAGGAGAACACAGAGATGGAGTGAGGTATAGAGGCCTGGAAACTTTTACACATTTCCCTGAAGGGGGTGAAATGCTGAGGGTCCTCTCATTGAACTGTCTTCCCACTCTACCTTTTGTAAGATTTATAACGGTAATATCAGATTTTAGAATCCTGCACTGAAGTCATGCAATGAACAACTTATTTATCCTTGAGGGGAGGATTAGCCTAGAAGAAGTCCTGACCCTCAAACTGAGAGACAGCTATCAAACCTTGCCATGTGTAGGTACAACCCAGCAGGAAGCTGGGAAGAAAGAGGAGAGTGCAATCAGATGATGTATCCCATACCAGCTACAGGGTCAACATGACCAATGTCAGCTCAGTCTCTGACCTTTCAGTAGAAAATCAGTAATTTTTTCTTACAAATTGAGAAGAAATGAGCTATTTGTGGATGTGAATTGAAAGGATTTCATTTGCTCCCTGTGGTCTCCAGCTGTAGTTTTCAAATATTGTTTTCCAACGTTTCAAATATTAAGTGGGCAAATGTTCTTTGCTTCAGAGGGAAAAATCATTGCCCCAGAGACAATTTCTGGAAACTATTCAGGTATATAGGCCTGCAGAACACAGCATTGTGCATTTAGACCAGTAAGTCTTCCATAAGGACCCTGGTGTCCTTATGACACTGAAGCATAAATATTCTACCTGCTTTGGTATTTAAGATATCGCCAATTTTGATGGAAAAACAAGCAATATATTAGCCAGTTTGTGTGTAACTGAGTAGTGATTATTATTTTTCTTTACAAATTCATAGCTATTGCTGGACAGGATACATTTTTGAGTTGTGTGATTGTTATGTTTGTTCATTGGAAGTAAAATTTGTGACACTTACTGGGAAAAAACAGAGGAAAAATAAAGCATGGTCTGAAATACTGAATGTTAGGGTTGCTCTATAAATGTAATTTTTATTTGAGATTTCTGTGTTTCAAGCTCTCTTCTTTTGTGCCCAAGGTGAGCCTAGGTGTTCTTTCCAGTCTGCAAAGAGACTAAGAGGATGGGGTCTCTAGTGTTAAGGTCACAAATCTTACATTTTGAAGCCTTCACTAGTTCGCTTTTCCAATAGACTTTCTGTGATAAGTTGATGTATTATCTCTGGTGTATTCCACAGGTGTTACTTCCAGTGATATTTATTTTTACAGGAGTGTTGTGAGATGCTCTCATATATCCATGATTAGAAAGAATTATATGGAAATGTATGTAAATATGTAGGACTGAGTTTTACATAACACTACCCTTTTTTGACTAGCACTTGCCAGGCATTTATTGTCTAATATGATCTTTAATTTCTGACATTTCCTCTTCTTGAATGCTTGGTTTATTATCTACTTAGGCTGATGTCTTTCCAGCTCCTAAAGGATGTGATCCAGTTCAAAGGAAAACTCAGTAATTGCTTACAAGGCTCTGTTGGCAGATGATCCATTTCATTGGCTTGACACTTAACTAAGTAGAAATTTATTTTCATAACATATACAAAATGTCAGACAGAATATTTGATATACATGTTACTTTGCATTCCACTGAATTTTTTGTAGTACCAAAATGCAGAATTGCTTAGCAGCAGTCAGCTTTACACAGTAGTAGTGGGAGCACAGATATTACAAGAGTGGACCATGTTCTAGAGTTAGTTTCAAGAATTATTATTCCTCTCACAGTGAAAGATCCATAAAATGATGTCAGTATAGAATAATACATAAATAATTATATATAAATATAAAAAATAAATGTAGGAAAATAAATAATTAAATATAGAATAACAAATGAATTATTTATATATTTTAAATATAGACTAATAAATAATAATTAAAAAATACAAAGCATGGAATCTGGGTAATAGCTTCTGATAGAAGGTATAAAACAACTTGGGAAATAAAGGTAACGGTAAAAGTATTTGTATGATCTGCTAAACAGACACTTGATAGAACAAAGGCTATGGTGTTATGCATTTCTTTTCTTCCATAAGTTTCCTAGCAGCCAACATGTCAAAGTTTGGAGCCCTTTCCCTGAGCTGTCTGATATTCTGCCTTGTGTCTGTGACTGTGACTTGTAGGTTGGTCTGAGCCCATATTCAGGGCACCTTCCTTAAGTCTTGTAGTCTTATTTATGGCTATAGTCTAAATAAGACTTCGGGTAAAATGATAGCTTACTTAGATTACACTATCACTGCCCTTAATCTAGAAAGATGAGAAAGTTTCCCTTAAAGTACTTGGAAAAAAAAATAAGAATGTGATTGGATTTCTTAGACTAAAAGGAGTTATGGACTACATCTTCAAATGTACTTAATGATACATATGCAAATATACAGTCATTAGGACAAGATGATGTATCCTGGAAGGCGTAGCAGTTGAGTCTCTGCTCTGAGTCAGACTAACTCAAGTCAGCTGAGTCAAAGGCTGCTATTAGCCCTATGAATATGAACAATGTGAAGATAAGGGGTCTATCAACCCTTTTCTGGAAAAATTGGTAATTCTAGACAGTGCTTTTGTGACACTTAGTTGTTTTTACTGAAGGATTCACTGAACTTTTCATAAGTGGGATCACATGATCTGTTTAAAAATTCCCAAGATTAGTTTACAAATTTCTCATATAGTGAGGATTTTTTTCCTGCAATGAATGCTAAAATTTAACAAACCAAAGCTTAAAATACATTTTGGCTCCATGGAGGATGAAAATACAGTGCCTAAGGAATTAACTCTACTCTTTGTCCCTGTTGTGGTTTACAGCAGAACATTTAAATTAGGTACTAAACTGCATTTAGATATAGTGTCACCACAAAGCGTTATTTGTGTTGTAGAAGCATTGTAGAAATGCTTCTCCTGTAATTCATTGAAACACCTTTTACACAAGCACCTGAACTGCTGCATTGTGAGCTGCCTAGCCTGTTCCTTTCCTCTTTGAAAAGTATAATGGAATTTATGACGTGAAATAGTTTATTATTATTATTATTATTATTATTATTATTATTATTATTATTATTATTATTATTAGCAATAATAACATTATTATTATTATTATTATTATTATTATTATTATTATTATTATTATTATTATTATTATTATTACTACTACTACTACTACTACTACTACTACTACTACTCCTCCTCAAATACCCAGCTAACTCTCAACACAGGTCTTTCAATAATAAGTGCAAAACAATCAGACATAAGATTATTAATGCAGCTTGTCTGAAATACAAGTTGCCGGGATAGCTGCAATGTGGGTGCGGTGTGGGGTGGCTGTGTAGCTTACATGAACCCATACGTATATGTGGTTCAGCACAGTTCTCAGGGGTGACAAAGCTCTTCCATTCCCTCTCCTCAGTGGGTTTTTTCTCTTCTAAACAACACAAAGTGCTATTACTGCTCTCACAATCAATAACTTTTAGTTCCACCTTGAGCTTCAGCAAAATGCTCTCTGCATGCACCTATAATCTGGAAGAGGTGTCTTTTTCTTCTAGATATACCAGAGTGAGAAGGACACACCTCTAACAGTCTTCATATAAACACACTTTTTCTCCATATGAAGTTCAGTTTGGAGATGCGGTTTTAAATCTTTGCAGACATAAATTTTGAAGGTGCACTAGTGCTTGCTGGGCATGTCTATAATACCCATTTATAGCTAATAGTCCCATGTAATCACTGGTCATACTTTCTAGGTTTGTTTTATGGAAATATCTATTTCTGTTTGATTTTAGGCTTTTTCCTTATTTTTAAAAAAAATGTTCTTTATCACTCATGTTCCTGATGAAAAAAACCCCATTATGATACAGAACTTAATATTCAGATACACTCACCCATATCAGTGTTTTCAATGCTTTTTCCAAGCAGTCTGAAATCTGTAAAGTACCTTAGAATTTTATCTCAAGTTTTCAGTGTAATGAATTTGCTATCCTTACACTATAGAATTAAACAGATTCCAGCAGCTATCTTCTACATTGTTTAAGTCTCTGTGTCTCAAAATCCCTTGTCACTGTCATTGTTATGTCAATATGATGTCTAGTCAAGCTTGGTAGACTTCACTGCTGATGCATGGTTCAGTATGTATGGTAAACTTCCATTTGTTTGCATGTTGTATGGGCTCATCAGGCTGCACTGAGGCCAATCTCTAACCAATAAAGTGCTTTCCTGGGGATTTCTGTTTGACCATAGGAGATCAGCCATAGCATTTGTTTTAATAAGAGGCAGTGCCCTCCTGTTGCATGTGAAGTATCTCTTTAGAGGTGCTTGTCTTCATCTTCACAAGCTTAAATAGCAGCACAATGATCTTTATCAAAGGAGATCCTGTTACTCTCAGCAGCAGAAGGCTTATGTCCAGGCAGAACAAAGGAGCAATTATTGTCACATACCAATGATGATATCAAATGACAATATTTTTGCATAATCTTAAAAATTAGGGTTCAGAGGCTGTCAGAGTGGTAGATGTTTTGTGTAGGGAAGTTAGACTCAGTTTTAACATGCCAGTTAAATTCTGGTTAATAAAACTTTGCCTGTTACTGCACATAGTGAAAGAAGACCCTGGACTCCTTCCTGTTTGCATCCTGACATACTCTTCATTTTACTCCTTTTCTTTGATACTAGGTAAAATCAAGAAGTTAGCCACAGCAGTCCCTAAATAAATCAATTTTTGTATAAATTTTCAATGAATTGGTAGTGGCTTAATAAAATTTATAACGAAAACTGGGCAACCAGGGAATGTGTGAAGAAAGAAAAATTCAGAAATGTTAGAGATGATTGAAAAGTAAAGATACCTGCAGTTTCTTACCTAAAAATGCAACTATAAGGATCAGCACCTATCACCTGTCCAAAGGAGAAACTGGACAATATATACATGGAACATACAGATTATATAGGAGTGGAACAACTTCTGGCTACTTCTACTATTTCATGGTAATCTCTGTGAGTCTTCTCATTAATTTCCTACTACCACCTATTTCTGTAAACACCACCAAAGTGTCCAAAGTGTTTAGCCATGCATGCAAACTCAAAAATACTTCAAAAGGGACCATTAGAACTTGGCTTCTCAGATATTGCTTCTGAAGAAACTTTAATAGGGAATATCAGTAGTAGTTTCAGAAGCAGTTTCAGATTACCTACAAGATAAGTGATGTGTTCATACCAATGCATTCAAAGAACACATTAATTAGATATTATGATGGATATAATACAAATGAGAGTATTTTTATTATTTAGTTTATTCTCTGCAAATCCATGATCACAGTTTCAAAGTGTACCAGGCAGTGGATAGTTTTTTGATTAATGATAGCTAGCACAGACATTGTCTATCACTGAGCTTATTGAGAATGATTGAGAATGAAAAATTAAGCAAGACGTTTCTAAGGAGAAGCACTAAAATCTTCTAAAAATAGACTATCCCTCTAAAGACTTCGATGTTAAAAACATCTTGTGTGGTAGAGTGGTAGAATAGAACTTGTATGTGATAGAGCATACAAGTGAGCTGGATCAAGTTTTGTCCCTGCGCTTAGAGATTTGTTTGCTGGAACTGAGAGTAGGTCTGCTCTTTCTTCAGGAATGGCACTCTTCAGCTATGCTGCAGGTCTGGAGCTTCATGCCCTCCAGTCAAATCAGAAAATGATTATTTTAGTATTTTTTTAATCTCAGCAAGTTATTTATCTCTCATGTTTAAGAAAATCTCAGAGAATTGTCTGAGAAGCATTTTCATCCTTTTTCTCCAAATTTTAAGGGTTTTTTAGTATCCTCCTTTCCTATATATTGCTTCCATAAGAAAGAGTTCTTCCCAGTGTCTCTTTGAGGTGTATTTATTTGAGCGCTGAAGGAAAGTGTAACTGTTTTTTCTGTCTTCATTTTACCTCTTGAAAACTGTTTGCCATGTTCTGAAAGGCTGGGTTCATAAAAAGTTGTAAAGAGGTACAAAACAGTAATTGCCAAGAATTTCTTGAAACCCCTGAATTCCTAATGATTGATCTACCCTTCAGATCCACTGGCCTTCTTTTTTTTCACTTGACAGGTGGCAGTGATGACAATGGAGAAGGCAGTGCAGTTGAGAATGAAGAAAATGCCAAAGGAGCAGGTCAGTGATGTGGATTACTTTGAGGCCAGACACAGATGCTTTTTGATTATTAGTAAGAATGAAGGAGGAGGAAAGGTCTTCTAACATCCGCCCTCCTCTCATGTGTTTTTGTATTTCTTTAATCAATCACAGATAAAGGGAGGAAGGGAGCAACACCAAGAACCAGAAGAGCACATGCCAGAGGGAGAGACAGGCATGGTGATGAGGACAATGAGGATGATGAAAATGGGATGCGGAGAGCTGGACCTCGCAGGCACAGAAGCCGTAGACGAGGACGAGCAGCTGGAAATGAGGCCAGTGATTCTGATATGGAACCTGCAAAAGCCAAGAAGAATCAAGCAAATCAGAAATCCAAGGAAGATGAAGAAGAAGAAGAAGATGAGAAAGGGGGTAAAAGTGGGAAAGGTAAAAATGAGAAGAAAGGGGACAAAAAGTCTGATAAAAAAGGGAAAAAAGAGAAGGCCAACAAGAAGAAAAAAGACAAAAAGAAATCAGGATCAGGGTAATTAAGTTTTTTTTCCCTTATAATAAAACTATAATTGTCTTACAGGAAACCTGTTTTCACTTATAGCTGTGAAATACCGAGAATCAATATGACTCCCTTACTTGTGATAGTCAGACTGGAGCTGGACAGATATTCTTTGTCGTCCAAAGAAGAAATGACAGCTGAGTGAAATGGAAACTTTCTGGAAAGTCATATATTCCAAGTTATATATTTAGTTATATATATATATATATATATATATGAGCTGTTTTCTAGAGAAAGGGAGTGAAAATGACAGAGGAGAAGAGAAAGTGGTAGAGGGAGGTGATAACACATGAGATCTGCCCCTCTTTTTTCTTTCTGCAAAACTAAAATGCCCCAAACTCCAAGCTGATTTCCTTCCAAGAAGGCCAAGTTTTATTTCCATTATAGAACTAAAATCTTGGTGCTTCTCAGAGGGTCACATTCTTGTTTCCCAGCCAGTTTTGAGCCAACTTTTTCGGATCAGTTGCAAAATTTCAAGAACCTGGAACCAAGAACTAAAATGGGATTTTCCAATCTGTCTCCCACTCACTTCCTCTGAATTGTCACTTTTTAACTTTCCAAAGTATCCAATGAAACCTGGGGTTTTTTTAAGACTCCAGAGACAGGGAGCCCTTCAGAAAAACATTTCTCTTTCTCTGCCATCCTAGCATTCCTTTGCACCTTGTCTCTTCTGTGCTTTTGAAAGGAAGCAACCCTGGGAGACGTATATAAGGAAGCAAATGGAGCTGTCTCAATGGAGAGGGAGAGAAACTCCCATTCCTCATTCAGCACTTGTTATAGCTTTTTTTGTTCCCAGAGGCATCATTGGAGAGCACAGGAGGACTAAAGGAAAGGAAAAAATATAGTAAGATATGCTGTTGTATTAATTTGTCTGGGATCCCATTTCTACAGCTTTCTACTTTATTACCCTTCCCAGTGAGAATTAGAAGGCCTAAAATCTTTCTTTCTGCTGTGTCTTCATTGTGGTGGCAATTATAGTCTTGTGTGCAGTTTCCTGTACTCACAGAGCAACAGCCCTGACTGTGTAAACTTATGTTCCTGTGCTTATTTTTGTCTTCATTGTAAACATTTACTCAGTGTTAATTATAAAAGGTTACTGAAAATAGAAAATTGAACAAAGGTGCAATGTTTTTCATTGTCTTCCAAAGTTTTTAATATTAAAATACATAATTTTGGGCTTAATAACTTGAAATTGCAGCCCGAACAAGACATTGATCTTAAGGTATTAAGCCTAACAATATTTGAGGAAAAACTGAGGATACTCTCAAAGATAACTCAAGAGTATTATATTTCTAGACTAACAGGAGCTTCTGAAAAGATTGAAGAATAATAAGAATATTTTAAATTATTTTCAAAAGAAAAAACAAAATAATGTAAGAATGAAAGATAGTAGGCTGGTGATCAGTTTTACTGTGATTGAAATAAAGGGTTTGCAAGGCTTCAGAATGGAAAATAAGGCTGTGTAGAAATATAGACACCCTAGCAAGTCTGGGAGGACCTATTGCAAAAAATTCTCTCTACTGTTTAAACATAGACCTTGCTGATGCAGTTTTTTTTAATTGCCAAGGTGTTTCAGCATGAAATAGCAGGAAAAGAGCTAAATCAGAAGTTGAGAAAGAAAACACAAGAAAAATTTCCCTAAACAAAAACTAGAACTATTTGACAGAGAGATAATATTGTATTTACTGCTGCCATGGTGGCTTTTGTTAAACTCTAGCAACATGCCCCATTTTGGTGAGATCGCAATACAAGTCAATAGAATCTTTTACAGTTGCCTCTGTACTTTTCAATTAAATCAGGAAAACCTCTTCATGCACTACTTTTTCTACATAAAAGATGTAAGGGAATCCCAGAAGAACTATGCATTGATTTTCTGGTTTAGTTGTTTTGTTTTTTTTTGAAACTTAAATATTCCCCTCTGGGTTAATTTGTGGTAGTGAGTTTCCCAGGGTAATGCCATGGTGAAACAAGTTCTTTCTCGATGAGTTTTAAATCTTCTGTTTTTATATGTTAATGGTTGTTGATGAAGCTGGTTGTTGCCTGATATTGAGGGTGTGTGGAGGACCTGCTCTACACTGATCATAATCATCAACCCCAAAATGATCAATGATCATTGATAAATTGCTCCTTTAATCTCACTGTGGGGGTCAGAGATGTTCATGGGTTAAAAAATGGTTTAGTTCTTTACTGCCTTGTTTCATTTTGTCTGATTGATTTTAGAAATTCTGTGCTGTCACATGAGAAAAAAAAAATAGGAATGGGATCATATTCTTCCTACTGCATAGCTCTATTTGTGAGTAAATAAACTGACTTCTATTAAGTTCGTTTGCGAGTATAAAACTCCTGTGGAAGTGTGGAGGTACATGGAAGATTAAGACACTACTTCTTTTTTATAACTGAATAGTATTGACTGACGGGCAATGCTATGGGGATTATCTGTATAGATAGAATTTACACAAAAAACCTAGAAAGAAAGAAATTAAATTTAGTCAAATTTATTAAATTGTCATGCTATACTCTCAAAGTCATACCAGTCTTATCGTGTAACATCCTAGCTCAAAGAAAACATTTTCATCCTCATTTTTAATGCTGTACACAGAAATCATGAGAAAAGTAGATTACATCCATAAAGAGGAGATGAAACTAAAACCAAAATAGAGATGTATAATAAGGTTGTAAAACCAAACTAGAGATAAATAGAATGAAGAGATTCATTGTGTGTTCAACTTGAAGAAGCACTTGATTTCAAGAACTCTACTGACTTAGATGTGCATTGAATTGGAGCCTAGGAGGATGGGGTCTTTATGTCAAGATATCTATTGACACTTGATGCTTTATGTTAGCCTGCAGGTCACAATGAACCCTTCTGACCTTCAAATGTGTGAATAAAAACCTTTCATGAAAGGCTAAGGCTTTTGATTGCAGAAGACAGAATTTTGATTTCCTGACTTGAATAACATGGTGTTCCACCACTTGAGCTGAAGGAAAAGTCTGCTGTTACTCCACCAAGTTTGGCTGCATAATATAAATGCACTAGAAAATACTGATTTTTTTTAAAAAACACTGAAATTTGGATTTTTTATTATTTTTCTGGTTCCAAAGCAAAGTGAAGAATGGGAAGATGAGACATGTTTGTAAAGCCAAACAAAGCAGTAGCTGGCAAAGGTCACAAAGCCTGTATTATTCTGACTTGACCTCCTGTGTTCTGTTAGGCTTCCTTTTCTCAGTAAGCTCACTGCATTAGCACAAAGCCCTCATGTTTCCCACTCTCTCACTGCAGCATTGTAAACCAGCAAATTCCAGCTTTACTTAACCCAGCAATCTTCCGTCAAAGGACATGTTTAATGTCAGGCACATCATTCCACTTAGTAAAATGGAGAACAGCTGATTGTGACAATGGATTCTGAGCTCTCTCAAATCAGACTTTTAATCCTTCTGTTCTTCATGAAGGCATGACTCTCTGCATTTTCCCTCAAAATTTTATGCACAAATAACTTTTTTTGTCCTTTATCCATTTGACTTCAGTTTTCATGCCATTCTCAACTTGACAATGACAATGACAATGACAATGACAATTCTCAACTTGACAATGACAATGACAATGAATAAATGTGGTTCTCAGTAGCATTTTTATTTTAGCTTCTGTAAAGCTTTCTGTAGCTTCAAGCTTTCTGTGATACAGTTTTTTGTCATGTAATGCCCAACATGGTAAGACTGATGGGTACACCTTTCTAAGGTGACAGTGTGTTCAGTATGGGCCACAATGACACTCAGAGGGTTGGAGTACCTCTCCTACAGGGCAGGCTGAGAGAATTGGAATTGTTCACTCTGGAGAAGAGAAGGTTCTGGGAGATCTGCTTTAGGGCAGCTTATGAAAAGGAGAAAGACTTTTAATATGGCCTGACAGTGACAGAACGAGGCAGAAAGGTTTTAAACTAAAAGAGAACACATTTCTATTTGATGTTAGGAAGAAATTCTTTACCCAGAGTGTGGTGTAGCACTGGATCAAGTGGCTCCGAGAAGCTGTGGATGCCCCACAGCTGGGGAGTGTTCAAGGCCAGGCTGGATGGGGTCCTGAGCAACCTGATCTAGTCAATGGGATACTTGCATATGGCAGAGAGGGTTGGAGAGAGATGATTTTTGAGATTCCTTCCAACCCAAATCATTCTGTGATTCCATGGTTCTATGATAATAAATAGTATTTTAACCTTTAATAGCAGGGTGCCCCATACTATGGAAACCTCTTTCTTTCCTTTGCTCACTTCCGTATGTCTGAAAGTTTTCAGCTCATCCCCTAATCTTTAGCTATAATTAAGTAAAATTAATGAAGACTATAGGCAGATGACCAATAAGAAACTTGTATTTTTCTGTGTTTCAAAATGTATTTTGCTTTTATATGTTTGTTTTTAATCCTGTAATTATTCTTGCTGGTAAACTCTTGTGTCATTTATACCATTTAGATCTCTAAAAAGACCTGTGTTATCTGTTTTGGTAGAGGAAAAGTTTTATAATTTTTAAATTATTAAGGAGATAGAACCTATACATTAGGTATTGAATAATTCAGCTCTCACATCAGATCTTGGATATCAAACTCTCACAAAAGTGAAGTTTGAGCAAAAGAGTCTGAAAATTACTTGCTTGATAAAGTCGGAATGAGTTTTTCTCTAATCAAGCCAGAAAACCATTAAAAAACCCCAAACAAGTTTCCAGTACAGTTTTATACATTCATAAGACAAAGAAACAGGCAAGTAAATCAACAAAAGGAGCTAAAGAAAGTACAAGAACAGAGAGAAATGCACCAAACTGCTATCAACAAGAGATCACTTAATGGTAGTTGTCACTGTCAGCTTTTTAGGGCAGAAAGTCAGAGCCTATTGATTTCCTTTTTATCATTTTTCTGTTCACTTGCATAAAAAGAGGAAAAACTTGTTGCCAATGAATTGCTACATGCCATTATATGAGATGCAAGATTGCTCACAGAAAAGGCTATCTATGCAGAGTTTAAAAAAGTGAATATTGTTTTAATCAGCAATTCTTTGCAAAGATACTGCAAACTGATGTATGGACAATAAGTTCAGATCACAGAAGCAACATACCTGGAGATGCCATTACAATTGCAGCTCCTTTCCTTGAATGCTTGCTGAAGTATGGCTTTGAATTTTTTCCCATCTATGAAATGTTATTGCCTTGGTAAGTGCATGGGCTGTCATTTGTCTCTCTAGCATGACGCACTGAGGTGAAGGAGTTTGCTTTCCTGGCTGCAGTTAGAGCATCCTCACTTGACCATAGTGAGTTTGGGTGGGACTCTTAGAAGGCTGATTACAGCTGCAGAAAAAATTAGTGATGGTCAAATTTTACCCCAAGAGTGCTGATCACTGTCCCCCAGCTCTACACTTTGTGTGCAGGCTTTGCCTTTCATACTAAAATTAATAGCCAGTCTAAAGGAACTGTGTCCTCCCTTCCATGCAAATGTGAAGGCATTAATCTAGCCTTAAATTTAACAGAAATTACACAAAGTATGTTTTTTTCTGTGAAAACATCTGTACTATTTGAGTTTTGGTGATGTTTTTTGTTCCTGCTTTTGTTTGAAGCTCTGATTCTGAATCTGAGGAGGAACCAATTACAGAGGAGGAATTGGCCAAGCTGAAAGAAGAGGTAGAAGAAAAAAAGAAACTGATTGCCACACTACGAAACAAGCCATGGAAGATGAAAAAGAAGTTGTCTGTCCTGAAGTATGGTTTGATTTCCATAATGAATGTCCATTGTCCTACTTTGCTCTGTTTTTCTGAATTTTCACTTTAGTTCTGCACCTACTCATAAAATTAACGTCAGACCACCTCTAATCTCTCTTCCCTAGGAGGTATGCTCACCATAAGTGAAGGTAAATGATGCTGCAGAGCACTGCTTTCTTGTCCCAGTAGAGCTGAAATCAAATATTGAAAGATAAGCTTTTTTGTTTTCAGAATTTCCATTACCCAGCACAAAATCTTTTCCTTTTCTTCAGTTAGGTTGATGTTGATGAATTCTTCCATTGGTGAGATCAGAAAAATGATGAAATTGCAGGATTACCTCAAGATTGCTAGAGAGAAAGGAGAGGATTTTTCTCCCTAATCTGACTTTAAAGAAAGAAAAAAAAATCAGCTTATGGAAAAACAAACTCTTTGGAAGCAGAACTTTTACTGTCATGCATTTTTATTTATGCCACATAGAAACCTGTATTTTGCCCTAGCATACATATTGCTTTTATTGTAAGCCAAAAAGTAAGTATTTCTTTACATTTAAATGTCCACCAAGCACAGGAACTGAGTAAATAGAACTTTATTCTTTTGACAAAACTGCTATGCTCCTCTGTTTTTTGATAGCTAATTTGCTGCATCAGTACCAAGACACCAAAAAATTTGTATCTAGCAGAGAAAGGATGGTCTCTCCTGCAGTTTTTAATATGAACAGAAAACACAGAAATATGAAATATGAAATATGAAGTATGGAGTGTAAAGTCGATAGATTTGTCCTTTTAGAAGGTAAGGTAATTTTGCAAAGGATAAACTTGCAAAGAGGTAGTGAAAGAATCAAAGCAGGTAAAAAGGAACCGTATCTAGGAGATGTAGAGTAGAAGAACTGTGAAGGTGAGAGAACTTTCACTTAATATAAATGAGTAGATTAGGTTTTGGACAATCTACAGCTGAAGGATCTCCATGAACATGAACTTAAGATTTGTTTGTAGTCTTCATACGGAGAAAGCTTCAGCCATTCTTCTATCCCATAATTCATAGCAATTCCATGGAAACTTCATGACTTGGTATGTCCCTTAGACTATTTTCCATTATTGCCTTTCCATGCGGGCAGTGATGACGCTGCAACATGTAGCTCAAGGATGATCAAGAGACGCCTCTGGGATATCTGGTAAGGAAAGCTAGCACAGAAGTTATTTTTTCCACTACACTTCCAATTGTGGGCACTGATACTGGAGGAAATAGGTGCACCCAGTCTATTAATACAATAATTCACAGAAAAAATCCTCCTAGAAGCTCTGCTAAGGCTCTTGGAAGATGGGGAGGTGATTTGAGACAATAAGCACCTCTTCACCGGGAAAGAACTGCCTGAACAAATCTTCAGTGATGAAGTTACTACATCAGTGGACAAAGGAAGGGCTGTGGATGTCATTTAGCTGGACTTCTGTAAGATCTTTGACAGACTATTCCACAAACTCCTTCTCCCCCAATTGCAATGAGACATATTAAATGTGTGGACTGTAAGGTTCCTAAGAAATTGTCTGAATGGTCACACCTAGGGTGTTGGTGCTCAGTGTCTGCTTGGACCGCCCTTTGGAGGACTTGGGGGTATTGGTGGATGCAAAGTCAAAGGAAAGCCTACAATGTGGGTTTGCAGCCCAGCAAACCAAACCCAAGCAGCGTGGCCAGTAGGGTGAGGGAAGGGATTCTGTTCCTCCAAACAACCGTAGTGAGACTCTACCTGGAATGTGGGGTCCTCAGTACAGGAAAGACATGAACCTGCTTGAGCAGTTCCAGAGGAGGGCCACAGAAATGGTCAGGAGACTGGAACAGCTTTCCTAAGGATGCAGGCTATGAGAGTTGGGTTTCTCAGCCTGGAGAAGAGAAAGCCCTAGAGACACCTTATAGCAGCCTTTCCATACTTAAAGGGGGTTTCTAAGAGAGATTGGAACAGATTTTTACAAGAAGATGTGGTAATTAGACAAGAAGTAATAAAACCTTAAAGAAAAATGGTAATAAAATCTTATAGAATTTAGATTCAGAGTATATATAGGGAAGATGTTCTCTATAATGAAGGTAGAGGGACACTGGATGAAGCTGCCCAGAGAAGCTGTGGATGCCCCATTCTGGAAGTGTCTAAGGACAAGCTGGATTGGAGCTCTGCTCAACCTGGCCTAGTAAGACATGTTCTGCTCATGGCAGAGGGTCTGGAAATAAGTGATCTATAATGTTCTTTACAGCCTAAACCATTTAATTCTGATTTCAGGATTTACATACCAAAATATAGTTATAGAGTGTATTTTATAGATCCCTGCTTTTGTAATTGTTTCTTTGGAGCCTAAGTTCAACTGAGTTGCAAGACAAGGCCTGGAGTTTTTACGCTGCTTGAAGTAAAAATTTTATCTTATAAATAGGTGCTCTATTATGATTACAGTTACAATAGTATCAGCATGTTTTAAGGTATCTATGTTCTGTATTTTAGCAAGTAATTTAAGATTTATAACAGAATCATTAGTCCAATAGATTGGCATTGTTGGCATTGTTCTTGTATGTAAGAAAAATAGACACATGCTGGCTGTATGTGCCCTTAAACTTTTAGATCAATAATGTGACTTTTGAATAACCTTTGTTAGTATTTCTGGCTCTTGAAACTTTTGGTGAACCATTGTTAGTAAGTACTTTGTGTAGCAAGTACTTCCTCCTGTCATCTGCTTCTTTCCCTGTGAAGGATTTAGAATATTGTGGTGAAAAAGCCAAACTATCTCCTTACAGGTAGAAGAGCAAATTGCCCTATTCTTTGTATTCCAGCTTTCACAATCAAGAGATACTTCGTTGGAGGTTTCTTCACAGCCTTATGACAAATGTTATGTAATTATATAAGCCAGCTCCCACTTTCATGTTTGTTCTGTATTAGCAACTTTATTTCCAAGAATGGAAAAAAAGTGCTATCCTGTAATACATGGCAACAAGACCAAAAAATACTTTTTTATATTATTTTGAATGGTGAATATTAATATCAATTTGGACTTTTCATTTTAATATTGTTTTTTTAAAAGAACTGCTGTCAAAACAAACAGTTTTGGGGGAAAGATTTAATTTCCAATTAAATGTGTGTTTTTTTAAAAATCAAGACATTTAAAATAATTTTAAAAACTTGTTTAAGCATTTTCAAAGAAATTTTTCTTCATAGCTAAAACTGTATAGGGGGTAGGAAATATGATTTATACTTAACTCTAGTGATTACTTGGTTAAATGGTAAATATTTTCCTTCATTCTTTAGGAAATGCATGAATGAACAACCATTTTAGAACACAGATGTAGAACTAGTTACTCTGCAGAAGACACTTTCTGTCAAAAGATGTAAGCTCAGTGCGGAAATGGCATTCTTAATAGAACTACACTGGCAATTTAGATCAACTCTACTTCTAATTTACATCCCTGTGTCTAAAAAGATGCATTTCAAACAGCCTGTGATTATTCTCTGAAGAACTGTGACTTGATGAGGATACTGCTCTGATTCAGTGTCCCTCTGCAGTTTGAAGTTGAGCTGTATTGATACTGTCAGACTCTAAGCTTACCTTGAGACATCATGGTCAGATCTTCACAGGTCTGGAGATGTGAAAAAAGAGAGGAAGAAGATATGGAGAGGGGATAAAAGATGTTACAACAGCATCCCCACTCTCCTAGCCCTGAGCAATAAACTTGTGGGCTGGGCACATGCGGGTCTGTGCTGCTGAGTATATGAGTTTGCCTAGAGTCCAGACTTTTTGTCATTTCAAAGACAAATCTCCTTCAGAGTAGTTTTCTTGTTCTAGTAATATCCCTTCTATTGGTTTACATTGCTCTAACTTTTCTATGGGAAAAGGAAACTTGTAGCATTTCTTCTTGACACTGCCTACTCAGGTCAGCCCAAAGTTACCTGAAGAACCACCAGGTGAAAATGATCATTAATTATTACTTGCAAGACTGAAATTTAGAGAGGGGAGTAAATTGATTGATTGACTGATTGGCAGAGACCCTTGGGAGATAGTCCTGAAGGGCAAAGGAGTCCAGGAAGAATGGCTATGCTTTAAAAGGGAAATTGTTAAAAAATCAGGAACAGGCCGTCCCCATATTCCGGAAGACAAGTTGTTAGGGAAAAAGGCCAGCCTGGTTAATATTAGGCCTGATCTCCGGAAAGAAAGAGAATGTATTTTTTCTGGAAGGAGGGATAGGTAACTTGGGAGGTCTACCAGTATGTAGGGAGATTGGAACAGCCAAAACCTTACTAGAACCTGACTGGCCTCTACTTTTAAAGACAATAAAAACTTTGTATAAATACTTTTGAAGTAAATGGAAGGTCAAAGAGTGTCTCCATTGCTTGTTGAATGTGAAGGGTAGTATAGTGACAGGGAATGAGAGAAAGGCAGAGCTACTTAATGCCTTCTTTGTCTCAGTCATCAGTATCAATTTTCCTTATCATAGCCAGCTCCTTGAGCAGGAAGTTGGTGATGGAGAAATGAGTGACACCCCCACAATGCAGGAGGAGATGGTTAGTGTCCTGCTATGCCACTTAGATGTACACAAGTCTACGTGTCCTGGTGAGATCCACCCGGCATAAATAAGAGAACTGGTGAAAGAACCAAAACATATTCTCCAGTTAAGCAGTCCTGCTTAACTGAGAAGAAAGAAGAGAAACTTAACTGAGAGAAACTGAGAAGTTTCAGCTGACTAGAAATTAGCACATGTAACACTTATCTACAAGAAGGATCAGAAGGATGATCTGGGGAACTATAGGCCTGTCAGCCTAACCTCAGTTCTGGGCAATTTAGGGAAAATATTATCTGAGTGCTGTTATGCAGGACAATCAAGAGATCAAGCCCAGACAACATGGATTGATGAAAGGCATGTTGGGGTTGGCCAAATTGATCACCTTCTATGACAAAGTGACACGCTTTGTATATGAAGGGAAGCCTGTGGATGTCATCTATCTAGACTTCAAGAAAGCATTTGATACAGTCTCCCAAAGTCTTCCAGAAAAACCGTCTTGGATGGGTGCACTAGGGTAAAAACTAACTGTTTTTCTGGGCCCTGAGAGTGGTGGTGAGTGGAGCTAAATCCAGCTGATGGCAAATTGCGAGTAGTGCTCCCCACAGCTGTGTTTCGGGGTCAGTATTGTCTAACATTTTTATTGATGATCTGGGCATGGGAATTGACTGCACTCTCATTAAATCTGCAGATGATATTGAGTGGGGTGGGATGTTGGTCTGCTTGAGGGCAGGAAGGCTCTGCAGAGGGACATGCTCAGTCAGGGCGCTGAGGACACCTGCAGGAGGTTCAACAAGGCCAAGTGCTGTGTCTTGCACTGGGGTTGCAGCAGCCCCTGTGCAGTGCTACAATCTTGGCATGAGGCGGCTCGAGAGCTGTTCTTCAGAAAGGAACCTGGGGGCTGCTGTTTGAACACGAGCCAGCAGCAGCGTGCCCAGGTGTCCAAGAAGGCCGGTGCCATCCTGGCCTAGTCCGGAGCAGCGTGCCCAGCAGACGAGGGCAGTGCCCGCCCCGGGGCCGGGCGCTGGGGAGGCCTCACCTCAAGGCTGTGCTCAGTTCTGGGCCCCTCGCTTTGAAGGGACCCTGAGGGCCCGGAGCCTGTCCGGCGAAGGGCAGGGAGGCTCCTGAAAGGACTGAAGAACACCTCTCAGGAGGGACAGCTGAGGGAGCTGGGCTGTTCAGTCTCAAGGAGAGCAGGCTCTGGGGGGACCTCTCTGCTTTTTGTGGCTCCCTGTACGAGGCCGAGGTGAGTCGGGGCCTGAATCCGCTCCAGGGCCTGCAGTGAGAGGGCAAGAGGGAACGGCCTCAGGCTGAGACGAGGGAGAGTCAGATCAGATACTAGAAAAAGCTTTTTTGCTGTTAGGGTAGTCACGCTTTGGAATAGGATGCACCAGGGAGGTGGTGGAGTCACCATCCCTGGAGGTGTTCAAGAGGCATCTGGATCTGCTCTTTGGTGATGTAGCTTAGTTTTGGGGTTACAGTGGTAGTGCTGGGTGGGTGGTTGGTCTCAAAGGTCTCTCCCAACCTTGACCATACTATGATTCTGTGATTTTTGAATTAGAAGAAGGTACCAAAAAAACCCCCCAAAAAACCAACATGCTAATGGGCCAGAGATTCAGCTGTTACAAACTGGAAAACCTTCAGGGAAAGTTATCACAGTTATCCTTATGTCTGAGGACTGGATTTTGGGAACTGTGTTCTTGTTTGTGCATTTTTCTGCCTGAGTTTTGCACCAATATGAAGAAAAGGGAAGGGTTGAAATACTGTGCTTGCCTCCAGTATACTCATCTCACTTCTCTTATTAGTGCTCATAGTGCTTTAGATTGACAAAATTCTCTGCTATAAAAACACAAATTCCATTAGTAACTGTGCGGTTTGTATCCAACAGCAATGCTTATTATGGTAACATATAATTAGAGAACTGGATGCAAGAACCCAGAGATGTGCCAGCTTGTTCTCTAAAGTTACACCACAAGACAGTTAGTACACTATCAAAACAAGTGAAATAACAAGTTATATAAAAAAAGATAGTAAAACATCAAGTTTAGGCTTTTTGAAGGACTTTCAATTAAGCATACATCATAAAGAAATACGTGAGAACTATTTTTTTCCCCTAGAAAAATCAGTGCAGTGCAGAATCTGTTCTTCACTTAGAGTCATAGAACAGTTTGGGTTGGAAGGACCCTTAAAATTAAATTTATTCCAACCCACCTGCTATGGGAAGGGACACCTTTCCCTAGACCAGGTTGCTCAGAGCCCCATCCAGCCTGGCCACAAACACTTCCAGGAATAGTGCATCCGCAACTTATCTAGAAAATCAGCACTTCACTACCTTCACAGTAAAGGATTTCTTCCTTATGTCTATTACAAATGTATTCTAGCTCAGTTGGAAGACTTTCCCCCATGACCCACCACTACAACCTCTTGTAAGAAGTCTCTCCCCTTTCCTGCAGGTCCCCTTCAGGTACTAGAAGGCTGCAATTAGGTCACCTTGAAACATTTTCTTTTCCAGGCTATGCAAACCCAGTTCTTTTGGGCTTTCCTCATAGGAGGCTGGCTCCATCCTTCTCACCAAGTTACTCAAAGAGCAACCTGGTGGTTCTCCTTTGGACTAGCTCCAACAGGTTGATGTTCTTCCCTTTTCCACTGATGTGGTCACTCCATCATAGCAGATCACATGCCTGGGACAGAATACGTTATGGTGATTTTTCAGTATTTTTCTAGCATCATTTGTTTTATTACAGGACTTAGACTGCCCATCAAGACAAATGCATTGGAAATAAGAAATTTTATAAGCATACAAACCCAAAGATGTATAAGGCGCATATGTGAGATGATGGCAATTTCTCATCTTTTGTTGGACTCTTTGTACTCCCATCAATCAGTATTTCATCTCTCTTACTGTGGATATACTGACAGTCCTGGGGGCCAGACTGGCTGTCTTGGAGGCCAGCTGGGTATTAAATAACAATATAATTTGCCCACTATTATTGCTGAACTGCTTTTCAATTGAGCTATGCCCAACAGTATTTGCTTTGAAGTCTGTTTTCAGCCAGTCTTCTAAGACTAACAAAAGTCCTGGATTATCAACATTTATTTTTGTTGAGCTTTTAGTTCTTAGAGTCTGAAACCTTCCTGAACTGTTACTGAAAAATGTGATCAATCCACTCAAATTGTATTCATTAGCAACAAGCTCTAAGAGCTGTAACGCATCCCCTCTGCAGCACTGAAGTGCCTAAGGTACTGTACACCTAGCACTTTGGAAGCTGTAACTCCACACCTTGTATTAATAATTAACTCAGGCTTCTCTGGGACAATAATGCCTGGCCCCCTGAAACATTTAGTAGTTCTTGCATCTGTAATTCAATTAAATAAGCTTTCTCTAAAGCTTCTTTAAATTCACAGTTAGCTAGTGGGGGACACTTTGGCCTATCTTGTGATACAGATAATTTACCTCTAACACATGATACCAGTGATTACAAAGCTTGGTTTTGTTGGTCTGCGTTGTTTTTGACACATCCTCATGTTTGTGAAATCACAATACTTCCAAGTGGGCATGAATATGTATATATGTACTTTTGGTTTTTGTTGTGGTTTCTAAAATATTTCTAAGACTTGCTCATTCTTCCTGTTATTTATAGCACAAAAGAAATAGAGGAAAGGACAAAATTTGACAGAAACTCACAGGGTAGTAAAAATAAAGGTATTTCATTTAGATAGTTTAGACATCAAGGTAGAAACCTTAATTAAGTAATCTGTTGAACTATATTTACCAAGAACATGTGTCACAGACATGGAAAGGACATGGCAAGCCTGGTCCAGACTGAATGGTGCCAAGTTAATGCTGAACTTTTAAGGTCAGGACGTTTAGCTAACTTACAAACAGAAGTCAGAAGTACATACTTAGTGGAGTAATTAGTTAGTGGAATAATCTGCTGCAGAGCTGGTGGGGGAAGAAAAGCTAAGGAGAGAATAAATGCACATTCTGTTTGATGCTTCCAGCATCATAAGCAATATGAAAATGTTATTTAGAATGTTATTGGTAAAACAACCAAAATATAAGATATGCCTGTAGAACATCAAAGGTAACGTGATTTCTTTTATTCCAACAGTGAAAGAATACTTCCACTATTCTTTCACAAAGTAATTCCCTTTTTATTTTAAATAATTTTTCAATTCCATAACAATAATACAAAACAATTTAGATTGGAAAAGAGCCTTATGATCATTGAGTCCAGCCATTAACACAGCACTGTCAAGTCCATCTCTAGACCAAGTCCCTCATCATGACATACACGCATTTTTTCAAACCTCCAGGAACCTCCACTTCCCTGGGCAGCCTGTTCCAAGGCTTGACAACCTTTTGGTGAAGAAATTTTTTGCAATATCCAATTTAAATCTCCCCTGAAATAATTTGAGACCGTTGCTTGTCCTGGTGCTTGTACCTGGAAGAAGAGACTGACTCCCTTTTCACTGAAACCACCTTTGAGGAGGCAAACTGGTTGAGGGTGCCCTTCATCCCCTCATCCTGATCAATAGAGCAGGACTGTCCTCAGTACGGGGCCCTGGAGAACACTGTTGCAAATGGATGACAGATTGATTCAACTCTATTCACCACTACTCTTTTGGTCATGTAGCATGTGCTACTCTTTTATTAGTTATGTTGTGATTATTACCTATGTGATGATTTTGGCCGTTACTTCACAAGTATTGGAAACATTATTGCCACGATTTTTAATGCATGTTTGAAACATCTTCTTGTCATGATCAGTGTGCATTAATGGTCAATGCATTAATGCCAGAAATTCTATTAATAAAAAAAAAATTAAAGTGTGTTGTTATTAGACCAGTGTAAAATTCAGTGTAAAGGAAAATGAAAATGATACTGCAAGCCCACCATTTGGACTTAGCTGATTTCTTTCAGCATTTATATGACAAACATGTTAGTATGGGAAAGGAATATATTAAGAAAGTGAAAGGAGTTGCTTCATGCTTCTATGATGAAACATGAAAATACCTTCATAAATATTATGCGCATGTGAATCCAACAGTTTTTTTGGTCCAGTCTTTCTTGTGCAACTCAGTTGACTGCATTGTAACCACTCAGTAAGAAATGGTTGTTTGTGATGCAATGATGAACTTAGTCCAATGCAGGGAAACCAAATGAAAATCAGTGAAAATTAGGTTATTTATTATTATGAATGATGGGGTGCAAGGAGAGTGGAAAATTCAGCCACTGGCAAAGCAGAATTCAGGAAAGCATTCAAGAGCATCAGCAGCATAAGATCTGTAGGTCCAGATCACCACATTCAAAAAGCAATTTTTTGGTTTATCATGGAGAAAAAGCTTAAATACTGATTACACTTGAAAGATTGCTTGGTAGGGGTCCAGGAAGCAGATGAGGATAAAAAAACTAGTTCTAGGAGAAAACCTTACAGAATTAATTTAAAACAAGTCAAAAAGGGGTTTAAGATAAATATTGCTTAGGAATTTGATAGTGGAAAATTCCTTCCTGTTTCAGCTTAGCTTTATTTTATATCTGAACAAGTTTGTGGAGAGCTTGAGTGTTTCATCTAGAGATGTAAAAATACTCGTATATGTTTTCAAGGACTTTTTAATGTATTTATTTCTGTTTTCACATTATATTCTTAAATTTCTAACTTATTGCTTCACTCTGAAAAAAACCCCAACTTAAAATTTGAAAATTTCATATTCTGCAGCATAACATAATTAGTGACTGAAAACACAAGTTTTCTACTCTGTAGGTTTTGATTTCAGAAAATTTTCATGAACAAGCCTGAATTACCCAGTGATAGAAGTCATAGTAGAATATAATATACTGACCTGGCAGATTGAGAGGTATGCAGTTTATTGAGTCTTCCTGCTTTTATGACACTGTTCCAGCACTGACTGCTGAATTTAGGAGGAAGCTGCCATCTGCTGTCAGGACGTCCTTATACCTGTTGACAGGACAGTTAGGTTTTGGATCCTGAGGCTTGGGTTTAAAGGTGACCCTTGGACATAGGTTTCCTAAAGCAGATCTAATCTGTTTTCTATTATTTACTTGGAAGGGCTGAAATTTAGTTGTAGATTTTTATGAGAATCAAAATGAAAAAATGGTATGTGAGCAGTGTGTTGTAAAATCTCTGGAGGACTCAGAGTGGCTTGGAAAATAAAGAATCCCCAATCAGTGTCAGTACTAGCTAAATACAGAAAGATCAGGCTTAAAAATCCAGTATACAAATGTGATCTAGAAGCATGGGATTGGAAATAAAGGATCTACACCCTTAAAAGGACACTGACTTGATGTGATGAATAGGTGGGCTCTGTGGATGTGGGAGTGGCTGGGTATTTTTATCTTTTCAAATCTGAATCTTTGCCTTACTTTTGCTATAGAGAGGGAAAAAAGGTGATTAGATTAACATTCATAATTTCAAATGCTGGGAAAAGGCATGCAGAAGTCCTGAGAAGGCCAGGTGAACTTGCACGGGCCTTGATGTTTCACCAGCAGGGGTTGGGTGAAAGCACTTGGAAGGGGAGAGTGCTCAGAGGGCTCTCAAATAAGGAAAGCTCTCGATGACTCAAAATAAAATTCAATAACTCAATTTTGCACTTATGAGCACTTATTTGGATCCTTGGTACTACAAGATAAAGCAATTGTTGCAGTGGATGTCTAAGTTATGAAAGGCTTTGATAGATCTTCAGACTGAAGATAACCCTAAGCATTTGGAGTTAATAAAAATACACAGCTACTTTTATAGATTTTGAGATTTTTAACCATTAAATTAGAAAAGTTATGCCATGGCTAACGGTCTTGTTCTCACATAATTTCAATTCTCCTTTATCTCAACTACACGGCTATACTGTCAGTAGCGCTGCCAGATTTTGCTGTTTAACACTATGTTTTTCCTTCCTTGCATAAAATATATGAGCAGAAAATATAAGCGTGATAATTAATTTCACTTGGTAAACTTATCTGTAGCAGTTCTGGAAAGAAAGAAAAGTGCATCAACGTCAATATGCATCACAATTAGTATTTTCCCAATAGTTTACCTTCTCTGAGGTACTTTGTGCAATACAACATAATAATAATAAACATAGTATAGAGTGTTTTGAAGTTATACAGTGTGACAACAAAACAGTTTACGCATTGTGCGTACACTGAGAGTTAAGAATCCTCAATCTGTTTTCCAGGGGTTTAGGACATTTAGCCTTTAGAGCACATTTTCTCAGGAGAGACATAGTGGAGAGTCATCCATGGAAATTGGATTAAATGGAGGAAACAGTAGAATGTACTTGATCTCATCTCTTTATTGTTTTAATACATGGACTTTAGGCATTTTAAAAATAGTTTAAAATTCATCCTTTCATCTTTATTTTATTTAAATTATATCTCTATCGGCAAAATTTTAGCCTTTTGGGGACCAGTGAAGCTGCATTTCAAAGAAATTACTCTGGGAATGGTACAGCTAGAGAAGATACATACAGAAATTCAGAAGGGCTAAATTAAATGTTGTATTGAGAAGGGTGGGCAAAGGGAACCAAAGCTCTAGTGTACACATCTCTCTCCCAACCTGTGAATGCATCCTAAGCTGAGAACACTGAGGGGAGAGGTTCAAAGATATCCAGAGCATGACTAAGACACAAAAGAGATCAAATGTTGGTAAGTAAAACGGTAATTCAGTTTTATTCACTATCAAATAAGAGAGCAAGGAAGAAATTAGAAGAGTAGGAAAAAGTGAAGGATTATAGAAAGCAAAAAAGGTGATCACCACCAAGAACCTGTAGTGTCCCATGAAGATCTTTCTTCTGTTGGAATAACTGTCAGAATAACAGGAATAACTGTTTCTGCATCTCATAAATGGGCAGTAGGTGAACTTCAAAAGTCAGTTTACTGACTGACTGACTGTGATTAAAGGTATTTAGTAACGTAGACTGGACATAGGCATATCTGAGAGCTCCAAATATGTTTGTATTGTATCAGGTGAATGAAGTTGCTTGTATTTTTGCATTACATATGCATTACATATAGAGTTTTCTGCAAAATACAAAAACACTGAGCTTTCCTTTTCAAATATTACTAAAGTAACAAGATTTTATAAAATTCTATGAGGAGTAAAAAAATTGCATTAGTATGATAGAGACAATATAACATTTACTATAACATAGTCTATATCTTTCTTTTGCCTTCATTTTCCAGGGAAGCACAGCTTTTTGTTGAGAAGTTTGAAGGTGCTCTTGGAAAAGGAAAAGGAAAAAAATTCTATGCATACAAAGTGATGATGACCAAGGTAAACTGATTGTTTCCCTAACTTCCTGTAAAGCTAATGGGAAGCCTTCTGGAGATTATTGCCATGTGTACTCATCTGCCACAGTAGCATTCCTTGTCTCTCTATGGATTCTAAACTTCTATTTTCACTGCTCTTGCATTAAAATATTTCTAATGAGAGCTTATGGTTTGATTTTTGAAACATGTCATCGAAACAAAAATCAGCTGTTTTACAGGAGTTTGCAAGGGTTCAATATCTTGTGAAAGCTAATTTGTCTTGGTGTGAATTGGGTATTTGTGTGGACTGAATCCAAAGTTCGGTTTTTCCCTTGGGACAGCCCTCTGTAAAAGACAAACTAAAAAAGAAAGAGAAAGAGAAAGAGAAAGAAAAAGAGAAAGAGAAAGAGAAAGAGAAAGAGAAAGAGAAAGAGAAAGAGAAAGAGAAAGAGAAAGAGAAGAAAAAATGAGAAAAAAAAAAGAAAAAGAGAAAAAAAGAAAAAGAAAAAGAAAAAGAAAAAGAAAAAGAAAAAGAAAAAGAAAAAGAAAAAGAAAAAGAAAAAGAAAAAGAAAAAGAAAAAGAAAAAAGATTGGCATGAAAAAAATGATTAGCTAATAATTCTTCTTGTGGTAGAAATAGGAACTTCACACAAATCCAGTAGAAGACATTAAAACAGTCAAAAGGAGATGGCTCTTCACAAACAATTACTTTGTGAATTCTGCCAATGGATTTTGTGGATGATTAAGAGGTTACATTAGCTCAAGAATAACTGAGCATCTGGGCATTGAGATGATGGTGTGGCTTTTGTTTTTCCTTTTCTCTGACTCTTTCCAGAAATGGATGAAATTTCAAAGAGATTTTGAAAATTTCAAGACGGCCTGCATACCCTGGGAAATGAAAATTAAGGAGATTGAAAGTAAGTAAGAATAGGATCTAGCATCGTATTTCTGATGTCTGCCAAATGATACATTTTTTTAGTATGCATCTGTATTAAATATATAGTTTAAAATCAATGAATATTTATTTTTTCACTAATATTTGTTGAGCTTGATAATAAAACTAGTTGAAATTTTTCTTTAGTGGGTATCACTTTACAGATGAAAATAGCCACCATACAGGTAGCAGTTAAAGAGCAAATGTTGAAATTAATCTTAGAAAAGTGTAATTGGGATTTAGCCGTTCACTTTATTCACCTTCACTTTATTTTGTCTGTATTTATTTTATACAGATTATACTATACAGGCTATACCACAATTATTTCAATTATTTCTGCCAATTTTTTTCATTATCTTGAACTTCAGTAAGTTGTCTTTCTTTCATTGTCAGCCACATAATAAAACACAGAGAGAATTTGTCTTGGATGCCCCATGTATAAACAAGGCAGTGTAGTTGGTACTATGAGTATATTTGGGAATAGGGGTCTGTCACAATTCAATTTTGTGCTGAAGTTACAGTAACACATTTAAACTGCAGCCCTTTATTTGAAGGAGGTTTGACTTAAGTGCGTGGTTACCTGAATGAAGGTCTGCCACTTAGATTCCTTCTACAACAAATGCTTGCCACTACAACATAAAGAGCCTTTCTCAGTTGAGTTTGACTCTTCCAGCCTATCTAGAAGCTATCTAGATAGATAAAATGTCCAGCTATATAGAAAGATCAAGTAAAAGCTTGAAGCACTGGGCTCCAGGTTGCTCCCTACTTCAAGATGCAAGTCCCTTCTAGGAGAGGAAGACTGGCTTCAGAACAAAGAGCATCAAGCTCTGCTGTGCTGTATCCTCATGTGGACAATAGGTGCATCTGATGCTGGGGCTTTGAGGTTTAAAAGAGAAGTCAACTAATGTATGAAATATTTATATTTAGAAAATATAAATGCTTCTTTTCTTTACAGAACAGATATTCAGTATTATCTGTGCAAAAAGACTTTATGGGAATCACACAGACCTGTGTTGGGACAGGATGACTCCTATTCCACTGATAATAAAATGCACACCAGTTTTCATGCCAATGCTTTGTGTGGTGAGGCTGTGGATGCAGGAAATGATGGCTAAAGTCTACTTAAAACTATTTCATTCATACACAAAACATGTTGCACCTCAGAGTGGATTCAAAATGCTAGTGAAACTTGGACAGCTTTTGTTCACAGCTAGTGCAGTCCATTTGTGACATTTTCCATGTTCCCGGTTGCAAGCCCCTGTTTGGACCTGCCCACTCTGAAAATGCAGCTGAGGGCAGTTATGGCTAAATTGTCCTCACCCATAGTTAAGCTTTTTACTTACCAGAAGTGTCTCTTCATGCCTGTTTGGTGGAAAAGAATAAAGCACATGAGCGGTCTGTGCATTGGCTTGCAATAACTATACTGATGCAGGTAATTCCAATGCATTACCTCACTGCAAATATTCTAGATGGATGCGTAGCAGAGGCTTCAGCAGGGTAACTGACACAAGAACTATAACTCAGTGCATGAAAAAAAGGTATTCCTAATACAAAAGGGATATTAGGATTTGAGCACAAGAAATAATGGGGCATGGAGAGGTCTACAAAATGTACCTGAAATCAGAAATATTCATAATTCCCTGCACTGTATTTTTTGAGTCCATAGTATCCCCCAAGGGCTGTAGTTTGATTATAATTAGGTAAATTGCATCTCACAACCAGATAGACTAACTCAAAGTCTCTTGATTTATACCTTTCCCCAGACTTCCCAGTAGGCCAGTCTTAGGTCACTGCTAAGATTGGCCGCTTCACATAAAATTTCAAAATGATGGTTAAATTCTGAACCATTAATAAAGCAGATTCAAAATGCTGAAATCCTTGACAGAATGGCTTGTTCTTCCCTTTGCACAGCTGTGATAAATGTATCTTAGTTGGCCTTTTTTTATATTTTGGGATTATACCTATTTAAGTGTATTAAATTTTCTACCAACTGAGTTGTTGCAGAAAAATATGAATATATCCATCCCAAATAACACAAGATATATTAACTTCAAATTACAGTCTGAAAGAATGTGTTACATGTCTGCAAAAGAATTTGGAAAAAATGATAAAAATAAGTGTCTCTGAACAGGGAGATTTAGTTTTCATTTGCTATCAGTGTACTCCAGGCTGCCAACCTTGGCTGTGTATGAAAAACCTATTGAAAGGTCATTTTTTCCCCTGCAAATGAATGGTAATGGAACTGAAATCTCCTGTAGCTCTCCTATAGTCAGCAGAACTGTGCTAAAGGAAGTTGAGGTTGAATCTGAGCTTTTATTTTTGTTTGCCCTGACTTGCAGAGCATGGGTCAAAACAGGCTCTTGGTTCTCAGTGCTTCCCCTGCAGCCTCTAATCTGTGTACAGGTCTGGGTCAGGGTATGGAATGCATGAGGTCAAATCCTTCACCTAGAGATGGGACTGCCTGCACACCTGGCTACAGATGGAGCACATAAACAGAAGAGTAAGAGAAGGAAAGGGTATAAGCACTTGCAGATAATATTTTTCATCTCCAGTGAGAAAAATCTGGGCAGCACTCTTATAACAGCACAGACAAATGCTTTATCACCTTGGAAAGACTTTCCTTGCTGGCCAATTCTGCACTGCTTCCCATTAAAACTGGGCTGGTTCCAGCTTAGAATGTCAAGAATGCTTAAAATCCATATCAGACAGAAAAAAAAAATTGAAACACACTTCTAGTGATTACTTAATAATAGCAAGCATCACAGCTTCCATACGACCATAGAAACTCTATTTAACTAATAGTTTTATATTTTTGTTCTTATTTTTTCAACCAGCTCCAGACATAATAGTATGCAATATACAAAAAATTATTAGAATTATGGTAATAAAGAAAAAATAAAATTAATTAAATTTATAATTAATTAGAATTTAAAATTAATTAAAATTAGAATCCATCAAATGTGTAAAAGCCTCACCTGATTTTACTTCTTTTGAATAAATTTTGTTCATACTTACATAAAATAACTTCAATGGATCAGCTTATCTGCGCTTTAATCACATCTCATGTTTTCACAGGTCACTTTGGCTCATCAGTAGCATCTTATTTCATATTCTTGCGTTGGATGTATGGAATAAATATGATTCTTTTTGGATTGACCTTTGGTCTTGTAATGGTGCCTGAGGTGGGAATCTTTTAAATTATCTTTGTGGATTGCCCTATGGATTTCTGTCTTTGCAGTGAGATTTCATAGGACTGCAGCTTTAAACAGATTTTTAGTCTCTTTATGCTCCATTTGCAAGTGTTAGACTGTACTAAGCCTGTAAAACTTTGGCTTCCTTTGTGGGCAGTCGTCTCTACAGAGAGATGTCTTGAATTAAACAGGACAGGAAAATGTAAAATATATTTAGGGTTGTCTTCTGAAATGGTTTTTGAAGTCTGGGATAACGTAGATGAGGGTTTTTTTTGTTGTTGTTTCTGTCTGGGGAGAGTGGATTTGTTTGTTTGTTTGCTTGTTTGTTTGTTTTGTTGGTCCTGTGCATAACAAAGTAGAGGAACTGAGACCAAGAATCTAATCGCCAGGGGGATTATTTTGACTAAATGTGTGTTGCAATAGAAAGATGCATTCTCATGAGGATCAGAGGATCCTTTCAGATGTAACATTCGCATGTTGATAAGGCATAACAGGGCAGTAAAGTCACGAGTGACCTTTCATATTTCTCACTGTGCAACATCTCTGTTAAGAGTGGTACTTAGAGGAGACATTGGACTCAGACATAAATTACTTCTATGAAATGTAATACTTCTGGGGTATCTTTGAGCCATCATATTGCCCTTTGAAAAGCAGGGCTTTCATGGAAGTAAAATTATTGTGCCATCTCCCAGATTTCAATATCCCGTATTCCTCTTATATTTCTCATTTTGTAGTAAGCAGATAAGAAAGAGCCAGGAATTTCCAACAACTTCCCAGCCCAGCATTTCAGTGGCAGGGTCCCTCCAGCTAGATCCCTACAAATCTGTAGGGTTTGGTGGGATTCATGATCTGATGTCATTGCAAAAACATGTCTCAACGATTTTTGAATGTTTTTGGGAGTTAGGAGATGTCCTAGCTGACTGGATGCTGGCAAGTATCCTGATTTCAAGAAGGGCAAGAAGGAGAACCCTGGAAACTACAGGCCTGTCAGTAGTTCACTGACAGTGCCTGGTAAAGTTAAGGGGAAGTTTTTTTCTGTGAAGTATGGAAACACACCTGAAGAACAATGTGGCTGTTCACTGCCACCATGGCTTCATAAGAGGAAAGTCCTGCTCTTCAAACCAATGATCCTTTTATGACAAAGTAACCCAACCAGTTGATCAAGGGAAGCCAGTGGATGCACTCTTTTTGGACTTGAGAAAAGCTTTCAGTATGTCTCTCCCTTCTGGAGAAAATGTGCAGCACACAGCTGGATAAACGCATCATGGGGTAGGTGAGCAACTGGCTCAGGGGTTTGGCACAAACAGCGATGGTGAATGGGGTGGCCTCAGACTGGTGACCTGTCACCAGTGGGGTTCCACAGGGCTCTGTTCTTGGCCCTGTGCTCTTCAACATCTCCTTAATGAACTTAGGAGTGGAAGCAAATTCACAGACGATCCAAAACTGAGAGGACCTGTTGACTCCCTCGAAGGCAGGGAGGCCCTGCAGGGAGATCTCAGCAAATTAGAGAAATGAGAAATCACCAGCCATATGAAGTTCAACAGGGGAAGTGCCAGATTCTGCACCTAGGAAGGGCAACCCTGTCTGTACTGGGGAATGAGATGCTGGAAAGCAGTGTCATGGAAAGGGACCTGGGGGTCCCGGTCAGTGGCAAGTTGAACATGAGCCAGCAGTGCCCAGGCAGCCAGGAGGGCCCAGCGTGTCCTGGGGGACATCAGGCACAGCATGGCCAGCTGGACAAGGGAGGAGATTGTCCTGCCCTGCTCAGCTCTGGGGCAGCCTCACCTCAAGTGCTGGGGGCATTTTTGGGCATCACAGCCTAAAACAGGCGTTGAGCTATTAGAGAGTATCCAAAGGATCATGAAAGGCCTCCAGGGGAAGCTGCATGAGAAGCAACTGAAGTCACTTGGTCTGAAGAAGCCTGAAGAAGAAAAGATTAAGGAGAGACTTCATCACAATCTTCCTCATGAGAGGAAGAGGAGGGGCAGCACTGATCTGTGGTGACAGTGACAAGGCCAGTGAAGTTTAGGTTACATATCAGGAAAAGATTCTTCACCCAGAGGAGGGCTGGGCATTGGAACAGGCTGCGCAGAGAAATGGTCACAGCTCCAGGTCTCACAGCATTTAATAAGTTTTTGGACAATACTTTCAGGCACACGATGTGACTCTTTGAGATGATCTTTTGCAGGGCCAGGAGCTGGACTTGATAATCTTTGTGGAACCGTTTCAACTCAGCATATTCTGTCATTCTGTGATCTTCCTTAGAAGCCAAAACAGAATAAATGTTCAATAGTTTTCAGGGTGAGCCTAGAAAGGAACCCACGAGGAGATGTACTGTGCCCAAACAGGCATCTTGGAAGCAGGAGGGAAAGTGTCAGAATCCAAAAACTGATTTCCTACCATCTTCCCATACTTTTCATTTGAAATATCCCAACAAAATCCATAATGCAAGAAAAATTAATATTTTGGTCTTTGTAAGATAAACACTACTCATTAGAGAAATATGGATGCACTTGTGTGCTGCCTTTGAATGTAAGAGGCACAGTTCTCCATTGATACTAGTGGAACTTCAAACTTGGAACACACCCCTGAATGCATATGCTAAGCACAGTTGCAATCAGTAATGTGAGGAGCAGTGAAAGGAATTGTAGAAGTACGTCGTTCTCATTGGGGAGTTTAGGAACATAAAAGCAGTCTTTCAAAGAAATGACAGTTTACTGTCTTTTTTGTTTGCTGCTATTTTTCTTTAAAATATAAATTACTCCTATTCTTTGGTTTCAGGCTTTGATGGGTAAGCCATATGGCTCTTTGCCTAGAAAAACTGTCCCAAGAGCTGAAGAAGCAACTGCTATGAATTTTGCTACCCTCTGGGATTTTAGTGTAAGTGCATAATCTTGCAATATTGCGTATCCACATGAGTTTTATTCACAATTACTTCATTATTTAATGCTCAGTTATTAAATATGAATTATTTCAGGAGATAATTCACAAGAAAATAAATTTTGATTTTTTTTTCATGAGCTCTCAGTATAGATGCTTCTTTCAGACAAAACACATAATGAAGCTTGATATTCACAAGCATGTCTCAGTATATGTAGCAATCCAAAGACACATGGGGAAACATCTGAAAGCCGGTTTGTCATTCTGGCTTTCCATTTCCTTTGTGGACAGTTTGAATTTCCTTTGTAGAAGTGTGAATTTGGTCTTCTGCTTTTGTATGATTAAGATTCTGAATTTTAAAATGCAATATGAATTAGGAAAAAAAGAGAAGAAAATACATTAAAAATAATAGTGAGGTCCACACATTTTATCCCTTTGATTACATACAATGCCAGTAATGAATTCTCCTTGGATAAAAAAAGCATTGGAAGATAATTCTAAAAACATAGGTATGTAACATTTTGCAGTGACTACTTCTTGAAATGTCATTTCATCTAGCGTATTAGAGGTTGCATATTTGAGTGACAGTAAAAATAAATCTAAACATGTGGCTGGGGAGTTGGATAATGATACTGAAATTATAAAATGAGAAATAAAAATATCAGGGAAATATTGGAGAAAAAAGGAATTAAAACAACTTGAAATTTTGCCAAGAGAATAAGCTAGAAGAGCTTTATACAGAAGATCAGAACACAGCTTGTAAAATAAATGTGTTCCAGAGAAGATGGATGAAGGCATGGTGTAGCAATTAACAAAAGGAGCAAATGCAAACATAATAAACTTAGAATAAGGCAATGAAAGAGATGGAGCCCCTGAAAGATTGAGGGGAAAAAATTTTTCTTGAAGCATGTCAGATTGTTAAATATTCCCTGAAGACAATGACATCTTTGCTTAAACAGCACAGGAAATAGGGCCTTTCAACTGCTAGAAACACTTGTATGCTACCAGATAATTTAGAAATAAATGATCACACATCACTGATCAATATTTTATCCTAAAGAAAACTCCAACAAAATCCAAGAACTCCAAGCCCTACGTAAGGACTTAAAAAATGCAGCAGGAAATACTGTCCCCATAAGATAAGCCAACATAATGGAACCTGAGATAAGCACAGATGCTGCAGTAGTTAATTCCAGGCCTAACAGGGTGAAGGCTTGGTTAGCATCTAGACAAAACTTCCCTCTGTGGCAAACAGTGAGAAAAGAAGCAAGTGCTTATCCACATGCCATCCCAAGTCATGGGAACCTCGTGGACTCCTGGAACTTGGACTGTATAAAAGAGATACCACAGAACAATGTCTTGGGACACCTCCACTGAAAAGACCAGGGTGAAAAAGGACTGGTGATAGTGATATCTTTAATTTTCTACTTTATCCCTCTGTCTTTCCATCTCTCTTTCTCTCTCTCTGTCTCTTACACCCCCTCACTCCCATTTCTTTCTCTCTCTCTCTGTGTCACTCTGCCCTCACACCATTAAGTAAGTGTCCTGTTGAGTTCAGAGTATGGTCTCTTATGGTCACCTTCTTTTGGGCAGTGACATCTCTTTCTAAATGGATCATAACATCTAATCACTCTCTAAGACAAGCTCAACATGCCCATTCTGCTTTCTTTTGTGCTTGATTCACATTGCTGACATGGCAAAGGGAAGCATATTTGGATTTTGATACATTCTACTTGGAATTCAATTTTAACGTATAGTTTTCAGATTGTAATCCAGTCATAAAATATTAGAGTCTCAAGTCTTATTGCAACAACACATTCAATCAGTTGTCTTTCATGTTAGGCTCAGAAAGGAGTGAAGAACCTCTTCCATGCACACCTACTTCTACAGAGTTGAAGTTATTTCTAATCTTATGGTGAAGTGCTGTGGAATCAACAAACTGAATGATACGCAGTGCAGGAATTACCCCTGACTTGCAGAACACAGAGACTAAAAAGGCATTTTAATAATTTTGGGGACCCAAAAGGCTTTACAGAGCTGCCTTAGGCTGTATTGAAACCTGGGCTAAGATGGAATTATAGGATGCTATAAGTGACCAAAAATTTGCAATATACTTACTATTGAATTTGCCACTATTTGTGTCTTGACTGGTGGAGATATCTTACTAGTACTTAGCAAAAAACGTGCTCCTTTAGAATACTTGCCTTATTAGAGATGAGCATATTTTTATTGCTCATGCATAAGCATATCTCTCAAATCTAGTCAGAGATGAAGAAAAATGAGATATGTGGATCAAGATATTTCAAATAATATTTATGTGTGCCATATATTAATATTTTATTTTCAGCTTGGAATTGTGAATTGGGTTTTTCAAATAAGCCCGAGAATCATTTCACGTATAGTAAAAGCTTCAATAAATCAAGAGGATGTTTTGAAAAACTAAACAAGAGAAAGATGTAACTAATTTTAAGGAAAGTGGGCAGCTGAAAAACACAAGGGTAGCAAATGGTTTTTTAATTCACTAGCCCTTCATATTATTGTATTAATGTCAAAATTATGCATGGTTTATCCTCCAACAGTGAAGTGTAGAGAAATACTACATATTGCACTTGGAATTCTTGCATCCAGCTGGAGGCTTACCACTCCTGGGCATGCACTAGTAAAGGCTCTGGCTTTGGCCTTCTAGCAGATGAGTTCTTGCACTAACCTGAGAATTACCAGGAAGATTTAACTATTTGATCCATGTAGACACCAGCAATTTCTTACAGTTAATAAGGTACTGTTGAAATTTAGAAAAATCAGCTGTCTGACCAGTAGAAGAGAGGGAAATTCATATGATGATATTTAGAAAAGAAGATAGACCTTGAATTGCAGGGAAAGACAGTGAACTTATATTGCATTTTTTACAGCCTTGCACACTCGAGTCTAAGTGTGCAAAAGATCTACATACTGAATAATCTCCTATAAAATGCCCCTGCCTATTGGTTATCTTATTTACTGAATGATCACCCAAGAGCAGACAACTGTTATTAGACAAAGAAGGCACACGAGATTTTCATATCAAATTCGGGCAAATTAATTTTAGAAAGGTGAAAATTAAGTTAAAAATATGGGATTTTATCTGCAAGTAATCTGAAAAACAATTTTTGTAAGACAAGGTGTCTCTTTCTTTACAAGAAGTATGTTGATGAAGAAGTTTTGACTAATTAAATCATAGAGGGATCATTAATGAGCAGTTTTAAAAGATTTTGAAGTTGCTGTGAAATATTCCATGTATTTTTAAAATGAAGGTACACATTTTCTATCCTGTGAGCTTTATTAGAGTGATATTTACTGCTGATTTAAATTCACTGAAATGAATGTTTTAATATATTGCTACTGACACATTTACTGATTATACGCATTATTAAGAAAAGTAACATTATATTTTTTTCCTGACTTTTCAGGGCTTTGCACAGTATTCTGTACTCTTTTATGGTTATTACAATAACCAGAGGACAATTGGGTGGCTCAAGTTCAGGATGCCTCTTTCCTATTTCCTTGTTGGAGTTGGGTCTATTGGCTATAGCTTTATGATTGTCACTCGAACGTAAGTTCTCCTTGGCTCTGGAAAAAAGTACATTCAAAAAGGCAGGTAATTCCACTGTTGACCCTGGAGACTGTCTTCTCAAAAGATGCACTAATTCTAAGTAGAGGACAATGCAAGATGAAGTGCAAGGTCAAAGCTATGTAAGACTTATTCAACCTATATTTATTTACCAGTTCTGCACCAGAAGTTGTGTTACAGTGTTGCAAAAGTGAGAATGAATATTTATTGAAATAACAAAGCACTTCTCTCCTAAACTTCAAAATTAAAAATGTATGGGTAAAGTGAGGAAGAGATTTGTCAGCCCATCTTTTCATAATACTTGACGTCCAGTAGAGTCAGATTTTAGATTTTCAGCTAAAATCCAGGAAATTCCATAATTCTACCTTCAGTGATACTTTCTGTGAGTTAAACTCTTTTATGAAGGAAGAACACAAGAAAGAAGCATATGGCAAATAATTCTCCATGTAGCTCACAGTCCAGAGTAAATGCTGCCAGTTAATATAATCTTTAATACACTTGATTCAAGCAAGATGACCACCTAACACAGTAGTTCACCTCTGGCAGTGGTTTTACAAAAAGCCTTTAATGAAAAAAATAAGAAGCTTGCAGTTCAAGATGCAAAGACACTTTTAAACATAGAGAAAAATGCAGTTAGTGTATTTCCATTGTTTTGTTCTGAAGCCAATATTTTTTACTTGCATGAGCACAAGATTAATTCATGTTCTGTTTTCAAACTGGCTTCCTGCATAATGCAACAAACCTTTGAGGAAAAATATGTCTTCGGTCACATATATGTATTTTTGGAGAGGAAACGAACTAGTACAAAATAGTACAAACTAGTATAAAATAGTTTAAAAAATATTTTTGATAAAACAACCACTAAGATTACAAAAGTCTTAGTGTCAGATAATTTTATTTCAATGACTCTCTCAGATGAAAAAATATTCCTGATAGTGATATTCCATAGCCCAAAACAAAGGAATATCCTGAAGAAAAAAAAATACATTGTATGTGCTAACTTTCCATCTGGCCATATGACACTAATGATTTGGGTAATCATATGAGAGTTCTTGCTGTGTTCTGCTCTCTTCTGTTTCTCCAGAAATAACCACAGTGAGCACAGAAACTAAAAGCAATGTAGGAGGAAGTGCTGTTTTTCTGCTGTTGACTGAGAACTGAGGGAGGTCTATGTGAAAGACATAGTGATGATTATTTTATTTAGGGCAAATATTTAGATGTAGGGCTCCTCTCTTCAGCTCTTGCAGAGTATAACATAAAACTGAAACATTTCTGATTGCAAATAAATTATATTCTTTCCACAATGTTCATAATTTCATTAGAAACTCTTGATAAGGCAATGTCTTAGTCTATAAATCACAAGCAGGGCAGACTTCACCAAGAACCTTTTGTGATGTCTGACTGTTATGGGTAAGACCAACCCTTATATTGATTTCTGACATCTCAGAAAGATTTTCTGTATTTATTTACTATTTTCATCTTAGATTTCAGAGTATGTATTTTACTGGATTTTAAAAAATGTGGTATCTAGAATGCATTAGCATTAATAACATAGCTCTGCTGGATTATTGAGATTTAAAATAAGTGTTATCTCTTCCTGACCAGAAATTTTGATGACTAGGTTATGTGTATCTTAGCAGCACACTCTTTTCCTTGTGTTTAATGACTTGAATTAGGCGACAAAGTATGCCCAGCAATACCAGGGTTTTCACATGAATGAAACTCCTTTGAAACAAAGAACTTTAAAGACAAGATTAAGTTTAATCTGAAGAAATACTTCTCTGAAGAAATGATCTGATGTTTCTGGACATTGTAATAAATATTTTTGTATGTGCATAGGAGATGATAGGGAAGATCATTGTATGAGTGCTATTTTATATGTTAAACCCACTTTTTCTTCTGTCTTGTTATTTTTCACATATTTCTTATATTCTTTGTTATATGTTTTGTTTTATTTATACATTTATTTTGTTTATTGTTATTTTAGAATATTTTTCTTATTGGATTTTTCTTCTTTTTCTATTTGTGAACTCTCTAATAAAGTCTATTGCAGCTCAGGATGCTCTGCACCTTTCTATTTAAGAGATGTTCTCAATGTTGTTTTTCTATTAAGCTTCTTATCCAGCAGAGTTTCTCTGAGAGTTTAATGAAATACATTCCTTCTTTCTCATAAAAATGTTTGTGGTGAGCTCATAAAATGTCTAAATATGAAAATCTTCATATTGATCACTTGTTTCAGAAATAAAGATTTAGTAAAGCATAAGTGACAGCAAGAATGATGTAGAGTTTTTTCAGGAAAAAAGTTAGAAATTAGGAACCATTTAAAAGTCATAGCCACAAAGCAGAACTAGTGCTAACAAGGTCTTCCTGTGTCTGTGTTTTTTGTAGAATGGCAAAGAATGCAAATGATGATGGTGGCGGAGACGACACTAGTTTTAATTTCAGCTGGAAAATGTTCACAAGCTGGGACTACCTGATTGGCAATCCTGAGACAGCAGATAATAAGTTTGCCTCCATCACAACAAGCTTTAAGGTAAAACAGAGTTTACTAAGGAGAGGCAACATAATTTGGCTTTCACGCTGGTGTGAATCAGGTGAAATTAAGGTCAAGAGTAAGGTGTGCTGAGGCTTAGAAATGTGTACTTAAATTGGCATCTGTACACCCTTCTGGGTCTCTGTGTCTTACTATCAGATTTTTTTTCTTTGTAATTGTGAAATACAGTAGCATTTTTTGTGTCCTCTGTACTGACAGTACCAGTTTTAGAAAAACTGTAAAGAAAATATTTTCTTTTTCCGCATCTCTGACGGCTTCCAGTTTCTATGGTGTTTGTCTGAAAAACTTTTTTCAAAATGTTGTTCCTCTTTTGTGAACCTCACACTGCCAACTTCTCTTGTTACAGAGAAGAAATATAATAAGACAAAATAAGAGAATAATCTGTATAGGGCTATTTATCAGAAGAGCTGACCTCAGAATTTTGAGTTTATACTTGCTTTTCAGTAAGAAAATGTCTTACTTTCAAATTAATTATAAAATATAGCCCAATTTGCAAGGCAATGTTCTTAGGCCTCTTTCCAGTGTATACGGTATATTGATATTAAGAGTAGTTTTATAATCTGGGGCAAGATGTAAGACGCAGGTCTGTGAAAACAGTGGAGGGAATATATTCTAAATGTTGAATGTTAAAGAATGTGCTTGTGTTGTAGAGTGGCTGGGACACACCAGTGTAGCATGCAAAAGAAGATTAAATTTTCAATGTAATAATGTACAGGGAACACACAGGTGTAGTTCTGTGAGACAACAAAGAAGGCTCACAAGTCACGCTGACAAGTGTGACACTGTAAGCACTGGCTGCTTTGCTCAGCTGCACTTTTCCTGTCCACAGTAGTGCCACAGCCAGCACACCCCTTCACCCTGCCCGCCTCCTCAGCTGCAGGCATAACACTGAACTGCCCTCAAGTCTGAGTCATCAAGAGAAGATTCCAAGAAAGCAATTATGGGAGAAATACTGACTGAAAGTGCTCAATCTGTAAGAGCTTCCCTGCCTGCCAACTAAGAGCAGATGCTGAAAGCTATTTGGAAAAGAATACAAATCTGTTGAGAAAAAGCCTTAATTTTGAGAAATAAACTCATGAAGCTTTACTGTAATTGTTGCAAACAAGCAAGGAACCTCAGAAAGAAAGGGCGAAGTCTTGGCTTGGGTGAAGTCATGGGAGTTTGGTTTAAAAGCTGTTTCAGTCTCCTGTCATTTACGTGACAAACACATGCTGTAAAAGGAGCAGAGCCATGAAAGGCAATTATTACAATGCCGTTCAGCTTCCCCTCTAGGCAACAGATCTCTAAACAAAGTCAGAAGCTGTAACAAAACTTCCTTTCATGAGGACACTCCAGACCAAAAGCTTTTTCACCCGGCAAGAGTGAAAACTGGAGATTATAGTTGCCTTAGTGTCTTAATATTTATCAGTTATGATCAAGGGTAAATGTGGGACAAACACTTTGTTGTACAGTCTGATGCACAACGCACAAGTTCTGCACTGTCCAGTTTTTTTTTGGGATTCCCATATCTCAACTATCTGTTCATTCTTTCTGAGTTGCTGACTTTCAGAGTAAAACATTTTCCTCTTTTCTGACAAATGCACATTTTTAAAACATGACATTTCCTTTCTGACAGACAATCACACATTTATCCTGCTGTATCACTCAACCTCATTTCACCTTGCAAGTTTAAAGAATGTGCTGGGGTTTTTTTTGACACATGAGTACAAATGTAACAAGACTCGTTGTGGGCACACTCAATACTCACAAAGGAAACCCTGAGGAGCCAGAATCTTCCAGGACCTGAACAGGATTTTATGAGACAATATATGTTCATCTCAAAACATGAATCCCAGATGTCCATTTGCATCTTTGTAATTTATTTAACTGACTTCTAACAATTGAAGTAATGTGGGCCTTGACCATTAAAGTATTGATAATATTATTTTCTTTCTAACAAGTGCAGGAAGCAATTGTGGAGGAGCAGGAGAGCCGAAAAGAAGAAAATATTCATTTGACTCGATTCCTAAGGGTTCTTGCTAACTTCTTAGCCCTATGCACACTTGCTGGAAGTGGCTACCTCATCTTTTTTGTTGTCAGAAGATCCCAGCAATTTGCCTTGGAAGGTCTGGAGAACTACGGGTGGTGGGAAAGAAATGAAGTTCGTGCTATTTCTATAATAGATGTGGTTTGAATTTGTGTTCCTCTGCTTTGCATGTTGCCTTTTTTTCCCCGGTAGTTGAAATACTCTGTGTGGTTGGGAAGTGTCGAACATAAGAATTGCTTATGTCTCTCTGCTTCCTACTTCATCAAATTTCTACTTTGCTTCTTTCAAATATCCCTCAGTATTTAGCTTTCATTTGAGGCTTTTACATTTCCTCCTCTGTGCTCTTAGGATTGTTTTCCAGACACTCTATGGATTCATGAGATCTCCAAGGAACCCACTCTCTTCTTTTCTCCTGAGACTGGCCCAAGAGAGTGATAGATCTGTGGGCACAGAGAAAGTTGTTTGGGACCTCATGGATGCAACTCTGCAGTGTAGCAACAGGTTGAAACTGATGCCTTCCAGTTCCCCTTGCCCTGTCCAAGTGCCCCATGCAATTTTTTTGTGCATAATCTGTGCCTAATGCTTTCCTCAAAAGCAGATGCACCCTGCCTGATAGGGGTGTATAGCGACGATGGTGATTTTGTTTGCTACAACTGTGTGTGTATGCACCCGAAGTCAGTGTGCTGTTTGAAAATCTGGGAAGGTTTTATTTTCTTAGCAAAAATGCTACTGTGTGTATTGTAAAACTAGTTTGTTACTTCAAGCTTATCTTCTGAGCTGGAGTGTAAAGTGCATACCTGACTTAAAGTAAGGCAAAAAGGTGTTAGCTTCACAAAGCAGATGAGATGGGTGGTGATGGAACATAGAAAATCAATCCAGAATTTTCAACACCAAAGCCTGACTGAGAAAGTAACATTAAAATAATCCACTTCTGGAATCTAGAGAAATAGGGCTGTTGAGAATGAATTAAGTTAGTTGCTATCACATTTTAGTTTGATAGGAAAGGAAAAATTGTCTACAAACTTCTTGATTTAAGGCAACACAAGCTCTGAGACAACAGAGCTTGGAGGAATTCCGCTTTCTCTCAGTTTAAAGGTGTGGTAACAGATTTGTACTGACAAGACCTGGGTTACCAAAGACTGTTACATTAGTTTATGATGTAATCTGAAAAGTAGATAACATTTATCTTTATGTTCATAGATTTGCTTTTGTTTCTGTAATAATACTTCTAAGGTGGCAGAACTAAGATCTGGAACAGCTGTCTCTCTGAAGCAGAGTGGGTAAAACAATACTGACATTATTTGGCTAAAAAATTTTCCTATTGACAGGTAATTAACATATTAGTGAGTACAAAACATTGCCTTTGATTGGATACTAATATTTAATTGCATAAATATATTTGGCTTCTGAGTGAAATTGACCCATTTTTCTTATTCTATAGATCAAATTTTCTTCTGTTTGCATCATTAATATATGAATTGAGGATTTGATCAGAAAAAAATCCCAACACCTTATGCACAATTTTGAGTAAACAAAAGTGCAGCTCCTATGTGCAAGGAAGACGCAAGATCTAAAAATCTACATTCTTCATGAAAGTGTTAAGCTGCTTTTGTAGGAAATTTCATTACACTAGAGTCATTAAGGGATTGAACATGGTTTATATGCAATGGAGAAATCCTGGGTAAATATATTTTGTGTCATGTGTTCCTGAGGTTCACAGCATAATAAAGGGATGCTGATGACTGTGGAAAAGACATTTTTCTCTCCTTATCTCTCTTTAAAGTTGTAATTTGTTTTATCTCCCTCTCCAAATCAGCAGTTCCTAGTTCTGTCAGAACACAGTTCAGATATAAATGTGTAGTGTGCTGTGGAAGGGGGAAATTAGTGAAAAGAGGCAGACTGGGACTGTGTGTGGATTTCATCAACTTGTGATACTTAGATTGGATTTTTATCAAATCAAATACCAAATAAAAAGTAGTAATGGAAATAAATTTTTCACCCAAATCAGAATTAATAGAACATTTTGTCTCTAACATTTCACTGTAAACTTTTTCCCCCTCCTTAGGTGAACACGGTTATGTCACTTTTAGGAATGTTCTGTCCAACTTTATTTGATGTAATCAGTTCTCTGGAAAATTACCACCCTCGAATAGCTCTAAGATGGCAGCTGGGAAGAATCTTTGCTCTTTTCCTTGGCAATCTCTACACTTTCATTATTGCCCTAATGGATGAAATCAACCTCAAGGCAAGATATTTTTTTCCCTTCACTATGTTTGACAGGTTGCTGGGCAACATTGAGGCACTCCAGTCACTCACAACGTATCAGTGAAAGGCATTCTTTTATTTCTGTTGTACAAATTACATTTACCTAAGTTAGCAATGGGAATTTTGGAAGAGACAAGCTTGAGAGTTGGTACAAGCTCATGTTGATTTTTTCCCCTATTTCTTTACTTAGTTGGAAGAAGAAAAGATAGTCAAATATAACATGACAATATGGGAAGCCAGTCTGTACAATGGTACTATTCCAGAGAATTCCACTGCTCCTCCAATACAAGTGGATCCTGCTGATGTCCCCAGAGGACCATGTTGGGAAACAATGGTAGGACAGGTAATGTAGCTGCTTGGAGCTCAGATTTGAAAATAGATCATACAGTCTCTTACAGGATATAATCTCTAAATCCATTCTATTCTGGCTAACAAGTGAGACAATGTCAGGAGAAGCAGATGTGGGACTTTCTCTTGAACTAAAAGTTTTTTTAAAATTAGTTTATTTTCTTTGAATCCTGTCTAACAGAAAATTCTTTCTTCTGTTAATTGACAGAATTGAAGGCATTTACTTTTCCCCTCTCCTTTCCTCCATCCTCTTAATTTATTTTCATCTTCCTGAAGCCATCTTTGCCTTGCTTGTCTACTAATTTTGAAAAAATGAAGGAGTAGCTCAAAAAGGATATGTATGTAAGACAGCTCTTACAACAGTATGCTTTTGAGAAGGCGTCTCTGTCTTTAGCCAAGTAAAATAATGTCAAAAGTCAACAAAAGTTTATTGGAAAATCTGCTAATATATTTTATTGGATTCAGTTGAACATTCATTTTTATTGACCCACTAGTATAAAATGTGGTTTCCAAACAATTTTCTAGCATACCTTTTCCCTCTCTTTTATCCTATTTCATTGTTGTTGATTTGTCCATGACAACAAATTCAATATTGAATCAATTTTCCTGTTTGTCCATCACTCTGACAATCTGTCCTCTTGAATGAATAAATCTCCAGCAGGGACCATATAGGCAGAAAAATCAGCTCCTCTCTTTACACTGAAGCTGAAGAAGAAGCTAAGAGCACCAAATGCTCATAACTGATAATTTTACCCTTCATTTCATATCAGGGAGAGTAATAGCTTTCTGGGCTGTTGGGGTAAGGCCTGTTACAGCAGGTTTTAGTGAAACAAAAAAAGCCCAAAATAAAAGTAGAGGCATGTGGATTTGCATTTGGATTTTCTTCCTCCCTCTCCATATCCACTGGACTTTGAAACTCCTTAAGAAAGAAGCCATTCAGTTTTTGGTTGTTTTTTTGGTTTTTTTTTTAAATCTTCTCAAAGAGGTCAAAAGCAGTTTAAGAACTCTAGAAAGTGAGGGGTAGTAGTTCTGGCACATTACTGAATCAGAGTATGTAGGAAGGTCAAGAGTTTTGTCCTTGTTGAAGCAGGAAAAGCACAATTAAAGATGTAGTACAGTATTTAATTACTATTGTGACTATTAATTGCTTAAATGTATTCTTAAAAGAGAATATTGCTCTAACAGGAATTTGTGCGCCTGACAGTCTCTGACATGATGACAACATACATCACAATTCTAATCGGCGATTTTTTGAGAGCCGTCTTTGTTAGGTTTTTCAATTATTGCTGGTGCTGGGATTTGGAGTATGGATTTGTAAGTATCTGGATTTAAATGTCTTTGTTATCCATCACTTCACAATTTGGTAACAAAACTCATTTTCCTTTCAATGCTACAGAGTTAACTTTTGGTTAGATACACCAACTTCAAAATTCCTGAACTACCATGGTGTTGCATTTTGCTTATGTCTTAATATTTTTTTTCTTCTTTAGACCTTGATAACTTTAGGACTTTATTTTATTTTATTTTATAGAGCAAATTTTATTTTCTTTGTACAAACACACATTTTTCACACATTTACTATTTGAACATTTCACAGAATATAATCTCATTGATTGGATAGGGTCTTCAAGCACATAGTTCTTGTGGAGAAAAATATGTAAGATCCTGTTCTAGAAGTATTACTATATATACCTATCTCTCTCTCTCTCTCTATATATATATGTATACACACACACACATATAGATATAGATATCTATATACAGGTATATCTGCATTTCATTAGAATTAGTTTAGCTGATGTAAAATTAGTAAGACCCATAACATAAGCAGGCATAGGAGTCTTCACTTGGGAGTTGAGAGTTGCAGTCTCACGCTAACCTGATCCAAGTGAAATTTGCCAGCTACTTATGCTTTCAGGGTCTGATGCTGTTTTTCATCTTTTAAGTAATAGAGCTTGTGAAACTCCTGAAGCCTCTTTTGTATACTGCGAAGTACAGAAAAGAGCTACATAATTTAAGACTATCAAGGGTACCTCTTCATAAGCCGTCATCATATTTGTAATTTTCACCTTCTTTTGCCAAAATTTTATCTTCATATATGTAAAGATTTCTCAAATTGCTAAGAACTGCATCTTGGGAAATGTCAGTTTTCCAGAGGAAGTGAAAGTTTTCATGTTTTCTGTTAAAAAACTCTTGTTTCTGGTGCAGCGATCTCATTCTTACTTGCTGACTCCCATGGAATTTCAGCATTATTTTTATGTTTTCCATTCCAGCAGAACTAGTGTGGGGATGGATACAAAGACTACCAGTTAGTCAGGTTTTGGTCAAACAGGTAATAGCTGTTACGATATCAAAATCAAATAGAAGGAGTTTGAATATAGCATTAGCAGAAAAATTGACAACAACACATCTGCTTGTAGGGGATCCTGAAACCATTTTATAATTGACATTTTTATTTGGCAGTATATAGGAATGTCTGTAATGGTCTGGTTCACTGTGGTCCCCAGGTCCAGTAAGCTGCCTGAAAAAACAGCTGGAACTGGAAGTTGAAATTGAAAATCACAGAATTTCTGGAAATAACTAATTTGAAAATCTTCCTTAGGAAGTTGCTATACCTATGTCTTTGTGGTTAGTGGCCATGGATATGTATCCATTAATTTTCAGCTTTTTGCTACAAGAAAAATATTTTGATGATCAAGGGTTCTTTTGGTGAAGATTCCAGAGATTAACTTGCATGTTGTGTGGGAAAATCTTATTTTTATTTGTTTAAAATTTGGATTTAAAATTACTTAATCTGTTAATGCTAGCACCTATGTTATAAAAAGCGGTCCTAAATTATTTGATTCTCTATGGTCTTATTAAACCCATGTTTCTTTTGATATTCTAAACTATACAGATATCTTTAGTCAACTGCTTTTCAAGTGTAATATTAGTAATCTCTTTAATTTTTCCCCTTATGTTAGCAGATTCATAAACACATGTGACATAAATATATCACTTCACTGTAAACATATACATATATGTGTATATACAGAAAACTACACAGAAAAAGTGCAGAAACTTCAGATATTCCAACAGCACAGCACAGTACAAGTCAAAATTGTGGCTTTAATTGAATACTTCAGTAGAATGACTTTGTCTTGTTTCGGCTGTAAGGGATTTTTGCATCTCATGCCTCTCTTACCTTCTATCACTTATCAATATAATTATTAACTGGAATATATGCATTATTCATGTATTTTTGTCCATCATTATGGTGAATCATGCAAGACACCTTTTATGCTGTATAAATATATAAATAATATTTAGAAATATATAAATAATATATTTGAAACAGACATTCAGGTATAAACAAAATATTTAAAATCATCAATTTCTTAGCAGAAATTTTTGATCTGGTGCATATGGACACAAAATAACATCTCTTGTCTTTCAATTGTTGCTTAAATTCAATGTTTACAACTGGAAATTTTAATAAATAAGAAATTAATGATTAAGGTAAAATAAGAGATTAGTAAGTGATTAAAGATTTGAAAAACCAGAATAAAGGGTCAAATTATTAGTTCAGAAATAAAGGAGTAAACAATTTTTATGGTTTATATGTCCACACTGGAAATAAAAATGTATGATACAGGGATTTCTTCAGCAAAGAAAGAGATAATGAGACCCTATAAAGTTCTCAAAGTTCTGAATCTTAAAGAAAAAATTAGAAACAAACACTCAAATTAGAAATAAGATATCCATAAAAGAAAATGATTGGCAACCCCTATCAATGTTAAAAGGAGAACTAAAAGAGCAATTGCTGTAAAACAAAAAAAACCAAAAACAAACAAACAAAAGAAAAATAGTACAAGAGTTCGATTAACTATTAAATCAATTAAATCACATTCATCACATGAAATTTCACTGCTGCTGCTGTACTGGAGGACAAAATATTTTGACAACCAGAGGCCACTCCAATGGAAATTTTCTGAATTGTTTCTTTAAAATTTATCCAGTGCCCAGAATAATCTTAAATTTTCCATTAGCACCTGCCTCTGAGCAAATGTTGGGAGGATTTTCAGTAAAATGCTGCAAACTATAATAGAGGCTTCCTTGTAGCCTTGAGTTATATAATTTATTTCATGATTCACTGATAAGATGCAACAAGAGGCATTGCAACATGATGCCAGTGTGCTGCTACTCCTCAAAGAGAGAGTTTTCATTTGCTGTAGCTCATCTTAAAACCCTTTGTGCAAACCTAATGAAAACATCTGCATCATTTCTTTCAGCCATCATATTCTGAGTTTGATATAAGTGGAAATGTGCTGGGACTGATATTTAACCAAGGCATGATCTGGTAGGTGTGGCAAAGCATGTTGTATCTGCAGGATGATGGGTTTTATCTGTATCTGTGAAGGATTCTTCTGAAATCCTGACCCTATCCCATTTCTTTAATTTGATGGAAGTATATGCAATATATGCCAAACTCTGGTACATTGCAATCAGTTGGAACAATTTAAAACTAGTTATGGACTGAGATTATTGGACCGCATATATCAGGATTTTGCACTGAGTTGATAAAACCAACCAGTAAAAATCTGCATAGATTAAATGTACATTTTTGGTCACTGACTGCTTGCTGTAGTGTTTTGCTTTGAAATTTAGCCTTTTAGTGAACCTTACCGTTCTTTTCCCCAGTTCCTGTGCAAAAAGGCCTTAAAGCAAATGTGTTTATAGTTATCTGTGCAGTCACATGAATGCATAAACAATGCTACTGCTGCAGCATTAGTCCTCAGATGTAGAGGAGGAAAGATGTAGGTTTTCCTTCTATTTTTGGGCTTTACATGACAGGGAAAGAACAACAGCATGTAGAGTCCTCATGCAACATGCTCAGTCTTCCTCAGGAACTCTGCAAGCATTTGACTTCTCAATTCTTGCTAAGGCCTAATTTTTTGCATTTCATATGACTTGGCTTATTAGGCTTTTTGTGTGGTAAAAACCATCCCTTCAGTAAAGCTCTTTACCTTTTCACTTAAGATACATGAAAAGAGGAAGGGCATATATTAATATAGCAAAGCCTGTCATTTTTCTGCACTCAGAAAGTCTTTCCAACCCTAATGTAAATATATTTCCTGTTTCTGAATTGAACATCTGAGGCACTCAGGGGCAAAGCAGCTTAGCTTGATCACCTTGTCACCTGATCATAAGGGCAAGGATTAAGGAAGAAGCAGGTTCCAGTCTCTTGTATTCGGTACCATTTGGCCAGGAAAACGAATTTAGCTGCTCTTAAGTCAGCATGACATAAGAAAGAAGGTGTGATGAAAATAAAAATGTGCCAAATATTTTGATGTCATAACCATGCAACCATATGTAATAAGGAAAAAAAACATTTTGCAGAGTCAATAAACAGATTGTTGGCATGAAGCGTTAAATTAACCTGGCCGCAGCAGCTAAAATAAATGTCAATTAAACAAAGAAATTCTTCCAAAAAAAGTGCTAGTATATCAATAAAAATAATAAATTATGAATGAAATAATTTTGTTTATATCTAGCTGTAGGAATTGGTAATACCTAGTTTTTTTACAAAGGCTGTCCCTTTTTGATGCAACACAAGCAAGATGCTACCTGGGAAAAATAAGAGTGAATAACTTTTCACCAAGTCCTCATTTAATTTGCAGAGAAAGATCATACAGATAATTCTCTTCATACTCATTCAACCTTTTTTTAAAAAAGAGCAAAGACCAGTTAAAAAACCCCATAAAGTTGGCTATGTGAATTTCTAAGTGCACAGTGTGCAAAACATATTGGCAAAGGGAATCTGTGGCATACTTGGAAAAACAGAAGTCCTATAACATAGTGGTTATTTAATTTATTTGCTTCTCTTCTAGGATGGGATCTTTTTATGCTCCATGTCTCCCAGCAATCAATGTGTTCCGCCTCCACACATCGATGTACCTGCAGTGCTGGGCAGTGATGTGCTGCAATGTCCCCCAAGAACGAGTCTTCAAGGCTTCCAGATCCAATAACTTCTACATGGCCATGCTGCTTTTCATCCTTTTTCTTTCCACACTGCCTGCTGTGTACACCATTGTCTCCATCCCACCATCTTTTGACTGTGGTCCTTTCAGGTTCTTTGCATTTTACCTCCATTCTTTTGCAATTGTTGAAATGGACTGCTTCCACACATCACAGTGAATGATGCAGTGCTGAAAAGGTGCCTCTATAATAAGCATTAGCACCTGCTATGCTATATGCTGAGTGTTTAATTGTGATGTATGTCGCTCAGCTGATATGCTGAGAGTTTAAATGTGAAGTATTTCTCATTGTGGATAATTCCCAAAGTGGGAATCCTGGAAAACTGAGTAATTCTTTAGGAAATTTTATCTGAGGTGTAGAACAGAAAAACTTCTATTTTTGTCAATTTCAATGAAAAAAAATTAGCATTACTGCTGCACTGAAGAAAAATTATTCTCATGGAGTAGAGCAGTGACCTGTTTGAAAGAGATAGCTTTTAGGAAATGTCTGCATGCCCTGTACGAAGGGCAGATCAGAATGTGTGAGGGTGTGATAAATATACTGGGGTTCAGTCTTTGAATGCCTTGACTCTCTCCAGCTCACAGAATTTCATATGTCTGTACTACTACTGTGAAGCTGAATTTGTTTCTGAAGTCTTCAAGGCCTCCATAGTCATGGATCCTTTTCTAAACACCTAGGCCTGCCCTGCAAACACGTCTTGAATTCAAGGTAGTTTAGACTATGCCACACTTTCTGTGCACAGTACCTGGAAAGTCTAGGATCATTCGAATCATCTTTACCTGCCAGGTAGCATGAGATACATTTATAATGAGTTGTATCACTTGACAACAGACAAGACAAGAAACTAAAATTTTTAAAAGTTTTTAGCCTTTGTTTTTGAACAAAATATTAACAAAGCAAGAGTGGGAGAACTGTAAAAGAGGCATTCTGGTTGCAAGGAAAGGTTTAAATAATAGATTACTGTTGTAAAATGTTTAAAATTTGTGTGATCCCCAGTGCACTTTGTAAAGGAGCAGAAGCCTCACCACAATAAATTTGGTGAAAGGCAAAATAACAGAGATTGTCATTGCAATAGTCATAGGTACCTAAAAGGGAGAACAACATGACATGACAAAAATTCTGATGACACAGAAAATTTTTGAGTTTACAGAACTTACAAAACAAGACAAAGAGATACAAATTAAGATTTTTTTTTGGAGTCCTAGCAAAAACATATTGAGGGAAATCTTTGAGGTCATATCTGAGTAGCAGCTGTTATTGAATTGGGTATTAATTAAATTGTGAGATTACTCTTCAAAATGAGAAGGATAATTCTTGCCATTTTTTCTCTGTCATGTTCTTAACCAAAAAGTGAAACCTTCAATGTAACTTTTGATGGGGAGCACTTGAAAGTGATGAAGGTTCATTCAGCCTCAATATAGGTGGAATAGCCAGTGAATAAATACTGGTAGAGTGTTCCTCTACATTTAAAAAACAAAATATTTCCTGTTGGTAACTCAGTGTCCTATTCTTTTTGAAATTTTTGAATCATTTGGGGTTTCATTTTAGTTTGGAGGGTTTTTTAAAATTTTAGTCCATTAATTAAAGCAACATACACAATTCAGCAGAGACCTGCCAGGAGTAGGGAAGACAGGACAGAATTAGCAATAGTGCAGCAGAAAAGGCTTTGTGCATGCTGAAGAGCATGAGGAGAGCGGAGGATGGAATTTCTCATCAATTGTGAGTGGGTAGGGCAAATATTGACAAAGAAGAGAAGAATTCTACCTGCAAAATTTTTATATTGATTGAAAGACTGCAAACATTGAGAATGAGTTTAAAAAAAGATCCATTTGTAAGAAATTCTTTACCAGACTGAAAAGCAGTGACAGGAAACTTCAATGACTGGACAATCACGTGGAAACTTGGTGGCAATTCCTGCAACTAAGTAAAACTACTAATTGGTACACAGAGAACCATTCTGCCAGTCTTGTCCAGGTTAAAAATGACAAACTTCTGTGCCCTGAGGCATAGAAAAAGGCAAAATAAACAGAAAGGGATTTTCAGAACATCTATTGATACATTCAGAAGGAAAATAATCTAAGGAGAAAATAACTTTACAAATAAGCTGAAACAATTACATATGAAGGTAACTAGATTGCTGCAACAACAGCAAAAATATCCTGAAACACAGCCACTGACTTGTGTAGCATTGGTCCCACACCAAAGAGAGAGGAGAATTGGGTGGAACATAAAATAATTGCAGACCACTTTTTGCTTGTCAAACATAGGAAACAGGATTTGAATTTTTCCTCCATGTCTTCATAGAGCACAAATACGGCTTTGTTCGTTGGTTGATGGTACGGAGTTCACAACTCATACACTGATTCTCTGAGGAATAATTTGGGTGGTAACCTGACAAAATCCATTAGCATACAGTAAGAATTTTGGGGTCTTTTTTCCCCCATAGAGTACATAAATGCTACTTTAGACAATATTACCTTCTGAGTGTAAAGTTTTAAATAATGTTAACATATCTATCCTTTTTCCAGGTTTGATGTGATGTTATTAGCTTATATACTCATAGTTGCCATATCCTTGTATGTGATATTGCCAACTTTTCTGTTTAATAGTGGGAAGACTAGAATGTATGAAGTCATATCAGAAACTCTGGAGCACGACTTTCCTTCCTGGTTTGGGAAGGTATTTGGTTATGCCTCCAACCCTGGACTTATCCTACCCTTTATATTGCTGATGGTGTACGTACAGAATAATAACTCAATGCTTGCTGTATCTAAGGTCTGATAAGTTTCTTTCACTCTGAATCATCACTGCCTGAATATCTTAGAAATGCAGTGCTAATTGCGCAGTGATGAGAGACTTGAACAATTCATGAGTCTTTTCTTTTAACCTACTTAATGTGTATTTGCAGAAAGGTTGACATCTCTTTTTTGTTCAATGGCTTTATTTTTTGTTTAGTTATACTTTTAAAAAATGTTGTTCCTGCCATAAAAGATAGAAAACTACAAAAATGAAAAAGGCCCATAAGGAATTTGTAATGCTGATATTGATCAGCTTGTCCAGTTCGCAGAACAGCACATCATAAATCCTTAACAAGTTCAATAGAAACATGATCATCATGGAGCAGAGTTATTCTCAGTAACTTTCAGTGAATCATCTCCAGTGACTTTAATTGATAAAGACTGTACTCTGTATTATTGGGACAGGGGCATGAGACAGAGTTTTGAAGACTCTGAAACAAGGCTAACAGAGGTTTTTGGGAGTAACTAATTAATTGGTAAAGAAAAATGGCCCTGGAATATTTGCTCTTGGAGATTTTATTGAGTCCTATTTTATCAAGGCATTTTAAATTGCTTGATAGGGTTATTATATTGGTTACTTAGCACACTGCTGAACTAAAATTTAATTCTATACAAAGACACACTAGGATTTAACTTTGCATTGCAGAGTTGCAAGTAAATGTAGAAATTACAGAAAATTAAACAATAGAAATTACAAAAGGATTTTATATGAGCAATATGAAATATTGAGATGATATTTTGCCAAGATTCACTTGACGCCATATTCTATTTTAACCCTTAGCTGTAAAGGGTAAGGACACTAAAAATAAACAGAAGGCAAAAAAAAAGAAAGAGAAAAAATACAAGGCAAAATCAGGCAAAGCAGAGGACACAGCATGTGCTGATTAATTATTTACGGCTTATGCCAATTAAAGACCTCATAGCAGATGTTTTCTTAATAAATCAGGATAGTGAAAACTACTGATTTCATAAAGTTGTCACAATTGCAATTCCATATGCTGAAAAGTGAAAATATTGTGTTTTTTCTTAGTAGAAGAAGGAAGTAATAACTGAAAGAAAAAAAGAAGGAATGTTATTTTGGTTGTTTTCTTGACAGTATTTCAGATTCTTTACTATATTTGTTCAGGAGCTTTCATAAATATGATTTACTAATTTTTAAGGTATGCCATGGGACTTAATGAACTTTTATAAGTTATTCTACAGAAGTAATTTCACAGTTAAGCACTACTTACTGAAACATATTTCTTAAATAATGTAAGATTGATTGTAGAATATTAATGGATAGAATAATTTCTTACATTTCCCCCCCTGAAATAACAGTGCCTTCTTCAGAATGTAAGGAAGAATTGTTCATTATAGTCCAAAATATTAGTCCTTGTTAAGCAGAATAAATGAGAAAAAGATACAGGCCTTATATTATCACAACTGTAATGGTTGTTAAAAGAATGTTCTGAGTCTTTAGGTTTAAATCACTCTCTAACAAGAAACTATTATTTTTTAAATTTAGCCTGAGCCTTTATTATCTCAACGCAACATCCAAGTCCTACAAGGAAGCTAACTTGGAACTAAAAAAGAAGTTACAAAGTGTAAGAATAGAGAATTACTGATTTTTTGTATTTTATTAAATATTAGAGAGACTGTTTGGGTCACTGAAAACTTCCATCTCTCCCTATCATTAGCAAGCAGAAGAAAATAAAAGAAGAAATAAACAAAAGGCACAAAAATCAAATGAGGAAAATCCATTTGAGACAGAACCACCACCGGCAAAGCCTAAAGAAGACAAGAAAGATGAATCCACTACAAACAAAGGTAAAAATTGGTCTGAATGTCTCACAATGAGTAATTCATATATGTGTGATTCTCTGCTATAATCTCCTGAAACACCTTCACAATAATGAATCACTCGTATTAGCCTATTTTTTCCTTGCCTTTTTAAGGAAATATTGCAACATTACTCCATACCTAACAACACTAAAGTAAAAAGCTGAACTATGTTGAGCTGAAAGTCACAACCCTGCTGACAAAAGCTTGGTCTAAGCATCAGTGATCCTCCTTATCTATCACACACCAGTCACACAGTTTACATTTTCTACCCTTCTGTTACATTTTGTCGATGCAGAACTATGCAGGAAAGTATTCGTCACCTGTGCCAGGTTCATCTGGAGAAGGTGTAGTAAGAACACAGTAAGCACCTCTTACCAGAAGCCTGGCTGGGGCAGGCTGTCCTGAGGGATTTTGCTGGTTTCCTTTCCCTCATCATGCACTCATCCCTACAGCCACTAAACTGCCTGAAGCCTAGGAGGGAAACCCAGGTGAGAGATGATTGTCTTTGGAAGAGCCACGTGTAATTGCTGCCTTCATCACCATTGATAGGTGATATCTAAATGCATCTTGACAAATTGCCCACATAACCACATAGGAGCCTTGCAGAAAAAAATGGATGGAAAATACAGCACAAAGGTCATGAAGGTGCATTAGCCCAGGTTTGGGCAGGGGAGGCCCAGACTTTCTACTGCACTCTAAGATAGTCAGGCAGCTGCTGGATTTCCCTGTCAGGAAGAGTTGGACTTGAATGATCATTTGTTAATTCTGTCCTCCAAACATATTTCAGACAGCAAGAAAGGACAGGATGACAATGGACCAAAGAAGACGGGCCAGCCTCAAGAAGCCAGCTCCTCTCAGATGCTCCAGCAACCTGGCCCTGTCCTGAATGGCCACTATCCTCCACAGGGCCGAGGAGGAAACCTTCCTCCACCATCCATAGCTGTGACAAGGCCACCGGGGCCCAGGAGGCCTGGAATGCCAGGCTATCCACCTGGAAATCCATGCATCCCAGGGATGCAGCCAGGAATGCCCAGGGGCCCTCCAATGTACAGATAAGGAGCCTTAAGAATACATTAGAAGACACTGAAGGATAGAAGTGTGGTCCTAACCCCACCACACTCCTATAAGAGCAGAACCTTGCTATGTTTATCATAAATCTTCATGTGCACAGGAGCAACCCATGTGCTTCAGTTTTCTGCAGCATGGGTGCTTCTGAAGAAAACGTACCCTATGTCTTCTTGCATTTGAAGGCATTGTGAAAATGTGTTGTCTGTATCAATAAATTGCTAAAATTTCAGGTTTTTATTGGGGATACTTGTTAGAATAGCGGAAAATAATTTGTATTCAGCTGACTTTTCTTAAAAGCTTGAAATTTTTTCCCTAATATCTTTTCCTTTCTCTAAGAAGAGCAATTCACTGAAAGCACAGCTTTGTATAAAGCTTACGAGAATCAGTTAAACCTTGCATGTATCTTGTCCTCTGCAGTTCAAATATGCTTAGCCAAAGATTTCAGATTGTGCATGGGGAAACTAGGACCAAAACTAGGGAAATCTGCATGATTCCATCTAAAGTCTCTGTAAAAGTGTTAAACAGGAAAAAGAAGAGCAGTGGTCTACCTGTAACTATGAAGAAAATTTAACTCCTATTACACTACCACTTTCAGCATTTTCAAAGACTAGAAGTATGTTTTAAAAATCAGAGTGGTAAAAGAAGGGCTCCTGTGCAGGAAAACATATTTGGGGAATGGAAGTAAGACAATTATTGAGTAATTTCTCCTAAATGCCCTAGTAGTATAGAGACACTTACCATTGCATAAAAGTATGTACGCATCATCTTTGCTGTGAATTTATGACTGGATACCTGTATTGGTCTCTATGTAGTCTGAGGTGGAACAGGTTATTTTCCAGACTGGTCTTGTGGAATCACAGGATAGATATAAAGCCCAGGGGCAAGTTGATGTTACCTAATTCAATACGATAGGTTGATATTTTTTTTGTTATGATCTTATTTCCTTTTTCAGAACACTGGTCTTAATAACTATTTTAAGACTCACAAGCTTAATAGCGACAAAATTATTCAACTTACTGTCTTCCAAAAAAATAAATTTAATTCAATTGAGGGCCTTCTGTATAACAGAGATTCATTTTGTGCAGTAGGAAAATTTTAACCATATCCTTGCTTAAAACAAGTCTGTGACATCACAAAACAGCCTCCACCTAATTAAATTGTGGATCTTGTTTAAAAAAGGCTTACAAAACCCTGCAGCATAGTCTATGTATCCCCATAAAGCACAGTGATCCGACTTCCAGCTCATGCAGTCTCTAAATCAATTGCCAGAGCTCGTAAGGATTAACAAATGGAAAATTTACTTTGTACTTGAATTGGCTGTGGTACTGCTTCCATGAGCAGATACTGGATGTATCTGCAACTGGGCTTGTGAGAGTCTTATATTTTAAGTCAGAGAGAGTACAGATAAGTGCAGTGAGAGTTGTTTCACCTTTCTCCTATCTATGCACTTCAGACTCATGCAAAAAGTACAGTAATTCAAACTGCTTATTAATTGGTAAATTTTCTAATAGGATTTATTTTTAAACTGCATATGTCTCTAGCCCAGAAACAAAAGGTTGCCAGTTTTCTTACTGAAGCTAAGCATGAGACCCAGTATGGCAGTGCTTTCATGCTTTTAACAAAAACTTTTTCCTGCAAGCTGGGCTTGATCTATCTTGAAATATTGATTTAAACAAAGATTTTAGTTCATTGCTTGTTAGCATTTCATAATAAGAAAACTCAGGATATTCCTCAGAAAAAGAAAAGATTTTTTATAGAAAAGATGAAGACATTGAGTTTAAAGATATGTTGGAGCTTGGAGAGTTTTTCAATAGGTGTTGGAGTAAATTGGAGTTGTAAGAACCATGCAGTATGGTTCCCTAAAATGTAGAGAGATGTTTACATCACATATACAGATCTTAATAAGGATTCCTTGTTCTGTCAGGTGTGAAAATTTTCTGAGGATGTTAAAAGTTTTCCTATTGTTAGTGGTTTTGGTATTTAATTCTGTGGGGTTGCTTTACATTGTGAATGGAAGAGAGACACAGCAAAGAATTCCCAGCTGAAATTGTTCTGGGGAGCTTTCTGTTAGATCTGTGTGCTGTACTGATTTTCAACAATCTCTGTGTTCTCATAAAATACATGTATATGCAGAGATGAGCATGAAATAGCCAATATGAATAACAATAGCAAACCTAGGTGTTGTTCAGTGGTTGAAAATTAGATACTTATTTTTATTCTTTGGTATTTAAAAGTAAAGGTATTTCATCACTCTATTTTGTGACACTTTTATTTTTCAGTACAACATGGAAATGTTGCAATGTTAGGATGCAAAACACTACTAGTATCATATTTGGGTATAAACATTCTCTGTGAAGTATTTGCTTGTGCTTACATTACTAGAAGTGTAAAAAGCTGAAAGATATTTGGCATTAATAATAATTCAGGGTATGAAAAAACGTAATCTCCCTGTGTGTCTGGGGAACAGCTGAATGTACTGATATGCACTTCGAATGTCTGACTATTTTATTCTACTTAGCATGAAAATTTAAAGAAAGGAGCTAGCATATGACATCAGAATATTTTGCTTTCTTTTGAGATATAACGTCTCAGTTGCAGTTCATAGTCATAGACAGTTATGACTCACATCTGGTGATGTGTTAGTAAAATAATAATGAAGAATAGTATTACACACTCTGAGGATTGTTTTCGTCATTGACTTTTTGTTGAAATGTTTTGTGCATTTTTACATAATAGCCTCCGTTCTTAATATCACAGGTATGTAAATTTTCAAAAATATTGGTGATTTAGTTTTGAAATTGCAAAAGGAAAGAGAATTTCCAATACCTATGGTTGATTTTCCACTTTGATCCATTCTTATATGTGTACATTGGTATCATACATAACTAATGATATGTTCAGTAAATAATGTTCATCATTTAACATTTGACTACTTTGTCTGTGTCCTTGCCAGCTCTCTGCTGTTGTGGAGAGCTTTTAATATTTCACTTTCTTAATCCATTGTGAAAAACTTAATAAAAAAATTAGATCAAGAACATTATTTCTGTCTCTTTCTTGGAAATATATATGAAAAGAATCCATTTTGTAATTTGCTGTCAATAATAGTTATAACCAGTTGCCTCAAAATATTGCATCAGTTACATTATAACAGTTATATTGGAAATATTTGATTTCCATAATTCTTAGACCCAATAATTTTAAATCAATACCAATTTTACCCATCAAAATTATCATTTTAAAGTATTGAACTTTCTGACTACAAAATGGTACATGCAGCTATCCCAAGTGATTAATCCACAAGCTAAAAGCTATTTTCATGCAATTAGATATCCAAAAGAGAGAGAAGTGGCTAAGAGAAGATTGGGACAATTATGTTGCATTACTGATAGGGAATGACTCTTGGATTTTTTAAACATAAATAAACAAAAATAATTTTTTTAAAGATTTGGAAAACCTAGTTGAAGAAAGATAAAAAGTGATACGTAATAATAATTATAGGAAACAAAATATTCGAAAATAATTTCATAAGTTCTCAAAGTATGAGGGCCAGTTCTTGAGCAAAACATGAATAATGTCTGGAAAGATGATATCAATCTAAACCATAACTTATGTAAAGTAACAATCTGATCCTTACAGTGTGAAAATATGTAGCAATATTTCATTGAAATTAGCATGGGATTAATTTCTTGCTAGCTGAAAGTAAATGTGATGTTTCAAAACTTGTTTTTTGTTAAATCACCTAAGAACTGCTCTGCAGATAGAGCCATGGGTCCAGATATTTTGGATAAAATATAATTTTAGAAAGTCTGCAAGTCACACTCACTTGTTTAAAAATATATATTTAATACATTAATGATATTTTCTCCCAAAGCTGGCAAGCTTAGTGACCTGGTTGTTATGATCTGATTAGTGAGAGATGCCTCTGCCTGAATTAAAGTGCAAACAAGACCATATGTTGAAATAAAGAATATCACAGAATAACAGAATGAGCTGAGAGTATAGATTTTATTTAACTCTAAATTTGAGGTAGAAACATAAAAAATTATAGAAGAGAGGTTGTGGGGTTGGAGACAGGTAGAAAGACAGAGATCATGCTGAAGACAGTCAGCACCCATGGATCCAGGGGCATCCCACTGGTTCTTCTTCACCCTGGGCTCCTTAGTGGAGGGGAACCAGGAACTGTTCTACAGCAGATTTGTCACCTTTTACCTTTCCAAGTTTCAAGTATCTGTGGGGTAGTAGCAGATGCTGTTCTCATAACTTGATGTGGTATGTGTATGAGCAGTTACTTCCTTTCCTACAGTTTGCCACACTGGGAATTTTTGTCCAGATATGTTAGTCATAATTTCACCTCCCCAGGCCTGGAATTAGTACCTTCCTGTCATATTTTTTTGTCTCAAGTTCCTGTTCTGGTGGTCTATCTTATGGCACATTTCTTCTATGGCCTTGATAGTGTTTTGAGACATGTAACTGTGTTTTTAAAGTCCTTAATGTGTAAACACCTAGGACTGAGAGACTCTAAAATTTCTCATACAATTTTAAAGGCATGTTCTGATTGCCAGTACCAACATTCTGTCACCTTCCGGTATCTCTGATGACCACACACAATGATGATGCTGAAGAACCATAAATCAGCTATGTTTCAGATGCAACTAGATTAAAAATAGAGAAGTGTTTATTTTGGCTTTTTTTAACAAGCAGTTTCTTACTGTCTATATTGGTCTCAGTCCTACCATGTGAAGGTAGGACAGTAAAAAACTGTCACAGACTGACAGTTCTGCCTGTGCCACTGCTGCTCTTGTGTGCTTCATGCAGATGGGAATTCTCAGTTTAAACTGTGCTCTCTAATATTATCTGCCAGAAGAGGCTCCTTGGCACTTGGTGTTTCCTATCCTCAAATGAACTTTGCTGCACAGTGGAAAGCAAATATTCATTTCCAGAAACAGAGGAAAGTGGCACAACATGTATTGGAAGTGAGATACTCTGGGGCATGCTGACAATTTACTATAAATAACAGCTTTCAGAGAATTTTAGTGCCCACCATCTGCCTTATAATATAATGCTGCTTTTATCACCAGGGAAGACTAGGAGTAAATTTGTTATCTATCTATCTAAAAGGCACTCATTAACTCTTTCAATCCCACCTTTACCTCTTCACTTTATTTGAAGGTGCCTCTCGCCTCAATTAAATTTTGCTGGTAAAATGCTTTCTGGTAAAATTTTTATATTCCAGGGTGTTTGAACTAGGAAATAGTTTGTCTCAGTAGTTCCCCAGTTTTAACTGAAGGAAGACAAAGATGTCGCATTGTTCTTGTCACATTGTTCTGTTGAATATGTCACATTGTTCTTGTCACATTGTCTTGTTGTATATGTCACATTGTTCTGGTCAGCATATGAACTTGATGAAATTGTCCCTCAATTCTTCCTTGTCTTTCTTTCTCTCCTGAAATCTCACTCTTTGCCTTTCTTCCTTGCTAACTGGACATCAGTTTTAGTTTAGCTTCTACCCTATTCATTTTACAACTTAAAAATAGAGATAAAAGAAATCATAATCCAGCATTTACATTCATTGACTGCAGAAGAAACCATGGTCTCCTCACTTTATTAATTGCAGAATTTAAAAATGTAACTTTTTAAAAAACGTCATCTGCTTAGCCAATTGTTTATTTCTAACATTTTACATTGTGAAATTTACTGACTACATCATGTCCTGAACTACATGAGAACATTTTGAGGTAGCTTAGACTTTTTCTCAGTTTGTGAGGCTCCCACAGCAAAGCTGCTCTAGATGGAACTAGGAGCTACTAATAAGTGACCATCTAAATGTGTGAGTACCTAACCATTAGTTTCACTCTGATGTGGGCCATCAGATATGTACTAATCTATTGCCAGTATGCATAATAAGAAATGGTTTTAAAGCTTACAGTGATGTAAAAAGTGCTTTTTTCTCTTTGTCTTCTGCTTGGCTCATAAAAAAAAAAATACATGTGCCTCTCCAGTAGAGGTCAGAACAGCCTAAGATAATTCCCACCATCTTTGTAAGTAATTGCCTTAGGAAAGAATAAATCCTTCCCATTTGATCCCATAAAAGTTGACAGAATTAAGGCTGCTAATAGTTTCAGATCAATTGGGAATTTGCGGAAGTTTCAGAAGTCTGTTGATATGATGCTTCACCTGATGCCAGTGGTACATGTTTGCTGTTCTGTGGCTATCTAAAAGAAATAAAAAAAATTAGTAGGCCATCTGAAATAGTGCAAGGGAAAATTCAGGAGGAAAAACCCTGTCCAACATTAATGTGGTTTTTAGAGATAATAACTGGTACTGTAACTGCTTAGGAATCAGTTTTTTGATTTCCGCTTTTAAATCAACACTACTGAATCATATAATCTGACCTATAGGCACTTTGAGACCAAAACAGTCCATCTATTCTCTCACTACAAATACGACAAGATGTGATGCGTGTTCAAAAAGCTAGATTTAAACATTATTTATAAATATAAAGAAAAGGCAAATTCCAAACTCATCAAAGGAAATTTTCATTTCAGAATCTTCTATTTGGTCAAAACCTCAATGCCGTCTGTCTTACATGTCTTGTTTAAAATAACTAAGTATAGATTAAGCGCTGGTTTTCATTTTCCTGGAAAAATGCATGGTAGTGCATAGTGTAGTAATATTCAGATAGATTAGTTTTATGGAGGATAATACAGGAAACACTTGCAGAGCAAAGATGTTCAGACAAACTGCAAACTGTAGCTCCTTCAATAGAGGTAGCAAACAGCTCTGCAAAGAAGTCATATCATGGTGAATCTGTAATCACTAAACACCACAGGAATGAGAGCTTACATGCAAAGATATGATTAAAGAAAAATCTGAAGCCTTTAGAAGCTGTGAGAGAATAGGGCAGAGGGACTGTCCTGCCTCACAAACTGTCCATGGAGGTAAAGACAACACTGTTCTAAAAAGCTGAGACATCTCTTTCAGGAGGTATATGAAGGCACATATCCCTTCATTTTTCACATCATGAATGAAAAAGTCCGAGGATACTTCATCTTTCACATTTCCATTCTGTAACACAAAAAAATATGGAAATGCAGAAAGGATTTTGTTCTCAACTCAATCTAAGGCAGAACAGTCAGGTGCCATGCACAACAGTGGTATATCCAATTTCCACTTTGTTCCTTAGTTGACTACAACAAATTACATCAGGAAACAATACTCCCTCCAGGCAATTTCTGCACCAGAACAAGCCCAAGTAACCTAGGCTATAGTTGCCACTATGCAGAGTGCAGTAAGTTTGTTCTGTCTTTTGTAAGTCACAAGAAAACTAAAATGGTATGGGAATCTTGTAACAAGAAATCAGGAAAACAAATTCCAGCAAAGTGTGAATATAAAACTCAGCATCATCATGGTATTACAGGATCACAGAATCACATGAACAGTTCAGGTTGGAAGGGACCACTGTGGGTCATCTGGTCCAATCTTCCTGCTCAGACAGGGTCAGATGGCTCTTAAATAGTTTTTCTCCAGTGAGAGAGACTCCACAGCATCTCTGGGCAATCTATTCCTCTGCATGGTCACCCATGCAGTATAGAAGTTTTTCCTATTCAGTGGAACTTCCTGTGCATCACTTTCAGCCCATTGCCCCTTGTCCTACTGCTCAGCACCACCAAGAAGAGCCCGTGCTCCATCCTCTTGCCATCCTCCCTGCAGATACTTACACTGATGAGATCCCCTCTCAGTTCTCTCTTCTGGAGGCTGAACGGCCCAACTCCCTAAGCCTTCACCCATAAGAGAGATGCTTTGGTCCCCTGACCATCTTTGTACCCCTCCCCCAGACCCATTCCTGGAGCTCCATATCCCTGTTGTGCTGAGAAGGCCAGAACTGGACACAGCAGTCCAGATGAGCCTCACCAGGGCTGAGCAGAGGGGCAGGATCACCTCCCTCGAGCTGCTGGCAGGGCTCTTCCTGATGCAGCCCAGGATAACATCAGCCTTCTCAGCCACACAGACACACTGCTGGTTCATGGACATCTTGTCCACCAGGATCCCACGTCCTTTTCCACACAGCAGCTCTCCAGCAGGTCAGCCCCCGGCTCTCCCTGGTGCACGGAGTGGTTTCCCCCCAGGTGCAGGATCCTGCATTTGCCCTTGCTGAATGTCAGAAGGTTCCTCTCTGCCCATCTCTCCTGCCTCTTGAAGACCCTCTGAAGGGCTGCACAGCACATGGGGGTCGGCCACTCCTCCCAGCTCAATCAGTGAACTTGCTGAGGAGGAGTCTGCCCCTTCATTGAAGACATTGATATTGGGCCCAATACTGATACCTACATCACAGACCTCCAAATCTTCCCTGTGCCACTTATTACCAGCCTTTGACATCTAGCATTCAGCCAATTCTCCATCCACCTCATTTTCATCATCAGGATAATTTTTTTCACAGCATCCTTCCTAGAAATATTTTGCTACTTACAAATTATTATCTGTCTGCCCTCTGTTATGGCGTGCCAAAGATACACAGCAGAATCACGCATTTTACTTTTCAAGTAATGGTATCTCTACACCTGTGATGAGCTTTGGATAAATTACAGCAAGGCCACTTGAATCTATTTTTTAAGTTCGGCTTCTTTTGCTAGGGTTAGTCTACAAATCCATAGCCACCCAAAGGGACTCATCTGAGACCTCTCTGTTAGATGGAATTAGGTGGATACTTTTCCTGTGTCAGCTCCACTTGGCTGAGAGATACAACTGAGAGTCAGTACCCAATTCCACAAAACAGGCATATAACTTCCACTTTCATAGCTTACATTCTGAATAACAAAGTAAAATTTTTCCTCTTCCAGTTACCTTGTCTGAAATTAACTGAAGTTTCTGGGAACACATCTTTCCACTAGCAAAATTGCTCTGGTACCCATATGTCTGCTAGAGTATTCCTAGATGTGTTTAAATCTTGATTGTTTCAAGTGCCAAAAGCCAGACTACTCAATACATGCCTAAGCTGTTCAAGAGTAACCAACTCAGTTTCAGGCTGAAATCCTGTGAGCTGCAAGCTTTGCAGACCACAGCATGAGCTGTCAGGTTAGGGCTCCCATTTTTCTGTCCTGGGGTCCTGGTGGCAAATGGATTTTGTTGTGCAGGACTCCAGTGTCAAATCTCTGACCCCAGATTTTCCCCACTGTCTTTTGCCTCTCCAGATTTTTCACATTGTCCTTCGCCTCTCCAGAAAATGTCACTACAGCAACCTGCACTGTAGATGGCATTTTCTCCTTTTCCCCTGTTTCACTAGAAGCAAAGCACCTGTGCCAGAGATAGACTCCAGAGCCCAGAGATGGTAGGGGCTGTTCTGTGAAAGTGCAGGAAACTTGCTGCCTACCTGGGTCCTACGTTTAGTTGCCTATTGCCCATCAGTTTTGCAATTGTTATCTTGGTGCTTAGCACACAAGATTTTTCAGATTTCTTTTCAATGTTCTTAAAATGCTTGCTTGGATATTGAGAGCTCAGGGTACCTCCTGAAAATGTTTACAAACAGCAAGGATGTGTTACAGGTAGCATTTATGCTATTTTGTGGGTCTTCTAGGTGTGCTCTAGGTGTGCACAAAGACTAAAAAAATTATTTTAAAAAAATCCCAGTTTTTGCTGCAGCTCTGCACATAATTTATATGGGGTTATTATATATGATTTTTCTTGCAGGTGGATTATGAAATAAATAATATTTCAATCCTCAGTTAAAATGGAATCCTTTCGTGTTCTGCAGTACTTAATTCATGTGTTTCTTATTGCACTGACAGACAAGGCAAGTTAAAGTATCATTGGGTCATCATGTCTTTGAGGCTAGGACATGATAACTACCTTTATATAAATCCTTCTGTAGCTACTCTTTTGACGTATTATTTTTCTTCATTTGTATATTTTTGTTGCTGTTGTTGAGGAAATGTTTCCATTACATTATGGCAAAAGACAAATGTATTTACCATGAAGAGGAAATAAGACCCATCTGTCACAAATGTCATAGCAGCAGAAACAGGTTTCACAGATAGTAAAAAAATTTCTTGAAATCCACCTTCCTAACCGCATCAAAGATTAAGCTGATTGAACTGAACAACATCCTACATATTAGTAGGTTATCTGTGGATGATACTGCTCCTTTTTTTGCATCTATTTAATTAGTATTGGCAAGAAAGGAGAAAGTATAATAAAATATCACATAAGTTAGATAAACTATTTGCTCTACCTTTCTGCATAGGTTCACAAACAGCTTCTTGTCTTTTGCTTGCTATGGAGTATCACTGTCAATATTACTGATGTCTGCAGGCATTTCAGCCTTTTGGACTTGCCTTTCTTTTAAGTTTAATATTAACTATGAATTCTCTGAATCTATTCATTACTCCTAGTGTACATTTTTTTCTCTCAAATCTAAATTTTTCATATGTACATGCTGACCTCCCGTCTTCCTGGAATTGTATATCTTAAGGAGATATAAAAGAGAAAACCATAAATCTTAGGACCGGGTGATGGTTTAAAAATATCATGGGGATGGAATGTTTATTTTACTTTTGCTTTCAAATATTATAACTAAAAATGCATTCTTACAAATGCTAAAACTTCATAATTAACCATATTTTGCTACCTGTTAAATAATACAAGACATTTTATTTCTACCTCTGTGGTTTTCCGCAATTGACAACACGTCTCTTGACATAAAAATATATCCTCCAACCTCAGTAGGATTTTGGATTAATTTTATGTCCTTTTTCAAGCTTTATTTTTTTAAGTTTGTAAAGCCTTTGGAAGACAAAATATTGCCCACCTTCTACCCTGGAGTACCTGTGCCTTCATCTGATTGTTGTGAATGAGATTTGACCTTGCAGTTGTGGATTTTACCAGGTGATGGCAGTTCCCTGTCACGCGCATTCACAGCTTTGTGCATCAGTACTTTAAAGATGCATGATTTCTTACAGAGAGCACAATGACAAAAAAGTAAACAGATTATTTTTGTTTAATCGTGTAATGTCCTATTTATACAGTAAGAATTTTAGATTTAAATATTTAACTTATTTCTGGATTCTTTAAACAGATGTGCTCTTTTTCTGTCCTCACATTTCTTTTACATTTTCCTGGCTGAATACCACTGTTACTAGTCTCACCATCGAAATAATTTATTCCATGAACCATTCAACACAAAGATTAGTTTTAAAATGTGCATTTTCTTTCAGAATAAAAGAGTTAAAATGTGTCTTTCAGACAAAACCATGTTTTTGGAAGTTAAAGCAGTAATGCCATACAAGCAGTCCTGAGGCAGTAAAGCACCAGATTCCAATGAAGAACTTCTGCACAGAGCATATCAATGTTCATAGGAGATATTTGTCTGAATGACAAGATTATCTGAAGCCATCAGAATCAATGCTAGCGACAGCTGACATTCCTCGAAAATACTCTTTTAAAAAACTTTTAGTACATGGGACTGAAAAGTTTGTGTAGGCTATGGAGTGTTCAGAAGTGGTCTCTGTTATTTGCAAAGCAGTCCCAGCTTGGATAATTCTGAGTACTAGATTTAACAATGGAAAATATCAGACTTTGCTAGATTTGGTGGTGATGGAAAGTAGGAGTCAATCATTTTAATACACACCTGGTTTCCCCCATACAGACCTTCAAATGACATGCAGGAACTCCTAATGAGTTGTATATCTCTTCTTTCCAGATGCTTTCCAACTGCATTAGTACCATAAATCCCCCCAAAAATTTGCATCAGACTGGCTTACCCCACTCTTCTCACAGACAGTTGCTTGTTTGCAAGGGAAGTAGGCAAAGAAAGAGGTAATGAAACCACTGTGACCTTGACCTGGGCAGGCATGTTTGGTGAGACAGAGAAGGCATATGTCTCTTTCTTCCTATATGTCTGCTCTGTCAAAGTTTCTTATATTTATAATCTCCTTCTATGAAATAAAATTTTGCCATGGTCTGTTCTTGTAGATATACTCCATAATAAAATTACTTAGGTAGGAACTCCTATTTAGGCTGCACAGGATTAGTACTTAAATACAGGTTTTTCTGTCAGTAAAGTATAAATAGGAAGAAAAAAAATAAATAGCATGTGCAGCAAACAAATCTCATAAAAATTTTTTTCATTTGGATAAGAAGTTTAAAAGGTGGTCTTCTGGTGTCCATAAAGCCATATAATTAAACAACCCAATTTCTAGCATTTAAAAAGCCAGTGGAGGTTATCTATAAAGTCTATATATTCTCAGAGGCAGGGAAAAGTGAAAGATAAAATGTTCAAGGTTTTAGAAAGGCTGTCTTAGTGGTGGCTAGAACATCACATACAGAAAAGGATAGAATTTAGGAGGTTTTTGAGGTAATGACATATTGTTAGACATGATCTCTTTTGTATCAGTGAATGCACAGACATACTTCCTTTAGATATGATTTTGTTAAGGTAATGTAGACCTCCCTGAAAAGGAGTGCAGTTACACAGTGAAGACTGAAGAAACCTATTGTGAGGAAAACACATATCCTGCTTTGATGAGTGTAAGGTTTAGGGTCCTAGGATAATTTCTCACAGAGCTGGATCTCTCTTTAGGGTTAATAGCATCTTTTTTTTTTTAGAATAAAATCATTAATGTTGGAAAATACCGCTAGGATCATTGAGTTCAATTGTCCTCTTCTGTTTGCTTGCTGAGGTCTAGAGAGAAACAAAAGGAAGCCTTATCCTTCCATCACAAAATCAGAAAAAATATAAGACACGAAACAAACTGTTTATCAGACTGCAAGCTATCTTGCATAAAAGAGAGGAATCTTTCCATAATGGCTAATTTGCATATTAATAACTCCACAATTTAATTTCTCAATCATATTAAGGGGAGACTAGCAGAAAAAGTGAAGTGTTTAGGGTTTTTTTCTTTAGATGGAATTTGTTTTTGTGAGCTATGAATACTTCTCTCCTCTTCATCCTTACTCTTGCTTTGTCCATCATTGCTCATTCACAGGAACTTTTACCTTTAGAAGATTGTCACAGTGGGCTAAGATCCTTTAAGAGTCAGCTCTTTGACACTCACAGTGCTAGCAATACACCATGCCTGTCCATGGTATGAGTTCTAAAGTAGGTGCTAACCTGTCTGTGCATGGGACATATTTATGCTCAAATAGAAAGTGCACATGACACTTTCATTCTTTTGTTTCACACTCCCAAAAAGTCTTTCTTGTTCCTGAATACAGGTAATTGTGGACAGTGTTTGCTCTCACTTGGTTCACTTATTTTCCCATCAGACATTTCTCTCTTATAAGGGCAATACACCTCAAATATTGCTCAAATTTTGCCAGTCTCCTTCTTGCTGTCACCACAGTATATTCCTTAGTCATGAGCTCAGGGTACTCAGAGCTGTACTCAGAATGAATGTAGAATCAAAAATAGTGGGGTCACCACCATGCAAGAAGGGCATAGGTAAGGCCTCACTAGTTTGTGACATTTGGCAAGACTTGAGGAGGAAGGCACTGTTTTGTTTGCTGCAGCAGGGTTTGTGCTGTATGAGCCATGCTGTATTATCAAAGCTTTTTAGCAGTATATAAAATGGTACTCATAAAGAACATGAAAAAGTGAGGGATTTTTCTGTTCTGTTAGTGAGAGGAAGGTGGCCAGGTGTAATACTATGTTTAATTACTTTAAAGCTCGTCAGAATGTGTCAAATTGCTCTTCATGTCCAGAGCCATCTTGGATTGGGTGTATTGCTCATTTGCAATTGCCAAGCTATTATTTAGTCATAACCTTATGCTCCACATAGAACTATAAGCAATATGAGAAAACCTAAAATAAGAAAACAAACCCTCCCATTGCTGCTATCTGTTCTAGCTTTTTTCCTTTAAAAAAATCCTCAGTACCAATAATTTTTCTTGTGAGAGCTGGCTACTTCTATTCAGCTTCTGTTGAGGACAACCTTATGGTATTTTGGTTAATACTCCTGCCAATACTCTCTGCTTTGCCTGCTACTGATGTGTAAAAGCAGCTATGGTCTCTTCCTCTTGCATGGCCAGTTTATAGCGCTGTGTTGTTGCAGCATGTGTCCAACCACCCGTGATCTATAGATAGTCTCTCATGGAATATTCTAAAAGCCTTCTGGCCAATCATGGGCTGTTGATCGGCATGGCCACTCCCAACTGGTCCCAGAGCCCTTTGCAAGTCCTTTCTTCTTCACCATAAGCTGCCTGGATATCCTCAGTTGATATCATCAACCTCTTATTTCTTGAGGCCCAGTGTTTTTTGTCTGTGGTATGGCCATGTGGCCACTCTCTAGCCTGCCCATTCCATGATATGCTCCCACACTGTGTAGGTATCATCTTTGTTGCTTCTCTTTGAGGAGTGTTCCACAAGCTGGATTTTCAACAGCCAAATCACCTAATACACAGTTCTGGTTATTGAGTCATTATTTTTCATGCAACATTAAACTGACTGACTTGGTTTATGTTGCGCCTCTCTACTTTCTACTTTTCTTTGCAGAGCACTATATTCATCAAGTCACTGTTTTTCTCTCAGCATAACAAAAATTATAATTCAGTCCTTCAGACCTCCTAATAAGTTCACAGGGAACTATTATTTCCAAATTTTCAGAGACCTCTTTATTGCTTTATTTTATAGGGGACTTTCCATAATAAGGACTTATCTAAATCTCAGTTTTCAGTGGGGGAATATGTGGAAAACAGCACTAACATCAAGCGAACTGTACCATGACTTGAATGGAAAGAAGGAGAGCAGAGGGCTCAGGTGGTTCAAAAATAGTCTGATAGCAAACGTTGTGATAGAGGGGCTGGGGAAGGACACGTTGTCTATTAAAGTTCACATTAAATCTTTCAAAATTATAATGAGATTTTACAGTGAGATCTTTCAGAATCATTTGCTTTCATTCCTCATTGGAGTTCTTATGCTTCTTTTACTGCTCCCTTCCTTTTCCCCACTTTTTCTTGCACTTGGCTTTTCTGCACTTATCTTTTGTGTCCCAGATGGCCTAATCTTCTCCCCAAAAAACCTTTTGGCTGCCAAGTTCACATCTTTCAAATTCCTCCTTAAAACCTATTTCATCAGGGAATTTTCACTTTTTATCCAAGCCAGATGCCTTTCTTGCTCTGAATATTTTTTCCATATCTTTTCTTGTCTGTCTTAAGGCCAGCATATCTGGTAGTCAAGGATTATCAGTAATTTTCTTTCTTGAAACAGAATGAGAATTCCTTACAAATTCACTATTTTGACTGAAATAGCCTAGGGTGCTTCTATCCTTCTGTTGCCGTTCAAAAGCTTCCTCTCTCTTAAAAAAAATTAGTGTGTTGGAGGCAGGGAAAGGGGCAGGGATCACCCCACTGTTGGCAAGAAAATGGTTCTAAGGAGTCCAGGTTTTTGGAGTTTGCTTTTCTGTGTGCTATAAAATTTCTTGAAACAAATAACCTTCCAACAAAACTGCAAAATCATGTCCTTAGTCATACTTCCATTAATACTAAAGGTGTGCCTTTATTAGTGTTAAGGGATTAGAAAAAGAGTTCAGTAGGAAAATGAGTAGTCTCACTTAAATCTGCTGGAATGTTGCTCTACATTATTTACCAGCCATTGCCTTCAAGAACTATTGGAAAAATATCATGGTTTCAAAAATAAAATAAAAATTTAATAACTGCTGCTGACACTACCAGTTAGTTTTCAAGGGCCTTGAAAGGACATGCTCATTTCTCTCGTTAAATTTCATCCTCTGTGAAATACTGACTACAACTTCACTAACATTATAAGCAATATTTACATAGAGATCAACTTGTGCTCTTCTCGTGTTTCATTCCAGTAAATTTCAATGGTGCTGCTTTGGCACATAATGGGAGTAACATGATAATGATTCAGTCCCAGAAAGAAAGAGCCTCCTTAATCACCTGTGTAATATTTGCAGAGTTTAAGTCCTCATTTATTCCTGTTCAGATCACAAGTCATCATACCTATGTGCAGATGTAATTCAAAGACATAGCAAAGACATTTCACCATCAGATGGAGACTCTAATGGAGACATTAATACTATGAACATAGTTACAAACACGCCTAATTTTGAAAGGACATTTCTTTTATTAACAGAGTGATTAGTACTAATGGTGAGTGCATTTCTGAGAGAAATCCACCCCTGACCTTTGAGTCAGTAAACTGGCAGCTAAGGAACAAACGGGACCATACTCTTTTTTTTCCTGGCTTGGGCATCATCCTACATTGTGAACAAATGTGCTTATGTAAGTCAGACTGGACTATGAAATTTACTGAGCCCTTGTTTGCCTCCTTCAAACTCCTTTTAACTCTTTAAGGGAAGGACACACATACTGAATTCCTTAAGCTTACTAGATGCCAAAGGGTGTATCTCTTTACATCGTCATCTCTTGGGAACAACTTCAGTGTGTCATCAGATCAATGCAAATCTCTACTTGACTCTGGTGAAAACTTTGGGTGTTAAACCTTCACGGAATGACAGCCTTTTTCTCTCTCCCTTTCTCCCTCTCTCCTTCCCCCATACATAATATACACATAAAGGCGCTTCCCTGACTCAAGGCATTTGAAATATTGTAACTTCAAGTCACTAATAGAAGTCACATTTTGATCACATTGAAAAAATAAAATTGACAGAACGAGATCATTGCCAACTTACTTTTACCCGACAAGACTATCAAATGGGAGCTAAAATACATATTTGCAATATTGTTGGGAACACTATTAAAATATTTTATACATTTTAAGGAGAAAAAAAAAAGCATACAAGGGTCCAGTTGGTCCTTCTCCTATAGACCTGTATCATGCATTGTTTTACCTCTCCTTGCATTATAGTCCAAAGTCATTCTTTGCTTGGGCTTGCAGTCACAGGCACTGTGGCAGGACTGGATTTGCAGTCCTGTGCTGCCAAAGGACACTCTGACTAGCCCTAGTCTGCTTCTAAGACCTGAATGGTTACAGTGGTTGGACCATACCAGAAACCATGTATGAGCCTGCTGGCTTAATGTCACCAAAAAGGAACCCCTTTTTGCTCCCTTATATCCTTCTTCCATAAGTCAGGAGGATCAGGAATATAATTTCAGCATCACCCTCCTGATCCAAGAGAAAATGCAGAGGTCGGCTTAATGTAATTTAACTCATTTATCCTTCTTTGAGATTTCTAATCTTAAATACAAAAGCAGAATTTGTGTGGTAGAGATTTTTGAAGATCCACCAATTCTACAAATGGCTTTTCATTTCTTTTAAAATACGAAGTCCTTCACTCTGTCTATGTTTTCACTAATACTATGCTCATTGCCACTTTTAAAGACTTTGAGATAATTTTGCCATTCTTTTCTTATCTGCAACTTATTTTTTAAGATTTTTTAGGTTTTTTTAAAATTTATTTGTAAATTATTTTTATTTCTGTTCTTTCTTCTCTCTACTATCCTCTGAAGAAAAATCTCTGATAATTATTTCACAGTACACTATTACTTTTGATTAATTCTTCCTTCTTTTCCTTTATTAGTCTTTTATTTGTTTCTTATATGGGACCAGAATTCAATTTGTATGAAAAATATGTCTTATGAAATTACTTTAGAGGCATAAATATGGGATTTTGGAATCTATTCCAAAAATAGATAATATAGAGGCTGTGGAGAGAAATACCACAAAATTTATGTCCAGTTCTTTGTGGAAAAAGGCATTCTAAGAAGAGTCATAGGGTGAAAATCTCTTCTGTATTTTGTTATAACTATGTTATTAAAAAGAAAAATAATTAAAAAGTGACCAGTGTATCCAAATGAACAGAGCCATTTTTCCTTTTAATACTGCGCAAATTCTCCATACTTGCTGCTTAAAATTTTTTGTTGTGCCATGCTCTTATTAATGGGCAGAGCTTGTACTATGGACAAGGTTGTTTGTAAGGCTGAGACTGTGCAACAAAGAGTTGGCTTGTGGCTCCAGATCCAGTCCTGAGAAAATATGAGCCTTTCAGCAACAGTGTTCTGGCTGCCTGTGGGCCACCATCCCAGAGCTTTTCTGGTGGCTGCTGGTGCTGAGAGGCCATCTAGAGAGCTCTAGCTGAGCTGCTAGAGAGCTGTGAAATGCCAGAGCTGAGCTTGTGATCAGGTTGTGACACAGGTGTTTAAAGAGGGTCTTTATGAGAATGAGCAGCTGTAAGGAACAGATGAGGAACCAGGATGCTAAAAGACAAGGGCTTAGAGGAGGAAAGAAGCAGGAAGAGAACAGGCTGGTTACATGAAAGTATGTGAGTGCAGGAAAAATGTAGCAAGTATAAATCACAAAGGAGATTGCCTCTGCTCCCCTCCTCACTATCTCTTCTCTGTTTCTTGCCCATATGTCTGTTAAGATTACTTATGCACTTACCACTGCAAAGCCAACTGCTGGCTTTTTGCAAACTGTTTACCATTCTGAATTTGTTTACTGTGTTCGTGTTTTTCCAGTTATAATACTGAAAAAATATTGGGGTCTTCAGCCTCCATATAGCAGATGCAGTTCATTTCTGATGACCTGAACACGCCCCTGGTGCCTCTGATACATTTTGCCCAGTGGTGAACTGGTACAATGGAAAAGACTAATGAAGGGAGAAGTACTAGGTTTTGTAGGTGAATTTTAATATTTTTTTAACATACAGATTACATTCATGTAGCACGATGAACAACTTTAATAGTCTGAGAAATTTATCTAGAGAAACATAGAAACATCTGCTAACTACTGTTTAGTGCTTTTGTTACAGCCACAAAGCAAATGCAAGGAGAACTTGACATCTAACACTTACAAGAGCACATAAATTCAAACTGTACTTGTAGAATATACTGAAAAAGGAAAATTTTCATAAAACTACAGAGAACTACAACTGCAAACAAGAGTAGATCTTTCTGGATTTCAATTTTAAAATGAGTTAGCTGTGAGTCAGACATTAAAGATTTCTTTTCACAATTAATCACATAAATTTTTCTATGCTATTCCTTATATTGTTAATGTAAGAAGGTATGTCTTATACAGTCAGAAAGCAGAAAAGTTAATGCATCACTTGGACAACAAAACAATTGAGAGTTCAGATAGCCTTTTCAGATTCATTTGAAGATGCTAATTTCTGCACTTCAAACAGCATTACGAGTTCTTTTGAGGGATTTTGATGGTGACAGTCTTAACTTCTGTGTATTCATGAAGTCCATATTCTCCCCTAGATAAAAGAGAACAAAGAGTAGCATTTATGCTAATGCTTTTTATATGAGTTTTTTTCTAGATGGAATTTTCAGTGGTAGTGTGCCATTGGCTGGATATATAACAAGTACACTGGACATATTTGGAAGACAGCTGTGCAGCTAGACTGCTGCTGGAAACCTTTTGAAAAGCTACAGCAATGTTCTTCCGAGAAAAATGGCAGAGAGAGTAGTTTTAGTTCTGTGAGCGGTGTTTAATTTAGAGTATTTCTAAACCGGATTTCTGTACAGCAGATAAAGAGCATGTTAGATCTTCACAAGTATGTTCAAGCTAGTTATTTGTAAAGCTCTTCTTCTGATATCAAGAGCTTTCTTCAGAGTCAAAGAAGAGGAACTTCATCTAAAGTAAACGGGGGACAAAATTATTCCAGGATGAAAACTGGGTCAGTGAATAAGAGTTGAAATCTTTGGCATGTTATGACCACGTTTCACCTTTATGTTTTCAGTGATGAGATGAAGCTTGTTTGTAGTCCTAACTATTTGACATCTGATGTAGCCAAACTATTTAGACATAACTGATTGTTCTGTGGAACAAGGATTTGCTACAGTATAATGTTACACAGATCTTACTGCTCTCTTATTAGATATAAGCGGAAATCTATCTTATTAGATATAAAACGGAAATCTGTGCTCAGAACACTTGTGCTGGGTGAAAATGTTTACTGATTCCCTTCATTTTTGGAGAGGAATTTTGTTAGTGTATGACATTTGGTAGTTTAATTCATAATAGCATTATCATTCCAAGAATTATATGGATAATTTTATTCTGGGATCAAGAAAGTCAGTGGCTTAACACAACCATATCCTAATTTTTTCAATGTAGGTTTTGCACACATATTTCCACTTCTCCTAGAAATGGTTGTCACATATTTACAAATTTTCTCATGACAGGCTTCTATCTGGTGATAATTTTTTCCTTGTCCTATAGTGGGAATATTTTTATTGTCCCAGTGTGACTTTGAACCTGAAAACTTTGTTAGCATGAAAGATTCATTCTTTCAAAATGTACTGTTATAGAGAACATTTTTGATAGTCTGTGATTTCCAGCAAATAAATCAAAAAAATATTTCTGAAAAAGACTGTAATTCAGAATTGATTATCTCCCAATTATTGGCGCCCTCACCCAACAAAGGCAAATCTGCATTTGATAAAAATGGCCTAAATTATTAAACGGTTTCAATTTCCAGTTTTCTAAAGCTCTCACCGTTGGCTTGACTGTTTCCTTTGAAGTCAGCGGGAGCTTTGCCATCAGAAGCAGATTGTGCCCAGTGATGAGCAAGTATGAAAACACTAGCCTTTATTTCTGGAGAAACTATATAAAGAGAAGCTCTGAAGTGCCTCATCTATACATATCTTTCTAAATCACTTCCATGGTTCATTAGAAGTGTTATGTATTTATCTTAATAAAAAAAAAGGTTTCCATGTACTAATTTTTACTCATTGCTTTAAAAATAGTTTGTTCTTGTACATGTGGAATTTTTAAACAACGAATACAAGTAAGACTGGATATGATTGAAGTTGAAACTGGATTAAAACTCAGAAGTTTGAAAAAATTTGATTTGTTTATAATATATGTATGCTACTCTACTTCTATTCTGGGATAAAAAAAGTCCAAAGACTAAAGAGGATCATTTTCGTCAAAACTTTTGACCTGGCTGGCACATACTGTAAAAACATTAGTTTCACAAACTTTTAACTGAAAATCTTGCTTAAATCAAGGATTTGGGAAAGTCTTATGCTTTCAAAACCTAGCATTTAAAGGGGATTTCGCAAACTCCCCACAGATTAATCTTCATGAAAATGAGAGTTTCTCTATATGTGCAAAAAATGTAAACCATAAACACAATGGTCAGTTTTGCTTACCAGTGTACTGCAACCACGATATACTGCGAATTAGTCATACTGAAAAAGTGTGCCTCTAAGAAATTTTCTTATTTATTTTGTATAGGAATTGCTGGTTGACCTTGCCTCTGACAACATGATGCCACTAAGAACTCTAGAGACTTATTTGCCAAAATCTCAAACTGGACATCCTAGTTATGCATATTTTAAGTCAGTGTTTGGAATTTGATTTTGAATTTCCTGTTAATCTACAGCTTTAAAAGTATTTACTTACATTTCTCGTCCATTTCCTGACATCTTAAAACCTCCAAAGGGACATTGAGCGGACAATGCACTATAGCAATTAACCCTGGAAGAACAGGAAAATTATTTTTGACAGTGTGAAAAAATTTTTTTTCTCTTCTGAAAAATCAGAGGTTATCTGTCACCTCTAAAAAGCCTATGGTCATAGCCACAAGCAACATCTAAGTGTATATTTGTAAAAATATATGTAGTTTGAAGTTCAGATAAATGAAACATCAAAAACAACTACAGTTATTATCAGAGTACTAAAACTGAACAAGAGTCTTCAAGCTGAGAGACAGTCATATCTTTCTCTGATCATTGCAGTAAAATTTCTAATTTATACATAAGCTTTTTCACAAAAGGTTATCCACAGATAAGTGTTCTGCAGAAGAGTTTATGTACCCTTCCAATAGATACTTGCAGGATAGCTTCACTATATATTTAGGAAGTTTTGTTTGGTTCTACTCATTTAAACCTTATTTTGTATTGTGGTTTAGAACAAAAGACACAATAATAAGTAAGAAAGGAATTTCACAGGCAAACTTTTAGGTATGAAGAATTTTGGCAGAAGGTGCATCCCTTTTCCTAGCTGAGGAGCTCTTTTTGTCTTACAACCTTGTCAAATCAAATATTCTCTATTTTCGTATCTTATATTCTATCCTCCTTGCCAGTCTACTGGTTTCAACAAAAGAGATTCTGTTCATAGCTAAGGATTCCTAGACCACTAATCATGAAAAAGCAAATCCCAAATATTCCACTTCTATTCTAAACTTTCTTCCATATAAAGAATACCAACTCTGGAGGCAAGACTGTTAGCTTATTTTTGGAAAGCATATGTTCTTAGATCACAGGACTTGGGCAGGAATTTGTGCTGGTTGCAAGTGTTTCCAGATAAAATGTAAATTGGACACAGGTTTTGCATTCAAGTAAAATTGGTTGGTCTCCTTCTGATGCATTGAAATAACTATAGGGAAATGCGGTTTTTGTCAGTGATTGTCGCTAGACCCTGCTATGCCTCCAAGCTTTCACTCTTTCATTTCATAGCTTTTTCTTTTCCAGTTTCATATAGGTTGCCTCTTCTTTTCTATTGCTGGAAATAACTGGCCTTGTAGTAGTTCTCCCAGCTTGTACAGCCTTTCTTTGTTCAATCACATTTTATCAATCTTTCACATAACAGAAATGGAAAAGGCTCTGCCCAGGATAATGGCCACTGAACTTCAGAGAATTAACTTCTTCATGCAATACCAAAACTGATCTCATATCTATTGAGCTATCCACAGATCCTGAAGTAAAGGGCACTCTCACAGCATTTTCTTTAGTTTCCTTTTCTTTTTGGAATGTAAATTCCCTTTTTTTGAGTAAGTTTATCAGAAAATGGTATGATGACTAACAAGAAGTAACTATTAAAGCACATTAAATAGGGAAACATATGGGAAAGATAAACAAAAGAGACAATGATCTACCTCTATAAAGATGATAAGGAATAAATATAAAAAAAGACCACCCAAAATACTGTGAATATGTCTTATAATTAGTGCCATTGGCACCTGCAGATCTAAAGTAAGAACTAAAAAATACTCTACTTACCATACTGTTCCAGCCTGAAGGGCAGCTGCAAATGTCAATGCTTTGTCAATGTCTTTGGTAAAAACTGCTGCTGCTAAGCCGTAGGTGGTATTATTGGCCCTCTTGATAACTTCATCTATGGTTTTAAACTTCATGATTTGTTGAACAGGTCCAAATATCTGTATTAAACACATGCAAACATATGAAGTGAACTAGAATAACTTATTATTTGAAGTAATTGATGTATTTCAAGTTTACTTCTGTCAGATGGCCTTATTCCTGAATTCATTCAGTCAAGAGTGAATAAAGTTCTAAAAAGTACTATACATTTGCATAAAAATTTTTGCAATATGAAGGAAATCAAGATTACCAATTGTAAATAATTCATAAAACCATAAATGAACAATGATTAAAAGGCACCCATCATAAAGGTAGTTAACATGGTGTCACAGTGTGCTACGTATCTATACTGGTTACCAACAAACTTGCGTTTTCTGGACAAGCTCTATTTTTAAAGTCAAGAAAGACATTCAATTTTCATTCACCTAAATTTACTATTAGAATTTTATTGCTGCAGGTAGCTGCACAACTGAGTGTACTCCAAGTGAAACAACTAATTCTGCTTTCCATATTGGTGTCAGGTAAGAAAATAGTCCTTCAGTTCAGCTTTCCTGCTACCCTTGTTCAGAGTTCTCTGTCAGAGGTGCCCATGCCTATCACAAAACACCAAGACTATGTAGGCTGAGGTGTGCATTACAACATCTAACTAATTCTATTTCCATAGACTGAGCTTTCTACTTGACTGAGTTTTTAGTGCTGGTTTCTACCTAGACTTCTAAGGATTGATTTCCATAGATCAGAAAACCACTGAACATTCCTCCAGGTGCTCAAGTTGTGAACTTCAAAACTCAGACATTCTTTAAACATTAATATTATTTGAACTGTTTTGGCTATTCGTAGCTTCTTTGTTCATTACACTTCAAATAATGTGGGGAGCAGTTCTTGTACTACTGACCAAAGAGTAACTAACAGAACTGCGAAAAAATCGTAACTCTGTGGTGTTTCCTACTTGACTCATAGTATGGTGGAAACAATCCAAATTCTGTCTCATACAGGTCTGTCATGTCTTACACCCCTTTTCCTGTCACAATTAATTCTAAATGCTCTGTTGTTCGTTTTAACTCAGGCTGTTGGCTCTTGCCAGATGTACCAAGTATGCTTAGGAGACTGCATCAGCTTTCTAATATGAAGTAGCATAATGGACACCAATTGCAGCCCAATTGCAGCAGTTATTGATTAAGATAAATGTAAAAAAACACAGCAAAGAGGTCATGACTTGACTTTGGGTCTTTATGTAGAGAACTAGCTCAGATGGCAGCTCAGCACTCTCAAATGTTTCTGGTTCTGGGCAGTCACTGTTGGTGCCCTGGCATTGTCATCTCAGTGGGGACAGTAGCAGATTCTTCATTGAAGTGTAGACACATCTGCAAACTGATCTAAGTTTGCTCACAGGGGCAAAATGAAATGCTACAAACAAAATGCCTCTGGAAGCACAATCCAACTAGTTTCTCACATTGCAAAGTAGCTGCCTAGTGCATGCAAACACCAAGTAAAGTGGTTACTTAGGCAGTGTAAAACATTCACAAGTTGTGTCTCCAAGGTTTACAGGTCACTGTGACTTTGATATGTGAGAAATGGGCAGTATGGAGCAGTCAAACAATCCAAACCTCAGCATTTATCTATTGCAGGAGCCTTTGCTGGCAGGGCAGCCTCATACTCCTTTCCCTCCTTGAGCAATCTGGTGAAATGGGCACCAGAAAACAACAAAAGCACTTTAAACACCACCAGGATAGAACAACAGGTTTAATAAGAGGATTTTCATGTAGTCTCTTGGCCTTCTAAATGAATATTTTGTACAGATATTTAAACAGACAACTTCCAGTGAGAGAAGAGACTGCTGAAGATTTATTTACCTCTTCTTTGGCGATGCGCATATCATCTGTAACATTAGAAAAAACTGTGGGCTGGATGAAGTAACCCTTGTCTCCCCATGGACCTCCTCCACATTCCAGTTTGGCTCCTTCTTTTTTACCACTCTCAATTAGCTCCAGTATTTTTTTATACTGCTCCTTATCAATCTAAATGAAAAGATATTTCAGGAATGAAAACAGCACACACAGATAACAGTTGGTCTTCTGACTTATTAACCTAAACCTGTGTCCCAGTGAGCTGGAGAGAAATATGCCTTTTTCTCTGTGGCAATGGACCACAGTGAATAGATCTAATACAGGCTATAATTTTTTGTTTCTAGAAAGAATTACTCTAGAAAACATAACAAGGTATCTGACGACAAAGAGAGATATTTAACATAACTACTATAAAAGAAATGCAGCTACACCCATACTTACAATTTTTCATTAAATGGAATCATACCAGTTCTAAAGGGAGAATATTTTCTAATCTGTAAAATAGTTAAGCTTCAGCTAAAGGTTGCTAAGGATAAAAATAGGTCAAGAAATGCAAATTATGAGACTGGAGGAGAAAAGAGTCTTTGTGCTCATTCAAATATTTTCATTATTGCTTTTTTCACATGTTTAGCTTCCTTAATTTTTTAATAAGAGTGCATTTACATCTCTCAATTATATTGTTACTGTGAAATTCAGACTCAATAAAGCCACAATAATATGAGAGAGCATTTCTGTTAATTTTATATTAGCTGTACACTAGACAAATGGAGTTTACTTTTTTGAATCTTCCTGCCCTTTGACTTTTAAATTTATTCTGCTGAATTTATTTCCTTGTATCAAAACATATTTCAGGATATTAAAATAATATTTTTAAATTTCCCAAATATATTGTGGCTTGGGGTGCATTTTTTCCAATTTACTGGGTGTCTTTTATTACTCAAAAAGCCTGTGATAACCAATAAAGAATATATTACTCTATCAAATGCATGGGAGTGGTTTTGCCTCCTACTTTTTCTTTGTCTCTACTACTGGGCTTTTTTCCATGCTTTTATTCCATGTCCTGCAGTATAAACTGATGTGGGAATAAGACTAGATGAGAACTATTGTAACAGTGCTGAGTTCACAGCATTGTGATAGCAATTCTTCTTAATGCTGCATTTTAACATTCATTTGATGGGAAAGCTGTTGGTATGATCTTTTAACAAAAGGAGAAAAAAACCTCTTGCACTTTAATTGTGTAATATTCTAAAACTGAGAGCAGCATAATAAAAGTCTAGTGCCTTGAAAAAAGGGAAAAGATATTGATACCCTTATTTCTTCAAGCTAGCCACTTATAGTGGCACTATCTGAATGAAAAGCTAGCAAGTTCTAACATGACATAGGTGATTGTACTTGCACTTTTACAGATCTTGCATTGAAGTTTTTCGAAGCATTTCAATTTTTTATAATTGTTCCCCTTCAATAATAAAAAGAGAAAGAGACCTTAGGGCTATGATATTGGCACAAACAACAATCACTCTGATTTCTTCCTCTTTGTACTCCAGACTAAACTCTATAAAACTTAGCCTTGAAACTACTGCAACAGTAGGTTTGGAAAGACATTAAATTGTGGTGTCATGACAGAATTAGTCTGAAAACATGTAATATTACTCACTTGAGGGCCTTGCTGTACACCAGGCTTCAAAGGATCCCCAAGAGTATACTTCTTTGCTCTTTCAATGCTCCGGCGAACAAACTCATCATAAATAGGCTCTTCCACAAAAATCCTAGATCCTGCTATACAACACTGTCCCTGGTGATAGAACAGACCAATATGGGCAAATTCCACAGCAGCGTCCACTGCAAAGAAATGTAGACTTGATCAGATCAAAAGCCTGAATCGTCACATCATAAAATCTTTACTAACCTTTGTCACCCATCTAATTTCCCTTTCTAGCACGTTTTATTTTTATGGCCCTTTAAAACACAGATATACAACCATTTACTTATTTCCAGCTACCTATCTCAAGAGCATCATGGTACACCGAGCTGAATACACATTCAGATATTCTGTGGGAAATGTATATTTAACATTTCTTGCCCTGTCAGGAGTGTCAAGAAGAGTATTCAGACAGAAAGTTAATAAACCTGTTTAAGATCCTTCTATCTTCTTTTCAGTCTTCATTCATGTTTCATTAGGATGATCATTAATTACATTAAGGGTGAACAGGTTTTCAGAGCTCCACATTTATTCAGGAGCAATCGACTTTGGTGGCAAACTAACTTAAAATTATGGCATGACCAGAAAACATTAAAATTACTTATTTTTTGAAAAGGTTAAATTAATTTACTGGCAAAGAAAGGAAAAAGCATATTGGATTTGCAATAGTAGTAGTTCATATAATAAAATTGCTACTAACAATCTGCATCTGCAAATATAATGTTAGGACTTTTTCCTCCAAGTTCCAAGGTAACTCTCTTCAGATTGCTCTTCCCTGCCGCTTCTTTAATCAGTTTACCAACCTAAAAGGTAGGAAGAGGACAGGTTCATGTCAAAAAGTTTGTAATGGCCTCTATAATACTTTTCTGTTTTCCTCAAAAGTGAAAATCAGTTAAGAGATTTCTACTATCCCAGTAAAAAAAAATGAAAAAAAGGTTAAAATAAAACAACTGAAAAGAGTCAGGGTACAGAGGACTTGTGACCTATGAACTGGAAATGTTTTCTAGAAGACTTTTCCCCTGTAATGCCAACTGCCAAAGATACATGGTGCTTTTTTTGGTTGCTACTGCTCTACTTGCACATATCTCTAATCTAAAGCAGGCACAGGTTGCTCCTTCACCTGCTACTCCCATTAGGCTAAAATTCCTTTGTTTTATGCATGAGAAAGCTCTTTATTGTGCAAAGTTTATGAGAAAAATCTACACTGGCTGCATGGACACTCTTCCTTGTTTCAATTTCTCTCTTGGATGAATGAAGAGCAGGAAATGAGCACTGCAAGCTAGGACCCTTGCCCTGCTTTTTACTACTGATGACATGGTTGAAGGAACTACGTACTATGGATTGCCCTGGAAAAGCTGTGAAGGAAAAATCTGCTTGTAGCTCTTGTGGCTTTGGTCTCTATCTGCCTGTGTGTAGCAACCATCAGGAAAACTTTCACCCTCTGTCAGCCTTTCTGCCATCATTTCTCACTGCTAAATTGCACTGCTAGAAGAGAGCAGTCACCAAACTCTAGAATACAGCCTCTGGATCCTCTGCCTTTGGGGGATCCCTGGGCACTGGGAACTGTAGTTGTCACTGTCTATTGGAAACATCTGTGGGATATTTCTCAGGGTTTTGGGTTGTTTTCATATCTCATTACTATAGAGCTGAAGGTTTCTGAGAGTAAACGTAGCTCTTGCACTCAGTGTGGATTGATCCCTGACATGAAGCTATGAAGAGACCAGATGGCAGCTTTTCCGTTTAGCATGCATTTAGACAGACAATATAATGTATCAAAGAAATAGCTAATCCTAATCCTATATGTAGCCTGCAATGAGAAATATTCTATTATAGTACTCACAGCTCTTCAGAGTGAAGGTTAGGGAAAATTAACAGTGACCTTCCTTTTAAACAGATACATATTTAAACACCCAGACCACCCAGATGGTACTTAGTATCAATGAAATACCAAAAATCTGTCACCTCACCTAAATGTGTGCAGACTGAAGAATGAGTTTTCCTAGGTACCTTCCTGTCATCCTGTTGTTATTAAACTCAAAGATAACAGAACATCTTAAAAAAAGAATGTTATGAAAAAGTTTTGATTTAAAGGAGTAAAACTTAAAATACCCTTGGTATACTAGGATCTTCTGTATCTCATGGACTGCCTTTGTTTGAAGGGCTTTCCAGCAATACAAACATTGTTTAAATATGTTGAAAGTTAATAATAACCAACAAATCATTAAACAGACTTTGTTTAACAAACCAGCAGCCTAAAGAAAGAAGACAGTTAAAATAATTGCATAGAATAAGTTAGACATTAAATCATTGATGGGAATCTGAGGGGCACATTTCCTGCTTATATTTTCTTTCTTTCCTTCTTGTATTTTCTTATACTACCTCTGTAGAGCCTGTGAAGGCTACTTTGTCTATATCCATGTGGTGAGAAATTGCTGCTCCAGCGGTGGGTCCAAAGCCTGGCACAATATTCACTACTCCCGGTGGAAATCCTGCCTGAATTGGAAGAAAAAATCCTGTAAATTTGGGGAAGGATAATAACTTTAAGAACATGTGTTGCATGGTCTTCCCTTTTCAGTTCTCCAGCCACCTATTCTCAGCCCTAGAGCCCCACAAGGTTTCATTCTCACATGATTTACACCCTCTTTCTTTCACCTGTCTTTTAGGTTATTGAAATATTTTTTGCTTTTTCTCAGAGAATATATTGCTTTCATTCTTTGTCAGTGCCATTTCTGAAGAAATATTTTTTAAAATTTTGTCACTCAGATGTGTAAACAAATATTGCTTACTTTCATGTTTGCTTCATTCAAGCTGTTTGAATCAACAGATGTGCTTGCTTGACTTCTGCACATTGATATCCATGCTAGATGAAATTTAATTAATCATCTGCTACTGAAGTTGAGAAAAGTGATGGAACTCTGGATGTAGGTTGAAAGTACAGTAGGCAACGTGAGAGTTTACAGCAAGAAAGTGGCAGCTACTAAGCATAAACAAGCAGGCTGAGATAGGCATAGTTTCAATATCTTGCACATTTTTTATGCAAATAAGCTTTTCCTATGGTTCAAAACAAATGCATTGTTTCCCATAAATCCTGTATTAGATATCTTCCATTCTCAGCTAAATAAGCTATTTTCTTCCAGTAGCTTGTCAGGCAAACCCCGAGGATTTGTGAAGAGTAGACGGAATTTTGTTGGTTTATGAAGCAGCTGCACAATCTCAATGACACTTGAGGAACACAGAATTAAAATATCAAATAGATTCATATCCTGCATTATCACTTCAATAAATCTCTTTATAGCAGTGAACAGGACTTTAGAATTACATGCTAAAGCTCCATAGATTTTTAGAAAATTGTGACTTTCAGGTGGTGAGTTGGAGCTCCTAAAACTCATGTCCTGCATTTTGGATAACAAATTCTTACTTCTGTTCAAGCAGCTTTTATTCCTTACAGTTTCATTCAGATACAGTCGGTCAATGCTTTTTATGCTCATTTAATTTTCCAGATAAATATTTACCCTGAAATTGATGAGACCATGAAGTTCTTTCCATTTGCTTAGCATTGTCTTTCTTTCTTAATTTGTGTAGAGGAATCTCCCTTTGAGCATTTCATTTCCATGTTTGTTTTAGGAGCTCTTCTCTAAACGTTAGTAAGGGAATCTTGTGAGTGCCATTAAGCAAGATAGTGAAGGTTACCAGAAGTGACTATATATATTTTTTTTTAAATCGGGCATTTAGGAACTAGAAAGTTAAATTAAACCTCAGGATATTTTCACAAGTCTAAAGCAGCTATCAAAGTGATCGCTGGCAGGGACTTGGCCTCCAATGTATTTTTTATATTCTGGCTATTTGTCACATTCCCACTTCTGAGCTTGCCTTTCAAGAAATCAGAATATCACAATAGATATTTCATTAGATCATAACAGAATTGAGCTAATTTCCCTGTAAAGCTACTTTTTTCAGAGAAATACACTTTCAGATACTTATTGTTAGAAATTAATAGAGAAGGTTTCTCTCATATTTTTAAAAGCTCTTCCTTGTCCCCACTATTATCTAATAGCATTTACTATGTGATGCAATAATAGCAGGACATGGCTCCATTCTGATAATAACTTAGTTTCTGTTTAATATTAACACACAACCAGTCAGTGTGCTGTGTTGAATCACTGTTTTAAAGCAGAATTATAAAATGTGCCAAGTCATTCCACTAAAACTCTGCAAGGTTACTGCACTGGTGATTACTGACATCTGTGCCAACCTTTGAACATATTAGACTGTATTTGTTGATTTTATTGGGAAGAAAGCTAACCTGTTTTACTGTTCTCTTTAGTTGTTTGCTGCACTGGGCACAATAGTTAGCTTTGGAGACACTAGCTTTCTGAAGAAACTGGCACACCCCTTGCTCAGGAGCACAAAGTGTCTTCTCACGGTTTCTGTGTGAAGAGAATTCACAGGTTTGGCAGCAGTCACCAGCTTGATTTTACAGCTCCCTGTTAATAATAAACTTAGGTGGATAAAAACTTTGTTCAGTTAAAAAAAAAAAAAAAAGCTGTACAAGCAGGTTCTTTTCTGTGATAACTGTGCTAATAAAGTCATTGCCACCCACCTCCAAATACTCTGCACTTGACTCCTTGTTCGCTTTTGACTCTGAAAGGTACTGTGCTTTGTTAATGCAAAAAAATTGGCTAAAGAATGGAGTTTACTAAATTGATGTTGTGGGATTTATTGTGTGCGTACTAGGCTGAAAGATATGCATGTTTTGCCCTGGTTTGGCTTCACTGGTTTACAGCAAGGTAAGTTCCACAGTGCAAGACTGGGCATGCAATGAGCCTGTCTTGTATTACCTTTGTGGCATTTCAGCTGCAGTGTACTCTTACACTTCTGAGAGGGGCAGATAACCCTGTTGTTGGTGACTTACCTCTTTAATTAAGGATCCCATGTAAAGGGCACTGAGTGGAGTTTGTTCTGCTGGTTTGACAACCACCGTGTTTCCACAACAAAGGGCAGGGGCAATCTTCCAGATGAACATAACCAACGGGAAGTTCCACTGAAAGACAGATGAGAAAGTGTATCCTATTTCTAATACATCACCAAAATACCTTAGCTTTTTCTATTATAATAGTGCAAATTTTCAGCTGGGTGGTTGAACTTTTTGTTGAACTCCTTTCAGAAGGAAGATGTTTTGAAAAAAACAATTGGCAAGCCATGTAGTACAAACTGGGGATTGTTGTTTATGTGTAAGTCTAGGGGATCCAAGGTTTTAGCTACAAGCTCAAGAGACAATGAGTGTACTCCTTTAACAAAGTATTACAGGCAGTTGTTGGATTAGTGGTGCAATTGGGAGTTTTGCTATCTTGAATGGTCACATCTATCACCAATTCAGCTTTCTAAGGGAGAGAAGGTAATAACACATAATGCTGTCCCTGCCCTCTCCCCTGGAGGTTTCACTGGCTGTTGTGAGCAGTTCAGGCAGACTGAAGAGCAGCTGAACGCTTCGGATCCCATGTTCTGCAGTGTGAGGGTCAACATGACGTGGGGAAAATAGCTTTTCCCCTTTGAGAATATTTGCTATAGTGTGAGTGGCATTGAGGCCATGAGCCTCAGCTCAACAGATGCCTTTTTGAAATAGGGAAAAAGGCAGTTAAGAGTTACCTATTATGTCAGAAAGGCTAGGAGGAATAAACATGCAACACTTTTTTTTCTCTCTATCTCCTTTCAGACTCACCCCCAGCCCCAAAAATAATGAGAGCATAAGTAACATGAAGTGAGGGATTGCAGGGGATTCTGCATGTTCATTGTTAAAGTTGTACATACAACTGCATAATTGAAAGGAAGGGGAAAGGGTGAGCTATCAAAAGTGGTTTGCAGCATACACATAGTCCTCACAGTTTTGGCTTTTATAGAAAACTCCAGTTTGTTGGTCCATATTTCAGTGGAGGGAAAATGAAGATATACTCAGAAATATTAACATTGTATAAGGGAAGCCAGTGTTGGTACTAGCTGCTTCTTTTACTTCCAGGATTATATTTTAAATGGCCACATCTAGTGCTTCTAGCTCTTTATCATAGCTTGACTGAGTGTTTTACTTGAAATGTCTTGTGTCTGACCTACAAGAGGATCTAAACCAGCAGTGTCCCAAACTTTCCTGGAGACGGAATACAAACATATTCAAGCAATGTGGTGGTCTAAAGATACAGCAAATTTTCAATATCATCTTAAAGATGTTGGGAACATGAGCAGGACCCACATGTTGGAGCAGACCTTATAGACAAGATGACTTTTTCAGAATCTGTTGAGTTGTCAAGCACGTCAGGTGAGGCTGCTCATAACTACCATGTGCAAGGTGGTGGGTGGATTAGGAGAGCCTAGTGAATACAACTACTTTCACAAACACACACCAAAACTACATAGACTTCACAAATAAATTTAGAACCTGAGCTCCTCAAGTGTTTTGAACGATCAGACTAAGGTAGGCCTTTTGAAACTTCAGTTGAAAAGAGTGAGTTTAAAACTGGGAATTCAGATGTGCCAAACAGGAGCTTTATTGGACACATTCTTTGTGTTGTAACTTGTACCACCATCATGGTGAATGAGTCTTAGCCATAAACAAAGATCCAGCTGTCTGAACACCGTACAGAGCATAACAGATATTCTAGGTCTTAAAGAGCTTATTGTTTATAGGCTTATAGGCTTAAACATAATAGACTGTAAATATTACACTCTCCTACTGGTTTGTTTCTAATTCTTTCACTTACAACCAAACACAATTCCATCTTCCAAATTATTTTGTAAGTCAAACTTTTGAGATTTATTTTACCTTCATGTACATGGAGGAGAGGGACAAGGTTTGACCAAAGTGACTCATCACACTCTGATGAATCAGAATCACAGAACTCAGGATAGTCTCTGTCTTTCAGGACCTGAAAATTCCTGGTTAGTAATGTTTCACAAATGCACTTGCATAGGTAAAATTTCAAATGCATTTCCATTTGTAGCAAGAAACTTATGTATTTACATAAATGGTTCCAACTTACAGGAATAATTTGGCCACACACCCCAATAGGCTCATGTCTAGTAAATGTAAAAAAGTTTCCATCTATGGGAAAAAGAAATAAATTAGGCATTCAGATAAAGCATTTGTGAGAAACAGTTAAATCACAAAGATGATAAAGTAGGGTACCAAATTTAGGTGGATACAATGTTTCTTATAAATGATATTTTCAAAATCTTAACTATGCAAAAAGCCATAAAGTACATCTGGATTCAATGTCTACTTGCTTCATAGCTCCAAGGTTTGATTTTTCCAATCTGACTGTCTTTTTGCAGTGACAAACCTGCTTCTCAATATGGTATGCACAGCGCACCAATAAGCATTCCTCATTTCTTTTTTCTTTTATCACCCTTTTTTTTTCTTTCAAAAACTGGTCTTTTAAATCCTAGGTACATATCAGACATTTTTTAATATTAGATCTTAGCTTAAATCAAATCCATTAAATATAAAATTCTCTTTGATTCACATAAATATGTGTTCCATTAAACCCAGTATAGAGTTCTACAGGAGGCAAAGATGTTGGAAGTATTTATCACTCTAGTTTTCCTTAATTCCTTCTTTATTACCTTTTCCTTAATTCCTTCTTTATTACCATTCTTTTCTTTGCCTTGCTGAGAAAAGGTAGCTAGAGAGACAATGTTTTCATAGAGCTGCTTAATGGAAAAGGGAATGGAATGAAATTTTAGCAAGTGCTGTTTCCTCATTCCTATCTCGTAGTACTTTTCCTAACACATTATCCAATCACTGAAGTAAATATTACTGCTTTGTGCTAATCTTTGCTTAAATGTAAACACCCAGGCCTCACTACTGTAGCCTTGTATAAACTATACATTGCTAGTAGCCTAATGCATTTCTTAGATGTATACACAGGTTACATTTTTTTTGTTCATAAACAGTACCTGTTAGTAGTCTATGGAACAAGAAATAAATGTGAAGACCTACATTAAATGTTTAAACTGAGAACGATGACAACTCTTTAATAACCTATCTTAAAAACTTTCAAAAATATTTTCCTTTGGAGATATTTTCAGTGTTGCACAACTTTCAGATAAAAGTCAGTTATTTACAGCTTGCGTTGGCCTCAGTTCTGTAGCTTTGTTATCTCGGAACTACTTACCCATTGGAACAGTACGCCCATGGATTTTATCAGCCCAGCCTGCACAGTAGCGTAAAGTTTTGATACAGGCACCCAAATCCATTAGATAGGCCGTGGAAAAGAGCTTCCCACCATCAATGGTTTCCATCGTCTGCAGACAACAGCAATTAAACAGTTCAATGTAATAATATCAAATACTGATAATGATTCTTTTGCTTGTGCTTTGTAATTCAGATTTTGGAAGTTCACTTTGAGGATTTCAGCTTTAGAACAAAGATTTAGAATACTCCCCTCTGAAGAACACATTTTGAAAAATTGAATGTAGCAATTTCAAAGTGAGAAATTTTCATGATGGCTTATTTGTATTGAGCTATGCGTATAGCATGATCACAATGCATTTGGTAGTGGTAAGGTTTACTCAGAAAACACCTCACCCATATGAATCTGTTACACAGTTCCACTTTATGTTAAATATTTTGCAAGCACAGATCGAGAGATTAGGAAGGAGACAGTGCAAATAACTGATGCAAATAAAATATCAGCAAGACTTAAGTCTTGTAAAGAATATCCTAAATATACCTTGAGTATTTGATGTGCGAAGGAAAGATCTGAGCCATCTAGAATTCTTAAGTGAGAAAAATTCCTTAAGAAAAATAAATACTTATATAGAAGAGAGTCTCTAAATAGCCAAATCTAAGGAATGTGGTTTGGATTAATTTCCATGCCCCTTACTATTGGGACATAAAGATCATGAACAGTTCTTAAATAGTGTCCACATATTTTTGACACTTCAAAAATATTTTTCTCAAGCTTTCAAAAACAGAGAGATTGAAGACCTTCAACTCTATGAACAAACTTGTTCAGCAGGAAGAGCCCAAACTATAGTTTTAAGAGCTAAACTATAATTTCAAGATGTAATCAGGTTGGCATTTTTTATAATTTGCAGTCAGATCAACAGACTGATCATCCAAAAACAGTTTTTCACCAACAACTCTCCTGTGAAGTCTACATTTTTAGTTAATTGGAAATGTTTCAGATACCATACTTGGGAAGAAATCAGAACAATGAGAGAAGACAGCAATGCTTGATGGCTCTTAGCAACAAGGAACTGATTAAATGAGATATGCCCTTGCCATTCCATGCAATATGTGGCACTATTTTCAGTCTGTTTGGACATGGGAGAAAATTCTTCCCTGGCCTCAAACTTATGAAATCTCTGCATCTCTTCAACATCACAAGAAACTGAATTCAAAGTAACAGCTCTCAGCAGCTCTTCCAGTACCTTGCTTTGACTTACTCTTTCAGCTGGCTACCTGTAGGTCTGCTGAGCCTCTGAAGCATCTTATCAACAAATAAAGCACTGAAATGGAATAATTTTCATCCTGGTCATATGCATGAATACAGGAAAATGACTTTGCAATGAGCTGTAGACATCTGTTTTGATCTCTAGTCTGTAGGAGTATGCATTACTCTGTAGTACTAGTTTTGCAGGTAGGATAAACTGAGGGGAGAAAATCTAAATTCAAAATCTGGAAAGCACTTTACTCATCTATACCTTTTCTGTAAAGGGAAATAATTAATAAGGGGATTAGGTTGCAGGAAATATAAATATAGTCAGCAAAATAGAGACTTGGGAGGGGCCCCCAGAAAAAAACTATTCTTTTATAATATGAAAATGGCAAATGTAAACAAAAACTAATTCAATGTCCCATCTTTACTGTGGAAAAAAAGATGGTATCTTCATCCTCTTTGCATTTTTATGCCTTAGACTGAACAATGAAGAAAGAAATGCCAACTTATCCAATTATTTCATGGACAAGATGGCATACTGCACTATGTAGACTATAGCTCTCTTTAAATTTTGTCCCTCTCAAGTCAAATCTAGCACTTTAAAGGACATAAGTTCAACCCACATAGGATTTCTCCTAAGAAACTCTGCTATATAATGGGTAACACATGCTTTGCAGATTTTACACATCTGAAGGTTTAAATTTTATGAACTTACCTACAGTATGTTTTGTGGCTAATGGCTAAATACTTCAAACTGTGACTAGATCAGTCTTAGTGATCATTCTGAATGCTGGATACTCCTCCTTGCCTAAATTTTTATGTTGTTTGCAGAAAACCGGGATTTATCTTCAGCACAAACAATTATCCAACCTAAATTTTAATTCCAGAATGTGCTTGAAATAGCAGAGAAGTCACCTGAATAATAGTATCAGAAGTGGAGTTTAAAGCAAGGAGGAGAGGACACTACCATTTATCAAATTGAGGGTGTATTTCTATTTCATATGTCATTTCTTGCCTTAGCGCACAATCTGTAGGTGAGAGCTTTACAAGTTGTGTCTTCTGTTAAGTGTGGTAAAATAGCCAGTACACAGTGGTTTGTAAGGAGAAGGCATCATTCCCCAGCACTCATGTTATTGCTCTTTTAAAATTATCCATTGCTGCCTTTGGTTCTCCTTAAGCTTTATCATTAATTACTAGTTGCAAGCTGGAGTTAATGAAGGACCAGTGATAAGAAAATACAGAGTAAGGAAATTCAAACTTTCCCAGTTCTGACTTGCATCATCTATAAGCATGGAGCCAGGCTTTGAGTTTAGGCCTTGATTCAGGCTTTGTTTTAGACAAGAATTAACCATGGGATCAATATTCGTGTGCCTTTAAGAAGCAGTGATTCAAATTACTGTGGTTGTAGGCAGTTTAAGTATCAATTTAAAGCTAATCAAATACTCAAGTACTTTGTGGATATAGGGTGTTGATAGCCCAGAGTGCAAGCCAGCTTAGAGAAGCCCGTTTGCTACAGAGAAGAAAAGCAAGCAGTGAAACAGCCTAGCTTTGCAAAGAGTAGGCATGTTAAACGCTCTTGTATCCTTCTGTAAAAATCAGGACTTTTCTCCTTGTCCTTTTGTTCACATCTCGTACTCACAGCCAGAATCAGACGATCCCTTTCGACCAAGTCAGCCAGTTTATTCAAGAGCCTTCCTCGCTCTGAGGCATCCATTGTGCGCCAGGTTGACCCCAGCTCAAAAGCCTTCCTAGCTGCTTTAACTGCCTTGTCTACGTCCGCCTGTGGGGAAAACAAAAACACTGATGTGATCAATAATTGGTTCTGTCACAAGCCTTTTTTTTTGCTGTCCAGTGTGTTGGGTTTAGCGTAAGTTTGCCCTTAAGTTGAAATAAGAGAAAAAACCCCAATGTAATAAAAATTAGTACCAGTATTGTTAAATACATGGGCTATTCTCTTTCAATCACTTCTGTTTTTATTTCAGGAATGTAAAATTCTATGAGAAACAGATGGGTTCTCAAAGTTTCCAAAATAAAAATATATAAAAGAACTTTATTTTTAAAATTTAGACTTTTTAAGCCCTTCCTATACACCAAGCACTTACATTAATGATATAATCTCTTTTATTTACAAAGAGATGCCTGAGTCTGTAAGGTAAATGCTTAATTACTTATCATCTGAAAGTATCTTACAGGGCAATGAAGGCCATGTTAGAAAAGCCCATTCCTTAGGATGTTGCATTAAATCAACACAAATTTATTATTAAGAAAAACAAACTATTTTTGAAAGTTTTAAGAAATATTTATATATAAAATTACTTTAAAAATTAAAAATAAGACATGTTTAAAAAGTTAAGCCTAGGTATTTTGAAGTTTAAGCACTGTCTTTGCATATACCAGCTAATTTGTTGGGTCCATTAATGTTTTTTCATCATGTATTTTGTTATTTATCATTTGGTTTCCACTATAGAAGAAAAATCTACAATGAAACTATTCTGGGAAAATGTTATATCAGGATTTAAGGAAAAAAATTACAATTTCTTGAAAAAAGGCTTTCAGTACTTGGAATTCTTCTGTATTTTATTATTCTTGTAAAATTTATCAATGAAAATGGTGACATAGAAAAGAGGTGTAATCTAGATTTTTGTCAGAAACGAAAAATTTTGAGCAAAAAAAGAATAAAAAGGAGTAAATATATAGGCCATGTCTCCCAGAGAAATTTGCATGCAAAGTTTGAAGGATATCTTTCAAACATTTTTTTGTCCCACTGTTTGCTAATATCTCCTCCAGGGAAATCATTATCAAGGCTGACTAAGCAACTTCAACTAAGTTAACATTATAGTCAATTGTTTTAACAAGCTAGAATGAACTTGATCTTGAATCTTTAACTGATATTGGTAGTCATCAACTAATTTTAAGAAGCTGTAAGTGGGGTGTCTTAGCAACTTGGAAAGCCCAGGACAGACCGTGAGGCAGAGGGCCACAGAAATTCCAAAAGTTTTTCCAGAAAATTTTGGAAAAGATAGGAAGGAACTATATGAATAGCATAGCCATATCTATAGAGTGATACTGACCAGTCACCTACACCAGGTACCTAAAATCTACCAAATTAAGAATTATTTTTTTTCAGAATCTGTCAGCACGTTGTCAATCACCGCATCACCATCTGTGACTCCTATCACAAATTTTCTACATCTTTGCAATAGGACTAAGGGCGGTGGCTTAGGCCTTACCTAGAAAAGCAGAAGGGGAAAAATATCATATGAATATGAATGACGTAAATTAAAGCTACATTGTCTGGTGTTCTTTCTACTAGAAATGAAGAAATATTTAAAATTGAGAAAATAATATAAGAGTAATAGAGGGCTGTGAATGAAAAGTAATAAAAAAAGATTGTTTTTCAACTGTATGAAATTTAATTTCATTACATAAATCTACACTATGAGTATAAAAACACTTTCTGAGCCAGTTTAGATTTTTTACAGAACTACATTTAGTTTATATATGCTGACCATTTGATGAGCTGCTTTATTATTACTAGGGGCCTTTAGGATTAGGAATGTAGCTTGAAAGAGCCATGAAACTGGAAGCAAACAGTTCCCACCCACATATATGCCTGTTCTTTGTAACCTCCTCTTGTTTTTTAAAATACCACTGCAAGGCAGTGGACAGCCCTTTGTCAATCCTATTGTATGCACAAATTAAATTCCTAAAATCTCTTGGCTCATTATCTGAAGTCTAGCCTCTTGCATATTAGGTTCATAATGGCTGTGTAATTTACTAGATCTGCACAATTCACTAGGCAATTTAGTTAATAGCAGTTGTCATTACACATTAGTTTGCAAAATTATTGAAGAGAAAGCAAACCTGTGTTTTGAATAGTATTATCTCTTCTATTTAACAAATTGTTAGAGAGCTTGTAAGGAAAGAAAGCTACAAAAATTTTGAATGATAACTGAAGAGTTGCAGGTTATGAGTAATTTAATTTGGGGATGATGAATTATCAGTTTCTAAGCACTACTTATAGTGGTATTAAAGAAAAGAAAAACCTTTGAAAAACTTCAGGTGTTTGGATTTTTTAAAATTGTTTAATTCCAGGTGAAATAATTAAAAGTCAGACTTTCTCAGCCATGTTTCTCTAAGAAAATTATTAAAATGTGACATCATTACGACCTTCTTAGTAATTTGTGGTCACTATTGCTCGAATACTAGACAACATTAGAGACAAAGATTATTAGATGAGATTACAGAAAAAGTGAGAAAGATTTAATGAGAAGATGATTCTGAGTGTATTTCTCAAAAGAGAATTTTATTTCAGTGTGAATTTCTGTACAGGAAATGAAAAGATGCCGAAAAAAGCATGTGATTATTATATTGGCAATAATTTTTGGTGAACTTATAACAAGCCAAACTTACAAGTTTTACATTAGTTCTACTGGATAAAAAGGTGTTTAACATTTTAATGATATACTTAAAAAATGCTTCTTATACACAACATTCTAGAGATGCCTATTTCTTGACTAAAATTAATATAACATTTTGTAAGAAATGTGAAAAAAATTCACTTTTGGATGCAAAATTAACTTTGAAGTGGAACTATAGAAAATTAAATATATATGTACAAGAACCAAACCAGTAGTTATAAAAGTAGCTTTATTTCCAGTTACAGTCATTCTATAACTAGAAATAAAGCCTTCATTTCTTGTATTTACTTTCTCAGAATATATTAACAAACCCTTTCTTTGCTCAGTACTTTTAATGGTATTAAGCACATTGTCTAGCCTATTTTAAAAAAACCTACCACCTTCATTATTTTTAAACTGTATAGTAGCACAAGGTGAATCCTGTTCATAAGAAAAACACATAATGTAACAAAAATACGCAGATTAGTGCCTAGGTTTTCATTATATCTTTGATTACATGTCATCTATCTGAAATTTTCCACTACAGAATCTCATAAAAATTTAAAAAAAAAAAGTTTCTTTACAGGTTTGAGAAGTCATCTGCTTCATTGATTCAGCATGCATTCAGGAGGTCTCTTTTGTGGACTTAGTGACTATTTGATAGGGTACCTTCAACTTGAAAGCAATTTTAGGACTATGTTCAATATGTTTTTCACAAAACAAAATATTTGTAGGGGGGCAATACTGAGACTACGTTTAGCTAAAAATACTCATGGTAGTGATCGTCACAGAATTTGTAGCAAATGGTAGGTATTTGTCCTTTTTATATTTTCTGGAAGGAAAAGCCTTATATAAATGTGTCATGAACAAGAATATATTAATTTTTAATGAAGAAAATATAACAGAAAAATAACATAAAATCCCACCTAAATTTTTTAGGTGTCAATGACCACAGATAAGAAAAAGAATCAATAAAATTAGTAAAACATATCAGCAGAAAATATTTCTTCAGAACTTTTCTCATATGAGCCTAAGGTAAAGCAGTTTTTCAGCGTCTCTTTACAAAAATTATTGTGGTTTATTAAACACGAGGTTGTGAAAGAAGGCATACAGAATGAAGTACGTCCATCTGAGCTGGTTTTACATTACACAAATGGCTGCCTGCCTTCCTATTTTTAAGATGCACTGAAATTAAAGTTACAGTTAAGGGCAAGAAATAAAACCCTACCTTGTCTCCTTCTTCAACCTCGCAGATTTTCTCTTCAGTTGCAGGGTTAAAGACTGCAAATTTTTTACCACTGACTGAATCATGCCATTCATTGTTTATAAATATCTGCAGGGGAAGAAAGAGTACAATATTAGTAACACATTTATATCTGTTGTCTGTTCTATGTTTTAGTGAATAAACCTACCTTTCATAGCTGAGACCTGCCAGATTGATGGATGTCTGAACTAAACCTGGCTAGCTCTTATTACATTATCCTGAAGAGATGAGTAATCACATGCACACTTAACCAGGATCTGTTTTTTAAAATTCCCTTCCTTTGGAGAGGAAAGCTTTCTCTACGTTGCATTTTTATTTTGTTTCATGTCATAAAAATATTCTGTTGTGAAGTGGCCCATCCTGTCTCTGAAGTATAAGAGAGGTTTAGCCCTCAATGACCTATGGAAAACACCCTGAGTTTCCCGTGCTCACCGGGTTGGTAGCAATGCAGGCCCTGTTACATGGCCTACTAGAAGTAAATCAGTCCTTGGATTTAGTAACTATAGTATATTGAATTAAGAATATCTTGGAGAGTACTCTTTGAATTAACTTTGCTTTGATTTATCTTTGCTTTGATTTATCTCCTGCCAAAAAAAGAAAATCCCAACCAAAACTAAACCAAATCATACCCCCAAATAAGCAGAAGCAATAACAGGGTATTTTGAAATGGAAGCTGAGACTGAAAAACACCCTGTCACAGTCAATTGAATGAGTTAAAGAATCATAGAATGGATAAGGCTGGAAGGACTTACGGACCCAGTGGGGTCATATGGTCCAATCTCCCTTCTCAAGTAGGGTTGTATTAGAGCCCCTTGCACAGAATTGCACCCAGATGGTTCTGTGTGCTTAGGACATACAAAAGGACCTCTGGCTGAAATTTGATGTACTTATCTCTGTTCACAAATGCGAAACAGAGCCTGGGTCTTACCTGTGGGTGCACAAGATCTGTTCTACTCTAGAGCCTGCCATCTCTGGGGCACTGTTGGTAAAATGATTAAAGTGTTTTATCTCTTTTTTAACTGTAGGTTAACCATAAAGCAGAAACAAAATGCTCTTTGAAAAGACACGATAAATGCACAGCTGTTAACAAGAGGAGGCGTAAGTTGCTAATAAGTGTTTTGTACACTTCTTGGAGTGGGCATGATAAAATATACAGTCCAAAGTTATCAGCACCTGTCCTTCTCTGCCTGACCCTCTGTGATCTCTGGGTTCAAGTCAATGCTGAAATGGGTGTGCCATGCCAAGCTGTCCTGCTATACCTCGAGCCCACCCTCCTGGTGCTGGTGGGCCAGTACACTCCCTTCTCAGGGGCTTCCAGGGCCATTGCACTCTAGGCATGGCTGTGAGATCTCGGCTGTACTCACCTGCAAGGACATGTCAGGCTCTGACTCACTGTACCGGGTATTTTGAGCTCAAGCTGTGCTTCTCCCTAGAGTCAAGGCATCTTACCCCACAGTTACGGGAGTCTAGCAGTGAGATCAGCTAGCACTCTCCATGGGGACAAAGAACCTAGTGCTGCTGCTTAGCCTAACAGGAACTTTGAAAGAGAAAACCAGAAGATACTTTGGCGTAGGCAAAGCAGATGATGGTTGACTCAAGACATGGCAAGACAGCATCAAGATGTCAGAACTGCAGGATAAATGCTTTTTGTCACAGAAATTTGAGGAATAAATCTTTCTACCACAACCACATCATTAAAATGTGACAGATTTCAGGGAATAAATTTCCTGCACAATATTAAAACTGGCTGAGTAGTTGTTAATAATTGATAAATAGTTTATTAATAGCCATCAATATTGATAAAATTAATACCCATAAATGGATATGGCAATAATCTGTTAATATATTAATATATTCCTGTGTTATATTAATATAGTTCTGAATTTTTCTTCTTGCCATTATGTGGTAAACTTATATAGTATGATTGCCACCTCTGACCATCAGGACTGACCAGAAAACTGATTTAACAAAACCTCTCTGTGAAATAAATATCTAAGTCCATAGAAATTTCTGATAGGTGATGAAACAAGTTATAAGAGTACCCACACAAAATTCCAATTGTGGTAAAAGGACAGAGACAGCAGTTAAATGGTTAATATGACAAAAGCCATTGCCAAGAAAAGAGACAAAGTAAAAGGTAAATATTAACATAACACTGCTATGATGTTACAGTATGCCAAATTCATATCTGTCTGTGAAAGGAATAATAGAAAAACATACCATTTTTGGAAATATTTAAAGTGCTTGTTTAAATACAACATTTATTGCCCCAATCAATATCACCCATAATATTAGTTTAGAATATATTTCTTATTAATGTTTTCAATACCATTCCTGTTTAAAACATTACTTTATTATAATATGCATATATACAATATTGTATCAGAGTTATATAAATCAAACTACCCATATGTCTTTCGTAAGCTAGATAGTGTCCTTGTAAAATCGGGGTAAGAAAGATGGGAAAGGAAAAAATCAAAACTCTCATGTAAGATGTATTAACACATTTCAGGCAGCTGTACTCATTAACATGCATGCAGCCATGCTCCTAAAACGCTGTGGAGTATTTTCTGCAAACAGGATGTGGATCTCTAAATCCAGGCAACACTGAAGTAGCAGCTAACAGCAGCCTCTAGCAGAAACCTTGACCTGCTGAGGAAAACAATGCTTGGGATCACCTTGCAATAGGCTAGAGTGTTTTGTCAGTGAATCAGAACTCCACTGACAGCTCTTCACTCACAAACCCAAAGGACCTACCCCTCTGTGGCAAACACTGTGCACTGGGTTGGTTGTCTGTGGTGACTGTCTATGGCCCACCTGGTGTAGGGCTACACATTTATTTTGCAAAGATTTAGCAATATTTTTACAGATGTTTTGTAACTGTTACTTCACTGGAATTTTAGGAGAGAAGGTTTTTTAAATTATTATCTCAACAACCCAAAGAGTAAATGTTCAGATTTCTTTGCAGTAGAAATGGAAACACAGACTTCCAGCAGATGAGACTCTACACTGTGGGAGCTTAGTATTTTAAATAAAGCACAGGCAGCATCAGTCAAAAACCCTCTGATGTCTTTAGTCCTCAATGTCATAGGGCAATAAAACCTTGCATTTCTGAAATTATTGATTTCAGTTCAAATGATCTAATACCATCCATTTGGTGTTGAAGTTACCTGCAAGGCTACACTATTTCTGTCCTTGTACATGGTTGTTTTTGTCACTCAGATGACCTGAGAATAGAATGGAGACAGGGGACCTGAACTTTGCCTTTCTTTTCTTGCCATCTCAGTGGTTTCTTTTCCTTTACTTCTGGAGTACTTTGAAGGAATTTTGAATTCATATTGAAGTATCTGCTAGATGGGAAGCACCATATTTGTGTCGGTAGTACATGAGGGAAGAAAGCATTTTACTCTGTACAGCTTTGCTTCTGACAAACACTACAGCTCTGCTGAAAAACATTTTAGGGTCTTCACATAAAGTGTCATAATTTTATGGATCACAACTTTTTGCTATGCAGTCTCTACAGAGGCTTCAGTGCCTCTGCAAAATAACTTAGAAGTCCAGATTAAAAAGAAAATTTCTGCTGTTGCACTGACTCCATATTCATCATCTTTCTATAAACTCACTGTTTGTTTGGGAGGAATTTTTATATAATTCACTAATTTTGATTTACATTATAATTCATACAGAGATGTATCAAGAAAGGTAATGGAACTAACTAAAAAGTGGACCTTCCCTAACTTAGCTGTTCAGGATATATTTTTAAACATGGAAATAAAGGTCTAAGCTATGTTCTGTCTAGATATCAGAAACTTCAAAACTTAGAGTATAAGAAAAAGTAAAGCCTCTTTCCACCTTAAATTTGCCCCTGGCTATAACAAAACTTTTCTTGACAATCCTCTTCAAATGAGCCCAGTTTCTTGTTTTACAGAGATAAAAGTAATCACCAGAAGATTTGAGCCCTTGCTCATCTGATGGGTCTCAAGCCTTCTCGTGTGGACTGTGAAGCAGGGAATTTCACAAAGAGCACGTTTTTACAGGCCAGGAACAATGAGGAGACACCAGGACTGAGTCTGGACACGTGCTGGAGGCAGCTCAGCATCACTGGTGTGAGGTGGTGCACAGTGCTGAATAACTGCTGTACCTGTTCACTCCTGCTTATTCACATTGTGACAGCCATTCAGGTGTTCCTAAGTACAATAACTCAATAAAAATTTACTCTGTAGTAAATTTTACAGATACATCTAAGCCCTAAAGTTTTGTGGCCTAAGACAAGGCTCATTTCAAGCGCTAGGACTTCTAATTTACTAGTCTAAAATTATATTATGGAATCTCACTGTATTCCTTGATTAATAAGATTAAAATATGTGGCATTTCTGAAGGTACTACCAAAGAATGAAAATTTAAGCTTTAAAGAAATATGTCAATAAAGATGCTGGTGTGAAATCTCCTTTTTTTTTCTCCCCCTCAAGTTTTTCCTTACACGAATTCTATATTTGGCTAATATTCCATGTAACTTTCTCTCTCTCCCTTGCAATATGCTATTATCTATGCAGGAATTACATTTTACTTCTGAAATGGACTAATAATCAGGGAACATACTCTTTCTATTAAGTATTATGTAACTTTTTTGATTTTCCACTTAGTGACTCTGTGTCCACAAAGTGAGCTGATTTTAGAAAGAGTAAGTTTCTGTAGTAGCTTTCTAGCACATTACCTTTCCCCGGATATTCCAATTACATTTTTGAGCTTTTATGCCTGACCTTTGTTTTTGAAGCTAGTGGCCACAGCATTTTAATGTTCAGCTATAATTTTTCTTTACTCAGTGTCTTACCCTTCCACACTTCCTGATATTCCACATGTGGCTGAGCAAGAGAATGTTCAGCCCTTTTCTTCTCCTCATGCAATTTGACAACTAATAATTAACTAATCTTAGCTTCCCTGATTAAAGGAGTACTACAGGGTTTAGTGGATGTGAAAGCATCATGACAGAAAGCATTTGTCAAGTAATCATTGTCTAATTCCTCAGTGTTGACTAAGTAAAATATTTACTAACACATTTTTAGCTAGCTACCAAAACTCATTGTGTTAATGGAAATGTCTTTAAAGGAGGTTCATATATGAAACCAACTCAAGATTATTTTATGGTTCAAAATCCAAGCTAATTTCAGTGTTTAAAATACATTTGATTTGATGTCTGAAAATCAAATTTCATGAAAGGTGTTAAGTGTTATACCATATGCAAAAGGCTTACTCTGAAATATATCTATACCAACCTATAGATCACTTGGTAAAGTGAACTTTGTGGAAAGCCATAAATGATCACAAACATAGAAAATAAAACAGAGAGACTGTTAAGTAAAGAGAGTCCTTGGAACATCTCTTGCAGATCTCTCTTCAGATCCTTTTGTACAGCCTGTTGGTATTATGCAATGGTAGAAAATGATAAATTGGGGGTTATGAAGATGAAGGATCTGGTTCTAGCTGACTTAGACAGAAAGGTTAATACATCAGCAGTAATTAGTGCTTCCCTCATCTTGATCCTTCCAGTGTTACTAGCCACCCACATGCCATGTTACAACTTGTATGGGACAGGAGAGGAATGGGATGGGTACACAAGACTGCAAAGGCCTTATTAAATTGGGGGATGAGTGTGGCATATGGGGTGACATTGCTGTTTTCCCAGCTCCCTGTCCCTCAGCACACTGCTGGGGCTTTCAGACAATCCTGTGTGATATTTGAAGAGAGGAGGAAAGCATTGCAAAAATCAAGCCTCCACAGACATGTGCTAGATTTTGTAAATAAGGGCACTGCTTTTCTAAACAGTTAGAATTTATATGCAGTTTTAACAGAAATGGTACCTATTGTCAAGGCAAAATAAATATTTATTATGTGACCCTCTCCTTGATTGCACACTACAAACTAGACTTTCCAATAATGCTGGCTGTCTTTTGGTTGCTTTTTTGTAGTAACAGAATAGATTCTTAATAATGAAATATTTTTAAAGTATGGAAATATTTACAGGAATTTGTGTTTTGCATATTCAGTTACTTCACTTGGTGTTTTTTTGCATATTAGTTGTTTTCCTTTAGAAAGCTAAAAAAGCAAAAAGTAAAATAAATTTTTTTTGAGACAGGAAGAGCAGTAGCAGGCTACCGCATGGCAGAACTATATATCTTTCCTGTTAAATATTTACAAAGTAAGATCCTTTGTGATTTATTCAAGAAAGACATGTAGTGGAACATGGTTAAGTTTTTTCCGTTTGAATAAAAGGATAGCATGGAATTTAAAAGAACTAATTTAGATGTACACCTACTGCAGGAAAAGAAATTAAGCAGTGGTTCTAGAAAATAAAATTATTTCCCCTGCAATGGTATCAAGAAAAACAAAAGAATAGTTACCAAGAATCTCCAGAGTTAAGAGGTTCTCTCTGATCAATTCCAACCTGAATGTTTCAGAGGGCAAAGTTTCTGTCAACACTTTTCCAAAGTTCTAGAAGATATCTGTGTGCTATGATACAATATGATATAAAACCAGCAAAGACTCTTTTAAAGCTGGAAACACAAGTCTGGATTCAGACCTCCTTTATCTGTATATTTCTAACTCTATATGGAAAGAATTTTCTGTTTTGAGGAGTTTATGATAATACTGCATAGTTAGATTGGTAGACTATATCTAGTTTATTAATTACTTTTTTACCTGAAAAACAAATTCAAAACCAGATTTATTTTCTCTAATGTAAATATGTGACCAGAATTAATTTTATTTTAGATTTGTTTTCACACATCCTTTTCCATGTAAACTTATCTGGTACAATTATTTGAATCTGATTATAACAAAATGCAATATGCTAACATTTTAATTTGCTGTTTTAAGTCACTGTTTTGAAAAATAATATAGTAGAAACATTTCTTTCTTTGTTCCATTTCTACTTTCTGGTAAACTTATCACTGATCAAACTTTGTTTCAGGAGAAAAACAGCACCCGCACCAAGTGGAATGTGGAACAATTCTATCATGCATGCACATACGGGTGCTTTAAATTAGGTTAAAAGGATCACTGAACATCACTTGCTAATATGTGTAAAATCGGAATTCAACCAGAATAAACATTTTAAGCACTGATTTACAGTGTCTTCCATAGTTCACATAAGGTTAAAATGAGCACATTCTACTGTCTGCAGTGAATGCATAAAAAAGATTAGGAAAAGCAAGTGCTACTAACCTTGGTGTACTCAATTTTCAGATCTTTTAATGGTTCTGGCAGTGCAGGCATAACTGTAGCAGGACTGCTGTCTGAGCCTTGTTTCTTCATTATTTCAGTTGAGAAGTTTCAGGACGTTCCTGAAACACAGGTGAAATAAGGTATAAAAGGAATACAGTGATTTTTGCCCTGACTGAGTTCTTGGCTTTATTTGTGCTTTTTATCTGAACCAGCCATGGTATATTTGCATACAGGAATATGATTGGATGAAAGAATTCATCGCAAAGAGAAAATGACACTACTTATTTTTATGACCAACAGCCTTTTCAGTGAGCTGAGACCTCGATGAAGCACATGCTGCTGAAGCAATCTGCCTAGGCAGACACTATGAATTCCTCACTGGAGAACAGAGCTTAAGGCCTCCTCATCTTACCTGTAAAATTGCTTTCTCTCAGCAGGCAGGTATCCAGATTCTAAGGGAACTCCTTCACGTACTTAAAGGCAGGTCTGAAGGTAAAGACAGACTTGCTAGCTCTGAAAACAAACCAAGCCCTTCTTACTAGAAGGTTGATGAGAATAATTACCAGAGCTAGAAAGCATTCATTAGAAACAAGTCACCTTAGGTTACATTTTAATATGTTCAGAGTACATTAGAAGTAATGTTTGTCAGAATTAATGTTTGTGTTGTAGATCACAGAGATAAGAAAAGACTAAGGTAAAAAATTCTTCATGTGTTTTTCAAAACTGTGAAGGTGGAAAAAATTATCAATCCAGAAAAAAAATCTATCTGAGTAGAACTAAACAAAAAGTTCCTGTTTTTTTTTTTTTTTTTTCCCTAGACAACACCACAAATTTAAGGACAAAGTTTTTAACCCAGTGCCCTTTGGAATATCTGAGTCCAAAACAAATTGTTCAATAAACTAGACTTTTCTATCCTGGATGGAACTCACTTTTCTTTTCTGGTTATTCAAAGAAAAACATATAGCTTGCACAGGCAAATCATTTTATGAGGTACAAGAAACTCCTTTTTTCATCAAGTCTTGCCTTTTCTGATTAGTGGTCTCACAGAACCTGTTTTTATATGCTAGGCTTCTGATTAATGCACAATTATCTTATTAAATTATCTTATTGCTTTCATTAAGATTACATAAATGCTTGGAGAATTCACAGCTCACAGTTAATTCATGTAGTTCACACTTTTGAGCAGCATTTTCAGACTTTAACCTTTTGGGTTACAGTGTTTGCCTGCCTTAAAGGATGTCTTTGAGTCTCATGTTGCATGCAGAAAACAGAGTGTCTAAATAGGGTTTGTTTATTTTAATTTTATTTTTATTTTGCAGTCCTATTCTTGTGTAGAATTTTTTTTCCAGACTCGCACAGTAAAATCTACTCCAGCAGTCTTCCTGCCACTAATTTGTCCATTAACCACAAACAGTTTGTCTCTAGTTAGTACCTCTGCAAATTGCTCAGATTTGCCTAACTGGAGATGCAAAACAGAGATCAGTGTATTTCTCTGGTTTCAGGTAAAGCAAAGGTCTCTCTCACAGATGAGTGTTTTAAATACATTCTCATTTAGGTACCATTGTATTCCAAATTAAAAAAAAAAGTTTAAACTAGAAGTTAACTATTATAACTCCTTATGAAAATGATAACATATATCTTCTTTCCATAACTATAAAGGGCAGCCTGAAATCTCTGTAGAAAGGCTTTAAAGATGCTGCATGAAAAGTTTCAATTTTTCCAAAAATGCTAGTAATCACTGCTTTGTTTTCCACACCATTTATTCATTTAAGACATACTTTAACCCTAAGACATACTCTAACTCTATGCCTAACCCTAACCCTTTTCTCTTTCTTTTTCCCTCTTTCACCCTTGGATTTCATAAATCACCTTCACTTTCCTATTTATTTTCAGTCTAGGAATGCTTTTAGCTTAGCGCAGAAAGTATTTTATTTTCCTCATATACCATCCTCCGGTTTAATCTAGCTTTCTGCAATTTTCTAGGACTTCTTCCCTATCCTGAGTCACAATTCTTTCATATTTCACCTAAATAATGATATGCAATTCAAGACTTATAAGTATTTATAGGACTGTACTATTATTTCAAGTAGTGAATTATGCAACAATTGGATAATACAGCTATTGAAGCTTACATAGTTTTGTTGTTAATGTTTTCTTGGAAATGTCATGTTCTACCTAATTCTTTCCTTTCTTTGGTCAATAATTTGCTTGTTACTTGTTATATTTTCACTGCCAAAGGACAGATCCCGAGAGACTCCACATCCTGGCAAAGTATGTGATGTATTTTCTGATTTTGTGATAGTTCTTTCTATATTCTAAACATTTGTTGCAGTTCAAAACTACTGACTTCCCCTGTTTAATACAACAAGTTCAGAGAGGAACAAGAGTAGAGGTCCACCTTGCAATTTGTGATTAAGCTGAGAAATGCCTTGCTGAATGACATTGGCTCTGGTAAAATGCGAGACCAATGGCTGCATGAGCTTTAGGTCTGACCTGAGTCACTCTGTGTCAAGAAGTTAAGTAAAAGTTTTATGCTAGAAAAAAGCTGTAAATAGTTTTTCTATGTGTCTCTTTGAGAAGATTGGACAAAAAAAATTAATAGCTGAAAGTAGCATACCAAATTGCAAGTTCTCCTCATATGAGACCATACAGTGGGAGACATCTATAATGTTGTAACATTTTCACTGAGTTCGTTGTAGTCTAGGTGTGCAAATTATTGGGCCTATGTTGAGGCCATATTCATTATTTAAGATTGAATTTAATAATCAGAACTGAATAGATGAACGCAGAGTTTCTAGTTGGGCTAGCTGGAAATCCAACTGATGAAACCAGCGTGTAGCAAGGAGAAGCCAGGAGTGATGTGTGACTGAGTTCTTGTCCCACTCCACAGTGCTGGTTCCATCTGTGATGCCCTGGCCTTTCCTACCTGCCCTGAGGTATCAGTCCAGGAGCAATTTTTGATTTTACTTGGCATTTTTATATCAGTGTATGCTGAACTAATACTGCCTGAAAGCCCTGATTTTGTTCCATGCCCTTCTAGCATTTCACAGAGAAATGTTTACTTTATATTGTAGAAGAAGATTATTCTGGGAATTTTATTTATCCAGAAAATACTTTGATTTTTCTAAAGGCCATAAACTCTTGGGGTTTACACCCTATAAGTAGGCACAAAGTTGCATTTTTTTCTGAAGAGTCTTTATTTTCCCTTTTATTACTGCCGTATTGCCTTCCAAGTTCCCACAGTTCAGGCACCTCCATTCTCCAGCAATAGGGGACAATTGACAATCTTTGTATAAAGCTGAAATTGTAATCAGAGCAGTAAGAAAATCTGGTCCATAGGTTTTTCTAGGAAAAATCTTATCCTTCACATATTTGATCGTTGAAGAAATCTAATTCTTATTTTGTTATAAATGCACAGATCAGATAAGATTGCATGTATTTATCTTTAACCACCTCTAATGTCAGAGGACATTAGAGTGCATGACTTTATTGCAATTAAACAGAGAGCAGATTCTCTCTACCTTTGGGTTTTGTCACCTAGAGCTCTGGAAACTTTTCAAATTAAATATCTCTCTCATCCAAAGACCAGTCAGAGTTACAACCTGAATTACACAACGCCTCCTAAAAGGGAACATAAAAATCTAAGTAATCTCTCCAACGTTGCTATAATTTAAAGCACTAGAGATAAATCATCTTCCATGGTGACTTACACAGAGCTGTCCAAAGTTCTCTGGAGTAGGGGTGGCACAGGATACCCTGCTGCACTCAGTAGCTGTATTGCATCATCTGTGCTGAATTCAGACTGAGTCCTGAATGCTGAAGTACATGCCTAGGCTTTATAAAACCTCACAGTTTAAAAAAACCCAAAAATCTCTGTGGAGACAATATCACTGTTATTAAAAATCTTGATTATCTGAAACATTTCTTCCAAATTCAGAATATACAGGTAGTTCAGAAAGGGAATCATTCAAGGATTTGAGCAGATCCCCCATTGATACTGACAGAAATTGAGTATTAAGTTAGAAGTGGAAGACCTAAGGATCAAAAGCACCAATACGTGTTTTGAAAGTGTAAATCTCTGAGATTTACAAAATCACTGGATTCGTGTTCTGAAATTCTCTATGCTCTTTGGCACTCTTCCTCATGGCATTGCATTAATGGCAGTAGAACAGAAAGAGTGGCTGCTGTTTAGTGTGATGTGGAAAGGCAGACACATCAGAAGTGAGGCAGAACTGGTGTGAAATTCATGCTTTTTTTGCCCATCCAAATCAAGAGTTCAAATCTTGGTAGAATGTACAACTTCTCCTAACTCTAATTTCAAAGTATTGCAGTAAAAATGACAAGATTTTTAAGGCTACAGAGCAAATTCCTTTTCCTTTTTGCAGGACACTGACTATCCTGCATTTGTAAAAATCCAAGTGTTCCTTTAACGTAATCACCAGTATCTCTGAGCTAATCGGTCATTATAAAATTTCTTCAGTCATTATAAAATTTCTGTAATATACTCATGGAATGGGGCAGTAGACACACGCATATCTATCTGTTAGAGTTTGAAATTTGAACTCTGTTAATGAAAAATCTTTTGTTTTGCAACATGGACAATAACAATGTATGAAGATATGTCTTGGAATATATTTCTCCATTCTCTTAATTCTTGTGACAAGTAATAGGATTCAAGGAAATGACATGAAGCTGAGTCAGGGGAAGTTTAGGTTGGATTCCAGAAAAAGGCTTATCACCCAGAGGATGACTGGGCACTGGAACAGGGTCCCCAGGGAAGTGCTTACAGCACCAAGTCTTCCTGAGTTCAAGAATCATTTGGAACACACTCTTAGGCTCACAGTGTTGCTCTTGGGGTGTCCTGTGCAGAACCAGGAGCTGGACTTGATGATCCTTGTGGGTCCCTTCCAACTCAGAGAAATCCCTTCTGTGCTTCCGTGACTTTCATCTCGCAATGACATTTCAAAAGTACAAGAATAAATTGTGGCAGTGGGTAGGTTTAGGCTGCTGAATTTCATTATGAAAGTTGGAGGGAAGGGATGCCATCCAGAGGGACTTGAACAGTCTTGAGAGGTGGACCTATGAGAGCCTCATAAACTTCAGCAGTCCTGCATCTGGGTTAGGGCAATCCAAAGCACATAAACTGTTGGCAAAGAATGGATTGGGAACAACCCTAATGAGAAGGACTTGGGGGTATTGGTGGGTGAGAATATCAACAGTTTTGACAATTTGCATGGGCAACCCAGAAGGTTAACTGCATCCTGAGCTGATTTCTAACAAATAGAAATGAGGCTGTCAGACCGAGGGAGGTATTTCTCCCCTCTACCCTGCCCTAATGACACCTCATCTGCAGTGCTGCATCCAGCTCTGGTGTTCCCAGGATATGAAGGATGTGGAACAAGTCCATGGAGATGCGCATAGGGCTGGAGCATCTCCTGCAAACAGGGAAACACGCTGAGAGGGCTGGGGCTGTTCAGTTTGGAGAAAAGAAGGCTCGGGGGAGATCTCATGGCAACTGTCAGTAAAGGCAGCCGGGCACAAGGAAGCTGGAAAAGTGAAGTTTCATGAGGACATGCAGTGACAAGAGGTCATGGATCTAACTGAAAAAGGGCAGGTTTGGGTCAGGTACCAGAAAAAATTCTTTACTGTGAGGGTGGTGAGGCACTGGCACAGGTTGCCCAGAGAAGCTGTGGATGCCCCATCTCTGGAAGTGTTCGAGGCCAGGTTGGATGAGGCTCTGAGAAACCTGGTCCAGGGGAAAGTGTCCCTGCCCATGGCTGAGGGGTTGGAATTAGATGATACTTAAGGTCCCTTCCAATCCAAATCATTCTCTCATTCTATGATGCCAAACACATTTTTAGAATTATTTATTTCTCTGTCTGCTAGCTGGACATCTGCTCTTTGTAGTTGGACATCTGCTCTTTGTAGTCTATATTTTTTTGTAGCATTAATCATAATGTATATTAATTTTTGGAACCAGACATTTTATATTGGGCAATTTACACGTAAAATAATGACTAAAATGTGATCATAAAATCATAAAACTAAAATAAAAAGAACTGGATATATTATGGGACACTGAGAGAGTGAGCAGTGATGCAGGAATTATTATACAATTTTAAAAACATTTATCTATAGAACACATTTCAGTTACAGGAAGAAATATTCTTCATAATATAAATAAAAAGACTATCTATTTCATCAGCATTTCTTAAAAGTTGCAGGAATATTTGGTATAATGTAGTATATTTTCATCCTTAAATTGAAATTATTTGCGACTTTTTTTTTCTTTTTTTTTCAATTTATCATTAAAAAACTCATACAAAAGTAAAGGTACTTTTGTACGAGTTTCTGTGGAAAAGGCAATCAAGCAGAAACAAATATAGTATAGCAGTATAGTCTGATGCAACAAAAGTGTGTCTATTTCTAGAGAAAGAAGAAAATTCTCACAAAACTGGGATAAGACCTGTAAAAAAACATAACTGGCTTGTAAATACTGTCTTTTCATTTGCCCTAAAATATGGAATATAAACAACTCTATTTTACTCATATCAATATGATTTTCCATACTCACCCAATTCCTACTTCTTATTAAATCCTGAGAGTATCTGCCATTAAAGTCATAGAAAGAGTCAATTAATAAGTTATATGACAAAAGTATGTTTTTTTCAATTAGGCTAAATGAGTTTTCATGTCAACAGTACAATTTAATTAATACATGTCAATTGCTTTTCTAACATTATGATAGCAGTCAACATTTATGTCCTTTTTGCAATTCTGGATGGAATATCTGGTCTGAGAAAATGAAACCTCTTAACAGAACAGTATTATCAGAACAATGGATTAGTTAATAAATGAGCACAATTTTATTGCATACTATAAGTCCATTCTTGGCAGCATAGAATGACTTATATGTAGAGTACCTTTTGTGAACCAGAACAAATTTATTGTTTTTCCTGTTAAAAAATTAAACTAATTTTTTTAAACTTTTTTTTTGGTACACAGTTCAAATGAGGGAGCAAGTAATAAGTGATGCAATAATTTATAGGTGTCTCAAAGAATTGATTACAAATAAAGAGAAGGATTTTATGCCACAGGTCACAATAAAAACTCTTATCAGTGAATTTAATGAATAATTTGATGTAAATCAGTTGAAAAAAACTGGTCAGGGTTAGATCAGAATCCGACCCAACACTAGTTATTAACCTACATTGTTAGGAACAATTACTGCCAAGTAATTTTCAGCATTTCCTCCATGAACCTTTGTTTCAAAGCCAAGTTTTAGACAGCCTCAACTGATTTTACATAATTGCTATGTGTGCTTTTTAAGCCTCTGTGTAGTAATTGTGTTCTTCCGCTATGAAAGACTCACAAGTGAAAACAACCCTCTTTCCTTCTAATTTTAATGTTCTGAAGAGGATCTAAAAGAAATCTCTGTACAGCTAAAATTAGAAATAGTCAGAGGTATACTTAACGTCTACCTCCTTCTTTGATAACTAGAAACAATTATCTGAATGAATATTCCTTAATTTCTTTACATCATGTTTTATTATATTAATGTTACTATCTTATATTAATTATCAACATCATCATTACTGCAGTCCTTTTGAAAGGCTTATTTTTGTGTGTTTTGATATAGGATGTATTAGGGTCTGAGTTCTCTGAAGTGAAAAAAATCCAAATCTTTTTACTCAAGATGAGTACATTTTCCCTACATCATGGTAGTTAACTGCTAGAATAGAATTTGAAACTTGCAATTAAGAGAAGGCATCAAGAGAATGTCTACTGAAATTGCAACTGAACTGATGTAAAACTAAGTCCGTGATTATTCATTTTGGTCATCCTGTCCTCCCACTCCCCCATCTAACTTGCTATTTATTATTTATACTATTATTTTCAGGAAGTTCCTACAGAGCTGGCTAGAAACCATGCATCAGATAAATAATCTTGAAATCAAAATTCTCCTTTATAATGCTCGAAATGCAATTGAAACTGCTAAGAAGAAACCATATTTGCAGTAGGAAAGTTACTTATTTGGAATAAAAAGCTTGGCACAGTGACTAATCACACAGCATTCCCAAATTGACTGTGACACTCAAGTACTTTCCTTGTATTGTAATGTCAATGGATGATTTTGATGGACTTCCAACTCCTCTGTTTCCCAACTTTTTAGTTTAACTTAAACAAACAAACAAATAATATGAAGCAAGACCTGCCTTTGTTTGCAAATTTCAGGGAGGTTTCTGTAGATGCCATCAGAGATTGCTGTTTCCAGTGAAAAGTGAACTTTAACCTGGTTGTAAATCTGCAAATCTCTGGTCCGGGCAGCTAGAACTCGGGGTTCAAAATCCAATATAGAATAAAGCTTTTGCAGCACATTATGAAGAGTCTCTGTTTTCCAGATGATTGAATCTACACTTCTTTTAAGGTAATTAGCAAGATTTTTATTATCTCCTGTTCTGTAGTTAAAGCTTTAATTTCAAGTTTAGATGTAGTGAGTTGGCTACATTATGCTATTTGTTATTCCCATTTCTCTCTACTTTGTCATGATTACAGAATCACAGAATCAGCTATTTTGCAAAAGATCTTTGAGGTAATCAAACCCAACCTATGACCCAACACCACCTTGTCAACTAGACCATGGCACTGAGTACCACACCCAGGTTTTTCTTAAACATCTCCAGGGACAGTGATGCCACCACCTCCCTGGGCAGCCCATTTCAATGCCCAATTGCCCTTTCTGTGAAGAACTTCTTCCTAATGTCCAAATGGTTATAATCAAATTCTCATGTGTTTTTTGGTAGAAATATTGTGCTATTGTGTGTACGCTACTCATTAGCATCACTGGTGAATGAGAATTAACAGCTAAAGCAGTTGACTAGGATTTTTGAAAAGATTTTGAAAAGATGATCAGTCCAGCATCCACTGAATCCTGACAAGAGCTTTCCTATTGTCTTGCAAGTCTTCTGAAGGAGCAGTTCTAAGTCTGGTAATCATCTAGTTAAATAATTGCTTTTAAAAAGGAATATGAGTTGTGAGAAATTTGAAGTGTACTAGTAGTTTATGTAAGACACCTTGAATGCATTTCAGGATAGAAAATAGGTGATAACAATGTAGTAGAGGAAACCAGGTTAATAACATACACTTTGGGAACTAATCTTTTAGCTTTTCTACAGAAATGTGTTAGCCAGCAGAATTACAAATGCAAACCCAGAAAGAGTAAATCTTGGAAGGAACCTAACTTATTGTGTAACCATACATCTGCATTTGGTGTGTGACATTATTCATTTTTCATCTAAAATTAGAAGTATGTTTTGTGGATGTGCCACCTGTGTGTATGTTTGTTTTTTACTGCAGATAGAACAAAATTCACTTTTTGGGACTGATTCAATAAATACATTTAACTTCTCCTAAGAAGTAAATTAGAAAAAGAAGGGAAATTCCTTCTCAAAGGAGTAAGAATGTTTGAAATGGGAGCACTGTTGTCCAATAAAATGCTACAATATTTAAATAACTTATTGTAATTCTGAAGAAAAATTTCTTGCAAATATTTTCTGATTGTTACAGAATTTATAAGAAAATAAGAGTAACATTTGGGATTTTATTGTGGCATGTCTTCTGCTTCTCTTTCCATAAACACATGGAGCCCTACAGTCTCAGAGTGCTTTTCCTGTTTGATATTTTGTAACATTAGGCTAATGCTCTGATCATCTGTGGATGCAGCCCTGGCAATCTATGTAATTAAGAACGTAAGTAAACGTATTTTTTAGATGATTTTGTGAAATGTCACCTGCTGCCAGAGTGTCCCAAGAAAAGACTCAAGTTGAGACCTTTAAAGTAAATCCCAAAGGAGTTCTATATATTTTTTTTAATTAAGTTAAAAAATACTTATGTTTTAATTTAACTGTACAAATTACAAGGCAGTAGAAAAATTTAAAACCTCCTTGTTTCTTTTAATTTGTGCAAGAAAAGCTATGAGAACTGTGAACATCAAGGTTTCTTATTCCTGAAATAAAAAATTATGTTGATTAAATTTTAGTGCATTTTTCAATACGCTGCTGAAGCCTGCCAAGTACATATTCTCTAGCATATTGCTTTGGTAGTAAGAATTCTAGGGTTTATGCACAATAATTATACTAAGTACCGAAAAAGTTTTTTGAATTATGCATTTCCTGGATGATAGTTATATTCTGGGGTTAAGATGCTAGCAATAAGCTGAAATTTACTTGGATCATCAGCACATCATGCTGGAGAAAGCAGAGGCAAAAATAAATCAAGGGCAGGAGACAGTGGTCAAAAGCAGAGTTACTATTTATTCCTTGCAATTTTAAAACGAAAAACAAGTGGCATAAAGCTAAAGTTATAAATCTGGCTTGAAAAATTAAACTATTACTTCCCTTTCTTTTTTTGCTTATCTTGCCAGACCACACTGACAGAAGTTTAGCAGGCAGTGGAAGACAGTATTTAGTCTTTCACAACCAACATAAATTCGGAGTTGTTTTTCTCAGGACAAGGTTTACATAAAACTGCTCCTTTATTACTCCTTTTATCTTTGACAAGAAAAACAAAATTTCATCTCAAAACCAGGTAAAATCCTGATGTTTTCTCAAAACGTCCCCTGAAATTTTGTATTAATTTGGCATAAGCCAGTAGGAAAACTTTTCTTAAACAGAAGGTAAAAAACAAAAGCAATTGAAGGGAGAGGCAGCAGAGGAAAAAGAGATTGCCAAACTACATACAAGCTAAAGCTTAGAACACTAATCAAAATAAAGATTTGATGAGATGCAGATTTAGCTACTGTGGGCTAACATATGAATTAGAAGAAGAGAGAATTGGATATACTGATCTACTTAAACAGCAAGTGTTTGTGAAACAACAAGCATACTTGTTAGGAAAGATCTCAATAGGAAACTTTTGTTTTGTAATTTGCACTCTGAATATTTTCCCATTCTAGATTAAAGATGGCTAAATCCTCCTTTTGCCACCTTAGTGAGAGCACAAACACACAAGGAAATTTATGTTTCCTTGCAGTGGATGAACATCCATACCTCTGTGATCTGCCTTTTGAAGAGAAATGTTCCCAAGGCAATTCTCCAGTTTTTCAAGTGCTGGAAGCTAGAGCTCGAGCTGCAGTTCCACTTTTCCAGGCAGAAACCAGTTTTTTTTTCTGGGCAGAACAACTTTTCTTCCACTGTGCTCTAGTCAGTTAATCACAGTATTTTGGTGCATACAAGGGCACTCAATCTCTTTTCTAGTACTGAAACGTCTCACTTTTTTATTCACCATTCATTGATAAACCTGCTTTCCCTGTGTCTTGTTTTAAACCACTGCAGTACACTAGAAGTGTAAGTGGTAAAGCTGACAACTACATACTAGGTACATTAGAATATGTTCTATTTTGTTCTTCTCTCACAGGTAACTTTGCACTGATGAGACTGCAGTACTAATTTGGAGTCTACTGTCTATGAATCCTTACATTTTCTTGTCTGTTTTTCACAAGATTAGCTTTCCTTTTTTATTTTTTCATCAATAGCAACTCTTTCAGCAAATCCACATAGCTGATTTATTGTGAGAAATCAAAATTTAAAAAAATAAATACATACTTGCAATAATTATGTAGTACGGTGTAACAGCTGGCTAATATTTTCCAAGTTTTTAAGTTCTTAGAACCTCAAACCTCTCTATACACTCCTTTTCAAAGTGTCCTTCATTGCCAAGGACACAATGATGGAAAATAATACCATCGTATCTCTGTGAGAAGAGAAGGAAATTTCTACTCAGTGGTTTTTCTGAAAACACTACTCAGGAGTATTCTGAGAAAAACTACAGAACAGCTGTTCACTGAGGTGAAATTACATGAGATTCAAGTGCTGTAGTTTGCAATGAAAAGGAAAGAAAAATTAAAATTAGAGCATGTTTAGCTAGAAAAGTCATGTAAGTTCATATAAAGTCAAAGAGTATTGTTAAATTGTCACAGGATGGAAGTAAATTTATCAATACTTTTAGTACTCACAGTTCAGAAATGTTCAGTGCTCAAGGAATTGCATATTCAGTTCACTTAATACAATCACAACTATTTAATCATAGACAGCAGTTTTTGGATGGAAAGACAATAAGTTTAATATGTTCTGAAAGACAAAGTGGAAAAGTTGTTTTGACAATATTTTTCTCATTATTTATTTTCCCATCTCTTCTCTTTGTGATAGCATGTAAAGCAAAGTAATATGAACATTTTATTCTATTGGATTATAAAGTCTTGTCTTGTTTTAGTGTAGCTACAGTTGTACAATAAAGCATTTAAAAACAAGACAACATCAAATGCACTAACTGTGCTTTATAAGGATAGAGAAATAGCTATCTTGCCATGCTGCCTCTGTGACAACTGTAAGAGTAAATAAGGGTGAAGTTTGAAATAAGGCATTTCAAATCCTTCCCCTTTTTTCCTACCAAATCCCTAATTCTATCATGAGCTGAAATACAGAATTAGTTAAATAATATACGCTGGCAATATATTCTGAAGGCTGTGTGCTTTTGTACAATATTTCATTGTTCAGTTTATAGAAATACTACAAAGAAAATTTCTTTAAATTAGTCATGGCAATTTGTTTTCAAAAAAGTTTTAAAATTTCAAACACACAACAAATGTCATAGCTTCACAAATACATCCAAATAAAAGTTCTCTGATTTCTTTTTTATTATTCCCCAGACCTGACCACAAAATAAAAAAAGCTGCTTCCTTTGATCTAAAAAGATATTACTTCTGAGGGCTCTAAATTTTATTTACTACTAATTTTGCTCTAACTTTGGAATAAATATTAATAGTAATGGAAGTTTAAAATAAGGTCAATTAAATTCATTGACTCAAATTAAAGCTTAAGCAATACACTAGCAGCTAAGAAAAGATACTAACCTGGGTATCATGTAAAGACATTTTGTCAAATAGGTTTGTGCCTGTAGCTGTACAGCCAATATAGGGAATTGAGAATGAATATTAATGATAGAAAGTACTTTGCTTGGTGGTGAACATTTGCAGAAGCCTGCAGTCTGTGTAATGCCATGCAGTGGTTTAAAAAGGAAGTGTTTTTAGAAAGGGATGGTCAGGGTTCAAAAACTGAAAGGATATTTGGGTAGTTAACTCCATTACAGTAAGAATGTGCCCACTTTATCCTAACAATTTCAGTTATCTATCTCCATGATTAAAATATAAAAGCATTCAAATATCTCTGGATAAAGCATGAAAAATATTTAGATTTTTATGCTGCTATATGTAGATCCAAACATTTCTGTATATAGTAAGCTGTACTCACTATCACTAAATCTTTTTCCAGCATTCCTATTAGCAGGTTAAAGCTTATTAATCATCAAAATTTCCTACTGAACCTCTGGTTTCTCAGGAAATTAGCAATCCAATTAATATCCTGCATGTACCTGTGAACAAGATTATTCCGGTTCATCATGGTTAGCATTTTTCTATATAGCCTAAACAAATCCTTTGAGTTCACAAATTCTATTGCTGCAGCTCAAACATTATAAACTTCTGTTTTTCTGGATTTCTTTTTTATTCAGCTAGCAATATCTGCTTTTATGTACTTTTTAGCAATTTGGCTAAACATATAAGCAATGAATTTTAAAATAAGGCTAAGTAGTCTGAATTTTAATGCTGAGGTGTTTTAAGCACTATATCAAATCCATAAAGGCCATTGTTTCCAGTGTCAAAATACCACTGCATCCTACAAGAATATGTATCTCTGTGAATCTACCTCTATATGTCTCCAGAATAAGTCTAAATCAACTGCAATGCAAGCATAAGCATTAGCAGCACAAGATAAACTATCATCATGCCTAACTGATTTAGAGCAGTTTTTAGTTTTTAGTTTTAGTTGCTGGTCCACTAGGAACAGTCTCTTAGAGGAAAATTTATTAAAAAATTTGCTTTATGTTTTTATCTGGTTAGACAACCACATGTACGAATCACTATGTGTTACTAATGCCTACAGGACACAGACACCTCTGCATTAACTGTGCATTTTAGAATTTACTTTCTGCTTGGTTCTGCAGCTGTTTATTATCTTACCCTGCATTCTGAAGCTTTCACAAAGTGTCATACTGAGCGTGGCTCAAGCTGAGCTTGCTGTCGAGGCTGTGTCTGAACTGGGCTTCAGGGAGAGCAGTGAATTGAGAGCACTGGGGACTGTAGATTCTGCTTGGTGTTATGCAACAATCTTCCAGTCATTCCTCTCAGCTTGTGACAAATGCCTGCCCTGGTTAATTACATGCTAAAATGCAAACTTCTTACACCACAGCACTATCTTTCTCCTGCTCTTGCCATACCAGTCTATGTGCTGATGGGAGACAGGGGTTTTGTGTGCATTGTACAGAAAATCGTTCTGATTTAGGCAAGGAACAATTTCAGGGGCTAGCCTAGTGGTCTGACATGAGGAAAGCAGCAAGATATGATAGAAACCATGGTTCTAATCTGAGCATGCCAAGGGATCTTTACTCTTGAAGAATCTTTACACTTGAAGAATTACTAGCATGTTTACTATATGTGTGATAAAGTGGAAATTATTTCCTCCCTTTCTAAAAGTTTTTACTTTCTGGACACCTTTTTGATAGATTTTAAATTAACTTAGTTTTACTATTCCCCCCTAATATTTTTCTTTCTGATTAATAAATGGATTTATATTAGTTCATACAAGTTTTGTGGCTTCTGTGTAGCACTGGAAGTGATATCGTTTCAGATGTCAATACTTCATACAGTTATTAATGTAATGACTACATGAAATTATTTATATCATCTAGTATAGAGATTTTTAAAGTCTTGAATTTTCATTAAAGTACAAGTTTATACCTTTTTCTTATGCCACTCTTACATTGTAATCTAAAACACATAAAGAAAGATTGTATAAATTCAGTGGTCTTAATTGCCTGTACTGAAATAGAGGAGTTAATGTAAATTCTTTTAATTCTGTGGGTAAAAGAAAGAACAATTTTTCATCTGTGGTGTGAAGTAGACTCACAACAATCAGTACATTTTTGCATTAGTCTAGAAAGAAAAGACCAAACAAAGGAACAATATAAAGGCCAAAAATATCTCCTTGCTGGAGTTAATGCAGTTTGCATGTAACTGCACCAATAGCTAGGATAATAAATAAACAAACAAACAGTATATTAATAATAAATTGTAAAAAACTCCTAAACTTCTTGCAACTTGCAACTTCTTGCATCTAAACTTGTAACTTCTTGCATCTCTGTATGGAGATGTTTGGTGTCATGCTGTCTATATCCAGCCAGAAACTTCTTGCCCCCACTACCTCCCAGCAAAACCTCCAAGGAAGTCTTTTTGAGGGGACATTATCTTCTCCAGTGCTGTGGCACTCTGGTATGTTCTGATAATCAAGCTTATACTTTGTCATTCATTAAGCATTCCTTTTGTCTCATTAGTCTGATGTCTTCTCTGTCATAAAGATATGTATCTAGCAGAATAAAAATGATTTTTTCTTAACACAGATAATGACATTTTGATGGCAGTACTTACAATGTCTCTGTTTCCTTTTTTTCCAATACATTTTTCATTATATATCCTGGATATTAGATTTCAAAAAAGATCATTGAAAGTTGTGTAACTTTAAAGCTTTATTGCATTAGCATTGCTAATTAATGGGTAAATTATTGACACAAATTACTGCCACACAACTTCATACACATGCAGGCACATACATACCAAATTAGAAATTTAATCTAACAATTATTATAAATGTGGCTGTCTGTGGTTCATGAATCTTACACTACAATCTTTGAAGATTTAAACTTTACAAATTTATACATTTAAATATACATATATAAACAGCCACATAAATACTCAACAGCACTCACATTCATGTTTAATGCAGGCATAAATTTTTTGTAGTAGTTGCACAGCTACACCTGTCTTTCCTAAGCATGCATTTCATCCAAAGAGCACAGTATGTAGCCAGTCAAAAAATGTAAGGCCTTACCTTCAGAATCAGGGCTTGATTTCTTAGACGTGTTATAATTCACTTCCACAGCACACTCTGCCCTAAGGTCTGTGATCAGCACTACAGGAAAAATACCAGGCATGACCTTTATATATATCCAATTCATTAATAGAAACAAGTGAATACTTAGATTCTTGTTTCAGTTAGACATTTATCAAATGATACTACTGTTAGAAAGAGATCCTTCAAGCAAACAATCTGCATTGAATCGGGAGTGATCTTGATGATACACTTCGGGGAAAAAAAGGACCTTATTGTACAACACAGCAGATGAAAATACCCACAGCCATTGCACGTACCACTCATTCTGTTAACCATGTAATATAAATTGTCATTTTGACATGTAGACTATTTCTCTTCCTCTATCACCTCCATGTCAATCCAATTCACTCATTCTTGCCAATGATGAAATGAAAAAGGAAAAAAAAAAGAAAAAAAAAGAAAGGAAACAGGGAAAGATTGTTGTCCCAGATCTGCAATTGCGGAACATTTTAAAGCCAGTTAGGTTAACCATTGGGAAGATGTTAGTCTAGATAAGAGAATCCCCACTGGTTTTCTGTCTCCCCTAGACAATGAAATCACGTAGTTGTGTCTGTGCCTCTGTTTTGGATTGTTCTGTTTTAACACATAACAGATTGAGGGCTGCCTACTATTCCTAATTAACTCAAACTAATGAGAGAGCGGGTGGAGGGAGTGCCAAAAAAAGAAAAGAGATCATGTATTGGAAGAGATTGAATTACAACTTAAAAGGGATGGAGAAAGGAAAAGAAAAAGGAAGAAGGTGGAGGAGATGCAAATACTATTAAGGCTGAAAAGTAGGGAGAAGAATTGCCTGAGAACAGATTTGCCTTTTATTTCTAAAAGAGGCAAAGATGTCTTGCAAAAACACCAAAGAAACATAAGCAATACAGTATTACACTAATGTTAGATTATTGCTTCTTTTTAGAAACTACTTCAGCACCCACTGCTGTCTGGTTCTTTTCTCTCTCTCTCCTATTACCACTAAGTTAATTGTTTGGCTTGACAGCACAGCCACTACTTAAACCAGTTTCAAGCTAAAGCAAGTAAAAGCCAATTTTCAGGTGTGCACATACTGTGTGAAATGTGATGTGTAGCAGGTTACCTTTCTGCCCCAGGCCTAGAAGAAGACTCTGGCCAAAGCTCTCACATTTCTGTGCCTGAGGTCTCCTTTCTCCAGGAGTCAAGGTGAGGATGGGAGCCTGTGGGAGGCGGAGGACAGCAGGAGTGTGCTTGCTGTGGGTGCAGCTGAGGCTGCAGGACTGCCTGGAGTGTCGCCTCAACTCTTCCATGGATGTCCCTGCTCCATTGATTCAGGCTGGGCAGGAGAGGAGAGGGGCAGAAAGCAATGTGAGAGAAGAGGTAGAAGGGGAGACCAGATCACAACAGGGAGGAGAGGCAGGCTTGTGGGGGGAATCACTGGAGATCAGGCTAAAAGAAAGAACTTCCATGAAGAAAACAGGTTGTCAGACCAAGGCAGTGGAAGACACAGAACGAATCAACTTTTCACATTAACGAAATTAGGGAAAAACTGGGAAAGGAACGAGAGAGGCTGAAAGCAGTGTAGAGCTGAGTGAGGAGGAGTTTAAGCAGCCAGTGGGCCATGGGGAGAGGAAGGGGGGAAAGGAGAGGGAGAGGCAAGGGCTGGGGATGTAGCCTAGCCCCCACCACTCGCAGCCCAGGACCAGAAGCTCTTGCTGGACCCTATGCTGCATGTGCCTGCACACACACCTGCACAGGCATGTGTGCAGTGCTTGCTTCTTTACCGTGGCCCGGACTGGGGTTGATAACAGCACTGAATAGTTTATCAAAAGCCATGGGGATGTGACAGGTAAGCAGGAGGAAAATAGCCAGCTCACTTTGGCTGGCCGTGGCTGTTCGCATGCGAGGAGGGCAGGCTGTCGCCAGGCTCTGTGCAGATGAAATGAAGCAATGGGCTGCAGCAGGGCAAAGGACACGCCGCCGAGTCCTGACAGGCTGAGGTGTGACCTGACGAATCCTAACCACCCTGGACACCCTCCGGACAGGAGGGGAGCGCCGGCCTGAGCGCAGCCTGCCGGGACACAGCCCGGGCAAGGGCTCGGGGGAGAGGGAGCCGGGTGGGGAGGATGGGAAAGGGGACCCTACAGCACCTTGTTTTAGACAGAATACAAATGCAAATTTAATTACCAATGCAGCCAATGGAGGACGGAACTTTGCACCAAGGTTTTCTTAAGATTTTTTTTTTTCCCTTCAAGGAAAATTTTGGCACATTTTTTTCACATAGGGAAAAATAGCTTTAAAAATTCCAACATCTTCATCTCATTAACAACAGAGGGTTTTTTGACTTAAGTTTTTGTGTTTTTTGTTTAGGTTTGGGTTTTTTTTTTTCAGTTTGTGGGGTTTTTTTCAGTTTGTGATTCTTCTCCCTTGGAGCAGGATACTAAAGACACCTTCAAAAATAGCTTTTGAAATGTATTCTGCAACATAGGCAAATGGTATAAGAGCCTGATATCTGTGCCCCAGATATATGAGCACCTGTGTCTTTGCGATCACTAAGTGACTTCGGACATCCATAGAATTTAACATACTGCACTGGTGAACAAGTATGGCCACAATAATCATAACAAAATATGTCATAGCTAGTGCAGCTGTGGGAATATTATTTTTACAGATACGTGTCTATGTCCAGGTCCATATGGGCCACAGAAACAAATATATCCCACTTGAAAACTTTCAGGAGAAGCTATTGCAGTATGCTGAGAGATATTCTATTATAGCCTGCATCTAACACTAGCTGTTTAAAAAAGCAAAGGAAAAAAGAGAGTGTGAATTGTAGTTTTAAAATCAAAAGTAATGGAAGGAAAATTCTGGTTATCTTTAAACAGCTCCCACCATGGGAACTACAGACCTACTGCTAGTAAGCTTAAAAGTTAAAAGCTAGCCAACAGAGATGTGAAGGCATACATGTGTAGGTATAGAACAATTGTGTTTTTGTGTTTTGCATTCTCTGCTATTGTAATTCCCTAAAAAAATAAAAGAAAAAAAAGAAATAACGAGAGAACAGATTAACTCAGAGCATAATGCTAGTAACGCTAAGATGATCCTTGTGGGTCCCTTCCAATTTAGAATATTCTGTGAATGAATACTGAAGAGAAAAAAAAAGCATACATGCTACAGTTTATTTCTCTTAGTAATGCAAAGCCAATAGATTGTACTTTTGTTTTGCACAAGATAGATTTGTCCCAAAGAGAGAGGAGAGGTCCCAGTTGACCGGAAGCTGGCTAACTTTGTCCTAACTTTCAAACACAGCAAAAAGAATGACCCTGGAAGCTACAGGTCTTTTAGTCTCACTAACAATGCCCAATAAAGTTATGGAGAAGGTTATTCTTGAAGGTATTGAAAAACAACTAAAGGACAACACAGTCACTGGTCACAGCCAGCACAGCTTCATGAGAGAAAAGTCCTGCTTATCAAACCTGATTTCCTTTTATGACAAAATAACAAACCTTATGGATTCTCTTGATCATCCCTTGAGTGGATGCACTCTTTTTGGATTTCAGAAGAGCTTTCAATAGTGTCTCTCCCAGTATCCTTCTGGAGAAAATGTGCAGCACACAGCTGGATAAACATATCATAGCATGGGTGAGCAAGTGGCTCACAGCTCTGGCATGAGGGGTGATAGTGAATGGGGTGGCATCAGACTGGTGACCTGTCACCAGTGGGGTTCCACAGGGCTCCATCCTCAGCCCTGCACTCTTCAACATCTCCATAAACGACCTGAACTCAGGAGTGGAAGGGATACTGAGCAAGTTCACAGATGATACAAAATTGGGACAAGATATTGACTCCGTCAAAGACAAGGAGGCCCTGCAGAGAGACCTCAGGATTAGAGAGCTGGAAAATCACCAGCCATATGAAGGACAACAAGGGAAAGTTCTGGATTCAGTACCTGGGATGGGACAACCCTGTTTGTGTTAAATAAACTGGGGAATGAGAGGCTGGAGAGCAGTGCTGCAGAAAGGAGCCTGGGGGTCCTGGTCAGCAGGAAAGTTGCATGTGAGCTGGCAGTGCCCTGGCAGCCAGGAGGGCCAACCCTGTCTTGTGATCTCTTCTGTTTGGTGACCACTGACAGAACCTGAGGGAATGGCAGGAAATTGTGTTGGGGAGGTTTAGGCTGGATATTAAAAACAAAGGTTCCCTACCCAGATGGTGGCTGGGCACAGGACTGGCTCACCAGGGAAGTGCTTGCAGCACCAAGCCTGACAGAGCTCAAGAACCATTCAAACAATGCTCTCAGGCTCATGGTGTGACTCTTGGGGCATTCCACTCAGGACCAGGAGTTGGACTTGATGATCCTTGTGAGTCCTTTCCAACTCAGTGGAATATCCCTTTTGTGCTTCCTTGACTTCTATCTCACAATGGCATTTTGGAAGTACAAGAAAAAATTGTGACAGCGGATAGGTTTAGGCTGCTGCATTTCATCATGTAATCTCACACTTGGGAGTAGTATTTCACAGAAACCATATTATGGTTAACGTACAGTCTGTTTTTACAGTCTGATTGTAGTCAGCACAGAGCACAAAGACAGCCTGCTTAGTGCAGGATGCCAAAAAGGCAACTCTTTTACCATTTTTAGACATGATTATTTAGAACATAACATTTCTGCAAACATGACATCACCCTATCTCTTTTACTGGAAAATACACAGGTTAGAAAACTCTGGTTCAAAATACCTATTAAGAACACACAAAGAAAACAAAATAGTTGGTCTGCCTTTTTGCCAGTTTTAATTGGCAGATCCTTCTGTATAGCACACCTGTGTGCACACATAGGTAAATGAGAAAGATCAAATTCACAAAGTTGCAAATTAACTTATCTTTCTGAAATGGGTTTTGTGCTGTGTCCCCAGGCAGGTGCAAAGGAGAGCTGCTTAACTGTTAAAACCAGGCCTTTTTAAGCAGTCAGGCCTTAAAATCATTACAAACATAATTGAACCAACCATCACATGTTCACATTGTCCCACAACCCCATGACCAGCAGTCCAAGCTGCCCTCTGGAAGCAGCTCTCTGAGCTCTCCTGAGGCTCAGAGACACCTGTGCCACCTGTGCCACTGACACCTGTGCCAGTGCCCCCATCCCAGTGGGATGGCTCTTGGAGCCTGGCAGCTCTCCAGTGGACAATACTTGAAAGACTGTCACTGACTATGAGCCCTCAGCTGATACTGCCCCAAACACACACAAACTCCTCGAGGTGCAACAGTGCCCATTAAGAGATGGTAGGGGATTTGGTGTGAGCGTTTGACTGAACTGGAGGTGAATTTTTGATGGGCTCCTTTAAACACACAGATGTAGATGTAGACAACTCTTTGCCTATGCAGATGTGTGAGAGCTGGTTATGGCATGATTGTTCTTATCCTGAATTTGTAAATAAGTGACTCTTGTAATTTTAGCTTATCTTTTTGAATAAGTGTATAGATGTTAAATTAGTCAATGATTAATGTACCCTTTTGAACCCTTTTGAACCCTTTTGAACCCTTTTGAACCCTTAACTTTTGTATCCACATTCTCTGTACTTTAACCCTCATACAATCTCTACATAAATCACTCTACATCAATTCTAGTCTGACTTCCTTATGTTTGATTCATCTGTAAGTGATAGAGTGAGCCTTGTCACTGAGCTCTCTTAAAATGGCGTTTTCTCAAATTTATATTAAAATCTGCTCTTTTGCCAACAGCTTTGATGACAAGACCTTAAGCCTAACAATTCATTTGTGACATGATGCTGTCAAGCAGAGGCATTAGTGCCCAGACAGAGAACAGTCAGCAGTCTTAGCATCCACTCTAGGTAATTCTGTGCATCCTGCTTAAATTATGTCAGCGCCTGACTGGATTGTAACTGTCCTAGCCACTCATACATGCAGCAATTACCTGAACGATGCAGCATTTGCACCAAGTTCTAAGTCTGATTATTTTGTGCAAACCCTTTCTACATTTTTCTTCTTCAGGCCTTGGAGTACTGAAAGCTCTAAAATAATGATCAGCACTCAGTGTAGACTTTTGCCAAATTTACATGAGCACAACTGGAGTTTAGTCACACTAAACTACTCCAGCAGTGAAACAATGTCAGATCTGTATAACCAGAAGTGACTTACATTTCCGTTGTGGTTTTTGTAGTATTTGGATATGTTTAAACCATTGGCAAATATTGCACCTATTGTGTCTCCATTAGTTCTAGTGTGGGTTCCTGAGAAGCATAAATGTGGTGAAACGTGCTCACAAAAGCTGAATATCTTCTGGTAGATTGTAATGCACTCTTCAGAGGGGAAGCCATATGTTATCATAGGGAGAAATTGCCACATTACTCATCCTTTTTTCATTCAATCACTTGCAGATCAGTGGAGGATAAGGAGTTTTTGGCTCTTCTCCATCAGATTTTGTCTTTGTTCTGCTATAGAATGTCCTAACAGTTGCCAAGTCAAGCTAACAGGAGCTTAGGGAATTCAGAAAGTCCATCCCCTAAATAATGTCTGGCATGACTGAATCTCCAGCTGCATCACTTGTCATGGGTTAATTTCAGGCATTGGTATGTCCACCAGAGAAACACAATGTATGTTAGTTCGGAGAAAATGCAGAAATTGTCTAATATGGGTGCTATTTTTACTAAACTTTTTTCAGGACAAAATAGCCTCTTGAAGTGAACCACATATCTGATGCACCTCAGTGTGTCACATTCATGCAGCATACGAAGTACAGTTTTGTTTAACTCGATGCCTATTGGAAATTAAGGTAAGCAGCAAATGTCAGCTACCCTAAAGACTGCATTTAGCATTCTGAGAAGTAGTATAGATATTTAGCACATGCTCCATGTTAACAGTAATTCAGATTTTCACAGTAAGACAGAAATGCTTTAATGTTCAATTTGCTATAGAAACCTTGCATATCTGGCTCTGAGAATCAGTTGTCCGGGAAAATTCAAGGCATAACACAGCTAAATTTGTTGCCAAGCAACAAACCTCTAGATCCAAAACTCATGGTCATGTTTCTATAAAGAAATTCAGTTTGAGAACTTTCCCCCAAAACAAATGCAATGGATCAGTCTTTGACAGTTGCTGGAAAATTAGTACAGCAGAAAATTTTATGGGAAATGCTTCAGTCATTGTGTTACTTTTTACAATGTGTGGCCTTGTAGCTGTAAAGGACAAGACCAGAACTGTCAGGAAAATGCTGGAGATTTATGAAGTTTCACATATTGAAGGAAGAGAGAACAAAGTCCCCAGAGCCCATCACTATTCAGACTGTGGTAGTGTGAGAGCCAACAGGTTGGCTCTACCACAAGTGATGAACTAGGATTTCCAGAATGGGACAATTAGAATCACTCAGGAGAACAATCTGTCTGTCCTTCAGCCTGGAATTGTTTGTATTAATTACAGTTTTAAAGTAACCTTAAAATCTTGGAGTTTGTTGTTTCTGACTTTTTTATTGTATGGCATGAATAATTAGCTGTGAGGAGATCAATTTGCACCTTGTCATGGTAAGTTTAGTTGGATTGGAGCTAACCAAGCTGCGTAAAGAGCCTGTCACAAGAAGATTTACTACGTACCATTTCTTCATAGAAGCAAGCCCCCATACTTTTAATTTTTTTTTTCCTAGGTCTGCCTTTTTATTCTTGTTCTTTGAAGAAAGAAACGTGTCTGAATAAAAAAAATCTCTTTGAATGCAGCTTCCTTCTGTGAATGACCACCTGTGATAAATTTGATGAAATTTTACTGATGAAAGGAATTTAATTTAGCTGATTATTTAGTCATTCTTTTAGGTGAAGTTTTATTAACTTTATAAGCTCTCATGTTTTCCTGCATGTTTTTTCAAAGGTGTCTGCTTTCTCAGTAAAGTGCTGCTTTATTGTGACTACTAAAGTCAGCTGTCTTCTATATTAAAACAACTTTTGTATTCAAAGAAGTTTTGCTGTTCCTGGGGAACTGGTGTACTGGTTTAATATTGGCTGAGTCCCAAAGATATTTTAACACTGTGCACTCAGCTGACATGATTGCTTTATGATTAGAATTTTAACGTGCTTTTCTTCATAATTGAATAAGTAGTACTTTTGATCACTACAGAGATTTCATTATATTTATTTGTTAATGTATCCATGGAAGAATTTTGGTGTATACATGCTTAATCTCATCACTTCTTGCATCATGTTTTCTTTCAAGTGGCAATAATAAACTGCAATATACATGAATGAACTGCTGAAGTGAATAACCTTGCCGTCTATATTTTATAGAAACACGTTTGTTCCTGACAACCTGATAAATTAATACAGTATATGCCATAAACATTGCCTACAGAATATTATGTAATGTTTTGTAAAAGTACAGGTCTTTCCCTTCTTAGTCGTTCACTATTTCCATTGCTAAAAATTTGTTGATTTCAAAACCTAACTTTCATACCTGAAATCCCTTAAGCCTGAGGTAACTCAAGTAGCTTAAAAGGCTGCAGTGGCAAATAGTCTTGTGCTGCCAATTCATTGCTGTTCATAATGTACTTTCACCATTTAAAATGCTGTGCATGTGGCTAGGATTTTTTAAAGCATGATTTGTATACCATGTCTTTTGGAATAATGGAAAACATATCAATTTAGGGCTCAGTTCTCATTTAATTTATATACAGACTTAGCAAATTCTGACTAACAGTGAAATCATTTAAATGTATAGCACATGTAATCAAAATGAAGTTGTTAGGCTTTGTGGTAAGGAAAGCAGTTGTGGCTGTATCTTTCAAGCTACGTTGCCAAAACCGTTGTAGATCCCAAGAGTTAATAATCAGTTATTTTGGGGGTTTTCTACTGTTATTTGAGAAATATCTTGCAGTTCACTTTCCTGTTTAATAGTTATCAGCAGCATTTTTCAGAAGGTATTTGAAGTGACTTCTCAATCCAAGATAACCATTATTTGGTTTTTTGTTCCATAGTAGCAATAGTTTTTCTTCTGAGAAGTTCCTTTAATTCTTTCATTATGATGAGATTCATACTTTTCCAAGGAGCTGTAGCAGGACAAACCATGGAAGAGGCAATGAAGGGAGAACCAAGAAAAAGTCTGGATTCAGTCTGAATTCAGTCTGGATTCTGAATTCACGGGCAGCAGATCAAGCATGCTCCAGAAAAAGAAGCTTGATTGTGAAATTTTCATAAACTTCAATTGCTCAACCCTTTTAGGAACATTAATGTACTTCTGAGCTGTTGGAACCCTCTTTTCTAGGAGTTCAGAACAGAAATTAACTAGGTGGCAGCTGCTGAAAATGCTTTCCACCTTTTCTGTAAAACTGCCAATTTTACTGTCAGTTTTACCTTGCGATGTCATCTGAACAGTTCTCTTTGTTTATTCATAGCTGCTTACAGGGCTTATCTTTATCACATCTGCATGAGAAATGTCTAGAGTCCTATTCAAGCCTATACAACCACATTGCATACTATAAAGCTGCTTCTGTGTGTTGTTGATGTGTAGCTTAAACACTGCCTGTATTTAGCAGTGATGCCTGGGAATCATGCTGTCAGCCAGACCTTGGCATAAAGATAGATCAGTGAAGTTACACTAATGTAGTGGTTGTGTGATGAATTTAACTGTGATTTAAGCTCAGGAGAAATATAAATAGGAGTTAACTTTGTTCATTATTGCCAAGAGTAAAAGTGTACTGGTGTTTTATTTCATCACTTCTGGAAGTTTCTTAGTCATCTCATAAAGCAATTTCCTGTTTATAGACTGTTAATGATTTAGCCATTTTTCTGGACCACGTTCTGTATCTGCTTTTTGTTATACAGATAGCAGCTATAAAGTTTTGCTCTAAATTCTGCTCACAAGGTGTTACATTACCAGACTCAAACTCATTATAAAGCTTTAAAGTGTGTTCATATTTTATTTGTCTTAAATTACCTGATAATCATATTGTTAAATAATTTAAACTTAAAAATTGATTATAATTTAATAGCAACACTGTGTTACCCGGTTTACTAAGCATAGTGGTGGATTCAGTAAAAAAATAGTCTAGCTGCAGAGAATCAGAAACCTTTGATGAGATCTGTGTCAGAGCAAAGTAAATAAGAAACTAAGATAATGAGATAATACATAGAAGTCAATAAAAACTAAGACTCCTGCAACGCAGGCTTTTTGAAGACATTGCCAGAGATTTCAAGCAACCTGTACTCAGAAGGCAAAGTTAAATATCTACTATTATTTAATGTGCAGCCATGCAACCTTGAGGTCCATTCTGTGAATATTGCCAAAATGGGGTGTTTGGTGACTTTGGATAGATGATTTCAAAGGGGGGAAAAAATGACTGCTGGATGATTTCCTCTCTCCAGGAATGATGCTAAGAGGGCTATAAGGAATTTCTATACTTTCATATTGGCTCAGTGTAAGCAGAATGTAAGAGCAAGAAATCATTAATTTCAGTGATCTATATTGCACTGAAGTGAGGAATAATTGCAGTATGAATAGACATTTTAATCTAGTTAGAGGATAATGCCTTGGAATGCGTCCACAGAGGATGTGTTAGAGCAGATCTCAGTGAAGCCTGGGTGACAGAGCATACTGTGCCCCTTTTACCAAGATGACTGCAGAACTAAGTAGAAATCATTTACTAACACTTCCAGCATTCATTCTCAGTAGTATAGTAATATTTAAAGATGCACTGCAAGGACTAAAAGAGTCACAGCTGACATGGGGCTATTTGAATACACAGGAAGAAGTATGCCCTGATAGTGGAAGTATTAGAGTTACTTTTCTAGTTCAGGGGCTGGAATTTAGCCTGAGGTGAAATTCCTGTTGGAGAACTCCTCCCACAGCACTATCCTGGATTAATAAGGACTTTTTTTTTTCTTTTTTTTTTTCTTTTTTTTTTTTTTTTTTACTTTTCAAGAAACCTCAAAATGTTCTTTTAGCAAGGCAAAAGAAAAAGAAAATCCTGACTGGAGTCTTGACTGTTACTTTTCTGGAGTACTAAAATTTCTCCATGGATTCCATCTCTAAAACCCCTGTAAGAGCTGAAAATAATATATAAGATTGTGTAAAAATCTGAAAACTCTGGTTTTTGCAACTTAAGTCCAAAACATCAGCAAGGAGGCCATTATGTCTATTAAATCTAATATGATTTGTAGAGAATTTGGAAGCTTCCCACTCCTTCCTCTACTTTTTCCATTGTCTACCATTTGTAGTCCACACTCTATTCCAGCTGAAGACAGAATGGAGTAACTCATACTATATTTCTAAATTATAAAATCCATTAAAACTCAAGCCTCATTTTCCTAACCACCATGCTATGTCATGACACCCTAATTTGTTTGTTCATCACTATTTTACCTTGAGGGCCAGTCTTTTCATGAGCTGGTTAATCTTTCTAGCTTGTGATTGTCTATAAAATTTTAAAGAGCAGGATTTAAATGAGAAGCAAAAAGTAGTATTTATTTGAACCAGAAAAATTATCCCATGGCAAATGGGGGAGTTAAAGTACCACTTAGTTTCCTGACCCTTCCCTCAGAATGTGCCTGCATAAGTAATTGCTGCGGTTTTAAGCTCAACTAGAGATGAAAACCTTGTCCCCACTCACTCAAACCCTCCTCTCTTCCCTCTCCACCCCAGTGGAATAAGAAGAATTCTAGTAACACTTGTATGTGGAGTTAAGAACAGTTTAATAATTAAAAAAAGGTAAAATACAATAATAATAGCAAATAAAGTTAAATACTGCAACAACAACAACAACAATAATAATAATAGTAATAGTAGTAGTAGTACTAATAAACAACTGTGAGGGAAAGCTGCAAGTGCTGCACAATGCAATTTCTCTCCACTTACCTGTATGAGTGGAATAAGAAACTTCCAGAACTGATGAAATAAAATACCAATACAATTTTATTATTGGCAGATAATGAACAATGTTAATTCTTATTTATATTTCACCTGAGCTTAAAACCAAAACCCCCTTCCTGAATCCAGATCAGTTTATCCTTCAGGTAACTCCAGATTATATACTGGCCATGATGTTCTATAGTGTGGAACATCCCTTTAGTCAATTCAAGCCAACAGTCCCAGCTATGCTCCCTTCCAGTTTCTTTTGTGTATCTCCTTCTTGGCATTTAAGGAGAAAAAGGTCTTGAGTTAGGAGAAGCAGAACTCGGCAAAAAAACACAACATCAGTGTGCTATCAACACCATTCTCATTCTGAATCTAAAACATAGCATGGTAACAGCTTCTGAGAAGGGATTAACTCTACCCTGCCTGAAACCATGAAAGCAATGATGGGAGCCACCCCTTATTCCATGCCACATTTCACTCTCCTCAATATTTCATCACCTTTTCTACTTATCTGTTTTGATAAATATACATATAAAAATAACTCTGTAGGTCTATGGAGCACCTTTGTCAAATGTTCATAAAGTGTCTAAGCACAAAAAAACCCCACAAAACAAACAACAAAGCAAAACAAAACAAAGACCAAAAAACACTGACCAAAACCCCTCACAATATTTTGAACTCATTGAGTCCATGATTTTGTCCTTCATTCTTGATAGCAATCTTTTGAACAGTAAAAATGTTGTGAGGCGTTGGGTGGTTGCATGCTGCACATTTAAGTCAGTTCTGATTGCAGCACTGCTGCACTTGTTCAGTTTTATCAAAGTTCATTCCTCATTGCTGTGATCAGAGAGGAGTCAGACCTGCAGAAGGCTTGTGGCTGAGAGCGATTCCATGAGGTGCTCAGTGAGGTGATGCACATATCACAGAAGTGCTAATACACAGTGCTGTAGTGATTAACATAATTCAGCCTAATTCATAATTCAGCCAAAATCAAATCCCCTCGGGGCACAACGTGGACCTCCCCATTGTCCTGTATTACCCCCAAAGCTGCACCCCACAGAGCAAAACCACCATCCCACAGATGGCATTGCCTTTGCTGGGGCACAAATAATGCAGTTTTCCCCAGCATATTTTAATGTGTACTACAAGAATTTTATCCCTTTCCACAGTCCATAATAATTTTGACTGGGCCCGGCCAGCCTCATTGGCAGAGCCTCGAGTGTTGACAGACCAGGCGGTCTTTGCTGAATGTGCATCCCAGTGTTTGAAGAGATACAACATTGTATCCCAGTGTTTGAAATCCCACCAGGCATTGCTCTCAGTGTAGTCTTTAACAGTCTATTACATTATTTGATCTTTCCAGAGGCTGGTGCATGACACGGATTGTGATATACTTGCTCAATGCCACATTCTTTGGCTTAAATATGTATGAGGTGGTTTCAGAAGAGACTTTCATTTTCTGGTTTAATTCTTTCTGGAGTACTGTGTTGCCATAAGACTTGCTTTTCAAAGCCCAGGGTACTGTTCTGGGTGGTGGCATGGGACACAGGGTATGTTTCTGGCCATCCAGGGCTTGCTTCCATCACCATAAGCACATAGTGCTTGGCATCATGGTTTTGGGGGTGGGTGACATAGTCAGTCTGCCTGGCCTTCCTATACTTACATTCCAGCCATCGTCCTCCATACCAAAGAACCACTCAGCCCTGGTTGACAGCAGCACATTTCATGGTCATGGATAACTGGGAGATAGGATCCATTGTTAGGTTCACCCCTGTTGGATCTCCTCCTGTTGGACCACCCGTGTTGGATCTCCTCCTAGATGTCCCAAGGTGTCATGGACCCCCCAGGCTAGGAATAACTCTCACTTATTTGTCAGTCCAAATCCAGCTGAGCCACTTCAATCCTAGCAGCCTGATACCCCTGCTGGCTGTTCTTCTGTGTCCTGACCCTTGGTTACATGAGCACCTCTGCAATCTGCCTTCCCAGCCATGTTCTCCACCCGGGCAGTGATGCCTTGCCACAGCGCAGCATTCCAGACAGATTTTTCACCATGCTACCAGTTATTCTGCTTCCTTTCTTGCAGCCAGCCCCACAGGGTGTTTACCACCATCCATCAATCACTATAAAGTACTGTCCCTTTCTCTCGCTCAGCAGGGTCTAAGGCCAGCTGGATGGGTTTCACCTGTGCAAGCTGACTCAATTCACCTTCTCCCTCTATGTAACTTGTCATAGAAGACTCCTACACACGGCTGCTTCCCACCTCCATCTCCAATGCTTCCCCACAAGATGCCAGGATCCATCAGTGAAAAAGGCATATTGCTTTTCACTTTCTGGCAACTCATTATATAGTGGGGCCCCTTCAGCATCCTTCTCTGGTGATAGTCCAAAATTTTTGCCTTCTGGCCAGTCCATGATACACTTCTAAGGTTCAGAAGAGCTGGGGTTTCCTGTCCAAGCTTGTTGTGTGGTCAGTGTGACCTACTTGTTCCCTGTAGCATCTGTTGCACAGTATCTAGAGGAGATGCTCCCTTTGAACATCCAATCCAACAGGAGTAACCAGGGTGCCAGGAGGAGTTGTGCCTCAGTACCAATCGCCTCTGAAGTGCTCAGACACTTTCATAAGCTGCTGGTACCTCCTTTTCAGTTTGAATATAGAGGACTTCAGACACTCTGTATGGCCAAGTCCAAAAACCAGAAAGACAACCCTGAGTGTTCCCTGGTGCTTTCTGCCACAGCCTCCAGATTGGGCTGCTCTCCCCAACTACAGTACAAAGCAAATTTTTTACATCTCACGCTGTTTGGACTGGCTACAGCATGAACTATCTCTTGCTTGATTTGCTCAGAGGCTTGTCACTGCTCAGGGCCCCCTCTGAAATCATTCTTCTTCCGGGTCACTTGGCAGAAAGGGCTTACAATCAGACTGTAATTTGGAATGTGCATTCTCCAAAATCCCACAACACTTGAAAATACTTCTGCTACATATTTCGGTGAAGTGTTGGAATGTTGGGGGACACAAGACAGATGATGGACTTTGGACCTGGTTAACATAAGAGATTTGATAACAGGATGCCTTGGCAAAAGCAAGCAGAACTTTGAAAATTAGACTTAGATTGCAAGAAGATTAAATCAAATGGGTTTACTGGAAAAAAATATCCCATTAAACTCTGCAAGCAAGAGATGTTGTTATATGCACAAGTTTGTGTATGTGATTTTAACCTAATCACTGTAGTACACATTACTAGCCTCCCTGAAATAGTATATAAGCGTCTGTATCCCCCAATAAAACTGGATTCTGATCACCGAGTCCGTCTCCCCCGTCTCTCTGCATCGCTGACAGTGAAGTTTTGTTGTCCACTTTCTAGTGGGGGAATTGCAAGAAAATTCCTGAAAGAAAGTAGGAAAGGTGCCATTTTATTGTGGTGATCCAATTTTTTTGAAGCTGAGATGCTGAGTACAAGTATAAATGAATCTTCAGCTCCTGAAAAACTTGCTATTTTCATTTCTGGAGTTGAAAATGAACACAGACAGACCTGGTGAGGTGTCCTTTCTTTGCAGGACAAAGGGATCACAATGATGATTACTAGAAGTTGTCACTGTTAGGGAGTAGCTAAGGTTTGCACTGATTTTTAAGACAGATTATTCAACTCAACTCACCATACAAGTGCAGGCAGTAAGGATGGATCCAGCATTACTGCCTAAAAATAGAATAAATTAAAGGTATCCATAAGAGAACTCTTTGGAGTGGCACTTCTTGTGGAGGGACAAGGAGCAAAATGTTCCACCAAGATGTAAATAGTTCACTCCTTGTCTTTACTGTGGAAATGATGAATCTTTTTTTTTTTTACATCCAGGATCTCAACATACTGCTTAAATGCAATTAAAAATTCACATTTCTTCAAAATACGTTTTTGTCTTTTAAGGATAAGAAAATGAAAAATGCAACGAGCTTTACATAGTTTGTTTATTAACCAACAGATAAAATTTGAAAACTGCTAAAGGATGCTATAAATATGTTCCCATCATGGGAGGAGATACTGGTAGAGTCTATTATCTTTCAGGAGGTTATTAATAAGCAAATTATAAAAGAACAAAAGAAAAAATAGGTTTATTGTATAGAAAGGCTGAGTGAAATGTCACAGGGCAATGCAATCACACCTTTTCACAGAGTGAAGAGAAGAAACAATAAAGCTCATCTGTGAAAACAGATGAAACAATGAAAGCAGCACACTCCAAACATGCAGAGAGCTGTGAGTGGAAACTGAGTGATGTGACCAAACACTGATACAGAAAAAAAGCAATGGCTAAGGCACTGTTTAAGGGAACTTTGGGGCAAACATATCACCATCTCAGTCAGATTAGCCTTGTTAATATGTCATTTAGAGGAAGAGCTAAGAAAGAGATTCAGGATTAAGTGCTGACCAAAAGCAGGAAGGGACTGTGAGCACAAGGACAATTAGTTAAATTCTAAGGGGATCAGCACATCCATGCAGCTTTTGTAGAAATGCTGAAGGAATGTCTTTGTAAGAGGCATGCTTCTTTCCGTCTTCAGGTTTCCAATCTACAAAAAAAATCCAAACAAAATAACAATTGCTGAAGCATGAGGATTAGGTAACTGTTCAGGTTGAAAGAAGGCAATATTCCATTTCAGAGAGAAGAAACAGCAAATGAGCTGTCATGACTGATTTTGTCTGGGAGGTTAAAACAAGATTTTAAAATATATGTTCTGTTCAAATGTGCTAAATCAGACTAATAGTCGATTTTACTTGAATAATGTAGGTGATAAATGCTAGCAAGTTCAAATGGAAAGGTTCTTTTAATATTTTTTTTCTTTTTTATCAGAAAGAAGGAAAGAAAGAGGCTGATGATTGATCTAAAATACATATTGCAGATTTTCATTAATAATTTCAACAGAACCAGCAGCCAGATGTGGTCTTCACCCTGGATGAGCCTTCTCTCTTTATAGTGTGGAAATACCTCATGAACTTCATCCTTAAAGTTTACTAATCCAAAAAATAGGACTTTCACACCTTCTACAAGCCAAAACCATCGCAGGATTGTGACGGTAGTTTGGGGATTCTCTTATGATTTTTTTTTCTTCCTACATCATTGCAAGTGGGACACAGGACTTGAGTTTAGCAAGGAAACAGAAATACTGCAACTGTTCTACCCAAAGAACAGTTTAGGTAAGAAAAAAAGAATAGGAGTATTGGATATTTAGTGTTTTCATTAAAGCCAAATAGGAAATGCCAAAGAAAAACACCAAAGCTCACTGTAAATTAATTGTTTTTAAGTATGGACGCTCAAATTAAAAAAAAAAAAGACAAAAGAAGGAGAAAAAAGATCAATTGCACCTCCTTGTGGTCTACAAAAAAAGTGATGCGCCTTAGACACACGGTTGTTGCAGAACTTTGGCATTGGCACAGAGCTGCAGATGCCCCACTCCTGGAAGTGTTCATGGCCAGGTTGGACAGGGGTTTGAAAAACCTGCTCCAGTGAAAGGTGCCCCTGGATAGAGGGGTTGGAATGGGGTGAACTTCAAGGTTCTTTCCAACACAAGCCATTCTGTGATTCCACGATTATTGCAAAAAATACATTAAATAGGCATCTGCAGTTTATTTGCTATTTGCATAAGAATTGGCCTACAGAAGGCATATTTTTGAGCAGTATGAATATACCTAAGTCAAAAACCAAATATTGTCACTATTACATAACACTGTGACCCAAATGCTTGCCACTGCATCAGCTGCCTACTATTCACCTGTTTCAAGGGCACCATGTCTGGTTCTTTTTTTTTCCCTTTTCTTCTTCCTGCTTTCAAATATCTTGCAGCAGACTATCTGCCAGAGATTGTTTAACTATACTGACAGCCCCAGGTGACTGTAGAGCATTCAAAGTTTGCATTCATTTGGGCTCCTTATGCCTCCCTAGGATCTTCAAGGATCCACCAATTTTACCTTTCTCTCCCTTAGAGACTGTATCTGCTACAGTCATGGTTTTGATATGGTTTCACTTTCCAAGCTGTGGACAAAACAAAATTTAATAAGATGCCTCCATCAGTTCTTTTCAATGTCCCGCAGAACCTGAGCAGTATTCACCAAACCAGGTGTTTCCCTGGAGTTGTATGGGAGAATCTTTTACTTGTAAATAAAAAACTTCCACTTGTAAAACTGAATGTTAAGATCTCTAAATTTATTAAAAAAAAAAAAATTAGTAAAATAATAAAATCCCCAAACTCAAAAACAGTCAAACAAAAAAAGTCCCAAAAAGCCCAAAGCCAAAAAAAAAACCAGAAAAAAAAAATCATAAAAATACAGTTCTCCAAAGACAGAATACAAAATCAATGACAAAGACAAACAAGAAAACAAAGATATTAGTAGCTTTAAAATTTAACTTTTATACATCTTTGTGTTAGGAATATCTAGGAAGACGATGGCAATTTTCTATTCCCTGCTCTCTTACTCTACTTGAGATCATGTGCATATGTGCATACAGAGTTATTTTTACATATATAATGTAGTGTTGGTTTGAGTAATCCCCTTATTGTTTGTTATTTTCAGATAAAAATATATCTGTCTAATAATTAATTCAGATTTTCTGAAATAGATTTCTGTATTTACAGAAACTTTATTATGTAAATGTGGGTTCCATGGACTAGAAAACAAACAAGGAATGGCTGAAGATCTTGTTCTTTCCTTACTGTTAAATATTGTTACCTAGAAAAGTACAGAATGTATTTCAGAATACTCTGTTTTTTTCTGCACTATCTATTCATAAAATACTGCAAAATAATTTTTCCAGCAAAAGTAAATAATATAGGTATATTTTTTAGGAAACACCTGCTTCACCTCTATATTCTCTTTAATCTGAAATGCTTATTTGAAAATGATCTTTTCTGTCATTTCTCATTCCCTGACCAGAAAGCCTAATTTCCACAAACAGTATCCATTTAAAGCATGGCACAGCTCTACTTGTTCAACACAGAAGGTGAAAAAAGGCTTGAACTCCCTTGAATTATCAGACTTTGTGTCCACAATGGGAATGAAACAGCTTAGTATTATTAAAAATCTTCAAATAATATTTGATGTGCAAAGCCACACTTTCCTTGTCAACTCCCAGCCATAGGATGCCAGCTTTTTTGCCGTTGGGACAATGAGATACAAAGAATGAAATATCCTGTGGAGGGCAAAACCTGTTCTTGCAGACAGAGAAAGTTAAAATCCATCTGCAACCCCCGGTTGCTGTTGCCTTTAGCACCAGTCACAGACTGTGACAGGAATTATTTAGATGCTGTGATGCAACTCTGTTCAGCTCTCCTGAAGCTGTTCAGAACTCCTATCTGGAGGTTGAAATTGTCATCAGACTTCTTAGGAGTGGTGAGGGCAAAATCCCTTATATCTTGCCTAGGCATGAGATTCTACTTATCATGACCTGACATAATTTCCAGAAAGATCATGTCAGGATTTGGTACTCCAGTGTACCTGAAAATTACCTGGGTGAAAATACAGTTTTCACCCAGGTAATCATGGGAGCTTTCAGTAGAAACACTGGGACATTTGGGAATGCCTTAATTAATTGTGGGCTCTTAATTTTGCCAAATTAGTGCCTTTCTTTGCTTTGATAGATGCAGCAATTCACTCCCTGGAGCATTTATTTCTACCTTTTTGTGCATGCAGCCCCTTGTGTGAACTGGGCCGTGTGAAAAAATCCTCTGCCTACACTACGACAATGTTTCTATATTAAAGAATGAACGATTTATATGTGTAAAAAACCCTCTGCATTCAAAGTTCATCACACAAAAATTTTGGAAGAAAGTGGATGTCATGGTGCCTTTTGAATACATGATCTTCAATCCACTGTAGCAGATTGACTGTGGCTGGATGCCAGGCACCCACCAAAGCAGCTCTCACTCCCTTCCACAGCTGCAAAGGGGAGACAAAATATACTGAAGGATCCATGGGTTGAGATAAGGACTGGGAAAGATCACTCATCAAATGGCATCATGGGAAACAGATTCAAATTAGAGATACTAATTGAATTTATTTCCAACAAAATCAGAGCAGGATGATGAAAAGTAAAATAAGATCTTAAAAATACCTCTGGAGTGACTTGTAACCTGCTTCATGAAAAGCAAGGGGAGACAAGAGGCTAGAAGTCAGAGGCTCCAGCCAGCCATGCCTCCTGCTGCAATGGGGAACTGCTACCAGAATGGAAAACTGGGACAGCTGAACTCCCTCATTCACTCAAGAATTTATTTGCTTGGATGGTGCTCAATTATTTATTAGTGCTTGCGACTGGCCAAGACTTGCCAATGGTCTTTTGTCAGCCTTTCTGTTCTTTAAATGGCACCTGCTGTTGTATGAAGTGGGAAGGCCATGTTGCTGGGTTGTGACAGATAAATTTTACATGAGATATCTCTCATTTCAAAATTTATCCAGGGTGCAAACATTGTTGGTAGTAAGTCAGAGTAAAAATGGTGTGTGCAAATTAAGCACAGATATTCAGCAAATATCTGATTTTTCTGCAGTTTGATTAAAGTTTGTCCCCATAGATTCAGCGATGTTTTTTCCTGGCAGACTCTTCTACATCTATGAGCATCTGCATAAAAGAAAGATGATGAGGCAGGCAAACTAGAAGGGAACAGACTCTTCCTGCAAAGAACATAAATTTGCTAAACAGACTGCTACTACTGAGGAGAGTCTCTTGGTTATCAATAGCAATCAAAGTGGCTTTAAATACAAATTCTGATACTTGTACTTCAGGTCCAAGGGAATCATCAAAATTTTAATGGCTCTCCTAAAAGTGAACAGCCTGTGGTTTAAAAAATGTCATCCTTGGCAGATTTTTCCCTCAGGTGGGGTCATGGGTTACATTTGTTTCCTTTTAAAAATAAAAGATTTTGGTGTTTAATGGAATGCATGTACATAAACACTGGGTGAGGGTGATTAGTTTCAAACTCAAATGGTTAAAATGTGAAGTGCATGCTATCCACTCGTTCCCACAGAAGTACAAATCCCCTGATTTTAGAGGGGGACAAAGTCTTTCTGAAAATGGGTGTTATTACAGCTGGATTGAACACCTATTTTTGTATCACAAATAGACCATGGTTAAACTGGGCATCAAGCACATGTTGATATTTTCTTTACGGTTTCAAAAGTAGGGTTTGTTGAAGTTTTATAGACTCTCATTTCTGCCATAAAGGTAAACTAGAAGCACAAATTTTGCTGTGTCCAATTTTAAAAATCACCCCACGCTGAGTTTCAACAAGGTAAAACATCTCTTCAGGCAGATGGGACTCCTACTGATCGTTTAGACTGAGGGACAGTTCAGGTGTTATAATTTAGGTAACTTTCCTACCTCCACTGTCTCTTGGCATAGTGACATCTGTTCACATATTCTGAGCATTGTGGCAAAATATCCATGAGTCTTTATAGATCTTTTGTTGCCCTGGTTTTGTATATGTGTCTCTGTAGACTGACTTACTAAGCATTTAGACTGGGGATTTTTGAAAGTCAACATTCTCTTAAACATAGAGGGGAAAAATGAGAGAACTAAACAAGGAAATACATTAATCTATATTTTCATTCTTTCTGTGAAAGTTTCATATGGTTTACTTGTCTAGAATTATTTTCATCAAATGTTATGTTGGTGTGGCATCCATACATGCCGGTCTCAAATGAGCCATTTATGGTCACTCAAAGTATCCCTGTCAAAAGTATTAGCAAAAATGGTTTCAATATGGATTTATAAAAATGCAATTTAACAAGGTTGGATTGTTACTTACGGTATGGATGAAACATACAATGCAAATTGAGTCAGAATTGATTGACTTAGAATGAGACTAATGCATAAAGGTATGGGAGACTCTCCCCCGGATGATGAATTTCACAGTGGACCCCTTGCTTCCCAAACTCCCGATAGAACTTAGTCTCTTAGATGAACAATGATTTATGCCTACAGAAATAAATTATATGGATTTCACTAATATTAATTCAGCTTGTTATCAGTCATTTACCCAGGATTTGCTCCAAGTAAGAACTCTCCCTGCCTTGGGTAAGGAAGGATATCCCAGTCTCAGGTAGGGAATCTCAAACTCTGAGGCATGGAGAGTCTTACAGGGAGAGTCACAGGAATGCTGTCCTGCTGCAACTTTAGAGAGAGCTCAGATTTGACTCACCCAGAGATCTGTTGTCAGTAGACAGCCTGCCAGCCTTGAGGAGCAGCCTTAAGGGCTGTCTGAGCTCAAGGGGAGATTACTGCCAAGCAGCCATGATTCCTTGCAGGGAGAGCTCAAAGAATGCTCCCTAAGCATTTTGTGGGATAAAGCAGTGGACCCAAAGTCAAGCACATACAATGGGAAAGGAGGTTCACTGCTGCAGCAGGGCTTGGGGCTACTGAACCAGCTACTGAACCATGACTGACAGAGCAGCCAACATTGGCCTCAGTCGTGCAGCACTGACCAGCCCATGTGCACTGAGCCCATCACATCTGCAGGGTGGCTGCAGCAGGACAGAATCCCAGTTTTCCCCAGGTAATGATGTGACTGTATCGACCAATTTTGACTATGGGGAGTCCTACCAGAGAGCCTCTTGGGTCACTCCTTCTCTCAGCAGTGGCTCTGGAGTTGGGAACTCTTTTTTTGGGCTCTTAGGCCACCCAGAGAAACCCCTGAAGGCTGAGAGACCTTGTCTTCTAAAAAGGAAGAATTGTGCATTCCAGGTTACCCTTCTAAAACTTCAGAATTCTTTAACCAGCTATTTTAAAACATTTTGTTTGACATCCCATATCTATAATTAGCTAATAATGGAGTTTCAACTGGTTGTGTAAAATGAAATATTGCTTGGTGAATTATTTTCCTTAATTAATGTCTCTGTTACAGTTAATTGCACACAAAAATAGGGGAGGTGAAGGCTCAGCTCAGCTCTCACCTCACTTAGTTGAATACATTTGCTGAAACGGAACAGAATCAGGAATAACACATTTTGACTCTTATGGAATTAATAGTCAGAATTTGCAAAAAAACTCCACATTAGCCTGGGTAAGATATACTGTTCATATAAAGAATTGTGTGTATGTACATAATCTATTCATATTTCCACAATTATTCAGTTTTGATAACTTATCTATCTCTGGATAAATTTTTGATCAGAGTTATTAAATGCTATATAGTTGTATCATTTTGTTTCTTGATAGTATATTAATTAAGAAATATTCAAATAAAAACATTCACTTAGAGAAAAGAGCATTTCAGGAATTGTATATTTTTATTTGTTTCATGATAGTATATTAATTAAGAAATGTTTGCATAAAAACATTCAGAGAAAATAATGTTTCAGGAAGATTTGTTTGTGTTTTTAAAAACTTAATTCTGTAATGGCATGCTATTTGAGTTTCATGTGGTTTTTTACTGAACTTTCACGTACTAATACATCATATCCTATTTTTTGATAAGCACAATATTGTGATGGCAATGAAAATAAATTTCAGTTAACTTTTTCAAAAAAAGGAGAAAAATAAAAAGTACATGGTATGCCTTGTGGGGGACAATTGTTGATAGGAACACACATATATTTCTGCTGTGAATTTCAGAGTTACACAGTGGAAAAAGATTAAAGCAAGTTGTTTGTTAACAAATGAACATTGTATCCCATCAGGAACACCTTTAGATTTGAGGGTAGCTGAAAAATTCTTACTCAGTCAGTATCACTGACTGAGGATCAATTTTTCTTTTTCAGGTGCCTGCATAGTGTTACAGGTGCAAACCAGATAAAAATGAAAAAGTTAATATCTACAAATTCAGGTATTACTTTAGACATGCAATTTACTTGTAAAATAGCTTCTGCTTCATTTCCTTTTCCAAAAACAAAAATTTTGAATTTCATATTTTTGTTAAGCCTGTGTACCTGCTGAAGTATCTCCAAAGGTGAAGTTGTGCACTTTTCAAAATATGGAATGTACCTTTTCTCTTGTTAAGAATGCAGTGGAATGCACCTGGGGAGGAATTACCCTGTGCACCAGCACAGACTGGTGTGACCTGCTGGAGAGCTGCTGTGTGGAAAAGGACGTGGGATCCTGGTGGACAAGTTGTCCATGAACCAGCAGTGTGTCTGTGTGGCTGAGAAGGCTGATGTTATCCTGGGCTGCATCAGGAAGAGCCCTGCCAGCAGCTCGAGGGAGGTGATCCTGCCCCTCTGCTCAGCCCTGGTGAGGCTCATCTGGACTGCTGTGTCCAGTTCTGGCCTTCTCAGCACAACAGGGACATGGAGCTCCAGGAATGGGTCTGGAGGAGGGGTACAAAGATGGTCAAGGGACCAAGGCATCTCTCTTATGAGTGAAGGCTTAGGGAGTTGGGCCGTTCAGCCTCAAGAAGAGAGAACTGAGAGGGGATCTCATCAGTGTAAGTATCTGCAGGGAGGATGCCAAGAGGATGGAGCACGGGCTCTTCTTGGTGGTGCTGAGCAGTAGGACAAGGGGCAATGGGCAGAAACTGATGCACAGGAAGTTCCATGAGAACATAAAGGAATAACTTGTGTAGGTGACCATGCACTGGAACAGATTGCTCTGGAGTCTCCCTCACTGGAGATATTCAGGAACCATCTGGACACAGTCCTGTGCCATGTGCTCTGGGATGACCCTGCTTGAGCTGGAAGGTTGGATCAGATGACCCACAGTGGTCCCTTCCAGCCGTACCCATTCTGTGAATCTGGGATTTAATCCTGAACTATTCTGAATATTACTTTAACCTAGCCCATTTAAAAGAGAAATAGCTTCAATGGAAGTTGTGGATTTGCAGATTTATTTTATTGTGTATTTCAGCTTTTGAAAGATATCATAAAGAAGGAGGCAATAAAGTAATGCCAATCCACAGGAACTGCTGGTCAGAATTTTCCATTAAAAGAGAGTGCAGTGCTACTGTTAGCAACTTCTCTTTGAAAGATTATGTGCAGATTCAATCTTTAGTAAGCTGGAAATTTTTTATTTTGTGACTTAGGATGTAAAGAAATAGTGAAATAAAAAGGACAAGCCCATATTAGCACTAACTGTTGGAAACTGCAAAAGTCTTTTGTCATGGAAGTAAAATTAATTTGTGATCATCTGGTATGAGCTTTATTTTAAAATTCCTTATTACTAATCATGCAATTACAATTACACAATGTCAAGAAGGCACTACAGTAACTTTTAATTTTACACAAAAGAAAAACTTAATAAATGTAACCACTATTGTGAATCATATTTTTAAAATATTTCTGCCAGTTTTTAATATAATATCAATGTCTATTTTAAACAAAAGGACTCTTCCCTCTATGATCAAGTATGATTTCACATCACAAAGCCTATTAAAATAGCCTCTTAAGTAATTTATACTGTCTAAAATCAAACATAGTTACATTCAATTGGCCCTCTTTACCATAAAATGCATTTTAAAATAAACTTGGGTCATAAAATATATCCTATTGCAGTCTCTGTGTATTCTTGTACATTACTTATAAAGGCCATTAAAATGACATTTGAAAGCAAAAAAGCCACTAAAACTATTTTTTAACAACTAATCCCATAACTTCAACCATGATAGTTTGTTGTCTTTAACTGATAGGTGATGTTTAATGTCTCTGATTAATCATCAAACTTGTAAATATGTTTATAGCTGGTGTGACATATAAAGTGCTAATATATGAGTTCTTCTTTTATCCTGTATCATGATGAATTTTGCCACGTTATTTTCATGCAAAACAAACAAGATTTGCATGCCAGTAATTTTTAAATTTGATTGTTATTTCAACTTTTTTGAGACACCTACTGAGCTGTTTCTAATTGTCAAGATGCATTGGTACAGAGCAAGATAATTGTTGAAAATTCTCATCAGGCTGAAAAAAGACCCCAGACCCCATATTAGTCCTGCTGCCTGGATGGTCCTGGGCTGAGGTAGTGAGGAAGAAAGCAAAAGAGGAATAGAGGAAAAAGAGAGGGAGCCTGGTCTGCTTCCTTTTACAGTTAACCTCCTGCAGCCTGTCATGTGAACTATACTTGTCCTGCCATTTCATCTTCAGACACACAGACAGCCTGTTGAACACTCTTCCAGGGAGTGAGTCAGGAATTGCAATGACTGTGACAAGGATGACAACAGAACACAGGTGTCAAGGTGGAAAAGGAAGTTGGTTCAGCACAGCACTGTCCCACCTCCAAGAGAGGGTTTGGGACCCTCTCTTCCCTCCCTGTTGAGTTGCAACAGTCAAAATGTTTGAGAAAAAACATGCCTATGCCTGGTCCTCCACACTAATCATTGAAACTGTAAGTGTAATTTTAATTAAAGGTGCAATATAGGATTCTATATCCAAGTATGACCTTGGGAGATACTTTTCAGATAGGTAGAACACTCTATTCCATACCAAAACCATGCTTTCTATCTAAAAAGCTACCTATAGGTTAAATATCAAAGTTCAATATTTTAGTCATATCCACAAATTCAAATTTGGATAGTAAAGGTACAACATAAAGTCCCCTAAAAGGACAAATTTCTCCTCTTTCTCTTCCACTGTATTTACATTGCACAGCTAATATAATGTTTATGAAATTTGAATTATTTTTTCCTGTATATGGGTTGGGCTTTATTTAAACTCATGAAACTGATTTCTGTATCTTGCCAAATCAAAAATTTTTTACAGAATGACTGTATTAATATATCTAATGTAAAATATAATGCTTAATTTTATAGGTTTGGATACTACTACAGCTAGATGCATTCTGGTGTTTAATCAAATTTTCTTTTTCAAACTCAGAGCACTCTACAGCAGGAAACTTGTAAATGGTCTGAAAAATTGTCTCTATAAAAATATTTTAGACATAGATTAGGTATGATCTCTTTAACTTGAGAATTTCACTTGGATCTATGATTCAAATATGCAGAAAAGTCCTTCTGCATCACCTTCTGAATGCACCTCATTTCTCTTACAGTCAATGGAGGCAGAACTCCAGAGGCAGAACTCCACACAGAAGACTGTGAAACATTCTTTTTGAAACTTGTCTGTGACCTGTCCATGGCCTTTCGTAGAATAACATTGTGTGAGCAGAAGAAAAATGGGGAATGAAATGCATGTCCTGCATGTGATGCACTGGTTGTGGTCAAATGGTATGGTACACACAACAATGTATAATAAGTGGTATACATAATAATGTATTTTTATACTAGTGTATAAGTACCAAAGAATATAGGAAAAAAAAATAGAGCTTAATTTGGTGAAGGTATTTATCTGGAAGAGACAATCAAAGATACAGATAAGGACTGAGAGGCACTGAAACCCAAAAATGCAGTTGTCACAGCAAAAGGCCTGTAATTCAGAACAGAGATATGCCATCTCCTGAGGCACTCAAGAAAGAAGTTTCACCAAGAATCCTGTGTCTGCTCCATAGAGGACTTGCTCGGCTTGCAGAGTATGTTACTAAGGTCCTCACACATCAATAGGATGGGTGTGAGTTTAACTGCCAAGTGCCTCTAGACCATTTAAAATCAGGTCATATTTGTGTTTTTCAATGAATTAAAAATTATTCATGCTGCCAAAGCTGCATATATGTCCTTTGCAGAAGGGATGGTGAAATGCAGAAACAGAGAAATAAAATGCCTGGTGGAAACGAAATAGAGTCGTCAGTAGGAACTTAGTAAATAAGGAGAAGGCAAATAGCTCAGATGCTGAAATAATGAGATCAAGATAAAGGAGGTAATGGCAGGAACAGAAGTTTCCAATGCACTCAAATTTTATTCATCGCACAGGTGAGGATTAACCTCTGGTGTTGACCTTGAACATGCCAAAAAAACTGCCACAAGCAGAAGCATAAGAGTCTTTTCTCAGAAAGCAGTATCCACACCTGCATTAAACCACAGAGAAGGGAAGTCTGCCCTGTCATCCAGGTGCTTGGGGAATGAGGTCATGCTCCAGTCTGAGCCCACGGCCACACTGCCTCACTCTGCCACCAGCAGAGAGGGAACTGGCACAGGCAAGCTTGACTTCTGCCCAAAATGTGGCAGAGATGCAGCTGGCTGCTCTGTTTGTAGAGGTGAGCCCAACACTGGAAACACTGTGGACACAGCCAGAGCCAGCATCATCAGGACCAACACTGCTCCTGAGCACAGAGTGAGGCAAAAATTGCAGCTCACTTTAGGATTGCACTTGTAATAAAGAAAATATTGTACGTGCAGCTTTTGGACAGGCTAATCTGCCTGATAATAATTTCAATTATGCACCTGTGTCTACAACTGTCATTTTGAGAGTAGATAAAGAAATAGTAGTGCATGTATAAAGCACTGTATGACACTACTGAGAAATGTAGCCTGTAAAAAATTCTCATAACTATGACTTGAATTTGATGGGAGGCAATAGATCTAGCTGTGCTTTCTCATTTATTAGCAATCTAGGGTTTCAGTATTTATTTCATATCATAACCAAGTAATAATTTAATAATTGATTTCTTTTTTTCCCTAAAAAACTATTTTCTAATTAATTCAGCTTAGAGCATCCCACATGAAGCAGAGGTCCTGGAGGGCTAGGGAGAACACCTGAACATTGCCCAGATCAGTGCACTTGCAAGAATTTCCTTAGTGGGAATGTCTGGGGTGCTTGCAGCCTCAAGTCCCATATACCTCTGATTGAAGTGAAGCCTACTACTTACGATGCTCCGGATGTCCTGAGAAAGATTTTTGGCTGCAAATGTATCCCTTTAAAAAAAACATTTTGAAATAATTTCGATGACATTTCTAACATTCTAAATACTGGTGATATAAAACCCGCAACTAAGATAAAAATTCCAGATTTATCAAACAGAAATAGAAAGACATTTTTTGAGCTGTTGGGCATTAATAAAGTAATTCTAAGCTTTAAATTGGTATTCATGAGAATGTCAGAGTATTTTAGAATAGGGAGTTTTAGCTTACATTTTACTGAATTTCTTGTGTGATTTTTTGTGTGTAGAATTTTTTTTGTTAATTTAGTTGGTTTCGGTTTTTGTTTTTGTTTGTGCTGGTTTGTCCTTGTTTGTTTAGTTATTCTCTTTTATTTTATTTTTTTTTCCCCTGTTTACATAGAGAATCATTACAGGACATTCAAATAAAATTTCAATAATAAATTAATATGATCATATTTTACTCAAGAAAAATCCATTATTTTATGAGCAAGATGAAAATAATTCTTTTTTTTTTTTTTCAGGACAAAAGAATAGATATGCTAATTAGAGCTATACAGAAGTGTTCTTAAAGAGTACTTGACTTTTACAGCTAAGATTCTTCCCTGATAAGAGAAAATAATTTTAAAATTACGTTTCTGGATAGTGTGGTTTTTCTATTTTTTGTTCTTTTGTTGTACTCTTCTGTAATTTAATTGCATTGCTTTTTAATCTTCTGTTTGTTTGTTTCCATACACTAGAGGAATAGTGAAGTAAAATTATCAGGGACAGTGTCAAATGCTTTGCATAAATCCAGGTAGATGATGTCAGCTGCTCTGCCCCTATCCAGGGCTGTATCCCCATCACAGAAGATCATCAGATTTTTCAGGCATGATTCCCCCTTTGTAAAGCCATCTTGGCTATTACCAACCACCTCTTCATTTTCCGCATGTCTTAGCATAGTTTCCAGCAGAATCTGATCCATGATCTTGCCTGGCACTAAGGTGGGACTGACCAGTCAGTGGTTCCATGGGTCTTCTACTTTCCCCCTTTTATAATGGGAGTTATATTTTGCTTCTTTCAGTTATTGAGGACTTCACCTGCCTCTCACAATTTTTCAAAATTGATGGAAAATGACTTAGCAACTATGACAGTTCCCTTGGAACCCTAGGATGAATCTCATCAGGTCCTCCCATGGAGTTGTACATATTCAGGTTCCTCAGGTGGTCTCAAACCTGACCCCTTCCCATAGTGGGCTTGGGGTCTTCATTCTCCCAGGTCCTGATTTTGAGTTTGTTCTCAACTTGTGGCTAGAGCACTTCCTGTTGAAGACAGATATAGAACTCATTGGGAACCTCACCCTTCTCTTTGTTCAGGGCAGTCAGGTCTCCTTTTTCCTTTTGCAGAGGGCCTGCATTATCTCTAGACTTTCTGTTGTTTGCAACACACCTATAGAAGCTCTTTCTGTTATCCCTGTTATCCCTGGGTGGCCTCACTTCTAACTGGGCCTTGGCTTCCTTAACCTTGTCCCTAGCTTCCTTTGCAATTCCCCTGTATTCCTCCCAAGTCACCTGTCCTTCTTTCTACTTCCTGAAAGCCTCTTTTTTCCTCTGAATTTGCTCATCTTTTCCTCTGAATTTGCTCTCCTTTGCCATCCATGCAGGCTTTCTGTCATTTTTGCCCAATTTCCTCCTTGTTGGGATAAATTGCTCGTGGACCAAGATTCTAAAATGAAATGACACTGTTTTTTATTCTTATTTTTATCACCTATTGCTTATTGATTAAATTAATTATATTTAAAGTATGTAGTGACTGGTATTTAAAATTATATTTTATGGATAATTTTAATTAAAATCTGGTTCCCAGCCTTAATGTTGACATTGTAAGTAAATAAAGGCCAATAGCCTAATAATCATTCCTTTTCTCTTTGTCATATAATTAAAAACAGATATAAAAGCTAGAAGCTTTCATGTGACACCATGAAATTGCTTCAGAAAACTTGCATAGACATGAGATTAGGTGAGGAAAGGAGCTAAATTCTAAGCTTTGGAATCAGGCATTCAAAAAGGTTAGAGAAAGAATAAGAATTGTGCCAAAATTTCTTCATAGATTAAATATTTTCACATGAGGACTCTAAATAGCTAACAAAGCTAAACAATAAAGTTAATAAAAACATTTGTTTTTTGGATATTTTATTTTAAACTTCTATACATAAAATGTTCAATTTCATTGCAGTTCAAGAGCTGAACCACACCTCAAAAATCTCCTTTCACTTAAAACAGTGTACAGGCTTACTACATGACTTCCATCTTTCAATGCTGATTTAAAACTGCCCTTAACTGTCTCACTACCAAAAAATCAAAATTCTAACAGCAGTAAAAAAATCAAACCATCTCTATGTGTACTTCCTGCATATAGATTGTATATAGCTTTTACAAATATTTATTAAATATGTATTTATTTATTTATTTTATCTCTCTCTCTGTGGTGGACTGGAACTGATTCAGTCCTGTCTAAACCTTGGACTTATGCAGTGTTGCTGCATCTGGAGTGGTATGTTCACAGCAAAACACTCAAGATCACCCTCTCTACCCACTCTAGCTGTTTTTATCTACAGCATCTTCACCATAATACATCTATTTTTCAGTGACATCTAAGTCCTTGCTTCTTTTTTCCTTCATTCCTTTCCGATAATCTCACAATGCACTCTAAGATTCAAATGCAAAAGGCCCTGAAAACAGTAATGGAACTCAGAAACAGACATTTTGTTCCCAGTACTACAGTTCCCAGAAGGACAGTTCCCACAAGGACAGTTCCCACTAGGACGGTGACAAGTACACATCAATTTGTTTGCACAAAAGCACTCTCATAGGGATGTTTCATCAGTACAGAGTGCTCTTTCTGGATAGGCAATTCAATCCTAGAAGATGCACCTTATGAACAGACATGCAGTAAAAAAAAAATAAAGCTTGTGGATGTTACTATTTGAATTATAGATCAGTGCTGGAATACAAAATTTTTTCAATTTATGATATGGTACATGATGCAGCTGAGTAGTTAAAATAAACCACTCAGCTCCAGGTACACATGCTTAACAGACAACAACAAAATCTCAACCCAACTCTAAAAGCACACATTTGGTATTTAAATTTCCAGCGTGCATTTACTTCCAGGAACTTAGCATTATCATCTTCAACAACTGCTTGTTAGAGAAAAGTTGTTGTCTTCAACAACAACCATCATCTTCACATTCATTTGCCCCTTATTACTACTACATTTTTGAAGTTTATATGTTTAAAGTTTTCTTCCTATCTATAATTTTTTAATATCATCTTTTATTTAAACAAAAAACAAAAAAAGAAAAAAAAAAGAGAGAAACTGTGAAAAGTTGAAACACATACCGAAGTACAAAAGCCAACACTTTAAAGCAATTTCTAAATAGTTTGAATTAGGACAAAGCAAAGTAATTTTGGAGGCTTGTGCTTCACAGATGAAAGTTAGCCTTAGGGGCATCTCTCTGCAGAAATTGCTTGTGGGGGCATGTTAAATGCCCCACTTTAGACAGCAAGAACTTATATACCCCATCCACTTGCCACAGAGCTACACCTGTTGGACTCAAAGACCCCATTGCTCAGTCACAGACTCTTTCAGGTCATTGCTAAGCTGTTTTTTCGTTCCTTTCCTTTAGAAGATTTCTTACAAATGTCTATTAAAAAGCATAAAATTTTTAAAACCTTAAAGCCTCCACTGAGCTGCTGTCAGTGCTCTTCCTGATGCACCCCAGGACACCATTGGCTTCTTGGCCACAGGGGTACCACTGGCCCATGGACAGCTTGGGGTTGCCCAGGTCCTTATCCACAGAGCAGCTCTCCAGCAGGTCACCCCAGTCTGTGCTGGTGCCTGGGGTTGTTCCTTCCCAGGTGCAGCTCCCTGCACCTACCTTTGAAGAACTTCAAACAGCTCTGCTCTGCCCTTCTCCTCCCTCTGTTTGGAGGCCCTTCTGAAGCACAGCACAACAGTGGTACCAGCCCCTGCTCCCAGCTCAGTCTTCCGCAAATTTCCCGAGGAGGCACCTGCCCCTTCATCAAACTCATTGGTAAATAAGTCAAACAATGCTGGGCCCAGTGTAGAACCTTGAGAGACACCTCTAGTGGCAGACCTCCAACCTCCCCCTGTGCCTGATTATGGCCCTCTGGGATCTGCCATTCTCTATCCACCTCACTGCCCCCTTATCCGCTCCACACTCCCTGAGTTAGCCTATGAGGATGTTGTGAGAAACAGCCTGGAAAACCTCGCAGAAGTTGAGTTAAACATCCCCTGCTCAGCCATCCAGGTAGTTGTTTCATTACAGAAAGCCAACAGGTTGGTCAGGCATGATTTGCCTTTAGAGAATCCATTCTGACTGCTCTTGATCACTTCTTTTTCCACATGGATAGAGATGGCCTCCAGAATGAGGAGGTCCATTGCTGTCCTGGGGTGACTTTATGATACTTGTGTCCTCATTTGTCTGTTTAGGCCCAGAAATAAGTTTGGAACCTTTAAGATTGGTTCTGAGTGCGAAGATGGGAAGAGAAGAAGGGTGCGGTTTGTTTGCAGAAACTGCGCTCGCTCCTTCACATTCCAGCTCCTGGACTGTGTTGTCTGTGGACAGACAGGCAGCGGGAGAGAGTTCTCCCTTGCTTTTTAGTTAGTTTTAGCCAGCTGAGGGAGAGAAGTTCCCTGGACTGTGTTTTTTCTTTTTCTTGGAACTTTTTAAACCTGATCTGGACTGAGCACCCAGAAGGGCACTGGCAGCTCACATCTGGGCAGGGCCTGGGCTGTGGCATTTCCAGCACTGGAGGGACTGACAAGAGTCTGAGTGAGCTGGGCTACAGCCCATGAAGAGGACTTTCTGAGTTTGTCATCTCTTCAGACTGGCAAGAGGTTTTATTGTTCAATATTATTCTTTTTCTTTTTTTGTTATGGTGAATGCTTTGCCTGTTAAATTGTTTTCCACTTTCCTCCAAGGAAATATTTTCCCAAATTAGTTGGGCGAGGGGCCGCTTTGGAGGTTTTCTCCCCCATTTTCCCTAAACCAAGACAATGGCCTTTCCAGGAATTGAGGTGGCAGTTCTCTGTGCTCTCCCTCTTGCCGTTTCTAAAAATTTGCTCTCTTCCAGTCTTCATGCACCTTTCCCCAGCTCCATGACCTTTCAAAGATGATAGGGAGCAGCCTTGATATGATTTATGCCAGGTGTCTCAGCACTCATGGGTGCATCCTGTCAGGGCCCATGGACTGTCCTTTGCCCAGTGTGGGAAGACTCAGTTCAAACAGTTACTTTTTTCAGTTATCTACTCTGATGTAAATTCAGATGAGGCAATGCTTTTTTTGTAACCTACTAATAAGCAAGGAATCCATGTAACCAGATCATTAGGGATATGAAACCAGAGCTGCTGGAACACATCCAGAGAGAAGCAACAAAGCTGGTGAAGGGCCTGGATCACAAATATTATGAGGATTGACTGAGGCAACTATGGGTTTTTAGCCTGGAGAAAAGGAAGCTCGAGGGGACCTTATTGCTCTCTGCAACTACATGAAAGGAGGTGATGGAGAAGTCTGATGGAGAAATATCTCTTCCCCCAGGAAACAAATGGCAGGACCATAGGAAATGGTCACAAGTTGAGCCAGGGGTGGTTTAGATTGCATATTGGGGAAAATTTCTTCATGTAGAGGGTTGCCAAGCATTGGAACAGTTTGTACAGGGAAGTGGTTGAGTCACCATAGTTGGAGGTATTTAGAAAACTATGTAGGTGTGGCACTTAGGGGTATGGTTTAGTAGTCAACTTGACAGTGCTGGGTTAATGGTTGGACTGAATGATCACAAGGGTCTTTTCCAGCATAAAGATTCTAATATATTTTACTTCTAATAGGTATCAAGGGCAACCAAGATGCATAAAGACTTGTACATGAACAACACAATAGACACACAGGTGCAAAATACAACATGGGAATTCTTTCATACACAGAAAACTGTAATCCTGTAATTCACTAGTTAGCAAAACTACGTCATTCTTGGATATAAATGTCCTTAGACATCACAGAAAAAGAGCAAATTTCAAGTCCATAAGAATGGCTAGGAAAACGAGCACATTATTAATAACTTATTTAAAACCATGTGGGGTGATACATTGTAAGGTATTACCTTGATTTCCGTTTTAAACTTCTGCATGACTTCCTCAGAATGGTGACTCTATCTTCTCAGAGCATATTGCAAGGTCTTCTGGAGAGTTCAAATAATTATATAGTTACACAGGACCAATATATAAGCCAATAAATCTTCTAAATTAGAAATAATAATTTTTTTCCAAGTAGAAAATCACATCTGCCTTCCTTTCCCTAAGGCACCAAGACCAGATTTTGTGTTGCAGAATCACAGAAAAAGCCAATCAAATATTTGAAAAAGATTTTCTGCTAGTCGTGGGACTAGAAGAGTAGAGTGTGCTAAATTCATGCAATGGATATTTTTAAGTTTTCATGAAAGGAGGTTATGCCATGTGGATCCCACATTTGTTATTTCATTCAGCTCATGTCTGCTCAATCTGGGGAGATTCTAGGTGCATCTACCTAGAAAATGCATTGAGCTATTTAGACACAATATAAAAAGACATCTATTTTCAAAATGATAAAGGTACCAAAGGAAAGATGCACAGTGGAGTATAAATTCAGAAGCCCTGTGTTTACAAGCCATGACCTGTCGCTGTAGGACACGAAAGAACACACGCACACACACCACTGTCCAGGTGAGAGAAAAAAGAGAGCGTTTATTTTCTGACTCCATCATTTATAGTTTTACAAAGGTGACAGTGGATTGGAGGGTGACAGTGACACCTCTCCACAGACACTGGTTTAGCCAACAGTCCATCAACTCTCTCCTCCTCCATAAAGGAATGTAAACAACGAGTTGTTTACAGAAAAGTGTGTGAGAGAGTTCTTCACAAGAATGTCAATATCAGAAGGCCTTCTAAAAATCTCAAAAACCCAGAGTGACAATGACCCATTATTACAATTCACATAGTACCTCACTAAAATGCACAAAATGGAAGGTGTGGCATGGAAACCCTTAAGGCATGGCAACAACATACTTTTTACTGCTGCACTGTTGTTTTATGTATTCAAAAGTTGGGTGAGGATAGTTAAGCTTCTGTGATTTGACAAGAGGATTTCTCACCTGACCAGGCTACATGAAGACAATCCCTTTTAATCCAGTTGGGAATTTCTCCTGTCTGGATACAGTCTAACACAATTTTTTCCGTTTCAACATATTCTAAATCGGACTTTGCTTTCCCAATGTTTATGAAAAGCCTCGTTGGGAGCTGTGTCCTATCATTAAAAAGAAAAAAAAAGGAAAAATGGAAAAAATGCAAGAAAAATAATAATTTAAAAACTCCTTAGAAGTTATTTGTAAGGAAGTTAATTTGTAAAGAGGCTAATTTTTAAGGAAATTCCTGTAGAAAAAGTAGGAAGAGAAGATGATGATGTTGTAGCACAGGGCTGTCAAATAAGCTTATTTCAGCATTTTTATAATACAATGGAAAAAACTTTCAGAAGCAAGTTCTTCTTTTTATACAAGGTATTTCTAAGTTATAGATTTCTTTCACAATATAGATGTAGACCCTACTTTAATACTCTCCCCCTATAAATAGACATAAAAACTATAACAGCTTTCTCCAAAATATATTTTTCTCTCTGTGAAAAGAGCTCATTATTTTTCTAGGTTATGTTATCTTTGTTTTATTAACTATTCAATGTACCTTGTGTCATCCATAAGTTCATGTCCACAAAATATTTCATAGGACAGAATGTCAGCCTGAGCATTATTAAAAACTTCTTCCAGATCAGGTTTTTCATCCTTGTTCTTCCTGAGAAGCTGATGGAAGCATTGCTGTGCCTCAGGGACATCACAATATATGGTGTGAACCTAACATGGATAAAAAGTTGCAGTTCATGCAGGTCACATGACTGAAAGGCTAGAAAAACATGTTTTTTCCATGGCACCATTCTCATGCTTCATTAATTTATCTTTTAAAAAAATGCCAACCTATGAGTAGGCAAGTTGGTCTTAAATTACACACGATATTCTGAAAATCTTACCAGTAAATTAATGTGTACAAAATAACATTTTGCCATATTTAAGACTATGACATTAATAAACGAAACTGCACTCTTTTTCTTTAATGAACTTTTTAGAAAGCCCAATAAATAAAATTTAATCTTTGCTGAAACTGTATTCTTACCATCTTGATAAGCAATTTCAAGAATATTAGCACTGTCACTTGAGGTTTCATTGCCTTGTTAAATCTTCTTTCACTTTGTAAGAGCTCAGTGACTTCCCTCTCTCGTTTCTGTAAAGATTCTTGTATCTCTTGCAGGATGGTGTGTGCTTGCCAAAGATATTGCTTTTCCACTGACCAGTCAGTCTTCCTTTCTTCATTAGCTGCCTGCAGACAAAAAAGATAACTCTTCTACACTAAGCCAAGATCTAAATTTGGATCGCTTTCATAAAAACTACCAAGAATTTAATGAGCAAGGTGGAGTAGAAATGAAGAAAAGCAAATGAAATATTGAATAAGATGATTTCTTTGGTTCCAACATTCAGAATATAGTCTTTTTACATCAAAGGGGTGGATAATTAAAGGCATTTTGTAGCAAAGTGTGTACTATCAAATATATAATGACAACCATAGCACACTTATTGGTGATTCCAGATCCAATAAGATTGTTTCATTATTGTGATGTTTTAATCATTCATCATGAATGTATCATTCTCAAGCCATGTATATATTTGCACACCTTAATTACTATCAGTTAGGCCCATGGTTGAATTTAGCTTTTGAAAGAATCAGCCTGATTGACTTTGAAATATCTCCTGCAATCCCATAAACCACCAGTTAAATGTACATTTTTGTGCTTACTTGGTCTGTTTTTAATACTAAAGATTCTGACACATCTGAATTTTTTCCTCCTGCCTTTTCAGACTTTTGTTGAAGAATTTTTATCTGGAAATTCATGAGGTCTTGCAATCTTTCCACATGTAAACTGATGTTGTGTAGTTCCTGTAAAGCTGAGTTGAAAACAATAGAAACCAGGTAAGAATAACTTCAGCATTTCTAATCCGCAGTTCCAACAATACTGTCTCTGTAAAATTAACTACCTTTAGATATCAATAATTTGTCCCAAACCAATATTTTTTAATAATCAATATTTCATTTTCGTCAATTACTCTTTTTATTTATTTAAACTCAAAGAATTTTTAAACATTCATGCTTTGTTTTGCTTTGCATTTCCAAAGGAAAGGCTACAAGTGTTGAAATAAACCTACTGAGAAATTATGCTGACTGTAAAAAGCAAGGTGTGCTAAGCAGTTTGGAGTCATTACAGGCAGTATTTGTAGCTTCAATATTCTTTTATTATTCCACTTGTGCACAGAGTATTGGAAAAAAGATACTTATATTGATACTTCAGCAGGTATGCAGCTTAGTGTAAACAAAAGAGCAAACAGGGAAGAAACAGAAACAGATCAAGAAACTCTGCATCTGAAACACTCACTCAGTGTGTGCTGTGTATAAAGGTAATCTAGCTTTTTACCCAAATTTTCAAGAATCCAGGCCTGCAAGACAAGAAGAGAAGAATAGCAGGAAATCAATACTCTATCAATTTTCATCGTATTTCCTTGGGAAGAATAATCAATAATAAGGAAATAACGTTGTTGCTACTGATGTATACAACCAACACAAATGGGCTACTGAGCAGTAAAATTAGATGTCCCTGGACAAAAATATACAGAAATAAACCAGAGACTGCTCAGGCACCAGTGTTTTCACAAGACCCTCAGTCAAGGGGTCCCATGCTTATACTTTCTTAAGCATTTGCCCACACTGCTGAAAGATAACAGCGACAAAATGTTTCAGGATTGATTCTCCTGAAATAGTTGAATAACAAAAGCTTTTGCAAGGATTCCTACAGCAAACCTGCAGAAAAGGTTGTGCATGCCAAATGTTAACAGCATTAACAAGCATTAACAGTTAGCATCTGCCTAACAGAAAATATTCCTTCTTCCCCAGACCTTAGAACATAGCACCCTCATCGCTTTTAACTTTTCATTATAATGCTTTTGCAGCATTTCCTCGATATTAGGTCAAAAGATTTACAAACCCCACGAGTTTTTTTTTGCAGTTTATCAATAAGACACAGGATATTACAGTGATGGGCCCGGCTCAATGTGTTTGAAAGTGAAAACCCTTGTTAAAAATACTGGTGCCATGCAGAACTTAAACGGAGGGTGGTGCTAGGACACTTGAAAAGAGAAACCAAAAACCTGCCTGAGATCTTCGCTCGGAAACCATAGAGAGCTCTTCATTCAGCTCCACGAATTAAAAAAGAATCTGCCTCACAGACCCCGCCCCAAGACCCCCTCCCATGGCTCCCCAGCACAAGGTTGGGTAAGATCTTCTGAATTCGTGTCATGGGGAACTGCAAGGAGAGCTGCCTGTAACAAAGCAGTGTTGCAAAATTAAAGGAAGAGTTGCACATATTGAACAGAGCAGAAGCCTGTGCAGAAAATAACAACTATCAGGCCATGTTTGCCAGTGCTGTCTATTACGTACCCAACAAATTTCTTTTTTTTTTTACACCTACGCTGTTAATAAATTAAAGTACTACAGATAACTTTAGAAAGCCTCAGGAACTTTAGGGAGTTTTTCCTGCAAATCACCAAATAAGGTAGTTGTGCTGCTGTGTCAGCCCGCTGAAATGCAATATTGCAGTAACATAGACAATGACATGCTTTTGATGATTTTTAATTGCTAAACAATGAAGAAGCAGTGTGCAGTACTGTAATTTTTAAATTCTACAAAAAAAGACATAAAATGTAGAATGCAATAGAAGTGACCATCTAATAATTTTAAGTGGAAAAGTATAGTAAGATGAAACAGCATATGCTATCTTTGTTGCTGTTTAAGGATGAAAACATACATTTTTTTTCTAAAAAAAAAAAAGAAGGCAAGTGCATAGTAGTTCAATCTTCACCAATTTAGATGTATATATCTAAAAGTATACCGGCAGGCAAAGAGCACACACTGGAAACAATAGCAAGAACACCATCTGACTCCAAAAAGAAAACACAAACTGTGTTTCTTTACCTTTTCTTTTCTACAGTTCTCTGTTCTTTGTTTCAATTGGTAAAGAAGATCTTCCTTCTCTTGGATCAGTTTTCTGTTTTTTTCTCTCAGTTTCTGAAGGCAGTAAAATAGGGCAAAAGGGATGAGAATTGCAATGCTATTTTTCAGAAAGGCATCCAGTTTGCGTTTTTTTTGTTCTACGCCTTGAAAAGCCATCATATTTGGACCAGGCTTCTAAGGCCTGTGGATCTTAAAAAAAATTAAAGTCCTCATTTAGCAATGGCCATCTGTGGCCAGAGGGAGTCTGTTTCTAAATACCCTTTCAAAATACTTGAGGACTCTGAACCTTTTCCTCAGCAGAAGAACAGAAATGAGAAACAGGATAAACCTTTATAGCTATTCATCACCAAATAAGCAGCACACATCCTATGTTTTCTAGGAATAGCCTTCACACATTATTTACATTTAAGCAAAGCTATTTCCAAGTGCATAGCACAGCTAGGCCAAGCTATGAAAACTGATTTGGAAGTATACTGTGCAAAGCTTTTTTCATCTCCAGAATGAGAAAGCCATAGCTTATTTTAAAATAAAATTTTACAGTTTTGCAAACTGCATGTCTTCATTTAACTGTCTGTCCATAAGAAGAGAGCATTAATTATAAGATCTGCTCCTGCAACCTCTGTAAATACCTGCTGTGCTTATCCCCATATGAAACAGAAATGCTTGTTTACCTCAACTGTATCTTGCCAGCGTGTGTTGCTCTTGTTCATCAGCTCTTGGTAAGTTTCTAACTGGGATTTCAGACACCTAATTTTCTCACTGTAATATTTCTTTACAGTAGTTATAGTCTCCTCCTTTATAACAAAATATTATTGAGAAAATTAATAGTGAATGAGAACAGAAAGTCAGGCACAATAAAGGAAAGTTTCTGTATCAGGTTTTCTTTATTCTCCTTATTCAATGTTTTTTATTGTCTGCAAACATTTACTATTGATCACAGTAGGTTTGTAGTGTCATTCATTGCAGACTTCAAGCAAAACTTACAGCTAAAATAACATATATTTTATGTATATTGCTGCAGAAATAAAAACCAAAGCCTTTCTCAGAGTAGATCAGAATGAATTAACCCAAGCACAGTTAAGCAGTTTTAAAGAAATTAAAATTAGCTCAGACAGGGAAAATTTGGAAGTAGCATTAAAAAAATCCACACAGCAACCAAAATGAGAGCGATTCTGTGGAGTAAGATCATTACACAATGTTTGCATCACTGCCCAGGAGGCTGCTGTGTCTTCTATGTTCTTCCCTGTTCTCTTTCTCTTCCCTTAGTGATCTGTAGTCAGTCGAAAGTGGAAGATGTGACTGTGCCAGGGTTACATCCCAATCAAAGTTCAGAAATGGATTTACACTGGTGTACAATGCTTGTGCAGATGTGACAACCTGAGAACAAGATGAAATCTTGCTCTACACCAAAGGGTATCTAGCCTTTATACATGACACACAGGAAATTCTCTAGATTTTACTTGACAGTCAGATGATTTTGCTCACTTCCCCTTGGTGGCTTTAGAGGAATTTCTGAATCTCCTCTTTCTGAGTGCCCACAGTAAACTTTAATTGTGTGAAAAGCTTTGTTCTTCATAGAAACTAAATGCCTGTCTTACTATGGATCAGAAAAGGAGAATGATGCCACAAATAAAGAGAAGCTTGAAGCTGTAACTGCAAGAAAAGATTCCAGAACAGAGTAGTGAAAGATGATGTAGGTAATTCCATCTTTTTGGGAGAATTATTGACTAATGGAATGCAGAAATGCTTCCACTAAGAAGAGACATATTGTGTAATTTACGCCACAGGAATGGCACCTCTGGACCCTCATTGTCACCTTGAAGGAGTTTAAAGGTGAAGAGAGTCTGTTATGCTATAAACCACACAGAAAAAATACTGCAAGGCTAAAGCCAAGCTAAGTAAACAGTAGACGAAGAATGCACCCATGAAAAAGAAAAGCCATAAAGGCAATACAGCCTGGCACAACCCTTAACAATGCAGTCATTCTTGAGAGGCACAGCCTACAGAAATGCAAGTGTTGAAACCATGGTGCCAGTCATGACATGAAGGTGTTATTAAGAGAAAATTTTGGTAACAGATAAATTTTAGAAAAATCTCTGCCATTGTGCCAGACCAAAAGTAAAAGCAGACTTCAAAAAGTTGTAAGATAAAGTACACTTCAAGATACACGGGCATTATTTACAGAGACAAAGAATGGTACAGGAATGGATATTTACTTCTGAATGAAGTAGATTTTCTCTCTCTGTATGACTTTGGTTAATGATCAAGAGTTCTAATGCTCCAGTATAATTACCTGCTTTTCTTTCCTTATATCATCTAGTTTTCTGATTATCTTCATGTGTCGGTTTTTCATTTGCTGCATGTCTTTTACAATCTGTAGAGGAAGAAGGAAATTCAGAGCCCTACCAACTCCAGTTGTAATGAACCAGAGATAAGTGCTCAGTAGAACTACAGGCCAAAACTTTCAGGCTTCAATAATAGAAAATATGTTATGCTATTGAATAAAAGCATGTGAATAACTTGAAATGGAATTTCTCTTTTGGTCCTAACATTGCACCTCCACTTCTTCCTTTTTAATGTTGAGATCTAAATAGAAAATAGAAGACATAGTCATTATAACAATTCTAAAGTTCTTGAAAAAGAAGAATATCATTATGAGGCCTATAACTGGGAAAAAAAGGCAATCAGTGAGGAAGATTGCATTTCTTCATTTAAGAGTTACAAAAGCAAAGTGGTTAAAGAATACACTCTATTTTATGTTGTATTTCATTAAAATAATTTTAAATCCTACAAAATTGGTATGACTTTAAGTACACTGGCAGTTTTAATGACTAATAAATAAAGATGTGTACATCAAGGATGGACAAATTGAGCATTTTCATGTCTGAAATCTCTTTAATTAATTTTGGTTTTAATTCAATTCATAATAGTCACTTAAGGAAAATAGTCCTAGCTTCTGCTCTCCACCTTTTTTTTGACATAGCTGTCTGGTAGGTGCAATGTCAAATTGCACTGACACATCAGTGAGATTAACAGATACTGCTCAGTCAATTACAGCAGTAATAAACATGATCATATGTAAATGATAAAAATCTAGAAGTTTTCTAGAGATTTCCCTGGTTTCAGTTCTTCATTTAAGCTTCCCATGATGCAGATTCTGCTGACAGTGAGCAGCTCAGCCAAAGCAAAACAAACAGAATAAAATCTCAGACTATTTATTGTGGCCGATGCATTATTTGAAAATAGTGGTTGTTAGCATGGATCTAGGCTGACAGATTAAATCTTTATTAATATTTACAAGTAGTTGACTTGGGAGTGAGGAATCTCTACCACCTGACACTGTCACAGTTCAAGTGACATAAAAGTAACCAAGTCTTGAAATATACTCTCCTATTTACCCTTCATCCACAAAAACTCCTGTGGAAATAGAGAAATTTTAAAGAGACACAATCAAAACTTTAAGACACAAGAAAAGCCTCTTTGAGAAGATGGAAAAGCTCATGATGGGCTCCAGATCACATCACCCACAGAGGTCTGAGTCATTTTAGTAATTTGATTCAGGTATTTAGCTTGTGTCTTACAGCTAGGCCAGAAGTCTGTATGCACTCTGTACAAAAGAAAACACCACTGGACATTTTTAATTCATACTAAAAGACCTAGAATACAAGACCATATCTAGTGGAATAAATAAAGCAAGGAAACCAGTAAACCAGGATATATGTACGTTTCTTTTTATTTTATATACAGGCGAATGCGTACATTTGATGTTCCATAAATTAAATAAGTTGAAATACAAAATCATAATTTATTCTAGTTTCTGGCACCAAAAATATTGTAATGGGATAGACCCTTACACTTCCAGCCACATACCGCTTCCAGCAATGAAGAATAATGATGAGAAATATCTATAAGAAGGCAAGGATTTCCTCCAAACACAGTTACAAGGGAGTTTTCATCTTTAGACACGGGCCTGGGAAAGGCATTTAGGCAATTTACAATCTGATCTAAGTTAAGATGATGCTTTGATATTAATGTTCACATTTTTATACCAATATTCAAAATTGAACTGCAGGCTCTCAAATGCGAATCAAAAACCCAACCTGCTGGGCACAAGGATTATGTGAATTGAGTTTATACTGATTATATAACGATTATGACAATTCATCCAGTTTATCCTAAGGAAAGAGATGCTTGCTTATACTGTCAGTTTTTAAAATATTGTAAACCATCCTATCATTGGCGAATTTCTTTGAGGGAGGGGGATGTTTGTTATAACTTTTTTTTTACCTTGGTGATATGCAGCATAGCTAAGCTGTATGGGATGTATGGCACTTCTTTGGTTGTACATTCCTCCAACTCAGTTGCTTTGTGATCAACAGCAGAACAAACTCCAGATGTGGTAAACTGATCTAGTGTAAAACAATATTTACCTTATAAACTAAAATGCACTGCAACTTCACATGTATATATTACATTTAAAATTTTTTGTTAGAGGCATTGAATACCTTTTTTTTTCTTTTCCATTTTTTTTTTCTAGTAACAAAATAGGCCCCTGGGAGGAGAAATACAGCATCTCAGATTTGTCAGCTTTTATCTCTGGACACCATCATATCAACTTATGTTTGACAATTACTTGTTCCTGAATACTCTGATATTCATTACTTACATATATTTATATGTAAGTAATTAAAACTAAAAATTAAAAGCCATTTAAAAAGTCATTAAAACTAAAAATTAAAAATCTGGTTTAAAAACCCATGCAGAAACATGTTGCTTCTTAAAAAAACTAGCTTTTACCACAACTAAGAGGGGCACTTTACATCCTGGGAAACTACATTTTACAAGGTTTTTGATGGACACATTTTATTATCAGAGTAGGATACAAATTTTAATTTTTTCTAATCTTCCTTTTTGTTAAATAAAAACATAAAATTACTTTTTTTCTCCCAGTCAGATTGCTCTGGCTTAATACAGAGCTGACTTCCTATTGGAAAACAAATTTAAGTAGTAGTAATTTTATTTGGAAATCCAAGTAACACAGCTAAATTCAATCAGAGCTCACATGCAAGGGAAAAAAAAAATAAAACTCTTCATTTTCTTTAAGGTATTATCTGTTCCAGAAAGCAAGAATAATAATTGTTTTGTAAATATACCTTTTTCTTGAGTTCTGTCTTCACTCCATCCAATCAGGGAATTCAGAAATGACCACTTGTTTATATTTATTCCAAGCTTGTGCAACCATGAGTTTCCCTCTCCGTCTGTTAACAAAATTCAAGTGCTAAAAAATTGTGAAAATCATTGACATTGCTCTGATTCTCTTTGCCTCTAAAGTGTTTTAAGTATTTAAAAGGGATACAAAAAATGTGAGAGACTGGGAAGCAATTGAGAAAACCAGAAGTATAAGAAGGACTTGTGTGAGACTTGAATGGTTCCACTTGATCCTGAAAATAGAGATATTGAATACAAAGGCTGTATTCTGGACTTCCTTCTCATCTTCTGTAGGAATGTTTTCAAAATGTTATTTTGAAAAATTACAAAATAAACTGGATTTTGCCCAAAATCTTGAAAAATGTGACTGTATGTATTAAGAGGTGGAGCTGTATCACATTGTTACATCAGGTGTGTCTGACAGGTATATTTATGAGAGCTCTGGATGCATTCAGTGCTCCTGCTGAGACAAAACCAAGCCACAACACCTTCAAGTGCTCTGATGTGAAAGAGAAAACAGTGCCTGTCAGAAGTCCTCTGGCTCTTTGAATTGGTCAAAACAATTATCAGAAATGGAGAAATTTTTTGCACTGGGGAAACATAAATGCATACCTCTCCTGAGTTCCTAACGCAATTGTAGTTACATACTGCGATGATTTTATACTAACAAATACCTGTCTCCACATGTTGCTTTTACTAGCTGAATTGTGAGTGGATGCACCATGCTAAAATACAATCTGTCCAGATACTAGGTGGATCATTGGATCCTGTTCAGGTACAGCCATAAAAGTCTTGCTTTTCAAGATCCAGTTTTGGTGATTTATGAAATAGATAAAATACAAGTTGAAAAGAGTACCCTTGGCTCAAGCTATTATTTTATCTGAATTCAGTCTTTTCATTGCTATACATTACAAATATAAAAATATCAGCCTTTTTTTCTGTGAGTGATGTCATTGAAGGTCACAAGATCTGCATAGAACACCTGCTTTTTAAAAGACTTGAAGTCTTGCATCTACATCCTTTTAGTTCACATTTTGTTTTCTTTCTGCCATCTTGGAGACTCTTAGCAGCCCTTCACTTCACATAATCCTACTTTAGGCAAAATTAGCCACTTATGAATCAATGCTTTCAGGCCAAGTGCATAGGATCTATATTTTCCTTAGTATAAAGATAATTCAGACATCCAGATTTCATTTCCGAGTTAGAAAATATATTACTATATCATGTACTGATGCAACTGCAAAGTTTGTCTTCAATTTAGACAGACCATTGGGAGGAAGAATATTTGAAACTCCAACTGGTTAATTAATGAATGCTACAATCAGTCTATATGTCTTCTGTTGAACTTAGCTTTTCACAGAGCCTGTGACTCTCAAAGCTACTGACCATCCTTTTTCACACCACTTGTGAGTTAACTCACACAGAACTCTGTGGTGTGGCAGGGGTGAGACATCTGTAACAGTTCTTTGCACTACTTTCTAATGCCTCCAGTCAGACTGCTCTCAAAGGGCACTCTGGGTACGACAGCTCCTTGCAGTTTAACTCCTTTAGAATGTAAGGCTCCTCAAACCAGAGGTCTCTCCTTTCTCAGAATACAGCTACAATGAAAGCATCCAGCAGAGTCTAGGCAGCCACATTGCTATTTCTGAATAGCTACAACTGTACTTTTTGACAGCTTTCAGAGAGATTGCACACTTTGTTTTAGAGGTTACAGGTGTAGACCATATAAAAAATCTAGTCCTGCTCTGATGGCTTTCATTTTAACAGGCACAAAGCCACTATGCCTCTGTTGTACACGAGCTTGAAGATCATGTCCACAAGCTATAAGCTGAACCAAAAGCTATGACAGGAACCCTTCCACTTGGTCCGTACTGATTTTTATCCATATTTGAGGTGTATCAGCACTGATGACCATGTGGACTATAATGTTTATGCAGTTCTGCTTCTGTGGCCCTACAGTACAGACACTACCACTTCCTTTTGTGGAAAGCAGGGAAGTACAATCTCATTCTGAGCACCTGAGGCACTACTGCTACTGCTTACCCCCCTCAGGTGTGTCTTCCACCACGCTTTCAATCACACATGACGGGTGTTCCCGGACATCCTCTGGATAATCAACAATGCTGCCTGGTAAGGGAACAGCAGAGTGCCTGGTGGTCGGTGGTTTAGTTCTAGGATTAATTCGTCCTGAATCTTTGGGGACTTGCCAGCCTGAAAGGTCATCACTTTGCACCCATGCTTCTGAAAAACAAGCAACATAATTGTTTTTAATAAAATGCCAGGACAAGGCATTAAAGAGTCTTAAAAAGAGTCTTAAAATCAAAATTGTGAAACAGGAGCAGATCTGTAATATCACACACCAAATGGATTTAAGATCAAAATACTCCAAACTGTCAGCAGTTTAATTAAACCTGGGTGACTTTCTTAGAAAGCGATCAGAGCAACCTTTAGTTTTGGGTCCTTCTTTCTGTCTTTTTTGAAATCTAACATGATTTGGTGATTTAATCTTGGTTTGACTGCCAGGTTTAGCTGAATTAGTAAAGCACATTAGGTCCATGAAATAAAGTAGTCAGAATTAACCATCTATCCCAAATAAAACCTGTCAAGTCTCATGCAGCTTCTATCCAAAAGCACATCCCAAACTCCTCAATGCATAACTCTTGGCCAACTTTTGTCTCTGGATATCTCTAAGATATTTGATCTCTTTTTATGATAAATTTCTATTTCCCCAGAAAAAGTTTTTCTTGATGAATTTTAAAGAAATCAAAGATATTTACCACCAAAAAGATTTTTTTTCTATACCTTGCCAACCTCACAAGTTCCATAGAGAAACATGTTGCTTCTCTAGCTCTTCAAGGTTTATAAAAAGGCAGGAATAAAATGAATGCTGGATTCTGAAATACAAATGGCAGGCTTTTTGGGGAGTAATCGGAGCACATGCACAGGAATGAAGCTGCAGGTGACTGTGAGTTCAGCAACTGAAGACATGTCATTGCAGTAATTTCAACTAGCTGGCTAGGGGACTTGGCACTGCCTGTCAATATCGCACAAAAAGTGCTAAAGCCTTTAAAACTTGGCTTGTGCCCTCTGGAAAAACCTAAAAATTACACTAAAAAAGTGGTCAAAAAGAATTATAATGATAGCAATGTTATTATTGATATGACCATGGAGAAATTGAAGTTCTACACAGCTAATGAAGTTGACAGAATGTTTTCATATAAGGGATTGAGAAATGCAGCTCAGAAATGCAGTATAACAAAGATCAGCCTGGTTTAAATATTCTGTCCCTCCCACTATCGCCACAGTTTGGTTTTTTTTATGTTTTCTTGATCAATTTAGTAAGTAGTACTACCCAAAGAAGTAGCACAAGAATATGGTGCCAGATTGATACTGGCTTCTGCTGTGATTTAAGCCTGTCTAGCAGCTCAGGTCCATGCAGCCACTTCCTCACTCCCCCACAGTGATGGGTGAAGGATAAAAGTGATAAAAATCATGGGTTGAGTTTAAGAGAGTTTAATAAGTAAAGCAAAGATCTACATGCAGAAAAAGGAATTAACTCACTAGTTTCCATTGGCAAGTCAATGTTTAGTCATCTACAGGAAAGCAGGGCTCCATTGCATAAATTGTTGCTTAAAAGACAAATTCTGTAACTCAAAAAATCCTTTCTTTTTTCTCTTAATGCTAAACTTTTATTGCAGCACATAGTATTGTATGGCATGGGATATCCCTTTGGACAGTGTTGTGGTTTAGGAATTGTAATCCCCCCGTGCTTGCACCAAGACTCTCTCACACAGCACTGTCTCATAATGTAAAACAAAGGTTCTTTTAATAACTTTGTAGAGAGGCTGTCTGAGCCCAAGTTTCTTTCTTGCTTCTTGTTACTGCCCTTTCTATTGAGGCGCAGACTCTCCTATTCAACGCTGCCCGTAGTGCAAATGCACGCACTAGGCTTTCTTGTAACAGCAGCAGCGGACTGAACAGAGCCTGTCCCACCCTCTGTGCTCGGATACAAAACAAAGAACAGCAGCCTGAGAGAGGCCTGGTGGGAGTGTCCTTAAAGTGTGGTTCATAGAACAGAGAGATGAAAAAGACCATCGCTTCTGGACTTGGGCAGAGAGATATAAAGTGTTTTCTGCTTTATCGTGTGGAAAATGGAGAGTAACTGTTCTCCCAGCGCCCTGACAAGCAAGACCATATTGTTTCCCTTTGTGGCTTACAAAAAAGGGGAAATTGTTACTTTTATCCCTGCTGAGATCACTCAGGGAAGCAGGAATGTAACAACAGCAGTTGCTACTGAAGTCCACTCCTTCCTCATTACTACTACATCACACTGGTATCAACTGGTAATGAAGATTTGTACCAGGATATCTTTTATAACTCCATCTCATCCCCTAAAAGTGATTTGGCAATGAACTTAGCATATTACAAGTAAAGACTTGTTTACATTGTTACAAGCTACAACTCATTTCTTTTCCAGGTGGAAATGTATTATGCAAACATTTTCTTTTTACTCTGTCTGGTCAAACAACATTTTTATCTCTAACATTCTCAGGTTACGTTGCCTTAAGTAACAACCTTGCCCAGTTGTATTGCCCAACAGAACTGACAATCAAACATGTTTAACTTGTTATTCTTCACCTCTGATGTGAAGGTTAAACAGTCAGGACATATATGTGTATATATAGTATATTGGCAAGAAGAAGAGAATATATGGCAGCTATCACCTGATAGGTTGCCAATATGGAGCAAAACATCCATGTCAAGAGTTAAAATTCCAGCTACCACAGACAGTAAAGCTTTTCTTGGTGTGTTTTGTTGATCTTTCATCTTGGCAATAAAAATAAAGGCATGCATTTTGTACTATAAGTCACAGAGATGCTGGACAAAATGCAAGAAGGTAGATTTAACTTTCCTTGGAAAAAGACATCTGTTTGTGTGTCTGTTGATAGACAGAGTTGCTCCTTCATGTTGGTTAGACCTGAGGTTCCATGGTTTTAGCAGTCTGCTCATTCATTAGTCAGAGCCTGAGACTACACACAGACCTCAGTGCCCCACTGGTGTTGCTATTCATCTCTAAATCAGACATGGCATTTCAATGTTAATCTTTACTATTGCATTTGAATTTTAAACACAATGCTTAAGAGCTATGTTTGACATTTGAAGGAAAACTACTACAAATATATGTGGGAAGGCCCAATATTAGGTAAGGGAAGACTGTTCCCTCATGATTTATGGACAGAATCTGCAGGTTGCATAGAAGAAGCTGTAAATCTTCTTCATGTTTCCCTGTTCTGCTTTTCAACACCCTGCTTCGTAAGGTGGGGCAAGACAAACCACCTCACATTATTCAGTGCCTCAAATATGGCCACACTGGGATTTGTAGCAGAAGAAAAAGAACAGTCACAATAGTTTTTGTAGGAGGTACTCTGCATAACAAAAATTCTTTTACAAGTACAAGTGCAATTTGAAGACAATTTTAAGATGTCATGGTTAGGATACACGTTATCTCCGTGGAAAATCTACAAGGAAACCTGCAACTTTTGGCAATATTTTTTTTTAAATTTTGTTGTGGCCTCATCATCTCTTCTTTGAGGCAGAATCTTCTGGGAAAATTAATTTGCCTTGCAGGTTATTTTTTTTCAGCAAACAGGAGTTTACATTTTAGGGAAGAAATAAGCAGCAGAGATGTAAGGCTTTGAGGAAAGGTCTAAGTTTGCAAAAAAAAAAAAGTCTTAAATAAAATAATGGTAAAAAAGGAAATAGGACCTATTTAACCCATTTGTAATCATTTATGGTGAAAATAGTCAATGTTTAAAATCCAAATGAAACTCCCTTTCCGTAGTTCATAGCTTCCTGTCCTACAATCAAATAGATAATTTTTTAAGATTTCTGAACTCTTCTGAGAAATAACTAAAGATTCTTCCATTATTAGACCATCATTCCACTTTTCAGACTTTCACCAGAAGCCACATTCATCGGCCCTTTGATGATTCCCCTGTACAATCTCTCTTGCTCATCTTCTAAGATTGCATTTTCTGAAATGACCTGAGTGTTATGTCTGAAATACTCAATAACTTGTTGAACTGTGAAAAGTCAGGCCTGTTTTTCTAAAAAATCACAAACTATCTGTAAAATCTGCAGTGACTTTACTTAGAAGATCTTAATTTATCACACTTTTCCAAATGTTTATGAAGACACAAACACAACTTTCTAAATTATCCCTATAATGCAAAAACATATTTCCTAGGTTAGCAAGAGAGCTTTTGAAAAGCAATTAGCTGTTTTTAAAATGATTGTCATTCATGCTTATCTTTCTGCTATGTAAAGGACTTAGCTCTTTTAGTATGTATTTCATATGTGAGTTCTTTTCTTTCCCTGAAAAAAAGATGCTTGCCCTCTTCACACTTTGCACTCAATTTATTTGATTAAGTAGCGGCCTGGCTCCACCCTTCCACTCTCAATAGCTGTGTGTCATAGTGTAAAATACACAATAAGTCCTAAATAATTACCTTCATCCATGGTTATCCGTCTGTTTCTCAGTGTTTCCAGAGAGATGAGAGTTAACTTCTGGTATTTTCTGAAAACCTCCCACACTGTGTACATAAATATTTAACCTGCAAAAAATGCAAGAGCCTCACTAGGCAACAAGATACCTGCAGAAAGTAAAATGGACATGGATAAGGTTTCTTCTCACTGACTCCTGTGTCAGGCAATGTCTGTTTTGCCAGCAAACTAAAACTTATTATAAGTGAAAAAATACAGGTTGGTTCTATGTATCTGAAAGCACAAATACCCACAAGATGAGAAGGGTTTCACTAGAATAATTTATAAATCTCCACGCTTGTTTCAGCTGCAAGAATGCGAACCATGATTTTTTTGCTACACTTCCAGGAGTAGTTAAATTAATAGAGTTCCAAGGAGTATTTTATACAATTTCAGCTCTAATTTTATATGAACTGTGTAATTAAATCAGTCCAGATGGAGCTGTTAGTACATTAGAACAAAGTTTTCCTCGCTTTTTACAATTTTTTCGAGGAAGTATATTTCCATTTCTCTTTCTGCTAATTAAATGTAAAGCAAGCCCACACTTTTATCACCTTCTGTGATAAAAGCCATTATGCTGTGACTGGCCTCAGCTGAGACAGGCAGGTTATTTTGAACTCTAAGTCAAATATGCTCTTCTCTTGGAATGACTCCAGGCACAAAACTTCTGATATATTCCTAGATGAATATGGACAAAACAGCAGCAGAAACAGGGAGAAGCAAATACTATTTAGCAGTTGCAAAAAAAACCAAACCAGAATGAAATCTGCAGGCGGACGTGATCCAGCCTAGGCAGGTGAGACCAATGGCTCAGGGTTTCTACCTCACTGCTATTGTTGCTACCCCACCCCTATGACAAAAAGGACTAAACCCAGGAACTTGCCTTTAGATTATTGTACAAAAGGAAGGCTTTTGGTATCACTAACTCAACGAGCAGTTTCGCTGTGAAGCAGCTTCATTGTGAGCCTTTGAACAACTAATCCACAGCTAATTAAATTTCTATGACTATTTGCTCTACTGTGCTAATTTGAATATTTTATAGCTTCACTGGGATGTGAAGAACACATATAACAACGTGACCTATACAAAAGGCTTTTTTGAGAGAACATTTTTTTTTTTAATGAACTATTTTGCAATTTTTCTTTTTATGATAACAAAAGGGGGTTTTGCCTTCCTTTCTCTTTCCTCTTACCACAGAAGGGAAAAAAGGGATAAAGAATGGAAAAGGAGAAAAAGAAACAATAGAAAAATCAACCATCTGAACAAATGAGGGTATTTGATTTTAAATATTTACAATCTTATAAAAAATAAAAACATATTTGACAGAGTATGTTTCCAAATTATTTTCTTTAGTAACAAATTATGTAAGACATATTAGCACTACAACTACTGCTAAATGAAGAAACTAGCAAAGCAAACAGAAAGTAACAGACTCCCACTTGCATTTAAATAAGGTATTTTAGGTTCCTACTTAAATTTTTAATATTCACTGTGATGTTTCTTGCTTTGTTTAATCTTTCAGGGCTGTGTAGTAGTTCCATTCTAGAACTCGAATGTGACTGTGCTAACTATTAAATAAACACAATAAAACAGATTGGTAGTGCCACAGATATCTCGAGATCACTCCTTTTGGTATGTTTGTTTTGGCTGGTATTCTTGCTAATTTTACTTTAGGAAAAATTTTTACCCTACAAAGCTTTACATTTTTACTTAAAACACCCTTAAAAAAATCCTATATTTTTACAGTTACACTGTGTCTTTTTCTTAAATTAGTGTCATTGCAACTCACTACTCCACTCTTGTCTCGTATTTTGTTATCCATGATAGTTAATGCATAATTATGTGAAGTTAAATTTCTATGGTTAGGAGTTTCATGTTCCTCTATGTATATTCCCAATGACTTTGATTACCTTAAGAAACTTATAGCAGCTCCAGGGATAAATAATTTGCACTACTATAGAACTGGGCTACATTTGAAATGTGGCATCTGCGTCTTTCTCCTTTGAGGAAAATCAAATGCAAATCAAACTCTGTACCTTTAGGCTGTTCTATAATGGGACAAATTACAGCAAATGTAAACATGCCTTGAACCTTGTTCTCCCTGAAACAGAAGCAAGCTTAAACCCTTCAAAATTTCCCTTTAATAACTGTGACTTGCATCATTGTGACCTAGTGGTAATTCTTCCCCAGCAGTTCGAGACAATCCAGTCTAGAGTAAAACTAAAACAAAAGAATAGGAGTTTTTAAAACAGGGGTTTTACCTGGAAGCACAATAACATATTCCTGTTCAACATCACAATGCAGGAGTTTGTAGGAAATCTCCTGGATACAAATCATATTTTGCTGAAAGTCAACAATAAACTTATATTTAAATTGAGGAAAAAAACGCATACAATGAAGGAGATAAGAAAAACTACTTTTTCAAATGGAATACTGCAGTTTAGATTTTTCACTATCAATGCTTTGGTTTTGTGTAGATTTGAGGGAAAGGTACATGAAAAGTTTTACTTTGTCTGAGGTTAAACTATTCTGATGTTCCATAGAAGCAAACCGGTTTTGCAATCACTGACTAATTGCGAATTTGTCTCCTAATTTTGGCAGGTAAGCTGCTGAGTGAAATAGTAACAGCCAAGCAGTATCCAGAAACTTCTAACCACAAACCACCCTCAATATTCTGGGAACAAGCTGTTACAAGAGTGAATGGAATGTCTCGTTTCCTCAGTTTTTTAATGATTGTTCTCACCCCACCTTCAATGTACACAATGAACAAAACATGATTTACTACTATGCACTTATTATGTAATTCTTGTTTCTTCATAGTAGGGGGAGCCAAGTCAGGGCTATGCCACTCAGAACAAACATGACCTTGTCTGAAGTGATTCTGAAGATTCAGAGCATGACACTTGATCCTCGCTGTAGATAGGGAATCAGATATGTTTTATTGTTTTATTGTTTTAACCTGGACATTTTTTGTCAATAGATGCACTCACTGGTATGTATTTCAACAGCAACCAAAGGAGTACAGTTTGCTAAGGGCATATTTATAAATATTTATAATATTAATTTTCTTTAAAAGAAAAAGTGGCACAAGAAATGACAGTAGATGTAAAGCAACTTCAAGGAATCAATTTCAGAATGCCAAACAAACTGGGAAATCCCAGATGGCTAAATTTAATTTACATGTTTCAGTACCACTGGTAGTTCATCTTGTGATTAACTTTTTTTTGTTAATTAGTGTTGTCTCTTCTTTCTTTGAAGTTACAACAGCTTAATTGTGCAGCAGGGTTCAGTCTCTTGTAAATCAGAGGACTGCTCATCCTGCTGCGTGGTTTCCCTAGAAGAGATTCTCAGATCAGTTGTGACATACCCCCAATTCTCTTGTTTTGGTTTGATTTTTTTCAGGGAGGATGTTTGGATGTTTTCTCCATTAAAGACACTGACATTTCCACAGCTTTTATGCACAGTACAATTGTTTAAATTGTTTAAATTCACTTGTGCTCCCTTGACCTAAATGACTCTTCTGATCAACCTTGTACACTGCATAGGACTATAAAAAGCTTATGCATTCCCACTTTTTCTTGTCCCCTTAGCACTTTCCTCTAAATGTGCACTGAGTTTTACTTTCCACTGTAATTTACTATTTTTGTCACAACTTCATCATCAAACAGGTCTGTTTTGCTCTACTGTGATTTGGATGAAGTTTTGTGTAACAAAGACTTCCAATATTTTTTTTCCTAGAGGCTTCCTAGAAGGTCTACATTTTCCTCATCTAAATTACTTTGGCATTGTAGGGGTTTTTGTCTGGAAGGCTGCCTGAGACATTGAAAAGCTTCTGGAAGCATTTCTCTGAACTTGAGTTCATTTAAACTGAATGGGATTTCTAATCTCCAAAATGATGTTGCCTTGACATGATTTCTCATGTGGCTACCCTGCTTGTTTCTATGAGAGGATGGGCTATTTTTATTTCTCTGTGCAGGGGGCTGCTCATTAACATTTTGTGTCTTCTGGATAGCCAAGCCTTGTTTAACCATGAGACTCAGAATATCCCATTAGACTTCTCAAAATTTATGGAACTGCAGAAAAGTATTTACTGCAACTGAGAGAGCAGTAGGTATTAAAGCTGATTATAGAAGCAGATGTATGTTTGATTAAACTATGGAATTCCTCCTGCCTGACAATTATTGCTAATTCAGTATTTCATGAAGCAATAACAAAATGCAAATCCCTGCTAAAAGGCAGAGGTGTTAAATATTTTATGCAGTGTAAATAAAATGAATCCTTATTAGAAGATTCCTCAAAAATATTTACGATTTACATCAGTATCAACAAATGCATGTTGCCCAATCCTTTCCCTATTTACAAGATTGCAAAGAGGTTCAGAACGGAAACATGATCTGAGTGGGAAATACAATAAAAATAAAACCTTTTACAGAATCCATAAGAGATATTTCACAGTTTTGAATGTCCTATAGTGTCTAATGATTTTTTTTTTGTTTAAGCATGAAACTTAAAAAGAAATTGTATGTCTAGATTTTAATCCATCCAGCCCATGGAACAGGATCACAGGGATACATACACATAATCATAACCTAGATGGACTCTAGATGGACCTCGCTAGAACCATGCAGATCAGGTGCAAATGAATAGGTGTGTAGCTGTTCTCACTGAATTTGATCTTTTATCTCTTGTGTAGGTCAAAGGAAGAGATGAAGGTCTGAGGAGGCCCTTTACCTCAATATGCAGGAAAGATATTTTTCTGAAAAATGTAACTGAGCCATACTTCCTGAAATAGGATTTGTACAGGAATTGGTAAATATGTAGTAAAAACACTGCATTATGTCTGGAATGTCTTCTTGGGAGTACTACTGCCTTCAGTAGGCCTGCTGTAAGTCATACACACTCTTAGATCTGTATCTTTGATATTAATGTCTCTGTTGCCTGGAACCTGAGTACAGGTGCTATGCTGCAGGTCCTGGGTGCCTAAGGAAATGGAGTAATGTGTCCCTCCTCAGTTTTTTAGGAAGTGGATAAAAGCTACTGAAGATAAATGAAGTCACAAAGGTGCAAAAGATAGGAGAGGTAGATTCCAGTTGGCTCTGGGTGGCTATCAGATAGTTCAAAATGGATGGCTGTCAAGGCATGAAACAGGCAGAGCTCTCTTCTAGGATTTATAGCCTGACCCTTCTGTCAGTAGCTCCCTCAGGATAGTGCTATTTCATAACAATGCCATTTGTGAGCATCAATTTTCTCTTAAAGTTTATCTCGGAGGCAGTCTGAAGGTAATTTGTAAATGTGGTCTTTGATTTCATGTAGGTAGAATCATCATTTCCTAAACTTATCCAACCTTAACTCTTCTTTAAGGCATCTTGGGTGGAATAGACACAGAATTACAGCAGCTTGGTAGCAGTCTCTTAAACAGATGTGAGGGTTGCTGCTCTAGCTCTCAAACTCCATGGAGCTCTCAAACTCCATGAAAATTCCAGACTCATTTTCCTGTCATTGTGTCTAGGGTGGCTTGTTTGGGGAAACCCCATCTTCCCAACTGAACTGAGTCATCACTAGCCTTAAGAGAACCATTTCAAATGTGGCAGTTTATCAAGCAACCATTTTTCTTTTCTATTTTCACTGAACATTTCTGTTTCTCTCAATTGCATTCCATGCATTGAGTGCTCTAAACAAATATACTTATTCTTGTCACTTTTGAGACATTTGAACGTCTACAACAGTGGCTGCATGCTTTGCCACTCCTGAATAGATAATGTCAACTCAACAATGAACAATATGCAAACTGTGATAGCTTTATGAAACAAATGATGGAGTAACAGTTAAAAACTTAACAATAAACAATTGTTAAGAGCTCCATCCAAATGCAAAACTGCATTTCATTAAGTGGCAGCATTTTGTACAATAAAGCACTCCAGTGCAGATGGTGACTCAGCTGAGCTCCAGGAAGACAGTGAGTCAACCAGCATCTGTCCAGTGATTAAGAAGGAAAAGCAAATGCAAATAGCTTCTTCAATGACTAGTAGCACAAGTCATTGTACTTTCTTGTGGTATCACTCTGAAGGTGGAAACATGGGCCTGAAAGACAATAGAATTAGATTTTTAAAAAAGCCAAAAAAAAAGGAGAACTAAATCAGAAAATAGTATTAAAAAAATACTATGATAAAAATGAGGTGGTAATCTGATTATGGAAAAACCATATTAGAAAAAAGAATCAACATGCAGGAGTGTCTTACTATGCACTTCTAGCACACTGATTGCTACCCTTAGCTGTGTCCATTAATAGACAGGGGAAACAGCACCAGAAAAAGAGCAATAACAGAGATTCTGGTCAACACCTGAGCCAAGTGAAATGAGACTGCTAGTGTCATTCTGATATGGAATTAGGGTGTGGAATCTGTACATCACACATCATAATTAAATAAACAAATCAACATACACCTGACCACTTGCTCACATTGTCAGCTGGTAGGCCACTTCAATAATTATTCAGTTTACTGAAAACATCTAAAATACTTTTGTCAAATGCTATATTAAATACACGGGGGGAAAGGAAATAACAAAGCATAGGAGAAAATTGCTCTCAGCGAGTCAGGAGGGCTGGGGACTCCCTGAGGGCCAGAAGTGTTTCCATGGGGGCCAGCAGGCAGGACCTGGCAGCCCCTCTTATCCCATTGTCCCAGCCAGGAGCAGAAGACCTGGAGCAGCTCCAGCTCCAGGCATTTGGCACTTCTCTGGGGCTGGGAATGTGACAGGCCATCAGCCCATAGGCTGGGTCCCACTTTCAGTCCCAGCCCTCTCTAAGGCAGCAGGGCAGCAACCCAAGTGGGGAATGAGGGCTGAGGTCACTGCTGAGGGCAGATCCTGGCACTGGGGTGGACTGGCTGCTGTGTCCTCAGCACTCCTGGAGGCTCTTTCCTTAGGCTGCTGGGAAAGGGACCTCCTTGAATGTGATGAGCAGATTACTCTGAGCAGCACACATTTGGGTGTACAGAGAAAGACGTAAATTATGCTGGAACGTTCATGTGTGTTGTTTTACGTTTGAGAAATTTGTGAAGATTTCCTCTAATAGTTACCATCAGTCTGTTCCTCTTCCTCCTCATATATTTAATTGCTAAACATGGGTCTCATGAAATGCAGACTGCATTTCATGTGTGTTCCTGTGGGGCAGATCAGCCATATTAGGGGTACCTGTGCATTGCAGCCAGTCATCAGAAGGAGGATGAAAGTCTGCTGGGAGCCCTATCTGCCCATTGCAAACACTTCTGGTTCAGCAACAGGTATTTCCTCACTGGGCATCATGTTCCAGGCCAATCTGAGATGTTAGTGATGGTGTTCTGCTGTGCTGGCTTCGCAAGGAAGTGCTTGCAGAAAACCACTTCTAGCAGATATACCCTCATCTTGTACAAATCACTCTCACTTTGTACTTCAGAGTTTAATCTGATTGTTTCAATCTCTTTCTAATTATGGTGTCACTTATTGCCCTCATATTGTCTGCCTTTTTCCATGAGTTTCTTTCCAAGAAAAAGAATAGATATTTACATGAAATACAAGACATGTTTTATTCCTGGGTTATTTCTGCCATGGACCCACATGCAAAAGCTGCAGAGCTGATAGCCGCCTCAGTTAAGTGAGGATGCTGCCTTGACTCTTCCCTTTTTCTTCTCTCTAAGTTTTACTGAGCAAAGATATATCTTAATATATTCACTTTTGAAATTATATCAGACATTAAAATGTGCAGAGAATTACTCAAATTTTTTTTTCTTACTATTTAATCGTGTGATCCCAGAAGATTTATGTCAATTTACTAATTTACAATTTACTAAAACTGGGGATGTGGTTAGGGCAGGAGAGAAGCGCTGCAGTGGCTTGCTCATTTGTTGTCTTTTCCCCTCTGAAATCGGCTAATACTTTCGCCAGCACATAGTTTCGCAATGACTTTTTTTTTTTCCTAATGTTTCTCGACTTTGGGTGGCACCCAGATACAACTGCTGCGTTTGATTACTAGGGCTGTGGAAACACTGGTTGCTGGGTGGAGTTTCCTGCACAGGCTACAAAAGCTTTGAGAGCCCTCCGCTCCTTTGCTCCGGACTGTGCAGCCCTGCAAGGCACTGCTCTTGAGGACCGAGGTAGGATTTTGAAGTTCATTATTGCTCTCTGCAGACCCAGCACTTTAGAAATTGTATGCTGAATTTGTCAGGGGGCCTGGTGTAAACTTTCTGTGGGTTGGACTTGTTGTCAGGGAGAAAGGCGGGTGCGGGCAGGAGAAATACTTTCCATTCTGAAACATTTTTCACGAGGGCTTGGGCAATTATTGCTTTTATTAAATGCAATTAAATAAAGGGAATAAAAAATGGTTAAAACTTCAAAAGCAAACTTATTTGGAGTAGACTATTTCATATGCTTTCTCTTTGCCTTTTTAACAGGCTGCTGTAGAAATTTGTAGTAAAACCAGAGTTTCTAGAAAAGTACTATGCTGTGTATGTAAACTTAAAAAATAGAAACAGCTGTTGATACTTCAACTACAGTTTGCTGCACTATGACTGTAGAGGAGTCATTGTTCATGAAAGTGATGAGAATCAAATCTTTTAGAAATCAAATTTAAAATAAAATTTTAGAAATCAAACCAATGTTTTAGAAACATAAGAGCAAAATCCTGCTTTTCTGACTAAGAACTTGGCAAAGCCACGTAAGAGCTGTATCATCTGGAGTCCTTCCTGCTAAATCTTTCCAGAGCATTTTACAAGGAGGAGAATGTTTTTCTCTCTGATGTTTCCATATTCAGCAGATTTTCCACTGCAAAGTAAATGACTATATTAGATTTCCTGCCTATTTTTCTGACTGGGTGACATGACTGTAATTTACATCAAGATCCTGGTATCGAGCCTTTGAAAGTAACCAAGCATCTGACATGCTTCATGATATGTTTAAATACGCATAGATAAATGCTGTCATTTGACATAGATTGTAGTGTAAAAATCTAGTTGTGTCTTTAAATATTTTTAATAAAGTATTTTCTCAAAATCTTGTAAATTTTTGATTGGTCCCGTTCAAGGGTGCATCTTCAGGGGATTAGGAGCCAGATAGGAAGCGATGTTGTGGTCATTTTTGTGAAACAGCAGTTAGGGCTTTCAGTCTGGATGTCTGTCTGATTTTTCAATCCCATTGTGATGTTGATCATTCCAACTGGGAATCAGTTACTTCAGTCCTTTTCATACCATATTAAAGTGGTATTTGGATTGAATGTATCTCTCCTGTAGCTAGGAATTGTTTTCATGATCTCTTTGCATTTTAGAGTGGCAGGACAAAGTATTGGGCAAGACCTTGTCTCCATCAGGGGGCTGGCTGTCTTCCTAGATTCCAGTCTTCTTTTTTCTTATCAGATGTAGTTTCTTCCGAAGTAGAAGAAAAAATTTATATTAAGTTGGTTTCTTACCTTGCAAAGCTAATTCAAGCAGACTAAGGTCTTCAGCTTCCCCCAAGGACTGTTGACTATTTTGACTTTTATTAAAATTGCATTATTTCTTTCCTAGATGGAAATAGATGGATCTGCATGTCAGTGTCTTTATTTCAAAAGAAAAAGAATAACCCTTTAAAAGTTTCTAAGGCACAGACTTTTTTTTCTTACTGTATCATTGAAGCCAGAAAAGACTGGCTTAATATACCCAATTATAGAGGCTTGATATACCCAATTTAGTGTAGTCTAGTAGCCTTCTGCTCCAGCCAGCCCCAAAGGCATGGAAACCTTTAGAGCTTGGTGTGACAGGTAGGTGTGGGAATATGTAGAAGAAAGGGATGTGCTTCCTGAAGCTAGCTCTCCCTGAAAAGGGTTACTTTATCAGGCAAAACACACCCCTTCTCAGATCTGGTGCTGGGTGACTGAACCTTGTTTCCTGGCTTGGAGTGGTCCTCTGCTCTGTGAATCAGTCAGTCAGCAGACATCCCAGGACGTGCCCGCGTTGATGACTCAGTGTACCCAGTGTGGAGACTCTCAAGTTTTTCCATCCCACTGCATATGGCCTTCATGTGTGCTGTTACAAAATGCAGCAGAATTTTGGGCACCATCCTGCTTCATCTGCTGCTGCTACCTTCTGTCCATAGGAGGGTGCAGGAGTCACTCTGACAGCCTGAGGAAAGTGCAGGCTGCAGTTGTGATGTGAGCACGCTTTTCTGATTCTGAATAAATAGCAGGTCATAAAAGTTGATCCTTAAATCTTACTGAATATTCTGCCCATTATTTACCCAGTTGAGACCTACTCTAAATAGCATAAAAATACAGATTTTAAATAAGTTTCAGCTTTTCTGGCAGCACAGGCAGAGCTAAATTCCTTCCTGAGGGAAGGACACAAAAGCAAGAGTTTTATGGGGAAGAGGGAATATGGCTGGCTCTTACCATGGAGAGAGCTGCAAGCAGGCTGTGTGAGGTATTTGTCACTGTTTTGGCTGCTGAGTGGAGAAGCAAGCTTTAGAGTTTTGCTGAGGGGGAAAGAAAGAGCTGGGCTGCAGCTATGCTCCTTGTCCTCAACTTGTATTGAGTCAAAAGGCTGGTCTCTGCACTTCCTACAGGACAGAGGGGGTGTGTTAGCGGCATAACTAACATAATTTTTTATAATTGAGTATATGATCTGTACTCCAAGACTGCAAACAGGATTTTGTCTCTTAACGCCAGTTTCAAAATCAGTCTTGTTTACTCTCAACAAACTATCTCTAGTTATTGCTTACAGGTATACTTTAAAAACAAGTCTTCCCTAGAGCTTGCTGAAGAAGAGTGTTTTAAATTTAAAAAATATCTAGATTGAATAATTTTATTTATTAAACCATTTATTTCTTCTTTCTATTTCCTCACTATTTCAGTTAACAAACAGAATATTCCCCACACCAACAGCAGAGGTTGTTATGAGGCACCTATTCATTATTTTTGAGTACTTAATGTTACATCACCTCTCATTTTTTTCCTTTTCTGCATAGCGACTGTTGGGAAAGCTGGGTGGACTTTCTTTCTGAGTGGTTATTTTTATTTCCTCTTCTTAAATTGGTAATGATTTATTATTATTATGTAGAAATTGTAGAAAATATGTAAGAAAAAGCAATGTATCTAAACTATCCAGATTTACTCATCTTTCTTAGAAAATGTAGTCAAAGAAATTACACGAAAGCATATTAACAAGGGAATTTCTTTTTTCCCGACATAATACACAAGAACTCCATCAGTAAATGATGAGACAAGAACCCTTGTTTACGAGTGAATTTCAAAATTATCAAACTAAATGGGCATAGATGATAATTGGTTTCTAGTAACTTCCCTTTGTAAGTGCAAATGCTAATGTATTGCTGTAAGCACATAGTTCTACTGCTGTTCTTATCTAAAATTTTGAAAGTGGCTAAGAGTGTAGGGGTGAGGCAGCAGCTGTGGTGCAACACATCACTCATGAAACATCAAAGTTACCTGCCTCTAATAGCACAGGCCAGTTACCATGTGGGGCATCAACCACAACGTCATTGTGCTAGAGAAGTGATTTTGAGAGTGGAAAAGCTTGAGTTGCACTGCTGCTGAAAATGATGAATAATTGTTCGTAACTTGATGCATCTCTTCCCAGAAACTCTGTCAAGATGGCTATGGTATCAGAATTCCTGAAGCAGGCATGGTTCATTGACAACCAGGAGCAGGAATGTATTGTAAGTATTATGAACTTTTGAGAACACCATACTTATTTTCTTGTAGTCTTATAAGTGGTTTAAAGACATCTAAACATCTTTCATTCGGGCAAAAGAGGGAAAACAATGGCAAAACTCCAGCAGATTAGAACTGGAACCTAATTTTATTGCAGTGTATAATCTAATGTAACCATATAACATAGGAAGTTTTTTACAAGATGAAAAATTGCTCCTATGTGCACCTATCAGTCTAGTTACCAATTCCTCAGCAGAGCTAGTTAGTGTGATTAAACTGTAATTCCCAGTGGCCAGTCACTGATTGACTCAGATTGGCTCTTTAATGCAGTAATCTGATGCTGCGTTGTGTGAACGTGTATGAACATGTCCAGATAATGCATGTGAAAAAACCAGGGACTCTTTGGCTGAGGTACAGGGAGCCATGAGTTGGAACCCAGGAATGTAAAGGAGGAAGTAAAGCCACTGGTATTTATCCTAGCTTTCTTATCATATGTCATGCTGATGGTGGAACAAGCCACAGCACGTAATAAAAAACCTCAGACCATGAGTTCGGTTGTACATTAGAAGGGAGGGAGACGGTTGTGAGGAGTCAAGTGTCTGTGCCAGGATGGTATGGAGAATCTTTGTGATAATGAGGTGAAGATACTGAAATGAAAGCAAAGGTAAAGCAGTATGCTGTGAAATCACACAAGTTCACAAAAAACTTGCAATTTGAAAATAAAATTATATAGGAAAAATTTCAGTAAACAGAAGTTTTCTGCTCTAGGCCCTTGTAGATTTTGTAATTTTGACTCCACAACATTTTGTGCACAAACATTTGGCTCCACTGTCCTATTCCACTTCCATTCTCAGGGTCCTGAGACATTCTTGGCTATGATGGTTACAGAGACTTTCATATTTCTGGTAGATAAGTTTGGCATGGATACCAGCATACAAAGGTTAGCCTGCAAGATTGAGAAACAGGCAATGAGAGTCCCACTCCTTTGTTGACTTAGCACACAAAACACAATGATCTCTTGAAAAGTGTGCTAGAGACTTAAGATGCAGAGATTTAAGTATGAGATTTATGTAAGTCTATGCTAGAGTTTTAAGTATCTAGTCTGTCTGCTCTCTTACAACTCCTAGTGAGACAATTGTGTAGGGAGATGATAATTTAATTATCAGATGCTAGAAGTGTACAAAATTCAATACAAACTGTTGTATGTAAAAAATGTATTCATAAAACCTTGCCCTTTCTTTTGGGGTATTTTATTTTAATGGCAAAGGATTAAAAAACTTGAAATATTAGTTTTTGAAACAAGAGAAAAACTATAGGGGATTCTGAATCATCTAGCTAAACTAGTGGTACCTTCTAATAAGAAACCTCACTACATATCACAACAATGGGAATTTTCTATAAATCTTACATATTATAAATCCAAGAATCTTGGAGCATTTTATAATTCTGTAATAGTAGTAGACCAGAATCAGTTATTTAGTGCTGTTGAGTTGGGTGCTGAATGAGTCATTTAGTGCTGTTAGTTCTACCTGTAACTTGATGTGTCATGTTGCTGACACAGGGGAAGCCAAACGATCTGTTGTACATTGCCCAGAGATCTTCAGACATTGACTTGAGAGTGCCCATCTAGGAATAGATTCACCAAAATCAGCTAGTGGATAATGCTTTTTTGCAAAGACTGTGGCTTATGTCTGAAGTTTCAAAGAAGCTGGGCAAGAGGTCTCCACCTCCTTATAGGGTTAGGCTTGAACACTTCCCCAAGATCTTGAATGCAAGAAATGTTTGAGAGCTTAGATATGAATCAGCTGAGGACACCCGTAATGTGGTAACACAGTCAGTTTGAATAAGAGGAGCAAAGAAACTAGCACTTTACTGGAAGTGCTTGTAGAATTCAATTGTGGGCTTAGAGCCTTCAAAATTTGAGTATAATTTCCTAATTTTGATGGTTAATTATTTTCCTATGCAATCCAATTTACAGTAAGAAATAGATGTTCAGGCATCTAAACCAATTTATGAAGTACTTTTTTGTTTAATATGAGACCTGTGAAAGGAATAGATCCAATGCATATCCATTATTGAACCCATTCAATTACCTGAGCTGCAAAATTGTATGTTCCCTAATGATAAAAGGCAATCCTAATGCATAGTTTATTTGGGCATTCAAAACTGCTTCTGTACAAAAAATATTCTTTGCTATGAGCAATTTTTTTCTTGTTTCTGTTTTAAATTTTATTTTTTACTTTTTCTCTGCAGAAGAGCTCAAAAGGTATCCGTGGAGTACAGTCATACCCAAATTTTGATCCATCAGCTGATGTTGTTGCTTTGGACAGAGCTATTACTGTAAAAGGTAAGAGGAGTAAATGTTTAGCTTACTACATTAGGACTCTTCCTTAGAAAATTTTGAGAATAGCTCTGAATAAAATATGGCAGCAAGAGGCAGTGGCAAGTGGGAGAAGTGCCTCTACTTTTAAAAGCTTGGCAATATTATTAAATTAAATGATGCCACTTGGTGAAGAATCTCAACTCTTTGATAGCCTGATGTTGTATTATGGTTTCAGACCTTAATTCTATATTAAAGTTCTTGAATATGTTGAAGGAAGAGTTGAAAAAATGTAATTTCTATGGAAGGAAATAATATTGCAACATACCATACTAATACTTCTTGACTTGATTTCCATAGAATTCCTGTAGGAGGCAGTGATTATATGCTGATAATATATTGTATGCTTCTGTTACATATCTCTCTATTAATGAAAGTCACATTTGGCGTGTTGTGCTTCCAAAGGTTTTCCAGTTTGACTTACTGAAACTAAAGGAGAATGCCATCTAATTTGTTTTTTAGTGTGGACTACTGTTTGTTTGGGGTTTCATAGGGATTTTCAGTTTAGTGGAAGATCTACACTCAGAACGCTCTTAAGACTTTTTATATAAAATTTCTGCCTCCTACATGGATCTATTTATTTGGTTTCTCAGCTACATAACTAATCTTATGAGTTTGTAGACGATAACAGCTTTTCCTTTGGTTGGGTTTGAGTTTATCAAGAAATCAAAATATGAAATAAAGCGGATAATAATTTCAAAAAAATTCAGCTGGCTTAATGATGTATATATTTTGTATATACTGGAATTTTGTTTGTTTATTCATAGGTGTGGATGAAGCCACCATCATTGACATCTTGACTAAGAGAACAAATGCTCAGCGTCAGCAGATCAAAGCTGCCTATCAGCAGGCTAAAGGAAAGGTAAAGTATATTCAAAGCAAGCTTAATTTTCGCTCAGAATATCAAAGTTTCTCCTGGCTCCAAAGGTATAGATGAGCAACAATAGAATACTGAGTAGGATTGGAGAGTTGTAGGACAATAACACTCTTCCCCAAGTCTACCAATGCTGCTATAGGGAGGGGCTTTAGAACATTTTTGGATAGGCAGCAAAATAAAACAGGTTTTTTTTTTTCACTCCACTTAAATTTAGGTCAAATTAGAAGGCAGCCTTTATTTTCAGAACTTGTGGTTTTGTTTGTGGTGATTTTACATATGTTCACTTCAAACTTCATACAATAAAGAATGAGTTCAGATGTTACACAAATAAGCAATTCAGTCATAATTGTAAGAGTAACATCACATTATCTTCTCTTGAAGATAATGGGATATTACTCTTAAAATTGTGACTCTCCTGTTTTGAGAGTCTTCTTCTGCTGTAAATATTCCAATGTAGCTGAACTGCAATGTGTGAAAGCACTCCAGAATACTTACTGAAAAACCCTGACACTTTAATTAATGTAAAGTGTCAAATGGGACAAATCTGAAACTTGAAGGAGGGCTCATAATTCTTTCTATTAGATACAGGAATGATGCAGAGTTAGATTGATCAGAGGTCAGACTAATTTTTGGACTGCAGCTGAACAGCAACTACACTTCCAGCCTTCATTAACTTGGTGTGCTTATTATTCTTCTGGAAACAGAGTCTAGAAGAGGCTTTGAAAAAAGCTCTGAAAGGCCATTTAGAAGATGTTGCTGTGGCTTTGCTGAAAACTCCAGCTCAGTTTGATGCTGAAGAATTAAGAGCCTCTATGAAGGTAAGGCAAAATCTTCAGAGAAAAACTCTCCTGGAGAACATCTCTAATTATCAAGGCCTGTAAATAACACTGGACATAGATTTCAAGGCTTGTATATTATCTTTATTTTAACTTCATTTTGTTAAATAAATTTGTATTGCCAACTCAGTGTATAAGAGCAAGACCCAGTAATCCCTGCTGAACTTCAGAGTTGAAGGAAATTCTTTTGAGAGAATGAACTCTTGTTTTCTGAAAGCTGGTTGCTAATGGGAGCCATAGCACTTACATTAGTGTTTACATAGGAGAAAGAAAAAAGGGAAGTAAGTATTTTTACTTTGTAGATTTTACATTGTTATCTTTTATGTGCCCTGTTTGATACTTTTAGCACTTCTTTTTGGCACCAGTGTATTGAATGTGATAAAAATTTAATTCCAAAAGAGCTGAAATTACATAATCTGGAAGCACAACATTTTAATTTGTATTTCTCATTCCGTATGGTGTCTTCAAAGCCAAGCCAATGATTTGCATCTTATTTCTGTTACAAATTCTAAGTTTGTTGTATTGAATAACATCTCTAAAACTTCAATTGCTTTTATCAGGGGCTTGGAACTGATGAAGATACCTTAATTGAGATTCTGGCCTCAAGAACCAACCAAGAGATCAGAGAAGCCAGCAGATACTACAAGGAAGGTAATTCAGAGCAAGAAAGAAGTATTAAGAAGCAAGAAGGAATTTATACCATTGTATAACACGATAGCAGACACATTAGATTCACAACCTCTCTTAGTATGAGAAGCTGAGAACAAAACAGGAGGCAATTTGACAGGGTTGCTGTGAGGGAGATCATGGTGACTTTTGCTGAACTATATAGATCCCAATAGTGAAGGAAAAGATACATCACCACTGCTGGGATTGTGGGTGTCTCATGGAATGAGTCACACATTCAGATTTTTTCCTTGGATGCATGCAAAGACAAGCTGCTTTTCTTCCCCTGTAACTAAGCCTTGGCTGACATTTAAAGATAAAAGCATAGGCTTGGGGAAAAAAAAAAATCTTACTGAGTCAGCAACACAGACATGTTAGCAGTAGGAGCAACCAGTGAACTGCAGAGGGAAGTTACTTGAAGAAAGTACTACGATGTAATGTGGTGTCTCTCTTACATGTTGAGTTTACTGTATTGTCTAATTATATCCTGTTTTCTGAGATGATGAGATAACTTTTACCAAGACATTTCTTCTTAGATGCCTCTATTAAAAGCTTGATTTTTTGGGAGAGTTTTCTGTTTGAGTTCAATACTGATAAGAGCAGCCAGAAGTAAGAATGAAAAAGAAAAAGGCTTAAAACAAGGTTTGTGAATTTTACAAGCAGAAACCTGAGACAGTGCTGCCCACAAGACCTTAGAGAAGGGCATTTTTCAGCACATTTTAGGTTTAGCCTCCAACTTCAAGCACAAGATTTAAAGGATATGTTTCAAATAAACTCCTTTACTTGAAACCAAATGAAAAGAAAACAGTATTTCTAGTGGGCATTTTTAAGCGGGAAACTAAAAAAGAAAACTGAAAAAGATCATAGAGTGTTTTGATGGGACCTTTAAAGATTATGTAGTCAGCTTAGTTGATAGCTTCAAAACAAACTATTTGATTGCAGTGCTGAAGAGAGATCTGACACAAGACATCATCTCTGACACATCTGGAGACTTTCAAAAGGCTTTGGTTGCTCTAGCCAAGGTATGTTATGCTTAAGCATTTTGAGTGACAATATCTATAATCAAAAATCAATGTTCTCAAGACTACTTTAGAGAGACATGCAATAAATAAATATTTATGCAATATTTATTTCTTTACATTGCTTTTTTAAACTTTCAAATCCTAGACCACTAGAAACTGTTCTTAAACAAAATATAATGAGATTTTATCTCAAATGCCTTTAAAAAATTTAGTGTAAAACAATATTTCTTTTTAATAATTTATGCTTTTATGACTTTTTTTGTGCTATATTTAAGCAGTAGAAAATGTGATAGGCATAATGTCATGTCAATTGACTAGAAAAAGAATAAATGTTTAAAATTAGAGAAATAAACTTTTTTTCTTTCCTATTGATGAATGTTTCTAATAGCTACATAATGGGACAAGGGCAGGGAGTTAACAAGTGGACAAAGTGTTTTGTAAATTTACATTCAGAAGTGGATGACTACAAACACTGGACCTTCCCAATAAAAATATCCTTTTAAAATTAATAAATTTTTGATTTTTGAGTGTATTTTTTCATACATCCATGTACCTTGTTTGGACTTCCAGTTTTAAATTTCAAATCTACTTGTTAGAGTCTATTGAATGATTATCAGGGACCAGGTCACAGGTTTGAAGCCTGTTTTATGTCAAGAAACAAATACTTCATGTGGATTTTCAGGTAGAAATTAAGAAATAAGTCACTTATGGCTGTAGTAGTATGTTCTCTCATTACCAATACAACATTTTTATTCACAGGATGATTTACATAACTGCACGTATTTCCAGTTATGTATTGGCTTAGGTATGAGAGTGGTGTTGCAGAGCTCTCAAATGTTGAGCTTTAGTGAACTGAATGATTGTGAGTACCAGTGAAATTTTATTTATTTATGTAGGCCGACCGAAGTGAAAACCCTCATGTGAACGATGAACTTGCTGACAATGATGCCAGGGTAAGGTCATAATTGGCACTTTGCAGAGCTGCTTCTTCTGACTTACTTGGGATTCCTCTGGCTGTCTGAATCCTGTGCATTGCAGACCTAACAGAGATTTCAATGTCATACAGCAAGCATTTCTGAGGAGATAGTATTTTACAAAATTAATGTCAGCTAATTATATGAAGGAAATTAGATCTTCTCCCCAATATCTAGCTTCAGAAACCTTTCTGCAGGACCTCGTCTAGTTCCTGAAAAGCATGAAGACCGTTTGGAGTACAAGTCAGCAAGCAGAGGAATCAGATCCAGTCTTGCTTCTGTTTATAAAAGAGTTCTTGAATTAGGGAACAAGGGTGTGCTCATCTATATTCAGATCAGCTACCATACACTGGCTACTGTGAGCTCTGCAGTATGTTAGATATTGTATTGCTTTTTGGTGACAAACCTTTCAAGGTTATTGGTAAACCTCTTTGTCATTTTCTCAATAATTCTAGAATAAGCATCTGTTTTTTTTCTTATTTCTTCCAAAATTAGTGGGACTGTTTTTGCTAAAATGTTGATAAAACTTAGCACTCCTTGCTGAGTTTTCACCAACAAAATGTTACATCACAGTTACAATTTAAGTTTAGATGGCTTCAAATTGATTTTTCATAATAACCCAGCAAAGAAAAGGCCATTGAGAAATACTGCTTTAATTCCTGTTACATAAGGAGTTTAGTTCTGTCATCAGCCCTGGATATGAAGGAAAATTAATACTTTTCCTAAGTTCAAAACTTCAGTACTGTTTCTTTTGATCCAGAGTGTTAAATATTCATGCTGTGTGAAGGTCTTTTATTATTACTCTTAGAGAGGTTTAAGGAGGAGAGGAAAATGGAGGAGACTGATTTGCTTTTTACTTTCCTGGAAGTAAAAGTCACTCCTGGAAAGATGAGGAAGTACTTAGTACGTAGGTTTCTCCTGCGTATTGCACCAGGTAGTTGCAGAAATAATTTAGTCAGTCTTACGAAATCCTACCAGTCCTGAGGCTTTCAGGCAGGCTGCTATCATGACAAATGAAAAATAACTTCATTCAAGAATGTAGTATACCCAGGAAAGCTAGATGATGGTTGTAAAGTGTCTGAAAATATGTTTTCTATCGGCATAGTGTTCCCTAGGTACTATTAAGACATAAGTGAAGTGTGAAGTATTATTTGACAGAGCTGGAGTTAGTCTGAGGTAGAGTTTTGGTTTGGATTGGATCAAGGGATAATGTTCATTACTAACAAGAAATGGCCCTCAAAATACAGTGTTCCTGTTTGAGTTTTACTATTCAGATATTGACCTTGTGACCTTCTTTTCTTTATGACAGGCCTTGTATGAAGCAGGAGAGAAAAGGAAAGGAACAGATACCGGTGTGTTTGTAACTGTCCTTACTACAAGAAGCTACCCGCATCTTCGAAGGGGTAAGTTGAACAAAGCTTCGTGCTTCTCTGGGGTGATTTTTGAGCATTGCCTGGTCATGAATTCGGAGAAGATGCAGATTATCAAGACATGGCTCTAATTGGAAGTGCCTGCTGATTTAGGGTGTGGTTGGCAGTTCTTTCAGTACTAGAGATGAGCAATGTCATTTAGGCTATTAAAAAATCTGAAGTCACAACTGGTTGTGATCACAATGCCAAGCAATGAGAACTCCCCAAAGTGGTCTTGCCTCTTAGCCAGTTTGCCTTAGACAGGGGGCTATCCCACAATATCACAGGCTCTGGAGTAGTCAGTTGGCTACCTCTACTGCAGCCAATGGGAAATGAACCCTGCCATCCCACCAAAGTCCCATTCCGTTTGCTGACTCCATCAGCAGTAATTGACATGCAGTAACACTGTGTTACTGCATGACTTTACACTGCACTGTCTGAAGAAAATGAGAAAGGTGACCCCCAAACAGTCCTCTGCTGCAGCAGTGAGGACAGAATAGGGCAGAGACAGTGCAGGGAAAACACTCTTCTTTCCCATTGTTCAGTCTTTCAGAAGTACACCAAATACAGCAAGCACGACATGAACAAGGTACTGGATTTGGAGCTGAAAGGTGATATTGAGAATTGCCTCACTGCCCTTGGTAAGTGGTTCTGCACATTGAAACCTACTGTATGTTCTGACTAAACTTAACCTTTTATTTCTGTCATAATTGCTCTGATCAGAAACTGTTTTGTACTTACCCTGCTTCATTGAGCTTGCTCAATGATACCTTGGAAAGTCTAAACTAGTTATGGTGATTTAATTGACACACCTAAAATCAGTTGAAGTTGATGAATGAGTAGAAATACCTCTCCCAATATTTGGAAAGATCTTTTAATGGGAACAGATGAGTTGCCAACATAGGAATACCTTTTCAAGAAATCAATATGCTAAAAAAAGCTGTCTAAAGAGGTATAGTTTGTATCAAAAATCCAATAGTTTTAAACCTGTCTTCAACCAAAGCCACTCTTCTCTAAGTTTTATGTTACAAGAATGCTTATAATATTGGTTATTAAACACATTAAAAAAACATTCTTTCAGTAGTTTTGTTCAAGAAAATGTTCATATAAAGTTTGTGACTGTTGTTCATGAACAGTAAGGTAAGGAAGGGACTCCCTCTTACCAGTAGATCAGGGATGTAATTGGGAACCAGGCACTCATCTTGTCATAGCTTTTATATCACAGTCAAACATAATTTGGACAAAAGAATAATTTTAATCAGATTGCTCTTAATATCAAAATTGAACTATAACTTGGTTTACAGAATATCAGATTATAACCTCCAGCTCTGCCATAGAAGGCATAAATATTTTCATATTTTTCTTCTTGGGAATTGCAACACCTTCATTAATTTTAGGGCAGTAAACTAGGGAGAAATATGTTGTTTTTATGGTAATTATTGTCCCCTGACTGAATTGCTTTCTGAATAAACAGAAGAGAGGGTATTCTTGTCCTCATACATTATAAAGAAGAGTAACAAAGAAGTACATAAATAGGGTATGTGGGTAGGAAAAATGAGATGATTTTGAAAGTGTTTTATTATACTTTTATTACATGTATAGCAGAAGTGACCTTGTCTCATTGCTTCATTACAGTAAAGTGTGCCACAAGCAAACCAGCTTTCTTTGCAGAAAAACTGCATTTGGCGATGAAGGTAATCTAAATAACGATCTCCTCTTTGTAAACATGAGGTGCTTTTTAAGCTGAAAAATAAAGGTTAGCTAGAGGTCTCTAGGCCCTTTGTGTGGTAGAAAAAGACTGCAGAGGCAAATTCAGAGTATTTCTCTCACTCCTTTCATTCCTTCCTTTGAAACCAGAGACTTTCTGTTGGAGGAGTTGACTGTTTGCTGTAATATGCTCAGGAGAGCGTCTGTCCATCCACACATATCTTTTACTGGCACAGGTACAGGAGGTAGACAGGAACCCTTCTTATGAAACAACAGTTACAGTGAAAAGGGAAAAGGAGATCAATTATAGATCTTAGCAGGAACCTTGTGGAAGGGTAATCTATACTGAGATACCCATGATCCTTCTGGCAGGTTTGGAACCCATGTTAGTGAGGCAGCTGGTGATCATGAAACAGGCTAGTATGTTGGTATTGTCATAACTCCTGTGACTTGGTTAGGAGCAATATGGGAAAAATTGAGTGGAACATTATGAAAATGCAGATCACTGCACTATTAAAAGAGTAATTTAAAAAAGCAGTTAAGTCTAGGCTGTCCTAATGTCGAGCAAGCACAGTGATGGAGATGTCTGTTTTTAGGAAACAGCTAAAAGAAAGGTCTAAAAATACTAAAAAACCCTAAAAACAACATGGTGGAGGTAGCCTATCAGAAGTGTTTTGTGCTCATATGACAGATATGAGACCTCCTTGTTACAAGAGATACTAAATGAAAAGGAAGGGGGCATGTTTATCTATAAAGAAGTCTGATGGATTAACCTACAGAACTTGATCAAAATATTTAAGTGACAAAAGTAGCATAATTCTTTTCCCTCCTTTCTTCTTTGTTTCTTTTAACAGGGTGCTGGGACCCGGCACAAAGACCTCATCAGAATCATGGTTTCACGCCATGAAGTGGATATGAATGAGATCAAAGGCTATTACAAGAGTCTGTATGGCATCTCCCTCCGCCAAGCCATTATGGTAGGTTTTCTCCCATGTGACACATGAAGCACAAAGCAACCAGATCATTTTTGATGTCCAGTAAAGGTCTGTTGACTTTTCTGCTCCTCAGTCACCAGCTCAACCTGCATAGCTCATTTCAGATGAGCACCTTACGTTTCCAATGGCCCGCAGGCTGGGAGAACTAATTCCTTTTCCAGGTCAAAGTTGTTGAAAGAGCTATAGAAATAGTAGTGATATGTGTCTCAGGATATCACCTTATATAGTAGAATCACCTTATAGTAGAATCCAAGAGCTTAAAAGAGAGTACAATATCTCCAAATTCTTGTACTTAAGCAGTACCTTAGCAGGAGAGTGGAGATGATCACCAGACAGCTCTAAGGGAGGTATTTGACACAACTAGATAATTGGCTTTTAACATTTGGGGTACTTCAGCAAATGAATTTTTAATTTTACTAACATGTATTTGGCCTGTTTTCCCTATGATCTAAGTAAATGAGAATGAGTTAAATGGACAAAAATATTTTGTTAAAAGGGACTGACCCCCCAATGTACTTTCCAGAAAATTCAAGTGGTGAGGGTCTCGAAAAAAGCTAAACTGGCAAAGCATCTTTGTGGAAAGTAGTAGACATTAACAAAAAAAAAGATGTCTTGATTGGACTAGAGACATACTCCCTACATGTATGAAAATGCCTTTTGGATTTTTCTTGATGTCTGCTACTTTTTCAGTTAGGTGCCAAAGGTCACTTTAAATCTTCCCTTAAGCGTGTGTGTTGCCTATAATTTGGTACGTAATTATACCACCTCATCGCGTTCCGAACTGGCAATTGCATCCAAATGTCTTGAGGCTTGGCTACACTAAACAATTCATATACCTCTGACAACTGGATTAAAATTAGAGAAAACAAGAAGCCAAGTAATAATTACACTGCATACTTAATGTATATTGTCCATTTTTACCAAGCTGAATAAGCAATCCCATGGTGAGCAGACTATCACTGTACTGTTAACATTTGTTTGAGATGCTCTTGGACTTAATGTGTATACACAGTATTTTAATATTAATGAGCATCAGGCACCACTGATCAAGAAAGAAAATGTCACTTTATTTAGAGTAAAAGCTTAAGCTCCTGGCTAGACAAAACTCTTCTGTGCTTCTCTTCTTCACTTATGCCACTAGACCTCCCAACATTTTTACTAGCCTTATCTTCCTGTGCTCAACTTAGGAAATGCATGTGTTTATTTCTAGATCATACAGATAACTTCAGCGATGGTTCTTGGTACCAGCTCAGTCTGTGGCTAACTTGTGTTTTATCAAGGGATTAATTTATATAGATGGAACACTGATATTTGATCAATGTAAATTGAATGTGAATTGAAATTTATTTTACTTGAGACCATTATTCTAACAATTGTTGTGTTTTCATGCTTAAATTTACAGGATGAACTCAAAGGGGATTATGAAACCATCCTGGTGGCTTTATGTGGAGGTGATAACTAAGTTTCAAGTTCCTGAAATGCACTCAAGCCCAGTTGCTGAGAATCTTTATATTTGCATGTCTATGTAAAACACAGGCTTTACACACAGAGGTTTCTGTGGAATGGCATTTAGTGCATACATATGATGTTGAAAACCTGTAATCCAGAATGGTTTTTTTTCAATATCCTTGCTCTGAACAGCATCATTATTTCTGATTGTTGTTATTTATCCTAAGTGAAAAAATGCTGCGAAGTTTCTATTAAGGGGATTAATTATGAAAATGGTTACATTTTCATCTGTGCTAAGCAAATAAACTTTGAAAAATAGAATTCAGCCGTGTGTATGTTTGTATATCCTTTGTTGCTATTCTGCATTTAATTTCAAGTTGTGTGAGGGGGAAAATCAGTAAACAGCTTAATCAAAAATAATGTAGTAATATCAAGCATAGCTCTGATCTACGTAAGATTTCTTTTTGACAGAGTGCAGAAGGATTTCAGCAGAAACATGTCAATCAAAAAATAATGTAGTAATATCAAGCAAAGCTCTGATCTACATAAGATTTCTTTTTGGCAAAGTGCAGAAGCATTTCAGCAGAAACATGTCCTTTGTGAGAGCCCAGCCTAACTATTCAACCTCAAAATGCGAATGAGGGAGCACTTAGGATTTTCATTTGGAGTAAAGGAGAAGATAAACATGTTAGTAGTATGAAAACAGTTGTTATCTGATTACAGAGGTATTGCCAGACCATGCAACAGAGGAAATGTTTACTGTGCATTGCTGCATTGTAAGCATTTCTCCTAATTTTAAGGCAATTTCACTATTTTTTTAAAGTATTGTTATGTATGCGTCTTAGTCAGAGGTAGTTATATTTTGATTGTATTCTATTTTTGTCTATTTCTAAAATGCATATACTGATTGTTTTAAAGAGGATGGATTGGTTTGTGTAGTGGTGTATCAAGGAGAAGTCTCAGTTTTACTGCAAGCCAGCTCAATCCTCCTAGGCCTTCACTTTTGTCTGGGAGGCACAAGTTTCTGTACAGTTAGGGAACTACTTCCTTAAACATTTAAAAAACCAGAAGTTTTAGAATATTCCATTCATATGGCTCTTTCATATGGCTGTTTCACAATTGTTTTAAATGTTGTGATCTATTTATTGCCATGGAAACTTGCAGCCCTTTATTATGGTCATGAACTTTCATACTGCAAAAAATAGGACTGAGGTTAATGCTTGTGAAACAAAGCACCATCTATTTCACTGCCAGAGGTCCCCATGATGGTCTGAGAAGAAGTGAGAGATGTTTCTAAACAAAAAACAAAATAAAACAAAGATTTTTAGGTATGCTGACATAAATGGAAAGGTAACTTCCTGGCATTAAGAAGGACAGTCCTTGTCTTAAAGAGCTATGCGGCGCAGTAAAGGGGAGAGACAGAGAATTAAGTGGACCAGCACAAATAATATTCGTTGTCAATGAAAATTAATAACAGCATCAGCAGTGAAATGTAAATAAAAGTCTACATATGCTAGCTCTTGTCAGATTGTCATTAAGATAAAATGGATTACCACAGAAGACTAGTAGTCAAAGGTTGTGTTGATTTTTTTTGTCCCTATCTTTTTGCATTAAAGGAAAAAATTTCGCATAAAATGACTGCAAATGAGTTTCAATAAGTCCCTAAGGACTCCATTCAGAAGCATTCTTCTCTCTGTGCTGAGGTTCAAGCATGGGAAGAGTCCACAGATTTGTACCAAGGAAGTATATTTACAATTTTTCTCCTGCTGTTTTCCCAACCAATATTAGATATTGAGCACCAGTATAAGGAAAACTAAGAAAAGCAAAATAAAAAAGACATTTTTCTAAAGTTATCTCAAAATCAAAAAGTCGACTGTTAGAGTGTTGTATTGTAAAGAACTTAGTGCTTATTCAGACTGTCCAGAGGAAGTGTGCTGGGGCACAGTGCTGGAATTTTCACCACTATTTTAGTAAAACATGATTTATGAATTTTATAATCCCTCTTCTGAGGCAGGGCAGGTATTTCATAACAAGCTACAAAAATACAGAAGCCTTTGATCAGGTGTGAACCTGGAATAGAAGGAATGTAGCCTGTTATGTTTCAAAGACAGCAAGATATGATTTTATTGGAAAGTCATGTATTAGAATTTGAATTTCATTCAAATGCATGAGGAATAGTGACCCACTCGATGGGGAATGGCCATCCAGCCATTTGCAGGTGAGTGGTGGAATCAAGAGGAAGTGTCAAGGGGATGACAGTAAATATGTTACAGTAAAGGCCATAGTGAAACTCTTGAGAAGGCTTTCCTTGCTTTGTGGTAAATTGGTGGGAGCAGGGGAGTCAAAAGGGTCACAAGGAAGGCAACAAGAAGATTGAAATGCGATTTTTTAAATCATTGTACACTTGTAGTCCATCAACAGAAAACTGCTGTGAGGTCACAGCTTTGACACAAACATGTAAAGTAAAGAGTCACCAGGAAAAGGTTTCTTAAGGGCTGTTAATAATTTAGAAATATATTGGAAAACCTTTCCTTCAAATAGTACTAGTTCTTTCACAATTGTTTAATAAAATACTTTGGAAATGCTACATTTATCACTTAATTTATTATTACTTTATGATTAGCTATCTGCTGCATGCATTGGGCAGATTCTTCAGGTTCTCTTTCACTGTGAAGGCTTATCTGACCCTTTTGGCTTTGTCCTCAAAAAAAAAATGAACTTAGAGGAGGCTAGAAAAAGTATTACAAGTTTCCAAACGGCGTTTCCAAAAAATTTGACCTCTGGTGCCACCTTGTGACTGTAGAGAACAAAAACAAGGGATGGTATTTCAACAGAAATTCAGTCTCAAACAGCGGAAGGTCATATACTGACACTGTTTCTGAACTGTCATAATAAAGAGAGATAAAGTAGTTCAGCATATTGTGGAAAACAGGGATTTTCTATTTCCCCCCTGCTCCAGTTTTTTAGCTTGTTTCAAAAAGAACAAGTAGGAAAAAAGAACTAACTGATATATTCTCAAGGGGAGAGGCAAAGAGAAGTCTTTCAAATCACTGACAGATAGTTGTAGAATATGGAAAAAACCTCCAAACCCAACACATCACCAGACCTCTCTAAAACACTAGTAAATGTGTGTGGGTGTTTACAACAAACCTGTATTTGAAAGACTCTTCCATCAGGTGGTGTATCTCTCTTATTCAGCAGACTTGGGCAAAGAAAGGGGAACTTCCAATAGACACCACTACAGAAGGTGATATGGCAAGGTGATACAGCTAAGCAGTCCTGTGTGTTTATCTAGCATAAAGACAAAATGACACAGGAAATTAGGCTGGTTTTCCATCTCCATTCCAGAGGCGGCCTGTGCCCAATACTATCAATTGTTATGTGCTTTTATTGTATGTCCATTTTACTTCAAATCATTGGAATAATGCACACAAAAAAAGTTATTTTAAAATCTGGGCTTTAGTTTTGATGTCTTGTTTTCCAACCTATTCAAGTGCCTCCTTCATTCAGTGGGACTTAATATAGAAAAGCGAAACACATTGCTTCTAAGGAGTTCAGATTTACAAAAGTGGTGTCAAGGTGCCCATTACTATATTTATTATTGCTTTCAATGCTATTCTTCACAAACCAATGAATCATAATATTTCTAGCATTGTATGAATAAAGAAAGGTGGAAATTAGATCTTTTTTGTTCCTTGATTATGCTATGCTGAATTTTACATTACATTTATCACTGTCATACCAACAGTAGTTTTCTGAGCAGTTGCAGGTAGTAAGTATTGCTAAACATGCATTTGTGACTGGCAGTAATGACTTACCTGGGCAATTAAACTTATTCTGCCTCTTTCAAACTCTGCTTAGTACTTTCCTCTTATCTGCATTACGTGGTTGTAGGTCATTATAAAAAAGTGCCAGATGATTTTTCAAGATCCTTGATGAATGTAATTTAATGTATGAATAAAAATTTTTTATTTCCCATTGCTCAGTTTTATCCATTTTAGATTTCAACACTTCTTTTCCACAACCACCTCTTGCCATATTCTAACCTATGCTAGAACTTGGCTGCTAAACAGCTAACAAATACTTTTGAAGTTCCTTGGGAGGTTATGGCAGGCTTCAAGAAGTCCAGTTGAATTGTAAAGGTTCTTCTGTTATTTCTGCCATTTTGCACTGAAGCTCTTCACTCCTCGTGGAGTCATGTATGTTTAATTATGGGGATGATTAGTAGTTTTTAAACATATTTTTCTTTTCACTGAACATTTCAGTTAGTATGAGTTTATTGGCAAATTGAATGTTTATGATTTCTGAATTGGTAATATTACTTCCAAATACTTATTCAAATTGCTTATTTCAATAATAATTGAATATGAATAAATACCATACATTGCTAATTATTTCTGGTAACACTGCTTTTTCAAAAAATACTTGAGGTTTGTGTGTGGACTTTTTTTTTTCATAATATGAAATTACCATTATGTGGAATTGTTTGAAATATAGAAAGTTTGTCTCCAATTGATTGAGGCAAGTTCTTCTGGAGCATCTGAAAAACAGGATACCTGATATTATGGAAAACTTGAAGGTTTTGTTAATCGATGGTTTATCTACCAGATCTAGAAACAACGTGATAGTTAAGTATTTTTATCATGCACTGATATGAACCTGTAGCAAGTTACCTGAACTTGTTCAATTCCACTCCACAAAATTTAAATCGTAGGATTTGGAATTTATATTTTTATCTATATGCATATTTTGCCTACTATTAAGGAAAATACACAAATATAGTATATGAAACTCTTACAGATATACAACTGAAAACTTACAGAGAACTTCCAGTCTCCATAGATTTATTAGCACAATATTAACTGGGGGGAAAAAGTACTTTCAGTGAAGCATCAGTGCTGCTACAAAGCTCTACACTGGAGAAGAATGTAACTTTTCTCTTTAATTCAGAGTACAAAGTGCTTCCCTAAGACAGGGTTTGGCTGTAGGTTAATTGTTCATACTCCCTAAAACCACTAGATGTAGCTGTTGATGCTTGCAGCCGGAAGATCACACACACCCAAATACACACCCACGCCTGCCTGCCCCCTCCTCCTCCCCTTCCCCAGCTGGGTATTTGTTGGTGATGCAAGTGATGTTTTGGATTTTTACTTTTTTAAAATCAAATCTTCATATTATGGCTTTCCTTACAATGTTACGTAGGTCTTTTTGCAGTCTCTGAATTTGTCAGTCCTTCTTCATTAGACATGATTCAAGAAGGTAGTGTAAAATTTAAACATTATATGACTGTTCATGAATTAATTAGAAATAATGATTATTGAAAATAATTTAATATGTATGCTTCCAGCAATTGGCCTGCCATTGTGACTGAAGTGGTACAGGGCAGGTTTCTCTTGCAGCATTGATGCATTTTACATAGCTGGGAAATAGCAGTAATCTGATGAGCTGCAACTGACACAATACCAGATGGATCCCTGAAAATAGGAATCCTGTACTAATCTGTCTAGATTATTGAATTTAGTGGCCACTTGGCAATATATCAGAAATGTTTGCAGAACTGAATCAAAATAGATTATGAGGTTTTATTTTCAGTTACATCTATAAATGTTCTGTATCCCGTTTTATCATTTTTGTGGGAAATGCATCTAAAAAGTTACCCATTTCTTTTATTTATATTGCTTTTTAAAGTTGTTTTGTTTTTCAGCTACCTGTGCCACAGCAATATTTAGAACTGTGTTGACATTACCAGTCTGTAAAATTTTGCTAGAATTGCCAGTTTAATTAGGAAAATTATGAAACTCAAAACTAGAAAATAAAATATGAAATTAAAAAGCCCAACCCAATTGCCTTATTAATAAAAATAAGGTATGCATGTAAGCATATACAAGACTTTTTTGCATCATTTTCTTCTGCAATTATTAGGGCAAGTACGTTTGCAGGCACGTGTATTTGTATTTAGATGTTTCTCTTGAGTGCAATTGTAAAATTGTAAAATTTAGGGAGAAAGAGACAGAAAAGATGAATAATAGCAGTGGAGAAAGTAATAGATTTTTCTTGTTGCCATGCTTCTCTCATGACCTATGAATGAAGAAGTACTGAAGCTAGGGATTTGATGTTACTTACTATTCATTTGTAGTTGATAAGTGCAAACAAATATTTGGTATAACAAGGTGTCAGTTTTAGAAGAATGTTAATGGCTGACTGTTGACAAGCACCCATAGCTGTACATTTATGAATGTTGAAGAACTGGGAAAAATGCATGAATTTTTGGGTTTAGTTTACTGTTAGTGAAAATTTTTTATTTGTTATTAACAAATTTTTATACAGAAATTGTTATACATACAAATGAGTAGTAGAAGACTGGTATCTACACTCTTACCTGAATGAAGTGAATATCCTACAGATACAAAAGACCTACAACATAGGGTGTCATGCACTCCCATGTGCACCTGTCCTTTGAGCCCATGTCTTGTTCTCAGGTGTGCTTCTGTGACTATGTACAGATCCTAGTGTGACTGCTGCGGTATAAATACACTTACATCAACATTTGTATACTTGTAGGTGCTGTTCACAGCTGATTTGTGCAGAAGCCCTGATAACTTGTCCAGACATCATGACAGCTTGTCCAGACATCGCATGGCAAATGCCTGGTCCAGGCAGCAATGCAAGTGGATCATAAATTAAAGAACCACAGCGAGAGGATTATAGGTATTTAGATGAAATCCAGAAGCAAAGCCACAGGAATTTTGCCATGAGATACTCTAGAACTCAAAGTAAAATTAATCCCTGAAGAATTAAGTTAATAATGAAGTGCGCTTGTTTCTTAAGCATCATTCCCTGCTCAGCCAAGGCAAATTCACTGCAGTCTCTGAACCAGGAGAAAAACAGCAGCAGTTTTACCCTTTCTAGTAATCTAGTCCCCACAGCTGCTGACTTCAACACAGTTTTGCCCTCTCCATGCCAGTTGTTTCCCCTCTCCTCTTCCCTCCTATTTACTCCTCTCCCCTCATGTTTAAGATAGCTGCTGCCATTGGGGGGGGGTCTAGGTCTTAAAGTTAAGAGCTGCATTACAAAACATGTACACAGAACAAAGAAATTGTACAGAAACGATGATAGAAATGTCTACCAAGAAAAGTATGTGAATCATGGTATAAAAAGTAATTTTTTTATTTCAGTTTCCACCATTGCACTCAATCTGTGCTTCATAACAGGGGTCTGCTTTCCTTGAGTTATGAACTCTGTGCTGCCCCTAACAATGGTACAACAAAACAATTTTAATTTGTGTGTTTAAGGTACAAAAGGTCATGAAAACAAGCTCTCTATGTTTGCACCATTTTTGCATAGTCTACAAAATAATTTAAGTCTGGAGTGCCCAATTTTCATATTTTCTTTAGATATCTGGAAATGCAAACAAACCACTGCAGTTTAAAAGTTCCAGCAATGACTCAGTCATTTTACTAAAAAAAAAAAAAAAAAGGAAAAAAACCCCAAATGTTGAAACCAATGTAATCTGTTTTACAGTAACCTTTATTTTAACCAAACCCATCCAAATGTTGGGGCAGAGATGAGTGTTTGGCTTTTTGGGGTTTTGTGGATTTTTTGTTTGTTGGTTTCAGGGTTTTTTGTGTTTTTTACCCATTGAATTAAGAGCAGTTCATTAAGAAATTTAAAAATTGATTCTGAAATCGAGTTGTTTGCTGTCACACAAAGGTGTTTACTTGGAAAAGAATTGCAAATGCAATGCATTACAAATATTCTTGATTTGTTTAAACTGTCTACTCTCACTTTGATACTGACTAATTTTTTAGGCTGCTATGATTATAATTAATTGGTTGATTCAGTTCAAAAGAGATGTTGGACTGTGTTTCATGTACTAAGAAACAAAGAAAGTTTGAACATGGCTGAAGGTCTGCTCTGTCCCGTATTAATTTTCTGGTTCTTGGAGTGGTGGAATAGGTGACTTTTCTTCGTGGCACTGACAGCCTACAATAGGAATCCCAGTTGCAGATACGTGCACTCACAGTCAATGCTAAGGATTGCCAGTGGATAAAAATAGGATGCAGGTATTGCAATCTATTTACAGCTGTCACAGCCTAACAGTAGGGCAGCTGCATCCAGCACCAGAGTTTCAATAGCATTTTGAGGATGTTGTAGGGAGTAGTGAAGTGATTCGGCCTAAAAGTTACATGTGCCTTACCCACTGATGAGCCTGACCTTTGATAAAAAGCTTGTGAGATACAGGTCAGTATAAACTTTCAATCTGGAGAACCAAACAGAGCTATGGGAATAGTCTAGGTTCAAAAGACAGCCCTAAATTACAAACCTAGACTACTGTTATAGTCTCAAAAGACCTGTTGTCACATACTCCCCTTTTGGTTAGTTAGACCTAATAAATCTTCAAGTAGGTGAAAAGCCTTTTTGGCCCTGGAAATTTTTTAATGCCTGTCTTGGACTGAGACAGTTTAAAGAGGTGAGCAGTCTGAAATGAGTAACTTCCTCCTTGATTCCAAGCAATCTCTTCTCACCCGTGATGAATGAGATATGACTAGATACAAGTGAAAAAATAGTAGTTTAGTAAAAGAATGCCAGCAGGCAAGGGAAAAAAGGAAAATAACAAATTCACGATCTGCCACACGACCAAAGAGCCCCGAAATGCTGGAAATGCCCTTCCTGAGACCACGCCCAGCAGGGACGAGATGACAACAGATCCCTGCCAGAGCTCACGGGGCAGGTGCAACAGCACATGGAGACCTGACGGCTCCCCAGGGCGGGCACCTCCCCCAGAGGCCCAGCAGGGCGGGGGACGCTCGGTTCTGTCTGTCCCGAGACACCCGGTGCTGCCTGTCCCCTCTGTCCCGGGGCACTCGGTGCTCCCTGTCCCCTCTGTCTCGGGGCACTCGGTTCTGTCTGTCCCCTCTGTCCCGGGGCACTCGGTGCTGTCTGTCCCCTCTGTCTCGGGGCACTCGGTTCTGTCTGTCCCCTCTGTCCCGAGGCACTCGGTGCTGTCTGTCCCGCTGTGCCGGGGCACTCGGTGCTGTCTGTCGCTTCTGTCCCGGGGCACTCGGTGCTGTCTGTCCCCGCTGTCCCGGGGCACTCGGTGCTGTCTGTCCCCGCTGTCCCGGGGCACTCGGTGCTGTCGGTCCCCTCTGTCCCGGGGCACTCGGTGCTGTCGGTCCCCTCTGTCCCGGGGCACTCGGTGCTGTCTGTCGCTTCTGTCCCGGGGCACTCGGTGCTGTCTGTCGCTTCTGTCCCGGGGCACTCGGTGCTGTCTGTCCCCGCTGTCCCGGGGCACTCGGTGCTCTCTGTCCCCGCTGTCCCGAGGCACTCGGTGCTCTCTGTTCCCTCTGTCCCGGGGCACTCGGTGCTCTCTGTCCCCGCTGTCCCGGGGCACTCCGTGTTCCCTGTCCCCGGCCGGGCGCTGCCGCTGAGCCACCGGCGGCTGGGCCGGAGCGGGGCCACTGCCCCACTGCGGGACACTGCCTCGGCTGTGGACAGGCACCTGCGGAATCCTCCGCAGGGCAGTCCAAAACCCCTGCTGCAGCACCTCCGAGATGAGGAAAAAACCCCAAAAACTGAAAAGGGATGCAAAACCCCTTTGCCTTAAATGAAACCAAACAGCTCACGAAGCAAATACCATGCCTCAAAGAAGCTCCCCATGAGAGACAATTTTTAAATTGTATCATGTCTCTCCCCGACTGTAGGGTTTTACAGGCACAGTAACAATTTTTGGACATAGATAGATATGGAATACAATCAGATTATGGACCACGAAACAATGCCTAGTAAGCAAAAAAAAAAAAAAAAAAAAATACCATGTGTAGAAAGCTGTTGAGCATGGACTCATCTGCTGGTATACATGAACATTATGATGTTTTATCCAACATTTAAATTGTTTTTTTATTCAATATGTATTTTTTACAAGTATTAGCATTCTTCACCAGAACTAAAATTACCATATTCTATTAGTGAGTACTTTACAAGAATATATTTTTACAGTATGGTTTGTTGTATTTGTACATTGAAATAGGCAGATCCAAGAAACAAGCAAAAGATCAGCGCAGCTACACAAGTAGCAAGTTGTCTTAAAAAATGCATTTAAGCACATACTCACACAAAGTAGTTATCCACTGATGTTACATTACAGATTGCATTCCCAAAATCACTGTCAATCATTTAACATGAGAATGTCCTTAAAGTTCCCCTGCAGATGCCTTGCCAGCTCTTTGGCTCCCATTAGTCTCCAAAGTCTGTGCTTTAAAACATCTCACAGTTTAAATAATGAAGCCATTTAGCACATTGTTTGCTGTGGGATGTAGAAAGAATAGTTGCTTTCTTTTTGCTGGAAATATTCATGAAAGCATGAAAACACACTCAAATCCAGAAAATATAGAAGAGCAACACTCTGTAACACTGCTAAGAACTGATGCTGAGGCCAATGGCACAGGTGGTACAGGAGCTGAGAAGAGACCGGGGTGGCTGTTCATATGTCTTTTGCTTTCTGATTTCACTTACCTTTTCAAATTGCTTTCTAATTCCACTGAAAGTTTTGGAGCACATCCCATCCCTAAGCAATTTGAAGCCATTTCCAAAGCAGGGGCTGTGTTTTTACACTTGTTCTAGACTCAAGGGAAATTTTGCTTAATCCTCTTTGCATTCATAGAGTGCCCCACCTTTTTTTCTGGAATTCCCCCTGCTTCCAGTATGTAATCCTCTAGAAGTTGCAGAAGAGTTAAAGGCCTAATTTGTGTTGCACTCATACATTTCAGAGACAAAAGCTGTCTACTTTTTTAATGGAGCTGTATGCTTTGGCACTGAAGAAATATGACTACTTCCATAACTTATTCAGCAGGTCCAATGAATAGGGACAATGGTTCAAATTAATTTTCATTTCATCTTGTCCCTCTAGCCAAGAATCTTAGTTCTGTGGTCTTTTTGGAACAGAAACAGCAAATGAACAAAACCGTGGTAGTGAATATCATTGCTTATGAAATATATCTCATGAAATTTGATTTTTCTTTTAAGATGAACAATAATTTAAAAATTATGTAATGGAAATAAAAACTGCTGGAAGGGATCTTTGTGATTTTTCAATTTTCCTGCATTCTTGAAGGAAAGCTTAAGACAAATGGATGCCAATAACACCCATAGAAAATACATATCTAACATTCCTACCAGCATTGTAAGAAACGTTTATCTGGCTGTGTTCTGGATATGAGATACTCCCCCTTCTCTCTCTCCCCTAAAGAGATGTTCAAGTTTTTTCCGAGTTAATCTGTCTCTTTTTTTCTAATTTTGTACAGACGTAAGAAAGTCAGCATACTTCTGATACATATTCAGACATTGTGTACAACATATTGGCAGATAAGTATGTGCAAACTGTAGAATATTTAATGGCTGATGATTGGAAAGAAAATGGAAAAAAGCAAATAGTCATCTCAGACTTTTCTCGTCGTCTCAAATTATTATTCTCTCTTTTGAGCCAACTGATTTTTCTAATCCAGCAAAGTCATAATGGCAATTAATTTGCAACAAATAAGCACAAGAGAAGTCTCTGCTCTCCAATGTAATGTCTGAAGAGGTGAAGCAGCCAACCCTGTTTCTAAAGCTGAAATTCACAGTTCTGTTCCCACTTCTTTTGAGCTCACTGACACCAACAAAATTGCATTTGTGTAACTCTGCTGCTACTAAAAAAGCACTAGACTCCACATTCTAGTCTGTTGCGGGTTTTAGCTCATTTGGTTATTACTCTTCTGAAAGGTGCTTAGGGAAACACTGTATTGTGCTGTCCTGAGTTGTGTCTGGACTGCTGCTTTCACAGGGATAAAGGTGATACCAGAACTCATAAGCAAACAAAATACCAGAGCAGGCAGAAGCTGTTAGTGACAAAATGCAACAGGCTATAACAGGTCACAGGCCTGTAAGCCTGTCACAACTGCATTGTGCAAAAACATTTGCAAACCAGGGGAGCACCAGGGGTTGCAATATGACAATAAGGGGCAGTGGGAGCCGGGGGACAAGTTGCAATTTCTTTCAGGTGCCTATGAAAGAAAGTCGCTATTCCCATCTCTTTAGAGCCAAGGCTGTCCTTTCTTTTTCCAGCTTGTAATTACAGTGACATAAAATAAACAAAGACAGTGGTAGTCAGTCAGCACTCAAAAGTCTATTGTAACACCCTGAACATGTTTTATCTGCATTTTTGACATAGGTAAAATGTCAGAATTTGGCATAAAGTGACAAGACAATAAAAAAATCCCCGTAAAAAAGAATCACTGTTTTATTCTTGTGTATTAAATTGGAGTTCTGGCTGCAGTAAGAGATGGTCTAATCAGCAAGGGAATAAAATGGTCTGAGGTCAGCCTCAGTGAATGACAACTTGGCAGAAAAGACATTTCAGCATCTTCCTACCATGTCCTGCAGTTGATTGTAATAGCTGTTGATTGTAATGGTAGTTTGAGCCATTTTGTATTATGGGAATTGTCAAAATCTGTATGATACAGTCTGTAGGACTCTTAGGTTTACAAAAATAATCATTAAGAGTTGCAGTTAATGCAATCCATAGCCTTCCTAAATACTAGATGAAAGCCCTCTCTTACCGTACTTTTCCCCTAATTTCTGCATTTATCTGTCTTTTGCTATGCTCTTATAGTAATTATTGGATTTGCACTGTTTCATTCTGAGGACCATTTTGTAGGTTGCTGGTTTGTTCATGGTAGGAGCCTGTCATAACCTAGAAGAGTCTCCTGCTGTTATGTAAATAACTTTTAACTAAGCCCATGCTAGAATGACACTTTTGACCTCCAGACAACACATCATTACAAACGAAGTATTTAGCAATTTCTGCCATTTGTATGGTTGCTTCCAGGATGCTGGTTTTTCAGCAGAAATTTTACATTATTTTATAGCTGAGACAACATACTAAAGAGCAAACTAAAAAAGATTGTTCTTCACTTTCCTCATATCCTATTTCTACTACTGTTTTCTTCTTCTTCTTTTCCTGCTAGAACAACATGTAAAACAATCCTTTACCTTCAGTTGTCCCTAGCACATACTTGGTTTAAGGGTACCAGCATTTTCAAGTCTTTTCCCGAGTATGATGGTGCAATAGGCCTTAAAGTTTATCATGTCATTGAACCACTATTTACTCCAGAAGATTTTTCACTTCTTTTTTTTTTTCTAATAGATAAAGTTTGAAAATATTCTAATTTTTGAAGAATGTAAGTTGCCAGTCTGCCCTGAATGCACCTTTTTAGCTTATTGAATATCTACATTTGTGGCTTCCAAGAGTGTTTTTGACTTTTGACCATTCACTTTATTCAAACATACTAGTCTTTTAAAAATTAAGATATATACTATGATGAAGAGAAATTCAAGTGAAAGATGGTTCAGCCATAATGGGTTTCCTGTTAGATATGCCAGGGGAAAATAATGAATAAATTTTGGTATCAAATATGTACAAAATTAGTCATATATACTATGGGCATATACTATACTATTAAAGGGTCTTGCTAGAACTCATAAATATATTTTCTGACTATTTCTGTTCTAGTTGCTTCTGCTTTCATTTAAACAGTCTGCAATTGTGGAGGGTTGGGATGGCCACAACATTTCTAAAATCAACAAGAAATGAGCAGCTTTTTATCTTTAGAAAAAAAAATCTAGGTCTAGAAAAAGCGTTTAGGTTTAGAAAAATCTAGGTCTAGATTCATTAGGGGTCTCTTCAAATGGAACTGGTTTTTGCATTTTAAAATTCTTTTCAAAATTCCCCACAACTTCTTTTTTACTGCTCTCCTCTTGTGTCCATCACTCTGTTTTTCTTCACAGAAAAGGACGTCTATGGGGGAAGCAGAAATATAACCAAAATGCAACACTTTCAGTTTTATTTTATATTATGTTTAATTTAGGATTTCTTTTTTGAAAGTGCAGTTAGTTAAAGGAAAATAATAAAGCATTGTGCTTTTCTACTGCATTTTTATTGGGAAGAAAAGGAAAAGAGTAGAAGTTATAAAAATTGCAAAACTCATAATTTAAAAAACTTGTTTTTTTAAAGAAACATTATAGTATCCTATGTGGAAATGAGGGTTTTAAAAAAAGTATTTTGCAAACCATTAGTATGGATGTTAACAAAGATTTTTCCAAAAACATTGTAATTAAAGAGTAGACAGAAGCCTTATTGCGCAATAACAGAAAAGGTTGGCCATTAGTGTTTGCCTATTAGTTTATCTTCCACCACAAAAACTGTATATGCAGAAAGCTTGCTAAAAATATAATAGTAATAGTGATAACAGTAATTAAAATAATAATTCCAGACTTTCATTAAGAATAAAGTCATTTAACTAAGCTAGTGACATAACACAGAATGTTAAGAGTAGGAATATCTCATCAGGAGGATATTTTTCTTGACATCGAAAGTCTAAGTCTATTGTATTAAAAAGTTTGAGTCTATTGTATTGTAATAAAAATATTTTTTAATACAATAGAGCTGAGAATGTAGAAAAAAGGTATTTATGATGGAGGGAGGTGACCATTGTGAGAGCTAGATATTTTAATTGTAAACTATGTCTTGGTATTTTTAATTTCATAGTTTGAAGCAATGAATTGCATCAGCCTTATTTACTCTCTTTCTCCCACCATACGTTTTTCACAAGCCAGACTTCTCTGTGGAGATTCTGTGAGGTCTCTCTTGGTTTTTCTACATTTATTTATCTTTAAATATTCACACTGTGATTTAGAGTCAGAGATATTTCTAGCAGTGTTCTTTGTCTTATATTTATCTTTCTGCAATGTAATTTTACATTACAATGCAATTTTAATAATCCACTTACTTTCTGTTTATATAGTAAGAAGCAATCAACACCTTCCCTCCCAGAAAACCCACCCACCTGAAAAAAAATCCTAAAACCCAAATGAACTCCTTTTTCTCATTCTCATCTTCTTCCTCTCCCCACCTCTCTGTGAGGACTGATAACTACCTGTACTCTGCATGCTGTGGCTTATATTGTACAACCGCAGCATGTAATGAAAGCTGACAGGTGAACCCCCAAGCAAAATTATTTTCTGTTCATGAATAGAAAAAATCGGGAAAACATAGCCAAAACCATGCAGCTAACACAGACCACAGATCCTAGAGAAGCACTGTGTTATGCTTTCTTAATATTAAAAAGCACTTACTATAAGAGACTCTCATAAAGGGAAGAACCCCAAATAATATTTTCCGGAGCTTTTTTCTTTCTGAAACTATCTAAAGGAAAGAAGACATTCTTTCATTTTTTTTTCTCTCTCTCCCTGTGTCCTTTTGTACCTTCTCCTATTTTTTTACTGTGTGGCAGTATATATTTTGATCTGATTTGAAGGTAGTCAAGGGCAAGAACAGAAGGAAAAAGAACTTTTGATTTTAGATCTACACCAAAGCTCAGTGACTAGGCAGGAAGACAACTAAGGAGCCTAAGAGAAAATCAGAGAAAGAGAAAATTGGCCTCAACCAACATGTAAAACCCCACACAGATTTCTAAAACATGAAGAAAAACTGAAATAGAATTTGATTCCACTGTGCTTCCTCCTGCTGCTCTCACTGTTGAACTCAGTGCTACTGAGAAAACCCAAATTGCAATACTGTCCTTACCCCTCAATGAAAAAAAAAGAAAAAGAAAAAGAAAAAGAAAAAGAAAAAGAAAAAGAAAAAGAAAAAGAAAAAGAAAAAGAAAAAGAAAAAGAAAAAGAAAAAGAAAAAGAAAAAGAAAAAGAAAAAGAAAAAGGAGAAAAAAGATATGTGACTGTAGGTCTTTGACTGTATAAGAGTTTCCCAATGGGAAACATTAGCAAATCATCTTTGCTTTCTGTATAGGAGACAGTGGACAAACATAGAAGAATATCTTAAAGGCTTTTCTTCAGGTCTCCTTACCCAAGTAAATAAACTTTTAAGAAACATCTGTGTAATTCTCCTAACGGCTTGCTTGGCTACAGTAGGACCGTCTCTTAAAAGAGATGCTGTTTTTCTCTGGTCCATGAAATGTACATCGGTGACTTGCTTATGTTTCAACAAAAATTGAATAAAAAATTCTAACTTTGCAATTTTGGGAAAAACTTTACACCATCTTGTATGCTAACCAAAGTAAAGAGCAGAATAATTTTTATTTTTACTCTGACATATTCTTGTAATGTCTTTTAAACTTCGTTGACCCTACAGAAAAAACTGATTTTTTTCTTCATCGTGAAGATACTCTTACCTGTGTACATGAGCACATTATTTTATCTTTATTCAGATGGATATTAATCTTTGATATTCTAAGGAGAGGAAAACACATATTTTAGCAATACAAAGGCTGTTTGTCTAGGTTTGTAAAGATGCAAAACTTTGGACAAGCTTAGGTACCACAATGCTACATACATTCATGCCTATACATGAGAGTGGATTTTGGTGGGGTTTAGTTTTCTCTGCTGAAGGAATCAGAGAATAACAAGGAAGAATATGAGATCTCAGTAAATAATTCCAGCCAAATCCATAGAATATAAGGCATTCTGCTCTATATAAGTGCCAGTCCACTTCTCCGTATTGTGCAAAATCTAATAGAACATTTATGGCTCATTCCTGCTTTTAGAAAACCTGTGACCTGGTAATACTGTTCATTCTACAAAAATCTTGTGGTTGATTTCCAATCCCCCCCCCCGCCACGACCCCCTTCCCTGCCCGTGCCCCCCCCCCCCCCCCCCCGCCCCAAGATTCACTTCAGAGGCTTGGAAAGAGCTACTTCAAACATCTATGAAGAACCTGGGCAAAGAATCCATCTCTTAGATTGACTTAGGTGCACTGTCCTCGAGGACATATCCTTTTCATACTCCCACATTATGAAGACAAGGGAGGGTTTTTTCCTCAGATTCTTCCATTTCACTGAATATCACACAATCACAGCATGAGTTCTTAATATTTCACTGTTTTACAGTTTGGAAATTCCACTAAGAATAAGCACAGATTTTTCCTCTTTTATTTATTTAATTTAATAAATAAAATTTAATTATAAAACCTTATAGGCTTATAATAATTTGGAGAAGACATAGTATCAACTTGGGAGGTGTCATTCTTAAAGAGAAAAGACTTGACATGCTGTAACGAGATCCTATGTATGTGAGACTAAGTTAATTCCTACTTTATGCTGGTAGTCAGTAGTGGTATTCCTTAGGGACGACTAGGAATGGAGCTTTTATTCAGGCCTGAGATCAGTGAATGTAAACATTTGGAACCAAAGAATATTTTAGTTTCCAAGGAAGATCAAGGGGAGTATTCAGTCTAAACCCTACTCAATATACCTTGAACTAATATACCTTGCTCATGTCTATGCCCAGCTAAATTTTTAGGGTCTGTGAGGAAGGTGATTTCACACCCTCTCTGAACAATCTCTTCCACTGCTTGAACCCACTCATGATGAAAAAGTTTCTTTTAGAATTTATCTAGCATTTCCTAACAGAGCTCCCAACTTTGTTCTCCTATCCTCTTCATTAGGCATCTGTGGATAGCCATAAATTCTCTTCCCTTCCTTTTCTTTTTTTTGGAGACCAAACAAATCTAGCTCTTGACACTCTTTTCATGTCCTGTGCTCCATCATCCTGAACAGTGTGGTAGAAAGAATCATGTGTGTGGCTTGTTTGCCTCATTTTTTACAAGTTGGATTTCCCTCATTTGGAAGTACTGCCTTGGAAACTCAGTCAATCAAAGCAAAGTACACTTGCTGTGTGCATATATGTAATTTATATAGAGCACTTCCTTTACATTCAAAACAGAAGATGAAAGGGACCTTTGTGAAAATGTGAAAGCACACATTTTTCAGCGTGTCCTTTTAATTTAATTTACAGGAAGTCTTGTTTTTCCAGACTGCTACCAAATATTTGCTCTGCTGGTGTAAACATTAGTGAGCCTAAAATATTAGTTCTCTCACTGGACAAAAATGTTTTTTATATCTTTCTTCTTTTTTCAATCAGGATATGACCTTGGAACATAACATTTTCATTAATAAATACATATATCTATTAATTATATTAGTTGAATCTTCAGACAAAAGTTTCTGGATTTAAAATGACTTTTACAGCGTTCTGTTTAATGAGGTGCTATAAAACATTTGCCATGTAAATACACTTGTTAGGAATCCTACAACTGATTAAATGAAGACACTTCTGGTGGAGGTTAGCCATTGTAAAGGTCATTTAAACCATCGGTGTAAAATCTGTGACAGCTGGAATACTTGATATTGACAATTTATTTCTGAGAAAACAAGTTTAGTTCTTAAAAAAAGCATTTGGCTCTTGAGCTGCCCATAAACAAGTGATTTTTTTTGCCTTGGTGAGAATTTGGCAGAAGAGTCAGTCTTTAAATACCTATAATTTTACCTGTGCCAAGAGATTAATGGAGGAACCAGGGTTGAAAGGAACATTTTCTCTACAATTGCAGTATTTTAGAGAGAATCTCCTTCAGCAATTTTCATTCACATCTTTTTAGTAGTGCTACTTCTTTACTTGTTATTTTGGTTTTTGTTTCGGATGCTTTTTTTTCCTAGGGTGCTTTACACTTCCTCCGTTTCCCCTGCACCTGCTTTTACTGCAATCCAGTGACCATTTGTCACATTAAAGGTGTGATCATGATTTTCTTAACAACCCTTACTGTGGGGTTATAGAAGGCACACACATCTGTAGTTGCTGGAGGCAGGTTTTCAAACACAGCCCTGCTGTTCTTAGAAGGCATGTCCTAGTATCAAGCTCCAGAATTTTTTTCATAAGGCTATCCAGCCTGGTAAAATAGATGGCTTTGAAATCTGAGGAATGTTTAATATGGAGTTTCTGGTGGTACCAGTCATTGATAATCAGAATTTTACAAATAGCACCTTTCAAAGCCTATGGCCTATTTCCAAATGGTGATCTTTTCTGTTTCAGTAAGGTGTTACAGTTACAAACACAGCTATTACCAGAGCAATTATGGGGAAGGTGGGGAAGGTGTTCTTTGGTTAAAAAAACAAGCAGCTGAGTCAGGTTGAAAAGGGATAAATTCAAACAGGTCAAAATGGACTTTGGCCTCGTTTCAAGACTGTATATTATGTTTTTCTGAACCTCTATGTTCTTATGCCTATACCCAAGATAAATTTTCTTTTTCCTATTTCCTCAAGGAAATTTCCTATTTCCTCAAAGATTACATGTCTGATTTGACTAAAACCTAGTTCAGACTCATACTGTCTTCACAAAACTGAGACAGAAAATGAAGAGGTATTCCCCACAAATCCCTTCTGATTTCAAATTGCAAAGCATCAGATCCTCTTGGCTGGAAAATGAAGTGGGACAATTTTACACACAGGGAAAGGAAGGCTTCCTATTTTGCACTTTGGAACCCAGAATGAATCTACCCTTTCTTTTTAAATTTTTTAAAGCCAAAATATTATTGTTTTTTTTAATTTTTTGAAAAAAACAGACATAACAGAAAAACATTACGAAGCAGCAGACCATCTGTGTGGCTGCATTGCTTTCTAAAAAGAGAAAAAGGAAGACACATAGATGAAAATTCTTGATTTGATTTTTTTTTTCCATTTTTGCTATTTTTTAAAAAGTTGAGGAAGACTTGCTTTTTGTTAAAGTCTACTCATTCTTCTGCCCTAAAAAGAGAAATTCCAGAGGATCTTTGGAAGATAACTAGTCAACATTATTTAGAAACAAGGAAAAAACCTTGTAATTTTATGTTTCAAACCTAGCTCATAAGTAGGTTATTTTCTATTTTTCTGTTGCTAAATTGTTTCATAAGAAGGTATCTTTTACTAAATCGCATTTGCAATGAGTTGGATTAGGTGAGAGAGGATGATACAAAAAGCGTTAGAGATACGGCAGATGAGAGTATAATGGACAGCCAGTCTGTTCATTTTTTCTGGGAATGGTAGCCTATAAATAGCTGTCTTTTGCCCTCCAGCACACACATTCATGTCCTTTTGAAGTCAGCCTTGCAGAAATCAATGGGAACTCTGTGTGCATGTATCAGAGCAGTTTTTTTTGTTCAACCAAATACTTTGTACTTAGTATAGGAAGATCTAGAGATTATAAGCAATCTGAAATGTACAGAATAGTAATTACCCATAAATTCAGCTAATCTTACTCTGTATATTTGATGGCACTAGGGCATTCTTTACAAATGTATACAATACACGTCAACATAGATTTAAAATAGGCATACATATAAACATACACAGCCTATTTTACCTACATTATAAGTTATATTTTTAGCAGAAAATAGAGGATTTTTTTTACTATTTATTATTTTTTGCATTTTCCAATTCTTGTACTTATATTAGAGGCATTATTCCTCTCACTCGGACTGTGTTCTGAGCATGTTTACACAGTGACACTAGATTCAGCCTTAGATTTGTGTCTGCTTTCTCCAGTTCAATCTTCTGAACACAGAGAATTGATCATTTTGGCAAAGAGTGAATTCACAGGATCATAGAATCTTTAACATTGAAAAAGACCTTTAAGGTCTTGGTTATTGAGTCCAACCATTAACCCAGTGCTGCCTTGTTCACCACTAAACAATATCCCCAAGTGTCACATCCAAACCTTTTGAAAACTTCCAGGAATGCTAATTACACCTTTCTTGGACAGCCTGCTCCAATGCCTGACCATCCTTTCAAAGAATAAATATTTTCTGGTATTCCTCTGGCGGAACTTGAGGCCATTTCCTCTTGTTACTCAGGAGAAGAGACTGTTCCCCACCTGTCTTCAGCCTTCTTTCACTGAGGTGGAGAGGTTAAGACTTTCCCTTAGATTCCTTTTCTCCAGGCTAAACACCCTCCACACCTCAGCCGCCCCTCGTATGACATACTCTTCAGATCCTTTCTCAGTGCTGCTGCCCTTCCCTGGACTCTCTCCAGCGCCTCAGTGCCTTTACTAAAGTGAGGGTCCTAAAACTGACCACAGGATTAGAGTGAGGCCTTACCGGTGCCGAGACCAGGGGTTCAGTCACTGCTCTGGTCCTGTTTGCCGCACTCTTTCTGATCTAAGTCAAATGCCCTTGGCCTTCTTGGCCACCTGGGCACATGCTGGCTCATAGTCAAGTTTTGTGGGCCAACACCCTGGCCCTTTTCCAGGGGGCAGCTTTCCAGCCCCTCCGCCCCAGCCCACGGAATGCTGCAGGGACGGCTGTGACCCAGGGCAGGACCCGGCACGGGGCCCGTGGAACCTCACACCACCGCCCTCCTCCCATCAATCCAGCTGGTCCGGGGCCCTCCCTAGATCCTTCCTGCCGTCCGGCAGATCAGCGCTCCTGCCCGGCTGGGTGTCACTGCAAACTCACTCGGGGACACGCCATCCCCTCATCCAGACCATCGGCACAGCTGTTAGGCAGGACTGGCCCCAGGACCGAGCCCTGGAACACCACTGGAGCCTGGCTGCCAGCTGCATGCAGCTCCATTCACCATCGCTCTCTGGGCCTGGCCAGCTGTCTCTGTCCCTCTGGGAGCCCCTCAGGAATCCTCGGCCAGGTCCGGGTCGGCAGACACCAGGATGGGGTACCCTGACACGGCCGACTGCGGGGAGGCTCTCGCGTGCCCCGAGGGTGCTGAGGGCAGCCAGGCCAGTCGCCTTTGCAGCAGAGGAGACACCAGAGACATCGGTGGAAGAAAGGGCCAAGTCTTAGCAGGGCTTAATCCAAGGTTTTCAGGAGCCAGGGAAGCTCCTACACCTTAGGGGGCCTCCTGCTGAGAGCATTTAAAGGGAGGTGGAAACCAAAAGTAGATAACATTTTACCTCCCAGTAAGTGACCCTAAGTGATGGGCACTGGGGGATAGACATTTAGGACAGCGTATAGGGCAAGTCTTGAGGGGTTGACCCCTGGCCTCTGGCTAATCACTTGATGTCTTGGACCGGAGCTTCTAGATGGAGGGGATGGGATGCTGGGTGATTGACAGAGAGCCAGGGTGGGGATTTCGGGATGATCTCAGCAAGGGGAAGGGATTTCATAGGTAAAGGGAAGGGGGTACAATCTGGGATAAACCATTTGGGAAAAATTCGGGCATACAAAAAATAAAGTACTTCAAAATATTACAAAGTATAAAAACACACCACAACAGTCAAGCAGCCAATATTTCAGCCAGTGAACTGTGCACATGTCCCAGACAGGGGAAGCCAGTTTCTCTGGGAGAATCCTGTAAGAAATGGTGTTGAAGGCTTTACTAAAATCCAAGGAAACAGCATCCACAATCTCTCTCATCTACAAAATGGGTCATCCTGTCATAGTGGAAGATCAGTTTAGTCAAGCAAGACCTGCCTTTCCTAAATCCATGCTGTGTGGGCCTGACTTCCTCTGTTTGTCCTGCAAATGCCATGTAATGGCATTCCAGGTGATCTGCTCCATGGCTTTCTCTGTCACTGAGGTCAGACTGACAGGCCTCTACTTCCCCAGATCCTCCTTCCAGCCTTTCTTGTAGATGGGTATCACATATGATAATTTTCAGTCAACGTGGACCTCTCCAGTTAGCCAAGACTGCTGCCAAAAAATAGGAAGTGGTTTGGTGAATTATTCCTTCAGCTGCATCAGTGCCATTGGGTGGATGACATCTGACACTGTAGACCTGTGTGTGTCTAAGTGGTGTCACTGACAAAATTGTTGACTCTGGATTATGGGGGCTTCATTTTCTCCCTATCTCTGTTTTCCAGTTTAGGGGCTGAGCGCCCTGAGGACAGCTGATCTTGCTGTTCAAGGCTGAGGCAAAGGCTTTAAGTATCTCAGCCATGTCCTCACCCTTGGTCACTATGTTTCTGTCTACAAGCAATGAAGGATGGAGATTCTCCTTAGCTCTCCTTTTATTGCTGATGCATTTGAAAAAACATTACTCTGGACTTTTACGGCAGTAGCCAGATTAAATTCTACCTGGGCTTTTGTATCTCCAATTTTCTCCCTGCAAGAGAGAAAACACTTGTAACAGATTAAAATGGTGCCAAAATTGTGGATTTTGAACAAGCAGAAAATTTAAATTGGAATCAAACACTAGGCAATCTGGGAATATTTATGGTTTCCTTAATGAAATTTTTTCCCTTATAAATGCTTTCCATGAATGTATTCCTAAAGCTATTTACTTCAAAATAAGAAAGTGGTTTTTTGCCTCCATTTTATATTTTCACCCTATTTTGCTCCATAATTGAGGGCACTGTTAGACAGGCTACCCTTAAATTAATATTATACAGAGGAGAATCTCTCTCCAGATGCTAAAGTCTACCCAAACTGGAAGCTGTCTCCCACAATAACATGTTGATTTTTCCAGAGAGAAGTCTGCAGTAATCTCAATAACAACTGATAAATACCTCCTTGTTGACTGTAGTACTGTGTTTTAATGAACAAATAAACAACCTATGTACCATTCACCTATGCAAGAAACCCATTCACTGAAGCAAAAGGTTGGGCTTACTAGTCTTCTCACATATTTCTCACCTGGGTTTTTATTCAATGTTTTCCCCTAATTTATTGTTTTCACTCATTTGTGTATAAACCAAGAAGCACTGAGACAGAATAATCCTGTTATTTTAATAACAGCCTAACCTCTGCAGCTAAAAAAAGCTGGTAAAAGAGAAAGAAACAAGGCTTCTCGTGCTGAGGGAAAGATTCCTTTCCTGTGGTGGCTTCCACCTTTGCAGACCACTGGACACAGTGAGAATTCACTCAGGAAATTTTCTAGCGCAGAAATCTATCCCTGTCTTACTCTATATAGAAAATTACAAGCAATCCTTTTAAAGTCCTCTTCCAATGTGTTCAAGGAACACTAAAAAAACATGGAATGGGAGGTGCTCACCTGCTCATGTAGCTGGGAGCAATTGTTTTGACTGTTTCATTCCAGCTCTCTTTGTGAACGTGAAATATTTTACATTTCCTTACACCTTTTGCCTTACTTGTATGACAGGCAAAATACTACTGCAAAAATGAGTACTCCAAATGCTCTCCACAATCAGTGTAATTATTTTGGTTTGGACTAAAATGCCACCTTTTCTTTCAGGCAGCAGGCAAATCTTTAAGAGAGTGTGAGCTGAGAATTTTTTCTAGGATGTAATATCAGGACATTTGTGTGTATGAGATGCTACTTTGAAGTGGTGCACAGAGCAGTGAAGAATTTAGCGATAATATTTAGCGTGTTAGGAACCAGAGTGTATTTATTCTTTTCTTCAGAGCCTTATTTACGGTACACTAGGACTTCTGAGTGAAGGAATGGCAAACTTAATGAAACATTTGATTGGTATTAATTAATTTCCACTTAATTACCTGCCATGTGGATCTTGTTGAGCTATTGATTACTGGGAAACATACATCCCACTGGGGATAGTGTGATTTAACTTCATCCAATGAGTCAATTAGCCCAAGTAACACTGGGAGAGCTGGTGCTCTGCCTCAGTGAATGGGATCTCTTGCCAAGAATGGTACATAAGCTGTTTATTTGTTCATTAAAACACAGTACTACTGTCAACAGGAGGCACTTATCAGTTGTTATTGAGATTGGTAAAATGTCACTGTTTCATCAAAGATTAGCAGCAGTTCATAGCTGCAAAGTGGGTGAAAAACCCTCTCTGGTTTGAGAGCACAGCTGAATGCATGAGGTCAAGACATTAACCCCTGTTTGCTTCTCATTTGTGAGAACTTCAGTTACACATTTGTGTCAGCTCTCCTAAGTGCAAAACATCTTTCATTGTCATTAATTCAGAAGCTGTGGGACAACAGGCCCTGAACCGTGGCATGTGACATTCAATTAATTTCACCAAGAGAGAAACACACAGGATGTGTTTCACCAAAACTAAATACTAATATTGTTCTTTAGTGAGGATGATCTTCCTAACTGACAAGAACAGCCTGCTGTCTTCTCATGAATTAATCTGAGAATGAAAAGATCTTTTTTATTTTCTTTCTTTCCTCTTTTGTGATTTAAATTAGACAAAGAAACCATTATTCCTATTGATAGTTCCCCTAGTATATAACTGAAGTATAAAAACAACCCTCTTTGCTGGAAACAATAAAAAAACGAACCCCACAAATAACCAAACAACAGTAAAAAACCCTGGAAACCCAAAACAAAATCTCAAATGAACTACAGCAAAACAAGAGAGTAGAAGGATAGAATTAAATTTGTTTAAGGAAGTCTTAAAGTGAATCTTTCATGGAATAGTTAAAGGAAAAAATTTGAGTATTCAAAGCAGATATCTAGAGAAGTTGCTTTCAAATATGATATTTGGATTGAAATATAATTTGGAGATCATGTTACTTAATACACTTGAGAGTGTATAGAATCTATCTCTCTCTCTTGAGGGAGATAGATTATCTCAGTCATGAGTTAAAAACATCATTCTAAAATGAGAATCCTCTAGGAAAACTGAACTACGAAGCAAATAACAAGTGCTTGATTGCATTAGATAAGATAGATACAAAAGTATAAGCCAAAAACATTGACATGGAGACAGAGTCTTCATTTTTTTCTGTTAGAAGAGTTATGAGGGATTATTTATGAGATTACTTACTTGGCAGTGACCTGCATAAGAATTTGTAAACATTAGGAAAGGATTCAAGTATCTCCCATAAATGAATGATGTGTTTCACTGATGCTACATTTTATTTTGCTTAATAGAATACATTAATTTCCACTTTACAGTTCTCTTTACACTCTTACATAAGAGCATAAAGTAGCTTTTAAATATTTTGGATAATGAGAAATGGTTCAGATTTATCCTTACTTCAAATAAAGTTTTTCATGTTTGAGAGGGCCATTGGGTTTGATGGGTGTGAAAAATATTATTCTTGCAAAATAAGGAAACCAGATAAATTCAACAGATATTCATCATGGTGGAAGACAAATTTTCTGTAGGGACGGATCAAATACAAAATTTAAAAGAAAAATCAGAAATATTTAATGTAATGGATTTTTAAAATGTTTTGTGTCATTTAAAGTTAAGTACAGTGAAGTATATGAAGACTTTACACACTACTAAAACAAAGTGGTTCATTATCATTGCCTTTGTATTTACAACTAAGAAAATAGCTGTGAAAAAGTGGAAGCAGCAAAGGAAATTTCTGAATACATTTGACATCTTTTGGATGCAAGTTTCTGCTTTTTAGCCTAGTGAATCAAATTAGGAAAAAACAACAATATATTTTAATTTATTTACTCAATATATTTTAATTTGTTTCCTAGGTCTTTAGAAACTTGTAGAATGTTGTAGCAGGCTCTCACAAATTAGCTATGCAAGCTGCAGTACTCTATAAATTACCTTACTTACCGGTATAAAATCTCATTTATCCAGCAGAATAATTTTGGATCGTTACGAAATTGTCACAAATTTTTGTTAGACAAAAAGCATCAGTTTTCTAAATGCTGCTAAAATGTAGCATGCTTTATGACACTGCTCCGTAGTGTGCTTGTCTGGTTGGAAGATGGTTCATCTCTCTCATAGGGGTCCATGCGGTGCTGTGTTTCGCACGGGTGCCTGAGCAGGGTTGGTGTTTCAGCTCTTGCTGCACAGTGCTCACACAGCATCAGGGCTGGAGCACCAAACACCCCCCATTTCCCCACTAGAAGGCTTGGGGCTGGGCAAGAGTTTGGGAGGAGCCTCAAACAACCAAAGATAATCCCATGCTGTACAACACCATGTTCACCAATAAAAGCTGGAAGGAAGAAAGGAAGGAGAGGAAGCATTGGAAGTTTATGATGTTGGTCATCCCAAGCAGCTCCTATGTATGATGAGGCCCTGCTGCCTGGGAAGCGGCTGGAAATCTGGCTGGTGATGGGAAGTTGAGACTAAATTCCCTGGGTTTTCTTTAATTCCATGTGTGGCTTTTACTTTCATTATTAAATTGCCTTTATCTCAATGAATGAGCTTAGCCATCTTAGTGTCTTTAAGTGTTGAGGAGAGCTAGAGAGAAAGAACCTGGGTGAAGATCTGAAAGCCACCTGAAGACAACCCTCTACAAATAGTTACAGCTGTAGCTGGCTTTTGCAGAGTTTGCACACGTGATGGGAGGGTACAATGCATGTATTTATGTATGAGCCTCTCATTTTCTGGTTAAAGATATTGGAGCATAAATAGGGTGGTGCTATTTAACTCAGCCATAACTTTTACTACAATAAAACAAAGAGCAACTTAAAATAAAGATATGACCAATAAAGGGTTTAATTAACTGCTATAAATCCCTTTGAGAGGGTCAAGGCATGAGGCCAAGGAAGGAAATTCTTAAAATTTCTACTTTGAAGTAATTTTTTAATGCAATATAGACCTCACTGTATCTTACACTAGAGTTCTATGAAGCACTGAAATAATGTAGTAGTAGAGGATGAGGCAGAAATTACTGTAAAACATTCTTGTCACTCCAGTATTAGATTTCGGCAGTGGTAAATTAGCATGCTAAAAGGAAAGCAATTGACCAGTTTTAGACTGTGGTGGAATTTGTCTGTATGTTGTGGAAGAATTATTCAGTGGAGTCTTGTTCTTTAATGTGTTTAATGGTAGTACAAAAGGTGAAAGGGACCTTTTTTTTCAGCTTATGCTGTAAACATGGTTTCAAGGGAAATTCTTTGAAGTGCAGAGATCTAAGCTGTCTGGTTTTGAATCCCCCCTGAGGCACTACAGAGGGACAGTAGGTATCTGATAATGTTTTAACTTCAAGTAAATATTTTTGGGCATCAAACATTAGAGATAAAAAATAAAAAAAGTGGATTATTTTTAAAAGTGCTGCTTAAGATAAATAGGATACTCGTATGATTTGTGGTGTTGAAGTTTTTATTCATTCTCTCTAGAGTTACAAAAGAGAATGTAAAGTAATAAAGGAGTGAAATCTGGAGGCATGATGTCACTGATGATGTCACCATAGGGACTTAATCCCTAGTGTACTCATCTCTTTGTAGAAGTTGAGTCTGAGAAGCAGAGTGGCATTCCCCATATCTTGACTATTTCCAAAGATCTGGTCTAAATGCCAAATCTTCTTTCAACAATCCTGACAGCTGCCTTTGTTGGATTGTCTATTCAAATGTGCAGAGAAGCATATGAGCTACAACGCCGTGGTGCTACAACGCCGTGGTGTGGAGTCAAAATGATATTCAAAGATGTAAGCAGTGCTAAAAAAAGCTAGCAGGAAGCACTGAAGTTTAAATATAGCATCTCAGGACTTCAGAAGGTGTTACAAATTCTGCCATAAACAGATAGGGATAACTTGCATAATTGTCATAAGACCAATATCTTTGTTTTGTCTATAATTATGATTTTATTTTCTTTCCTCTAAACTCTGAAAATTAAAATAATAGCAAAAAACTTCCATAAACAGTTTTAAAGTTGTAAATTTGGTTATAGTTATTATTATATGGCTTATTAATATGTTTGAATTCAGTCTATTTTCAGGATGACACTTGTAGCTATATGACATGCAGGAATAAAGTGCTCTTTTTGTAGTATTAAAAAAATGTCTCCAAAGTTGACCTGCTTACCTACAAAATTGTCGCTATATTTTCCATAACATTTTCTTGAGATAGACTCTAGATGTTTTTCCTAAGATGTATTTTACCTGTTATATGGGTAGCATTATTAGTTACCTGAGATGCTGAAAATTGTGGCAATGGAAACTTCAGAAGAATAAAACCCTAATAGAGATTAGGTTTACAATAATGCTCAAAATAGTAACTACTGGCTTTGTTATAACAACTGGCAAAGACAGTGGCCAAGCAGTGTGCCCAGTAGAGTGCACTGTTTCAGCAAAATAAAATTTTTTGGGTTTTTTTCCATTTTGTTTTTTTGGGTGATTATTTTATTAATGCACAAAATAAGCCTGTGAAACACAGAAATTCATTCTCAACTTCCTTTGATTGCAGCAAGACACAGGACCCCATGAGCAAGGACACAGTTTCTGGGTGTGCTGACCAAATTTTCATCATGTTCACAAGGAGGTTTTTCCTGCTAGAGTGAACAGGAACTGGAAGGAGCTGATGGGTAAGGTGTGGATTTAAGTTTTGCCCTTCCTTGCAAGTGATAGAGAAACTCAAAAATGGAGGTAGCAGTGGCAAGCTAGGAGGGACAGAGGTGTTGGTTAAGCTGGGAATAATTCTCAGCTTTCAAGGATTGACATGAACTTCCTGAGAAGGAGGATTTCTAAAGAAAGAAGACATTTTTTATTCAAGTGCATGAGCAATGTCTTGTGTAACAGGCCTGACCATCCTTGCAGAAAAAGTTTCATAATGCTGTGAGAAAAGCCTCAGTTATCAGCCACCAAAAAGTAGAGACAGACAAATCTTCATGAAATGGTTAGAACACTGAAGAGGTACTGAGGGCCTACTGTCATCATCAACTCCTTTTTTTCAGAACCTGCAACAAACATAGAGATAATAAGTTACTTTCCAAATGCAAAAGATACCTAAATGGCAGAGATTTAAAACTTCCAATGGGATTTAGAGCCCCATGTGAATAATATTCTCTAGTTCTTAGGAAACAAAATCTTGCAGCACAGTGAAGTCAGTAAGGTTTCCCACTCCTTCACTGGTGTCGAGAAAAAAAGCCCAGATGCACTGCATTGACCAGGGCAGTCCTGGCCTTAGTAATTTGTCCTATCACATCTGGAAAAGAAAGAAAATCTCCTTCTGGACTGGTGATGTATGGTATCTGTAATGGTTCTAACAGTTGCTATACACTTCCCCAGAGATGCATCTGAAAGAATTGCATTTGGACTCCTTTTACATGGTGCAGCTTGACTGAGGTTGTAGAGTAACCTACACCCTGGCTAAATTAAAAAGCCTTGAAGCTTTTATCAGACCTAGAAGACTTCCAGGAAAAAGTGATTGTGACCTTCTATTCTGTTCTGCTTGCCATCTGGGAGCACCGGACCACAGAACTTGATCGGGCCTGTAGCTTCTTCATGCTCCCAAAAGGAATGCCATGTATTTGGGCTGCTTTGTTTGGTTTTTATTTTTTTCCTTTCATACTTTTTAATTTTCTCTCTCTCTTTTTATTTTTATTTGTTTTTTGAGATTTTTCTGCCTGGACCAGTTTATGCTTTGTTGATGTGAACTGAATGTGCAAATGTCTCACATCAAATATGAAGTGTTTGATGACAAGGCAAAGTTCTTAGACAAAGGTCTTTTAATACTAATAGTCAGATTTGAGTGTACTTTTACATCACCCAAAATATGAGGACATTTTTGAATACATCAGGAGTGGTAAAATGTGGTGGTTGCTTTAAAAATTGGAGAACAAAAATTCCCCTACTACTTTCATTTTGGGAAAGGATCATAGCCTTTCTGATCTCATCACATTTCACAGAATTCTCAGAAAGCTCCTGTAGGATGGGCATTTTGACCATTTTATTATTTGCAAATATTTGAACAACATGTACCACAGCCGTTAAACTGCACACTACATGTGTTGTAAAAGGGTACCATGTCAGAAAGGGAGAAAGAGGTAGCCTTTTTGCAATGACAAGCAGTCTGTTATATATACCTGATTCTAGGAGGGTTAGACTTATTTATACATCTGAAGACCTGTCCCCCAGAATATAAATCTTTCCTGTCCAGACTGATACAGTAACAGAAAGAAAAAATAACAGAAAGAAAAAATAAACTATCTCGGAAGAGAGCCTGCATAAAATGCATCCTTCAAGAAAAACATGTTTCTTAAAACAAAGCCAAGTGCAATTAAGAGATAGAAGTTATCTGCTCTAAATAGTGGGTCAACAGGACACAGTATACTTGCAGGAAATACACAATTCCCATTTGTGACTGTAAACACTGTGGGGTCTACATCTCTATGGGTAAAAACCAAACTCAGTTAGCATACAGATGTGTGATACCTTTTAAAATCCCTTCAGTATCTTTCTGCCTGCTGTGCTTAATTTCAGATTCAAGTACAGTCATTAAAGGAAAAAAAAGCCCCAACAAACAAACCACAAAACTGGTTTTGCCTTTATCTGTGTCCTACATTGCACTGGCTTTTCCTCAAATATTTTCCTGGTGCTCCAGCTCCCCAGACCTTTTTTATACTTAATATTTTAGGGCTTCAGTTCTCATTTTCCTTTTTCAAGGGCCTCTGTCTTAAAGTGATTTTACATTTTTGTCTAACGGGTAAAATCACAACTTTTTGTTTTCTTACAAGAGCTTTCTTGCAAGCCTATCATTGCAACATTCCATAAGGAAAACGAAAGATTTTGTTTAGAATTGTAAAAACTCTTATGATCTGCAAGCCCTAAACTCCCTTCAAAGGCTGGTTGCACTAAGCCTAATTCTCATTTTGATTTATTTCACTTTCAATATAATGGTATTAAATTAGCAAAGACAAGCAATGAACAAAACTCTGGAGAGGAATTAGCCATTGTATCCAGTCCATTAATCTCTTCTTCAATTCTTGAGAACTGTGGCTCACCCAGACCCAGAGATCAAATAAAATGCCTAATTGGGAAAATCCTAAACAAGAGTATCCTGGGGAGCTTGAATTTATTTGTCAGCTGTTCAAACAACTATGTTGTTTATAAGTCTTTAACACCCTGAGACTTTTCTGCTACTATAACTTTATCCAGATACTTTAAACACAGGAGGGTGATTGAGAATTGCTTTCAATTAACTGGAATAGGGAAAGACACTTATTCTAAAAACAGATAGCTGTGTTGTGAACATTCTGCTGAACATGCTGAGAATTTTAGCTCTAAACATCAGGTTTGAGGGATGCTCTGAAAACTCTTAGAAAGTCATTGTAAGCACAGTTAATGGATATCCTACTCTTGTGATAGCATTTGTTCTACACACTGTGACTTAATAAGAGGAAGAAATACAGTATAAATGAATGATGTTTTCTAAAAAATAAATTCAATAACATTTTTCCAGATGTCTGAAAGGCAACAACTACTTGAGCCCTCTCTGTCTGCTTGTGATTACCCTCAATTCCCTGTTGATTTTTCTGGAGTCAAGGAACATAACCCAAAAGACAGAGCTTGACCTGCTATTGCAGGAAAAATGAAGAAAACAGTTAAAAGTCTATACCTGGGTTTGAGACTGATAACACCCTGTATTCCCATCAGTGCTAAAAAAATAGGTAAATATTAGTCATCTAATATGAAATAAATTTTTTGACAGCACAGTGACCCATCAATAACCTGACTGCTCTTTCTGTTTGGGAAAAGAAAAGAGTTTATGGAAAAATCTCTGGCCAGGAAATACATGCCGAGGTGGTTGGTCCCCCCTCATCTATGTTTTCTAGCCCTAATCACCACTTTGGATTTGATATGGCACAGAGATCACAAGTGCCATATGAATTGATGCCTCCTGCTTGCTATAGAGGATTTTGTGTTCTCAGATGCAATAAAAGTGATCATGAGATTACATTAAATTGCTTACAGGGTAAAAAAATTAGCTCCAGCATTACAAACATTACATACTTTCATGGTATCCAGAAGGCTGTCATTGTCAAACCTAAAGATGCTTTTGTTTATGTTGCCACGGAGATCTGTGTATGGCAACCCTTTTGTTCAAGCCTATACAGTTTCAGAGAGGTTTCTTTGAATTGATCAAATTAATGACAATCTGTACTACAGAGCAAAAGAAAGTCTGTCAGGGACTGTTTAAGTATAGTTGAGAACAGATCAGATAACTTCTTGAAGCCTCTTTTGCTATGCCTATTCTTTCACAATTCAATCTTTGCCTCCAACAAGCATGAGTCAAACAATGAAATAATGAAACTAGTAGGAACTTGCCAAAATTGACAATACTTCTGAACCTCTGGACCACATAAGACTGATAAAATACATTTTGTTCATTAAAATGAACAAAGCATTAAATTTATCCTCCTTTTCTTTCACAGGTCTAAGAAATAACATCTCCGCTATGAAGGAGAAACAGAGGGAAAAAGCCAGAGTGATTAGGGCAGTAGAAACTTTGCTCTGAAAAGATCATAGTGTAAAAACTTTATTTTTTAAATATTATATGAATTTGCTGATGGTTATTAAGGTTTTATTCCATATGTTAAGAAGATACCAAAATCTTTCTTTAATTGAAAAGAAAAATCTATTTGTTTTCATTTGTGCTGGTTTAAAAAAAAATCTTTCTGGAAAATTAAACTCCACTTAAGCTACTCTCTTTCCTCCTCATTCCCTCCTGGTGAGAGGGAGTCTAGGAACAGAGATTCTGAGCTCAGATATGAAATATTTACTTGAACAAAACAAACCATCAATGAAATAAGAAAAACAAAGAGTAACTATATGGAAAGTAAACAAAATGAGGGTGATTCAGGTACAAAAAAGGTGTTCACTCACCTAGGCCCCAGGTGGCCTGAGGCAAAGACAAAAGTGGCAGCAGCCCCACCCCATCCTTCCCCAGAGCTGGGGCCAGCAGTGCCTGGGAAGCTGTTTGGTCCAGACAGGGTCACTGCAGACAAGTGCTGGCTCCATCTGGGGCCGCCTTTCCCCAGCAGCAGAAGCAGCAGCATCACCCCCTGCCACGGGTAAACAACAGTTATGGCTTGAGCCTCTTAAAGGACATAGTTTATCTTTTTCAAGGACCAGGGTAAGATGGAAACGACCTCCTAATCAGGTGACTTTCACTAATGTAATCCCAATGTCTGAGTGTAGTTTTTAATGTTCCACTGTCCTATTTAATTTTCCCAGAGGCTGTTACATGGTAAAAAATATGCTACCCATTAAATATTGTGCTCTCTGGCCCAGGGGTCTATGAGCCTCATTGTCTGGCTGACTCTTTCTGGGGTACCATGTCACCACAGGACTTACTTTTCCAGGCCCAAGATGGTGTTTGGGCAGTGGGTGGGTGAGGCACAGGGCACATCTCCCGCCATCCAGTGATCCTTTCCGCCAGCGTCAGCATGTAGAGCTTGCCTTGGTAGGTTTGTACGAGCATGATATCATCAGTTAGCCAAGCCTTCCCATATTTATATTTCCACCATTTTCCCCCATACCATAGAGGCCTTACCTGCTGGGCCTGCTTGATTCCAGCACGTTTCACAGATATGAATAACCAGGGAAATAGTGTCTGTAGTGAAGTCCATCCTTTGATCACAAGCCCACCTGTATGTTGCAGCTCTACCCTGATAACTGGGCCCACAGAGCCAGAAATAATTCACCTTTATGTTGCTAGTCCACATCCACCTCAGGCACTTTAATCTTGCCAATCCACCTGCCCGTTTTTGTGATGTTCTTCAGTAGCCCAGATCACAGGTTCGTGTGCATCTATGTGATGTGCTTTTACAGCCATCTTTTCTCTCCAGGCAGTAATCTCTTGTCAGACTGCAGCAGCTCAGATGGTTTTACCTCTGTGCTGCTAATTGTTCTGTTTCCATCAATCCAGCCACCCCTACAGAGTATTTACTACCATCTACAAGTCAGTGTAGAATGCTGTCCATTCCTCTTGTTCAGGTGTCTAAAGCTGTCTGGATGGCATTCAGCTCTGCAACCTGACTTAATCCCACTTGTCTCTAAATAGCTTCTGCAACTTGCGACAACATAATGCAGCTTTCCATTCTTGATGTATCACTTCAAGACAGCAGGGAAGAGAATGTGTCACCTTTCATGTTCTGGTAGCTGATTGTATGAGGCCTCCTCAGCATGTCACCTTCTCCTCCTCTTCCATTGATAGTCTGAAATTTTCACCTTCAGGCCAGTTTGTGATGACTTCCAAGATCCCTGGGTGATTGGGACTTCCTGTTGAAGCTTGTTGTGTGATCAGAACAATCTATTTACTCTGTGTGTTGTCAGTGCCATGATGCGTGGCAGGGACTTTCCCTTTGATCATCCAGCCCAGCACTGGCAGTCAGGGCGCCAGGAGGAGCTGTGCTTTGCACCCACCACTTCTGAAGCAGCTCAAACCCCTCCATAAACTGCCAGGGTCCCTTTTTCAGTGTAGCTGCCTCTTGCTACTTCTTCACTCCAGGAAGAACCATTCTCCCCACCTGCAGTGTAGAGCAAATTTTTTATATCTTGTCCCGTCTTAACTGGGCCCAGGGGCTACTCCATTAACAATCTCCTGTTTAATTTGTTCAAAACTTGTTATTGTACAGGATCTCACTTGAAATCTATATCACCAGACAGAGCGTACAGCCTGATTGTAGTCTGAAATACGCATCCTCCAAAAACACATAGCATCTAGGAAAGCCTGTATTTCCTTCTTGCTGGTTGGTGAGGACAAGATTGCTATTTTGTTAACCATGTCCATTGTAATGTGATGATGTCCCTCTTACCATGTTATTCCTAAAAACTGAATTTCCTGGGCAGGTCTGTTGACCTTATTGTGCTTTATGACAAAACCAGCTTTCAAGACTATCTGTATTGTCTTTCCCCCTTTCTCAAAAACTTCCTCTGAAATGTTGCCCTACATAATTTTATCAATGTTTTGCAAGTGTTCCCACCCTTTCCCAATGCAGCCTGGATCAGTTCAAGGTAAATTGTGTCGCTGTGCTTCCACCCCTGAGGCAGTTTGTACCAGGTGTACTGGATGTCCCTCTGGGTGAAAGCAAACTGTGGCTTGCACTCTGCTGCTGAAGGAATGGAGAAAGAATTCATAAGGGGTCAGCATTTTTATTCTCTATTTTCTAAGAGTTGATAAATATTTTACAATAATATGGATAAAAAAATTCAGCACTGTACTAAATTATATGATTGAATTCTGCTTGCCTTCAAGCAACATTTTGCACTACTGTGTTGGTGCAAGAATTCCACAAGTCTTAAAATCTTGAAGAAGTAACTGAATAAACTTTGACTTTGTTCTGGAAAGAAAGAGGCCAATGAGGATGGAATAAGGATCAGTCTTGAAATGGGTAGTTAATCTTCCTATATCTAATTCCAAAATCTCCTCTGCCAGTCAAAGTGACCAAAGAAGTGACCAAAATCTGTCTGAATCAGGATGAAGAAATCACAACTGCAACTGATATTTGTTGCTTCATTGGGCACAACCAGTGTCTAATGCAAATATCTGAATACGTATTTTAAAATAATAGTTGGTGATTTCAATTTAGATACACAAAAAATCTAGACATCTTCCTACAGTCTAACTTTGTGAGTGATTTTGACAAATTATACAAAGATATTAACACAAAATATGATTACATTAAGTAATCTAGTTTACATTATTTTTTGACATAATTTTCATTTTTTTCCCATTTCTATGCATTGCATTTTGTCTGAATTATGGAGAGGAAGCTGTATGAAATTTTGTATGATCTAAGTCATCCTTTCAAACAGCAACACAAGGTCTTTTGCTAAGTACTCAAGTAGGAATTTTGCCATAGCTGGGCCAGACTTGAGCTTTTGCCATGCCTGAGAAAGAAATGAAAGTGTGTTGTACTTGCATCATTTCTAGTTTACATGCTATTGTAAGATGATTTAATTTGCATTGGAGTTTTTTTTTTTGTTTTTTTAAAGGGTTTGTTTGTGGGTTTGAGGTTTTTGTATGTTCAGTTTTTCTTTTTGCTTGGCAATTGTTTTTTGTTTTTTTTTTCTTTTAAGAAAGCATGAAATCTATCAATTAAGACCTCAAATTGAAGATCAAAATTCTTATTTTGCTCTTACTGCCATATCTCAACAACAGCTAAGTGCTGTTGTTTTGCAGCTAGCTGGAAAAACAAGCACAAATTATTTAATATAATGGAATAATTGTTTAGGCTTCTAGATATGATAACTGAGATGTCAATGTATATTCATCTTTATTAGTCTCTTCTTTAGCAACTGCAGAACTTAAAATATAAGCCAAACTGTTCTATGAGTCTAGGGAAATTAAATGATAGCAATTTTTAAAATGACAGATTTTAATTGAACTCCCAAACACTGTGTAAAATTACTCATCACTGCAACACACCCTGAGGGTGGGTGCCTCAGTCATCTGTATCTGTGATCTAATGTCATGGAACACTGTTGTTTTTCATCCCATGCCTGAACTTCCTTTTTTTTCTGAAACCAAGATGTGTGATTTTGTGCTGCTTGTGGAGCCGGGATACTGAAAAGACATAACCCCTTGAAGATATATGTGGTTCTTTCTTTGGGCTGTTCATGTAGGTAGCTGGGATTCTTCTACTGAAAATATTTCTTACATGGATTGAAATTTTAACCTCACATTTATAAATCTAAGACAGTCTCAAACAAACTGCAGTTTAATGAATAAATTATAACAGTGTTATCTTGATGCAGTCTCATGCTTTAGTGGAGAAATAGAAGAAAATTAACTTATCCTACTTTGCATGCATTTTTCCCTTTCCTCTTTTAATGGTATTCTTTTGGCTTTTCACACTGCCTAGCTGTGTGTGAAGTTCACAGTAATTATATATTTTCTGAGAAAATCAGATGGAGGAGGGTCATAGAATGATTATCCATGAAGATAAATCCAAGTTTTACAGATTTCTTGTTGCCTAGCATTTCCTTATTTAAAATTCTATGGGACATCATGATTACATATTAAATAATTGTGTTATTTTCCATTGATCCTGTGTTCATAGCATAGATGCCCTATGTGAATGACAACCATGAGCATCACAGAAACAGAGAAGCATGATTTCAGATCACTCATATGGTATGAACAGTTCCATCTGGCATGGTATCTCACAGTCCCAATATTTCTAATACATGCAACAACATGACTGTATTGTCTTTCAGACGTATTTCAGTACCTCCCAGAATAATCTTCTCTATAACTCTACCAGTCACTGAAGTGAGACTGACACACCTGGAGTTACTGAGGTTCTTCCTCTTGCCCTTCTTGAAAACTGGGACATTTCCCAGCTTCCAGTTAGCTGGGACCTCTCTGGATTTCCAAGACTGCTCATTGAGAGGTTTTGCCGTGACATCAGCCACCTCTTTGAGGATTCTGCGGTCAATTCCATGAGGTCCTAGAGATTTGTAGGGGTCCAGGTGCAGCAGCTGATCCCAGACAATTCAGACTCAGTTGGGAGCTGATTATTCTCACAGTCCTAGTCCTCCAGCTCAGGGCACTGAGACCCTCTTGGTCTGTAATCTGTGCTGAAGACAGAGGCAGAGAATGATTTAAAACACCACTGCCTTGTCTGTGTCCCTGTGTGTGAGTTGATCACCCTCATCCTGTAATGGGTTCAGCTCCAGTTGAGTTTTAGCTGCACAAATTTTCTCCCTAGACTTGCAAGCAGCATGTCTGTGTTCTTCCCTTGTTTCCACTGGGTTTACCTTTTTTACTTTACTTATTTCCAAGAGAAGATTCTTTTTCAGCCAATATGGCCTTCTGACCCTCCTGCTTGACTTCCAACATTCAGGAATTGCTGCTCCTGTGCCCTTTGCAGGTGATGCTTAAAAAGTAACCAACACTGGTTACATTTTCCCAGGAGACCTTGCTTACTAATTCCTGAGCAACCTGAAATCTGCTTTCCTTGTGTCCAGAGCTGAGGTTTTGCTGGCACTTTTCCTTCTGTCTGCAGAGATTTTGAGCTCGATCACTTTGTGATCATTGTGGCCAATATACTGGTGGCTGTGGCCAATCTCCACTTTGCTCATGATATCCTCTCTGACAAGCAGTAGATCAAGGAGGGCATCTTCCTTCATCTGCTCCCTTAGGACCTGCTTCATAAAGTTGTCATCCACGTTTTTCAGGAATCTTTGGGCCTTAGTTTCCAGATACTCTGAGTTAATTTCTGGCAAGTTGAAGGACATAAGGACAAGGGCAGTTGACTTGGAAGTGTCCCTTAATTCCTCATAGAGTAAATTGATGTCATCATTGTCCTGGTTAGGAAGTCTTAGGAAGCCTAGTAGACTTACATGATGACATCCTCATTATTTGTTTCACCTAGCAGATCCTGAAAGATTCTACTGATGTTTCGTGATCTTTCTTCACAAACATTTGTTCCATGTATCTGCTTCACAGACTATAAAAAGACAAAAAATCAATTATGACATGTGTAAGCAGATGACTTAAAGTTACATATTTTGAATCTGATAATAAATGAATAAATAAGAATCCTTTTCAACATACATATATTTTAATGAAATTACACTAAACAGGTCACATTATAATGAAGGATATTGTATCAGGAACAAGGTATAAGAGGTCTCTATATTTTCTTTCTCTACAAAAGGAAAGACAAAAGTTTCACTAATATTAATTGCTTCAGTCTAAATTTTTGATCTTGCTTGAGGGATAAGTGCTCTGTAAGTACTTTGCCAGCCTCTACATCTCAGCTAAGCTATTTGAAGTTGTACATTGTCAATCAGAACTCGAATGAACTTTGAAATAAGACAAGGTCTGTAATTACAGCTGCACTTATTTTACATAAAGAAAGCAAATTTTAAAGTCATATCATTAAGTTGCCAAGACTATTGCTTCTCTAGAAAAGCTGTTTTAACAACAAGGTGAAGTGTGACTCTCAGGACATTGAGAATAATGGCCAGGGATCGCAGTGCAGATTAGCCAGGGCAAAGAGCAAGAGGCTTTTTAAAAGCAGCTCACAGAGCAGAAGAAGGCACTCCTTGGCCTTTTGTGAGGTCTGTCCTAGCCCCTTCATCTCTGATGCTTTCATCAGCTTTTGTTACGACGTCTGGTGAAGTCCATGACTGATAATCCTAGTTGTCTATCCTCCAGGAAACATATAACTGGGGGGCAGACTGGTTTTCTCTTATTTCTAGAAAGAAAATTGTTTCAAAATCCAAAATATTTAAAATGTGTTTACTTATACTTCACAAGTTCTGGGGTACTTTTCATGAAGAGTTTTGTGTCATAATTTCACAACCATTTTTTTGGAATAGAGATGTACCATACAAAAGCCTTCTAGGGCAGGCTCACAGGGTTTCAACATAATAACAGCATGCAATGAACTTAACTGCTCCCTTGGCGAGAATCATATTGTTTAATTGGAAACACCAGCCCAAACAGATTCAGAGCAGTGTTTTCTAGTGTCTCTAAACAATAGTAAAATAGCTCACAAATCTGTCTAGATGGCACACCTGTATTACCTTACAGCTCTCTACAGTACTTTTCAGATTGTATTTTTAAAAACATACTTCCTCGTGTATGCTCTTTGCTCACTTCTTGATGTGTACTCCTTATGATTGCTAAAAGAGATTTTTCCTAAGTATAGTTTAATATAACTCCTCCATTTAACTCTTTTTTTTTCCCATGACTTACCCAAACACCAAAATCCAGTCACTTGCTGTTTTACAGATTTTTTACACTCAATAATTGCTTTTTCAGTCAAGAATTAAAAGTTTGTGATAGCCTATGTGTTTACTTCCTGAACACACTTGTTTGTAGCACACTGTATTAAGCAGAGCTAATATAATTGTTGTAGACCCAGATAAATCTCAAAGATATAGCAAATGAATAATTTTCTATCTTATATTCATTTGAGAACCATCAAGGACCTAGCTGCTGCTTTTATCACAAAGCCTCTCAATGATTTTTGAGCAGTCTTGGGATTCTGGAGAGGTCCCAGCAGATTGGAAGCTGTCTAATGTCATCCCAATTTTCAAGAAGGTTAAGAACGAGGAACCCATAAACTAGGATTGTCTGTCTCACTTCAGTACCCAGTAAAACAGTGGCAAAGATTATTCTAGGAAGACTTGAAAAGCTCCCAAAGGACAGAGACATTGGTCATAGTCAGCACTTCATAAGGGGGAAGTCCTGCTTCTTCGACTGATTTCCTTCTACAACAGGTGTCCAGGGTAACACAAAATATTGTATTCCATATCTATCTCTGCCCACATTTCTTACTGTCTCTTTTAGATCCTGAGGCCACAAACCGGAATGTGTGGGTGTGAGGGGGCGGGAGAGGATGGCATGGTCGCTCTTATTGTCTGCCCTCCCAGGCAGCTGGGTCTCTCTTCAGCTGGCTTTTGCCTCCGGCTGCTTTGTTTGTTTCTTGATTTTTCTTGCCTCTAGTCGCAACAGTGCTAACTCTGGAAGCTGCATTTCACAATCAAAAATTGTTTCAAGAGAGACTTTTGCAGCACCTGCCCATGTCCGTGGCGCCAGGCTGGGAGGAGCGAGCAGCCCCGCTCCGTGCGGTCACTGTGGCCGCTGGCAGCGCCTCGCCCAGGTGGAGGGGCGCGGGGACAGGGATGCGCCAGCCGGCTGCTCGCTCCCTGCTGCCGACAGCAAAGGCAATGTCCCTCCAAAACTTTCAGCCCCTGGCCGAGTTCCAGCCCCTGGCCGAGCAGCGAGCACCACAGTTGCCAGCCGCCTCTGCGGCAGAGCTGCTGCTGCTGTAGACATAAGTAGAAGGGGAAGAGTCTGATACTATTTTTCCTTCGTCTCCCTACACGAGGTTGCCCCTAGCAGCCATAGGGCAGGACTACCCCACCATTCTAGGTTTGTTTTTGCTCAGGAGGAGTTAATGAGATTTATCACTTTTGTATCTATTTGTGTTGCTGGGTTTTTTGCCTCTTGCTGTTTCACTTCATAGTGAACTATAAATATGTCGCTTACATTGACCCGTATTTGTTTCTGCTTGGTCAAAAGCATTGTTTTAATACCATAAGGGATGGAAACTCATTTAAGAGAGTCTCCTAAATTATCTTAAAGCAGGAAGATGGGGTAACTCACATAGTTGATCTTGGAAAGCCAGTCACTGCAGTCTTCTTTGGACTTCAGCAGAGCCTTTGATGCTGTCTCACACAAGCTCTTTCTTGACAAAATGTCCAGGATACAGCTGGCTAACCATGTTTTGTGATGGGTGAGAAACTGGCTCACAGGTCAGGCAGAAAGGGTTATAGAGAATGGAGTGACATCACACTGGGGTCACTAGTGGTTTTCAGCAGGGCTCAAAAGAATGCTTGGCAAGTTTGAAGATGATAAGAAATTGGTAGGAGCTGTTGACTCCCTTGAGTGCAGAGAGGCTCTGCAGAGAGACCTGGACAAACTGAGGGCTGGACAATCACCAACTATATGAAGTTTTAAAAGGCTGTGCTAATTCTGCACCAGGGACAGGGCAACCCTGGATATTCATAGATAATGAAGAATGAGAGGCTGGAAAGCAGTGCCATGGAAAGGGACCAGGGGGTCGTGGTTGATGGCAAGTTGAACACGAATCAGCCATGCCCTGGCAGCCAGGAGGGCCATGTATGTCCAGGGGTGCACAGAGCAAACATTGCCAACTGGAAAGGGAAGCTTGAGTTGAAATGAGCATGCATGGATCATTGAGTCAAATTTGTGGCCTTCCACAGGAAAACTCCAAGAATCGCACAAAGTGTCTGAGAGCATTGTCCAAATGCTTCTGGAACTCTGGCGGACTTGGTTCTGTGATCAGTTGTGAGAGTCGGTCTGAAATATCCCTCAACTGCCTCACAACTGTCATTGAGGGACCACTAAAGATCCCCTGTCCACAGGCCTCTGGCTTCGTAAGCCAGGAGAGCTTGATGACCTGAGAGCATTGCTAAGCTACTATTGCCACAGGTGTGTGTGTTTTGCTGCATGCTACACTGCGCTTCAGGAGGAGAAAATAAAAAAGGACATTCTGACCTTTCTGCAACAATAGCTCTGGGATTTTTCCCCTCCCAATTCCAGGCCTGGCTGGACTTTTCCTGAGTTTTAGGAGTGGTCCCTTGAAGAAGACCCCTTCCATCCATTTGCACCCACCATGACAGACAAACTGAGATGTAGGAAGACACTTCACCAGAGAAAAAGCCGAGACATGAAATCCCCATGTGAAAAGGCCTCTCCCACACTTTCCAAGGACTGGGACTGAAGCCCCTGGCCCAGGGGAGGTATGCAGGGGAAGGCGAGCTGACCAAAGCAACATGGATGCTGCAGGTGCGAGCAATCAACCACAAAAACAATGGCTCTCACCCACTGAGATATGGACCGTGCGTACCCTTCTTCTAAATATCATTTTTTAGCCCAATGCAATAGATTAATTTCAAAATCATTCCCTTCCCCCATCAAAAAAGTGTATAACTAAGATCTTGATAAGCTGCATCTCTGAGATCTCCCCGGACGTGAATTGGTGAACCTCAGCAGCTGGACACCAAAGGACCTTCGCCATTCCCACATTTGGTAGCTATATGCCCTTTTCCTTTTCCTCCCTTTTTTCCTTATCTTTCCCTTTTTCCCCAGTCCTTCCCCGATGCAATTTTGCTGTGGTTATTTCAATAAAGTGCATTTGCCTTGATTATTGCTGCAAACCCCCTTGTACCACGTTGCTTCTTTTTGTACTTTGAGATCACGAACCATCACGAAACCTGTCCACAAGGGCGGATCGTGACACCAGTTCCCTGGGAACTTGTTCCCGTGCCCAACCACTCTCTAAGTGAAGAACCTTTTCCTAATGTCTAACCTAAATATCCCTGACACAACTCCAGGCTATTCCCCTGTGACCTGCCCCTGGGAAGAGATCAGTGCCTGGGGCCTGTCAGAGAGAAGACATCAGTGCCTGTCCCAATGCTTCCCCTGATGAGGAGCTTGCATACTATGATGTATGTCCTCTTCTCTAGGCTGAGCAAACCAAATGACCTTAGTTGACCTTAGGCTTCCCATCCAGACCCTCTACCATGTTCATGGCCCTCGTTTTGAAGCTGACAAATAGCTTTATATCTTTCCTACATTGTGGTGCCCAAAACTGCACACAGTTCTCAGGGTGGGGTCTCCCCAGAGCAGAGCAGAGCAGAGTAGATTGGGACAGTCCTCTCCCTTCCCTGGCTGGCCATGCTGTGCCGGATGCACCCCAGCACACCCTTGGCCCTCCCAGCTGCCAGGGCACTGCTGACTCATATTGAGCTTGCCGTTGACTAGGACCCCCAGGTCCCTTTTTCTGTCTCTCCTTTCCCCAGCCTCTCGTTCCCCAGTCTGTACGTACATCCAGGATTACCCTGTCCCAGGTGCAGAATCCAGCACTTTCCCTTGTGGAACTTCCTATGATTGGTGATTGCACATCTGTCTAGTATGTTGAGATCTCTCTGCTGGGCAGCTCTGCCTTTGAGGGAGTCAAGGGCTTCTTCCCGTTTAGTATTGATAACATATCAATACTAATCTGAATCTGAATCTCATGCAGAACTTGAGTTCTGCATCCAAGTTGTTAATGAAGATGTTGAAGACCACAGGGCTAAAGATGGATGTCTGGTAGATCCCACTGTTGACAGGTTGCCCACCTGATGTCACCCTATTCACTATAACCCTTTGTGCCTGACCCATGTCCAGTTTCTCACCAATCCCAGGATGTGATGTGTTTATCCAGCTGTGCGCTGCATTTTTCTCCATAAGGAGAGACAGTATCAAAATCTTTACTGAAATCCAAAAGGAGTATACCAACTGGCCTCCCTTGATCAGCTGTATGGGTTACCATATTGTAAAAGAAAATTAAGTTTTTCAAACAGGAATATTACTTCATGAAGTTGAAAAGACCTGCATTTTGCTGTATTTTTTTTCTGCTAGCCAATCATTCTAGCTGATTTCAAAGAACCTTTCAATCATAGGAATGGAAAGCTCTCATTGGTCATCTCTAAAACCAAAATACACAGCTAGATTTTTTCTGTGTTGCCTTTTCCCTCTAAAGCCACAGCTGAACCGCTGTGAGTGGTCACGGCCAGAGCATCTGGCTTTACTTACAGCAATGAACATGCTCAATGACTTAGTTTATGACGTATTTCAGCTTTATGTTTTTGTCTATTCAAAAAAATCTATATTAAAACACAATTTGCAGGGCTACATCAAATAAAAAGAAACCAACCCAGAAACTCAAGTGGAGGTTTTTATTTCATCCTTAGCCCTTTTAACCATTTGAATATTTATACTGCCTCTTTCAGTACTGTTTAATATTGGCAAGACAACAATTTTATTTCGAGAAAAAGCTTTTTTGTTTGTGGTTTAATTGTACTTTTGGAGTGCCTTCATTATTCAGTGCCTGATCTAAATAATGGTGATGAGAGGAATTGTAGAGGCAGGGGGAGGCAGTTTTATCCTATGCACTAGAAATTTATACCATCTTTTCATGACCTTTCATCTTGTTGAATATATTTTGTTATGTTTTCTTCATTTTTTCTTCCACTATGTGTCCTCAGAAAGAGAAGGAAAGAGGAGCCTACAGAGGCCCAGCAGATCAGACACTATGGAGCAGTGATGCAATCCTCTGGCATTTTGAATGTCAGTATTTTCTTTCTACGTTGTCCCTTGCAGACAAAGAATGCAGAGCTGCTTGAAAGAGAAAATCAGGGTTTTATTATCACAGAATCATAAAACCACAGAATATTCTGATTTGAAAGTGACCCACAAGGATCATAAAGTCTAGCTCCTGGACCTGCACAGGACAGCCTGGAGAATCATACCACAAACCTAAAGAAGCTGTGCAAATGCTTCTGGAACTCTATCAGGCTTGCGACCTCCTTCCTGGGGAATCTGTCCCAGTGCCCAGGCACACTGGGTGGAGAACATTTTCCCAATATGCAACCTAAACTTCCCCTGATGCAGCTTCAGGCCATTCCCTCAGGTTCTGACACTGTCATCACAGAGAAGAGATCAGTGCCTGGACCTCTGCTTCCCCTTGTGAGGAAGTACTGGAATCTGAAGAGTAAAATTAAATATTGAGATTCCATGGTAAGAAATTTTGCCACTGTGCTGTATTCACATTCATTAAAAAAGTCAAAATAAAAGGGGAATATAAATTTTTATTTAAGGGAAAACTTCTGAAATCTTTCTCAACTAAGATGGAGTGGCAGAAAATTGCTGGCAGAGGTTGGTACCCCATCTGGCAGATTTTTAAAATCTGCATGCATAAAGAGGAGAAGAAACACCAAGTCAGATTAGCAAGATTCAAAATTTCTTTTGAGAGGAAACTAGTTAAAATACATGATGTTATATAATGAAGTAATTAAAAAGGCTACCCATCTGTAAAGCAAAAAAACTCTCATGCGTTCCTGGGACACCATAGTCTAATTATGCTATGCATGTTCTGTGAAACTCATATAAGTGCACACTTCAACTATGGTTAAAACAAAATCTACAGTAAATGTACTGAATTGTGACTGAAGCAGCACTAAGAGGAGAAAGGAACACTGGTACATAAACATTATGTTGTTTGTAGCTTAAATGTAGGTCTGGATAGAGGTATAATTTGTTCATTCCCATGCCTAAAGTTGAATCAATTACACTAGGTAAAGATCTGAAAGGTATCTGTGTGCTATTCCCTATGCCAGAGTTTCTGCTGAAATCATAAAATTTCCTTAGGCATTTTATTTCAAGTTGTTTAACCTCAAACACTATGTGGCTACCACAAAGGTTTTGGTATTTTTTCCTTCATCTAGTCTACTATATCTACAGAGAGATTACTCTCATTCTGATTTGGTATTTTCACATGTATGTTGATGCCTACTCAGACGACAATCCTCAGAGCCCTAGGAAGTAAAGGCTAACAATGGGTTGGAAATAAAACCAATAATTTTTTCTTATCTGTCCTGATGACTAGGAATTCAGGCAATGACTCCATTTGCTTTGCAGATCAGTCCATTCAGGCACAACCTGTTACTATGTCTAGTACCTTAAAGGGCTGATCAAAACAGCTTTCAGCAAGATTTGCCCTAAGCTGCCCAGTCTCCTGCACAGCTCTTTCTTTTGTGCGCAGTTTAAGAGGTCTCAGCCTTTTTCTGTGCTGTTTTGGAAACCTTCCCTTCTGTTCTGTCCAAACATATTTATCTACTAGTGTTGTTATTACTTTTCTCTGTCTTCACCTGTATCATGCTCTATAGGTACAGAGAAGTTTTCACAGTATCATAGACAGTCAATAGATACACAGGTGCATGGAGTGTCATGATGGGCAAAAGGGGTAGAGATTGAGAAGGACAGATTTGCTGCAGCAGAAAGAGAGAGAGATCTAGAGAAAAATTACTCCACAAAGTAAGAGAGAAGCTCAATATTCCCAACTTATCAATGGTTTCTCCTTTTTTGAACCTTAAAGAGCTGTGCCAGTTACATTGTGCAAGATATTTTTATTAAAGCTGTTTATTTTTAATTTTTCTCACTACTTTTATTTTTCTTCTAGTTCCCTCATTTTGCCAACCATATTTTTTTTCTATTCCCTCTATTTATCTCCAGTTACAACTTAACTTCTTTATTCTCCTAGTGACCTTTACACATTATTCATTGTATTTCCCTGACCACTTACCTGTTCTGCTTACTTGGACATTATCTCCCTAGTTCTCCTGACAGCTACACTTGAACAATCCTTCCTCCAGCCTTTGCTATTGAACTTAGGGGATAATGCTGTGTTTTTTCAGTGCTACCTCTCTTTGCAAAAATTTAAGGCAGACAGCAGTTTGCGAGCAGAAGTGAAGGATGATATTTTAAATGGAGTCTGTGGTCAACTCATTGTTAAGCTTCAGCTCATTAGCAAAGCCTGTAAAATTAGTGATGGAAAAAAGCTTGGTTAATCTTAATTATTTTTTTCTATCAGTAATCCCACACCCCACATCCACTTTATGTCTTACACCAAAGGAAAGTAGAGATGAAGAGGAAATGGAGACAAAAAAAGTTGGTGATGTCTTGTAATTTAATTAATTTTGAGCAGGATAAATGGGGCAATAGGCCCCTGGAAAGAGTTTTTCAAATTTGACTTGGACTTAGCATCTCAGGAATATTTATGGATTCTGATACCTTTACAGCCATGCAAGCAGAATCAAGAAACAGAGACACTAATACTTCTTTGAAGAGCTATATGCAGATATAACTTTTGCTCTACTCTCATCCCACAAGTATTTCCTTTTTCTTTTTTTCTTTCTCTTATTTTCTTCTTTTCTTCTGTAATCCTTGAATCAGAAAATGATTCTTAAAGCCTAGAAGTACAGTGTGTTTAGTTAATCATAGTTTATATTTATATCTAGACTTAACTACCCACACGTGCCATAGCAGTGACTTAAAAAATCAATGAATCAATGAATTATTATATTAATAAGTGCTTTTAAAAATTTGGTTTTCCTTGAAACATTTTGCCAGTCATTATTGATTCTGGTTGTTCTGAGTTTACATATAACTGTCCCTATCTCAGAGCCAATATTATACCATTTGATGTGAACTCCTGCAAATAAATAGGTGGGCTCCCAGTAAGGGAGTTTAAAACACCCTTCTACTATATAGAAAACCTTTGTTGTTATCGTTCTTCCTAATGACACACTCAGCCAGCATTTCATTCACTGAAAGAGAACTGAAAACAAATATTACTCTTTGAAAGATATGGCTGGTAGAGATGGTTATGTGGGAATCTGGTCTGGAAAGTCATAGATTTTTCTGTACATGGTAAAGTGACTTAATTAAACAACTTCATAAGACACAACTTAATGCAAAATAAGTTTGGTTGGAGCCAAAGTACTTTTTGGATTAGGAGCGATGTGAAGAAAGGAAAAGATAACTAAAGGGAAACAGGGAATAAGAAAAAGAAAAGAGCCAAGAGATTGTTGAGGAGAGGTAAAATCAAGCTCTAGTAATATCCCGCAAATAAGAAAACAAAGTATGCAATTAATTAAATAACATTAATAAGGTATTACTTTATTATAGACAATTACATTGTTTTATGCATACTGCTTTCAAAATAATCAAAATAATCAGAAATGTATTGAATACATTCATTTGTTCAGATGGATATGACATGAATTTCCAGAATTAAGGAAGTCTGAGAGATTTCAGCATTTCAGCAATGCCAGTATTTTCTTGCTGACTTTGATATATGAGAGATCAGCAGCCCGCAAAGAAGATTTTGTGCATTTATATAGAACCCTCTTGGATATTCTGGGAAGGGCCGAGTCTCAGTGAAGAAAACCAGGCAGCTTAAACTGATGTCCAGGATTTCCATGATATTTGTGTCAGTATCTGCAACATATAACCAGTTTCTGGTGCTAGGCAGACACAGCCACAGAATAAACCAACATTTACCTGAGGGATGCTTTGCTTCTGAGATGGATTAACCATCACATTATATTTTTCTTATAAATTCGGAGCTGGCTCTAGTGTCACAGTTGCTCACTGTGGACATACCTTCCCAAGTATTAATGACAGTGAATATAAGTACTGGAATAAAACTTCTGGAGGAGACAAATCCCTTCACACAGAAGGGAAAACACGGAAGGGAAAACAACAGTGCAGTGTTCCTGCAGTGTAATGCAGCATTGTATGACCTGCATCCAGTACAGGAAGCAAACAGACTGCAGGAGCTCTGAGTTGTATCCCCCAAAGACCAGCTGCCACCTGCAACATAGTACCCTATTCAATGTTAAATTGGGGATTCTTATATTACGATGAGTTTTAGAGGTTAGATGTGTCAGTCTAAAGTTTGGCATTTCCATTTAGCTGTGGAAGGTCAGAAAGAAGCTCTACAAATCAAAAGAAACTCACTCTCAATATTTCTATTAGCGAATGTAAACCATTTCCAAAACCACCACAGAAATCATGCCAATCGCTGGAGCATCTAGGAGTACTGGAGTTATGCTAAACTTACTCTGACTCCATATGGTATGAAATCAGACTTTATTGCTGTGCCAGCAATGAAAAGCATAATACTGGCAGCAACACCGGAAATTTGTGTAAAGCTAAAATGTCAATCATGTCTTTAGATGTCTAGAAGATATATAATGCAAAGTTAGAATTTTTTATAGCTAGTTTGGGATTTTTGATGGCATTTTTTTATTGTTGTTTGCTTGAGTCTGTTTTTTTCCCCAGAAAAAAACTAGTCTTTACTAGTCTTCAGGAATAAATTTAAAGTTATCACTATATGAGGTTTAGGAAGCCATCAAAGTTGTCAAAGTTTTCATAGATGATTTGTGATTTTTAATTTGCAGACTGATTCTGCTTTTAGTAAAGTGGCATCAAACTGATCAATTTATGTTTGGACAGTTCTGTATGTTAGTTCTAAGACTGTTGAAAATCAAAGGCTTAACTGTCTATTATATTGAATGGACAGTTAAGAAATCATGTTTGTGGTAACCTTTCCAAAAAAGCACTATAAATGTTGAATTTTTAACCTGCTGATTTAAGAATTAGTCTAGTCACTTCAAGAGTGTTCTTTTTATATTTAGAAGCACCTATTTATTGACATTATAAACCCATTATGATGAATAGTCACAGCATTACAGAATTGCTGAGTGGGTGAGGTTGGAAGGGGACGCTGTGGGTCATCTGGTCCAGTCTCCCTGCTCAAGCAGGGTCATCTCAAAGCACATGGCCCAGGATTGTGTCTGTATGGAACTTGCATATCTCCAGTAAGGGAAAACCTATAACTTCTCTGGGCAATCTGTTCTAGTGCATAGTCACCCACACAATAAAGTTCTTCTTCATATTCAGGGGGTGGGGGGGAGCGATGACTTCCTGTGAATATAAAACATATTGCACAATGAAAACATTGAAAGTATTTGTTTTAAAAAAAAATCTTTATACCGGTTTTCTTTGAAGGCTTCAGGCACCTTTCAGAAGGGATGCTAAAAGCCATCCTGATTTGAAAAGGATTTGAACATTTGATTTGAACATTGGATTTCCTTTGATTGATAGGTGTATGAAATTCAGATGATCTTTATTTAATAAGTCTATCATTAATGCACTACAGTATAGGAAAATGGAAAGAGAAGGAAGAGGAACTCAAAGCAAGGCTATGTTTTGATCATATCTTGAATTTTCTTTGTGAGTGTTGTGAACTAAATAAACGTTGTATTCATTAAGTGCAGAGTGGTCATTCTGAAAAAAAATCCAATTTCTTGACCATTTGTTCAATTTCTTGAGCATTGTGAGAGTTGCTTCTGTTTCAATTTAATAAATTTCAATATGATAAAAATTTGTAGGCATCTCTTCCTTTGTTTTTAATTCCTTCTGGTTTCAGATACCTGGCAGGTTATACTGAAGGTAAAAGAAAAATTCTTCTAAAATATAAGTGTCTTAGAAATTCTAAAATTTGTCCTTCATTTGTCCTTTGCCCTTGGCTTCCAGAGCTTAAATAAAATATACTGCTGATCAAAATATTTGTTTTTCTCAATGGCTTGTCATGTTACTTCCATATCTTTCTCCTACATTTTAGCCAAAGTCTGTTTCCACTACAATTTCCAAATTAAAAAAAAAAACAAAACTTTTCAGTTTAGTTAGAAAAAAAAAATAATTTAGAAGACAGAAAACAACAAGCAACTTAATTTTCCTGTCTTTGCTTTATTTATCCCCTGTAGGGATCACTACTGTGCTGCTAAGAGGAAAACACAAGATGCATTAGAAGGGATAGAAAATATGGTGTCTGCTTGGAATTTACAGTTGAGGGGATGGATAGGAAAGTATGCAACCCAACAGTTTTAGTTCAGAAAGTAAGAAAGATTTAGATAAACTCTGAATGTGAAATCTGGCTGGCCACCTCTAAGAAAAACCAAAAAAACAACAAACCAAAGACACACCAAGAAACAGCACAAGCAAAAACTTCAAATTTAATTAAATATATGCCATTTCCACTGGGAACAGGAACGACCTAATGGTGACATGCATAGTGAGAAATGAGAGAGCTAAATATGCATGAGCTCTGTTGATAAGTAAAATTAGTAGATAATTTTTGAATTTTCCACAGAATATGGATGAAAAATTATTAAAACTTTTACTGTTATTTCCTTAAATATTTCCTTTACCACTGTTTTGATCACTTCAGAACTCCACAAAGCTGTTCTGTTTAACTACTAGTATGAAAATTATTCCTGCCTTTCTACTAAAACATGTAAACAGACATATTTCTACAAAAATGCTGACTGGCTGCCAAGTTGATAGGCTTGCATTGCTTCTACAGGTCTAAAGCTACAATGAATTTTGATTAAGAGTTCAATTTTATCATCACTCAGCTTGCTGTCTTTTCCCTGCTTTGCAGTGACATTGACTTGTACTGTTCTGTACAAGTTTTGCAAGGTGATGCAAAGAAAGCTGCAGTGTAAGACCTGGTGTAATAAGAAAGTTAAAAAAATATCCTACAACTCAGAAAATTTATCCCATCTACAAGCAACAGTTGTTACTGTAGATGCTGTTGGTGATGTTGTTATCAATCCATTAACAAAGGATAACTTTATTTAATGAGTACAAATCTTTGCCTAAGAGCTGCTCAACTTCAAGTGAATATTTAATTTTTTGCCCAAAACTAAAAAGGAATCCTACTATCTCGTTTTTTCTGTGCTGTCATATTGCAAAAAGGAGTACAAAATGGAGTTGTAAGGTAATTGGAAATTCTCAGCTATATTTTGAAGAGGTCCGTTTCATTCTAATTTCTAAATCCTCAGGTTTATAGAATGTAAATGAACAACCAAAGCTACATAGAAAAAATGCAAAGCTATGGGTTCCCAAATAATTAATAATGTCCAGATATACTAATTTTATTTGTATGAAGTGGTAAGTAAGAGGTAGTCTAGCAGAAATTGTGCTCTGCTATATATTTGTCTAAACTGTAAAAAAAAAATTAATTTACACAATGATGTTATTAAAAATCCCTGGATTTTTAATGCCATTAAGATCTGCATAAATCCGTTACAGTTTTCGGTTCTGCTTGTAATTACCCATGGTCTTGGATCCCATAATAAATCTTTTTGACAACAAAAAATGAACAGAGTAAACTGGTATTAAAAGGCTTCAGAACTCTGATGGACTCTGTAATGTCTTAGGAAAACTGGCCAGTGTGCTCTGCCCTTCGTTTTCCGTATTGCATAGTCATCTGCTGTGTGAGCTGGGATAGAGTTAATTTTCTTCACAGTATCTAGGACGGGGCTTAGTTTTAGATTTGTGATGGAAACAGTGTTGATAATTCAGGGATGTACTGTTTATTACCCATACAACAGTGATGAGGCTGGGGCAGTGCAAGGATTTTGGGAGTAGACACAGCTCTGACAAGTGACCCCAAATGACCCAAGGGATATTGCATGTGACCATATGATGGTCATGAATATGGTAATGAATAAAAAACTGTGTGAAGAAGAATGTTTGGAGTGAAGATCTTGCCTTCTGAAGTCACCATTATGCCTGATGGAGCACTGCTTTCCTGAATACCTCCCCATGGGACAATTAATTCCTTGCTTTACTTGCACATGTGGCTTTTGCTTTACGTGTTCAACTGTCTTTATCTCATTCTACTTCTCTTATCAGTGGATCACATCAAGTTACTTGAAACTGATTTTCTCCCATGATGAGAGGGACTGGACTTTACTCCAGTCTCTGCCCTCAGATTGAACATCCCAAGAGATAAAAGAGCAATTTCCAGTGAAAAATAGAAAAAAAAAATCTTGAGTACTTCAGTCTTCCCCATGTCAGCTGTCATCAGATCCTCTGTCTTACAAGGGTACAATTCCTTTTGTCTTCCTTTTCTGACTAATGTACCTGTATGAAGCACTTTTTACTTTTCACATCCCCTGCCAAGTTTGGTTATAGCTAGGTTTGTCCCTTAGCTTTCTTAATCTCATTGCTCCACTCGCAACCCACACCCCCATAATCTTCCAAGAATGTGTGTCCCTGCTTCTTGCGACTATCCATTTTCATCTTTTGTTTCAGCTTAACCAAAAGATCTTTATTCATCCCTGCTGGTCTCCAATTGCCCTCATCTGATTTCTTGCAAAGGTCTTGTGCTCTAAGAAAAATGTCTTTAAATATCTGACAGATCCCTTCTGCACCTTTATTCCTGATGACGGTTTCGTAGAACATCTGTCCCATCCACCAGTTCCTTAAGCAACTGAAAGACTACTTTCCCAAGGTTTAAGGTCTTCACTTGACTTTTTGCTTGGCCTATATCCCTCGAGATAGCGAAATTCACCAAGACACAATCACTGCAGTCCAGGCTTCTACCAATATTGACCTCAAATAAATACAGGACAGCAAACTTTGAGAATATCTACAGGTGTAAAAATCTTTCTTGCAGGAGACCTTTGTATCAAATTATAGTGGTGGAACAAGAAAATGAAGCTGAACCTGACCAATAACCAAAACTTTTCAGTTAATTTTTTAAGGTCTTTGGAATGTCAACGCCTTAATGCTACAAAGAAAAAGTACCTGCTCACTGATTGTGAGTGTATGATGTTTTCATTATCTTGATGTAATGGTGGAATAACTGTACACAACATTTTATTGTATAGAAGGGTAATGTAAAACAGAAGAAACATTAATGCATAATGCACTGCAGGTGCCATCAAGATCTGTGTGTGTAAGGCTGCTGTAAGCCAAAGAACGTACATATATCAGTCAGTGTAAGCACAGCTGGAACTGTGCAAAAGTAATTTCCAAAATATCTTGATTTGATTAACCAAACATCAGTGCTCTCAAATGTTGAATGCCATTTCAGGGGAAGTAAGAGGGAGCAGACATCAGGGGTCTTTTACAAATAAGTGGTGCTCTCTTCACAACAGAAAGGGTAGACAGCCTTTGTTTTCAAATTATACTGCCAAAGGGAGAAGCCAAGGTGAATAACAGATGAAGCTATTTTAAAGGATCTGATAACTCTATGATTTCCAGTTACTGTATTTTTCACTCTTGCTTGAAATCAACCCATGAAAAGGAATTTATTCCCTTTGCAGCCCAGCATCACTCCTGAGCATCCAATATGATTTTCAGAAGTATGAGGTGATGTATATCATCTTGTGCAGTGCATGTGTTTCATGATGGAATTACAAATAACGTTTTGGAAGGCCATTCTTGTCATAACCTGGAAGCAAAGCAGTCTCAAATAGAGATTACATTTCTCGTTTTGAGATAGATAATCTCAAAAGTTTCAAGGCAGTATTTGCTACATTAGATGTTGGAGAAAGACTACAATAACTTACAGAATACGCTGAGTTGAAAGGGACCAACGTAGATCATCAAGTCCAACGCCTAGCCCTGGACAGCACCATTCCGAAGAGTCACACCATGTGCCTGGGAGTGTCATCCAAATGCTTTTTGATCCCAATGTGCTGGGATCATTTCTCTGGGGACCCTGTTCCAGTGCCCATACACAAGCAGAATCTTTTCCAAATATCCCACCTAAACCTCTCCCGACACAATTTCAGGCTGTTTCCTTGGGTTCTGTCACTGGTCACCACAGAGGAAGAGATGAGTGCCTGCTCTTCCTCTTCCCCTCACAAGGAGGTTCCAGACTGTGATTAGGTCTCCCCTCAGACTTCTCCAGGGTGAACAAACCAAGTGCCCTCGTCCCCTCTTCATATGGCTTCCCTGCAAGGCCCTTCACCAATTTCATGACCCTCTTTTTGATGCTGTCTGATAATTTCATGTCTTGCATTGTGGCACCCAAAACTGCCCCCAGCACTCGAGGTGAGGCTGCCCCAGCTCAGAGCAGGGCAGGACAATCCCCTGTGTTGTCCAGCTGGCCATGCTGTGCCTGATGCCCCCAGGACATGCTGGGCCCTCCTGGCTGCCAGGGCACTGCTGGCTCATGTTCAACTTGCCACTGACCAGGACTTCCAGGTCCCTTTCCATGACACTGTTTTTCAACTTCCCAGTCTGTACACATATCCATGGTTGCCCCATCTGATGTTCTTAGATATTCTTTCCAGTAAAATGCATTGGACTGAAGGGTAATTGATGAATTACTGTTGTGTATTACAATTCTTCCTTAATTTGAGGAAGCCACATAGCACTCTCAATATCCAGACTTTTTTTGCAATACCAGCACTTTTTATTTTACACTGAAGATTTTTATGTGACTTATAAATTTCCTCCGGGGGGTGTGGTTATCATAAGATAATCACACCCTTGGGGGATTAAAACCACTTATCTCTGGATCATGACTTCTAATACCCCAGGGGTGTGATTATCTCAGGAAACTCATACTCTCTGTCATGCCTAATTGCTTAATTATTACGGTGGCAAGTTCACACTACTATGTAGGAGTGAAGGTTGTGTCAGCAGTTCTCTTAGAAATTTCTGTTTTGAGAAATCTGCCATGAAAAATCTGCTTCAGGCTGAAGCCTGCATAAAAATAATTCTGCCTGGGAGAAAATACTTGTACCAGATTTCTAAAAATTATCTTGATTATATTTTAGCATTATCAGTGAGAAATTAAAGTTAACTTTATATGTTTATGTTACAATTGACAATCAGCCAAAGTTCTGACTGGGAATTAAATAGAATCAGAGACAACTACATTTATTTAAAGATATTTATAATTACATAATGATTCAAATTCACAAAGTCTTTGTATATAGTATACAAAGTACTGGGTTCAACTGTCTCTCTGAAAGTTTATCATGGCTTCAAAGAGAGTCAAGAAGGAATAAGACTTGCTGAATTATAATACTAATGAATCCAACCCAGCTGGATTGTGCTCAGTGAGCACATAAGAACAAACTGAATTTCTTAAACAGGTTCCAAGAGTCACTGATAACACAGATTTACAGCCAGAAATTCTTGTTTGTACGAGTTTTAAAATTAAGACATATCTACAACTTGTAGTTAAAAACATGCCAATCTATATTTGTAAAGCTAGGAATTGATGTTCTTTTTAATTTTGAATCGAAGTGAAAATCTAAAATGAAAGCTCTATACACAATATCTTGGTGTTCTTGTCCTGTATCTTATCTAAAATAATGGTAGTATTGTTAACTGTGCAATGTATTTCATACTTTCAGCAGTTTAAAATATTCTATTTTGCATGAAAATTGATTTTCAGATGTTCAGTGTTCAAATGGGATCATATGAGTTTATGACTCCAGATCTATTTTTTCCAAGTAAAATTGAACAAACACACAATATATATAATTTCCTTTTATTTTTTTACTTGAAGAAAATGCAAAAATATATATGACATATATATTTTGATTGCTTTTAAAAAGACCATGTATGGAAAAGGACAATCTTCAGAGAATTTGAAAACAGATCAATGGCATAATCAATTATTTTTTTCTTATAAAAACAAATAAAATAAAATAAAATAAAATAAAATAAAATATTAAATTGAACACTGGCTTATGAATTTGATGGTACATTATTTACGATTCAAAAATTGTGCAGGAAAATCATTACATTTCTGTCCCTATATTTCCTGACAGAACAGGACCTGAACAGATTAGAATGGCAAGATAAAACCTGTAACTTGAGGGATTTTTAAATATTATTTGTATGTATTATTTTCTGCTTTATTTAGAATTTAAAGAAGACAGTGTGTTATTTATTTTTCTCAACTGGATATGGCTGGAGTGACCATACCATCCACATATATGAATCATCAGAACATGACACATTTAGAGGAAAAAACCTCAAAATCTGAGAGTAGCTTGTGTGTCACTGTAGTAACTCATCTAGCCAACGAAATAGCCAGAAGAGAAGATTATTCCCCAGTGCAAAACTTGGAAGAGGATTATATTGGTGGACTGCAGGCTGCCCAGGTCTTCTGTAGGTCATAGTTCACAGTGAATAGCTAGAAACAGATAAATAGCAAACTTTCTTTGAAGACTAAAATATACTTTAAGAAGAAAAAAGAAGTTGGTAGAGATCCAGAAAACATTATTACTTTAAAAAAACCTGAATTTTCTTTTTTTTTTTTTAGCTTAACTAGAATATCAATTCCATACATATAGTTTAGACAAGTTTAAAGGGCCCTTGTGCCATTAAAAAGCTGACTGCTTAGCTCTGTGGAAAAAATTCTTCATGTCATAAGATCTTGCAATAAGGTTGGTCCATCATTCTCTGCTACATTTTCTACTTCAGTACTGCAATCGTTTTCAAATGACAAGTTTTAATTTAACCATGTGAAATACTGGCATACTTTGCTTCAAATAAATAATGCATTTTGTATGGATTCTACCACAAGTTAAGACTTTAATCCTGCTTTCCTGCAGATTAGCAGTCCTAGAATGGTGACTGAATGCTGTGGATGACTGGCAGTGCAATATTCATTTGATATTGTTAGAAAAGGCAGTTTAATCTGGTACTTTTTTTTTTTTTATTGCTTTATTCATCTTTTCTGCTCTATTATTGTTCATTTTGCGTGCTTGTTTTCTACAGTGTCTTTCACCTTGCAGTATGGCAATAACTATACAGATGTATTGACCACCAACAGATAAACAGTGGGTAAAATCAGATAGTGGTTTTGATCATGGAGTCCAAGAAGGTTTATAAGGAAAACCACTATTTTTTGAACATTACCAGTTGCTAAGTGATATGATAGAAGCTGTAAATCCAGGACATAATTTTGCTGTCATGAAGGCTTTTTATTGTGTACCACTAGAAATATGAGAGAGCAATTGAGTCATATTATGCAGATAAAATATATATATTGTATAAATTAAAGCATGGTTCATATGCAGATTAGTGAGTTAAATAATTAGAGATGTAAAAAGGGGCTATTTCCTGCTAGGCACATTAGTTAATGGAAAGAGATATACCGTATGATCCCAATGTAGAATAAACAATGAAATATTTTTCCTCACTGGCTCAAAATTATAGTCAATGCATGTTTGGATTATGTTTTCTCAAGAAGAAATTCCATTTAAAATTACTTACCTTGAGTGCTTGCACTCTGGGTATAGTAAAGGATAACTTGACAACTTGCACCAACAATCCTGAAATGTCTGTTTGGGTATTTTGTGTGTGCATAACAGGGTAGTGAAAAGTGTTAGAGGGCAGCAAAATGGCAGAGATGTGAAACAAGAGGATTACAAAGAGTGAGAGAACCAGACAATAGAAGAAATATACAGAAAGAAAGAGAAAAATAAGAAAATGTTTCTTTTGAGAAGAGAGAATAGAGAAAAAAGACAAAATCTCAATTAAGTTCACAAGAAATAGGAGTGAAAAATGATGAATGAATGAAATTAAGAGATATAAGGACAACTGGGACAGCTTACCAACTTAATTTCTGATATTAATGGTGAAATTCCAGATTATTCCCTTGCATTTTTGAGGTTTTACTGGCTGGTTTGTTTTGCTGGAGCATTTTATAAATACTTACTCAAAGATAAAAACACTCTGATACTTCTATGGGTTTTCCATTAGTACTATTTTCAACTACTGGTACCAATCAAAATCAAATAGTTTTTCTTACATATTTTATTTTTAGTCCTTACAGCTACACCAAAGAGTATTAAAAATGCTTAACAGTAATTAAAAGAAGACTGAAATTTGGTTCTCAGTGCAATTATTTTTTTGCATAAATAATGATCTTCAGACACTAAATTTATGACAGCATTGACAATATGGCGCCCACTGATGGCTGTAGAACATTAAAGATAAACATGAGCTTTAAATGTATTATTTTGTCTTATCTTTCAGTTTCAGTCATCAGAAAAGTTTGAGTGGTGCTGTTTCCTTTAATAATGAAGAAGACAGTATATGCCTCTCTTGTACTACTTTTAAGCGAGCAAAAAGGAATGGTTTAAAAATAGACTATCCTACTAATTTTTTACTTTCTCTCAATTCAAAATATTTTTTTTAGTTACATAAAATTATAAATGTTATAAAAAAGCAACTGCCCAGAAAATTAAAGAATATATATGTCATTAACTCAGGTTTTCTTATCCATAGCACATACTGTACAAAAACCCCAACAATTATGGACAGCAATCACAATGATTCTGATCATAATTTTTAGCAGATTTTTCTTTTCTCTAAGTATTGGAAACTTAATTGTTAATTTGAGCAAAATTATATATACATATAATATTGCATGCTAATACATAATATGCACAATTATATATTATATACAAATTTGACTATATGTGCATGTAGAGGATAATTAACTTGTTGACAATCTTATATAATTCTTCTGCTGCTGAAGGAGCTTGTTAAGACAAAGCATATTTTAAATAATATTTTCTACATTATGAGTGTAATTTAATGGTAGATAAAATCTATCATTTTATCATAATAGAGCAATAGATAAATAATAGTTTATTGAATGCTGATAACCATTACAAAGTTTGTTGCTTCTCTCTAGTATAACAAGCCTGACCTTTTGTCAGACATCAGCTATGCATTATATTATTCTTAATTAATTTGGAAAATTACATTACAGAAAGAGTGACTGTAATGAATGCTCTGTCACTAAGATATAAGCATATGTGACCAGGAGTTGCAATAACAGTGTAAAGGTCAGGGAGCAATTTTCATTCCAGTACAACTCCTAAGAAAGCTTACATGGGTATCAGGTAGTCAATTCCTTGTTCTTTCTTTAGTTAAGATAATATTTAACAGAGAAGATATTAAACTGATTCAGTATTTGTCTGTGCTGTAGTCTTCCTGCAAAATACAATGGTATGGGGTTGATGGTGTGGTAGGAGGGAAAACTGGGAAAGAATGAGCTGAAACTTTAGTGGATGCAGCTTCTGAATTCTCTTCCATCCCTAAGATTCTATTAGATAATATTTGATAAATGTGTAGGTATTTTTAAAATGTTGCTGAATTCAAGGACTTGTCATCTAGATTACACCATCTTCTTTACTTTTGTCAGTTATGAGAAACAAACCAAAATTTAAGGGTTAACCCAGGCCTCTTTTTATTATCTTTTTGTAAGCAGAACGAAGCAAATCTTGCCTGGAATACATACTTTTCCACTTAACTGTTGAATGGCTTTTCTTTCATGAGTTTGGTGTCCTACGGATGTTCACATCACCAACGGCAAATATAACAAAGACAATGGCACTAGTAGAGAGCCTTGGGATGAATTTCTGTTACGCCAAGTAGCTCTATGTTTTTTTCATGTATTTTAAGAGAAGTCTTCTTTGTTGGTCTGGTGGGGCTTTTTTCCCAAATGGCAGCTGCAGTAGGAACTCAAAAAATTTGTAGATGATGTATCGCGTGTGACAGCCTTTATATAATAATTTATCCTTCATGGCAGGAAGGAATTCCACAAGTGCCACCACTTATTACAATTTTCACAGTTCATAGAGCTTATAGTTGGAGGGAGCTTCTGGGTCATTTGGTGCAAGACTCAACCTATGCATTAAGTTTCCTCACGTAACATCCACCATCTCTTTGAGCACATCTGATGGAGCTTTAGTGACTTCCTTGTTGGTGACTGCGTTAACCCATTGATACCTAAGCTGAATTTCTTCTGTCAACCAACCATTTTTTTGGGGTGATTCTAAGTTTAAGCCCCCAGCTTCCTGAACACACAAACACCCTTCATCCCCACCCTTATTTTTTTGGGGTATTTTAAATGAGCATTTACAGTAAAATTATTAAGCACCAATCTAAGATTCCCAAGACAGAAATATTAAGCCTAGCTGAACATAATTAGATAACTTCATTGTAAAGGGGTTTGTAGAGACATTTGATTCTGTAGCTTCCTGAAAATCAGTATTTTGTCTATTTCATTGGCAGTATCTGTAAAGAAAATGTCTGTTAGCAACAAACCTAAATTTCATTAAGTTCTTCTGCAACATGAGATAGAAGAGACTAGAAACTTTTGTTTAATAAACTGGAGTTCACTGTGAGAATTACTTTTACATTGGAGAACTAGTGCTCGGAAAATCCTAAGAATTTTGTTTGGAAGAGCCTTTTTTTGAAAGCAGATAAGAAACGGTCTTGTTGTCTGACAGCACCTCAGGATTTTTGAATTTTAAAATCCATTGTGCCAAGATCTTCTAAGGCAAAAACCACTCAATTGACCATCATATTTCCTTGACACTTAAGTTTGATATCTTTTCCTTGTATCTATTTTTCAAGATTTTTCTACAGTTACATTCTATGGAGGGTACCATGTTAACGTCTCTCAACTTTTGCATGCTTTCTATCTCATTGACACCCTTTTGTAGAAGAAAATCAGATATGAGTATATTTCTGAGTTAGTTCTGCATAAAAAATAATATTACATTCCTTGTTTTACTAAGTTTTACTAAGATTGTTGTGCTTTCAGGGCATGTTTCAAACCTCCTGATGTCAGTTTAATGTAGTAGTACAAGCTATTGATGGATTCAACCACTGGCATATGAAGTACTTTGAATTGCTGTGTTCCTTCCTTCCTTTTTTTGGTATTTTTTTATTTATAATGGAATTTTCTTCTACATTAATTGACAGATGTTTCAAAAGTTTGTGATTTGCCTTTACATAGTGTAAATCATACCTACATCTGGAGATAAGGAAAGAGGTTTCTGAAGAGTGATCCTTGAAAATTTCATCACTTCATGGAATGTATTTTCTACAGAGAAAATAGAAGAAATTTTCACTATTACTGGTGACTCATAAGAATACTGTTTGTCAATGTAAAACATCATGTTGAGATGGAAAGTGCCACTCTCCAGGGAACTGATGATGACTTCCTCAGCATAGTCTACCACCAGCCAGGCAGGCACCTTTTTCCTAATTTCTTGCTTGAAGGACTTCAATTGCACATCAGTGGGGTGGACTTCAAGTAGGAGACCAAATTTTGGGGAAGATATTTTTATACATTTACCTGCTTAATAGAGATAAAAATGGCTAGAGTGCTAGACATGCTCCTGTGACCTTCTGAAGCATAGCTGAGTCCTTTCCAAAGCATACATCTATTTTTTGTTTCAAAACACACCTGAAATTGTCCAAACTGAAGGATCTGTTTCCTAATTTTGTTTTGATAAATTACTGATCTGGTTTTGCAGACACTGAGATAAAAATCTGTGCAATGCAGACACTCAGCACAGACAGTTTTAACCCCAAAACCTCAAGTCTGACCAAAATATATAAATCATGATGTTTAATGGAAAGCATTATACAGCCTTAATTATAACATATTATGCTTCCTATAACATGAATTAATACATGGTCATTTCAGGCTGTGTTTTGACATCTATGCTATTGGTAGAAATATTTACCCTTAACCAGAATATCCTTGAAGGTCCTTCAACAAGACAATAGCAGAATGCTCCTGCGCGTGAAATATTTTATCATGATATCAAAGTAGATGAAAACTCTTTAGAAACTCTGCTTCAATAAATTATATGAGAAAATGATATATTAATATAAGGAAAATCAAATGGCTCTTGATTGATTCTTAACATTTCTGTCAGAAGAAGAGTTGATTTAATTAATGTACTGATTAAACACAGTGAAGCGAAGTTAGTCTATTGAGACAGCATTAGGAAAATGTGCACAGTGTAAGCACAAAGTTTAAGGATTGAGGTTAGATTATTTCTCTGCCAAGATAATATAGTAATGATGAAAGTTGACATTCACAGCTATTGGCTAGACATAACAGGCATTTTACTGTGCAAGATGTGAGCAAAAGGATCCTCTGTCTCCCATACCTGCCAGTTTGTGCTCAAGGGCATTTAAAGTCTTTTCCCCTGTTGCTATACTTGGTGGTGAAAAAGGGATTCCAGACACAGAGTCTGTGGTCTTTCTTCCCCTTCTCGCCCCATGGCTTCCCAACCCCCTTCCCAGAACTACAAAGGAAAGCTTCCTTCAGTCTTCTTATACCTTGCACATTTGTTAGAAAATTAGCCAAAGTACTAATCTACTACCAGGTGTAAATCCCGCAGGATTTCTTTGGTTAGGCTGGTCATATATTGAATGTGAAAGCAGGACACTTGGCTGGGGAAAGTCAGGAACATAAATACAGGTTATTGCCCCTGAAATACCCTTCTGAAATATCAGAGTAGAAAGTGATAAAAAGTACTTTTAACACAGAGTTAAAATTGTATTTGCCACACAGCTTCCTCAGGAAAAAAATTGTACGACAGATAAAAAACATATATGTATTTCACAGTATAAAAAATGTTATCACATCTATACACCCTTCTTATAACAAAACAAAAAGTCCTTAATACTGAGGCAGCCCTTTCCAACTTGGTGAGTTGCATTTTGCCCATTGTGAAAATATTTTAATTGTCACCAATTCGAAAGGTTATTTTGTGTATATTTTTATGCATTTTTTGGTTAAGATGCAACCATGAAAAAAATTTGATTGCAAAAATGTGTGTCTATGTGTCTATTTGTGTCTGTAAATGTGTGTGTATTGTGTTTCAAATAAATAAAAAACATATTTTGGGATTTATTTTTATTGCACACATAAGAACCTCAAGAAAGAAGTGAAGTTCTATAGGACAAGATTGATAACATGCTAAACAGTGTAAAGACTTGTTTGCTGATGGAAATGTAGTCAAGGGAGTATTTTCTGTAGAGAGAGGAATGAAGAGGGAAAAGATTATGAAAGGTAAGTACCATATATATAAATGTAAATGAAATCTGATGCTTAAGCAGTACTCTGAAAAGGTTCAATGAAGTAGAGATATGGTGGGAGGCCAAAGTGCAAATTTACTGTAATTCAGAGCAGGGTTTCAAACCTTTGTTTACGGGGGCAGAGACCATCTCCCATGGATTGCTGAGTATCCTCAGAAAGAAATTCTTTAAACTTCGCTATGAAGTGAAACACATTTGTGGACCCTGAGCAAGAGAAAGAGGCCTAGAAGGTTTTTGACTTAATTGTTGGGGTGACGATCTAGGAGTGCAAATCACCACAGTCAGAGATTCTGATCATGTTTATAACAGTGTTTTACACAGAACAGTGTAATTCTGAGAGCACTTACTAGAAGCATCTACGCCCGAATAGCTTGTGTGTGGTGGATAGCACTCCTGGGAAATAATGCTCTAAATAATTTATCAGTTAGAAAATGTCATACACCAGTTGCATTTCATATCTCTCTGCATTCAAATAACTGTTTTGCAGCTGAAGCTGCAATCAAATTCAGATCACTTGTCAATAGGAAATCAGAGCATTTTTTTCAAAAGATAACAAAGAAATAAAAATATGATGTGATTTTATGTTCCAGAGGAAAAACAAACAGACAAGCAAACAGAACTCCCAACCCCCAAAATCCAAACCCAAACCCCATCACATTCTCATTTTGAAGAAGACTAAATGCCGCTCCCTTCTGGTCACAGATTTAGTTAGGCCTGTGGAGAGAGTCAGTTTTCATGCGAGACCTTCAAGCTTGTCCCTGATCTGAAAAAGAAAGATGTCAGATGATCCTTTTCATGAGAGATTGGAAACAAAATGAGTTTTTAACAATGTTAAGCAATGGGGAACTTTCCAAGTGAAGCTAGCAAGTGCAGATACCTGTGCAGAGTGCACTTACTGAATGTAACAATTGCTACAGAGACCTAAGCAGCTGCTTTTTAATGTTTACTTATTTGAATATACAGTATTCTCTTGGAACAGGCAGAACTCAGGTATTGTATGCACAATTCCCTGCAGGAAAGCAGTCCAATGATACCCATCCTTACTGAGACAGTGGCTGTATCTCAGTGCAGAAATTCTCCACCACAGTGGAGGTTCTATTTCTTTATGGTTTTCACTGCGTGGTGTGAGGTGCAAGGCTCGTAGAAGCTGTGCAGATCCATCATGACAGGGATGTATGTGTATCTGCAGGGAAGAAAAATCTTTCCTGCCAACAGCCTTCACATCTGTGCATCTTCCTTAAAAAGAGGATATCTGGGCTTTGGGCAGCAGAATATGCTTAGCTGCATTGAGGTTTGCTCTGCCCCAGAAGTGTCCCTGTGCCAGCTCATGTGTCATATAAACTGTGTGCTGGGAAAAGCACACAGGTTATATGACACAAAGCTAATAAGCCTGCAAAGCTTAACTTGTAGGGCTCCTTCTATTCAAGGCTGCCTCTTTCTTTGTGTTGCTCTTCTCTCCATGGCAGTATTGTCAGAAATGCATTTGTGAGACCTTTTCCACACCGTGACAGAGCTCCTAAGATGCAATTAGAAGCCCTGGTGGAGTTGATTTCAGTGCTCAGCTTCTTGCTAATGTCAGTTAAGCTTGGACATCCACTCAGTGTTTTACTGCCACTGGCATAGTGTGGAAAAGATGGCAAACCAGTGAAGAAGGGTAATAAGCAATCCTACCGCAGCAAACCTCTGCAAGTCCTTGTATCATGGGCAGAGTGTATTGTTTTACAGTGAGGAAATATGCCATGCTGCCTCCAAGAACAAACTTCTTCTCTGTTATTTCAAAATGCCTGCCTATGCTTTTTTTGTTTACCATCAGCTTTTCCACTTTCTCCAGCTGAGGAATGTGACGCTGCAGACTGAAGATGGCTGTATTGCCAAGATATAGGTACTGTAGACTGGATTGATGAGACACAAATGAAACCTTTACATCCCAGCAAAAGCTGCAATAAAGGTTTACACTTCCCAGAGACAACTTCTACTGTCATAGCACTTCAAAATTTTTTTAGAAGAAATCTACAGTCAGACACTTTCACCTCAGCCATTCCTGGTTGATGAGTCAAGATATTACAATCTCAGGCATTCCTGGAGAGTCAAGATAGTTGTTCCCACAGCCAGCTTCCCAGGATGCCATGTGTGTTGTTGCTAATCTGACTGTTATTACCTGTGTGAAGATCTTACCAGTTTCTTTGGATTAAAACAAATTATCAAAGCTCCAGTCTTTTCAAGGCTTTGGTTTTCTAAGGATTTTGTTGGAGAGAATTCAAAAAATTCGGGTGTCCAACATATTCATATGGTGGCCCCTCCTCTCAGACTGCTTCCAGTATGGTTACACTATGTTCTTGGCTTTGCCCTTCAATCCACTGCTTCCTTCGGCTAGTACAGGGTGTGTTTTCCAACCTCAACCCGGCTTTGACAGCTGGGTACAACTTACTGTGTCTTGATCACTGCCAATACCTGTAGCAATGAGATTGGTGGGAAGTTGGGAACATGTGAATTCATTTGTTTCAGGTTTTTATGAAGACATGGAAATATAAAAAAATATATTTCCAAGAATGATGTCAATGTCAAGCTAGAGGTTATCCCCATACCTTTAATTTATAAAGTTTTTCAAGAAATACACTTATTTTAATGTAAAGAATTATATTTATAATAGACCATTAGCAGACGCTAAGACCAGACAACCGCAAAGTGAGATATATATTTGATATAATCCATATAAAAAGCAGAAGTAAAGGCAGTAAATAAATTACATTTTCAGAGCACCTCAGTAGCATCTGGACATCTTTTCTCACATATAATTAATCATGTAGAAACTGCTTACTGTCCTGTTGTGTTGACTATATGCAAGAAGGAAACAGGATGCTAAGAAGAGTTCCAACATTATTATACTTCTGAATCTATTGAGACTGCTGGAACACACAGTTAACTTACCAAGATCATAGCTGGCAACATTGAGATCTTTTAGGTGTATTAGTTTAGCAATTGCTTTGTGGACTTTAATTTCAATGTGCACTGTTAGCTGTAAATAACCTTTTTGAAAACTTCAGGAGCTCTTAATAGAAATAAAATTGGCACTTATAGTCTTCAGAAGTGTATGGAATCCTGCAATTTCCAATGTCTGTCTGCTGTATAGGTCAAAAAATTTCTGGCTGGTTTTGTTCCATTTGGCTGGGGGTTTTAGTTTAAAAATGCAGGGGGATGTGAACTATTTTATTGTAAATATAGGAGTGCATTGAATGGAGTGATGATGTACAGTTTTATTTGTTTACAAAAAAGAAATTTTAAAATGCTAAAGCGTAAATCTGATTTTGTTGGAATTAATTTTAACAGAGGTCACTTTATATGTTCCTGGCTTTTTTCAATTGTTTAACATTTGCCTCGAATACAGATATTAATTGAAATAATTTAAAGTTCTAGTATGTTCTGTCATTTTTGTAAAACTTTTCAGTGAGTCATTATTTATTTACAAATGCTTATTTGATGCTTAGCTTATTTATGATAGGAAGAAAGAAGATTCAGGCATTTTCACTCATCTGTACTATTAAGTTTCTATTTCTTTAGGTTCATAGCTAATAAAAGCATTTTAGATTAAAATAATTATTTAATTTTATAATTTTTTAAAGGAAGTTTTTTTCGTTATGCCCATAAAGGAGATATTTCTTTAGTGTCTGAGTTTAGCTCTATAACCTTGTAACTACTTCATTGGTAAATACTAATTTAGTAATTTACTTATGAAAATAAAACATCTTATAACCACAGACCTTACATGTCGAAATTACCTTGTTCTGTGTGCCCCCTCCTATACTTTCAGAATATGTGCTTGTGACAGTAAGTCATAAATGACGAGTGTCCTTTGCTGTTCCAGACAGCTCGAGTCCAAGGCGTGTTTTGCAGCAGGGCAGCTCCTCCGTTTGCCCGTGCGCTGCCCGCAGTCGGTGCGGGTGCGGCCGAACGCAGCGCCAATCGCCGCGGGTTTGTTTGGAGCCGCATCCCGGCGCGGTGCGCGGGCGCTGCATCCCCCGCGGTGCGCGGGGACCGCACCGGCACAGAGCGGCTGCCAGCGCAGCCGGAGCGGGGATCGGCGGCCGGGCAGCGGCAGGGGCCGCTAGGTGACACTGCGACCCCGCAGATGAGCCAGGCAAACATTATTTATACAGCAGGTTAAAAATTGTGTCGGAGTAATAGATTTTCCTATAGTATAACGCCTATCGCAGGATAGCATCTGTCGCAGGATAACATCTATCAGAGCTATTTTGAACCGTAAAGGCTGTGGGTTTTTTCTGTGTTCAAATCATGTAAACTATATGGAGAATATTCAGATTTAAAAAAAAAAAAAAATCAACAAACAACCCAAAATGTGTTTGGCCTTATTTTCTTGCTCAGTCATTACCTTTGTTGACCACCATTGAAACAAATATGTAGATGGGAATAGCAAAGTCTCAGCTCAGAGTTATAAACTCGGCCTCCTAATCTGAGGGTTTTTTTTGCTGTTTGTTTGAAGCATTAGTCCAGGGTGGTTTGGTGGTTTTTATGAAGGTTCTACAGACGAATTAAAATTTAAAGTCAAATGTTCAGAGTAATATATATCACCTTTCTTTTTTTTTATAGTTTTACTATTCCCATTATCACTCATGAAATTTTCAAGGTAATAAATGAGTAGGTTTTTTTTTCATATGTTTTAAAAGTGCTATTTTACATATGGGCATAAAAATAAGTTTGAATACACTGTCTGTAAGGTTTATCTCAAGTTAACTTGAACCTTATGTTTGTGTATATACAGACACATAATCTAGTTAAACAAAAATAATTAGAAATTAAATATCGTGGTAATTAATTCCAAGGATTTTTTTTACTATTTTTCTCCTTCCTGAAAATGTGCTTTGAAAGTTAAGTGCTATGACAAGAAATGATAACTGAGCTCAGGTTGATGTGAAAGGCACCCCAGAACAGACACAATTATAAATGATAAAACAACCTTGGCAGTGGTTCAGTCCAGTTTGTACCACAACAGTTATTAATGGTAGCAGGTGATGTTTTTTCCCCTTCTTCTGATGTGGTTTTCTCCTTTGCTTGGTGTAGTTTGGTTTGGTTTGGCTTGACTCTTGGCTTGGCTTGTCATGGCTTAGCTTGGCTCGGCTTTAAGCCAATTTAAGTTTTTCAAATCCTTCATTTTCCTCTTTGAACTTCTCCCAGAAAAATTTGAGGCTAACAATTTTTGATGGAGGGTAGTAATTTTGTTTTCCAGTAGCCACATTCTTCATGTAGGAACAAAATACTTTGTTAAGAAGGTTGAAGTGCAAATGAAGAACTGCCATTCCCAGGCAATGCCCAGCCTGCAACTCTAAACTGTAATATTGAACTATCCTCAGTATGGTGTAGCCAGAATTTCTGTTTTGCTTCTAAACTGCAAGTTTTGCATCCATTAGCTACATGGTTCATAATTAGTGTTTGGGCCAAACAAAGAGTCAACATGATGTCATGTCTAGACAACATGTAAATTAATATGAAAGCAATTGAGTTACAAATTCTATACTAATACAAATTAATCTGAATTAAGTTTAATCCACAGTTATTAACTGATTAAATGTGGCTGTTGGTAGCTACAGGGTGCTGACTTCCATCTGTGATTATTAGGGACACAGCTTAATCACTGATGCTGCACAGGGAAATATTTAAAGCAAATGACATATACAGTGACTCTTAATGTTTGTTAATTGAATGTAGCATCTAAGAATGAAAATTATAAATCTACATTTTTAAAATATGTAGAAATTCTATCTTGATTTTCATAATTAGCTTCTGGTTTGAGTAAGCTTAGTGCATGTTTCGTTGATTCTGAGTGTGTTTCCCAATTGAGAAGTTCTCATTTCTATAGGTGAAATTCTAGGCCACTGTGAAAATCAATACAGATTTCTAATATTTCCACTATTACTCAAAATATATGAAACCCATTGCCAGAAATAAGCAAGTATGTGTAGGACATTATCCCACACTGCTAAAGCTGCTTACATTTTAGAGCTGGATATGCACTAATGTAAACAACACAGTGACAGATGTGTCCACAAAAATTGCAAAAATGTTGATGCAAATTGAGCAAGAACCAGAGTAAATTCTGTGTAGATTTACATAATATTGTTTTAGAAAAAAATGTTTCTTTTAAGCCATGCATATGGCATTTAAATTGTTTGTCATTCCTAGTAGATTTTGAATACAGGCAATAGGTAGCATTAAAGTTTTTAAAAAATATAATTTAGATGGAAATTACCTTGCTACAGAAAGCTGCAATGTCTATGATTTACCCACAAAGCAAAATTACAAGCAATTACTAGCTGATATTTGCTGTGAGATTTTGTTTGTTCTTTTTTGTTTTGCGGGTTTTGTTTTCTCTATTTACTGAAAAGCAGCTAAAGAGATTAGGGAAAATATTTTATACATTCTTTGTGACTGAAGAACTAGTTCATCAGTAAATTGTCTCAAAGCTTTGGAATCTATTATTAATCTATCACATAGTGAATATATAGCTGATAATTGCGAACTATGTGATATCAAAACCAGGGTCATTCTTTTCTATAGACTCTTTTATGGACATCCTACTCATTGCCATAATAACTGAAGCTGTCATGACAGTGGTTTGTGCCTAGCATGAAGCCCTAAACAGTTCTGACAAGCTGCAGCTCATTAAGTGACAGTCGTTTTGTTGACATGTCTATCAGCTCTCAGGGATGTACCAAGATGAATAGACCCAAAACAATAGCTCCATTTGTTAGAGCAGTAGCTTCTCTAATACATGATGAGACAATCTAGCCAAGCCACCTTCAGCACAAAGACATAATTAATCAAATGGACAAATGGTTCAAATATTGCTCTAGTATATTCTATAGTGGACAGAGGTTTCCATGGAAACATTGGCATTTCCATCACAGTTAATGACCAATCTGTACAATGAAGTTCCAAGAAAGATAGCTATGGAGAGAAAAAAAAAACCAAAACAACTAACCAAATAAATAAATAAATAAGGAACAACTGACAGGTAAAAGAACATGTTTGAGGGTGTAACCCTGTTGTGACAGTGAAATTAATGACTTCATTTTCATCTATTTGTAGAGTGCAAGGCACACACAGGCCACCATGGTCAGCCTGTTTGACCTGCTTAATGTGGGCCTATAGCTCTGTCTGGAACTAGAGCATATGATTTAGAAAGACATGTAGCTTTATTTCAAGTATCGTGCTTGAAGAATCTATCATGTTCCTGCTTTATTTATTCCAATATTTAAATATGCTAAGGGTGAAGAATTTGCACTATATTTTGTATTTCGTTCCAGTCCATCTAACTTTGCCTCTCAAGCACTGCCTGTAGTTATGCTCAAAGATTCTGCAAAAATCAATTCTGCATCACTTTCTGCTAATTCAAAGCTCTTATTTGTAAACTTCATTCTTTGAGTCTGACCAATGTTTCCTACATAGAGATAACATTGCTTTCTAAATAATACTCAATGTTTGTTACTGTGGTAGACCAATAACAGATTTTTGTCTCCTGGGGGAAGCTTGATGGTCCTTTCCTTTCCTGGAACTTTTCTGTAACTTTCCTTTCCTGGAACTTTCTTTCCTGGGATTCCCTTTCCCTTTCCCTTTCCCTTTCCCTTTCCCTTTCCCTTTCCCTTTCCCTTTCCCTTTCCCTTTCCCTTTCCCTTTCCCTTTCCCTTTCCCTTTCCCTTTTCTGGAACTTGCCTTTCCTGGAACTTTCCCTTCTTTTCCTAAACTTTCCTTTCCTGAATTTTCCTTTTTTGAACTTTCCTTTCCTGACCTTTCCTGAACTTTTCTTTCCTGCACTTTTCTGAACTTTCCTTTTCCTTTTCCTTTTCCTTTTCCTTTTCCTTTTCCTTTTCCTTTTCCTTTTCCTTTTCCTTTTCCTTTTCCTTTTCCTTTTCCTTTTCCTTTTCCTTTTCCTTTTCCTTTTCCTTTTCCTTTTCCTTTTCCTTTTCCTTTTCCTTTTCCTTTTCCTTTTCCTTTTCCTTTTCCTTTTCCTTTTCCTTTTCCTTTCCCTTTCCCTTTCCCTTTCCCTTTCCCTTTCCCTTTTTCTGAACTTTCCTTTCCTTTCCTGGAACTTTCCTTTCCAAGAAACAGAGTGGTTGCAACAGTAAGACATTTTCCAGTTGAGGATTTTGGAGCTCCCTTGCGGAGGAAGCTTTTGATGTAGCTGTTGGGAGTCTTAGCACACATATTTTTGTTCTGACTCACAATGATACTCCTAAAAACCTCCTGATCCACAGCTGCCCGGAATGACAGGGGACACTCCTCTTTCTTTCAGAAATTGCAGACAATGTAAATAATTTTTTATGCTATTCTGAAGCTGAAAATGGATTCACAGGTATCACAGAGAGGCATCTAATAACAAGGTTTGGTAATTTATGTGCCAGTAAAATTATGAATTTGTGGAGGCAATCTTCTTTGGGACTTTAATGGGAAGTGAAACAATGCTGAAACTCATGGAAAGTGAATTTTTACTATGTCCTTGGATGCCACAATATTGTCTCAGCACGATATCTGCATCTTTGTTCAGCAAAATCAGGATCTGTAAGATGTCCCTTAGGTGTCATTCACGTGACCTCTCTGCCACTGTGAGCTGCTTTGTAAGTTCAGGTCAGTGAGCAGCTGCAGGTCTGTTACCCCTCAGTAGTAACCCAACCAGCAGCAGCATCTGCCAGGAAGAGGTGCAACCACCACTGCTCCAGGAAAAGAAATCCTACAAACCTGGGCAACTTTGTACTTCTCATTTAGTGCTGTGAGATAGAGTAAGCAAATGCTTTAAAAGTTGAAAAATATAAATGTTAATTTGAACAGAACAACAAATTTCTAAAAATATATAAAATAACATAAACATGAATATATAGTCTAGTAGGAAAAGAATAACATATTGAGTTCCCACTGACTAAAAAGGATTGTAACTGAAAAACTGAAGTCCTGGAAAGAAATCTCATGGTTCTTCAGAGCAGGTTTTGGATTTGCTGTTTTACTTTAGTGAATAAATAGAAAAATTAGAATTTGCAAGTACTTCTCATTGCAGAAACAGACATGCTGTGTCAAGTGAAGGAAAACATCACTGTACTTGCCTGGACAAATCCCGAAGCCTTTTATAAATAACAATTGCCATTTTCATTCTATTTTGTCTGAAAGAATAGCTGAGTATTTAATTGGCAGTGTTTTCTTTATTTTTTTCTTTGCATCCAGTGCTTTCAATCATTATATAAATATACATCTGACATTGCAATCCTCAACCTTTCTAACTGCATTCTTTACAGTGCTTAATACATGTTAGGGATTTTATCTAATAGAGGGCCACAGCAAAAATTACCAGATTAAATCCCTCTGTGATGATGAAAATGCAATGTTAAGCATATCAAGATCTCCTGTCACAGAAATAAAGTTTAACAAATTTTTTGCTCATCATGCTTTACAAAAGCTCCCATAAGACCTGATTCCACTTATATTTTTTAGTAATTAAAAAAAAAAAAAACAATGAAAAACCCCAAACCAAGGAAACCAAACTAAAACCTGCTCAGATTTTTTCTTTGCAGAAAATCACTGAAAGTAAATTATTTGGAGCTCTATGCTGTGCTGCTTTTTAATAATAATTCTTAATTTAAATTTTTTATAGATATATATTCTAAACTTACCTGAATTTTTAAAATTTTTTTTTAATTTGGTACAAATACTTTATTGTTCTAACTTCTTGGGATCAGCACACTCTGCCTACATATTTGGTTTATAGATACTTTTCTAATTGTCGCCTTAGAATTCTGTATTTAATATATTTTGTCATGTCCCATGCCAGCTATTATAATTTCAACATTCATTATATTTCTACATACTGAAATTAATGTGTCACCTGGCTATTCTTCAGCTTTAGAAGATAACAATCTTTTGCCTTCATCCACTGTCCCTTTGACTCGATTTGTATTGTTTTCAGAAGATAATTTAAAATTATTCTCATTCCTCAAAATAATGCATTTACTGCAGCCGTCTATATTTTCCCGACGTATTCTTTTCTCCTTTCTCTCCATTCCTTTTCTTGGCTCTCATTTTGTATTTCTCCTGTCACTCTCAAGAGCTAATTGCAACCTGTTACATTTCCCACCAGTTAGGAATAATCTTTTCTTCATTCTTCCTATTCAAAAGTTGTCTTCTGCTAACACTTTGATACTCACATTCACTGAACGCTTCTTTTCTCAGAAAAACAGAAGTCAGAACTGTTAATGACTTATCCTAATAACATTGGATAAATCACTGTTAATGACTAATCCTACTAATGACTCTGAAGCACAGATTGTGTTACTCATGGGCATTTGTAAGCATTAATACTTCTAATAATCCTGATCTTAAAAAATGATACTTTCATTGTAGGGCAGATGGGTAGCAGGGGTGAGAGGGGAAAGAAATTAGGAGTGAGAGAAGGGATAAAACAGAGAGAGAGAAATAATTGGCATAAAGCATATTATTTGTTCTAACATTTAATTGAGATGAAACCATTTAGACATAAAAAGCATTTACTTTATTGGTAGGAAAATTTTATATAACTACCTCAGAATGACAGTTTACTATGCATCTTAGCACACTGCTGTGTGCTGAGTGCTGCTGCTACTCTCCTCTCACCATTTCATTGAGGCTCTCAGCCCAAAACCAAAGGTATTCCATCATGTGCTTTAAATAATGAATATTAAACATATTCAGAAAGAATTATCCTAAAATTTTATTTATTAAAATGAATTTCATCTGATAATAACATGCTGGAAACAAGCAAACAAAATTCTGTATTTCTCACAGGCTCCTGTTTCTTCTACATGTGTGAATGAAGAGACAGACAGCTACATGCTTTCATACCATGCAGAGAATCAGAGCTCCTGCACATTAACACTATGTTAGAAAAAGTATCTGCTGAAAACTGCTGCAAATTAAAAGGACAACATGATGTGTGAGCTTTGGAATATCTCTCCAGTAATATGAAAATGCCAGCCTCTAAGTATGTATTAAGCAATTTATGGACTAGGAAAGACAGTATCAACTAGACTTGGATTTTCAGGTTTTTCACTAAAGCTCTGCCAACATAAACATGTAATTGGGGTATACTTTCAGCGTAGACAGGGCCATAATATTAAACCAGTCAACTAACTTCATTTGCATGCTGGTGCTGATGACACTCAAATTAAGTAGATGATAAACTTGTGTTTTGTCATATCACAATATGCACTGGGTACTGCTGAATAAAGCAATGTATTTGTTTACATAATTTAATTGTTAGCAAATGGGAGTGCTTTAATCCTTACATGTTTTTGTCAAAGTAAAGAGATAAGATTTCTAAAGGCATAGAACTATAATGCACTTGGTAATGGATATTCCTTGTTTCTTAGCTGACTTTTCTTTTCATTGGTACACAACAAATTAATATTCTTTTAAAAACAGGGCTTTTTAAAAAAACTTCTTCAGAAGTTCTGCTATATGTATGGCTTTCATAACCACCATAAAAAAATCTGTAAGAATTCACATGAAAATAATAACTTGTGTTCTATGTTTCTCCTGACTTTTTCTCCCCAGAGACCTTCTTTAGATAATGTTAAAGTGAATATTGTGGCATTAACTTGCAATTAACCTCAGCTGATTGTTTTGTATTTGACTGACTTTCATATTTCTTTCCTTGCTTTAGGACTGTTGTAATACGTGGAATAGTTGAGATTCTTTCCTGGGAAATAGAAAATTTGAATGAATAATTAATAAGATTAAAGGATGCTGGGGATTCAGATGATATTCTGGTGACTTGTGTCTTCTCCATTTGATGACAAAAAGCAAATGATATTAAAAAAAAGAAAACTAAGAAAAAATGTTAATAGCTCTTGATGTGGGACTGCATGCTCTCTGTTCTACATCTCAATCAAAGACCCTCACATCTGAAGCAAAGGAAGTCCCTTACACAGCATTAAAAATGTTTCAGAGGGGCTAGAAATCCAGAGCATCTAAAGTGTTTTTACTCATTCTATGATCAGGTAGCCTGTCACAGGCCAGAAGACACCAAGTTCCCAGGGAATCACTACTAAAAGACCATAAGACCTTTTAAGAGCCAGATGCTTTCCTTCACTTTTTAGAGGTTGACAAAAGTGGTCAGAAAAACCCCAAACCAACCAAACAACAACAACCAAAAAAAACCCTAAGGGAAAAAAAAACCCAAAACAAAACAAACAAAAAAAACCCCCAAAACCCACACAAAACACCCAAAAACATAAATGAAAACCAAAAAACCCCAAGAGGACAACAAGCAAAATCCCCTAAGCTCTGACCTTGAAAATTTTGATGAGATCTCTGTTTTATAAAAGACTCATATTGACTTTATAGGTGGCATTCAGCCTTTCTCCACTTGAATTTAGATGAGGCAATATTTACAAATTAATATTTAACCAAAATTAATTGAATTGAATTGAATAAAGCTTATATTTTTAAAAGTAAAATATTTTTTAAGAAGTTCTAAAAAGAAAATGGAAGTAAAGTTGCTTTGAAACCAATCATAGACTAGATAAGCTGCAGCCTATGAAGTGACAACCACAGGTCAGAGACAGGCATAGTGACTTCTCTGCTGTTTTATGTTTTAGAGACAACACTCATGTCCCAGTATTTCAGGCTGTGAGTGCAAAACTTAAGTATGCATTTATGCATTTGTTTATAAATGGATGAAATATTTTTAATGAAAATTAACAATCAGGACATTCAGGTCCTGATCAAAATCATTCAAAAGTAAACTGGAAGGACTTCTGTATCTGGTTGACTGAAACAGAAAATGCAGCCGTTTCAGAAGACCAAGGGAGCTCAAGAACACACACACAATGTGTTTGAGGTTCAAGAACATATTCATTGCAGCTGCAAGGTTCAATTGATTATTCTTAGATGACAGTTTCAAACTATGGTCTCTAAAATTTTAAAAATTCTCTCTACATATATATTTATAGGCCCTTTAGAAGATAGAGTATGGAAAAGACTGTAGTCGTGACCTAAGTGGAGTAAAACATCTGAATACTAACTATTAAAACTATGGCAATCAATATTAGTTTTATCTAATACCCGGATGACAGAGAGTTGTATATACCTTCTCCACACTTTATTGAAATGAATTATGATAAATTGCAGGAATTTATTGACTCACATGCTTATCATTGTCCTACAAAAAAAGCACCAATTCTAGATATTTTTAAGGAACTTATGCAAGCACTAGAGCTAGATTCATGTAAAGAACCTCAACTGTCAGAGAAATGATTTAGCATATGCTAGATGTCAAGCTTGTGAGGATTGTTTACATACTTAAAACTCTTTGAAGGCATGGTACAAAATAAAGGATTAATTTGTCCATTAACCAGATGACAAGACTTATTTGTTCACATATTTGTATGATGTATGAGTGAGAATGTGTTAACTGAGCCAGTGTTTCATGCAACTCAGTCCAAAACTGTCCCTTGGCACTACCTAGCAGTCATTCTGCATTTATCACTGCCTAAATACAGCCACCTGTATGCTGGGATGCAAAAAAAAGAAAAATGCACTCTGTATGCTCTCTTGAAGAATTCTACTTCATTTCCCTGGAAAATATTCCCTGCATTGTTCCTTTAACAATCTGAGCTGAAGGCCCACATGATTAAATGAGTGGATTTAATACTAACTCTTAAATTAATTCCAAGTGGTTCTTTTACCTTTCACAGCTCAATAAAATTCATATATTTTATTTGTTATGAATGCATATAATTGGTTTTATGATTTCGTCATCTATCTTGTGATTCTGTGAAGGTATGAAACACCCACAGGCAAGCGTTCTCCACCTATATGGATGGCAGTTACTCATGATTTACGTTTGTAACTCTGAACTTTGTACTTTATAACCCAATAACACAGAAAGTTCTAGAATATAGAGCAGTTCCTGTATGACTGCTGTTTGAAATAAACGTGCTCTTTGATTTTTCTAGTATAGTAATCTTTCCTGACTTAAAGTGTTCAAGGCATGGCTCTTCTAGAGCTGAAAGCAGCCAAGCTTTCATGTGGGCTACGGAGGTGACAGGTTTTGCCAGGGGACCAAGAATAATTTTGAGCTTCTCAACAGGTCCCAGTTCCTCAGCAAAGTACCTTTGTATCCTCCTTGACCCATCTTCCTTCCTTTGCCCCTGCATGTGAACGAGTTATAAATAAGAGCTGCAGTAGGCTAATGTGCTCCCCAGACAGTTCTCTGATATGTACAATGCACTCAGCTACTGTGCAGTCTAGAAGTGGTCTGGGAACATTTTGAACCATAGTGCATGCATTCAAGTTGAGACATCAATCAGGTGCTTCCAAACCTAATTACGACTTCAGGTTTCTCATTATAAATCTCTACATGACATCTCGCCTCCAGAAGTTAAATGCCAAGGAAAAATATAAATTGATGAGTTTTAACATTGTGCAGACAGGAATTGTAAATAGAAAATTTCAACTAGAAGGGCATGGAAACTCACTGATGCTGTCTCATTAATATTGGTAGACTAATGTGGGAGCTGTATCTAATCAGGAAAAAAACCCAGACAGAAGAAACCCCACCTCCTCTTTCCCAACTCACATATGATGAAATTATATCTCTGGGTTTATTCTTTCTATATGAACAGTGTGTTTCAGCTAACAAGGAACACTTTTTTAAAAAATGCTTTTGTAAGACCATTTTTTCATATGAAAAAAAATGCAATATTGGTAGTGTAATTTGGACACTTTTAGCAATGTCTAAGTAAGTACCAAATGTTTACATTAGCAAATTCTGGAATTCTTAGTAAAAATTATAAAACTAGATATTAAATATTGGAAGATATCAACATTTGACCTACACCAATATACAATTTCTTATAATTATTTCTTATATATTTTATCAGCTTTATTAAATTTCCCTCCCTTCACAGCCATTCATGTAAGAAAATTGGAAGACGAGTGAAGTAAGTTAGCAGGAATAAAACATGTAATGGTAGAAAGGCAATAATACTGATGACATACTTAAGTTATTACTGTTCTTGGATTAGGTCACTTGTACCTAATCCAACCTCAAGTAACTAAACAACTAATGTCTGTTCTGTGACTTCTGTTGTTACCTAGAAGTTGTCTTTTCTTCACCCATCTGAGCAGCTCAAGGTCCCCCAGAGCCATTTCCAGGTTCCCCTTCAAGTGTCCTCACTCAGAATCTTTTTTTGCTAGGTAGAGGACTATCATATTCACAGTAATAACTACTTTTTTTAACTTTGTATTTCTCACTATCGCCTGCTTTTGTATTGAGTTCTGGCATAAACATCAGCACAGAGCACTTTTAAAACAGCAGCAGTGAAGTCTTCTAACTCCTTTTGAAAAGCTACCTAAATGTCTTATGAAAACTTTTAAAACAATATCAAAGCTTTTGTATTTCCTTCAGGTGGATATTTATAGGATTTTTCTAATTGAAAGTATGTAACAGTGGAAGTCTTTGTCATCTCTGTTTTTCAAAAATGAAAAACAACTTTACAGTAAACTTATAGTAATATTTTTTTTTCTTTCCTGAATCAATAATTTATCTTGTTTAGAAATATCACCCTTGATGGTCAGATTCTAAATAATCTATTTGTAGGGTGGAAGTATGGGATATTCAGGAGCTGTTTGTTTTCTCCGTACTTACTTACAAGCCTGAAATTTCATCACAATAATACTAAAGGAAAAATAATTTGAAAAATAATACATTGACAATTATTGCAGATGCAAAAGATGCATTGGGGAATGCATCTTAACAAGGAATGGGTAGTGAAAAGAGCAGGAAAATGGAGCAGGAGTCTGAAATAACTGTGGAAGATACACTTATTTTGTGGACTTTCATTAAGTCTGAGGTGGAAAGTGGGTAGGCAAACTAGACTGCCTCATTGGCAAATGTGAATTCTCACACGGATCTTCATATCTGGGATTTTTGTGTGGGCTGTATTGAGTAAACACCACAAAGCGAATGTAAGCTAGGGAGGGGATCAGAGGTTATACTAATAGCTGCCTTTCAAATACTTCACTGGTTTTCTTAGAAGTCACAAGTTTTTTGTTTTGAAATCAGGTTGTCTATTTAAGTTTGATAAGGTGTCTAACTAAACTCCTTTTTGCAAGTACTTCTATTGTAAATAGGTAGGCTTCTGTGTTAGTCCACAGAAAAATGAAAATAAGGTAACTTTGAAAGTAAGTTTGGAAATAGTGAATTCTGCGGAAGATTTCGCATACCGAAGACTAGACCAAAACAGAAATAATACAATTTGACTAAGGTAAATAAAAATAATAAAGAAAATTCTCTTTCCTTCACCTTTTCAAACAAAATTATGAATTTTTGATGCACTGTATATTTTCAGTAAAGAGAAGAATTGATAAATATGCTGGGATTGAATTTGTCATTGAATAATTTCCTAAAAGTTAATGCTGGATTTAGAGTAATTGTGAAGATCTGCACTGTTTTATCTGCATTCATTTCTCAACTTAAACAAGATATCCTTATATCTTATATGCATGAAGCATAGTTGTCTATAGGTCTTTCTGCATTAATGATGTTTTGAAACTCAACCGCAAGGGATTCTGGTTTCTGCCACACTGATGCCAAGGAGGATGAAAAAAGGTATTCCTACAGGAATTCAGTTAGCTAGGAGTCATGCTATTAAACAAAACAAAACAAAACAAAAAACAAAACAAAACAAAACAAAACAACCCTAGCCTATGTCACCAGAAGATAATAAAAAAAATACAGTGATGAGAAAAAATTGCACTGGTCTAAAATAAAGGATTCCAGAGGGAATCTCCAAATCTTCCATTTTCCAAGTAATGGAATTTTGAATAAGAATATCTGGAATTTACTGAAAGAGCACCTAAGCCATGGTTGATCTGGTATCAAAAGTTGAGCCAACTCATACTCTTTCTTATTAAATTCTGTTTCTGTACCCTTGTGTAAATTGACCTTGTTTGTATACAACAATTTTAGGGATGTGCCTTGTTTCCACAAATGCATCCAATCAGCAGCCAGAGAAAAGCACAGGACTCATCATCTCACAATGTAACCTCAGCTCTCCTACAGAAGGAGCATGGAAACACTCTGTACTCCATATGCCTGCATGCAGTCATTTTCCCAAAATATGAAAAGAGAGTATATGTTAGAATTATATAATCATCCGTAATATTCTGGGAATATAGCACAGAAGTGACAATTAATCAGTAATCAGTAATCTCTTTTTTGTGATTTTGTTGGGCATGCCTTATGTTTACACATAGAAGGACTGCTACAAATTTTTGGATGGCAGTGGAATAAATGCAATCCCTATTGTACTGTTTTGCTGAATACTTAAGAGAAATCATGAAATTTACCAGTGTCAGCTGTTGTCACGTAGCAGAAATAAACATGTATTTTACTGAAAACAAATCAAAAGGTTGATATTGAAGCTCTTGATTACACAAATGCCTTCAAGTGATTTTTGATAATTGACCTATTACTATCTGAGGTTAAGTGTTGCTGCCAGCTGAGGTATGTGAGGCAGAAGAGAAAACTTTCTGTTCTCTCTGAGTCTATCCCTACAATTTTCAAATAAATAAAGGCCACAGGCCCATTCCCATTAATTTTTTAGTATCAATTAGGACAGCCATACATAAACAAACACATGCAAATTTGTCTGTTTGCAAACTTGCTTGCTTGCAGCCTCATCACAAAATGAAGATGTCTACAGAGCAATTGTGTCCATCTCTCCATTCAGGTGCTCCAGAAATGTTAAAGAGGGATATTTTCTTGCACAACCTGGAGCACAATCTCCTATAGGAAACTGTTTGTTCTTTACTTCAGGTGAGGAAATAATAAAATTAGTTCAGTGGGCAGGTTCTCATTCCTGTTATATCCTGCTCAAAGATCACTGTCTTTCTGTTATGAATTAGAGAGAAGAAAACTAAAGAGAAAATAAAATGTGTTTTCCAACCACTGATTGTATACATTCTAAGAGAAAGAGCAATTAGTGCAATTTGTGAGAGTATTTAAATAAGTATTTGTGTTATATCTGTTTACCAAACTCAGAAAATTGGGCTAAAATGATGTTAAGACTGAAAATCCTGTCGAAATTCAACCAATTTTTAAAGTACTTTCAATTTTTATGAGTTGCTAATGCTATAGAACACACTTTTGTTGAATTTCTAAATCAGTGCTAATATCAGAAGTCCTCTGTGAGGTAGTCACGATGAGGGTAAATCACTGAACAACTGAATTCCACTTTGCCTTTACCAAGCAGTCACCTGCCAAGCTGGACAATAAGCAATCACTCAAAAAGTCTGTGGTTAGCCTCCCTGTGCTCCTCATTTTCTTGGCACCAACTCAAAGGTCTGTCATCTGAAATCCAGAGGTGTTGTAGCACAGAATAGGATCATACTAAACACTTTATTCTCACTGCAGACAACTAAGAGAAAATTTCTTATCATGGGCAACATATCCAGCTATTTCAGGCTCTGAAACAGAATTGATTCCTATTCACCTTTTCACCTTATTCATCTTTCATTGCCACATGTTTCTATTTGATGATCAAAATGCCATCTTAATATGAATTAATTTTTTTTAAGGTTTTGCTAAACAAACTGGATATCAGTAGAATGTAAAGCAGAAAACTTTTGTATATCTGCAAAGATTATTACACAAATACAATCATAGAATTAAATAAATTTAAATATAATTAAAATATTTATTTATAATATGTTTATTTGAAAAATAACTAGAAAGCATTTACTCAACACTATTTTAAGCACACAGGAAAACTCAGTCTGTTTTGACTAGCTGACATTTTAACCAAACACACAGAAAGATAAAGTGAAATCCTTACGTGGACCCTATTTAGACAAATGCATTTGCCTAATTTTAATCAACGGTTGCTTCCAAGTAGTTTCACTTGTGTGGGTTGAAAACAGGCTTTTCTGAAGAAATCAGATATTAACATGTTAACTCAATGGTCAAATGAAATAAAATTTTAAGTATGTTGTTCCTATTGCCGTCTCCACATCTGTGTTCTATTTTGATCTGTGTGGTAAAATGATGCTCTACTCATTTAATGTAAATAATATATTTAAATACAGAATGGTAGTTAGTAATATCTGTCTGTCTTTATTAATGGCAGTAGTGACATTATTTGATTAAAACATAAATCTTTATAATATTATGGTAAAAATTTCTCTTGTCACAACATGATTTAGAAAGAACTAGAACTGTATAAATCCTTTTGTAAGATACCATTACTTGAAGTTGTAGTTCATCACTTGTTTCTGGCTACAGAATGCATGCCAGAAATAACCTTGCATGTTTCTGCATTCAGCCTTACTGAAATTCATTGATGCTCAAATTGCCTGACAGTGAAACTAATTAATTAAAAGAGCATAAAAATTTATCAGAAACAAAATAATTTTACTGCACAGCACATCCAGTACTTTTAAAAGAAGGTTCTTAAACTACTGACTTTTAGTGACTTTAAAATTGATATTATGTAGAGCTTATGAACATAATTGGTAGTTTTATCACTTTGACAGCTGTTGAAAGGATTTTAAAGTAAATAGCAAGGACAAAACATGTGGCTACTCCTGAGAGTTTCATGTCTGCCACTGGTAATCCTTATCATTTAGGGAGGCATGACTTTATCAACTGCTATGTTTGTATTTTGTTTCCATGTTTAGTCACAATAGCTGCTTCCTCCATGTCTCTGCATTTCTTTTTCCTTACACTGTTAGCTCTCAGTTTACATGTACTCCAACATTTAGAAACCTAGTAACTTTGCCCATCTTTTTTTCTCCTGATGTTGCCATCTTCCTGATGAAGATTAAAGAACTCCAGGTAAACAGTTTAATTTATCTTTGATGTACAGGAGTTTCATTAACCAAATTCTGATTTTGTGAATCAAAAAAACTTGTTCTCGTCCAAATATTTTCTGGATATCAATATGTTTCCTTTCAAAATCTGCACAATTTGAATTTCATCTCTGCACTACTAAATTAATTTCTACTTCATTTTTTCCATAGCTGTCACATAGTTCTGTTATTTTCATATGAGGTCAGCTGGATACCCAATACTATATGTTTTAATTGAGATGTAAACTTGAAGAGAAAGTGCAAGCACAGCAGGACTGAGCAGTGAAGAAAAACTACTCTCAGCTAAGGGTTAGAGCTTTGGAGATACATGATGGAAATAGGTATAAATGCCCAGGAGGGATAAGGGAAAGAACTGCAGAATCATGAGATTTCAATTTTTGGTAACAAGTATAGCTGCCTTTCACCTTGGAATAGTAACTGATAATAAATGTAACGTTGTGGGCAGTTGTTTAGATCAGATCACTGTGGCTGATGTGCAGCCTCAAAGAGGCACAAAGACAGTGAATAACATATTGCAAGGCAAAGCCAGTGTATATCACAAGATCAGCATGTGGTCCATCTTCCAAATTCTATAGGATAGAGGCATGTTATATTTGCTTTACATTGCACTTACATTGCACTTGCATTGTTAGACTGTCCTAAGTGACCTGGGTTTGAAGTCTGTGCCTGTTTAAAGATTATGAAAATTATTATCAGTGATTTGTAGAGAACATTTTGTGTGGTTGAAAGAAATACAGCAATTAATCAGGAAATGAGACAGGAAAGAGGCTCAAATTACTCTCATAACAGCCAGTCAGAGTCACTGGAGAAAAGATACTATTTTATATTCAAACCCATAAGCCATATGATATTAAGAAAAAATACTGAAACTAGAGATGCCAATCACAATCTAAACAAGGCCTGAGAATAAAACAGACAAGATGGCTAAGTAAGGACTGATTCTAACTAAAAAGTTGTAGATTCATATAATTGGACGCAAGGAAATCGTAGTTTTCTATTTCCAAGGTCTGCGTCATATTTGTGTGAAAAAAAGGTGCAAGATAAAGGAGGACCACCAGGAAATGATTAGTTGGTCTTGTGTATCAGGGCATAACTATTTGGAAGGTGTTGCTCATGCTCAGCCGATCATTGGTTTTCACACTCTTTTTCAGTTTCAGAAATTCCTTTCTTTGTCACTACTTATTTTTATATGGGTGAGGAAACTGGGTGCAAAAGGGAGCACCTAGAAATTGTTCATATAATGCTGGATATTTTTTGCTAGACTTGTGAAGGAAGTTGCTAATCTACCTCCAAGCGTATAGTCAGTTAAGCTTTTCTGGGTACAGCAGCCCTATTTTGTGTTTCTGGCAGAAAACAAAATGTTTTTATGACTTTTTAATAACACTATTTATTTATTTAGCTAATATCTATCAAATATGTTGCTAACTGAAGTAGGTAGTGAAGCATGCTTCCTGAGATATGTGTTTGGGACAGGGTAGTTTAAAAGTCACAAGAAGTTCAGACAGCTATGGAAGTTTCATTCCCATATTCATTGTTATATTTTGTCCAGACCAATAATTTTTTCAAGCATGCATCTTTCTTCATTGGGAAAAATTAAACTCTGTTTGATAAAATACAGGGGAAGGAGAAAAGACTAATCATGGGTATCTCCTGAAGAGGTAAGTTTGTTTTTTTCAAGCAAAGGGAACTTGTGTCCACTTCACTGGCATTTTGCAATTGTTTCTATAAAAAGAGGAAAAATACAGAGCTGAAAATAAATCCCATAGAAAGCTTTCATATATGTGAAAAATAATATCATCAGTGTAACAGATTATTCATTATACAGCTGCGTAAGTGCTAGGTAAGATCTCTGTACCAAACTTACCTAGCACTGGCATAGCATACATGAAAATGTTTGTAAGCCAGGATGCTGCTGGAGAAGAGACTCTTCTTCCTCTTTCTCTCACTAACGTTTTACATTGGAGCAAGATGCTGCTCAGCTATTTGACATGGACCAACTCGACTGAAATGCTGAGTTATTTCACAAGGTCTGACATGCCTGCAACAGATAAGGAGGACGCAGTAAACTACAGTGAAATGATATATAGTCATATGCTGTAAAGCATAGCCCTGTTTTACTTGATAACCTGCCAAAGTAATAATAACAAAATGAAACTTTCCTAAATAATAAATAATCTCTAAAGATACATGAGTAAAATTTCCTAGTTAATTCCTAGCCGTAAAAGTAAAATTGTTCAACATTTTTTTTTCTTTTCTTCTCAGTCCCAATGTTATGGAAGACAAATGACTTAAACAGATAAATTTATGATGGTTTTTCAAGGACAAAAACTATTTTTAATAGTAATGCTGCAGGTTTGACAAGCTCAGTACATTGTGAAGTTCAGTGACTGGGATTGGAGGATTGTGTCTTGAACCTCAAGATTTTTTACTACATTTTCAAAACAGTGATCCAGTTCTTAAGCTATGTGATTTAGCTACTGTGTTTTTATTTACTCCTGCAAGGTCATAAAGAACAGTATGCAATGTTAAATTTCACAGAGCATATGATGAAGTATCAAGGCTATTAAAACTTTTAATTTAGTGTTTCTGAAATTTCCATTTCAAAGGCAAATACAACAAACAATAGAAAATCTCCCTGGAAATGGATGAGTTCTAAAAAACCTAGAACCCTTACTTTTTCTTTTGTACTGTAGGATGACAGGATAGCACTGAAGTACTTCCCCACCTTCCTAATTTTCTTGCTTTCTAGAAATTATGGTGAGCAAGAAAATTTCAAACATTATTCTTTGACCTGAATGCATTCAACACAGTGACCATCAATGTTAATTTGAAAGAGGTTATGTCTACCTCTATTTTGTTTAAAGTATACATGATGTTATAAAGGACAAACAGCTGGGACAGGGGATAAAAATTTGCAAGCTCTTTATGTGAATTTTCTTTTCTGTGTATTTTCTTAATACAACTCGTGAAGCTAGGGGTGTTTGAATCCTTTATACCCTGAATACTCTGCCTGAAATTTTATATCACATTATACTTGACAATCCAAGGTAAAGGATACCAAATACTCCCCAGATTCTTGGAGACTGTAAAACCCAGATTTATGTCCTTGGCATCTTCATGCAATTTTACTAGTGACTCACGTCATGATGTACAAGAAAATTTTAGTTGTGAAGGTTTTGAGCTAAGAAATTGTCTGGCTTTTTTCATGACCTCAGTTTAGAATTCTCCCTACCCAAAACCACAAAATCCCAAATGTCCCCAGAGGTTTGGTGAAACATAATTGATGCAATGGCTAGAACATTGTGCTGTTCTCAGTAATCTATTTCCTCTCCATTTGCTGATGTCACAATGAGGTGTCAATTAAAGATGATATGTGCAAATCTTTTAGGTTGATAATGAGATAAAAGAAAAGGTTGCAAAACACAAGGTCATACTCCACAATTAAGGGTGAAATAAATGAATATGATTTATGGAGGACTATATTTAGGAAGAGAGAAATGGAATGCCCTGATTAACTCATTGACTTAAACGATTCCTGCTTAGACGTGACAGAGCAGCCCCTCTCCAGGGTTGTACAGCACAATTTTGTGCACATTACCTGACACGTGACAAACTGTTTCACTCACAAGAAATGGAGCTCATTCTGAGTTGGAGACATACACTTAACAACAGATAACTGTAAAAGATTCACCCCTGCTTTAGCTAAGGTACATACAGGAAAAGATGGAGATAACTAACACAGCACCCACCCTGCAAAACCTATTGTCAGTGAGATAGCAACCAAGCAATCATTCACACACACCTGCTGCCCCCCTTGAAAAGTGGAATAGGGATGTCGGTGAGAAATACCATACAATAATCAGAAACTGTAAAAAATAAGTGGGATCAAGAAAAGAAAGACAAATTTCTTTCTTCTACAATCCAAAAGAACTTGGCTAAATAGGACAGGCTCAATTGATCCCTTCTTACTTTCAGCCAGGTCAACTGGTAGACATGGCCTATTTCATACCCACTAATTCTTATTCTGGACAAAGACTGGTTCAGAAAAAAGAAATCTGGCTCAGTTTTGGCTGGCAAATTTCTTCTCCAAAGAATTCAGGTAGAATCCTTAATTGGTTTGGGTTGAGAGAGACACTCCAAGATCACCTAGTTCAAAACCCTTCAATTTAGCATCATTCTACATCTTCAAATAGCTCAAGCTGCTCAGAGCCCTGTCCAACGTGACCTTGAATATTTGCAGGGATGAGGCACCCACCTCCTTTCTGGACAGCCTGTCGAACATCTCACTATCCATACTGTAAAATGTTTATTCCTCTTGTCTGGTCTGAATCTATCTTTTAGTTTAAAACCCTAAGCCTTCTCCTATTTCTTTAGTATCTGCTTAAAAATCTGTCCTCATCTTCCTTATACATGCCCTTTAAGTATTGAAGTGGCACAATAAAATCTCCTCAGAGCCTTCTCTTCTCCAAGCTGAATAATCCCAAGTCTTTCAGCCTTTGCTCACAGACAGGTGGCACAGCTCATATTTTGTGTCCTTCCCCAAGACATGCTCCAAAAAGTCAATGCTATTCCAGTACTGAAAACTCCAGAGCTGGATGCCGTGCTCCAGTGAGGACTCAGTAGGATGAAGTGGAGGGGCAAAATTGCCCCCTTGTCCTGCTGCCCAAACTGCCCTGGATGCATCCCAGGACCTGTTTCACTTTCTGGCTGTGATCATTCACCAACAGGCTCATATCCTCCTTCAGTAGAGCTGCTCCTGATCTGTTAATCCCATGGCATTTATTGATGCTGGGGATTCACTAAATTACATTAACCAAGTAAACTACATGCACTAACATCTTCAAAGTCTCTGCATGCCCTCCAAAAAGAGTTTTGCCATCTTTTCTCAATAGGCAAGTGAAACTAGGAAATAATTTCCTGCAGATGTTGCTGCAGTACAATTCAAGCACTAACTGACCAGAGCTGGAAGAGGGCCCTGGAAAATGTTCTCTGCATCTTATGCTTCAACCTACATTCCACCAGGAACTCCCTGAACTATTTACTGCCTTCCTGTGTACAGGCCTACCTACCAGTCTGAGGACAGTTCACCTACCAAGAAAAATGAGATTTGCCTTTGTCAGTACAGGTAAATGCCAGATTTGGGCAAAATTTTTAGTCAGACTGGTTAAGGGAACTGATGAAAGCAAAAAAGCTTTTAGGTGCAGAACCTCTTCTTCATAAATTTCTTTTTTTAGCTGATCAGAGGAAAACTCTTTTCCCTCTGAGTAAATTTTGCCTCGCTGCTTTATGCCATGTTGCCTGCAGCAATATAATTGACCAAAAGCCAAAATCCCCACCGCTGGGTAAAAAAGACAGCCTGATTGAAAACTATGTGTGCTATAAGTTTACAAGAATCTCAGTTATCACAGATGCTTTACAATTTCTGTATTGTCTTTCTGTTTAGGGAGCATGGTGGGCATAGAAATGTGAATTCAGGGATTAGGACAGTCCTTCCCCCCCGCCTCCCCCGCCACACTTTCCTCCCAAGCATGTATTATGGGATATATCCTCAATTTTTTTTTTTTATTAAGTCAAAAGTGGGCTCCAAGACATGTTTGCTTGCCAGTTGGAGACTTCGCCATTCTACATATAAACATATCAATCAACTTTAAGTTTAAATTGTGTATTTATATGTGTAAATAAATACATGTATATACACATATATAGACATAAAAGTATGTGTGTATTCATATATACCCCTCTGTCTTTATATATACATTTATTGTATAAATATACATACTGACATAGGCCAGATATTTCTGCTTTTCCTCATAAAACCCAGTTCTTCTATTCAATAGCAGTCAAGGTAGGAAAGGTTTTCAGAGAAGTTTTTAATCCTGAATCTGAGCCTTTTTTGTCCTTCCTCCAGCTCTTCTACTATAGATAACAAGACATGTACCTGTCTCTAAGAACTCTCCAGGTAGCTGATAGTCGGGGCTTTCAAGCTGCTCTCTTCGTGTCCTAGAGCTGGTGTGTGACTTTTTCCTGTCTCTCCTGTCACCTGAACACCAATTTTTCTTTTCTGTTCTGATGAATTTCAACCACTTATGAATAGGATTTTGCCCTTCTGGGATCTTCTCAATTACCCCTCCCTTCCTCTGCCCCTCCCATATAGCAAACCTCACTGCAGTATTTGAAGCCATTGACACACTGTTTCAGCACATATTCACTTCTCTACACAGAAAATCCCTTTGGGTCAAGAGTAAGACTCACTGTTTCTTTTTTATACCAAAGAGAATTTTTAAACTCTGTAGAAACTCTGTAATTTCTGAAGCAAGGGCATAAGAAAAAATGTTCGCTGCTTTCTGTGGAAAGCCAAAATGTGAAAGAATATGACTCTTGGATATTCTGAATGTATCTTTCCTACATGTTTTAAAACTGTTCATATATAATAAAGTAGAATACAATACGTATGTACTCACTATGACTCCAAATGAACTTATATTTTTACGAGTCTGGGGATGAAACGTGGAAGAGTTTGGAATTTGCAGTAGAACATGGTGTGAAGTTATATTACCATTTCAATTTGTATAGTTACTGTTTTCTTATTGTGAATGGGAGAGACTCTGGAACAAAACTTCGATTTCTGTCGTGCTCAAAAATTATTATTTACATATTCCTCTCAGGAGAAGAACATCAACAAAATGTTGGTACTAATAATAAACTATAGTATCAGGTTCATAACAAATATATGTGAAGATCATTATGTGTGGAAATAAAATGACAAGAAAAAGGTTTATTGGCTTGCCCTTTCTTTGTATTTAAGTGGATGGTAAACTACACATCAAATGTGAACTCTTTACTTTTAATTCCTGAAGCAAATAGACGGTTCAGTTACTCTCATGAGTAATGACTTACTGAATCTAGTCCATAAATAATGGACATCTATCACCTTGAGATTTCTCTCTTTACTTGGTAGAAATTGTTGCATTTCAGGCAAAATAATGGGAATAGGAATGTTTTTGTCAAAGATGATGAAGCCCTTTGGAACTCAGTATAACTAAAACTGGCACATACTGTAGAATTTTGAGGAAGGTCAGGCAAGAGTCAGGTTTTTTGCACTTTGATCCATTTCTGCCCTACACAAAGAAAATAACATTTCTTAATTATTTTAACTTTGCTTTCAAAGGCATTGGCTAACATTTTCAATCTGAAATTCTTAGCACACCTTGAACTCTAGCCAGTTGTTTGTCAAGGGAATAAAGACTTTGTATCACCACGGCAGTTACCATGCCTTCTCCTATTATGCAAGAGACGACCTTCAGTTAAGCAAAGATTTCCAAGACAACTGTATGATCTACAAATATGGACACAGACAGGTGGGGCTATCTGAGATACAAAACACCAAACAAGTGAATAAAAGTGAAATGGCTCACCAAATAAATGAACTTTGATTTGAAATGAATCATTAATTGATTTTTCTGATCTTGCAACTCATAAACAATATGAGATTAGGACCTGAATACGGAATTAGTTCCTAGTATATCCTGTGAACTCTAGCTCATCAATATAATTTCCAGTCTTCTCCTTGTAAGTAGGTTAAATACCCCTTCGTTGAGCTCTGCCAAATGCTGTTGAAAATCTTGCCAGTGAAATTAAATACTTTTAAATAAATTTACTTTTAAGAGCAAATGTATCTTTAATTTCTATAAATTTTGCAACCTAAGCTGATTTTGCCCATGAATAAATAGCTTCCTATCAAAATAAACATTTTCAATATAAGGCATGTTTGCATCTTTTGTGTTAGACTTCTTATTGAAGGATTACTTTTTAAGAATAATGAAACACAGATTTATAGAATACACAGTGTATTTTAATCTGTATACAGTGTGAATTATATAGATGGGAAAGGAAAGGGTCTAATATTCTACTGAAACTCATGAGTCATTTGGTATTGAGCCAGAAGCTGAGCATTTAAATGAAAGCACAGGGATGTTCATCTTGTTTTTTACCAGAGATGATCTTGATCTTTCCTTTAGTTTGTCCACATCTCTGATAAGAGAGCCAGCAGGAGCTTTACTGTTTCCAGGCTAACAGCAAAGGAAATAGAAATATCATAAGTGCTGCCCTGTATGTGACAGTCAATTTGAAATACTTCATTTCAGATCCCCACACTGAGCTGTAAATTGCTATCTCCGCTGTGTCAGACAATAAGAATATCTCTAGGTCTCTATTAGAAGAAAGAGAAAAGAAAGAAAAATAAAAGAAAGAAATAAAAATGAAAGAAAGAAAGAAAGAAAGAAAGAAAGAAAGAAAGAAAGAAAGAAAGAAAGAAAGAAAGAAAGAAAGAAAGAAAGAAAGAAAGAAAGAAAGAAAGAGAAAAGAAAAGAAAATGAAAAAAAGAAAAAGAAAAAGAAAAAGAAAAAGAAAAAGAAAAAGAAAAAGAAAAAGAAAAAGAAAAAGAAAAAGAAAAAGAAAAAGAAAAAGAAAAAGAAAAAGAAAAAAGGAAAAGAAAAAGGAAAAGAAAAAGAAGAAGAAAATTAAAAAGAAGAAGAAAAAGAAGAAGAAAAAGAAGAAGAAAAAGAAGAAGAAAAAGAAAAAGAAGAAGAAAAAGAAAAAGAAAAAGAAAAAGAAAAAGAAAAAGAAAAAGAAAAAGAAAAAGAAAAAGAAAAAGAAAAAGAAAAAGAAAAAGAAAAAGAAAAAGAAAAAGAAAAAGAAAAAGAAAAAGAAAAAGAAAAAGAAAAAGAAAAAGAAAAAGAAAAAGAAAAAGAAAAAGAAAAAGAAAAAGAAAAAGAAAAAGAAAAAGAAAAAGATTGAAGATGCAGGGATACAGGGATAAAGGCTTTTATTTGCTTCATTGTTTTAACTCTGAAATTAATGAGCTTTTTATTTATCAAGCAGAAAATTTTCTTGTTTATTTGATGTATTTGTTATTGTGTTTCCTAAGGTTTTTCATATGGGACTCCTGCCTGTGAGTCTGAGCAGTTTTCTTCTTCCCATATTTCTGTAGGGCAAAATCATGAAAACCTGTCCTTGATAAAAAGGGCAAAAAGAATGAAAGGCCATACTTGATAAAAGTCAGTTTTCATGACTTGGCAAAAACTTCATGTTTTAGATGTTCTGTTGGGTTGACAGTTTTTTCTTTCTTCCTGTAAGACTTATTCTTAGAAGCAACTCCTGTGTAGCAATACCTTAACATACATTATTGCATTGTTAATATTTTCACAGTAAAGACTGTTATGATATGCTGCTACAGTTAATGTTTTTCTGGGCTTTTCAGTCTTGTCTTCTCAAGTCAACCTAATAATAACTTGGAACTGACTCTGTAGGAGATGAGCCACTGTGCAGCATTTGCAAATACCTGAGTTACTGGTAGAGTTACATGAAATACATGAGTTACTGGAGGAGGAAGGGGCAACAGGGATGTAAAATGCTGAGCTGACACTTTAAATTCTTCTGGTGCCTTCCTTCACCAAAACATATCCATTCCTAGTTGTTACATCGCATGGTTTTGCATACTTGCATGATTGCCCATCTTGAAAGTTGCTATGCATTTTGATAGAACTCAGCATGGCATCATCAGAAAACTTTTAATATACTAATGTGTTTCAAATAAACAAGTAATATATCTAATCATAGACAAAAGTAGGCTGAAGAAAATATTAGACATGGGAGTAAAGTGGAGAGTTTGACACAAACACAATCACAGGACTCTCAGAAGAGGTCTGTTACATGGTGCAACAGTAAGTTTGAAGGTGATGGTACTTATTTGTATAATTTGTTCATATTTAGAATATATATTATAAGGATGCTTTTTTTGGATGTTTAGAATATATTCCTGATATATTTAGTACATTTTAATGAGAATTAATGTCGCAGATTGATTGGATTCATTAAGGAAAAGACATTGGGCATGTTAAAGTTGCAAAGTTTGGTAGAAAGAATTGATAGTGGCTTGGGGAATTGAGTAGTGCATATGGGGAAGGATGACTATATGACTAAATTTCTGCACAGGCTAAAATGTTCACTGTTGAATTACATATTTATGTGCAGCAAATTTACCCTTGCAAAGAATTGCAAAGACTTCTAAAAAAGTGACAGACATGTCATGCCTGAACATGACAGTGCCTTAGAGGAAACTGCATAGTTTCTCTAGTCAGTATATTTTGACATGGAAAGCTCATCTGGAGCTTGCTAGTACATGTTATTTGATACAATACCATTTCTTTTCCTGTGTGTGCTCTGTTATATATATTTGAATAATATATTTGAATAATATATTTGAATAATATATATTGAATAATATATATTTGAATAATATATTTGACACAGTTTGGTGGAACTTAAATTTATTTTGTAAAAGAAAAGGATCTTCAGATGCTTAGGTCAAATAGGCATCAAAGTACAAAGAAACAACAGGACTAAGATCAAACAAATTTTTCTCAGACGTCAAGATGTGTAACAGGACACTTGTGATTCCAAACAAAGTTAATTGTAAATTCACCTTTCTCTTAAATGAGATCAGAATTCAGTTTAAAAATGTAAATTTTGTACTAGAGAACAGTATTGCATCTATAAAAACAGTTCTTCAATATCTGCTTCTTTTAAACTGTCATATTTAAAAAAAATGAAAACAATAATAAATACCAAGTTTTCTTTTAAAGGCCAACAGAGTAGTTTAAATTATTTTTCCTGGTAACAGTGTTCAAAATAGAATAACAGGATCAGAGTATCAAAGCCACATAAAGACAAAAGATATCATATAACAGAAAGGTTTATTTCTCTTAAAGCTGCAACATCTCAATTATTTTCTGAAGATTATTTACATGGACACATTATTTTAAGGGAGTGTTTTTGGTTTTGCCTAAATTTTCTACATTACACAAGAGATAATGGCTTTAAACAGTCTACTGTTTATGTCAAATGAGCTACCAAATGATAGTCAAGAGTTTTTAGCTATCATCTCTGCCCTCCTCTTCTTGTTTAATGTATTGTCTTTGAAAGGATGACATAAACTTAAAAAAAACCAGAATATTGATCATTATTTAAATAGTGGACAGTGGTTGTAGCAACACTCTTTTGTATCCAGTTTATTTTGCAGAGAAGTTTCTACTCATCTGCTGTAATTAGAATATATTGTGGCTTTTTTTGGCATTGTGATTAAAGTGACTGGGGGAAGATATTTCAATTATCTAATTGTTGCATGGTTCAAGAAACCCCAGCTATAAATATTTTCATCTTCTCTTGGTCAAGAATAAAATGTGACTTCAAGACTGGAGTTTCAGATGTGGGTTCTTTAAGCATAGTGTTAGGAACTTAGATTCAAAATTTGAAGCACCAATAATTGAGGTAGCACTTAATGGAGTTGAGGAAGAATAAGGCAAAGAGAATCTTTAATAAGTTTAAAAGTTTATGGCATTGTTTTAGAGTTGACAGGAAAATGTTTCTCTGAGACCCCTGATAATGAAATTCCTTTCAGCATTGTTGTTTTCAGTCCCTGTTTTATTATTTATGTGATAACTCAGAAGATAATTATTCATCACAAAATCCCTATTAATTCTTAATGCTTGGTGCAGTGGGTACAATAAACACGGTGTATCTATTAGGCTGATTTTAAATCCATGCAAGAGTAATGATGAGAGTATTTAATAACAGTAAGTAGGTTAACAATAACATTTACTCATCAGGACTTCCATCATATCAAGTTGTTATAAGCTGTGAAAAAGAAGAGATAGAAGTGGATGTAGGATTTCAAGTCTGAGTTAACTCCATTGACTTTAATGGTCCCTTGGGCCAAATGAATTATTAGTGAGGTAACAGCAAATGAAAACTGTCCAGAGCACTATAAAAGTTGCCCCACTTGAGATTACATATTAACTTTCATTTACCTGGAGGTGATTATGCCGTGGAGATGAGGAATTGGTTTTGCACATCCACTTTCTCTTCTCTTTCTCATGAGTGTTTTGGGACAGAATATTTTTGCTTTGCTTCTGTTGACAGACTCCTTTATTTTCTTTTGATGATCATATTAATTTTATTCAATTTCATTAGTCTAAATCAAGCCCTTAAAAATACTTAGCTTTGTGTATTCATTCAAGAATGGGACACAAAACTCTCTGACTTAAAATATCTTTTTCAAGTTGTCATTCTGCTCTTCTCTGATGCAGATGGAAAAACCTGTTCTGAAACTTTTGAAAAGTAATTTTGAACAGGATGCTATTGAATAAACAAGCCTATGGACCAAAGAAGCCCATGGACCATAGCATTCTATGAACAATATTTAGGGATTTTAGAGTTCCAGTGGTAGTACTGAGTTGATTGATCATTTAAAAATCTCTTTTCCAATCTTGAAGGTTCTCTGATTTTATATCTCATAAACATAGCTGTTATGACATAACAAGGTGTTTCTCCATTCTTTGCATGACTCTCATACTAATAATTGATCGTTGAATATTCCACCAGAATAATTTTCCAACCATATTTGATACGCATATGGATGGTTACTTGAAGTAATTTAAATATTTTAAAATTTGCTGCAATGGAGAAGACAGGTATTATTTTTTAAAATGGTAATACTTTGCTTATTTTCTATTTTCCTTTCACTGCAGATGTACCAGTTTGGCCAAGGGTTGTTACATTTATCTGCCAAAAAATGTCTATTTACCATTTCCTGCTGTGTTGTCCTCACAAACCAAGCAGTGCAACACTATAGGATAACAGTGGCAGCAAAATTACATTAAATACATCAAAATAAAACAAAACAAACTGAAAAAAACCCCAAACCAAACCAAAATAAAACAAAAAATCCCAAAGAAACAAAACAAAAACAAAACAAAAGCAACAAAACCAAACAAAAACAAAAAAAAAGACCAACCAAAAAAACCATGCACCTGATGTTTTGTTTCTTCCAAATGCAAATATGAAAATTTTTCATCCAGACAAGTATCTAGAGTAGAATTCTTCTACACCCTGCAGCCTAGTGAGGTTGGCTTCTTGCATCTACTCTGTCACCCCAGAATAAAAGCTTTTCTCTGAAGCTCTAAATTGCCTCTTATTCCTGCACCCTGTACAGGGATCATCATTCAACATTGGCATCAAATGACTCTTTGAATCCCAAAGAAAATATTCTATGACCTCTCCATCTACTTTGTCCTCCTGGAGCAGGTAGATTAACAGCTCAAGGTGGCAGAAGAAAACAGTTTATCTTCCCTTAATCCCACTCCTTTTCTGGCCCAAGAGGCAGAAAGGCATGCTGAAGGTGATGATAGTCTACAAAAGTTTAGAGAGCTCCACTGACTCCAGGAAATAGATGTGCCCTTTGTTGCATCCCTCCTTTGGGCTCCACACAGCTCCTCCTGCTGTGCTGCTTTCTGCATGCTCCCAGTGGGCACGTCCTGTGAAGTGTGGAAGAGTCTTAAGGAGACATAAATGAAAACGTAAAAGGTGTTCCTCTTCAGTATGTCATCTTCTCAGAAAGCAGGAGAGCTGTTTTCTCCTGAGAGAAATATGAATATATCAGTGTTGTTTGTCCAGTATTAAAAATTTATTTATCATCCCTGCTGTATAAAAAATCCTGTGTAATCAAGTTTATTTCCTTGACCCTGGCCCTCATTTTCTCCTCATGATATGGGTGTGTCATATAAGGAAAGATATTGATTTCTGTACTTCTTTTTAAAAGGAGTTTTCATTATGAGTCTTCTTAAAATAATTTTTATTCTAATACAAATATTCTCTGTCCACCGAAATGTACTGTCTTCAGAAATGACTGTACTGCCATACTTGTTTTTTTTTACTATGGAAAGTCTAAAGTGCTGTCTTTGCCCAGACCTGTTATTTTTCCAGTTTCCCCTCTTGAAATCTAACATTTCAAACGTTCCTGTGATCTTCTTGCATCTTAGTCCTGGCAAAGAAAAAATGCCAATGTTCAGGTGATTGGAATTTTCATTTGCATTTTAATGGTCTCTTTTCTAGTGGGTCTCCTTATGTATCCCTGAAGAGCTACAAAATAGAGCAATTGTTGTTGAAATGTGACCATTAAAACAAACGAAAAAAGGTAATCATAATTCAGATTTGTTGCTAAATGATTTTGGTAGGCAGATTTTAGATAATCTCCATGCCAATTTTAATCTTGTTTTATGAGCGCTAATGAATTATACATACCAAGAATGACATTATTTTATAATATCTCCTTTCTTTCTGCAGTGATTTGATGGCTTTGCAGAAGTGCTTTTCATTTCGTGAGTTCCTTACAAACAAATTTAAACTGATTTTGTTTGGTTATTCATAATCTCTTTGTTTGTAATATATTGATCAGTTAAGTAGCATGAAAGACTTTCCACCTCTTCATGTGTTGACAAAACATTTTATGTGCAGGAAATTAGCACTCCTGCAATCAATTGAAATGCTGCATTATTTTTTCTTTCTAGGAGATGATATTTTTTTACATGTGATCACTTAGATCTTGAGCAAAATAACCAGATGGCAAATTTGCACCAGAACTCATCCTTCAGAAAAAGCTGTGAATAGAGATGGGTGGAAAAAAATTTGAATGGAAAAACTTTAGAACCTGAATAGTTTTAATACTAATTACTGAGCCTTAGCTATTGATTTCCCTATACACGTTGTATTAAGAGTTATCTGCTTAGGGAAGTTATTCCATGGTAAACTGGGGTGCAAATTTACAGTACATTGGTTACTCTGCATTAACTCCCTGTGAGGAAACAGCATGAGGCAACTTGTTTTACCTTAAAAGTGCCTTGCTTAAAGGTGCTCTTTGTATGGAGGAGTTAGTGGACTGTAAATTCTAACCCAAGCTTATTAACATTAAGCTGTCTGAATAGATAAAGCCTCATTTGTTTGACATTAATTTTCAATCATCTCTGTGCTAAAGACTTGTCATTGTCAATCTTCTACAGTCACAATTACAAATTCCTTGAGTTCATGCCAGTGTTCATACACCATCTGATGTATCCATTGATTATTGATGGTCATCCTCCTTCTTCATGATGACCTTCACTTGTTATAAAGGACCAAAGGTGGGTCTAATATACAAAAGAAATGTAATAATAAGTGTTACACTTTTAGATGTGTTTCTTCAGAGACAGGAAAAATATGGTACCAAGCCCTTGTGATGTTATATGCCTGGAAGTTTGAGAGCTATCTGAGTTACAAATTAAGCAACCAAACTCCTTCAACTTGAGAAAGTTGGCATTGGAACTTGTGCCTGTCTCAAAATGTAGATCATGAAGAGCACCCATACATTTCTAGAGGGGCGTGATTGTAGTAATTGTCAGTGATTGTCTTCCAGTATTTCCAAAGGAGATTTGGAGCCTCAGTCGATAGGAAGTCCATTGAGAATGATTGGGTAATATTTCCCACTGATTACCATGACTATTTTTGGAGCAGATAATGAGCTGTGCGAATGATGAGCATTTGTACAGCAGGTATGGTTTCCAGAGCTGACATTTTTGAGCACTTGATACTTTTTGCTCTTCAGAGTTCAACAGATTATGAATCTCCACAAAGTTTGTCAGTACATGGAAGTAAAAAACCAGAAGCTAGAGATGGTCTAAAAATTATTTCAGTGGGAAGGTCTTTTGACAAAGAGCTAGGAAAAAGGGAAACAAAACTTTTTTTTCCTATTCCCTCAATGGAATTTTCCACAAAAGATGGGGTTTTCTGCAAAACAGAGCTGATTTTTTTTTTGCCGAAAATCCCATATTTAGTAAAAGTGGCTTAGATGAGTGGAAGACAACAGAACCAGGTAGTGTTTCATGACTGGGTCTGAATTTAAAGAATATTACGGTTTCACAGAAAATAATAGCACAAAAATTTTTCTTGCTCTAAAGATATGTATTTTTTTTCTTGAGGTGTAATGCTAAATGTCAATTGCCGAAAGCCATTCAAATATTAATTGAATAACCAGCATATTTTTCTTTCTGCCTGATTGACTGTCCTATAAAACTTTTGACATAAAATAGGAAGTGTTTTAAAAAAGGATTAAAAACTCAATTCCAGGCCATTGCATTGACATCCAGGAATGACACATGCTTCAAGCCAGCATGGATCCTGACTCATTGTTTGTAGCTGAAAAGAATCATATAGGCTTTGTGTCTTAGCAATATTCTAAGACGATAACTAATAAGAAATAACATATATTGGTAACCTCTCTAGAATCACTTTCATTTTCAGAGAATGCTCTGGGCTTGACAGCTCCAGGAAAGGGCAGCAGCAGACAAAGAGTGTAATATAAGTCTGAACACTGCTTTCCTGGCTCTTTTTTTTCCTTCTCAGTATCTGTTATAAGTAAAAATAGATTACCATAGATCTTTTAAACCCAGAGCAGACATTTGAACTGTCATTTTCACCTCTGATTTCCATCAAGGTATTTTACAGGCACTTAGTAATGTATCCTGTATATCAAGACACATACACACAAAAAAAAAAAAGAAAAAAAAAAAGGGAAAAAAAGGGATAGCGCTCAGTGCTTCTGTTCTGCGGTGGTGAGAGGCAGCGCGCTGCACTCTTTGTAGTCCACAACTAGGGAGTTCAAAAGCTCTAACAAAGGGCTTCTATGCAGCCCATGCTTTCTTCTGCTACTTTTATTCTGAGCAAAATGTATTCAGTTAACAAAGAAATGGGAAATAGTGATCTTAAAACAATTTTCATGCCAGAAACTGGATTTTTTGGTGGTATAATGAACTGATGTCCTGTAAAAGGTCGAAAAAAATTAGATCAGTGAAAGTATTTGATGGTTAGGAGGAATGTAACTTGTCTGTATTTATACAAACTTTTTCTCTAATAGGACTGCCCAGTTACTTTAATATAATCAATAGGAAGAGTCAGATTCATGATGAAAACTTGTTCCAATTCTACCCATGTGTATGACATGAAAATGGAGAACTACAGTTTAGATGGACCATTAGAAAACTGCAATGAAACCATCCATTGAATGAACAAGGACATGAAAATGCTCAAGTTATTAATTTATTATTTGCACAAAAGATTCTTGGGAGAGGTTTGAAGTTAGGTTTCAGAACTAGCAGGTGTCCTGATGATTTATTCTCCAATTTAAGTCCAAGACTGGGTGGCAAGTGAAAGATAATAGCAGTAGATAATTGACAATAAAATAAAAAGCACCTGCAGGTGAGATGCATACAATTTATTATTAGCAAACCTGTCAGTCCATAGAGACTCCCAGCTGTGTTCTCCTCATCAGAACAGGAACATGGAGCTGTAAAAATGTTCCACACTCTGCCCTTACATATGTCATTTCTTGATGAAAGGCAGTGGTCATTTCCTCAAAATTTTATCTACAAACCTTAATTTTTTGTCTCTTTGCTGCTCTGTGCTTTCTCTGTTATTCCAGAAGGCCTGGTAGAGATATTTTAAAAACAGCTTGCAATTTGTGATCTCTGCCCTATCACCCTTGAAATTTAACTGAATTTTTTTACTACTTGATTATGCACTTGCTAGGATTACCCTCACACTAAATTGTGGAATAATTACCAGAAGTTTGGAGTTTCAATGATTTGCAGACCTGTTTCTGGGAAAAAAATTAAAAATAAGGAGAGATTAAAAACCACATGAAAGAATATACTGAAGGGAAGAAAAGTAAATGAGGCTGAAACAACAATCATGGTTTGACTTGGGTTTTCTTTGGTACTACTAATGGTTATTGCCATCTGAGAAGAAAATGTGTATTGGTTAGAGAGCCAGCACATTTTATATATTGTTGAAAATAACAAATGTTTTTCATCTTCACAAAAGTTTTTCATGCTCCTTTGACCCATCCATGGGGACCTGTCATTGAAGATACAATTCTTGAGTATTCTATTCCAAAGTCACAACCAGTAGAGGACAGTGTTTTCAAAAAAAACCAGAAGAATGGCCATAGATTGTTGACTGGCTGATGATAACGTTCTACATGACATTGCTTTCAGGTCAACATTTTTGAAAATGGTAAAACTTTCTACGGAGTTGACTCAGCTGGTCACAGACAGCACAGAGCACTGTTGGCAAAATGTAGCATTTTGTAAATTCTGTGAAGTCTGTCTTGCTAAAATGCTTCCTCTGCTCACCTTTTGACAAACAAAAATATGTAAAGCAAATGATCCAGTTGCTAACAACAATGTTCTATTTATAGTTGTGTATTTTCAATCTTTGGGGAGTCTTTTTGCATTGCAAAGTTAGTTTTGCTCCAGAAAATTCTCTAGAAAGCTGTAATGTGAACTTTTTAAATAGTATTTTTCTCCATTTCGCATATTCTTATATGGCTTTGCCCAGTTCTACAAGAAAATGAATATATGCAGTAAGTTGGGGTTTTTTCAGAAGAATAAAGGCTCACACATGCACCAAAAAAAATATTTTATATATATATATATATATACACAGGTATTGACAACAGAAACAAATTATGAGATCTGACAATGAAAATAAATAGAATTGAAATAAAGATCTTCCATACTTTTTAGTAGATATACTAAGCTAGCAGATTAGAATTACAACTTACATAAAGAATCAAAGATATAACTGATAACTGTTATATATTAAAAGCAAAACTAATTTAAACAGGAACATGCAATTAAATATCTGCAGAAGGAATTCTTCTACAATGATAATGTTACTAACAATAAGCTGTAAGTTGTTTCCCAGACATCTATTAAAAAAAATTAATTACTTCCAAGAAATAATTCCAAAAGATTCTTGAAATTTGATATTATCAATTCTTTAGAGCATAAAAATATATTTGGACTACATGACCTTTATGAAATTTGATTTGGTTTTCATGTTGGAAATTTAATCTATTAACTAATTTTTTAGGTGGAAAATTGAGTGGAAAGAGCATGAAGTAATCATCTTTAATTTTTTCACTGGAAGTATTAGAATAATTTGCAGAAAAGCTTTTCCCTTCAGTATTTGAAAGTTAAATACAGACATGTATTTGTGGAAACAAGACTATTCTTACCTGCAAATTATTTTATTCCTCAAATTAATGCTGACTTTTTCAACCATATAAATTCCTTATGTTTGGAAGTAATTTCTTACAAGCTTTATAGTAGCAGCATATTTTCTCTTCAATTCAGTTTGTCCATCAGAAGCAAGCTCAAAATAGTTGAAGTTATCTTTTCAATCGCACTACATGGGATCTAAAAATTCCTCCACTTCTTTCTGATCCTTGGAAGCAAACTCAATTCATTTTGACATGTTGTCAAGAACGTCTACTTTTGTCTTCAAGAAAAGCAATGGAGAGATGCAAAGCTCACTAGGAAATAGAAATAGTCCTTCACTGCTTTTACAACAATTCTGAACCTAGGATCACATGTCCCAAGCAATGTAACATTACTGTCATAATCATAGAAGAAATTCTGTGAATCTTTATTTCCTTAAGAAAAGAGGGAAGTAAGGAAAATGACCATGAGAAACAAAAACATTTGGGTGTGCTGTATGTCAGTTCTAGACAGTATTATCTTTTGTAATGAAAGCCTCAACCAATTTTATTTTTATTTTTACTTCTGTTTCTTATTTTATATCACATTTATTATGCAGATATAAGAAGCATAGCTCTTGCTAGATCTCAGATGCAGGTTTGATTGAGGAACAGTAAGTTATTATATAAATCACAGGCTAAACTTTCTCCTGTGATCTGAAGACATCTCTTTTCCTCAATTAGATTTTCATTGGATTCTTTTTCTGATTTTAGAAATAAGGCTGAATTATGAGGGAAACCACTGGATTCCTGCCAAATAATTTGAAAGGTAGGTTTTTAGTGGTATCTTACTATAATTTTTTTATAAATAGGTTCAGAATTTTTGTCTTTTCAAATGTATTCTGCAGTACATTTATGACATGATTTATGACATCTGTCACTTCCACCAGTAGCCCCATGGATTTAGGGGGGGATTACTTCTGTGAGCAAATGCCACCTAAAGTGTAAGATCCCTAGAGAAATTAGAAATAAGCCTCCCTAGTGCCTAGATGGTCACTAAAAGCATTTCCTATATGAAATTTCCAAATTTACTTTTTAATATTTTGTCATATGTTTTTGCATTGTAAATGCTGAAGAACCATCTCTTTTTTTTTTCCTCCTCAAGATCAAAATGCTTCTGATATTCTCATTCCTATTTTATGGATTGCACAGTATTCCATATAATAATAATAGTAATACAAATCAGACACAGAACTACACCCATGTTTAGTGCATCATTCAATTTTTTAATTTCTTTCATGGCAACAACTCTTTTCTTCATCACATATTCCTACAGTTACTAAATACTTCAAAAACCACCATGGTTGTAGCCTTAGGAGACGGAACTGCACAGCATTTAATAGTTTGTAATTTCATATGATTTGGGTAGTGTTCTATACAATTTGCATTGGCATTTTGCACAGCAAGCTGACAATTATTAACAATATATTTTTCCCTGTCCTGTTGGTGTAGCTCTGTTATTCATAGAGGGTTACAAGTGAGTTAATTTTCAGAAAGAGTGGTTTGAAAGGGGTCTGGAGCTGGGTTGTTTATGAACGCAGCCTTTTCTCTTATTTCTAATTAGTGTGAAATGGTTCCAAACAGGAGTCAGTCCTGCAGAAGTCTGTGCTGCACAAAGCCAGCCTTGTTAACGGACACAGAGAACAGTTTGTTTTGCCGAATAAACAACTTTGTCATCGTGCTTTTCAAAAAGAATATAATCCAGTTTACCAGCTGCCCTCTGAATGTTGAATGCTGTTGATGTGCATCTGGAGGTCTTTCTTGGGGATTAAAAATCTTTATTCCTATTTAGAGTCCCAGGCCTACTTAGAGAGAGATTCAAAAGAGAAGCAGTCATAAAAGCACTATTTAAAAAAAAAATTAATTTATAGAGTTGAACTGAAAGTTAATCTTTGCATATTTTTCTTAAACTTTCTGTTGTGCCTTGCATAGTCACAAAGCGATGCACTGTTTCTTAATAGCTGAAGAAAATACATTAGCATAGCTCTTGGTGTAAGTTTTGAAATTAAATGTTGTTCTGCTGTCTCAGAACAGGTAGCAGAGATAGATGTTCTTTTGGAGCTTCTGCAGTAAAGCAGGTTCTGTGCATTTTAATTTTCCAAGAATACCAGATACACTCTTATTGTAATTTCTGTAACACTGCATATGGGAATGGATAGTTTCATCAGGCAAGGAAAAACCTGAAATTATGAATAAAGCTGCCTTTGGTGTTGAGAACCACTTTGCTATTAAAAGTAAAATAGGACAGTCTTGTATATGGTTTCTTTTCTCAAACTTGTGCAGGGTTGGTAGCCTTGGACTACCCTGTATGATTTTAGTTACCTCGTGTTGATCTTTAGCTGAAATCATCATGTAGTCTAAAATAAGGACTAGTTCAAAGGCATAACTTAATGCTAGCAATGATCTGAGAACTTCATTGGCAACCTCCAAGAGCTAAAGAGCTAAAGAAGCTCTTTAAGGGGAGTAGAAAAGTAAAGGATATGTGAATGTGAACATTGTTAGTAGTAGGGATTTGTGTGAACTCCTTAGGATACCAGTTATACTTTCCATGTAATTAACAGGAATTTTCCTGTTCTCTAAACGGAAGGAGCAACTGAGACTTTAAATTTAAAATTACCATGTGTAGAATCCTGAGGTTCACAGATACAGCCAACAGGAAGAAAAAGAAGGGGAAGGTTATGCTATGAGAACACTGCACCGTGTGTATTGTTTTGCAAGAAATATTTGTCACAACAGAAGGAAAAAAGAACAGCAACCTGATCTCTTCTCCCAGGCACTGTGTGTGCCACCATGTATCTTGCTTTTGGAGTGCACACTGCCTAAACAGTGAAGAATACTCCTGAGCCTGAGAATTTATGTGACCACCACTGTTTGAGAAGACAGTTTTGGATATCATGAGATGTTCTGGTTGTAAAAACTATGAAAGTTACAGGAAGATAAAAGATTAAATGCTTCATAGGGAAAAAAAATTCATCAGTGCTTCTGCACTAAAATTAAACTGAAGTGAAAGGGTCTTTGTCCCACCTATAAGCAATGTTTTCCTTCCTCAGTATAAGTAGATTCTGAGGCTGTCAAGTATGATGATAATAAACTGGGGAGAAACGACTTTGTCAAAGTTGAAGTGACTGTTGATTTATAAATTTTGATGTGGTATTAATTGTTTCCCCTTCCTCTTTTTTTTTCTTTCTTTTTTTTTTTTAATCTTTATGTTTCTGTTAATGAATATGGCTAGTTATGTCTTCTTCTTTGCCTCTTTTCATTTTTCTTTTTTTCTTGCTATCTGTCCATGCCCCGCATTGTGATCATCTGTGCCTATCAATGTATCAGTAAAGTGGAAGGGCATAGATTCAAAGATCTACAGTAGGAAGAATAATCACTGGAGTTATGATACCAGAATGTAACTCATACCTTGATGGATACCTTTGAAAGGAAAATGTCACTTGTCTCAACCCTGCATGTTTCTCAGCTTTGTAATGTACAACTTTAGCTATACATTCTAATTTTGCACTACAATGCAGCTCAGAGCACAAAATAAGTATTTCTTTCTGGTCAGCTTAGCAAAGAGCTACGTGAGCTTGTTGAACATGTGAACATATGAGAAAGCTGCAATTAAGAGTTATACATATCATAGAGGTGTTATTGATCAGAAAGAACAAATATAGCAGCTGCCTCCCTTCTTTCCCCTTCCCTTCTCTCCTTAGCATCAGACAGAATGCCTTGGGCTTTCAATTTTAAAAGTCTTAATAATATAAAACGTGTGACTTGTTTACTTTCTAGAATTAAGAGGGTAAAAAGTCAAGAACTAGATCTCTTTAGCTTTGTCAGAGTGGAAGAGACGTGACATGAAAGAGTCTCTATTGAATGCCCCTCCCTTTCCTATATGACTCCCTCACCTGTAGTTAGCCTAATTAAACTGAATAGGGGACTGCTCTTAATTGGCTCCCTGCTCTATTAAGTAATGCAGATTACACAATTGTAGAAATTTGAATTTCTTGGAATCTAATCCGTCCTCTCAATGGTGGGCATTGAATTTTTTTTTTCCTTAGTTTTAAACGTTTGTGTAAAAGGCCAAAGACCCTGAAAGATGTCATACAGATTAGAAAATAAACATTTTCAAGTAATTTCTTTCATCAATTCTTTTTTTCTCTGTGTAAAGTGTGTTACAAGATTAATTAGAAAGTTAAGTGTCTTCAGATTTCTGAATTTACAGGCCAAATCTGAATAAGTCTACATTATGCCTTTGTTTTAACCATTTTGATGTAGAGACAGAAAAATCTGTGGTTAACAAAATATTGAATTTTATGGAGCTCTATGTCTTGCAGTACAAACTGAGTGAGGTTGCAGTATGAACTGGTATCTTCACGGACAGACTTTCAAAGAAATTTGGGCACTATTATTTTCCAACCATCTTTTGCAGACAATAACCATAGGATTTTAAAAGCAAAAAATACTCATCTGCTCAAGGCCACTTTGTCCAACAGCTATTGATACAATAATATTACCCAGGTCATGGAACATTTGTGAGGGCCTTAATCTTTTATGATCATCCTTTTCCCCATTTCTCTATACATCAAGAAAAATTTTGTGTTGAGTCCCACTGAATAATTCTGGGACAAATAAGAAGTTTTCATTCTAAGACTGGGATAGGTCATTTTTCTAGTCAACCTCTGTGTTTGAGATCAGATTTAAAGCTGTCAGGAAGACTTTATCAGCTCACCTTACCATTTCCAAAGCGACATTTTGGAATGTTTAGCTGGAGATATTTTCATGTCCAAGGCCTCCTATTAAATGAATATTCTCTTCCCAGCCCTGCTAGCTATGACCTTCTATCCTCCTGCACTATGAGGAGGACATTATTTTCCTTCCTCCATTTTCTTTCTATATGTACCTTAGTCTTTCAGCAATGCAATTTTTGTCATTTCTTTCTAAGGTACAAGAATAACTGCTATTACTCTCAAGACTATGGAAAAACAAGGCAATGACAACAAAGATTACTTCCATGAGAGCCTCAGAAGTCCTCAGGACATGGAGGAGGAAGAAATACCTAGAACTGGTGGCTGAAGAATGCTAGGAAAAAGAAACAGTGAAATTTCTGGTCTTGCAGGAAAAGGTGGAGATCAGCTTCATGGAGAAATCAAGATTTCTGTGATAGGGAAAGGAAAAGAGAAGAAAGAGAGAGAGAAGAAGGAGAGTTACTGGAGAAGGAGACAAACTTCACTAAAATAATTTCAAAAGTTGTAATGCATTCTATTGTTTAGCAGTATTCTTAAAGATCTGCTGAGTAGCTAAGGGATCATAGACACGCTTATCCTATTGTTTGTGTATTGTGTGCTTTCACATAAACACCCAAGTTTAATTGCATTATTAGCACTCACAATCTGTATTCAATGTTTCAGAAATAAGGGACATTTAAATGTCATAAATGTGTCTATTTCACATATACAGTATCTTTTTCAACCGAGATACTTTCAGAAACATCTATATATGTAGGACCTTAAAATGAAGCACCTGTGAAAGACTATAGTGCTTGTCTTTTCCTTGGTTAGCAATTTGAGATTTTTGCCATTATCTGAGAGAGGAAATGTCTTTGAAAAAATCCCCAGTGATTAGGATTACTTTCCAAGTTTCTTCACTAAGTTTGAAGAGATTTATGAAAGAAAAACTGTGATTTGATAACATCATTACTGCACTGGTTTTTATTTCATCTGTGGTTACTGAATTTCTAATGATATAACTCTGAATAGGCAGAGAATCTTAAATTTTTCAGTGGCAGATGAGTAGCAAAACACAGGACCTTCATGTAGTTTTAAGGTAAAAAAAAAAGTACTGTGATTGGCAAAAGGAAGAATTTTTTTTTTTTTTATAGTGAGAAAATTCTCTTCTGCTAATAAAATTGCCTATTAAAACTGCACTTGTATCATTAAAAAAACTGTGTAGAGTCAAAGCAGCAACATTAGTCTCACAAAATAGTTTGTAGTAGTATTGAAGAGATTAAGTGCTCATCTGATTTGTGTCCTATCTCATCCTTGTGTTAAAGAATAGCTTAATAATGCTTTCATTTAAATAACTTGCAGGATTGTTAATAAGTTTTGAATATTCTGTGTCCTCACTGAAATGAAAACTTGTAGAACAAAAGGTGTTTCTGATCAGAGGAAAGAATATGAACTAATATGGGACTCTATCTCCAAATGTGTTGTTTATATGCATAGTTAGTGCCTGACATTTGCAAGTAGTCTGTGGAGCTTCAAGTGAATATGAAAATATTTTTCACTAAATCCTCTTTTCCTTTTTGAGTCACCCTTGTACAGCCCTTCCTATAACCAGGTTAACTTTGGTGCAATCTTTTTCTCTTCTGTTCTTCCTAAAATTCTATCAATCCTCTTCAGAAAACAAGCAAACATAACCCCTTCTTCTAAACAAAAAGTAGAAAGAAATTCCTCTGTGTTTCTATAAACACTCTTATTTTCATTTATGCAAACTTTCTCTGTTTTTCTAACCCAATTTTCTTAATCTGTAGAATTCCTTGGCTGCTATGACTGCTATTTTTAATAACTTCTTTACCAATTATTTTATAATTTTTTGTTTAGTTGCAATTGCTCTTGTTCATGCAGCCATATATAGAAACTAAAAACTGGCTTGGGAAGAAAGATATTTATAACAATATAAATTTCAGTTTTATGAAATGGTACTTCTGGAGATGATAAGAAAATTCTTTGAAGTTCACAGTTTAGAATGATCTATATTCACTGCTTGTATGGTGAATCTGAAGGAAACAATTGCATACTTATTTCTTTTTAAAGGGACATTATGCTGTGTTCAATGTTTAGTTGCAACTATTCTGTCTTCAAGTTAAAAGCAATCAGGATGGAAACCTTCTTGTGTGACATATTTATGGAAATGCTTTCCAATTAGTACATATTTAACCCAGTTCTGGTTTGATGCAGACAATGAATGGAGCAGTAAAAGATACATTAAAAAGATATGGAGATTATAATGAAGAGGAAAGAACCCAACAAGTGCAAGATGAAAATAAAGGCCAAATGAAAAATCAGGCACCAATACATTGTCAAAAAATCCCATAATCTGGATCACTGATTTTGTAGCCATTGTGCCATATAAATAGATATAAGAATTTGCACCTATATCATGCCAAATGAACACAAATATTTATTATACAAATTATTATATTCACAGTACTTTGAAGCGTTCTTTGGAGTTTCCACTGTTGCTAAATCATAGAAATTCTACTATTTTCTATGCTGAACAATGAATTAGATGCATATTTATGGAAAACAGCCTTGGCCACAAAAAATCTGGAAGGTAAAGAAGTACCTGATCCTTTTATAAAACTTTTTCTATTTTTTAGCCATTAAAGAAGTTAAAGAGGAATTCTCATTGGTTTTGTTTGTTCATCTACTTCTCTAACACCATTACAGAATGGCCTAGATTCCCTTAGTTAGAAGAAAGCATGAAAGACAAAGCCTGAGTGTCTGTAGGATGGAGTGGGAAGGAGCATGGAAGTCTCGTTTCTGCTGTTCTGAAGGAGCTTCTGAGACAAAAGAACATATTGTCCAGTCACAATTACTGGACTTATAAATGTGAGCTGTTCTTGGGAGCATCACCAATTTTCATGGGGTCTGCACAGAAAATGAGGAAAAAATAATTTCTAACCATTCCTAGTGCCAGTCATATCTAACCTGTAGTATTTTGTCTCACTCTTGTGGCAGAGGCACACAGTGTGTTCCCCTGCCAAGATTTCAGCATTAATACTCACAATACTCACTTTTGATGAATGCATTGACATGAATGGAGCAGACATTAGAGATCTTTTCTGTTTATCCAAAGGCCAAAAAATTAAGGTGGTGCTATTTTTTCTTGTGGGGCTCTACTGCTCTGGAATGTCATAAAATAACAAGTCCCTGATGATTGTCTTGATTCATCCTTTCTGTCTCAGGCACAATAACTCATTACAGAGTTTATATCCACGATTCATCTTCCTATTCTGATTTTTCCTGAAGATACAAACTCCATAACTAGCAGTTCCATATCTTCAGACAGTGTCTCTCTCTCGTGCAAAACATGAATGGCTCCAGAAGAACAGCACATCAAGCCCTAAGTGATCAGAGATTTCTCCCCTTATTGCTCCTTACTATCTTTTTCATTTGCCCTGTAATAACCTCATTCTCTTTTTTCATTCTCTTGCCTTTTTGTTGCTTCTTTGCTTTCTCTCCCTACTTACTGCTCCTGTTCATCTGCTGCAACCAGGAAGGACCACTGTCCCATTAAGTCCCTTTCTGGATTTCTCATAATGCCCTCACTCCGGCATTTTGCTATGTTTCCTTTTGTCAAGGTCTTTTTCTCCCTCAGGATGTCTAGTCTGACTTCATCCATAGTTGTTCAATTGCTTTTGACAAATTTGATCATGTATTTCTCTGTGAAATGTTGCCCTGTGGGAATCTCACCAGCACATCTCTCCTCTTTCTCAGGTAGTCCTTACGTAGAAAACTGATCACCCATCACTCCTTCCCAGTGCCTTTGGCTCTCTGCTCTGTTTCCTTCATACCCATATTTTTGCATGGTTTTTCTACTTAAATGCCTCAAACTATTGTCTCTGTGCTGTTAATGCTGCAATTCAGACTGCAAAGGCCAGGAGGTACAAGGGAAGAAAATCTGCATTCTAATACTTGCTATCATTTAAAATTGTGAAGATCTTGTCCAGGAAAACCCAACCAAACAAAACACTTTGGAAAACCAAGATTTCAAATATTGTAAAAAGGAAATTTAATGCCATGCTTCCTGCTGCCATATTTTCTTAATTTAGAAAGTTTGAACAAAATTGGAAAAAAAAATTATAATATAAAGCAAATTAATTTTATTGCCTTTTGTAGCAAAAAGCTGTGCAAAGAAAGAGTATAAACCCAGAATTTTTAATTATTAATGAGATTTTCCTTTAAGGAACATTGGGATGTGCTAATGATTCTTTCTGAAATCCCCCGTTCATAAAAACAATATAGTTGTGAAACTAAAAAGGAAAAATTGTTCCAAAATTAGAACAATCCAGGTAACTGTGATTACCCTTTTGGCACTTGACTTGCTTTGTGTTCTGATATGATTTTGATAACTAAATTACAGTTTGGTTATTCTTGTAATATCTAAAATACAGTCTCAGGTGAGACTGAGATATCAGAACAAAACATCTGAGGTAAACAGGACTTCCAGATGCTCAACCCTTTCAAGTGTTCTAGGCTTGCAATTTTAAAATCTCATCTCTACAAAGAGAACATTCAATTTTCTAGCTTTTATGTTCAGAATCAAGAAGTAGACAGGCAGTAAAGGGAGCCTAATGTTCTCTGTGATAATCTTTTCAAACTGAATTTTTCTTTAACATGAATAAATAGCCTGTTTTTTATTAACATTAGAATTATTCTTCAGATCAAGAAGTGTGCTGTTGGAAAACAGACAGTCAAGCAGAAAACTATCTGAAGGAAAACACATCTATTTCTATATGTATCGTGATAAAGCAGATTCTTTAGCTTACAATATTGCTGTGTTGTGTGGTAGAAACAGAAAAAATCAACAATTTTTTTACAATTGTTGGAATTTCATTATCTAAACATTCTTTCAGGAAATACTTGCAATAATAATAACCATCCTTCAGCAGATATCTGACGAAATGAGACAGTAAGAAGAACATATAAAGACAGCAAAGCACACTTGCAAGTATTTTAAAAAAAGGACTTTTTAAATAAACTATCCTTGTTCTGTAGGGTTAGCAATTTCTTTTTTTATTTTCTTTTTTTTCCTTTTTTTTTTTTTTTTTTTGTTGTTGTTGTTGTTGTTATGGCTAATGGAAGCAGAATTTTCTTCACAATTTTGACATGATTCTGTTACCATTATTTAAATGTGTGATAACAAAACTTCTGCATTTCTGGATGAGATACTGCAATTCTTTGCCCAACAATGTTTACTGATGAAACAGAGTTAGACAAATTTAAAAAAACCAAACCACCATCCTCACTTTTCTTCATACACACTTTTCTAAGGCCACCAAGGATCTACCAAATCTCAGTGTATTAATTTATGCTCTCTGTGGAACTGTTTCTGAGTGAAAATTGCAGGAGCTGTCTCTTTTAATACCATACCATAGAGGAGAGAAAATTATCATCTTTTGTTAATTCTTTATTCCAAAATTGGCAAAAATGAAAAGCACTTTTTTGACAACCACGCTCCTTATTTGTCTGAGCAGCCTGGAAAATGAATGGACTAGTAATGAAGCATAATCTGACAGATGATGGCAGGAGATAGGACTAGGGAAGATGGTTCTTAGCATTAAACCCTGTACAATCCTGCCTCAATAACAGAGTAATTAATCAACTGGGCCTAACATACCATCTGATTAAAACCTCCCTTCTAAAATGGTGTAAAGCAAACCCTCAAAACATGTCTGAGTAAGCAGAGAAGGATATAGAAAACCTAAACATTCCAGAAGCTGCCTCCCAATACTTGCATCTGGAAAATTAGATTTTTTTTTTTTCTCCAACAGTCTTGGAAATTAGAACTGCTTCATACCTTGCAGGTGTCAGAAGGTTTGCCTTGAATTTGGAGAGGTGAGGAAAACAGAGTTAGGATTCAGTTACCATTGTTTGTTTCCAGAGGTCAAACACTTGCATCTTAGATAAATGCCTGAATTTTGAATGTTGTCTAATCACCAGAGGTTGGAGCCCTATAAAAAGCAAGAGTACGATTCAGAAAAATTTTTTGTGAGTGGTTGGATATTGCTTCCTGAAATCACATTGCATTCATAGTAGAGCAGAGATGCCTTTTATTCTTCTGTCTTAGCATAGTTACAGGTACTGTGTCAAACCGATGACTGCAGCAAATTTGTGGGCCTGCATAATATGAACACCATGACAAAATAAGTTGGGATTTAAAACTTTCATTACTAATTAGCAATGGAAAATCTCAGCTACCAGTGCCCAACTGAGAGCTGAGATTTTTATAATTCTATTTCATAATCTTTACAGGAAATTCAAAATTGACCATTAACTCATAACAGGGCACATACTCCTGACTAATCTAAATTGTATGTTGCAATTTGGATTCATACATAAGTCCAGATGAACCTCTTTGTTCTGTAAAACTACTTTAGATGCCTTCCTTTTTTATTTTTTAATTAAATAGAATGTTCTTCTATTTCTTGTGAAGGAATGCAAAAATAGGAAGTGATGAGCTGAAATCAATTGATTTTTTATGAGATTCATAACTCTGGGCTTTTGTAGAGCTTAGTGTGAAGTTTTGAGGCATTGTTATTAATACAGTTTCAGCCATTTCCTTTGGCAGACAGCTTCATGAGATAAAAAATGGGAGCCAAATTCTGCTTCAACATCAAACAACCTCATCAAAACTGAAGGAGATAAAACTCACAACAGCCTGTAGAACTTGGTAAGAGCTGTGCATGCACTAGCTGCATCTCCTTAGACCCAGTGTATTCCTAGGCTTTAGGTCAGCTTAACCTTGAAGTTTAGTTGTCCTAAACTCAGTGAAAACATCAAATAGTTTTAGGGCTGTGAAAGTCTTTTGTCCTTGTGCTATAGTACTGGCTGAATCACATTCCACTTAAGTTCTAGTTGACAGGACGAATGAAAATGTTTGGGGGGCAGAGTAGGGGTGAAATGAGATGCCAGACGTGATAGCCGGGAGGTGTGGCAACATGAAAATTGCCTAGGTTGCTCTGTGATTGATTGCACCCAGGACAATGGGGAAAGTTGGATCTTAAACTGTTTCCAGACCAAGCAAGGGGAAAGGATGGTGAGAAGCAGATCCTCCACATGTGGAGCCATGCTTTTTTAATGCCCACTCTCCTGTGCTCATGGTAAGGCGCATCTGCTCAGTCAGGGCAGCAGGGTCAAACTGTGGGCACACACCTAGAGAAGGTCAAGGCCCACTAAGGACCCTGGAGCTAGAGCACAATGAAGAATTACCCACCTAGGGAGGGATCCAGGCATTTCCATGCTAGCTTGAATGTGCATGACCTGAAAAACTCTTTGTTTTGTGGGCTTCCACACACAGAAGATCAAGCCTGCAGCCATTACTCTGATCACAGACATTAAAATTGCAACAATCAAATTGCTGGATTCATGGGTTGTGATACCTTTCTTCTCCATTATTTACTTTTATCTCTCTTTTTTCTTTCTCATCCTCATATATTTTCTATGTGACATTTTGCACATTTACAGAAAGGAACTGAAATGGCTGCGTGACTTCTCTCTACTACACTTTCACTCAGTTTTTTTCACTTAAATTCACCCCAGGGGTGTATTAAGAGGAACCTGAGCTACCCTGCCTCAGAGGTGAGTCATAACAGGAAAAAAAATTAACACTGCACACAAACATGAAGGAAAAAGTTTTCTTAGAAGAAAATTACAAAGGGAAAATCGGCTCTCTTGAATTCACTTAGGTCACCTAGTTCTCACAGGACAAGCAGAATATCAGCACAGTAAATGCTGAAGTGAGAGACGGCACTCCTGGAGTCCATAGTTTGATTTTCAGTGTGACCGTAAATCCTTGTTGCTATGCTCTAACTTCTGCTAATATAGACTTGCCAACAATTTGAGCATAAATCTGTGATTCCCTTTTTTCATTCCATTCTTCTCTTCAGCAGGGATATTTCTACATATTGGGATGATTCTTTCTTTAGACTATGAACTAACAAATTCTATTCCAGAAATGTCTGTAGAACAACAGAGTTTCTCATTATTTTAAACATAATATAAATATTAATTATTTTCCACCATCATTTAATATGATAGCTGTAGCTCTGAAAGGCCAGCAAACTGGCAGTGATGAAATACAATCTTGATACAATACAATCAGCGTGATTTTTATTTACCACAGCAACACAGGGTTGTTACTCTATCATATCTCTGTCTCTTGTCTGAATTTCCTTTCCCTTGCTATACTGGAGCCATACTGAGGTCCAGGCTACTGATAATTATTTTAGGCTGATCCTCAACAGGCTGGTAAAGTGCACTTTAAAAGCATTTTAAAATCACATTGCATTGAACCGCTTTGCAGAGCAACCACTCTTATGAAAGAATCTCACCCATGAAGACACTCAGGCGAGAGCATCTTGGATGTATGCCACACATCAATCAAATATAAGTGGTGCTTGAAGATTATTATTACAGGATTTATTTCTAGTCATCAGCAAGCAGCATTGTTCAACAGAAGTAGACAAGCAATTAATTTAACATGCCCAGGAGAACAACACTTTTTAAAGTTAAAAGGGACATGACGCAAATTGTTTCCTATGATTTCAATTATAATATGCTAATATTCATAGCCATAGCAAAATTTTTTAAAAAATTCAACACACAAAATAGACACTTACCTGCAAAAAGCAATATTGGTTCCCAGTCTCACTTTTCTTTCCAGATTCTGATATCACAACTGATAGTGCATATCTATTTAGAAAAGTAATGATTGGAGGGCAGGATTCTTGGGTCATGGCCTTCACACTTTAATCTCTCTTTCCTAAATAGTAAGAAAAGACTAGTTTATTCAGCTGGGGATCCCACTGCCTGTTACTGAGGTATCTGAGTCTTTCGCACAGGGAAAAACCTTAACTGAAATATTTGATACCAGCATAACTAGTGGGGTGTGTGTATATATATATATATATATGTATGTGTGTGTGTTTGTGTGTGTGTGTGTATGTATATGTATATATATGTCTCTCTTTATAGTGGAGAAGTGGAATTGTGCCAAGAAGTTTTACCTGGATTTCAGTATTTATGCATCTAAAAATTCTGTTCTAGTTCACATGATATGGGGGGATGCTAATCAGATTTGACCTTATGCAATGTGTTTCTGGACATTACTTCTTTATCCATTTTCACCATATATGTGCCCATATAACAGATGTCAGAATGATAGGCAACTACTGTACTGTTTGTCCTTAGAACATAGGGATAGTTTTGTGTCACTGTGTACCGGCTTGTCTTTTCCTAAATAAAAAGCTGTAACTAGGCACAAATGTAATTTTGGGTTATCAGGTGCTTTATGACGTTCCCCTCATTTTCCTATTAACTACCCTAAAGTTTGATATTATCACAGAAACTAATTTTTTGAGATATTTTTAAGCTTGATTTGTTTATTTGTTTCTTCTCATCTCTTCTAGTAGTCACTGACATATAGATGCCTCTAACACAGGTTTCCCATTACAGAAGAGTAAGGACAGAACCTGTACTGAAATGGAGGAAATCCAAAGGCTGAGTAACACCCTCAATCTAGAAATATTGGGTTCAACCATGACTTTTTTATGTAGTGAAAAGCTGTCTTCTTTAGTTTTGGGCTGGGTTTTTCTTGCTACTTCTACTTTTTTAGTTGCCCAACAAAGTTCATTTTGATAAGTTAAATGATGTTATTCTTAAAAACATTAAAAAGAAATAATTATATTAAACTCAATTAAAAATACGTAGCTAATTAAACACATGAAATTGTTTTACCATTTTTGTGTGTGTGTTTCCTCCTATGTGACATAGGTACAGGGATACAAATGTGTGTGAACATAGCTTAAAGAATTAATTACCAGCATCCTAGGATGTCTTCACACAAACTCGTAGCATGAAAAAAAAAAAATGTCATTCCCTGTCAGAGTGAAAAGATGTAGTGTTACAAGAAAGAATTTTTTGTTACCTTCAAAAATTGCCCACTCTACTCACCATAAACTGTCATGGCTCATCTCTGACATAGTCTCTGAACACTGTTTCAAAAACTTTTTTTGGACGGTCACAAGGTCACTGTGAGAAGGAAATATTTCTAAGTATCCCTCTGCACATCCTCTGGCACACACACACACGTTCACTGGCGAGAGAGACAAGGGTTATGCTTACATATGTATACATCTTCCTCCCAATGACTGCAAGGAAAGTTTTAATTCCTGCCACCTAATGGTCTATTTGCCTTGAGTGTTTCAGAATGGTTCAATAATCACTAGCCATGTGTGCATTTTGTTGAATTATTTAAGCTTATTTCCAGAGGGAAAAAGACAGGGAGGAAGGCAACTGATTCAATGCAAATGAAAAGCTTTTGAAGCTCCCTATGGTGAAGATGTGATTACAGTCAGACAGTTAATAACCTAGACTTAGAAAAATCTGAAGGTTTTAAAACTGTCTGGCCAGTCAGTAAATGAGGTTTTTCCACACTGTTGACCAACTGCCATGCATTGTAATGGTTTCAGATTTGTTTGGATTGTGAGTGGACCCACAAATGAGGAAAGGACCCCCTGCTTCATGATTTAGTAATCTCAAAGGGTTTTTTCTGGATTTGTGCTTGAGCCTTCAGCCTTCAATTGCATACCTTCTACTGTGGTTTTCAGAGATTATACCAGGATGTCCAGCTTTTCTGGGAAAAGTTTGGTCTATGTCATGCTTTCTCTCCAGAGCTGACAGGATACTTTCCCCTCCCATCACTGTCCTCAGTGCTCCTTTTCTCCTGTTCCTTGGCACAGTTAAGCCCTGCTGTCTAATACATTATATGTTTAATATTTTTGGACAACTGGCAGCGAAGGAAAAAGAAAAGCAGCAGTAATCCACACACAATTCTAATTTTATATATAGGTAAGCAGCTCTGAAATGTTCAAACTCCCTCACAATAAGAGGTATGCCTGTAACCTATGTATGCTGTATGGTGGCTGGCTCAAAGCTGTTTCAAAGGGATCCTGTTAGCCAGCCACGAAGAACAGCCCCAATTTATGGGCATTCCAGTGAAATTAAGCCACTGTAGACCGAATCTGATCTCCAGCGAGCTCCATTATAAATCATCTGTCTTGATCATCTTGTCCAGTGTGCAGCCACGTGGAAAGGCATAAACACTTGCCATCTGTCCAAAATGGTAGGAAGAAGTGAAAAATATTGTCCATCCTTATGTTTCCTCCCATGTAAGAAGCACCGTATGGTGCGTGCTGCAGAGGACACTGAGGATGTACTATCCTGGAAAAGCAGGGTGCAATTCCTTTGACAAAGGCAGTGCACCCAGAGGAGCCTGGCCAAACTACTCTCATCTGCCATGCCTGTAGCTCGGGGCTAAAGCAGCCATAGGCATATTTAAATTATCTGCCAGACAGTTGGCAGCCAAGAAAACATAAGCAATATCAATTGAGGGATGTACCTGCAGGGAATACTTTTCACATCCCGCCCTCCAGAACTGACCTTCAGGGACATCCCTTCACGACAAATTGGATGCTGATAAACTTGCACATCTTCCTTCCGTTTTCCCCAAAAGCCAGCTGAGAGCCACTGAGTCCCCTGAGATGCAGCTTCGGGCCTGGCGCTGTGGTTCTGCTTCCCAGACAATGAGGTGTGCTGTTTCCCTATGTTATGCATGACAAAGAGCCTGCAATTTTATTTCTGCCATTTTTTTATCTTTTGTTTCCCCAGTTTTTGCCAAATTTCCCAGCATGTTCAGTGCCTTACAAACCAGTTAGCCATTGTTATTTTTCATCCTGATTTAGGAGGAATAAATTGCTGTAACTAATGTTCAAAATAGAATTTGTTTCATTAAAAGTAGATCAGCCTCTCCTTGTTCTTTTGCTCACACTCCCTCAGAATATGAATGTTGCCAAAAAGCAGAAATAGAGTTGAAATCAAGAACCTGGAAGTATATGTGAATTGCACCTTGTTCTTTCCAAATACTTTGTTTTCAACTTCTTTTTTTTTTTTTCCTGCTGTGCAAAGTTCAGCCTTGCCTCTTTTGGCTCCCCTGATTTCCTTACCCTTTTGCTGCTGGCAGATCATCCTTGTATTTTTCTCTTGACACAAGACAAGCATCAGACAAAGTCTGAGCTCTTCTGTTTCCTCTGACTGTTGGTTCACTCTCAAGGGAACTTCAACCTAGTTTTCAAATATGCAGGGAATACTTCTTCCCCGTCAGGTTTTCTAATACAAACTGCCCCTCTTTTGCTATCTCGGTTTGAAATGGGCACTCAGAACGGCATTCGCGTATTCAATGAACTTTAATTTAGAGGGGAAAGCTGTGCCTATTGATAAAATTTGTGCTAGATCTGAATCTTCTCAAGGAATATTTTCAGGTGCAGAAGGGTTAAGGAGATGCTCCACAGCAGCCAGTCATTGACACTGAATATTTGGTATCAATTGACAGCACATGTATGGATCACTCTTTGTATCACTCCTTGGAGTACATACAGTAAGACATTATGCCAACTCAAAAATGCCTGAAGTTCAAAAATAAATGGACTGGAATGGAGAGAAGCTTTCTTCTTCTGAAAATTTCAAAATAACGGAGAAATATGGATCGTTAAGTGAATGAGGGATGGTAAAAAAGCATTACCTGGCAAAATATTCACGTAATTGGTTCATAGAGCTATTTCTTATAATTGGATTTTAAAAGAAAAAAGATTCCATGTATCTCAGGCTCTATTACATGTTGGTGGTAAAAAAAATGCATCATGAAATGCACAACTGGAAGATCTGAGGCAGTGTATCACCAGGAAGAGACACATAACACTTGATCTCCATTGACTTTTAGAGGTCTTTTATGTGGCAGATACTCAGGGGTGAATTTTTCCCTGTCAGCTTAAACTGGGTTAATAAAGTTATTTTTTAAAAATCTGGCCTTTTTATTTAAATGAAATGCAACTTCTATTTAAAATAAGCAAATGAGTACATAAGCCTGTGGTGAATATTGCATGTTTTGTGAAGCACTGTATATGAAAATTGTGCAAACACAATAATTAACCATGTATTTTCACAGATTTTACCCAGAGTTAGAATCTAGCCACTTATATTGAGACATTTAATAAATTCCTACATAGAAATTTTTCAGTGATGCAGCTTGTGAAATAAAGGACCATTTATACAGGAAGAGTAATTTTTTTTCTTTTTTGTTCCATAAGAGAGTTATCTTTTTAATTCTGATTTATTTGTCTTATGGTAAGATTTTTAAAATTTTATATGTGGGACAAATCTTAGGGTTCTGTTGTTTTAGTATCATTTTAATACGCATATGCTAATGCTAGCTTTAGTAGAACCCCTCCTGTTGTCCTTATACTAGTTAAAGGAAAAATAAAACATAACAATAAATATGTCTAAACCCAGCAATACACAGAAATGTGCATCTGTGACTGAAAACCATTTTGGCAAGTAAGGATGCAAACTTAGAGTACAGTGTGTTTACCTTGGGTGGCAACTAGCAAGGATTGGAGGGATGTTATTTGTGTGTTGAGGTCTTGGGGATTTTATTACATACTTGTTTATTTGGTCTTTTTTCAATTTTCTCTATATTATGGAATCTCATTTGTAGTTCCCATTTAATGATGAGTGTAAAATCTTAACTGTATTTGCAGTGTTTAAGCCTGAAGATCACTTTGGACGCTGCTGTCTTTTACTACCCAGACACACATGAAGCACGCAATGAAGATGAAGCAAATGATCACAAGCCTTCTATTTCCAAGGCAGACATAACAAATAAAGGTTTTCTTTTTCTCTAGATGAGAAAAAAAAACCTGTGAAACTCAGATTCACAGAGAACTGAGCCAGGTGTTTTTAACTGAATCAAAACAAGTTGCAGGCATTCAGTCAGAGAAGTAATCAAGCTTTCCTGATGAAAAAAGGAAGCAACCTTCAAATCTGAAACAAAGTTGCCATCTAACGTGGAACTGTTATTTCAAGCTGTGCATTAAGAAAAACAAAGGAGAAAAATGTGATTTCTAGATTTCAAGAACTGATTGCATTTTATGCAGATCTTTGTGTTTCAAAAAGGATAGGAATGAGCATGTTACATCTTTTATGAGCTATTTTCCTAACTGGCATAGCTGTCAGTGCTGCATTAAAAGCCCTGATTGTTGCCTTGTAGAGAAAGGAAGAGACAAGTCTGGAAACCAACAAGGGATTACTAGGGTTTTTTATATTAGCCTGTAATTAAATAATAGTTCATGTTGCCTTCTTCCACTGGGAATTACATCCTTTTCACCTCTCCTCTGCTAAAGCAGAGACATCCATTACGATGAGTAGCTACAACACTTGTCAAATCCAATCAGCTCCAAATGACTGAAAAGCAACTGACGTGTGCTCTCTTAAAGCATGGTTTCTTCTCCCCCAAAAGCCCACTGTCCTTTCACGTGCATGTAACAGTCAGAAGAGATCACATCACGCAATGAAGAAAAACAGAAGCATATGGTACTAAGGGGCCTCTGCAGGAGAGGGCTAAAATGTCAAGGCTCACACATAAAATATATGTAAAAATATGTGTTTATATAGAACGCCAGATAGAAGCAGATGACAAAAACAGCACAGAAAAACAAAATTTTGCCACCACTTCGGTTACCTTGGGTTATTTTTTTCTTCTTTTTTTTTGATGTTGTCTAGAGTTCTTCACAGAAAATAGCAATTGCAGGCATTTAACTATGCATAAGCAGTCATAAAGTTCAATTTTTCAGTACAAGGAATGTATTCTTCCTACTACATTTCCCTTATGTGTTTAGTATGTTGAAACATGACAACTGACTTGCAAACTCTCAAGTGATTACACTGGCAGATTTACCTTCCTCATCTCATTGATATTAAATAGTGTATGTAAAAGCAGGGACATAAATTTGCTGCTTGTTCTTAACCAACATGTAATGCTCTCTCCCTCTCTTTCTCTCTCTCTCTCTCTCTCTGGAGACACATCACTTACTACTTCTTCTAGCCCAGATAACAGCATCACTTACTATGTCTTCTAGCCCAGATAACAGCATTTTCCAAACTATGCAGCCTTTTAGGTGCTTTGCAAAGAAAATTAGTGAGCTGAGGACTCTTCCCTCTCCCGCTAAATTTCATATTTGTAAGGTACTTCCGTTGCAAAAGCTCTGTGTTACAGAACAACACGTACTAAAAGATGCTTCTTTCATCATGTACTATAAACTGAGGCAGCAGCTGTTTCAGGAACACTGTGAAGTGTATAAACATAGTTACAGAGCTTCTTCTGTAAGCCATAAATTGACCAAAAGCTTTAAAATACTTTTTGTTGGAGAAGATAATGTTTATTTCAGTTTGTAATTCCATCTCAAAGAATGTTTAATGGAAGTAGGGAATTCATGAAAACAAGATTCACCAACGGAGATGCTTCTTGATCCATAAAATGTATCTGAAAGTACTTTGAATGCCTGTGTTAGGGGACGTCATTATTTAATTCCTGTAGAAAGCCAGAGAAATGACATTATGCAGGAGAGGGTTTAATTTCAGCAAAATTTGTGGGTTTTTTCATCCTAATTCATGAATCTTCATACCTTAAATGACATTGTTGAAAAAAATCTAAAAATGCCTGTAAAACAAATATACTCCAAAAACTTTGATTCACTTACTAGCTTTACTAAAAGATTTTATGAGAAGTTTCTTTTTAATAATCAAAAATATGCACTCAGTCTTTTGTAGCAATGGTCCCTTCTCTAATTCAGGTTATTAAACAATGAATGCATTTTTAGCAGCTATTGTACTGATTTGCAAAGATTAAATTTCTTCCTTTAAAACATACTGTACGTCTGAAAATTACTGTGTAGGTCTAAAAGGGTTTGAGACATCAATTGATCTTAATATCAGTAAGATTCCCTGCCTTGCAAGGATGGATTGGGCAGAATTAGGTAGCTTTCTAATTTTCATCAAAACATTCAGTTATAGCCAGGCTGTTAAAAAGTAGCTGTCCCATTGTCATAAGTTATGCTGTGAAAACATAATTTAAAAAAAAACCAAAAAGAAAGAATGGGTAAAATTAACCGAGAATATTCTGCATGCATTTATCAGCTCGCTGAATTTATTCTGTTCTACTATAAATGATCAGAGAAGTAATACATTAAGGAAAAAAATAAAGCTGCAGCTATATAAGGGGAAAAAAGTGAGATTTGGATAATTCCTCAAGTCAAGATGTCAGTCAGCTCTGAAAATCCATGATGTTTATGTAAGAGATGGATTTTAAGTAAAAGAGGGTCTTTCTCCTTCATCTGACAGGTGGTGTTATACTCTGGTTAGGCTGTTCTTGATACAGAAGTTTATATTCTCTTTTCTACAAGCATGGCTTTTTCATAGAAATTCTAATCAAATTATATTCCTATAATTTCCCTGTATTTATTTTTTTCCAAAAGGAAGGAGGATGGTTCTGAAGGCAATTAGTAAGCAAGCTTGGGAATATCCTCCTCACTATGGAGGTGATATTTTTAAACTTAATGAAATACAGAAAGACATTAGAACTTTTTTAGGGAATATTTCCACTTAAAACCTATAAATTATGAGTGAGAGAGATACCTGAATAAAAACAAATTGGTTAATTTTAACTGAAAATGACAATAGTACTGAAAATATCTGCAAAGAATAACAGGGTTAGTTCCATCCTTTTTCCTAATAGTGTTGATAATTTTTGTATTTTTTTACTCAAGTGCTGTCCTAGTTTGTTAATACTTGAAGCAAAACTAATAAACAGTCAATTTTACTGACAAAATTATCATTAACTCTAGACTAGAAAAGCTAAAACATGGCTAAAAGGTGAAAAAAAGGCTTGTATTTTACATCTGGTAAGGAAAAAATAATTCTGATCTAAAATTCTTGAAGAAACTTCAAACATTTCTATGAATTAACCCAAATCTCATTTAGTCTGGCCACACCCTTTTCCTGATGAGTAGGCTAGTCAGTGGTATAGAAAGCATCTCTTGCCAGTGGCGCAGCCAAAATTATTTCTGCCTTCCTCTACCTTCTGCTGCAACTCATCTTACGTATTGTTTTTTGAGGTTTGGACCACTCCCACAGGAAATAAACTACTTTTGAAGTGGTTATGTAAATCTGTGCAGCAAAATTAGAAGTTGCATATGTAAAACATAAACTGACACTTTGCATGACAAAAGTATTTTTATCACACTCTTGATGTCAACCACTTATGATATAAACCACAGTTGATTCACACCAGAACTTCTCTCTGGTGAAACATTCCATTTTTAAAAATGCTTTTTTTAAGGATTACTATGACAGGTTTTTTTTCAGTACAAGCAGCAGCTGTACTTGTAAAGAAGGTTCTCATTAATATAAAAACAATGAACCCTATTTCTTCTGGTGACATCAGACTTCAAACACCTTCAATATTTTTGGTTTATTCCTTTGAACTTATCCTGTGTTTTAAACCTCAGGAACTTGAATGCAATGTAACTATTTCTTAAATCTTATTAGTTAGAACACTGACAAGGGACAAAGATTTTAGAATCAAGCTAAATACAAGTGAGAGAAAGTTCTTACATACATTTCATGGAGACTTTCTATAATGTAAATCATAAGCTCAGAGTGGCAATAATTAGCACCTTTAGATTCTTGGGTTGGGTTTTTTTCCCAGTCATTTCACTTTATGGAGAATAATTGAAAATATTGAAAATACCTTCTCTTTATAATATTCCTATTTTGTATATATTATGTAAAGTCCTATTTAGCAAAATAGAATGTGCATAGCAAGAAACATTGAAAAGATTAACTCACAAGTAAGGACTGAAGATTCTTTGCACATTATAATCCCCCAAAACCAAAGCTGTATGGGTGATGAGAGGTTAACAAAATACAGTAAAGGTATGCCAAGTATTATTTATATTTATCATTCAAAAGAGTAAAATGGGGGGGGACACACAAAACATGTCTTACTGTCAGGTAACAGATATGGTGCTGCAAGGACTCAGTCAAATTGAAAACTAAAAACAAACCATTATTTCAATTTAGGCTGTCACATAACGATGATGTATTGGGTCCTCCAAAACCAAAGTTCCTGACATTGGTGCGACCTACTTAATTTCTAGAATTTAAATAATTATTCTTCCATCTTTCCAGCACATGTAAGTATTCTAAATTTGCTGTCCAAAAAGTATTCAAATTTTCAATTGAGATGTATGTCTTTATTCAATTTTGTCCTATTCCAGATCCAACACTAGTTCATAAACCTGTCAGAATGCAGGTCATTTTGAAGGTGTGCATCTCACTGAGTCAGACTGACTAAGAGAATGGGCTCTGACCTGCAGTAGCAAGTCACAAGGTGCTAAGAAATAAAGTAAGTGCAAAGAAATACCACAATTATGAAGGGTTTTGAAATCAGTGTAAGGTGATTAGCTGTACTTTCTTGTGACTACTAAATTGGTATTTACATTGCCTAATAATGAAAGATGCTTTTATAACCTTCAGTCTGGAGAATTAAAAAAAAAACAACAAAAACTTTAAAATAATAGAAGATAAAAACATATTGCCTTATTCTGCTATAGCAATCGAAAATTCAGATTTAAATGAGTTGACCGATATTGATATTTTGAGGTGTTGAAACTCCAGGAGCTAATCTATTATCTTATGTGAGATATGGATCAAGAGTTAGCAGCTGCTAAACTGGATACAGACTGCCAGTAAAAAAATAATTCTTCTACGAATTCTTTGTCTCACTACTTGCTGGCAACTAAGTCTATCAAATTACCACTTAGCATTATATTCTATTCTATTGTATAAATCATGTGTGATAGATATATGAAATTTGTCTAGCATGGAGATAATTACATTTAAATAAATAGTCTAAACTCACATAACCTGTTTGTAAGGCTTTGTTTATAATAGAAAGAGCTTAGACAGGGAATTTAAAATACATAATGCTCAGTAGGAATTCAACCCAGCTGCTGGTACAGGGGCTTTTATTCTGAAATGAGCTTGCTTCTCCTCCTACATTTGGGAGCAGATTAAGCTGACCGTGCAAACCATTTTTGTTGTGGACTATACCTCAAAATCTTACAGAATAATTAGAGGTGTAGCTTACCATCCTTCACAACACTTTCTTCCTAAAGACAGACTATTGTTAAGACACAGACCTGGGAACCTGCACCTTCCCAGCAGTCTCTTCTGCCTGTGTCAGCCAGTTACTCTCTGATGGCAGCTGCACCATGCCATCGGTGTCCCATCTGAAAAGTGCAGATTGTCTTCAACCCAGACCCACCAAGTACATTAGTTGTGTGCTGCTGCACTTCACATGATCCGTGGGTCAAATCTGGCAAAGATTCAGGATCCCAGAGGTCCGAGTTCTGACAGACACACTCGTGATCAACACACATTACTTCCACAGCATGGAAAGTAAGGCAGTGATATTTCATATTTTAAAGACTTCTAGATCCACTTTAGAAAAAAAGGACAAAAAATGCTATTTGGTTTAAAAATTATTCAAATATGGTGGATTTTTAAAGCAGTACCAAACAAAGAATGATTTATTCTAATTATGTGCATGTATTGTAGTTTCACACCCTCTTTTCACTTGACAGGTAAATGGTTGAAGACAGAAGACTTATTATAGATTTTACATCCAGCCCATGAGGATTTGGACTGATTCCACAGAACAGGTTCAGGTCAGCTAAGTTCTTCCCTTCAAAGCATCATGGGTGTCTCTGAGCATCATTGCAAGCTCGTTCTGGCAGTAAGCCAGGCTTCAAAAGCCTTTCACTGTGCAGTCACTGACTCACTAATGGGCAACTTACAGGCTTTCTGATTTTCCTTTCATTTCATGTGTTCATTTGACATAAATTTAATTAAACCAAATCTGGTGTTAAAGGAAGAAGAGATGAAAGTGATATGTCACAAATTAAAGAACTGTGTATGATACAGGAAACATGATTTTTTTTTTCTGTTCTGTAAAATATTATCAATTTTAGTAAGCTCACTACTTAAAGTCTGCAAAAAATGTGAGGATATGCATTATTAAGAATAATGTGCATCCAGGGTTAGATGAAGGTCTCAGCCCTGTATTCTCTGTAGTAAAACCTTTCAGAGAATTCTTATACTTTCTTTCATACCCACACTTCAGGTAGTCACCTCTTCACAGGATATGAGACAAGTTTGCCCTTCTGCCAGCTATATATCCATAGTTGTTAGATAGCTCAAAAGCATACAACAGCAGAAACATGAAAAGATCACTTATTAAATATAAAAAATCATCATTTTTCAAAGATCTCTTTTGGTTTTTACTTAAGGCTAAGGAGGTGACAGTGAAAATGAAAAATATCATGCTGTTAAAAAGGTTTCATTTAATTGCTTTGAATGTTGCTTTAGGAAACATCGAACTTTCTTTTTGTTCTTTTTAAAAGTCCTTTTTTTAAAATTAAAAGAAAATTCAGACTGGAAATATACTAATGTGAATTGAAAGGGTATTTGCAAGCTGCCCAGAGATGTTCTGAACTAATCACATTCAATGGGGTTCCAATACTGTCATTTCATAAGAACTATATTTAAGTTCTAGCACTGAAAGCATTAGCACCACAGGAAAAAACATGAACAGTGCAAGGAGGATCTAATGACCAGTGAGCAATTTTTGCAAAGTCTCATATCTGCTTATGTGACCTATAAGCTATGAATGCATAATTCATGTAAGGGCCAAGTTTTTGTGGTCAAACTGGCCATTTGTCCTAGCACCACCTCTCTGTCCTCCTTTCCTCTATAGATGCCCCTGTTAGTCTGGTTTTGGGGTTTTTTCCCCAGGCGGGTAGGTGCTCAATGACAATTTCTGCAGCTTCTGACACCTAATTATGATGTGCTGCTAAATTAAAGGACACCACAAATGACTGAATGGAAGCCTGTACTGAAGGTGAAGGTTGTTTTTAGTGTTTTCCACAGCTGTGATCCCTGGTGCACTCTGGCTCCTGCTTAGGGCAAGAGGAGAGCACACACATCCCCCGCCGGGGGAAAGCCACTCCGCAGCCTGGGCAAGCAGAACTGATGAGAGAGAACTTCTGCAGAGTATAGACAAAGGGCCTCCCTTACCCAAAGCTTTTTTCAGGTCCTTCAGGATGGAAAGGAAGTATCTTCGAAGAAAATAATCAGAAATGCTCTCATGTAGAGAAAATATTTCTAAGACATAGTAAAAATGATTAAAATAAAGTATATTGAACTGAATGTTATTGGACGACTGCAAAGTCTTTGTTCTGCACTGTTGAAGGATTTCCTTTTCCTTTTGTTAATGAGCCAGAAGAGTATTGCATTTATTATGTTCAGGGACTTTACTCTGAAACACATGAACTTGTTTAATTTTTTAAATCTTATTTCTCAACTAATTGTTCTAATAGTTGGCATAGTTTAAGCCAAAGACATGTATTTTAAGAAGCAAAAACTTAATTCTGTAGAATTATTTTAGAAACCAAAATATATACATGAAATTAGGACATGTTTATGCTTGACTAATTAAAAAAAAAAAAAAAAAAAAAGCTGTTTCATTTAAACAGACAACTTCCCATCAATTTAGTTCTCAATTTAGCATTTGACATAATCAAAGACATTTAGGGTACACTTTCATAAAGCAAGTACTGCTGCTTATGCACCCAGCTCATTTTGACTTCCAGTGTGCAATTCCTCTTACACTTGAGAAAATCCTAATCTTTTTTCACAAGTAAAATACTAGAGGTGTATTGAAAAAGGAGGACATTAAAGAAAAATTAATTACAACGCAGGGCTATCTTTGCTACAGGCTGTAAATGTTGCAATCACATAGTGTGGCAGAGGTTTTGTCTACAAGTGCAATTTTTTACGGCTATTATAACATTGTAGCAATGTAGGCCCTGACAAAATTATACTAAAATTATATATATACTAAATTATACTAAAATTATATATATATTATATATATATGTGGCTACATACATTCTTCCTAGTTCAAAAACTCATACACTGTGTGTATCTGAGTAAATCTGGTAGTATATAAAATTATACTGTTTGTTTTATCTATTCTTGTTGTGTGATCTTGGAGATTTATCAGAGTGAAGCAGTTTTCCCTTCAAGGGCTTCAGCCATAATTATTTATTGGCGTTAAACCCAGAAAGAAACAGAGGACAAAAACATATGACAATCTACATATTGCTTTATCTTCTTTCACAATCTATTTTTAGACAGGCTTAGCAGAGTTAGGCAGAGGCGTCCTGACATTTAAAAAGCTTATGCTAATCCAGAAATGCTTCTCCTCTTTACAAACACGGGGACATGGAGGGCACCGTGATCAGACTGCTCCGCACCCTGCGCTGCTCCACGGAGAGCACCAGCCTGGAGACATCTCAAGGTCTGTTCCCAGACCTTCTCCCTCTCAGAGTACTCCTTCCCATTAAAAAGTTACTTCAAAGTTAAAATTCTATTAGGCCTCTAGAAGGAAACAAATTAATTAGGAAATAAGCATATCAATTTAGTTTTCTGGAATCTGTCGTGGAGAGCTGATATATAAATCCTATAACCTTCAAAGATGAGGGTAAAAGTAAAATCTGATATTACTGAGGATGAGAGAGGAAGGGAACACTTATTTGTAAAATTAAAAAAAAAGACATCAAGTAGAACAAATAGTAGCAGGCAGTTTATTTAAGCTAATATAACTAAGACACAATAGAATTCTGGAAATATTACCTTTAAACCCCCCCCCAAAACTACTAATTTATCTGTACACTTGCCCAAAATAATGATGTTTGGTTCAGAGACAATAATCATATCTAGATTTAAAATTCACATATTTTGCCTCATCTTTCAAAACTGCTACTCCTTTTATACAGCAAGCATCAGGGGCTGCTTTTGTTCTTTCTGAACATTGGGGGTCTCAGAGTAGTTTCTCTGATGTAGGAATGCTTAGCTACTGCTCTTTTCTCTTTTTTCTTTTCTAAATACAGAATATGTAAAATTTTGTACATTCTCATTTTGTATTTAGGTATTCTATCTTTACTTTCCTTCCTGACATGTAAGTTGCTCAAACAATTAAAAGGCCTTTAAAGAGATATAATAAAACAGTATAATTTCTCTGTTCACCTCTGAAGAAAGTTATGATAGTGTACATCAAGTGTCTGGGGATTTTTTTGATGACACTCTTTACTGCATAACAAGAGCAAAAGATTATTATTTCTAGAGAAAAGAGCTTTTTTCCCCCACATTTTCCATTAACACTACTGTCAAATGTGACTACATGCTTCATGTTTTTCTATTTTCTCTTCCAGCTGAACAGCCTGGTTGTTCTGCCTCTTCTGCATTTGGACTTTGAAGTGGAGGTCAATAATAAAGATTAGGGTAAGAAAGGGGAGTTTTCTATGAAAACTGCACATCCCTCCCCTTCAACAAAAACACAAAGGCTATTTATATCAAACTTGCTGTCCCTGATCTTCAATATGTTCGTGACATTCTCACCTCCCCTTCAGCAGTGACACTGTAGCAGGTCTTCACCCATTGTGCTTAAATACAGTCTTTTAGTAAAACTCTTGCTCCTGTCCCTTGCCAGAAGGCATGATCTATTTTAAGGTTAGGTGGAGGTAGGCACTAGAGAGCTGTTACTGTACTCTGACATCAGGAGTGGGAAGCTAATGATTTATGGTAAAAGTGGTGCAGCAGAACTTCAGAAAGTCTTGAGAGTTCATCCAAAAGCACACACCCCATCATTTGTTTTAAACCTTAACTTAAAAGTCAAAATAACTTTGTAACCAAGGGTTAACAAAGCTCCACACAACATCCTCTCAGTAGAAAATGCTTTTTGTCAATGTTAAATTTGGCTTAAAAATATGTTCTCTTAGAATGTTTACAGAATAAAGCCTAGGATTTGATACAAAACAAGGGAAGTAATTGGTTTCAAAGGATTTTGAATCATGACTTTGTTATCTACAGGCCAAAAGTAGATGACTTGCTTCCTAAAACCACACTACTTTATCAGGTAGGAATAGCTGGTTCAAGGAAGTCTCAGGGAAAAGGACTGAAATATTTTTCAAGATTGCATAAGATTTGATTATCAAATTCTACATCTGAAAACATATAACATGATACCTTTAAGAAGTAAGAAAGGCTTTAGGCAAGAGAAACAAGAATGTTTACATAAATGTGATAGGAAAGGAAACTCATTTAAAATGCCTGTAAATCAGAATAAGTAGAGCACACATGCAGCAATACTCTGAAGCTTCACAAATTACACTGTTATCAGTCTTTTCTTCTCTCCTACTGTGTGGTTTAATCACTTGTACTTTAATTAGACTATAAAGATATCGTGTAAAGGACTATGTTTTCCTGTATGTGTTTTTACAAAACCTAGCACAGTAAATATTTATCTTCCTGGGACATTTAGGCAATACTTCAGAGTAGTCTACAGATTCTTTTCAGAATATTATATAGCCACCTGCAAAGCTGGTCAGATAATGACAATATCTGAATAATTTATTTTAAGTGAAAGGTTCTAATTAATCAGATAAATTAGCATCAATTAATAATTTAAGAAATCTAACTGTAGGGAGCAATCTTTCACTTGCAGGGGAATGAACCTGATTACCCAAGATCTTTTCAATTTCTAGGAAACAAAAATTTTTAAAAGTCAGGGACAACCAAGAATTTTTGCTTAACCTCATCTAAACCCACAATTTTCCCAAAGGCAGAATCAGACAGATGAGAAAGGGCACCATAAGGATTCCCAAGGGACTCAGAAAGGGAAAGCTGTGTGCCAGTACCTCTGCAGGAAGGTTTTTCCTTGATACACTGGAGAAAAGCTGCAAAGTCAGCTTGTATTCTTTCCCTCCCACCTCACACCATGTAAGAAGCTCTTACCCCCAGAGCACCATGTATAACAAACTTGAAATGGTTACATGCCTGCATGTACATCAGACCTATCCCCTACACACACAAAATGCTTGCATTTTGGCAACTATGACTTCATCACCCAGTCCCTCTGTTTTGACTGCCACCCCCCCAAAAAGAAAAAAAACCCCAAGCATTTTTAATTCTGCACATTTAATTAATACATGTAATATTATATTTCAAAAGTGAATTGAACACATTTGTTCAATAAAATAAGCAAAAGCATGATCTACTCAGAAATATTCTCTGAGCAGAAGGCTAAATTTTCTTTAGTGAATTAGCTGCTACACATTTTTCACTTAGTACTAGTTGGTGTTAAAACACTGAGCTTCTCTGTGTCTGGACTGAGGGCTGAACCAATTTGACAACTAAAGCAGTTGAACTGTGCTGATGAGCTCCAAAGAGAACCAAACATCTGTCCCCATTTTGCTGCTGCATGTTCCAAACAGACATTTATGCATTAAATCTATTTATCAGACGATACTTTGCGTAAGCCAAGACAGAGCCTGTCACCATAATAGGATATATCACTAATGTGGGAATATGAAAGATTGCTACTTCGATAAGATATTGATATAAAAACATAAACCATTTTGCCATTTGATTTATCTTTAATAATTTTCTTCAAAATTTTTAATTTTGTATAAACAAGACCAGAAAAAAAAAAAGATATATTCACAGTTATGCAGAATGTCCTCCTCCATTGAGGATTACAAAAAATGTTCCCTCCATTCAAGGCTACAAAAATGAAGTAGTTCAGTCCTCTGCTCTAGTTCCAGTGTCACTTTCATCCTGAGAGATTTAGGAGGATTTTGTTTCCCTGCAAGCCCAGAGCATTGCGTCCTCCTTGCAATACATTGTGTAATAAACTTTTAAACACTCTACTACTGGTAGGTACAGAAAGAGATTGCATCAGTGTCCCCACCCTAAGTTCCATTAGGTATACATGTTTCTATTTAAGATGTTAAATAAGAATTTTGATGAGAGGAGGGGTGCCTCTATTTAAGAGGATATCCCTTTGTGTATTTTTCTTTCTTATCTGCAAAGCCATGAGAAGATGTACTAAGTGTTGGGTGATGTCAAAATTACCCAGCCTTGAAATAAAGTTCTGTTTCCAAGTAAAAAGGGTATTTTGGTATTAGAATTATGCTAAAATTGCAAAGAACTATTACAGCATATTTTCAAGTTCACTGAGTGTGGATGAGAGAGCACATTGACAGTAAGTCTTTTGCAGGACTGGGACCCTCACAAGGTTTAATATGAAAAGGACTTTCTGTGAAAACCCTCCAGTTCCACTGGCAATAGTTCTGACGACAAATCTAGATCAGTTTAGCAATTTCCTGATTCAAAGCCTTCTATTCTTCCCTTATTCAGGAAGTTTAATTTTCGTAGGACTGAAATACTTCAGTCTAACTAAAGCATTTGGGCTTTATGTGGAGTAGAAATGGTGAATACTGAGCAGGAATTACTGATGATGTCTCATGCATGAAACCTTATGGTATATTGATATATTAAGCATTTTAATTTCATTTGTCATTTACTTTACTGAAATCTTTTCTATGTTAAACCCTGAAGTAAATGTCAGGAATGATATGTAAGTGTCAAGGAAAAAATATTGATACAATAGGAACCAGGAAACCAAGATCAGAAGGAAATTTTTGCCTAGAAGTCACTGTCACAACAATTAGTTGTTTTTAGTAACAAAAAGACAGTGAAATGAACAGCAGTAAAACTGAAAGAAATATCCATAATGAGAATCACAAAACTTTAGCATTATAGTCAGATATAAAGATGTGAAAATTTAGTATTTTACATAAGAAAGCAATCCCTTTAAAGGATTTCTAAGCAATGAAAAAATATTTTGGTTTTAGTATTGTCCTACTTCTAGGACAGTATATTAGCTGGGTCTGAATTCAGAAAAAATAAGGGAAATATTTAGATAAGTGAGAAATATATAAAGAGAATTTTTTATTATCAAGGGGAAGCTAGATAATGCAAAAAATTGCAAGGCAAAATAGAACAAAAGAAGCAAGAAAAAAATGATGCTGTCTGCTTGCATTTTATATTGACAACCAGTGAAAAGTTTAAAAACTGCTAACAGCAGGGAAAAAAATTTGTTTTAGAAATACCAGTATAGAAACCTTTCTTGAAATGGGCTATGACATTTCTAAATTCTCTGTGTTGATAGTACATTTTGTGCAAATTTTCTATTTCATAAACAACAAGCAGAAAACCCTAAGTAAGCTATTGCAGAAATTATTAATTTTCAAAAGAGATATACAGTAGAGTGCTTTTAATTCACCCTTAAATAGTACTCACAATATTTTTTATAATAATTTAGACTTGGAATAATTTAGGCTAAAGACATTGGTTGTATGAGCTTTTGCAATGGTTACTATGCATTTCTTAAATTGATACAAATCTGAGTTCTATGAACAAGTAAGTGTAGCACAAATAATCTTGTGATCAATAATGCAAAAGTGCAGACACTTTACATTTTCCTTTGGTTGACAATTCCTCCATTTTAGTAGCTCAGTGTATAAAAGCTAGGGAAAAATAAATATACTAAGATAAAAGACCATAATGCATTGCACATAAAAATTGCTGACAAGGCATTAAAACACACAGAGAGAAAAAAAAAAATTCTCCTCATTTTCTGAAATACAGCTTAAATTTTCTTTTCAGCCTATAGCTCTGTCCAATCATTTTTTCAAGGGAGTTTCACAGAACTGTGGCTGAGTCCCTGGATCTAAATGAAGGGGGGAAATCTGGAGGAGAAAAGGGCCATAAATACAGAATTCCTTCATAGATTTTAGCTGAACATCAGGCATTACACCTTCAGGGCAATCTTTTTAACAAAAACTCTCTTAGATGGGCATGTCTGGAAATACTAAAAGCACTTGGGCTAAGAATGTCAGCGCTAAAAATACAGAAGTGGCTGGAAATGCTGTTGTGTGTCAACCTTTATTTGTCCTTTAAACCAAGAAAAAAGAACAAATGTATGCCTGTAGGCCAAAATGCAGAAGCCTGGGATTTTTTTTCTCCTCTCCCTCCAACTTGCATGAAATTTTTACAATGAATTGTAATAGGAGGTTCAGATGACAAAAATTACAGTGGTGTAGCCAAGAAAAATACCCATGGGGCTTTCTGATTCCCTTGTGCCCAGCCTGAACTATCAGATCAGCCTTCTGGACTCAAATGCAACACTGTCAATAGGAATACATCATCTTTTTTGTGGTATAGAAGAGCTGTCGGTTGCAATTCCCATTATTCCAAGGCCAGGATTTTCCATTAGTGTAGCCACCTGCTGGGTTTCTCTACTCAGGTTTAATGGAGTCTGAATTTGAATTTATCACCATCTGTGGGAAGACAGGAAATGAGAGGAGCATCACTAATTCCTTTCTTCATTTACTAAGCATAAGCATAATCTTTATAAGGAGATAGGCAGAAGCAGCAGTGATCAGGGAGACGGAGAGAATATTTTAACTCATACTGACATCAGAGTTCCAGACCAAGCAAAATGCAGCCTGTTCATGAGTCAATTCCAGCAACAAAAAGAATGTTTTAATTTCCTATGCAATGCTGTACCAAAACAAGCTGATGTGGGGTATTATTTCATTTTTGCTTCTGAAGACTTAATAATTTAGAACATTAAAAAAAAAAAAAAATAAGGGTTTGGAATCTGAATAACTTCTCGGAAGAGTTAAGAATACTGAATGATGTTTTTTACCAAAAAAGGACTAAAATAATCTGTTTGCACATTTTGCTCTAGTTTTCCTGTCCCCCCCCAAAAAAAAATCTGAAATAAAAAGATTAGGGAGAGGAAATTGATGCATTCAATTGAAACAAATGTTCAATGGCAACATGAAAATCTTTAAAAATGAAAAAAAAGAAGAATTTCTGTATCATTATAAAAAGGAATATGTTTTTATTACAGAACACCCAAACCAGATGAAATTGATATTGTTTTCTTCTTAAGTATAACAGTAAAGACTCTTTGTGATGCTTTCATACAGCACTGCAGCTCAATTTGGAGTCATAAGTGGTCCAGGAATCACAACTCCAATCGCTTAACTATATAATTTGCCGTTCCTACCTGTTGAGGTTGAGGTCTATGCACTTCTCTGGTTTGAACATAATTGCTGCTTTAGAATGGACAGAAGGTGAAAGTTTAAATGTGTATTTCAAGAGACCTTACATGATACCCATTTGCCCATTTCAAAGGGGCACTGACAACCAATCCATATTTGTAAAAGGGTTTTTTTTTGAGTTCAAGCCTTTCTCATGAATTTTGCTCTATGTTTTCCTCTATGTTTATAATCTTTGGATTTATGATTTAGAGCTTGTGAGGTTGCTCTCTTGTCATGAGGGTCAACAAAAGGATTTAACTCACCTAGATAATTTAAAGGAGTGTTATGTATTGCTGTGAACAAACAATTCCAAGAGAATTGAGAAAAAAAATGCACAAACCCCCTCCAAACAAATAACCATGAAATGTTTTTCCCCCTTCCTTTTTCTTTTGCTTTTAAACTACCTACATTCCTCTTCTATTGAAGGAATTATGTGCATTGCAGTATAATGAATTGAAAAACCTTTAAGTGTGTGTTTCTGGGGAAAATCACAAGACAGTGGGTCTATAATGAGGCAGAGGACAAAATAATCTCTGATTGTTTGATGGCCTGATGAATAAACTGGATGATTGAGTTTAATTTTTTTCATTGCAGTATTGATTGTTAACTGATTTGTCAGTTTTTGGAGATCTTTTGGTCTTGTCATACCATCAAATGTTGCAACGTGGCTGATAATACTACTACACTTTGCTCTGCAGACTAAGTTTAGCCACAGAAATGACTCCTGATAATTCTTATATGATTTGGTTCAATTATAATTGGCTCCCATTTTTGTCTCATGCCTGCCATGGATTTGTCCAGGCTTAAAAATCAATAGTGAAACACTAGGGTATGAATGAAATTTTCCTGAAATTACAGCTTTGTCATTAAATGTTATGAATTGCCTTTGGCCATAAGCATTTTGAGATTTGGTCACTGTTTTTAATTTATTTTTTAGGGCTATTTTGTAACCATAAGGTACCCTAGAGATGGGTATGGGATACATTTAAACTACCTCAAAGCTTTTTTTTCTTTTTTCAAGCAGATAGGCAGTTCATCAGGTTGTTGCAGTGATCATTAAGTTCCTGGAAAAAAACATCCATCAAGAATATGAAGAACCTAACATGCTAAGAGAAAAGGACACATGTATTCCCATGGAAAAATCTAATGAAAGTTTTTTTATCCTAAAGATTTCCATGATTTCTGATTTACTAAATCTGAAGTCTATCGAACTTTTTCACCCAGTAGATCTGTTATTAGTGAGTTATTTTTCATCTGCTTTTAGAACTAAAAGGATGATGAGGACAGAAATGTTATCTTCCATTGGCTGGAGATTTTGTAACACAGTTTGAGCATCTTGCTTTTAACTGACACTGTGAAAGTATCTGGGTTATGGTACAACAACACTCCAAACCTGAAGACATAGGAGTATTTTACAGGCTTGTGTATGTACGAAAGATTCAGAGTCCAAGCCTGCTCCTGATATGTGGGCATGAGCCTCAGTATCAGGGAAGAAAAACAAGCCAGGAGAAGACGGCAAACTCAAGGGCTAGTTAACCGTGGCTTGCCTGTTTTGTATGATGTCACACATATGGTTATTGTTATTCATACTGAGGGTGGCAACTTCAGTGATTCAAGACCAACACAAGAAAATCTGTCAGCTCTAGTTAAATGAACATTGTTATTACCTCAGGTCAAGCAGATGGAGGCAAACTTCTCTGTTGGATTCTGCTGCTCTTTAATTAGTGTCCACATTTGTTATGTCAACATGATGCATCATGTTTAGTTTAAAGGTTTGCTTTATTCCTAATACAAAATGCTTATAAAACTGAATTTTCTACATTCTAAGAGTTGATCTGGAAACCGGGAACCTGTGATGAATGAAGATTCCTTCAGTTACATTTTGGAAGAAAACAGTAGAAAGAAAATATGTAATACTTCCATAGCATTATACGTATATTCTTCTTCTGTTTTCTTCTTGAAATAATTCTTTAATACATTATTAGGAACTCTTTGCCTATCAACAATTCTTTCCAACAGGGGAGGGAAATGTTTCTTCTCTGTATCTATATTGCTATATTTGTGGTGGTAAAACAAATAGACTACAATAATTTTGCCGTTAGTAAAACCTTTTGTTTTGTTTTTTTCTGGAGAAAAAAAAACCCCTATCTTTTAAAGCACCTCCTTGGAAAGTTCTTCTTTGTGCAGAAATAATGAAAATAAGAATATATGAAGAAAAAAAAATGATTGCCCCATTATGTGTGCAGACACTTTCACAGAAGATTTGTTTAAAAATTATAATGAATAAAAAGCCTGGACAATTATTTCATGTTTTTCACTTAATCCTAGGACACAAAAGAAATCTTTCAGCAACTGCCAAAATAACAGATGAAGAACACCGAGGTTTCATAGAAGCAGAAAATAAACAAAAAAACACTTCACAGTGCAATGTTGTTAAATGGTTGGTAGTTTCATATTTACTTCTTGGAAATCATTCTCCCCCATTTAACATTGCAAGTTTGTAGGGCTTATAAGGAGGAGCTTTTCTGACAGCTATGCAGTCAGCATTAAGGAATCTTTTTCATTTCCTTTGTGAGGCTTGGTCCTTATTTGGTTGTTGTAAAGCCTGCCCTCAAAAGGGTTGACGTGTTGATTACGCAGGGAGAGGGGCTGTAGACAGGCTGTGCAAGACATGTTTTATGTGGTCTGTAGCCTTACGAGAGATCTCTTCAAATGAAGTGAGTATTCAGAAGTGAATCAATGAAAGGTCACAGCGGCCTTTTGCATGTGGTCAATGTCTCCTACAAAAGAAAAAAAAAGTTTTATCTCATATAATCTCATTAGAATAATGACTTCCTTTAATTCCTTCTTTATAAATTATCCTTCCTACCCTACATGCTCCTTATAAAAACGGAAAAAAAATATCATTTTGGAGGATCAGATATAGCTGTCACAATAGCAATAAATTTTAAACAGATTTCCTCAAATGTATCACCATAATCTCAATGTGTACAGATATATATTTCAAGATATATTACAAGGACATATTTTTCAAAATATTTATAAATAATATTGGTATTCTTTATGACTTTAATATTCTTTAGCTTGTTTACATATGACCTTAAAAAAGTTTCCATTCACTTCTTTGAATAATTCTGTTTTGCAAATGAAGGATCTTTCCTGGTAAAAGCAGGACTTATTTCACTGCAAGTCAAGAAAAGAAACCATTTCAAATCTGGAGTGGAGTTCCAGGAAAGTGAACACAAATAAGCTCTTTCCTATTCAAAGATATTTGTTTTGCTCAATTACATCTTCTATAGAAACCCAAACAAAGAATTGAGAGCCTGATTACATAAAAGAGATGAAGGGTTTCCATTTGACATTTTAATAATCCTGTACGTTGACTGTCCTGAGAAATTCAGAGTGTGTAGACAAGTTTATTCTTTGTCTCTCTCAGCTTTATAGTATTTTGCATTTCCTTGGGTCCCCTATCCCGAGTCTGCTCTGGGATTCCTGGCCCCACTGTACCTTTACCTCTGCTGTCAATTCTCCATGCCACCTCTGCTCAGCCCTACTTACTGCTATTTCCTACAAATAAGAAGGTGAATGGAGGGAGACATTCTGCCTCTCTTTCCTTTGCTCTAGTTGTCAAGTATCTTTTGAAGCTTCGTTCGTCCTGAGGTTAGGTTATACCTAGGAACTCAATCCAGTATGTAAGAAAAAACAGAAGATTCCCAGATTACCATATTTTTACTAGTAATTTCAGCATGAAGTCCTACACTTGGGACATCAGAAAAACTAAATGTCAAGAGGAGGGAATAAAGAGAAGGAGAATCTAGTTTCTGCATGTCATGTCTAGAAACATCATTTATCTTTATCCCAAAGGTTTAATAATAACATGGCGTTTGACGAAATTGGAACAATATAATTGCAAGTATCAAAATAGATTTGGGTGTTTCCAATATCACTAATCTCCATCATAAGCCATTTTGGTCACCACAAGTCATACCATCTCCTCTGATTACAAAAGTACATAGAAGACTGCAACTTTGAAAACCATAGTGTTTTGTCCATTTCCCATGTAGAGGAAATGGATATACACCAGGTTTTCCAGACTATTTCCCCAGACAGCTTTCATAGAAATTAAAAAGAAAAAAAAATTAATAAAAACCCCAAACAGCTACGTATGATGTTCCCTTCAGTTACAAAAAGAGGAATAAGGTTGTTCTGTACTATGACATTTAAAAGATGGCTCAGATAAATTAGAAGGCAGTGGTTTCCAGACCTAAACTCCTAACAGAAGAGCTTCCTCTGTTGATCTTCCCACTGAATACATATTTCAGTTTTTATCTGCACCCATCTCTGAAGCCTTTTATCATGTCTCACTGTTTATTCAGTGAAGAACCTGGTTCCCTCCTCTGCCACTGCAACCTGGCTAAAGACTTCAAAAAATACCTGCTTCTTAATTTCTCCCAGGTTTTTATCAAGTACGCCTATCTCATTAATTTTCCCTAGCTGGAATTCTTCCCTTTGCACAGTTAAAGGTATTTGGGAGAAGTTGTGAGAGCACTTGCACAGGGAGGTGACTTTAGAACTCAATAAAAGGTGAAAAGCTGATTGCTAGTTGTTTTATTTGGATTACTTATGGGAGTTTGAAGATTAAATGGAGTCATAATTTTTCTATTAATATTTCAGCACTCTTTAATTCTGATGTTGTATATGAAGCATGCACATTGACACGTATGTAGTAACTTAAATGCTTTTACTGGCTGAAAACCTTGATGCAGATCAATAGCACATCAAGAACTATTTTAAAAGCATTTGGTGTTATGTTTGGCCTCTAGTGAAGCTAGAAAAATTATCTTTTTTTTGAATGTATAATTAAACATACAAATGTATTTAATATTGAAGTTAAAATTGAGTATGCAGGTACAAAATAGAAGGATACAAACCCCATGTTTAATGAAATGTCAGCACCCTTTTTGCTTGTGAACAATCTTCATAATATATTCTTCATACCTGCCCAGGTCTTCTGTCCAGATTACTTTCTCTTTATTTCCCTTTGGGAAATTCCTAACAAGGAAGAAAAAAATTAATTATTTATATATATTTTTTACTAATTGTTTTTACTATTTTAAAGCAGTAAACAATTGATATCCCTCATTTCATCAAGGAAATACAGTTTGTCGTTGCTACAACCAATGAATAGATTCTGTATTGCTAAATTACTGTAACTCACAAGATTGTACTGGGGAGATATTTCAAAGAGGGTCACAACATTGCTTTAAATATTTTTAATTATCTAATTACAGCTTATCTAATTACACCTCTGTTAAAACTTTGCTATTGCAACTTTAAAATTCAGTAAATACATCAATAGTCCTTTGATTAGAAACTGCAGTTTCAGATCAGTACATTTCACAGATTCTGAGGCAGAGCATCCTTGTTTAAAGAACAAAGAGCCTGTGCAACTAAAAAAAATTGTTACAGGAAGAAATTAGAGCATAAATACTCAGACAAGAACCTATGGAATTAATTATGTGAATGAAAGAAGAGTCTTTTTAAGCATCTGTCCTTAAAAAGAAATGCTGGGCAGTAGGATTATGTTTAATGTCTACAGTCAGTGGATCAAGAGCATCAAAAAAGGAATGTGCTGGTCCTCAAAATTATTCCTTTCTACCACAAGAGCATAAATATTGCACCTGTATTTAAAAGCAATTTAAAAAAAAAATAAATAAAGATAAACCTGAGTCAAAATACCTTTTATCAAAGACTGGGAGGTTAAAGAGCTGCTCTAGATAAATTTTCTAAATGCAGGAATAAATGTGGGAAGAGGAGAAGGGAAAGGAACATTACAAAGATATTTAAAAGGCAATTAGGAAACAGTAGCAAGTACAGAGGCAAATTGAAAAGAGCAATTCAAAAAGGTGGCTAACTCATGGGAGCAAGATATTTGAGGCTTACCTAGCTGGATATGTTGGGACCTCCATTCTCTCTCACTAAGTCACAAAAAAGGAATTTGAATCTTAAACGTTTCTACATTTTAAAATACAGTATTTTATTACTTTTTATTACAGGCAATATTTAGGTTATTTACAAGCAATTACTCTCCCTAAAAGAGCAGATTTCTTCCTTAAGTTCCAAGAGTAGTGACTATATCAAACTTGATTTTTACACTGTGTAAAATACCCAAGAGTTGCAGCTCAGAGGACTCTGCCAAATATAACATTTTTGTATTTTGGTGGGCTATGGTGGGGAATGGTAAGAGTTTTTCTGTCTATACTGATCATTAGAATTATAACTTTCTAGTTTTGTAACCCAAAGAGTTTATAACTTAGTGTATACTCTGTGAGCTGTATTTTCCAAAGGAAAAATATTTGTGACTTTAACAGGAATTATAGAACAGATGTATTATCACAATGCAGAACCTAAAATTTCAGTCAATTAAGGTCAACAAGGTAGAAAACTAAAAGTTTACAAGCCATAGCACATCAGTCCTTACTGGACTCTACCACTTTGCCAGGTAGAGAAGCAGATTAATGTATTTGAGAAAACAGAGAGCTAGAGACAGCTTATTTATGTTTTTATTTTCAAATTAGAGGACCACCTAAACATTAGCATTTTGGATTCTGAAGCTCAATTACAAAATAAAAATGGCTAAAATATGTCTCAAAAATAATTATCATATTATAGCTTTACTCTTCTGTAATACAAAATGTCAAATCAAAGTAACAGAGGGGACAAATTCTTACATCTATTTTCTGGAAATTGTCTGCTGCTGCTATTAACTTGCTCTGTCAGATGAAAAACGGTACATTCACAGACATCACCCAACTGCTTCAACACTATTTACTGAATAGATTTTATTTGACTCTTTATCATTGTTGATTAGGAGTTTGACATTTCTTTAAAGTCTGGATTTGGCTAAACTATATTGATCACTGGGGAAAAAAAAGAAAAAAGTCTTTGAATTTTGGTAAATATTTATTGTGTCAATTAACCTATTTCTTACGCAGCTTCTCCCTGGAGAGCTTCTTTCGTCCATAAGCTATTTATTAAAACAATGTCTGTGTTGTGCTGACTTGCATGATCCTCCTCATCTGTCTAAGTCTATAACTGTTCTGTGTTTCTATGAAGCTGTAATCATCAAATACACTGCATGTCTCCTATACAACAGCCAAAACAATAACAGGTCAATAGTTCATTGTCAGTAGTCCTGGTGCTTTGCCTCTCCTGGAGTATTCTCATTTTTAGGTCTGGCCACACACTTTGGTGCTGTAGTAACAGAAGCATTAGCAGGAGTGGTTTAGTTCATGCCTTATTTATTTCTATTCTAAATTTATTTATTGTGCTGCTTTTAGTTTAACCAGAGAGGTAATTTAAGCACTGTTCCTATCTTGAAAGAAATTTCAGTCTTAGTGTCTTTTTCAGCAAGATGGAAAAGTATGACGAAAAAGCAAGATGGAAAAGTACCTAATTTAGAGACTTAATAAGTAACTATTAATAAATTAATGCGAAATTGAAAAAGAGAAGAAAAGAGAAAATAAAAGCAGTATGATTAAAATATACACTCCAGTCCTGTACCATTGCAATACAGTGTCATGAATATGAAAGTGTTCAGACTACAATCTACTTAAAACAGAAGCATGGAAGGTTGGAACTAAACAGTTTTTCAAAGCTTAACAATTGCTTCCCGCTCACAAAACCTGTGAGAGGTGTCTTGTAACATTGGTTAACAATTATCAACAATTGTCTGATCATATGCCTGTGTGGACCCACCCAGAAATATTATTTACTCTTCCCTGAAACAGCTAAGAAACTTATGTAATCCCTTTTTCATCAAAATGTAACACTGAAAAAATTACTTGTGCTCATCTTAGGGTGCTCATCTTATTGTCTGCTCTACTTGCCTCATCAGTAATCTGTAGAATATTGTGAAAGTTAGAGATGTCAGTCTGTGATTTCAAAATGCTTGATGTCTGCAGACCAGAAAGAGCATTTCAAGCTCCATCCTAAAAAGCACAGTCAAAAATTTTGTTTTTTAGGCATAGGCACCAGTGAGTATCACAGCTTTACCCTTATGAAGCGCATATGTAGGAAATAAAGAGCTTTCTCAGCAGGGAAATAAATTATATCTTTCCCTTTTTTATTTCTGCAAAAAGAGTTCCAAAAAGGTCCATTTTTACATAGGAGGTTGATAATAGTTTCATTTATCTGTTGTAACAGAGCAATACATATATTGTTATATACATTGCAAACAAAAAATAATGCCTGTTCTTCTCAGAAAGCAATAGCTCTGTCAAAAAGAACCCTCTGATTTGAAACATATATGTAGTGATTGAAGGTCTGCATGAACTCAGTAAAAAGTAAATTATCAATCATATATCCACTGGGAATAAAGGACCTATGATAACATTAAATACATATAAATATTTCTCAGAGTTGTTGTCTAAATAAATAATAACTAAATTAAAAAATGAAAACATCTGAGACTGTAATGTTGCCAGACAAACTTTTTGCTCAGCTGATTTTAATACAATGCTTATTTTTCAAAACCATTTGTCTATGGAACTGCACAGCCAAAACAGTGCTGACCATTAGCCAAGAAATGGCACAAAAGGGTGAACCAGCCTTGGTACGCCAACTCAGCAGCTCCATATTTGGAAAGTAACACCAGTTACCAAGCAGTCAGCTGTGACCTTGGGGTCTGTGACCAGTAGAGACCATCAGAGGGACTCCCAGGACAGATGAATGTGTACACAATGGGAAGGGAACTTATGTTAATGATTTTGGGGAAATGATTATCATATGTATGTTTATTCTGGGAAAATCAATGAATATGTATATAAAACGTAGTACATGTACGGGAGCTTTTCTATGCTTGAGATGCACGACAGGTGGAGATATCCCCCACACATCCAGAGCTGTAACAAACATGCCTCCTACTTAATGCTGTATTGGTGTTAAGGAGTTTTTCACCATATTTTGGCAACAGTTTCTGGCAACACAGATGGTACACTACTCCAGAATTTCAATGGATCTGATTAATCACTTGGAAAGATTTGGTCAAGTATTGTAGGAATTGATATCTGAAATACACTTTGAACAATCACAGAAACTGATCCAAGTCTGGCATCTTAAGTTATAAGATCAGCATGCAATCTCTAAAGAAAAGGGGCATTGATAAAAGGAATATTCATCTAGACTGGGTGAAATCAGACAGGAAATCTAAGCCTGGCTCTTCAAACCATCAAGCTCATCGCCTTAAATGAAGATGAAGAATTCCCCTGAGGGAGACCAGGGGAATCATCCTCATCTGAGTCCCTGGTTACATCATAGCTAGGGAAGGAAAAGATAGATTTTTTAAAATTGATCCAAGAGCAACTTACTCAGTATTATCAGAACCTGTAAGCACTGTGGATGTGACAAGGAGAAAGGCAGTAGGCCTTTTTTACAAGCACTAAATTAGGAAAACAGTGGGGGACAGATCAATTTTCGTATATCCTGGAATGTACAGGGTCCCTTATGGAAAGAAACTTGTTGAGTAACTTGGATGCAAAAACTAACTTTGAAAATGGAGAAATAAAATTAAAATTTCAAAAATATAAAATTGTGTGAGCAAGAACTTTTATATTGCAGGAGCAGGTAGAATAAGAAGAAATACCTAAGGAGGTGGAGAATTCAGTAATTCCTTTGGTGTGGCCAATGGATGCACCCGGAAAATCCAAAGTGATGATGCTGGTAAAAATGCCATTGAAGCCCAGCTCTAAACTAGTGAGTCAAAGAAAAATACCCAATAAAACTAGACATGACACTAGGATTGACTAAGTTAATTCATAAATTCCTGCAATGTGGTTTCTTGGTAGATTGTGACATTATAATACTCCATGTTTTTTCCCAGGAAAAAAACTAAATACTAGAGAATACGGGTTAGTACAAGATTTTAGAGCAGTAAAATACTCTTTAACTTCCCTTATAAAGGAGGGCAAATGGCTAACAGCGCTCCTTAAGGATGCTTCAGAAGAATGCCTTTTCCTGTATACCTCTTCTCCTACAGAGATAGAAATTGTTTGCTTTTTAGTGGGGGAATTCAAACACTGGGTGGAAGGTGCAGCTAACATGAATATTGTTATCCCAGGGCTTCAAAAATAGCCCCATTATATATGGCAATCAGCTGGCAAAAGAATTGGAAGCCTGGAAAAAAGAAATTCTGGATAGAAACTTACCAAAATATAGATTGTATTCTGCTAGTAACCAAAACTGAAAGGGAATGTCTTGATGCTACGATAAAAGTCTGTTAAATTTTTTGGGACAAGATGGATACAGGATGTCAAAGAAAAAGACATAACCAGCCATGGAAGCAGTAACATATTTTGGTTTTGAGCGCTTTCAGGGATAAAGAAGTTTGGGAAGAACACAAAAGAAAACATTTGCCAGACTCTGGAGCCCAGGACTTTTAAAGATCGATGAACCTTCTTTGGTATGGCTGGGTGGTGTGGGTTATAGATTGGCAGCTATGGGGTACTTGAAAAACCCTCCACCAAAAACTATGTGGTATGGACTCCCAAGAGTCAGAGGGCCTTTAGAGCCCTAAAAAGTGCCTTAATGACAGCCTCTGCTTTGGGACTCCCAGAATTAAGCAAACCATTTGAGCTATTTTTCGTGAAAGGGTGCACCTGACACTAGGGGTATTGGCTCAGTATTTGCAGTCATGGGACAACCTATGGGCTACTTTTCCAAACAATTGGGCAACACGAATAAAGCATGGGTCTGATGCTTGAGAGTGGTGGCAGCTGCAGGGCTTTAATTCAGGAAACATGAAAGCCGACATAAGATTACAGTATACAGACAGTATTACAAGGTAATAGCTGTTCTGGAATCAAGGAGACTACTGAAATACCAAGTTGTCCTATTGGAGTAAGACAATGTCAAATTTAAGGTAACTACTTCTATGAACACTGTTCTGCCATGTTTCTGCAGGCTTCAGAAGAAGCTCAGAGACCTCTGTACTATGACTGCCTGCTAACAGTGAACAAGTGTGCTCTGGCAGATCAGATCTCAAGAGCAATCCCATCCAGAACCCAAAACTAGAGCTATACACTGATAAGAGCAGTGGGTACCAAATGGAAGATAATCAGCTGCCAATCTCAAGCCCAGGCTTTTCCTTTTTAACCCATCAGCACAAAAACCAGAATTAATGACTTCTTACTGACAGCTAGTAATTGTTGAAGGAAAAAGAGTAAATATATGGACTGATTCAAAATATACTTTTGGAATATTATATGCCCATGGAGCCATATGGAAGGAAAGGAGATTGCTATAGGCATAGGGGTCTCCTATTAGTAGAAAGAAGAAATAGTCACCTATTAGAGTGTGCAAAAGCCAAAAGTGGCTGTGATGCGCTGCAAAACCTCTCAGTTTGGAAATTCCTCAGTTAATACAGGGAATCACTTAGCTGATAAAACAGTTAAAGAAGTTGCTGAAAAAGGTATTGTTCTGCTAAAACCTAGGAAATATTGGATGTCCTAGAACAAAAAACAAATTGTAGTCATTAGGACAGGCATCTAGCCACATTACTAGAAGCTATGAAAAATCCACCTTGTTTATTTATACTACTGTAAATTTAAAATTTTAATTCAACCTCAATATAAGAAATATAGAATTTCTGAGCTTCTTGAAAAGAATGAAGTTGTTTAGAACAGTTAGAATTCTGTAACATGTCACCCAAAGCAAAATCTGCCATGTGCTAGCATTACAGTGTGTTTTTGAGTGTTCTTATGTAGCAGCAGAAAGCCAGATTTCTGTACCTTTAAAAATCCACACAGACAAGAATATCAGCCTTACAAGAATTTTTTTGTCATCAATCAAAACTTTGTCAATTGTTGTCTTGAAATTACACCTTCTGATACTGGAGATATGTATCCAAAAAGGGTAGTTAATTTAAGTAATTTTGTCTTTTCTCTCAATATACAAGGTCATTAATTGCAATTGGGACCTTCCTAAACCCTAGTCTGCTGATGGGGCGAGAACTCTATTGTTAAATGTATTATGGCAGGGTTGTCTTCGGAGATTGCCTGCTTGATTGCTTTGTAAAGGCCCAATGGCACACAGCAATTAAAATCCATAGACCTTTATAACCCTACTGATGTTTTATGGGCCTTTTTGTGTCCTTCGGTGTGGTTTACCATTTGTGTGTTTCCCAGTGGATCTTCTTTTCAGAACTCAAAGTGGAATTTTTTTCCGGAGTGATAAAGCTAGTTATACATCGTGCAAAAGGTTAATGACTATTTTCAAAAAAGAGCTTATGCTTAATGTCATAGGGTGAAAGTTATAGTAAAGAACAATTAAGTAAAATCACTTGCCATTTTCTCATTCTCAAAGTATTTAGATACTACCACTACTTACGTAGATCCCACTGAGTTGGTAAGTTACTGGATGATTTAAAACTTTTCAATTAATTTTGTAAAACAAGTCCAATTCTTAAACAGAAATAAATAGTTGGACACTTTTTCTAAGTGCTTTCATATACATATGGAATGAAAAATATGCCAGCTTCAGAGGGTGATTCCCAATGTCTTCACTCAGTGAGTGACTTAAGGAACCATTACACAGTGGTAGGCCCCTGAATGTTATGTTCTTAGAAGGTATAGGGCTTCATAATGACTTGTTTAAATGCTTTCAATTGGTCTCTTTTAACAATGAACTAACCCACACAAGTAGCAGAATCACAGAATATTTAGGGCTGGAAGGTTCCTCTGGAGATCATCTAGTCTAATCCCCAAAGACAACAAGACCACTGTCTTGGGCCATATTTTTCCCACACCTGTGGTTTCACAGACAAAACATCCTTTCTATAACACTTGTGTTTGGAGTCATAGTGAATGTACAATCTTTACCTCTAGTGATCTTAACACTAAAAAATGTATCTGTATGATTTCTCATTTTATATTTGTATCATGTTTTCAAGAACAGGAGAAATGACTGCTAAAATTCAGTGTAGGATAGCTATTAATTAAGCTTACACCTGTGATTTAATGGAATGTAAAATGCCTGCTACTAGAGGGAAATAATAAAAATTTCCCAGATATCTGATGAAACATTTTTTTAAAATCCATTTCTGCATGTAATAGAATAGGTGCCTTTGGAGAACTAATTTACACAACACTTTAATTCTCAAATGGTGTATAGACAAAAATGGATAGAATGGTAGAAAAAGAACTAAAGATGGAACAGGAAACAAAACAGCCATGAACTTGTTTGATAGCTTTTGAGAATGCAATAATTCACATCTGTAAAGACAAAGAGCTTTAGAGCCTAGCAAATAAGGAAACACTATTTATATGTTTTTCTGTTGAGAAAAATACCATTTAAATTTGAGGTACCTGAGACTTGTTGCTTTACACACCACTTTAACAATTTGTAAATCTAAATGCACTTTTAATTTTGTTCTCAATGCCAGTTACTCTAGCCACTGTGGACCCCAAAGTCTATATTATTGTAAGCTGAAAAGAATTTAGTGGCTGAAGTGGACCTTTAGAAATTCTATTTAAAATTGCTTAAGCCCAGAATTATCCTAATTAAAGACATTTGGCTATAAAAGTATAGCTAGATTCCAAATGGTCTTGCAAAGTCTCTATTACCCATGGCAAGCAAGATACTAATTTTTAGAAGGTAGAAATGTTATAAACCAGTGATAAGGGGGAAGGTAATTACTTTTAGTTAAATTAATTGTATTTCATATTGAAATCAGAACAACATAATGAATACAGAATTTCATAACACCAAAGTAAAAAAGCTACTTTCTGATTAGGTCATCACAGCTGACGGTCTCCACACAGCTCAACAATTAGCCATTTGTAGTAATTTGGGCCCCGTTTACCTAAACGTATATTTCATTTTCTCGTGTCACAACCACAGGTATTGTGGTGTCCTTGGTATTTTTTAGCTGCCATCATGCAGGGTTGTTTGGTCATTAAGTGTACCAACTGGCACAAAATGTATTTTGCAGTCATGGGTTACTCTCACTTTAGCAAAGAGCAACAGCCTAGTTTCCATCCTCACAGCAGGTAATTCTTCTTTGTAGATTATAGGATTTGTAGGATTTGTAGGATTCAATTTCTACCTCTCAGTTAACTTATAGTAATTGGGACCACAAACAAGATGAAAATCAACCCTCAAACCAGAATTACTTTCAGCCCTTGGAGTCTTCATTATTTAGGCCTTATCTCTGAGGCTGGAGAAAAAAGTTTGGTCCAGTTTCTGATACAGAATAATAGGCAGGTGGTCCAACAGCAAATTTCATCATAGCTAAGGTCCTAAGATGTGTCTGAAATGAAAGTGTTGATGGTTGTTATACAGACAATTAACTGAATCTGAATTCAGTTTCTTGCAAATTAAATCAGTTTTGGTAAAGGGAAGAGAATTTTTTCTATTTACTCTCTTCTCATCCACCTTCTTTTAAATAGAATTATGCCCAAAATTCTTTCTCCAATCCATTTATTTACTTAGAGAAAGGTAGAATCTATAAATTAAAAAACACAAATGAAAACAAGATCAAGAACAAGAAGAAAAACAAAACCTAAACCAAAAAACCTAACAAAACAAACAAAAAGAAAACAACTTTGTTTTTGCTGTGATGCTGAATATAAGATAAATTTGGAACAGGGATATTTTCAATGAAATTAAACACACAAGCTTTTCTTCTAAAACATAACTGGTTATTGACAGATAACAGTTTCTCCTTCTGAGTTTTTTTGAGTGTTTTCAGTATGCTCTGGAGCTGTTTGGAGCTTTTTTAGGAGCTGTGTCCACAGCTCTTCTTGTAGCGTAAACTGTATAGCTAAATTTAAAGCAATAGAACTGTTATTATTTATTGTAGGTAAGAGGATGATCCTCAGAAACGTAGTCAATCTTTTTTCTTTCTGTGAATAAAAGATTGAAAGATGAACTTAGGGGAAATATCCATAATATTCAGCTATCTTTAAAGTTTAAACTTGTTTTTATCATTCAGAATACTTTATATGGGAGTGAAATACTGCAAGGAAATGTAGTGAGAGGAAAAGGGAGATTCAAATTGAAAGACAATAGGTTTAGGTTAGATATTAGGAGGAAGTTTTTTTGCTGTGAGAGTGGTGAGGCGCTGGAAGAGAGACATTGTGGATGCCTCATCCCTGGAAGAGTTCAAGGCCAGTCTGGATGGGGTTTTGAGCAACAATGGTCAAGAGCCCACGGCAAGATGCTGGAAATTGATTATCTTCAAAATCCCTTCCAATCCAATCCATTCTATGATTCTAGGAATTTCCAGCACATACTTTCCAATATAATGTATGGAATCATGCATTGCTCCCCCACTTGTTTAATTTTAAAATGCAACTGGTCAGAAGGGTCTTAAACTGTGTTCTAGCAAATATGGATTATGTCAGAATAAAGAAAAGGAATGAATAAATGAACTAGTGTACTAAGTGCCTCTGAGCCATGTGAAACTACAGAACATTTGTGCACTGAAATTTTCTATTCATTGAACGGTGAGGCACTTGCAGTGTGCTTGATCCTCAGTATACCATGGTGGCTCTCAGATACAATGGGAACATACTGCCTCAAAGCAATAAGCATGTTTGGTGCCCCATTTACAGGACTGCCACCATTCAAGTGGTAATGCTCATGTAGAGACGTTACCACATTATCAAGCAGTAGTCTCCTGAAAGTGGAAAGGACTCTTTTCCCTACGTTTCACATATGGATCAAAGAGCTGGACCTTTTAAGTACAACATTTCCTGAAGAATCCAGTACTATGTAGATTGTTTTTGAGAGGTGCAATGTCTTGTAGATACATGAGCAAAATTCTCTGACTTTAGAAACATAGCCTGAAGTGCAAGCTCTGGTTACTCTTGTGCTGCAATGGTGACAGGGTTTAATTGGATCTCTGTGCCTGAATTTTGGAACTCTTGAAGGAAAACAACTGAAGTTGAAGACTTGTGCAGATGTCTCATCCTGGTAATGAGAGGAATCTGGCTGGTCTAGTTTTAAGTAAAATAGCTGAAATAAAAGCTAAATTAAGGCTTTCTGACATGGATGATCAGTGATTGCAAACCAAAGTCTTGAAATTAGTTGACATTTCATATGGTAATCAAAATGGATTCAATGAAGCGACTGAGCTGTCCATTGAGGTCCTCTCCACCATGACATTCATTCAGGAGAAGTAACTCATCAGAGACCCTTTGATGAAATCAGTTAAGACACTGTGGGAAAGTATCTTTTTTTGGGAAAATGAACACACTTTGAAAGGTCTGAGGGTTTGTGTTGTTAGATTCTGAAGGTACTGCAAATGAAACATAAAAGAAAACTGTGTTTCGTAGCTAAAACCTAAGAGAAGACAATTCTCTGTTATTGTAAATAAAAATTAATAGGTTTTATCATGCAGTTATATTTGCCAGAGATAAAACATCTTTCATATAAAATAATATTGCAAGCTAACTACAAGAAACATGAAGTAAAGTAGAAATTCTTGCAGCTGCTTCCAAATAAGCACATTCTATGTTTTAAAGACTCTAATTATGAAAACTGCAAAGGAATATTAAGCAGGACAATGCTTACATTAAATCTACATCTGCGAAACTTAAGTGAAAATGTACATTTTACCTAGGCCAACTTACCAGGCTTGTCCCCTGCATGTATACGTGTTCACTGCAATCTTTTAGATATGCAAGGGTCAAAACAGGGATTTGCAAAATTCAGATTTAATTTTTTAATATATTCAGTATTCGTGATCTCCAATAAGTAGGCTATGTAGTGTTAATTGGAGTCTGAAATGCACTCCTTTGTATTTATTTTTGGTTTACATTGTACTACATTATTGCTTGCACAAATGACCCCTGCCCCTGTGAGTGCTCTGCAAAAGCACTATTTTCACATTCAGTTGTGGAAATAAAGTATCTTTAATTCTTTGTTTAAATTTTTATTTCCTTATGGAGACTTTCAATGAAATAAAGCCAGTCAAAATGAGAAAATTCTAAAATTGTATTTGTAAGTTTTATTTTTCTTTTCAAATCAGTAGTTTGCTTTAAAATACTCAATATATTTTAAGCCACAAGCTAAAATTACATGGCATTACAGTATGGGCCATTAACTTAAAAGCTGGACTCAATGATTCTTGACAGTTCAGAATACTCTGTGATTCTGTGATTCTAAGATAGCATCTAATATTGTTTGGAGACTGATTTTTTGGTTCTGTTTTGAAACACTCTAACATAGGATTCTTTTCCAGATAAAGTATTTTTATAAATGTGCATAAGTACACATCTACTTCCACCTTTCCTGAAATAATGGTTAGATGTGACACTTTTCCAAGTGACTTGTTCTATTCCATAAAATATAGAGGCTCGCAATAGGGGTAAAACCTTGTGCCGTGTTTGACTTTTCCATTTCCAAGCTCTTGTAATAATGTTAACTGTGTCTTTTATATGTTAATACGTGCTAAAGAATAAAATGGGCTTTTTTCATGCCTTTTTCATTTTTTGTATAGTCTCTTGTTTTTCCTAAGACATTGAAGGATTAATGCATCTAAATTCTTTCTTTGTGCTATGCAGCATCTCTTGAGGCACCAAGACCCATCTCTCAGAGTTTGCCTTTGGAGTGCCGCCACCATGGCTCTCCAAACAGAGGAACGGCAGAGGACTGTACTGTTTGGTGGTGTTCCACAGCAGGAAATATCTACTCTACTTCCAGGTCTCATCTTAAGCAGTTCTTATAGTGCACTGTAACAGGAGAGATATGTTCTTGTTAGGAGCCAAGACCAAAAAAATTATAATACAGCCAAGTACTTTTGGACTTGAATATGTGATTTTTGCTAGTCTAACAAATGTCATTTACATTACTATGTTAAGAGAAGGTTTCAAGGCTGCTCTTTGGATTCATAGTTGCGAAGTTTCATGGAAGAATGAATTCAAGTTTTCAGTTCTCACATGTGTACACCCAGAGATGACAATCTCCAACAGGGTTTAATTGGAGACTTGAAAAACAACTTCAAGTAAGCCTTTCCTCTTTACTTCGTCAAAGATTTATCTTTGAAATGCAACAAAAACTAAATTAACTTTAGTACACATTTCCAGCACCAGTGATGAATATGGGAATTATCTGCTTCTAAAATCAAATGTTTAAGAATGCTAAATAATTTTATATAATTCTACATGACCTGAGAACAGAAATTTAGTGTCAGTACTTCCTGTCAAGTCTTTCATGAGAGTCTGTGTAATAGACATGAGTCTGTGTAACTACAGCAGGTGGAAAAAATCTTGGTAAATGCTCCTATCCAGAAGTAAGGTAAAGTTAGAAAGGTCTAATTGTAGTCCAGGAGCAAAACATCTGAAAAATAAATAAATAAATAAATAAATAAATAAATAAATAAATTGAAACACCTGTCACCATATTTATTCAGGAGTTACACAATTCCCCATCAGCTACAAAGTAAAACTTTTCCCTATAAATGCAAAAGTGCCTGAGGGATATTTCTGTTTTATGGAGTACCTTGAGAATAATTCAGGTTTGCAGTTCAGTCAATCAGTAAGTAGAGAAGCTGAGTGCTTCAGCCAAAACCACAAACAATAAATAGGATTTTCCACCATGTATGCAAAGGCATTAGGTCCCACTGTAAATATATAATTAAACAGTATGACTTAGAGACCCAGCTACATTATAGAGTGCATTACTGTGGTGATTTATCAGTATGTTATTCACTACAGACAACATTTTCAGGTTCAAGAATAAATTGAGTGATAATATTATTATCAGAAAGATTGCCATGTCTTTTTAATTCATATGCAAGCAAGACAGCTGGGTAAATTTTAAGACACTTAAATACCTTGTTCATGGGTTTGTATGTGCAGAGGAATCTGCAGGCCTTCAAGTATACAAACACCACCTGAATGTAGGTTTGCTATTACAATACCACATTTGACATTTAACTAAAGACAGCAAACTTTAATGACAGTTGAAGAAAAATGCTGAAAACAATAGCAGTGACATTTTTCCAGTGGAGTTGAAAACCATCATTTCAATATATGTGGGCTGAAGTGTGGATGAAAGAAACATGAGCTCTTGTGAGTAAACAATGTACAATTGTTACAGGAAAAATGAATTGAGGTCCCACCACTTCTGCCTACGGCACAAGATATTGTTTCCAGTGCTCTTGCTTCTGGAGGTCAAACTGATGAGACCTCTTCATTTACATGTCATTTACATAACAGCAAAAGCTGTGTTGCCTAAGCTACTGAATACCATTGAAAATTAAATCCCTGATTCTTCAGACTTATTTTGAAGGAAGAGGTGGAAACTACAAGAAAGACACAACCAACATTAACAACTCATCTGGTTTAAGTAATAGCTGAATTCATCATAATCACTTCTGCACTAATTGTAAGGATGTGTCCCTACCTGATGCTTCATCTCCCACCATTCCAGATGCATTGGCATGGGCCTGGACTGCCATTTCATTAAACTAAGACTGTATCAAAACCACTCCCTTTTTCAGCCATAATGGCCCTGAGATATGGTCATTTAGGACAAGAGAGTAGTTAATGGAACTGTATGGGGCTTAAACAGTGGAATTTCTGAGCAAGATAAGCTTGAGGGTGACAATGAAAAGTCCAATTTCAAGATGTGAGAGTAGTCAGAGGACCACAAGAAACAGGCAATTTTCAAGAAGATATAGTTTGTCTGACAAAAGGATTTGTGTATGTTCCCTGAAGCAAGGCCACTTGCACCTGTGAAAACCAAAGTCTGTCTTTGTGCCTAATTCAGAAATTTTTCCATGAGCATTTGTAAAGCCTCAATGAAATTGTGGGTGAGCCACTTCTTTCAATAGAATATATACTTTTTATTATCTTTTAGCTCAAGAACCTATAAGTGTCACAAGTTCCTACACGGAACATGGAAAAAACAGCAGAAAAATTCAAAGGAAACAATACATGGACATACAAATAAGTGAAAATCAACAGAAAAGGAAAATATTTTAAGAGTTAAGTGTCAGAATGCAATGACTTTTAACTGGTTTTGTATGACATATGAACATCTATTCCTTTTTGCAAGCACAATGAAAACTGGGAATGGTTAACCATGAATGACCAGAGAATTTTTAATAGTGAATTTTTAATAAAGACCTAGACCAACAGAATACAACCTATGCTGTATTTATGATTGCATCTGTTTCTACCTAGTGCTTTTTAAAAGCGGATTTTGTGACTGTTTTTCCACTGCTGACTGACTGACTGTGCAACCAGTTAAATAAAGCATATTTCCATTTATCTCTTAAATGCAGCAATGTAACTGAGGTTTTTTTATTCATTTAGGAATCTTTGACAGCAGCCTTATCCAAACATATTACATTTGCTCTTTTTTCTCAATTTGTATTTAACTACAGACCACTTTCAAAAAGTCATGAAAATATAGGTGCACAATGTTCTTCAATGAGAAGGTGTTACCTATTGAGAATATAAATATAAAATAAGTCTATATTATAAAACGCTCTTCAGAAATGAATATTTTTATGGTTTGGTTATGGTAAACCATGAAGAGAGAGGTGTTCAAGTTTGTCAGAGAAACTCTGCCCTTTTACACAAAAGCAGTGTACCCTCATGGACACTATTTCATTAATGCCCTAAACTTTTCATTGTGAGGCTGGTCCTACTTTTGATCGTGCTTATTGTATTTTGTTTAACTGCTTCATAGCAGTAGTATATGACACTCCTTCATAGTTTTAGCCTCTGTTTCAATCATTATATTCAAAATATTAACAGATTGATTATGAAGGCAAGACAAAAAATACTTGAAGAGTTAATAAAAGAAAGGAAAATAGAGTGTCATTATGTAGCTTTGAGCATAAATATATTGTTGCTTTTGCTGTTGCTTGTTTGTTTGTTTTCCAGGAAAATGGAGGAATGTCCCAAGAAAATAATTTTATTTTCATAAAGGAGTTGATATTTAACATGTATATCATAGCACAAAATCCTAAATTTCTATGCAACAGCTATGAGAATCTCTCCTAGAATACTAATAAACACATTTTCTTAGAACTGAGGGAATCAACCATCTTAGGGTAAAGTTGAGCAATTTTCAGTTTATATGAAACTACAGAGTGCTTCATTAAAAATTCTGAACTTCGTCTCTTTTCCCAGCTTCCTCTGCCAGAAGCATACAGTGCTGAAATTTTTAATTGAAACAGAACAGTTGAAATTTTCCATTGATGAAGAAATCTCCCCTCTGCTGTGATTGGATTTTAAGCCTCTGAACTATTACATTTGCATGCAAACCTGGACCTCAGCTTGTAGGAAGTTCCATCTTATATACCTGGAAAATGTATTCCTGCATCTTATACAAGTACATATACAAGATGTTCTTATACAAGAATGAAGAAAATTTCTTAATCTGTGTTCTGCACTTTCTAGAACAGATTTCAGACCTAAATGCTAGAATACAAACCCCTTGAGTAAAACCAAGGAAAATTGGTGGGGAACATGCTGTTTATTGAGGCTGTACCGCTACAAGAGTAGTTTTTGTAAGTGTGAAAAACAACCAAAAAACCCCCTTCTTTTTGTGGAACAAAAATAGGACTCATTTTTCGTCAAATAGGCTTTCCTTGGTTGGCTGACTTCCATCACAATCATCCTCCTGGGAGTCAGAAAATTATTTCAGTGGCCACTTTGCAATAAAGGACTTACGCAGTGTTTGAATCTGTCCGGTTCTATTTCATATACACATTTCTTTCTGTGGCTAGTAAGCAGAAATAATTTCTGTAAAAAAAGTAAGCATCATGTTTTAATCCTTAATTACATGCTAGCTTCTTTTTTCCCCCTTCTCGGCTCTCCCTTTCCCGCCCGGCTTAAAATTTTAGTTATATTTAAATGTTTGCAAAACAGGCGGTGCAAATATTTCCTCATACTTACACAGTGGCAACACAGCCAGAATCTGGTCTATATCCTGTCAGCCTTCATGAGTGCAGTTGCAGCTGTGTGTTGTGTATGAAACACACTGAATTCTGTGAAAAAATAATTATGTTTTGGTTATTATCATACTAGTATTAATAATATTGATTAAAAAATTATTGATACCCTCCAACAGAAATGTTACAGCTGATTTTTTTGTTCAGTTGAAATAACTCATTTGTCCTTTGAAATAAGCCATTTGTCACTATTTTTGAAAACTTGTGCCATTTTGATAGAAACATTGCGGGTTTTTTTCCTAGCAAACAGCAGGTATTTCTGGCTTCCACATCTGCTCAGTCGTCTTGGCCCCTTAGTGTTCTGCTGTATTGTGACTCATTTTACAAGCACAAATCAAAGAAAATATCCTTCTCCTGGAGAGTTTGAGGGAAATTTTCAAAGGAATGGTATTCCAACAGGCAACCAACTTTCCCTGCCTTAAAATGGACTGAGCATCTAATTGTATTTTATGCCTTTCTTTTAGGATGTAATAATCCTGTCTGGCAGTAAAACTGGCAGCAAAGAACTCCTCAATTATATCTATTCTCACACCTGAAGTCATTGTGGTTGCTCTCCTATCAGTCAGTTCTTACATTGTGACTACAAGAATGAGATAAGACAGGAGAAAGTTAGTTCTCTGTTTTGTTTTCTTTCTCTGGGACCTCGCAGCTCTGACTAAATTCCTCACCAAAAAAAAAAAAAAAAAAAAAAAAAAAAGAAAAAAACCCCAAAGCACAAAACGCACATTAAAAAAAGTACCCTCAAAAGAAACAAAAAAAAAATCCCCCAAAATTACCAAAAGCTAAAAAATAAAGGGTGACATGGGAAGAAAAAGGGAGAAAAGGGAGAGGAAAAGGAGAAACAGAAAAAGTTCTCATGTCAGCGGATTTCCTAGAACATGAAAATTAAAGATGAATGAAATTAATTTTTCATGAACTGCCTTCAGGATTTAGCTTCTTAATCTTGTAGCCTGTTTATTACACTGAGGACTGCAATTACTTTCCATGGAGGGCTGAAGCACTAACAGATCAGTACTTGGTAACCAAGTATTGATTAATACCTTGCCCTGTGGAGTAAGTTGCTTGTTGAACTGATGCTGAAGGTGGCATTTTAGACATCTTTGTCTCCTCATACGACTCACATTTTTGATCCATTCACTGTGACAAAGTTTTCTTTTATTCAGAATAGAACAATTCTATCCCAAGGATTCATGCCTTTCTTCTAATGTAATAATAGGTTTTTCTAATACAAAATATGGCTCTATTTCAGCACCAAAATTCATACAAATAAAATGTATTAATACAAACCAAAAGCAATAACTATTATTGAAAAAGAAGGGTGACTAGTCTCACCATCAAACACCTACTCAAATGCCAGGAGATCAAGGCTGTATTTGCATTATGGTTTGGTATCTCACAGAAAGCATTTTATAAGCATCAGCATGTTGACAGAGCTGGCTAAATGATCTGAAATAAAATAGTCACCAAAAAAGTAATTTTCACCATGATTTCACTAGAAATGTTGTGTGATTTGATTTCTTATGTGATATTCCTGTTTTGTTCATATATGCACAAAAATATAGTATCTTACCATGACTATGACAGGGATGGGTAAGATGGGACTGAAAGGACATGAAAGAAAGAAAGGAGAGTGAAATGGTCAGGAGATGCTAACTGAGTGCACATTTGAGTGGTAAGATATGAAAAGGACTGCAATAATGTGTGTGATACTCAGTTCCCATCCATACCTTTGTTGCTGTTACCCAAAACAGTCTAAATGGGGATAGTGCATCAGCCCACTCCAGGTTGACTCCAGGATACAAGCACGCTCCTCATGCCTAGCTGTTTTTTTTGGCAGAAACCTGCATTAGGTTCAAAGTTTATCTTAATAATGTATTAAAACTGTGCATATCAGCACTCAAACATACAACCCACCAGTGGATCAAGTCTACTGTTGATGTAAAACTTCACACCTCATCCCACCAGAGTAAAGGCCATCTTTCTAAAAGGATCAGCTGATTATCTCTGTTGTTACTGGCACTGCCTTGGTTCTGCAAGAAACAGCACGTACTGGGAGAAAGACGCTGATGGAAGAAGTAAGGAGGTCAAAGACATGAAGTGCAAGAACAACACATTTGACTCACCTGCTCAATGGCCCCAGGGCTGCATCCCAATTGCCTTCAGATGTGGGGGGAAAGGGAAGCTGGTAGGGGGAGAATAGCATGGGGAAAAAAAATAGAAAAACCAGGGGAAATGCCCTGAAAACCAAAAACAAAACAAAAAAACCCCAAAAAGTCCCCAAATGAGCAAGCAAACAAAAACCAGAACCAACAAACAAAACCCATCAAAATTCAAACAAGCCTGGTAGCCATGTTCTCACTATCCTACAATGTTCTTTTGGAGATCTGAATAAAGCTGTGCTCTGATCATATTCATCTGCTGAGGTAAAGTTCCTGCTGTTGGGAATTCTGGGACTGAAATGGTTATTACCACTTTGCTAAAGGCAGCTATTACTCTAGTTATCTAAAGACAAGGAAAGACAAGACCCTGCAAATAGGAGACTTTATTCACTGTGTTGTTCTATTTGATACTGATTTTAATCATCACCCCCCAAGCCTTATTTTTATTAAATTAGAAAATATAAACTAATTTTGAGACCTCCAAGTGATTTCTGATTTGAAGTTCTTAAGTTGGATACTGTAGAAATAAGAAGAACATTGCATTGCAAGCCTTAAAGCTCATTTTATACCTAAAATTTTTCTGTCTTTATAGAAATATATACTAATTTACCAAACAGTCTTACAAAGTATATAATCAAATAGTGCTTAAATGTAAGAAGATGAGTTTGCCACCTGTAAAAATCAAAAGTATACAAGCATTTTGTCTTAACACACTGTGTAGCTGTGCTTATGATTCTAAGCTGATAATGGTTTCATAGGAACTGTGTTGGCATGCCTATATGGCCACTTTGAACCCACACACCACTTCTTAATTTTTCATTTACATTTTTTTTCCTGACTGTTTCTTATCACTGTATGCTGTCCTTAGTCACCACTAGACTAAAACCCCATGGAACTGTCTTTCACCAAATACACTTAATGCAATAACATAATAGCACAAGATAAAAAAAGAAAACCTGCTAAACATCTACAAGGGAAATACAACACAGCATGTTCATATAAAAATTGATTCTGGTCTATGCAGAAGGTAAAAATTTCCTGGCTTGGGTAAACAAAAATAGGTAGAGATATGACCTAGGACCTAGAATTTGAGACAATAATTTAGAAGAAATATTTTATAGAAGGAACACTTATTTTTCACCAGGCCTGTAATAGCAATGTGCCAATCACTGTTTTCACTGCATGATAGAATGATGGAAATTCTTTTTTAGGTAGATACATATATATTTATGTAAAGATGGATAGATGATGTAGATATTGATATAGATACAGATATATAGATAGAGATATAGATATAGATGTAGATATGTGCATTGATTACCTGTTTTTTATTACTATGTAGCTGTGGCTGGCCTCATGATTCACATCCCTGGACCTGATAAATACTTCATTTCTCATCAAGAAATCCCACCTGCCTAATGGGTAGAATAGGGTCTGGCCTACAGCTCTTTTTTGAAATGGTTTCCTATCTGTGGTTTTGTGCATAAAAAATAGGGACAATGTAATAAAATGTATGATAGTATTCCAGAAATAGAATGTGGCAGATTAGTTTGCTATCTTCTTTGATAAGGTTAGCTTTCTTTCTAAATAATGCTATCCATGGAGATTTTTTTGTGAAATACATAGGATGACCCTTGCAGATCTGTCTACCAGATGGGAAATATATGATCACTTTAAAGCCCCTTCTGAAAAAGAATAGCCCATGGCAGTCACTCAGCTGTGCTTGGACTTCCAGTAGTAACATCATCATATCGAAGAAATTTTCTCCTTTCCTTCCTTGCTGTTCCTGGGAAGTTACCTTCAATGTTCCTTCGTAGAAGAGAATTCACTCTTAGTAATAGCAAAAAATATATGCTGTCCATACCAATGCAGCACTTTTCAGAATAGAAAAATCTGATGTTAGTCTTTTAGTGATACTGGATGATATTTAAATAATACTGAAGTTAGCAGCCAATGTAATTGGCTTCAGTGATATTGGAGTTTGTTGTTTTCCATTGAATGAATGCTTCTTGAAAAGGAGAACAGACTCAGTTCTCTCAAGTTCTGCTATTAGTAATATTGTTCTAGGGAAAAACCAAACAAGCATCCCAATAGTAAAGGGCCAGCAAAACCCCTACCATTCCCACTTACTTTTTTGGCAAGTTCAATAGTTACTATAATTATCCCAAGTATAGCCCACAGTTAAAATCATCAGTGATTTTTTATCTCAACATAGGTCTGATGATAATGCATCACTACTAACATTCCCACATGTTTGCTAGTCTGTGCAATATCAAAGCTGGCCAAAACCAGCCCTTCTCATTGTGTCATTGCCTTCACTTATTTTATAGGCATGGAAATGGAAATTTTTAGCTGTCATAGAGAGATAATGTAGCTATGATTATAATTCTGTAAAGGCAAAATAGATTTATCAAAATAATTAGAGGCACGGTTCTCCATTAAGGTCAATGACTGCAGAGACAGGCTGACATAAATGAGTGGACTTTTAATTTGCTTCTTTGTTGTCCTTCATTTATTCCCCTCCTGTAAATGGATAGTCACCTGGAATATGCTGACACAAGTCTCTCTGGGGACTGACATATTAAACCTTAGGTCTGAAATGTTAATGTGCCAATTAATGGGAACACCTGAAGCTCTGAAGACACGTGCCAACTTACTTTTACAGAACCATTCTACAGTTTGGATACTGAAGATTGGGAGATACATACTGCTAAAAACACGTTAAGAAACTTTCAGTGTTCTTTAGATTTTGGATATGTATGCTGCTAGTACTCTGTGGAGTTCATACTTATGGTGTTGACATAGGTGGCTAGGGGCTAAGTCAATTCATTTGCTGAATTCCTATAGAGATGTGCTTGACATCTCTCATTATTAAATAAAAAATTATGGAAAAGAGTCATGGCCATTACCAACTCCCTTCTTCTTTGCGGCTGTTGTCTATGCCCAAGATGTCCCAATGTCTGTCTGTTAGTTAAACGTGTGTGCTAAAATACTAACTAGTTTGCCAAACTGGTTTACCAAAGTGCCCAGTATTTTTCTATTGTAATAAAATTTTTCCAATATTTATAAAGCTGAAAAATTTAGGCATTTTCACTTAGATTTATATACAAATTCCATGCATTTATCCTTCCCTTTTTTCCCCTACAGATAGATAGTGGTTAGATTTTCCTGAATGTGGGCTAGCAGGAGTGTGTACTGGTTGTCCTCATAAAAATTGCCGTGGCTTACATATTGATTTTCCCAAGACATTCAGATGTGCAGGTTATCTGCAGGTTCCAACAATATGAATGTGGCATTAATCATATCTGAGAAAATGTAAAAAGTTGAGGTGATTTGGGCTTGAAAAACTCTTCTTTCCTGGTAATTAAAGTTCCCCTGCATTTTTAGGATTTAATCTATGGGACATAAAGAATTGTCATCAAGCATGGTAATGAGGACCAGGAAAGTAATGTCATTTGGATTAATTATAAAACCTGCTGTGAAATACATGTACATGTTGCAAAAAAAATGGCAAAGAAATACTACTTTCTTAATACAAATGTTTAATGGAAATAGTTCACCTTTCAATTTTCATTGAATCTTCTCTTAGGAGGTATGAGGTTTTGGTGGGGGGAATTGCTACATATTTTGGCACCTAGTAAATCTAATATATATTATGCATTTTTTTCCATTTTTTTCGAAGGCAAGAATCAGTTTAAGAAAAACAGCAGAGAAATTAAATTCTTAATTCAATCAGGAAAAAAACCCACAAAAACAAACAAACTTGGGATAGAATTTTTGTTCAAGTTTAAAACATGGTCAGTTCTTTCCCCTACAGATTCACTGTTTACTTTCAGTAGCACATCTACTGCTTCTTTCAGTTTGTAAGGACTCAATTGCATCTGTAATACATTTGATATTTTACAGGATACCATAGGCTACAAATGCTATGTGCTAGCAAAAGTATGAGCAATTTAGCTTACTCTAAAAGGTTTAAAAATCTGTCAGTTTTAACCCTTGTGTGTCTATGAAGAGAAATAGCCACATATTTTCGTGATACCTATCAGACTATGCTTCCTTTGAACAGGAAAACAGGACTGGGAATTCTGGGAACCTATGAAGGTCATAATGGGCAGTGGAAAATAGCAAGATTGTAAAATAAAACTAACCAAATTCACCCGTTTTCTCTGTTGGGGGCCTATCATGTGAATTCAGTTAATAATACACCAGCTCTGTGCTCACTGGCCAGGCAAAACCAAAATAAGACTTGAATTGATATTTGGAAAAAAACCACCACACCTGGCTTTGTGTCCACTCCCCTATCACATTTTCTTAGGGTTTTTTCAATATAGCAGACAACCTAAAATCTATGAACTATTTGGGAACAAGCTCAGCCCATAGAGACAGAGTGTTTATTTTCTGATTGTGTTAATCAACTTCCTTTCTACCAGTTCATCTCCTTCCCTTGTTTCACGTTACTTTGTGGTGTGCTTGTTGTATCCACTTAATGCCAAAAGAATGCAAACATGTAAGGACTCTATTTTCCCTTACTGTTTATCACAATTTCTTTATCTTTAATGAATGACTTCTACTCTTCACACCAGGACTGACTGTGACCATAAAATTAGTATTTAAAAACCCTAATAATTTATTTGATTCCTCTGCCTGCAGGTGTGGGTTGGTACAGGGATAGCACTACCATGAAAATGCAAAGTTAGTGCAGTTATTTTTCTTTTATAAATCACTTTTGCAGAATCCATAGACATTTATTTTAATACAAACATATAGCATGTTGCTAAGAAGTTTATCTCTCATTATATGGATTCATAATGGATGTTGTGTTTCCTGATGCAGCTCATCCTGCTATATCTGAAGTAAATTCAAAATGTATGGTTTTTGCCCACCTTGTGCTCTTGAAGAGCCAAAGACCCATGTTCAAAGTATAGAACATAAAACTGTAATTTTTTGACTCCTCTCCTTATTAAAATCTGTTCCCCAAACACTCAAAAGTTTTGAAGTTAGACCTTTTGAAATTTAGATTATCATATTCAACTTCCCTCTTACAAATTTTAAAACCTTTTTATTTACACAGATTTTGGGTGAAAATGTAATGGATAATTAGTTTTTGTGTCCCTTATTTTTTCTGGTTCCTACTTTTTTATGTTTTCAAAACTGATGCCTACTTTATCCACACTTTTACTGTGCCATCTGATATAGTAGCCATGGGCTCTGCAGTCATGTACTTTTCTCCATTTGTGCTTTATATCTCCTTGAGGTTGATTAGAGTCAAATCTCTATTTTAAAATTACAGGATGCCATAATTCTCTTGCTTTCTCAAGAATGTGTGTAGAATGTTGCCAAGTTTTGTTCTTGTCAAAAAAATCTGACCAGTTAGACTCCACATTGTAAGTTTCAATTTCCAGCCTTTTGTGTTTATAAGTTGGTGTCATAAGTTAGTTAAAATAATATTAAACTGATAGTTCAAGGGACAATATATTGTTTTTGAAGACTTCCTGACTGCTGGAGACCAACATCCATCTCACAATCTGTTCTTCGGCTTTACGCTATCATTGAAATCTGAATGCTTTGTCTTTTAATCTTTTCACTTTGTCTTTTAGTCTGTTCACTGCTGATTTCCAGAAATCCCTTCCTCAAGTAAGGCTTTTTTGATCAGCAAGGATAACATGAGCTGATCGGTATTTTTAATTACAGTGTTATGAGTTGATGGGAATCAGATTAATTATCATTAATTCATTACTAATTTAAGTTCATGGAATCCTAGAACCTCAGAATAGTTTGGGTCGGAATGGTTCTTAAAAGTCATCTAGTTCCAATCCCCCTGACACAGACAAAGACACTTTCTACCAGGACTAGCTGCCCTGAGCTCCATCTAACTGGCCTTGAACACTTCCAGAGACAGAAGTGTTCCAGACACAACTTGACTGGGCAATATGTTCCAGTGCCTCAACACTTCCTGTAAATAATTCCTTCCTAATAATAATTCCTTCCTAGTCTAAACCTACTGTCTTTCAATTTGAAACTATTTCCCCTTGTCACGTTCATCCCCCATCCTGTTTTTTAACTGGGGATTGCCCCAACCCCATATCAGCACTTTGCAGTTGTTCTTGTTCAGCTTCTTCAGATTTCCCACTTCTTGAGCTTATCCAGGTCCCTCTGGATGGCACCCCATTCTTCAGAAGGGTCAACCACACCACCCAGCTTGGTATCATCAGCACACTTGTTGAGGGTGCACTCGATGCCTTTGTCGATGCTGCTAACGAAGACATGAACTAGCGCTGGCTCCCGTACGGACCCCTGAGGTGCACCACTGCTGTCTCTGGGATGCAACTGAGCAGCCAATGTCACCTTGGTTTTTTGAGATTCTTTAAGCCTTCTGATGTTGACATTCTTGTAGTGAACTTTTTCACACACTTTTTGTAAATAACTCATTGTTTTGCATTCTTTTATGGAAGAGGAGAGAGTTGATAGACTGCTGGTTAAACTAGTGTCAGTGGAGAGGTGTCACTGTCACCCTCCAATCCACTGTCACCTTTGTAAAACTATATATGTTAGAGTCAGAAAATAAACTGCCTCTTTTCTTCTTCACCCTAATAGCGATGCGTGCGTGTGTTCTTTCGTGTCCTACAGCGACACAGCCAATTTCTTATCCACCTACCAGCCCACCCATCTAATCCATCTCTCTACAATTTAGAGAACAGGCTGTTGTGGGGGGTCATCAAAGGCTTTACAGAATTCCAGATAAATGACATCCGTAGCTCTTCCCTTGTCCCCTGACACAGTCACTCCATCACAGAAGCCCACTAGGTTGGTCAGGCAGGACTTGCCCTTGGCTATCCCAAATCATGTCCCTCTCCTCCATGTGCCTTAGCAGAGCTTCTAGGAGGATTTGTTTCATGATCTTCCTAGGCAGAGAGGTAATGCTAACAGGTTGGTGGTTCCCAGGGTGCTCCTTTCTACCCTTTTTAAGGATGGTTACAATGATTCCCTTTTTCCAGTCCCCTGGGATTACACCTGAGCACCATGACTTTTTAGCAGCCATGGAGAGTGTTTGACAGCAACATCAGCCAATTCCCTCAGGACTCTGGGATGCATCTCACTGGGTCCCATAGGCGTCTGCACATTCATGTTCTTCAGATGGTCATGGACTTGATCTTCACTTACACTGGCAAACACTTTGTTCCCTCAGCTCCTGTCCTGCTGTCAATCTACTCATGACATGTGAGAAGAAAGGGTACCTTTGAAGAATGAGACAAAACAAAAGGAGCTGAGTATCTCAGCCTTCCCCTTGCCCATTGTTACTGGTTTTCCAGCATTGTTTAATGGGGTGTTCACCTTCTTTCACCTTCCTTTTCTTTCTTTCCAGGTAAACATACCTGTAAATAGCCCTTCTCATTATTTTTTGTACCCCTTGCTAAGTTCAGGTCCAGTTTTGCCTTGATATTCCCCATCTTATTCCTATACAACCACACTTCATACCTAAAGAGCAAAAGAGAAGGTCATGTCTCAAAATTCAAGAATTATGGGACCGAATTGCAAAATTGGAACTGATAAATATTTTGAAAATTACATGCATGCAAAAGCAACACATCCTTCAAATGGATGTGTTATATGAAACAGATGTTGCAGATTTTAAAAATGTATTCTCAACAATCTAGGAAATTTATTTAAAATTCCTCAGTTAAATATAAAATAAAACTTTTCATTTAAAACTATTTATATAAAATATATAAAAAAAGTCTTAGCTATAAGTATGCATGACAGTATGGCAAATGAAACTGTTGTTTTAAAAATGGGAGATACCATGAGTGAATTAGAAATCTCAATGGATTTAATGCATTCATGTGTGAGCAAGTTCGAAGTCACAAGCCTGGATCGTAAATAAGTAACATGTGAATGTAAAATAGCAAATTCTTTTGACTAAGTCAAGCAGTCAGAATAATGTACATGGAAAAGGCCATGTAAGGCCCATAGTTAAGTCAAGAGAAAGTCAACATACAGAAACATACAAGCCCACTAACCTGATCTCAAAAATATTCAGAATTTTTATGCAAATCTTGAAGGAAAGTTGATTAAAGACCCTGAGGGAGGGAAGGCATCTGCTACATGGACTCTGTAGCAGAATTGTGTTACAATAACTTGATATTTGGCTTTGATGTCTTGTGGACAATAGGATTTCACTGAATATAAGCTACTTAGTTTTGGTTAAGCATTTGAAATAGCAGGACAAGCAAAATTGTCAGTGAAATTGGAAAAATAGGCTTTAGTAGATGACCTGGAAAGAACTTACCTTAGCAATGATGCTGAAATAGCAGATATCTGCTCAAAGTTTCTTAGTGATAGTTCTTAGTTAAATCTGGAGACACCCCTTTTACTAAAATAAAAGAAAGCTTGGATTACCTCAAAGACTGGAGCCAAAAGGATAAACAGAATGAAAATCTATAAAAGAAAGTGCAAAATAGTGTTTCTAGCTACCATTATTTATGCAATAAATTTTAATGCAATCAGATTAAGAAAAAAAAATCAACCTGTATTCAATTGCAGCATTAGCATGAACCACCAGTACGTTGATGTGAAGAGGGTAGATGTGATCTTAGAATGATCTGGGTGGCATACTCTCTGTGAAATTATGAACATTATTAACATCACAGCACACGGGGTTGGCGAGCCCTATATAAAGTATAATGGAAATAATAATAATATTAATAATAATAATCATCATTATAGTCATGGACACCTTGTTTTACCATCAAATAATAGCATCACTGAAAATTTGGTTACAGGAATGAAGACAAGCTGGTTGCTTGTGAACTGTAGAAGCAACATTGCACTGTAAAATGTTAGAACAATGAATACTCTGTTTGCAATAGTAGGAGACATGAATGAGTGGCCCAGAAGTATGTTTCCTGTGCTGGGTCCTGAAAATAATTTGAGAGTGGCCACTGTTTTCAATATAAATGAATTAGGCCAAAGTTCCTCAAATAGAGATTATTAGATAGCCTTTACAATTCTAAGCTTCCTGAAATTATTTCAACATTAACTTCACTGAAAATATTCATAAGACTGTATTTGATGCAGAGGGCTATTATTTATGGGAAAGCTTCATCAACAATATCAGCTAAAAAAATCCTTTTGAAAAGTAAAATGATATTTCGTATTTATTTTCCTCTTTAAGTTCTTTTTTCCACTAGTGAGGACACTAGCATGACTCAGAATCTCTGTGGTGAGAAATTGACTGAAGGAACATCCTTTCTTCTTTCCTATTTTGGCTAGTAAAAGTATTCTGTAAGATGTCAGGTCAGCACAGTGCCACAGAGATTAAATATAATTTCTCAAAAAAGCAAATAAAAACCAAATTAATTGTAGCATAAAATTCTTCTCATAAAATAAAAAAAAAAATCTTCAAGTCGAATGTTCTCAAAGAGCTTGGAAAGTGATTTTTAATACTGACATCTTTTAAAGAAAAGAACATGTTTCTCACTTTAACTCTGTTTAATCTTCATGATACAGAGCTGTATCTCAGGAATATTTTCCTTCCCTTACTAACTTTTTTCCCTGATAAATTTAGAAAGATGAATATTTTACTCCAATACACATAGCTTTTGAATAAAAAGAAAGAAGAACAAGTAAATTTAACAAGTAGGACTAAGTAAACAGAGACAAAACTTTTAGATCTTTATTTTACAGAAAGAACAGAACTTAAACCATATGGTTTTCCTTTAAGACGTTTGGTTTGTGCAAATTTGCTCAATTTATATTTGTAACTTTACTAAAATCCCTGTGAGTTTCAGAGACAATATAGTCCTAAGGACAAAACTATAACCTCAATTGCTCCCATTTAATGAGGTCAGAATTTGCCCCTGAATCTCAACATTATCTCTGAAGTTCTCATTTAATACTGTGTCAGATCTGGAATTAGCGTGATAGTTGCACCTTTTCCTTTTTTTTTTTCTCAAATGGATTGAATTTATCATTTATTCCAAGACTGTTGCTTAGTGGCATAATGTATTGTGCACAAAAATTAAAGCATTTTCACTAAAACAGAATGCATAGAAGAAAGAAGATGGTTGACTTGAAGTGAATCTAAAAGTCAGAGCAGACTGTAAGTAGGATGGAATTGCACAGGGTAAGGGTGCCTGAACATTGCAGATACTAATTATAAATCAAATTATATCCATGGGGTCTCTGTCTGCAAAGCTGAAGGAACTTTTTTCCAACTCTTTCCCTTCTAGATCAAGCTACTGTAACACACAAGATCTCCCGGGGTGCTGCTGCAAGTGAAAGGGGAAATGTGGGTTTTTTTCAGGGGCTCCCTTCTGACTCAAACCCCTCTGGGCCAAGAAAAAGAAATTCATAAGCAATCAACTTAGCCATCATTAGTCATGAATGGGGAATACATGACAGCTAGGGAATTTTGTTACAATAACTCCAGTTTACTAGAACTATGCCAAAAATAAATGATTTCCTGCTTTGTAATAAAATTCACTCTCTATAAAATATGTAAATCACAGTGGGAGTTTTTCAGTATGATTCAGCTTTCAAATCTCAAGATCCACAACCAGACTCCAGGCTGCTCTATTTAAACTGTTGGTTTCATAAATCTTAACCATTAATTAAAATAAAATGTAACATTTCCTGCAAATAAAGTCAAAGTGTGCCATTCTAAGACTGCATTTAGGGATTGTGCCATTTTGACTTTAAAAGCAAAAAAACAATGCAGAGACAGAGTGAATAGTTTCCTTGCGTGTATTCATAGCACAGTTTAAATAGTGAAGAGTGGGACTTTGTCTTAGATATCAGTGTCAGATCAGCAAACAGTTTGTATGAACCAACACGAGTTTGTATGAACAAACTCCTGGTCTCTCTGGCAGGCTGTTCCTCAACATCCAGGATGAAAACATGCCTTTAGACTGCTAGCAAGGGCAATGAAGATACCTGAATCCCAAAAGTAAAGATCTCTAAATGCTGGACAACGACTTTTCAACTAAAGTTATCACTTCTTCTGCCTACCAAATGTGCAAGTACTTTTCACTGTGCAGAGTACATGAAATGTCAGGCCACTCACAAGATGAGATAAGCCACCTACCTACAAGACTCCTGACTTATGACTCTGAGTGAGAAGGCTCTGGAATAGAGTTTTTGTGCAGGAGAATACTTTGCTAAGGGAAGATCTCTACCACAACCCTAGGCTTACCACCTGCTGACTTTTCCTGCATTATGTTTGCATAATTATTTTCATTATTTGTTTTCCTAAAAATAAAAATATTGTTGTTCAGAACAGCGTATGTTTCAAAGCGGATAAAATTACAGTATTTTGAGAAATGCATAAGAACATTTGATCAAAGAAAGGAAAGCACCCCTCAAGAGACCTGTACTCTATCTCATGTATTTTTCAGAGCAGTCCCTCTTTGAGAATGTTCCAGACTATTCTCCACTGTGCATATGATTTGATTAAAGCTACCTACAAACTAATGAGATGCAACTCTTCACTACTGGCATAGTGCCATACACCACCTGCCTCCTTTGTCATGTCTCATATCTTGTCTTTGAGCTCACTATAAACTTAGAAAATTTATTTCTCTAGATAAAAAAAAGCAAGTTCCTTCAGATATCTGTAAATAATTAATGCAACATACATGAAGCTAACAGTAAACATAGCAGGGAATTTGAACTTATTTGAACTCATATTAGACCCTAAATATTTAGATTGTGTAATAAATCTTACTGTGTGATATATCTCACTGTTAAGATATGTGCTGGTCAAAAATCACACACATTTTTCTGATAAATAGAAAGGGCATTATCTTAGTTATATCCCTGTGGTTCTTCTCCAAATGCTTATATTATTATAGAGCAAGACTTAAATGGTATTAAGATCTTCTGATTAGTCAAGCAATCAAAATATTGCTGCTGAGGTGAATATGTGACAGCACCATACTATTTGTTCTTGCATAATTTATAATTCCTGCTACAGCCTATGGAGCACAGATTCATAGAAGTTGGATTGAAGACTTTAAGTCCATGCTTAGTTTAAATTGTGTTTCTTCATTTATGAGGAGAATTGGTTTCCTTTGTCTTTATGTGCACCTTTCAACTTTGAAATTACCTCCTACCTGATATCTATAGAAGATAGAGATTAGTAATTTTTTAAGCCAGCAGCACCATGTGCATCTCTTGTTCCTAGATTTTCACTAGCCACAGTTTTTGAAATGTAATATTATTATTAATATTCTTTTTTTCATTTTCTTACTTTCAGAATCTGTGTGAGTATGGAGGGAGAGCAGGGGGTAGGTGTGTGGGGATTGTAATGTTAAGGATTCAATTATGTCAGTTATTAAATGTCAGGCTCTCTCATTCTCAGCCATTTAAAGACATTTTAAAACCACTGACGTTTGTGTAAGTAATAGCAATAACAGAAAATAAGGATAATTTCTGTAATTTGGAGGCAATATTTTCTTGAGTTAGCCTGTCCCACAGGATTTTGTTTGCATGCAAAACAGGTGTAGTAAATAGACCCAATGAAAAACTGAAGTAGATAGACTTTAAGAATCTTATTGTAGTCTAGCCTTTCATTTTGAAGAGAACAAAGACATGGACACATATTAGATTCATGAAACTATCACTACTATATAAGTGCAGACTCCTTGCACATATTTATTTATAGAGGAAGAGAGGGTGAGGTGAAAGAAAATAGTATGTCTCTATTTAATTAATTGCACACACATAGAAATATTTACATGAACATATATGCATGTATGTCCGGACTTTTATAATATTTCATTCCCTAAAATATATGTATGCAAGCATGTTTCTTTTTCTTTAAGTTTTAAAAATTATTAGTCTTCCAAAACTGCTTTTGGAATATCTCTATATGAAAACTATCTAACTTTAGAATGATATACACTACACACAATTATTAAATATTATATTTTGACTGACTTTTGGAATCAATGACATGACTAATAGTAAAGCAATAAAATCAGATTTGGGCTTCACACAATCTTGAGCTGAACAGACTGTGTCACAAAATCACTGAATGGTTAATGTTGGAAGGGATTTCTGGTGGGCTAATTGCATCCTTGCTCAAGAAGGATCTTCCTAGTGCATTCTGAGACGATGGCATCCAGATGGTCCTTGAAAATCTCCACTGAAGGAGTTTCCACTGCCCCTCTGGGTGGCCTGTTCCAGTTCACAGTCTCACACACAGTACAGAAGCTCTTCCTTGTGCTCATGTAGAGCTCCCTTGTGCATCAGTCCTCTTTCTGCCTGTTGCCTCTTGTCCTCTTGCTTGGCATCAAGGAGCACAGCCTGGCCCATCCTCTCAACACCCACCCTTGAGGGCTGAACTCTCTCTGCCTTTCCTCCTAAGAGATGCTCCAGTCCCCTCATCATCTTGGTTGCCCTTCCCTGGACTCACTCCAGGAACTCCATGTTTCTGTCTTGGGAGCCCAAAACTGGACACAGTATTCCAGATCCAGCTCCACTAGACCTTTTTGTTGAAATGTAGGTTAGCTGGACTTTTGAGCATTAATCTTGCTTCATGTCACTTATCTTCCAATTTTAATGAAGCTAATGATTGTAGAGGATACTCAGTACTTCATAGGAATTGTTAGGCAGCTCCTGGGAATGTCTTCTTTGTTCATTATATTTTCTTTGATCTTCTGCATTTAAAATTCAGGCCCCCCCATCTCGTAGATACTTATGTATAAGAATGGTTTCTCACATAGCATAACTAAACTCAGTGGAACTATTCAGGTATCAGAGAATTTGAATACTGGAATCATTGACTAAAGATCTACACCAGTGGAAACCAAAGAAAATTGTATTCCAATAGTTTGGAATGTCAGTAATTTCTTACAATGTTGTTGTAATATTAAATTAAAAATAGAAGAGTGTATCCTATGCAGAGTAAAAATTCTGGCAATATAAATGCAAATTTTATTTGCCCTACTGAATTAGACTCCTCCCTTCCCCATTTCAGATGAGCATTTTCTCTTAAGATTGGCTGATAAGAATAGCTGGTCTTGAATAAGAACAGGCTTTCAGAAGGAAGGCTTGAGGGAAGAACAGGGTGGAGAAGAATGAGGCAGCCAGAGCCCAAAGAGCTTGGCTAAACTGATCTGTATCTTTTAAGGCAGATATTTTCTCTTTTAAAGCTTTCAAGATTTAATTGTTACCTTATGGGATATAGTAAGAAATTATAAAGATGAAAAAAGAAAAAAAAAATCATACAATCATCACAACTGAAGTGCATTAATTTTGAAAACAGATTCCTATAAGCAATTTCCTCTAAGATTTAAGGGAGCTGCAATTTTCTGACAAAACTATAATTAATAATTACTGTGTAAGTTGAAGAATAAGAATGCTACTGTTAGGAGATATTTTAAAATTTCTTTTGAGACACAGCCTATGATCATTTGTGGGGTAAATATATGATGGAAATTTTCAAGATGTCCAGTGAGATACTTCAGTCTTTAAAGCCTACTCCAGGTATCCGCGAGACCAAACTCATATATGCAGAATTTAATTTCCTGCTCCTCCCAGCAGCCATCCTGTGTACTTTAAGGAACTCCTGCTATTGACTAGGAAAATTATTTGTATCCATTAAATATTTGAAAACATGTTAAATCAGAAGTCAGCTCACAGATTTTCAGAGAAGAAAAGACCTCATGGCAAAATCCAGAACAGCAGTAAGGATGATAGGTGTTGAGATGTGTTACTCTGGGGCACTGGATTTCCTAGATTGCAGTCTAAAAATCCCTGCAAATCTTTTTTTAGGCTGGGGAAAGCTAGGTGCCTTAAAGTCAGCTCCAAACCAGGGTAAAAACCAGTGACCCAGATAAATTCAGCCCTGTCAGAAAAGACCAGCTCTTGAGGGGGACAAAGAATGTGGTGAGAACGTGGTTGAGAATGTGGTTGTCATGCACCTTGCCACGCACATCAGGCTTCTGACTCCTGAGTCCAGGAGACAAGCCCAGGTATTCACTGTCCACAGAGCAGGAAGATAATTCTGAAGACAGATTCAAGTCACTTTCTCCCAGAAAAGTGAGAAACTTCTTTTTATTTTCTTTTGCAATATCACTACCTAGAGGTCTCCTTTTCCTTCAAAATCTTAGGTAGTTTACATAGAATGTGGAAGACTGATATCTTTTTCTTCAGTTAAAGACATCTTTAAAATTAGTTTAAAATTATCATATTGAAGAATAACATCTGGGATACATTTGCAATTATAAGGGAAAGAGATGGTACATATGTGTCCTTCTAACTTCTCTTAAAATTTATCTGTTTCAGCACAAAGAATGCACATGGACAGATACTAGCGATGAAAATATGTCATCCAGAGAGTATAGCATGATACAAACGGATTGAAAGGTTCATTCATCATAGGTTTTTTTCTAGTATTTGCTTTATTTAGCACTTCCACAGACAGTCCTTGGTCATTTCAGCTGAATTTTATATAGATAGCATATTATTACTATCAAGTAATTTATTAAAAGCTAGTTCTTTTTCACATTGCTGAAAAATCTAAAAAACCTCTGTTAAATATTATTTTTATCTTATGTTTATAGAGCACATACATTATTTCAATGCCATTTCACAGAATTTTACTGCTGATACACTTGTACATGTTACAGTCAGAGAATGTAATGAGAACTTATGTATCTGAAACAAAAGTATCATTTAAAAACATGCAGAAAAATGATCAAGTGAAAATAACATTTCTAAAAAAACCTACTGAGTATTCCCTGAAGGCATCACAGGTGCAAACAAATGACCTTATTATCTGTTTCTTATTTCATGTATTTCAAAATACACTGTAATATTAAAATTTTCAAGTTACTTTTGCAAATGTATCAGATGAATTTAAATTCTTTCTTTAGCCATATTCTGTTCTTCTTCAAAAATTTTGGGTTTGATTGAACTGGACTTCACCCATAGTCTTCCCAGTACAGCCCATACTTCATGGTCAGATTCTGAAGCCTCTCAAGAGAGCTAGGCTGTACAAAACCTAGATTTTATCCAGACACAGTGATGAGATTGACCTGGAGCATAAACTTGGATCAAGTATCTGAGTAGCACTGTAAAGTTTAAACAGAGCCTGCAGGGGTCCATAAATGGCTGTGTACTCTTTATTGAGGTCAGTGAACACTGAAGGGAGGCTAAAATGGGGTGATTGTGTCTGGGTAGCAAAAACAATTTAAATTTCCTGGGAGACACTTCACATATTCTAATTTAGCAACTACCTGCTCCTTCAGAATGAAGTGGGTACTTAGACAGAGAAAATAGACCCATGAAAGCTATTAACTGATTACCTTAATACACACAGATATAAAACTAGCTGTAATAATACATTCTTGGTGACTAGATGTGGGTGGAAGTGACCCACAACAGACTTTTTATGTCTTTCTGTGCTATGTCTCAAGTCAAACATTTTATATAACTCCAGTACTAAGCTAGGGGTTCCTGGACAGAAATGTCAGTTGCTTCAACAAGTGCATGTCTTTACATTTCACCACCACGACTAAAGAAGTGTTTCCACTAGTCCAGCTTAGAACAGAAAGTTTACAAAGTAATAGAAAAAGTCTCAAGTTCTCTGTAAAGAACTTTATACCCAAGCAGCAGGTTTTAATGAAGTGTGGCATGTTTTGGAACAAGGTAGCAACATACACAAATAATTTTTCTGACTCTCTTGGTTTGCTTTAAAGATTATAGATGTAGGTGTGGTTGTCTAGCAAGCCATTAGCTGTTTAGGATTGGAGGTAAAAAATCAGCCCTACAGGGCAGTGTGAGAAATAAATTGTAACATCTCAGCTCCTCTACAGTAAATCCTTCATTAACTCCTGGGAATGTTTAAAGATTTAATTGATCAAGAAGAAAAATTGTTTACCAATAGGTCAGTTTTTGGGTAATTTTCTTGACATTCACAGGGAACCTTGAGCTCAAAATTCAAAGTTTTCTAGCCTGGGGCAATACCTGGTGCTATGTTTATGTGGCTACAACTTTAAATAAAATAAGAGGGAACGAATTTCATATTTGATGCTGCAAGCTATTTAGAATGTTCTAGAAGGGTATTTCAGAAAAAAAATCTTTTTACTGTGAACCAAACACAGAGTTTAAATGATTGGAATTGATTAGAGGAGTCAGTCATGAGCTCTAACATGCATTTGTCCTTGTTCCAACCAGTACAGGGCTAACTTCTGCAGCAGGCAGGAGGAGCATGTCCAGTTTCCAGGGGTTTTTCCATACCATCACATCCCATACATGGGGGTCGCTTCTTTTCCTGGTTAGTTCCAGTGTGCAGGCAGATAGGGCTGGGCTCTGCATGGAGACCACTGTCTTGTACACCCATTATTAATATTGCTGCTGCTCTTAACTTTTCTTATTTCATTGCTCTTTCCAGTAAATTGTTCTTCATTCAGGGTCTTTACCTTTTGTACACCCAGTTCTGCTCTCTAGCCCGACACAGGGGTAGTTGGGTGGAGAGTGGGTGAGTGGCATGAGGTCTGGAGTGTTTTCAGTGGGAACACTAAATTAGGGAATACCATTTTTAGACTACAACATGTTTCTTTGTCTTTCCATTGACCTCACAATGCTACTGATCCGGCCTCCTTGCCTGAGGTGTGGAAAATGTCAAAGTAACATCACTGCAACTGAAGTTAATGACAGCATTTCTCAACCTTGCTCTCAAAAATAAAGATGCTCAGAAGAGGATATTTTGCCTATTCATCATTGCCACAGTGCTTTTTATATTTCATGTACAATTAGCCTACAGGACAAAAAGCTCTATGGTTCTTGCACATGATCTGCTTCCAGTTCCCACTGATTTTCTCTCTGCAGCTATGTGCAAGACTGTTGCTGCCTGCTGCCACTTGTTCACACTGTGCCCCTGTGGCCTAGATCCCTGTAATAATTTTCTTTCTGATATTCTGTCTATTTTGCATTGTGCACATTAACCTGATGGCATACTTTTCAGAATATCACATAATCAAGTCCCAACCATTTGGCAATAGAAATGTTGACAGTTTTGATTTAGCCATAGTTACACAGTGAGTAGAATACAGAATTTGAAGGGGAAGGATCCTGTAATTTAATTACACAATTAACTTTTGTGTAATTAAAACAGTTAATGATAACAATTGAATGGAGAAGCAAGAGCCCACTTGGCATACTGTATTCAGTTCTGGATTTCTCAGCGCAAGGAGGATATGCAGCTACTAGAGAGAGCCCAGTGAAGGACCACTATGGTGTTAAAGGGGTGGAAATATTTCCCACGTGAGGAAAAACTGAAGGAAACACTTTTTCACTGAGGGGTGACCGAAAACTGGCAGGACTTCCTCATAGAAGTTGTGGAATCTCCATCCCTGGGTGTATTCAAAAGCTGTCTGGACACGGTCCTTCTGTTTACTTCAGGTGATTCTCTTTAAGCTGCAGATAGTAGTTCAAGATGATTTCCAGAGGGATCCTTATAGCCTCAACCATTCTATGGCTCTATGATTCTGAAAAAAGCAAAGAACTGTATTTTGACTACACAAAATTCCTCAAATTATATTTAGGAAATAATCCACCTAAAAAGTAAATACAAAGGAGTGTGTTTGAATTAACTACTGAAAACCTGAAAAGTGAATCAAAACCTGAATAGCATATTGACTACCAAGCAGGTTAGAAAGGCAGCATAATGAATATATCTTGAGGCTGTCCCTCTTTATACACCCACATCTGAGTCTGTGCACTAACTTCCTGTGACTGCTTTGTGGCAGAGCGAAAGAGTAATTGACATTCTAGTTAACATAGGCTGAAAAATGACCTTGATTTGTTACTTTGTCCCTGGCTTAGCAGGGTACCAGGGTTAAAGAAGGTCACTTGATTCAAAATCTGCAAGTATTTTATCCTAACAAACACCAATAAAATGGCTGCAATACTTTAATTGTTATATTGTTTACTAGTTAATTAATTGAGGGAATTCACAGTCCAATGTTAAAAGAGTTAAGTCTTCTTTTTTTACACATTTTCGGCATTTTTTTAAGCTAATGTAACATTACATATTTTCAAATATCTATTCTGGACAATGCTCTGGCAAAAAAAGACAGTAGTGATGGCAAGATGCCCAGTTTTTGTGTTGCTGTGGTGTGACAGACTGACATTTCTCTGTCAGTGTTATTTATATCTAAAAAAGGAGTGGGTTTTGAGTAAAACATGGAAATGAAAGATAGCATCTGCTGCATAGACCTGGTTTTATTTTTGCTGCACTTGAATTCAAGTTACTATGTGTTTCCCAGACTTTAGTATCCAGGGAACATTTACAACATGCACACAATGAAAGAGGTAGGAACACACTGTTCATTGTGTAGGTTTTTAGTGAGACTTCACAAAACTGGGAAGTCCAGCCAGAAAAGAGAATGTAAATGCTTTTGCTAGTACAGCCACAATACAGCAGAGAGTCTGCAATAATGACCTTTAAACTGTGGCAATTAGAAAATCTGTGCACATTTCAGTGCACAGCAAATCTTATATTTTTTGAATTTACTATATATTTCCTTCTAACACTGAAAGGAAAAAACCTCATGGTTTTTAGCAGACGTTGTTATTTGGTCACAAAATTTTGCAACAAGAGGATTTCTGGAAAACATCTTCTGCTGTGGAGCTCTGTTGAAAATGCTAAACAAATTAGGAGCCATACAGGAAAAAAAAAACATTAGAATGAATTCCTATACCTTTTTCTATGCCTTAAGTTTTGAAGAAATGCCGTATTCTGTGAAGTGAGTTGCATATGCAACTTGACTGGCTTCAGAAAAAAAAAAGAAAAGGAAAATGTAGTCACACAGATTGTTACATGTGAACCTTGCAGAAGAAAAAAATGTAAGTTTTGTAGGTTATTAGGAGGGAAATATAAGCTACTTGAGAAACAAAAAGAAGACCGTAGAAAATTTCAAATTCCTGAGTTAAAAAAGTAACGTGGTGAGGAAATGCTTTGAAATGAAGTTTCTGGAGTTAAACAAGTTTATATGCAGCCAGTGTAGTTAAAAGAAGCGACACTTCTTAACATGGTTTGACAGCACTGAACAACCAAAGAAAATATTGGAATCAGTCTCCAAATCCTGGCCCTGCGTTAAATCAGGCACACTGGGAAGACACAGAGGTAAGAAGTGTAGATGGAATGGAATTGACTGGAGAAATGGAAGAGGCAGATGTTTTCTGCATTTGCTGTCTCGAGTGCATGATTAGCATAATTAATCTATATTTTTTGCACTGACCCAGTGAGGGAGTGATTCTTTGATGCACCTGATGAATAGAGGGATTGAGTAAACTAACAGAGGTAATTGCTAAGGCAGCTACATTACAGCCTTTGTGAGTAGCAAGCAGGTGCTTTCAACTCATCATAGCTGCCTACAATTCGGGGGAAATACAGGAATGCAATTTGAGTGCTTATGGCCTGACCCATGTCCTGCAGAGCTCAGAGATGGGATTGCAATGACTGCAAAAGTGGAGTGGCTGCCTGATGGAAAAACTGGTGGAAAACAGTAGCTGATCAGGGTCTTTCTGCAGAAGCAAGTTTTATTGCTCCTGGGCATGAGGGAATCTGTCAGTTCAGCCTTTCCCTTCTTCTTCTATCTTTCATCTTTCATTTTAAAAGCAACCTCTCTAAAGAACTTCAGGTGGCATTGTACATTAAAAGCCAAGGATTTTAATTTTAAATACCAATGTCTTAGCACACGTGAATGCAAGTGAGCAGTACTGAAAGCTCCTGAAGAGACTGCATTGAAAGGCTATTTCTTTACAATTTTGTGTCCTTAATACAGGTGAGAACTAAAAAATTCTATCTGGTGTTTAACTTCAGGAAAACCTCTATTTTATGATTTTCAAAAGCAAGAAGCAAATTACAAAACTCACATGACTCAAAATACCATTTTTCAGAAAGTAAGTTTTGGTGTGTTTAGGTTGGGGTTTTTTTGTTTAATTATGTTTTTTTTAGATACTTAGTTTTAGTGAATATGAAAGAATAATTTTTTTGATTTCTATTGTAGAATTTTCAAATTTACAAATAACAGTAAGAAATGGGGAGAAGTAAATTCCTTCCTCAGTGCAACTGGCTATTAATTTACCTCCTCAAACTTGCAAGCTTATGTACACGGAAGGAAGGGCTGAAGATCAACATTGCCAAAGAAATAGTGAATCAAAACAAAGACATTTCTTTAAAACCTTAATTAAAAGACAGTAGTTGAAATACATGTCTAATTTGTGAAGAACAAAGTTAGTTACTGAAGCAATATATAATTGCGGGTTGTAACATTTTGACTGACTGATTTTGATAAATTGCAGAATTAGTTTAGTGGTCTTTGTACGCTACACACTGTGTACACGTTTAGAGAACCAGGCTATAAAAAATAAGTGAAGTTTAAGGCAAGATGAAAAGTTAGATCAGACAGTTTGGGCATGAGATATTCACTTTCATGCACATTATTTCATTCATTTCATGCATTTGTTTTCCTCAATTGCGTCTTGCTCTTCTAATGGTATGATAGAAAATTTATTTAATGTGAGTTAATATGAAAAGATATTTTAGAAAAATTATGATTTTGATCTGGCATAGGCTAGAATGAGAAAAAAGAATGCTAAAGGATGTTGAGCTGAACAACTAAAAAGGAAGAGCATTCTGATGACTTAAAGAAGGTTCAGCAATTGCTCTTGGACTTGGGACGTGACACAGATATGTACTAACAGAGGATTTATTATTTCATTCATATAAATCACTATGTCTCCCCAGAACTCTTCCTACATTCCTAGTGTCTCATGTCCCAGGGAAAATTTTGCACTTTCTCATGGTAAAAAACACACACTATTAATATATTCATACCATTTCTTCCTTTATTTAAAAGGATTACTTTTTGTGAGCAAGTGATAGGATTTTCGGAGTTGCACTCTGGTATGAATACCTGTCAAACACATAGTAGTTCTGCAACTCTTTTACATTGCAAAAAAAATTATGTGCATGTTAATTATATAGTTAAAAGTCAGGGTAGAGCTTCCAGCCTACGAATACTGTAGTTATACGCCCACAGCATTGTGACATAATTGATCAAAACAATGCTTAGGGTCCTCTCTTGGCACATTCATTTGGCATTCATTAGAGTATCACTGATCATCATGATTTCATTTGGTATTCAGAAGTGCCATATGTTTCGCCATAGGTATTCATGGACACTTAAAATAGATTGCCTCTTCCCTCTGTTGAACTCTCTGATGACATGCTGATGCAAAATGCATTTGCACTGACAGAGTCCCTCCCTGCCTACCTGGCAACAGAAGGGCAGCTCTTCTGTAACATCTGAATTAGCAATACAATGAATTTTACAGTGTTGAAAAAATGGATGGTTGTACTATTAAAAAAAAAAAAAAAAAAGAAAGATAACAATAAGAATTTTACTTTTCTACTTAAATAATAGAGGTGTGACAGAATTTATCATTTTGAGACAGACATAGAAAATGCTCACTTTCCAGTCCTTCTTTTTTATTAAGAATTAATGATATATATCATTATATATATGATATATGTTAAATAGGTAAGATATGTTAGAAGAAGGGGATTTTGGATTAAGCAAAAACCCAAACAGAATCAGGATTTGGAGCTTTTGACTCAGTGAAAATCTGGTATTTCTTTTCTTAATCTGTCTCAAGTTCCACAAGCTAAACGACTTCTGACTGGCATGAAGTGAACTTCAGTACCTACACATACCTTCCTGCCTGCCTCTCTCCTGAGTTTATACAGGTCTAAGACAGAACAAGCACAGCCTGATTATCGATCATAGGTTAATCTATTAGAAATATTGATTTCTCTGTCAGAATGGTTCATACTCCTGCTTGAACTGCCTTGCCAGTGCTGATGTTAAATTTCCCAGGCTAGACAGATGAAAAAAATGTTGCCCTTCTTTTCTTGTTGATTATGGTTTGAGAAAGTAGACTGAAATTATTTTTTGCTTCTGATATTCCCTGGGTAAGGATGAAAAAGAATTGATTAGACTCAGTATTTTCACCCTCTTATGTTCAGCAAAGTTACCTGGGAGTGTGGAAGCTTTTTCTGTACTTCCAAAATGCTTGAGGATTATGTGTCCCTAATGAGTTTCATGTAATCTTGCCTCCTTGCTCTAAAAGTAGCTGGACCAAGATAGTCGTCCTTGAGGTAGATTGAGCATTGAACACGATTAAACTTCTCTGGGCTATAAATGCTTCAGCATGTAAAAGCTAAATTCACTTTCATTCTCATATTTTAACTTCTTAAAAATAAAACTGTACCGTGACTCTCAATGATACAAACTGAAACATAAATCTCAGGAGGCAAATGCCTAAGTCAAAAGGGAATGGCTTTGTAAAACTACAATATTTTCCTTAATCTTTCAATTACCTCTTTTTTTCAGCATCACATGGCTTCAACACAAGTTCACACTACATTTTCTGTTTCTTAAGCCAATACCATATCTATTATCAAATACATATTATTGTAACAGGTGTTTTTAGCTGGACACAGTAATATTCCTTTCCTCTACCACTATAAATAAAAAGAAAATGTGTCTTCCCTGCAGTGAAGAAGAATTTTGCAATTTCTTGCATGTCCTGCAGAAGTCATTCTCGGATTGCAAGGTATAATTAAAATACACTTTCAAATCTAGTTCTTAGACACTGCTGAATTAATAGGAAAGAGGAAACTCCTTAGTGAATCTCCAGTGTCTCAGTAGATCTTCATTATTTCCCCATGGTTTCCTGAATAAACCTTCCACCTGCCTTTTCTTTTTTCCCCCAAAAGGAAATGCCACAAGTTATGCTCTTATGTCCATGTTCAAATGAATAAAGCTGCTTCATTAATAAAAGCACCATCATTAATTTAAATCTATTTATCATAAATCAGTCTTTAGAAACTTTATATTCTTTCTAAAAAAGCTGTCGAACTATGAAAGGAGATTTCCTAGTACTAAATTTTGACTTCAACCTGAGTGTTAAGTCTTCTAAGGCACTTCAGTTATTAAACAAAGTTCTAGTACCTCTTTCTCAAAATGGGGGTGATCTTGGACACTTTTGAGTGAAACAAAATACCAGATAATGGTCTCATTTTTTTTTTAATTTGTATCCTCCTAATGATTAGCCTTTTCCCCAACAGCAGATAAGAAAGTTAGATGGGAAGGGACATCAGAACATCAATTTGTATAAAATTCCACTTGGATCAAGACCAGCTGAGATCTAGTTTTTCAGGACCTTATCTAATTGAGAATAAAATAACCAAAAAGAGCTTCATGAACACATAGGATTTCATTAAGTGCATTTCTCTACTGCAGCTGTCCTAAAACAAAGCTGTGATATTTTTGAACTATAAAATACGTGAAAAAATACGAGTGTCACGCTAATGCTTTTATAGATTAATATTGTACTTGAAACAAAAAAAACCAGCACAAATTCAAAGATACCAAATAACACTGACAAGCACTCAGAGGCAGGCCATTTCTAAAAAATAATTAAAACACGGGATATTTGTCTTTGTCGTTAAGATCAACTTCTTCCCTTCCTCCCTTCGCACAGAATTAGCCCATGAAACAGCATGGGCAGAGGGCTGACCTGCTGGAGAGCAGCTCTGCAATGAAGGACCTGATGTCAACAAGATGTCCACAATCCAGCAACGTGGCCCAGTGGTCAAGAAGGCCAAGGGTATCCTGAGGTGCATTAGCAAGAATATCGACAGCCGGTCAAGGAATCTTTTCCCTGGTGAGGTATTCTGGAGTGTTGTGTCCAGTTCTTGGCTCCTTGGTACAAGAGAGACATGGACCTCAGCATTGCTTTAATATACCAGCTAGGGGCAACAATATTTTAATTGCAAAGGCATTAAATCAGCTTTTCTCAGAGCTTTTTGGAGTCCTTTTAATTTCATCTTTTTTAAAATTTATTTTACCTGGTCCAAAACTATACATTTTGAGTGATAGTTTGCTTGAAAGTATCTATTGTTGTTAAACCCGAAGTTTCTTAAAAGTCTGATGCAGAGACACCATATTTATTTACTGAGGTCTGCTGTTTTCTGGCACCTAGGAAACAGAATGCAACATTGTCTCACATATCATGTTAAATTTAGAAGAGAGATCTTCTCTCTATGATGCTTTTTGTACAGATGAAATTGACAATAAGAAATTAGTGACTCGAGTAAAAAATCAGGAGTAATAGATGAAAATTAATGGTAGAATGAGAAGCTGCCCAATGAACTCTATAAGAAGCAAGCTGCAGCAATTTTGCTTCCTGTATCCTGGTGAATATTGCTTAAAACCGTACTTGTGGGAGAGAAAAATTCCCTATGGGATCATTGTTCCCTCCTCAGAGGCAGAACTCCCCTGAGCTCAGAAATCCCATAAACATTATTTCCTTAAATAAGAGGAGAAGAAGAAATAGAGAGAGTCCTAAGGGAGTATCACATTGCCTCTTCACACTGAGGACAGAAAGAGAACATCAATCCTGATTTGAAGAATGTAGGAAGTCTGAGGTTGAACTAGGATCTGAATTACTATCTGTGATGTTTTGTCATCTGATATTTCAGCCAGATCATCTTAATTATACAGAATCATTTGTTCTACTCACCCTGCTGCCATCCTCACCATACTTCATTAGGATAATGTCTTGGTTGCAGTAGCCAGGAGAGGCCGTGGATAGGACATGGAGGTTATTCTATACCACCTCACATCATTGTCAGAGGTGGAAGGAAAGGAATCTCTTGCAGTCAGGGTAGCATAGCAGTGGTCATGTTGGGGTAGGGCTCTGCAGAGAGCATTTTGCATGTGAATCACTCTATCTCTTTTGTAGGCTTCCGTTATTAATATTATTGTTGTTACTGTTAATTTTCTTATCCATTGCTGTTCCCAGCAAACAGTTCTTATCTCAAGCCATGACCTTTATCTTTTGTGCCACCGATTCTCTCCATGCTACTGCAGGCATGGAGGAGGGACTGAGCAAGTGTCAGCATGGTTTGGAAAGTTTTGATGGGAGCCAGCATTGCCACAAAGCAAAGTAAGACCAAAGGATGTGTCAAGGTAGCTTGGTTTTCAGGAGTAAAATGGCAAGATGGACATAGATTCCAGTGAATGTGGTCAACAAAACAGTTGTCCCCACCAACTAGCAAAAGGACATTCTTTCCCAGTGTTGCTTTTCTAGACGCTGTACCTTTTTGGAGGGTGCACACTCCAGATTGCATTTAGATTGCAACCCTCTCTATCAAGGGACAGGGAAGAAGAATGGGCTACAGAAGAACATCATAGCAACAGACAGGTCGATTGGGCTGCCAGGATTAAAGTGTCTCAGATGGATCTGGACTGGCAACATAAGGGTGAATTATGCTTGATTTGGTCGGTCTGTGACACCTCAGGTCATCAGGGAGGAGATGCAGCATTACAGATGGGCTCGTGATCCAGGTGTGTTCTTACCTCAACCCATGACCTTTGCCTTTTGTGCCTCCAATTGTCCTTTCCATCCCACCACAAGGGGAGATGGGGAAACAAGCAAGCAACGTGTGGTTTGAAGAGTCTTGGTGGGTGTGCTAACTGTACCATTCCTAAGCTACAACATAAACAGAACACTAAGATCAAACAGGGGCACGTACACAAAAGGATTCCTTAGTTGTCTTACTTGAAGCTTATGTAATCCACACCAGCGATAACTACTGGTTGACCATAGTGTTAGCACATGGCTTACTGGAGAAAAAAGTCACATTTCCTTAATTCTGGTCATTATTTCTCCCTGTTATGACTCCAAGAACAACTGCAGCTATACGACTCCATTCTGGCATAAGCACAACTACTCTGTTACTTGCAATCAGTAAGTTACTTCCTTTTTCTCTGTAATAGCATGAACTTACATGCAGTAAAACCTCATGAAGTCCTGGAACTGATGTCTTGGATTGTTCTTCACCTCCTAAAATTTTTTGCACTCTTCCAGAAATCCTCACTTAAAGAAAGATGAGGGGGTAGCAAAAAAAAAAAAGAAAAAAAGAAAAAAAAAAGTAACAACTAAGGTGTTTCATTTTTTCTTGATTAAAGTCCTGAGGTCATTGATGCTCAATCTATAATTACCCAGTAGGAAGAAATTAAGAATCTGATTGAGACTGGTTATTGCTAAATATTGACAACAGACTTGGCACTTAGGTCTGTATGAGGAGAGTAAGTTTAAATTTGCATATCACTTAGAATGCAATCATTTTTAGCTCTCATCTTTCTGAACGGCAGTGTGCATATTTATCCTCCAAAATTTACTATAGAGGCTCTATGTTGTAGTTACTCTTCACCTTCTTTACTGTTCCTGGAGAACCCACTTGATAAGCTGCGTGTTTGAATACAAACATTCACAGCACTGCCTCCTGTCCACACTATGTCTGAAACACCCACTGAAAGAATGGCAATGGTAATTTGTCAGTGTGGTCAAAACACACTAGCCACCAGATCTAATGTGATGGTTGGCTATCAGACCACATATTAATAAAAAAATCTGTAGTTTGTGCATTTCATAAGAAATATTGGTGCATATGACCAATGTCTGACATTACTTATGCTGGAGTTCAATGATTTTAATAATTATTATCATATAAGCACAACAATGCATTTACTGTGGTCTAAGCAAGAGGCACATATCAATTGAAGGTTTTCTATTCCAAAGACATGATAAGGCACTCATTTGCTCTGTTTCTAGCTTGTGTGGCTATATCATTATCAGAAATAACTTTATAAAACATTTTTTGCTGATTTTTTTTGGTTAATTTCCTGGGTAATTTGGGCTTTTTGTTTTAATCTTTGGGTCAATGAAAATAATTTGGTTCAGCATAATACTGGTTAAGTGTTTGGAGCCTGATTAATAAGCTAGAGATGAAGAGTTCTTTCTGCAGACGTCCAACAGGATGTATCTTTTGAGTGCAGGAAGTACTGGGAAGTATTAGGAAATGCTTCCCCAATAATGAAATCTAGCTTTGTGGGATTGAGATACTACCTTCACTTAGTACTGATTTGCTGGAATTCCCTGTAACAGGTGATCAAATCTATCACCTGCTACTATCTGTCTATAGTAGAAATCTATCTATATGCTTCCTCACTTGTTTTTCTGACCTTGTAACTAAGTGAACCATTACAGAACAGGAAAGGCAAGAACCTAAAGCTGCTACAAGGTCAAGGCTCAAGTAAGAAGGAACAGCGTGTTCACAGCATTCTCAAAGGGAAGGAAGTCACTAAGAACTCAATTGTGTGCCCATAAATTAGAGACTCATGGTTTTTATACCTCTGTTTGTCAAGACACTAAACCAGTAGTATTGCTGTTGTAGGTGAATGTAAAAAAAAGCGTGCAGCAAAGGTTAAGGACAGCTTTGGCATATTCAGTTCTTTGATGCAATTTTCTCTCTGAAAATGACTTGTCTCTGTGGCCCCCAACATGCCAGAAAGAGGTTGAGGGAATAAATATCAGTGTCATATGTTCAGTCATGAATCAGAACCAGAGTTTGTTTCCTTCAGTTTTGGTATCATGGTTGGATCCACATGTACCACAGGAGCACTCACACTCCAGCCTGTTCTGGGAATAGATCTAGAAGCAAACCAATTCAAAAAGCCTGGTTAGTGGTTCCTAAGTTGTAGGCAATATTATCAGACAGACAGAAAAACCTTTTTTTTATAGTTCCACACATGTTGTGAGGACATGCATGCCACATATCTTTATAAATGCTGAATTTGGTGCAGGAATAGAGGACATATACATATTCTCTTTTTTGAAACTAGCTATTTTTAACACTGATTAAGAGTACACAGAATAAAATATTTCTTCTCCATCTTCTGTGGACTTATACCCTAATATGTTTTGCCTTGTGCATTTGATGTGTATTTACGGTCTGAAGTTACTGGCTGAGGGATTAGCTGCAACTTTAGCATTCTACTGCAGCCGTGATATTTTAAATCACTGCAGGGCTGGTCAAACAGATGAAGATATGTGCCTGTGCAAACACATATGCATATGCAATGGGAAATGCTCTTTTTGGTGGGTGAGACAACAGAGAGAAAGGCATACGGTCCGTGACCGTGCCATCTTATGCTAATTGGCTCATTACTGCACAAACACAAAATTATTCCCATAATAACTTTTAAAAAACATGTTCCCAGTTTATGTTCCTTTTGAATTTCTAGTTTTTCTCCTTTTCTTGTGTCATAGGTAACTATTCCCCCACTAATTCATGTGGGAGCTGTGAAAGACCAATCTGCTTTTCTTCTAGCATATGACTAATTAAAATATTTATGTTTACTTTCCTTAATTTAAAAAATCACAATATTTATTTTAATTAACTTTTATGTAGTTAATACCAAGTGTTGTTCCAGCAAAGGTTCCTTACTGCTCAGTAATAAATTTTAATAAGGGTTTACAAAAATCTATGACTACAAAAGAGGGAAATAATTTGTGCAAAAACCATAAAAAATCCCTTTTGCTTTCATTCTAAAATCCAGAGTTGACTATGCACAACTTTTCCCAAAGTAATTATTCACTCAGAGGCTTTTGTCCCCCAAAATAGGAATTGTATTGGCAAACCCAGGCCTTCTCTAGCATCAGTGAACGCTTTACGATTTTCTTTTAAACCTGCATGCTATCTTCTCCTAAGAATTTCTTTAAAGAGTGTGTGCTAACAAGTATTCTACTCTGTTTAGCGTACAGAAGGCAAATTCCCTTTTGGCATGTATGTATGTGTGCGAATGTAAGTGCAATCTGTAACTGTCAGATTCCATGTTTTGAAACAGATAAAAGGTTCTAGATCTCTTGCTGTGCTAGACACACTGGCCCATAGGAACAGGAAGATTTTCCCATGGGATATTTGCATTTACAGCCTTGTTCAGCAGGTTTGTTTTACACCCAAAACCCACAATCTGTGTCTTCTTAGGCTGGATTGGGACAACATTAATCTGGAGAGAGGTGGTGAGGAGAGAGAAGCCAAAGTTGTGAGTATATATTCCAAACTCAGATAATTGCCTTCAGAATAGCTGATGAATTGAGTCTGAGGAATATGCAAAGGCTTTGTTTAGGAGAGACAATTTCCAAACTATCATTCAAAAGTAAAATCCCTTACATCAGTGATATTAGTGGAGGATTGTATGATGTGGTCTGCTCCACAGGCAGGAATAAAATAAGACTGTCAGACATTTACACAAAGGGCACTTCTTAAACATGATGGGTCCATCTGTTCCTACACTTCAAATAACTGTCCAAAGTGTTTGGAAGTACACCACAGAAAAATCTTGTGGCTGAAAGACGGCAGTTGGTACTGTCTGGTACTGATTGTCCTTAAGAAACAAAGTGAAAAATGGGTATATAGGATTTCTGCCTTCAGAAGAAAGCTGTATTTTTTTGTCCACAGATTCCAGGGTGCAATTCATTTCCTCAGACAGAGACCCAAGAAAGCAAAAATAAGTGCAACAGGCTAATAAGAAAGTTTCAAACCATAGATAGAGGAAGAAATGAGCCTCCCATTCTGTAAAATATGCACGCATTTAGCCCTAGAAGTTAGAAAACACTATAATAAGAACTTTTCAATGACATTTTTTTGTTGTTGTTGTTTGGGATTGGTTTGGGGGTTTTTTTGCCAGTTTGATTGGGTTCTTTAATAGAGAAAAAGACATGGCAATACAGAACATATAGGGTTTACTAGCATTGCATATGAATGCTCAGGGAGTTTCTTATTTCAACCTGGCATGCTTTCATGGAACTCCACTGCTCCATCTACACAGACTCGACTTCATCTTTAATGTATGCTGTTGCATAAAAGAGGAATAATCTCCTAACAGAAGATGATTTGGGCATGGTGTGGAAGAGAATCTTACTTGAATTGGGTGGAATAGATAACTGACTGATGTACCCACAGTTCCCAAAGAAATGCTGCAACTGTTCTATGGACAAGAAGAGGTGGCTGCTGTGTTTGGTTAGAATTTCTACTGCTTACTTAACAACCATATCATTACAAATACCACATCACTACAAATTATGATGCCAGTGCAACATTTTTTTTGATGTAGTTACATTGCAAACAGAATTCTAACTCTATATGCAAGATAAATTGTATTGCTGAAAGCTCAAAAAAAATCTTCAGTAACACTGAATGCTTGTTCAAAATAATGCATTTTGTGTAAATGTAATATTGGTAAATGAAAGCAAACAAGAGATGAATTTTGGAGAATTGAAAAAGAGTTTCTTCACATGTTCCTATTCCTCATGCATTATTTCTTCTTTTGACTGCTTCTTTGGTTTTAGAACACTCCATATTTTTGACAGCCCATTTGCCATTAATACATTTTTAAAACTGAATGTAACATTTTTAATAAATATAATTTTATATTTGCAGGCTTGCAGACCTCTTCTGCATCGTACATAAGTTGACAAGAGTCAGAAGAGATTGAAGGAAAGCTGAGAAATATCACCCAGTCTTATTGCAGTCTAGTTAGTGTGAATTAGAAAAATCTAATTAAAGGTGAGAAATCAAACTTTGCCCTTAACCTTTTTAGTTCCACAGTGTTGGTTCCTGTAAGCCAGTTAGCAGCACTGAGGTATCCCAGCCCTGGCACATTTAAAACCAGGCTGCACCAGAAAATGGATTTTAAAGAAGCACAATTCATGGACAGCAGGTGACTTGTTTAAGCTAATGGAGTTTTTGTCTTCCTCTCTCATTTTCATCTTTAATTCTGTGAATTCAAGATAAAAGTCAACAGCATTGTTTAGGGTTTCATCCTCAAAAATGGCACTTGCCCTAACTATTAATACATATTGTGTTACAATAGAGTCTAAACACTAAGTGAATCCACTTTTGTCTTACAGTCCTTCTAGGACACAGGCAGAACCCACTCATTTAAAAGTAGTGGGAGGGTTTTGACATATTTCTGGATAATTTATATATGAGACTATCATCAGAAATTTCACCAAGACAGTACTGACATTTATTTCTCACTAAAGGCAAAAGGAGGCACAAGTGTCTGGAGATGGGAATATTTCCTCTCCTCACTTTCATAAACATTTCAGGGCACGAAATATTTGAAAAACTTTCCACTCTGCAAAGTCTGGAAGATAAGGCATCTAGTCCTCTCATATATATATATATATATATATATATACACACACACACATACAAAATTTATATAAATATATACGTGTATATACATATTAAGGGGGTCTTCAGGGAAAAAATATTTTTAAAAAGCTGGAAGATTTTGAGGGCTGACATGACAGTGCTGAGTAAATAATTATACCTTTTCAGGTATAATTGTTTATACAATTATACAGACGGAGCTCAAAGTTTCACAGAGGGCACTATATTCATATTACATTTCAGAACAACTGAAAAATTATCTACCTAAATCTCAGCTTGTTAAATTGTCTTTACAAATGCCCTCAGATGAATATAGAAGTAATGCAAATGCCCGTCTTAATGAAGGATAAACTGTCAAGTGGAGGTGCAACATACTGTAAAGGAAGACAATCCAAAAAAGGCAACACATATGTAAATAAGGATCAGAAGAATCTTAATTATCATAAAAACATTTTTTATTATTTATTTTCATTTTAAAAAATAGCACTGATCAGGTAAAACTTGAAAGCAAGTACAATATTTAACCAGCATTTTGGATGAAGTGAAGATCCCAGAGTAAATTTCTGGGATCAGTGAATTCCAGAACAAAAAGAGGTGAAGAACAGCCAGATGAAGACAAACCCCCTTCTAGTAAGATCAGGAATATTTTCATTTGTGTTTTCTCTACTGTGGTAGAATGAACATTAGCAGCTGGTTGTCCTTACCTGTAGAACAACAGAAGAAAGATAACAACTTTGACAAGGTTTGTTATGAGACACATAGAAGATAATAAAATTACAAAAGAATGCAAAGTCTGCTCTGACACAGTCATGCTGAGGGTGATACCCTTTCCCCAGAGAACAAGCCTCTCCCTGCACTTACCTACAACATTATCCTGTTTATTAGAATATTAGATTGCAATATACATCCTGATATAATCTAACCCAAAGTCTCTTCCTTTTCCAAGGTACCAAGAAAATTATTGACAAAGAAAATGTTACAATAAAATCATGGCATATTAAACAACAACAGCAGCAATAAAATAATATTAATAATAATAACAACAACAATAATAATAATTTTTAAAATTATCCTTTTTTATTATATTCAGTGAAAAGTCTACTCAAAATGAAAAGATTTATTTGATTTCTCTTGATTTTTTAAATTAAGTGCCCATTTTACTCAGCAGAAATTGCATTTTGAATATAATTTTATGTAGATAATGTCAAGATGGTTTTGTTTAAATAATAAAATATATATTTTTTATATTATAGATCTGTAATATAATGTATCATATTTGCTTGGAGATTATATGCTTAGCTTTTACTTTATCAATAGAAATGTGGATGAAATTTAATCCAAAATGCCAAAGATTCATTAGTTTTGACTCTTTATACTCTCCCTCTTCCCTTGAAATATGCTATTGGAAAGATTTTAGCTTCCTCCAAAACTAGATTTTGGAAGTTAACTTCAGGTTGTCAACCAAGGACCTTACAGCTAAGGCATCCAACCGCAATAAATGTTTAAGTAAATTTTTTTTTAATTTGGTTTTTTCCATCTGTATTACCCCCATTGACACTAGACTGCTCTATTTCTATCTATGGGCTTGTTTTAATCCTATTTATCAAATTTTTTTAATTATTATTTTATAATTTGAAGCAGATGAGACATTCACCAACAAAGAATACTTAAGATAACCTCTTTGAAGATGTTTTTGAAATTAGAATAATGAAATGTTTCTTAAGAAAAGTGAGTTTGCATCTCATTGAACTAAATGTTTGAAAAGGTAGGTACAAACCCTCTGAAGGGTTTGTACCTGCAAGGCACTGGTAGGATACTTGTATGTTGCAGCACAAACTATCACCAAAAGAAGATTAGTGGCCAAATTCTGGTAAGCTGCAGTATTATGACAGCGAAGTTTTACTAAAGAGACATCAGAAAACAGAGAAGAAGCAGATGCATGATGTTTTATTTTTAAAAGACTTTTGCACTTAGATGAAAAAATCATCCACAAAGATTCACTTCTAGGAAAGGCAGAGGTACTGGGAATTGGTATTATACTCCTTGTACTTCCTATGACCTATTGGACAATTTGGAAGATGACTTCAGTCATACTGAAGCTGTATATATCTTAATAGATACTAATATTTGTTATCAAAGTCTTGAATTTTGCCCTAGAACTAGTGAGTGAAAAAGGTTCATTAATGGCATTTTATTCTTTTAAGTGGGAGGGAAAGAAAGTATACAGAAAATACATATACTGAGTATAGAGTAAAGATGGAATAGACTGCCATTCTGGGAGTTAGAACACACGAGGATGCAAAAACAAATTTTATATAATAATGTATATGAAAGTTATATATAACATGAAAGTTATGCTTGATTCCTGCTTTTTTCCCCCTCTTAATTTCTTTGATTGAAAGAAATCTTTGTAAAAAGTTGACATACCTTTTTGATAAATTTCAACATTATCTAGTTTTAAAATTTAAATTTTAACTGAATTTTAACAAAAGCTAGTGTTTTTTAAAGACTCCCAAGCATTATAGGCCAACAGGGCCAAGGATGCTACAGCTCCAGGACACATCATACAACCAGCAGTGAAGCTAAAACACAACAGCAATCTACATATCACATATCACAGACATGCAGTGCACTCACACAAGCACAAACAGCGACAGCATCATCCTGCTCCTCTCTCTGGGCTGCAAGGACAGTGCTGCACCCATGAAAGAGTGCGTGCACAGATGTGCAGGGATAGGTCTGCACTCACAAAAGAGTGCGTGCACAGATGTGCAGGAATAGCGCTGCACTCACAAAAGAGTGTGTGCACAGATGTGCAGGAATAGCGCTGTACTCACAAAAGAGTGTGTGCACAGATGTGCAGGAATAGCGCTGCACTCACAAAAGAGTGTGTGCACAGATATGCAGGGATAGCGCTGCACTCACAAAAGAGTGTGTGCACAGATGTGCAGGAATAGCGCTGTACTCACAAAAGAGTGTGAGCACAGATGTGCAGGAATAGCGCTGCACTCACAAAAGAGTGTGTGCACAGATGTGCAGGGATAGCGCTGCACTCACAAAAGAGTGTGTGCACAGATGTGCAGGAATAGCGCTGCACTCACAAAAGAGTGTGTGCACAGATATGCAGGGATAGCGCTGCACTCACAAAAGAGTGTGTGCACAGATGTGCAGGAATAGTGCTGCACTCACAAAAGAGTGTGTGCACAGATGTGCAGGGATAGCGCTGCACTCACAAAAGAGTGTGTGCACAGATATGCAGGGATAGCGCTGCACTCACAAAAGAGTGTGTGCACAGATGTGCAGGAATAGTGCTGCACTCACAAAAGAGTGTGTGCACAGATGTGCAGGAATAGCGCTGCACTCATGAAAGATGTGCAGTGCAGAGCCCTTCAGCAGTGAGATTTAAACACTTGCATGGGTCCCATGGCATTCTGCAGCTCTCAGTATCCCCCAGGGAACCTCTAGGGAGTCTTGTGCAGTCCCAGGAGGCTCTTCCCCTGCATTCAACAATATGTCCCCTACTCTTCTCAGTCCCAAAGGTGACACCTCCTAAAGAGGTGTTTCTGATGCTCACCATGATCTTCAGAAGCTGACATGTCCTGTGATTGGTCTGGGGAGAGCTGGGGATGCCTATTTTTTCAGAGCAGGCTATTTTACTTATCAGATAATTAAAGACCAGGGTTTAGTCATGCAACGGAATGATTCTCCCATTCTGTTGTGTAATACTGTCATCAGACTTAAACAAAAAATATCCCGCTATGAGAATCATTTGACCTTCTATTGCAGTGACTTCTTAAAAGATCAGGGCCATCTTCCAAACAAATAATAGAATGATTCTCACGCAAATAAAACTTTGCAAAATGTTTTCTTTAACTTCTGAGCTTTATTTGAGACTACATTAGCAATCATGAAGTAAACAAGTACTTAAATGTTTATTCCGAAGGTGTTGCTGAATGTTATTTGATGTTGGCAATTGAACTAAAAATACTTGGACTCTGAGTACCACTTGCAAGTTTGAGAGAAGGAAATTGTAAAAAATAATACTTTTTATAGAAAAAGCCATTTGGTCTTCACTCCTCATTATATACACAATGCAGCCTTTGATATTTTGATTTATTGGTTTACAATGTTGGTCAGCAAGATGCGCATAAAATGATGGAAAACACTTTGAGCAGAAACTTCTGAGGCGTAACTCATTCCATAAATATTTTGAAGTAGATCTTTGTGAACTGGGCCACTTTTAGATCTAAACTAATGGAAGAATAATGATGTTGCCAACATGAAGATGGTGTGGAAGGCCTACTCTTAATACAATAAAATCCAAGTAAACTCATTTAACCCCATGCAGTTAGATAATTTGGGTACTAAATAAGCATGTTTGAGGAACAGGCGTTTCCCTCAAATAGCAATGAAGGAAAATTTTTGTCATGTAGTCTTCCTCAGGAAACTTCAGTTCATGACTGCAGCTTGAAGTACATGTATGACAACCTTGCTGTGATTAGTTGGCAATTCCTTTAGCAACACTATGCAGGAGAGATAAGCTGATTATTGATTCAGTTGATCTGATTGATTTGACTTGCAGCAGTTGAATTTAGAATACTGTTTGAAATATTTCTAAATCTTGGTTTACTCTATGGACTTTACCAAGCTTCCTAAGAATGGGACTTAGATTCAGTATAGTAAAACTGATAAAAGTGCAGGAAGGTTCGTATCTCCTGTTCACAAAAAATTTTTCAAAATCCTGAATTGGAAATTAATGAGAATATAAAAAGATGGTCATCTTAGTGTGTGGTGGTTTAAAAAAACGGCTGAGAATTAAACTCCAAATAAGCATCTCTGCTTTCCTCCACCCTGCTCCAGTGAGAGAGGGACAGAAACAGAGACTATGGGTTGAGACAACAATCTACTGAAAATAAACAGCAATGGAAAGAGAAATCCACAGTAACAGCAGTGATATTAGTGATATTAACAATAATATACAAAAGACAATGTGCTTTACACACAAAAGGTGTTCACGCCTCAACTTAGTTCCACACAGCCCACTGAGAGAAGCACAAGGTGGTGGATGTTCTCCCCTGCAGTGCTTCCTGTCCTGAGCCTAAGCCAACAGAAACAGGACAGAATTATCCACACTGCATCACCCACTTTTCAGACCACTGGGCTCACCTGTGACCAGCAGAACTCAGCTCAGCTCCTCTCCACTCACCTTGGGTTGGGCTCCTCTCTGCTCGGCTTGGGCTCAGCTGGGCTTGGTCTTTCTGCACCCCTCAGTGCCCGTGGCTGCTCACCGCACCAGCACCATGGACTGCCCCAGGCTAAGCTGAGTTTGGCACTTGGAGTTGTGTTCTTCCCAAGGGACAGGAAGGGATGGCCAGTGGTGGGAGAGAGACAAAACCTGAGGTGTTGGTCCCGCTAACTTCCCCAAGAGAGGAATGGAACAAAATGGTGCTGTTTCCAGGGTGCGTTCACTTTTTAGCTCCCCTCGAAGCCATGCCCCCACCCTGATGAAATGCTGGGTATAGAGCAGCAGCCTAGCCACCCCCACACAGCCCTAGGCTCCTCCCTCTGCAGCACCTGCAAGCAAAAGTGGGGCATAGTGTGATTGGGCTTTAATAGGTGTTGCAGAATTAAATAATTAGGTTTAATAAAGTCACATTTTGTGGGTGTCAAATCTTCTGAACATATGAAAAGGATTAATTTTCAAAAAACCCTCCAGAAATGTGTTTGTTTAAATTTCTTTTTACTAATAAACTTGTACTGCTTATGTGGAATGATATTAAGAATGTACTCCTCAGACCTGATTTTCAATTCAGCTGAATTGCAGTAAGCTGAAGAAGGTAAGAAAATTATTTTAACTTAGCTGTGATTATGTCTAGAACTGGTTTACAAGCACTAAAATGTTCTACATAACATAAATGATAAAATTAAATATGAATATGGAGCTTTTATACTATGAAACCCTTAATTTCACAGGTTTATCAGTGTAACAGTTATATTTTACCTACATAGGTTTCTTAGTGAGAAGTCACCTCCAAACAAAATACTAACAGAAGGACGAAACACTGTCTAATGCTCAGAGTTAAAATTCCTATGCAATTAGAATGCAAAAAACCCCCATATGCTTTGTTTTTATTTTATTTTTTCACCACCATGTCAGAGGTTACAAAAAGGTCATTAACCGTTTTTCATAGAGGTTAGGCTACTTTATTGCTCTTCTGATCTGAGAATCTTGAAACAAATTATCTTTTGTACTTGCATCCTGGTATCTGTTATACTCATTTATTAACGACTACACATTGTAAAGGAAAAAGGAAAAAAAACCAAGCCAGATGTTTCAGTCCAGGGTCAACAGGAGTTAATCAACTGGGTAGTTTACAAAAAGCTGTATCGATTTCTACCATGTTGTCTAGCATGAGGCTTCAAAACTGGAGAAGTTAAAGCAATCTAAGGACACATAGGATAGTTTTGCAGTGTGTAAGTCCAAATTTTAACATTAAGATTTAGCTTAGTTCACTCTGTATGGAAAATGTTTTTGATATATTTATGTCTTGCAGCTAAGCTTATGCATTTTAAATATTCATGTTAAAATTTTGATTTCAGCAAAACTATTTTAATGTAATATTTTAGGGTAATTTTAATTTTAAATTTATGTTATTTTTACCACATTTTATGAAAGTGTAATAGGCTGGTCCATGTAATATTCAACACAACTGTTTTCTCATAGTTGAAGAACTATTCAAGAATGAGGACTGGCATATCCATATCTACTGATAAGACATTTACAGGTGGGACCAATCACTAAGAATGAGTGTGAAAGAGTTCTCTGATTAAATGTGAAGGGATTTTAGCTTTTTAATAGTTAACAGTTTTATTTTATCATACAGACTGCTATGACTGTGTTGTCTCTTTTCCCATGAATTCTCATATTCATTACTCAGCTCTGCAGTCTCCTGTACTGACTCACTACCTTAAAGCTTCCCACGGCAATTTACTGGTCTATATATCACAAATGATACTCCCAAGAAGTTTGTAGTTTCAATCTACATTGAAATGACTACAGTAAGCAAGTCTCTGAGGAAGATAAAAGTTTCCATCTTACTAAGGCAACAGAATCATACTGTTTTGGTAAATCAGGTATGTGCTATTGTTAAAAGGGCTGTTTTCCATTGCATATCTTATGATTCTGTGGAGGAAAACATGCATAAAGGGATGTGAGTGAATTACAGTAAGAGGAACTACGTAATCTACAGCCATTACTTCTTTTAGAAATCTACCTTCTGACCTTTTCAGCCATAATTTTTCTGTACAAAAAGCAGTCTGAGATACAAAAATGAGCCAAAATCTGGAAATCATGGAATCGCAGAATGATTTGGGGTGGAAGCAACCTCAGAGATTATCTAGTTCCAACCCCCTGCTGTAGGCTGGGGAACTTTCCACAAGACTGCTGCTTAAAGCCTCATCCAGCATGGCCTTGAACACTTACAGGGATGGGGCATTGACAATATCTCTGAACAACCTGTGCCAGTGCCTCACCAACCTCACAGTAAATAATTTCTGCCAAATATCTAATCTAAACCTACTCTTTCTCACATTAAAGCCATTACATCTTGTCCACCACTACATGTCCTTGTAATATACTCTTCTCTAAATCTCTCATGGCCAATCTTTTTCAGGTACTAGAAAACTACTGTAAGGACTCCCCAGAGCCTTCTCATCTCCAGGCTGAGAAGCCTGAACTCACTCATCCTGTCTTTGTATGAGTTGCTCCAGTTCTGTGGTTATTTCCATGGCCTCCTCTGGACTCTCTCCAATAGGTCTTCTCATACTGAGAGCCCCAGAGCTGGATGCAGCACTTCAGGTGGGATCTCAGGAGACCTGAGTAGCAGTGCAGAATCAGCTCCCTCAACTTGCTGCCCACATTTCTTTTGGGGTTTTCTATGCTGCAAGTGCACATTTCCAGGAGATGGTGGACACTTCTTGTCTACCAGCCTCCCCTGCCTTTCTCCCCAGAAATCAATTCTATTCTCTCAATCTATTCTCCGCTCACCAAATCTTTTTTGGGAGATTTCCCTGACCTGTGTGCAGAACCTTGCATATGGACTTGTTTAACTCCATGAGACTTGCCTCAGCCCACATCCCAAGACTGTCAAAGTCCCTCTGGATGGCATCCCTTCTCTCTGACATGCCAGCTGTGCCACATAGCTTGGTGCCACCATCAAACCTGCTGAGAATACATTCAATCCCACAGTTCATATTTCTGAAAAAGATGTTAAACAGCATCAGACCCAGTACTGACCCCTGAGGGATCAGTAGAAAGCAGGTACTGACCTGCTTTTTCACTGGTCTCCACCCAGATGTCCAGCCATTGACCACACTCCCTTTGAGTGTGATCATGCAGCCCATTCCTTACCCACTGTGTGGTCCACCTGTCAAATCCACTCATCTCTCAAGTTTACAGATAAGGATTTTTTGTATCAAACACTTTGACTTAGAACTCTTTGAATCTGCCAAAGTGTTATTGTGTTATTCTGGTGTTACACAAACAATTTTTCTAATTTCAATGTCATTACTGTAACTGGTTAGCGTGAAACCTCTGACCATAAATTGAAATAATTTGGACTTGAGACAGGTGGAGGTTTGGTTGATTTGGTATTGTTTGTGGTGGAGTGGTGGTGGTGTTTTTGAGTTTTTTTTTATTATTATTTTTTTAATGTCAGAAGAACATTAGTTCACACAATTTTGGCTGTGCAGCATCCCATCCATTCCTCAGCAGCGACATGAATTTCTGATGGAGAAATAATTTTTTCTTGGGGATATGAAGTGTTCTTTTGAAAGAACATAAGCAGCTATAAATAGTCAAGATTCAAGCATCCATTGAGTCCACTGGATTGTTCAGTTGACTCTTGTGAACTGTGAACAAAACCAGTACTTGCTACACTGTGATAAGTAATATATTCTGTTTCATGAATACCATCACTATTTTATGGAATAGATTTTCAAAAAGAAATTACAAGAGGAAGAACTTATGATATCATCAACCCAGGGCTTGTTTAGACTGATAGGAAGTGGCAGTGGAAGGGAAGAAGCTGGCATGGAAAAAATGTTGAGAATGTAGGAGGAAATTAAGACAGAAGCAATGATTTTAGAATGAGCAGACACTCGTTCTATGGAGGAGACAGGTCAGAAGAATTAGAAATAAAAAAATCATCACATAAAAGAGAGGAGGATTTTGACAACACAATCTAGGACTGGTTACACACTGAAGGAGAAATGGGCTAAGGAACCAGAATGAGGAGCATTACATGCTGGTAATCAGAGGAGAAAAAATGAAACCTATTAGAAGGCAGATGAAGAAAAGCTAAAAAGTAGTAATTTTTTTACTCATTTTTGTCTTCAGAGTGAAGGAAAGATGCTGTAGATGTAGCTCTGTTGCATTTTTGAAGTTCATAGTATGAACACAGAACTTTCAGATAACATCAAGCTACCTGGTACCAACCAACACGTGGTTTTAATCCATTCATCATTAGGTAAGAAAAACCTGGGAAAAGAAACAGTCAGGCTTGCAGAAAGAAAATGTATCCTGGAGAAGAATGCTGAACTGAGTTTAAATCAATATATTTCCGGGTTTTTTTTGGTGGTTTCCAAGTAGAAAATTGAGGTGAATAATTTAAATTAAATTTACTTTGCCTGAACAAAATGAACTTGAATCAGCAGTGTAGTTACTACATAGAATAATATCATTTGAGTAAAGAACTCTCACCTAAGAAATATCCATGTGGGACCAATGGCTAAATAGCAGACGCAAGGGTCATGGAATAAAAGGTCTGACAGATGACTCTGGTAGTTATCTGTGTAAGGAGATGTCTCCACTAATACAGCACACTTAAAGACCAGGCCTTTGTGCAGTGGCTGTGCTAAGGAGCCTACCAAGGCTGCTGAGAGACCCATTGTGATAACAGCAACTTCAAATCTGGACACCTGTGCTGGAGCAGGCACTGCACTGCTAGCGACTCTCCAGGCTCATGAAGATGGGGAAGGAAAGGATAGATTTTTTTTTTTAGGTAATCAGGTACCCAGATTCTGTTTAAATCAGCTCTTAACATATTCTAAAGATGATCTTCTCTGCAAACTAGCCTGTTGTTGGAGGGAATGTAGATGAAATTATGTTATCAGGTGTCAAAATGAGAATGGAGCTGTGGCTATGTTCCCTTTTTATTGACTATACTGAGCATGGACTACAGTGGGACAAGGTCAGAGAGCAGGAAATTGGAAGAGAGGGAATACAAGTAGGACTACTGTTGGACTACATGAAACTAAAGGTTTCATGTTCAGATAATCTCCATGAGCTGGGTGATAATTTGCAGCTGAATCTTTGTATTACAGTCCAAATTAAGATTATGTTTACTCTAGGTATGTGACACAGATTTGTCCCCTTTTTCTGTGGCCTTTTAAAACATGACTGCACTATGGGATTTGCTGTGAGTTTTGGCACCAGCTATCTTTTCCCCCTTTCTTTTTGCTGTTAATTACAAAAAGTTAGGCAATGAAATCTGAAAATTATCCTTTTTGAAATTTGTCTGTGGCACTTGTTTTTTTTGTTGGTTTTTTTTTGTTGGTTTTTTTTTGTTTTTTTTTTTTTTTGACAACTCCATGTTTGCCTCTAGCTGTGGCAAACTGAAATGCTGCTTCTGTTTTACTGCTGGCTTCCATTCCCTTTGATTCTGAGAAGGGTTTTAGCATATTGGTGGATTTTAGATTTTTCAAGGATTGTCATAATCAGAAACAACTCCTTGACTACATGAGAAATTGCTCTACTTGTTTGTGAATCTATTCCTTTGAATTTGCATTGATAAAAATATTTTTGTTTTGTACATGTATGTTTATTGAAAAGTAGATAGTGGATTTTAATCATTATACCATAAAAGACTTGTATTTGGAAAAGACATCAAACAAACAGAAAACAAACAAAATCACAGGTCACAAAATTTGTACCCAGATTAGAATTCAAGACTTCTGTTACTATAAGGCTGTCAAAACTCTGGCTTTGATTTTAAATTCTGCTTGGATCAGAAGTTACTAATCAGTTTCACTGAACTTTTTGACATCTGTCTTCCTCTTGAAGGTAGTGTAAGGCTAAACAAAATCTTATTTTAATACTTATTAAGGAAACCTTCATGTAAGGCAGCAAAAGGGTACATATAATGAAATTCAAATAATCTAATCCTTCTCATATATTGTATGTTTTCACTTTATATTTCAGAGTCATGAAAGACTTTTGCAAAGGCTTGTATTTATGAAAGTAGCATGTTTTCAGAATGTAGAAACATATTAAAAGGCTGTTTCTCACACTGTGCTCAAGTAACCCATCAGTGGGAGTCAGACACTGGTATCAAAAGTCAAACATCTGTAAATGAGAAAATAGAGTGCTAATAGCTTCATACCAAGACTACTAATATCTACACTGGCTGACATACTCTTAATACATTTAAGGGGTATATTGCAGCCTATCAAGCCCTACAGTTTCTAATTTTGAGATCATCACATTAATCTTTCAATTTTAATATTGCTTAAAATACTTCTTTTAATTAATTGTAGATTTTTGCACATATTTATGCACTGACCTTTCAGAAGTACTAATAATATTACATTACATTACAACCAATGTCTATTAGTTTGATTAATTTGTCAAAGTTTCACATTAGCTCATTATGACTATTTTATTTAAAAAATTAACATGCATAAAAAATGAACTATCACAAAAATTTATCTTCTGTTTATTTTAATAAGGTAATTTGTTGATAAAACTAATGAAAATTGTACATTTGTGTTTATGTGAGCTTACTACACGACAAATGAAAAAGAACTTGCTTTGGGATTTCACAATAAAGTTATACCATTGAAACACAACTGTATTGGTACCCAGAAGTGGAATCATAACACTTTAGAAATGAAATATGTTTAATCATCCAGTTAATTCAAGCAGAGATAAATGGCAATTACTGTAGTTTAGGGTATATTTTCAAAGCCAGGAAGAGGTTTAGCCTCCAGGTTCCCAGTGATTTTAACAGGAGTTGCATAGCGCAGTCCCTCTACGGCACTTTGAAAGATTGCCTCTTGGTCTAATGCGCTTCCATTAAAACTATCAAGAAAAGCTCATGGGATGTGAAAGCTGCTCCATCTTTTTGACACACTTCTCCATGGAAAAAGCAAGGACTGGCAGGGGGGAAAACCCACCAGCTCCAACAAGAAAAACCCTTTTAATTTAAACATTCTTGCTTTCTGAAAATGAAAGACTTATGCTTAATTTCACTGCATACTATGCAATTTTTTAAATTACTATCTCATTATTTGGGGTTACAATAATAGCAACTAGTTTGTGGATTTTCTGATGAGATTTTCTTAATATGGATGAGTCCCAGCTGTATTCAAAATCTCTGGTGAATCATAAGAAACTGCTTTACTGAAACAGAATGCCTATTATATTAAAATCTTTCTGTAGATCTCTCCATCAGAAACCACACTTACGGACAGAAAACTGCCAAGAAACCTTGCAGCTTTGAGATTTCATTTCCTGGGACTTCAGCTTTGCTCCCAGCAAGCCTTAAATCACTCAATCCCTCCTCAGGAACTTTTAGCTCCTGATGTCTTGAGATAGCTTCTCCATTATCTCTCTGGTGTCAAAAACAATGTAAATCTAAAAACTCTTGAAAACCACTGTAAATCTAGATTCTGAGCCTTCTCCAGGTTCCTCCCTTCCTGCAAATAATGCTGTTGTTTTGAAAGAGAAAAGGCTTATGCACAGAATTAGTCACAAGTAGTTTTCTGATTAAATGAAGTATTTTTAGTTCCCAAACTAAAAAAAAAAAACAAACACAAAAACAAACAAACAAACCAAAACCAAAACCAAAAGCACAACAACAAAAAAACCCCAAAAACCAAATACAATGTCAGGGTTTTGAGGTTCTCATGGTTTTAAACCATCTATATGACAATAAAGATGTCAGCCAGTTTTGTGGAGCTGCCAGGTGGAATGAAATAACAATGTTCAGAATACGTGACAACTGTATTAGAGAATGCAATGTAGTTATATATGGGGTTAAAGAGTGTCCACATGCTGTAGTTCTGATATATGTCGACAGCAGCTCAGATAGAATAAAACTTGAAGCACAAGCATTAATTTGACTCTGCTGCCTTCTCATGATAACACTGTTCACCAGAGATGGGCTAAGCAGAAGAGATTACACAGCAGTGAGGTTTACGGGTCACTCTCTGAAGGGATCACTGTAATGCTTTTTCTTCAAAGAATTCCCTATCCTACTATTTTCTTGTGAGATGTCATTTTGCCTCACAATTTAAATGCTTATAAAGCTTGCATGTGTCTGGGAAGTGGGAGGGTGTGAAATGATACAAGAAGTAAACAGAATTCAAGCACCTAAAATGCTAGAAATAATCTGGAAAACATGGCTCAGAATGACTAAACCAAAATTCATTCCTCCCTCCCCAAGCTTGTTATTCCACTAAATAATGATAATAATAACAAGGACAATTATAATACAATCAAACTTGTGAAAGAAAACCAGTCAGTGGACAGCCCTAGGAGATGATGGCTGAGGCCTCATGAGTTATTAGAAGTCATTTTCCAGAAGCCATTTAACCTGAGAGGAGATCAGAGAGAGCTGGTTTCTCAGCTGGCTACCTGAGGAGCCCTTCTGCTAGTAGCACTGAAAAAGGTATCAAAGATAAGCATCCATTATATGGGTCTCACTGTCATTCAGTTGGTAAAGAAATACCTGTGGAGATACCAAATTCTGAGCTATCATTCCATATAGAACTATAATAAAAATTGAAAATAATTATGAATTTGCCACAAAAGGCAGACAATTTACAAAATCATCAGTCTAATTTTGGTATGAACTTCAAATATCTGCTTGTCTTGGGGTGATGAATTGGTTATCAGAATAGTAAATAATTTTGTGGAAAAGCTATACTTGAATATGCATGAAAAATCTACATTATTTAACCATTATCTTAGCCACTAAGCAATATAATGAGTACTTGTGTTACATGAAGAGTTTCCACTCTCAGTACTGAAGAATTTGTATCAATAAATGACTATCAGTAGTATAAAAGCCTTGAAGACGTCACATAGTACACAAAAACAATTCACTGTTTAGGAAGGTGCAATGTAGAGCAAAGATGCAGCTGAAAGAAAAGTACTTCTGAAATATATTCATGCAGAGCACAACTTACACTGTCAAACTCTGCCAAACTCATTTGAAATCTTATTTGAACACATTTTTGGATGTTTCACTCATTTCTTTTCTTTTGTATGCTGACAGGAAGATCTGTAGCTATACATAAAATAATTTATATTTAAATTAATTTTACCCAACCAAATCATGTATGTCTTTTCAGTCATGTACATCCTTTTCTTTACATTATGCTGTATTTTGAGAACTTAAAGCAGGGATATGGACAAGGGAGGGTATATAATGCAATCTTTGCCTCTGTCTTCAACAGAGATGATGAAACAAGGTGTCAGTACCCTGAGCTGGAGGACTGTGACTGCAAGAATGATCAACTCCCAGCCGACACTGATATAATGTGGGATCAGCTGCTCTACCTGGGTGCCTACCAATCTATGGGGTCTCATGGGTCCCATCCAAAAATCCTCAAAGAGTTAGCTGATGTCATCACAAAAATCTCTCCTGATGATTTTAGAGCAGTCTTGGGAACACAGAAAGGTCCTAGCTGATGGAAGCTGGTGACCATTGTCCCGATTTCCAAGAAGGGCAAGCAGGCCTGTGAGTCTCACTTCACTGCCTGGTAAGGTTATACAGAAGATTAATCTCAGAGTGTTGAAAAACACCTGGAGAACAACAAAGTCGTTGGTCACAGCCCGCACAGCTTCATGAGAAGAAAGTACTGCCTTCCTTTTATGACAAAGTAACTCACCTTATGGGTTCCCTTGATCAAGGGAAGCCAGTGGATACACTCTTTTTGGATTTCAGAAAAGCTTTCAATAGTGTCTCTCCCAGTATCCTTCTGGAGAAAATGTGCAGCACACAGCTGGATAAACATATCATAGCATGGGTGAGCAAGTGGCTCACAGCTCTGGCATGAGGGGTGATGGTGAATGGGGTGGCATCAGACTGGTGACCTGTCACCAGTGGGGTTCCACAGGGCTCCATTCTTGGCTCTGTGCTCTTCAACATCTCCATAAATGACTTGAACTCAGGAGTGGAAAGAGGAGCTGTTGACTCCCTCAAAGACAGTGTGACCCTGCAGAGACCTTGGCAAATTGGAGAACTGGGCAATCACATAAAGTTCAACAAGGGAAAGTGCCAAATTCTGCACCTGGGATGGGACAGCCCTGGGCTACAAGAGTCTGGAGAGCAGTGCCTTGGAAACTACCACAAAACTAAATGCTGTAACATTCATTTGGCAGAGGGGAAGAGCAGTAAAGCAGAGAAATGAAAGGAAAAATAAAGGTATGTTTGATTCTTTTGGAAACATGCTAAAATTTTAGGTTTTGATCTTTGACCTACAAACTCATGTACCATAAGAATAGATTTGGACTTCATATAGTATGTTAGAAGAACCAAAAGAACCAATGAGAAGGTCAGAGACAGAGATGGAGTACACATTTCTGACCAGAAGTTCATAAGTGAATTTTCTTGAAGATTGGAAAATTTTAAAAATTTAAAACTTAAAATTTCAGTCTCATTTTCAATTTAATTTGGTGATACACTTCTGACTGGTGACTTTAGTAAGTCAAAATATGAAAAACCACATAAGCTTTACAACTAGAGTGAAAACTCATTTATTCTTTTACTCAGATTATTGGAAATGTTGAAAGCAAAACACATGAAAGAGAAATGAGGCTGAACAACTTTATGAGATTAACTCCATCAAGGTCATCTAAGCTGAATGACCAACAGGCCTGTTGTCAAATCAGTGATATATTAAGGTTGGGTACATCAGGGCAAAAACATGAGTTTATGTCTTTCCTAAGTGTTTACTACTGGCCATTATCAGAGCCAGGATACTGTGCCAGAGTAAATTTTCACCTCATTCCATAGAGTTGCTTTTCTGTAAAAAGGGGACAGAAGTAAAATACATGAAGGTATGTTACTAAGAATAAAGAGTATAATTGCAAAAACCTCTCTAAGAAAATGACCAGACCTAAACTTTACCTGCTAATAAGAACTGCTGTACTCTCCTCTGAGATTTTCAGAGCTGTATTTTAAAGAAACTATAACTGGAATACCAGTTATAAAAGATTTCCCTGAAGCTACATGTCTCTGTATACTAAATACATTTGTACATTTGTAGCTGTCACCTTAGAGTCTCTGACCTAGAGAGAGTACGCCCTGAGAAAATGGAACAATTTTCTCTTTTGCACAGCATATTTGTTACTTTCTTTTTGATCTGAAATTCAACCAAATGAATCACTAAGTAGAACAGACAGAGAAATGGAGCTGATGAACTGAAACATGACTAAGACACAAATATGTTAATAATTGCTTAACTTTTATTTCTCCAATGTCTATCTCTATAGGTGATTGTGTAACAAGCTTCCCCTGCCCTTTTTAATTTTGAGTAGGTATTTGGTGTAATCCTACCAATGCATTGCGCCATGATATCACAAGCAACAGGTTTGACCATCTCACCCTACCCTTCCATCCTGCCCAAGTTTCAATCAATTTTTCATCATTGGACTGGAAATCACCAGACCAAGAATGCCATCAAGAATTCTCAATACCAGTATTTTTGAATTTCTACTTCAAAAGCACTTTGTGAAAACTATAAGCAACTCAACAGACATTAAAGGAAAAGAAGTTTAGAAGGCTAATGACTCTCTCAGTGTCTTCATCTTGGCATAAGGGGGAGTAGAGAAGTTTAACTCATGTACTAAAGGATATGCAGGTAACCTCCAGTCACTTCCAGCTTATCCTTGCTGTCATATGATAAAGCCCCTATTGATACAGTAAATATGGTAGAGTGAATAACACTAGTACACCCCTTGGCTGAATTTGCTGTGAATAGCAGCTGTTACCACCAGCTCTGGGAAAAGCAGCAGAAATGAGTGAAGGCAACTTCCTTCCCCGCTTCCTCCCTCCTTCCCTTCCCCCTCTCCCTCCCTGCCTCCCTCCTTGCCTTTGAGTCTGGTTTTGATAAATCCTGTGCATCTGCTCCTCTCTTCACTTCAACTATTTCCTTTTTGGGCTTGACTGATTATCTCAAAAACTGTGTAAACTGACCTGGATGAACCAAAAAATCATTGAGTACTCCATATCTTCTCTATGCCAGTTTGCCCGAGGTTATTACCATCCTTTCTTTTTAAAACCTAACTTGTGTGTTTTGCCCCAGGTTCATGTATGAATGGTGCACTGTGTCTCTCTAAAAATAGGGAACACACATACTTGAGCCCTCTTTTTTTTCTCTCCAGCCTTGGAGGAGGTTGCCTGGTTCAGGTCTCACAGTAGCAACCCAAGAAGCTGCATTTCAAAATCCATTACTGTTTCAGAGGTAATTTTGCAACACCTTTCCACAAGCCACTGTGCTAAGCCAAGACTGGGAGGGCCAGGGCCACCACTATTCAGTGCTCAGCAGAACTGTTTATTTTCCCCTGCACTGGGGCACTGACCCAGGACAGCAGCAGCAACACCAGCTGAGTACAGCAGGAGGAGGCAGTGTCAACACTGACCCCACACACCACATCAACACATGGGACCAGCCTGTCATGGTTTGACCCTGGTGCAATGCCAGTGCCCCCATAAAAATACTTCCGCCCTGGTGTCTGCTATGAGATGTGATCAGAAATAGACCAAAGCAGGCTCCAGCTTAGAAATAAAAGGGAAAAACTTTATATATAGTTATAGGTTAATAAAGAGAAACACACAGAACTCAGAAATGAAAACGTTACATGTCACATTCCTCCTCCCCCCAACCAAATTTCCAATACATCCATCCCTCAGATCATGAACTATCAAGCCATCACCACCCTTTAGATAATCAATTCTCAGTTCATCAAGGAGAGAGGAGTCCCTCTTGCACCATGGGCTTCCCCTGGAAACACAGTTGAAACCTCTTGTGTTTCCATGTCACACGTGGCACCACCCGGAGATCATCTGTCATTGTGACCTCTTCCTTCCATGCCCAGTGCTCTCACCACTGCACATGGACCAGAACTGCTACTAGGGTTTTTCCTTTTCAAGGGTGCCTTGCCCAGTTCCAAAAAAAGCACAGTCTCTCACTTTTGGGACACATGTCCCCCACAAATTTCACCCCCTGGCGCCGAGGGGTCTCAAGAACAGAGATCCTCTTCTTCTTCCCTGAAGACGGAGGGCAGCACCACCACCCTCCTCACCCGTCGTCTCTGTTCCTGCCATTCCTTCACATCACATCACTGCACTCTCTTGGCTCCCAGCCATTGCCTCCCCCTAAATGCAGTCTCTGTGTCACAGGAAAAGTGGTTTTGTCCATGGCTACACAAGAAAAGTCCAGCCAAAGGCCACTCCATCACCTCCTCCCACATAGGATTCTTCTCAACTCTTTCACTTGCGCAGACTTTCATCACACTTGCCCATTTCCTGCTATTTCATCTATATCTCTTCTCATTCAAGTCGAGGAGGAATCAGCATTTGTATGGTTCCCATCATCCAGAAAAGGGTTAAAAGTCTCAGGCTTGGCCTGTGCAGAACTCCCATGGCTGCCCTGCCGGGCACCTTCTCACCGCGCCCCCCTTCTCCTTCTCCTTCTCGGCTGGCCGTGCTATCAAATCTCAAGGTGGCACAAGCACAGACACCAGCTCTCTCTCTCTCTCCTGTGGGAGTCGGGAGGCTGCCCGATGGCTCTCGGGGTTCCTCCACCCTTCCATCTTTCAGGGCCTTCTCCTCCCTTCTCTCTCCAGGCCCCCCGGCCTACCTCACTCACACCTCGTGGCTTCCCCTCCCCACCCAGCTCGGAGCAGGGCAGAGGAGGTTTGAGCTCTTTCACGGAACCAAGATGGTTTTCCCCCGGGAGTTCTCAGCTTTTAATCCCCTGTGTTCTCAGAGGCGTACCCATGTCCTCAGTGGCCACACCAGCTGCCAATATTCAAATCTGAGCACCTATTGGTTTGACCGCAGCATCCCAAAAAACTCACTTCCTCTCAAACCAGGACACACCCAACCTGGTGCCACATCCTCTCAGAGCTTATTGGGACCGGTTCTCCCCCCTGCAACATGGCAGTGACTTGGAATTGCAGCACCGCTCCAGCCAGGAAGCAGGGAAAATGGAAAAAGTGACATACGCATCCAGAGTTGCCCCACGCAACACCAGCATCTCCCATCTGCCACTGGAACTGCTTCGTAAACTCCTGCCTTCCCAGTCTTTTGTTCTGGGGGAAGGATCAGCCAAGCCGCTTATCTTCCACACACTCTTTGCTTTCCAGTCCACGCTGTCTGTTATGGCAGCTGCCATCTTGGCAGGAGGGCCTTCTCTGCCATCTTGTTTTCCTTGCTCCCAGGGCGCCCCTGGGATTCAGCACCTTTGTGTCTACTGGATATTGGTGTTACTTTGGTTGTTGATGGCTTCTTTTTTGGTAAAATGTTGTTTTTCCACTTAAAATCTTCTTGCATTCATCTTTCTTTTTTGGTGAAATGGGGAGTGGTTAAAAGTACAGGGGAGGTAGCTCATTTGGGAGTCTCTGCCCCATATAACTGTCTTAAACTAACACAAAATGCTAACATTGGAATCAATGACACTTCACTTAGACCCATTCTTTCCATGTGCTCCTTTGCATAACAAATTTGTGTTTGTAAATTCCCACAGAGCAGGAGAAGACATTTTTTGTTATTGTGGTAAAAGCATGCAACTTTATTGTGAATCTTTACATGACCTAGGAAGTATTTGAAAATAGTGGAGATATCAAAGTGTTTGAATAACTGAAGACTGAGAAGGTTGTATAATCTCAATTCAGCACAGGCAGTAAAATCCCTTGAGCTATCTTTGTATTTTGCATTTTGCTGCAAGGAGCTGTAACAAAACACAACAATAGCCCTGCTCATACATACTCTTTTGTACAGGGCTGCAAGACAAACATTTTTGGTGGGACTGCTTCCACTTTACTAGCTAAGAACCCTTTGCATCATGAAAGATAGCAATTTTGGATCAGAACCTAATAAAATTTAGAATACAGCAAACACATGAAGTTTGCACTATCCTATGACAAGATTTTAGGTCTGCTGCCTATTTAATTTCAGATGCGTATTTTGTATCATCCGTAACCTTTCCCAAAGCTCCAATGTTCAAAATTCAGTTGTTCTGTCTCAGGAAGTTTTCTTGATTAAATAAATTAGTTTAGTGATCCATCTCCTACATCGTGTTAAAACTCAGGTTGCCAGCAATTATTCCTTCTGACAAAGAAAAATTTATTTATTGATGTCTGCATGTAACACCATTGAAATAAATCTGTTTCTAAGTGAAGTGTCTGATTTACAGCCTGAGACTATCTGAAAAACATGACCATTCAATCCAATCTCAGATTTACACCTCAGTTCAAAATACACTCAACTGGGTCATGCTGCCTCTAGCCCTGACTGATAATGAACTGATCTGTGATTTGACATTAAACTCAGTTGTTGGAAAAGGAAAAAAAGTTGCATCTTTCAAATACATTAGCAAAATTGTCACTAGATTTTATCTTCTGTTACATCAAAGAGACTTCGGGATAGTTTTTCTCAGGTTTTATTGTTAAAACATTTTAATTAAAAGACGTCTGCAATTTTCTGAATTGTTGATGGGAACCAGGCGCAAAAGCTTGGATTTGCATATGAAAGCAAAACTCCTATGATATCTAGCTGTCAGCATTTTTTTCAAATGGGATATAAACCTGTCAAAGACTCTTTAATGTTATAGCACATACTGGAGTCTCACTTCAGACTAAACTGCATAAAAAGTGAACATAGTTTACTCTGCCCTAATTGCCTTCCAAAAGCTTAAGATAAAACTTTTTCAGCCTAACTTTTTTTGACTTGAGCATAGTGACTCTTAAAGTGGTCAAGGTAGGCAGTATAAATGCAATTGATGTCTTTCACTATATTTTAATGTGGGGTTTTTTGCTCTCATTTTTCCCAAAAGCACATGTGACTATAATGAGTTTTTATGTATTTTCCCTCTAGATACATGCCTCATCCATGAAGGCACATTTAACCTTATTAATTCAGGCATGCATAACATGGTTTAGTATATATCTTGCTGTATATATATCTTGCAGGACAGACTCACTGATGTGAGCAAATTACTTCCTTGCTAATCCCATTGATTTACATGGAAGTATGGAAACTCATGTTGGTTTCATAACCATTCATCAGGGCTCATCTGCACTGTATGCATACAAGGCTTGTTGCTTGTTGGACTACACATTTTTCACCCTCCCCTTCTTTGCATAAAATTTTAAATATGTCTTTTGTTCATTATATCTTAGGCAGATGAATGTTGCTGAGAGGAATGTTGGGGTCTGGTGTTTTTTTCCTCTTATGCAAACTTTTGCTAATACCAGCTTACATTCATAAGGACAGCAGTCTTGCATTCAAGTCTCTTCTCCAGTTTGTAATTGAATGAAGGTGTGCATGTTTTCCTCTAGAGCTCATGGCTGCACATGTGTACAATTAATTGCTCCTCCTTCCTCCAGTGTGTCTTTACCCTCTCCCTCTAATTGCTTCGGTTGTTTGCTGAGTGTTGCACACCACCAGCCTCTCACTGATCCTGCTCTACCAAATCAGAGGAGCTGGACCAGATGTCTCTTCCATTCTTCTGCCTGAAGGAAGTAACATGAAGGGGGCAACTTTTCCTTATTGAAGTGCTAAATATATAGGCAATGATACTTAAATGAGTGAGTAAATAAAAACGTAATTCAAGCATTAAGTGTTGTCAGTTTCAAGTGGTTCTAAAAGTGCTTGTTTAACAGTAGTTTTCATTAGATTGTGGGTTCTCTCTGAGGACTCTCAACTTTACCTTTTCTGAAACCATTTAGGGATCAAGAGACTCTAGGACACTAAAAACCGTATCAACCAATAGAATAACTTCTGTTTAATTGTTCTGAGGTCAGAACTTTCACTTACCTTCCCACTATATTAATTTCTTTTTTTTTTTCCTCAGATATTTTCAAGGTCAGCAATGTGTTGACTATTTTTAGTTAACTGCTAACAGATGTACACTATTGAGTTCATCTTACTTCCCATCCTGAAATTTCAAAACTCAAACCAGCCTTAAGACTTCTAAATATAATACCCATTTTATAGCTGCTAATCTGCTGAGTTTCACAACAGGGTAGTTTTTTCATTAATTCTTTGCCTTAAGGCTTTCTTCATCTATAATTCTGTTTTACTTTACAGTGTTTAAAAGAGTACCTCAGCACTGCAAGAAATTTGCACAAACTGAGTCTCAAGTATTTCAAGTACAGATTACTTTTTAATGTTGATTATGTTTTTTTACTATTACTAATTGCTTATTGTTTGGCATCTAAAATTCACTAACTGATTCTTCACCTATTTACCCTTCATCATGGATAATTCACTCTTCTACATAAAAACTAAAAAACAAACAAGCAAAAGCAACCACAACAATTTAATGGAAAGGATACAGATCGGAATAAGCCTACTGTAGCAGGTGAAACTCCAGAGCAAGAAAGTAGAGCTATTTTCTTTTATTTGAAGAATATTTTCCTTTCTCACATTGAAAAGGGCAGTAGAACTAGAACAGAACAGCACAGCCTCAGAAAAATAGGTAAAAGACGTAATTTAGGCATGCAGAAATTGTGCAAAACTCAAACAGGATGCCAGCTCAGCTCTGCAAGGCTGACAAAGTAGAAGTCATGCAAAACAATGATATTGTGCTAACTCAAGAGTGGGGGTTGAGGAACAGGCACCAAAAAAAGACACCAGACACTGAAGACTACTGAAAAGGACTCCAAAGAACCATGTTAGGACGTATGATAGGGAAACAACCATGTAAAATAAAGTGATTCATATACATCAGGTAATCAGGAATAGCTGCTGAATATGTAATCAGTGCATATGACAAAAACAGTCTTTATCTGATGCTGAGGACACTCGATTAGAGGAATGGTACTCCAAGTGATCAGCATGCTGCAATAAAGAATGACAGATTTCTAATACTCAAAACTGAGTTAGAAAGTTTCTATCTGCCCTATTTCTATATCAAGATATTCTATATATGAGAACTACTGTCTCAGGGAATATGAGGAAAAAGACACCAAACTATTAAAAATAGATTTACCACAGGGCCTGTAACAGAGATCCCTGATGTAGTTTTTGAGGTACTACACTAATGTGCACCCCAACTGTCTTGGTTTAAGATGATTTAAGGGGGATATCCTAGAATGGGTTGCCTCCTCTATAGTTTAATCCATCCCTTTCCTACCAATAAGGATAAACAAATACAAGTAGATATAAGTGAAAAAATAAGTTTATTAAAATCAAAATAGCAACAGGCAAAAGATAACAGTAATAGCCACTAGCTACCAAGCTGCTGAAATCTCACCAATCCTTGGGAACAAGGAGAAAATTAAAATGGCAGAGTAACATCTCCCCTGGATGGTGGCCCCCACTGTCAATTGCTGTAGGGAGACAAAGTAAGAATGGCTTCTTCCCCCTGCCCCTTTCCAACCCCCAATCTCTCCAGCAGTGGCAGCTGCTCCATCGGCAAAGGCAGCTACATGCTCTGGCAGCTGGTACTCGGTCAGGGATTACAGTTTGTGGAGGGCCTTCACCTTCCTCTTAGCCGGAGATGGCAAGGCAGGCAGCTGGGGGAGCTTGTACTTGGTGCCTTCTTGCCTTGGCCAGGTGCTGCCTGTGGGCTGGGGCACCTCGGGCTGGAGCAGGGCCACTCTGCTCCTCTCATCATCCTCTCGGGGTGATGCTGTGGCTGAGGACAGGCACTCCCACAACTTACATGGAGTTTGTCCAGGGCAGTGAAACCGCCCTCTCAATCAAAATCAAAAACACTTGGAGCAACACCCTTGGAAAAAAGAAACAATCATGTTGGTCATCTCTCCATAGATTTGCAATACATTTTTGGCCTTTTATGAATATAGTAAAAATTTGACTTGAGATGTCTCCTGTGAGAGCAGAGAGAGGTTTTTTTACAAACACAGTAATTAACTAGCAGTGTTAAGCTCATCTTTTTAAACCATTAAGCCAAACCACTTCATTATTGACTGTCCTTGAAATGAGTCAGCTGTAAGAATGTTCATATCCTTCTGTCTAGCTTATTTTTATCTACACAGCTAAAATATTGCTGCATGATCTCCTACGAGGACTTCCAGCTAAATTTCACGATATTGTGGTGTTCTTCTGTCCTGCTTATACAGTTAAGTTAAAACCAAAGCCATGAATCAAATTAATAAATTCTTCCAATTGTTGGTTATTCCATGTACATAGAGAGTGGCTGATGTTCAGATGCATGCCATGTTTATATATGTTTACATTTATCTTACCTCCATAATATGTTATCAGTATTCTGATAAGCTTATTTGCTTATCATTACAACAAAATAATCTGTAATGATGCCAAACTTTTGAATTATCATTTTATTTGAGGAACATCTACCTTTCATGAGCTATTTGCACAAGCTTTTTTATCTGATATTAACTACAGCTACCGAGCAGAGAAAAAAACCCAACAAATCACCCTTCCCCAAACTATGACTACCCGAGTTCCAAATAACCTGGAAGAAAATTCAGCAGAGCTTACTGAATTCTTGGTGTGACACATTCTTTCAGACAAGAATGACAGTTGTACCTGAGCCTTCAGGACAAGCAAATTATAGTGAAATGACCAGTAGCAGCGTAGTGACTGCAGGAGTCACCTTATCAGTGTTTAAGGAAATGACATTTAGCCTGTAAAATTTTATGTTTTCCCAAAGTTACTTGGTCTATCAGCTACCCCACTGTTTGACTGTGGCTAGCAACAGCTCATATGCTATTGTCATATGTTGATATAAACTAGTTAACAAAAGGCCAGGCTTTCCTCTTTCTTATTCAATGTTTTCATTAAGGATGCAGAAAAGGATCTCAGCAAGTTTGGAGATGATACCAAGGAGAGTGGTGCAGCTGACAAGCCTGAAGGATGAGATGCCATCAAGAGGGACCCAGACAAGCCCAAAAATGGGGCCCGTGAAATCTCATGAGATTTAAAAAGACCAGATGGGGGCAACCACTGTTATCAATATAAGCTTGGGGATGAACAGATTGAGAGCAGCCCATTGGAGAAGGACTTGGGGGTGCTGGTGGGTGAGAAGCTGAGCAGGAGTTGGCTGCCCTTGCAGCCCAGAAAAACAATCATGTCCTGCATCCAGAGCAGCATGGCCAGAAGAATGAGGGAAGAGGTTCTGCCCCTCTGCTCCACTCTGCGGCCCCATCTGAATGCTTTGTCTAGCATTGGGTCCCCAGTAGACACAAAGGATGTTAACCTGTTGGAGCAAGTCCAGAGGAAGGCCACCAAGATGATTAGGGGAATGGAGCACATCTCCTCTGAGAAAAAGCCAAGAAGCCTGGAAAAGAGACTCTGAAGGCTGGAAAAGAGAAAGCTTCAGGGTGACCTGATTGCAGCCTTCCAGTACCTTAAGGGAGCTGACAAAAAAGATGGGAAGAGACTACACGGGCATGTAGTGATAGGACAAGGGGAAATGGTTTTAAACTGAGAGTCGGTCTAGATGAGGCATTAAGAAGAAATTCTTTACTGTGAGGATGGTGAGGCACTAGAGCAGGTGACTCAAAGAAGTTGTGGATACTCCATTCTGGAAATATTTAAGGACAGGTGGGATGGAACTATGACTAATCTGGGAAGGTGCCCCTGCCCATGGCAGGGGGTTTGGAACTAGATGATCTGTAAGTTCCCTTCTTACCCAGACCATTCTATGATTCTGTGATTCTCTGTATGTTGACTCTTCCAAATATGCCCACAAAATCCTCTAGCCCTTAGGTCATTCAGTGTCAGAGTTCAGTGGAATGTAAGTTCATGTTCTTCTGTTTTACCCTGTCATAAGCAGATAGGAATATGTAAAGGTACATATTGAGATCAATACGCTGTGGCCTTACAGTTCAGGGACTCAGGGTCCTAAAGCATTTGTCTACAGAACACTAATTATTTCTTTGTCATCAGTCCTCTTTCACAAATAAGCACTGATTGGATGTGTTTTCCCAAGACAAATTTTTATACTGAACATCTGCTACTGCACAACATATGCTTGTCCTTAAAAAGCTCCAATTAATTATAATCAACAGCTAAAATGAGTAAGGTGGAAAAGCCATTTCCATATCTGTGTCTGGCAGGCAGTCATCCAAACTGAATAACAAGGGGTGCCTTTCAAAAAGCAGTGTCACTAGTACCAAAATTATTATTCTTGTAATTCAAGCATTCATCATAAAATAATTTCCCTAATAATAGATGAACAAGTAAGTAACTGTAAAAGTTGATTACTCCTCAAAGCCTGATAGAGATATAGCTGATGTAAGTGGAAGGAGCCACAGGCTTTTAGGAAAGCTGGGCCTGGCTCTGAGAGGACCCAGATCTTGATTCTCCAATGTAAGTGACTGTAGTAGCTGAAAATAAAACAATTACTTGGAAATATTCAGAAATGTGGAGGCAAAGTAAAAAGGTGGAGGAGACTGGTGATGAAAATAATGTCAGAATTTATTTTCTTAGTCCGTCAAGGAAATAAAGGATCCCTTCACAGAGAAACATAAAAGTATTTGGAATGCAGAATAACAATCTTCATCACTTCCCCAGGAATATTCTGAGTTGGAAGGAACCCACAAGGATTGTTGAGTCCAGGTCTTAAGTGAAAGGCCTGTGCAGGGATCAAACCCACTGCCTAGATGTTTTCAGCACCATGGTCTAACCAGCTTAGGTGCATGCTGGTGGCTAATTTGGAATCTCTTCTGTACCCTGCCATTTTAATCACACATCACAATGAAGCAAAAGTACAGAGTATTGACATTTTGAAAGAAGGTAAAAGCCCCTGATTTTGGTGAAAGAAGTACTAACTGCAGAAAAATGTGGAGAAAAAAGCTTGAGAACTTTTCCCAGTAAAATATATTTTACTAACTGCCTGTCTGATGTCTGTGGAATAATAATATTCATCTCTGTAGGAATTGCGTTGGGCCAATTGGATGGTCATTTTTCAAGGCATTTTCCTTCTTCCTTTACTATACTTGCTACAGTATTCAAAAGCCAGGAATAGATTGTATAATGTCATATTGTTTTGAATTGTTAGCCCATGACACTTGCTGAAAGGATGGGAATGATACATGGGTATCTCACAGTATGTTCAAATGCATTTTAACCATGTTTGATAGGCATGAAAGAAACTTAGTACGTTTTAAACATTATTTATTATTCAGGTTTCCATACAACTCCTGATGTTCAGAGTCCATACTTGATTATTAAAATACATGCTCTAATCAAAGTCTCCAGCTGATTCCAAGGAGAGTTGAAGATCAAGTAACTAAAATGCATTAGTGACAGATATTATAGAAACTACAGAAAGGGAATGACATATTAGTCCAGATTGCTGTCAGAACAAAATTATTCCTTAAATAATATTTTCCAGTACTTTGTGTAATAAAATTGCTAGCATTCTTAGAGATGGAGCTTTTTTCCACTGTTTCTCAAGGGAGATGTTAACCATAGTACTTAATGTAGAATTTGATTTTTTTATTTGGTTCAATTTTCAAAACATATATTTTCACATCTTTATTGATTTATTTAGCAGAACATAGCAACAGAGGCATTTCAATATGCATTTTTAAGGAAAAAATCAGAAATATAATCTCTTCTCTACACTTAAAACCAGCATGTGACTCTGCTTACTGCACTGAAGAATCTTTGCTCTGCTTCTGTTTATACACAAAAATACTAAATAAAAGCAAGGAAAAGAAACACGTTTTTGAAGTTGTTCTGCCTTTACCTTTATCAACTTCAAAATTTCATACTTGTTTTAAATGATTTAAGTTGTTCCAGAATTTTTGTCTTACCTTGTGGTAGCCCTATTTGATTTTTAAGAAATAAATGTTATATCAGTTACATTAATGGAAAAATATTTAATTAATGTTCCTAATCTTCTTTTTTAGATATTATTTTTATTTTTAGATTCAAATGTCTAATATTGTTATTACTACTGATGTTGGTGACAATAAAAAATACCGGGTAAGGAGGGGTTATTTAACCTGATCTCTCACTTTTTTGGAGTAAACAGCTGTTACTACTCATATTTTCAACCAGAAGGTCTGTAATTTTTAGTGGAACCTTAGAAAGAGTCACAGCAGAGGAAGTAAGAGACTTTATTTTATTCCACAAGACTTCTCATTTTCCCTTTGAGAGAATATAAAATAGATACCAAAGCACAACATCTTCAAATTATAACCACACTTCTCTTCAGCAGGAGAACATAGAATTGGTTCCACTGCAAAATAAAAATAATTTCCATGCATTTTAAATTAGTATTTGCAGGTCTTTTTTCTGCTGTCATATTTTTCTGTAAAATGAGGCTCTTCTTGTAACAGCTGAAAGACCACAGATAAGCCTATGAACTTCTGACAATATGTGAGACATATGAGGAGTTTGCCGTTCAAATCTTACTCTTGAAATATGTCATAACTTCTGCATTCACTTACACTATTCCTGGACTTACTTGCTGCTCAGAACTGCAAAGAACATTCAGCGCAAACACTGAAACTCTTGTGTTTTCCTGTCTCTTTCCCACTTTGGCAAGAAAATAGCCACTGATTATTAAGAGAAAAATAAAATAAACAAATTTGTACATGCAAATAAAATAAAATTTGTAAAATAACCCAAACATGGGAAACCTCACCTATTTGTGGTGTTCTCTCTTCTGAGGTAATCATACACAGAATCTAATTTCTATGGGTTTGTAATTTTTTCATGGAAAATAGTAACTATATTCTCACTAATAAACTTTGTTTAACATGGGAAAGTATGTTCAAACAGTCTTTTTCTGCTCTTGGGAATAGTGGCCAAGATGGATAGTAACAAGGAGCTTTCATATCTGTCAGTTCTAAGCTGAAATTTTCTCCACAGCAAATGAGTGAGTTGATCCATAGAACACTGATGGGCTCCTATTGCAAAGAAGTAATCCAGGCAAAAAAAAAATTCTTAAAAATCTCAAAAATAATCCAGCAGTCAGAATAGTTTGAAGCCATAATCCTGGCTCTGCCAGCCAGCATGCTGGGTTGAGTTTCTTACTTAATTTCACAGTTTATAAGATCCTTATAATCAAATACACAAATTCAATATACTTCACTAAGAACAGCTGTATGAAACCAGGGCACCTACTGTCTCTGCTGTAGGTTAATTTTCCTTTCTCATGCCGTATATATGTCTTGTTCTGTATAGATTATCATGTAGTCTCCCCTTCTCTTGCAGAATCCATAAGTGCTGCAGGTCCTGGAGCTGAAAAGTATGCCTGTGTTAACATATTTTAACTATAGAGCAGCAGTGTACTGCTAAACACTGCAGGTAAATACTGCAATAATTCCACACTATTTGTGCTCCTGGATAGAATATCAAGATGAACATGTAGCTAGCTAAGTGAAAGCATTAAAGCCTGGAGGATAAATGCAGATGGAGAGGATACCAAAGAATTTAGAAATCCACGGCTTTCAGTGAGATGGAATCCAAGATGGTCTAGGTACAGCAAGACAGGGTGGCGTTTGGAAGATGAAGATCAGGCTGTGTCCAAGTGAAGTGATAACTAGCACAGGAAAAAAGGCTAAAAGACAAGCAGTAGCAACTTCGAGTAAAAGGCAAGCAGCACCAATCAAAAAGCTGCTAGTGGAATTACCTTCATCAAACAAAGCAAGTTATCTGATGATAGCTACTACTTATTTGGAGTATTATTAGCTCAGTAGGTTTATCAAGATCCTCCTTCTCCAAGAAACTTTTGTGGGTAAATTACCTGGTTGTTAATGGGTCCAAAACTTTGGTGGTGAACCAGTGCAGAATGCAGTCCTTGTTTCCTTCTGCTACAAACGTGTAAATGTAGGTTTACTACTTCTCCTGAGGTCACACTGGAGTTATTTGTACAGAAGATATTTCTGAAAATCCTCCCCAGCCTGTCAACATTCCCTTTTAGGATCTAAGAAAGATTAGGGCTCTAGAGAAGCAAATGTGATCAATTTCCACTATAATTGTAGTATAACTTCTTTCCAAGGTCGGCTGCTACAGGAGTTCAGAACTAAGTAAAATGACAATGTGGAATATTCTCTATGGAATAGTCTATAGATACCTTTACAAGACACTTTTTTTTTTCTTTTTTGTTCTTTTTTTTAATCTTTTTCATTCCTCCTAACCCTAGAGCTGCCACATCTGCCAGTTGCCTCCTTTTGACAGCTCATCACTCCTGAAAAATGTTTTGGATAATTTCCAGTTCATTCTTGCAGGAAACGAGGATTTGCTTCCTCACTTGGGATACCTGCTGCTAGGTTTATTCACTAATAAGCATGATAAATGTTTTAGCCTTTGATCAGTGTTAAATTAACAAGTAAGCTCCATAGAAAAAAAAAGGCTTTGAGGTTCAGAGCTCAAGACAGTGAATGCGTTGAAATATGATTGATTGTCTTGCTGTGAGAAATTTCCATAAAAAAACTTTTATCATGCTGTTATGTTCTGAACAATTAAATCAAAAGTGAAAGATATCTAGCCTCCAAAGAGGACAAGAGGAAGGAAGATACAGAATATATGACTTTGTTTCAATCTATATAGACTGATTTTCCTGGAATGTTTTTAGGTTTTTCTTTTATTATTGTTTTTCATCTGTCTTACTTGAAGGATTATTTTCCTACACTGGCAAATAATTTTTTATTTATCTTCTTTCTTTTTTTCCATTTTACTGGCTCTGGCAGGGACTAAGTTAATTTTCCTTATAATATTCCTTGTGGTGCTCTGCTTTAGATTTGTGACCAAACCAGTGCTGATAATACCAAGACACTGTTTGCACAATACCAAGACACTGTTTTTTATTCTGTTTCTTCCAGACTACAGGCTGGAGGTGGGCAAAAGAAATTTTGTCATGAACTTACTTACAAATTTCATACTATTATGACTGCAATGTAATATTCACCTATAGAAGAAAGCTTTAACATGTCTAGCTGTGATACAGATAACTATATAATAATCACAGCAGGAGATTAAATGGAGTTGAAAAATATTTTCTAAAAAGCTAAAAAAATTAAAGTTGAGCTTAGGCTAACATTTTTTGGATGTATCACCCACTCTATTTCAGGGTGTGGCAGTGTACCCAGAGGATGCTTAATTAGTCTTCATGGAAGATTAATCAAAAATTAATCTGTCAAATACACATACAGAAATAAGTTTGTGAAATGGTTTAAGGCACAAAAAAGTAAGGCTCAATGAGCTTCTTGAAAGGGCTTACATTTTTTTATGTACTCTAAGTAAATACACAGCAGAAATGCTAACAAGATATTCTCAAGAGGTCAAAACAAGAATAAGTTTTACTGGTATCTTCAGAAAATCAGAGAACTTTGGAAAAAATTTAGAGCAGCACTCAATCAACATAAAAACATCCATAAAGCACTAGCTTAGCCCATGCAACTTAGCAAACTCCAAGTCCATCCAATTTTAAGATAATCAAAACTCTGAGATGAGGGAATTAGGTGGAGAAAGAGAAAGAAGGGAAGATAAAAAAGATATAGAAAAGAACAAACATAACTACTGGTTATGAGCTGAACACTCCTGGTTCCAGCAGTGTTCAGCTCATAGAGATCCAAAGAGGAGATGTGGTCAAGACATGCTGACCTTATGTCTCGGGTTAAATACCCTTTGGCTTTCCTGGGCCCTTCCCCAGGTGGGAGTTCCACTCATTGGCCACTCTGGGGCTGAACTGGGGCTCCAGGGGCAGGGTGTGGAGCATTGCCTGCAATGTGCCAGGGATTGGCGGCCACTCTGGGGCTGGGATGCAGGCTCTGGGGGTGGGCTATGTAGAGCAGGACATTGCCTCACCAGTGCAAGGCCCAGCCTGCTCCTTTCCCCCCACACACCCAAAATGTTATGAGCCAGGAATCTCTTGCAGTCTCACAAATGGTGGACCCAGCTTCCTGTAATTCACAGGTGTCTCTGAATCTTTTTTTTCTCCTGTATTTATAAACTGCCCAGTAACCTTGCCATCCATCAATCCTAATTTCTCTCTTTCTTTAAACAAAATGCCAGCAGCTAACATCCCTGTTTTCACTGGTGCCATTCAGAAAGTATACAGTGCATGCCATAGATCACAGTCTGCTTCCATATATTTATGAATGGGTCATTGGACTGACAGTATCAAGTACCTAGTCTAAAACAATGCTATATTACAAAATTATCTTCCCTTGAGGCCAGATGTCAGATTGTTTCTGTGGGAGGCATCTGGTAGCAGGCAAATGTGCATACCTATTGGCTCACACTTTCTTATTAAATTTAAGGCTTTCTACTTAAGAACAGAAATATTTATTTCTTTTTTCCAGTCTTTGTAAACATTTGTCCTTTGTTTCAAGTCTTTGATGTTCCTTTGTAAACAAAAAGGAGGAAAAAAAAATCTTTCCTTGAACTTGTTAGAAAGCTTAAGAGATTCTTTATGTCAGTCTTTAGATTCACAGTGGTATGAGTCTGTCTATCCTTTTTTGCTCTTTTATACTGCAAACAAAACAATTTTTGCCTTATTTATTTTTTATTTTGCAAAAATCTTTCCTAGGAGAAAGTAAATCTGGTTTTGCATATAATCTCGTTTTGTTCCTTGTTCTTTGCACCACAGTCTTTGGAACTCACAACACAGAAAGTTTCTGCCTTAATTCATGGTTGTATGTCATCTATTTTACAGTGAAATATTATCCATGGATATGTCTGAAAACCCTGGGACAGGTCTCAGAATCTATTATTCCCATTTTCTGCAGAGTCTCATTGGAAAATAATTATTTTTCACTACTACATTTACTAATTTTGCAAAGATAGGAGAAGAAATATTCTGCAACACTATTCTTCTCTCCCCACAAAAATCTGTTTTCCCAATGGAACTGTAGTTTTGCAACAGAAGAGAATTCATATTTTTACATGAATGAACCACAGACATACTCTGCTTTAAACTGAAGGTTGCCAATTCAGCAGTACTATTGACTCAGTATTGAAATGTGCTGACAGAAAACAAGAGTAGACATGTAGGAAAAAAAGCAGGGAGCAAAAAGCAGAGATTGGAAACACCAGACACCAGGTCTGCTTCCTAAACCAAGACCACTTGCGGAGACATGCACCACAGGTCAGATATTCAGCAGGTTAGATCAATATAATCTCATGAAAAATAATGAATAATTTTTTAAATGGATTCCTTTCCCTCCAAAAAGCCTTTTTTGCCCCAAAAGACTTCTATTTTTTTAATACTTAAGCTGTTTTCACATAAAGAACTTAAGCGCCCTCCTTACACCGTATTACAGCTGTGTGTTCAGTCTCTCTAGACAGAATTACACAGATTTTGAAGAAACAGAATAAATACTCTTTTCATTGAACCTTGCTATATGAAATAGAAGGAGATATGACCACTGCATTTATTTTATGGAGAAGGGCTAGCTTTGATTTACAACTCAATGCAAGAGTGTCAGATAGTTCCTACCAGCTTGGAGTAGGAATAACACAAGGTTGACTCTGAAATCCAAGAGATGGGCTCATTTTAATGCAAACGTCTCTTAATCTATTTTTAATGGCTAGTTTAGGCATATGCCACTTCAGCTTGGATTTATTGAGTTATTTATTTCATGTGAATCCTGTTTTTTCCAATAATTCTACTTGGAGACTGTATATAGGAAAAATATACAGTGTGGAAAACTACATTTTGCTGTGCTCAACTTGTTAATATTTCAGCAGTGGATCTAGACTCTTTCATCAGAATCTCAAATCCAGAACCTTCAAAGTTTTTTCTGTCATTTTATTGCCATTATAATTTTTATCATAGGCTACTCAAATTCATTATTCCAGTCTCAGTGTGCATGCAGAGATGTTTTACTCTGAGTGATTTATGGTGGTTAGGGCCATAAACAGAAAAAGATAGGTTTTTGTCTGTGGAAAATGTCAAAATAATTCCTCCATGGAAAGCTGTACTAGAAAAATAACAATGCTTAGATGAATCTTCATCTCAAGTGTGTCTTTTATTTTCTGTGGCTATATTAGTGTTGCCAGATGAAAAATTGTCTACACCTGGTGAGCCAACGCGGTGCTTATTCTTCAAAGCCCATTGGGTCATGGAACTGCGAAATGCCCATTGTGTAAGAAGGAGAACTGGAATGTACCCAGCCCCAGTTTCTGCACTTCATCGGTCAGTGAGCTCTTTTTGGGTCCCTGACCACTAGGGACCACCAAAGGGGCCCCCAGGGCAGAAGAACACATGTTTAAAGGAGAAGGAAAGTCTGTTCATGATTTCAGGAAAATTATTATCATACGAATGTTTATTCTGGGACAATCAATGAAGGTGTATGTAAAATACAGCATATAAACAGAATTTTTCATGTATACAGTATGCACGATATTTTGGAGGAAAAATCCGCTCATGCAGCTGGCTAAATAAAGAATGCCTGCTTCTTAATGCCACACTGGTGTTGAGGAGTTTTTTACCTTTTACTGAATTTTTGGTAACAGCCCCACTCAGATTTGAAGAGAACAGTGTTGTCCAAGAAGGCTCTGTGACATCAACAAATATAGTAAGCTAGGAAGAGCAAGTGATGTGTCATATCCATTGCATTTGGTTTCTTTCTTGATATCAGAAGACAAGGCAAGGGACATGTACCTAGCCGCATTCGGATGGAAATTAGAGTGTTCAGATTTGAAAACTCCTTGTGGGCATACTAAAAGATGAAAGAGAGAAAGTGGTACCCATCAATGCTGAATTAATTTGATAAAAAAATATTAGTAGACTTAATAAGGCCAGAAACTTCCCTGCAAAATAATAACAAGCACTTGGAAGCATCAAAGTGACATTTGTATTGCCTATTATGGCTTTCACCTTGAGACCCATATGTTCCTGACAATAGCAGGAACATATAGCAGTAGAATCTGTCAAATGGAAAGAAAGTTTCAACGCACACTTTGAAAAGACAGTGTTAACAATCTGCTAATGTTAATGCCAATTGATTCTCTTTCCTAACATAATGTGCACTGCAGGAGATAGCTATCTTACACCACACAGTTATAAGCTTTATTTGGAACTATATGAAGTGGATAATGTCTGCTGAATATTGAATATTGAAAAACATTGGGAAGAAAATGGAGCTTGTATGGCATCACTCATCTTCAGACACCGGTGTTAAATTCTGGAAGTGGGGACCAGAGATTTTTCAGTGAATGGATCTTTTAGCTTGTATATCACCATTTCCCATCTTATTCTAAGTAATTTGTCCTGTATCCCTGTCTATATGATTGAGATATACCAATTGATCAGAAATGTATAAATATGCATCTATGAAAGGAACAAATCATTGCAGATGTGTTAATGGGCAACTAGATTATCGTTAATTCTGCCTGATCCAGATTTATGAAATGATGGTGAATATAATCTATGTATTATCTTCTTTGAACAGTTTTATGATGAGATAATTGGCCAGTAATTTAACACAGATAGCCCAAGGAGACTAACTTTCAATGCCACACTAAAAATCACAGGAAAAATCTTGCATTCTTTAATTTAAAAATATTTTGAATATTGATGGTGTATAAATTTGTGTTTATTGTTTCCATGAGAATGAAATACGTTCTCTTTCAGTTTTGTTCCCATCCAAGATACCCAATAATGGAGTACTATGAGATTTAGTAAATGTCAAGTTGCAGATTATCAGATAAATGCTATGCTCTGCTGACTGCTCTTTGGATGACTTCTTAAATCAGGAGCTGTAGTCACATTCACTTCTTTGTAAAGAAACTATAGAATGACAGCACACAATAAATCATGTCTAGCTACATGCTGAAAAACTGGCAAGAGACAGCTTGTACAGTGACAAATACAGCTGACAATAAACATACACACCTGTTTGGTAGAATTTATGAGGAAAGAATACAAACAAGGAAAAGAGACTTGGCTTTACAAGACATTTGAAAGTCTTTTATTTATTTCTTACTAACAGCGAAAATGTAACAAATTAAAGATTAAGGCTAAAAATAACTTTTAGTAATTTTAAACACAACTGGCTCATGAAGAGAAAATGTAGATTAATGTTTTGATCATCAGCCTTTTCTTACTCAAATGCCAGAGGAACTAATAAGAAAGTGACTCTAATGCATACTGATTCAAGGATAGCATGGTGTGGCTATTTTTACCGCACACATTTTGTATCCTGCCTCCAAAGGTAAGAGTATAAGAGGAATTCATCCATTATTCTTTGATGCAAAATGAAGCATCAAGACATATTTTCAGTAAAAAAAAAAAGAAAATTTTATTTTAAGAAATGACCTTGCAAGAAAAGTCATCAGATTCAAACGCTTTCTTAACTAACTACTCAGTTATCAAAGTGTAATAATCAAGATGCAGGCATACAAATTATCATGCCTGAGTCCTACTGAAATTATTAAGACTTGGTATTTTGTATTGAAAACTACCAATGGTTTTGGTAAAGATTAGCTCTTCTTTAAGTTTATTCTTTTTGGACAAAATAAATGTGTTAGATGAAATTCAATTTTATGGTTATGGTATAAAAATTCTAACTGAAACTAGTAAATGTTATGTGCTACCTCTCCAAACAGCTGAAGTGTATTGTAAAGGATATAAATGAAAAGGAACTAAAAAATATCAAAAAACTTCAAGAAGTTTCTACAGGTAAATGAACACAGGTGTTTACTGTGTTTTGAAAAAATAGATATACTTAACATTTTATTAAACTTTATCTCATAGCTACAAGACTTCCCTGAGGAGAACAGGTCTGACAGATATACAAAAATGCTTGAGGATTGCAATGATGTATTAGAATTTTCATAGCACATTTAGAATAGGAGAACAATGCAGAAGAGATTAAAAGCATTACTTCTGTCAGTTTAAGATGAAGTCCTTATGGGCTGCTGTATTTGAAGAGTTTTGGAACCATTGTTGGAAAGAGCATCCTACTAATAAAATCACCCATATATATCTCTCTCCAGATATAAAATCTCCTCTGATCTTATAACTCCTAGGCAAAAGGTCAGCTAGCTAAGAACAGTGATCTAGTCCATGAAAAAACCCAAACCCATCTCTTCAAGCATATCTCTTCTGTATATGGTTTAGGGCTAGCGTGGATTGGTTTTCTGTGAAAGTTTCTGCCAAGCAAGGCCGTGTGTGAGAAGACAGCAGTCCTCTGCTGTCCTGTTTGTCATGTTGCAAGAATACGATTTTTTCAAAAACTGTTTATATATTTGCATTTTTAAAGAACTTCTGAAAGACAGAGATAGTTTTAGGAAAGACACTGGCGGTGTACTGTACCTGAATAATAAATTATTCATTGTTAAAAATCTTGTGGTTTAGAAACTTCAGCTGCGCAATCCCCAAAACCAACACAATATTAATGTTGAAAATACTAGACCCAGGTTCATTATAGCACAAAGTTTGCAAAAGGTGATTTAAAAGATAACAGGAGAAAATGAGGCACCTCATGAAGTCTGGAAGAGCCTAACTTTGAAGGCTGTTCTCAATTTTCCTCAGTTATAGATTTGTATAAAACCTTATCACCCTTCTTATGACACATTTATTATGACTTCCTCCAGGTATTTACAATGTAGACAAATATTAAATATAGTTATTTATGAGGGTTTAATTAATCTGACTGCATCACTGAAATATGTAATCATATTAGGAAATACTTTTGCAACTTCATAAAGAAAAAACAATATAAAATCACCAGGCAAATAGTCGTGTTCACAGCCACTGTTCTTTTTTATTTTTAATGACATAATAAAAGAATATCTTATATTTATTTGACATGGGCATCTAATCTGAGACTGAAAACCTGATGCATTTATTGTAAATTTCAAAAGAAAATAAAAAAATATATAAACAGTACTTGTTTCTTTAAAATATCATGAAACTCACAGAAATTTCTTTTTTTCACATATGCAAATGACTTGATTATGAAAGTTTTTTCACCATCTCTCCTACCTAAATAGAAAGAATTGCATTGCCATCCTTATAAAATCAAATAAATATGTCTCCATTCTTGCAGATATTTAAAATACAACTGGACAAGGCCCTGATCTAAGTTACTCCTGCTTTGAGCAAAGCGCAGGAAGAAGTGACAACCTTTAGACCTTCTGAAACTAAGCTCTTCTATGATTCTAGATTGCTTATGGGCTGCTACTTAACCATCCATGGTTTGTTCACATTACACCGCTTCACAACACCATGGCTTGGTTTAGGAGTTTTTTGGTTTTGGGTTTTTTTGAGGGTTTTTTTTGCTATTTTTTTGGTTGGACTGAAATAATGTATTTCACTTTTTGGGGGTTTTTTTTCCCTTGCATAGGAGAACACTTTGTGTGGAATATTTTCAAATTCCTCGCAATACTTCTCAGATTTTTTTTTTTTTTTTTTTAGAGAATGGATAGATATGAAATTATTACAAAAAATATTTTTTGGGATCTGTTTTGCAATAATTAAAATAAAAACCAGGTAGTTCTTTAGTACATACTTGCACAAATGAAGGGAAATATTAATAAAATATGTCTGTGGTCCAGAGTAGTAGATGAGGAAAACTCAAGTACTGTTTCAGTTACTGAGATATTTTCATGGATGAAGACCATTCTTTAATTTGTGAGACTGAAAAATTGTTTAGTACACATTTTTATTTTGAAACACAGGACAAAGCAATCAGTGTCTAGACATACTCTTATTCCTTATTGCAACTACTTGTTAATGTGATTTTGTTTCCCAGAAAAATAATCAAGGCCAATACTGTCTTGCAATCCTGCCTGCAGAAGTCCTCAGTGAGAAACTGTAACTAATTAACTTCAGGGTCAGTTTAAAGAAACGAGGCACACTCTGTGGGAATTATTCTGTTTGTACCTGTTACAATCTGATCCTACTTTCCTCTTCTTCAACTGGCTAGAGCAGAAAAGCAACTTCCAGCAATATTAAGTAATAATCAAAAGAATGCATTGTGAAATTTCCCCTGCAGTGAGGATTAAGAATTTTGTGTAAATTCATCTGTTTTCAGCATGCATGACAATGGGAAGCAAATTTTCTGAATTCTGTTCAGACACCATTGCTTAGTGATAGCAAAAGTAGTATACCAGGAGTGTTAATTACATTAATAATCCTCCAATGTAGGATGATATATATGCACTCTAATGAAGCTCTAACATGCATCAAAACTCAGAGGGAAACCTAGAATACATATATTTCTACATACTAGAAAATGTAGCTGAAAGGATGCAACATAAATCCGTCTGTCTTAGGAAATTCTTGTGCATTTAGAGAATTAGCTAAAAAATGTCTTAATATTAAATTTTAGTAGGTGTGTGCTGTGCTTATTTGTGGATAATTCAACTACTGAATTTGTTCAAAAACGGAAGAGCTAACTTTGATTCCGACTAGCCAAAGAAAGTATAGTTTTCTGATGGCAAAATTAAAGAAGATTTTAAAAACTACTGCCTAGCATAGCAATTCTTACAGGAATAACATATGAATTTAGATGTGATAATACTTATGGTAATAATAAAATCTTGAGTTACAAACATCATTGCTAGTTTGATTGCTCTCAGATGTTTTTCATCTATGAAAATCTACATTATTTGCAAATTTGCCCTACAAATATGTTCTTGTTTGTTATACAGAGGGCTTCTGAGACTAGAAGATTTGTAACCAATGCAAGTGTTAAGATCTCCTGTCTCTCTGAGAATTTAGAAGCAGTCTCCCAGGAACAGAAGCCACAGTCCAGCAGACAGATTTGGATATTATTTGGAATGCTTTCCTTTAGTCTTCTGTATTTCACCATGGCTTTTCACTCTATCTGTGTTACACGGCCATCTGGCATGGTTTGGCATGGCTTCTGCTTTAAATATTACACACAAAAGTCAAGATTATTCTTCTCTTCTCCAACAGTACTTGGAGAGTACCTGATCTGGCTTTTTCAATCTCCTGGAGAGGCAAAAGTAGCAGTCACAGGACAATTTTTCATAGACCACTCCTAAAAGTGAAATATGGCAAAACAACTTGAAAACTAAACAGCTGAAATTATTGAGAAGAGTTATAGACAATATAACTACAATACTTCCCTCACTGTGCAGTTTTTGCCTAACTCTCTTTTATTTCATTTGTCCTAATTCCAACTCTCTTTTATTTCAATTTGTCCTAATTCCATAATTTAAGTTTTGATTTTTCAGATAATAAGATTTTAGGATAAATATGTAATTACTGCAGGAGTCCTTTCTGCAGATAATTTAGATTTTTTTTTCATCATCTGTGTTTGTGGGTATGCACATCAACAGGATATGCTTTTCAGTACCAAGTATGTAGAAACATATGAAATTTAGAGTACAATTGAAAACACCAATGTGTATTTCTTCAATTTGTTGATGTGAGGAGTTAATGAAGAATATCTTCATGAAGAATTCCTGCAGTTTCTGTCACTGTACACCTGGCACCTGTACAGCTGGGCACCTGCTGCAAGTCTTGAAGGCCTTTTACTGTCTTAGAAGACCAACAGAAGTCATCATCATTGCTTCAAATCCCTCTACAGTGAGCAGTACATCAAATGAAAGAGCACTGCTCTTGGCTTGCCTTCGTCTCCCTACCAGCTGACTCATTCTGCTCTTCCTACTGCATGCTTGTGCAACCCTAGCAGTCTGAGTTCTCACCTACTGTGGTTATAGACATACTCCTTTACTACAGGCTGAGGGAAATTTCTAGATTAAAATTAGGCTGGTTCCTTATGGTTCATTGAAGGGAAGTCAATGTACAGTGGTACATTTTTATGGTTTGTCTTGGAATGAATACTGTCTTAATGTCTTTAATGGACAATTAAAAGCATTATATTCACCAGGAAAGCTCTACTGAGAAGAGTTCAAAAGTCTCCTAGCCTGTATTATAAAATTCAGTTCTTAACCTTCCACTATTCTTTCTGTACAAACTCCATTTCAGTAGTTTTTGGCCAAGCAACAGGCAATAGAAACAGCAATTAGTATTGATTGCTAAAGCAATCAGTTTTGAAGGATGCCCCTGGGTTAGAAACCTGTTCATTATATTATTTTACCCGAATCATCATTGCAAAGAAAGTAGTTTTTCTTGAATGCTGGCTTGTTCACTTCCTTTTCCTTTTTTTTAATATGCAGAAGAACTCAAAACCTTATAAATCTGCATCTGTTTTCATCTTGATTAAGTTTAGACCATATGACTAAAGAAATTCCATTGAGGTAAACTACTGTAAGTTTCAAATATAGTTCAGTATTCTGGGAAAACCTTGAACAGTTTATGATTGTAGGTGGCTTAGAAATAAAAATACATCCTGTAAGACTTTTAATTCGCTAAAACAGAATTAAAAAAAACAACTTCTAATGCCTCCCTTAAGACCTGTATCTGTCCTTGGCCTGCTGAAATACACAAAACCACAAACTAGCCATTAGCATCAAATGCATGTCCTGGAACATTTAAAAAAAATATAAATTTACCAGTGTAAGGGGACATTCAAGGACTACTCAATATCTTCTTTTTAGCAGTTAGTAAAGAGAACTGTGTGAAGTCTTTCCTCCTGGTCATGTCTTAGATCTAAGAAATAATTGTGTCCATTAGGCTGATAAATGGATTTTTTAAAATATATCTGACCTCCTAAAGCATTCTTCCTTTAATATTTGGTAATATTTTTGTATTAAAGACACATCACAGTTAGAAACATATTTCTAAATAACCAGTATGAGAATGCTAAATGATATATCAGCTCTCTGTCACATCTAAAGGTCAAGCAACATCATAAAACAAAATATTTTCTTAAAATATTGTCATTCATGTCATTTGTGACTGAAAGGTATTTGCAATAAATTTATTTTTTGCTGTACTTTCTGTTACAAAATCAACAGTATGAGTGGGTTTTGAAGGGGCCAATGAAGATCGTCTAGTCCAACCCCATTCCTCAAATAGGATTACTAGAGAAAGTTGTACAGAATCACATCCATGTGAATATCTTCAGAGAACAGGACTCCACAGTCTCTTTGGGCAGGCTATTCAAGTACTTTGTCACCCTCAAAGTAAAGAAGTTTTTCCACATATTTGGATGGAACTGTGTTTCATTTTGTGCCTATTGCCCCTGTCCTGCTACTGGGCAGCACTGGAGAGAGCCTGCCCCTATTCTCCTCGTATTCACCTTTAAGACATTTGTCTGCATTGGCAAGATTCCCTTTCTATCTTTCTTCTCGAGGCGAAACAGACCCAACTTCCTTTTCCTTATAAGTGAGATGCTCCAGTCACTAAACCATCTTTGTAACCCTCCAATGAATCCTCTCCAATAGTTCTTTGTCTTTCATGAACTGGAGAGCCCAGAGCTGGACACAGCAATCCAGATGTGGCCTCACCTGTGCAGAGTAGAAGGGAAGGATCACCTCCTTTAGCCCACTGACCCTTTTCTTCCTAATGCACCCCAAAACACCATCGGCTTCATTGGTAACAAGGACACACTGCTGGTTTGTGGACAGTTTGCTGTCCACTACAGCCCCCAGGTCCTTCTCTGCAGAGCAACTTCCCAGCAGGTCAGTCCTGATCCTGCAGTGGTACATGGAGTCACTCCTTGTAAAGTATAGAACACTGCATTTGCCCCTGCTGAACTTCATCAGGTTCCTCTGAGCCCAGCTCTCTAGTCCATACAGATTGGCAGCACAGCACTCAGGTGCATCAGACGCCCCTGCCTGCTCTGTATCCTCAGAGAGCTTGGGGGGTGCACTCTGTCCACTCAGCGTCCACTCATCTAGTCCATGCTTTCTGACATGTAAGAGACATAATAAATACCTTGCTGAAGTCAAGGTAGACAACATCCACTGCTCTCCCCTCAACCAGGCAGTAATGTCATGACAGGACACCATGAGATTCACTGAGCCTGGTTTCCCTTTGGTGAATTCATGTCAACTACTGACAATCTTCTTTTCTTCCATGTGCTTGGGTAGTCAGCTGCATTACCAATTCCAAGTTAAAGGCTCCTAGCATACAGTGGAGGCACATGTTCCTTTGGAATAAAAAAATCTGCTGCAAGTTGGGGTACTTAATTATCTCTACTCATTTCACTGCTGTGGGAAGCAAGATTCAAGCAAGAAAAAGACACGGCATTGGCTTCATTTCCTTCTTCAACTAGAAAAAATTTTGGCATAGAATACATAATTTGGGTTTACCTTTCAGAGGTAAGAAGGCAAATAACAAAACTGTTTGCAATGAGTATAGCCCAGGAAACACCAGGTATTAATTAATTAGTAAGAATATTTTTCATCTCATACCTCCAAAAAGAGTTGAGTGTATTCTTTCAAGGAAATTGTAGATTTTCTGCTAATATGTCATTTGGGAGCCAAAGGGTGTTAATAGTTTTTGTTGTTAACTAAAAAGAAAAAAGGCTACTCTGATTTTATCTAAACTTCATGCTTGAGTGTGTTCTGATATTCCCATTGCAGAGGAAAGAAAGTTACTGCAGTGTCTTTTATAGGTTGTGTATCTCCAGTATTTTGTTTGTGGAGGTGGACCAATGAGGGAGACAGATGCTTATCTCCTAAACAGAGTTCAGATGTTTATAGAGTCATAACTGCTATTAAAGCTTGGAAGACTTTCTATATGGTAATAGAGAATTATCTATGGAAGAAATCATGGTAGAAATGTGAAGACTGTGTAAAAAACAAAAAGGCTGTATTTTTGGGTTTCCACTCCAACAGACTTCTTTTGGAAGTCTCTTTGTTTCAGGGAGAGGGGAAAAAAAACAAAAGCAAAATAAAAGCACCTGTGCAAGGCAATAAGTTCACTGGAGCTTTGCATCATATTGCTGTTGTCATGATTGTGGAATTGCAAAACATTTACTGCATGCAGAACAAACCAAATAAGGCACCAGGATTGCCTGTCTGTCAAGATCCCACCCTGGCCTCTGTGGGAACTATCATCACAAGAAAGAGGACAAAGTAAAGGGCAGTGAAGGGAAGGAGAGAGACAATGATAGAGAATCTTGCAAAGAAAAGGAAAAAGTGGTCTGTCAAGGAATGCAAAACAAAATGCCACCTGAATCTTTCATCCTGCATGCATATCTCACAGGCAACAGTTCCCACATAAGATCAGAGGGAGGGTGTAAGGTCAAGGGAGCCATGTGCTTTGCAGACAGCAGCAGTGCTGCAGAGTACCAGCTGAGTGCATCACAGCTATTGGGGAAATGTGCTGTCATCTCTAGATCTGTTTGTCATCTCTTTATAAGACTAAATCTGTTTTCAGTTGCATGTCACTAAATAGTTTGAAAACAAAAAAATTCCACCAGCTTAGTACTGCATATGTCATTTGAACATGCCTTTGTTTAGACTGTTCCTGCTCTTACCCTTACACTCTGCTTCATTGTATGTTGTGTGAGGGATGAAGGTTAGAAAGGCAGAACATGTCTTTACATTTACATATGCATTTATAAACTCAAGAGTCCAGGAACCAAAGCAGCAGCATCCCTTTCAGTAGATATTCCAGGCTGTAATATGTGCCCTACTCCTGCATATGGATAGTGGACAAAAATGCCCCACCCTTCAGGGCAATCCAGCTATCCACAGATAGTAAATTTCATGCAGAATTAAAGAGAAGATTTTAACAGATTTCAAGTAATTTTTTGTCAAACCAGTGCTCACTGACTTACTCCTATTTATTACATTTCTCTAAATTTGCATGAGCTACCTGTTCTGTAGGTCCTTCAAATGTTAAAGTAGCATGAAGTGCTTGTAGCCACAGTTTGTCAGTAAATTCAACTGTGTGGCATTCTTTAGTCACTACATTGTGTATTCTGTATTCATAAGCACACACCTGAATATTGTTGCCTACATTAGACTGATATGATATTTTGCTTGATTTTGACACTTCAGTATATGAACATGCTTTATGAAAGGCTGTGCAGGTAGGAAGCACCTTTACCTATTCACTGCCTACTTCCCTAAAAAATATTTATGACACAAGAAAACTCAGAGGGTAATACCTTTATTTCTTGTCACAAAATAACTGTAGTGAAAAAAAAAATTGGTAGAATCATGAGCATGTTGTAATACCAGTTTTTCTGACCTGTTGATTTCAAAATGTTTATATTGTTAAGAATAGTATTGTTCTAACCAGAAGAACTTCAAAGCAATGCAGTAAAGTTAAAACATATTAATTGATCTATGCTTAACAATGTGCAATATTAGCTATTGCTGAATTTGGGCCCTGTTTGGCAGCTTGAAGAAAGGTAGAAGATAATGAAATGCATGACCCTATTATAAGCTCTATTTGTCTTTGGTTTGTTTGTTGGGGTTTGTGTGCTTGTTTTATTGAAAGCTTATGTCATTTTTTTTAGATCTGTTGCTTTCCAAAAGAGGTAAGAAATAGGATTTTTGTAGAAAGGTCTCAGGACACACTAAGCAGAAGAACAGGCTACTCACTAATCTCTCTGCAGAACAAAACTTCAGCCACAGCATCTGCTGACTTTGATCTTTTCTAGCTATTGCAGCTTTGAATGCTGCCAGCCCTGCCTTGACACCTAACCTCATTGACAACCCTCAACAGTAAGCTCTGTATGTTAAACTGCATGGTTTGAAGCAAATCCAAAAGGAATACTTTGCTATTGCCTAGTGCTTTTGCCCACCTATCTTGAAATGGAAGAAAAAAGGGCAGAGACAGGGAAAGAAAACTTGCATTTGTTTCATTTATTGCTTGTGACAGTTGTCTTCTGATTCCTCTGGCTCAGTAAGGTCATCTGTTTTGCACCCCTAATCAAAGTATGTAAAAGTCTTGCAAGCAGGAGTTAGTTACCTCTCCCAGCACTGAGGCCAGAGAACCTGTGAAGTCTGTTGTGAGTTTTTTTAACACCGGCTTTCTTTCTGAAAGGGCAAATCTTCTAAAAAGTTTGTTTTGCCAATAGCTAGTTTTCTGCATTCCTGAGGATGTGATCTGTTCCTGTATAATTTTAGCAATGTCACCTAGATAATCCTCTACTGAGATACCTTTCATTGAATAGGAGCTGTAAGAGGTGAAGCAGCCCTTGGTCCAAAAATTAAGTCATTCTGTGTGGTTTAGCTCTACTACATTGAAGCTGCTTGCCTCAGTGACTCTGCATCAAAATCACAGAAATTTATTTCAGAACTCGCATTTTTTTCTCCACTTCAACACTTCTCCTCCTTGTAATCTTCAAATTAGACATTTACAAGGTTTTCTGTGCCCAGGCTCCATTTATTTGTTCATTGCAACACATATTCGTGTCCCATAGACTGCAGGGTGCAGGGTAAGATCATGTTTTATCATCTTTATTCTTCCTAAAATAAGATAGAAATTCTGTGAGCTGTTTTAAAACAAAGCTGAAGTAATTTATATGTACAGACATAACATATATTAACAAAAACTATGTAATTTACATTTATTCAGTATATCTAAAGGTCTAATATAAAATGGTGCTAGGCAGAAAGAGAAATTTATTTTTAAAGAAAGGTGGTAATGTATGGCACATCCATGATGCCTTTTGTTTCCTTACAGTAACAGATTATTTGCGTACTTAACAAAGGTAAAGTGTCTGGGCCGACTGCTGTCTGTCTCTGCCCATACAAGCGTGAGATGGGTTCACTCCCTGGGCTTCAAAGGATGAGGCTGGACTCTCAGGTTCAGTCTTCAAGGTTGTTTATTATTTCTTATCTACAAAAATTTTCTTTCTGCTCAGCCGGGGTCTGGCCAGCAAGCCAGCTAAAGGCACTCTGACTGCCCACAGGGCGGTCGCATCTTTTTATAACAAAGACTACGTAAACTATGTTTATCTTTTGTACCCAATACTTATCATTTTTATTACTAAGTGTACCTTTACTAAGAACCTATCAAAAATACCTACGTCACACGGAAAATGGAAGACAAGAAGAAGGAGGAAGAACCATGTGGCAGGCCCCAACTCCCTCCATCTTGTTTTTCCAACCCCCCTGTACCAAAATCTTAAAATCTGTGCTTTGACCTGTAATTGTACTATTTCTATATCCTTTAAACACCAGTGATTCCTATATCCCCATATACAGGTGGTACATCTCTTGTAGGGTCAAAGTCGAGCCACCAGGTGCTTTTGGCAATATCCCAAGGCTCTCGAGCCCCCCAACGGTTCTCTCGGTAGCTCTGGATGTCAGGAGAGGTGCGCCAAGTTCCCACAGTAAAGTAACCAAGATAGAATATGTTGCATCCTGGGGGCTTTAATATACTATCAGGAAGAAATTTTGAAGAAATTTTGAAGAAATTTAAATGTGTTCTCATTAAACACAATAGCACAGATTCCAGTACTAGGTGGAATCATTCTGATCCAGTTGTATTAGAGCGACCTTGCCATGGCATGCCTGCCAGAGAAAATATGCCCAAGATGAAGCCTCTACAGGTGGTGTGCAGAAAATTGCTATTTGCTCTTGTCTGACCATGGCAATCTCTGCAGTTAAGAAGACACTCTCAAAGACTCAAGGCTAACCTCCTTCCTGGCAAGGGCCTGGAGGACAAATATGTTTAAAAGCCAAGGCAAAAGGTTCAGCAGAGCGCTGGACGTGCACTTTAACAGCAGAGGTGCAGGAAACGCAGCAGGGTGACCCTCAGCACCCTTGCACTGCTCCCACCCCTGCACTGTGTCAGCTGTGAGCAAGGTGCACTGCTGCGTGCTTCCCTGCCCATTGCTTTCCAAGGCATCTCCAGGAACACCAGGAACAAGGGGATGGCGGGCCCCAGAACAATCCTGAGAGTGAAAACTGGGGATGCATGTTTTGGTCTTATTGATCAATAGCACACTGACAGAGAACACTGGGACTGTACCAAGTACCAAGTACACCTACTGCTGCTCTCCCCAGAGCATATGCTTTTATGGGGCCAGGGCCATATATACAGGAATGATTTGGTCAATCTCAGTTACACTTGATTCATATGTGAATACCATATAGCATACATGTATCTATAAACTTTTAGGGACCTAAATATTAATTGGGTATGGTGGGCACCATAGATCTGTCAAGCTGACCTAAAACCTCTTTGTCACCAAAAGAGAGATGAAGATCTGTTCCCCTTTCACAGGACACTCAGCGGTTATGATATCATTTAGACCCCATTGTGAACAGATTCATTTCATCAAACATTAATTTCATCAAACAGATTCATTTCATCTAGTGGCAGAAAAATAAGCCACTAGAAAAGAAATAATAGTTTTCTGATCATTCAGTGTATCATCTCTGCTCTGATCATCCAGTCATGCATGGGCCTGAAAAATTAAAAAATATGTTGGAAAATAGGAAAAATGGTAAGAGGAAAAAATTTAAAAAAAAATCTGAGAGTGAGGCGATGAGTCAGTAAAATCCTGCAGTCTGCAGAATTCTCACAAGGAAATTGCTAGCAATCCATCTATGGCACATTTAATTCTTTGAATTTTCAGTTTAAAATCAAATTTCTGTTGCGAATATTAATCTCTATTTGTAAGGGTCACTTTTGTAAATTCACAGAAATAATGTGATGAGTAGCTGAAATGAAGATATCTACATCCATTTGAACATTATTGTTCTAAAATTACGAGCTGGGAAAATTGCCTAACAATATTTTGGAAATATATAGTGTTGGACAGCCAACTATAAAAATAACCTTCTATATCTCTTCCTTACATCTAATTTTAATCTAAACCACATTTAGAAGAAGTATGTGTAAATACTCAACTAGGTGCCAAGGTAGCACTGTCATTTAATATCTGAGCTACACTACAATGGCATACTTCAAGGTGCTTCTGAAAGCAGATTTATTTTTTAAAAAGTTAGATCCTTACACGGTTGTCTATCCACATAGCTCCAAGCCTAGTCTAAAGATCTGAGTACATTTCTCACAACTCCTATTTACAATCACATATTTTTCCATTGCAGGCTGACTTTTTCCCCTAAATAAAGTCTTCTGTGGAAAGTGACAGAAAGTCATACTTTCAGAAACATTTGAGTGACTGACGTTAGCAAGGATGCTGTCTGCATGCACTTATGGATCCTGAGGGCCAAAAAGCTGGAGCTGACTGTTCTTTGTTATGGGGCTGTGCTTATAGATTGCACCATGGGAAGGCAGCAGCAGAGAAATTCACAGGCCTGTCCTGTGCTGGGTGGTCTCACCATTCTGATGCCTGTTAAGAGAGAGGGCTCAGCCTCAAGCTGTCTACTGTACTGTCTACTGTGCCTCTTGTAGTAACACTCCCAGTCACTCAGACATTGAAAATTATCCTTTTTCCCTTGATGTTCTACTTAAGAACATTTTTCATGGTATACATTTCACTTCTATTTTAAATTTATTTCCTTGCTGAAATTAAGATTGCCTTCAGACAAAAAAGATTGGAGGACAAGACAAATACTTCAGTTGAAATCTTTTGATCCAATGATTCCAATGAATAATTTTTAACTTTATACAGAGTAAAAAAGTGCCATTGTTTATTTTTATGCTCCTTTGGTCACTCCAAGTAGGTTCTGCCACAATAAACAGCCAAAGGAGATGTTTCCAAGTGAAAACTGACATATCCTCCAGTTCTCTTTGACATAAAACTGCGCAGACAATTTCTGGCCATACTTTTGTTAAAATCTGTTCATATGCTGCAGGGGTGGCCAGTTTGGGAATTTTGAGCTATATGTAGTTGATGAATGGTTCAAGAAAGGTTGTTGGGCAGCTGCTCTTTGATGTGCCTGGTGACATCTCTGATGTGTCACTGTGATGGTTGAACCCCTCTCCTCCTGGAGAGACTGACATTGCCGGATTAGCCTGAGAATCTCCTGTACATCCAGCCTAACTCTACCATTCAGATAAGCCTGTCTCTGCCAATGAAAATTTAATATTTTCTCTTCCTGTGATTTTTTTTTCTCAAAATGTATCTATTGCTTGAATGAGGATCAGAGGTTTCAAGCCAGTGTACACCCCATGCAATAAAAATCAGTAAGTGTTCGGTAAGTATTAGGTCATACATGCTAATATGTTACCTCGCTGCCTAGAGTCATAGAATGGTTTGTGTTGGAAGAAACCTTAAAGAAGATTCACTCGTTCCAACCTGCTGTTCTTGGCAGGAATATCTTCTACTAGACAAGATTGCTCAGAGTCCCGCCTAACCTGGCCTGTAACTTTTTGAGGGATGGGCCATCCCCAGCTTCTCTGGGCAACCTGTGCCAGTGCCTCACAGGAAGGAATTGCAACCTCTAAACCCACCCTCTTCCAGTCTAAAGACATTGTTCTGTCACTACGTGTCCTTGAAAAAGTCCCTCTCCAGCACTCTTGTAGGCCCCATTTAGGTACAAAAGCCTGAACAATCCCAACTCTCTCAGCCTTTCTTTAGAAGAAGTATGGTCCATCCCTCTAACCATCTTGGTGGCCCTTCTCTGGGCTTACTACAACAGCCCCATGTCCTTGCTGTGCTGCAGACCCAGGAGCCGGATGCAGCTCTCCAGGTGGAGTCTCACGAGAGTGGAGGGGCAGACTCACCTCCCTTGACCTTCTGGCACACTGCCTTTGATTCAGACCAGGATAGGGCTGGCTTTGGGGGCTGCAATAACCCCTTGATGGCTCTGGTGCAGTTTGTGCCCAGTTACCCTGCTCCTGTCACTGGACACTGCTAGAAAGAGCCCGGCTTCATCCTCTGTGTTCCCTCTTCAGTCAAGTTTTAAGTCCCTCTTGAAGATCAGGTCCTGTGAATATGAGGTCATTTGGAGGTAATTTTACAAGGCTTACTCACCAATCCTTCCTGGTCAATTGGCCTACAACAAATCCTCACCACCCCATAGCACACCCATGCTGGTCTGCTTTTAATATTTACCTATAAGGTTTCAGTTGGCTCATCATCTGTGCCTAGATAGAGCTCCAGAAAGCTGTTCTTTCACATAAAGGGTGGCTCTACATCCATATCTTCCTACCTGATCCTTCCTAAAAATCTTGTGTCCCTGCACTGAAGCACCCTGTGAACCTGTCCACAAGTCCTCCACAGTCCCAGTAAAATCAAAGCTCACAGCAACCCAGGGATTTCTAAAGCTTCCCATGTGTTTTGCATGGCATCATTGACACCCAATGTGACACCCCATTCCTCTGTCCCTCTAGCCTCTGCAACACCATAGTTGTAAGCATACTCCTTAATGGTAATGTTTCCTGCAGTACTTTAAATTGAGATCAACATCCAGCAGCAGCAAGAAGAACTGTGGCAGAAGGCAGAAGGCAAAACGCAGTACTGACTAATTTGGGAGTTTAGTATAGATAATGCTATTTCTGGGTACCCTCATAACTTATTAATATACACATAGCCTCAGATTAACTTTAATCCAAATGAGGCAAAAGGGAAAGTCCTGATTATTATTTTAATTGTTGCTTTAAAGGACAATCAAGAGCACAACTGCTCTGAAGAAGACCAACAGTAATACAACTTTGCATTTCAGACACTAATTATACACAACCTCAGACTATGTGCTGTCTAACCCTGAGGACAGTACAATCCCTTGCTTTGCATAAAGGCAACAGTATTGTGATGAGAAAACTATTTTCCTGAGATAGTATTCACTTTAAAAATCAGTGTTTCTTTTAAGGTAAAGAGGGAAGTCAAAGCTGTGGGAAAGTAAAAGTTTGGCATGCGTGTAGATTTATACTTCAATATTTTTTCTTAGTTATTTTTTATGTACGTAAACTTTTACTTCCCTGTCTAGTGAGATTTGAGAGGCATAGTCTTCTCTCTGTCCCTTAGTTGAAAATAATGCTAACTTATTTTCAAGTCAATTTAGAGGACCCTTTTAGGGTTACACTGCTAATCCAATTCCATCACTTAAGGCACAGAGCTAGCTCCTAGCGGTTTAGGACACAAAGCTGCAAGAGTGGCCACTCACTTTGGCCTGTGTCAGAGCCCTAGTAAACCCCTGGTTGTAGACTGGGTTATAAGAGGTTTCTTTTCACTCAGGTCTCTGTCTTAAGGCTATACATCTCCCTTTTATATCTCTTTTTTTCTCCTAACTGAAGCCTGAAACTTTCAAAGCATTTATTTTTTATCCTGCTGAGAGGCTTTGAATGGCTCTGACAGTGTTTATCCACTTATAAACAGAGGAACTATACAGTTATTCTGCCACCTGTGGACATAGGTCAATATGGATTATAAAAAAAATAACAGGAAAAAAATTAAATTCTGTCATTGTACACCTGAGGATCCATATCAGTCAAATTATCTAAATAGTGTAAATTGAATTAAGAACTTAGGGCAGCTTTTGTTTAATTACCTGACAGACTCAAAAACCTGGCAGAAGCAGAGATCCTGACTGTCTATGTCCATGATGCTCAGGTTATGTGCCAAGTTGAGCACTGTTTCACACCAATGGCCTGCATCAGGGAGAGTTGGCCATTGCAAGAGGCATGGTTTCTGAATCAAATGTGGGGTGAAACATCCTCTGTCTCTTGGTATGGTAGAGGTTCCTGCAAATGTGTCTTACTGCAAAAGTAAACATTCCATGGAACTTTGAGTCTAAAATGGTCTCAGGTGCTCTTCTTGCTAACTAAAGAGCCAGGGGAATAATTGGGGTGGGCTAGGGCCTGGATTGCACAGTAGACCCTGAATTCTGCATGTAGGCTATATTGGAAAACATAGCTTGTGTATCTCTCTTCTATGCCCTATCACACATAAAGATTCAATAACTCCTGTAGAAGAAATAGAGATGCCTAATATTTTTCCATTTCTCCCATTTTTATGTTTCATACCATGAGAGGGAGTAATAACAAGTGAACAAACTACTGAATTTCGTACTTTTTACTGGGACTGGTTAAGAAGCCTTATCTCCGGGCAGCACTGAGTCACATGTGACCTGGAATTTTCATGTCCCAGTACTCACCATGGTGCCTGGGAACCTCTAGGACAGATACAGTCAGTTGAAATGCTCTACTAAAGGGTCCCTCTTTAAGTGCAAGAAGCAAGGAATTGGAGGAATTTGAAGGGCCTCCAAAAAGGCCCTTCAAGATGGAATGCACTTTTCAGCTGCTGTGATACAGAGTTCAGTGGTATTCTGAGTAACCTGCTCAGACTCTAGCATTCATTTAGGACCTAAGGAAAGCAATATGGATAATTTAGTTGTGTAGGAAAACTGATCCGTCCCTTTCTAAAAATAACCTTTGCTATCACAAATATTTCTGAATGACAAAATAGCATATATCCATTATGAGCTATGGAAAGGACCATACAATAGTCCAGACACCCAACACAGCACTTTTCAGTTGAGATTTTTACATGTGGTCCCTTTCTCTAAAGTAAAATGCTAACATAAACTGACAAGGATTTCACTATCTGGCTCCCACAGCATGTTGTTTCTAGTTCTATAATACAAACAACAACATTAAATAGTAAACATCTAAAACTACCTAAGAGGAAGTGAAATTCTTATAAGAGGAAGATTTTGCATATTCAAAAGAATTTTTTTAAAAATTTCTCTCTGTGGGTATGAAATTTTCATTTGTTTTCCTTCCTACCTGCAACCTTTAGCTGTTTCTAAAAAGGGAATCAGGAAGACGAGAGCCACAGCTCCCTGAAATATGTGATTGTCTAACCTTAAGTCACCTCAGCTGTGAAAACTGTGGATGCAACTTTGAAAAAATGTTTTGAATGTGACAGCACAATTATTTTGCGATGCTTATACATTTTTAATAATTCTCCTTCCAGCAGAACTGGTATTTCTCACAGCCACAGAATAATGAAACCAGCTGTTAAAAGGATGCAGTTTTGCTTGTTTTCTCTGTCTAGTTAGCTAAGAGACTACGGTGTAGCTTAATGCCACAGAATAATTACAGTGATGCTTTAGGACGTCTCAAAAAGCAGAGGTACTTCTCCTTTTACAGGGCTGCTTTTGGGGAGGAGGGCATGTGTCCATGTGTGAGGGAGCACAGCAGCATGATGGCAGATGGAAATAGAGTAAGACAGCCAAGAGAGGACTTGGACAATGTGCCACAGAGCTCAATAAATCTATATGGTCTCTTTATGCTCTGCAAGGTCATAGATGACACTGACACTGGTTTCCTAGCAACCCACTCTACTAACCTACTTTTGTCCCAATCACTGGAGAATGACTTTAATGCTCTGAGCTGTGTTTCAACATGTGGAGGAAAGAATCAAATTGACGCTGGTTAACCGCTGATGTGCAAAATGCCAAAAAGCATTTTACTGGTCCATCTCCCCTCTCTATGTCTTCCACACAGAAGGCTTTTTTAATAAAGAACAGCATTAAAGAACTCCTAAGTTTCACAGGATTATTAATTTCATTTTAAAAGTAGAAACATAATGTGAAAAGACACGTGTTAGTTAAGCAGGCACTAGATCCCAGTGGAAAAGGATTTACCCCAAACAGGAGATGCTTATGATATTAAAAAATAAATGAATTTAAAAAGAAAAAAAAAGTAGAAACTGAAAAATAGGAAATTACAAAGTACTGAAATGTTTAATATGAGTTTATTAAGCCATAGATAATGTAGTCAATTAGTTTAAAATATTTAATGTGCCACAGTAATTATTAAAAAAATCTAAATTTCCTATACCTACCATAAAAAACACATACATTACATAGAGAAAACAGATTTTTTAAACAGCAATAACTCACTGACATAACCATGTGGAATGAACTCTTCTTCTGTAGTTGATAAGTAATATGCATATGGTGAATAGGATACAGCAATATCTTGTCAAAGTAATGATGTATTTGTGTTTTCCTCTTCAAAAATTTTACATAGCCCAATTCCAAAACAGATGTCAAGTGACACAGCAGAGTAAATCATGCTAAGCAAAAAATTCATTCAATGACTTTTGCCTTTTTTTCTGCTTGAGTAATGCTCCAGATTTTAACTAACCATAATTTAGATTTATGTGATCATTTCTTTTAATTTTATTATTCAAATTTCTAATTCTTGACTCACAATATTAATTCTTCACTGGTTAACCAGAAATATTTATAAGAACCAGATGAAAAGGCTCTTCTGTGCTTTGAAAAAAGGTATTCTTATCCAGCCATAGGATGTAAAACTTGAAAAAGAACCACTTCATTTAAAATGCAGCAAATAAATACTTTCAGAACACATGTACTGTATAAATCTCAGCTCTGATTTACATTTGGTAGGACTTTCATTTCAGACAGACACAGCAACAGTGCTGTGGTTTAATCCCAGCCATCAACCAAGCCCCACACAGCCGCTCGCTCCCTCACTCTCCCACCAGCAGGGCTGGGGAGGGAATCAGAATGGTAAAAGCCAGTAAAATCCACACAAGTAATGGGCTGAGATTTAAGACAATTTAATAGGGAAAGCAAAAGTCACACACACAAGCAAACCAAAATAGGGAATTAATTGACTGCTCCCCACAGGCAGGCAGGTATTCAGCCATCTCCAGGTGAACAAAACGGTGACTTGGGAAGAAAAACATCATCAGCCCAAATGTTCCCCCACCTTCCTCCCTTTTTCTCCCCACTTTGTATGCTGAGAATGGTGTCTTATGGTACAGAATGTCCTTTTGGTGGGTTTGGGTCACCTGTTGTGGCTGTCTCTAGTCCCAGGCTCCCATGCACCCCTACCTCACCGGCGTTGTGCTGCAAACAGCAGAAAAAGCCTTGACTCTGTGTAAGTACTACTCAGAAATAGCAACCATCTCTGTATTCTTAATCCTGTGTTCAGTACAAATCTAAAATGCAGCCCATATCAGCTGCTGTGAAGAAAGTTAACTGTACCCCAGCTAAACCGTCACAAATAGGCATGGGAGGTATGCCCTTGCTTCCCTACAATCAACAAAACTTGGGAGATTTTGCTGTCTAAAAAACCTTGTGCTAACATCTTCCTAGCCCACTGTCAGAAAAACACAGTGGATGTATCACTGGATCCAAAACCACTGAATATTTTGGTGATCTACTTGAGGGACACTTACTGAGCTGAGATGGACCTTTTCAATTGTGCTGACACAGCACTGGTCTCCTCCATGACAGGTATTATCATTTACATGAGAGAATGAGCTCTTTAGTGCCAAACACAGTAATTGCCTAAACCTTGGCTATCCCCCATCAGCACACACAGAAGACTGGCAGATGCAAGGAGTGGGAACTGAAAGATTACAAGATCATAAACCACATAAGTAGTGTCCTGCCCCCTGATTGAATTGAATACGTCATGAAGATTCTCCTGAACTGTTTTGACTGTGAGTGGCATAGTGAGGCCATAACAAAAGCAAAGATCACCAACCAGTTGCAAAATCCACTGATTGCTGTTCTCCAAATCACATAGGATTTGGAGAGTGGAGAAGCAGGCAGATTGCCAGTGCAGTCAATCCCTCACTGTAGGGCAAGGCCCCTCAGGATTTCTTTGCCTCAGTTACACAGGATGGTGCTTAGGGGGGAAGAGTCTGAGCTCACATAGAAATAACTTCTGTCACTATCATTTTCACCCCACAGCACCTTTGTGTTGGTGTTGAGGTGTTTTTTTCTGGTTTGCCCAGCTGTCATTTATAACCTCAAAATAATGGTGTTATGTAGATTGAGGGGAAGAGTTGGAAGATTCTAGCCTAGTCTCCTCAGAGCAGGAAAGGTGAAGAGTGGATTTTACAAGGTCTTGTCCAATAAGCATCTTAATATCCCAAAGGACTAATCTTTCATAACCTCTCTGGAAGCCTCTTCTAGTGTTTGATAATCCTCATGATGATTTTTTTTTCCCCTTCAAAGACATAGACTTTTTGCCACATTACAAGTTTTTGGAAAGGTCTCAGCTCATGCGGAGGACTGAGGAGTCCTACTCCTTCAAGAAATTTTCCAGGAATGACAGCTAAATTAATGCAGAATATATGTGTGGATGTGCTTGTTTAGTGATGAAGGAAAGATGCTAAATGAGAAGCTGAGCCTGAGCACAGCTAAATTGTGTTGACTAAAATGTTTCCCAGTTAACCAAGAGAGATTTGAAGGACTTGTTAGGTCTCTATACATGATTAAAAACAAGCAAACGAACCCCAAAACAAAGCAAGAAACAAACAAAAACAGAAATAAAAAAATTTAAAATACTCCAGTAAATATTCTACAGAAACTTGCAGAAAACAAGCAAAAAACAAGGGTGCATACCAGGGGGGTATGCATTGCCACCTGAGAAAAAGCAAAGGAGAGGGATCCTGAACACAACTGGAGCTCAAATCAGCCTTGATGAAATCTCCTCATACTAAATTCTAGAAAATAAAATCTCTTAGACACTGCTAAGCAAATACCACAAAATGCATCCATTCCCGTCCTCAGTGTCTTCTACATGATTCCGGTCCCATCTCCTTATACCTCAAAGGGCTGGACTGAATAACCTTTCTTTAAGACAGTTTGATGATATTAAAATACTTTGAATGGCTACACCATTTTCTTGCTTTCTCTGTTATTCCAGCTTCTAAAAACCATACTTTCAGTCCTACAGGCATTTGACTTGGTTTCTTTAGATTTATTTTCAAATGATACCGTTATTTGGACTAATACTATTTGTATGTTAGCCAACCCTGCACTAGTAAACACATGCAGGAAAACAGCTGTCTTTTGAAAAAAAAAAAGAGTGAAAGTAAGGAAGTTTCACTTACTTTCAGCTTAGTTACTCTGCAGATTTATATCATCAGTAAGGTCTAGCTGCACTGTGTGGTAATACAGATCTTGAGTCTTTCCACACACACCAGCCCCTTTCTAAACTGCTGTGGCTGAGAAGTCGGCAGAACAGTAAATTTGTAACCAAGAGATAATAGAACATGTTATGAAATTCCCTGGAAAGAAGTTTCTCTCTGTAGACTGAATTAGTATTTTAAAGAACCTGTAGAATTTCTTGGCTAAACCTTAAAGTTATCCTGTCAACTTTTCTTATATTCATTTGCTTACAGTGGTTAAATACAAATTGATTATGGCACTCTGAGTATAATTTTGATTCCAGTAGAACTGAAGCACATGCAGAGTTAACTCATTAGCCCTCCCTAGTGTAATCGATATCACAATCTATGTTTGCTTCAGGTATGTATATACATTTCTGCAAATACACCTATATATAATGTAGAAAACAGGTATGTGGGTCTGTATGGTCTATCTCCCACTTCTCTGTAGATCAACTGGCAGACAGGCAAGCATTTTTTCTCAGAGCAAAATTTATCTCACTTTATATTTATAATAACCAAAGAACATAGACTTAGGCAGCTACAAGTCAGCTGGATTGTAATTTACTCTTTGGTAACTTCAAATCTAAGCCAGATGCAGATGGATGGACACTCACGGAAAAAGACAGAAGACACCTGGCTTGTGTGTTAATGGGCAGAAGAGTTAAATTCCCCAAAAAATATTATGTAAAGTATGAACTGTACTTATGGCTGTCATGCCTTGCCTTTAGATTCACAAACTGTAGGTGCTAAAATGACAAAGCTGCTACCATCACTTATAAAACTTAGATACACTTCTTGATCCTCAGATCATTCATCAGATTTTATCTCTTCTCAAACTCGGAAGTGGAAGCCCGTTTCTAGTTTTTAAAGGAATTAAGGGGCTGGTGCCAGAGATAACCAGTCCTAGAAAAGCCTTCCAGATTGTTTATTATGCCTTTGGCAGCTGTGAAAGGGATCCTCCTCAAAAGCATTGAGCAAGGTTCCTCTACCTAGTCTTGGCAACAGTTTAAATATTTTTCTCCCGCCAGATCTTCCTTTTCTTTTCTATTTTTATCACCTGACCTCTGATACTATAGGTATCACTGCCCAGATATTTCACCTGTGATAGGAGGGGTAATGCAGACAAAACAAGAATCTGAACATATCTGCAGCTGCTTTTAGAATCCAGAATTTTCCTATAGAGCTGAATATATCTAAAAATATTCTGCAAATGTAACCTAAAATTAAATCCAACCTTCTACTCTTTCTTCATGTTGGTGGTTTTGGGTTTTTTGTTTGTTTGTTTGTTTAAAGTTAGAGAGAACAATTTCTCTGGGAAGAACATCTATGAAGAAAAGCTAATTTTAAACAAGCATTAGAGATATTTTCCTAAACTAATTTGCTGGAGTTTTTCAATCACTGTACCTACATTGAATAGTGAGCTTAAAAATTCTTAACCATGTTTGAACAAATGCAGCATATTATCAACGATTGAGAATTACATAAAACCATGGGTTTTTTTAAATATACAGCCAACATATAAAATATAATATTTTTTAACATATTTGTATTTGTCAAACAAGGAGGTAAATAGTAATTAATTTAACCTTTCTACACTGTCAATAGTTCCTATAATATAGTTCAACACTAAGTCAATCCAGGGCATGTTTTACTTAAACTCCATGAGAGCTTTCTGTAAAAGCAATTATTCTTCTCCACCAATGAGGCAAAATTCATCCCTCCAATCAGCAGCACTGAATTTCGTTTGAAAGCCTCACAGAATAACCCATGAGACAGGAGGCATACATTACTAAACATTGTATTTAAAAATATACCAAAATTAGGACCTTTGTTTTTAAGACCATCTAGCAGCAGAGTACGGATCAAAACTCCTTTTGACCAATTATTCCTTATATATCTGACGAAGGCCAACCAATATCTGTGAACATATGCACAACTACCTACAAATATATGTGACTACATAAAAGCACACATTATGCACATCATATGGAAAGAATGTTTATATACACAATTATGCATGCATGTCAGTAAGAATCTTTACCCAGAAAGAAATTCACACACATAGAAAAGGTGCTTTTCTACATTCTACACCAGCAGATATTTATTAGCATTTTTCCTGCTCCATATAGTGAATCTGTTGAGAAATTATGTGGTACAATTACTTTTTACAGGCATATTGTAATAATATCTGACTGCAAATTGAGTATAATGGCATTCAGTTAACATGCATGTACTTAGAACAATATAAACACTTGAAATACAATAAGCACCAAAATTTTGGTGCAGAGGGGCAGGAGGGTAGCTTATCTGTGTAAGAAGGGTGCAATCAAATTGACAGCCTACAGAGTGTGTGTGTACATGCGCAGCAAGTTTAGCTTCATTTTTATACATGACAGCAAATCAACTTTGGGGGATGGTAATTGTTTTTCTAATCTTCACAGAAGTGTCCAATAGAAATGAAGATCCACATAAGTTTGCACAAAACCTGGATTTCACTCATCTGCTAAAACACTATGGTTGTGGTTCAGAATTGACATTCCCCAGTTTCCTGTTCCCAGTGAAACACTCCAAACCATGTGCTGCTCCCTCACACTTCCACCCCTTCCCCGTGCAGCATGCTGGAAAGGAGAATGGGAGGCACAAAAGTTAAAGATCATGTGTCAAGATAAGAAAAATTTACTGGAAACGTTTGATGAGATAACAGACAGAATCAGCAGGTACACTAAAGACGGATGATGCAAGAAAGAGGCGAAGGATTTGCACACAGTCGAGCCTGGTATTGTGTGAACTGCTGCCAGGACTCCCCAGCAGAACAGACACACTGCCCCCCACGCCCAGCATTGATGTGAGGTGGTGCAGAACAGCCGCCCCTCTTGGGCAGTGTTTCGTGCTGCAAAATTAGCCCTGTCCTGGCTGGAGCAGGGAAAACTATCTACAGGTAGAAGGCATTGTGAGAAGACAGCAAATTTTGATCAGAGCCTCATTTTAGCTGCCCACTATGCCAAAAATTGGATATTACTGACTGTAACTACTGAGAGAATGGAGATCCTCTCGGTGCTGTGAGAACTAACAAATGGTGTATAAATATGATTTGTCTGTCCCTTTTGTATTGAAGTAAGCCTGTTGACTTAGATGTGTAAAAATATGTCTTGGGCTGAGTTTTTACTCAATTGAATTATGTCCATATAAACTAGGGTTAAAGCTGAATTAGGTATGCTTATTTTGCTACTTTGAGTAGGTCTAACAGATGATTTAAACTCATATTCTTAGTCAAGACAGCAATAAATCCTGAATTCATTACGTGTTTATTATGTTTACTATGTATTTAATGATACTGCTTCTTGTTTTTAGTGTGTTGTTAAATCCTCACAAATATCTCATTTTGGACTGAACAATAAATAAACAGTAAAACTAGAATAATAACAAATAAAAGACATGTAACTTTAGGATAGCTCATTGTCATTGACAACCTTGCATGTTTATATCCATCTTAAATATTCAGAGAATTTTCAAAAGCACCCCACATATAATCATGACCTGTCTACAGTTAGTATTTTGGCTCCTTAGAAAAACCCAGGATTTCTACTGAGTTTTGCTGGACTTGAGTTTCACTTCCAGCCCCTCCTATGATAGTTAGAAGGAATTAACTTCTGGAGTTGTCTTCTTCATAGACAATCAGTAGCGGATGGTAACTCCATAACTCTTCTCATTGTAATAATTTATAGTAGCCCCCCAAATATTTGAAACTAAACCAAAAGAAGTTTTTACAATGGAAACCACTGGAGATTTTTGTCTGTAAAATTTTGGTTTTCAGTTGAGATCTTGTTAATTTTCCTTTCAACAATATGTCATTTGCCTCGAGCATCCATAAAGCAATGTGTAAGGAAGTAAGGGTCAATTCAAGCAAGACAAGAAGTGCTGCATGGTCTTCAGCCAGCTCAGTCCCACCATGGAAATGCATGAATTTGGTCCATGAACCTGTTGGCCACCATGTCTGGCTGGTCTGAACTCAAATATGGCTTTGATCTTTCTGACAGAGCACACATTACAGACATATGTTATGTGAATAGCTAATTTTCAGTTTGAAAGAATCAAATGCAGAACAATAATTAAATCTGTAGTCATGCATCTGCTGAATTCACGAGGACATAGCTGATGGTACCCTTTTAACCTAAATATCTGGCAATTCATGCTCTAATTATTTCTTGAAGCAAGAGCCTTTGCTGAACGCCATTCTAGGTAACACCTAAATCAAACCTTTTTTAGTATGCCAAGCATGTTATTGATAACACACAGGAATGAAAATATACAATTTAACAATACACACAGTACAAAATGTCACATCTTAACGTGATTGGGAACAGAAACTCAAAATGCCCTTGACAACTGAAAGCATAAAACCCCCTGGTATTTGGTGCCAAGTCAGACACAATTTTGGCTGTGGATTCAGTTTTCAATGAATCACTAATCTTGGTCTGGTCAGACACTTCAAAACAATCATGAATTAGATGTCAAACTACATTACATATGAGATCAATGCAGAGAAGCTGCCTTTTAAATGCAGACAATCAAAATGGTTAATAGGTTTGCTAGTTTATAAATGCCATGTTTTCTCGATTGTTTGCCAATTCAAACCAGTGTTGCTCTTAGATCTCACATCACAATGGAGGAAAAAGAAAAAAATATTTAAGGTATTTGGCATTCTAAACGTATCCCTTTTTCCCTCAGATATTCAGCTTGATTTTACTTTAAGTCTAAAAACACCACAGAGTTACACAAAAGCTTTTGTATATCCCCATGTTATGGTTTCACATGTGTGTTTCCTGAGATGAGCGAGAGGAGGGAATAAATTTCAGTTGGCATATTGCTTTTTTTCTGACATTTCTGGTTCAAAACAGAAAATCAAATGTCTGCATAATTACTTTAGACTGATGTTTTCCTTTACTCTTATACATGTATCTTTATATGAATAAAAAAGTTTTGAGTTGTACTGTGATGTTTAAATCTTTAAAGAATTGATTGACTTTAGTGATTTTTAAGGATACGTTGATGATGAAAAATGTAGAGCACACAAGAACACTCATCAAGTGTTTAATTCAGCTTAACTTTATTCTTTAAAAAACTCACCTTTCTGGATCTTAGAGAAATTGCTTTTTGTTAAAGGAACACTTTTGTTGGTACCACATGTTTCAAAGTTGTCTCAAAGGGTGAGACAACAGATAACCTAATTGAGAATTGAAAATAAAAACAGGGTTTTAGAACAAATACCTACTTAGCATTATGTATGGCCTTTTCTTCAGGTAACTGATTTTACACTAATTAGTCCCCAAGAAAATAGCTTAGGTGTACATTTAAGAATGCTTTTTCAAATTTAAAATGCTTAGGAGTTTTTCTTGGTTAGGTAGAGTTTCGAATTTTATCAAATTGAGATATTCTTGAGGCAAAATAAAAATGTTCAGAAAAGAGTTTAATTAAATTTGGTTAAAAACAGATTTAAAGCCACCTCAAAACAGGCATAAAACATAGATAAATTTAAAGTCACCACATACCCGACTTGTAAACGGAGTGGTTCCTGTCCTGAACAGGTTAATGGTTGCCATTTGGGCATAAACGTGTCGCCAAATATTCTGGGAGATACCTCACACCCCAAGAGCTTCATAACATATTCTGCCCATTTTCAGAAGCAATTTGTATTTATGTACAGGGGTTCTGCATTTTAAGGGTCAATACTGTATTAAGTTTGCATAACAGAGCAATTTTTCTCTAGCTGCCAAAGGGTTGCATCTATGGCCTACTATAATTATGGAAGCCTTCACCTACACTTCCAGGATACTGCAGCTCAAACTTCAGCTGAAGGTAAAAAAGAAAAGTTGTCTCCTTCTGAATGAGTGATGAGATATAAGTTTGGCTGGTTTTATTTTGTTCAAAATCTTCCAAAAAACCCAAACCCAAAAAATTAAAAAAAAAAAAAGGTTTAAAAAAAATCTTCACAAACCTTTGGGAAGTCTTCACATATAAAAAGATACGTTTTTGGTACATTTCTGGACACTGAACTATACTGAACAAACAGCTTTTCTATGTAGCTCTCTTTCTCTCTGTCATGTCATAAATATTTTCTTTATGGTTTTTTAATGCATTTTCTTTTATCAGAGGCATTTTTTGTTAGTCATGTCTAAACATACGTGCTGACAGATCATGTGAAATATCTGAACCAGCTGAGCACAGATGTAGATTTTGAGCTCAAATGCAGGTTCACAGTGGCAGTAGGAGGGCAGTAGAACAGAACAGCATTTTACTCTGGAAAGGACAAGTAGAACAGAACAGCACATCCTTGAAAAAGTAGATAAAGAATCAAAATTCGGCAAATATGAGTCATGAAAAGAGCAAGTGGGATGCCAGCTCAGCTCTGCTAGTCTGCCAAAGCAGAAGTTGTACAAAATAATAATATTTCAATTACTCAGAATTAGGAGTCTGGGTGCAACTACCTAAAAAGGACACAGGACATTGAAGACAGACCCAAAGAACCACATAACAACTTCCAATAAGGGCACAGCCACATAAAATAAAGTCATACATGTACATCAGGTAATCAGGGATAGCTGATGAGTATGTAACCACTCTTTATGATAAAAGTTATGTTTACCCAATGCTTGAGGCCCTTGACTAGGGAAGAATCCTCTGAGTGACCAGCGTGCTACAAAAAAGAATGCCTGATTTCTAATACTCAAATCAGTGTTAGAAAGTTTTTGTCTGGCTGATTTCAGTATCAATGGCAGGACATTTGATTTCAGCCAGACACATGCTAGTTTGTTAGATTACACATTGGTTGTGTGTGCAGCTGAGGACCACAAACTACAATCCAATATAAAGTTTCTGAGATGTCATTTGGAAAGTGAGAATCAAAAGGACTACATAAAAACGTGTGAATTGCAGCTAGCATAATGAATTATTCTGATGAACCACTAATATAATCCATATGATATTTTTGTAAATGTGGTTGTGTGACCATGGCACTATGTGGTTGTCCAGATATTTCAGGACAAAAAATCCCCAGAAAGGGTGAAAAGGGATTGAATTACAAACCACAAATTCATTTTTACCTCTGGTTTGCAATTACTATACATCAGGAGCACCAAATTTTGCTGGAGAGACTGGTAACTCAGTGTTCACAGCACTCAGTTCAGTCACAAGTCCTATGCTAAAGTAGCAAGGGCTGCTTCAAGACTTGTGGATAGTCAAAACACAGGTCTGCACACTTCATAGACAAATCCTCATGGAGCACTTATTGGGAAGTTGTATTTCTTCCTTCAAAGAGCTAATTCAGCCTACAGCAAGTTGTTTTATGTGTAAAGCCTGATTTCTGAGGTCATCTGTTGTATCTATAGTTATTTATTGCATTGGGAACCTGATGGTATTTATGCTTTAGCTGACTTAGTTTCTTCTCAGAATCGCAATTTTAAAAATTGGGGGGGGAAAGCAACTATTACCCAACATCTGAAGCCAGAGTAACACATGTGAATAGACATTTCTTTGTATAGACAGATGTGTTGCCCAACTTTTTCAGTCTAAACTTGCAGTGTTCTTTGTAAATACCTCTGTGCATAGGGTCCCCTGAACACCTAAGTAAGTCTCTTTATAGCAGTACAGTTCATTCAGGAAACAACAAATTCAGGAGCTTGAGGAGAAAAAGGTACATTTCAGAGCCTAATTGCTTTTGTTTCTAAGCTACTTGTATAAAGTGCATGGTCTCTGAGCTCTTGTCATTTAGCCTGTCTCCTTTCTTCTTTGCCCTCTGAAATTTGTTCCACAATAAATTGTTGCAAAATCCAGATACCTCAATGACTGTTTGAAGTGTTGATAAGTAAATAAATAAGACCAAATTACTTTGGTCAGGCATGTCAGGCATGCTGTGTTTCTCAAAGAAAAAGAAAGAAGATAGACTCTAGTACTAAATTGTCACTGATGACTACTGAAATAATTCAAAATAAAGCACATTCAGTTTGAGATTTATAATGAAGGAAAGTTCATCAGCTCATTTGCAGTTGAAATAAGCTTCCAAAGGGTTCATGAATCTATAATAAACAGAATCAATGGTATCTGATTTGCTTTGTTGAGCATAGGTTACACTGACTTAATTAGGATATACCACTGTAAATTCAGCTGCATAGTTTAGTAACGGTACAGAATAAACCTAGACTAATTTTCATTTCATTTAAACAAATAAAAATTGCTGGAAAATAATAATATTCCAATTAGTTTTAAGAGTAATTTTGCTTTGGAATTGTATGCTCACTATAAAACAAATATTTGTTCTTTAAAGGTAGTAACTAAAGCAGAAACATGTGATGTATTTAGAATTGCATAATTATTTAAGACATAGCTACTCCAATATAAATATCAGATGTGTAATATTTTATTATTTCTACAGCTATGAATAGTATATTGCTAGAAAAATTTCATAATGTAGTCAATCAGTCTAGCCCAATCTTCCCATATATGTTTATGGAGATTGTGGAGCTCTGGAAAACATCTAATAAAAAGCTGGTTTAATGCACACGAGGACAATGGAACAATCACCTTCCATTCAGCCATCTACTGCCTGCTCCATCCAGATGTGGTCTTCCTTTTACAAAGGTACCTTAAGTCCTCAGTCAGGGAAATATTTTATATTTTACATTTTTTCCTAAAGCATAAAAAAAGGACCCTGGGAGCTAACAACCTGTCAGCCCCACCTCTGGCTGGGAAAATCATGGAAAAGATGCTCCCAGAAACTCTGCTGAGGTATGTGGAGGATAACAAGGTGATTCAGGAGAGACAGCTCAGCTTTACCAAGAGAAAACCCTGCTTGACCAGCCCAGTGGCTTTCTAAGGCATGGTGATTACCTCTCTGGAGAAGGGGAGGGCTACAGATGTCATCCATCTGGACTTCTGTGGCTCCCCACAATGACATGGTTCCCCAAAATATCCCTCTCTAAATTGGCGCCATATGGGTTTGATTGGCGGACGGTTCAGTTGGTGAGGAGTTGGTTGCAGAGGTGCATGCAGAGGCCAGTGGTCAATGGTGTCATGATAGACATTGATGACTGTCCCTTGGGGATCTACACTGGTTCTGATGCTATTCAAAAGCTTCGTAGCACCATGGACAGTGGAGTTGAGTGCACCCACATCAAGTTGGGTGTTGATACCGAGCTGAGTGGGGCTGTTGAAGCACCTGAAAGTCGGGATGCCATCCAGAGGGACAGCACAAACCCAAGAAGAGGGCACATGGGAACCTCATGTGGTTCAACCAAGTGGGAGGTGCTGCGCCTGGATAAGGGCAACCCCACTATGAACACAGGCTGGGGGATGAACAGATTGAAAGCAGCTCTTTGGAGGAGGAGTTGAAGGTGCTGGTGGATGAAAGGCTGGAGAAGAGCCAGAAGTGTGTGTTTGCAACCCAGAAAAACAATTGCATCCTGGGCTGCATCCAAAGCAGCAGGGCCAGGGAGTGAGTTCTGCCCCTCTACCAGCTCTGGGGTCACCAGCACAGAAAGGAAATTAACCTAGTGGGAAGAAAGAGTCCAGAGGAGGCCCCCAGGATGATCACAGGGTGTGTGCACCTCTCCTAAATGACAGGCCAAGAGAATTGGGACTGGGAAGCCTGGAGAAGAGAAGGCTACCTTACTGCAGTCTTTTTAGTACCTGAAGGGAGCCTAAAAAAGGCTAGAGAAAGACTTTTTACAAGGGCACATAGTGATAAGGGGCAATGATTTTGAACTGAAAGACAGCAGGGTTAGAAGAGTTACTAGGAAGAAATTCTTTGCTGTGAGGTAAGTGAGGTGGTGGAACAGGTTGCCCAGAGAAGCTGTGGATGCTCCATCTCTGGTTCAAGGGCAGGCTGCATGAAGCCCTGAGCAGTCTGGTATAGAGAAAGGTGTAGTGTGGGTTCCTGCCCACAGCAGAGCGGTCAGAACTAGGTAGCCTTTGAGGTCTCTTCCAACCATAACCATTGTATGGTTCTCCACAAGCTTCAGTAGAATCTCTGCTTTGGCAGGAACAGCTCTGGAATAATTTTCTCCTCTCCTCTCGTGTCTGTAGGGCTGTTTCTTTCACTGTTTCTCTCATGACTTCCATGCAGCATTTTAAAATTCTTTTTTTCATATAATATCAGGGAGATAACACCACCTTGGCTGAGGGGCTCAGGCATGTCCAATGGTGTGTCCAGTGGAGCTGACTGGAACCACCCGTGCCAGGTGCAGGGAAGAGTTTGGCCTCTCCTCACAGTGGCCACCTCTGCAGCATAGCTCCTACCCCTCTAACACCTGGGCAACAACAGGCAATACAGATAGGTTTACATTAGTCAATACCTAAGCATACCAGAAAGCAAATAAAATAAACTGAATTTTTGAGAGTGTAGCTAACTATTGCAATATTTTGCTTTATGGCTTTACAAGTGATTTATTTGCTGATTGAAACTTTGAAAGCCTATTTCACTGCTTATCTGAGAGCATTCAGCTTCACTACATGCTACCTCAGATATTTAACTATTTTTTCTAAAGCAAACTGTAATTGTTCTGCTAGCCTGAAAATAAGTGTGCTGAATATTTGCCATTTCTGGAGAGTTTATTGTAGGACGAGTTACACTAGTTATTAAATTGTGAATAAGTAGCAATTACAGTTGTGCCTCATTTCAGCAAGGTACCATTTTGTGCAAACAGCTTTCAGCAGAGGAGTTTTGTTGCTAATAGTCCTTTCTCAACAGGACAAGTGACACACTGACCGTGGTCATCTTGAGCTACATAGTTTCTGTAGCACTTAAGTCTCAACCAACGATGATTGCAAATTATTCTGAATGTCCAACAACAGAAGATCCTTTAGGCAATGAATTTTGATTGTTCTGCTCATAAGAGACTTCAAAATTTATGAAAAGAGGAACTTTAAATGTCCCCTGATCCTATTAGAGGGTCGTTATTCCAGGTCATGAATGCATTGCACTGTTAATGTACTATAATAAATGCTGACAACTATGAAGTACCAATTATGGAGAGAGGCGAACAACAACCTAGGTTATATACTAAATGATTCATTTACAAAATAGTGCAGGAAAAGTTGGGCATCTTTTTGTTCATGACTTATATAGAAGTTTAGATCTTGACTAATTAAAAGGAACCTTCTGTAGAGTTTTGGGTATTATTTTTTCTTGCACATCTTTCAGCAAAGGAGCTGTCCCAACAACAGCAGGTCAAAAACCGCTTTCAGGCAATATCTAGGTTTTCCTTTCTAATGTTATTACTCCACAAAAAAAACCCCACATTTCTGTTATTATAAAGCTACTTTCCCTGTCTGATTAATGTGTTAAAAAGACCGGCCGTACCCAACAGTATGTTGGAAGTTATCTTCCTTTTCATCATAGCTACACATTTTAAACATACAATTTTTCAAACAGCACAGCTATTCATTCTAGTGTCTTGGTCTCAAGAGACATTTTTGCTATTTTTCTTCTTGGAACACTTTCTAATTTACTGACATTATCCTGATCACACTTTGAAAATATTCCTCATTTCTTATTAGTTGTTGAGAACAAAACCAGATGTATCAGAAACGAGGCTTTTTCTGTGCTTTCTCACTACAAAGACAAAACAGGAAAATATTGATAATAGAATTAGGAGTTGAAATGCAAGGGTGTATTCTAATTGTTGAACAACCTTGTCTTTGCTTCTGCTTACAGTGACAGCCAAAATCCATGTAAAATAAATGTAACCCTCAAGTTTTCCATTATTTACCTGGATGAGGTCAGTACAAAGCCCATTTCTTTCATAGGCCTCACAGTAGAGAACAGGTATGAATCCAGTGATGCCTGTGCTTTCAGCTAATATTTGGCTTTAGGAAATATTAAGAAACAATAGACTTCTTATTTACAATGAATGAATGTTTCATTGTTTTCTTGTTTTGATTTTTGTATCCCCCAGATTAGTGCAAGAGCCCCCTTCTCTCTGAGGCTCCAAACTGAGTTTTGCAAAAAAATTAAATTTGTCTCTTGCTTTATCTTGCTACATCAGACTGGGGTGCAACTTCATTTTTATCATCCAGCTCATCATGAAAGGGCCTCCAATTAGAATTTCATCTACCAGCTATGTCTGTTTCAAGCCCTTTCTTAAGTCAGCTTGATAAACAGGTTTCTGATGTGTTAATTTGGAGGATAAAAAGTATCTCCATCATTATTACCTTGTACAAAAAATTCAGAAATTTTGCTTTCAAGGATCAAGTCTAATAAATGACACTGTGAACGTATAGCAAGTATACTTCTAGAGCTCATAGGAAAGGAAACAAAATTGCAAGGGGTAAGCAAAAAATAATGTATGCAAAAAGGAGCAATCAAAGTGATAATCATTGTGTTTGCAAAAATTTTTAAATGAGATGTGGACAGAAATATCAATTAATTGTGATACATAGAGAGTTAGAAAGAGACAAAATATGGGTATCTTTTGGAAGTATGGTCCTTGAAGATGACAAGGGGTTCACAGCATATTCGTGAGGATTTGCAGGTTGTTTCCCTAAACTAGATTTAGCTTGGAAGACAAACATTAGTGTAGTATCTGACAGTATTTCATATGTTGATGAATATGTGAATTATCTGGATAGATAGAACAGAGTCATGCAGAGAAGCAGTCAGCTGCAGTTTGTCTGTGAGGAGAAACGTGGGGGTAAATAAGGAAAGCAAAGCAAACTACCAGAACCTCTATTTTTTCCCAGTGATATTTTTTCTGAGCTTATTTTTAAAGGAAGAAATGAATTTTGGAAAGGCTTCCTTTTTCTTTCTCTCTTGTGTCAATACCAGAGAGAAGCAGTGGAAAAATTAATTTCAATTTTCAACTTAAGCTCAGCTGTACCCAAGAGGAATCAGGTGAGATATAAAGGTAACATATGCTCTTTCTCCCAGATGCTTCATTCTCTGCTTCTTTTGCACAGATGTTTTATTTTCTTTTCAACTAGCACCTGTGAGAAAATAAACATTAAAAAATTGCAATTATTCTCCCTCCTGTGATTCAAGCACTGGAAAGATGTGCAGAGTGGCATTCAAAAAATGAAACTCAGATATGGACTCAGATATGGATAGATATCAGATAGTTGATACTTTTGTCTGTATAAAAACAATGATTAAAGGCTTATTCACTTAGAATAAAAAACAAATAAAGATATAGAAGTGGAAAAATGAATCAGCCAGTCATGCTGTTATATTGTTGAGTCTGTCACTGAAAACTGGAAAATAAACTCTCCAAACAACTTACAAGGTTAGAAAGCCAATATAACTTTTTTAGCACCTCTGGATGCGTAGGGATAAGATTGCATAAGGAGCAACCTAATAGAACAAGTTATAGCCATAAACTAATACGCATTCATCACATTTCTATTATGTAGCCTTAACATTTCCCGAATATGTACATATATGCTAATTATTTCCATGAGCTTTTTTGGATACAGTAAGGGTCTTTTGAGGGTCTTTGGTGATCATTTGGGAACATCCCATTCCTCAAAACTTCTTTTTACAGTCACAGACCTCCTGATGAATCTTCTCTCCCTGGGAGTTTCTCAAATATATTGTCAGGTAAGGATACACTTCTCTTGTCATTCCTTAGCATTCCTACCTCTGTTTTCAAGACCTCTGCTGGTACATATTATTCTCTGATAAAAGTAAATAAACTGACACAAGACTCTGAGTCACAGACGTAGGGAGTAAGCAAAAGGCCACATTATGCTCTGGTGTTTGTACTAAGACTCTATGGTACAAAATTAGGCATTAATCCTGAATACAGGTATCATAACTATTGTGCTAAGGTTAAAATAATTTTCTAACCTCTCACCTCAAGTATGCATAATTTCTTCTTAAGGAAATACAACCTATTTTGTTACAAGGTGAGTTTTTTGGGGTTTTTTAGACTTCATTTCTTTGAGAAAATTTACTCTCTAGCTAAGCTCTGCTTTTGTTCAGCTATAATAATTTTGATGCTGAGCAAACTTGATCAAACATGCTAGAGATTATTAGCCGCACAGTTCTGCTAACATCTATATCTTTGAAGGAGGGAATGCTATCATTTAAAGTCCCATTTTGCCAATCTCTTTCAACTTGCCCTGTTCAACCCTCTCATTTTTATTCAGTAATTTCTGAACAGGAACATACAGTGCAAACAGTGCAGTGCATCCAAAATAAATAATTTCAATTGTTTATGTGATATACCATTGAGCTGTGCTTCCACAATAAGACCAACAGTTCAAGAATGCATGACATTTATTTCAAAATTGCTGGCATCTGTGCTTTTTCAAAAAGTTTGTAAGGGATTACTCTTTCATGTAGCAACTAGATCTGTTGTTTCTATCAGAAAAAAATAAAAGAGTGTGGTAAATTTCTTCAAGGGATCAACCAGATCTTTCAGATAAAAAATTTCTCTTGAATTCAGAAGTCCATAATGATAATAAATATTCATTATAAAAGTAGAGCTTAAAAGAAAAGAGGTCCTTTTAAATTAAACTCCCGTCACAATTCCTGTGAATCTAGCATTTGAACTAGCAACTGAGTTCTTTGGCTAGAAGCATGAGAGTAAAGATTATGTCACTTCAATTCTGTATTTACTTTGAGTTTCTCTCTAGTAGGTTTGTGCTGCAAACAGCGCAGGGCTGAATGTCACATCTATTGCCAAGTGAGGTGGGCTGACAGTAACTCAGAATATTCCTGGCCAGCAGTGAGACTGAAGCTGCATGCTGCAATCTGTCCTCATTGGTTTGTGCTTGAAGGGGCTATTAGTGAGTAGAAGGTGTCAAGCATATCCCATGGTAAGGGTGAAAGGTAGCAGAGACCCCTATCACACATACTCACATACAGTCACCTACACCACACTCTTCCCTGTCTGCTCTCTTGTTCAGTTGCAATAAAGGGTAGTGGACAAACTCACATAACCTTCACTCTCTTTTTCATGCTGTTCTTATTGTCAGTTTCTGATTACTATTTCCATGAGGCATGTTAGTGTGGGAGACAGGACAGAAAGCACACGTCAGGATGAGCAGCTAATGTATGTTCCTCACATTGACTTCAGTTCAAGTACATATGACTCAAGCACAGACATTCAACTCACACAAATGCTCTCTTGCTACTGAACATGAAGGTAATGTCTCCCTTTTGGCCTTCTTTCTCCAAGAAGAGAGAGGACACTGTAAACCCAAACGTGTCAGTGCAATTAGTTCATCACTTATCCTTGCTGTCCTATATTGGTGATGCCTACTTTCTCTAGGCTACTGCTGCAGGCTATGTCTTTCAGTGCTGCAGAAAAAAGAAAAAAAAAAAAACCTTTCTGAAACATAATAAAAGGGATAACAGCACAAAAGAATCTGCTAATGGCCAAACCTTTCTGTCAGTCCACTTCCCATAGGCTGCTCTGCCGGGTTTGAATTGTAAGGACAGCTAACAGAGATGTGCAAGTCAGTGCTGGTGTCGTGGTTATTGCTTGCTCAGTACCTCAAGTACTATCCTGCAAAATGACTGCCTAAAGGTAAGCATAATGGTTACCGACCTGCAAATGCCAATCCCATGCTGGGATGGGCATGCTGCTTCCTTTCTCTGATTTTCTTGGCAATGTTAAATCACACAGCACAGGTAAAAATACAGAGTATTGACTATTCTGACGGTCCCCAGGCACTCTAACTCTTTTTCTGGTCATTATTAATTTATTTACTGGTGGGCTGAGTAAAGAATAGGGGCATAAAGCTTGGGCTATCCAGTATTGTGGACAGTGAAACTGCTGAGAAGGAGGAATACATTTATTTCCAGGGCATCAAAGCTATGGTCCCACAGCATCCAACAGTGTTTTATATATGAATACTAAGTGATCTTTCCTTTAAAGCCTAACACCTTTGCACAGCCATTTAGGTGTACATGACACAGCTGATCCATCTGTAGTTCAGGGCATTACCACAGGGCATTTGTACTATGAAGAATTAATTTGTAGTGGGATCCATTAGAGTCTAAAGCAATACTTCAATAAGTTACATTATTATCTTCTATGCTTTTATCTTCTCTCCAACCAATCCTCATGCTTCAGGGCATATTCTGATTAGCAGCTGAGAAAGGGGAAAAAAGACATTCCCAGTTGTGTAGATTTATATTATTAGATGAATTGTGAAATTGTGCAGTTTCACTGAAATATCCAGCAGAACTAGGAAGAGGATGCTAGATTAGATGAGCTGCTGATGTGGTTTTGCAAATCTTCTGGAATGGGTTCTAACACTGAAAATAGTTTCCTCTGGTTATTAAGAACAATTTGTCTGGATCTATTGAATAGAAACAACTGGAAGTTTCCCTCTGGGTTTTGTTGTTAGTTTTCTTTTTTTTTTTTTTTTCTTTTTTTTTAATTAGGCATTGCTCTGTTGGCTCTCTCCAAGTTATTCAGATGGGGTACTCACTCTGATGATTACCAACACAACTCTTTAGCCTGTGGTCTTTCCCAAACACAGAAAAGCTGGCAGGAGGCAGCAGTGGTGGCTTGAATCTATTCATTGATTTTAAAGGACTTTGGATCTGGCCAGTAGGCATGGATCTGTCAGGATTCTAATTTAACTGACATGTACCATTATAAAAGGCTTCATCACTGGAGGGAAGTGGATGAGACCGCAGTTAGATGCACTGGAGAATAGATAAGATGTGATTTGATATCCTTCCGTGCACGCAGTGGTTATAAGGCCTTGCAAGAGCTTCAGAGATTCCTTGATCTTCAGTGTAAAATGGGATGGAATTTTTCCCCTCCTATTGCTCCCGTTTTTTGATAAAGGGGTAACATTAATGAGGAAAGCAAAAATATGATGTGCGGTATTTTTGAGAACATGAAAGAAATACAGGTCTGTCAATTTCTCTCCTCTGCCATGCCTCTTCATATTCTACTAATGGCAAATCCCAACCCTGATTAATATGGGATAGGTTTAGAGAATGGAGATCTTGCCTCTATGCTGATTTTCAGTCAGTGTTCTATGCGGCATTGCCAGTTAGATAACTCCCCAGTGAGACATGATAGCGCTGGTACTGTTCTCAAAAAGCATTCAAATTGAATATTTGTGGGTAAACCTGCCAACAGTAAGTCATTTTTTGGTCCCTTCAAGTGCAAACAGGATGTAGTATTTTAGCTTTGGAACATATTTTTATAGTCCATGTGGGCCTGAGTGACATGTGTGCTGAGTAATGTCTTTTTCTTTTCAGTGGAGTACGTGCTGTTTCTTGAAATATATTCTCTTTTCAGCAGTGCACAATAGAAGCTCTTTAAGCAACTGATCTTGTATCAAAAGAGATGAAGGTCACTTGCTTGGAAGTACCAGAACCTTGTTAGAGTCAATATGTGCAAATAGCTAAGTGAAATACATTTCCTATGACAGCCATAGCCCTAGCAGAAATGCCCATGGACAAAGTAATAGATCAACAAATACAGTTGCTTTATCTATCATTGGATGCAGCTGAAGTTGTGGTGTGGAGGAGGGATGTCTTTAAGCCCTTACAGCGTGACTTTCCATCCCAGAGCTGAAGCTGTGATGGCTGTGATGTGCAGAGGGAACAGAGATATCAAAGCCATTTGGTATTTCTGTAACACCGTGCTTTGTATGTTAGAACCAGGCTGCAGAGGGACAAATGCAGATCTTCATTTCAAAGACATAAAAGACTCCTGTGCTGCTGATTCAAAGACTTTTTTGTTAGATTTTATGTTTACATTATGTCATTAATGCTTACCAAGTTTGTAAGGTAAATAGACAAAGATGGCTGTAGACTTCATGCTTGTGGATTCCTTGTATCTTCTGGTGACCACTTTCCTTGAAACAAGAAAAAACTATCTGAAAGGCCAGCCAATAAACTTTTCTTTCATCTCCAACTCATCCAGCATTCTGTTTACAGTAGATATATTTGTTTTGAAAAAGAAGCTCTTTCAGCAAGTTCTTTAAGTGCCATTGAGAAAAAATACTCAGAGCAATACTAACACTCCTAATAGGACCAATTGTTTTCTGATTTGTTGGCATTTTAGAGATTCATTTATAAGACTAGCTGGCAAATGGCAAGAAATTTTGTCGGGACATTATCAAAATATACTTGAAATTCCTGAATTTCTATATATCCGATCACTGGGTTACTGTATACTTAATATCACCTACTTGCATAATATGATACTTCCTATAAAATTTTCCTTTTAAAGTTATTTATTACGAAGTACAACCAAAATTATTCCAGAGACAATGAATCAGAGAATACAAGCAACTGAATTTACTCAAAGTCTATATGTGCTTCTTCCAAACTAATTTTCTGGTTATGTTATAATTTATATTCTTTAAAGATTATTTATAACATTTATAATATTTCATATTTCTTCATCTTGGGCCTTCACCTTTTCACAGGACAGGCAAAAAGCATACTGTTATGTTACATTTTATTGAGGCTGCGCTGGCCTGTTTACAGCCCTCTGAAGAATAAGAAATTATGTTATTTTCCTATGAACACATACCCCATAATATGGGACCACTGACTTTTCTCTCAGATAGTGACAGAGGAGTTAGTGTTATCTTAGAAGAGACTGTCAATTTTCATGCCTTAATTCAGCATGTTTTCAGTAGTGTTGAATGCTTAACAAAAATAGTTATAAAAATGGAATGCCTAGTTTTTTCTCACACACACAAAATTAACCATTATGGTTGATCTAGTGTTATGAAAGCATACTAATGAGGGGGAAAGTAGAAAAATACTTTGATTAAAACCTCTAATTATGCTTATTCATTTTATATAAGAGGGCATCCTGCTTGTCGAACTGATTTCTTTCTAAAGCAGGATAACCCACCTAGTTAATCTTGCAATGCCAGCAGGTGAACTTCAGCAAAGTTCAGAACTTTCTGAACTTCAGCAAAGCTTTTGATACAGTCTCTCAATATCCTTCTGGACAAATGTTCATCACACAGCTGAATAATTCAGTGGGTGAGCATCTGGCCATGGGTCGGTCACAAGGGGTTAAACTGAGTGGGGTGACATCAGGCTGGGCTCTCCTCACATCTGAGGATCTGGAGGACTCCATCCTCAGCCCACTTCTCTTCAACGCTTCCTTAATGCCTTGGACACAGGACTTGAAGGAATACTAATTAAATTTGCCAATGGCACTAAGCTGGGAGGAGCTGTAGATTTCCTCAAGAGAGAGAAGCCTGGCAAAAAGTCACAGGCCAATTAGAGAGATGTGCGCTCCCCAGTGATATGAACTCTGCCAGTTTCTGGACCTGTGTAAAGATCCAGTGCTTGAAGTTATTAGAAGGAGGGTTCTGTCTGAATTAAGGTTCAAATGACACCGTACGCCAGAGTCAACAGTATGGGTTTTATTTAGCAGTAATGTGTGAGAGAGAGAGAGAAATAGAAAGAAATAGAAAAGGGGTGGGAGAGAGAGAGAGAGTGACAGAAAGATTAAATTCAGAATTACCCCCCTCTGGGTATTACAGCAACATCCTTTTGATCCTCTTCTTCTAGTCCTCTCAGTGGTGGGAGTCCTGCAAAACCTAGGGTTCAATGGATTAATATACATTTTGGCCAGGTAGGAATGCCCAGGGACCTTCCCTGGAGGAAGCAAGTTTGGGTCAGTCTCTTCCAACAGACTCTGGATCTGTTGCATCACTTTGCATCACTTGCATCACATGCAGCTGTCAGGTGCAAGGCCTCAGGAATGAGTCTGGGGGGGACTTTGGGGTTCTTTGATGATTTTTGATACCTCCTCAGCTGCCTCCCACTTGAATGTTCCGTGTGGATGTGACCTCCCTGCAGGGGGGTTTTCATACTGACCCAGTTTGTGTAAGGGAGGATGGGTGCTATTTCCCTCTGGCCAGGGGTTATGCTACACCCACAAAAACTCTACTTCTCTCCTCTGTGGGTTGTAAAGGAGTGTGTGTAAACCTGGCTCAGCAAATGAGCCTGTGGGCTGTGGCCTTCCCCCTCCTCAGATCCAGCCAGAGCAAATTTTCAGGACAGCTGCTGGGTTTGACTTTCCTGTAGATATGTTCTTCTCCCCGAGCCCAGTTTATTTCTCCCTAGACCTGAGAGAATTGAACAATAGTGTCACCTTTATCTTATCTCAAGTTCCCATTGGCTTAGCTCACAGTCCAAAATTCCAGTCAGAAAGCATATTGAGGGAGGGGTGGGCTTTAGTGGTTGCAGCTTCATTATACAGCTTTGCCATAATGAGCTAAAAATACTCCATAACAATATTTAAACCATTAACTATAACATTCAGTCTCTCACAGCCTGGCACAGGAACAGCTGAAGTCGCTTGGTCTGTTCAGCCTGGAGAAGAGGAGACTGAGGGGAGATCTCATTGTGGTCTTCAACATCCTCAGGAGGGACAGGTGCAAATCACTTCACTCTCGTGACCACAACAAGATTCAGGGCAACAGCATGAAGCTGTGTCAGGAGAGGTTTTTTCAGGAAAACATTTTTCATCTGAAGGGTGTCTGGGCACTGGGACATTCCCCCAGGAGGGTGGTCACAGCACCAAGCCTGTCTGACTTCCAGAAGTGCTTGGAAAATGCTATCAGGCACATGGTGTGATTCTGGGGGTGGTCTCACAGGGCCAGGAGTTGGACTCAATAATCCTGATGAGTTCCTTCCAACTCATCATATTCTACCATTCTACATTTCTATAATATTGTTTTGGTAATCATCTAGTGACCAATAGAATAGACATCCTGAGAATTTTTTTTACATTCATTTAGAATGTAAACAAAAACACCAAAAAGGAGACAACATAAACAATTCATGTCAGAGAACTGTTTTCTTAGTTCATAAAAAAACTTTCTTTCTTGTTAGGTGGTGGTACATGAATATTCCATCAAATTATTTTGGAAAAAAAAAAGCATAACTCCCAAACATGTTTGACTCAAAAGTCCAATTGTTTTTCACTCATTCTCCCTTAAAACTTCCATAACATCTACCTACAGAGGAGCAAGCAACACAGCTCCACTACTGTATAAACTAGGAAAGGATACAAAGAATATACAAAGAATATACAAAGAATATCTCTTGTAAAATCTCCATAATCTTTCTCCTTGGTGCCATAATGCACAAAATTTTCAAGTACCGTTTAACTAAACCTAGAAGTGCTTCAGCATAAATGTAGACAGGCAGAAACCATCAGATATTTTCCAAGATCTGCTACAAAGGGAGCCTGCAAAATTGCTATAATTGAAGCCAAGCAAGGCCAGACTTGACATCCATCTATTAAGATCAATTAGGAATAATTAAATCATGATGCATGCTGGAGTAGATTAACTCTTCCAACCAGGTGATAATAACATCATTTCCCCTTTAGCCCAAACAGCCAATATTGTGGATCTGTTTTCATTAGGAAAGTTGATTATGTGGACCTACAGTATTCTTTGATGTACTCAAGTTTGTTTGCAAAGAGTACACTCAGTCTTGTTGGCTTGAAAAAAATAGAAATAAAAAGTGGAAGGCAGTTTTCTTGCATGCAAATCCTTTTGTGCATGTTTGGGGTGGTTTTTTTATAAAGTGAGGGTGCACACATTCCTCCTGCTCGCCGGCACAGACACACAGAGTTGTTTTTTTGTTTTTCAGGTGACTTTAAACACCCTCAGATGAACACTGTCTCTCCAGAGTTGGTCAGCTATTGCCCACCATGCAACTTTAGAAAAGAAAATAGCCTTACATCTGGACAGCAGACTACTGAGCAGGAGCATTCAAGCTGAGCTGTGATAATGCAGTGACTGTATGACAATGTGACTGTATGACTGTGTGACTGTATGACAATGTGACTGTATGACTGTGTGACCATGCTGAGTGACTGTATGACTGTGTGACTGTATGACTGTGTGACTGTATGACTGTATGACTGTATGACAATGTGACTGTATGACTGTGTGACTGTATGACTGTGTGACTGTATGACTGTATGACTGTATGACAATGTGACTGTATGACTGTATGACTGTATGACAATGTGACTGTATGACTGTGTGACTGTATGACTGTGTGACTGTATGACTGTATGACTGTATGACAATGTGACTGTATGACTGTGTGACTGTATGACTGTATGACAATGTGACTGTATGACAATGTGACTGTATGACAATGTGACTGTATGACTGTGTGACTGTATGACTGTGTGACTGTATGACAATGTGACTGTATGACTGTGTGACCATGCTGAGTGACTGTACCAGACCGTGCTCACCAGCAAACTCCAGCTGCTGGAATCTGTGCTCCAGCTCCTCGGGCTGTCTCTGGCAAAACTTCTTGGGTTTGGTTACATTTTAAAAGGGAATCTACTTTCCTTCCACTTAAAGGGAACAGGGAGTGTTCATGTGGGTTTTAATATATTCATCTTCTCTTCACAAGACCAAAAACTTAATAATGGCAGCTATTAATGCCTAGCATAAGAGTGAATAGAGAACTGTATTGTTCAACAAAAATATTGATCCGTTTGCTTGGTGGGTGGGGAGTAGTCTGAGATTCAATAATTACAGCTTCTGTTTCAGTCTCCAGAATAGACTCCAACAAAATGACAGCAAATTACTTTAATCTCTCTGAATCTTAGTGTCCATGGATCAAACAAACAGAACAACAGCACACCTTTTGCAGAGATTGAACCTGTGGCTACACTAAATTGGTATTTGGTATTCATCTGATTCAAGACTTAACAAAATCAATCAAAATAATTCTATTGACTTTTCCAATAAATTAATCATATTTTTATGCACCAAGTAATATGTTGGTTTTTTTCTTTTTTCTGTGAGGGGGAATAAATGGCCAATGGCTTCCTATGGCTTCCTATGACCTGAGGTGATAGTTGCTGTGCAGATCCCTTGAGAGGGGGCAAGGCAGAGTTTGTGAGGGTTGAGGAGCAGGAGGAAATGCTAGCTAGGATATTAATTGTAAAAAAACACCTTTTTTAATTAGATATTTTCCAAATTGTATGATGATGAATTAAAAGAGTAGCAGAACAGATTTGAAAAATATAATGGGCATGTTGACTGCTAAAAAGTGTTGAATGTTATATAGATAAGCTTTGGGCAAAAAGCATCCTTTCTCCTTGCTCTTACCCCTGCCTCCAGCAGGTTCAGTACAATTTGAACAACATGTAAACTTCTGCACATGCATAAAATGCACAAAGGGTTCCTCAGCTGATACTTAGCTGGGTCTTGTGAATATTACCCAAACTATGAAAATAATGCCCTATAAAATATCCTGTCTGCAGTTATATGTAAGGTTTATTATAAATGTAGTCCTGCATTTTTCATTCAATGTAGCACTTAAGGATGCTTATCCAAGTGTTTTTCCCCAGTATACCTAGTCTGTCAAAACTCAGGTGAAACATGTGCTATCACCTCTGCATGTGAACATTTCAACTGAACAGGGTTTAATGTGCTGAAATTATTGTCATGCACAATTGTTTCCTGAATCACAGAAGGAGAAAAAAATAGTGCCTCATACACAAAACATAATTAATCAATTTTGAACAGTTCCTGACCATCAGCCTTCCTCAAAAGCCTGAGGGTATTCTTTTGTACCTTAAAAAGCAGACAAAATGTGTTCTGTTGGAGTTTGAAGTTAATAAGGTCTTATTGTTCAGTAAAACAGAACCAAATTAAGAGACTGAAGAAAAATCACATAGGGAAGTGAAATTTCTAACAAAAATTGGATGCAGAAACTCTGTGAATATCAAACATACCAGTAATTCAGACTACTTTTAAAATTTTTTTTCTCTTTCTAATTAATAACTGCTACCTATATTCCAGAGGTGAGGAAGATGAAGCAAAGTCACATGAATTTGTTCACAACTGTAAAATCAGTTGGAGGTTGAGCAGCTCTGTCAGTGCTACTGACAGAGCCAGGTGTTAAGAAATGGCAGCACAATAGAAAAAAGATTTTTTCAATTTTGTTTTCCTTCAGCTTACAGGGAGTGACTAGTGGATTTGTAATACTCTGTGTACATTCTCCATTGATGTAAACTTGAGAAAGCATGTCTGTCTTAGACTGACATGGAATATCCATATTAGAATTGAAGGATAGGAGGGGAAATGGTATTTGTTCCCTGATAATTAGCTCTTCATAAACACTGAACCCATTTCCAAATTGCATATCTCTTTTATTCAAGAAAAAACATCTGGAAAATCTTTATAACCAAAATACACATTGTGCTAGCCCCTTGTTGAAATTGAAGTGCTTTACATTATGTTGGAGACACAAGATAAGTAAACTTCCATTTATAATATGGAGAAGTGAAAGATTCGAAGCAACTTTTTAAAAGACATGACCTTGTATTTCTGTCTCAGATATTAATTACAGTAAGAATAGGGCTAAGAATAATTCTGTGGCCTTCTGTTAGTAAAGTAGAAAGCAAAAGTAAATGGACCACAGTTACTTCTGCTGGAGAGAGCTTGTCATCTGCTGGAGGCAAGCACAAAGAAATAGTCACATGCAGCAGATGAATACTACATTCAGACACCCTGACGATAGGGGCTCTTATTCAAACAGGATTTTAAAACAGTAGCAGAAAAGTAATAAATAAAATTTGCGTCTGAATGTCATAACTTTGCGCTCTCAACCTTATTGGGTTAAGAACTACTCCAGTGCTCGTGAGTACATGTTTTGATTTCTATAAAGACTCCTGGCAGATTGAGTCATCTTTGAACATTGTTAGCTCATCTACCACTATTTTTTTCCAAGCTGAGAACTAGACTGAGGGAGAAATCTGCATGCATGCACTGTTCTTTAACTGTGTACTCAGGGGCAGGGTGATCATACTCCAAGGAAGGAAAGATTAGTCTGTGGATCCCTTTGACTATATTGTCAGGATCAATAATAGTTTTACCTGTCTGCAAAATATGTGCAAATAAATACAGTATATAAACACTGTTAAATAAAAAACTGCAGCGTTGAATAATATGACCTTGCTACCTTTTAGTTGCAGTGCTAGAGTACAAACTTATTTTAATTAGCAGTCAGCAACCAGACTGTAACTTCACTGAAGGAGCATTGAAGAATCACTGCCTATTAACAACCCAGCGGTAAGTAAGCCACTACAAATACTTATAACCAAATAGTGTACATTTCAGGAGTGGAGAGGATTAGCTATTGGGCACACAACACAGTGGAGGAAATTGCTTTATTCCCAGTACTGCTGGGTACCAGGAGGCAATCACTATGCCTCTAGCCCATTAACAGCATTCGGAGTGTTGCTTCCCATAGAAGGGGTTATTGGCTAACCACTGGGTGACCAATTAAAAGCTATGAATAAGTCCCAAACCAAACAGCATGGGGCCTGTTTGTGGCACAGTGGTATCATTACTAAAGTGAAAAACTTGATGAGAAAGGAGCATATTTAATTATAGAACTATACAAATGGCTAATTAGGACTATAAAGTGAAATGAATGACTTTCCAGTGGATTTTTGAACGTTACTGATAACTGCTCAGCTTCTTTGGAGACCATGAAAGTGATCTACAGTGCTGGGCTGCATGTTATAGTAATGAATAGATCTTCATTACTGGGGACATGTTTGACCTGGTTGCTCAGGTAGCATGGGCAGTCCTAGATTCTGCTCCCTGCAAGGGTTCTGGTGCAGTCCCTGGTCTGCTGTGAGCTTCACTTGCTTTCACCCCATTCTCACAGGTTTAGAGGCAAAAGAATTACCTGCAATTGAAAGCCCCTCTCACTTTGAAGTCAAGTGTCTCACTAATTTTGCAGAAGCTTAGACCCATGCTTAGATTTGGCCTTTAAAATCACTAATGGGTTTGAAAAAAAATCTTTCCCCTTCATATCCCTCCCCAGGATCTTACAAACTCCTGCACCTGTACCAGTTATTTTAATCTTTACTGCACAAAGTAGAGATTCCTTTAAATTACTTAGTCTAGCTTCCAAAAGAGACCCCAGAGCCCAATGATTTCTTAATGAGTAGTGAACTTTTCATTTCTTCGCTACATGTATCCTCAAAATGAGGAAAGGAATGTTTCTACTTCACAAAAATAAAGAGACCTGATTTTTTTAACTGAGCTTTTTTCCAGCTGTGTAAGCACTCTGAGGCCTAGAGAGGATCCTTATCTAGGCAAACAACCCATGCAATTATTTATTGACACAATTAGTGGCAACAGGAAAAGAAGAGGATGAATTTTAGTTAGTGCAGTGGGCATATTCTACAGCTGCATAAATAATATGGGTTACAATATATCCATACCATACAAAGCAGTAAAGACAGAGCAAAGCCTGGCCATTGGAGTCCCTCAGTGCTGACAAAAACCCTTGTAAATAATAGTTTTTAGTGGTACAAGAGTTGTGCTGACATCTGTTTAGACAGTGTCCCTAGATTCTCTGATGATGGGGGTCCTGCACATTCAGCGTACACAAAGGGCATAGAAGGCCAGGGAGGAGTTTGTGGGCATGCATCCCTAACCAGAAACTGAGCTCATTGCTTCTCAGCTTTACTTTTGGTGAGCTCTGTCTACATTTCTCAGTCTGCAAAAGAAAATTGTCTCTCTTTCCTGATTACCAGGCTTTTTCACCCTAAATGGTCAATGCTAAAGGCTTGAAAGATTTAACATCACTGCCAGTGCCTTACAGCCTCACTTTCATTACATCCACTATCATATAAGCGCACGACAACTTTTCTGTCCTAACATGCAGAAATTAATGCAGTTCCTTGTTGACAAATGGAAAATCAATTAATGTTTCCAATAAATAGCAATCTCAATAAGATCAGCTTGCTTAGGATGCCTTTCTGCCCTAATCAAGTCATGAGACTCTAGTCTGTGAGTCCTATTGTGATTTAACAATTCACCATGGAGATGGCAAAATACTTCACTGAGGCTTAATTTGAAGTTTGGCTAACCAACCCTTTGAATCTATTTTAAAGTGACATAAACCCCTTTCTGAGCTTTGATACTTCAGGAAATATCAATGTAAGTCTAGACTATAATAATATTACTTGAGGCTGGTGCTTTACTTTTTTGGGAAGGTTGTTGTTTTTTTTTTTGGTTGGGGGGCTGATTGGGACATTTTTCATTTTGTTTTTTTTCACCAAGGCAAAGCTCGCCAACAGATGGTTGTGGATCTGCTGTTTTATAAGCCTATAAAAGACAGCAATCTCAGCAACAGGAGACCTTCTGGCTTTACCTACAGTGTCCAAAGCCCTTTTCTTGAGAATTAAGAAATTTCTCAACAGCAGCAGAAAATAATCATCAGAACCCATATGATGCACATATCATTATGAACAGCAACTTCCTGGATATTTCAAATTCTGAGCTTTTTCCCTGATAATGCTACCATGTTGTTGTCTGAAAAACAAATATAGAACATTATTATTTATAGGGAGATGATATAAAGAATATATTTTTTGCCACTCTTATATGGAGTAAATCCTAAAGCTGACATGAGATAGATTAGTACACAATGAAATTGGACAGAGAAGTACCAGAAAAAAATATTTGAAATCTTTCAATACTCTTCTAATCTGAAGCTTATCCACAGATGCTTTTATTACAGATGTTTATGTTAATGAAAAAGTTTCTCTTCATAGAATCAAGTTATTTTCTCCATGTTTTACTTCTGAAGACAAAATAATGCTGAAAGACAATTTTGCACACTAATCATAAGTGCTATTTTTCTCCAAATCACACTATGCAGCAGAAATCACTATAAATATTTTTCATCTTTGACCTGAAACTACAGCAAAATATCCACCTTCTGGACTGAAATATTGCTTACAAATATTTCTTCTATTGATTTTATTTATTAATTGATATGCAGTGAAAAGCAGACAATAAAGCCATGAAGTAACTAAATTTCAGAGAAAATGTGGTAATATTTCACCTTACCATCAACACAGGAAACACTACTCTAGAAGTGTGGTCAAGGGAAGAGGTGTACAAGATGGTAAACGATCTACTCCTTAAATACAATTCCAGATATGGTGTGCAGAATACTTTATTTCTGCTTAAAGGAAAGAGCCAAACTGTGAGTTGTTCTAAATGTTCTCATCAACTTTTCATTGTTAGTACATCCAGTTGTCTGTAGCTCCCCCAGTAATTGATAAAAAATTGCAATGATTATATGCTGACATGGACTGTACCATTTCACACTATCAGAAATTTTTCACTTTGTTATGAAACTAAAAAGGGCTCTTTTTTATGCTGAACAACTGTATTTACGAACAGACTGTACACAGTTCAAATTCTTAGAAGCAGCCATGGCAGCAAGCATAGCAATATGATTTATCCTTCTACACTAATCTGAACACCTAGACATAATTTACTGATGTGGTATCCTGCACAGGTTAATATATTAGAGAACTAAAGCAAAAAATTCCATTCAATGCCCTAGTAAACGCCTCGTTGTCTGGATAAGTTAAAGTTGGCTAAGTTGATTTTCAAAGAAAGGGTAGAAAAGTAAAAAGTGACCACCCATGGATCCAGTAACTAGATGTTTGTTGCCATTTCAGTGTTTGTTGGTCAAGACAATGGTTGTGCTCTTGATCCACTGGGGCTGGGAGAAACACACGAAACACAAAGTTTAGTGGGTTAATGTGTGCTCAGGCTGGATGGGAACACCCAAGAGCCTCCCTTGTGGAGGAGAGTTCTACACTGTGTGATTTAATGCTGTGGTCATGGGACTCTTTGAGGGTCCCTTTTCAGGCCTCTGACAACAGCACAGTTGACCCAAATATGCCCACTAGAAGGGATGAATTCCTTCAGGGCAACTGCTAATGTGCCAGTACTTCCCAGGGGAAGTTTTCACACCTGAGGCAGTTACATAATGGAGGAGAGTGGCATGATACCAGCTTGTAACCTCTGGTGTTGGGTGTGTGCAGCCCCTCTGCACCCAGGGACTTGCATTGCATATCTTCAGAAAAGCACCAGTGGTTTTGCAAGTGGCCAAGTGTTTTGAGTCATTAACCATTAACATTCTAGTCTCCTATACTTGCTAACCTCTTGTATATTCAAGCAGAACAACAAATTTGATAAAGATTTTCTTGAAGAAAAGCTGATATATCAAATTTGATCCTAATTTAGTGGAAGGTAGATTGCTACAAATTGTACATTTTTTGCCTTTGTTGTATACCAACTCCTTATGAATGATGTTCTTGCTTCATATGATGAAAATGTTTGCCACTATGGTCTTATGCAGTTGAATAGCCCAATCTATATACTAGTCTTTTAATTTACCATATGTTTGTCAATATTCTATTCTTTAATTAGAATGAAAGGGATGGGAAATATGCAGTTTCTTTCTTAAGAACTTTCATGTAAAGTGAGCATCCAGTGCTGAAACAGTGCAAAAAAAAGATGTGGCTAAGCTGACATACTGTAAAAAATTGTAACTCCGTCTTCCCTAAAATGCAATGTTGGCCTCAGCTGTCTTCCAGGTGCACCACCAAGACACTTTATCCCTTCCTGTACAGAGGGAAAAATATGAAGACAGGCTCTTGGGTTGAGATAAGGACAGGGAGAGATCAGTCACCAATTGTCATGGGCAAAACAGAGTCAGCTTGGGGAAAAAATATAATTTACTGCCAATCAAATCAAATTCGGAAAATAAGAAATAAGAATAAATATTATAGCACCTCTTCCCCACCCCTCCCTTCTTCCTGGACTCAACTTCACCCCCAATTCTCTATTCTTCCCCCAGCAGTGCTATAGGGGGACATAGAACAGGAGCTGTGGTCTTTTCATCACGTGTTGCCTCTGCCCATCCCTTCTTATTCACTTGTCCTGACCAAGTGTCAGGTTCCTCCAACAGCAAATAACATTCCATGAACCTCTGCAATGTGAGTCCTTTCCACAGGCCGCAGTTCCTCACAAACTTCCTCAGCACGTGTCCCTTCCATGGGATTGGCCCCGCAGCGATAGCCTGCTCTGGTGTGGCTCCCCATAAGTCCTGTCAGCAAACCTGCTCTCTGGGAGCTCTCTGGGCTCCTTTCTCCACAGGACCACAGATACTGACAGGAGCATGCTTCAGCATGGTCCTCCTGCAGGGTCACATACTCCTTTAGGATCCACCTGCTCCTGTAGGGGTCCTGTAGGGGCAGCTGATGGATCTCTGCATCCCCGCGGAGCTCCCTGGGCTGCCTCACCGTGATCTTCACCACAGGCTGCAGGGGAATCTCTGCCTTGGCACCTGGAGCATCTCCTGCCACTCATTCTCCACTGACCTTGGTGTCTGAAGAGCTCCTTCTCTCACATGTTCTCCCTCCTTTTTCAGAGTTGCAGTTGTTCAGCTCTGGTTTTTCCTGCTCAAGTAGTTTATCCCAGCAGTGTCACCACTGTTGCTGACTGACTCAGCTTTGGCCAGTGTCTTGGACCCAGCTGGCACTGGTCCTCTCTCATATGAGGGGATGCTTCTGGCATCTGGTTACAGGAGACACCCCTGTAGTCTCCCCCATTACCTAAACCATGCACATAAATCAAATATACAGAGCTCTTTTCAGCCAGCAGAGAGCAATGGGGGTTTTAATATTCAGAGGACTGGAGAGGCTCCTGGAAAGAGACGTGAATAAAACTCTAGTAGTTGCCAAATTCCTCTAAATAGGTTTAATTCTTGGGAATTAGAAAAGAAATTACAATGCAAAAACCTGATATCTGTAGGAATACATGTTGGTCTAAATATTGGAATGTTGGGAAAAAAATAAATGAAATAGATGTCATCCTTAGGAGCTTAGTTTGCCCAAGCATTTCTTGTGTGGGCATTTGCTGCTGAATGGGTGGATGTGAGATAGCTGATAAAATAAATCAGTGAAGCACTAGACCTCAATGTCTGAGCCCTGTTGAGAAGAGAGAAATGCCAGCTTGGACACATTTAACGCAGTAATGCAAATGGATGTCTTCTAGACAGAAACATGATCAAGCCTGTACACCTTGAAGGGGAAGTTCACAACTCTCTCTTGGACAGCGTCAGCAAAACACAGATTTTCGACATGTTTAAAATTTTGAAGTTATATCTTTGTCTGGTAAGACAAAGACATAATATTATATTAGATATAATATTATAAGACAAAGATATTAGCTCCCACAGAACAATGAAGCAACTTCATTCTTAGCTAAGTGGCTACCTACCTATGACTTCTTGTCTGTGTTTTAATTTTTTTTGACCCAAAATTATCAAAGATTACTTCAAGGAAGACTGTTAGCAAAAATTTTCTGTCCATAAACAACATTAAAGAGAAGATATTTATGAAATGTTTTATATTTTTGAATTGATTACAAATGCTTTTTACCTGTACCTGAGGCCTACTTTAAAAAAATATACATCATACTCATTGCTTTCATTAGTGAGTTTCCTTTTCTCTTAATATGCTGAAGAATGAATTTGTATTCTGTTTCTAAAAAAGTGCTTACTATATTTAAGGTGTAGACCAAAAGCTGAAACTTGCAGAGGAGCTACAAACTACATCTGGCTTTCATGTCAGGCTACTGTGGTTCTCATAAATGTACTACCATGTGATAGTCAAAAGATTTCTTGCAAGCAAATTCAAATGAAGATAATGAATTTTCAGTTGGGTCTTCAAGGTCTCCAGCATATTTTTCGGCTGGTTTTCTTTGGAGGTGGTAGTTTTCTCATATGATTCATTTTCATTAAGCTAAGGGAAGCTTAATGGCAGTCTGTAACATTCACACTTCACAAAGAAATTTGATCTTCTCTGTCCTCAAATCAAGGCAAAAAATTAGAGCTTCTGGCCTGGAAAACTGAGATTTTTCCAACAGTAAAAAAACACTTTATCCCTAGCAATACAGGGAAACTCTGATTTGCCTTTAAATGGCAAGAGTTACCTTCAGAAAACAGTATGGTCAGAAAAATTTCAGGCAGAGGAAACAAGACTGATCCCACAGGACAGTCCCTAGGACTTGAAAGCATTATAAGATCTTTCTCATATGGAGTATGGGCTATTAATTCAGGAAATTTATTCAAATTTAAGAAATCTGCAATTTCTGGTCCCTAAAGGAAAAGTGAAGAAACCATGAGATTTCTATATACTGCTTTAAATAAGGTGGAAGGACTGTGGAGCAAAAGCAATGTGAGTGCTCCTTGTTTTCACAAGACTTAGGATCTTTCTGCTCCTGAAAAAACATTGGTAGTAGTATTGTGGGGATACTTTATTTACATTAAACACTCTGGTGTGGACAAACTTTTCTGAAAAATACATCCTAGTAGCCAGTCCCTCAGGCATGCGTAACAAATATCAGCAAAGGTGCTGCTTTCATTTGAATCCATACATTTGGGGACTACACTGGCTAATAATGGCCTGTGATGTACTGTGGGCCATGTCAAAGGCATCCACAACACTTCTTTCAGCCTGAACTCAAAGAGAAAGAAATTAGCTTTAGCTATCACCCAAGGCTGGTTGAACTCACCCTCTGTTTGCAGACAGGGGAAGCAAGAGAGGGAAAAGGTCACTGGACAAGACACAACATTTTCACCAAAGTCATGCTTGGAAAACATTGTAAGTGAAAATGCCTCACCTGTGATTTTCCTCTGTGCTTATGACAATAGGACCTTGTAGGCAAATAATAAAAGCCATAAAACTAAGTAAAATTAATGGAACTTCTTCAAGACATGGCAGTCTGCAGGATTGTAATACCGGATGGTTTCTTGGGAAATGACAAAAACAACACTTGCAGAATTGGGTTGTCAGGAAGCCAATGCACTTAGGATGCAGGAATTTAGTTACATGCGCAATTAGAGCAGTTAGTCACAGCAAATTTGTCATGAGTTAAGTTATGAAAGGTTTTATCCCCTGAAAACATAAATTAGATTAAGGTCTGGAGTAGTACAACTATATTAAGGTGTTCAGGTACATTCTGCAAGTAATTTCTGGCTAATGAGAAAGGTATGTTGCTAGTAATTGAAAGGTTATGTCATCATTTGTTATTATTCTTGACTGTCCTCCTGTTCTGTTCACGTGAATGCAAATGAAAAAGTAATATATAAATCAATTAAAGTAAAAATCATACAATGTCTAGCAAAATGTGTAAATACAAACAAAATTAATGTATTTGGAAAGACTATATAGTTTATAAAAATGAAGAAATATATTACCACTCAGATGCAGTAGAAAACATATTAAGTACTGTCATAAACGTGAATTAAGTTAGGAAATTTGCATGCATGATCACCTGTAACTCAGCATGTATAAAAGTAAAATGAACTCAATTTTTAAAGTTGTGGTTTTCTTTTTAAGAGATGGTATCCTAGAGCTACACTGAAAATATCACTGCAACTGTAGACTCAAAACAAGAAAGGAGACTGAAAGCTGGAGTCCAAAGAAATATAGTTAGTAGTTGTTAATATGAATGTCCTGTTCTTTTTATGAACTGCCTTAGATCCTTAGGAAAGACCTATTCTAAACATAAGAAATTTTTTTTTGAGTTATTATGTTAATATCAAGGGATGTGCCTAGGAATATACAAACAAGTGGTATATGCTTGTTCTGACCCTGTCCCAAGACTATGGGATTAACTTTGCCATAGTCCTTAATTTCCATTTTGCCTGAGAAAAAATGGTTACCAGATGGCACATGGCTATTTTTACTTATTGTATGCAAGATTCAAGCTGATAATTATGACATTAAAGCAAGAGTCTATGTTTTGTGTTATGAATATTTGGCACTTGGCTTAGTAATCACTCCATAGTAGAAAAGATTTCTTCTCTTGCTGTCTTTCCTCCTCTGCCTTTCTCTCCTCTCTTCCCCACTTTGCCTCTGTCATGTTCAGCTGAGACAGAAACAAAATTCAGGAAACTATCTGAGAAAGCAATAAATTTTTATGGAGTCTATACTTAAAACAGGAAAACCAGACAACTTGCAACTAAAAATCTCTTCTATTAAACACTTCTCACTTCCAAAAATTGTGTGATTTCTGGATTTTTACTTTTCATTTCTGTTTTGGTGTCTTGGACTCCATCAAGGGTAAGAAAGGAGAAATTGTCTCCTTCATTGAACATCAGAAGAGCCACATACTTCAGTATGAATTTGCTGCTTATACTTTCAGGTCTGTCATATGACAACTATGTTACAGGATTCACTCACCTATTTTATTAGCTATTTTTCTTTAAAACCTCCCAGGGAGGTTGTGTGAGAGATGGAGAATCTGAAAGCATAGGTAATTGTAATTACAGCAATTTTTTACTGTTATGTAGAGGTAATAAATCTAAAATTGCAATGTAACACTGGAGTCAAGATGAATGTTAAAGAATGCTGGAATTAAGAGCTATACTTGCTAATGAGACAACTCACATGCATTGAAACAGGGAAAATATTACAACACTATTTTATTTCAAGTGTAGAAGCCTGTCTTGATTACTTTAACTCTCCTAAAGATCATGTAGTTTACCTTGAATTTCTTAGAATCCTGCCTCTGTTATTCATTTAACACTCTTCTAAATACATTTTTACAGAAATATATCCCCAAGTGCAAAAGATATGTTCGTATGTACAGCATAAGCAAGAAAGGGGAGAGGGAACATAACAAGAAAATTGAAAGTAAGTATTTTTTAGGATAGATGCTAGAGAACGGCATTTTTGTAATTGTTACTCATGTTTCGTATATTTTTGTCAGTTTGTTTCTCAGTTTCAACAATTAAAAACAAATTGCTATGTGGCTTAAATGAGAACTAGTTCCTTGTGTATATAGAAAGACTTGGTCAAAAGCTGTGCATTTAGAGACATTTGTATTGCTCTCCCTAGACAATGTGAATGGGAATCACGCACATTTTGGCACTGTTGCTTCTCTATTTGTTTGCCTTTAGTACATACTTTCAGCTAATTACTCATGTAGAGTGTCCCTTGCTATTCCCCACCCCAAATAAATTGACAGTTCACTCTCTGGAATAAAGTGCTGTAACTTTCTCTGAATTAATTGTACAAAGAAAAGCAAAACATAAAAAAAGTAGCATTTGAAGATAGCTTACTTACACTTTACTCAAAAAAAATCAAAGGAGCAAAGCTCCACACTTCTCTTAACTGCCTGGTGTTTTGGAGGCTGGGGGAGCAGAGCAGGAGGGGAGCACCATCCAGTAGCAGACTGCGTGTGCCCAATCCAGTGTGTAAATGCATTGGCCAGACACAGAGAATAATTCCGAGGGGAACAGGGATCTCTAGTCCTATTTCTTACAGAAAGCAGGAAAAAGCAAGTTTCAGAATGAGACAATCTTTTCAAACTTTCAAAAGGAAAAAAATCAGAAGAATAATAGGAAGAGGCTATGCAGTCAAATTCCTCTTCTCGTTAAAACCAGCCAAACAAAAAAAAACCCTGGTGTCTGTATAAATTGAAGCCCCAATGCAAGTACCTGCAGAAAATTGAGAGCTTTATTAAGAACCTAGTAAGAATAAGATGAAAATAATAGGCAATATATAATGAAAGAACAATGATTCTAAATCCTTGCCCTAATGAAAATTTTAAAGTAAAAGCATTTACACATGCTAGACATCTCATGTCAATGGACTCTGTTTTGCCTTTAATGATTGATCTCATTACAATTGAATGTGGCTTTAATCCCCTTGTCGCCTGCACTGAATTTGAAGATTAGCATTCTGAGAGACTGAGTCATCAGGTTATTCTGAACAAGTTGCAATCATTGACTTTGAGACAAGTTCTGATCAGCGCAATACAAGGTTAAGGTAATACTTGCTCTTCTTGACATTTTGCCTCCCATTCTCGGTTAGTGAGACAATCAGCTGTCTGTGAAAGATTTCACAAGTGAAGGTGTTTTAAAGTATTTTCTAAAACCAAATTAATGGCACAAAATAATGGGGAACCAACCTATTATAAGGCCTAATTTAAACATATTTTGCCAAATTGAAGTGTAGCCTTTCACCTGCAGCGCTGAACATCCTATCCACATTTGTCTTTTCATTTAATTTCTGCAGAACAGCTCAGTCTTCCACTTTCAAAGCAGAAGTCATGTAAGCCTGATACCAGGCCATAGATCTTCTCTAGTAGCATGCTACCTTGCTGGAGAGCTGTGGAGGAAGTTCATGTTGTTTTCATTTTCAAGGTGCTAGACTTAAATAGTGATGGTTAATACAAAATCTTTGCTTACCAAGATTTGCTTCCAAGTTCAAGGGCTGTTCCTCATGCTGGTGTTTAAAAGTTGAATCTACTTTTATACCTTAATACTAAGAAATTGTTTTCAGGAAAAGATTTCTTCTCTTGGCTTTGTTATACTCAACATGTTTCACAAGATGCTGATTTCTTCTGAGCATTGCTTCTTGTTGCATTTGCATCCTGATCCTTTGCCAGAGAGGTTTTGCAGGCTCCAATATTTTTAATTTTTATTTTTTAGTTGATGCCCTCCTCTCTGAGTTGATTGATTGATTTCTCTCCAGGAAAAGACCTTCCATTTTGGTTCTTTTCTTGGGTACCAATAAAATAATTATTGCTATCTCTGTTTTTCAATAAGTATCATAACTGCATACCTATATGCTGACCGTACATATATGCAGATAACCCTCTGTAAATGATTTCCTTATACTTTCTTAGCGGGCATCATGATAGTAAAAGGGATGTATGCATTCATGCTCTCAGTTCTTGCATGTAAGTAACCAGCTATTATCCAAAAAGAACCCTCTTGAAAATAAAAACTATGCTAAAGACATGTTTCATATATAGGAATATGCATCTACTGCTCTATAGAATCATACAAGAACATTACATATGATAATGTACAAATGTACATTAAAGATTATGCTCCATATAAATATGTTTTCAAAACAAGCAATGGATACATTATTAGATAAAACATCAAAGACAAGTTTGAATCAAAATGTAATTTTACTGCAAATTAACCTCTTCAAAGCTTCAGTTGTTCTTTGTTTTATAACATTCTTGAGGTTTTTTTTAAGTCTGATATCCAGCATTGGAAATTGGAAGACCAAGTGAAGAGCTAGATACTGGCAATAATATCCTTATTTTACAGATTTTTCTTCTCCAGAATTGAAAAGATTATTAACATTGTTTTTAAAGTTATTGAAGGGAAGAAAAATAGTAGCTAGATAAAAAGAAAAATGCATTCTGCAAGAAAAACTCAAAAGAAAATAGTAGTGCAATATACACACAACTCATTTTATGTGCTCTGTCTCTCTAGGATTTCTTATTAAAAAAACTTTTTTGACAATGAAGGTAATTTCAAAGCTCTTAACAGGAAAACACTGCTTTAAAAATATTTTCTGGAGGTATTGAAAAATCTTTAAAACTTCTAAAATATTTGTTTTTCATCATTTTAGGGTTTGTTCAAATAGTTTCCTAGATAAGAACTAGATATTAATTACATTTTAAAAAAAGATGAACTAGCTTTAAAAAACAAGATTTTTAAAAATCAAACAAAATTATTTATATTGTTTTCACTTATAAATTTCAGATGTTCAGCTTTTCAGCTGAACTGGAAGAGATTTTTAAGGAAAATCTTACATAGCAGAAATACTGACTCCTTCATATCACACATCTGACTTTTCGCTGTGAGGATGCTCATAATGTTAAATTCACAGACACTGCCTCTGTCATGGTTGTCCATAACTGACTCAATAGCCATTATCAACTGTGGCAGTCGTAGCTGAGAGTGAGATACATCAGATATTTAAACAGAAAATCTTTACTTCTGATAACAGTTTTCTCCCTCAGCATTTAGGATTGTCTTACATATGAAGCAAAGCAAGATTTTTATGACAAAACCCCTTTTCTTTTTCACTTCAACAGACAGCGAGAGAACTTCTAAAAGGAAAAGCATGATTTGGTGAGGCAGTATGTCTCAATATTTATAAACCTGTTATGAAGCATTGTGTGTGTGTCTGCGTGCCTTTATATTCCACCCAAAACTGCTGCGGGATTTCCATTGCTGTTAAGTGTTATCACATATACTGAAATTAATTAACTTTATGGCAGAAACCTGGGCAGAGAATCACTCTAATTTTAATATATTTGCTGCTAATTGTAAATTTCTCAGTTGCTCTTTCACTCTCTGAAATCTACTGTCCCCAGGAAAGATGGTTTAAGTCCTCATGTCCCCACTGGTGCACATGTGGGTGCTTCAGTGAGTCTATAAAATTTCCATTTTTTTGCTTTTGTAGGACTGAGGATGGAACAACTTATGAAACAAACATTATCAGTATATCATAAAAATGTAAGGCTAAGTAGTTCATGAGTATAATGAGGAGTGAGTTGTTTCTTATAACTTGATCAGAGCCTGGCCTGGACAGTGTCTACAAAGACATGCAAACCCATGCAGGTTGAAATTGCATATGATTCTCATAATTTCCATTTCTCTTTGCACATCTACATGGACTAGGCATGTTAAATGTCTCTGTCTGGGCATCTGTGTGTCTGCATGCAACTCTGTGTGTATAAAATTATGTGTGTTTAAAATGTATGTATACCTTTTTTGTTTTCACTGATTAGATTGACAATAATATTTTCTCTACTTTGCTTAAGGCTGTATACATTCACAAGTCTAACTGGAAAAGAATTACTAATTCTTTATTAGAATTTAATTTTGACTTTTACTTTCATGTTTTGTTTTCTTTTTTTTTTTTTTAAGCAGGCCAATCCTGAACACCTATTTTCTTGCCCTCAGTTCTCCAGGCAATCTGAGTGATCAACTATTCTTTTTTTTTAGTGAAAATATGGAAATATGACGTGGACAGAGATGCTGTTACTAGTAGGGCAGCTTGGTGAAATCCCCAATGATCTGAATGAGGGAATCTCACATTTCTTTTTGAAAGAGGTGAAAAGCAGGATGATAGAAACACTGACCCATCAGCCCTTCCTCTGTGGCCATCATGATCATGAAAGAGATCTTGCAGGAAGATCTATCAATGCATATGAAAGACTGGAGAAAGCCAGCATGGCTCTACCCCAGGCCAATTGTGCCTGATTAATTGGGTAGCCTTCTGCCTTGGAGGACTGAACTCCTACAGATGTCTTCATGTGGGCTTCTGCTAGTCCTTGGACATGGTCCCTACCTTTGAACTGCAGAGATTTGTGATTGATGGATGGCCACATCCAAATATCCAATATCTTAACTTAGTATCCATATCTTAAGGTAGCAACCAATAAGGACTGGTGTCACTCAGGGGTCCATTTTGGAACTAATAAATATTTTTACATGACCTGATTGATGACACAGAAAATGATCTTGAATGCATGTTCAGTAAGTCTGTGGATGGCATCAAGCTGCGTGGTGTAGTTGATACATTGGAGAGAAAGGATGCTGTCCAGAGAGACCTTGAAATGCCTGAAAAGTGGGCTCATGTGACCCTCCTAAAGCTTAACAAGGCCAATTACAAGGTCCTGTGCCTAGGTGAGGTCAGTCCCCAATATCAGCAGAGGCTCTGTGGTGACTGGATTGAGAATAATCCTGCAGGAAAGGGCCTGGTGATATTGTTAGAGGAAAAATTAGATGTAAGCCAGGAATGAATGCTTGTGGCCCAGAAAGCTGCAATATTCCATATAGATTTGATAGGTTTTAAAATAAATTAGAGACATTTTAATGTTGGACTTAAAAGCAAAATGGAACATTTTATTCTAATTCTTTAATATAATCCATGTCTTTCCAGTGTGAGAACAGTCCTTACAGAGTTTGCATCAGTATGCTATCTTGTTCCAGAATGTATTCAACAGTGAGGAAAGAGATGTCTCTGCTACATCTCAAAACAGTAGATGGAAAATGTAGTCCTCATTAGAAGCAAAAGCTTATAAATCCAGCTGGGTCACTGGGACTGTAACAGGTATTCAACACAGAGAAAGTCAGTACTTATTGAAAACAATGGAGCAAAATTTAAGTGCTATAACTGGCTTTAAATATTTTATACTGTCTGGAAACTGCTAACTACCCCTGAATTAGGGATAGTTAACACAGTCAGCAGCCAGTGTGTTTGCACCTGCAGCCACTGATTCTGGCATGGTCGCATTCTTGCCAGATGGGTAGGTATGAGATGGCTCAAAGCCTCTAAGGAAGGCTGATCTAGAACTGCTTTGAATGTTGTTTTGCATCAACAGTATGCTTGCAATTTTCCTCCCTTCCCACTATTGATTGTTATGCATTCAGTATTCATGGGTGAGTGCATGCTGGAATCAAAGTGAAAGAACATGTTTGATGTTTTGAGAGACTGCCCAGTGTTAAAGGAATAAAGTAGGTATTTATTGAAAGGCCTTCAAAGGACACACCTTGGGCAGTACAAGAGCCTGGCTGTGGCTCCACCCAAGATGGACACTGAGTCACAAGTTTTCACACTTTTATGAGTTTTGGTGCACTTCCGTATTGGGATTAATTTTCCAATTACAGCTTCAGGTTATGAAGTCCCATCCTCCCAAATTGCTCTCCTCAATTTGCTGTTGTTTGTACTTTTTGGGCCTGAAGCTTCAACAGTGTCTTTGGTTCTCAGGCTGGAAACAGATTGTTTTGTCTAACTAAACTGTGAGGAGAAGTCTATGTGAAGTTCAGAGTTACATACTAGTGCAGTTCAGAATCTGGATAGTATGAAAGCTAAAACTTAAGGCATCACATTGCCTCTCCATTTCTATGCTTTTGGTCTCTTTTTCTCCTCCCTGCATAGCTTTAATTTTAGTGGATTTTTTTAAATTTCACTGGAATTACAAGCTTCCACTTTCACTTTTGTCTGCCTTGGTTTTTCTTTTCTTGCACACTCTAATGTAAGGTCTGCCTTGGCATGTTTTCTTCAGCTGGAAGAATTAATCACAGCCATTTTGACAATGTATTTCTAATCCCACTGGCTCTCTTTCATCCTTCTTCGCAACAAGTATTTTGATTATTTTGTCAGAGGATGTTAAGGATTTACTAAGGACAGCTGTTTATGAATGCTTAGACTTTAGATGGAAACATTTTGATAAAATATCTGTAACAGAGATAAACTGCTGCATTGAAATCCAATAAGTGGTTTACTCCAGTGAGTAATACTCACCTTTCTTCAGAGTACTTAGGGTAATGAAGACATATATGACCTTCTCTTGTCAGAGGAAAATTTTTGTTCTGCTTAACAATATTACTGAATTATATGAAGTTCTGCCTCTCATTACTGTCAGTTCAAAATACTGTTTAATGATATTCTTGTTTGCCTGTATTCTTGTGGGTTTCGTTTATGTCATTGCTTCAGAAGATTTCTAATCCCATAACTATAAATTAGTTTGCTTTTGTCTGCCTTTGTCTAGAGCAGAGGAGGTTAAGGTCTTCTGTAAAATCTGTGTGAAAATATACAGTCCTCGTAGTTATCCAGTTTATCCCTTTGCTTTATGCAATCACCTGAAATGGGGGAAAATACAATATTATTACATAGTACATTTTCGAACTTTTGAGAAAGATAAAATATACGCCTAAAGAAAAGATGGCCCCAAATCATTACACATGAGTCTGAAACAACAGTGAGAGTCATGGTATTAGTTTTTCTTAATTTGAAAAATTTTATTTCAGAGAGAAGTGCTGTAGACAAAATCTGTAACCACATAGAAGCAGACATGCTGTGTTGGTCTCCTGCCTCTCAAGAAAGATGTCGTGAACAGATGGTCTGGAAGAACAGAAAAAAAATGCTGAAGTAGGGCAGAACAAAAGCAGTGGGCTGTACAGGTTTTTGAGTAAAATTAACTAGTACTGATTTACTAAGCAGAACACTTTGTATAGGATCACAGAATCAGAGAATCATTTTGGTTGGAATAGAGCTCTACTACCATTGGGTCCAACCTTTAACTTCACACTGCCATGTGAATTGGAAGGGGGAGGGGACACATTGGGAGAGGATAGCTGGCCCAAAATGAACAATGTGAATTTGTCTGCTCAGAATAAAAAAACAAACAAACAAAAAAACCCAAACAAAACAAAACAAAAAAACACACACAAAAAAAAGAAAACCGTTAAGAGAAGGAAGGGGGAAGACACACAAATTTGTTATTTAGAGTGTTTGTATTCCAACATCTGCTTCCCAGGAAGTGGGCCCCTGCTGATGGAAAGTAGAGAATAAATATTTTGTTTTCCTTTGCTTCCACATGGGGCCTTTGCTTTTGCTTTAATAAATTGCTTTTATTTTGACCCACAAGACTTTTTTCCATCATTTTTTCTCCCCTCTATACTGCTAAGAAGAGGAGTAACAATACAGCTTGGCGGGCACCAACCAAAGTCAACCCACCACAGAAGTGGGTTGTGGTAATTTCTGTGTCAATGTGGTAATTTCTGAGTCAATGGAAAACACTGTGGAGTCACACAAGAACAATCCCCTTTTTTGTTATTACTTGAGCTCGTGAGATGTTTATTTTGTCCCTTGTTGATCAACACATTGACCTCTAACTTCAAAGGGAAGTAAGCAAGGTGCAGCCTCATGGTCTGACATCACTCTTATTTGCCTCAGCGACCACTTGCATCAGGGAACCAAATGGAGGTCAAGAAATTCTGCCCTCTATCACTGGGGAGGTGAGGCACTTTCCACTACAGAAAGCAGAGGCAAATCTATTTAAATACAAACAAAATGTAATTACATATCTGGTAATCAGTGTTGGTGCAGGTGTTGCTGGCATAAGATTCAAGCAGATTAATTATTTACACAGATTATGTCTATGATTTGCAGTGGACTTATGGGAGGCTTCCTGGCAAGGATTGAAGGAGGTTTGTTTGTGATTAACTTAAAAGCAAGGATAAAGCAATGCTATTATTAAGTAAATACTGCAGTCTGAATCAACATTTACTAAGTGCTTGATAAGTCTTGCATGCTGATTGTCTTCAGCAGGCAGCCTGAAGACAAGGCAGAGGAAGTATGGGCGGCAGTAAGGGGCAAGAGAGGAATGCTGTGAGTATACTCAAATTCTGTGTTTGTGTTTTTGTACACACTGCCTAAGAATGACTGTCTAGCAGCGAGAGAGTGGGAATGAATTAGAATTCTCTAAACACTGAGATTCTGTTGCCATAATATGCTTATAGGTATTATAGTAGAAGAGAGTATCTGGAGGCAGATTGAAAGACTTGACCTAATGCCCTTATCTCTCAGTCCTCCAACTCTAATCTAGTGAACATATACCCATAATTATTTCTCAAATAGTTTTTATCTAATTTTAAAGAGGATAATTTATAGCACTTGTAGAAAAATGCTCTAAGTTTTATTAAAATGTTCAGCATTAGGAGAGCTTTGACCAGAATATATTTCCTTACTGTTCTACAAAGTCATACATATTTATAATATGAAAAACTCTTCAGTTGCGTTAAAAATATTTTTTACCACAGATCTGAATACTAATGTTAATATATCTGCTGCATGTATTAGAAGTCTGTGCACTGAATAACATTTTATACTTTCAAATTTTTTTTTATTTTTCAGATTTTCATTTATTTACCTTTAATTAAAAATTGTTTCATGATAAAAAACACATTGTAAGAAAGAAATAAAGACATTGGAAAGAAACCAATATTTCCTAATAGCTCTGTTGGGCCCCAGCCTTGCAGCACAGGACGTTTAGAGGTGAATCATGGACTCATTTAGGTGTGAAAAGACCTCTAAGATCACAGAATCCAAATGTAAACCAAGCACTGTCAACTCCAGAACTAAACCACGTCACTAAGTGCTACACCTACACAACTTGCAAATACCTCCAGGGATGGTGCCTCAGCCATTTCCCTGGGAAGCCTTCTCCAATGCCTGACAAACTTTCAATGAAGAAGGTTTTGTCTGTTATCCAACCTCAGCTTCCTCTGGTTCAACTTGAGGCCCTTTCCTCTTGTCCTTGTTATCTGGGAGATGAAGCCAACCCCCAAACTGCCACAACCTCCTCTCAGGCAGTTGTAGAGAGCAGTAAGGTTTCCCCATGAGGCTCCTTTCCAGGCTAAACAGTCCTGGCTCCCTCAGCCACTCCTTATAAGACCTGTGTTCCATCCCCTTCAGCTGCATGAGTGCCCTGCAAGTCTGACTGCTGACAGCTGAAGGGGCTCTGCATCACGCAGGACCCGTCTTTGGGCTGCTCCACCACACTGGCAGTGTGGGCATTGGGAACAACAATGCTCTCACCTGGTAGAGACATCCCTTCCTGTAGCAGCAGGCTTGGAAGTGGATGACATATAGAGGTCCTTTCCAACCCAAACCATTCCATGATTCTGTACTTCTATGAATATGCCCAGGGAAGCAAATGAGCAGAGAGAAATTTTTCAAAATGCTGATTTTCATATCCTTGTTCCATCTGGTGTACAGCAACAACAAAAAGCGAGGCTTCTCCTGAGAAGAAAATTCTAAAAGAGCTGGAAAAGAGCAAAAGTAAAATAACAACAGGACTGTGTCAAGTTAAACATCTGGGAGAGCATCTCCTTGGAATTCTTAGCATGTCAGCTACTTCAGCCCAGGAGGGGATAGGGTTTTACCTCTCAGGGAGTGCCTGGGGAAAGTGATTACAGAAGCAAAATTGTACTGTGACTAGGGAGGGGTAGTTATGCTAAAGCTGCATTTGGAAAGTACCACAGGTGTACATTTACCACCAATAAGTTCAGACCTCATCTCATCAGTAGAAAAAAAATATTGCTGCCCTTTTGTGGGCACAGGTCTTCTGCTGTTCCTAATTGAAACAATGGATAATATTCTATTTTCTTAGCTTCCCTAAAACGCTCTAGTCAAATAAGACTGCAGTTTCTTGAGACCCATGACATAGTTGCATAAAGTGTTTGGGCCAGAAAATAACAGCATAGATGAGGATATCTAATAGAGAAGAGAATGCCTAAGCATTCATTTCTTCAAGGCATACATTTCTTCAAAGACAGAAACCCATGAAATTCTAGGTTTAAAGTGCTCACACAAAAAAGTGCCTTGCAGTAAATTTACAAACACTGTCTGCAGGCAGAAACTTCAGAAAATCCTGATTCAAATATAATTCTACCATTGTATCAGCATGGTGGTGTTTTGGTTGAAATCTCCCTCAGCTCACTCTGTATCTGCTGGGATGTGTGAATGTGGTTGTGTCTGTGCCTAGGTAGGTGGTTTTACCACATCTCTGGGCACATGGGCAAATGAAAGGTGGGGAAAAGTAATCTGGAAAGTAGGATCTTTATTGTCAAAAGGTTAAATATTTGTTAAGGGGCTTATTTCAGTTTGTTTTTTTCTTTGAGAACATGAGTCTACGAGCTTTTGACAACGCTGTAGAATGACTGCAGAAAAAAACGGTGGACAGTATGAAATCAGAAAGTGAGAAGACCTGGGTAGGATAGTCCTTACAGAAAAAAGAACGTTAAAAGAAAAATTGTGCTATTTAGTAGTAGGCACAGCAGGAAGTAAAAAAATGTGCAATATATTGCTTCACAAAGGGATTAAAGGAAACAAATCAGTCTAACAGAAATATAAATTATTAAAGTAGGATGATGAAAGTATAGACATACCATGAGTATTTATATAAATGTATGTCCACCCCTCATCCACTATCTGTTTATTTAGACATGAACAGGGCACAATAAGTTTTAGAAATGCAGGAATTTTTGAAAATGTTTAAAATACAATTTTCAAATGCATCAACTGAAAAGATGAGTCAGCAGGGAACCATGTTCATGTGAAAAAAAAAAAAACAAAACATGCTTAGATTCACAGATAATATTGCAAAAGGAATGCAAGGTCTACAGTGTTTTTTTTTTTTCTTTCTCCACTTCCTGTAAGTATGAAAATGCTTTTTGCACAGCATGCTTGTCTCTTCTGGCAAAATGTGGAGGCTTGGTAAAAAACTGTTACAGTCAATTCAATAGAACTAAGATTTTCTTAGCAGAGGAGAAACAGCTAAGAATAATTTTTCAGTTGAAGAAATTTTAAGTAACATTTCCTCCAAACAGCTTTTCTAAAATTAAAAAAGAAGATTTTATAACTTAAAATGCGTTAAACTACTGTATTCTAAATATTCAATCTAAAACTAGAAAAAGTCAAAATAAAAAACCTCTCAGGTGTTCAAAAAGGAAATACATGGAAAGCAATAAAATTGGGGTTTTTCCATGTACTAAGCTTCCATAGTTTGTTGTCTTTTTTTTCTGAAATGTTAATAATAACAACATGTCTTCTGAATTTAGGTTAGAAAGTTTTTAGGCTGAAAACTTTTTGGGCTTCTTTAGACTCATATTTCTACATAGACAAAAAATTACTTTTACTCACCCCTAACCTCCAATCACTGTTGTGAAAAGATCAAATGTTATTAGTGTTGGCGAGAGAGCCATGAAGGAGAAAACATCTATTTATTAATATTAATATCATATCATATCATATCATATCATATCATATCATATCATATCATATCATATCATATCATATATTATCACGTACACCTATGGTGCAAGATATAAAAATCCTGCTGTAGAAAAGAAGGGAATAATTTTTTTGAGTTAACAGAAAAGGCATTTGTTGAAAAATCAAAAATTTGGAGAAGATATGAGTGAGAGAAAGGGCATTTTCCATTGGGTTCTTTCTCTTTTTTTATCAACTCCACAAACTTCTCAAAAAAAAGCAGCTCTCAAGCAGAAGTGCAGTGTTATGGAAAAAAAGAAAGTTTATGTATAGTGCTGTGAAATTGACACATCATTAACAAACCCTTTTGGACATGTAATGCCAAATTAAAACATGCTATCTCTCTCTTATAAATCATAGGAATTTTTCATCTTATCAAAAATAATTCAATATTTTCAATCTAAAGTTATAACAAACTAAATATTGAATAGCAGATATTGCACAAAACTGATGGTTGCAGTAAAAAATGTGTCCGTGGAGTATCAATGTCAATTATCTTTGCCATTTAGGATTTAACAAAAAAAGGGAAAAAGGAGGTATATTTTTGAGAGCTTTACCTCTGGCATTCTAGAAATAGATAGCAGCCTTATTACAATCAACATTGTGCAATTAATTACCAAACCAGAACAATCTTAAGATAATGAAACACTCTCCATAAAGATTCTCCAAGCAGAATTTCTCAGGAAATGGATAACTGTAGATAGAAGAATCAAAAGTCAATGTTTCATATATTTAAAGTGCAGTACAAACTTTAAGTACCATAATAAAAGAGTAGACAGCATCAGCAGAGATTCCTGACAATGTTCCTTACCTAGGAAAATCAGTAGTTGAACTGACCAAGTATAGCATTGATGTCAAATGTTTTTAAGGAATTGCAGAAACTTTCAATTTATGTAGATCATTCAGGTCTGTAAATTTATCTCAAAGCAGCTTATGAAGTAATGATGACTCAAAACCAATATAATGCAGAATCTATCTGAGTAAACAAAGTCTTAGTGGGAGCAGAACAAATATATAGAGAGATTTATGCAAGTAGGCAGCCCATCAAGCTAACCCACTAATCCATATTTGTGTTGAGTGCTTAACTTACTTCTTTCACTCCCCACCCCCTCCATGCTCATTGTTTTGACATCTGGATACAGCACAAAAATACATAGTGATACAAAAGAAATGGAGGACTGTTCAGAAAACAGTAGAGCACTAAATTACTACTTCCATTACTGCAGAAAGACAAAACACCTGTTGTAAAATCTTTTATAAAGTCCTGTTGATACTAACAGAGATGAAACCAAGTACCTGCATTTCTGTCAGCTCACTAAAGCAGTGTAGTAGAGAACAGATATGACAGATGAAGACTCCTGAAAATCTCCTTTTGTCATGACTTTATTAAGCAACCAGGCCAGGAAACTCCTCGTGTGCTAAGATGTTTTGTCAGACTTGAGGGCTTTTTCAAATGCCTCACTTTGCTGAGCTGATGTAAACAAGACTCCACCTCTGATTCTCACATTGTGGTTTCGTTGTCGGCCTTTTTTCTGTAAGAGATGAAAAAGAAAAGGCACTTTCATTTGTTGGTGAAAGAAGTTAAAAATATCTGAATTCAGACACATGGAGAGCATAGATGTTAGCAGAATGAGGTCTTAATTAGGCCCATGTAAAACCATGAAGGGAGAGAACCAGACTGTCACTAAAGCACTGTTTGAGATAATAATTTACACAAAACCGGAGATAACAGATAGATCTAAAAGAAAGGATTAATCTATAAGCAGTTCAGACAGAATTTCTTTATGCAGAGGATTACTGAATAATGGAACAAATTGTCAAAGGCAGTGATAGAAGCAAGTGTGAATTATTCTGACACATTTCTGGATGAGAGAATTAGAAAGTACAGTTGTGGGCTGGATTTCCAAGATAAATGATGATATAAGGATTGCTTGCGTTTCAAGTTGGTGAGGCTAAGGGAGCCAGCCTGTATTAAAAAGTGACAAGGTTAGTTATGGGAGATCCTAATGAGCCATGCTCTCCTCCTGATTCCTGTAAAAGTTCCTTTATGGTATTATTTAAAGCAAAGTTTTGCATAATTGATAATGAAATGGCCTAGCTTGAAAGAGGGGAACAATCTACTTATTGATAAATATATGAAAGATTAAAGGATCACAAAATATTTATTTGTTTTTCTTTGTATAAACGCTTTTGAATGAACGGGATTTTTAAGTATGATATAACAACTTCAAGAACACAAACAGTGAAAATCTTGCATTAAAAAAAAACCTCTATTCAGTAAAGGCATTAAACAAATCTTTCAAATGTAGCCTTTGTGATCATACAGTCACTTGTGCCAAAGCCCTTGACACAATCACTAATAAACTTGCAGGTGTTCTTAACACTATAAGATATGGTGCACAAAAAGGCCTAGAACATTTCATTTCGAATATGGAAACATTAATATTTTAAGCTAAAAGAGAAGCACTATGGGTTAATCACTTTTGTACACAGATTGATGAGGGAGCTTAAAATGGGAAAACAATTTTACTCCTTTCCTCTGAGAGCCCACACAATGAGAACTTCAGGTGGAAGAAAATAAAAGCTGAATACTTTGCTTAAAAATAAATAAAAATTTCACATGCACCTGGTGGGAAGTAACTGCTTTCCTTCTCAGTCCCCTACTTGAAATAATGCTTAATAATAAAGTTCTGCACGATAAAAAGCACCTATGATACATATATTGTATTAAACCATGGAAGGAAAATGTGTCATAAACTTGTTCATCTATTGTTATGTCTTCTTAAAATAGTGACGCTAGTGTTGATTTTGTCCTTAGGGTATTTTTGGCACATAGCTCCCATTATGGGAAGAAAATATATTAGCACAGACATGTCACTGCTAAAATTTCTGTGAAAATAAATATGATTTTAGTCATATGCCAGGTTTACAACCTTTGATTTTGGGTAATCCCAAGGTATTACCCAAACTCTAATGAAGTAATAGTGAGAGAATTTATTCTTCTGTTGAATTAATATAAAATCCAGTATGGCCTAATTTCTCAAAAGAAAATTAAAATATTTACTTAATTGAGGGATATATATATATATATATATATATATATATATATATTTGCTGGTTCTTTTGCTGTGTTCACTAAAATGTCATAAAATGCTTTGAAATAGGCAAAACAAATATTCAACCAATCTATACTCATTAAGAAATAAAATTGTTTACTAAATTTAGCAAAGTTAGATTTGGGAATCCAGAAAACTATCCTTCAAACTACTATGGGAGACTACTTTCAAAATCAAAAGGAGCATGGAATAAAACTACCATCTAAATGAACTAATGCATCGCAGACTACACAAGAAGCAGATTGCCCAAACCTCTGCTTGAACTGCCTCAAGAAAATGGGCTTTGGGTTTTCTATATGGTTTTCCAGAAATCTCAGCAGATCTGAGACAGGTTTAATGAGGCTGGTTCACAAGTTAAGGCAGCTAACGAGGGCAGTGATCATTAAACAGAATTCTGAAGATTTAAAATTTTTTCCACCTAAATTAGTCCATTACTGAAAATATTTGCTTGCTACTAGAATGTAATTTTCTGTCCTAAAGCAGTTTTCATAAGACAATCTTATGAAAACTGGAGCACCTGACACAAGTGAGATATTCTGGCTTCCTGAGGCTGGCACACCCACTACTGTGGGTACCAGGCAAATGCAAATTTCTAGAGGCTGTCTAACCCAACGGGCTGTCAGATGTTCAAGAGTCTGTTGAACAAGCACTAATAAGGTGAAAGCACTCAACAAAAGAGGAATAAAATTAAATATTGTGTGGAAGCATCTTCATTAAATGTCAACAGTGCCTCTCAATTATACTTGTGTTCTATTCACAAGAATTGGATACATGGAATTCCTACTACTTTTTATTCTCTCCATCATCCTATGAAAAAAATCAGACCATAAGTTTCTCCTCCTACCTCATTAACTCCTAAGGAGACATCCAGGTGACCTGAGTCAACTATTTATTATCCTTACAGTCTGGCTTGGTGACACCAACACCAAGGATATGGGAAAGAAAAACAGATTGAGGTTGCCCTTCTCTGAGCCTCTTCACACTGTTTTTTGCTCTCTTCATGGAATGTATTTCCATATCCCAGTGAAACCCATTATATAGTCATTATTAATCATATTAAACATTCCTTTTTTATTTCTACTTCAACGGTTTCTCTTTCTTTATTTTTTCCACACCCTCCACCCCTCCTCTCTGTGTTTATAAAGTTATATAATCTTTAGGGAAAAGGGAAGTTATTTACAGTTTGCAATCATTGTACTAAAAAAGATATCGAACCACAAATTCATTGCAGAGTGTTTGATCCAGAACGTTGTTAGAAATGCAATTAATAGATGAAAGTACTTGAAGCAACAGTCCTCAACTTAGTTGTCAGACACACAGAAAAATACAAGCACCAAGCTTTTCAGAATTGAGTATTCAGATATTTGTTTTTCATTTTAGTATTTGAAAAATTAATTTAGTGGATCATTTTGTTAATGGAAAACAGAAGTTATCCCCACTTTATAGTCTCAAGACATTGCATTTGTTGAAGGGTTGTTGATAGTAAACATGTTGAACTTCACTGAAGGCTCTCATTTGTAACATCCACCTTCTAATCTTCAGGGAGCCTTCAGACATGGTAAACAGAAAGGGAACAAAACACAGGCTGGGATCACCGACTGAGCAGTGAGCTACATACCTAAAAAGGGTTCAAATTACATAGCAGAATCGCCATTTTTAATATGTTTCTCTGGCTGGTGCAAGGTAGTGCAGGGCTGAATTTGTGCAGTACAGTGTCAGCTTATGGGAGAACGCTTTCCTTCTTAGTTTCCTTCCAAATCTCTCCTTTGCTGGTTTCCACAGTTTTCACTGTACGTAGGCAAAAAATTTAGTGCTATGGACCTTTAGTCTTCCTACTGTTTATCATTGCTCATCTATTCACACTCTGTTATTTTAACCAATATTTTTTGTTTTTCATTTTATTTTCTTCTTTTCTTCTCTTTTGAATTAAGACAGGTGTGCTCATCTCAACAAGACTCAATTGTTCAGTGGGATTATTTCCTCCTTTTGCTCTGACTTTCTTTGGTTCACTCACATCAGTCTCCATGGATGAAGGTCTCAATGTGCACAAGAAGAGTGTCCTAGTCCATGAATCAATTTCCCCTAGGTATGAGTAACTTAGGTTTGCACCTCTTATGTTTGTGAAGGCATGATGCTGCCAAAAGTATATTGAGAAGGCTGGGAAAGGTCTGCATTTTTCCAGGTGCAATGCTGTACTGGAGAACAGAAACAGGAGAAAGACTGGGTGCAGTGTTCAGTCACAGCAGCCAGGCTAAAGCTTTAAGCACAGAGTAAGGTCTAGAGCAGCTCTCACGGGGCCCCCATAGCAATGGGTTCACACTCAAAGCAGAGAAAGACAGTGGTTTTTCCTTCCTGTGACACCCATGCCTAATGATGCTTCTAAGACATTGGCATTCATCTGGGCAGTGCAGTCTTGTACCACTGTTGCAAGAAGAACAAGGGCAAATGATGATTTTGCCCATGCAGGAAGCACACCTTGGGGAACAGCTTTCTGTTCAGGTCTGCTCTGCACACATAGCAGGTCTGTCTGCTGCTGGTTTTGCACATCCTTTCTGCATTGTCTCTGTAGCATCAATATCAGCTCAACATTTATCAGAAATTTTGAAATATTTGAAATCTGAATTAAAAAAAGCAGAGGAGAAGAGAGCGAGAAAAATCTAAATGCTCTACACAAATTAACTTTGAAATATATTCTGTCAGTTCTTTTAGCAGTATTCTTAATAAATGTGCTTTGTCATAACAATTTTGAATGGGCTTTTGTCTTTTTTTTTTTTTAGCTTACAGATTAAAGATTCTAGGGACACTAGTCCAAGTGATACCACCTTTCTTACTAATTTCCATTTCAGTTTATCTCAAAATTGCCATTATATGAGAAGGATTTAAAAATGGATGTTGTTTAGGCTAGAGTTCTCGTAATTAAGTATATGAAATTATAGTAATTTGTGAATTTCATCATCTATAAACCAGCTAATCATCTCCTATGATGAGCATAACTAGTAACTCTTAAAAAGCAGATCCTTCTTATCCTTCTCAGAATGATTTATTACAGTGCATCACAAATAAAGATGTTGTAAAAGTTCAAATTATAGTTAAAATTCAGTTGCCAGAAAGTTTTTGTTTGATATAAGTATGTTAATTATGATCTTGTGTGCGGAAATAATAATGATTCGAGTGTTCCACTGGGATTTAATGAAAACATATGGCTGAATGGTCTTCTACCCATGCAGCAAACTGATGGGAAGTGTTAGTGTTTGTTATTAAATACAAGCAGATATTGTTATACAATAATGCCAGGAGTCAGGTTACTTTCTGCTGCTGCCTTTCACCACACAAAAAAGCAGGAAAACAGCAAGTGTCTTGCAGCACCATTGTCTGTTAAACAGAAAAGCTAGAGTCTAAACATCCTGATGTCTCAGTAAGACACTAAGTATCTAAACCAATTAGCAGGAATGTCCAGCTGGTACCTTTACTAATTCTAGTCCAGACTCTGGCTGTCTGTACTGGAAGCAGCAGAGAAAATCCCACAAGCCTGTTAAGTGCCTTCTGCAGAGGTCAGCCATACATCCCATACCATGCAGATATTTTGATGAGCTGTTGCAATAGGTAAAAGAATATAGCTGACCGCTGTAGGGTTGAATATACATTCCTTGACCTCCACCTTTCATGGGACCCTGATATCAATGGGGGAAGACTTTTTCCCATGGTTTTCATACATGTGACTTTAATCATAACCTGGAAGAAACCATGAGTCCTAGACCTTCCAGAGCTATGATCTGCACCTGGTAAAAAGTTCCAGCTGGCTGGAGAAGTGATTAATATCAAAAGTGATTAACAAATTGTTTTCTTGGCCTGTTTAAAAGATATTCCTTAGTGTAAGAGTGTGTTTGGAGTACTAGTTGGCTCACAAAATCCCTGAGATCTAAGAAATAAAGAAAAATTATTTCCCATTTTTCACTCAATGGCAGTGTGGTATCCTTTCAGCACAGGTGCTCATGTCGTTGTAACCAGGTGCTCTCTAGTGGCTGCTGTCTAGAGTACACCATGAAGGTGAGCTGGATGATTTGCCACAGCACCCAAGACTTGAAGTAATTCTGTTGCCTCCATCCTTTTTCATTCTGCTTGCTTTTAATTATAGTATTTGCAATATTCGTGGTGAACTTTAAACCAGAAAGCACCTGCTATCAGACTTGTAAATATGGACCAATAACTTTGGTTATCTTTTAATCTGAGAGATTTGCGTGATGCAAATGGATATGATCAATATAAAACTATTTTGCCAGAGTAGTTTTAAGCATGAGTATTGGTCAACCTTGCAAACCACTGTCTACCTATCACTTCCATTGCATCCAAATAATCCTGAGAACACTGCAAATTTTCCATATAAATAACACTCAAAGCTATGTTCTTCTAGATTGTTCCATTCCTTTTCCCAGCACAAGTGTTTTCTCTATTTTTGACGTGTGTGCTCTCATCTCTGTGAGTCAAATATTTCTTCGTTGGCTATCTCAACTTCCTCATAATGCACCAAATCTTCTGTAAACTGACTGAGGCCAGGGGGCAGGGGGAGGTCAGAGTGGCAAAGAGAGAAACAGGAGAATGAAACACATGAAAATGGCATGCAAATAGTAGGAAATATATTTTCTTCCAGGAGTTTCAATGAGAAAATTCTATCTGCTTGGAGGCTTTGTTTTAGCTTCTAATACATTAGGTATACCTCTTCCTGGGTTCTGTAATTAGAAACAGATTTGTAGGTTGCTATATGTCCCATGAAGTTCTGCAGGACTTTTTCTGTATGTATTATGAAGACATTATTTGCTATTTATAAGGGAGCATTACCCTAACTCAAGCAAAGAACTCTTGATAGTCTCAATCCTCCAAAGAGATATATAGTTTGGAATATTTTCCAGGAAAAAAAAGCTTTTTTTTTTTGTAATTATAGATTGTAATTATAGGAGTTATACTAAGTATAAACTGCATGAAAACTAGATTCTTCATTTTTTATTTTCTTAAAATCTTTATTGTCAAAAACATTTTAAGGAATTTGTGATGAAAGCAATCCTAGACCTTCAAAAGTACATGACAGTCTTGAATCTCCTGCCTTTGAACAGGGATATCATCTTCAAAAACATTTCTCTAAGCTTTTCTGGAGGCACCTCCACAAGAAAATGACTACCATCCTACCTACAATTAAGTCTGTTTTTCCAGGTGCTTCATATTTTACAAGGCCCACTATGCATTTTAGAGGGGAAAGAATGGAACATGTGAAGTGCTTTACCCTGCAGAAAGATGAATAATTAATGAAAAGAAATGCAGAGTATAGCTCCTCTGTGGCTTAAAAATCACTAAGATCCTAAAGTGACTGATTTCATTGGATAAATGGAACTAAATATCACATTTACAAAAAGAAATTACAGGACTGGACAGTACACAGAACAAAAGTTCCATGGTAACAGCTAGGCAAAGACGACTCGCAGATGTGGCTGGATTTGACAAGGTGTCAAAATGTCCTAAAATATTTATTATGGAATTTATTGACACAAAAAAATAAAATTCTCTCTCTCTCTTCTTTAAGCTTATATATTCATTACTATCAAATTTGCAGCACTGCTGGTTAGAATTATGTGAAGCTGTCCAGTGTGTTTAGCTTGAAATACTACCATGTCTGAAAACCTTCACTGACAGCAGACTGATTCCTCTTTATGACGCAGTTTTTGCTAATGCTTTCATGTTTCAGGTTTATGATGTCATCAAAGTCATCTTTTGTAATATTGGAGAGGTATTCTCAAAATAAACCAAGGAGCAATTTAGTATGGCTTTTAATGTCAGCAGAAATTCCTGTATTACAAAACTACTCAAAATATTTACAGTGTTGTTTGTATTCCCAAATTTACATTTCATCTTAACAAGTACGGCATATCCCTTAGGCTAGCAAAAATCTCCATTGTCTGAAAGTCAGAGAAAATTCAGTTTTACTTTAGAAATGCGATTCTGGGGCACAATTCACTGAACAGGAAAATTATAAATTTGATGATAGTGGTGTAGATAAAGTAGATACCTACATACGAAGCTCAGATTTGCAAAACGCTCAGCACAGAACAGTTCTCTTGAGGACATTCAAATCAGGTCATGCAGTCTAAACTTGGAGCCAAATGTGCATTGTCATGATACTCTGATCCTGGTTTATAATTAATTCTGAGAAATAATAAAAGGCCTTATAGCGCAGAATTAAAAAATTATTCCATGTTGGTTTATTCTGATAAGCCTATGAAAAATTCTATTACTGTACCAGATGTTCATCTTTTTTTTTTCTATCAAGAAACTTGGGGTATACAAGCTTTTTTTAATTTTTTAATGGATATTATGTACAGTATCACTATTCTGTCTTCTATGTTATCAGAAGGCTGATAAAGTGTCATGCATAACAAGATTCCCTCATGCTTGCAGAAGAAATAGGTGTTGAACAGCAGTACCTTCTACTGCCAAGCCTATACTGGTTTCATGAAAAAAATCCTTAAAAGCAGGCTGGATGATATCGTCCTGATTGGGGGAAGAAACATGCAAGCTGCAGACCTGTGGAGAGCATCAGCTGCAGCTGTGCAAGGCACTATACTCACTAAATATCAAGAGGTCAGCATAATAAATTATGTCCTTAGTCTGCTTCTGCTGCAAGTGACGGGAATTCTGGCCAACAGACCACTGAAGAAAATGAATAATTTTCAGATTGTGGGAAACCTACTGATTGCAATGACCTTGTAAACAAAACAGGACTCCTGTGCATAACAAAGAACAGTAACATGGTAGTCACCAGTAGATAACCATCCCCTGTAAAAAGCTGCCATACTGTGAACCAAAATTGTTTTAAAAACCTTTGTTTAGCTGTACTTGAGCCAATAGAAAGCACTATTTTAAATCAGTGGAGCTTCCTTAGTGTTGATTATGGAAGGAATTGCTCCAACAAACAGAAATAAGGGGTTCCCCCAGAAGAAAAAAGAACATCTCTTCCTTTTCATTTCAGACTCAGCATATTGTGTTCTGGTTGAAGCTGAAAATTTAAGCTACATATTCTATAGACCAGATATTATTAGCTTCTAAATCACCTTTAGATTATAATGAAAATACAGTGGGGTAAAATCAACTCCCAAACTATAACACTAGTCGCTATTTATGAAAAAAAACCTAAACTGTGTGTTTCTCCAGAATGTGATTCCAGTCCTGAAAAAACACATGCTTTATCAGCACAATAGAAATATAGAATTATACTTGCTTAAATTGTCAGTTGTCAAATATTTAATAGGAAAAAAAGAAGATCATATGGTACCAAAGACAGAAAAATATTTATATTTTTATTTTGTTCCTATATGCCTTATAGTAATTAAATTATATCATGGTCCTGGAAGAAGGTTCAAAATCAGAAAACGGTATCGCACTCAAAAGGTATGGATTCAGTATATCTTAGTGTCATCTGTACTGTAACTTTTACTAAGGAGCTTGCCGTGTATTTGATGAGAGAAGTGTAAATAACCAGAGAGTACCACATCCTGTACCTTGTCTTTCTTCTTTATATTATGTGGCATTGTTCAATATTTCATGGTAACTTTATATTACCAGTTTTATTAACAGCTGAAGCTTGTTTGTACTATCACTCTTAGAACAGCTAAGTTGTTCCCAAGTTTTATAATGTTTAGGCGTTTTTAAAAAGGCAAATATGTTTTATCCTCATTTCAGTAAATAGATGATTGTACTAAGATCCAGAAAAACCTCCCAGCTATTGATATTCCACAGTATTTGCACTACTTGCTTTTACAGAACCATCTTCATCAAAGGAAATCTTTACATAAACTGAGCTGTTACCTCTAAGGTCTTTCATAACTTAGAAAATGCTACTCATCTCTTTTAAGCATCATTTATGTCTTTGTATAGCACGCACAAAGCCTCCACAGAACACCATAACATAAACTATAAAATTCACATGTGCTGTGTGTTGTTAATTCTTCGCAGTCTTTCATACCACTGAGACCTGTCCCATATTCTTTTCTCTGAGCCTGAAAAATAGCACTTGATGATAAAGACTCATCAGCTAATTTCTGTCATGACAGGAATGTAGGAAGGCTTAGAGGAAAAAATTCTATTAATGCTTCCAGACATGTAATATGTGAAATAGAACTTACGGTATCAGATTACTTATAATGAAAAACTATCCTCTTTAGAAAAGATATATTGTCACAGAGGACCCCAATTTTACCTTACTGATTTTTCACAAAATTATAGGTGAAGGAACTGCAATAATGTCCAATCTGCAAACTGGGCATTGGTAAAAACACTACAGCATGAAAAGGGTAATGATTATCACGGTTAGACTTAAGGGATCAAAATTTGAACCAGGAGTAAAAGTTTTCTGCAGAATAAGCAACAGTTGCTCGAGATGTTCTCTCTCAGTTCAGATTGAAAAATCTAAACAGAGTGCATTGAAAACAAATTTTGGACATTATCTTGCTGGATTTTTAAATGTAATCAAAAGGTAGATGTATCAGGATACATAGAAAGACTGGATGATCTTGAGGAACTTTTTTTATATATATATATATAAATGTGTATATATATATATATGTAAATGTATATGTATATATGTGTACTCATGAGAACCGCTCTTAAAAATTGTTTGCACACCATTTTAACAAAGTAAGAGAAAAGTATTACCAGCACAAACAAGATTATACAGTAATTTACCGAAGCTGTGGAAGGTGAGTGTGCTCAGGAAAGGATGCATAGTTCAGAATATTCCCATCAGATTTAATTTGTTTAATGCTGCAGAGACTGTGGTAGGCATCTCCAGAATACCTACTGTACAACTGGAGAAAGATCCAGACACCAACAAAGACAAAAAAGATGATTGAGAGTCCCACAAAGATGACTTAAAATAAGGCAATGTTATGCTAGAAATTGTAGACTAATTATGAAATGTACTGGCATATTATTAATAGATTTCTTGCACAAATAGCATGAAGGGAAAACAAATATCTTAGACAACATATATCTGAATTTCATAACAAAAAAAGAAAAAAGGTTTTCTTCCTCTTGAGGTCACAGAAGTGAGGAATCAGTAAGATTCCTCTCCTGCCAGAGGTTTTCTAAAAGAGTTTTTCATTACAAGTTTCAGGATTAAAAATATTAAAGACTATTTGAGGATAGATAGATAGATAGATAGATAGATAGATAGATAGATAGATAGATAGATAGATAGATAGATATAGCTACCTGAAAGGCACAGAATCTTATGAACAAGATAATATGTCCATAAAACAAAACCAAAGACACATTGTCAGATTTTGGGGAAGAATTTATTCACTGGTACATTCTTGGGAAAAAAGATCCTTTACAATAAAAAAATTAGCAGTTTAAAATGTTTTTCCATAAGCAAAACCAAACTACATATTTTGATGTGTTTCTCCTCACTTATTTCAAAATCACAACTTTTTTGCAGGCATGCTGAATAAAACCTATGCCAGTGCTTGGAGATGCATAATTAATCAAGTCCTAGGCACGTAGTCCTTATGCATGTTTTAGCTCACTGTGTCATTTAAACTGGGAGGGTTTATGTACAGAGAGGCATTGCCTTCCCCACTCTTTTTTTCTGTATTATGTGCTCTGCAATCTGTGAAATCAGTATGTGGTGCTCTTTGCTAAAGATTGTGATTCCTAATGTATATTGCACATTAAATAATTTCTAATTCACTCTGTGGTGAAGCTCAGAGAGATTAATTGGAATCTTCTGACTTTTGTGCACAATTTAGAAATGGATTCATTTGAATATGGGAAATAATTATTTTCATTAAACATTAAGGTATGATATGAGGTCATTAGAGTATATCTTGTAAACTCATATCTTAAAACTACCACTGGGAGATTGCATATTTTTGTTCCAGCCTAAAACTGAGTTAAAAATTGGCTGGCATCCAAACTGTGCGGTTGTTATGTGTTGGGTTTTCTTATTCATTCAATACTTTTAAGTTCTCCTCATTATGGAGAAAAAAAATTGCTCTGGCATCTCTCAAGATATTTTTCTATATATAAACAAAATTAGTTCAGCTTAACCAAGGTGTAGGCTGATAGAGACCTCTGAAAAGACATTTTAGGAATTCCACATACATTATGCAATCTTTTTCAAGTGCCATTTTCAAACTGAAAGTTGCTTTGCCTTCAACCTTTGAATAAATTCTCAAGTACATGTTCAAGGCTTTTTTGACACCATTGTTAAAATGAATACAAATAAAATATGACATAGCTAATATTCAATAGCTAAGAAGAAGCTATTTTGTATGGTGTTGTAATAGATGACAATAGGAACATTCTTCTGCTTTAATAGATAAAAATAATAAAAATGGCAATAGTAAGATGAGGCTAGGAAAGAAATAGACTAAATCAAAATGTTTCTTCTGCTGTCATCTCTAACTAGTTTTGTCTCTGATTTTTTCCTGCATCTCAAGATAAATTAGCACTGAACTTATTATCGAAACAATCAATATATTTTCCAAAATGCAGACAGGTTTTGAAAGAAGCCATGAATTTACTTCAAAGGTCCCTTTGCTGTCCAAGCACTGCTGCAAGTAGTCTAGACAAAGAAGGAATCCTTTTTGCAATGCCAAGAGAGGTGGTGTCACAGCCAGCATACTGTTGTAGGGCAGAGGAGATGGGAACCTCCAGAAACTGAAGTCAGACATGAAAATGAAGGCTAAGGAAACCATAGCTATCTAAAATAACAATGGCTTTCATTGTAGTTTCACTATTTTCATCTGGCACAACACTTAGAGGAGATAAATTAATTAAAGGTGGGAGGGATAAAAAAAGGAAAGGCAAAATAGTATAGCCCAAGGCTAATGTTGGAATCTGAGTAATTCTTCCCAGTTCTCCTGTGTTACAAAACCATTTGTTGAGGGAAAAGGAGGAAGTTGAACTGTGAAGCAAGACACAGTGGTCAGACTGAATTCAGGAATATGTGACACATTTTTGTTACCAAGAAATAATGAATCGTTTCAGATCTACCCAACTTCCAACTTCTGCATGAATAAAGTGCTGTTCCTATTGTAAGGTTTCATTGTACAACTGGAAGCTTAAAGCTAAGCATCTGCCTTGAGCTATTTAGTGCCATACAATATAATCTCAAATTCTATATTAAATACAGAGAATGAGAGCAAGACATGAGTGAGCAGTGCATGTACTGGCTCTTCACTACCACCTTAATCTAGAATCCTGTGGCAGCTGTGGGTTGCCTGATCCCTACAAAGCAAAAAATGTTACCTTTCATAACAAATTATTTGATTGCATTTGTCTTCACTGAGCACAGAATACTTAGCATGTTAGTCAAAGTTAAGAGAACAGATAGTAGAAGAATCTATCCATGGTGTGCATAGCACTTGAAACAATGACACAGATTTCTGTCATTTAATTTAATTTGGCTCCTGACGCTGCTCTGTAATTCACAATATCCAGATCCTTTTACGAAGATTCAGCCTGCAGCTTACTGTGCAGAGGACAGTCCTCAGAGGCAGAGCTAGCTGCCACATAGGGCTGAGGGGGATGGTGGGCCTGGGGAGAAGCTCTTGTGTGCAGGAGTGGCTGTACTTCAGCAGAGGTGAAGTGTGGCTCTGGCTGAGCTTTGACATGCAAGTCACCTGGCAGCCTGTGAGTGAAAGCAGAGAGGGCTGTGCTTGGAGCCCAGGACTGCTGCCCAAAGCTCCTTGGGTCAGAGGGTATGATTACTGAATGTAATAATGATATGATATAATGATATGAATGATATGAACGGTGTGAATACACTCGGTCCCACTTTTTTGGTTGTTGTTTTTGCTTAAAAGGAGCATTCTTTGTACAGTTAATGAGAAATCCTTTGCGGAATATTAACACCATGAACACTACAATCCCTTTTGTGGTGTACAGACAGTCAATAATGACTGAACTCAGATCCAAATCAGATGAAGTTATGCACTGCTTCCCCAAGGAGCTTGTGCTCTAGTTCAGACACAAAGTGTTTCAGGCACAGACGGTACATGGTCTGCCAGTGCAAGGTGTTTTGAGGTAAAGTCAGAGCTGACCTGTTCTCCTTGTTCTAGCTACGATAGATGTTCTCTCTTTACTCCAATTTTCTCATTAGGACTGAAAGAGCCTCAAAGCAAAGATGGATTGATAGTTCTTTTCTTTTTTTTTAATTAGAGAGCCATAGGAAATATCTCAGTTGCAGAGAGAACATGAGGTGCTGCTGATCCACATGATGGTGTAGCTAGCTGCAGAAAACAGCAATGCATCCCTATGCAAATTTTCCTCAATAAATTCATGCAATTAAGTGCAGGCCAGAATTCTAGTTGCAACAGCTGAATGATTGTTTTAAAGACAAGTTCAGTACATGTATGAAGTTCTCCATCTGGTTTTAGGAATTGTGACATCTCATTAAATCTAAGTTAAGACTAAGTGTGGCAAGTATAGAGCATTTAAATAAGATTATGTACCTGGCACCCTTCTAATTTTTATTTGTCACATCCCTACTCTATTTTACTAGTAAAACACTGGTGCTTGGGAAGGACATGATGAAAAAATGATTAATTTGGACTTAAACTGGGGAAAATATAACACATTATACAAACATGGTTTCATCTAGAGATCTCTAAAATGCCTAGCAAAAAAAAAAAAAAAAGATAACACCATGAAAATGAAAAAGACTAACAAGAGTCTTTATTTTCATCTAACCTAGTATTATGGCTGATACTAGGATATTGTTTTGGCTATATCTTGAAAATGCGCTTGTAATGATAAACTGTAAGAAATCCTGCCATTCATTTTTTTGAATATATTCATTTACTTGAATAGAAACTGTTAAAGTGGCTTTATGAGTATTAGCTCTGGTCCTTCTATCACAATAAGGGAAATAAAATATGTCAGGGATTATAATAGTAAACTCTTTCCTTTAAAGTTTGTATTTTCCTTTTAGGAGGAGACATTCATAAAAATCCGTAAGCCCCTTTACAAGTGTACCTTCAATTGAGTCTTGATAGATCTTGTATTTATTTGTGAATGACTCCCAGTGGGGAAAAAAGCAGCTCAGTAGAGCTAGTTTATTTATAAAACAGGAAAAAAAAAAAGAAACAAAACTAAGTAAAACAAGTTACAGTTATACAACATATATTTTTGGCTAAAATGGTGTGAGGTGTGAATGCTGCTTCAATTACAGGCAGTAAAAAATAACTTGGCAAAATCACACAGGAAGTCCTTATTCAACACTTTGCTTTGCTCTTTCCATTTCTTTGAGCAAATCTGACATTATAAGCACAACTGACTCTCTAAGGAACTCTTAAATAATTTAAAGATGCTGAGCCTCATATTCTACAGGCAAAAGATGCTGACATTATTTTAAATTAGGTTTTTATACTTAAAATATATTGAAGTGCATTTTGGGGAAATGAAGTTTTGCTACCTGTGCTTTTTTCTGAGAGCTGCTATGTGCAGAACAATACTGACACTGTGGGTAGAATAATGTTCATGTGCACGTTTGTATATTCTGAAAAATATTATTAAGAACAATATTAATTTTTCAAATAAGAACTTAATATAACCATGTAATTTTCTGGAAATGTACTGGGTTACATGGGGGGTTTTTGCAAGTGATTGTACCTGATAAATGTAGACAGTGTTTATATCAAAATGTAGACAGTGTTTATATCAACCTTTGTGAATAACTAAAAATACTCACCAGGTAAAATTGTACACTGGCCTATTTGGGGGATGCTTTGACTTCAGTGAAAGTTCAGTTTTGGCCTTTTTTGCTAATAGCTTGAACACAGTAGCCTCATTGTTATTTTTACTTCTAACTCTTGATGTTTTAAGTTATTTGCCACAAGCAGCTGGCTCTGTCTTACTCCCCCACATTGTTCTCAGATGTCCTTCAAGTCAAAAACCAAGTGAGAACATGCAGAGAAGAGACTCATGGATAAAAAAATTTCATCTTTAAAATATGAGGAACTCTGAGACAATGATTTGACACTTGTGTACCTTGTTTGTGAATTTTATTTTTATCTTCTTAAGACAGTTGGGTAATACTAGTTTAACAAACAGAACCCAATAAACCCCTCATAATTCTCCTAAACCAAAACCAAAAGTGACCCCAGACTGTTCTGACCGCGCAGCTTGCTAAAACCTAATGCATGATGGGATTAAGCATTTGCCAGTTAGCCTATTGATCATGTCTGATAGTGCAGACTGGATCAATAATGCCAAAAGTCATGTATCTCCATATCAATTGCCATTGCATCATCTGTGAAGCCCTAGAGATGAAAGCATAGCACAAAAGAAGCATCCTATATTCCCTCTCACATTTGGTTTTCAGCTTAAAATAAGAAGCTTTTAAAACCATAGCAAAGTCAGCATTACTGTATTTCCCACCTGATTTTGAAGCCATTGGACTCTACCTGCTCTGCATTTTCAAGCTCTGCTCTGAAACTTCAGCACCAAAAATTGTCTTTTCTTTCTTTATGAAGTGGTACAACTCTCCTATATTCACTGCCTTAATAGGAAAGACATAGGAAATAGGTCTACCAGTCTGGCATCTACCTTGCAGACATCCCAGGAGAGAGGAAGAACCCATTGCTCATGTGAGCTTAATTTCTTTTTTGGCTACTTTGGGAAATGAAATTCAGAGCAGAGAAAAACTTCTGCTGGGCAGTTTAATTTCTCTGCATCACCAGCTACTGCTCAGCATTTCTGCAGCTGCTGTCACTGATGGCTAGCCTTGGTACTGGCTGTGACTAGCAGGAAAGTCAAACTACATGTGAGAGAGAAGGAGGTAAATCTCAACTCCATTTCAGAGGTTTTGATAATACCCTACACTTATATCGTCTGTTTAGTCTGTTCTCTTGTACATCTTAGCGAAATCCAATTCCATTTTTCTCAAGGACGGTAAAGGACTCACAACCAAAGAACTCTTTGCATCCTTGTTGATGAATTTGGCAGACAAGGTAATGGGATTTTTTTGTTCTTCAAACAGCATGCCCACAGACAAAGGGCACGTTTTTTCCCTGATGGTAATGGCAGTAAGTTTACAGAAAATACGATACGAATTCTCATGCTGACCAATGACTTTGTGTTCAGTCAGTTCTAGATGATCTTAATGTCAGCTGCCACTTGTTAAAGAGTTTGAAAAAGGTGAATAACTTCCATCACAGTCACAAATATACCAGGACTGTGTGTCACACTCCCACACTGGATAGACTTGGACTAAATAGACCAAAGAAGACCTAGGTTTGAAGGCTCAGTGAACTGTAGACTGCAGCTTTCTGAAGCTATCCAGGCAGATCTTCACTCTGGTCAGTGCAGCAGAGCTGCAAGTATAATGTCTTAAATGGAACTCATTCTTTCGTGGTAAATAGGCAAATACCCCATATCCATGCTCGGACCCACGCACACAAATAGCATTATCAGAGGTAGAGTCTCATCCTGCATGCATCATCTGGTGAAATGGAATGGAAAACAATCAGTAGCTTCCCATAAGACCAAACTCATGGTGGACACTGTCAAACAAAAGGCTATGTTGAAAATTTGGCTGAAAGTCTTGGAAGTCCAGACAGGAAGGCCAACAAATAAATTATTGGACATTTTTGTCCTTTGTTAAAGTCAGTAGCAGAGATGGGAGTGAGAAAAAAAAAAAGTTGTTGCCTTAGGCGTGCTTTCACTGTGCATTTATTTTGTTGTTGCTGCCTGGTTTATTGAGCTGGTTTGTCTTTAATGGTTCACTAAGCTTTGACTACTGTAGAGATTATGGTAATTTATTTTACTGTAGTAGTGTCCTGGAATGGAGCATATGTTGGTGCTTTCAAAGTACCAAATTAGGTAAATATCAATAAAGTAAAAAGTTTTCTTAGCTGAGGTTAACTCCTGGATTCCAAAATCACAACATTTTTAAGTGGAAGATGCCAGTCCTGGAGGACAAGGGATGGAGTGTATTGGTTTGTTTTGAATATTTAGTGTTTCAGATACCTTGACTTGAGATTTAAGTCATATATAATGCAGAGGTTTTTCTGAATTAGAATTAAAATGCAGAGAAAATGTTATTTGGAGCCACCAAACTCTCAAGCTTTTAAAGCCAAACTGCATTCACAGACATTTCTCTTAGGAGTAGAGAGACCAGTGTGTTAAGTGTCTCTCCTCTTTCCAAAAAGGTTTTTATGATGAAATTATTTTCATTATTAGAGAGACGCTTCTGTACAAATTAAGATACAATTGAGACCACATGTCGAAGTCAGTAGTGTGGACTTTAATAGTAAATCTGAGATAGGGAGATAGCAAGAAACAGGAAAAATAGAGATGCAGGGAGAGAAAGAAAGTGACACAGACTGATTAAATAGAAAGGTATCACCACCCCTCTGGATCCAGTGGTGTCCCATTACTCCTCTTCTTCTGGTCTTCTGGTGATGGGGGTCCCACAAAGCAGAGTTCAGCTGGTTAATGTATGTTCAGGTGCAATTGGAACACCCAAGCATCTCCTCAGGGTGGGGGCAAGTTTTACACTGTCCTTTGAAACAGACTGTGGATCTGTTGCAACACTTGGGTCACAGAAGCACAGCCCTCTGCTGAAAGGCCTCAGGAATGAGTCTGGGGGGCACCTTGGGCTTCTCTGGTGAGTTATGGCACCACCTGACACGCCATCTGCCTCCTATGAGAGCGTTTTGTGTGAAGGTGACCTTCCCAGGGTGGCTGTGAGTTTTACAACTGAGCCAGATTTTCGTAAGGGAGGACATCTGGAATCTTAAAAAGCACCATTCTATCTCCACAGTGTCTACTTATAGCCTCCAGGAGTGGGTGCTCATCCCCTCTGTCTTATGCAGACCAGAGGCTTCACCCTCACACACCCAAAAACCCCCCTCCCCCAGGTTATCTGTGGGGGAGTGTGTGTGCAAACCTGGCCTCCCCTACCCTGATCCAGCCGGAGCTGATCTTCAACACCCCTGCAGTGTTTGCTTTCTTCTTCCCCAAGGAGTTACATCACCTTAGAGAAGAGATAACTGGATAATAGTCTTTATCACATCTCAAATTCTCACATGATTTAACTCCCAGTCCAATCTCCTGAAATCCAGAAGGCATTTTTGGGGCTGTGGACTTCAGTGATGCAGATGAGCACTTGCTGCTTTGCACAGTTCTCTACAATGTGCCCTGGAGGGCAACCAAACTTTGTTGAGCTTGCCCGGAGTTGTTGCCGAGATGGTATCCCTGGAGATAGCAAAAGTCACCTGAACATGGACCTGGACAACCAGCTCTCACTTACCACTCCTGAACAGGGGGGCTGGAGCAGGTGACTGAAAGAGATCCCTTCAAACCTCAACAATCCTATCAACCTTCTGTCTGTGCTCAGCTAGGAAGGCTGGCTGAGGGATTGGGAGCACAATGAAAACAAATCACTGAGGTGGCCCTGGGTATTCCACCATGGGCTTTTTCAAACAAAGGCTGACTTGAAGGGCAGCAGCAGCAGACAAGACAATAAATTGAGATGCTGTCGAGTTCTGTAGTCTGTGGTTTCGGTTCAGGTAAGTCTAGAGGAGTTCTTCACGCTTCAAAATTGTGAAAACCTTGCTGCTCCAGAAATGGTAGTTTGATGGGGTAATTTTCCATAAACGTCATTAAAGATCCCGTACAGCAGGTAATTTAAATAAAATTACCTTCTGGTGATGCTGAAATCATGGAGTAAGTGACACACGGAATTCCAGTATTCTTGAATAGCACACACATGTCTCATTCTGCTTTAGCCAATCAACATATGTGTAGTCTGATTAGTTAATTACTATTTTTTTCTCTCATAATGATCATTATTATTTTTCTTTCTTACAATGACTAGAAGTAGGATAAGTTTTGTTTAATAATTATATATTGTGAGGATGTTTTGTTTGTGCCCTACAGCTCTCCAGTATCCAAGGCCCACTGACTGCTTGTAGGCTCTAATTTTTCCAAGCCACACTTTTTTGTGCACAGATTATCAAAAGGAATAAGATTAATCACCTGAAAAGAGCTAATTTTTGTGTCATCCCTGCAAAAACACTAGCACATTTTTAATTTGCCATAAGCATTGAAATAAGTTTCCTCTAAAATTAGTATGGTAGATAATATTGTTCATTTTGTCAAATGTACTTCAAAATATTTATAAGTAAATTGTCCTGACTAAACAAAAAGGTCACCTAGAAAAAGCAAGTGCTAATAAAATCAACTTCAAAACAAAATTCTAGCTTTTTCAAGACATGCACCAAAAACATGACTATGAATATATGGCTGCCTATTAGGGAGTATTACTGTACTGCTACTGTCCTAAAATGCATTTCCTACCTTAATTGAGTATAATTGTAATCATAAAGAGAAAAATAATAGCAAGACAGTTTTCTAAATCCCAAGATCCACAGAAACCCCATGGAAAAATAAAGAAATAAAAGAAATTAAGTTTATGCTACTTTTGATATCCCTTGCCTTTTTCCAGCCTTTTTCTGGCTTTCACTGCCACTCCTAGAGTTCTGTCATGATGGGTTTGGATGGCATAATTGCTGCCCTTGTGCCATTTAGACCTTTAGTTCAATAAAAGAGAAGCTACAACTGGGAGGCTCCTGTTTTGAATATAGATGTACAGTTTTAAAACACTAGGCAGAAGAAATGAGTTTTGAAGTTTTGAGAATAAATAATAATAAGAAGAAATGAGTATTGAACAGTGTTGATATTAGATCTTCAGAGATGATCTTGAAAGATTTCCAAAATTAAATGCATTAGGGAGTTAAAACTGTCTCTTTCTCTGAAGCATTCTCTTTTATTTTAAAGTCCAGCTTTTGTTGCAAAGATTTAGAGATTATTTGTTCAGTCTTTCATCCATTTTGCTCAAACAGGATTGAATTTCACTACACTACAATCATGCAGATTTACTGCTCTTCATATTCTTCAAGCCTACACTTCACATTCCAACTTAACAGCCTCACTAACACACCTCAAGGGTGTACAGCTGAAAAAGAAGGCAGAGTCAGCAAATACTTTACAAGATTTTTTTTTTCTTAAGAATCTCGCTGAAAAGTTCTGAAGATTTTAGGAGTACAAATTATTTCTGGCAGGGGCAGAAACAAAGTTTGTAGTCCTTTTAAACACTGACACAATTCTTAGTGTTTCTTTTCTTCTGGTAGAGAAGCAGGAGAACTGCTTGGCTAGTGCTTTGAAATGGTTACCATACAAAGTGTCATACACAAAGCTGAGTGTTGCTGCTCTTTCTCTTCACTGCTCTTTCTTTACATCATTTCTGATTTACACTGAGTCAAATTTTGGACCTAGTCACTTTTCACAGTGATTTAAATGGAATCATAAATCTTTCAACAGTGTTTTGATATATGATTTGGTGAAAGAGAACAATAACTAATTATCTGGTTTCTAAATGCCTCTGTACCCTATTCCAGGCCCTCTGGAACCAATTTTCTCATTGACTTCTGCAGAAACTGAACAAGGCCATGGATTTGACTGCATCAAACTCACAGACTATAGAAATATAGATTAGATACCTAAAGGCTGAAAGTACTTGCACAAAAAAAGAGTGCAAAGCAAAGGGCTCCAAAGTTGGTAGGACAAAGGTAAACAAACTATATCCAACAAAAAGTTTTTATTTTTCTGAAAAAAGGCCTCTCATTCACAATATTAATTAATGAATGTTGTAGTTCCTAGACTGATATGTGTCATTTATCCACATGCAAATCAAGTTCTCCACAACTTCAAAAGAAGGCCACAGATAAGCAAAAAAGCTCTAATAAAACTACAGGACTATGTGGCTAAATTCATGCCTGCCCATCATTATCAGTGGTGAAGTTTCAGAGTCAACACATGACCACAAATAAATAAATCATCTCCCCTTACAAGGACATCCTCTTTCACACTTTGCATTTTCCTGGAATAGATGGTATAATATTTGATGAGTGATTCTCCATGGAAGATTCTGTCATGTTTGTCATAAGCTTGGCAGTCCCCAAATGAAAACCTAGGTGTTATACAGGTTCAGCTGTACTTCTACTTCTTTTTTTCATCAGTTTTGTCTCTTCCAAACTTGTGAGATGCAAAACAGGACACACAGAAGGAGAGTCATTCCTTAGAACAGAAAAATAGTATAATTATACTCACTGTTGGTTTTTTCTGTGTAGTATTCCCGTGGTGATAGTTCCTGTACTCATCCCCAGTACAAATACCAAAGCAGTCTGTAAGTTTTGTGCCCATTTACTTTAGCAGAGCACAGCCTGTATCTGCTGTAACAAAATGCAGTTACCTGTCTCAAAACACTGTAGAAGACACAAAAGGGACTTCCCATAAGATCAACTGCCAGACCAAGAATTCCCATTGTGAGATCTTGAGGCAAGTATAGATGGCAAAACCAGCAAGATGCTAGTTTCTGGCCTGGTGAGACACATCTGGGTAACCTATCCCAACAAAAATTTGCACAGTGGCAAACTGTGCAGAAGGAAGCCAGTTATACACATGCCAGCCCAAGTTGTGGGAACAGCATCCATGCCCCATGGATATCTGGGACTTTCACTGTATAAATGTGGTGCCTTCCAGAGAAGAGCTCTGGAAACCCCACCTCCAAGAAGACTCGGGTGAGAAAGGATTGCTGGGCACCATGGGATTCATGTGGTGGTGACTATTTTTCTCTCTAATCTCTCTCACACTCTCTTTCCCAGCCCCCTGCACCTGTCTTCCTATTTCTTTCTATCTCTCTCTACCTCTTTCACCTTTCATATCCCTCTGGATTAAAAAAATTAGTAGAGGTAATTAGTGTTCTGAACTTGTATGGTAATCAGGAACATTGCTAGCTAGAATTTGTCTGTTTTATTCTACAAAACTATTTTATTACATTGGGAGCAACATAGGAAAAATTAAACAATAAACAATATTAAATCCATTAAACAAGAGGTCTTGTCAATCCAATTTTTTGTAACTCAACGGTGCAACCCTCTGTTTTCCTGGTCAGAGCAGGGTTAATTTCTGCAGTACCCATAGGCAGAAAGGGGCATGGCTGGGACACAGAGGTGCTCCCCCTCACAGCATTGCCAGAGGCAGGGGAAGGGATTCTCCTGCTTCTTCCAGCCAAGCAGGCATGGTGGACAGAGCAGTTGGGTAGCAGGGCACTGGTCCTGAGCCAGAGGGAGTACTGGGCTGGCATGGCTATGGCTGGGTTGAGATCAGTGAGCATTTTTGAGGGAATCACTCTCTTTTTTGTACTATTTTATTATTAATATTGTTGTTGTCACTGCTTGTTTTCTTATCTCACTGCTGTTTCCAGTAAATTGTTCTTATCTTAACATGTGATCTTTGCTATTTGGAGAAAAAAAAATGGGGAGAGCCATTCTTAAACCAAGACAATTCCCAGTATAACAATAATGAAAGTCTCTTCCTCCTACATACACAAATGAAAGTCTCTTCCTCCTACATACACACAAACACACACAGGGGTGCAGATGCATATATTTTGAGTAAGAAGCTGTTAGAGCTCTAGTTTTCAAAAATTCCATTTACTTTTCAGCAAAGCAGAACAATCTTTCAAAAGGCATCTAGATTTTACTTTTTTTCATCAGAGGTGCTAAGTAATAAATTTCTTGGAGATAAAATGCATTTTACTACATGAAAAAGATTGTGATATGAACTTTTTAAGGCATTACATGAAAGAGGTAGAGAAGTATTTCAATGCAAAAAGAGACCAGACACCATGGAAAATTATCTCCTTGCTTCCATTCTTGCAAATGCCAAGATGAATGAGACGAAATGTGTACTTCCCAACAAACTAATAGGCTGCAGAAAAATCTGGTGTCTTTTTGTCTCCTTTTGCATGGGATGAGCAAATACAAAGAAATTCATAGTGAATGCCAGTAGTTTTACCATACAGCCACAGTATGAGCTGCACAGACCATTCACTTTTTCACTCATTATTTATTCTAATGCCAGATACCATAAGCTCTGTACAAGCACATCCATGGCCTGGCAATGAATATCATATTTATTCAGACTAGATGCTAAGCTTATTCCCATCATGGTCCTGCTCTCTGTGGCAGTCAGTGTCCTCTACCCCACTTCAATGGCACACTGGAAAATGTTGCCCTCTACCCGTGTTATGCAGCTTACAGGTGAATTGCCTGATGTTTTTAGCATAACCAGGTTGTCACCATTTCTTCCCATTTAAAATAATCTCCATTAGTTTCCATAATACCATCCATATGGTTACAAGTGCCACTTACCTAAAATAATTTACATCTCACATTTATATGTGACCTGATTTTTAGCAATGTTTGCAACATGGACACAAAGGTGAACTTGATACTAAACCTGCTGCTTTAATTATTATTTGGTATTAAATTTAATCTAACAAAAAATATTCATGGAATCATAAAGGTTGGAAAAGACCTCCAAGATTATCAAGTCCAATATTGCAGACTATAATTTGTTTGCATGTTTTAGTTTTTCTCATTTGTTTTCTCATTAACATTTATCATTCTTTTAAGATAGCAGCCTGATATAGCTGGTATTAGTAATCTAGTGGACTCCAGATACATATACATCAGTTTCAATAGTCCACTGGTTTATTGCTTCATAAAGGAATAGAAAAAAAAAAAGGATGAGACTCCTTAAAATCCTACAGTTCCTCCATAATTTCTTGGTTGTGGAGCTCTATATATTTCAGATTAATCCCTTTTAGAGTTATCCGTTTGATTTTGTAAAACCAGGATGACATGCAGACTGCTCGGTCCAATGTTCCAAAAATTCAAATCAACTTGAGAGAAAACAGCCTACTTAAATGAAAACCTTACACTGAACTCAGTAGGAATATGTCATCATACTTGAGAAATGTTCCCCTGTACCTATTTTTCATCTCTCAAAAGGGGATTGATTGCCTGTCCCCATCTCACTACAGGTCTTCTGTGGAGTAAATAATTTGAATGTAGTTACACAGAGTCACATTCTGCTCTCTTCTCATCTCAGTGTCTCCAGAGTTCCCCGTGTGAAGTTCGATCTAAGGTGACTCAAAGAAAAGGGGAATAGGGCAGCAAGGGTGTGCATGCAGACAAGTAAACCTGCCCTTGGGTGCTAGAGTGAAGATACTCTTATCTGGGATGGAGCAGCGTAGGTTCTTGCAATAGACTCCTTCTATAGAAAAGTAGGGAATGGAAAATTGCTAGAGAGTGGGAAGTGTTTGATGGTCAGTGACTGTCGTGGTAAGTAACTTGGACTCAGTGATTACCAGAGTTCATAAAAAGCCAGATTAGATATTCCTTGTGCATATATCTAAAATTAAATACTTGCGCAAAGGTATTTAACACTGTTTGGTTAAGCTTTCAAATATCAACCAGAAAGAATTTTTTCTCATCTTGCTTGTATTCCATACTCTTTGCGTTAAAGGTTTCTCCAGTTGTTCTTTTTTGGGATGTCACTGGTTACATAATTCTGTAGTGCACTCCTTTAAAACTTCCTTAAAAAGTAGGAGCATAAGAATCATTGCTAGTTCATCTGCATCAGATCATGGATTTCCTGTGCATTATCAGGCTATTCAATCAGCTCAGCAAAAAGTAGTGTTTAGCAGAGTGTTATACCTCTTTGAGGCATAACAGTCAGGTTGCAACTACTGGCCCTTGCTAGACAGAGGGTATTACAATTAACAATGTGTCACATCCCTAAACCCACAGCTTCTCATACAGCACATCAGTACACTCAGTAAATTATAGCACATGCGGCTACAGACAACTCCATCTTCTTAAAGTGCTTGCATCTAAATGAATTTTAGATAAATATTTTCCATTTTAAAATGGCTTTTTTTTAAATGTGAACTCTTGTATTATTAACTTGCTTTTTGTCACACAGATCTTTCACTAGAAGTTGCCAAACTGATAACATTAGGAATAAAAAATCAAGGTCAAAGAGAGAACATGTCCTGAAAATAAATCCGAGTTCTAAGGATATTTCTGTTTTGATTTTCATAACTAACAAAATGCAGTACTGCAGCTAGGCTAAAGTTCTCATCATCTGTATTCACAAACTCCAACAACACACAGTGCAAATTAATTGAGATTTAAACTTCAGAACCAGTTATCTGCACTACGGTATTAATCTCTTACAAATTTCACCTGATTCCTTCAACCTAGCACAAAATATCATAATGTATTTTGTTAACACCATGCATTCCATGCGTTGGTTTAAGTCTCAGCAGTGGGGGGGACTCTGCTTTTTAGAGAAGTCCTTATTAAAAGCTGGACAGTTTTACATACAATTGATGGTCCCACATGGGTTCAGTCCAGTCTTGTAGTAAATATGTGCTGTGTTCAGGAAACTGAAAAAGCTGACAGAGGATATGGATATATTTCTCTTGTCTTGAAGTTGGCTTCTCATATCCTGAAAGAGACAGAGCTCACGGCATTTGGATCAAGACCTGATAACTAATGAGGAAAGTATTAATCTTCTTATAGAAATTTATAGCTCCCTTTTAAATTAAGTAATGAATTCACGTTAAATAATTTCCTCTGAGTCCTTTTTTGACTCTTGAAATTTCAGGTTTCCATGCTAATAATGAGAAGGATTTCCAAATGAAAGATATACAATCAGACACAGTCCTGCTAAAGCAGATTTCTGGCTTTTCCGGTTGGATGAAAAGACTAGAAAAATGTTAATTACTGAAGTCAAGGTATTTGTTTGAGCTGTTTTAGACATGATATCAATGCCTTTAACTCCTTCTAATGAAGCAAAAGGAATTCCACACAGTAAATTTTCAAAGACTTATGGTGTTTCTTGGGTAGTTTTTACCCGGAAAAATCAAATAATTTAGCCATCCTCTGTACCACCAACAAACTTCTGGCTGCCTTATTCTATGGTTGTTAGGGAAATAAGTAGTGAGACTAATTCTTCTTTTGGTCATGTTAGGTTGACAGAAGAATCTACCTATTGAATGCTATACATGGAAACACTGAAATAAGGAAGAAACAAGATGCATATTTTTCTCCCTCCAAATTGTGCATAGATATGTACATACTTGTATATTAAAGTCTGATATTTATGGGTTCAGTTCTAGGAGTTTCACTTTTCTGTACTAATGATCATTTCAGTACCATTTATCAAATGTTTTCACTGGCTTTTCTTTAGGATCATTTTAGGCACTGCTTGTATGTGGTTTAAGATATAAACATTGGTAATATGGGAGATGGAATACACAAGTGACTAAGTAGCACAAAAAGAAAGCTAGTTTTGTCCCTGACTGATATATTGGGTGCATTTGGCACTACACAGCTAAGGATCAAGGAGATGTGATGAAAAAATCTGTTGCTAACCAGATTAAAATTTTTAACAATACTATAGAGCTGAGTGTCAGTGCTTTTGTGAATGCCATAATTTCAAAATTGCATTCCCAGGAACAAAGCTGAGGTGTTTAAAAAAAAACATACAGTATTTTATCAAATTTCTTGCCAATGTATCGCACTGAAAGCAAATCAAACTCTCACCTCATTCCTTTGATATTAGTTTCTGTGTCATACAGGGAAAAGAATTTCCTAATGGCATTGTCTACTATTTGGTACAAATTTTCTCATTTTCACATATTCCAAGATTCTCTCTACATGTAAAGATTTTTTCAATAGATTACTTTGAGACTGATAGATACAATAGATACAGTGAGACTGCTATACTATACCTGGAATGAATGTTGTCAGTTACTTGCTCTATCTTTAGTAGTGGACAGTATTTCTTTTCCAAAATCATGCAGTTTCACACTGATGATGAGAAACAGACTTTCTTTCTGAGGAAAGAAAATGAACTGGCCCAGAAACTTCATAAATATTGTAGTATTGCCGCTGTGTTATAAATCTTCTGAAGGGGGGCATTGTCTAAATTTGATTGCATAACTATGTTGCATACTGAGTCTAGATAGTAGTCTGACTTTAAATTTATGGACGTTGTGCCATGTCTTGGTATTGACCAAGGAATAGTATGAATGAGAAACAGCCCCATATTAAAATGAAGTATCATAGAAATGATTCTGAATATGCTTGAGATACTGGAATAAAGTGGTGAATACAGCACCAGCAAAAAAATCTTTCCCATGCTGTCTTCTTCTAAGCTGTAGAAGCAGCTTAACTAGAAATATGTTCAGGCTTCAGTGATGCTTAACTTTATTGGGCTCTGTGTCTGCAAAAACCATTCACGTCGAATAGCACAGAAGTGTGCAAGCTACAATATTAATCAAATACTCCTATTCCTTCCACTTTCAGATGTGTTTTCCAGTGTTTCTTTGAACAAACTTAGAGCAGTCTTCAAGAATGGTATGTTCTCCAATAGTTCTCCAGCACTACTGTAGAAAATTCACAGTATTTATCTCACAGGAGATAAATATTTTTCTGAGGAGATAAGAATTTTCTGCTGGAGATATCACAAATAAAAGCACCTCTAGCTATGTAAAGACAAGTTTTACCACTGAGGTACCATAATTGCTTTGTATAAATAATAATGACAGGTGGCAAATAGAAAATCAGGCAAAGATTTCTTCTCACAACCACTGAGGGAAGGATGCAAGCCTTGGACTCATACAGATATTTATTACTTACAATACAACTGTATTATAGGACAATTAAATAAAGTAAAGCAAGGAAAAGTGCTAGAGAAAAGTGGCATGTGCGATATTAATTCATTCATATTCAGTTTGCATAGCATGGTTTTGGTTCTGGGGGCTAAAAAGGGTGGCTTCTCTGAACAGCTGCCAGAAGCTTTCCCATATCCTGTAGAGACAGTGTCAGGTGGCTCCAAGGCAAACCACTGCTGGATTAGTGCTCATCATCACCAGGAAGCAGTAAATCTTGGATAATGTATTTATGGGGAAAAAATCAGAGCAGAGCAGAGTGAGAAGCAGCCCTGCACATACTAAGGTCAGCAGAGCAGGACAGACAGGAGATGCAGCAGCTCCCAGGGCAGACACTCCCCAGCAACCCTTGGAGAAGACCAGAGAGTGGTAGTCTGCTTCCCTGCAGCCCACAAAAGCCCAAGGAGGAGAGAGATCCACTTGCAACCCCTGGAGGACTGCACACCAGAGCAGATGACTGCCTGAAGGAGGAGGCTGGGACACTGTGGAAAATCCATGCTGTAGTAGGTTCCTGGTAAGACCTGCGGACCCACGGAGATGGGAGCCCATGCTGGAGCAGGTTTGCTGCCCCGCAGGAAACCCTTGCTGGGATAGTTTGTGAAGATCTGCAGCCCCTGGGGAGGACTCACGTTGGATGAGCCCAGAGAGGACTATCTCCCACACTGGAGCAGGGAAGGAATGTGAGGAGTCTTCCATACAAGGAGGAAACAGCAGCAGAGACAGAGACACAGCACGGTTTTAATTCTTGTTACTTCTCTCTGATTTGATAATAAATTGGTAATTAATTTCCTCAAGTCATGTCTGTTTGTCCCATGGGGGCAGTCAGTGAGTGCTCTTTCCATGTCCTTATCTCAACCCATTAGCCGATTGTTTTATCTTTTTTGTCCTGATGAGTTGAGAAGTGATAGAGAGGGGTGGGGACCTGGCATTCAGACAGGGTCAACCCACCCGGTCATCCCTCATGTGTGTACCATAATTACACAGTCAGATACCATCTATTTTCCTCTCAGACCCCAGCTTCATTCAGCATTTATGGCTTAGCTGCAAACCCCCTACTGACTTTCTTCAAACTGAGGAATTTTTTTTAAATTTGGTGCGCTGTCACTGTATGTTTTCCTTATGTCCTGTAAATGAGAGACTCTGGCACAAAGTGTGTACATCCCTACCTGCCATCTTTCTTGGCCCAGTATTAAAGACAGAATTCCTGTATGGCTTGTTTTTTTCAATAGCTGATGGTCTGTTCTTAACTCGAGTGAAGACATATACTTGTCCTTTTATAAATCTTTTTGAGGCAAGCATGACTTGTTCTTGAATATAATTTTTAAAAAAATAAACACTTCCGCCTTAATTGCTAACATGTGGGAAATTCAGAAGCATTTACAAACCAGTCATGAAACAGTAGTAATAAACTTAATTGCTGTCAGCAATTCCAGCTGTATGATAATCTACTGTAAAACATGTAAAACCTTTTTGAGTTGGGCAGTAAACCCATGAAACAGTATTGTGAATACAAGAAGTATACATGTGTTTCACAGATAGTGGACAAATACTTGGAAAATGCACCCCTTGAGATCGGTTAAACGGAAAAAAAAATCAAGAAAACATCTAGATTAAAAATATCTTACTCATTTCTAGGTCTCTACTACAGACACATACTCTTTTGCCTTTTATGTTCTTCAGACTGGACTTGTTCACATTTTGCTGTGTCTCTGTGTTTCCCTGGGCAATGGCATTACCTGTGTATTGGGCAAATCACACTCCAGAGGGGCTGTGACTTTCACCCAGAGGTGGTTCAGGCCATTATTAGGAATGGCACACTGCAGGTGCAGTTGCACTTCTGGTGCCCATCCTGTCCCCTGACATTGTCCATCCAGCTGGAGATTATCCCTCTTTAGACACTTACTCATGGTAAAAGCTTACAGCTGGGCACTGTACAATCCATTTCCTAGTGCGGTCAGGAACTCAGTCCCTACAAAGCAAGTGGTCTCTATTAGTCACAAGAAGGGAAAGAGTGAAACCCTTAAACCTTGTCACCATGGCATACAGCCTCATCTCTGTGTCTCAACCCCTTTTTAATAGCAGCTGTGATGCTGGGCTGTATGGAGTATTTATTTGAACTGGGAGAGTTGTTATGTTGCTGGTAGCAAAGACCGGCTTAATAAACTCCTTTTCCGTGGAAATGGCCAGTACATTACAGCCCAGCAGGAATTGTGCAAGGAAGAAAAGGGAAGACAAGTAATGTTCATGTGTGGACAGAAAATCTAGGATGTTACAGGGTTTACTTTCTGCTTTCTACCATCAGATGGAAAAGAAAAGGTTTTCCTATGATCTAAGGAAAGCATATAGCCACCTGAGTGGTCTGCTGCTTGTCTGAGTGCTGCTAACCACTTTTTAATTGAGAGATAATTTAGTAGTGGGATACAGCACCTTGACCATTCCATAATAGATTAGATGCTTAGCCATGCTTTAACCTGGAAAAACACAGAGTCAAAATTTTATGTATTTTGGCCTACACACGCGGGAGTATTCATAGATAAAGTAATCCTAAATATCTTACAGTGGCTATAGATCTCTGGTTACAAGCAGTTTGGGAGACTTACTTGCTATATGAAGGGAATTTTGAAAATAACAACTTGAAGATCAGCAGGACAATAAGGGGAGGATTACAAGGGAGAATTGACAAGTTGCTTGTATATAGCTTGACTGAATAAGTGCTAAATGATAATTATGACCAATAGATATTTTAAGTACTGTGACAGAACTGAGGTTGTTACTCACAGGTATTGAAACATAACTAATTTAAGGGTATTAGAATAAAGCTGGGAGAAGGAATGGGATCAGAAAACTACTCTGGAAGTGACATCTGGTGGATTGTAAGTCTCCCAAGAGTAAGGGAAAGATTTCAACATATAAATCATTTAATACTGAACTTGCAAAATTCTCAAGAACATTGTCATCTTGTATTAGCACCAAAAAAAGCTGGATAATCTTACAGAGATTTTTTCACTATGTCAATGGAGGATAAGGAAGGATTACTTTTTCAGATATACTTTGAAGCATATTCCATTAGGAAATTATGGCTATGTAACTCCCCTTTTGAACCAATCTCTTAGCAAATGTCTCTGTTTAAAGCTCTCATACATTAAATTTCACCCCTCCTATATACTACACACAATTATTTTTCCTATGTTGTAACAAAACCTCTGTTCAATGTAGTTTAAAAAATTCATCAAATTTCAAGTGTAAAACTTAGACAGAATATGAGATTTTACATGTGCTTTCTGAAAGACACTAGAATTATATGATGACAACAGGAATATCAGAAAGATAATACAATGATGGTGACTTTTTTTAAAATTTATTTCTGATAACATGAGAAAGCTTGGCTTTACTGCAGAAGAAATTCCTGTTCTTGTCTGTCTCTTTTGTGATTAGCCACAATTTGAATTGACCACAAGGTACAAATTCAGAAGTGACTTTCTTGTGACAATATTTGACAAGTCAACCATGGTCAGATTTCACTGCTAAGAAAGAGCAGATCCCTTGGCCCTCCACTTGCCAGCTAGCACACCTTTCCTGGACTTTCTTCTCCCTGCCCTCAGTTGGGCACTATTGTCACTGATTCTGTAGGGTAGAGAATGTTCCAGTCGTCCAGAAAAGGTACTATTTAAGGGCCTTTGCAGTTTTGTAATTTTTTTGGCTTTTTCTGTAAAAAGGTAATGTTACCTTTAGCATCCTGGAAGGTAAATCCAGTGCAATAAGTAAATACTGCAAGCTCTGTGAGACAGAATTTTCATGTTAAATCAACATTTTTTTCAATAAGTTTCCTTTTAAGATATTTTCTCAAGGGGGGGAGTTTTTGGGCTTTCTGTTTTAAGAATTTTTGAGAAAAATCTTCAACACATTGAAGCAGAAATTACATCATAATGTTTGACCGATATATTTTTTAAATTGTATGCAGCATCCAGATGTAGGGCATGTCTTGGGTGAAAGAGATGTTCTCGCTAGGACACTCAAAGCCTAGAATCCCTACCTGTGCTCAATAATCCCAAGATCTCTGGATGCAACTAGTCTAGATTTCCATACATGCACTTTTGCCAGTTGTTTTGGGGTTTTTTTTGTTTAATGTTTGACACTGCCGTGCATTTCATTTTGCATGACACTGTCTAACCAACTTCAAAGAGAATCTGTCTTTCTGTCGAGTCACAGACAAGGAAAATAGAAAATACAATTTTAATTATTGGGGACAATAAGGGATATTTGACTGAAAAAGCCAAAATTCTATATCAGTGCATTATGTGCAAAAGCTCCAGGTTATAACAGGAATATAACTAAAATTATCAAAGTAAGTATCTAGTAATACTGTTTAGCATCAGCCATGTTGTGGTGCTTGGTGCCAGCACTTCTGAACAGCTTTACAGTGATGGGGATAGAAATTTTCACCGGCTGTGATGCTTCTTCTTTTTCCCACACAGAGGTGCATACTGTATGGCTGCTTTTCTTTCTTTGAAAGAATACTTTCAGGTTGGAGTGGTCTTCAAAAGAAGGGAGTATAGAGAAGAGTGTGCCAAAGGTACAAAACCCAAATGGGTCAGTATCTAATGTTCCAGATGAAGCAACTCTATTATGGGGTCAGTGAGATAAGCACATTGATTTTGAAGCTTGCAGTCCCTGCAAAAGTGGTCAACACCAGCTGGTGTGACAGTGTTAGGATTTTACATCTGGATTCTTGTTTTATTTTTTTACACACATTTCAAATTAATTAGCTAACACTTCTGCTGCTTATAGTGAATGAGGCTTGGACTGTGAAGTGCTCCTTACAACCTGAGACTTGTGAATAATGATATGTCCAAAGGTTACCTTCGTTCTGTCCTTCGTTCTTCATCTACTCTTCTGCTGGGGTACTGTCAGACAAACAGAGAAAGGGAGTCACTTGTGAGAGAGTCCCTGAGTATGGCTATATTGCACTTGTAGAGCATGCAGAACTGTATGTAAATGCTGTGTAGCCATGCACAATTTGCTGTAAACAAAGCATTTTAGTTAAGAGTTCCTGCAGACATTTTGCCCTGCAAGAGCAGAGCGTACTGGGGACTACTGCAAATATATTCAGCTTATGTGACCAGTAAATCTCCATGTGTTCATCAAAGCTATGGCAATTTAGTTGACACTGGGAAAAGAGTCCTAAAAGTTTGGAGAGTTTGCCCTACTAATTTCGTGGTCAAAACACTCATTGATTCTACCCTGAAGCTAAAGAAATAGAAACTGCTTTTAAGCACACACCACATCTTGCATTAGCCACCATTGCCTTTGCATGAATACGGTTTGGAGAAGGTCAAAGCTATTTCAGAGTGTGTATGTTTCCTGGGAAAGGGCATTCCAGCAATGCATTAATACATAGTCTGATTCATGCTGAATCAATGAAGTAATTTCACTATTGTGAGCCTGCACAATAGTGAAATTAGTGGGCCAATGATACATAAATCAACAGATGGGGCCTCAAAACATTCATGCTCATACTCTGTCAACATGATCTCCACTGAATTTCCCTAACTTATTGTCATCTTTTTCAGGACTGTTTGATGGTTTGTCTAGTGTAACTAACCAGAAAGTATTTTGCCTAAAGATAGTCCTCTCCAGACAACAACACAACACATCATCAGTTTCTGACTGAGAAAATATGGGCATTAATAAGTTACAGTTTGTTGATTTTAGCCACTCAGTGGTGGTTTGGCAATTGGTTGTCAGCACTGAAAGGTCTGAGGTACAGAGTGCCATGCAACTTTTTTCAAGCTGTGTCTTGATGAGATGAATTCTAATGAATCCCTCCTCTACACGCTGAAGCTTAATCCCTATTCAGAAGGGATTAGTATTCAAATTTATCATAGAATCAAGACTGATTAGCGGTCTAACACAAACAGTATGTCATGGAACATTCACTGGAAAGTTTGTGACATTTCTTGTTTATTTCTCAATTTTTATGATATTCCTACAGTTAGCAGGGTGGCCTGACTCACTGTTGTCATTTGCCATTAGAAGTTATTGATTAAAATGCTGCAAGGAGCTGATGGGGGAAACTTCAGGACTGCGCTTAGCGACAGTTTGCAGCTGTATGCAAATTACGAGAAAAGTTCTCTGTTTCCTGGGGGAAGGTCAGTATGAAATCTGGTTGGGTGCACTGGCTCAGGAGATGTAGTTTTGATCCTGCCTGCCTAAAGAAGTTTCTGCTGGGACATTTCATCACAATCATGAGCTGCAGTGGCAGGCTTGTAACAGAGCATTTGACTGAAGAAGTCTTGCAGATGGAGGGCACGAATAGTTAATCAAAGTACTATTTTAAAGTTCCTTTCTGAATAAAATGGAGCTAGGTTACTTCCAAAACTTAGATAAGCCTGAATCATCTGAAGAATTAGATAGAACTAGTTGGAAGAAAAAAGGAAAAGTCATACAACTAGGAATGTGCACCACCAATCAGTTCAAATTGGCAGTGGTTGCTGCTGTGAATCAAATAGCTCCTGAGTTCAGATTAACAATTTTTAAGCAAAATTTCATCACAGGGGCTTATGTTCACTAATGACTTCATAATGGGTTCCAAGATTTCAGACGTGCATTTCAAAAGAATCTTCCTGTCTCTTCCTTTCCCACCACAGTCTCCATAAAAGAGAGACTGGGGAAAATGTTTACAATTATCTCAGGGAGATACGGTTTATGGAACATAAATAAGAGCAACATTTCTTCCCATCTCTATTAAAATTTAAATGTATACTATTTTACGACATACTTGTGATAATTTTTTTCCTTTTAGTTCTATTCAAAGGCAACTGAAAGAGATGGAAATCTTCTTTTGATCTCACCGCTGTGTGGTTTTTGGTGCTCACGAATGTTGAATAAGAAGCAGAAGGGGAAGGTTTTCAGGTCAAAAAAAAATTACAGAGCACCTGATTAGTGTATATATTGCTGGAATTTAAAAAAAAATTACAATTGTATTGTTGATATATTAAACAACAGTCCAATATTTATTACTTGCATATTGAGAGTATCAAACAATTGCAACTCCATTCATTCTCCTGCTGTACCATTATGTAGATAACCAGTCTGATCATGGAGGCACCCAGTACTTTAAGGATGCATGACATATTTGATATAAATAAAAAGTTGAGCAAGAGACAGTATGGAAGAGCATAGAACCATAAATGGTTCTGCCCATAAGCTGAAATTTTTGATGTGTCAGTAATGTGATGCTACTTTGCAAATTTTTTATACATAACTTTTGGTGTTGTGACCTTTCCTAATCTCAGATGGTATGTGAATATTAATTCTTTGTCACTCATCACCACATTTTTAAGGAGTGCTTATAGGAGTAGTAAGAAATTAACTTAAATTGTCCAATATGTCACATAAGTACCTTAGAAATTTGGTTTTCAATATATACTTAATTTTTACTGACTCTTAAATTAGATGTAGGTCATGGTCAAGGTGAACTTCAAGTTTATGTAGGAAGAAGGAAAAAAAGAAGGAAATCATGTTCTTAGGAAGTTACTACTTTGTTGCAATGAGTTTCATCTAATTTTGTGGTCTCACTGTCCAATATCAGTGCTCTGAGGACAACACAGTACTGAGAATCAGACTAGCGACGTAAATTAATTTACACAAGCCAAGTGCCAGTATCATCAGCTGGCAATACCACCTCTGCAAATAGCTGATTATACTGAAGGAAGTAGGGCAACCAGGAAAATTGGAAAGCCAAAAGGATGATAAAAGCTCTGCAAGCTGTGACATTCCTGTTATAGCAAAGAGTGCTGTATCCACTCCCTGGTCACACCAAGTCAAAGGTAAATGAGTGAGGACTAGGCATGTCCCCTCCTCCTGTACAGTCTCCTGTTGCAGCCTCATTCAAAAGCTACGTTTAGTTAAACAAGAAATATTGAACAGCGTAAGTTGGAGATTGTGGGCTATTCCCTACCACCAGCAAAAAGTCATTTCATACCTCAGAGCACAGAATCAGATTACATTATTTCCTTAGTTTCCTGAATGCTGCATTGTGAAAAGCCTCCTAAAAATCAGCTGAGGAAGGGTATTTCAAACTAAGGTTTCATTTATGGTGATGCCTTTTTCTCTGTCGTAGAATGACAAGCCAGACATGGTTAAGGGGATGAAAGGGGCTTTACCTCGTTTAATAAGGATCCTTATGGTGCACAACACAGCAAGGCAGAAAATGCTAAAAATACAGTGACACATACACAATTTTTATAGACTTTGCAAATTAGCGCACCTGCTGAAGATTCTCCAATGAGAAACTTAATAGATAAAGTAATGTCCCCCTGTTCTGGTAACTTCGAGCATCTCCCCCCGTCAGGTGAGGCTGGTATCCTGGTTATAAAAATATGTCCTAGAGAGCTGGTTCCAGCATTGGTTCCTACAGAGAACAAAGATATCAAAAGGCTTCAGGCCTTCAACAGGGAGACTTTTAGAAGATTTTGTCCTCCTGCCCAGGGAAATACCAGAATTAAGTTACAATATCAGGCTAAAAATGTGGAAGCTAAGCACAGAGAATATATAAAAAGTATATTAAAAAAAAGGGCAAAAAAACTGCAACAGCACCAATGCAAGATTCCTGCTAAAAAAAGTATGAGGAAACAAGAAACACAAAAGGTCTAGAAGAGAGAGGACAATGAAGAAGAATTACAAATGGCTTGGAAGACACTCTGAAGAGACATGACAAAAAAGCATTTTAGTTGGAAGCATTGACCTTCAAGAGTAAAAACAGTTTCAATAAGCCTCAGGAAAGAAACAAAAGCCTGAATCACTTACAGTGACTGGTCTTTGCAAGGCAATGGACTAGAAGCCCTAACAAGTAGGAAGGATGAGAGCAGGCATACAATGACAGCAAGATGTAGGTAAAGAAGTGGTAACTATGAGGTAGTGTGTGGCGGAAAAAAGAAGGAAAACTACTTTTTAACTACAGTCAAAAAGGTTGGTTAAAATCTTGGTTCAAACTATGCCACTCCTGACTAGTTAGACTGCTTAGCAGCTTCATCCCTTTCATTGGAAGTTCATATATGTCAAAATATCTTTTAAGTGCCTGCTGTACTGACGTTTGGTGAAAAAAACAGCAAAAACATTATGCTGTTCTGCATTCCCTCAGAGCTTTCTTTTGCAGGCAGAGTGGATCAGGAATCACAAAGTGGCAGAATATTCTGAGTTGGAAGGGATCCATCAGGATCATCAAGTCCAACTCCTGGCCCTGTGGAAGACACTGTGAGAATCACAGCATGTGACTGAGAGCGTTGTCCAAACACTTCTTGAACTCTGTCAGGCTTGGTGCTGTGACCACTTCCCTTGGGAGGCCATCCAGTGCTCAACAGCCCTCTGAGGGATAAGCTTTTTCCTGATATCCAACCCAAAACTCCCCAGACTCAGTTTCATGCTATTCACTCAAGACTCACCTCTGGTCATGAGAATGAAGAGACCATTGTCTGCCCCTCCACTTCCCCTCATGAGGATGTTGAAGACCACAATGAGATGTCCTCTCAGTATCCTCTTCTCCAGGCTGGATAAACCAAGGGATCTCATCCACTCCTCAAGATTTCCTCTCGAGACACTTTACCATCCTCTTGGTCCCACTTTGGGGGGTCTCTAACAGGTTAATGTATGTTTCAAAAACTGCACAGAGGACTCAGGGGGAGGCTGCCCCAGAGCAGAGCAGAGCAGGACAATCCCCTCCCTTGTCCAGCTGCAATTCTGTCCCTGATGCCCCCCAGGGCAGGATTGCCCCTCCTGGCTGCCAGGGCACTGCTGGCTCATGTTCAGCTTGTCACTGACCAGGACCTCCAGGTCCCTTTCTGCAGCACTGCTCTCCAGCCTCTCATTCCCCAGTCTGTGTGTACAGCCAGGGTTACCTCATCCTGGGTGAGAATCCAGTACTTGTCTTTGTAAAACTTTATATGGTGATTGCCCATCTCTCTGGTTTGTCCAGGCCATTCTGCAGGGCCCCTCTGCCTTTGAGGAATTGGACAGTTTAGTGTCATCAGCAAACTTAGTATTACTTCCAGTTCTACACCCAAGTTGTTTTTGAAGCTGCTGAAGAGAGCTGGCCCTAGGATGAAGCCCTGCAGAACTCCACTAGTGAAGTTCCTCTGCTCTGCTGCAGTGATTTTATTCTCATTTCTAGTGCTTCCCTGCACATAAGCCTAGAACCAAATAAGCATACAATGATTCAACTAAATCTTGGTAGTTTGAAGTCAGTATAGCTAAAAAGGGGAGTAAAAGAAAAGTTTGTAGGAAAACACTTCTATTTTTCTTTTATAATTTAAAATGAGAAAAAGAAAAATTTGTAATTGTGCATTGCATCAGTTCAGAGAATTAAAAGAATAGTTTCTCTGAGTCAGACCGTGAAACGAAGACTGGGAGATTTTGTGTATTAAATTCTGCTATACTCGGTATCATACAATCAGAAAGTTTACTGCAGTATTGTTTTCTGTTCTCTCATGTTCACATGGTTTAAGTGATAATCTTGTTCATTGCACGAGTGATTCTGCTTCCCACACAGATGCCTCACAATATTTGGAGTGTGTTACCAAGGTCTTGGTTCCATCACACACTCATGGTGCTGCAGCTGGTTTGCTGTGGGTTATACTGTCTCAATCTCCTGAACAGGCATTATTAGAGCTTCCTCAGTATCCCACACCTGATTAATGAGATGACAATATAAAATACTCCACCTGCCACAGCAGCCACAAAAACTGAATTAATGTGTAAGGAAAAAAAAAGAAAAACTAGTCTCAAGGCTTCAGTGTACAGAACAAGCAAGATCAGCTGCTTATTTACCTCAGCTCCTAATGATGCTGTTTGTGAATGAGTTACTTGCTTTCTCATTTAGCCCACTAGCAGACAGTCATTCCAGGGAAAATTATGCATTACTATAATAAATATTGTGTGACATAAAAAACACCTCATCTGTCTTAGGACTGTAATCTTCTGGAAAATCCCTCCCATTCATTATTCTCCGTGTAGTATTTAAGAACAGTAAACTACTGTCTGTTGAGATACAGAGTGGAATAAATGCATTAAGGAAAGTTTTTGTAGGCTGCAGAGAATGTGCATTGGTTATAACTAACACATGTTTCTGGTCTTTTTTGTAATATGAAGGAAAAATATTTATTTATTTTATTTTATGTTAAACAATTAACAATTGTAAACTCGTGCCCAAACTGTGTGATTCTTGCAAGACACTGAAAAAGTTTCTCAATCTTCATTTGAAATATGTTGGTATTCTTTACTTGAAAGATATTATGCAAACAATCGCATCTTGAATTAAAACTGGATCCATTTGTTTCCTTGTTATGTTTAAATTAATGTAAATCTTAGCAATCCATATCTAAACAGAATCCACGAGTGCTTTATGAAACCAATAAGAAATCATGTGCCTCCTCCAAGTGCGAAAGGCTTTCAGCACAGTCAGCAAAGTGATCAACTCAAACTGTTGAGCCAAAGGGAAATCCAGAAGATAGTAGCTGAAAATGTAGTCACCACATTTTTGCTTATAAAAGGAAAGTGTCTCAGCAGCCAGGTGGATGGAAATGCAAAGACTTTTACACTTTAAATGTTCCCATTTTAAAACTAGTTTATCAACTTTTTTTTTAAAGCCACAGAGTTTTGAAGCTATCATTTGCAGCTGATTTTTTAAACCAACACTTGCAGTTTTCAGTGAAGAGTGAGGAACTGACATCTGCAAGCGAGAGTTCTCACACTCAGCTACTGACTGCCAGCAGTCTTTCCACTTTCATTTCCATGGAAACTGGGCAAGAAAAGGTTGTATTGCTTATATTTAAAAAAAAAAAAAATCTTATTTTTATTCACCCAACCACTTAACTTGCAAAAATAGGAATTAGCCCAGATCATCTAGGGAAGTTTATGCGTGACTGGTGCTTTTAGCAGATGTAGTCTAAAGCTGTCACAATACCTAAAGTTCCTTGACTGGAACTACTTGTTGTGACATGTTTTACTTTTTTTGGTTCTGCTTACTGATAAGTCTCAAAAACTCTGATGTTTCGGTAGCAGTTTTGCTCCTTAGGTGCATACCAAGTAGAGGGGCTGATAGGAAGATGTAGAGTTCTTCTGCAGCATTTTATATGCAATTTCTAGACTCTAACCACTGTATAGCTCTGAATCCATACTTGTTCCCCCTATTTATAGCTGAACACCACTGAAGATGGGTTCTGATTCTGAATTAATTTATTTCTTACTCAGCTGGTGCCGTCATACGCCTTCACTGAGTTTAATTAACTAATCCCATATTTACCTGAAAACTAGATTTAGTTCAATTCCATTAAAGAAATGTGAATGTCAGCCAGTACTTCCAAAACCACTTCAACTGGTAGTTGTCTCAATGACAATACTGAAAAAAAATATTACTGTAAGTTCTAGAAACCTACCTATTATAATTAAAATTTACCTCTGTGAACCTGTGTTTACAAAAGGAAATATTTCCAAAAAATAAATGTTATGTACTTTCTCTAACAGCCTTCATAGCAGAGCTGGATGTCATTAGTTTACTGGCTTTGTGACCTAAGATATTAAAAATCACAGAAATGGCCCGATTAATCAGGTGTCATTGAATAAGATGAGTAATGAAGAAAGAAACCAATAACCTATGAAAGTATTCTGATGTCTGGTAATGAAAAGTTCAGGAATTATTTGGTGATATTGTGAATAATTAAAAAAAAAAGGAAATTTATTCCAGCAAAATGTCAAAAACTTCATTATGAATAATTCATCTATCTCCACACTATATAGAAATGTTCTTGGCATTCTGCACATACATTTATACCATTACTTTAAAGCTTCTCTTCCAGTGGCTTCAAGCAGTGTTCAGCAGCTGAATAAATTCAGGACCCCCGCAATTTTACCATGCAAGGCAGAAGACCAAATAAACAATGCTTGCTCACAACAGCCCAACTGACACTTTCACCATGGTCCAGAATGATTGTGGATGCACAGGAGCTGTTGAATGTGCTCCCTTTTCAGTGCTCATTGTTGGACTCTCCAGGGAGAGCTTCAGGCACAGCTAATCACTAGATTTGTGAGGTTGCATCCCCTGCTCCCACACAGAAAAATTTCTAAGACACCATTCTCCCCACCTTTCACCTGCAGGGTTGTTATTCCCTCCCTGGGAGACATCTCATTGTCTGTGTCACATTAAATACAACAGGTTGTTATTATACACACAGCCTTGTCTGTCTCTTTGAACTGCTCCTGAAAACTCACAGGCCAGAAGTCCACGTGGAATTCAGGAACATGCTGAATACAGTGTTTTCAAATATGGGTCTCCCACTAGCTGGTGAAGCCTGGCATACTTTTCTTTGCTACAGCAGACTCTGGGCTGCCATATATCCATTAGCTAGGTTTTCTGGAAAAAGAAAATATTTCAGAGTCGCTTTACAATTGCTGCTATAGCTTCCACAGCTTCCATTCTAGGGAAGATGTAGCCTGAATGTCTCTTTTGACAACAGCTGTGACCTCAAAGTATGCTAAAAACTATTTTTACTTCGGCCCATCTTTTTTCATTACAAACCTACACATGAAGCTGCCAGTAGTGTAAAACATCATGAACATATTCTTTACAAGGAAACATCTCAGCTAATGCATGTAGTGCATAAAAAAGTCTTTCCTAGATGCAGAACAACAGATAACAGAGGCCCACAAATACTTCCCTTCTGCACCAATTTTGATGTTCCAAAGATTGTTTGGTGATTTGAATAATTATATTTTAGCAAGAGGGAAGTCTGGTCATTTTTATTTCCTTTTTCAAAAATGTAAACTGCAATGGTGTTGTTCTCTATCAGGTTTCCCTTTTATGTAATTTTGTATGTTTATTGTGATAGCATTCAAAAGACTGTGCCTGAAAGTTCTATAACATATGGCATATATTTAACATTGCTTGTGAATTAAAAATAACAACCAGCCATCTGCCTTTCTGAGCAGATTTTAACAAAGTCTAAATGAAAAGCTCAACGATGTGAATGTTGTCAATTAAAATACGAAACACTTAGGTTCATGACAGGGTAAAAGTGTTTAGACTTACCTTACTTGAACCTGAGTCACTAACAGATCAGCCTCCATATTTGAGTAGTCACATTATAGAGGAATAAAACATCATAGTGAGAATCAAGAGCAGGTTTTGTTTTAAGAAAATATAAGCTTCAGAAGTCAGCCTATTGTCTGCTGGTTCATAACGTATGAACTGTTTGAAAAAGTGTGATTTTGGTAATTTTCACTGTTGCTAACTATTTAAATTAGCATTTCTATAAAATCTCATTAAATCTTTTCAGCAGCAATTAACTGATGGGTTTGTAGATTTTACTGTACTAGAACAATACAGTATCAGTAATACCTATCCCCAGTTTTCTCCAGTTATTGAAGTCAGAATTATTAATTACTGATTATTGTCTCATGTTTAGCTTCGGGGTTATTTGTTGGGTTTTTTCCCCAAGCATGTAGGTGCTTTTTACCCTTTTTTTTAATGAGGCAAATAAAAATCCATCTTAAAATATGAAGTAAAAATATTTCATTTTTTGAATGTCAACAAGAGACACAGAGACTTTTGAAAGAAATATCCCACTCTCTCAGTCTCACTAAATTTTTTAGCTAAAATGATATACTAACTTGTGAAAAGATATAATGGTAGCCTAGCTGACACTGTCTGCCCATAATATTCTATATTTTTGTGACTTTCTGACTTTATTATTGCAGCTTTTTACCCAAACTGCTTTCAACTGGTGTACCACCACCTGAAAAGACTTACAGAGTTTTGTCCTCATAAACCTAGAATACAACTCAAAATACAGATTATAATAGTGCATCATAAATAGAACCAAAATTTTGTAGTCTCTGCCAGCTCAGCTCTGACTATGTTTTCTGTTGTATGTAAATACTTTTCCATTTTCACACTCACTTTTTGAATTCTTTACTAATTTTTTTAATGATTAGGCTTTTTAATACATTGAGAAGAGAGGAAGGAAGCAGCAACTTTTGTTTCTACTTTCAGTGTAGAACAGGACCTCAGGTGTCACAGTGAAGCTGTGCAGTATCTCAGAGAGTTTGTAACACCCTTGAGACGTGTCACTGGAAAGAGAGAAGCTGGTCAATATTTCAGCCAGTTGCTCTACCCTTTGCTCATGTATGATACCACATCATACAGAAAGCTCCTAATTCAATTGGAATAAACTAAATTGCATATGTGGGTGGTGTGGAATCAATTTTTGTCGCCTTTAGTTGCCCTGAACTGCTGTGCTCTCTAAAAGAGGGATTCAAGAACAATGTCTGGAATCTGACTGTTGCACAAAAGTATCTACTGCTGGAAATACAGCACTTCCCTTGAGAGATCATTCTAAATGGCTGATCTCATTGGGAATTAATTTTCCTTTTCTGTCCAATCAGAATCTTCCCAGAAGTCATTTGTACCCATCACCTCTCATCTTTTCTATGTGACTCCTTTTTAAAAGGGACTCTAGATAAGTTATTGAATCAGTAATTTTAATTCAGTGCTCAGTGTGCTTTCAGCATTTTTGGTAAAACTTCAGTGACTTCCAAGACTTCCAATAAAACTATTACTACTAATACACAGAAAACCACAGTTACCTTTTGAGCAGCAACATGAAGTAAGGAAGTATTGAGTTGCAAGCAACATATGACCTAGTCAACATAAATACCTTAAACGAGTCAAAATAGATTTGAGTTAGAGTTCATTAGGAACATGTTGGAGTAATTGTTGCAATTTATTTAGCTTAAAGAAAAGTCTTATAATCATATGCTCTGCAATATGTAGAGTGGAGAGCACAACTCCAAAAATGCATCATTAGGGGAAAATACAACTTCTTCATGAAAATGAGCTTTCTCTTTGTGAAGGTGGATTGGCATCAGAAAGCGTCTGGCGATGAATATCTTTGGATCCACAAGACGGGAAAAAAAGCTTCTTCAAAAATGGATTAACTCAATGAAGAGATGAATAAATAAAATCTTACATTGGGCACCCCAGAAAACTCATAAAGCTGCAGAAATTGTGATTCTTCACTTACATATTGTTTTGGAGTATGTTTTGATAAATACACTGGATCAAATGCATTAAAATTTCACAGCCCGCCAAGTTCAGTGTGTAAGTGTTCTCTCAGAAACAATTAATTTGTCTAGCTGAAAACATTTGACAGCTTCTTTGTAGAACAGCCTGAACTTTTAGAGTGTTACCATTTCTCTGTCTTAGTCTTTTTTGATCATTTATCATTGTCTTGTTCCATTTCACCAGCTAAGTAAATAAACAAAAGAAGAAGGAAAGCAGAATTATGTAATTTTTTGTCATGGACCTAGTGAAGCTTTTGTGTAATTTTCTGTACAAGTGAGGGAGCAACAATTTGAGGCAAAGAGGAGGTTTTTTGTTAAAGCACAGGAGTAGTAGTCAGGAAATGGTCTTCCTTTCTCAGTTCCCATGGATGTTCCATGGGATCAAAAGCCTGGTTTCCGGATATTAATACTTAGACTTAGCACCAATTTGGATAGAAATAGAAGCAGATCCTATTTATCATCTAGAAAATGGGACTCCTGTTTGATCCCATTGAAAAGTCTGTGATCCTCATAACTAAACTTGAAGGAAAGAACAAAACCATTTATGATGACAAGGAAGTAGTTCATATTAATAAGATTATACAAATGTTGCACCTATGCGTATATAATCTCTAAGTCATTCTATACAGGCTTAAGTAGATAACAAACCTTTGGAGAAAAAATGCACTACAATTACCTCCTACTTATCCTTCCTAATCATCTCTTCCACGTTTGCCTCCAAATAACATGTTTGGTTTGTTTCTCTATATTTTTTTTATTTGACTATACTGAGAACTTACACTAGACTGTAAGAAGCAATTTTGTTATATATTTCCAAGCCACTTTTGCCAGAAAAGAAACCAAAACCAAAACCAGTGGCAAATGAGGTAGTATTTTATGTGGAGGTTCTCTCCTTCCTTTCCATATTTCTTATGATTTGCTGGGGAACTGGAAAAATAATATTTCCTTGGTTTCGCTGCCAGTCTCCACCTGCACACTTCACTGAATCACAGAACCACAGAACTGTTTGGGTTGGAAGGGACCTCTAGGGCTCATCTACTCCAACACTCCTGCAAAGACAGAGTCATGTAGAGCAGGTTACAGAGGAGCTCGTCCAGGTGGGTTTGGAATGTCTCTAGCAAGGGAGACTCCACCACCTCTCTCAGCAGCCTGTACCAGTGCTGTGCCACCTTCAACATAAAGCACTTCCTTGTGCTGAGGTGGAACTTCTTGTGTTTTAGTTTACGGCTTTTGCTCTTTGTCCTGTCACTGGGCCCCACTGAAAAGAGTCTGGACACCTGCCCTGGAGATATTTATACACATTAATGCCATCCCCTCTCAGTTTTCTCTTCTCCAGACTAAACAGGCCCAGCTCCCATTGTCTCTTCTCAGAAGAAGGATGCTCCAGACCCTACCATCTTCATGGCCTTCACTGGACTCTCTTCAGTAGCTGCTTGTCTTCCTTGCACTGAGGGGCCCAGAACAGGGTCAAGTAGAAGGGGAGGATCTTCTCCCTTGACCTGCTGGCCACACTCTTCCTGCTGCACCTCAGGATACCATTGGCCATCCTGGCCATAAGGGCACATTGGTGGTTCATATCAATGTGTCATCCACAAAGACTCCCCAGTGTTCTCTGCAGAGCTGCTCTCCAGCAGGTCACCCCCTGACCTGTGCTGCTACTTGGGGTTCGTCCTCACCAGGTGCAGCACCCTACACTTGCCCTGGTTTAACCTCACTGGGGTTCCCTCCACCCAAATCTGGAGCCTGTGAAGGTCCTGCTGAAGGTCAGCACAGCCCTTGGGTGGAGCAGCCGCTCTCCCCAGTGTGGTATCATCAGCAAACTTGCTGATTCAATCCCTTCATCCAGGCATGAAAATTACAACACTTGAGACTTAACAAAATCTGTTGGTCTCTTCATTTCATGATATGCTTTTGATATGGCAGTTTAAAAGACCATATCCACTGGAACAATCCACAGTAGGCTCCATGGAGAAAGTTTCAGTGGTAAAGGTTCTGCAGTAATACTATGAACCTGTATGAATCAGTAGCACCTCTTGTGTCCTGTAATAGGTCCTTACCACTGGGAGCTAAGAGCAGTCCATTTTCTTAGTTACTTACAAAAGTAAAGATAAATATTCCATCTCTAAGGTATTGTTTAAATGGAGGGGGTTGTCAGGTTTTTGGTTTATGTTTTTTTGTCTTGGTTCTTTGTTCAGAATGTTGCTACGTTTCAGAAAGTCCTCTGCAATAGGATTGAGAAGGAATCATCCACAACCATGTTTTTGGATCACACTGAAATTTAAACACACTTAATTATTTCTGGTTACTTTTTAGTTAGGATTTATAGAAAGAAGAAAGTAAAAATCACAGAGGGAATCTTAAAATACAATGCAGCTATGGGGAAAAGACTGAAAGTTGCTATTTTTAAAAAGAAAAATACAGAAACACAAGAAAACAAACAAACAAACCAAAAGCCTCCAACCAAATAACCCACTTTGGCAATCATAAACAAAAGGTTTCATTTTCACCCCAGTAGTTTCTGGGAATATATTGATAAAAAAAAAAAAAGGAATTATCAAATTCAGGTGGTGTTGGATCATCAGTAAGAACTTGTTTCAGGCTCCAACAGTTCTTAAACTCTCTGTTAACAGCTCTTTCTCCTTTTCATGTTAGGTGTGTTGATTTTAGAATGCCATGGAGAAGTGGGTCTCGGCTGGTCCCTGCTGAAAATTCCAGCCTAGTATCTCTGGTGACAACAATAAGTGGTTAAACCAGAAAATGCTTTCCAGGTCCATGCTGAATTAAATTCTGTTGCCTATTAACAGAAACAAGTTGAGGTAGCTAAATTCCTCATAATTCTAGAAGTGAAAAATATGGAGAAAAGAAAGAAGTCAGAGAATGACTCATCAGTAGCCACTGTTTGTTCTTAGTTGGTCCAGAGGCTACTAACTAATAAAAATTATATATGATACTAAAGTCTAAATGCTGGATCCTAAAACGAACTCCAGAACCTAAAATAAGAGACTATATAGATTCCATATAAGTTCATATATAATGAAATATCTAGACAGTCCTCCTCACCTTCCTTCTATAAATATCTGTTCTACTTTAGAGGAATGCTTAGAATTTGTCAGGGAAAGAATTTATGTATTTCTCTGAAATGAAGACGTTAGCATACACTGACCATGACTTTCCTTTAGCTAGCTACTGAAAAAGAGAAATGACAACATCTCATTTAATCTGTGAGGCTGCAGGTAGTGGACATGGAGAGTACAGTAAGCATGGCCTCCTGCTTGCTTTGGCTCTCCCAAGTAAAAGAAGTCAGTTTTACTGCTGCTGCTACTGGGAGAGCAGCTGGAGGTGCCATGTACCACTAGTCAACCTCACTCCCACCCATTCTTTTTCCCTGATGATGCCTTTACTTTCCCTATAGCAAGAGTAGCTCCAACCACATACCAACCCCTTTGTTTGAGTTGGCAGAATTCATCTCTCCAGAACTGAAAAACCCTGAATCTCAGTCATCAAACACATCGCATTTCAAGTATTTAAATGTAGTAGGAAACGCCAATTAATATGTTGCGAAATCAAAGTGATCACTTTTGAAATGTTATAATTTTTACCATTTTTTTCTCTCATTTTTTTGTAGCAACAAGTATATTCTCAGAAAAATGCTTCATTTTTATTATTTAGCTAAGTGACATTTTAGAGGTGGAAATGCTGACAAAAACACCTCACCAAATCCTAGTAGCACACAACAAAAGACTTTGGTTCCAATAACAAACTAGCAAAGCCCAACTTCCTGTGTAAGTAAAAGCAGCAAGCTTCAAAAGCAGAAGACTTCTATTTAAGGCGACATTGTTTATTACTACTATAATTTTGTCAAGACAAGCCTGTGTTGCCAGTGCTAATGATTGCCAGCTGTAACAACATGGTTTCTTTACTGCACTCATTTTGCATATTTGGGAAAATGACAGCTATTCCTTTCATTCCAATTTTCTGTGCCTTATTGGCAATAGTATTAATAAGAATAGTGATGGCTTCCTGTGGAGCATGAATTCTTGCTATTCTACAGTTCCTGCTTTCCAAGATAACCAACCTCTGATGGTTCTGGTAACCTGTAGGCCCCCTGCACACACGTTCCAGTTACTGTGCCTTATTAGAGGCACAGTACAGTGCCAGTCAGCAGCTCAGCTTTACAGCACCCATGGCCCTGCAATACTTTGCAGTGTAAGGTGTGCTGTGCCTGAGAACCTCTATAACCACACAGAAAACACAGGGATAACAGAACATGACAGCTGGGTAACTCCAGAACAAGAAAGGGAAAGGATTAAGTTGGGGATAACTGGGTAGTCAGCACTCCAGTCTCCGCTGACTGAATGAAGAAGCAAAGCCATGTGACCTGGGATGCAATCAGGATTTGGCAATTAGGACAACTGCTAAGCTCTTTCCTTTCATCTTTAGAGATGCCTGTGGGGTCCTAGCACATTACTGAAGCCAGAGAGGGCTGCCAAGCATTACTGACAAACAGCTTCCAAAACTGCAGATCCCCATGCTGCAGCACCCATCCCACATGCCTACAGCCACCCCTGCCAAGCAAACAATAATCCAGCCTCCAAACAGGGAACCAGGAAGCCAGAAATGCACAGCTTTACAACTGTGGGCAGAAAGCAAGTGCCAGCAATCTGAGATGAAAATAATAAAACATCTGGCGCTCAAGCCTTGAGTCAAACTGCAAAAAAAAGGAAGGAAAGAAAAAAATAATCCCAATGACACAGTAAATCCTACTGGAAGACAAAGACATGAAAAGATGTCAGAATTACAGAGAAAGAGTAGCAGAAAACACCATGTCACCACCTACTCTTGGTGTCATGTGCTATTGGTTGTACAGCACAGCTTAGTGATACTATGCCTGTTCTCTGCAATTTACCTGGAGAAAAAAAAAAAAAGAATTTTTTTTTGATCTGCAGAAAGTTGCAGTGTAAAGGGACTTCTGAGAATATTTGCATCGGTTTAAACCCTGCAGCCATTCTGAAACAAATAGTTTGTGATTAAGAGATCAGTCACTCACAATAGTGACAGACATTGGGATTTGACTGGGTAGTGTTCTCTCTTTTTGAAGCAAAATTTGCACTAAAAGGTACATCTAAGTGTATCTTCCCCCAAGACTCAAAGTAGTAACAGGTAATTCAGTTTTAGGTAGAATTTTTGCCTGTATTTATTTTCCACAAAGTTGTAGCAGCTCTCTCCACAGAGAGCAGCAGGCACAACTTTCCCAGGCATTGTTCTGGGGAAGGCTGTGAGAAGATCAGAGAAAAGAATGATAACCCATTCTTATCTCCACTTGCTGCTGTTGTGAACGTGTGGAATGTGTTATGGAGATTTGTTAACAGAGGGTGATTTCTTAATTGGCCAGTGGTGATGGTCCGTCTCCGTCGGAATCAAGGACAAATCTGGTCTGTCTGTAGCAGCAATGAGTTTCTTACTAATGTAGTGTAGTGCAGTATATTATAGTATAATAAAGCAATTGATCAGCCTTCTGGAATCATGGAGTCAATGGCAATTGTTACCCAGAGGGGACCCATGCTACAATATATTGCCCAAGAAATTACTTTTCCTTTGCACTGGCTGAAAATACTATGTTGATCAGGAGCAAGACTTTTTGAAGGAAAAAACCTTTTCTCTGAGTAGTTTTAAATATAATTCAGTTTCTCTACTGTTTAACTGTGATGAGCTTACCACAAGTTGCACTAATGAAAATGCAAACCAAGGGTTTTGAAAAAGTTTAGGAAGAATTAATGATCTCCCTTTTGAGCATCTACTGCAAAACCAAAAGGACTAGCCTAAGGGACATATTAGGGTTTGTCCTGGGCACTGAAAATTACTGGGCTTCTTATCCATCCAAACAAGTCTGCCATATAAAGTGATAGAAGTAACGCTTTCCAGCTACATTTAAGATACATGCAAATTCCTTCCTGTTGAGGCTTTGGAGTGTAATGTTGCACAGAGGTAAATGCAAGCCATGTTGGTGGTGCAGGAGAAAGGAAATTAGATCCTAAGTCTCCTTAACTTCTCCTTAACTGTTAAATTCGAGTTTACAACATTTCTCCTTCTAGAAGTACTAAAAGAAGTTGCTTTTTAAATTATTGTTTAGTTCCTACACAAAACTCTCTGTAAATATCAATTGAAAGAATCAACATCCAGCAGAGTTTTAAATCAATTGGTAAGTGTTTTTTCTAGAAATAGTATTTACCTGTTTGGTGCTGCTGGTGACCAGAAATAGACAGAACCTAGCCCACAAAACCATGTTGAGGTATCCTACACTATGAAATTGTACCGTAATTCCACGGTGAAAGCATTAATTTACTAGTTTGTTGTACAGGTGATGTATACTGCATTTCTCTTTCCTTCCTGATATCTTCATAATCCTACAGCTTTCAATTATTTTATGTGCCCCAGAAAGGGCTAACAGGTGAACTTACAATGTTATCAGTCCCATTAAAAAGATGAGGAAAATATTGAACACAAAATATGCCTTTACAAGAATACAGATTGAAACACAAGCACAATACATTTGAAGAATAAAATTTGTTATATTTGCTCAGGAAATTAACAACATGAAACTGTTACACATCCACTGCGTTGGTATCCTTTTAAAATTCAGCAGTATTTCCTGGCTGATAAACACAGACCAACAGAAATTTTAACAGAAATATCTACCACAGGCTTTACTAATGTGATTTAAGAGTGGCAGTACAATAACCCTATGATCTGTGATTGGTATCTGACTTCAAGTTATGTATAAAATATATAATGGACATGACACAAAACTACAGTGCATTTCAGTCAAGCCACAATGTAGCATTGATTTATTACAGGACACAGAAGCAATGCCACTGGTTAAGGATCAGATAAGATTCATCCTGGATGCTTGAGGCTTTTGAATCTGTTTTTCTGTGCTAAATAGCTCCCATGAGGAGAAGGATGTATGTCTGACCAAAAGGGGAAAATGGAAGAGATCTGTTTTGACATTTATCTGAGTACGTCTCTTTTGTAATACATTGGTATTTACTTAAGACATTTTGGTATTTAAAAAAAAAAAAGTCAAAGGATCACAGAATCTTAGTATCACAGAACATCCGATTTGAAAACAACCCATAAGGATCATCAAAGCCCACATCCTGGCCCAGAACAGGACAACCCCCAGCCATGTGCCTGAGAGTGTTACCCAAATGTTTCCGAACTCTGACAGGCTTGGTGCTGTCACCACTTCTCCCGGGAGTCTGTTCAGTGCTCAGACATGCTCTGGGTGAAGATTCTTTTTCTAATATCCAGCCAAATGCCCTTGACACAGCTTCATGCTGCTCTCTCAAGACCTATCACTGGTCTCCTGAGAGGAAGGATTGATCCCTGCCATTCTGCTTCCCCTCATGAGGAAGATGAAGACAGTGATGAGGTCGCCCCTCAGTCCTCTCTTCTCCAGGTTGGGCAAACTAAGGGATCTCAGCTGCTCCTCATATGGCTTCCGCTCCAAACCCTTCACCATCCTTCTTTAAATGTTAACAGCTCAATGTCTGTTTTATGTTGAGGCACCCAAAACTGCCCCCAGCACCTGAGGTGAAGGTGCCCCAGAGCAGAGCAGGACAATCCCCTCCCTTGCCTGGCTGGAGATTCTGTCCCTGATGCCCCCCAGGTCAGGCTTGGCTTTCCTGGCTGCCAGGGCACTGCTGGCTCATGTTCAACTTGCCACTGACCAGGACCCCCAGGTCCCTTTCTGCAGCACTGCTCTCCAGCATCTCATTCCCCAGTCTACACACACATCCAGGGTTGTCTCATCCCAGGTGCAGAATCCAGTACTTGTCCTTGTTAAACTTTCTATGGTTGTTGATTGTCCAGGCCTGTAATTTGCTGAGGTCCCTCTGCAGGGCCTCTCTGCCTCCTCCCACTCAGAAAATTTATTCTTGCAGTCCTATATCCAAGTTATTAATGAAGAAGTAGAAAGAGAACTGGTGCTAGGATGGAGCCCTGGGGAGTCCCAAGTGACCAGTCAACAACCATCTGGAGTGGCAAATCCTGAACAAGCTCAGGGTATTTATCATTCTCACAGCCTCAGCTCAGGACATATTCCTCATACTCTTCCATCCTTCAGCTCAGTACACTGGCACTCCCACAACCCATCTTTAGTTTTGAGGAACTAAAGCAAAGAAAGTAGTAAATATCTCTGCCTTGTCGCTGTTTGTGAGGCCACCATCCTCATCCTCCTCAAACAGGACAAAGCCATTACTGAACTGCCCTTTGCTATTGACTTATTTTAAAACACACTTTCTTTTGTCCCCCACAGTGCTGGCTAACTTCAGTACCAGCTGGCTTTGTCTGCATGAAGTTTCTCCCTGCAGTGGCAAGGAGCATCTCTGAATTCCTCTCACGTCACATGACCTTGCTTCCACTGGTCATACATTCTATTTCCTTGCCTTGCCTTGCACATGCAAACCAGTTTTCTGCCTTGTCTGCTTGGTTTCTGACATTCTGAAATTCCCTGCTCCTGTGCTCTTAGGATGTGAGGCTTAAAAAGTGGCCAGCACTGATGGATCCCAGCAACTTTGAAAGCATTTTCCCAGAGGACATCATTAAGTAGTTCCCGGAGTAACCTTAAGTCTGCTCTCCTCATATCCAGAGCTGAAGTTTTCCTGACACTTTTCCTGTTGCCACCAGATGTAAACATGATTGCTTCATGATATCGGTGGTCAGGACATCCACCAATAACCATTTCAGCCACAAGACCCACTCTGTTGACAAATTAAATCAAAACAACAAATCAAGGAGGACACCTTTCCTAGTTGGTTCCTTTTGTACATGGACCATGGGCTTATCATCCAGGTGTTTAGGAATCTTTTAGGAGCCTTCTGGATCTGTTCATGGTCCTAGAGACGTTTTGAAGGCAAACCACAGTCTTACACCCTATCCATCTCCCTTGTTAGTATGCCTGTCCTTGTCAGAAACAGGCCAAGACAGAAAACAAGGAAGTACACAATACTCAGCTGAAAAGATTAAGGAAATTTAGGTATCAAAATATCTGAATTGGCATTTTGCCATAGTGCTTATTATCATATCTCAGTGTAAAAAATAATGAGTAAGATTCTTATGCTTTTGAATGTTGACTTGTACACTGAGAACTGTACAGTTGATACTCACCAGTGTAAATACAGGGTATCTCCATTGCAGACAACAGGATCACTTTTCAGGAGGAAAAAACAGCAGCATTTTTCTATACGCATTTTTCAACTATAAAAATCTTTTTAATACAGAAAAACTTTTTAAAAGCAAGCCTTTACTCGTGCTTTGCAAATGCTTTTGGCCATGTGCAGAAAAATTCATTCCCTCCTGAAGGTAATGTGCTGCTGTTGGGCAGCTGTGTGGCAGACACGAGGAAAGGACCAAGTATATCCAACAGGAAGGGCAGACTGGCCAGAAAATAAAGAACATCTAACAACATTAGAAGGACAACACTGATAGTCATTTTCATTTTGACATTCTCCCAGATGGAGGAAGTCATCAAGTTCTCTTGTTTAGTGTAAAAATGTATAATCCAAGCTCATGAAAAATATCTCTTGTCTTTAAGAGCTCCAGACTTCATACAGAGAAACATTCTATCCCTTAAACAAATACATCCCACCACACACCTCCTAGTCTTGGGAAGGTGGCTTGCAGACTTCCTGGAATGCTGATGGCTAAATAGTCAGGAGTCAAGCTGCTGATGTGCAAAGTAGCCACTCAGGTGAAGAGGGCAGAGCACACCCACCACCTCAGGTTACAAGCTCCAGGCTGAGCATGACAGAAGAGCTCTGGAAGTGAGGTGGATGCTGTCTCTTTGTCTTATGAGAGAGAATTCATCTATGAAAACCCCTCTGCCAGAAAAGTACCCAGACATTCACTCTTGGCCTGAAGGTCTTCAGCTCTGCTGATGGGATTTAACTGCACTGATGTAGGCAGCTGGCCCAGAAGGTGCCACTGAACAGTGCTGTCCTCACGCCTCAGGGGAGGTACCTGGGCATTCCCACCTGAACATGAACTCTCTGTTCCGTGGATTTCCTCCACCACTTTGACAGGGCTTCCCCCAGCCCTGACAGAGCAGGACAGTCACCAGACATTGCAATTGCAGCACCAAGCCTTGTTGAGGGATCCAATGAATGGTGACTACACACCTTGCTACTTGCATTCCTTCTCTTGCTTTTCCCTATTTCTTTCTATCTCCCTCTACCTCACATTTACTGTTAAGTAAAAATCCATGCTACTGACTGCAGCATATGGTCTTGTTTGCACCTCATTTTGGGCAGACGCATCTCTCTAATAATTTTAATATTTGGATCATAATATTATTAAAATTATTTTAGTAGACATAACCATGGATTTTTTACCTATCATTTCACAAAATTCCTTTGATAAGAAGAGTAAACCAGCAAGAAACTTCATCATTTACTTATAGCTAATTTGCAGCTCAACAATTAAGAGTAAGAGGACACAACTGCCCAAGCTGATCGGTGTGTCCTACTCTGCACACTGAAAAAAGCTCAGAAGTTTTCTGCAAAGCTCCAGAGTGCATTTGACAGCAATGGAGAGCTTACCAATGAAAGCAAAGGACACTGATTCAAGATCACTGCTTTACATTCAGTCTCTGTTGTGGTCCCTCCCTGGCTCTTTGGCTGCATGCCAAAGTTTAGATACAATAAATATTGCTCTCACTGCAAGCTTAGGAATGGCAGTTTGTAGTCCTATGCCTATAACTCTAATTTCCCTTTTTATTTTTTATGTTTTTAACTGATTTTTTTCTATGACATTAAAAAAAAAAAAACCAATTTTCTTTAGGGCTTCTTGTGTTTGCTCTGGCAAATGCAAAAATCAAATTTTCAGTCAAAATTAGTTGTGTCACCCATGGACTTGTTTCATGCAATTTTCATGAGCTTTTTTCTCTGATTCCTTGTTTGCCTAATCCAAACCTTGACAACATCAGTAGCGGCAATATAGATGACCATAAAAAAATTTCTAAATTTTGTGACAATAATTTGTTCCTGTTGTGACAATATAATCCCTGTAGAGAAAATAGAGAATAGAGAAGACTAGTAAATTTATAATGATATCAAGTAATTTATAAGGGTATATATTTGATCTCTAGTAAACTGTGACAAGCCTTTGACTGAAAAGACAGGTATTTTTCCTGTCATGTGTTAATATGTGGCTCTAGATATGTTGATATGTTGCTAAATCAGAAGTTTACTGTTGTGAATTTTTTTTCCTTTCATCAGGATTTTTACCATTGTGGAGGAGCCTTTCCTTTTTATCAATGACTCCAGCTTCTGTATTGTAGCACACGTCCCCAAGTACTTCATCTTATAAACACACACCACTAGGCCAAACGCTGGTTGAATACACAGCTCTTTAAAGCAGAATTCACTCTTCTCAGATGGGCATGAACTCTCGTGTTCTTGTGCTGCCCCATGGTTTCATACCCCTGGCACAAGTGTTGTGCCTTGTTCCTAGCCCAGCAGCAGGTCACGCTGCGCTCACCCTTGTGTGCCTCGCTGACCCCATCTGGGAAGGTGCTTGTGAGAGGCTGTGTGCAAGACCTCCAACAAACTCCAGTAAAATTACAACTGACAGGATTGTGACTGAAATGGGCATAGGGTGTGTTCAAAATAGCAGCAGAAAGCTGACATTTTTTGAAGGGAAATACAAGGAAATCAAATCTGCTTTCTCTGCTTCTAGGACACTAGATTATATTTGCCATTTAATTCAGCTAAGCCAGTTCACACAACCGGGCTGATGGTCATGCTTCAACTGTGCTTGTTTTTCTGCTAGCTCTGGTGACTTATGTCACCAGTACAGCAAAAAGAGGTCTTCATTGAAGTCAAGGGCTACAGCACATTGTGTTTGCAGGAATTGGTCATAGCAATTCAACCACACTTGTGTTCTTAATAAAGCCAACCGTTTTAGAAACAGACAAAAAGTCATATATACAAGAGTAAGAGGAGATGTGCTTCAGCATTGTATATTGCAGTACTTGCCATGTCCTTCAACATGCAATGGTGTGGTAAAATGACTGAAGTAAATGAGACACAATGAATGAACTTTTAACTCGCTAATTTCCTGTGGTGATCAGAGCTCTTTGTCCTGTACATACACGTGGTTTAGCCAAGGATGTGAGGGGACAGAGCCTTCAGCCATACAGACATGTCTAGGTTCTTGTTCTATATTACCCACACTCATTCTGGGGGGCAGAAGTAAGGGATACTTACTTTTGAGAAGAAGGGGGTATGACTTTGGGTGGAGAAAAAAATGAGCTCAAGAGGGATCTGTGGGTATTTTACCCTTTTCTGGGGGACAAAATGGCAACTGGCAAAGTTTATCCCATCTTGTTTTTCATTGTCCAAGATTGTGAGGGAATAAACATGCATGTGTAAGGGGTGGGGGCCATTTTGTTCTTTGTCTCAGAGGGACACATGGCACCAGACAAGGTTAGATGGTTCAGTGAGTATTTTTTGTATGTAAATCACTCTCTTTTTTACTTTCATTATTAATACTGATGCTGTTACTTTGTTTTTTATCTTATTGCTATTTTCAGTAAGTGGTTCTTATCTCTGGATATCTGCCTTTTGTCTCTTCCACTGGACTGGGTGGGGGTAGCTAAGCAGTTCCATGGGGCTTAATTTCCAGCTGGGCTTAAACCATGACAACACTTTACATTTGTCTTCTAGACTTGATTGGAGGTAGCTGTAGCTGATTCTCTGCCTGCTTCTTGGCTGCAGAAGAAATGCTGCATCAAAATGAGAATTGGTAGATCTGGCTTTCAGACAAAAAAAATAACCAACATTGTTTGAAGTGAGGCTGTATGTTTGATTACTTTGCACGTCAGCCATTTATTTCATTGCTGACATGTATCAGTTAATACCAATCTTTTAGACAAACAACTCTCAGTGTTGTGTAGCTGAATGTCACCTGAAAAGTATGAAGTAAAAAGCTTTGGCTAAAGTGCTCTCTGTATTTGTTTTAAAGCAGAAAAACTTATTCAGCAAGTATGATAACAGAAAGAAAACTGAATTTATTGCTTTACCTGTTGAATATATCTGAGCACCATGAAATATTAAATCATTTTAAAATCATATCCAGAATTAAACAGTTGTGCTACTTTATGAGAATTTAAACCTCAATGAATACAATTGTGTTTACCTTTTTATAGTGTTTTGTCCAGCCACATACACATATTCCTAGAGAGTCTAGCACATATAAACATTTTACATTTAGTAAGACATTTTCAACAAATGTGCAGAAGACGATGATATCCTGCAAATACACTGGCTACTCAACATGTTATCAATAAAAGGGTGTTTTTGGAAAGTATTGTAGCAAATACACAGACACCACCAACAAAAGGTTCATCCTTAAACATTAATTTAACCGAAAGTCTATTTTTCCAGAGACATGAATGTCTTTAAACAAAATTAAACTCTCTTACAGGGTACTCCTTCTCTCAGGGACACTTCAAAGCAGGAGACTAATCTGGGCATACCAGGTAGTTTCCCTGAAAGAAGTCTTTTATCCCTTCAACAGAGTGGAAGAGAAAGAGGAGGAAAATTGCCACATGTAGGTTCATGTTGGTCTTAACTGTCCTTAAAGCTTCAAAAGATTTTCCTCTAAGACAAGGTAGGCTCTAAGACTGAGCAAGATACTTTTGTATGAAAGAAATAGTGAATAAATAAACTGGGAAAATATTTTCTGTTATGAATGTCATCAAACAGACAACCAGAAAGACTGATGAGATGAAAGCAGAAATTAAAACTTCTCTTGAGAAAGGATCCCTTCAGAGAAAAGAGCTTCAGAATACAGGGAGCATTCAATTTCATAGATGCTTTCAAGCAGTATTGTTACCTAGCTGCTGAGCATTTTATTTTATCCAAAAATGTTCCTGGCAGCTAGAAAACACTGAAGAAAGCCATGTCAACAGCTCCATCTCTACCTGAGATGATTCTCATCTGAGAGTCCAGGAATTTTCAATTATGGTTTCAAGCCCTTTTTAAAATACTTTCCCAAATGGTCCAGTTTCAATTTTCTAATTGAGCTTTTAATTTATAGACTGAGCTTTTTCATTTTAGTGGATTTGACCTGTAGAGACAACAAACCAGGCAAATACTAGAGTGAATATTTTCAAATGGCTTGGGGGACTTCTTTTTCCTCATTTAACCTCTTTTCTTATGCAAAGTTTTAAGTCAATATTTAGCCATAAATCAAATGCTCAATGGAACTATCAGCACAATATATCACTGTGTCCATTAGGAACTGATGGGACTTATTGAAAGTGTGACAGAATAAGTTCAAATTTACTTGCTGAATTTTGGTGCCTGATCTCAGATTTCTGATCTCAGATTTCCAGCAAAAAGAAATGTCTCTCCTAAACTAAACTGGCAAAAATTGCAGGCTGCTAACAGTTGAAAAACTTTGTTGCTTTGGCAAAAACACCAAAAAAGTCTTCTCTGGATTAAAACAATATTGAATATTGGTATTCAATTTGATGACATATAATTAGTACAGTAAGTGTATATATATATGCACACATGTATTTTTGTCACTAGGGAATAGAGTGCATCAGATTTGCCTTTTCAGCATTGTAATGTAGTGGTGTCATGTAGTCAAAAATACTTGCACCAGTATGTTACATAAAACTTTTAAAAGATTTTTAAAGACTGGGTGAATAGCATGATCACGTAAGATGATGGTTATGTGTATTCCTCCTGCTATTTCTTCATACAAACATTCATCACACGCCAGATAATTCATCAGCCAATAGATAAAATAGGCTTGAAATTCACTTGAAGAGTAATGGTTCTTTTTTTCTTTTTCTAAAGCCATTGACTCACTGACTTCAGCTATGTGACCAAACAGATCTGAGGGAGCCGTGCACGGGAGAGAAGTGTTACCTCCTTTACTCTACATCAGAAGAGAAGACATGATGACAATTTCTTAAGAACTGAAGCATGTAAACATCAAACAGGGAATTTCAGACAGACAGTCAAGGTAGTTAGTCAGCTTAGGTTAAAAAGCCAATTATTGTTTCATTGACATTTGGAACTGTATCATACCAAAAGCAGTTATAGAATGGTTCCTAATCTATGCCATGCAAGTGGACAATAAAATAGGTCGTATCATTTTCATTCATTTTCTTAGCCTGGGCAAGACATGAGATGTTCAGTGCTTATCAGGTTTCCTCACATCCATCAGTTCTTCTACCCCCACACTTTTTTGCTCTACTGTGTAATTTCAGTCAGATTTGACAAAATCACTGATTGGTTAGACGTAACACCCCTAGCTGAGGATAAGTTGGGCAAAAATCAGATATTGCATTCTCAATTTTCACCTTACTTTCTGGCTAGCCAGACAAAAAAAATATAGCCACAACAATTCACCCAGCATGGCAAGTTACCTTGGTCATTGGTGCTGTCAGAAAAGATAGGAGGTTACAAAGGACTGAAATACTGTGATAGAAGAAGGGATATAAAAGGGCTGAAAATATGTGAAAATTTAATTCACTAATGTTCTTTGCTATGTGTCTTGGGTACAAAGACAAGGACGTTGAGGGTTTCTGTGCTGTCTGTTCAAGTACCATTCATGTTATAGCCATTGGTGTGGTTCTGGCAGGGAAAAATCTATGGCCACAACTAGAACAGGGTCCATTTTGTCTGGCTCACTGAAGAGAAGGGCAGACCCTGGTCTTCACAACCAGCAGGTCTTTTCCCATTCCCAAGCCTTTCCAGGACACGTCTGCAGGACAGGGCAGTACGGAGAGGCAGCGGGGCCATTCCCAGGCCAAAGAGTGCTGAAGTGACAGCTCCAGAACTGCATCTGGGACCAGCAGGGCACCGTTCTTCTTCACCATTTCCTTCCCACACCCCCTCAGCATCCTGGCCATGGCCCAAGACTGCACTGACACCCACTGAGTCCAGGGGGTGGCAGGAGAAGGCAGCAAGCAGCAGCACTGACCACACACACACTGACATGTACAGGCACATGCCACCACAGTTGCTGAAAGGAAGAAGGGCTGACACAAATAAGGACAGTAGAACTAGAACAGAATAGCACAACTATTCTATTTTGGAGAAATAGGTGAAAGATGTAACTCAGGCAAATACGAGCCAGACAAAATGCAAGCAGGACGCCAGTTTAGCTCCGCAAGCCTGACAAAGCAGAAATTATGCAAAACAATGATATTGCACTTACTCACAAACAGAGGTCAAGGAACAGCACTTTAAAAGGACATCCAACATTAAGGACCCCAAAGAACCACATAAGGACTTTGATAAGGGGTGAACCTATGTACAATAAAGTAATACATCAAGTAAGTGGGGACAGCTGATGAGTACACAATCACTGCTTATGAGAAAAACTCTGTTTACCTCATAATTGGGCTACTCAGTTAGAGGAAGAGTCCTCTGAATGATGAGTGTGCTTCCATAAAGAATGACTGATTTCTAATAGTCAAAACTGTGTTAGAAACTTTCTATCTGGCAGATACCAACACTGCCGGGCCAAATCTTTGCAGGCAATGACAGAAATTCCCATCTGCTCCCTGAAATCCTTTGGGAGCCCCTGCCCTCCAGGTTTTTTGCTCCAGGGGAACATTGAGCCAAGAGGTGCTTCTCCACCATATTGTCTTTCGCTTCTGGTCTACATGGTCTGCCAAGGTGGCCACTATCTTGAGGGAAGGGTCATCTGCTCCAACTTGTTTTCTTATTTCCCAGGGGACCAGGTGATTGAGCACTTTTTTATCTAGTGGCTAAAACTAAAGGGGACATACGAGAGCTCTCTGCCTCTCATAATTGTCTTAGTCTAGGCAAAGACACCATGTAACAGGTTATTAAACTCCTGTGGTAAGGAACAAGAGTTTAAGTGATAAGTAAAACAGGATATTTTAATTTTACTTTTCTTGGATTGAGAAGAAGGAGGAAAGAAAGAAGATAAAACTAAAAAGTTGAGACACTTATACCCATGGACCAATATTTTTAGCTGTTTGGGATGGCTTCTTTTAATAGTTTCAGGGAGACTTCCGGAGTTACTGTACTTCTGACTGCTAGAGCAATACTTTAAAATTTGTACTTTCAGTAAGTGCCTCTGGGTTAAAGTAGCATAAATGTCAGAGACCATATATGAATGAAATCTAAGGTAACCTTGCTGGGATGAAGGTAATAAGATTGACCACTTTTCTGCTAGAATGTCTTCACTTCCTCTCTCTTCAAAGAAATGAACAAAAACATATTTGCAATATCATCAGGAAGCACAATGCTTAAGAGCAAGAAGATTTTGAATCTGTGTGAATCTGTAAATTATAGTTATGAAACAATTGCACCTATGTGAAAAGGCATATTGTGTACAAAATAAACAAAGAGTTGCTCATACCAGGTTCAAGGAAATGTGCATCTGAGCCAAACAACTTAATACTCCAACCCACATTTTCTTGATTGTAAAGTTCAGTTTTGGTTATAGTGAAGGAAAATATCTCTCATTACTTGCAAAAACTGTAGTATGACTATTCTGGCAGTTAATATATTTATCAAAAAGGAGTACTTACTGCTCGTTGTTAATGCAGCAATGTTAAAAGCATCATTGCTTTTTGTGAGAGTAATGGTGCATAGTTAACATAATAAAAGCAGTACTGAGCGCTATTCATATTAAAATTATGTCTGTGTTATTGAACTTAAGATAGATCAATATATGCCATTGAAGTGATTTCCTCACTCTTCATAATCTCCTTGTAGAAGCAATTAGCTTTAAGTTCCTAGTTCATTAGACTGCTGCTGAAAGACCAGAATATAAGTGAAATTTGTGTTTATGATGATACATGTGCAGGCAGAAGATGTAATTAGCTTGGTTTCAGTTTTGTTTTAAGGAATTCAAAAAGGAAAGTTCAATCATGAAGACTGCCATGCCCTTCTGTGGAGTTGCCCTCCATGGGGAGATAACACTTGGAATATATTTAGCTCTGTCTCTGAAGAGTGAGTAGACATTATATAGGTTAAGATAAAAGGGGAGACTAGTAAGGGTGACACTGTTGTGAGTGTGTGCTCCCTGATTAAGAGAAGGAAGTGGATGAAGCCTACAGGAGGCTCAAAGGAGCCTCTAAGTCAGAGACACTGGTTCTTAACTACCCTGTATCAGCTGGACTTAGGGGTGCACTGCAAAGCACAGGCAATCCAGCAGGCTTCTGGAAAGCATTAATGGCAACTTCCTGTTTCAGGTAGGGGAGAATCCTACCAGGAATCATGTGCTGCTTGACCTCATCCTAACAAGAGAGAAGGCCTTGTTGGAGAAGCAGAGATTATCCTGAGTTGGAAGGAACCCACAAGGATCAGCAGGTTCTACTTCTAAATAAATGATCTGTACAGAGATTGAACCCACAACCTTGGTGTTATTAGCACTGTGCTCGAGCCAGCTGAACTCATCTCAGTGTTTAGTGAAGGCTGGGGGCAGACACGGATGAAGGGACTACAAGAATGCGGAGTTCAGTGTCAGATGAGAAGGAAGCAGGGCAGCAATTAAAATTGTAACCATAAACTTTAGGAGAGCTAACCTCTTCAGGAATCTTCCTGGAAGAATCCTATGGGACAGAGCAACCTGCAGCTGACAGGGGTCCGAAAGAGTTGGCTGATATTCAAGGATCACTTCCTGCAGGCTCAAGAACTATGCATCCCAGTCAAACAAAGGGGCAAGAGACCTGTGTGGATGAACACAGAACTCAAGTCATTACTCAAGCACAAACAGAAAACACAGAGAAGATGGAAGCAGAGTCAGACCACTTAGAATTAATATAGAGAGGTTGTCAGAGTAGAAACATGACAAGGAAGGTCAAGGCCCACCTGAAATTAAATCTAGCCAGGGATATCCAGGACAACAAAAAGTACTTTTGTACTGATGTACTTTTCTAAGTATATCAGTAATAAAAGGAAAACAAAGGATAATGTGGGCCCATTACTAGTGGAGGAGCCTGATAAAAAAGGATGCAGAGAAGGCAGACTTACTGAATGCTTTCTTTGCATCAATCTCCACTGATAAGATCATCCTCAGAAAACTCTAACCCAGTAGACCAGGGTTAGAAAAGGAAACCTGGAAAAGAGACAGACTCTAACCCAATTCTCCTTAACTCCCGGTGACAGAGACTCAGCTTAGAATCATCTAGGCAAACTTGATATCCATGAGTCCACGGGCCCAGGCAAAATGCATCCTTGAGTGCTGAGAGAGCTGGTGGAAATCACAGCAAGGCTGCTCACCATCATCTTTGAAAGGTCATGGGGTTCAGGAGAGGCACCTGAGGACTGAGAGAAAGGAAATGTCACTGCTCTTCAAAAAGGGCAAGAAAGACTTCACAGAGAATAAACAAGAATCTTAGTTTGCTCAGTGGAAAGGTGATGGAGAACCTCATTCTGGAGGCCATCTCTATCCATGTGGACAGGAGGTGACCAGGACCAGAATGGAGTCACAAAAGGAAAAATCATGCTTGACCAACCTGATAGCTTTCTAAGATGAAACAACTATCTGTATTATGAGGAAACAGCAGTTGTCCACCTTTAGAAAGGATATTGTCTGCAGCACATTGTCTACATTAGAAAGGCTTTCAGCACCCTCTCACAAAATCCTCATAGACAAATTCAGAGACTGTGAATTGCATGATGGCAGTGGATGGAGAACTGCCTGGAGGTCAAATTCTGTAGTGTCCAAATCATTGTCACAAGGTCTATTTGGGAGCCTGTCCCTTGAGGTGTCCCTCAAGGTTCAATACTGGGCCCAGTATTGTTTAACTTATTGGTTATTCACTTCAGTGAAGGGGAAGGTGCCTTCTCAGCAAATTCACTGATGATGCAAAGCTGGGAGGAGTGGCTGATAAAAGAGTGTTGTGCAGCCCTTCAGAAGGACCTTGACAGATTGGAGAAACGGGCAGAGAAGAACTGCCTGCTGTTCTACGAAGGCAAATGCAGGGTCCTACAGCTGGGGAAGGATAACCACAGGCACAAGTATAAACTGAGGGCTGACCTGTTGAAGAGCAGCCATGCAGAGAATGTCCTGGGGTCCTGGTGGACAACAAACTGTCCATGACAACTGTCCATGCCCAGCAATGGGCCCCTGTGGCCAAGAAGGCCAATAATATCCTGGGGTGCAGTAGGAAGAATATTGCCAGCAAGCTGAGGGAGCTGATCCTGCCCCTCTAATCAGCCTAGTAGAAGGGTTTCTCCAGGAGCCACATCTGGAGTGCTGTGTACAGCTCTGGGCTGTTCAGTAATAGAGAGACAGGGAGCTCCTGGAGGTCTACAAAGGGGGACCACAAAGGGCTACAAAGATGATTAAGGAACTGGATCATCTTTCTTATGAAGAAACGTTGAGAAAGTTGGGCGTGTTCAGCCTCACAAATAGACAACTGAGAGGGGATCTCATCAAAGTAGGTATCTGCAGGGAGGATGCCAAGAGGATGGAGCTGGGCTCTGCTCAGTGGTGCCAAGAAATAGGACAAGAGGTAGGGGGCAGAAAATGATGGACAGGAAGGCCCATCTGAATATGAGGACAAACTTTCACGGTGCAGGTGACTGTACACTGGAACAAATCATCCAGAGAGTGTGGAGGCTCCATCACTGGAGATATTCAATAGCCTGCTGTACACAATTTCATGCAAGGTCCTCTAGAATGACCTTGCTTGAACAGGGAGGTTGGAGAAGATCCCTATGGCTCCTACCAACATTACTTACCATTCTGTGATACTATGATTCTGTGAAACACTTTGCATGAAAAATATCTTGTAGACAGCTGGAATTAGCAAGGATAACTCTAGAAAAATTTTAGTAAAGGAACATAAATCCTCCTATTGTGATATTCCTTTTTTTTAGAATGATCTCTTCCAATTAACCATGGGATTCTTCTTCAAGATTAAAATTCTTCAATTTTTTTAAATTAAACATTTTACTTTGTTTAAATCACCTATGAGTGATGATGAAAGACAGTAAAGTTTGGTAGAATAATGTGTGTTGAATGGGGAGGTCTAGAATTGTAGAAAGAACACAGTTAAGTCTAAAAGAAAGAACACAGAAGTCTAAAATAAAAAGATGACTAGTAGACCTGCAATTCAACAAAGAAAAATAAAAGTACCAAACAAATAAGAACAAATACTGTAATAAAGATTAGGAGGTCGGTATTAGCAAAACCAGAAAATTTATATAAAATATTCATAGAGCAACATTCATATGAAACACTAGCAAACACTTATTTGAAGGGCCACTTATATTTAGGAAAACTTTTTGGTATAAAGTAGATAGCATGTACAGGTCCCTGAGGAGTCTATACTATTCAGCTTAGGTATAAGACTTTTTAAAGTCAGACAAACAAATGTAAGCAGTTAAATTAAAATTTTGGTAGAAAAGTAGGCAGGAAACAAGGCATGAATTCCAAAAAGCACTTCAGCAAAGGCTGAGTTTCAAGTCTGCTTATAATATCCTGATTTGAACTTCCTTGGTAAAAAAAAATAATTCTCCATTTCAAAATCATAAGCCTTCAGTCACAAATCATACTTTTTGTAATGATTGTTCAGATACTTTAGATGCAAGCATAAAAATTGTTTGTGAATATTCAGAATGCTTTTACAGTCTTCAGTGTACAAAAATCTTCTGCAAAAATGTATTCCCAAAAGGTAAGCACTTTGAATATTACAGCTATAATTGCTGATTTTGTTATTCAGAGAAAGAATGTTGTAGAAAATTAAGTTCTTTTATGACTGGAATAAGCAATGAAATAAAATACAGTAAAATGTTTCCAAAAATCTTATGAGGGTGTGCTGGTTTTAAATCCAATTTAGAACATTAAACCTACTCAAGCTGCTCCCTTCTCACCCCTGCACCTTCTGAAAAAGGAAGAACACTGGAAGAGATTATAAATTGAAGCGTCGGTTTACTTAAAATCACAATAATAATAATATTAATGACAAAGAGTGTACAAAAGAGACAAAGTGTTTTACTCAGAAAAAAAAATCACCACCGAACAAACAAAAATGTTTCCCAAAGACAGCACCTGAGGTGGGTTCCCAGAGGAAGGCAGGCTGGGGGCCGGCCCTGCACTGGGGCCAGTGGTACTTGAGAAAACAAAAGCAATGTGAATGCGAATGAGAGCTTCCACAGCTTAACGTCCCCTCACCCACCCCAGTGCAAAAGCAACAATGTCAAGCTAAGGCCAGGAAAGCCTCTGGGAAGCTAGATCATCTGTGCTGCCCCCTCGGACCACTCACTGGCTCAGCTCCACGTGGACCCTGCAGCATTAGTGATGCTCCACTCGCTCTCCTGGGGCCTGGGCTCTGCCCTCACCCTGCTGCTGCTGCCACTCTTGCTCCCTTTTCTTTTTCTAAGAGGGGTATCTTGGGCTCACTATCCCTGTCTTTCAGCCCCAAACCTCAAAGACTGCAACTCAGAGGAATAGAAAAAGGAGCAGCTGGTGGTGGCAGCAGGACTAGTTCCATCAGGCTGACCTGGGACCTTCTTCCTGAAGAGAGTCAGGCAAAAATGGAAAACTTTCTGTTTCCAGTCCCACCCCCCTCCCTGCTGTGATGTGAGTGGTGTGGAAAAACCAGCACTAAAAACTTCATCACCTTGTCTCTGTACCCAGGAAACAGGGGTACAAAATAAGGCAGGATATACACCAAATTATAAAAGACAGTGATTAAAATTTTGAAAGTATAGGCTGCAGGATATTGTACATGGCTTTGTGAGCTACTGTGGCTATGGCTTTTAGTGGCAGATTTCAGAGTTTGAATTCCTTTAGGTTTCAGTTTGGTCAGAAATACTTCTTCATTTAGACCTGAATCACATCTCTTTCTCTCTAAATATTCAGCATCTAGGTTTGCAGTGCAGCTTAAGAGATCCAACAAGCAGGACTGACATTCCTGGAATCCCCATTTATGAGCCAAATTGCTTTCAGAGCCCTGATGCACAAACACTTAGGAAACAATTAATGTGGTGGATGCTCTTGTGCTCTCAGTGCGCAGAGGTGGATGCTGCAATTCTGATGAGGTCACATGCAAATTGGCTAAGTGAGCTCTGTGTCTCCATTAAAGTACATTGAGACAGTTTGCTTAAATCAAACCTGAAACTGGGTGATTTTGTCCTGGAGTGAGTTAGGACTGAGAAATGGAACTGCTTGTCCTCTTACTTTAGCTGAACACTAAATACTCCTGCTACAATTACTCTATGTGTTTTCATTGTCTTCTGACAGGAAAGCAATGAATCTCGTATCTCTCCTCCAGAGGGGGACAAGGTTTCTTAACTCTCTTCTCTCCCATCATCTGTATTTCTGTATACATCCAAGCACTGGCAAGTCCACACTGGAAAGGATCAAATCAAATGAGAATAAGCAACATGTAAATATTACCTCTAAATAACTGCTTGTCTTCATTTTGTTTTAGGAAGACAGGACAAATTTTTCCCTTAGAAGAATTTTCATGCTTCGATTGCAATGTAAAATAAAGCACACAGAGAAGTAAGATCAAAGTAGAGAAAATAAATTTAAATTACATGAAATTAGGTACCTTTTTAGCAATTAATGTTTACCATTTTTAGTTTTGACATGTAATACATACCAACAGTGTCAGAGGAACTAAGTTGGCATCAGTGAGAGCTAGGGAACTGTATTTCACTTCAAACTTACAGTTATGCTATTTGAAGCTGGGTTAGGGAAGAAAGATCATAAACAACAGACCATGTTGATGGCTGGTATAAACCAACTCTTTTGAAGCCTGTTGAGTATGCTGATTTCAAATTTTGGGGATTTTGCCACAATATTCCTAAACCACAGTTTATATGTAGCTTCAGAGGGGAATATATTTGTTCACTGTGGCAAAAAATTCAAAACTTCTTAATAATTTTCTTAGCATGTTGTTCTTCCTCTCTTATTTGTGCTTTTCTTTTTTTTTTTTTTTAATATATCTTCTTTTTCATTAAGTGATGCAAATAACCATTACTTGCATTTTGTGATTGTTCATGTGATATCTACACCTGTTCTTTCACATCCCTTGTATAGTCTATTCCCTGATGGATTTTGTCCTGGTTCTAGCCAGGACAGGGTTAATTCTTGCAGGAGGGGCCATGGTTAGGGTACAGAGTTTATCCTATACCACCTCATGTCATTGCTGAGGGTACAGGGAAGGGACTCTCTTCTGGGGAGAAAGGATTCCAGTCTGGTCAAGTAAAGATGGCAGAGGAAGTTGTCTGGTTCCATGTGACTCTTTTCTTTCTTGTAACCTCTGTCATTAGTATTGCTGCTGTTACTGTTCATTTTCTTATCTCATTGCTGGTTCCAGTAAGGGGGAAGAGGGGCAGGAAAACAGGAGAGTGAGAGATAGAGATGAACATGGTTTGGGGACAGTGAACTGGGGAGGGCCATTTCTGAACCGTGACATGTTTCCTCTGGGATATGAAGATATATCTTAGTTAAGATGTTTGGTGAAAGAGTTGAATATGGTCCCCAGCTCTGCAAGGAAGGTGATTTAGCTGAAAAATTTTATACCACTATCTAAGCACAGTGAACTCCATTGAACTTCTAATTCTCTTTACAGGCAGAGGTGTCAGTAACTTGGGGGCTTTGACAAGTCTCTGATTCTCTACACTCGATGTATAGAGCATTTATTATGCAATTTTTATTGTAAGGGAAAGCAAAGTCCAATGGATCTCAGAGAGTATGTTCCTAGAATTGCTACCTCCTAATATTCTCAGACAGACTCCAGAAATTCTCTGAAAGAGTGTAAAATCCTAGAAGTAATATCTCAGGTTCTTAGTCATACTGAACTGCTAAGTCTCAGAACACAGGATTGCCAAGAAGATATATAATGTCAGGAAAGTTTAAGGAAATACATTTTTATGGTAAGGATTCTTTTTATTTTGAGTGTGTAAAAAAGTGGCAAATTAATTACAATTTTCTCAACCAGTGAATTAATTTTCTATGTTGTCTTCTTTCACAGAGTCAGTTGTGAGACAACAAAACACCAGAAGTCTGAGAACAGGAATAAGAAACAATTTATTAATAATATATAACTAAATAATAATGGTGTATTTACATCCAGGTATACACACACACAGAAACACACAGAAACACATGCCAAAAAAATAGTATATTCTTGTTTTGAATATTTGGTCTACATGGGACAAATTGGTTATTTTTCCAAAGCTAGCCACTCCAACACTCAAAAGAGAAATACTATAAGCAATGAAAATTTTTTATATATATATATATATAAAATCATAGAAGTAGAAATGTTATACATATCATATGAAACAGAACTAGAAATGTGATATATATGTTACATAGACAAATCAGAATGCAGTTAGTATTTTCAGTAAGTTCAATCATACAAGATACCAAAGACAATAAAATAATTAACAAAATGCCACCAGAGTTATTCATTGCACTGTGTCCTGGCTTAAATGCAAAGGGTGTTTTCTGTTGAAACAATATCAGAGATTGGAAGAGCATAATTTTCATTTTTAAGGCTTCCTAGCCTGCATGCAGTTAGAACCTTCATTAGAGCTTAATCTCTTACTATAATAGTATTAATTTCTTAATAAAGGGTGCACGACAGAATAGACAGTCCACATGTTTCTTCATTTGCAAAAGTTATTAAAAATAATATGTTACTATTACTAGGAGATTAATCAATTCTGTGTCTTGCATTTACGACTACTACTCACTCACATTTGACTTTTCACATTTAATTATATATTTCTTAATCCATTAGCTAATAGCTAATTATCTTGAAACATACAGCTCAAAGAACAAGATTCCAGGAGGAAATCTTACCTATTTTATAATCAGTCAATCTAGTAAAATAAAAAGTCTTGGAGCCAGGACTTCAAGATGAGATAGCTAGAAATCCCATGTCTGTTTAGGATAATATGCTGTGTAACTACAAATTTTAGGACTTTGTGGGTCTTGGATTTTCAAAAGAAGCTTACTTCACAGATCCTGTTATTAATAATAACAATTTGAAGTTACAGGAGGAAAAGGAGACATGCATTTATAGCATATGAGACAGGTTTGAACCCATGCTGTGCCACAGAGCCAAAACAATTTCGGTTTAAATTCTTTATCAGTGTAAAACTCAACTTTAGAGCCATTTTGAAGATTGGCCTCGCTGTCAGCTGATACTAATAAAATCAGGCTTGCAATCCAGATGGAAGTCACAGTAAGGAGTTATCATAGCTCTTCTTATGTTAGATTGCTATTGTTTCTTGTGTTTCTCTTGTGGTTTTCACTTGTCTGGTAAGAATATACTGGGAATTCACAAGAGCAAAATGAAGTGTCTCATTGCATATTTGTGTGCCTCTGCCTACAGCTCCAATCTGCCCATGTCACATATTATTATTAATGATTTCTGTTTGAATCTATTTCTCTGGCATCCAAACTGGGTTAGATGCTATATGAAAGAGGAGAAGGGCACTGTTCCAACCCTGCCTACTTCTAAAAAGAAATAAAATTATCAAGTGATTCATGATAGAATCATCACTTAATGTCAACAGAGCAAGCAACAGTTTGGCTCATACGAAAAGAAATTTTAAAATGTCTCTTTGGATGTTTTGGATATTTTTCTAGGAAATTTTCTCCTGTAATGTATAAATGCTGATAAAGTTAACATTTGTGAAGTTATCAAAGGAAATTGAAAAGACCATTTCAATGGTTCTTTTAAACTACACAAACTGTTCAGTTTTTGTAGAGAAAAATGTATGTTCCCTGAGGCACTGTGGAATGAGTAGTTAAGAAGAAAATACACATTTTTTCATTAAAGAAAAAAACTCATTCATGACCAATTATAAAAGACATTATGGATCTCTGAATTCGGACTAGCCCCTTTTTATTATAGCCAGGAAAAAAAAAAAAGAGACAAAAACATGAAAGCCATCCGTTTTTTAAAAAAGTTTTTTTTCTTTTACCGGTAAGTAATCATTTTTCTTCCCACTTTATAAGGATTCTGTTTCTATACTTGTTTAACTTAAGACCTCATATGAGTTATTAATGCTAGATCTTGCGCTTGCAATCAAATTGAAGTAAAATGCTCAGTCTTAAGTTACAGAATAAGCATAACACAGTTACATTTTTCCTTTCACATTCTTCTCTGAGTGATATCTACCAAAAGTCTAATGCTTAATCTTACCTTTGAATACAATTTGCTATTCTAAAAAGCTGCATTTTCATCTGGCAGATACATTGGCAGATGCAAAGCTGAACCAAATTTAAAATTATATGAAATATTCTACTGTCCTAATTTGATTTTATTCCATTTAGGCATCTTTGAAAAGTAACCAACAGGTGCTTCAAATAAAAACAAGAACAAGAACCAGCCAATCACAGCTTATAAAATGGCTTGGATTGGAAGCAGCCGTAAAGATCACCTGGTGCCAACCACCCACTGTCACAGGCCGGGACACTTTTCATTTGACAAGGTTGCCCAAAGCCTGTCCAACCTGGTCTTGAACATTTCCAAATATGGGGCACCCAGAACACCTTGGAGCAACCTGTTTTGGTGCCTAGCCATTTTCACAGTTTATATCTGCAATAAAGGAAAATAATGTAAGATCAAGAGTAGCAAACCTAGGGTTGCCATTGTCTTTTTAAAGAAAAGTTAACTTAGCCTACAGTTTGAATATTTTCCCTAAACTGGTATTCCCCATGGAAAAGTTTCAATCGTTTGTCTTTTGGTGGTTTTTGCTTCAGATGAATAGGTCAGCTCATCATAATCTATCATTGCGCTGGATTTGGCTGGGATGGACTTAATCTTCTCCATAATTAAGCAGTCTGTATTGTGCTATGTTAAAGGCTGGCGAGCAAAACACTGGTGGATAGGACATCAACGCTTCATTCAATGAATCTATGATGCATCAGGACACCAAGGAGGGAATGCAGCGTTGTGCTCATATGGTGAATGTGACCAATTGAGATGGTTGCGCAGGTTATCCTGGGAAAGCAAAACATGCCATTATCAAAAGACCCAAACAGGCGAAGCTTGGCTTTCTGGCACAGAGGATGGTGGCTGAGATACTAATATGGGGAGGCCTACTTTACCAGAACATGCCACCATTATTGCCACTTGCTTACAACAGTGGAAACTATTTCCAGATGGCCAAGAACATGAGATGTGACTGCCAGAAACACCATCCTGAACCTTGGAAAATAAGCCTCAAGGCAAGAAAGTACTCCAGTATAAATCAAATCAAGCTATCATAGACACCTTGACATATCACATACCAAATTTTAATTGAACAGTTAAAAACTATGCTTAGAGTGATGGGGGCTGGAACCTGCAATCATTTGGGATACAAATCCAGCAGAGGTCATTTGGATGATTAACACTAGAGAGTTTGTTAAACAACCTGGTTCTGCGCAAACAAAATCCCTACATATTGTAGAAGGACATACAGTTACTCTAGTGCACATTAGTGACTCGGAGAAAGCATGGTTTAGGAAAATGCAAATCCATTCACAAGACACATTTGTCGCAAGGACCTTGGTGGATAACACAAAACAATGGGGATTTCTAGTGTGCACCCTGAGGAGGTTTTACTTTGGGTGAAAATCATCTGTGGTCTCAGCTGTATGTTGCCATTGCTGTGTGATGTCATAGTTCTATGTCAGAAGTACCTAAGCAAGAGTCATGCAAAAAATGGAGGTACAACCTACTAAGGAATTGGGCACATGCAGCAAAGACCTAACACAGCATCTCTCCTGTCCTGAATGACCACCAAAATTTGAGGAACCCAAGTCAAGGACTAAATTATTGAATGGACATTTGAACAGATATTTGAATGGGGGTGGTCTATGAAATGAATGAAGGGAATTATATCTGCAAATATGTCAAAAGGTAGGGCAGAGTATGGTGGTGTCTTAGGAAAATAGATTAAATAATGCAGTACCTGACCACAATACAAATGGTATGGAATAAGGTATAAATTGTAATTGCTTAGAGTTTATTTTCTTCACAGTATTCCATGTGGTGCTGTGGATTATGTGATAGAAACAGTGTTGACACTCACGGATGTTTTAGTTATTGATGTTTTAGCTATTGCTAAACAGTACCTGCACAGCATCATGACGATCTCTATTTACCTCCTTTTCCTCTCAGCAAGAAGGCTGGCTAGAACAGGACACAACCAAGGCAGCTGAGCTCCCCTACTCAGAGATCTATCCCATGCCCTAGAATGTCATATTCAGCAACAAAGAATGGAGAGGTGTGGAAATTCTTCCACCGTCTCTTTTACACGGCTACTGGCTGGGCATTGATATTCTGGCGGTGAGAGATGGGGGTTTTGCAAAATTTGGGGGGGGGTTTCCTCTTTTTTTCCTTCTTTAAGTGGCTTTACCGCATCTTACAAGCACTCTCATTTTTACCCTATGGACTCTCTCCGACATGCCAGCAGTGATCGAGTTAGTGAGGGTGCAGCTGTGTGGTCCTTAAGCAGTTTGTGCCTGAAGGCACACATGTGAAGGAAGACTTGGACTCTCACTCCTTATTGACTTGTTTCATAAAAGGATTTATGTTGAAGACTTATATCCTGCGGAGAAAGCTTGCATGCTCTGTGTAGCCATCTATGCATTGCTCAACATCTAATAGGTGTTCATTGGAGAAGGAATGGAATAGTGGGTTCTGTCGCCTCAGGAGAGGAATTCTCAGCAATGAGATTTTTTAATTGCTCTCCTTCCTTTTAGTCCAACAAAAACCTAAACTTTTCATAAAAAGTAGAAGTTTTAGAAAGTTATTTATTGTTAGAAATACAACAAGTCGGGCTCAAATCTTTGCCTTGACAGAAAGACTAAAATTTGTGTTCTGGACATATTTGTTGTTAGGGTTGCAGAGTTAATGTGTTAGGAGTTAGATACAATAACAATGGTGGAAACATCTTCTCTTTACTTAAGACATGCCTTTTCCTTTACACTCATTGGAATAATTCAGATTTCGCTTGAAAAATATTTTAATTGCCAAAATAACAACAATACAACAACAACAATGATAGAAGATTTTGGTTAGGCACTAAACCAAAAAGTCCAGCTTTCTTTTTGAGAGGAAAGGACTCAAAAGAAGAACTCTGTAATGAAGAAATTATCTTTAATGGATAAAACAATGCCAAAATTATGGAAAGATAATAATTGTAGTGTGACAACTTAAAATTACGTAGGAAATTGTTAAATAAAATTGTATCCCTCTCTAAAGGTAAATTAACACGCGCAGACACATACATATATGTTCATTTATACAAATCAATTAAGACGGAAAATTGTCACTAAGATATGCTGAGCTTGCAGTACCAGGGTCATTTAAATCAACTTTTCTACCAAACAGATCAGACTGCTGTATAAATAAATTAGCTAAATTAAAATCAATAGCTAAATTACTAGCTGTCTCGTTCTCTACATACACTGAAACTAACAGACAGCTCCTGAGCACCCAATATGGTTTGGCCAAGCTAACAGCTATCTGAAACAAACAGATTATCTCCATTTGTTGTATGATGTGTAGCAACTGGAAGAAAGTTCAGTGTCTGTGGGGTTTTTATCTTAAGAGAAGATGGACAGACACTTAAGAATGACTTCTGTAAATGTTATTTCAGGCTCTTATAGCCCTTTTCCAGAGCTGGAAAAGAAATTAAAAACCCACTCTCTTCTCTAAAAAAGAGAAGCTGGTTATTCTTTTATAAGACTCCCATTTGAAGCAGTTCCCACTTGAATTCGCAGCATAAATAAGTGTAGAAACAGCAAATTTCTTTACCTTTGAATTTGAAATTGGAAAATAACAGAGTTTATCTCTCAGAGACACTTCACTTGTGGGTTTTAAATACAACACATGCAAAATTTATTTTTTAAAGATTAACTAGTGCAGCAGTTATATTTGAATGTGCTAATTATGAGAAACCTGTAGGTAAAAATATTCAATTTTATCATGAAGAAGATGCACAGTTTTTTCTCAGTGGTACACTGCAATTATGATCTTCATAATTTAATAATTTAATATTTGTATTATGTTTTAAATATAGCACTGCCACTTATCCTAATACACAAAGCAAGAGGGCTGGGTCTCTGTAAGGTGGACAAAAGAGTCCTAGTAGCAGTCTAGAAAGAGACTGAGAACTGACTAAAGATCTAGAAAAGACAGAGAACAGCAACAGCTACTATGTAAAAAGAAAATGAATGTATAATTTCATTCAGCAGTTTTAGAAATACTTTAATGGAAAAGAAGTAAGAAAATAATGAAAGATAAGTAAGAGCCAGAGGCTTGACTGCAAATCTCCCAAGCTGCGGTGGGAGGACCATTCCTACATCCAGGAGACGCCAGAGAAAAGAATGCCACCTTGAAAAGAATGCCATTTGAAATGTCTTCCAAATTTCAAATATAATGAAGTATAGTATTTTTCACAGAAACTGACTTCATAACACAGAGATCTTGGTAGGAAAACTAGAATGAAATCTTTTTTCTGGTAAAGTCGGTCTTGAATTTGAGTTGTCATGAACTTGTCAGAGAAGTTAGTGGTGGCCAAATACCTGAACTTTGTCTCATCCTTTCCACTAGCAGCTGTTGAGATCAGTGGACATGAAAAAGACACTCAAATTTACTCTTTTGTCCCATCTCCTGCACAGCTGAAGGCTATTAGTGTGTTCCCAGAAGCAGGAGAAGGCGCAGAAAGGAATGGGCCTGGCTCTCCATAATGGTTTTTTTGGTGGTTTGTATTTTTAGGATCATGTAGCCAGAATAATGGGGGGAAGGTGTTTCCATGTATGAGACCTCCACCATCTGTGAATATCATGCTTTTGGAAGGCAATATGGATGCAGGAGCATCTCTGAGATATTGAAGGTGAATTATTTCAGTGCAACAGCAGAATGTAAGAAAAGGTGTAGTGGTCTGACCCACCATCTGCTCTCTAGTAATAATATGACTAACAAAAACCACTTCCCTTAGCCAAACAATCTAACATTTACATGTAAGTGTTCATTATTTTTATACTTTTTCTTCCTTTACCCTAAAACCCCAACACTGTCACTCACATATGGAAGTTAGATTAAGAACAGGCCTGTGTGATTTTAGACCAAGGAAATATAGATATAAGACATCCTATCCTCACATTAGCCAAAATAATCAATACCATCTATAACTGTGAGTTTAAATCATATTCCATCATGAATTCACATGGTCAGTGGGAGTCTAGTCCTTTGAAACTGAAATATAAAAAGCTCTGATTAACTAACTCTTCCAAAACCAAAACAAACCGGAAAATATGCTGTAGCCAGCCAAATATGAGTATCTCTCTGATTATTCAATTGTGATGAATAAAGAGAGGGAGGTTGTCTGGGTTTTCTTTCTGTCCTACCTTTAGCAGAATACATTTTTTTAACCTGAGAGCCTTTGAAGGAGCTTAAGCTTTATAACATCATTTTTCTCTGATGAAAAGACTTAATGCCTTCCTCACTGACCCCTGTACTCCCCACACAATACTTGCTTAGAAGCTTTGATTCAGGTTTAACAAAGTAAAGGGACATCTTACTCTTAACTGACCTAGGTGTGATATTTCCAGCCCATTTATCTATAAAAAGTGAAGAAAAAGGCATTGCTTAGAATGAAGGATACATATTATCACCTCTTACTTAAGTATGGATCACTGATTTAACAGTCTTCTCTCTTCTCTTCTCTTCTCTTCTCTTCTCTTCTCTTCTCTTCTCTTCTCTTCTCTTCTCTTCTCTTCTCTTCTCTTCTCTTCTCTTCTCTTCTCTTCTCTTCTCTTTTTTTTTCATTTCACCTTTTCTTCTCATTCTATTTTTTGGACATGTTATGAGCATAGTGCCTTTTCAATGTATGTGCTGTTAATTTATTGTGCTGAAAACATGCAGCAGAATTCTTGTGTAAGCTCCAAAGCAGCTCCAAAGCTTGTATATGCTGATACTTGCATATCAGCATATACAAGCATATCAGATAGTTTCTCAGATAGTATCTGGTGTTATAGGAGTACTCTATAATAAGAAAAATGTGTCAATAGAAGCTGTCTTCTTTTGGATGAATATTTAAGGAATCATTATCAAAGTGACTGGAGTTATTTGACAACTTACTCAGGTCTGTGTGAGAACTGAATGAGCCAGTACTTTAATTAAGCTTTGGCTTCTTAAGTCAAAATGGACTACATTTTCTTCTTGCTGTATTTCATTCAGGCAATAAATCTGTCATTGTGTATGTGGAATATGGAAAGCTACAATGAGAACCAGACAAAACCAGACATAACTCCTGTGCAAAGCTGCAGCCTGGTTTTGGAATGTAGCCTATGCAAGAAAGGAGAATCACATGGATTTCAGAATAACACAAGTTAATTTCGTCTCATTCTTCACCTATTATTTTTGTTTATGGTGGTGTGTCTCACTCTGAATTTTGCAGAGTTATACTAATCCAAGTCAGTAGGGATTTTGCACCAGTAAGCTTAAGAGCCTCCTTACTCATGTAAGCAAGACAATTAGCTTCACATGTCTATCCAGAGGTTTATCATAACCAATGAAATTAATATCTTAAGGAAGCTTTTCCTTTAAAGAGGAATTCACATTCCAGTTTTGGGGAATACTATACTCAAAAATGGTCATATGGCTCAAATTCTATTAAACTCCTTCTGATATCTGTGTATTCAGAATATTTTTTTCTGTGCTGCAGTTCAGCATTTAAAGGTACTGATCATAACATAGGATACTTACAGAAGTCAAGTTTTAAAAGCATAGTGAATTCCCAGATGTGGCTGTCTAACAGCTGTCTAACAGCAGAGAGGCTCTAGGACCTTGGAGATAATGGTGCATCTTCCACTTTCACTCACATCAGAAAGCTGGTCCCTTTACCACCTTCGTGCACACCCAGCCTTTTGCATCATCAAAGTTCACAAAACAGTATTCAAAAGTTTGAAATTGTTAATCATCTGCCTGGAGCATATATTTACCACAAGCTTAAACATCACAGGGATTTAAGAATATGTTTAGTTGTCAGTTACGCTGACCTAAACCCAGAATAATTTCTGTGAAGTCTCTGAAATTAACCCAAAAATAAGTGACAGCAAAACATTTCCTATCACATCTAGTCTGTTAAACACTGTCTCTCCCAGCTTGGAATTTTTCAGGGCAAACTTTAATGGCGTGTGAAGATATTCAGTGTTAAGGTTATGCAATTTAATCACCTTCTGACAGGAAGTTACTCCAAAACTTTGTAAGGTTTGGAAATCTCAGGCTGGCATAATGGTCTGTTTTGGGAATTTATTGTCTTCATTATCTAGAGAATGTCTGACTGACACCTGTTCTGAATAAATCCCTTTATCTTATTTAAGATCACAGTTTTTCAAAACTTATGCAGCTACCACTGCTGGATGAACAAAACAAAGACATTGTTGAAGAGTTTAAAGGTGCACAATTAAATTCAGCTCTGGTACACAAGGACTGATGTAGCCCTAGCCACACCTATTTCACCTTTTTACCCTCTAGATGTGCTGCTGATAGTGTGAGCAATTATTTCAGTTATGTGATAAGTAGCATGATCTAGTACTTCAGAAGTAAAAATAATTTTTAAATTTTCTTCCTCTTTTCCTTGGGGAAAATCGTGATTTTAGAGGTATTTCAAAACCCACCTTTGGCCAGGAAATTAAGACTGGATAAGAACAAAGGTTCTGCTGGTTAAGCTAATTTTGCTTTTTAGCACCTCTTGCTGATTAGTGTTATGAGGAGTGTTACGGGGAGTGATAAAAGTGGCATATTTATCACGTGTTTATTCTAATGGATGAAAGAAGATGAAGGCTCTAAATGCCTTGACAAGTAAATGACATTGTGTTTATCCAGGTTCCTTTTAAGATATCCCAGCCTGTACAGAAATAGTACATAAGTCCAGCATAAGACAATACCTTTGAAGGTTGTGGAATGAAATGTGAACAATAAGAGATATTTTTAAATTCTCTGTCACAGAGAATTTTAAAATTACAACAAATTGGCATCAAATAAGAAAAGCTTAGATGTGGATCAGATTTATGTTCAAGTCAAAAAATTGCTGTAGTTAAAACATTTTTGAAGCTCAAAAAAAGATTACATGACTGGTAGGTATCTGCTGACTGAATTACTAGTGTTCTTTTCATTAGCATGTCATATTCTCCCCTGAAGTGATAATCCAGAATATTTAGCCTTTAAATGGTTACCTGAAAAAGTAAAAATAAAGGCTACAAGAACAGTGAGAAGCCATTGTTCAATTATAGGATGGAGTTAAATAACCCACATTGTAATGTTGAAATTCAGCAGGCATAGGCTATCAGTTGTGTCTTTTTAATATAAAATATGCAGCATAATGTTAAGCATACAGTGCAGGCCTGTGTGTTTGTCTGGAAAGACATCTAATGCTGCATGCTGTAATTGTAAAATGCAGTACACTCTTCAGTGAAATTGCCAAACAAAGGTGAAAATAAAATAGAATTTTTTTCCAGTTCTCTGTCTAGGTCTTATGGGCTCAAAATCATTGTAGTATTTTAAGTATTTATGGAAATGTATTTAAAAACTATTCACAGTTGGAAATCAGTGTAATAGAAATTTAAGACTTATTTACTTTGCTGCAAATACTAATATTACCTTTGCCTGAAAAAAAAATTCACTATCTGAGTGAAATTTGGGGATTGTTTATAAAAAGTGTCATTATCTTTCTCTGTGAAATAGGAATACTGCTGCCATCCAAGCATAAGTGAAGGATTTTGAGCTAGAATATGGTGAATATCTGGCTGCTGCTGGGAAAACAGCTTTTAAGCAGCATCCAAGAGAGAAGGGAAAAATATCCTAATCATGAATATTACACTTTCCGCAAAATTTTTATTCAGAAATACAGAGCAGAGAGGAAAAATAAACTTGAAATAAGAAAAAAAAATCTCTTTCATCTGACTATATAAAATCTAAAGTGTGATTATCTGTCCATATGCTTTAGTGATATACATGCAGAAAAGCATGTAGACATATTCTTTATAGAGTATCTTCTGTGCATAATCTGTAAATCTCTACTTGAATATTTGGTGTGTTTCAACATTGCAAAGAAAATCCATTAAAAAGGACTGCGTAAAAGCAATTTTTAAAAGTGTTCTTCACAGAAGAGGGAAAAATTGGAAAAAACTTAGGCCAGGACATGTAAGATTACATTTTACCACTGTTGAAATAAATGCCAATATTGGGCCCCACCTCACGACAGGTTAAAAAAGTCATGTTGTTAGCTAGCAGACTGTTTAACTAGAAAATATTTACAAAATATGCTTCCTCAATTCTGTAGCTCATAGTAATATACAGTGATAGTGATAAAATTAATGAGACAACAATCAAATGTGTAACCCATGCAGAGCACTTAATACAAAGTCTGTAACACTTAAATGCTGTGTATACTCTTATTAGATTGCTATATCCTAGCAATCCAATAAAATTAGACATATTTACTGCATTTACTGTGACTGATACTGGCTGCCACAAATGTTATATGAGTACACATCAATGATTAAATGAATGTTACAGTGTCTTTACACACTTTTCTTACTCAGTCTGGATTCTAGTTCATACTGAAATATTTGCCTATTTCCTAAAGAAAGTGGCAGAACTTGATCTACCCTCATTAGTAATGGCTTTTGAGATGCTGACAGTTTAGCAAAATACTATATTCTTTAGTATTTATGTTCACTGAGTTGCAGCATTTTAAGGGGGAAAATTTCAGAAGCCTAGCCTGCGCTGGAATACTGTGTTGCAAGGGAGAAATGAGAAACCTGAGTGTGGTGACAGGGAGGTGACACCAAGCCAACTACCTCCACATTTCTGTGGACAGCTGGAGTTCATGGGACAAGCTCATGCTGACTGGTTTTCTGTGCCCCAGAGGCAACATGATGGTGCAGCTGAGGGAGGAGGAAAGCTTGGTGCAGGGTTGCAGATCTCAGAGTTATTGGAAAGTTGCTGTGGCTGCATCAGAGAATGATGGTCTTGCCTGCAAAGGTTTGTGATGCTGTGAATGTAGGGGAAAGCCGTGGGGCATTCAGTTGCACCCCATGCAGTGCTATTTTCTATAGTTAATCTTTGTGTGTCTTTCTCTTCTGCCATGCAAAAGCCCAAAAAAAATTCAGATGCCATGCTGACTAACATCTTTTCAGTCTTTTGGGAAAAAGATGTGCTTTTAAAGTCTGTGATTTTCTTCTTCCCCTCTTTTAAACTCTTAGTCTTAGTTGGGACCCTTGATTTATGATCCTCTGGGTTTATAAGCAGAGTGCAGCACAACTTCACTTCACTTATATTTTGTCCCTAGTTTGCCTTGGAACAAAATCCAAAGGGAAAAACAAAAAGAAATAAAATTTACTTAGATTTCTAGCATCCCAGTATTGAAATGCGCATGTCCTATTTAGAACCTTTTTTTTCCTTTTTTGGTTAAATGCAATAAAAATTGTATTTGCTGTTGTATTCAGCTACCTATTGCCATTATTATTCTTGCTCTCTTTAAACTCTTACTCTTTTTTTTTCTTTTAACTGTACCCTGTTGTTATGAGCGTCTTGCAATAGTTATATTATTTAGGGAATGATGACAACATTGTGTAAATTTGTTATAATAATTGCTGAAAATAGCCCATCCACCACTGTTCACAAATAATCCCTGTCGAAGTATCTTTTTTCTGTGTTCATTCCCCTGGGAACTCCTATAGCTATAGCTCTCCTGAAGGCAAGAATCTGCTGCTTGTAGTGAAGAGGTGGCAGTTATTTTCTGAGCTGTTGTTCCCATAAGAGGCCAACTCACCAATGCTATGGTTTGTTAGTCACTTAAATATCTAGCTCTTCCAGATCAGACTCAGATAAATACAAAATAGGCACTCCCTGCAAGCTGAGTTCAGCTTTTGAAGAGTAAACAAACATTTCATTAAAATGGTCTCACTAAAGACGGGCGGAGCGATCTGAACTGAGCTGTCACCTTGTATTAGTCACACTCATAAATTCTGCCATGTTACAGTGCTCACTTGCAGTATCCCAGAGAGCTTGGAAGAGGCAATTCCCTCTCTTTGTTTTGGAGTTTTGTCTGGGGGGAGGTTATCATCCTTCTTGCAAGGTCCAGTACGTTTGCATCAGAAATGCCGCACCTGCTTTGTGAACATGCACTCAAAATACTGATCCTGACAGCAATAATTTCCATCAGGCTACTGCAAATATATATTTCTCTTAGAAAGACTGATTTTTTTGTATCAGCTCCTCTCAGGTCTGAGACACAGGACTTCTGATGTTGATGGTTTTCTGGTTTTTTGGATTCTTTTTCCTTCAATAGCAGTGACAGTGAATTCAGTTCTCACATTCCCATTCACATTCTGACAACTGATATCACTATGGCACAGCTAGGAGTGGTTTATTACTTTTAGTAGGGTTTACTTAATTCAGCTGCACAGCCTAAGGGAGAAGGAAAAAAGATTTAACTCTAAATTTTTGCTTTAGTCCTTTTAGTATTAAAAAAAAATCGTTAGGAGGAATGTGGAGAGAGGACAGAAAAGCAATGGTTAGAAACACATGTAATGGGAACATAGTTATTAAATGCAATGAGTCATGGAATTTGGCTTGGCAAAAAATTATGAAGCAAAAAATTAGAGGAAAAACAATAACAGGCCTTGCAATATGTATGAAAAGAAATTAATAAAACCTCTATGTCCAAGATTTTATTGAAATATTGGCTGGATGTTTTCTTTCAAAGTACAGTATTCTACTGTATTGAGAGAGTCTAGATTAATAACTCTGAAAAGTTGTCTTTCCAACAAAAGATCCACTAGAAACAGCTTTTTTACTCAGTAAAAATGACTGTGCTTTCCATGTAAATGCTGTATTATTTTTAAAATTAATAAGGGAAAAAAAAACATTGTTAAAAAAGAAAGGCATAAAAGTAGGGAAGGATTCAATAGAGTTTTGAGTAGCTTACATCTATGAGCACTTGTTAAAGAAGATTGTGTAAACAGTGAAATTATGAGAGCTGTCTATTGCATTCCAGTATTCCAGATTCAGGTACCACTCCAAACCCAGTACACCTGACTGATCAGGAATTTTCCTCTCTATCCTGGACCATCAGAAAGCAATCAGTTTCTTTCACACAAACTCAAGTCCCAAACAGGGAAATTCTTTGATTCTGCCTTTCAGAATCAAGGGCAGATGCTTTCACTGCTCATGGTAAAATTAATTTGTTCATGAAAACAAAACACAGGAAAAACAAATGGAATGGAAATAGTTGAACATAATTATGAAATGTGCTAATCTCCACCTTTTACATAATTAGCTTTGGAGGGCTTATGTTCTTCTTTCCCTACAAGGATTCTGTTGAACTGGTGAAACTTTCATGTCACGTTACCACAGACTATCAACTTTCTTTGATATTTCATTTGGTTTTGGGTACATGGACCATCCAATCTGCTGAGAAAGTGAGTACTGCTTAGTAAAAAAACAGAGCAGCTTCCTAGCCCATTAGGAAGTAGAAAGTTCTTTCCATGCAGGGCTGAGGACTGCTTCAAATCCACAGATAAGCCTTTCATATTTATGAAGTTGGTGGTTTTTTCTACTAATAAGCAACTTGAAGAACAAAGCAAATAGTTACCTAAATGGGATATGCAGCATCTCCCGCAGAAGGTCAAATGAGATGGCAAGCAATAACCTCAAATAATAATGGTTGTAAGAAAAATTTACTCCATGACTGCCAGTCAAGGATGCTGAAAAAAGGAATATGGGATTGCCAAAATATAGTCATTTTGATATTCTGTTCTTTCAGGTTAATATCTGCACTGAACTTACCATCAGTCAGTGAGGTGGCAGCAGCAAGGACTGACGGAAGCCTGGAGCTAACTGCGGGATCCCACTGTACAGGGGTTGCTGGGCTCAGGAGCACACCATCAGCAGCTCAGAGCCCCATGCAGATCTGGAAGCCCTCACGAGCCAGTCAGGGGGAGCTGCCAGGAGCATCTGTGGGAGATCTAAACAGCTCCAGGAGCAGGTAAACAGGGTGCAGCACCTCAGACAGGGTGTGACGGCAGTTTGCACAGCAGTTCACAAGGGTGGGACACAGTCTCCACAGCTGTACCTGAGGAGAATTTAATTTAGGGAGTGAGTCATCACCCAGCCAAGTAGAAGAGAATTCACTGTTGTTTCCACTCAATTTAAAGCTGCTGTAGGAATGTGGTGGTCCAGATGGACCTCACACTTCAACATGTCGTTGTCTAGGTTGTCAGCTGCAACTGAGCTTGTCCCTGATGCTGGAGGGCAGCAGAAACACCTTTCTGTGGTGTGAACAGGTGGATGAGCTACTTACTGATAGTGCTGAAAGAGGAAGAGGGGAGGTCGGGAAGTATCAGGGAATGCAAGAAGGATAGGTCACTGAACTCTAACAGGTATAGCCCAGGGGAGCACCTCCAGCAGCAGGAGACAGTCAAAAGACTGAGGGATAACAGGCAAGCTCATAGGGAGATGGACAGCTGATCCAAGCCCTGATGGTGGGAGAAAACACAGGCCACTAAGGACAGGCCAAAAATTCACCCACTGGCACTCGTGGAAGAGAGGGAAGGCATTAACATAAGAAGTTGGGAAGTAGTGAAGGAAAAAGCCTCAAACAGAAACAAAATGAATAGGAAAGGAACTATTAAAAGGAAGTAGCTTTCTTCAAAACCAGATATTCCCACCCAGCTGACATCACCACCCAGAACCACTTCTTCATAGTTCTGCAGACTAATGAGGCAACACCAGCATGTGGGAAGAACAGCCAGAAATAACTGGAGCAGCCCAGTCTTCTCCACAAATCAAGAAATTAACAGCTAGTTCACCCAAGAAAAGGTGGCAGGTGATAGTAGCAGGTGAGTCTACTTTAAGGGGCATAGAGGCACATCTGGCCCACTTTTAAGCCTGAATCAGGGACGTTTCAAGTAGCTGTCAAGCCTAGCTAAACCTAAGGATTATTATTCACTGTTAGTATTCCTTGCGTGGGCACAGATGACATAGGCAGCAGCTGTCATCAAGGCAGATTAGAGAGCCCTGAGATAGGTGGTAAAGGGCTCTGGAGGTCAACTATTTTTTTCATCAGTTCTCCAGGTCAAAGGAGAGGTGCTTGAAATGGCCAGATGAGTTTGGCAGGTCAATAAATGGCTAGAACAATGGCACCATAGTTGGGTCACTCAGGCCATGGGACTTGCTTTGGCAAGCCTGGCCTACAGGGGCTGATAGGGTCCGTCTGACAAAGCAGGGGAAAAGCATCTTTGGTCAGGAGTTTGCCAGACTGGTAAAGGGGGCTTTAAACCAGATTTGTTAAGGGAGGCGGGGCATGTATGCATCCCAATCCTGTCATTTGGCTGCAAATACCTCTAATGGGTATCTGGAAGCATGCAAAGGCATTCCAGACACTCCAGCCTGTGAGCTGGCTTTATCTGGGGCCTTCATTTGGTTCAGATGCCTATACACAAAAACACATAATATGGGGAACAAGCAAAATTAACTAGAGACATGCACACCTGCATCAGTGTGATATCATTGGCATCCCAGAGATGTGGAGGGATGGCTCCCATGACTGGAGCATTGTAATGGAGGGTTTTAGGTTTTTTAGGAAAGACAGGCTTGGGAGACAAAGGTGGGGCATAGCCCCTATGCCAATGACCTGCTGGATGTATGGCACTCTGCCTGGGGAAGGATGCAGAGCCATCCATGAGCTTGTGGATGAAAATTAAAGGGAGGGCAGGGATGGAGGACACTGTAGTGGGGGGTCTGATACAGGCCACCCAGCCATGAGCAGGGTGCTGATGAAGCCCTCCACAGGCACACAGGAGCACTGGTCCTCAACTACCACGATATCTGTTGGAGGGACAACACGGTAAGGCACGAAGAATCCCAGAGGGTTCCTTGAATGTGTCAGTGACAGCTTCCTTACACAGTGGTAGAGGAGTCAACAAGAAGAGTTGCCATGCTGGACTTTGTGCTCACCAGCAGGGAGGGGCTGGTGGGGATTGTAGTGATCCAGGATGGCCTTGGCTGCAGTGACCACAAGACAGTGGTGGTAGGAGGGCACGCAGCAAGCTCACTGCCCTGGACTCAGGAGAGCAGATTTTGACCTCTTCATGGACCTACCTGGGATAGAGCCCTGGAGGGCAGAGGGGCACAAGAATGCTGCCTGGTATTTGGGGATCACCTCCTCCAAGCTCAGGAGCAATGCATCCGAACAAGGGGGAAATCGGGCAAAAATGTCCGGAGGCCTCCATGGATGAATAAAGAGCTGATGAGCAAACTCAGAGCAAAAACCAAAAAGCTTTCAGAAGGTAGAAATGAGGACAGGTGGCCTAGGAGGAATACAGTGAAAATGTACAGGATGCTAGGGATAAGCCAAAGCCCAGTTAGAAGTGAGTCCACCCAGGGATAACAGGGATAACAGAAAGAGCTTCTATAGGTGTGTTGCAAACAACAGAAAGTCTAGAGATAATGCAGGCCCTCTGCAAAAGGAAAAAGGGGACCTGACTGCCCTGAACAAAGAGAAGGGTGAGGTTCCCAATGAGTTCTATATCTGTCTTCAACAGGAAGTGCTCTAGCCACAAGTTGAGAACAAACTCAAAATCAGGACCTGGGAGAATGAAGACCCCAAGCCCACTATGGGAAGGGGTCAGGTTTGAGACCACCTAAGTAACCTGAATATGTACAACTCCATGGGAGGACCTGATGAGATTCATCCTAGGGTTTCAAGGGAACTGTCATAGTTGCTAAGTCATTTTCCATCAATTTTGAAAAATTGTGAGAGGCAGGTGGAAATAAGTGGAAAAAGCAAAATATAACTCCCATTATAAAAGGGGGAAAGTAGAAGACCCATGGAACCACTGACTGGTCAGTCCCACCTTAGTGCCAGGCAAGATCATGGATCAGATTCTCCTGGAAACTATGCTAAGGCACACGGAAAATGAAGAGGTGGTTGGTAATAGCCAAGATGGCTTTACAAAGATGGTCTGACAAATTTGGTGATGGGGATAGAGCACTTGATAGGGGCAGAGCAACTGACATCATTTACCTGGATTTATGCAAAGCATTTGACACTCTCCCACATGACATTCTTGTCTCCAAATTGGAGAGACATGGATTTGACTCAGTGGAAAAAGAATTGGCTGGATGGCCATGCACAAAGAGCTGTGGTCAATGTCTCATTGTACTCACGGAGACCAGCAATGAGTGGTGTCCCTCAGGGATCAGTATTGGCACCAATAATGTTCAATGTCTTTGTGATCAGCATGGATTGAGTGCAGTCTCAGCAATTCACTGACAACAGCACACTGCGTGGTGAAGACATCGCACTAGAGGCAGGGCTGCCACCCAGAGACACCATGCCATGCTTTGGCTGACACAAACTTCATGAACTTCAAAAAAGTGAAGTGCAAGGTCCTACTTTCCATCGTTTAGCAATGTTATTCTCCACCTTAGTTCTCCCACCGAAGCACTTCAAATTGTGAGCCACTCAAACACTCACACCTTGTCCTCCCCCCACAGAAGGATGGAGAGCAGAACTGGCACAAAAGATAAAGAGCACAGTTTGTTATAAGAACAGTTTACAGAAAACAGCAATGAGGTAAGAAAACCAACAGTAACAACAGAGTCTACAAGATGGGTGAATGACCCGCACACAAGTGCTCCCCGTGCAGAACCTGGAGCTTGCTTCATCACTGGTCTGACTGCAGGGGAGCCTTTCCCCCTCCACCATCTCCTGCACGTGAGGTGAGGTAGTATAGAATAACCCCAAAGTCCTGGCAACAGCAAAAATTAACCCTGTCCTGGATGGCACCAGGACATTTCACCTGAGCTGGGGCAATCCCAAACACATACAGGATGGGTGGAGAGGTGATTGAGAGTAGTCCTATGGAGAAGAACTTGGAAAATATGTTTGATGAATAACTCAGTATGAGCTGGCAGTGTGCATTTGATGCCCAGAAAGCCATCCTGGGCTGCATCAAAAGGAGTGTGGCCAGCAGGCTGAAGGAAGTGATTCTGCCCTCTACTCTGCTCTTGTGAGATCCTACCTGGAGTGCCACACACTGTCCTGGTGTCCCCAGGGTAAGGACATGGAACTGTTGGAGCAAGTCCAGAGGAGGGCCGTGAGACTGGTAGGAGACCTGGAGCATGTCCTACAAAGACAGGCTGAGAAATTTGGGACTGTGCAGCCTGGAGAAGAGCAGGTTACATGGAGACTTCAGAGCAACCTTCCAGTATCTGAAGGGGGGCTACAGGGAAGGACTTTTCATCAGGAACTGTACTAATAGTAAAAGAAGTAATGAGTACACACTGAAAGAGAGAAAATCTTGGCTAGATATTTGTAGGAGACTGAAATATTTACAGTTAATTACTCAAACTATCATCTATTTGCAAAATGGCAGGGCACTTTTCTAAGGCCAGCTTCGCATTTCCCAGCAAAAGGGGAAGAGAGGATGGATGTGTGGATTGGGTGTGGCGGTGAACTGTCTTATCTGCATAAGAACACTTCAATCTGCCCCAAGTGACTGATTGACCAGAACCTCAGGTGACCTGCATTCAGGGGTGAATTGCAACAATTATAGGAAGAAATTATTTATTTGAGGGTGGTGAGACACTGGAATAGATTGCCCAGGCTGGCTGGGGATGTCCCAACCTTGGCAGTGTTCAAGGCCAAGTTGGAAAAGGCCTTGGGCAAGCCTGGTCTAGTGGGAGGTGTCTCTGCTCATAGGGGCAGTTGGGACTAGATGGCCTTTAAGGTCCCTTCCAACCCTTAATATTCTATGATTGTATGAAGCAGAATAAAATAATAGATGAAATAATGTATGAATGATGGCATATTGTGGCCATATATGTGTGGAGATATACGCTTCATTCAACTCTCTTCTCCACTCCTTTGCTCACTTTTGGCCTTCAGTAAATCTGTGGCTGGCTACAAGGGAATGAATGTTTGGGATAGGACTTGTTTTTATTTTAAAATGCTGCTTGCAAAGTAGAGGGTCAGCAAAATAAATGCTTTAATCTTCTGCTCCTGTCACCTGTAACTTTTTCACCATGTGTTAGGAGAACATTCATCTTTGAATAAATGATTATCTGAAAAGGCAAATAACCAGATGTTTTAAAGCTGGTGTTATATATTTCTTCAGTGCACTGTGAACTAATAATGTGACCAATAATAGTGAAAAAAACAACTGCAGAAGAAGAAAGGCAACATTTTGAGAGTTACAAGTTTATAGAAGGACCTTAAAGCAAGTTTTAAAACAGCTGCTGGTGGAGTAGCAATGACAACATGAATACCAATGATCTGGCCATGAATCCTAATTTTTCTGTGTTGAGCTAGATCTGCCAGCTACTGAAATGCTTGAAAACTTTTTATTGTTGCTTTCTTTATGAAAGGATGAAACTTCATCCTTTCGCCTCTCCCCTTGAAAAGAAAAAGACCTGATAATGATTAATAAATACATCTGGGAAGGGAAGGGATATATTTAAATAAATTTTTTAAAAAATAGTGTTTAGTACTTATACTCCCTTTCAAAAAAGAAATTCGTTCTTTTAGGGGTAGAATTCAGTCTACAGAATATGATTTTGATGCTGTTTGACTCTTTGGTGTTACCAAACACATAGCATGTGCTTACGTGACTTCAGTGTACCAGAGGAAGTTTAAAAAGGTAATTATTGTATTGTGTGAATTACTTCAGACCAAATTACTTTATTTGCTACAGTAACAAGTGAGAAACTTCAAAGATATCCATTCTTCAATGTATATAGTTTTCATTTAATTGCACACATTTTAGAATAAGTCGTCTTCTTTAGCTCAGCTGGCACTTGGAATGTGTGTGTCTTCCCAACCACAATAATTTTAAAATCTAATGCTAGTATCAATCTCACTTGACAGATAGCACTTGAAAGTGATGATGATTAAAGTTGGTAGACGAATAAGCAGAGCAGAGCATAAGGCCTACCTGAGGAAGAGGTCTACAGAGTAAGTAGGTCATAAAGGAGAGAAGACTTTTGACAAATAAATTACATTTATTAAGTCACGCCTTACAAGCCAGATCGACTCACCACAAGAAGCAAGTTGGTAAAATTCAGTCTCTAGGTCTCAGAGAAGTGCTTGCAACTTTTTGTTTGTTTTTCAAAATTAATGGGAAAAAGAGACATGTACCAAAAAGAGAAAAGAACATTCAGGCTTACTAAAATTGTGTTCTCTGTTATGTAACAGTCTTCAGAGAGGAGGAGAAAAGCAAAGCACTACTTGAAAACATTTTCTACTTTAATTTCACAAACAATTGACATCTCTTTACCAAATTTGGCACAGTAACCAAAGTGTTTAGTCCCTGAAAGTACATGCTGATAACATGATTCCTTAATTAAGGCATTATGAAATCAACTTTCTAATATTACACAATATAATTACTGGAGCATTAACTCAGATGCCTTATTCAAGGCTGTAGAACAGTTTCAATGGATCCATGTTTCACAAAATGGACCAAGAGCTGTGAAAAATCCACCACTTGGGCAAAAATATTTTGTGCTGAGTCACTAGGTAAAGACCTTAATTGTTATTTTTTAAGTTGGAGAAAAGTCACATACATGGCAGTTAGATACCGTGGTGTTGAAAACGGTCCATGGAATATAATAAAAATAAAGGACCTCTAAAATTCAAAATAACAGAACCATTACATTGCCTAATTACATCAGCTTTTCCTCATCTACAGAGGCTATATGACATCAGGAAAATCATCACAAAGGCCCATATCTAGTGCTCTTTCTTCCCCACTCTTTGTTACAGCTGAGGTACACGTGAACAAACAAATTATGTAGGTGCGTCTATACTCCAGTTGTGACTTATGTAACACAAATAACAAAAGTTGCCACACAAATTGGAAAAATGAGTTGTTTCTAAATGCTTAGGAAACTTGTCCAAATAGATTTTCAATGTGATCAAGACATTAAATTATTGCACTGGAATTCAAGAACGATAAGATAGAAGATTGTCTCAGCTTGAAAGACAGGTGTCTGCTAGGAAAGGCAGAAGCCTCCTGCTTTGGAATGGAGAATGCAAATCCTCTCCATCTGAATTATCATAATTTTGAAATTAAGGGGCCCTCAGGCAAGGATAAGGGAATAGGAATAACAGTTCTTTACCAGTGTATAATAAAGCAAACGCCACCCCCAGCCCGGGAAGCAGCGCTGAACCGAACCGAACCGAACCGAACCGAACCGAACCGAACCGAACCCAACCGAACCGAACGCGGGCCCATCCCCTGCCGCCGCGCCCTCCCCTCGCTGCAGTTCCGGCCACCGCAGGTAGGGGCGCTGCTGCCGCTGCTCCCGGCGGGCGGGGCGGGGGCGGTGCCTCCCCCGCGGCTGCAGGGGGCGCTGTGCCGAGGGCTCGGGGGGCAGGCGGCGGTGGCGGCTCGGCCCGCACGGGGAGCGGCGGGTCAGAGGCTTTGCTTCACAAAGGCCCGCGGCAGCCGGTGCCGGCGCTGTCAGGAACAGCGAGGTGGAACGGCAGGGATGAGGAGAATTCCCAGGGTGGTGTAGGAGACATACCAAAAACTCCGCGGCAATAGCTGGAACTGCGGGTGTCCAAGCGGGGCAGGGGCCCAGCAGTGGAAGGAAGGAAGTGGTGGAAGGAAGGAAGTGGCAGAAGGAAGGAAGTGGCGGAAGGAAGGAAGGGGCGGAAGGGGCGGAAGGAAGGAAGTGGCGGAAGGAAGGAAGTGGCGGAAGGAAGGAAGGAAGTGGCGGAAGGAAGGAAGTGGCGGAAGGAAGGAAGTGGCGGAAGGAAGGAAGGGGCGGAAGGAAGGAAGGGGCGGAAGGGGCGGAAGGAAGGAAGTGGCGGAAGGAAGGAAGTGGCGGAAGGAAGGAAGGAAGTGGCGGAAGGAAGGAAGGAAGTGGCGGAAGGAAGTGGCGGAAGGAAGGAAGTGGCGGAAGGAAGGAAGTGGCGGAAGGAAGGAAGTGGCGGAAGGAAGGAAGTGGCGGAAGGAAGGAAGTGGCGGAAGGAAGGAAGGAAGTGGCGGAAGGAAGTGGCGGAAGGAAGTGGCGGAAGGAAGGAAGTGGCGGAAGGAAGGAAGTGGCGGAAGGAAGGAAGTGGCGGAAGGAAGGAAGGAAGGAAGGAAGGAAGGAAGGAAGGAAGGAAGGAAGGAAGGAAGGAAGGAAGGAAGGAAGGAAGGAAGGAAGGAAGGAAGGAAGGAAGGAAGGAAGGAAGGAAGGAAGGAAGGAAGGAAGGAAGGAAGGAAGGAAGGAAGGAAGGAAGGAAGGAAGGAAGGAAGGAAGGAAGGAAGGAAGGAAGGAAGGAAGGAAGGAAGGAAGGAAGGAAGGAAGGAAGGAAGGAAGGAAGGAAGGAAGGAAGGAAGGAAGGAAGGAAGGAAGGAAGGAAGGAAGGAAGGAAGGAAGCTACCAGCAGGGTTATAATAGTGGGAACGAAATTCCTTTCCCCAGTTAGCAGTTCGACTGTCCTCCTCCGAAAGCCAAGAGCAAATGAGAGTCCCCAACTCCCCAGCCTTTGCATTTTTTCCTGCCTCTATTGTCGCAGTATCTCTGTCGTCCCCCCCACCCCCCCCTCCCCCCTGCCCCAGAGAAACTCCCAAAAACCAGGAGTTCCTCTTCCTGCTGGCTCAAGCACCCAGCCATCTCTGCTTCTTAGCAACTCAATAGAAAAAAATTCCACAAGTAACAAGGAAAGAAAAGGAAAAAAACCCCAAACCCCAACAAAGTTTTTCTCTGGCTCACAGGCCTCCTTGGCTAATAATACATGCGCCACTTGGGTCAGTATTTTTTGGCTCAAAAAGAGTCCTGTGTTTTCTGTGAGGAAGAAATGTGCTTAATTCAAGCTCCTGGTTTGTATTTCTGGACTATAAGTCTTTTTTTTCCCCCGTTTAATCCCTTATCTAGTGTTTGTAGGTTTCTTCGTTATTTGACATCTATCCCATCCTCTTCTGTTCTCTTAACTATTTCTTTTACATTTAGCTCTCAAAAAAGAAAGTCAGAGGATATTTTGATTAGTGGAAATCCTAAGTTTAGTGGTTTTCATTAATTTTGCAGTGCTGGATTGTGTAAACAGGTCTTACTTTCATTTGCTGTGCCTTTGACATAGCTTTCTTCTCCTCAGCAGTGCTTCCCAGACGGGCATGTTGGCAATCCGACGGGAGCAGGGTGTGCCCAGAAGCTCACCATGCACCACATCTGCTACAGAAGGCAAAAAGGTCATTATTGTTTTGATTTTTAGAGAGTGAAATGCATGACACAGGGTCCCCAGAATTATTTATTTGTACCAATCAGTGCTATAATTTTAAAATTAATTTAATTTGAAGATTTTTATCTCAGTCAGGAATTGTACTTTTAAATAAGAAAGTCGGCTGCCTGGTCTTAGACAGGGAAGACCTCCATACAGTTTTTAATATGACCTAGGTCCTAAAATCAGTGTGGATTAGCATAGATCTCCTTAATTAAAAACAGGAATCAATGGAATACCTTTCCTGGAAGTAGCAGACGTGAAGTGTAGCAAGGAGTGATCAAGCCACATCCTAAGGGAGGCAGGTTTTGGAGATTTTATTTGCTAAACTCTTGCAAATATTTACTTAGCCAGATGATAACTTCCGCATCGGAAAGATTCATAACTTCACTAACTAAGATGAATTTTTATGAAGATGGTGAGAGTTAAACCCTTGGGAGTAAAGAGCTCAATCCATAAAATTCTGACTTTTCCTAACTCTGAGGTTTCTCTGTATCTGAAAGAAAAAAAGATTGGCCCCTTTGTAAAATTTATTCTAGGACAACTGAGGAATACAAAATCCCCAAACATTTGGCTAATAAGAGACAAGATAATACATTTGGGGCTGTATTCACTCATTTTTGTAAGAATTAAAATGCCTTCTTACTTACGGTCTCAGTGCAGGCCAAAACTGGAGGAAACGTAATTTGATGGTTTTCAGCTATAAATTTCTCTCCCAAACAAAATTTATCTTTTCTTCTGATAAATTTGTGAATTAGTTAAAAATTGTCATGTCTTTCCTACAGCTGTGAATACTGATGCCATTTAAGAGAGATGCTTCAAGCTAACCTGAAAGGCAGTGGCAAAGAAAAGATAGTAATTCAAAGCTTTGTGGTTTTTAGATCCTTCATAATTCACTAGATTATGAGATTTTGATACCTTCCAGATTTCTTCATCTGTTTTGTCATCAGGAATGATATTGTAAAATTTTTCACATCTGGTCAAAATTAAACCAATGCTGTACAGATTTAAAGATGCACTCACCATAAACAACAATTATTTAAGGTGCTTACCTATTTTTGGTATTTGCTTTTTTTTACATAATACTTTTCTCCTTCTCACTGACATCCCAGCCTAAAGCAAGTATTCTTTAGCTAAATCTGGTTCAAAATGGGGGCAAAAATCTCATCTCCTTGAGAAGATAACAATAGCCTATTCACCAAAAAATAATTCCCCCTAAAGAGTACAAACGCCAAGGTTGAAATCAATTCTCGTACCCCTGCCAATAAAGCTACCTTATTTTTTTAGAAGGAAGGGAATTTTTGTCTTATTTTTATTGACACCTCTAACTTTATTAACCAAAATTTTAAATTTCTCTTTTATATTGCACTTCATTTCCCAACATTTTTTAAACAGATTAGCATATGGGAAGCTATAAGGAGCTTTCTACACTACCCTTCTGAAGTCACATATAAATAATCTGACCCATCTCTAATGTGTAGTTGGCAACATCACTCTGCATAACTTCATCTCTATCTATTTTTCCATAATGCCAGTGTCATATGCACTATCTGAAAAAATATGAAACATGATTTCGGGTGTCCTCTTAGACTAGACTGTATTTTCTCTTTCTTCTTTGGTTCATCAGCTAAATGGAATAATCTGTTTAGATTTATTGCTTCCTAGTGATTTTCACTTCCTGCCCTCCCCCACCCCTACAAATATAACTGAAAAATCCTTAAAATGAAACAAAAAACAAGGAAGTTTTTAATTCAACTATTTAATTTCTAGGATGGGGGAGGGACATCAAGCTGGTGCAGAGCTACATTTAGTAGTTATGCAGTCCTAAGCAAGAACCTTCAGTTGCTGTTCCACCAGTTTGCTTGTGTGCCACCACAGTGCATCAGGGAACCAATATGGCTGGAAAATAACCATTTAAATAATCATTCCACATCATTCTGTTTTCCTGAGAACCAAGGGGATTCAGAGTTTTCTGGCTTTCAGAAGGATATTCTAGCCTATGAAGTTCTACTGTCTGTGCTGATTTTAATCCTACAGAGCAATTAAATTCCAAAAAAGCCATTCTCTCCCCCAGTCCCTTTCGGTAAGTAAGGGACAATAAATGCAAAATCATGAGTTGCAATAAAAATTTACTAAAATCACAAGCAGCAGTTTTAATAACAAGAGTACAAAAAAAGAGAAAGGGTAATCGCTACTGGGAATAAAGGAGAAAAAAAAAGCTTCCCAAAGGTGGTGCTCACACACCAGGTATTTGGGAAACAAAGGTAATGTGGTGGTGAGATCTCCCGCAGCTTAACATTCCCCCTCTAGCCCCCAGCCCAAAAACAATGGAAAACAAGGACAAACAAACCCTGGAAATTAGCTCATCCAAATAGGGACCATGCAGCCACTGGCTGAGCTCAGCTCTGTGCAGTTGCTGCCACATCCAAATCTCTGCAACACCATGTGATGTGCGTGTGTCTGTGTGTCCGTGTGCCTGTGTGTGCCTGTATGTGTGTCTGTGTGTCCGTGTGCCTGTGTGTGCCTGTATGTGTGTCTGTGTGTCCGTGTGCCTGTGTGTGCCTGTATGTGTGTCTGTGTGTCCGTGTGCCTGTCTCTCTGTGTGTGTGTGTGTGTGTGTAACACCGCTGCCAGGGTGCTGACCTCGCTGGTCAGACGTGCCTCAGAGCTGTCCCTTTCAGCACCGTCCTGCTCCACAGGAGAGTCGGGACAGCGGGGAGATGGTGGACAGCGGAAGGAACCTCGTTCAGCGGGTTTTTAAGGCAATGGTTCACTCAGCTCCAGCAAGCCTGGTAAGAAGAACTTCTGGTTTCTGTTGCCCAGGTTGTCCTGGGCTGAAGGCAGTGAAGACGTTGGTGGTACGGAATGAACACCGTGGTCATGCCCACATAACACTAAAAACCTCCAACCCCTATCTCTGCAACCAGGCCACCATCACATTCAATTTCCTCTGGCAGAAAAAATGCTGGATTTGTGTGCCGTAAAGTGAATCTGGAGCAACTAAGAGAGTCTAAAAATGCATGTGAGCAGCCATTATATGTTAAATCTGCATTGGCCAAGTTTTCTGAGGCACCTGGCAAAGAGAGAGAGAGCAACTTTTAAGTTTCCTTACTGGAAAAAAAATTAAAAATCATATTATTAATTATTCTTGTATGGGTTAAGAGCAGTTCATGCTTTTATATACCCAACCCAGAACCTTGATTACAATAGATTAAGGTTCTGTAAATAAATAATCTTCACTGCTTTTACACCACCTTGATTTAGACGTGATAAAGCCTTTGAGCTTTTATCCTTTGCAGTATAAGAATTCTTTGAACTTCCATTGCATTTACCAGCATAGCAGAGACTGAAACTGAAATTTTACTGAAAAAATCACATAAATATGATAAATTCTAATAGTCTGTATGGTGTTTTAACAAAACCATACCCCAAAGAATTTTTCTAGATCTTTTAATTCAGGCAGTTCAGATGCTAAAAATATCCTTTCCAGAAGATATATAAAAACTACCAATTTAAAAAAAAAACCAAACTCTGCAACCTTGAGAACCATTGTCAGTCAGTTTTAGCTTTTTTTTTTTTTTTTTTAAGAATGACAAGTCAGGTGATAAAGGAACAAGACTTTATGACTTTATTTCAAATAAAAATGGATGAATGAATGTATATTACACACACCATAAGTCACAAAAACTGTTGTGTTCCAGTCAGATTTTGCCATCATGTTCACATGAATGTCAAGCCATTTAATCACTTTGACTTTTAGTGCTTTTACAAAAAGTAATTTTTTGTTCCATAACAAGACTCATTTCTCATTTCTGTTTCGAGGGGTGAACTGTGTGAGAGTGCTTAATTGGAGAGTCCAAAACCAAAAAGGATGTGGGTGTACAACTTGCAGCTCCTGGTTTTCAGACCCACTGCCTGTTAATGAATGCACAAGGAGCATGGTGGCCTCTCCTTGCAGCACAACTTGAGGAGGAGCATGGCCTGGTGACAGGACAGGGAGACAGTAAAGATCCTTATTGTATAAAAATTTGAGACTGGCCACTGATAAATAGCATCAAACCATGTTTGCTCTAAGGTCGCAAAGTAGGTGAAACTGGAGATGGAACAAAACTAACTATACCTCCAATACAAGGAGAAACATGAAGCAAACAATTAAGCCAAGATGCTTACAATTTACCCATTACTTGTTGCCACATTTTATAATATAAATTGAATGGTGCCAACTAATTAGGTAAACCAGCAAAATCTTTTATCTCACTGAATCAAGAATGAAAGCTTTTATGATTTTTTTTGGTGGTTTTTTTCCTCTTATAAGCACATCATATATGTTCCATTTTAAAACAGAGCTCACATACAAGAAAATAAATACCTCATATCTTTTTGAGAACTTCAATATTTTCATTAAAATGTTGGTTTGAAAAATATCTTTAGTGTTGTACCGCTAAACCCAGGAAAATGAAGATGATCTTCACTGAACAGTGTTTTCCACTGGGGACTCCACCAGCATTCAGTTGTCTCATTTAATTATCACTTTCCTGATTCAACCATTATTCATGAGCTTCCTTGTGTTCTTAAAAAGCTCTGAGCTGTGCTTGCCAATGTTATGGCACATTATGAAACACAGTTATGCAGCAAGAGGGAGGGGGTGATAATACATTGGTCTATACTGCTGGCATATTTTCTGTTTGATCTCCTCAGCTGCCAGTGGAATGCAGAGCTCTTTATTCAAAATCTACTGCTGCTTCTTAAGCATTGTGCTGGTAGTACAATCCTTTGCATTGCTTCAGTAAAATGGAGCAATACTGAAACTGTATGAATTGTTTGCATGGAGTTTATACTAGTTTCCATTTGACTGAATTTCTCTTCTGTAATAGTGGTAAAAGAAAAGCATGGAGAGAAAAGTTCCTAACAGATGCCAGGAAAATACTCCTGGGTAGGTTGGAGATGAATTTTAATTGCCATCAGTTCTACCCATATTGAAGCTGGAGTATATGTCATTTCAGATTTTCATGCCTTCTCTGCCTAATTTTAATGTTTAGATTTTTAGCTGAATTTACTAGTTTAGGATATACTGACAATTTACTAGTTTAGGATTTTTTGCTGAAAATCCATAGTCCAAGGTCGTTAGACTAAAGATAAAGACTGAAAGTCTAAAACCAGCCGTTCTTCAAAATATGACTCAAATCATGCTACAGCTTATTTAAAGGAGGTCAGAGCAACTGAAATGATGTAATTTCTGTTCTAAACCACTGAATTTACTTTCTAATAGCAATCTTGAGGAAATCAGTCATTAATGAAGTTAACAGCCCGTTTGCTAGAGTATTATCTGTCCTTGGTTTCACCCTAGGATATTATGTCAAGCCCCAAAACTTTTTAATAAAGACGAATTTTAAATTTTTGTTTATTAATGCTAAATAATGAATTGGCACATATGTAAATTTCAGAATACAGTTAAGGTGGAATCTTTATTTACTGATAGTACAGGAACACTCCTATCGCTTCTTATTTTCAGATATGGAAAGCAAAAACTGGAAAAAAATCTCAGCATGTTTCTTAGCAGTCTCGCATCAAGTATGTATGAGAATAAAAGCTGATTCTCCTAAACTCATGCCAGGGTAAAAGGAAATACCTACTATCACTTTTTATACAGCCTGGCTGAAACATTTATTATTCCAAATTCTCTCTGAAGAATGCAGAGCTTTATTTAAAGTTGTGAGGCAGTTTGAAAACAGATGCAGTTCCAATAAGTTCAGTACAGTTGTTTCTACTTCAGCCTCAAACAAATTTCAATTTTGTAGCAAATTATACTCTAACTGAATATTTACAAAGTTCTGAAGTTTTCTCTTAGTCATATCTTCCCATAATTTCAGTAGGGACAGGAATATTACATGAGTGGGAAGTTGCTTGAATGAACATTAATTTCATCTCCAAAGCCATTGACACCAGTATGAGCCATGAATTAATAAAACAGGCCAGCATCTATTCAGAGCTGAGTCCTTGTAACCAAGAACAGAACTTGGCTTTGCAGGCTTGGCTGGGACTACACTTGCTATGAGTAGTCTGTGAATTGGAAGAGCTGCTGCAACCAGGATGTGCCAATGGAGCCAGAGCTGGAGCTGCTGCCCCAGCTTTGTTCCAAGACTTCTGGACTCACAGACAAAACCACTTGCACAAAACCTGCATTTCGGCCAGTGAGGGCTTCAGGACTAACTTCCATGCTACAGACCATTTCCAGCTCTATAACCTGTTCTATAGAGCAAGATACTCAGCAAGGCACACTAAGAAGGAAAGACAGCAAAAGGGTAAGTTTTAAAGATGAAGCCCCAGTAAGTTCACATGGCATGAGTTGAACTTGGAGATATTATCTTAGACTTCTAATAAGATAAGGAAAAACTGTTGCTACTGCTGCTTTAGAAAAGGACAAAGTAAATTATTCACTGCTGACAAATTTCAGATTAGTCTTGCTTTGTCTAAAAATTATGCCTTAATTCAAACAAGTCCCTGTGGAAACCATATGGATTTCATTATAAGTAAGTTAAATCATCCTTTCTTTCAGTATACTTCATAAATATGTTTTTCTGCAGATTTTTTCATCCCATCTACTGAATGCTGAATTCTTTTGTTCCTAATTTTTGAAGAGAAAAATGTTGACATCTTTCACTTATTTTTGCTGTCAACTAGTCAAATGTGGCTGACTCAGTGATTCTCTTTTATTAGCGTTCCTGTTTTGATAAATAGCTTTTGTTATTGATGTGCTTTAGGATCTATATTATATTCAAAAGTTGATCTTTAGGATCAGATTTTCTTCTTTAAAAAAAAAAAAATTAACAAAAAACACAGCAAATCCAAAATTCCTTGGTATAACAGCTTTCTCTTTTTTTTTTTTTTATGCAGGATATGCAGTTCAATATAACCAGTATGTGGCATTGCTTAAATTCAGGTTTGATATGTAAAAGAAATCTTAGCAAGTACACCAAACCCCTACATCTTCTGTTCTCTAACTTTCATTTGATCACACTTACAAGGCAATACAAGTTATGAATGGTGCAGAAGAATTAGAGAAAAATTACACAACAACAGTTTCATAAGCTGCAAGTACCAAGGAAAAGAGAGGTCTTATTTCCAAATTGCACACAATATTCTTTCCTCTAGGCATTTCTTTCACATATCAGTTTATGTCTTTTACAGCTATTCTTGCTAAGACACTACATTTTAATTATTAATTTTCAGTTTCACCAATTAATATTTGTTTCTCTGGGACCTTTATTTAACATGCCATCAGAAGAAAATCTGGGATGTCAACTGCATAAATCCTCAAATCTAAGGTAACAAAATTTTCACTTTTCTCCAATATTCTTAATTCACAGTTTTTCTCTGCCAAGTATCAATATAAGTTTACTACACATGTCACTTAACTAAGTGTTTAGCTTTGCCAGTGCTTATATGGCTTGACCATATCACATATAGTTTTCATTTCATCCTGTTATTTCTTTTCATCCTTCTTTTCCCTTTCCCTTTCCCTTTCCCTTTCCCTTTCCCTTTCCCTTTCCCTTTCCCTTTCCCTTTCCCTTTCCCTTTCCCTTTCCTGAAGTTCCCTTCCTAGAACTTCCCTTCCCTTTCCCATCATTGTCATTTCCTTTCATTCTGTCAAAGAACCATTGCTATATGCAGATATTTTTCAGTGCCATCACAAATTCCGCAATCAGAGCATACTAACTCAAAATTTTCTTTCTATAGCATGTATGAAGAAAACTACGCTTCCTGAAATACACAATTTCCCAGTATTTACTATGTAGTTAGAAAACGGTGTTTTTCAGATCCTATAGAATGAGATAGCTGGTGGAAATGTTTAACCAAAACAATATACTTTACAGTGTAAAGAAATGGGGAAGTGAAAGGGGAGGAGAAGTGGTGTTAATATAATATATAGCTACAGGCATAGAAAAATTGAAAATTCAGAAAATGCAGTTTTTACAAGAAACATTTTTTTTTTTTATGGTCCTCATTGATAAAGAAATGAATTTCAAGCTCAAGACCAGTCCATAGTCTTCATCTTCCACTAGGTGTATGCTTATTATATAAAGTCCTGCTGTGTAAAAGAACACATGCATCATTCCACAAGTTTAAGTCGTATCTGGAATCACCTAAAAATATAAGGAAGGAGTCATTGAGTCAAACTAAAAATTCTACATTAAACCTGTGGAAGGTCCCTTTGTTTGTGGTACCTGTGCCACTTAGGAAATACGACAGCTGGTTAAGTTGGAGTTCCCTACTCAGCAGTGGTTTTACATCCAGCTCTGTTTTAGGTTGTAGCTCAGTCACAGGAAGTCATTCTTCTGGCAGAGCTGGAAGGAATTTCCTAGCTATAAAGACATTATTGACTACTATTTTAACTGATACTTTTTGGCTCAAGTTTAGCATCAGCAATAACCCATCAACAGCCATACACTGCACACAAACCAATGTTCACTTTCAGAACACTGTTGCAGGACTGTCTATGAGAAATAATTTTCTCTGCTATTTCCAGATAGGACTGGACTTTGATTGGTTTTGATCAGCTTATTCCTTCCTGGCCAGGTTGGAGGTCACAGTGCGATGTAGAACAGCTAGAGCTGAATATCACATCATCTGCTGCCAGCACTTAGGTACTCCTCTGTGGTTTACACAAATTATGTAGGGTGCTGAAGGGAAATAAAACTGATCCTTGTGCAGGGTAAGTTTATAAGTCAGGCACCAACTAACAGAGATGCAGCAAGACAAAGGCATGAATGAATAGCTCTAAAATGCTGCAGAAAAACCTAACAGATTGAAAGGCAATTTAGTGGAGCAAGAGGGTAATGTCCATGGACAAAACAGCAATTATCAATGTTGACTTCTGATCTTACTCTGAAACAAAATAGCTGAAGAGTGAAATGAAATCTGGCCCTTGGCTTTCTCTGCACCAGTATATTTGGGAATGAAAGGTTTCATTTGGCATAGAAACTTTTCCAAATGTGACATATAATCTGGCTGGCCAGGGGGATGTGCACGGAGGAGTGATTTGATTTGTTTCTTTCTTTGGTGTTTGATTCTCTGTATTTGGAAAAGTGGCTGCTTCTTTAAAGGTGTCTACTGCAATAGCATAGTTCATTGACACCAAGAAAGCAACAAAAATGGGTTTTTAATTTTGGAATTTTGGTGTGTATTTTTCTTTGGTTGTTTTTGGTTTTGTTGGGGATTTTTTTCATTTATTTGTTTGCTTTTTTGTTTTGAATGAAAGAAAAAGAAACATAAACCTACTATGACTTTGAGATCTTGCAAGGAACAACCTGACATGACTGTAATTTGTATGTTTCTACAGTTGTTACTTGAATATTGTTTTCATCATTCTTTGACACTTTCTGTAATTTTAAAGAGGTTTAGAAGTGCTTGACATTAATTTCTTTTATTTCTTGTTAGTGGACTCTCTTGTTTCAGTATCTTCGCAATCTAAATGAAACATTTAATATGACAGTCTAAAAATGTCTGTAATGTATAACAATTACATAACTGATGCTGACAATACACTACTAAAGTTTTCTAACATAACTTTTTTTTCCCCTAAAAATAAAGCTTTTTAAAATTATTTTGATATATACAAAGTTATACATGCATAGTACTTGTACATTCTATTAAGCTTTTAGAAATATAGGAATTATTATACTTTATTATACAATGATCTAAGACAACATTTATTCTCCAAAAATTGCAAACATTCTACTTTTTATTTGCAAATAAATAAAAATTTCAACAGCTTACAGACTTCTTCAAGACCTGAAAGAAAAAGCTTTAAGATCTTTCTTAAAATTTAGCACTTATCAGCCTTCAAAAAATCACAACTTCTGTGGATTCCAAGGATTTTCAGTCTGGTCAGACTACTCTCATTGCACAGAGTAGAAATAACTTGTGTAACATGTGCAAGTTCTTCTAAAACCCAAAAGACTTACAAGAAGAATTATGTAGCCTCCTACCCCCTCAGTGTTCCCTCTCCCTGGTCTCATCTCAGTAATGTCTGCAGTATCCTGGGCAGGTACAAAACATGATGTTATACAAAACATGATGTAATGAAGTACCAAGTAAGGCACCAAGGTATCATACAGTGGTTTTAAGGATATTTCTTAATTCCACTTGTTTTTAATTTCTGCTCCTGTGTCTGTTAGTACTTATCTTCCTCATTATTCTCTACTGTTATTCTTGTAAATAAGTGATTTTAATATTTATAATGGATAGCAGTATGAGTCTTTATCTTACGTAAGGGAAATTGCTTACTTTGTGTAGCTAAAATGGCTGCATTTATGAATTGGTAGACATTTGGAAAGATAACAGGAGAATAAACATTACATTAATTTCAATTTGTTGTGGTTAACAAGGCAATTATTTTTGTACTTTTCTGTTTCCCTATTTAATTCTAATCTTTGCTTAAAATCCCTAATTTGTGAATATAGGAGCTTAAACCTATCCTTTATTTCTTATTTTTTCTGTCCCTGCTGTTGTTACATGAACATTTCCCATATGTTTTTACATCCTTTCTGTTAATTGAACTTACTATCATGCTTTCATACTGCTTAATAACCTAATACCTCTTTGAACAGTCATTCCTTGCCCACCTGCCAAGAAAGTTAATGCATTCTGACACATCAGGTATCTCCCTGCAATGCAGTGGCAACCTACCATGCGCCTGGTGCACCCAGGATCTGGTTGTCACTGGCATTAACAGCAAACAGAGAGATATTTGCTGTTTTCTCATTGTGTCCTATTAGCAGCAGCAGTCTTGAAGTTGTTCATTTCATCTGAGAATCTTGCATTAACTGTAGGTGTTTGAAGACTTACTCTTCATTTGCACACATGTCCCACTACAAGTAGTGTTCCTTCAGAAATGCCTCATTTCTTTCATGTGGATGTTTTCTTTCTAGAGAGCATACATCTCAAGACAGCCACATTTTACACGGAAAAGTTCTGAGAAAGGGGAAAGTAGTATAATCAATAGGCAGAAATCATTAGAATAAACTATGCATTTTATTTTAGTGTATAATATACCTTTAATTACATGTTTAATGTGTATTACATATATTCTTGTGCAGTGTAGTTCTAGCCCATTTAAGTGTTTTTTGTCAGGTGCCTCTGCTCTGTTGGATACATTTTACATGGCAGGTATTATGCAAAACATTGCATAGCAGCCACCTCACAATAGCAGGAAGTGCAGAACAGGCTGCTAAACATGCCCATGCAGCAGAATAAACTTCTTGCACAGAGTAAGCTTTCTGCTATCACAGCTTGACTGCTGCCAGTACCCAAAATACTTCATTTATAACTGGCTTGCGTCTTTATGCTACCCTGTGTCCTAGTGGGCTTTTATATTTTCCTGTTCCAGGGATTTAAACTGAAAATAACAGTGGAGAACATTTGCAGTTTATCAGGTGCAAGTGGCTTTCCTGGAGAACTGAGGTTTAAAGGAATATTAGCTCCTTGGTCTTGCTTATTTTTGTCCAAACTGTGCATTTATCAGCACATGAGCCAGCTATGGCTGGAGGTCCTAACATCTTTAATAGTTGGAACATCTTTAATAGTTAAATTATTTAAGTATTTTCTACTTTCATGTGTAGTGACACACAGTACCAATTGCATGGGGTAGTGTATGTGCCAAGAACTCAATTTATACCAGCATTTATTAGTTTCAAATATATCTTACGAGAACTCATCCGTGTGCATCTGTTCACAAGGATGAGTGGTTCAGAGTTTTTATTTCGCTGTATCTAGAAGTTTTCTCTTTTTCTTAGTCATAGTCATATCTTATCACAATAAGCATCGCAAAAATAATTTTGGAAATAAGACATAAAATGTATATTAGCTAATCTGTGTCTCTCATACAAGTATTTATATATTCAATGTGTGTGACCATAAATGTATGAAACAAAAGGACCATTCAAAACAATGCCACTTTCTGTAGCAAGTCAGCCAACACAAGAAGATTTTCTTAATATCAGAATTGTAGCTAAATAAGCATTCTGACACAGATTCTAATTCAAAAAGAGCACATAACCACACGTTTAATCCTAAGCATTTGCATTACTACTTTCTCAGATCAAAACTTGTTAAATCTGCCTGCCTTATATAAGGGATGGGGCTGGGGCCATTTTTCCCCTCTTGGGATTGGCCTATGAACTGGATGGAAAAATTAACTGCATAAATTAAAGTGGTGCTCTAATAGCTTTATAAGAGAAACAGCTCTTTTAAATGAAAGGGGAGCATCGACAGTAATTTCTGCTTTTGGAGATTATTTCTGTTATCTGAGGTAACTATCTTGTTTGCTTTGCACGGGCCTGTAAATGTATCATGCTAAAAATAGGGGTAAGCAATCTGTAAGCTCTTTTATTCTCTTCAAAATATACTTTATGATTTAAAAAAATCTGCTTTTTAATATGTGTATTTTCAAAAACCTTATTCTATTCTCATCTGTTTCATAAACTAGGCCAACAACAGGCACTTTGAATATTCCTGGCCTGATTGTTTAAATTTAAGGATATTTTTTCCAATGATCTGAGCATAAATGTACTTTGGGATATCAATTTTAAAGCTAGCTATGCTGAAAGCAATTTAATTTTTTTGCTATAAAAATAGGAGACAACAATTTTCAAAGTATTTGGAGTATCTACAATGCCGATACGTACCAGTTATTCCCTACAGTGTTTATATTGATGTGTTGTAGTTATTCTTTACAAACATAGCAGGGGAAAAAAGAAAAACTGTATATAAGTCAGGAATACTGTCATGGAGTAGGTGCACATTCTGCGATGGAAAAGATTCTTTATCAAGAGGGAGGAGAGAAGAAGGACGGAGGGAGGGAGGGAAGTGGCGGAAGGAAGGAAGTGGCGGAAGGAAGTGGCGGAAGGAAGGAAGGAAGTGGCGGAAGGAAGGAAGGAAGTGGCGGAAGGAAGGAAGGAAGTGGCGGAAGTGGCAGAAGTGGCGAAGGAAGGAAGGAAGGAAGTGGCGGAAGTAAGGAAGTGGCGGAAGTAAGGAAGTGGCGGAAGGAAGTGGCGGAAGTAAGGAAGTGGCGGAAGGAAGTGGCGGAAGGAAGGAAGTGAGGGAGTGAGGGAGTGAGGGAGTGAGGGAGTGAGGGAGTGAGGGAGTGAGGAGGAAGGGAGTGAGGGAGGAAGGGAGTGAGGGAGGAAGGGAGTGAGGGAGTGAGGGAGGAAGGGAGGAAGGGAGGAAGGGAGGAAGGGAGGAAGGGAGGAAGGGAGGAAGGGAGGAAGGAGGAGAGGAGGAGGGAGGAAGGGAGGAAGGGAGGAAGGGAGGAGGGAGGGAGGGAGGGAGGAGGAGGGAGGGAGGGAGGGAGGGAGGAGGGAGGGAGGGAGGGAGGAGGGAGGGAGGGAGGGAGGGAGGGAGGGAGGGAGGGAGGGAGGGAGGGAGGGGAGGGAGGGAGGGAGGGAGGAAGGAAGGAAGGAAGGAAGGAAGGAAGGAAGGGAGGGAGGGGAGGGAGGAAGGAAGGAAGGAAGGAAGGAAGGAAGGGAAGGAAGGAAGGAAGGAAGGAAGGAAGGAAGGAAGGAAGGAAGGAAGGAAGGAAGGAAGGAAGGAAGGAAGGAAGGAAGGAAGGAAGGAAGGAAGGAAGGAAGGAAGGAAGGAAGGAAGGAAGGAAGGAAGGAAGGAAGGAAGGAAGGAAGGAAGGAAGGAAGGAAGGAAGGAAGGAAGGAAGGAAGGAAGGAAGGAAGGAAGGAAGGAAGGAAGGAAGGAAGGAAGGAAGGAAGGAAGGAAGGAAGGAAGGAAGGAAGGAAGGAAGGAAGGAAGGAAGGAAGGAGGAAGGAGGAAGGAAGGAAGGAAGGAGGAAGGAAGGAAGGAAGGAAGGAAGGAAGGAAGGAAGGAAGGAGGAAGGAAGGAAGGAAGGAAGGAAGGAAGGAAGGAAGGAAGGAAGGAAGGAAGGAAGGTGAAGGAAGGAAGGAAGGAAGGAAGGAAGGAAGGAAGGAAGGAAGGAAGGAAGGAAGGAAGGAAGGAAGGAAAAGTTAGAAAAAACTGAAAAGGCACTTTTGAAGAGAAGCCCTTAAGCATTCTGGACTTCAGCCGTTGCTATAAGCTACAGCTAAAGCTATGGTCTGTAGCAGTGGACTTGATGTGCACACGAGGTAAGTCTAAAGCGATACATCAGATAGGAATGCCCCAAAAGCAGAAAGCAGGGCAACATATTGCAATCTAAATATTTCTCAGCTAAGTGAAAATTAGAAATAAATACCTATTTTTCAGTGCAAACCCATGCAATACAGCCATTTTAAAATTGCTTAGTCTGAACTAGCCTCTTACCACCAGCTTTGTTCTGCAGGTACTACTAACTTATTGTGACATAATAATAAACAACTGAATGATCAAGAGAATGTTATGGATTACTCAGTCAATATGCTTCATTGTTCCTGTAAAGTCCAAAATGTTAGGCTCTCTAAATTTTTCTGTTCCATTTTCTTGTTATCCATTACATCCAAGATTCCAATTTCACTGATACTCTGTTTTGAAATGAATACACAGTATTTCTGTTTGACTTTATTTTACGTCTTTTAGAAGAGAATTACTAACATGCATATGTTTTTTATATGCTACTCATAGCAAAGGATCTGTTTTTAAAAACTGTTTAAACAGCTCTGATATACTAAATACTATGATTTTCTAAGCAGGTATTAGCTCAGAAATAATAGTGATCGATTTTGCATACAATGAAAAAGAATTTAGAATAAAGGTTTTGAACTTCTTTGATTTTATAATGTAAAACTGTAATGCATAAGTAAGAATAGGAATACTGAGATTCCATCCGAAAATTAATTTGTTTCCTGATGAATAAAATAACTGTGTGCTAGGTTTGCAACTTTCCAGCAAAATAATATTAAAAATTTGAAAAATCAGACTGTTTACATGAGGCCAAAAGAATAGTTAACTGGAGGGTCAGTATCCATTTAAAGGGAGAAATTTTTGCTTGTAGTACATGCTCACATTTAAACTTAAAGCTACTTCATGAGAGCGATATACATTTCAAGATACTCAGAGTCTCATTCCCAGGCAATAGTGTCTAGTGCCTCAGAGGCTGCCACGAAGATTTGAAGCAGGGATCTGAAGGCAGGTCTTCTGCCTCATGCTTCTTTCCTACAGCACTTTATTTTGCTCTCATATTCCTTCCAACTCTTATCTTTCTATCTCCTTCATTGAAGCCCGTTCTTGGTCTTGGATTGCCTCAAAACAACTTAGGAATCCTTGGACCTTCCAAGGATGGAGAATGTGGATGCAAATCCTGGAAGGTTACTGCCTCTTGGCAGGCTTTTGGCTGCAGGAAGACAGCCTTTCACTGCTGCCTCCTCTCTCATCAATGTTCAAATATGCTGTAGTTTCTCTAGAGTAAACTTCAGGTTACTTGAGCATAGGTGCTACTGTCACATTTAGCACCTTCCTTGGCTAGGTTTTAGAATCCAAAATATAATTTCAAAATTTTGGTGTTCTAGGTTTAATGCAGCAATTATATCCTTAACAGACAGTTTTTTCAGGTGCTGAACATTTTGTCAGGGGGTGAGGTGGTGATGGTATCTAGTATCTCAGTTAGTATCCATTTCCATTCCAAGATATGTTCAATTGGGACATTTTATAAAATGATCAGTGATTGACACTGTGTGTAAAGCAGGGGAAGTCAAAATACAATTTCTGCCATTAAGGCAGGGAAGAAGATACAGAATGAAATAGATGTCATGAAGTATTTACAGGAGTTGAGCTTCTTTATTTGTGGCTAGGGATTGCTTTTCATTTCACAAGACAGAGGAAAATGTCAAGCATGGTTTTTCACTTGATTTTTTCAAGTTACTGGTTGTCCTGTCATGCATAATACTTAGTTTCTAAAACAAAATTGGCATAAATAAAGATTTTTCAATTGCTAAATGTCGTTCCTGATTGTGTCAGGATTTTCAAGGGCTGTTTTTAAAATAATTTTACTAGTTTGGAAAAAAATGCAGAGTTTTGAATTTAATAATATTTTGTAGAAACAGTTTAAAATTGCATAAGTTATCAGTCTTTATAGGAGACAAAGACAATATACTGTATGTGCATGTTTTCAGATTGCAGGCAGCATAATGAGATAGGAAGAATTTCAGAAAGTTAATCTAAAGTGAAGAGTGCATGAGAGAAGCTCATATTCCTGAGTTTGTCAATAACTTTGTGCAAAAGTCATAAAATGAAAAACTGGAAAATGTGTATTACTTACATGAAGTTAGGAATGTTTGGCAATGAAGCTGTAGAGAAATTAAATGAAGAAAATTGTGACCAATGCTACTCCTATTGAATGTAAGAAATAAATTTTGACTATGGGGTGCATCTGGCTTGCTTCTGCCAACAGAAATTAGCCATTGATACCCAGGGGAATGAAATGGGACCTGCCTGATACAGTTTGTTTTGACTGTTCATTCAGTACTTTTTAATGAAGCAACTAAATTAGGCATCATTTGCTACAGGTCTAATGAACATATTGCAAATAATTAAAATGATAAAAGTATGTAGCCTTAAATACTGTCTTAGAAGATTTTGATCCAAAGAGCCTTAGAAAGATGCTAGTGAAATTGAATATTCTGAAAAGCAATTCCTCACTGTCATTTTGCAGTGAAAATCTTATAGTAATGATATAGCTCTTTAGCCATAAAATATTAGTTTATATTTTGAAGCAAAACAAATTATTTAATTAGTTGTATTTATATTAGCCTGATACTTTCTAAACTTCTCTGAATCACTCACCTGAAATGAGAAAACCTGAAAAGGCTCTCTTTGAAACCTAGGATAACTAACAGCTTTGAAGAATAGTGGGCTAAATTGTACTACTCAGTTTATTTAATTATTGAAAACATGTGTTCAGTTTTTAAATATTCTCTAAATTTCTGTATGACTTTAGATCATGTGGCTTTCTTGTGTGTTGTTTACCTGCTTCAATATATTCCAATTTCAAGCAGCCTTGTATTTTTAAATACAATATTTGTAATTTGTCTGGCTCTCACTGAAGTTCACACATGTTTATAACATGTCTAATTCTTTCACCACCATTACTAGTACTTAGTAGACAATATTTAATCATAAATATTTTTAAAAATTAAATTTAACAACTTGCTCTAGCTCATGAGGAAGTTATCTCAGACATCATTGTACATATACTATATTGGAACAAGAAAAATGAATAAACTAAAAGTCTACCGAAGCTTATGAAAATGCATAAATAAAAATTGCCACTTGATATGGTAGTGAGAAATGTAAATGAATTCCAAGGCCCAAGTTATGTGGGTTTTGTAGGAAAAAAAAAAAAAAAAGAGAAAGAAAAAAAGAGAAAGAAAAAAAAGAAAAAGAAAAAGAAAAAGAAAAAGAAAAAGAAAAAGAAAAAGAAAAAGAAAAAGAAAAAGAGAAAAAGAAGCTTTTTATCAAAATCAAGCTAAGAATGACTACTGAGGGTTTTTTTCTCCATTATCAAAAGCACCACACAAATCCCATACAAAGATGACCCAGAACCCACTGTAACAGTGTAATGTATTTTGAATGCACAGCACAGCAAGTAGATAGCTTGTTATTTACCTAATAAAGTTTTGATTGGTGTTAAGATGTGGCTTGAAATTTAATCTAAAAATCATTTTGGCACAACCAAGAAAAAGATGTCTTGACAATATGAAAAGAGAGTGCATGCCTCCTCTTGAAATCCACCTGCCTTTTGTTCCTGCTGCTAGGTGAATCTCCAGTAGGGGAAAAAAAAAAAAGTTCTGGTTCCAATACAAGTAGATGGAATCTCTGCCATCTCTCCTAGTTGCTTTTGTAAGAGCCATAAGCACTATTCACTAAATTCCATATTAAATAACAGGTAAATTATACTTATTCTGAGATGAGTCTTCCTAACATGCTTTGCAAAGTGATGCGTAAGAGTTGTTTTATTGCAATTACCTCAGAAACTTTTGAACAGGAGGAACAGATTGAAGAGATGGTTTGTGGGAAAATCCATTGAAGAGAATCCTGGAGGCAAGCCTAACTGCCACCAACCACATCTGCTAAAATCCCAATTAAAAAGAAAACATGCCACTGTAAATTCCACGTCTTGTGAAGTGAAAAGATGGAGAGCACGTAATTGTTACTGAAAGGTGTGCTGATATAAGTAGAATAAAAGCCAAGTAATTGGTAAAAGTTTCTGGATGAGGTCCTACATGAGTATTAAAAACTTTGCATGCAGTATAAAAATTGCATAAATACAATAGTGAGGAATGCAAATACCATCTAATAACTTAGGAATTAAGAATTTTCCTTTTTTTTTTTAACTGACCCTGTCTTCACTACAGTGAATGCAGTTAAAATTCACCATGGTCAAGTAAATCTAGACATTTGCAATACTGGCAGAGTTGATTATTTCATGTCTTTGTCATTTGCAATTCAAACAGGTGCTTGAAACAGGCTAACCACAAGAACTTGCTTCCTCTAAACCCTGTAACCTTGCTCCCCAAGAATAAAGCTTTGCCAGTTTGCACTAACAGTGGGCACTTCACTTTGTATCTTTCCTACAATAAATCGTAAGACAGCAAAAGACATCATTCCTATGATCTCTTGCAAAGCAGACCTAATAGAACTTGGCCTGATAATTCATGTAGTAACAAAGAAATCTATTTTGGCATGTCCATGCTTAATTAAACAGGACAAACTATGTATCCCGTTTTGACTTATGATGTCGATATAGTAACTTTGTATAAATACATTTTATTTAAATCAGAGGCTTTTTTTTTTTTTTTTTCATTTTAGCTTGGAGCTAGGAACTGTAAATCTTGATAATAGGGACTTGTTCTTAAGATGTCTTACTGAGCTCCGATTGTGTTCCATGATGATACAGGAAAACAAAACAAAACAAAACAGTAATTGAAAAGATCCCCTAGTCTTTTTGCTTGTTTGGGTGGTGTTTGTTGCCTTTTTTGTTTCTTTTGTTTGTTTGGGAGGGTTGTTTGTTTGGGCTTTTGGTTTTTTGGGGACAAACATCAGTTCGTCTATCAGTTAATCAGGGGGAGAGTTGTGAGTCGTGAAAATCTTGTGGCCGCAGAAACACCGGTTTCTGCAGAACCTTCTGCTAGTCTTACACCGGAAAACAAATCGCTTTCGACCTCCAGATTCACTCTTTAATGACAAAATGACTCACCACCAAACTTTCCCATTCCCGTCGGAAAATGAAGTTTTCCCATGATGGTCACACCGTGGTGACCGAGTGCCTTCGCCCTTCTCCCCGGAGACACCACCTCCTCACTAACAACGCCACACGGGGTGATTCTCGGCGCCCGATGCCTTTCTCCACAAGCTCCAGAGCTCTCGACGCCGGTCCCATCCTTGCACCACCACGCTCAGCCTCGCCTGCCGAGCAGCACCCGCCGGCGCTCCCAGGGCGAGCACAAGTTGCGGCGCGGAGCCCCCGGAGCCCGCGCGGCCGGACCGGGCCGGGCCGGGCCGGGCGGCGACGACGGCACCCGGGGCCACCCGCGGCGGCGGAGCCGGGCGGGCCGCGGCGATTGGCGGCGGCGCTGACAGCGGGCGGGGCGGCGGCGGCGGCACCGCCCACCCCCCGCTATAAGCCTCTTTGCCGCTTTCTCACTGGGTCTCATTTTCGCTCCGTGCGTTGCTGTGGCTGCGCAGTGGAAATCCGCACCGGGGAGCTGCCGAGGGGCGCCGTTGTCATGTGAAAGCGCACATGCTCTGCCATCCACGCGGCACCCCCCTCTCTTCTGCCTCCGCGTGTTTTTCCTGTTTTTTTCTAACGTAACTCCTTTCCTCCTCCTCCCCTGCTCAGCCCCTCGCCGCCGCTCGGCCGCCCAGGCGCCCCCCGCAGAGGCTCCGCCGCGGGCAGTCGCGGGGCGGCCGCCCCGGAGCAGCGCGCCCGGCGGCGGGGAGCCCGCGGAGCCGCGCCCCGCGGAGCCGCCCCGGAGGTATGGTTTTCCCGGCGGAGCAGAGCTGCGGCCGCCGTCACCTTCGCGGGTGTTGAGACGGGATTTGTGCGGTGCGGTTCCTGGGCTCCTAGCTTCATGACTGCGCGGAGCGGGGAACCAACACCATGCGAGGTAAGCGGGCCGGGACGCGGCTCTCTTTTGGGAAAACTGCTGGTGAACGGGCTGGAGAAGAGGTTTCGTACTAGCGGAGAGGGTCCGGGGGAGAAAGTTGATGGATCGTGCCCGCCCGCCGGCGTGGCTAGTGATGGTGTTGTTCCTGCACCCGCGGGGGCCGCGACCCAGACCGAGGAGCCTTCCGCGGCAGATGGGGGGCGACACCCCTGGAGTACCTGTCCCGGGGAGCCCAGCGCCGCCCCGGCCCGTGGCGGCAGGCAGACGGGAGGCTCAGGTAGTGTCAGTGCCTGAGGTCCCCACCTGCAGCTGCCCGCGGGGCCCGGCGGGTGTCCCGTACGGCGGAATCCGCTGCCGCTTGGTGCCGCGTCTCTGGCAGTACGGAGAGGGGCTCCCCTTTTCTCCCCAAAAGTTATTTTGACTTCGTTCCCCACCCAGCACGTCGCCTGGAGGCCCCCATTCCCCGTGGGTTGCTAACTAGGCGGCAAGGCTGCCCGGGAACCCCCTCCCGGTGCCCGCTGCTCTCTTCGGGTCCCCGAGCGTGTCCTGCCTGCGCAGCCCGATCGTGGAGGGCGGGAGAGATTCCTCCAGGGCTTGCAGCCGCACTCGGTGAGGGTCCCGCCGGAGAACAGAATATCATCACCGCCGGGACACCCTCAGCCATGGAGAGCTGCTTGTCCGGTGGGGCTGGAGAGAGGCTGCGTGCTGGCACGCCGGGCACCCGAGTGGGTGTGTAGGGCTGCGGAGGACATGGGAATGCGGTGTTTCCGTGACTCCCAGGACCAGACTCCCCTGGGCCCCATCCCCAGGCCAGGCGAACACCGGCACCAGGGCAAGAACAACCCCTGCCAGCCTCGGGCGTCCGCGGGCTTTACACAGCCCCTCCGCCCCCCATCTTCCACCTTGCCCGTTATCACCCAGTGTGGCAGAGCGGTTGTTTGCCTCACCCATGGCTTGGTAAAAGGGACAAAAAGTAGCCTCTACCAGGGTATTGGAACGGAGGAAAAGGGCTTATAGGGAGTGGGACTCGCTCGGGGTTGACAGCGGCACTGCATGCAGATTTCTTGATCTTCCGTTTAAGGATGGGACACACAGACACACGTACTGTAAAGAACTTCTAGCTAGAATTTCTGCTTGTTTGATGTCATCTCCTGTAACAGCATGTGTTAACAGCGCTAACAAATCACACGTGTGTAATTGGCTTTAAAATAATTGTAGCTATGACATTTGCACAGATAGACTTAAAAAGACTATCTTTTCCCCCAGTGTTCTTTGTTAGGGTGTTGGTTGTGGGGCATCTAACAAGAACTTGCTAAACAGTGTTTGTTTTTCTTACAAGCAACAGGAAACAAGTGAAAACACTCAGTTCTGTAAAGTGGCCCCTGTTGCAGCTTTGCAGCTTGGGTTGGAGGTTTTCTATTTGTTTGAGTATGGGCTTTTGTGGATTTTGGTATTGTTTGGGTTTTTTCCTTCTTTGTTTTTCTGCGCACCAGAGCGCCTCCAATTTGAGTAAAGCCGGTTATTATCTCAGGGGCTGTTTTTAAAAACGTGCCCATCCAGTGACCCCTGGTCAGGAGCCCCAGCTCCCCTTTCTGTGGGCAGTTCATCCTCACAAGCGGTGGCTCCTGCGCCTCTCCTCCCCTGCCCTGGGGTGGCCTGTACAAAGGTGAGGTGAAATGTCCTCTCTCTCCTCAGACACGTTCCTTCTAAACAAGGCCCAGGGTGGTCTACCTGTGCTGGGCAGGGAGAGGGAGGCAGATCTCGCTGCACATCTGGTTACATGTCCTGTGGGATCTGCCCCAGCTCCTTAGCCATCTCTGCCACCCCTTTAGCTGTAATGTCAGCCACTCTGAAGAGGTGCAGCTCTGCTCCTAGAATGCAAATTAGTATTTGCATTGTATTTATGCTTACTCAATAGGGAATTTACAGGTGGGGAAAAAAGGGCTGGGCTGGGCTGGATGGAGGAGAAAAACAAACAGGTAACTTTCATTCTTATTTGAAACTCATGTGGAAGAGATCAGTAAAGCAAAGTTTTACAACAGGTGTGTGTCAAGGCAAGAGCAGTGCTTCAAACCACCTCAATTAAAAAGGAGCATTACAAGTTAATTGAGCATCTGTCTCTGTGGATTTCCAAATAATGGAAATAAATGAGAGTCACAAATAAATGAGAGTTCAGAGATTGTGAGCTCCCATGGACTGGTGCTTTTAGAGGGCTGTGAGCCTTCTTGTAAACGTGCAGTTGTTTTCAACTGTATTTGCAGTTAGTTTGAAAGAGGAGATGCTCAGTCTTGAACATGTCAGCTGTTCCCCCAAACTTTCCCAGCTGAGCTGTGATCCTTCCAAGCTGCAGTTGGCGCAGTTAGCATAACGTACCTGGGATGTTGGATGTACAGGGGCTGCTGTTGTTCACTACTGCTCCTCTTTGGAGATGGAGGCCAAAAAGTGCCTGAAAATACCTAGCCTGGATATTTCTGCTGAATCCCAAAGCACTGGAGAGTCACATAGACTGTCAGTTGTCCCATCCTGTGGAAGCCAAGCTAACATTTTCAGCTGCTGTTACCATCATTGGTCATGTTCTATCCAAAATAATAATTTTCTGCACTTCAAACCTTGATTTCAATCCCATTAAGCATATGTTGCCATACTAAATTACAGCAGAACAATATGCAGGGCACTGAGCATTTGTTGATATAGTAGGTCCAGATATTTCCCTCTGAATGGAAAGTGGAATTTTTTTGGAGTTGATGACTTTTATACCGGTATTTTATAAAGCCAAACATAGGTGTAAAAGAAATTTACGGTGAGCCTTCATTACAGTCTTCCTTCCATCTGTCCCACTCCTGGCAACATCCTGTGAGGGATTTAAGAACATAGAATGTGTACTTCAGTATACTTTTTAGAAAAAGAGAACAGAAAAAACGCTAAAATGATTGTGCTATTTAACTGAAAAAGAAGATTTACATTTTTCCTTGTAGTTTATTTCTTATTAAAATGATTTGTAAAGTTTAACAATATTGAAAGTCAGTTCTGTGTATAATGCAGCTGTTACACAAACGTGGAAGGTTGTGGCAAAAAAAAGTGTCAAAATATCTTCTTTTATTCTGGGAACGGCTAATCATACACATACAAAAGTCAATTTTGTAATTGTATCTATTTGAGTTGTGAAAGTAACATTATTACCCAAGTACTTCACTTATTAAAAAAGTAATATTTAAACTTTTAGTTGAAAATATTACTAAAAGCTCTTTTGTTACCTTCTAAAGAAAAGGTCCACCACAACCCCTGAAGCCAAGTTAAGCGAGTTTTCTGTGTAGTTTTTTCTTGTTGGTATCAGGATGAGCAATAACGCATGTTGCATGATACTCTGTAGGTACTCCATTTTATTAGCGTGACTGAAATATTTGTAAGAAATTAGAAAAGTGCTCAGACAAATTCTGTATGCGGTATTTCTAAGCAAGCTTATTAAGTAACACATACAAAGAGACTGGCTTGCTTAGAAGTTCTCCTTAATTGAGTAGATGGGTGCAGGGAATCTTTATAGACTCATTAACTTCAAAGGAAAATTATTTTGCAATTTATTCCAGGAAAAGTAAATATGTCTCTATTTGAAGTATGTAATATTAATATTCTAAAATACATTGATTGCATTGAGTATTTAAAGAAAGGACTTAGGACCTTACCCCCCCGTTGTAAAACCAATTTGTCCTCCCAGTGTAGTGCATCTATCAACTACTTAATTGAATAATGTTATTTGACTTCATTGGGACTCCTTGATATGTGATAAAGCATAAGTTTCTCATGTTAGGTGTTCGCAGGTTAAATTTAATTAATGTCAGTAAATGCTTTGAAAATCGTGAGTCAGAAATAAACTGTGTCACGTAATAAAAAAAAAAAGCTGGATATAGTCAATAAACAGTGACACCCCTCTGGAATGAACAAAAGTAAAAGGGAAAGCACAAGTGCCCGTTTGTACCTCAGCACTGGATCGTATTTACATTCCATACTGTATCTTCCATTTATCTTTAATTGTAATATGCTACAGTGTTGGGCATCAACAGAGAGTATATAATGAAAGTTCATCAATAGATAACAAAATGATTTAATAGCATATTTAGCATATAGATATTTTATAAGAATTTTTTCATAATATAATTTTTTTAAGCTACATTTGTTTTTCATAAATGGAAGTCTGGTGACAGTTAATTTAAAAACTGCAAAAATACCATGTGCACTGGCTGAGAATAATTTCTCTTTCGTGGTATGGAAAATATCTGACTTCCACTGTTGGTCTTTTACAAATCCAGTGGCAAGCAGTAGGTTGGTATGATTTTTTAAATTTGACGGTGCAGTAGTACAGGTCATTTAAATTGTGTATTATGGTTAAAAACTATTTTTGGCATTTGAGGAGTGAATCTATCAGGAAAAAAATGTTCTGAGTACACAAGAATTCTGGAAGTCATAATTCCTGTTTAAAATGTACTTGTGATAATTTGTGGAAAGTCTTTAGGGCTCTATGGAAGGTACAGCTGTATATCATATTGACATTTGCTTCCTCAAAAACATGTGGGTAAGGTATGCCTTCAACAGTACTGAGTTTTATTAAACAATTTCAGGACACAGGGTCTGCTGTAGTGTGCACGCTGGTTACCTGATACAGGAAAACAATTCAAAGGGGTAAAAGATTCCCAAATTGTCCAAGAAATTCCTACCTCAGAAGTGGTGCAGTGAGTTCCCAGAAATTAAGGTCTGCACTGCAAAATTGAAGAATGTGTGCTTTGAGCTGAAGATGCACACAGGAGTAAATATTGGTTGAACTAATCATCTGGTTAATAGAAATGAGCTTTACCAGTTCAGCAGTATAATGGCTTATGTTAACTAGCTGTTTTGCAGTCCATACCCTGCCCTTTCAACCCACGACCCTGTCAATTTTGCTTTTAATGAGGAAAATCACTGGTGTTACATTTATGGTAAATTGTGCTAAATATATTAGTTGTTCCAGTTTCAAAACTGAAATAATTGAAAAAGATAAGAAAGTCTGAGCATTGCTACACAATTATGAGGTAACAGTAGTGTGTTAGTGGTTGTACATCTTTTTACAGTTCTAAGTTGCTATCTTAGATCACTTGCTGTTGAGCTTAGTAATAAACCTGTTACATCAACTTAACTCAAAGTGTAAATTTTAAAAAACTGATACATTTGAATTTAAAATCAGTTTCTTTAAACAGTAATTTTAACAGCTTTGTACATTTAGCACAGTTGGGGCTTTCCATAATGACTTTCATAGACTAGCTGTGGATGTCAAAATGTTGTTCTTGGTGCTCTGTGTTTAAAAAAAGTTCAATGTTGTTTTTTCTTATGATTCTCTATGCAGTCTGGCAAAATCTGCAGTGCAGCTTGGAGAATAAAACATCACACAGTGTCACTGGGGGTGGCAGACAGAAGGTGCCTTTTGGATTGTGCCATTTCCCTGTTTGTTTCTGATATTGGTTTCATGAGCATATTAAAACCTCAATTTATGCACAGGATTGAGAATACAGTACAGCTGTGATGGCCTGGTCCTTGTTTGACTGAACAATGCTTACTCACTTGAGTGGTCCTATTAATGAGACATTTGGCCCTCTGCATTTTTTCAGTCTTGGAACTATTTTTTATGAAGCAGAAATGTTCGTGCTTAACTTTGCCAGACACATTCTGATGGAAGTTTATGCAAACAGAATAACAGCTGTTTCTGCCTCTGCTACAAGTATATACGCTAATTTAGCTTGACATAAACGTTGTTACTTTGCTGTTAATTGTGAATTATTTTGATGAATTGCCAATTAAAATGCATGTATACAATTTTAATGGAGGATCTACACTTTTACTGCTGCACAAAAATGCAATAATTTTTTAAAATGTAAATTTATGTTTATCTGGATCATGACCATTTAAAATCACATACTTATTAAAGAGTAAGCATCAAGTAATTATGTTTGCTTGACAGACAAACTCATTTATGAAGAGTTGTCGTGGGTCTTGTATATGTGAGTAGTTCAGTTAGGTTTTATGGGACTATTCACAGTAATAAGGCAAGCTGAATTTTAAGACTGCTTGTTCTGTGTCCCTTGGAAACCCAATGATTTGAGATTGTAAGCAGCATGAATGATTATAAAGGCCACAGGGAATCAATATCATAAGAAGCATGCCAAATTAGAAAAAGTCTTCGTGTTCTGAAATTTCAGTAAAATCACCTTCCAGTTGCCACTGTCTGCTGTTCTTCAGTGTTTGAATACAGCTGTTTGCTATATATGCTGGAAAGAAGTGTTTGTAAATATGATAAATGTTTTCTCTGCTGAGGCTGACACAAAAAAGTATTCAAAAACATTGTTCTTCTGCCAATTACCAATAAACTACTTTGTTTAATTGTTATGCTTATGCTCATTGCTGTGTTGTTGCTAGTAAATAGTGACCAAGCAAGGATTGGAAAGATCTTTAAGATTAGGAAAAAATATATATTTGTATTGTATTTATACATGAATATGCTACATAGGCTAATAAATATTTTAATATGGCTAAAGAGCAATATAATTTTAAGAGCAATTTTGATGGATATTGCAAAGTCAGTCTTTGAAAGTCTGTCTATTTACAGATGCTCCTCAGTAATCTCACATTTAACTCACTTGGTTTTGTTACCCAGGGTCGCTTAGGTTTTCTGGACAAGCAAACACTTTCCATAACAAAATAATTCTTTTTAGGAGTCATATTTCATTAATCCATGGTATTCAAAGGTGAAGTTATCCTTCAGAATGACACTTCTAAACAAGGCATGCATTCCCATTACCTTTTATTTTTTTTCCCCCATCTTAAGCAATCCTTTAGAGGAAAAACATCTTTACAAGCACTCCATTTGTTACAAGTTTCAGTTGTTGGTGTTTTTTATTTTTTGTTTCTTCTCTTTGTTTTGTGGGGGGAGGGGGGGGGTGTTGTTTTTTGTTTTGTTTGTTTTTTGAATGAAGACATTCATGGGGGAAAAACAGATCAAAAGAAGGCAAAAAAAATAAATTGCAGTTTGGTCTACTGTCAAAATAATGAGCTGTCAAGTGGGTAGCATATTACACTTTGTTGGTCTCAGGTGAAATTATGGTTCTCCTAAAATAAACTTCAAATGTAAAAAGTAAACCCAAAGCTGCTTATAAATAAGCAAGACTTAAATTATTATTCCCACTACAGCAGGAGGTAAAGAGTGATAAGCTTTATGCACCTGCATAAAGGTTGCATTATTTAGTGTGCATTACACATTGAAAGTGCACACTTGTTTCAGAGATATTTGGAAGCTATAGTCTCAGTCCAAAGTTTGTGGCATCTATCACTTAGCTAGAAGACTGAGAACTGTTCAGCAAATATTTTTCCAGAAGATTTATTGGAAATAAGGATCTTTTGGAGACGGACAGTTGAGGGATTTTACTATATGTGAACTGTATAAAACTGAGTTTAACAAAATTAAGAACCATATTTTCATTAAAAGTGCTGTTTAGAGACTTTGATGTGTGTTGTCTTCTCTTTTCTTCTTGGAAAATACATCTAGTTTTACTAGGCGAGGGTAAATTTCTTCCAGTCAGCTTTTTTGATTTGAGAGCCTGCCACAGAACTGCATTTTGGAAATCCTAGGGCTTCTCTGCTAGCATATTTTTCCTTGATCATTTGTGCATGTCAGCAGTGCAGCACTGATTTTGCTTTTCTAAACAAGATGGAAAATGAAAATAAATATTACATTTCCGGTCCTGGCTAAATAGTGAAACAGGTGCTCTGTTATTTCTTTTCATATTTGTCAGTCTGGAAGAATGAAGCATCAGCTGGCTATGAAAAGCATTGCTTACTTCAGTGCACATTGTTTGGGGGACTTTGTACAATATTTGTACAATGAACAGTATTTGGTAGTTAATTGGGATGAACTGAAAGTAACTGGAATAAACTGAAAGGAGAGAGGCCATGCACAAGAATTGAGGGCAGATACTCAAATGCAGTGGCAGCAAAAATATAAACAAATGCAGCACAGTCTAGTGGCACAGAGAAGTAACGGCATTAGAGAAGACAAGTATTAATAAGGCACAAAACCATACATTGATATCATCTGTGTGAAGAAAAGACACTGAACTTTTGGAAAGAGTTCCACTGGTGGCCAAGGAGAAATAATTTAGTTTGTTCCGGAAGTTATATTTAACCTGTTATTGTTTTCTATCTGTGTATTATATAAGCTGTACATGTCCTGTCCTTGGAAGTGCCTGTCAGCAAGACAGACTTCTCCTTTTCGTGGCACAAACCATTTTCTCTATAGCAATACATATAGAAATGGAAAGGTGATGTGTGAAATACCAGTGATATGTGAAAAACCAGCTTAACTGTTTTGTTTAATGTATGGAAGCCTCTCATAAATATTAATAGCATAGGTGCTATGTACGCAGTACTGCCCCAGATTTCTTTTTTTAGATGTACCCACTAGAATACTGGGACAATAGCACTAAAAATTAATATTACTTGGGAAAAGTAAATAATTAGCAACACTTCTACAGAATTTTCTCATTCAGAAATCTATGTATTTTGAGTGCTAGTTTCCTTGTAGCCATAGCCAATTTTTGAAAATTCAGTTTATATTAATCTCTCACATGCGTAGTTGGAATAAAGAGGAAGGTTAAAACAATGATGTCAGTGGAGGCAAAATATGGTTGATTAATGTCCACTGAGAGTAATTTAAACTACAGATTACTCCATGGCTTGAAGAATGACAACATCACGTTCCAATACAATTTGTAAAGCAATTCTACGCGCTTATGAAAATATACTCCTTATTCAGAACTGGTCGATAAGAAGGGCATTACCAGTGCTGTAGCAGCTGTTAAAGTATTAAAAATAAAACTTCAAAAGTATCTAGTAATCTCCATAATTTGGGCATAATTTAATTAATAATTAACATATTATTAAAAGAACAGAAAGAAAGGTATTGCATGCAAATTTGCTCTAACATTTAGAGAAGCAGCAACAACCACAGAAAGATTTTTTTTGAGAAACCTTATATGTGATAATATTTCAACCAAATGTATACTACAGTCAATTATATCAGCTGAGTGAAATCTATATCTGCAGAGCTGTATGTCTTTAAAATAGAATTTCCAATAGACTTTGCTGGGACGTCTTATGTAAAAATCAAGGTGCAATATGTTCTCATTGGTTGTTTACAGCCCACTGGTTTTTAGAAAATGGGAGAACTAATCAGTTTTGAGTTCAGCGGATAAGAGGGGAGAAAACTTGTGCTGTCCTAATTCAGGTGTCTATGTAAAAGTCACTTTCTTCATATATCATTGATTTGCAGCTGCCAAAATTCCAGTATTTTTAAAAATACATTTGGCCAGGTTGTGTTCTAAATCAGCATTCCTAAGAACTCCAGTGGAAGTGCCATGAGAACAGAACACTAAGAAAGACCTTTTGCAGCGAGCTATTTTCAGGTTTCAACAGAATTGTGGAGAAAAGGATTGTACCAGCTGCATCATAAAACCGATGGAGGGAAATGTATGCTTTCAAGAGGGAATTTAATCACGAGCAAGAGAAAATTGGGAGGAAAAAAAGGATGGTGAATTCCTATAAACAACAAACTGAATAGAAAGGGTGCTGTTTTGAAATAGTGTTATGTTCAAGAAGTAAGTGGAAATGTAAAGGAAAAGAACAATGTGAAACAGAAGAGTGAGGAGATGGAAGGGGATTTGATGTGAACAGTCCTGTACTACGAGGTGCTGGACTTTTCAATTTCCACTCATTGTAGGTGGAGTTAACTACAGTGGGCCTGCTGTTGGAAATGAGAAAGAAAGAGAGAAGTATAAGTAACAGAAAAAGAGAAGAAAAATAAATAAAAGAACAAATATGCAATATAAATGTATTCATTGTACAACTTTCAGTTACTTGGTGCTGCATGTAAATTTGTTGTAATGGGACTTCAAACTATTTGGTATTCAGCTAAATGCTATCATTAGATATCCACTTCCATTCATAGCCAGAGCTCCGCTACTCAGGAATGCTGCAAGTCAGGGCATCACATATACAGTTATGTAAGCTGTCTGCACAAGCTTGGCATTCACTGCACTTCAGCCAAGTTACTTATTTGTGAAATTGAAATGTCATTTGCAAAATACATCCAAAACTGATCTTTTTCAACTCTGGATCAAATAAAATTAGGTTTGGTTAGATTTTTTCCCCCTATCTTTCTCTTACTTTTTCTGTTCCTCTTTTCCTCTTTCTTTTTCTGAATTTTTTTTCAGTAACTTTTGTTGAAAAGCTCAACCAAGAAAGATACCTGCGACTGAAAGACTGAAAATCATTCACTTGTTAGGAAATACATAATTAGTTCCCTAAACTACACATCATGCATCCCTGTGTGTTACAGAGTTATTTTGTTCCTTCTAACCTTTTGTTTCATTTAGTTTGCTTTGCTTGGGATATGCTGCTACAAAGAAATAAGCAGTTTGTTAAATCTTGGCTGGGTTACATCTCCATGAGGCACCTCTGTGACATTTTTATGCTTGTAGCCTTGGAAATAGATGAGGTGCTTGAGAGTTGAATCTCTGCTTCCCTATTGCTTCTTGCTTGCCAGCACCTGTTCTTTCTCCTGTCTGGTAAAAGAATATGCTGGTATCTTTCAATTTGTTTGTTGGGTTTGTTTGTTTGTTTTGTTTGTGTGGGGTTTTGGGAGGTGGGCTGTTGGGGTTTTTTTGGTTGGTTTTTTTGTTGTTGTTATTTGTTTGGGGGGATTGTTTGGTTGGTGTTTTTGATTGTTTTGTGGGGTTTGGGTGGTTGGTTTGGTTGGGTTTTTGTTGTTGTTTTTCAAAAAAAACCCCACAGATTTGTTACTTAGATTTTAACTTTTGGAGATGCTGGAAATACATGGTAATGAAGGACTAATGTCCTATCTGATTGCAGCATAATATTTTTTGTAAGACAGAAAAAACATCTTCAGATCTGCTCTCTATGCTCAAAAGAAAAAGAGAAATGGAGAATGCTCTTAAAATGCTCTCCATTTCTCCAAGACCTGGGTGCTTTTTAAGTATATGCCTTTGACTAACTTTTCTTTCTATAGCAGCCACACAGAGCTTGTTACAGAACCCAACAATTGCAGAACTCTCCATGACCAAAAAGAAAAATATCTCAGTTTTCAGAAAACTACACTGAAAGTGTAGGAGGTACATTTAAATGAAATCTCTTGATTTCCCACATCCCTCTTGGAATTTTCTGTAAGTCCTAAGCATAAAACAGGCAAAGTGCCAAGCTGTCATCCGTTAACATCTATTTCATCCTCTCACAGGATCAGTTGAGCTAGAGGAGGGTATATGTCTCAGAGTCTTTGTGCTATTACTGAAATGTTTAGGAATGCATCTGATTTTGAGCCAGTCTTAACCTGCATTCTCTTTTGGGCACAAATGAGCAGCAGTATAAAATAATTCCAGGAAACAAATGCTATTAAATGTATATTGTGATTTTTCATAATGTCCAAAATAGCATTTTTTTATACATTTCACTGTGGAACCAAGACAAAGGATGAACTCTTAGTTTACTGTCAGGAATAATATGGGTTGTTTAGGAGTTATATTTCACTTAAGGATTAAGGCTATTTGTATGTGCCTAGAGCCTGAACTGTTGATTTTTTAAGGAGCACTAAACAATTAATATTTTACATGCTGTTCAGGAAGTTAACTGAAAAGGCTTTGGATTTTAGATGTGTGTGTATAAATGTTCCATATTTTTTGAGTGTAGGTGGTATTTTGATACATTTATGTGTTGATCAGTCTCTTAAAAATTAAATTATGTTATTTTTCCATTATGTGAGTTCAGCAAAACATTTACAGTAGGAGATATATACACATCCAAGTATACAAATTTTACTTTAATAACTACATATTTTTTTAGTTTCTAATGAAGATTGAAAAGTAAAAATAAAATGCCATGTTCCAATCCAGTTTGTATATAAGACTTATTCTCCTAGAGCTAACCAGTTGTTACAATGTATGTTTATTGGTTTGGGGTTTTATTGCAGTTAACCTTTTTAGATTTCTTGTGTTGCATTCATTTAAATTCCCATCTCCACTGCTCTCTGATTACTGGCTGCTTCTCAGTCCATTTCATATTCTTCTGTGCTTTGTGGTTGTTAATTTTGTGACCTGCCTCTGTAACAGGCGCGCTGGCAGAGTCAATAGAATAAGAGGTGTTGAGCTATTGAGGTGTTACGGGTGAGCTTGGAACATGATCCTTCTTCCACATCATTTGTTAGAGTCATTAGAAAGGCAGATTGAAGATGAGTCTCCATACCAGAGTACTCCACAACTGCACACACTCATCAGTGCTTTCTGTAGTGGCATTTGGCAACTATTCATATACAAGAAAACCAAGAAAGAATAATGAGTTATGTTGTTTAATTTGCTTTGTTCTGCATGATGGTTTCTACTGATGTGACAGATGATAGTTCCCTTTCTGTTGCAGATATGGTCAGCATCTTGTGCATTAAGGAAAACAAGCAGAAGCCTTTTGTACAATGAAATTTTGTCAGTCAATTCAACTGGAACTTTCCTAGATGTTTTGCTCTTAAGTGCCTTCACACATGCTATATTCTTTAACTGATCTGTACCCTGCAGAGGTTCAGGATCTGTTCCTGGGGGTTTGTGCCATGCAGATGTTTGCATGGGTGGGGTGGCTGTTGTGCAAAGTCCTTGTCAGGCTGATGTGGTTTGGTGCAGAATAGTGGAGGTCAGGGAGCTGAACTGCCCATGGCCCTGGAGCTCGCTGTCTCCCGTGCTGCTTCCCTATTGTGCCTCCACAGTGACCTTGAAGGACCCTTTTCCTGAGGCTGTTGTAACCTTGGCCTAGCTGCTGACAGTGACAACAGGGGTGCCAATTAGTGCTTTGTGATGGGGTTTGTTTTTCCTTTCTAATGAACAAAGTCCATTGAGGACTGGACTGACACCACCAGCTTATTTCATGCAGGCCACCAAGTGCCATGGCATTTTTATTTTGCTCAGTCACTACTGACCTGGTGTTGAACCTTCATGTGTAATCTGTATACAGTCTCTGTGTCTACCATTAATTTTAAATGGCTGTACTTGGTAGAAGAGGTTTGCTTTTGAAGTAAGATTTGTGAATAAAGCATAGTATTATGTAACAAATATGTAAAATATCTCATTTTTCTTCTTGTGGTTAGACGCTGAATTTGACTTTGCTCTTACAAAATGCACATATTTTAGGAAAAACTCTGAAGAACTAACCAGGCATACAAAAAGGGGACAGCAGGAATGACAGGAGCACTAGAATTTTGCAAAAAGTAAAGAGAATCTTGTGTGTTACAATAAGCTTTGCAAACTAATGCAGAAACACAAGAGTCTCTGTTCTATTATGAACATCTCGTAAGTGGTCTTAGGACATTTTTAGTTTACCAGGACTTTTCTGTCAAAAGTATTTAAACATAGACATACCACAAACTTCTAAGGTTTCACAGATAGAAAATGGAGCTGAAAAATGAAGTTTTTCTTTAGTATTATGTGGAGCCCAGGATCAAATCGGTAATTCTGAGGCAGTTTTTATTTTTCTGTTGGATGAAAAGTTACGTTACTTTTCATTTTTATTTTTATTCTTTTAAATATGCATGAACAAGCTTTTCTTAGTGTCCAATAGAAGAGGTATCCACTAGTCTGTGTTTATTAAAATCTTTAATGCCAAATTTCACGTGACATATATGAGGGTGTGTTACAGACTTGTCAGCTCAATGCAACAGTCTTGGTTTTTTGCTTTTGCAGTACTTTGATATTTTAAAATTTTAAATTATTTGTTTGTTTTCATAACTGAGGAGAAAATAGATTACACAGTTCAGGTTTTGTTTGGGTTTTGTTTTGCTTTTCTTTTCCCACCCAGTGCAAGCTGTGATCCTTTACAGTGAGGTATATTACCAGCACGTCTGCAATTTAAGATCATGTGGTAGTGAAGCTGAAGTTGAGGAGGTATTAGAACTTTGTTTTTACTGATAGTAGCAGTTAGGACAGCACTGGGAGAGCAGAACTGTGGATACATCCTCTCAAATAGCTGTCTCAGTTCTGAAAAGAGTTATTTTTCAATACATATATAAAAAGAGTCATGTAAATGTTGAAATAGCTTAGCAAAGTCTGCAAAGTAAAAAAAAAAACATTTGCTCCAGTTCAGTACATTCATGTGACTACATATCTGAGAAAGAGATGAGCCTATAAGCAGGAGGGGCAAGTTATGACTCAGTGGGAGTAATATTGTGAAGTGGGATAAAGAGTTGCATGCAAAAATGAGAGAATTTGGGGAAGACAGTTTAGCCTCTCAGTACAACTCCTCTCTCCTGAGTGCATTTACTTCTGTCACAATGGGCTAGAAGAGATCTTTGTTTAGTAGTGCAGTGCCCCTGAGACCTAATTTAGCTTTTATAGCAAATTCAAAAAGAGAGTGGGCAAGAGAGAGCAGAACAAAGATGCAAGTTTGCACCACAAATATTGGTACTGTAGTTGCTTTGTAAATCTTTAAAAGAAATGCTCCTGACTGGGGCTTTCTGCTAAAGGAGGGATGAACTTCAGAGATGATATTGTTTCATTTTTAGATACTGTTTCATTATCTGGTTGAGATAATAAGGAAATGTTATAAATGTGTATTGTAGCAGAGCAGTGCCTTTATTATTCTTAAATGACAAGTAGAAAACCATTAAAGACAAGTGCATCAAATAATTTTGCTTCTGAAAATATTATTTTTTTACTAAGTTGTACTGTTAGAAGCATATATTGAATCTAATTCTTTGAACACTACAGAATTTCATTCTCAGGAGTCTCAAAACTTTAGAGTATGACATTTCTTACTCCTTTATTTGAGCAACTTTTCTGTGTTTGAGAGTTCAGAATGGTTTTACCTTCATTTAGCACATAATTTAGCAATTTTCACCTTTGGCCCTCTGGATTTAGGGCTGTCATGATGTTTTTGCATAAATTTTTCCTGTAGTTTGCATGTATGTTTTCATCATGAATGAAGTTGTATTGTATGTTCATGTGCCCTCATGAATCTTACCCAGCATGACCTTTTACCCCCTGAGTATTGACATCAGCTCTCAATTTTACCACTCTACAAATGTGGCTATTTCAGAAGCAGAATATGAAAAATTCAGATGTAGGGGAAGTTTGGTTTGCAGTAATGTAGCATTCAGCTATCAACATAGAAGTACTGCTTTGGTGTTCAGAGTTACAGACAGATGCAGTGATACAATTTTGGTTAAAATTTGATTAATTAAATCTCTCATTAGTTGATTTAACTTGAGGTTTTAATGGTACTTTTATGGCTGATGCAGTTGTCCTGCAGGTTCATATCTTAGATTAACATTTCTGTCAGAGTTTATTTGATAAATAAAACATGGGTTTGTCAACAACGTATGGAAAGCTGATTTGAGTCAGCTCAAACCCAGGCATTTAAAAATGCACATTACTAATGTAGTCATATTTATACTTTATTTTTCATCTGATTTTGACTTGCTTCTTGCTTCTTATTCCTTGTCTGAAGAGGTCTTACAAGTAAATGCACCTCTTCAACAAACTTGTGCCCACAAAGGCGGTCAGGGTTGTGTCATCCCGCCTTGCTGAAACTTGTTTCTGCAGTTGCTAGGCAGCCCCATTTGAACCAGCTGAAAGGACAGAGCAATTCCCCTCAGCAGCAGATTTCAATTAAAGATCTGGACATACAGCTGGTTTCTCTGGCTGGTCAGCTTCAGTAGTAAAAGGAAAGTCTGCAAGAGCTGCGCTGTGCAGCAGCTTCATTCCTTGGGGTTTTCTGTAGTAATTTCACTCTGGGTATCTTAGAAAAATATTTAAACAAATAATTGAGCTGTTTCTGTTTTCTCTTGTATACATCAACTTGCAGGGGAATCTAGTGTTTGCATTGATTTTTTTTTTTCCCTTCATTTTCAAAATACATTTTATCCCCTCTCTGTTGGGTTGAGGAGAAAAACAACTGAATATGAACCAACAGAAAATCCCATCTTAATCTACGGTATTATTAGGATTCCCTCAAAGACACTGTGCCAACGCTCTTTTCCGCCAAAGAAGGAAGTGTATCTGACATTTTCAAAAACATTTTGGGATCTGGTTGGAAGAATTACATCTTAAGCAAAAACTGAGAATAATAAAGAAGCCTTGGGATTAACATATTGCCTTGCCATTCTAAAATAATTTTTTTTAAGTCTGGTTTTTTTTTTTGTATTTAGGAGTTAGCGGGATCTCAAAATCTATGAAAACGAAATTAAATTAGAACTATGTGTCCTATGTTATGGCTGGAAAAACAGAAGTGACAAAAGCAAGTTTTGGTGTGATGTCATTTGATAAAAGTCTGGTTAGTTGTGCTATCTTAACCAAGTTAAATTAGTTGCACAATCTGAAGCAGAGAATGAAGGAGCGCTTTTGTCAACATGTAGCTATCTTGCACTATCAAAATGTAAATACTTCATTATTGCACATCATGTTTGTGGGCAGGTAAGCCAGAATTTAGCCATTCATTTCTTGTTTAGAAATGTGTCTCTAGTTCTATTCCTCAACACTCCCTTAACATATGTTTTTCAAAGGTGATACAGAATTCTGCGTGTCAGAATTACACTGCACCAGTGTTTTCATCCAAATTCTGATAATGGATAGGCCTAACCTATTATTTAGTTTTTCTGTGGAGAAACATTACTGAAGAAAGAAGCAGTAAGATCATACAGAGTGAGCTGGTGTTGCAAGGTTTTCCACAGCAGTGCAGTAAAATTTATTACAATTTGCATTCTGATCTCTGTTGCCAGAATGCAATTCTGTAGTTTCCTTTAATTTGCCAAAGTAACTGTAGAGATTTTCTGTAGAGGATTGTTTTATTATTTTTTATTATTTTTTATTCCTATATTGTGTCCAAGGTCTTGCTTTTTAACCAAGTTCTCTCCAAATGCAAAGAATGTTCTTTCATTCAGCAGAGAAAGAATGAAATGGATGCTGTGTGTCCATTTTTAAGTAACCATGTCTAAATAGTTTTAGTTCTCCTAAAGAATTCCTGAGGTTTGTTGTCTTTCACTCCTTCCAGTTGCCAGAGAGGGTCTCTGGGGCACCATCAGGCTGGATACTTAATTCATGATCTTTCCAAGCATCTCCACTGAGATCATCACAATGCTACCCAAGGCTGGTGCTCCCTACAAACCCCCATGATCCACTCCATATTGTGTCATTGCTGTCTCATTTAATGCCCTTGTCCATCCATTAGGGGGTTCCTCCATTGCCTTCTTGGCCCCCCTATGTGGATTTCATATAACCCCTTGCATGTCAGCAAAACTCAGTAGCACCAAAGGGGTTTCTCATAGAGCAGAATGGGGAATTTTAAGCCAAATTACCAGGACATTAAATCAGGAGAGAGGATAATGTATTCACTTAACACTCAACAAGAGCCAATAAAGCTTATTATTGACAAGGATCAAGTACTTTGCTTCTTCTTGTTCAGGCTGTAGGTAAAGACACACTACAACTCTTCTCAATGTCAAAAAAGGAAAAGGTAAACAAAAAACCTGCTATTCCTTAAACGTCTGGTTTGGTTTTGCTGCATTGGGTTGGTTTTGTTTGAAGCTGCTCAAAGTATTGGAGAAGGGATATGTTCATGGCACATTGTGTAGTGCTATGATATTCAGCACCTGAAAAATGAGGCTGAAGCCACCAAGACCATAAGGTGAGAAATGGACAGTAGCAGAAAATGGACAATAGCAAAATAAATGTCTTCCACTATAGTCTTCTGCAAGAAGACTGTTAAATTAATTGTACCTCTGTGTCCACAACAGTTAATGCTAAAAAAAAACCGGTTAGTAAATACTGAAAAGAACCCATTAGTAAACACTGAAAAACCCCATTGTCATCAAAGAAAGATGTATCTCAGTTTAAGAATAGTGGTTTCTTTTCCAGACACTTAGTCTGGATGAAAAAAACACTGGAGAGGTGAAAACATCAGGACAATTCCCAGCCAAAAAAACATTGCATGCTAACTCTTCTAATGACTTAAGGGTTATTGCAGTGTTCCCAGCCTACATGTTTATTGTCTAGCTCATCACCAGACTAGTTGTACTAGAGAAATATTTTTAAAGGTTGTGTTGGTCATAGGACAATCCTTGTCTGGAATGCCAAATCCCATCTTTCCTCTGTTTATGCACAGACAGGAGGAAGGGATAGACATCTTTTTTCTCCTGAGATGGCAGGCCAAATTATAATGAACTTAACAAACACTAGGCTAGGACAGGCTGATGTAATGGTCAAACCTATAAAGTCTTGTGAATTGGCTATTTGCTTATTCAGAAAAGAAGGGGGAAGAGGGGAAGAGGGGAGAGATAGCAGGGTGGGGAAGAACATCAGGAGCGGGGTCAGATCATGTGCTGTAGCTACAAATGATGCACAGAATTTTTCTTTGTTCAGCCTGTTGTTAATATCTGTGATATGCTCTGAGAGACCCTGAGAGAAGGGAGGCTTTGAAATATGTTGTGGAGTCACTTTTTCTTCTTGTCTTATAAGTGAAATATTCTCTGTATCATCTCTATCCCTAAACAGTCAATAACTTTTTTGTGGCTATCCAGCATCTTTCTGTCTCTGAGGTTAAGAACTCCACTAAAAACTTGTTGCTATCTTTTTTGTAGACATGGTACGATATCTTCTGGTCTGTGTTTCGTAGCAATTGTGCTGTGAAGATCAGAAAATGGATACTGCTGACTTGATTTTTTGGCCTACAGTAATCTTGGAGGGAGGAAATAATCACATGAAGTCAGTGTTACTCTTGCCCTTGCCCAGCTTTCAGCTTTCTCCTTGTGACACGTTTCAGTCTCTAGCAAGTCTGTCTGAATGATCCTCCTCTGGAAGCTGAGTTCAGTTTTGCAAAAAGCCAGCTGTAGACAGGCCAGGAAGGTCTGACTGTGGAGAGACAGAGATGTTCCTGGGCATTGCTCTGGGGTGTGTCTATGGAGCAGCTGTCTGGGGCAAGCGCTTTGAAGGCTGCTCCTTGGCAGGCTCAGGGATGCTGAGGAAGTGGAGTTTTCAGGAATGGCCCAAAGGCAAAGATACTATACACCACCAATTTTGCCCAGAGCAAGTTTCCCAGCTGTGTTCTCACAGGACAATGTAGATGCAGATTAGAAACATTATTGGTGATTTAGCTTTTTCATCACAGTGCTATATAATGCCTTAGATTCTCTTAAATTTCCAAACTGAGTAGGATTTGGTAGGAGAGCTGTAGAATAAACTGTGATTGACACAGATGCTCTGACCATCTAAGGATAAATAGGCAGTGTGAAAGCAGTGTATGTCAGACCCCTGCTTACAGATGCAGGTATTTTAATGCTGACCTTCACATAGCTGCATGGTTTAAATTCTGCTCCATTTTTCATGTGTGTAGATCAGCAAAGCACTTACCAAGTTGAAGAAGCAAAATTAGTGTCATACAGAAGGCAGCTGCACTGACAAACATTATATTCACCTGCTTAGTAAAATACAAAGAGCAAACAGGGAGATTGGGAGATAATTCTATGAGTCTACTGTCTATAAGAAATATTCACTTAATGTTTTTCAGAAGTTCAAATTCAAGACAGTCATTCTGGCAACAATGAGTAAGTGTCATTAGGAGGCTTCTCACCATCTCATGATGGTTTTGTGATACCTACTCTAAGCAGAAAAAGTTAAGAGGAACAGGTATGTTACAAGTTTCTGGAGTGTACATTTGAAAGGTATAGTGTGAAGTCAGGCAGGAGGTCTTTGTTCCCCATTTTCACTCTCTTCTGTGATTCTGCTGAGAATATTGCTGTTTCTGCTGAAGTTAAATCATTAGCTTATGTGTCTGAGGACTCCTTCTCAACCATCACTCTGTAGGAACAAGGTGAAAAGGATAAATTAGAGCCAAAATGTTTTCTTGCCAACCTCTGATAAAGCATTCCAGCTGTCTGTTCCAAAGTTCCAGTTTACTTCTACTTCGACTTCTCTTTTACTAGTCTTGTTCTTTCATCTGATGTTTCTGCATTCTTCTCCACTTTCAGTTACTGTTTTCTCTTCAATCTCCAGATGTCAGCTTTCCTCCCTGTACATGGATTATTCCTCCTCTATAGCTCTAGCCCTTAGAAATATGGCTTTTCACTAGGCTCAGCTTTTATGGTCAAGCTCTCTAAACACAAAGAATCACACATACAGAATCACTAGATTGGAAGAGACCTTCAGGATCATGGTGTCCAACCCATGCCCTAACACCTCAACTAAACCATGGCATCGAGTGCCACATCCAGTCTTTTTTTTAAACACATCCAGGGATGGTGACTCCACCGGCTCCATGGGTGCACCATTACAGTATTTTATCACTCTTTGCATGTCAAACCTTTTCCTAATATCCAACCTGTGTTTTCCTTGGTGCATCTTAGACCCCTGAATCTCCAAAGGTCATGCATGCAGTTCAGGCTTTCTAATGAGATTAAGTTGGTTTCTTTGATGTTTTTCTCACTGAGGGTGTGTCTGCAAAATTACTCAGTGGTTATTCTGGACATACAAAGCTCTTTGGTGGGTTTACACAGCTCACATTGTCTCCAAAAGGGTTAAATATGTTAAAAGAAATTACTGATTTCACTGTAATGTTACTGATTTTGAAGGTAAGTTTGTGCTGGTGCAAGTTCACCTATATTTTTCTGATGCCATAAAAACCTAGATTATTCTCCATCAAGTCATTATAAATTCAGTTTTGCACCTATGACAGGTGGTGAACTACAAAATTATGACTCTAAAAGCTTCTTTTTGGCTGCATAATCCTTAAGCTATGTGGGGACATTTGCTTTCCACATTTAACTTCTGCAGAAATTAAAAGTTCCTATTTTCTGCTGCCTTTGTTTGTATCTCTCAGCATAATCCATACAGTGCAGAGAGTGTTCCTCTGCATTATGCTCTTGGAGGGTCAAATCCATAAGTACACAAAGACATACCTTACTGAGCAAGCTATATACTGACCACTGATGGTTCTCATTTGTAATATTTTTAAAGATTCACTGATTCAGAAATAGGTCATGCATGATCCTTTAACCCCAGAGAGCAAGACTGAACATCCGGATTGCATACTCAAATCTTGGGTCTATTTTCCAGGTCGGAAACTACCTGGATAAAGTAGCTACTGACTCTGGAACTGAACCATGATATTCCTCCTAAGGAGACTTGGTGACAATGCTAAAGAACTGTGCTCTCTCATTGTCCCTTGACTTTCACCTTGCCTCCCCCTTTTACTAAATAACAGGTAGTCCAAAATTGAACAGTGACATGAGGAAAAACTAAGAATACTAGTGATCCCTTATAACATCTTTGAAACCTCTGTGAGCTCATAAGGGTGAATATTACTGTCTCTTCATTCCTCAATGTATATAGGCTTTAGCTGCCATACCATGCAGCAGTAAAAATAATTGTCTGGATTTTCAACTTGTACTAATCAACACTATTCTGTTGAAAATGCTGAAGTTGTGATAATTTTCTCCAGCTGATAATTTGCATGAATGGATGAGTTGTATTAATGTTTTTAAAAACAATAATTAAGACATCTGTGTCAAAATAAAAAGTCATCATTCACTTTTAATGGAATTATGAGAGTGTCTACTAAATATACTGCTTCAAATGCCAAACATTAAACTGGGATGTTAAAGGATTATCGACGTCCCCAAAAATGAATAAAGGTGGATAAGGATGGCTGGTTTCGTTTGGAGTGTTTTGTTATCAAATTTTTTGGTAACTGTAACAAGGCAAAAAATCCTAGCTCCCAGTTTCTTAAGGTGTCTACCTACATCCACAGTGATCACTGAGTTCACAAACTCAGGCTTGGTACAGGTGTTTAGCTGAGTGGAATGAATCAGCAGCAGCTTCTGGCACTGTCTGCAGGCCTAGCAGAAAAGCAGCTGGATTGGGTTCTCTGTCATTTCTTCTCCTACCACATCACCAAGGTGCTGTTGAGCATAGTTAATGCATCTTAATTTATGGGCCATCCTGTGTAGAGGTTGTTCTTCAGACAGTCCCCATCAAATTCATTGGAGACAATAGAGCAAGTATTACTGAATGTGAGGTTTATTTTTGTCTCAATGTATCTGTTATTTCTGTCCCTCAGTTTGTTGCCTGTGTACAATAAAGATATTTCACAGAATTTCAAGGGAATTTATTGTGATTTCTCCTAAAATATTAGGTAGCCAGTTGAATAATTTATTCTTTTATGTTAGCTAAACTTGATTTTTCTGGCTTACTTCTGACTAAATTCACTCAGTCTCTTTCAATTTGCTAATTGTAAGACAAAGACAGAGGGTATCCAAAGATACACTGGTCATTCGAGCTGTATAGCTGACTTCAACACAGGTGACTGAAGATGGGGTTTTTTGTTTAAAATTCTGCTTCTGAAAGAAATAAGGCCTGGCTCCTTGCAATCAATTTGTACTCTTTTTTTTGTTGTTGTTTTTTCCCCCCCCTTTTAATATTCAGAGCAATGTCTGCATGCAGAAGTCAGCAATGCAGTATAGAATTCTGCTTGTGTGCTCCTTACATTTTCTCTTCTTATCTCTGAATATGTCTCCAAGATATTTCAGTGAGCCTCACTATTTTAGGTCCTTTCCCTTCAGCAATCTTCTTGCCTTTTCTGCTGTTATTTGTGTGTTCCTGGCTGTTTCTGACACTGGACTTCGTTGAGGTTTGAAGTAAACTTGAGCCCGAGCCTTTTTCCTCTGCCAGTGATACGTCTTTCTTGGGAACCCTTTGCCGTGTATGCAGCACAGCCTGTGTTTAGTCACCACTTCTCTGCTGTTACTTAGGTAATGTTTGAGGAAAACTGCTTCCCATTGCTTAAGACTGTTGTTCAGATTGTGCATAGCTGTGGTAACCCTGAGGTAATCTGTACAAACCTGGCCCTGTATTTTGTGTTGCCCCCACCCCTTCAGTGCAGCACTGCCAGCGCAAGCCTGTATCTGTTCTCTTAACTGTTCTCTTAACTTCCCTTTCCTCAGTACATTTCACCCACCATTTCAGACAGCAGGACTGCACTTAACCGTGTAGTAAATACTTTGCTGTGTGTAAACCTTGTATGCAATGTGTCCTGCTAGGCCTGTTTCTTTTCTCTAGGTTAGCAGCAGTTACCTCTGTTTCTTCTCTTATCCCAGATGTGCTTTTGTGATGGACCTATTGGAAACTGTGTCCTAATTGTCTCTCTCCAGCTATGATGATACATGGTCTAACAGATAGCATCTCTTTCTGTGTGTTGGCAACATTCACTGAATAAATCACGGGAGGTTTAATGAACTGCATACCCAGCTAGCTCTGCTCTTTGTTACTTTTTGAAAGATATTCTGTGGTGTTGGTTTCCTCTTGGGGAAATTCAGCTGAACAATCAAAACACAATCAGACTATATGATGGTAAAAATACAGACTTTCTGACCGTAAGAGATTTACTAAATGTCTCAAATTCTGGTGTCGCTACGTGAAATAGTAACATCATGATGTCTCTAGTAGCCTGAAGTATTTGAATGATAAAATTTTCTATTCAGTACCCTTTCTAAGAACCTCCAGTCTGGAAAACATCCATTTTCTGTAGGTTTTTGTAATAATAGTGTATTAATGCTTCTATTACCTCTTTGCCCTTGCTTTTATTTCTAAATTTTCTTTGGTGCTTTGTTTTCATGAATATTTTGCCACTACTTAAGTTTGCTGTATTTACTTGTATGCCTGAACTGCACTTGGTAAGAAGGCTATCTTTGCTGCTAAGAAAAGTCAATTTCCCAATACCTTTTAATGTACATCAGCCCCTATGATATTTTTAATAACATGTTATTTAAGATTGCTGCATCATATCATGGTCACTTCACCAATTCCTGTTGTATGTCAGTGAGTGACTGGCAAGTGAGCTGTTGGTAACTGAGTTCAGCTGATAAAATCTTCTTATCTTTTTGAGTCTTTTCCTCTGTTCTTGTTCATACGTGTATTTGATTTACCAACTCTCCTCCAAATTTTTTCATGAAATTGGAAGTGCTGGGCAGGATGTTCAGAAAATGCCCAGGAATCAATTTTCTGAAGTTCTTTACCCTGCTACAGTTCAGCTTCATTCCTTTGTAAAGTTGGAGTAACAATTTCTGAACTCCTGGGACATTTGGTTGTTAACTTACTGAGATCTGCACATTGTTATATCAAGGTCAAGGTATTTTTTAAGTTTCTTTTAGTAGATGGGAGATTTTTCCTTGGGGCATTCTAACATCAATGGCTGAAATTGAATGCAGTCACCACTTTGCCTCCACACCATATTACCCACTGGTACAAATGAAGAGTGATTACAAAAAGAAGAGGAAAAGTTGTGGGAAGGAGAGAAGGTTTCTACTGAAATAGGCAGGGTGGCAATAGGAATTTGCCAAATTAAAAAGTTGTTGTAATATTTCTGAAACAAACCACACAGTGAAGTCATCTCATATCTGATTGCCTTTACTTGATGTTAGTGTACTGCCCTAAATAAACTGTTGGGACTTTTCCCAGAATCATGTCTCAAACATTTGGCTCATTAGACATAAAAAGGCTCTGGAGTCTTTCCCTGCATTTTTGGCTCATTTACTCTTTTTGCCTTCAGTGCAGCGCAGAGTAAGACCTTTTTGCAGGCCATTAATATTTTGAAAGAGAACCATGTAGAAAAGCAATCAAAATGTTTTTGTTTTCACCACAGTAGATTGGTGTGGTTTTTTAAATGTTACTTTTATTTTAACCAGAAATGCATATAATTGTAATTACCAGAGTTTTAATACTATAAACTTTGAAGTTCAATTGCACAGACATTCAGTTTCTCATTGCTTTCCTTTATTGGTCACAAGGTCTTTGGGAATTCTCAGAATTTTCATTAAAATCTGTCAGTTTTGGCTAATGGCTCTGGAGTATTTACTCTGGTATAGGGAAATCTGCATTGTGATAATTGTTACCATCATCGAGGGAGCTACACAGATACCTTTAATGTTTCTTGCATGTTTCATTCGACTTCAGAAACTATTTTAGGCAGGAATAGGTTCAGACAGGTAATTCGTATTTTCTACCACTGTATCCTCTCCTTGTACACAAGAGTTCCCATTGCAGCGATTTTGTTGTGCCAAAATAAAGCTTTAGACACTGTGGTGTAAAGAGATCAAGTTGTTCAATTCAGGGTGTGGGAATATGGAAAAATTATCCTCTTAATTGCCTCTCATTCTGACCTAATACTGTTTTTCTTTATGTCAAATCATTTACATTAGATTTTCAACAGAGACACTAGTTTTATACCATGAAGAAGCTGGAATTTTCCCTTTTCCATTTCAACTGCAATACTAGAAATCACTCATAAATTTACTTGTCTCAAATTGGAAACTTGGTTGAAATTTGAAAAAATACATTTCCAAGTTCCGTGAATACCTGTAGTATGTAAAATATGTAACATAGTTATGACAGAAGTTTAGAGTCCGTCAAGGCTTACTTAATGTTGTCCCTTAAATTAGAGACAACATAAGTGAGCTTTGACAGACTCTAAACTAGACAGATTCTAAAGCTAAGGTAGGCAATGCAGTTTTCAATACCCAGTAACTATAAATGTTAAACAAGCAATGGATTTTTTCTTTTTAATTTTGTGATTTTTTAAAAAAAATTGTGTGCAACTTAAATTACAATGATCCGTTCAGTGCGTTGTAATTACAGAAACATCATCATGTAGTTCACATAGTTGGAAAAAATAATGAAAATACCCCAAATTTCTGCATTGCGTGTATTGTTAAAAACTCAGTGAAATGGAAGACAAACATTATAAAAAATGCGTGGATTACTGATTTTTCATTATTGCACAAAGGTTTGCTTACAAGTGAAAAACTGGGAGCAAATAGCAATGGCTGTGAAATCCTTTTGTGGAAAACAAGTGAAGCAGGAACACCCATCTGCCTTCATTCTCTTGTTTGTGTGGTGCGTACAGATAGTGACTCAAGACTTTTTCATTTCTGATGTTCAGGACATGGGTGGGAAATGTTTGGTGTATGTTTGGTTTGTTTTGTGTATGTTTGTAATTAAGTCTACAGAATCCAGTCAAACTATCCTTTTTTAAGAAATTTCTTCTGTATTCGCAAGCATGCAAAATGGAACAGCAGTTTCCTTCAATTATTCACATTTAGTTGCCAAATTTCCTCCATAAATGGTCTAAAATCTCTAGAGAGTGCATTATGGTTTTTTCCCCCAATATTTGATATTTAAAATTCTGTGTGGGCTCATTTTCTTTCTAAAATCTGACATGTTCTTTAACAAACGAAGGTTATTCTAACAAGTGACTTCCTAGTATAAGTATTCATAAATTCAAAATTCCTAAACATTCTTTAATACTTCTTTAAAATCAGTTTTTTAAGGAAGTTAGTTGGGGGTTTTTTCCTAAAATAGTTTCTGAAAGTGCGTGGGCAGAGTACATGAAGAAGCTTGTCTTTTTTTTTCCTGAAATGATTTCTGAAAGTATTTCTAGGTATTTGTCGATATTGTGTCTATGAGAAACATGCTCACAAAGCTGCCCATAGACAGATAATACACAAAGAAAAGATAAAACATTAGTTCAGGCAATAACTCCAAAGTCCCAGTCTTGTACTATAGTGGTACATAGTGATCATGGGGAACTGTTTCTGTGACCAGCCACTGTGGTACATGAGCTTGCTCAGTGCCTCTAAGGGGATTGATCAGCACCTTTCAATATTAACCCCCTAAATTTAATTCTGGACTAGTAACCTTTTGCTTAATTGAACTGTTGGGTTTTTTTATTATTCAGTATGAGCAAAGGGGCTGCATCAGACTATTTCTGGTACCACACTGGTTGCTGGGTTGCTGGTTTTATAACAGAAATAAAATAAATACATGAGCAAACAAATAAACAAAATAAAACTGTTATTTTCTTATCTTGATGCACAGACTTCATGCCATGCTCATTGTAAGCACATACAAAATTGCTGTTCTGGACAACTTTAGGGAAGTAGTGGGAAAGGAAGCTGCTTCAAATCTTGTTGGTTTTGCTGGCAGGGATTACTTAGTGCCCGAATACCTATTCCAGTCATTTACAGTTTAGTGTGAATTTTGCAAAACCATCTGTGTTGATGTATAGTCTTACTCTAAGTGATCAGAGTGTGGGCTTCTAATTTCCATAGAGGTGTACCCACAGAATTCTCAAAGGGCATAAGCACCCACTGTGCTGTTTTATGCATATTTTTATTTAGAAAACTTCCTGGTCTATACAGATGCCTAATTTTTTAGGGGCAAAAAAGACCATTGCTAAGCTTCCATGGGAATTTCCATGAATTTAACTGTGCAGCTTTCAGCCTCACAGGTTACAGAGCCACTGCTGTGGATGGTAGGCAAACCTCATGAAACATCATTGAAAATACATCTTGTATGTCGTAGGGTTCTGTCGTAGGGTTCTGATTTCCAGTGTTCTGTTTTCAGAACATTGTGACTATGTGTTGTTTTTGCTGATTTGTAAGTAATTTCTGACACTTGCATATTCCCAAGAGCATTTTTTCTGGTGGCTTTATTATCTAAATGAGATTATTATTAAAAATTGAACAAACATTGTTTGGCTTCCCTTTGAATAAAAGAACAGCTCTCTTGAGACAGTTATTAAACTTTACTCCAGGCATTGTGTTTCAAATAACAGGAAATCTGTCAGTTACAAGAAACAAACAAACAAAGAAAACAACAACAAAAACCCAGATGAAAGCCCACAAATACTTTTGATTGATTTACTGTATGGAGGGGCAAGTGAAGACACAAAAAGCCTTCTGCCAATAAGTTAGATGCAGACTGCCTGGGTATCCAGACATCCCACCTAGAACAAGGCTGGACACATCCATTCTTGAGCTTACTGTCCCAGATCCTCAACTTCCTTACCATGAGAGGCAGGCTTTACATTTTATGCAGAAAGGATTTTCTTGAGTAGCTGATTTATGTACGAAAGACTTTTAACCTACATGGCAGCCAGCTCTGCCAGCTGTGTCTGAAACCATATGGGGTGTGGTGTGTCATGTAGCACCTTTGCCTTACTGGTCCTCTTGGGTGAGGTGCATGGCCTGACTTTCTCCTCTTTGAGTCCAAGCCCACGGCTTGAGGGGAAAATTTTGTATCAATCAGATAGTCATGTGTCTTTTTCTCCTGCATCTGAAGACTGCTCTTGAGTTGTGTTGAGCCACTGAGGCATTGATTGTCAGATGAATTTTGCTAAGAAGCTAAAGGGGGGGAAAAAAATCAAAGCCAAAACCCTAAATTCAAGTGATCTTGCTGACATCTACATGTATTTGGTAAGGTTTCCTGTTTAGATGCTCCCTGCTAAATTTTGATTCTGACCTTTCATAAGGGAGATTTTACACTAGGATTATGCTTGGTATTCTCAACCATTATTGTTTTCAGACAACTGCTACTGAGGTTCGTTTGATCCTGTAGAATCTAATTCTATTACTCTGTAGCTGAGTTGGTCAATATAGGACAGTTTAGTTTTCTTTATCTCGTGTTAAGCATTATATTTTACCCTTCACAAGTGTTGTCAGTGACCTCAAAAATGTAGCGTAGAATACAATCTCTATCATGTACAAAGACCACACATAATCAGTATTAAAAGAGTCCCAATGAAGATTATATTCTGCCATGAATCTGTGGGGTCTACATTTGTAGTGCTAGGATGAAAAGTTATTATTAAAGTTATTATTAAAAGGTTACTTTAAAATGCAGAACACGGCCATTTTCCAAAGTGAGTATTGCAATATTAAATATTTGTAATACTGAATGCACTATTGTAATGCTGTAATGTGTGACAATATTTTAATACTGCCCATGCTCAAAGACCTGCCAGTTTGCAATTAGATATCTTACCTGAGTTGTTTCAATGTTATCATAGCTTCCCTACTCTTGCTACAGGGAAAACATGGAATAATTAAAATAATGCTCTATAATTACCTCTGACATTATTATTCAGTAAGACGATACTGGTTTTGTCATTATAATGCACATTTTGTGACTGAATAACTAAAAGACTAAAAATATGGCACTTGGTGCTCAATTCTGTGGTGCAGATTCATGTAGTTTGATGTTCCCATACAAATGGACTTTAGGTGCAAAGGATCCAGGATGATGCTGCAGTAGGGAGGACTGACATCTAAAAGAAGAATTTTTACAGCTTGTTGGTGGTTTGAAAGCCAGACTCCTCCAGGCAGGATAGAACTCAAAAAAGTGGGAGGAGAATTAATAAAAAACTGTTCATGTTAAAATTAGTTCAAAAGATGGAAGTTTCTGAAAGAAGGAGAAAAAAACCCCAGAACAACAACAAAGTAAGTGCTTAAGGGAGAGGAGAAAGATTAAGAATTCTGAAAACTTGCTTCCCAAAATTACTCATGATAGTAATGCTGTATGGGAGGTTTAAATAAGCCCTTTCATCATCTCTTGAATACAAACAAAATCTTTGCCTTTGCCAGACTGATAATATTTCATTGATACAAGAAAATATTTTTGTAGGAAATTAAGGATTACTGATTCATGGAGCTAAATAAAACTGGGGAGATCTAGGTAGAATAGGTCTATTTTGACATGATAACCTGTGAGGTCTTTCCTTGCATTCACAGACATTTACCCAAAGTTCCTGAAACTTTTCAGGCAACATTTAAAGTGAATTCTTTACACAGTGTCTGCACAGTGCTTTTGTATGATGGTAGTGCTTCTAGCACTAATGAAGAGCCTGGCTACAGAAGAGCCCTGAATAACTTGGTGAAAAAAGCAAGATGGCTGATTCACCCCAATGATCACAATAGCAGCTATATAAGGTGGCTCTGAGAAGCAAGAAAGGGAAGGAAAGAGATTTGCCCTATATGTAAAGGTGGGCAAAGTTTTTACCATATTGAAAGGAAAATCAAAAAGCTTCTTTCTGAATGTGTTGAAGGTAAACCAAACATTGGCTGTTCCTCGTTCAACGGATTGTGTGGGCACTCATTCCAGAATAAGACTATCCTCTTGTTTCCAGACTGCTAACAGTGAAATATTTCCCAGCTGTTGCATGGACCTAGGACTCTAGGTTTCAAATTCATGCCTGCTACATGGATCTGTCACTTTTATGCGGAGGAGGATGAGCCATTGAATTTCAGTGTCTGGGTGTGTAAATCCAGACCCCAGCTCTCCATCTTGTTCATGCACAAACACAGGTGCATGGTATGTATTATGCAGGCTAAACTACAGAAACCAATGTCTCCTTCTAAATCTGATTTCCACTTGGCAGAGCAGCATCATGGAAGTACAACAGAATCTTATAGTAGTAATTATTTCCAACCCTGTTCTAAAACAAGTGTGGCGTTGCACTCTTTTTCATCTGCTAGGGTTGAGGCAGTGCACTAACCAGAGATTGAAACTCCTTGAGAAAAATCTGTGAGAAGGGTTTGGGCACATTTCCTCTCCATATTTCTTACAGCCTTATATAAAGCGGGGGAATTTTCCAGTTCTTAATTGATATGGAGATGTATTAGAAAAGAAGTTTTAGTTGATAAACACATTATTGTTGTAAATAATTGGATTGTTTCACATAGCAAGCATATCAGCTTTGATGAATGTTGATGTGGCTGGTACTAGCTAGGACTGAAACGTTGTTTTGTGGGATCGGTTTGTTTGATTGTTGTTTTTTTTTTGTAGTGGCCAATAGGGCTGGCATGGAATAAGTAAAAAGAATAAATTTTTCCAGTTGGGTCCTTTGGCATCATTATTTCATTTTTCCACGTTGTCCTTCTTTAGAGAGTTTTTAACATTTCTTTTCAGAAAATAAGATGGAAGTGATTGCAGGAATACATTGTGACTATTTTTTTTATAGGAAGCTTTGTAGTAAACATAGATATTAGAAATAAAATAATATTTTTAAAGGAACACAAAATTAAGTTTTCCATTAACAAATACATCTGTATAAAAAAGACGTTACAGTGTTGCAGCAAATAATTTCTTTTCCATGGCATTAGGAACTTTGTGGTGGTGATGTCAACAATCTCAGTCCCTCTCTCAGTAGTCCCTAAAAGCTCTAATATCCCTCCATTTAAATAGATAAACCTTACATGAAGTAGATCAGACATGAAGCTGAACCTTCTGCAGGTTCCTGGTACACACAGTGGCTGTATTGTGAGAAGTCTGACTCATAAAGGGTGCCTTACGTAAAGCATGCTATATAAAGTAGCTCTTCACCCAATGGCATGCCTTCGGGACTTTAGAAGGTTCTGGAGTTCTCCTGAAATTTGGATGCGTCACCATGTTTGAGTCTGCCTATGCATGTAAATGTGCAATTTTATAAGGGCGTATGCACTGATCAGACCTCCTAGTGCAGTGGAAGAAGCTGCCAGTAAGAAAAGAGGAGCTGGCCTGTTGGAAAATTTGGCAAATACTGGCTTTTGCCAAAAATATCAGTGCAGCTTTAGTATCTGCGCTGAGCAAGTAAGAATCTAGCCTGCGCATGAAAGATTTTTTGTAGTGAACTCTCTGAAATCGAACAGGAGGCTCCCTCTGTATGCTAGTACAAAACAGTTAATAATTCTGTATATGATGATTAATAGTTATTAATATTTTTATTTTAATTTTTAAAATTGCCAATGTGCTGAAATGTGGCATAGGAATTACATTTCAGCCTGCAAGCACATCTTGCTCAGCTCAGCTTTGCTTTATAGCTCACAGGCTCTCAGCCCATTAATCACAAGGTGACACTCCTAAGTGGTAAACCTGATGATACATATTAATATTTATGGGTTTGCTATAGTGTACTCTTGCGTTTGCTGTACTGGGAAAGAGCAGTTCTGTCTATCAGTATGAGCTAACACCTCTTTAAAGCTGTAAACTGACAAGCAGCACACTGGCATTTTTTCTAATTATTTTACCGAGCTGATGACAACTAATCAAACTGAACTGCCTAGTGGTTGCACTAGTTGCTTTCAGTACCTGCTTAGGGGTTTTACAAGTTTTCTTTCTCACCATATATAGCATATAGAATAAAAATATAGATGTGGAATATAGCATACTTCTTGAATGCATATTGTTTTACTAATCTTTAAAGACTAACAACTCCAAGGTCAGCCCCAAATGTTCCTGGTTTCAGATACTCTTTTATTTAATCTAAAACATTTTCAGTGGAAGGTACATGGTCATTTGAAAATTAGGCTAAGCTCACAAATATATGAATAAATACATACATGTAGAAAGAGTGTATACATATATATGACACTTCAAGTGTAATTGTACTTTTCAACATAATATTTCAGTGTAGTAGTACTTTGCTTATAGTTAGGGGTCAATCCTGTGAGTGTTTTGAAGAGAAATTTCTCCAAGTATGCATGATGTGAGTTATTTTGAAATGTAGAGGGTTTTTTCTGTATTTCGTTTGGGTATTTTTTTAAGAAATTTTGCATTTTAGGGAATGGCCTGCTTATCTATGGCTCTCTGCTATTTCTGCAGAAAACAGAACTGTTAGAAATTACAAATTTTCCACATCAAAAGTTATTATACCATTTGACCTTGAAAAGCAGCAGTCTTTTTAGGTGGTCTGAGGATCTCCCACTCCCCTCATACACACAGTCCTTGAGACTCGATCTGTGAGTCACATGGATAGAGTGGGCCACTTGTATGTTGCAATAGTGTACCTTGAGAATACTGGCTCAACTCATGTTGGAGTTCATGGGTTTAGAGATTTTTGGCAACTCTTCAGCTTTTCAAAAGCTAGCACTACATAACAAAATCCCTGTGACCTTTCTTAGCCAAGCTGACATGTTTCTTTACTGAAAATAAACTGATTCCATGTGCTGAAACCAGATTCTGGGCTGTGCATTCTGTCAAGGCTACTTTTCTTTAGGCAGCTCTCCCAGTCCTTTGTCAAGTCTTAAAAACACCTATACAGTGAAGTAGTTTGTAATGCATCTACTGATGTTAATTTGTACAAATGCGAAAAAGTGAAGTGGGAATGTTCTCATTGCTAACATCACCGGTAAATTATAGGTTCAGAGAAAATCTGCCACCACATTAGAAAGGCCTACTTGAAATTATCTCTGTGTGTGTATATCTATCTACCTATATGTATACAGTTAGAAATAAGATATATAATACATATTCAGATATGTATGTATACACAGAGAGGTACACGTGTTTATATAGCCACATCTCAGGTCATGTTTTGGTCACGTTCCCTCACTTTTTGCTCTGGTTGAACTGCTAATTAGTGATCAAAAGCAAAATAATGGAAGTTTTTCACTAATCAAAAAATACTCTAGATTTGACAGTGGTGTTCTTATTTAAGAAGTTGTGTGATCATACCTACACAGTATTTGTGGAAATCTGCATCATGTTCCCTTAGGGTTCATACATATATTTATACACAAATCCTTTTGCTGAACCTATTCTTGTGTGTTGATTCAGTGAGCTCTGGTTAAGTATGACACTGCATGTCGGTTGTAATATTCAGGAAAAATGAGTTTCTGTGACAGCTATTTTACATGGCAAACACAGTGTTACAAGTCAGTTCTGTATGAAAGAAGAGTAAGAAAGTACTGCAACAGCACCAACAGGGTAACTCCTTGGGGTACTCTCTTCCTGCCACCTTGGTTTTTATCATACTGCAGTACACAGAAAGATTAGGCCTGCGCTGTGCATGAAGTTTACCCTTGATGAATCCAGTCATTTGAGCTTTCACAAAGAACAAGCCTCTCTAAAACCAGAGTGGATTTGTAAGGTATTTACTAAGCTTTAAAACCCAGCATAACAGGCATGATTAAATAGACACCAGTGACAAACAAACATTTCTGTAAGGAGCAGCGCAACACAAGATAGCTCACAAGTTTACTGTTTGTTGGTGCTGCTGCTGCTTTCAGGGGAACTGAAAATGTGCAGTATTTTTTATTTCAGGATTTGATGGAGGACTAGAAGAGCCCTGTTTATTGTTTGTTTTGGGGGTTGTGCTAATTTTATTACAAACCAGTGTTCCCTTTACTTCCAGTGGAACCCCAAATAAAAAGCCTCTTGTGAGCGATGCAGTGTTTGTAACACTATTGTGCTTCAGGTGTGGAGGCAGTGGTTATTTCACTCTGTGTCTGCAGAGAGTTATGTTGCCTTTCTGCTTTACCGTGGTGGTGAGCCCATTTCACGGTCCCCCAGTGACGTAGAAACCATCTAGTAAAGTGATCACCAAGGTTGTGCACTGTGTTTGCAGCAAGGTCTCTCCTCTGAAGACTAGCAGGAACGTTCAGGCATTGGGAAGCATCACAGCTTCCCAGCTGAATTTGCTCCTGGATCCCTAGCAGAGTTGTCCACGTGGATGATGTGGTAAATGCCTTGCCCAAGATCAAGCCGCAAGTCAGAGTCAAGTCAGGAAATATCATTGAGGAACAGTGGTTCTTTGTCCCATCACCACATGTTACATTAATCCCTGGAAATTAAAATTAATGCAGCTACTATTATATAGTGAGGAAAAAAGGTAAAATACATTCTACTCCTATTCCTTTGGTGAGTGGTAAGGAACATGATGTTCTGAATGGAGTGTTCTGTCCATCAGCAAAAAAGCAGCCTTTAAGCAGCATGGTTAAATACACTTGATAGAGTGGATTCTACCTTTCTAAAGTTATTCCTTTAGCTTAAAAAATAATAAATGAGACTATAAAGCACCACCACAAATACAAGACCAGCAGCCAAATTTTACAGAAAGGCATAGTCAACATTGTCTAAAAGCACTAAAGAGGGTCAGATATAGACCTACATTAGGCCTGTTGGTCTCAGTTGTATCTTCTGGAAGAAGCACAGAGAAGGGCTGAGAATTACTTCTGTAAATCTTGTGTGTCTTTCACCTCACTTTATCAATTTTATTGCCAGAACAGTTCTATTGAAATATATCTCTAGCTGCAAGGTAATTGTGGGTTTGATATGCATTTTTTAATTTAAGTATTTAAGTTTACTTTTCAGTAAAGTTTAGGTCTAATTGGCCTATGGTCAAGAGTTCTGACAAAGCACAACACGTTGGAAAGATTGCAGTGGAGAGAATCACAGGACCGGTTGCAAAAGAGAGAACAGATAGGAGAATACAGGTCAGGAATAGAGCATTACCTATACAGGCACCCAGCACATCCCTCTTCGTACCATTATCCCTTCTTTCACTCTTGTGTGTTTTTATTTTTGACTTTGAGTGGATGCTGTATGTGGTTTTCTGTAAACTGTAACCCTCATCCTTAGCAGAGACATCCCAGCATCTCCTCAGGGTAAGGTAGATATGGAGAGACAAGAAGGGCTCTTCTTCTTGCAGGTCACATGAGGTCCTGCCTGGGGAGTCAGATTTGGGCAGAGGCCGTGATTTTCTTTCCTTCTCAGTGCTGCCTGAACTCTTTACTAGACATAAACTATCTCAGTCCACTGAGCAATGTTGGTCTATGGCAATGCCTGCGCTTAAAAAGTCAGTGTCACCCAGACATGGGATTGCAGGTTGAACACCCCACTAACAGTGCTTCTAGACAGGGGTGGTTTTGTCTCAGTAGCCCACACAGGGCTTGCTTTTTTTGCAGCAATGGCTCTGCAGTTTTAAGGCAAGTCGAAAAGTCAAGCAGACTGTTGTTCTCTACTTCAAACACAGCATGAAGGCTCTCCATCTCCAGGTTCCCTTTACAGTGTTATCTACTGTTTTGTGTGCTTTGGTTTTACGAGTTTTGTGCTTTGGTAGTGACACATGTGGCTGTACAAAATATCTTCATTACTGGCAGACCCGGGAGAGGCAGATACTTGCTTCCACATTGTGCTGTCCTGGACTGTGTAGTGAGTGAACTGCAGGGGCAGGAGGAGATTATTCAATAACTCCAGGATCACTGTGGCTGCCCTGGAAGATAGAGCACAGCATTACAGAGGTTCTAAGAGGTTTTTTGTACAGAAAATGTTTGTGTCAGGACATCTCTATCTCTTTTTCCTGTTTTTTTCAACCACAGAAATAGGCTCAGAATTTGATTTGGCAGCCACTGAGCCCCCATAATATAGCAGCATATGAACCTATGCTAAGAACAGATCTATCACTGTATCTGGCTGACCTCTCTGCTTCTGCACAGTGACAAATTCTCACCTCTCCATATAGATCAGCAAGCTCTCTAACCAGTCAGTCATGCATAAGTTGTGACAGCGCATCACAAGCTTGGCAATTTGGAAACCCAGAGTACAAATAAAACATTCATTTTTTTTAAATGAAAGCAGCAGCCTTTTCCATTCCAATACTTTATACCTAGTGCCCTTAAATCCCCCAAAACATTCTTTCTCAAGAAGACGTCTATACCTCTATATCTCCCAGTAGATAGAAGCCAAACAAGGAAGTAATGAAAACAAGCCTTTCAATATAGATTTCCTGTAATGTTTATTTATTTTTCTGCAACCTATTTTGTTCTCTCAGCTCAGGACTGTTTAAAAAAGAAATTCTTTCTTACTACATTAACTTCAATATACAAATCTGAAAACCACAGTCTTGAGATAAAGACTTAGGTTTCTGAATTGATAGATGATCATAATAGTATAGATATGGTAAGTACCGTCATCTGTTTTTGACATGGAAATACATGGTTTAGTTAGAAACTAGTGACATGGGTAAGAGATATTTTTAAAGTAGTTGTAGAGGTTACGTTGGTTGTTTGTAGAATTTGAATTATTAAAATGTTTGGACATTCCAGAAAATCCATCCCCGTTAGAGGCAGTGGCTGTCATTTAGAGGCAGCTGACCAGACACTCTAGAAGCAAGATATTTCAAAGAGCTGTTGAAGAACATATGAATTTTGTATGTTTTGATGTTGAATGAAGCCATTAATAACCACAGAAATAGGGATGTGGAGTTGAAATGTATAAAACTTCAGTTAAAATAAATAAGTGTAGGAATTAAATGGATTTTTAAGCATTTTTATTGTTGACAAAAGCTATGGGGCACAAACAAAATGTGCTTATTCTCACTAACATGAGACTATAGAAAATACTGAAGACTAGTTGTGTCAGTCTTATAGCCTCTTCTTAAAATGGTAATTAAAATAAATCAATTGTCAGTTCAGAAATCTGAGAGATGTATAGAAAGACAAATTAGTAAATAAGGTTATACAACTTGATGTTGTTTAAGCTTAACTTCTATGTTAAACTTGTTCTGTTTTCTGTCATGTGATGTGAATATAATGGAGATCTGCCTGTGGCACTGCAGTATTGGACTGTCAAGTATGTTAATGACATTGCATTTCATATGATAGCTCTCAGACTTCCTCTGATCACTGTGCCTAAATGGTATTCAGATTTTTGTAGGGATCACTATTCAGCCCTAGCCTTAAACTTTTAATTTAAAACACTATTTAAATGAAAATAAAGTGTCTTTGGAGCAGCTGAAGGCTGTTGAGCATGAACTTAGAGACTAGCCACTAATCTGGAGATGTCAGTCTTGAAACTGCACTTAAGCGGCTTATCTGAAGATTTTTTTTATTATTTTTACAGTTTGTGTATAACTGTCTGGGCTTAACTAATTTCCTACAGTGCCATTCACTGTCTGAAAATGTTGTTTCATTGTTGGTGGAGATCACAGATCCCAGGGTGAACATGAAACAACTCTATCTGCTCAACAGGCAGTTGCTGCTTTCTGAAATGCCAGCATGCAGGATTTCAGAAAATGGCACTGTTCTGTAGCAGCCTGTGCAGTGAGTGACTCATAAAAGAACAGATTACAGTCTTGGTCACTGAGATGGGCATGGAAGCCAGGCAGACCTTTGGTATTAGAAAATTCGGGTTCAAATAGCAACTTTGAAACTATCCAATGTTGTAATTATGCAGGGTGTATTGTTCTGGATCCCTGGTTTGCTTGGCCTGATATTGGTTGTAATGATGGTCTGGGCTTTCGGTGAAGCAGGGACAGCACTTGCAATGGCTTGCTTTCTTCAAGAGGGGGTAAAGCCTCAAAGATTTCATGGTTTTAGCGAACATAACAGATGGAAATACCTAGTTCATCAACAAACTTTGGTATATACCTAATTCTGGAGTCTTGACAAAAATGAAAGAATCTTTTAAATTTATATGAAGTAGGACATAAACTCAGGAATTGTTGCTCATCTTTCTCTTGTGAGAAAAAAATGCATGTTTGCAGCACTGTAAATTCTGAAGTGGTATGGCCATGTTCAAAATGTCCTCGTGCCAGGGGTTCCAGGAGGCAGATCATCAGGGATAACTCTGAAGGCAGTCAAATTTAAACTGTAGAGTTTTCAGAATGCAGGCTGTCTGTGATTTGTCTTCCCTCCATAACAGTTTTAATACATAATTTTCAAAATTAATTTTTTTGTAGTTGAGGTGGCAAGGCATTGGTCAGTTATGTTTTGCAGGACTTGAAGAACCCCAGGGACATGCAATTCAGCCACTAGCGAGGGGAGCAGTGAAAAGTAAATAAGCAAGTTCCAGCTTCCAGAGGCGTTACAGGGTATGTGAATATTTATAGAATTACTCATCCTGTTCTTCTCAGTTCATGAGGATGACCTGCTTTGGGCAGGTGGAGGAATAAAATGAGTCCAAAGTGAAGAAGAAGGTACAGGACTTTAAATACTTCTTCATAAGGGAAAGAAATCATCTTTTGAGGAGAGAACTAGGAATGGATGTTCGTTGCATGCCAGTGCTTTCAGAAAACATGGGGCAGCATGGGAGAGAATGGAGAGACTCCTAATGACCACATAGTTTTTTCCTTTCAAAAGTATAATGATATTTCTGGCGTAGTTCACAGTGGGGCCATTTTTCCATAAACACTTATTTAAATAAGCATAATCTCCTGAGAACATGCATAGCAGGTTCTCAGGAACTCCATTTTAATCTTTACCTGTTACTCAGCACGCTTCTCTGTCGAAGATCTGTTTTACTTGCCCTTCCTACAGACATGCTATAGTGAAAGACTTGAAAAAGCAATTGTGTATTAATATTGTATAGCTTTGGTTGTTAGGTACCAACATGCCCTGCTCTTTTCACATTTGGTGGGGCAAAGTATACACAAGTCAACAAAAGCAACATTCAGAATTACAGAGTTGAGTCAAAAGTACATCTTGTTCTTTCATATCACAGTAGTGAGGTAAACAAAATTGTATGTTCTTAGTCTGCGTTTCCTTCCAAAAGATGGAGGTAAATCCATGAGATAATTTTTCTTCAAGTTACTCCTTAGTTTCAAAAGGTAAGCATGTATTAAAAGTGTTCTTATCTTCAGGTGTTCAGGTGGTTAAGACACCTTCTTTAACTGCTTCACTTTAACTGCTGAAGGATATTCTATGGTACTTTAAGTTCCTACATTTCATGCTATGGGCTTTTTGATTCACTGGGATTTTTGCAGCTTCTTGTACGTACCTTTGCAACTTCTGCATCTATTTTGTACTTGAGGGAGAGGGAAAATGCTGTCACAGTGCTGTCTGTTGCACTGAAGGCAGTACAAAGACTGACAAACACAGAGCACTTCCAACATCACTGTGCCAGATGGATTATTTGTGTGTGCAATGCTTCTGACTCACAGCCACCCAACTGGTGTTCAGGGAAAAAGAGCGCTGGTTCTGCCTGGCATCAGCTGTGCAAGGTATGATAACCAGGGCTGGAGTCCACAGCAGGGTTCTGGTCAACATCTAGAACTTGAGTAGTTGCTCCAGAGCTATTCAAAAACAATCTTCTCAGGGAGATGCCTGGGCAAGATCTGAGTCTTGAAGAGTGTGAAATTTGGGGGGAAGAGGCAGTGTTCCTGTTGCCAGTGATCTTGTAAGTCATTGTGGAAATCTGTGAGAACATTCTACAAAGATTTAGTTAAAGCTAGTGGCTAACCTCTGTAATAGCAGGTACACAATCAAACAGTCATTGGATATGTGCTAGGTAGAATGTAAACTGTTTATAAAAGATTTCTTTTTCTATTCAGTGTGAAATACCTCTTGTCCTTGATCCCTTGCTAAAGTATCCATTTCTTATTAAGCTTTTTCAGGGAACAGAAAGCTTTACTTAGGAGAATATCTTCTGTTCCCTTTCCTTTGAATAAGTCAATGAATAGTTGGTAATATAAATCCCTAAGTAAAAAAAAAAAAAGAAATCAAGTTACTAGTGTGCTTAGAAATGCTTTATGGCATGTATTAGGGAAGGGGAGAGGAAGTCAAGGTGCTATGTTCTTCTTTTTAATTTCATACTAATTCCACTGAAACCGCTGATGGAAGTGGATTTGTAAATGGATGCAATTGAAAATCTGATTTATATATGTGCTCCTAAAAACATGAATCAGGAAATCATTCCAAATTTCTTTTTGTGCATTAAGGAAATCAGTTTAGACTGGCATAAGGCACAAGGAGATCAGGTCTCCTGTCTTTATTCTTCTGTAGTCATGCACTTGTTAAATTAAGTTTTGATGACCTTTAATGAGATAGGACCTCTCTTTAGCTCCTTTCTGTCTTTCAGATAAGTAACAATAATTTGGAGAAAAAGTAACAGGACCACAACTTCAGGGAATCATGTGGAGCTGAAATGCTTTCCAAAATGAAGTAATAAAATTCAGTCATATCCAACCAATGAACCGATCTGTAGAAGCCTTTAAGTACATTATATTGTGCCAGGAGCTGGGGTGTTCTGATGGAGAGAGGCCGTCCATCATTCACAGATAAAAGGAGAGGTCAGCCTAAACTGGTGTTAAGATAGTACTGCCTAATAGTGGGCCGTTTTATGTCCATAAATATTGATATCTTGTATGTATGCATTACAGGAGGCCATCAGAAAAGTTCTGTGTTCTTTCATCAGCTCAGTGGTGCTGTGAGTCAGGAAGGCATTGTTCAGCTCGCTGTTAAAGCAGGAGGTCAGACAAGATGATTCCATAGCTCCCTTTCAGCTTGAATGATTCTGTGGTTCTGCCAGCTATGTAACTAAGGCTGAGACTTCTGAAATTTTGGATGCTTTTGCATTGCCCTAAGGAATCAGGTCTGTACTCTATGGAAGGAGGATATCAAGCATGTTGGACTTCTGATCCTGCATGACATATCCTACTTTCCAAAGTGTGATGTGGTTTAGTTGCTGCCTGTGCAACTCACTTTTAAACAATTTGCTATAATTCAACCAATGAAATGTGGCTTCAAAAAATGAAGTCCTTTGTATTGTCATGTGTAATGCAGGCACAGGGAAGGAGGCTTGGATGTCATCAGAGGAAATTATGTACTATGAAAAGATGTCAGTACAGTGTCATTTGCAGGTGTATGGCTATCTCTTTAAATTTTTTCCTGTTGCACCAGTAAATGCCTGTAATGAAGACATTCCATGCATCCAGATGTCTGTCAAAAGGTTGTTCTAGCGAGGTAAGAGAGAGAGAGAGAGAGAGAGGTTGAATAAGGATTTTGCATGAACTTTTAGTCAAAATCTTCATTCAGCTTCCCAAATCATTTGCTGCTGAAGTCTAGGTATTTTTGAAACTGGGATTTAGAGTGTGATTCAACTTCAGTATAAATACATTTAAACAAATGCTATCATTTTATTTGGGGTCTGGAAATAAACTACTTCTGTTAACAACCTAAGCTAATTTTTATGCTAGATACGTAACGTACGGTCATGCCTGGAGTAAGTATGAACAACTCAAACTACTAAAAATTGCCATTAACTTTTTAATTGTCACCATTTTAGGAGTTAAATTAAGACCTTCAAGTGCCATTTTGGCCATGCAGTCCTTTGACAGCACAATGATATATCAGTGACCAGCTTCAATTTTGAAGTCATTTATATGAAAGAAATTCATGCAAAATTGTAAAACTTACCAACATTTCTTTTGAAAATCATATGTATTCTTAAGAACAGTCCATACAGTCTCTCCATCAAGCTCACTGATTTTGCTTGTAGCATAAAAGACTATATGGGTCAGACTATATTCTGTAAAATATTTTTTTTGTTTTGTCATGTCCTATATGCATCTAAACATTTTAATGTTTTTCTGCTGTTTGTCTTCTTTTTCTTGAATGTTTAGGGTAGTAGTCGCAGTTTCACCTAGGTGGCATAATTTTGAATTCTTCCTCTCCAGAAATCCTAAATGTGAGGACAAAACGTGCTGCTACCTTACATTCAATTTATTTGAAAATTGCATTTGAATATCTTTGAGAAATAAATGCCATTATTCCTTTCACAGAGTCCTTATCTGACTGAAACTTGTAGATAAGTTCCCTTTCTGTTAAAGAATGAATTAAAGCAGATAGTTCCAGAAGAAACAGAAAGTAGTTGAAAAACTAACCTGCCTGTTCTGATGATCCAAAGTACTTAAGCAACAAGAGATTGGGTGACGTTTTCCCCAGACAGTTTGGGTTAAATGGTGTTAAACAGAATCTTGTTTGTAGTTTCTCATTATGTTACCACGTTAAAAGTAAAAAAGTGCCATCTAATCCTCTGAGGAATACGTAAATTGAGAAAAGCTGGAGCTGGGAATATTATGTGCAACAAAAACAAAATCAGGTTGAACCTTCCTTTCTTTGCCAGTTCCCCTTTTCCTCATTTCTTTGACTGTTTGATTTCCTGATGTGCTGAAGCTAGAACATGGTCTGCATCCTGTGTAGGTCTGAAATCAGAACTGGCGTGTGGTTTCTTTCAGCCTGTCAAAGAGGCAATATGCCATATTCTATTCAACAATGCTGCTCAATACAGCCTATGACTGGCTGTCTTCTTTTTAACATAGAGACCTTTGTCCCTTGTGGCTCACCAGGCTTTATTCAGCTGTAAAAGGACCCATGTTCAGGAGCTGTTTCAAGAGGAATTCAACTAGTCCAGGGAGAATGCAGAGAGAAGGTAAAATTCTGTCACTAAACAAAACCACCAAACATCAGCAACAACAAAACACAGCTCCTCATATGAACAAGCAAAAACCACAAAGAAATAGAAACAGATGAAAATGTGTATTTATTTCATGGTTACTTCAAAAATACTGAGCAGATGTTGCTTAAAAAATTACAGGCCTGAAGCTAATAAGTGGAGACATAGCTATGAGAGCCATTGTGGTCAAGAAGGCAATATTTTGTTCAGTAACTACGCTTTTTAATTCCTGAAAGTTTTTACTGTTTATAGTACTACAAACCTGAACCAGGACTTGGACTAATTTTTCTTTTTAAGTAACTGTAAATAAGATCCAATAATGTCATGTTTAGCTGCTTCTGAATGTGGATTTGACATGGCAGCTTCTCCATGTCAGAAATAAAGAAGGAATAAGTATCTTCTGTAGAAGACATAAATCAAATCAACAGTGATGAATACACAGTTTAGGCACTTAAAAATATATATTTAAGCCTGAAAGTCCTGTCAGTTACTGTATTGGTATTGCCAAGATTTAGCTAGACTCCACTGAAATCATGTTCTGTATTGTTACGAAGTGTCATCTGTCTTCTTCCTATATGTCATTTTAACCTAGATTTCTGAGGAAAGTGTTTTGGAAGACTTAAACCATGGAACTAACCAATTCTACACTGAATTTCTGAGCCATTAAGAAGTTTCATATAGATTAGTTAGAAAACATTGTGCCAGGGTCTTTATCATTCTTAATGCCAAAATCTCCCTGCCAAAAGCACAGGATAGATTTCCTGGTCTCTGCAGACTGATAAGGCTTAGCTGGCCAGTGGCAGATTTGCTCCTCCTTACAGCATGTAAGTTGCAAACATAAATGGTTAAGAAGCTGCTGATGTTGCTGTTGGTCCATAGCATGCACAGGTCAATTCTGCAGACACCTAGGATAAACGTGCAGTCCAGTAAAGCTCCCATTTACATTCAAATAGTCCGAATATGGATTTAGTTAGGAATATTAATAAAATTTTTGTTCATTTGCACAGTGAAAAGAAAGCCTTAGGATGGGTAAACCACATTCAGAGAAGTCACAGGGACTCAGACAAACCCATTAGTTCTCTAAACACAATGCTCCAATAAGCAGAAAATGCAAATGAATGTGGTGAAACAACAATGGATGAAGAGTTTTCTCTTGGATGTTTATTAGTTATTCTGTGAAGCTGTGAAAATGCAGGAGAGTGTATTTTGCATAAACTTTCATGTTTATATGCAAGGCAGAGGTTTGGGGTTCTTTTTCTATTACAAATAAATAAAAAGGAAAAATGGTAGGAAAACTGTAGGTAGTGGGTGAGAGGCTGTGAAAACAGAAAAATTACAGGGTTATTAAAATCAGTGTTGTTTGCTCAATACATGGGTTAAAACACGTGCTGTTTTATAAATTGGTGAATAACATTTGCACAGGCTTAAATGAAATTATACATTAGAATGCAACATTTGGGAGATGTTGAAATTCTTACCACATTTTAGGGTTCATTTCTTTATATAATCATCTGAAGTGAAGTTAATTTCAGATTATCCCTCTACAGTGTTTGAATTTATAAAAACATTCAGCTTTCCTCTGCCTACTCGTTATTTTTGTGGGCTTCATGCAAGGACAGGAATTACACTCATACTGGGATGATTGTATAAATTTTCACAGGAAAATTTATTACAATGCGTAACTGTGTTTTATACTGGATATTTTTGTTCCTGATGGTAACTCACATTAGCACTAACTGTTTGGGGTATTCAAAGTTTAGGTGCATGTCCAAGACTTCAGGTGTTTAATTACAATTTACAAGGTTTAGGGTGAGTTGTTTTCACTCAGAGAACTTATTGTTCATCTGTTTGTGACTACATAATGTCTTCATCAAGCAGTAGAAATTATTCAATTGATAGAAAGCATCACAAAGGAATGAGATGTTTGCATTGCAATATTGAATATAATGTCGACAAGAAGGTGGGAGCAAGAAAAAAAAACGGTTGCATGATTTTATTAGGTATGTCATGTTAAATAAAGACTACTAGACAATGTCAGCATAATAATACTTTGACGTAAATTTGCATGTTTCAGTTTTTCCTACAGACACTGAAATTTCTTCAGTATAAATCACTGGTTAAAGTCTGAACACCAAACCACATTCCTGTATATGTGTATATGTGTATTTGTATATGTGTCTGTGCATACGTGTACATTCATAGAAAAAAAGCCAAGGTATCTACTGTACTCAGCTATTTCCTAATGACACAGTAATAATGGTCAGTGTTAGCTTGCCTGCACATTAAATTAGAATCTCTGCAAAATTATCCACTGTAATAATGGGCAAAAAATGGCAGAAAAATAGGAATTTGTGTTTAAATAAGAAAAAACATGAAACAAATTTAATAATAAAAAGTTTGGAAAACTTCTAAATACTTAATGTTTTTTTTAAACTGAAATACTTTTCTTTTTCTCCTTCCTTTTTTTTTTTCTTTAAAATAGTACTTGGCTTTGAATTTACCTTCTGCACACAACCTTGTTTTAATAGTCTAAAATGTTTTACAGAATTCTATGATAATTTTAAATTGCTAAAGATTCCTGCAGGTCTATTATTTCAGTTACTTTTGTGGTAATTATGTACACAAATAGTTGTCATATAATTGAGGTCAAAATGTATAATCCCAGAAATGTTAGAGCCATGTAAAATTTGCTGAATTAATATAAAACAGTTAGAAGGTCAGGAATGATATTTTAAAGAAGTGATTGAGAAATTCTATTAAATTCTCTTTGATAGAGAATTTCATATACACTTGCACATATTTGTATTTAGCTGTACTGGTAAGCAATTTCAGATTTTATGATTATCAACAAAAAAAATGAAGCTGACACCAAAGGAAGGGCATGCAAAAATACAACATAATTTTAAATCTGCATCTTGAGTCTTCTGTGGATTTTGTAGAACTATAAAGTGCAAAAGTCTTATTTCTTTTTCCTCCCACAAAATTTTGTCTGGAAGCAAGCCTTAGGAAATACCTGGTATTTCAGGTCCCTAGTTTTAACTAAACTAAACCAAGCAATTTGAAGACCTTAAACTTGAAAGTTAGTACTAAAATCATGCACAGGGGAGCATGCACACAAGTTTATATAATGCCCAAGTCACTCTTGCTTACAGGAATGCAGAAATTGATAATACTTCCTGGTGTGAGAGTTGAAGGCATCCAGAGGAAGTGTTGCATACGGTAACAGGCTCTGAACTCCTAGCAGATGTATCTACAATTTTTTTTTTATACTCCAGGAACAATTTTTGCAGTGCAAATGCAGAATGCAAAAATTAAAAAGGCATCTTGTACAACTGGCCTCAAATATCTTATGGCATGCTTGTTTCTTCTATAAAAGTCTTTTGTCATCCTTAAGGTTGACAGATTAGTATCAGCCAAAATTCTCCCCCCACATCCCCAGTCTGATGTGTCTGATTATCTGGATTTCTCTTTGGTTTGGTTTTTTTTTTTTTCCACTCCCCCATTTCGACCAGGTCACCTAACATTTCATCTACCTGTTAAAATATCCTGCAAGCTAGGGAACTGCAGGTCATTGGTATTTCTTGTACAATAGGATCGTGTTTTATGCGTGGGGACTGAAAGCAGTTTTTTGGCTGATCTGCTGTAGAGGATACCTGATTAGGTGTATGCTAATAAAAGCCTTTCAACTTTTATTAGTTTTATTAGTTAACTTTTTAGACTTGTGATTCTCATTTTGGCTGTTAAAACTTCTGTAGCTGCACTGTATGTGGTGAATTGGAAAACAGATTATGATGTTTCAGTAGCAAAACCCTCTAATCCTTTTGATGAATGTCATTTGGCTCCATTGCCCTCCCATCTCTGCCCATAGAAACACATATCAAAATTCAGTCTGCAGTAACGAGGCTGAATATGTATGACATGGTGGAATGCAAAATTAAATACAATTCAGCACAGACAGCATTTTTCAAAAAACGGATGAATCAGATAAAAACTGCTTCATTTCTATTTGTGATTGCAACATTAATTTACATTAATTTTACAGAAATTAAAGTCAATGTGATGATGAAGATGATGATGATGATATTTCTTATTTTGTCTAGTGATACAAGAAAGTTACAAAATGAATGTATCTATAAACACAACTATCTCTTGTTCTCCCCACAAGTTCCAATTAGAACATAACAGATTTCTTTTCATAATAAGTAACTTGTAGCTTTCAATCTTCTGTTCATAATTTAAAACAAAACCAAAAAAGGCAAATTAGAAATGTTCTACTGTTCAACATTCTGGGATTTTTTAAATACAAAATACTACTTCAAGTCATCAAAAAATGTAAATATATTGCAAGCGTTTCTAAACCCCCGATGTTCTGGAATTCATGCTGTACATCCAGACAGTGAAATTCATTAATCTCAGCATTGTGTATTTGCAACTGAAAAATTTGGAAAAAAGGCAGCAAATGTTGCTCTTTACATGCAAGCTGTCACAGTCATATTCTGAATCCTGTGAAGGTGCTTTATGGCAAATGTTTGCAGGGAAGGTGAGGTGGTCATCAGAGACGTTTTAAAAAAATTATCCTTGTACAGCTGGTATGCTGTACAAGTGGGACTGTATTCATAAATAATCTAGCCTATATATAAAGTGGAACTCACAAGTAGCTAATCTAACAAATTATGCAAGGTTTTGTTAATACCTCCTATACCAGTTTTAAAAAATTACAAATAGCATTTTTTATCTTGTAATTCTCAAATCTAAAATCATAGAAGCAAACTTGGCCAGGCTCTCAGCTGAGGTGAGTTAGTAGCTCCATTAAGGTCACTGTGGTGTTAATCTGAAGTACAAGTACAAATCTGAAGTGTGGAGTTTTGCTTGGCACAGATTTTGGAGGTCAGGCACTGTGGGGTACACCCAGCTGGGTGGTGACAGGCTCACTGTCACAGGCCAGTATTGAAGGTACTCCACATGATGCTTAACAAGCAGTTCAGTGTGCACCTGAGAGGGCCAAAACCACCCCTCACTCCTCTCACCCACAGCAGTGATTTATATCTCTTGCAATTGAGCAGGGAAGAAAGCACGTGTAAGGGTATACACAGGTACGTACAAACCTCTTACCTAATGTAAACACATAGATTTGCATTGTCTAATTAATATGGTAAGTCTTCTTTTCTCAAATTATCATAGTCTTTCAATATTACAGTGCAAGCACAACAAGTCTTAAAAAATGACCTTTAGGAAAATATTCTTCTTGTTTCCTGCTAGTGGTGTGCTGTCATTCAAGAAGTATTCATTAGTCTCAGTCTGTCACTAGAGTGGGGTGGGAACCCAATTCTGCAAAGACTAATTATTATGGATCTAAGCTTGATCTCCAGAGATCTTAAGTAATTTTTTGCTTTCTCATATGCTGTTGTGGGTTATTTAGCCCATGTTTGGATACATTTAGCCAGTTGTTAATGATTTATTCAGTTATGACAAGATATATAAATTAGTGTATAGTTGGTAATGTTTTATAAACGTTTAAATTACAAGCAAGTCAAGTAACTTCCACTAGATGGAACCAGATTGGCTCCAGCATGCTTCTGTATCAATATAAAGCATTTCAGTTACTGTAGTAAACCACGTCAAGTGAACCTCCTTGGACATTTATGAAGCTATTCATTAATAATAGATGAGCTCTCTCTCCCTGGTTTTAGCCTTCTGCAAAAGTAATTGTGGAAAATAAATTTTAAGTTAGTTTAATTAGTTTCAAGTTGCAGCCAGACAGATTAATAAATTAAAAATGCGTGGTAGAATCAGCAAATCAATAATCACACTGAGCTGTAGTCTTAGAGCAGCCAAGTTTTTTTGGCTAGTACACAGGTACTAGTGTTATTACTTGGATGGAGACAGTCTTCCCATTGGGTAAATTCAGTGGATGGTATATGCTTTGCGTTACAACACCTGCAAGAATCTTGGCGATGTCTGGGTGCTAAAGTATAAGAGAAAGAGCATCCCACAACTTCAGGTCAGAAATACTGATAAAAATACTCAAAAAAAAAACCCAAATCAAAATCATCTTCCACCATGAGAAGTCAACAAAAATCAACAAATACAATGTCTTTGTATATGGGAAGACAGAGCTCAACCTTGTTATAACTAGACTTGATCTATTTCCAATGAATTAGACTGCAAATAAAGGAATTATATCCAGATTATCTTTATACATGCTATTTTGTAAATTTCATATTTAGGGTTGTGTAAATACCCTTGACACAATATAGCTGGTAGTGATTCAGAGATTCATCATACAGCTGATAGCTTCATCCAGCTGTGTGATAAATTCATGAGTGCTTTAAAATGGGGACATTCTATTCCACTTGTCAGCCAGTCTGTGAAAAAATAATTCTGACTGAGCCTTACCATTTTAAGTTTCTAATTAGAGCCTGATTTTCCTGGTTTTTAATTTTTTTGAGGGTTTGCCCCAGAGTTTTTCTTGCTTGTAACATCAGGAGAAAGACATGGAGTGGATTTTTGTGTTGTCATAATATGAAGATGGAATGTGTGAATGTTCCACACTTTTCTTAAGGCTTATGGTGCATGATAGTTTATTAGACAATTAGCAGAAACACTATAGCCTAAAGAAATCAGAGAAATTTTCTGAAATAACTGTGATGTATTATTAATTAAGTAACTGGATATCCCTGGGCCTGTCTCCAAACTCTGAGAGTGCCCAAGGAAAGAGGGAGAGTGTCAGTGCTGGAATTAAGCTGGGACCCACCACAAAAGCATTCTGGTCACTCAGAGAGCTTCGTTTTAAAGCAGGAAATTAGAGCAAATAGAAAACTGCAAACTGCGTTTTCTACGGTATGAGTCACCCAGTAACTTGTGGGGGTCAGACAGAGCCACCACACACTGATGAGAAACTGTGCTGATAAACACTGAATTGGGAGCCAAAACTGTTTGAGTGGGCAAATCTAGCCATAGTACTATAAAGTATCATTATTGAGGTGCTATTAAACCAATAGAAACAATACTTTAAAGTCTGAAGTACTAAAAGAACCTTTGCCTTATGTTCCTCTAAATTAGTTTAAGGCACCTATAGCTCCTCAATTTTGTGATATTTTATAACCAAATCTGGGGCATGACACTATGAAATAAGGTAGTATTTCAGTGGGATGGACTGTATTGAAATCACTTTTCCTGCACCAGTGTTGATATTGGTGAAGTAAATTTGACAACTGTAACTTTGAAAAGCAATTGATTTTGGTTAGGTTGTGATTCTTAAATTTTTGAGTTGATGAAACATATCCTGTGATTTTTGGGGTTTTTTTCAATCTGAAAATGTTTAATATTCAAAATTGAAATTGCCTATGGCAGCAGGCATGCCACATTTACAAGCAGATATTACTTGGATTAGAACAAATGCTGCGAAGAACAGAAAGTGAGAACTAGCAAAACCTTTTCCTGTGGCAAACAGTGTTTGCTGAAGGGTAAGCTAGCCAAACGGAATTCTGGTGTAAAGTAGTTGGAGTCTTTACTACAAGAAGTATTTCTATATTAGTCCAAGGTAGCATAACCCTCAGTGGGACAGAATCACCAATGGATGAGTAGTGAGGAGATCATCTTGATTACAAGAGGGCAAGTCTTATCTTTTCTTGGAAGAAACACGACAGAGAATTAAATTTTGTTACATTCATGTAAGTGATTTACCCAAGTCCTGATCTGTTCTAAAGCTGATATGTCTATATGTTTTGCATAAACTACGTCTAAAGAGAGCCTGAATTTCAGCCACAGAGGTTAGCTCCATTGTTTGGAGCACGGTGCTAATTAACACCAAAGTTATAGGTTTGATCCCTGCTTGGGTTGTTCTCTGAAGACCTGGACTTGATGTTCCCTGTGGATCCCTTCCAGCTCAGATGATCCTGTGAGGTAGTTTCCTATTATAGAATGAGAAGGCCTGTGAAATGCCCAAAATTTCCACAGGGCAGAAAAATACCCTTCCTACCACATCTAGAACAACTTCAGCAATCCTTTGCAGTCAGTGGATTGCAGTAGCTGAAGCCAGGCATGATTGAGATCTCAGATCTTGAGTTCTCAGTTCAATTGGCAGTTTCAAGATTCTGTACATGGGTTTGGGTATCTGTTCCCTGCTTTAGAACAGATATATTTAGATGATGCTTGACAAATCTAGAGAGATAAGGCCATATGTTTTTATTTGCGTTTTTGGGGTTTTTTTTGAATCTAAGCAGGTATTCCTGTAAATCAATGTCGTTCCAGGCTCTTTCCCCTTTCTTCAAACTTCACAAGCTGTATACCACAACTCCCAGCTGTGCTGAAAAGTTTGTCATGCTGAGCCGAGTGGTACTACCTGAGAACTATGCTGTGAACAGTTCACCATATCAACAGTTTCAGGAATATTTTTAATATGAAGTTCCCTATGGCAGTGCCAAAACTGTTGGCCTGCAAAATCTGAAAAATGAACACAACCCTAAAAAGTATGTAACTTGAGAGGCAACCATGTAGAATGTCATACTGCAGTTCTCTTGGCATTTCTGCACGATTTGGTAAAACTCTAGACATAAGTGTTTTCCATGGTGCTCTCTGATCCTTAGACTTGAATGCAAAAATACATCTCCATTGTTTTGTATGATACTTAGACCATACAGTTCAGTTCAGTAACTTGTTTCTTCAACATTAATACCATGACCAAAAGATTTCAGGTCTGAAATTACTTACTCTTGGTTAAGAATTGCTGTTTTATTTACTGACGAGACATATGGCTTTTGAGGAATTGTCTTAGAAACATCAGTTTCGGTTTTAAGGGCATAATACCATTGTGACTTACTGACTTTGTGACTTACTTACACTGACTTCTGACTTTGTCTTGACTTTTTGTCATGTTGAAGTACCAAGGTCTCATTGAGACAATAACTAAAATGTATGTGTAAATACCTGATCTTCTTTACTTACGAAAAAAGTTTTGGTGCAGTAAATATTTAATGCAAAATCTTTTCAGACCGGGAGAGGTATATTAAATAGTCCCATTATGGTGTTTTCATCGTCTTCCTTCTGAAAACTGGGGTAACTTAGCTCAGTCAGTTAGAGCATGGTGCTTGTAACATCAGGGTTGTGGGTTCAACCCCATATGAGCCATTCACTTAAAAGTGGGATTTGGTCCTTGTGGGCCCCTTTTGGCTCAGAATCTACTGTGATCCTTCCTGGCCCTTTAGAAAATAGGAGGGTATGTGTGCTTAGGAAGAACAGAAGAAAAGGATGTTTATTTTCCCCTCACCGTTTATTTCCATTTCAGTTCTTTGAAACCCATTTCTAGTGAAAAAATCTGGGCTGAGTACTCTCTGTGAATGTAATGGAAGGTATTTTCTACTTATAAACTGTAGTGCCATACTAGCAGTTGTAATCCCCCAGTGTAAAGATAATTCAGTCATTAGGTGTAAAAATCTTAGAAAGATCAGAAAACATCAAGCCATAATAAGGACCAACAGCAGCCTTTTTTCTGATGATTTTTTGATCTTAACCAAAGTCTTTGCATCCCTGCATTGCCAGTCAGGCAATTGGCAATTAGGTCCTCTGGCCAGATGATGGAGAGAATGGTGCAGAACTTAAAACAGCAAATTTATACTGTGGAAGTTTGGTTTCCTCTTGGTAATTAGTCATGCCTTATGTAAGTGGTTGGTTTTTCGGCAGCTTAAAAATGGACATCTTTTTATACTTCATGTAGTTGTTGCGAACTGGAATGACACAAAGTTGCACAATTTAAAAATAGATACTAGACAACTGAGACGTCTGGTCTCTTTCTTTTACATAAGGACTAGATTTTTTCACAGAATAGTCTAGACGGTGGCAAGAATGAAGTAAGGCAGCAGCCCACACGCAATTTGGGGAGCAAATGCTTAAAACAGGTTTCTGAGTTCTTCTCCCACCCAGAGATGTGGATGTGGAAAAGTGAAAAAAATCAGAAGCATCTTGAGTCTCTCTATGGGCAGGGTAGGATAGGCACAAAAGATAGCAAGTGATTGATCACATTATTCTGACCTTGGATAGTAAGAGCACACTTCTCTGGACTCAAGGTGGATCAGAGGGAAAGGGGAGCACGGAGAGGGCTGGTTGGTAAGTTTCTACAAGCCAGTTCTGGAGAGGTGATGGCAATTTGTCGTGAAAACCCTGATAGGGAAGGATGTTCTTCATAGACAGAGAATAAAGGTCCATGGAATCCGTGAAAAGAGAAGGGAAATGGCCAGCCTGGGTGAAAGCAATCTGTAAGCAGCACAGTATTGCTTCTTATCAGAGCTGAATCATTTCCAGCCCAGCAGAGAAGAAGGAAATTTGGAATCTGATAGACAAGACAAAGAGCTGTCCAGCAGACAGGTTATTGTACTCATTGCCTATCTGGAAAGGACAGACTGCAGAATTATCAGAATATGTGTTTTAGACAGAAGAAGACTAATAAATTCCTAAGGATATGGAGGAGAGGGGGTGGGAAGTGGTTCTGTATTTAAGAAAAACCACACAATAGCATTTTAGCCTCAACAAATGGAAAATAAAAAAATTGAGCTGACCCCAAAGATTTTGAGTTTTGAGACAGAAGAGCATGCAGATTGCTCAGATGTTGTTTTGCTTTATTTTTCTGCAAGTTGATGTATATATTCTATGTTGGACCAGCAGTAAGTATTTTTAGACACACTTATGTGATGCAGCTTTTGAGTGGACTGTCCTCTGAATATCAAAATATTCCTCAATATTTTACTGCACTATTCTTACGACCAGAGCTTTAGAAAAAGTGAGGCTGTAACTTGCCAGAGGAAATTCTACACGATTGAAAATTTTTCAGTGTGTGCCACCAATGAACAGTGATGTTGGAAAGGAAACTTGCAAAAATCATTCAGTTACCTTTTCATAGTGGAGACATTTCAGGCTATGTCTAGGCTGCCCAGAACAGTGCTGGATTAGAGCTCTGAAAGAGGTCAGCTTAAGGACAAGTTTCACCTGTGGGTGGGGCAAAGTACATCTTTGGGGAGACCTGGTTTGCCTCCACCTCTTCACAGAAAGCTCTTGAGAATGCCTGAGAGTGTGTTCTTGTGAGATAAATGTTTCCCTGAAATCATTTGGGATTTTAAACTTAATTTTCAGTGTATGATAAGTATCATTCAAAACACAGGTAGACAATAAACAGGTAGTTATCAGTGGAAAAGCTGGATTAATCTAGAATATGAGCTTAGGTTTACTTCATCTCAGGGTTTTGGGATTCCATGTAAGACAAAGTGACATATTGCTGACAGGGACATAGAGTAATGGACTGAATAGAATAATTTTTCTAGGGGAGTTTCTCAAGCATCAGTTTCTGTGCTGACCTTATTGAATATTTCCATTAATGACTATGGCATGCTTTTTATGGATGTACTGACAGAGGACTTGGGATCTACTATAGGAAAAACAGACATGGCCATAATAGCAATAAAAATGAGATGAAATTCTGTAATACAAATGTTATAGTCTATAATTGAGGATGTAATGACTGAATTTCTGTAATGCAGGAATTTAGCTGTGGAAAATGACAAAGAGCGGGATCAGCATAAGGTGGTAAATCATCAGATCACCGTATTTCCACTGTGGCTTAGGGGAATCTGTTGATTTTTTTTTTTTTAATTTGTTTTGTTTGGATTTTTTGATGGATTGTTTATTTTGTTTGTTTGGGGTTTATTTAAATTTTCAGATGAGATTCCAGAGGAGATTTAAATAGATTCCCAGTATTACCTGGTGCTGATAAATTGTCCCCCAACTAGACTTCATAGTTTTCTAGTACTTCAGTAGATATGTCACTTTCTTGTGATCTTTGAGATCGGGATTTAATGACACTGCTGCTGAGGTAGGGTAGCCCCAAGCACACACATTGGTGAGGGGTAGATTTGTGCCTTCATGTAAAATACTAAAATAAAAAGATGTGATGGAGTATCATGAAACTCCAGTGGTTCATGATCTTCTCCCTCCAGAGTGAGAAGAAACTCTGCCTTATGTAGGTGATTAAATACTCACTAGTCTTAAAACAGAAGAGTGTGTTTCCTTAGGCCAGTGATGGACCAAAGTGGAAAGTCAGCTTGGACAGTCAGTCCCATGAATGATTCTTTACAGTTCTGGATAGAACCTTCAGATTTTGAATATTTTCCTTTAGATTTCATTAAGGGTCAGAATCTAGACAATATTTGTTCTTAGGATTTTGTTTTATTTTGTTTCATTTTATTACTAGTAATGGTATTATTGTTTACCAAAAGCCCCTAGATAGAGTATTTGAAACATTTGTTTGCTGCTTATCTATTTGATTTGGACAAAGAGCCAAAAAATAAAAAAAAATCTAACCTAAATCTTCCAGCAAGCTCAGTATATTAAAAACTCTGTAGTTATCAATGATGTACTTTGAAACTACCTTTTCCTTCCATATTTTTGTTCTGTTTATTTGAAAGGAGATTTATATGGAAAAATCAGCCATTTTCCTAGCACATTCATTCTTTCAAATCTCTCTTGGTCTACGGGGTTTTGTGTATTGAAGAGGATAACAGAGATCAGAAACGGAGGAGGTAGCCACCAGCAGCATTTATTAATGTAATTTTAACTAATTAATTTCTTTCTTAATCTTACTTGTTAGGTGGTAGCTTTGCCATTTTTATGTATTTCACATAACAACTGAAATGCAGAGCCCCCGTGAGCCTGATCTTGCAACCTTCACCACAAAGGCAGAGCTTCTGTTTGACAATGGGACTTAATGATCACAGCAAGCAGGATTGAAATTTTAGTGGTGTGCTTCTGTGTGATTGTGACAGTGTTGACACTAAATCAAATTCAATTAGCAGGGCTTGTTAATGAGTTATAATGCTTTGCAAAGTAGAAAGGACAAAGCATTTTGCAATCTCCATCCTGCAGACTAGTTACTCCCAATGTTAATGGAGCAATAGCTTAAGGAACCACTGCTGGATTTTTTCTCTAGATTTATGTTAAAGAGCGCTTTGCTAATGAACCCCTGAACAAACGTGTTGTGTTTTACTGGAAGGGGGGTGAGAAAATACAAGCTTCTTTGTCCTCAAGTGCTCTTGAAGTGGTTTGTAAAACCACTGTGCAGCACAGCAAGCAGCAGAAAGTGCAGCAGCAGATGACAACATGCTGGACAAAGTACCACGTTGGGCAGTGTGCCCTGTGAGCCCCCAGACCGAGTGGCACTGCCCCTGGTGCTGAGCTGGTGGGTGTTGCACGTCCCAGGAGTGTGCAGGGGCCAGCTGCCCATCTGCCAGCTCTGGCAGGGGGTGCACAGCAGAGTGCTGGGGTAGCCTGAAGGCTGCGGGGCGGGCCATGGAGCCCTGGGGCCAGGAGCCGTAGCCAGGCTGCCGCACTCATCCTCTGCTGGGGCTGGGCTCTGACAAGGGAGCAGTCAAACAAACACAGCAGCTCTGCCTGCGACTCACCCAGCAGGGCAAGGTGGGACGTGTGTGACGTCTGCCTCAGCTGCCTCTGGAGCCTGTGTTCCATTTACTGGTCACTTGGTGACCCTGTCTGTATAGGTGAGGTCTTTTGGGAGAAGAACGTGGTAAAATTTACTTCGTAATGCATTAATGAGCTGGTCTCCATTTAAATTGTAGAATAACAATGACAGTAATAATTTCTCCTTTAATGCAGGCTGACGAGTCCAACAGTAATTCTCCAGCAAATTATATATGTGCCATTCAAACTGAATTGTTTCCCTGTAGTCCTCTACCAACGTATCAATATTAATTTACAGTGATAATTTAATGTTTTAAATTACTTGTATTCCTAGTGGATGTGACACCTCTCATTTGTTTGCACAAACATGAGTTACTCCAATTCCAACTGATGATAGCTTTTTAAAATTTGAATAATTTGGACCAATTTTTTCCCCCAAAACTCAAGATTTCCTTACCAACAAGTGCTCCTGGATAAAGAATTTCACTCAAAGAATGAAGGTTTGAGAATAATAAATCATATTGTCTAACCTGAAGTCATGAGCAAAACTAAATTGTTGCTGCTAACCCTGGTAACTAAGCTCTTCAGATTTGCTGTGCTTTGCCCCTGAATGTAGAAATGCCTGTCGTGTTAGCAAGTGCATGTAACACATTGTTTATGGCAGCTTAGAAGGGGTTCCGAAGTAAATCTGGAGCCAAATCCAGTAATTTACAGTTTCAATCTTCTCAGCTGACATTTTCTTCTAAATCAGAGCTGATCAAGGCATTCGTGCCCCCATGCTGCAATTCACCACATCCTGACTTGCTTTGTGAGAACTGTGCTGTACACCAAGCAGTCCAAATCATCAGACACACCAACGTACCAGGGGCAAGAGGGGAAATGCCCTCTAAGCCGTAGCATCACCTTTTGGAGCAAACTGCGCTGCACTGGTGCAGCTCTTACCCTCAGTACGGTGTGAGCATTCCTGGAAGGATGTCAGACTCCTTGAGCATGTCCAGACAGGAGTGACTGAGACAGTGAAGGGCTTTGAGGGCCAGACACATGAGGAGTGGTGAGGTCACTTGTTTGGTTCCCCTTGGAGAAGGGGGCCGAGGCGTGACCCCCATCGCCAATCCACGCGCTCTTAGGGCAGGTGAAAGGCAGGCCATGGTCTTCTCTCAGTGGGGACCAGCGAGAGGACACAAGGCAAAGGAATGAAACTGAGTCAGGGGAAGTTCAGGTGGGATGGGAATGAAAGGTTTTTCATTGAGACCATGCTCAGTCACTTGGAACAGGGCACCACGACTGGCAGAGTTCATGGAGTCCCTGAACATCCCTTAGCTGTGTGGCTTAGTTCTATACAGTCCTTCCAGAAGCGGGCTGTCGGATCTGATGATCCTTACAGGTCCCTTCCAACTAGAGATACTCTGTAAAACACTGATGGTTAGGTAAGAGTTCCCTGGTTCACAGACATACATATCCTTCCATTATCATGGAGGTTCACCCCAAGGGCACTGTATTTTGCACATATGTGCTGTGGAGACAACTGCTTCATGGCTAGTAGGATTCCAAGTAGTTGCTTGGAATTTTTGGCCTGAGGTCTGTGAGAGACTTGAAACATTCACTTCTTTTGTTGTAGCTGAGAGTCATCTTCCCTGGTAGTGAGCTTTTCTGTAGCTTTTGATGGTCAGGAAACAGCAAATATCTTAAAATTAACACATCCTTTAGGTTTCATCAAAATTGTTTTCATAAACAACTGACAAATCAGCATCTTAGAAGGTGAATCATCTGATTAAGGAAACTTCTGAAGAGATTTGCTTCTTTTGCTTCAGTCTCCCTATTCCTCAGCTGCTGCTTTCTAAAATTGATATATGCTTGTCTAATTAAAATACTGTAAAAACAAGTATATTCATAATTCTAAATACTAGAATACCAGTGAACATTAAAAAAAAAAAAAGGCTAATGAGAAAATTGAGGTTTTTCTTTTTAGAGCAGTTTCATGTAGCATGTATAGTAAATAAGACTCCAGGCCAAACATTGTACAACTAGCAGAAAACAAGCTATTGATTCATTGTTTTTCAATGAACACCACTCACCCTGTGTATTCTGTGAGGTAGAGTTCTGTGGAGAACAATAATTGAGTCTTGTGATTCACAGCTGTATTATAATGCATGCACACCAGAGGGGAAAATTGTTTCTAGTATTTCCTATCTTCAGATAGCTTGAATTTTCTTCTTGTGTGCTATGCACATTTTGTAGCATGAATGATGACACTCAGACCATGAGATGGTTTGGTGGGGTCCAAATGTTAAGTTGGGAGCACTTTGAAAATACAGTATTTTGCTGTGAATCAGATGTCATTCTGCACTTCTCATTAACGATGGCAAATGTAAGACGAGACCGGTCCTGCAGAGCGTTGGTTCCTTCTTTGGTGCTTTGTGTTCATGATTCCCTTTGGGACAGCCACTTTGTCAGCCTCTGATCTTGGCTATGTTGGTGAGCCTGAAGTAATTCAATCCAAAACAAAGGAGTTGAACTCAATTTATATGACCACAACAGAAAAAATCTTTCTCTGAAAGTGCCATGTAAGAGATAGAGGAGGTATAAATATTATTTATTGTTTTATTTAAAATATCGATTTTTTTACTGTCCTCACCCAATTTCTCTAATTATTTTTAATTTTTGGCATTTATTTCTTTCCTATACCTTCTAAAAGATGGCAAAATGAATATTTTTGGAGGAGAAGGGAGTATTTTCCTTCCTCTTGAAACAGTTTTTCAAAGTTAAGATGATCTTTGAAATATCATCTGTTCCACTGAGAGAATGGTTTTGCGTATGTGATATTGCTGTATTGAAAACAAGTAAATCATAGCATCCTGCCATCCTTGAAAGTACTGCATTGGAGCCCAAGTTCTGCATTTTGTTTTCATGCAGTGATTACTTTAGACTTTGTGGGAAAAGGTGCATTGTAACCTGGAAGTATGCTCTGCATACGGTGGAGATTTCCATCCCTGAAAGGGCTGCTACAAGTCTTCCTGAAGGAGTAAAATACATCTAGGTGATAATTAATTATGTATCCATTCAAGTGGCAAAGCATTCCATGTTTTGGCTTTCTGCTTCCAGATCTACATCACTGCCCAATGGAGATAAAGGGTCCAGAGAATAAATTCATTAAATCCTGAATTATGATTCAATTTAACCACTGTGTTTAGAACAGCAACAGGTATGTAAAAAGTAGATAGCCCTGCAGAAAGGTTTAATTGCAGTAGAAAGACTTAGAGTGAGTCTAAAGCTGTAATAATGTAAGAAAAGGCAGAAAGAAGCTGGAGTAATCAATGTGATTGCAAGCATACCCATGATTAAGCTCCTCCTTTGGTAAGCATATTGGAGCCATTTGTAGAGGTAAGAGAATTATAGACAATTTTTCTCACTGTTAAATCCTCTTGCCTTGAAGGTTTAAGTTAATAGTAGTAGTTAACCTGATCTGAGGTAGGCAGCAGTGTGAATACCAATAATAAAGCAATTTTTCTTTCCTTAGCCAGAACTGAAGTGGAACTGGAGTTTCATACAAGCCATGTGACACTTTTTCCTTAATGGCTTTGTTTGTCTTTACCTAAAATGCTAGTAACAAGTAGACAAATGGTCTGAAACAAAAACAAGGTAACAGGTTTGTTCATAATGAGGTGGAATTGACAAACTAAGAGAATGTAGTTTCTTGATTAAATGAAAACACTTTTGAAGTTTTTCTTTATGACCAGTCCCTGAGAAAAATCACTAATTCAGACTTTGTTCATATTCCAAAATGAAATTTTAACTTGTTGACTTCACTGTAGAGTATTTTCAGATGTTAACCTGTTTCTATTAGCTGCCTGACCTACTTTTCTGTGGAAGAAAGGTTGCATCTCTAAACAAAGGCTTTCATATGTGAACACTGTGGGTGGGGGTCTGTGGAAGTATTTAAAATTCATTGGTCAATAGATTTGTTTTATTCACACTGCTGATGACAGGCACTTGAATTTTGCTTTCTTGTGCTTGAATCCCCACAAGACTGCAAATGGGAAGAGTATACTTCCCACTTCCCGCTGAGACTGCGTGCCTGAATACCAGTATAGCGTGGAGTCTGGAGAGAAGATAGGGCAGGGGCTCTCTCCAGGCATGTGAAGCAATCTACCCAGGTGTAGTACAAACAGGTGGGTAAATGATGGCTGGTTGTCAGAGGAAAGATGCAGCAGCAGATTTCCTCGGCTGCAACTTATGTGACAGCTGTGCCAGGCCTGTAGCGTGGACCAGATGAGACCAGATGAGAGCTTTCCTCTCAGTTACCAAGCTCTGCCATGTGCTTTAGACACCCCATATGTTACTCTGTATTCAAAATCAATCCTGGAATGACAAGAGAGGTTTTGGGTGCTGCCTGTTCTACAGTTTTTACATCCACTTGTTTAGTTGACATTGGAAAGACCACTATGAGTCCAGTGCCGCCTATGGATCTGGAAAACCTGATACACCAGACTGCTGGACACTTAGCAAAAAAAATGCCTAAAGAAATTGGGAGTGCTCATAGAGCCAGGGATGAATCTAAGGTGTCCTCTCCTTCCTGTAAAGGAGATCCAAGATAGGAAAGAGGTGTTTAGGTGAATATGACTATCAAATTCATATTTACTGGCCTTTTCAAATTCAGAGTTTTCCTCCTTAGCTAGGAAAAGAAGCAAGTTAAGCAGCGTCTTGAGGTGCATTAAAACTGAATTTGAGTTGAGGAAGTCAAATGTGTTGAAATGTGGAATGGCAGCTTGACCCCATTTGTCTACTAGTGTAGGCATGACTGAACCCACCCTCTGGTGAATGTTCTGTGCCATCATGTCTCTGGGAGTTATTAAAATTTATCACCTTTAAAATATTAATTGTACAAATACTATGAATCCTCAAAGTTCACTCTGTCTTAGAGAGTGGGTTTGGGTGTATTGTTTTGCAGAATGACAGTAAGCCCTGGATGTCATGAACTCAAAATTAAATGTGTTGCTCAGTGAGTTGTTCCTAAATCTTTTTTCTTAAGATAGTGAAAATGTGGCAAAAACTGTTCAAAAGGGAGTTCTATGAACCTCTGTTATTTATAATTTTTTTAACTGAATGATAAGAGTGAGAAGTACTGTTAAACAATATTAGATGGGTTGAAATATCACCAAGAATCTGTAATATGCTATATCATTATCATCCTTTTCTCCTACTGCTTTCTTAAACCTTTTTCTCCCTTGGATAACTTTTATTTATGTAGCTATTTGTAAGTGATAAACCCTCAAAGCAATTAATTTATTAAATTGTTGTGCTCAGTCACTATGTCAGTTCAAAATAAGTAGGTGCACTGTTTGGATGTTTATTTTGTTTGTATTACCTGATAGTACCTCGATGAATTTTGAAAATAAAGAGATTTATTTTTCTGTTTTACTTGTGAAACTGGTGTTGAGAAAGTGAAATGTGTATACCTGAGGGTCCATAGATCAGGCAGATAAAGATCCTTTTTGCATCCCACTATGCTTTGATATGATTTAATAGAAACAGGCCTCCTTTTCATGATATTTTTTAATAAAAACTTCTCAGAACTTGGCCAACAGACATGCAATGAAACCAATGTGTAAGTTTAAAGAATCAAGCCTGCTACCTAATTTCATTTTGCATATTCATTTTGCATGCATGGTAGCATAAGTTGCAACCATGCAAAGAAATAATCATCGGGTTATTGACCAATAATCACTGGTTGCTAGAATTGAATTTGTGGTCACAGTGATATACAGACAAATCACTGTGTATTTACACTTTTATATGTACAAATGTACCCTGGGTAAGGGAGGGAGGATGAGTACAAGTGGAAATCCAACACTTGTATCATTGGGGATGGTTTCTGCATTCTGGTGTTCAATACACAACTCATGACATCTGATAGCAATTCACCAAGAAGTGTATGATTAGTTGTCATGGCTTGCAGATTTTGCAGTAATAGTAGCGTAAAAAAAAAAAGAAAAGGTGATAATCTTTTACAGTACATCTAAGTGGTTACAAGAAATAGAAATGCATGTGTCCTGTACAGCTGGCGCTACCATTTAGTTGAATGACTTCTGCTTTTAACATTTAATTAGCTCTTCTTCTGTGATGGGTGTAAGATTTTTTTTTTTTTTTTTGAGATATGTGATTTGGCCTCATTCTAGAAGAAAGTAAATAAAAAATGTTCTATGTTTGAAAAGCTAAGTCTACAAATATCTAGTGTTTTTAAAATTTTCCATAGGACATAACCCTGCATGAAAGAAAAAAATCCAAATTTTATCTTTTATTGCTTTAAGTACTCATTGTGATGCATTTTTTACAACAACCAGATTATCCCACCAAGCTAGAGTCCTCTGCTATGCACTGTGAGCTTTAACGATGTCTCTGCTCATTGTAGACCTAGGGACAAACTGGTAAAAAAGCAACCATCTAGTGAGGACTGGGATGTAGAAAAGGCTATTCTAGTTGCCACTGCTGTTGCTGAATATCAGAATTCCAGAGTTTATTTTTGTCACTGCTCAAATGCAAGGCATTTTGTTAGCAAATGCTACAGCTACAATTTTTAAAGAAAAAGAAATTCTTCCCAGAGATAAGAGCAGAATTGCTTATATAGTTCTAGCCACATTTCACCTGCCTGAGAGAACAGTGTGTCACGTTTTGCAACTGAAACTTAAAATTCTTTTGTTAAAAACTGCACTGATGGTCAAGCCTGCAGTTGCTAGCAAGAAAAGTATGACAGCTAGATGCTGAAAGGCTAATTCCATCAACTGGAGGACGGTTTCTTGATCTCTGTGTGTCACCTAACAAAAGTATTGACAATTTCATGCCAAGAGCGGGACACAATGAGATGAGGGAGGGCATAGGACACATGGCATGACTGTAATAGATGATTTCACCAGGGCTTTAAAAGCTCTTGTTTTAAAGGCACTATCCAGGTGATAGTATACAATGCAAAAAGGACTCATTGGGACACTGTGGGAGTTTGTGTGTACAAAGCTGAAAGTGACAAACTCACTTCTTTTACTTTAAACTGAGTGCATCTAGAATGTTGAATATTGTGAGAAAAAGTGCATGTGGAGCTTTACAATGCTATCTTTAGTGAACTTTTACAGGGAAAAGCTGAACTTCAAGAATTTTTTTATATGAGCACTGGCAACTGTAGCCAATGCTAATAAGGTTTGTTGTGAACAGAAGCTTAAGGGCGGCAGGAGCTACCCAGGGGCAAAGTAAGGAGGGAGTACTAAATAGTAGAGTATCTACAGATTGCTTCTTGTTATGGCACAGGTTTATGCATGGAAGGGAGGATAAGGCAGCTCACCGTTAACATTTCATAGAACCAAGTTATTCCACCCACCTGTCATGAAATAGTGAAACAATAGACAATACAGATGGTTGCATTTTGCTTTCTGAGTGATTCATGTTGTGCAGCCTAAGCCAGTCAGTTAAAACTATTTAATAAGCTGTTTTAGCTATTCCAGTGAAGTTCAGGTCTCTTAAATTGGGCCTTGCTTAAAAACAGTGTCCTACAATATGGGCCTCTTATAAACATTTATATTTTAACAATCAGAACTGCTCCTTTGCTACCCATTCTGAAGGGAATAATCAGTTACTGCACTGGGGAAACAAGACCTCTGTCATTGCTAAGCAGAATTCATTGACACAATGATTAAAACCAGCTTCAGTTTCGCAGTGTAGTTATAAAGAAAATATTTACATCCTGTGAAGAAGCAATGATTGTTTTCATTGGAAAAGAATTTAAAGGAGAAAGTGTTACTTAAAATTTATGGGGATAACATTAATCCAGGAATGAATATTATAGCTGAGAGCCAGGTTCATAGCAGAAAAATATTGTAGGCAGATATGCCATGCAGAGCAGTGAAAAAAGAAAATTGCATTCTAAAAGTCCTTGATACAACTAAGATTTGTGTTTATTCTTGACTAGTGCTTAAGGTTGCCTAAAACATTGTAGGGAATCAATATACTGAAAGTATCTCAAAGGTCTGAAAGGATCTCATAAAGATCACCTTGAATGTGGCTACAACAATGAGAGAATAGACATCACCAAAGACTGAACATAAACGGAAGTGCTATTTTGTAATTTAACAAAGACCAGTTGATCAGTACAGTTCTGCAAGGTTCTATAAAACTGTCCAAGTAAAAAGCTAGTCAAGAATACATTCTGTTGTCGTGATCATTTTATTCACATTTGCTATATTTCTCTCCCCAGAGTACTGACACTTGGAAGAAAATTTTAAAATGCATAAGGTTGTTACGCCAGGTTCTCTTGTGACCCATGTTTAACTTCCATTGCCCCTTTGGTTTTGCACTGGGGTAAATAAATACCATGGGCAATTAACATGTTTCCACGTGGTGCTGTCAGTGGAGTAGATTTTTATTTGCTATATGCTTTTAAAGATAGCTATGTGTTTTTAATACATTTGAACAATAAAATCAGAGAACAGCTTTGACACTGAATTATAAAGCTGAAAGGAAGTTAAATTGGTTGAGCAGGACTTTCCCTTGTAAACCCATGCTGACTATGACCAATGGCTGCATTGTGTCTCAAGTGAGTTCACAGAATCACAGAGTGCTTTGGGTTGGAAGGGACCCTAAAGATCATCGAGTTCCAAACCCCCACCTCCACAGGCAGGGACACCTTTACCCAGACCAGGAGTCTCCACACCCCATCCAGCCTGGCCCTGAGCACTTCCAGGGATGGGACATCCAGAACTGCTCTGGACAACCTTTTTTAGCAGACACTGGCACTACATAATTCTCAGGTCATACATACATACTGTAAAATATCTATATTGAAATGGATATTTTGGTCTGCTTGCTATAGAAATATGTCTGCTGTAGCTCTTTGAGAAGTAAGTGGGACAGAATTTTATTGTTAAGATAGCATTGAATATAAATAGCTGCATTTGTTCCTAAATAGCATTTTAATACCAACTTGCAATTTTTGCAATGGTCCCATTTTTCTCAGAAGTCTTTGGAATAAATAGCATAAATATATTTGTAGATTATATTAAACTAGAGTAAATTGTTTACCAGAGTAAATTGTTTGAGCCTTCTCTCAAATCTTTTCCTGATCTGTTTCTGTTTCATTCAAAGAAAGATTCTAGTAGTTAGAATTTATTTCCTTAGGGCTGAAATCTTGCAGATCACTGGTATTGTGTTTTTTAAATGGTAGGGTCTTTTTAGTTCATTTTTCTGTGGATTATAATTTTTTTTTGCATGGGGCATAATTTTTTTAAGATTGTTCTTCATCATATTTATCTCCTGCTGTGGGGGATAAATAGGAGCATTTCTTCCTCATCTACTAGACTAGTCTTCAAAACTCTTAAGCTTCTTTTCACAAGAATATTTCTTTATGAAATATCTGTTTTACTCAAATGAGATTTGAGTAAAATCACTCAATTTTGAGTACTCAAAATCACAGAAAACTAAGTTATTATTTGATTATTTAGATAGTATTTCAAAGCAACTTACAATAGACTGCATATGCTAGGAGAAGCATCCACTGTCAATGAAGCCTTGTAAGAGGTTTCTGTCATGGGTTGGCGCTGACGCAGTGCCAGTGCACCCATGAAATATATTTTTCTCAAATGACTGCTGTGAGATGTGACCAGAAACAGAGCAGACACCAGGTGTCAATATTCAAATCTGACCACTGATTGGTTTTACTATAACTTCCCAAAAAACCTCACTTCCTTGTCAACCTACAACAGGTCCTTTAAAAAAAACAGTTCAAAAAGACATTTTATGTGTTTCCTCTACTGCTCAGCTGTGGTGAACTTTCTGATTTTTTCAAAGTTTCTAAGTAGAGTGGCAAAACAACTCCAGGAGGACTTCTCTTGCCATTTGTTTAGCTGTAGGATAAAGGAAAATGTATATATGTAATTTTTATAATGTATAATATATTTACCTTGAGCCTTTTCTTAAGGCAAAATCAATAAACTGCAGTCCATTTTCAGGTCATCATTAGCATGAACTTTTCAATCTCCCCTTGAAAAGCTGATTTTATGCAGTGATTATTTTAATTACCATTTTTTCCCTTTTGCTCTTTCAGATCAATCTACTTTCCTTTGGGCCAGGCTCTGCTTGTGAATATATTGAAATCTGTGCAGTTACTGTTAATACTCTGTATAACTATAATTTGGGATTTTTTGGCTTAGTTTGCTTTGGTTTTTATCATGAAGAGTACCATTGTTGCTTTTGCTGGTTTTGCAACAAAATGGCAAAGTAAAGTAAAGAAGATTATTTTTTGGGTACCTGGGGGATAAAGAATACCCACTCATGTGAGTTATATTGAGGTATCTTATTCAAGTTGGATAACCTTTTACTTTATCCATATTCCCTGCAAATCAAATTTTGTCACTAGTCACCCATTCTTTGGGAAGATCGTTTATTTGTAAAGTTTGTCTGTAAGGGTGGAGATTGAAAAACGCCAGTTAAGGACTGCAGGACCAGTTAAGATGACTTTGCATGGTATTACAGAAAACATTCATGCTAGGTACATTTTATTGGTAGGTATTCATGCATATTTCTAAAACCTTGACTTGCCAGCTTTGTGTAGCACCAATCCCAGCCACACAATGCTGTCTCAGATAAAGAAGAGCATCTCTGTGGACCTGTTGTTCCCTCAGGGTCAATTTTCCATACTGGTCTAATGCCAGGTTGCCATGGTAAACAGTGGGCACATATTCCTTGTGAAAATGCTGTTCATTTACACTCCATCTAAGTACCCTGGTGTTGAGCAGACCACCCCAGCACAATTGTCTTTGGAAATTGCTATCAGTAATTCCCTTTGCTCTTTTGTTTTGCCTAAGAAAAACAGCTGAAACATTTGCACAGTGCTGTTCCTCCTGTTTTTTTCCTGGCCACTGCTCTCCAACAAACCTATGTCATAGTCTTTGCTTAAAGACAAAAGTGCATTAGCTGGGTCATGGTTATTATTTCTTGGTATAGGATGCATACATTTATCATACAGTACATGTTGGGTGATGAATTTGCCTCATCCCTTAGCAATATCTATGAAAAGTTCTCCTGGTTCTGGCCAGGACAGAATTAATTTTTGCAGTAGCCAGGAGAGGGCATGGCTTGGACATGGAGGTTATTGTGAACCACTCCACAATATTTCCAAGGGCTGAGGGAAGGGACTGTGTCCCGAGTAGAAGGGGCTTCTTCCAGACAAATGAACATGGCAGAGAGCCATGCACTGTTGTCTACTGTTGGGTAGGGGGATTCTTGTGAAGAGTTACTTTTCTTGTACCCTCTTCATTGGTATTTTTGCAGCTGCTGTTTGTTTTCTTATCTCATTGCTGTTTCCAGTAAATTGTTCTTACCTCAACCCACAGTCGTTACCTTTTGTGCCCCCAATTCCTTGCTTTGGTGCATTTGGGGTGGGGTGGAGGGGAGGGAAGAAGGGGAGCAGCATGTGATTTTAGTGGGTTTACTAAATTGGAGAATACCATTTCATAAGCACAACTCAAGTTATCGTCCAAATGCACTAGGTGTTTATTTCAAAATGCTTGGAAGAAAAACATAACTGTTCAGGTACACAGAGACGAATTATCCTGTGAATATAATTATTATTTGTCAACCTGTGCAAACAATCCTTAAGCTGTATGTTATTTCAGTTCATCTTTTCATACAGGGCTGATAAATTTTAGCAAAGGGAATACATAATTCAAATGGAAGTGCATTATTTTAAGGTGACAGCACAACCTTCAAATGATATAATACTTGTTTCACCTTCATTGCTTGTGTTTTTTCATGAGTTGTGTACTCAAAAATTACAGTGTGTAAGCCTGATGTTCTGTCTAATTGAGAATTTTACACTTTGGATGTCCAGGTGGACTTGTTGATGCAGAATAAGGCTACATCAGAAGCTGAAATTTTCCATGTGTAATGTTTCTAATTTATGTAAGTTATCTACATTGGACACTGGTTGAATTACCTCTTTAAAGTTGCCTGTCTGTATGTCAAGGATGATAAACTGCATACAGATGTGAACGTATGGCATTCATCCATTTATGGCTCCAGAAAACTTTGGATACTCACAAACCAGCATTATGTCTTGGAGCAGTGAATTTTGTACTTGGGTCTCCTCAATGAATGAAAAATGCATATAGTCTGATGTATCAGCCACTCTGCTGGGAGTGGCCGATACACCTGGTACACCTGAAGGCTCTGCTGCCATCCAGCAGGACCTCCATAGGCTGGAAAATTGCTTGGAGAGAAACCTAATGAGCTCAAACAAGGGCAAGTGAGGATAAACCAGGGCAAGTGCTGCACATGGGGGCAATAACCCCAAGTACCCCCAAGTACAGATTAGGGGCTGGCCTATTAGAGAGCAGCTCTGCCGAGAAAAACCTGGGAGTTTTGGTGGATGGCAAGTTGACTTGGATGACAAGTTGGCTATGAGCTAGCGGTGTGCCTTGTATCCAGGAGGGCCAATGCTGTCTTGGGGTGCATTGGGAAGAGTGTGGCCAGCAGGTAAAGGGAGGTGATCCTCCCCCTCAGCCCTAGTGAACCCACATCTGGACTGCTCCACATCTGGAGTCCAGTTCTGGGCTCCACACTGGAGACGAGGAGCCATTGGACAGGGTCCAGCGGGGGGCTGCAAAGGTGATGAGAGGTCTCAGCTATCCTCTGTGGGGAGGCACTGCAGCAGCTGGGCCTCTTTTGGCTAGAGAACGATAGAATCATAGAATGTTAGGGGGTTGGAAAGGACCTTAAAGATCAACCAGTCCCAACACCCTCTGCTATGGGCAGTAGTCCTCTCTCAGAACTAGAACTTCAGAAACCAGAGAAGAGGAAACAGTGGTGAAAAACTTACCTGTCACAAGGAGTGTCCAGCCTTGCACATCATTGGTGTCTGACTGGCTGATGCCAGCTTTCGGTTGTATTGCCTGAAGTGACACTGTATAGACTATTACCGGGATGGTATTGCTCAAATGAAGCTTGGGCTTGATTGTGACTCAGGAACTTAAACAGATCTTACATCCTTCTCAAGGTAAAGGGAAAGCACAAAAAAAACTGCAAAAAAGCCCACTGGTGGACTGACCTCAGCCACTAGTGATCAAAATAAACATCAGTGCTTTTGAGCACTCTTCATAAGAGTTGTGAGAGGGATGTATTTTAAGAAAACAAAGACATTAACCTGGTATTTGCTGCTTCTAAACAGTGTATTTTAGAAATATCAACTTGCTCCTGAAACAGAAAACACATTTTTTAAATTGTGGTAAATTATTTCATAGCTGTATCGAGATTAACACAGACGACTGGTTTAGTCAGCAGGCTAAATCCAGAGAAAATTTACCTTTGGTTCATTGTAGATAAGAGAACAGCACAGATCTAGGAAATGTGTGAAGCTAGGTAAACCTTTTATAGTCTTGAGAGTGTTGTGTTGCAAATTTTCATTTCTCTTTTTGTAATAAATTCTTCATTGTAATTTTTTATTTGTTCATAATATCATTATATTGGAGCATCTATTATGAAAACTTTGGACTGAAATTCATGTATTCAATTTTTTTTAGTAACTTTTTTCCAAAATGAATGTTTTGTTTGAAATGTTTTAAGCTTTTACACTTTTGCTGGACTTGCAAGTTCCAAACCAAGTGAGAGGGGGGTTAACTATGTTCTGCTTGTTTTTGTATTTCAGCAGGCTGATTGTTAAATTTCAAATAGTTATGGCCACTCAGGTAAGGAGTTTGCATTTTCTTTGTCACCAAAGTCTAACCACACGACAGTGGAGGCAGAAATAAAGGTTATTTTTCTAGACACACTGTTTACTGTTTATGAAATAAAAAAGGATCTGCTGGATTCTCAGGTGCTGCAATTTTAGGACCTACAAGTAGAAGAAATAGAAACAAAAGTCCTCTTGCAATGAAAAAGGAAAGAGGGAATTTTTAATGCAGGGTTTGAGGGCTTTTCTACAGTTTCATAGAGCCCTTTTAACTGTGTACAAAGTACTAAATCAAAATATTCCCAACATCCTACAACTAGTCCCCCTCCTGTCTTGGAACATTACACTATTTCTGATGGTCTCCTGTTCATTTATAGTTCACAAATCTGTTGTCTTTCTGAAGTCATGCTCTGGGGTAAAATAAATAGAAATACCAGCAATAGATTTAAGGAGTTATCTCTCTGGCTGGGACCTGTACACATATGTACCATAGATTTGAAGCCGCATGTAAGATTTTTCCATTAATCCCACAGAAGGATTTCTCATGGTTCTTGCTACTTGCTGTGCTAAGCTTCCCAGTGATCCATGGCTAGCAAAGGAGAGATAGAGCTCACATAGAGCTATGGCACCTGATAAGCTTACCTGTAAATCGGGAAGTTCACAGAAGCCTCTGGTAATGGAGTCTATGTTAAAGAAAAAGGGGAACCTATGGTTTCATGTGGAGATTAATGGCAGGGTAATCCAGGATTAAACAGAAAAGTATGCTTGAATGAGATATTTTCCCAGGAGAGATTCTTGTGTACTAGCATGATCCCAAAAATAAAAACTAGTCCTTCCTCTACCAACTACCACCTTTCTACTCTCCAGGGACCTTATCCCTCTTAACTTCATTCTGAATACTCGTGTCAGAAAGAGCTCCAATTCTCATTAGCTTTCTCTAACTCCCTGTTTAATGACAACAGTGACAATTTGGACTGATTTTCTAAGATCTCTGAATGAGCTGGTTCTTTGTTAACCTCAAAATAGCTACACTTAGCAATGTCCTTTTCAAAAAAAAAAGGTTCTTTCCCTAAATATTTAAAACTGAAGCATTGTCTGAACTCTGCAGCAACTTCTCTTTTTGCATGTGGAGTGCAGGTAGGAGTGACTCAGGCACAAGATTCCTCTGTACCATGCTGACTGACTTATTAAAGTCACTCTGCACTCAAGGACAGCCTGTCATACTACAGTCTGTACTTGCACCTTCTGAACTGAAATTTCCTTACAGAAAATACAAGTAAATGACTCTTCCTGTGCTTGGTATTTTTGGTCACGTGAAACCTCTCATATACTGTAAAATTCCCAGGTCCTGGAATAGAAGAAAGCTTTTTCCGCTCCAGAATTTACACACTTCAGTTCTTAGAGATAGAAATCCCATTTTAGACTTTGCTGTCTAAAGTAGCTTATGAAAGAGATGTGCCTACCAATTTTAAGTAGTTTATGAAAGAGATGTGCCTACAAATTCCTTAGGCAACAAGAAATACTTAGCCTGCCACAGTCATTAACTGATCTGTTGGGTAAAAGGAAGTGTCAGCATCTCCATTTCCTTGCTGACTCTGCATTCAGATGCAGAAACAGTTTGTCCTAAGAGGAAATAATTGTGTGTGGTTCCAAAATGGGTTTCCTATAGTAAACAAGCACCTAGTAAACAAGAACCCTGGAGTAGAAGAGATCACATTTTGTTCATTTAATGAAAGGCTAGTACTGCTAATAATACAGTTTTGATTATGTACCAGGGAAAGTAGTCTAAGCTGTCAACTCTTTAGACATCAACACTCTCCTGTCTGTAACATTTGCTTTTCTACAGTCCAAATGTCTTTATCAGAAGAAACATGCATGTCTTACATTACATCAACACCCTTAGAAACTCTGAACACACACAAAGTTGAAATAATTAGTGTTTACATGACAGTTTCAGGCACTCATGAGTCAGGATATTTTTCTTGAATATGTCAGTTACTACTACTTAAATACCACATAAACATAATTCTTGTCTAAAAGGGTTATTCATTTGGTTGATTTGCATTGTTTTGAAGCTTCTATAAAGCCATAGAAGCTTCTATTAGCTATAACTAATGTCTTAGCTTTAGACAAGAAATCTTTTCAGGTATGTATGGTCAACAGAAACACAATTATCAAATGTAACGTGATTGCTGCTTCAAAATCCCTAGTTAACTCTTCATTTGAGTCTGTGTAACAAGATACTCTGTTCTAGGTGATTGGTGAAAATTGTCTTTCACAACACGTGGCATCTATGCCTTTTTTGCACTTTATGTGATTTTCATCATCAATTTTGATTCAAAATAAATAGTGTTTGAAGTCTGAAGCAATTCTGTTATAGAGGGTTTTATTACAAGCACCTTTAATACATTTTGACTACTAAAGCACCATGGGTGGATGCTAATAATTTTGCAGTTCTGACATCTTCCAGCAGCTTGTTGTTTTCCTTTTAACTGGCTGTGGCTGGGTAATTTTCATTTGAAAATATTTACCAAGGACTCTTTTTGTTCCAGTTCCACATGGCAAGATCTGGGCCCTGATATTGCAGTTTTGCTGTATTTGCAGCAAATTTTTTGCTGTGCACAAATAAGTATTGCAGCTTACAGAATTCTTGAAACACCCTTAAAAAGTACAGAAGGAATCCCAGCGTGTGATGTAGCGTACGTGCATGGAGTGACCAGTGCGTAGGGCAGGTGAACAAGTCCTTGGCACAGTGGTGGTGGGCAGCCAGGTGATCCTTGCCCTAAAAACCTACTATCCACTTCCCAAACTGCAATATTGCACGTGGAGCCAGAGGTGGCAGTGGCAAGGCAAACAGAGATAGCCTGCTGTTCATTTATTCTGGATCTAGGGAAGAAAGAGGAAATTGAAAGAAAGAACACATGCCTGCAACTTCTACTGGAAAGCAGAGGGGAACTATGTTGTTAAAAAAAACATATATGAAAATCCATGATTACTTTCAGGAAAGAAGTTAGCAAGTAGGATTTGAGCATAAGATGGGCAGTCCAAGTGTTGGGATGCTAGCAGGAAGACATCTTAATCCAGTTTTTGGGAAAGGAGACTGAGCACCTTTGAAAGGAGACTGAACACTGAACACAGGGCTGATTTCACTTCTTCTGAAGAGGAGAAAGAAAAAGCAAAAGAAGCAAATACTGTTTTCCAGATGCTTGTAGGTATCCTGCCAGAAGAAAATTTTAAAATTCACGTCAACCTAGATTGGAGAAACATGTAATCCATCCCTTTTTGGACAAGTTAAGTGGTCAAAGATTATCACCTTTTGTAATACCCATACATTGTAACTTAAATGCATGCACCCTGCTAGTAGTAAGAGTGGAGACCTGTAACAAAAGATAATAATGCTCATGATAGTTGTTTTCAAGTAATTGTTTTATGAGCTCAGTGTCTGTGATCCTACCAAGAATGTATTTAGCTGCATTACTTACACGAAGGACTCAGATGCCATGTCTTCACAGATAATCCGAGTTTCTCAAGTAAATGTACCACTGTGGACCACAATCATCTGCCTTTCCTACACAGAATTGAGATGAGCATTTGCTGTTGGGTAATTTTTACACCTGGGATGATATAAGGTGAAAGTTTATAAGTGCGAATTAGTCAAAGGTAAATGAATTGCTAATAATTCTTATAGTATCACATGACCATCTTGCTTAGGAAAATTAGCTGTTATCTGACAGTGAGCTACAGAATCACTTAGATTTTGAAATACCTCTGCGGTCATTGAGTCCAGTTTTTAACCTTGTCAACTGGACCACAGCACTAAGTGCCACATACACTCATTTCCTGAACATTTCTAGGGATGGTGACTCTACCCACTCCCAGGTTCTAATGTTTAGCAACCCTTTGCATAAATAAATTTCTCCAGATGTCCAGCCCGAGTGCACCTTGTCCTCTCATCCTTTCAGAGGCTGCCTGGGGAAGGGGCTGGCTTGCCCCTGACCACAATATCCTGTCAGGCAGGTGTAGAGAGAAAGTTCTGGCCTCCCATCTTGCTCCCTCTATAGAAGCCTTCCCTGATGTTGAGTCTCTTTAGGTGACATCCAGCTGAAGCAGTGTGCATGTCATAAGGACAAGTGACGCCACAAAAACCACAGATGTGGGAAATTAGGAAATTATACCAGTCAGGAACTGTGACATGAGCCATCTAAAACACCTTTTTTTAGTTTTTGTTCAGTGATCTAGTTGCATTTCAGCAGAATATTTAATGTATCAATGAAAATTCACATAGTACATATTGTTGAAACTTCAGTCAGATTTTTATGTCTCTTTGTGGGGGCGTTTTCTCAGAGATAATAGAAATTCTTTCTGAAGAAAAGATAATGTTTGAAATTTGCCCAGTGAAGACTTGTTTTCTCATAGCTAGTTACTGATACTTGAATTTGACAAGACGAAGAGGAAATTGTACACAGTTGCATATTAACTGTTAGCATCATCCACATGTGAGAAACCCTTAAGCAAAGAGCCTGCTGTTACATCTAATAGCCCTGACTACTTTTTGGGAAAAGAGGATGAGTCACTTGAAGAAAGGAGATTCGTATTTTCTCCTAGATGTGTTGTTTAAAGACTGAACTTTGTAAAACAGGATTGGCATTGTCTAATTACTTGCGTCTTACACTGTGATAACTCAATTTGCTTTTCGTTCCTAGGTATTTAAAACACTCTTATTTTCCCAACGGAATTTACTGTCTGCCAGTTAAAGCTTTAGACCTGCGATGTGGAGAGAGAAATTTGTTACAGAATGTTTCATGTAGTCGTATTGAAAACATCTTGTCTGAATTGCTTTTCTTACCATTTTTTAATGTTTATGATTTTTACCAGATAAAACAATCTTCATGAGATTTTTAATAACATTTTTCAGTATTTTTCCGCAGAGCAAAACATTTTAGTCTGAATGCCAGATTTGCTTAGTAATGCTTGCTCAGAAGGTATGAGAAAACCCTCCAAATACTGCAGAATGTTGTTTCTTTTGCCTTCTTGGCTCTTCACAACTAAAGCTACAGCGAGTAAGATGTTAGCATGGGCTGCACTTATGGCTTATATCCCTGGCTTATTGTTTCCCCCACTACCTAGGTAGGTGGTTCTCAGTGGGACCAGTATTACAGTTTTGTTCAGATTTCCTGAGTTGCATGACCAGAAGTAATTGGTGTCCAAGGGAACATGAGGTAGGGTTGGTTAATGATTCAGTGTAGAGCCACCTGAATTGAAAATACTATGCTATCCATAGTTATTCAATGTCATCTTAAGTAATAAGAGCTATATTAGTAAGGACTGTCTCTTGTACAGTAATTTGAGTTAAGGTAATTTGCTTCCTCTGTGTATTTGTGGGAAGCCATTGCACTTTTGAGGTGCAGAAAATCATAGGAATTACACTATGCATGACACCTGTGTGAAGGGCTAGATGATACACACTTTTCTTTCCCAATAAATAACATTTGCAGGGAGAAGAAAAATAGGTGGAAAGGTAATTATAGGCAGACCTGAGCATATGGTACCATTAAGGCATTTTTAATAGCAATTCTATTTTTGGCATCTGTTACACAACTGTACTTCTATTTTTAAGAATGCAGCAAACAATATTGTAGTATGTCATTGACTTACAATAATATTATTGTACAACAATATTATTATTCTGTTGTACCATTCATTTAGCTTTTTAAAGCAAATTAAGTTCCCAGTTTCAGGACAGAGTGGGAAATCTTTCACTTTCAAGTATATATGTCTTGTCTGGAGACATATTAAAATAAAAAATGCCAATAAAAATATTTTTCTTTTTTTTTTTCTACTTACTTTTTTTTCATCAGCTAGTCTGCCTCATTAGGAAGTTATGTCTTGCATTGTTTCCAAGAACAATCAATATAAACCAGTGAAAAATTGTTATATTTCATAGCCTAGGAAACCATTAATCGGAATCCTTTTGCTGTACACTTCTATGATTTATGACGATGACTAACACTGCTGGTCAACTAGATTTTGCCCTTAGCTTTGGTTTTGAGGTTTTTTTGGAATCTAGGAGGTAAACGATAAAAGTTTATATTTCACTTCTCTAAATTCACTGGCAGCTCCTGGAAGGGGAAGCCAGAAAAATTTACCTAACATAATGAGGGAGTAGTGCGACAAAAAGTTACAGTAACACCACTGTTCTCCTAGTGGTCTCTTCTCTTCTTACAGCTTGTTCTCATTTCTTTTAAAATGTCTGGATGAAAGGCTTCTGACAAGAACGTATTATTTCACTAGCATGGCAGGAAGCTGTGTTTGTGATTCATTTGATATTACTGCTTCCCTTTGTTCCATAGCTAGTGATAGGCTTTATCAGTTGATGAAAGGGAGGTTCTCACTGAGGCCTCTCACCACCTCTTGTGAAAGTGTTCTGATACATTGCTTCTAGTACACCAGTACACATTTGCCTAATTACCTAAACGTCCCTGAAATTCTGTGTGGCTCCAACCTTTAGCTCTACTTGTTCTGCATCAATGTTTGGGGCCTACAAGCCACAGTGCTTTGCCTCAGATGTGGCAGCATCCCAGAAGCTGCTAGGTATTCTTTGCCCTGTAGCAATAACAAATCAAATAAACAAAAACCCACCCAGTATATTTTACACAGCTGGGATGACAAAGCTGTTTTCCATTTAGCCTTAATGAAGTTACAGCTATGTTCATTAAAGTTTCGTCAGGAAAAAAATTTTTGTCAGGTACTTTGGGCAGAGGGGCAGAAATATCAGTGTAAGCAAATGCTCACATTCGGTGTACGTAATGATTGCATAAAAATAGCTTGTTCACTCCTTCCCCTATATTCTAATGTCACTAGTACAGTTTTATTAGTTAGCTGCTGTTGAGAAGGAAATTAGGCAAATTTTCAAAATTGAATACATCCCTAGAAATGTTGCCCAAGGCACCTAAGATACGCTTTTCTTCTCCAGCATTTGTGTGTTAGCAGTTCACAAACCCAGGCCCAGTGGCAGATCACTGGACTGCCTTTACCCTGCAGAAACATTTAAGCACATAGAGGTTTACCAATCCCACTTTGAGTGTCTCAAGAGACAGATATCTGAGTACCACATCCTTAGGTGTCTCTGTTCTTTGCGGTATTTTTTTTGTTCTGACCCTAATGTATTTAGGTGTGGATGAATATCTTTTTCATGTCACCAGTCCAAATAAAGCTGTCTTTAAAAAAAAGCTGCTTGGAGTTTCCCTCCATTTCATGCCTCCATGGAGGACTTTGAAGGACAATGCCAGAAGCTTTGTCATACACTTGAAGATTCTGTGGAACGTAATAACTAAAATAGCAGCACAGTACATTGAGTGGCTCATGCTCACTCTATCACCTGTCTTCTGCCTGTAATGATGATCTTTAGTTAATAACTTTTTTTTCACTATTTTTAAATTTGTTAAATTCTGCATCTATTATTCACATGCTGGGCTTGGAAACAGGGCTGTGGTAGTATCTAGAAGAGTGACTTAAAAGCACTCACTCTTTCTGTGAAAAGCACAATATGTGTCTTCAGGAGTGCAGAGAAGTGCTGGCAGAGGTATTACAGCAAAGCTCTGGGCTTTGTTGTTTTAGAAGGGTTTGATGTTCTTTTGTGTATTATTAATGAGCATGAGATTCATGATTAGAAACCCAGCAGTGATGCTTTCTTTGTGACTGACCTTACAATATGGCAGGTAGTATTCTTATTCGTGAAAACTACCCGAGTTTTACGTAAGACACGTAAGGTCCCTATTCTCCTTCCAGCTGGATGGAGCATAAATTCGTTAGGTTCAGGATGCCTGCTGAAATATTTCTGATATTTGTCATTTCACTGCTCATTTTCCAGTGTTTGGGCTTGGCAGACTGAAGGGACATGATATGAGTACAGTTCAGAAGCAGCATTGCTGCCAATCAAATACCATTTGCTAATGCATATAATGAAGAGGTCCCAGAGAGAATTTACTGTTTCCTTACAGTAAAGTGGAAATACAGAGGTTTCACACTGAATTATGCATAGTGATTGTCGTCATTGACAGATAAATTGTCCCACTTTATTAGGTTTTCAACAAGACATTATGGTTACAGGGAGTCTAGAATTTAAATTGAAACACATTGTAGGAAGCAGAGTATGGTTGCAGGAGTTTATAGGAATAAAACCAAGAGGTTTCATTTCATACTTTGATTAAAGTATAAATGAGTAAGGCTTACATTTAGAAACTAGAAAACTCTTGAAAAAGCTTTAATTTAATATAGTTCATTTAATTACCTAACTTATATAAATCCTTCTAGTTTGGCTTTTATTTTCAATGTGTAGTCACTACTCTTCTTGACAGATCCCAGTAACTACAGAAAAATATTCAGGTTGCTGATTTTTCTGGTTTATAAAAGCTATAGAATGCCATTTGCTCTTGTTTAAAGCAAAAAAAAAAAAAAAAAGCCACCTTAGATTTTTCTCTGTTTCTCTTGTGAGATGTAAGTCTGTGTAAAGCGCAGCTTTCCCTAACAGTTCAGACCAAGTGCTCAGGAGACAATTGTTCTGTTGCTGCAGAAAGCTGAAATGTATTGTCAACAGACAAAGAAAAGAGCTATATCAAAATAATTTCCCTTAACATTGAAAACTTGGGGCATGTAGCTATTTATCCTGTGCAGGCAAATAAATGTACTTCTTTGTGTCCAAACTATGGCATTCATATTCAGACTATCAAGCAGAAAGTGTGTAACATAGATCAGTGCTTTCAACTTGGAAGCAGCTGTCAGAGTATTCCTTCTCAGAAGGGACTCACAAGTTAAAAATTTACTGGCTTTTTGAATTGTAGTAAAAATATCAATAAATTGGGCAACCAGTGAATATTGGAGGAAATCGTATTGACCACTAGAAGAACTAAACTGACCTACAGAAATAATCAGTAGCTTCCCAGACAATGGTCCATTACAAATTGTAATCGGACTGGAGGAGTTCTGATTTGCTCCTGAATGTATTTAGCTGTGAATTTGTCTTTACACATGTCAGGGACATGTGTCGTCCCTTTTAGGGAAGAGACTTTTTTATCAAGAGCAGTCAGTTACTTCTTGGGAGGTAGAACAATTGGTAAGTGGTGAGACAAAGAGTCAGGCAAAGCAAGTCCCACAGATCTTGCACGTTTAAATGGGAAACTATGATATTAGACCACCCTATTATTAGCTCACCATTTCCAGTGCAGGTCAAAGATACCATTTTGTACATGTTCATAATTTATTTTCCAGTTTTTCCATACTCTGGTCCCTGGTTCTTAACACTCATTCAGTGTTTTTCAAAGACCTAAAGAGTTCATACCTGCAGAGGAAACCCGTCACCTCAATTTTATAAGGTTGTCCAAAGATACTTATTTTCTGTATATAGAGGTATGGCCTCTCTTATAATTTCTGAAGTCTTTTAACTTAAAATGTACTGTACAGTGAACTAACAGGCCTTTAGAGCATGCTCTCTTTCATTCATGGCTCCCTTCTCACCGTCTGCTGGGATCACTTTTCACCAGAAAAAATAAAATAGAATAAAAAAAGAGCTGACAGAAAATCCTGCTTCCATTTTCTTGTGCTAATCCTTTTGCTGTGATTGGGGGAGTCACATATATATTATGCCATCCATATTCTGTCATACATAGCAGCTCTGATTAAAGCAGTATCATTCTTTCTACGTTTCTATTGATTTTTCTTTAAACTAGAAAGTATCATCACCATTTTTGTATCTTTAGCTTGCAAGTGAAATAGAACTTGATTCACATTGTTGAAATGTCCCTAGGGCTGCAGAGACTTAGATTTACAGATCACAAGGATTTCAGGATACAGTAAGACTTTTCTTTCTGTTCTGTATCTGCAAAGGAGGAAGGCCAACATCCGAAAGGGCACTTGCAAGGTTGATCAGAGCTTGCATGGCTGAAGAATATACAAAGCAAAAGACAGAGCGAGGTTCATCTGATCACATTCCTCATGGACAATACCTACTTCCTAAAATAAATGAACAGAAGCACCTTCTTCATAATAGTGTGGGCCACAATATAGAAGCTGCTGCTCAATTTTCTACAGTTCTGGCAATTAAGACTGGGGGATATATCATAGGCAGCCTTCAGAAGGAGAATCATACAATTACTTACAGCCTTTTTATAACACTCTATTTTGTTTTTTAACTGTTGTGTGACATCAGAGTAAATTAAAAGAGGAGCAGACCCACAGTCAATATAATTAATATCGTTTGGCACAGCTTCACTGACTTTGGCCACCCTGCATCAGCCCATACCAAATGAGTCTCTGAACCAGTAGTCTTGCCTGTGCACAGATAAACACACTTTTTCTTTTCTTTTTTTCCATTTCTCTCACTCCCCAGACAGCTATCCAGATAGATGGATATTTTTTGATAAAACTCCCAAGAGCAGAAAAAGCTCGATCTATGGGTGTGGCGTGGTTTAGGAATGGTACTCCCCAGCTTAGTACTCCCACTGGGACTCTGCATGTGCCACTCACCCCCCTCTCCCCTTATGGGATGGAGAGGGGAATTGCAGGCACAAAAAGTAAAGATAACAGGTTGAGATAAATACAAGTCACTGGAAACAGCAGTGTGGTAAGAAAATTAGCAGTAACAGCAACAATAATAACAATAAAATATAAAATGCAAACAATTCATACATGGTTGCTCAGAATGCATGTTACCCAACCACTCAGAACCAGAGCTACAGGACCATTCCCATTTACCTGACTGGAAGGAGAACATTCTCCCCAGAAGTGACTTCCTTACTCCTGCCCCTGGCAATGACTTGAGGTGGTACAGAATAACTTCTGGATCCCAGCCATGGCCCCTCCTGGCTACTGCAAATCATGAGCCCTGTCCTGAGCTTAACTGAGACGTTTTCCAGCCCATATCCTATCCTATCAATATCTTACCTTGATCCTGCACCTTCCAACTATATACATATATAGAGAGATATATACACAAGCACAATTTCCATCATCAATGGCCATCCCTCCAAGATATCTGTTGAGCTCATTGAGCCCATGGCTGTGGGTTCTCTGTCCGAGATGTTTTCCAGAGCAGGAGGGCTGGTGTGCTGTCAGGTGGTTGCAAGCTGCATCATGAGCTCATGACCTGGAGAAGTCCATACTTACTATCCATGCTAGTTATGGCATTCAGCTACTAATATTATACAACTGAACATTACACACTGCTCCCACCTAAAAATCAAATTCCCTTCAGGTACACATCCAACTGCATTAGATACAAAGTGCACTTGGGTCATCGAGCAAAAACAGTCCCACAGACTTAAACCTTGACTAATCCAAACTGCCTCCCCTAATGCATCCATCAGATGCACCCCACAGGGACACTATCCCATCTGTGATCTGTGAAGGTTTTGTTGGGCAGGGCCAGCTCAGCTCAGTTGGTGGAGCCTCTAGTGGCAGCTAACGGGGTGGCCTTGGCTAAATGAAAGTCCCAGTGTGCAGAGGTCCCCCCACCCATTGCTTCTCAATATGGTTTTTAGCTGCCCATTGTGCTTTTCAGCTTTCCCAGAGGCTGGTGTATGATAAGGAATATAATATAATCATTCAATACTGTGCTTTTCCTTATATCTAACCTAAACCTCCTCTGACTTAGCTTCATGCTGTTTCCCTAGTGCCCTCCCTGGCCACAAGAGAGGATACATCAGTGCCTGCCCCTCCTCTTCCTCCCAGCCTGAGCAAACCAAGGCACCTCGGCCACTCCTCATCCAGCTTCCCCTCGAGGCCCTTTCCCATCCTGGTGCCCTTCTTTGGATGCTCTCGAACAGCTTAATGCCCAAAACTGCACACAGTACATAGAGTGAGGCAGCCTCAGTGCAGAGCAGAGCGGGATGAGAGCAGTTCACTGGAAAGAGCAATGAGATCAATATTAATAGCTAAGTGTATAGGATGGGCAAAGGATTCACACGTGAGTGCTTGGAAATGTGTTTCCCAACTGCACGCTGCAGCTTAGAGCCAGCATTACCCGACTGCTCCTTCTGCCACGCTCACTCAACCAGAAGGAGCCCCTTCTTCCCAGACAAGACTGCCTTTCCTCCTCCCCCAGTACAACATGGGGTAGTAGAGAATAACCTCCATGTCCTCTTGTCTACTGAGAAAAAATGACCCCGTGGTCCCTCTTGTCTATTGAGAAAAAATAACAATCTGACCAGAACCAAAGCAGGGTGCATCTTGTGTCTGCTTTTTACAAGAGTAGGGTTGCTAGGTGGAACTGAATTCCACTGCACCGTCATCCTGCTCTCCACATTTATTACCTCTAAAGTGATGGCCAGATTTTCTTTGGTTTAGCTAAATGATTTTTACCTCAGCTATCAACCAAACCAGATTTTATCTACAAGAAGCTGAAGGACTCCCTGAGCTATAGAATTGCACAGGGTGGTTTCAGCACACCGTGTTGTTGAGTACTAGTAGTTTTTACCAAAAAAAAAGTCAGTTTTTGAATTTTAATATATTTGTCTTTCAGGAGAATGCTATTAGTTTTGTGGGAGTTATTACTGTACTTTGATAATCAGTTTCTGTGCAAAAGTTTCAATAGTTTATTTTCTTTTTAAATTACTGGGATAAATTGTTTACATTCCTCATTTCCACAGTTCATTCTGTGATTGTGGATGTTATATTGGATGCTATTGACTGCTCAACAAATTAGACTGATGAGAGAATTAACTCATTTAGGAATAAGGCTATATTACAAAGTGTTCAGTGGTGTCAAATTCCTTCCTTTCTTAATGTGCTAGTTTAAAACACAGCAGGAAAATTAAACCCACTCAAGCTACTCCATTTCCCCCACCCTCTTCTGACTGGAGTAAAGATTATAAACTTTCACTTCAGTGAAAAATCACAATAACCACAAAAATATCAATAGAAGAGCATAGAAACGAGTGTTTTGTACAAAAAAAAAGAGTGTTCGTCACTGAACAAACAAAAACACTTCCCAAAGACAATGCCCAATGTGGTTTTCCCAGACAAAGGCAAAAACAGTGACTGGTCCTGTGCTGGGCCACATGGTTTTTGGGAAAACAAAGGCAGTATAATGTCGGGGAGAGTCACAGCTCAAATTCTGCCCCCCAGCACAAAAGCACTGGAAGAACGGGGACCAGACAAAACCTGGTGTGCCCTGAGAGGGCGCTGAAGCAGGTCAGGGACCCTTCTGCTGTGGTGTGTGAGCAGGAGTGGAGACCCAGCGGCGCTGGTGGCAGCTGTGGCTGCAGCTCAGGCTCAGCCCTGCACAGCTGGGCTGGGCTCCGCTCCATACCACTGCTGCTCTTTCTTCTGTGTCTTCTGTGCCAAACCAGAAAAGGTGCAGCTCAGAGGAATGGAGAAAAGACTGTCAGTGGCAGAGAGGGGGTGGCAGTGCCAGGCTGATCCCAAAACTTGCATACCGCCTTCCTCGAGCCCATGAAATGATGGCAACCCTGCCACTGCTGGCCCTGGCTCCCTCCTGAAATCATACCCCACCACAATATGGGTGGTACAGAATTAAACAGCCCTAGAAACTCCACTCCATTTCTCTATAACTCCTTACCTCAAAAATATAATATAAAAAATCTCTTTCCTTTTGAACACAATCGGGTGATATTTTGTCATGAATGCGCAAATACTATGCTCATTGCAGGAAGGCTGAACTAGATGACCTTTGAAGATCCCTTCCAACCCAAACTATTCTATGATTCTATGATCTCTTTGTGTTCAAATAGTTAAAAAGAACGCTAGGTGCATGGTGATGCCTTTTATTGAGATTGTCTGTTGGCTCAGGCTATTAGGCCAGCTCATAGGACAGCTTCATGGTCAAAAGGGAACTTATAATATATGGATTTCAGAGCTTGCTGTATCCTGTGCTATAGATGAGTGGAGTATTCATTTTGTATTTGTTTGGCACTTGAAATCATTTTTCAACATAGAGTTTTTTCCAGCTGAGAGTCATTTGGGTACATTTCTAGAAATACAAACTGAAAATTACCTTGTATCATTATATTTCTGTAAGAGTTAAAATACTTCCATTTTCTTCTTGAACTCAGGTCTCATTTCAAAAAGTAAATATTGCATAGATTTCTGCATCCAAGTTCTGCCTGCTCGGTGTTAGCATCCAATAGTTAAGAGACGTCTCTGACTGAATTAAGGTGCAAACAAGACCAAGATCAATAGTACAGATTTTATTTAGTTGTTAATGTGAGGTGGAGACAGCAATAAGAGTAGAAGGAAAGGGGGAAGACAAAGACTGAGAGATTCAGCAAGAGATACCACCACATGGATTCCTCTGGCATCCTGCTTGTTCTTCTTCTTCTGGTTTGCTCAGTGCTGGGGGTCCCAAAGTGTTCTTCTGGAAGCACCCCTCATTCCCAGGCCCAGGTCCCCACTACCCAGGAGGCATAGATGCTCTTCCAACAACTTGAAAAGGCATGTGTGTATGTTTGCCGTGGTAGGAATTTTTGTCTGGATAGGTTACCCAGATCTGCCTCACCAGGCATCACCATCTTCCTGCTGTTGCCATCTGCCCTCTTCCCACTGTCTGCACAGTGGAATTTCTCCAATGTGCTAATTCCAAACCCTCACCTCCATTTAGGTCTGGTATTAATGCCTCCCTATTTGCCATCTGTGCTTTTCTTAAGTTCCTGTTGTGGTGGCTTATTTTACAAGAGCTTCCTGTTTTCACAGAGTTAGAGGCAGTTCATTGTGCTCTTGAAGTCCTTTCACCCTGATCCCTGGAGAGGCAGAGCATATCCAGCAGGACATACAGTGGGATTTATTGGGCTACCAGTCAATGGCAGTTCTGGATTTGAAAGCTGGTGTGTCTTGAGTCATTGCTCAGTACCAGTTTGATACTAAATCATGCATCAGAAGGATACACAGTGTTTGGCAGCAATCTATGATTTCTTTCTGACTCATGCAGAACTAATTTTCAGTTACACAAATTACAGAGGGAAAAGAGGGGAAAAAAACCCACTTAAATATTGTTCATTTCTTTTGGCCATTTCTTTGATCCATGTTTTTCATCTGAGAGGAAAGTGGTGTGTCTAATGGGAAACTCTAATATTTTATGAAACAGTGAGACTTAAAGATCTTCTTAGGCAATCAGTACTTCAGCAGAATGAAACACTGTTGCAACAGAAGGAAAATTATACACCAATTATTTACCCAGTCAGGAAAAGTTATGCTCCATAACATCAAAGGGCTTCAATTAATGAAATAATAGAGAGTGAACTGTTTTTTACCAGGCCAGAAAATGTTTATGCATCAAAATGCCACAGGCCAAGAGATGGAGACTGTATTTAAGATTATAAACCCAGAGCAACCCATGTATGTGACTATATGTGGCTCGTTCTAGGAACAGACATGAAAAAATAGCTGTGTAATGCTTATGCAAATTTAAATGAGTTGTTGCAAGTAATTAACTCATCCTTACTATCCTTCAAATAATGTTTTCTGTATTATTGGAAAAATATTTTTTCAGCCTGACTATTCTCAGCTCATGTATTTGTTTGTTTTCTGTACTTTTCCCAATCTCCAATAATTCTGCTTATTTTCATAAACTTCAGAACTCTCCCCTAATATTTCCTCTTTCATGGGTTTCTTTATTTGAAAATGCTTCAGCTGTTTTCTCTAAAGTAAGCAAGCAAGCATTCAAAGCAAAGATGGCTGAGATGGCAATTTTGAACTTTTTTTTCCCCCGGTAGTATGTATGACTAACAGTGTTCTGTATGCATCAGGCTAACTGAATCTTGAAAATTAGGTTCTCTCTGTTTTATCTTTGGCATGAATTCCAAGGAAATTGATATGCAGGGTAAGCAATACAGAACTGTTAGAATCTGAATCATCCCTTATTCTGACAACTTATTTATGCAAAAGGTTGGGGCACGAGAAAATGGATTAAAAAGGAAAGGTTGCCTAGAAGTGGGGTAACAGTGCCACAGAAAAGCCTGGGAATATGTAACAGGGAGGTGAGAGGAATTCTTTCAAAGCACAGGAAGTCCACAAAGACTCAAAAGGGAAAAGTGAATTAAGCAGGAGGCAGTGCATATAATGTATTAGCTGTCTTGTAGAAATGCTCTCTTCTCAAGTACTGTTTTGTTTTGTTTTATTCTTGACAGAAAGCCTGTGTAAATCTCACTTTGTGTTCAGCTGCACCACACTGTGTGCATAACAGCCACTGCATGTCTTTGCACATGTGGCCCATGAAACAGGATGCACTTCTAACCATTATAGAAGGCTAGGGGGAAAAAAATGTAGTAGTTCCAGGCTCTGAGCAGCTCTGTTAGAGGTTCGTACTGAGAGCTTAACCCTAAGTTCCCTTTTCTGTACAACCTAAGGGCAACTGGGATTCAAGAGGGGCAATTCAAACAGGTCTGTCACATGACATCTAAAAACACTGGAAGAAAACTTACTTTTTAACTCTGGCTGAAAGTAGGCGAGATGTGGGTTCATGAAGTTTCACAACATGGGGATTTTATCTATAATAATTTGGCATCCTACATCTGCCACTCTAATCCTCCATGTCTTTATATATAATCTAAGCAAAACCTGATGACAAAGGAAATCTGAGATTTATGCAGAATTTCAAGGGAAAAAAATTTAAAATCATTGGAATGAAATAGGAAATGCATACATGAATAGATTATCAAAAGGAAATTTTTTTCATTACTTAGTGCCTCCAGCAGCCTTCTTCCCTTCTTTAATGACATGGAACAGTCTGTGCCTTATTACTTCTTCCATTTAATCTTGTTAATGCAGTCTGTTAAGACTCCACTTTTGCAACAGCACAGGTGTAACTCTGAGTAAGTAGGCTGGTAGGAAGACTGCTGTTCTGCTCCTGGAAGTCTTATTTATTTATTTACAACAAAATGTGTGATATTCAAACCAATATAAAACTTAGTGCAACTGGTGAGTTGAAATATTTTTATTCTTCCCTTCCTTAACATTATGGGACATTACAGTGAAAAATAAAGAGGGAGATATTAAGCATGTTGTACATGTCTACCCTTGAGACAACTGTACTTGGAATTTTACTAAGAGTAATTCTTCCTACTGTCTTTAAAAGATGGCAGATTAAATTGGTAAGTAGACAGCTGGTAAGTACAACATTTTTTCAAACAGCAACAGATGCAAATCCAAGAATATCTCCAGCTGATTTAAATGCTTTTCAAAAGATGGAGCAAAGATTTAAAAAGGAATGTGCAAAAGTGGAAATCCATAGTGATAATCAAAATTATGAGGAAATATGAAGAAGTTCAGGAAGTTTTAAGAAGGCAACAGCAGAATGATTTCAGAATCATTTCAGAATCATTTTGAAATCACTACTATTTGTTTTTTATTGCTTGTGTCTCTCATAATTTTGCCTTGTAGGAGTTCTGTTGTGTCTAAAGCAAGGTATTGCAAGAAAAGTGGTGCAGAAAAGTGGATTGGAAATTGTTGCTTTGAGTGTGATGGCAGCCACACAAAGTGCCAGCTATTGCAAGTTAGACCCTCATTTTGCTGCAGTGCTCTAATGTAACAGTGCAGCAGTCCTCATTTCTAACAGTGCAGCTGTTCTCATTTCCCTTGGAGATTTTGCATGGTGTAGACTTCTAGGTTTGAGTGTTACTGAAAGTGTAGGAATTTGTGGACATTCAAATTAATCTGGGCAGGTAAAGAGGGGAGGAGAGGAGGGATGCAAAGGTTGTCAATGTGCTGCAGCTGCAGTCCCGTTGCAAAAAGCTGGAGAAGAGGTTGCTGCTACAAACAGAGCTAAAAATAACCACTACACCCTCCTTCCACTACAAGATGAATTAAGTTTTAAGTTCATTTCCATCCCACTCCAGCAAGCAGTAACACTTGGCTGGGTGTGAGGAAAGATAAAGTTGTGTGTGATCCCACAGCCTGGAAAACAGGTCTTCACAGCATGTTCCTGCAGCATCTTTCTCTGTGTTGCTTGGCTTTGTAACTGTACAGCAGAGATCTGTGCATACCTGACACAGAAAATTAACTTTAAGGTCCTGACTATTGTATGACCGTTTCAGCCAGCTTCAACACGCAAAATGGACTGTAAGTGTTTATCATGGTATCTGAACTCCTCCTCTGCAGAGTGCATTAGTCGATTTATTCAGAAGGGAAAAGAATGCAGACATGGATTGCTGTATTCAGGAAACAACAGGTCAGAAATACCTGGCACACTCTAAGCTGCTTTCTGAGTAAGGAGAAGTTGAAAGGGAAGATAATATGTCCTGCTAAATTCCTGCTATATTATAAAATATTTTAAGTGAAATTATGACAAACATTTTGGCAGAGTAAATACTATGTATAATTCTTATAGGGAAGAACTTTGCTATGTATTTTCTGTATAGGAGCTATTTTTCAGCCAAGTGCACTTGCACTGTTTTAGAGTGTTGCATAGAAAACATGGTCACCACTACTCAGTCATCCTGACCAGCTTATATAAACATTAGCTAAAGCTGCTAGAGATTATTTGCAGAACATTGGATCTGATGAAGTCAAATATAGGATAGCTTGGGTAGTATAATATTTGGGATTAGCATAATAATCTCTTTAGGGAAAGTGTGCAGTATCAGCAGAACCATTGCTTGAGTCTTTGAGGGAAACATGAACTGTACTGTAATAATTCAGCATATATTAAATATTTAAATCTTTCCCTATGAATAGGGCAAGTTTCTGAGCTCTTTAGGGGGCCCAGGATAAGGCCTTGACCATTTAGCTAAGCAACTTTGATTTAACTCACATGTAGAGCCCAAATCATCAGTTTGGCAACGTTTGAGTTGTGTAATGACTTGTGTTACTGTAGCACCATCCTTTGAAGTTACACACATAATTTCCATGAATTTGAGTTACAGGAGGAAAGAGTTCATGGATTAATATAGAGACATTCACATTGAAAGGCAATGAAAATGCTTCTATACAGATTTACAGAGTGCTGGGTGAGCCATCAGAGTTTACTGATCCTTTGTCACTTTCTGACCTCTATGAGCACAGACTTTCAGGGATCACGTTTTGAGCCGTAGCTTCTGACAAGGTACCTGAGTTCTGTCTTTTGGGATCTGGGCAGTGTGCTGTACCTTGTACTCACTGCCCAGCAGAGGATTCAGGCAGTTCTGCTTCTCTTCTGCTCCTGTCCTTGCCTGTGAACCATTCAAAAAAATCTGGGAAAGCCCTGAACACTTGTGCTTTTTATGCACTTCAGCCACTCTGCTTTGTCCAGATTAAAGAAACAAACAAGCTTCTAGCTAGCAATTTGTGTACCTTTGTCAGATTCCTAATTTCTTAGTGTTTCACTGGCCTGACATTTGTGGCAACAAAGCATACAGTATTTTACTGTAGTCCAGGAAATTGCCTCACCAATCTTGTAATAACCCGGTGAAAATCCAGGGTTTTTGTAAATTTAGAAATTTACAAATTTTTTACAAAATTACAAATTATTTTAATTAATTGGAATAATCAGGTCTGCAGAAAATAAAATATCTTGTGATCCAAAGTGTATCATTATCTCCAACATTATATCACTGCTCTTAAAATTGTTACCTTTTTTTTTTGCTCACAACTGCCTTTGCTTCACAGAGAAACATCCAAGCTTGCAGAGGCTTGAAGTCTTTGCTCCTATCTAAGTCATGATAAAAAGCTAAGGGTACAAAAGCATTTCTTTTAAAAAGAATGTATCTCTTGCTCTAATAAAAGATATTAAATCTATCTGAAAATCTCATCTACTCTGTAACCCTGGATTATCACAAATGTAACAACTTTCTGGTATTCATAAATTGTTAAATTATAGTGTTAGATCCACTGTACTTATTACACTTAGGAAAGGAAAGAAATAGTATTTGAACAAAACATTTTTTCTTACTTCAGTGCTTATTAGCACTTAAGGTTGTTATACTGTGCTCATTTTTTCTCCTTATAATTTCACCTTCTCTGCTGAATATAAAGGCAAGTATATCATTCTTTCCAGACTTGTTCCAAAATTACTGTGTAGCAAGAATAAGAAGATTATATAATATGAACAGTTTTAAATTACCTTTAACTGTGGAGCAGCTGTAATAGCTTGAACTCACATTCAGCTATTTCAAACCATTTGACAATGTTCAGTAAATGTTACTATTGCCATGGAACTCAGAAAGACATCTTCCAAAGTGTGTATTTACAGAGCAGATATAAGCATATTTCTTCATATACAGAAAGACTAATATATAGCACATAATTTAAAACCTTTTCGTCACTCTACAAACATTATCACACATATTTCTAAGGGTTGATCTTTTGTTTTAATAGATTTTAAATGCACACAATAAGGATGCAGAGAAACTACATAAAAACTAGCCACTAAAAAACTTGAGGTTTTAAAATGCTCTTTTTCAGTAGTCTTTGGAGTAGGCATGCAAAAGGCAGAAATGATCTGTAAGGAGAGCTGGTGTACAATTCAGCATGGTTTGGTTTGGGTTGGGTTTTGTTTTGGAGGGTTTATTGTTCATTTTTTCCCCACTGAAAAGTCATGAAAGAAGAAGGGGAAAAGAAAACATATTACCAAATAACCTTCCAAGTGATATTGTTTATAAACTAAAAGAACTTCAGCTAGGAATGTGAGACAATGAAAGAAATCAGACATGACAATTGCATGCACTTATTGGAAAAACTATTCTTTTTTTGCACTAATGTACCTGATTTCTATTTTGAGCAATGATCTATCGGATGTCTCAATATCCAAATTCTAGGTCTATTGCTTACCTTAATACTCAAGACATGTTTTTATATATTATGTACAGATGATGTCTAATATCTGTGCCCAGTGAGACGCAGAGATATACAAGAACTGCAGCTTCTTGAGATTTGTATATCTGTGCTCATGAGATGTAGGACTGGCTTATTTGAGAACCATCAGCTTTGCAGAGAGTCTCTGCTGCTATAACAAAGCCAGGGACCAGACCCACGGGCAAGAGTTTAATGTATCTCTGTCCAAAAGTGCTAAGATTTTATGAAAACATTACTTTTCTGGGTTAACTGCACCATATCAGTTTCCTCTAATGGCTCATTTGGGTTATGATTGACAGCTAATGTATCTACAGACATTAATTAACATTATCTGGAATTAATTAACTTGCTGAGATATTACTAACTATATAGGTCCCACTGCATGAGGTATGACAGAGGCTCTAAACATAACTAGTATCCTCAGCTGTATATTTTCAGATTATTAAATGCAAAACACCTGACATCTTGCTGAGATGCTAGAGAACATCTATTCCAGTAGCAAAGGGGATGCCAAGATCTCATTGCCAGCCTAACTTACCATGGAAACTTCTACTGACAGTTGCATGCAAGGAAAAAAACATTTCCTGCTCACAGAGGTCAGGCTAAAAAAGGCAGAGTTGGCAAGTAGATAAAAATGGTGAATGTATACTTAATTTGAAATCAGTGAGGAATAGAAACATGAAAGTGAACTAGGCCAATCTACCAGAAATTTTCAAGGAACTCCAACAAAAGGATGATGGGAATTCTTGAAAGATGAAGCAGCTGGTTTTTTTCACTATCAGTTCTCTTATTAGCCTTGATGCTTCCAGGTGCAACCTTTCCTGGATCTACAAATTAGAGAAAGGACTTCCTTTTCAAAGTTTTTGCCTGGCATGCTTTATTATCATCTTTTGATCAAGAACTAAATACTGAAAGCTCAAGTCTTTATTTCCCCTTAAGCCAGGGAAAGGCCTGAGAGATTATAGTCCTGTCTTTCTCAAGTTCCTCAGATATTAAACTGAAATTACATAAAATGTGAGCTTTGTTTTTCTCTGTTAGGCATCATATGCATGTGACTGACAATCCCCACAAATACCACATCTGCCGCATCTGCCTTGTTGACTCTTACCGTCCTTTCAAGAGGAATTCAGAAAACTGTCTCCCATTACAGATTCATTCCTAATTTCACCCATATAACAACTTTTGAAACCTGAATATTTTCCTGCCTTTAGGATTTTTGTGTCCATGTGTAAAATTCTACTGGTGAAAAAACAGAAAACCCAGCAGCGTACTTTTGATTTTTCTTGTGGCACATTTGAGCTAATGTTTTGTTTGAAGATGTTTCTAATTACCAATTTGTTTATATGTAAGTGCTCATTTCAAATATGTGAGACAATTTTAGATTTGCTTCTTTCATAGAATTCCCCTCTACTTTCTGTTTTCATGAGAGACCGAATTAGATTCCAGGTTGTTATCCCATCATCTGTGGATCAGGATTACTAGTCATGTAGAATTAATTAATTTCCATTGCAGCATTACAATTTTTAGGCTGTCCCATAAAACTGGAGGTAGTATCCTGTCCTAAAGAACTTTCAACCTGAGTATGGAATAAGAGATGAGTACTGCAGAGACATGACTCTGTGGTACTGAGGAAGGATGCTACAGCTGGTGGTAGGGGGCAATCACTGTGCAGCATATATCCACACATTATAAATGTTTTCTTAGACATTAGGGTAATAGCAGTTTTGCAGGCTTTTATTGAATGGTACATCTCAATGTGCTTACTGAAAAGTTGGACAAGTGGGCTCAGATTGAGACTTGTTTTAAAAGAGGTGGGAGCCATTTCTCTTGCTCATAGTATCAGAGGAAAAATGGGTGAGAAGACAAGTGGAAAGACTTTCAAAGTGGAGTTAAGCAGTTTTGTTCTAATTCCCTCTTCAAGTTTACCACATTGAGATTTCCCCCAATGTAAGTTCTGTTCCTGTGCTGGTGAAAGTTACCATTGTGGCAACTCCACAATGGTAACTTTGTTTGTTCATTCAGTTTTTGCCCTCAATATTTAGGAAGTAGCACTTGGTCAATGCCTTTTATATTTTTAAAGAAGTTCAGAAGAAAGCTGCTTATTTTATAATAGCTATAAAGAGAGTCAGATATACAGCTCCCTCAACTGTTTGTTGGTTTAACAGGTGAAGGGAGTAGGAAAAATAACATAAGATCATAGGTGGACAAATAAAACCAGAATGTGCAAAAAGTGTAGTACCCTGTGTCAACTACTAATGCCAGGGCGGTGTGCTCAATCCCCATTCTGGCCACTCACTTAAGAGTTGAACTTGGGGATTCTTGTGTCCCTTTCAACTCAGAATATTCTGCAGTCTGTGGCCTGTGATTATATCCTCAAAGGAAACATGGTATGCTCTATGTTCATTACAATATCTCAGGACCCTTCTGGGAATACAGTGGTTTCTTTTTTATCTGGCCTGTACAATCAAGATGTCTGTTAGGAATCCTGAAATTTTTTGGCTGTTTTATGAAAGAAATGTCGGGTACAGTAGCAAAATACACTTTTCCAAACTTGTTCAAATGCCATCTGTGTCCTAAAGATGTCTTTTCTGTGAGTTCTCTTAATGAGAAATGGTAGCAATTTCCTAGACAAACCTGAATTTACTAATTTATAGAATGGTTATTTTCAAATAAACATTTGAATTAACTGAAAAGTTGCAAGTCTAAACTACTTTTTGCATATTAATTGAAACACAAAGTCTTAGCATTTAGGGACTTGAGCCACAAACACCACGAATGTAGAGCTTATAACTGAGACTCATGCATGGAATTATTGTTTGCTTCCAGTAAAAAGTACTGCGCTAAATGCAATCAGTGTCTCGGGATCAATTCTTCTCTCTCTGTTCTTATCAGAGTTACTAAAGGTATATGCAAGTCACTTTAAAAGTACCTTGATATTTTTGTGGTGGTTTTTTTTTTCCTCTGTCTTGTCTTTTCCTGCAGATTTCTTTCTATTCTCATTGTAGTTCCTGCCTCTGACATTGACATATGTCAATGAAACATAAAGCAGCACATGGTCCCAGAGCTGAGACTTTCTCCATCCACATGACTCTCAAGCAGAGACCTGTGAGCAGCTACTCAAAGTAGCCTCACAAACAGCAGTGCCTGGAGGCACGTATTTAAGTGTTTTTTTTATCCCAGTGGGCATAAGGCATAGGAATTTTTGAGCAGGACCAACCTGGAAAAATTTCCAAAGAACTGCAAGTGCTTCTATATTAAGGAGTTCCCTCTGTACAACATAGATTAGGAGCAGTGTTAAAACTTCTTTACTTGCCTGAGCCTTAAATTATGCTAGATCAGAAAGAATATGTCAGGAAAATGAGCTCACAGTGGGGAGCTAAAGTCTCTTCAGCCATCCATATAAGTTCCTCTTGCCTGGGTCCCTTGGAATATGCTGTGCCAAGGGAATAGTTAACTGACTTTCCCAAGCAGAGTCCTGCTAGTGTTCCCCCTGTGCAGTTTACCCCCTAAGCCTCTACTCTAAATAGGAGGATAAAGGAGTAGGGTAGGCAATGCACCTTTCAGTGGGAAGTGTGGGGGTGGCTCACTGGGACACAGCACTGAGTTCTGGTTGTTTAACTACAGGGTGGTGGGAGGGAGGGAGGGAGGGAGGGAGGAAGGAAGGAAGGAAGGAAGGAAGGAAAAGGAAGGAAGGAAGGAAGGAAGGAAGGAAGGAAGGAAGGAAGGAAGGAAGGAAGGAAGGAAGGAAGGAAGGAAGGAAGGAAGGAAGGAAGGAAGGAAGGAAGGAAGGAAGGAAGGAAGGAAGGAAGGAAGGAAGGAAGGAAGGAAGGAAGGAAGGAAGGAAGGAAGGAAGGAAGGAAGGAAGGAAGGAAGGAAGGAAGGAAGGAAGGAAGGAAGGAAGGAAGGAAGGAAGGAAGGAAGGAAGGAAGGAAGGAAGGAAGGAAGGAAGGAAGGAAGGAAGGAAGGAAGGAAGGAAGGAAGGAAGGAAGGAAGGAAGGAAGGAAGGAAGGAAGGAAGGAAGGAAGGAAGGAAGGAAGGAAGGAAGGAAGGAAGGAAGGAAGGAAGGAAGGAAGGAAGGAAGGAAGGAAGGAAGGAAGGAAGGAAGGAAGGAAGGAAGGAAGGAAGGAAACTAACTTCTGGCTTCTGCTAAAAGAGACAAATGATAATCATAAGTAGAAACAGGGCATAATCCAGGCTATATGAATATATTTTCACAGTATCCACTGTGCAAGCATATTTAGTGCTTAGCTTACAATGCACAGTCATTTTTAAGCATGGGTTTTTCCCAGTTTTTATAATCTTTTCAACAGCCCACAAGTTTTAAATGGGATGCTCTTTTTAGGATTAGCATCTGGACAATAATCTTGTTTCCCTGTCTCAATCCACTTTAGAGTTAAATGTGTCTTGTTAAACATACTAACAGTTACCTATCCTTGTCCTTGGGCTAGCTCTACTAAAAAAACTTTTCTACTCAAGGATTTCATGGGTGACTTGAGTTGGAAAGAACTGCTGCTGTTCCTGCCCTGGGCATGGAGAAACAGCATCTGCCAGGAGCACTTTGCAAATGTGATGCTGCTTCCAAGAAGGAGGAGAATAGCACGGAGGCATGCATCCTACACAGAAGAAAATGAAAAGGAGAGAAAATAAGTTTAACATTTCTTTTCAGTTCATCTGACTCAAATAAAGGCACACTTTTTCCTTACGTGTCTAAGTATGTGCTCTTACAGCATCATCAAAGGAAAGACACAGGATTCAAAGTAATTGAGAGAATCAAACAGTTGTGTTAACAAAAAAGAAACATTGAAAAATAATGAAAATGTGTTTTCCTTCTCAGAATCAGATGACCACGATGTTTATAAAAGGGTCTGAAGCACACACATATTTAAGCATTTTTCAGACTGTTCCTAACTCTCCCAGCACATAGCCACTAGCTAACTAAATTCCATCTCTGGGCCTTGCCTGCCAGTGACCCAGTGTCAAAACAAATTGTTTGAAGAGAGGAATATTCAGCAAGCTTTTACCCAGCTGTCTCTGACAGTGGTATTAGTGTCTTCATGTCTTGAACGTAATTTGAAGAAAGTGAAAACTTCATCATCTCTACTCTGCTTTAAAAAGGGCATCAAAATACACCCTGTATCTCTACCTCAGAATAATGGAAAGTTATAAATATTTGAAGTATGTCGGAAAGGACAATCCAGATTATTCTTTAGGAACCCTAATGACTGTCATTAGCCATAATAATTATAAAATTAACCAGTAAAAACAACTTAAAAAAGGAATATGAGAAAAAGTTTACTAATTGTGAGACATTTTAAAATGTTGAAGAGTTTTGTGGGATGTGGCAAAAACTACATAATGTGAAGCATTTAAAATTTTCCAAACAAAAGCATTCAGAAACAGACATACAATACAAAGTATTTTTGTATTGTTGGGGTTCAACTGGTTATCTACTCTCTGTTTCTAAAGATCTCATTTTGGGAAAAAAAGAAATTAAATACAATTATATACCCAAAATATCTGTCTTGTTTTATCTTTCAGCACAAATTGAAGTGATACCATGCAAAATTTGTGGTGATAAATCCTCTGGAATACACTATGGAGTCATCACATGTGAAGGCTGCAAGGTATGAGATTTTAATACAACATAGTCATCATCATTTCCATTAGCCTCAGGCACCCCTGTACAATGATACACTCTTACAAGCTTTCAAACAAGTGGTGCCAAAGGCTGTAAAGCCTACTGATGAAAAAGATGCATTTCATGCCTAATTTTCCTGGTTAGTTTCCATTTTATCAAATAGTCTTTAGAGCTACCTCCTTGTTTGAAACATGAATTAATTACATCTGGTGCAGTGTAAGTGCTGACACCAAGAGAGGCTGGCAACTGTAAGCCACACCTGTTCTACCTTAAATCAGCTTTGAAAGAGGTGGATTTCTTATCTTGTTTCCTATACAACCCATGTAGCATTACAGTTGTCATGTTACTTCTGGTCAGTCTTTTTTAAGAGCTTACAGGTGTGACTTGGGTCCTTTTTTATTTCCTTTTGCACAATCTGCAGACCAAATTGTAATCTCAAAAAGAAAGAATGCCTTACATTATGAGCAGTGTAAAAGGATTCTTTGTCCTCTTCCTTAAAGGCATTTGTTCAAGAGCAGTTGCTGGGAATTAGAGGTTAAAAAAGGGGTGGAGAGGGGGAAATGCACAGACCTGCTGCTTAGACATATCGACATATTGTTTCAGGCATTTGTTCAAATAACACAAGTCAGACCCAAGCAAAGAGAAGAAAGGCTTTGATTTTCAGTTTTAAAAATTGTCTGTGACTTTATTATCTGAGGAATTACATTATTACTCATGACAAACAAGAGTTTCATACTACATGTTGGTATTTCAGTTTCAATTGTAAATGGGGAATTGCAAAGATAGAGGGGCAGTATCTCTGATTTCTTGTATGTGGAACACACAAGCCAGGACTTTTGAAAATAGGTGCCTATTTGCAGTGTGAAATCACAAGTCTGTACCTAATGCTTTACAAAGTATTAGAACAGCTGAAAAATCTGAAAATTTGGGTGCACCCATTTGCAAAAGAAATACTTTAATGCTTATACATTGAGAACCAATATACTGGTAAAGATCAAGGGGGGTTTTTCAGGAACATTGAAAATTGTAAGCAGAACAATTTGCAGCGTGTCTTTGTCTTACTGTGGCACTGGACTAGAAATAAGCATCTTCTTATGACAATCACATGAAACAGGATTAAACTAATTGATCTGATACTTCAAAACTGGCACAAAAGCTATGGAAGGAAATTAAGCAGAAAAAGAGCATCTTCTCTCAGTACTCAGAGCCCACAGACTGTCTAGGGGAATAGTCCTCCATAGAAGTAATTAGGGTTAATGCTGGCCCTTGTGTGTGCCTCAAGAGGAGATGATACCACTGTGCTCTGTGAGTAGACCCCTCATTGAGATAAGGAGATTCTCTTCCACTTTTAAGTTTTAACCCTATTGGGTTTGTGCCAGTTTTGCTGTATCAGATCAATTAGTCTAATCTTGTTTTGTGAGCCTCTGTGAAAGAAAGGTGTCAGTTTTTCATGTCAGTTCCCCTGGGAGGCATCCCGGTCTGTCAGAGCCCCCTGTTAAGGTGAGCACTGTCTCTGGCAGTGCAGCTCTGCTATCCATTTAAGTGCCTGGCATTTAAATAGCTATTCACTCTGCCTGCTATTCACATGCTCATCATTTCTGGCTCTTTTTGTCTCGGTGTGTTGTAAAACTGAAATGATTAAGAATAGAAGAAAGATTAAGAATAGAGGAATCACTCCACAAGCATGCACACATGTTGAGCCAGGCACCAGGCAGCCACAGCATTTCAGGATACCGCATCCAAGAGTTACAGTGCCAGTGGCGGTGCTGCAAACTTCAAAGAGCAGAAAATCCTTTAACTCAGTGTTGCTACCTCAGCTCTGCTGTGGCAGATCCATATTCTAAGTGCTTAAGGGTCATCTGAAATACTGCTGTTGGTTTGTATGCATGCCTGCCTTATGCTGAACATGCATATGCAGTGGACCTGCTGGACCCACTGACTGAATTTGCAGCTCTGACACTATTCTTACAGAAAGGGTGAAACCTGAAGATGAGATTGCATCACATCTATCTATGCAGCTGCTTCTTCACTAAGAAGCCTTTTATCATTTCTTGTGCCTTCCCCCAAAGCAAAGTACTTTCCACCACTGTTTTGTCATGAATTAGAAAGTAGTTCATTCAGCAATTTCTTTTCTCAGATTGGCTGTGGGTTGTGGGTGAAGTGATTTGTTCAAAGACTTGTTGTCCATGTTGGAAGTATTGGGAAATCTGTCTTTTAACTCTTAATCTCCTCAGTTATGAAATACATCTTCCTTCACACAAAATGGAATTATTCCAGTGTAAAACAATGTAGCCAAATCTATATTAAGATACCATAAAAATAAAATGAAAGGATTATCTCTATTTTATAAGACAACATCTAGATCTTATGCAGGAGAATGAGAACATAAAATTCTCCTCAGAAAAATTAATTACCCACTGAAAATTAATTCTCCTATGTAACCTTTGATACATAATATGGTCCTTTTTTCCTAAGGAGGGCAAAGATGAAACAAATTCCTCCGAGATGAGATCAGCGTTAGAGGGAATAAAAAGTACTGCAGGAGAAAGCACTGTCAATGCTAAATGGTTGAGTGTGTTTTTTTAACATTGCTGAATTAATTTTTTTTTTGTGAGATCCATAGATGCTGCTAAAATCTAAAACTGAAAACAGAAAACCCTTCACAAGTCAAAACCAAGATTGGCTATAAAGTTCAGCAAAGACATCTGCAATTAGCAGCCGTTTAGTCTTAAATTAAAGGCAGCTCTGCCATATCAGGAAAGTTTTGGTCAGCTAAGATTAATTTCGTTTCCACCAGAATTTTTCTGAGTTTTACCCCAAAGGACATCTATTTTCTGAAAAGTATGAATCATAAAATTTATATTTTATATTTCAGATACACTGTAATCACTGATAGAACAAGCTCAACACAGTTTAAGTGGGTCTCTCTGCTCGACTTCAAGAACTAGCAGTGGCAGTGTCTTTGGTGGAACACCATGCCTGTCACTGTTACTGACACCACACCACCCTCATTCAGCTAGCCAGGACCTGAGTGAGAATTCGTGCATAAACTGTAGCAAGTGAGCTGAGACCTGTAGCACTGTCACCTTGTGACTTTGTCCATTGCTCAGGGTTAACATCCATCAACCTATGCAGAGATACTCTGATTTTTCCCTGATAAATGAAGTCAGCTGTTGCTTTCTGGGTGTATTCCAAGGTGTTTGCAAGCCACCCCAGAAAGGTACAGGCACTTTGGTGTCACTTCTGGTGACTGGTGTAACTGCAGTAATAATATTTCTGCTGTTTTACTACTCATAGCCAGTGGCCAGGCTATCTCTCAGCTTTCCCACCACAACCAGCACTGCTTTCGTTTAAAGTTGCCAAACTGGTTAGGGGAGTTCTCTACTATTTCTTTTTTTTTTTTAACTCTGGACTTGCAGATACTCCTGACCTTTATTTTTATTTTTTTTTATTCATTGATTTATCTATATATTTGGTATAGGTCTATTTATTTTTGTTTCCCTCCTCTTTTCACCTCAGCTGCCTCATGTCACTTCTACCATAACAGCAGAAGCACCTTTTGGTGCCACTCTTGGCACCACCTCGTAGCGGCTGGAAGCTCATAAGGACCTAGGTCTATGTACTTCCCCTCTAGCCCTCAGATCTCTAGACAAACAGCCTGTGGAAAATGCCATTACATTCTCATGGTAGTACCTAAAGGTGTTGTTTTCTCCCTTGTGTGTTGGCTTTACTTGATACAGTCATTATATCCTAGTGCTTTTGTGAAGACTGAATTTTAATTACTTCACTCCTGAATCATATGCCTCTCCAGATCAGATCAGCATTTGCCAAGTTAAAGTGAACAGCAGACTTCAGCTTCTCATGCTATGTGTACCCAGTAGCAGTTACCTCTACAGTTACAGTTAGTCCCTTCATTAAAGGGAGAAATGTCAGAACAAGTACTTTGAAGTCATCTCTTACAAATGCTGACAAGTTTTTCCTGTATTAGGAGCTGCATTAGATGATACAGGGTCATTATTGGACAATAAAAATGTATTCTGTAACATAATTTAGGTTTTAACAAAGCAGAATAATAGTCTTTACAGAATAATACACAGTTCTCCTTATTATAATTAAATGTCCTTTAATGCAATACCTGCAGAACCACAGGATAAGGAGCAGCGCTCTAAACAGGGGTTTGCTGTAGTTGTTTGCATGCTCTGTGTGTGTGTGTGTGCCAGACACATAAATACACTCTTGGTAATACTTTGTCTTTCCTGCTGTCTTGCCCCAAGGGATTCTTTCGGAGGAGTCAGCAGAACAATGCATCTTACTCCTGCCCAAGACAGAGAAACTGTTTAATTGACAGAACCAACAGAAATCGGTGCCAACACTGCCGACTGCAGAAATGTCTTGCCCTGGGAATGTCTCGAGATGGTAAGGAGTCAAATCCATGCTTCACATCTAAGCCCTTTGAAACTTTTCTTTGCTGCTGACTTACTCAAACTCCCTGTAGATTTCTGCAAAGAGAGAGAGGAGAAGCTCTGTGCTTTGTAATTCGTGCGCTGTGAGACGATCTTTGCCATCCCGTTAACAAAGAAGGCTATTTTCATGGACAGGGGTGGGGAAAATCACAAAATGGAGAGCAGTATCAGTTTAGAGCAAAAAGAGTCAGAAGTGAAATATGTTATTCTAATCAAAAGCACAGAGCAAAAAAGGTCACCTCTGGAGAGGCGGGTTTATATTAAGTATTACATGAAACATCAGCATTTATCCTAACATTTAATATTGATGTGCAAAAGCATCCATTTCCCTGAGATGTCTAAAGGACTGGTGGGAAGGAGGCACAACCCTACACAAATTTACACCTTGATATCATTAGGGGTTTCTGGGTTTTTTTATTCAGAGCACTTGACCAAATATTTTGCATTGGAAGAAACCCCATTTCTTTGACTTGCACATTGCCTCTTGTCCCTATCTGGGTCTGTACAAGAATGTCTCCTAATTTGAAAGTGGATCCTATGCTAGAGGCAAGCTCCACAGTCTATGCCATCTCAGGATCCTGTGCTCCTTGTAGAGCTCTGGTCCACCTTCCAGGCTGTGGTGTGATCAGCCAATATCAGCAGGCTGAGAACACACATCGCACCAAAGCTGCAGGCAACGGGAGGCTTGGGCAAGTGCCCACAGCTGACATGCCCTGGCCACCACTCCTCGTGCAGGGGGTTTCCAGCTAAAAAACATGTTTTAGATAGTGAGAAAGTATAAGAGGACAATGTTCTAATTTTTTCAAGCAGTTTATATTTATTTCACTTTCCTGGAAGCAATTTTCTCTTTTAAAAGGTTGACACAAAATGTGTATTTTTAAGTTGAGTTATTGATGGAGAAGTTATGTAAAGAGCTATTAATTTAGATGGTCCACAGACTATAAACTTGTTCAAAATTTGAACCATAATAGGTCTTCTTCTACCTCAGCGTGTCTTATGTCTCACTGAAGTTACTTGTTTACCAGCCTCACCTGGTAAACAAGCCTTTAGTCCACGAATTCTTTTTGGTCCTAGCATCCAGTTTACTTGACACCTCTAGCGCCTAATTCTTCATGGTGATTAAAGTAACATTTCAGCAATTTAACAGCCTATGCTTTCCTCCTGAAAGTAGTATCTTCCAATGATTTAAGGTAAATCACAGGGGCATTTTAATGTGACTGAAGGTGCCATCTGAGACTGCTGCAGAGAGACAAAATGAGTGATTCTTCCAACAGCATCATTTTGTTCTCTCATGGTTGATGTAAGGGTCTTTATGATTTTTTAGGATTAAGAATATTAAGAGCTCTTGCAAATTTAAAATTGGCTGTGTAAATTTTTTGACAGAAAACTTTAATTTGATTTTTACCTCTCAGCCATGTAATAAATGCATTTTTATCATGCAGAGGCAGGATGCTAATTGACAGCAGCTGGAGAATCCAATTAATGAATATATAATGAGGACAAACATTGGTTATTGCTGAAGCCCCAAATTTGAAGAAAATACAAAGTTGCATTATTCAGAATTATTTAAAATACAGTCACTGTATATTGTCCATAAGGGTATGCAGCATACCATGCACTGATTCCACGGTCACTGAGTTTGTGTGAAGTAGCTTGTTGCCTGAGTGTAGGGTTGCAACTAAACTGAGGTTGGCAATAAGAAAAAAAACCCTCTTGATGTAAAAACAAAAAAGTGAAAATAAATCAAAGCAGCTGTCACCTTGTTGTTCTGGCACTGTATTTTCATATTATGCTCTACTTTTCCTGTTCTTTTTCCTGATTGAAGGATTCCACATTTATCCACGTATAGGTTCAAACTCTTCTCAAGGGCTAAATGGGATTCATGTGCTAATAAATATGATTCTGAATTGATCCAAATTTCAGATGGAATGGAAATAGACAATATAGAAAATACACCTCATAATACATAGAAGTCTGTATTTCTGGAACTGTGTCCCCTTACCTGTTCTGATGAATTCTGTATCTCTCATTTGTTTTAGAGCACATTCAACAACTGTTTCTGCTCTAAGATCCTCAGATCTAGCCCAATAAAACACCAGAATTTATAGAGAGATGGGGTGGAGAGTAATGATCAGCTGGGATCTACTGTATATTCAGGCTGTGAATTTACTCCTCCTAGTTCCACAGCAATCAGCCTGTCACCTTTGAAAATTTCAATCAAGGTGTAATGAGCCCTGTTTCTGGTGAAAATGGTTTGCCCTCTTATATTTTCCTCTCTTTCTCATCAGACATCGTGCATGGATTTGTGCATGAAGATTATTGAAATGGAGATTGCATAAATCCCTAAGACTTTGCTCAGTGGAAAAAATGATATTCATTTGTGCTGTTTACCTTCAAATCTGTTATTTTCCTCTAGGTTCTAACCTGTAAGATTTCTTTATTTTTTTTTAAGTAGGAAGATAACACCCCATTGAAAGGATGCGATAATAAGTCTTTAGGGCTTGTTTACACCCAGAATACTAATCTTGTTAGTGTACTGTGTAAAGGTTTGTGGAAAGTTAGTAAATGGATATGAATTCACAGTCTGTACATTTCATACATCTCTGGGAGGTTGTTCAGTGAACACAGAGATATAAAAGGATGCATGGTCTTTTTAACATTCATAGTGGGAAGTGAATTGCTTAACTGAGGCCCTCCTGTCAAATAGGAGTTGTTGTTGTAACCGGTAAAATCAAGTATGCAATATTTTTTCCTTTATGAGATGTATGTGATGTAAAGCTTTGCATTCTTTCTCATTTCCACAGAAAAAGGTGTTTCTACAGCAAAATTAACCCTGAAAGTTAATACCAGAAGAGTGGTGGCGTTGAGGGGAATTGAGAAAAATTTAAAGACCACAATAGTTCACATTGTGCTTTGCTTTTCAGCTGTGAAATTTGGAAGAATGTCCAAAAAGCAGAGGGATAGCTTGTATGCTGAAGTGCAGAAGCACCAGCAGCGACTGCAGGAGCAGCGGCAGCAGCAGAGTGGTGAGGCAGAAGCTCTGGCCAGGGTTTACAGCAGCAGCATCAGCAATGGCTTGAACAATCTGAATAACGAAACTGGCAGCACCTACTCCAACGGGCACGTCATCGACCTGCCCAAGTCTGAGGGCTACTACAACGTGGATTCTGCCCAGCCCTCCCCAGACCAGTCTGGGTTGGACATGACTGGAATCAAACAGATAAAGCAGGAACCTATCTATGACCTCACCTCTGTACCAAACTTGTTTACCTATAGCTCTTTCAACAGCGGGCAATTAGCTCCAGGGATATCCATGAGCGAAATTGGTAAGGAAAATTCTTATTCCTGTAGCGCAATGTATAAGCTAAGCTCCAGCACTGTCTTCATTTAAATGTCCTACAGGCATTCCATACACAGGTACACCGTAGTTACATGTTCACACATGTGTGTGCGCACATACGGAGAGTATGGAAAAGAAAATAAGTCGGGAACTGATTGACACAGCATTAAGGCAGCTCTGTTTTTACTAAAAATTATGCAGTTCTTAAACCCAGCAGTTCATTTCTGTTTATTAAATAGGAGCATCAAAGCAGGTGATGAATCAATCATAACCAAGTGATAATTAGGAAGGGGCTTGTTTCAAGTGAGCTCATTACTGGCAGGGTTAAATGATCTCTTCAGCCAACCATCCGTATTCCTATCAACACCCAGAATCTCCATAGCAGCCAGTTCTAGGGTACTTACTGTGAAAAAGTACCAGTTCCTACTTCAGCTGCACAGATGTGAGCAAGCTCACTAAATTCATAAAATGTACAAATCTGAAGGTATTTCTGTGGATATCCCTGCTTCTCTGCCTGAAGGCCTTGGAGAGCCTGTCCCTTTGCTTTCATCTTTGACAACTGACAGAGACCTCTCTGTGAGGTGAGGCTGTTAGAAACTCAATGACTAACGGTGATTTTTTTCTAAGGAGGATTTCTGATCACCTAATGCTTCTAGTTGTATTTTAACAAAGAAATAATATGAGCAAAAATTGGCATCCTAATTAGGTACCTGAAGAAGTGAAATATGCTGAATCAGTCGTGGCCGAGAACTTAATCAAAGGGTAAGACTTTGCTAATGGAATTAAATTTAAAAAAAAAAAAAGAAGGTGAAAAGTCATCTTCAAGAGCACTCTTAAAAAATTAATTCATTTCAAATCATGGAAAAAACCCTATAGTTCTGGCCTAACTTTGCTGTCTCGTGTACATGGATGTACACTGAGATCTGTAAATGTGTGTTTGTGCTCAGACCTACCGAGGACTGTGGCCTCCCCTTAATACAGATTGCAGTAGTGAGATATATAGTAGTTACTGTCTAGTTAGAAAAATGAAGTTGCAGCTAAAATTGATAGCATGTATTCTGCCCTTGTGTGCTTAGTTGTAGGGAGCTCCATAACACATTGTGTGCTTTAGCTGCGAATTGTCCAGGAGAAAGTTAAAACTTATCTGGCACTCTCTTTATTAAGACCTGCTTTATTATCGCTTTTGGCCTAGGCCACTGTCAGTAAAACTACACCCACAGTGTAGGGTTGGAGATGAACATTTGCTCCCTCAGCTCTCATGGCCATATGAATGTTACTCACATGTGGCTTGTAACACTGCTGCAAACCAGCTGAGAGGCAATTCAAACAGTCCTTCAGAGCTGTTTCCCTGCAGACCCAGTACCAAAGGGAAGCGTTTCCAGAGACACCCAGGGGATGTCCAGAAGTGCAGGAGTTCTGATAGCCCGTGAGTTGGGGTCTGTGCTCAGTTCCAGAAATGAGTGCAAAGACAGAATATGGCCATAGGCCACTATGTCCTTAGTGGCCAGAGAATTCCCATGAAGTCAACAGGACCTTTGACTTCAGACAAGCAGAGTTTCATCTTTTTAACTTAAATCAAGATAACTTGTATCTCTTGCAGGTTCACTTAGAAATAATACAACATTCTTAGTTTTTCACCCATTTTTTCTCTCCTAGCTCTAAGGCATCCTGCCATAAATCCACCCCACATTTCCAAGTTTTCAGTCCCCTTCTGAAGCACCCAAAGCAGGGGAAAGCCCAGAGCAGAGGGAGGGCTGCATAGCAAATGGCCTGTCTCTGAGCTGATGGCAAAATGCAGAAGCTCTGAGATTTACCTCTTTTCCTTTTGAAATTGAAACTAGGGCTCCTAAATTGCTATGATTTTACACAAGTACTGCTGTCTGTCATTTGTGGCCCCTACAGCAGAGGGATAAGGGAGAGAGTGAGAGATAATGTAGTATAACAAATCAGCTGATAACTGGAAGAGATGCACCATAAAATATTTGGATTAGTGCACAGGCAAATGATATTTTCAGTGTTTAAAAAGAAGCAGAAAATGTCTCTTAATGCTGCAGCGGATTGTTGGACCATCTGTAGAGCTGCAGTCTTGCAGTCCTGGGATGTGCTGATTTCATATTATAGTGGGCTTAAATTTCACTGCAGAATTGCATCTCACTACAGTGACATTTAGAAATAAACTCAGCTTATGCTAAATAGATGTAACTGCTTTTAAGTGTTAGATGAAATCATAGAGAATATAGAGGAGATAGAAAAGCTACGCTGCATTGATCCTTGTGGCTGATAGAAATTTCTTTGTATCAACACGTCTAGTGACCTAGTGAAACACTAAGTATCCCAGATCATGATAGTTGTTTTCTGCACTGATGATTTTCTACCGGGTAGAAATTTCTTAGCTTTTTTCTGGTCTTTACACTCTTCAAATAAATGTATGTATATAAGCACAGTCTCAACTGCCTGATCTTGAGTGCAACTATTGTATTTTTTTCCTCATGAATGAATGTGTGGAAACTTCTTTCATCCTTGGGTTCCTGGAAGTTTCTGTAAGCTCTCCAAGGAGCAGACTTCTTCACAAGCACTCAGAACAAAAGTAGTCTCTGCAGTTTCTGCATTACATGTTAACGAAAATCTAATTCACTTACTCCCTTGGTGTTAATGCTTTGTTTGTTTCAAACTCACTTCTCTCCTGTGTAGGATATAGTTGACTGGACATTTCCAAATTTGAATCTCATTTTCTCTTTCTTATTTTTCTAATTCTTTCAATCCTGTCGCATTATATCTCAGTCTTCATTGATGCTTTGCAATTTTCTTCAGTTTAGAATTGTCTCTTAAGTTATTTAGCATGCTATAAACCTTCTCTTTAAGATTATTATGAAAATGTTAAATACTTGCAAAACAAATCCTAATAATGATCCCTGCTGCACCTCACTAAAATACTTGCTGCAATTGCATATATTACTTAAGTATTTATATTTGGCTTGCTATCCAATAGTAAGTTCTCTGTAAAATCCAAGTCACAAGTCTTCCTTTCCCTGTCAGTTTGATTCAGTTATAAAAATAATATTTTCTAAGATACTCCATGACATAATTTACACATCATTTACATGCTCTTCTTCACGTGTTAATTTTTTAGTTACACCAAAAAGTAATCTAAATGGTTACAACTACTTTGATCTTTAACAGTTCTATGCTTTAATTTGAATGTGAAAGTGTTCTTTTTCATGAACATACATTCATCTACAGAAAACTTTGTAGTGGAAATGGAAATTGTTCAACTTAACAGTTTTGAAATGCAAAATTTTTTACATAGCAACTGTTTTGACACATAGTATTAGAATGGAATGGCAAGGAAAATATAGCTTATCTTGTATTTCATGCTTACTGGTATCTATCTACTGCAAATAGGTGAAGGAGAAAGACATGCTGACAGGGCTCTCTTGCATGTACTTGGTATATTATATTTCTCCAAATGAGTTAAGTAGGCCTAGATACAACTGCATATTATCTGATCTCTATGAGAAGCAGGATAGTCAGTGCCTCCATTGGAAGAGGAGGTTAAGTGTAACAAAAAGCATTTTCAGACACAGTCACAAATTTCTCATGTAACTGTCAAAGCTTATGACGGAGAGAAGTACAAAATCAGGTAGCTCCCCATTAGGCACAGCCCTCATCAATATTCCACTTCTGTTACAAAAACCCTCAAAGCATAAAGGCATCACTCCAAACCTCATAAATACACACACAAGAGCAGAACCTCGCTTGTCATCAAGTGCATTTCCAGTCCAGATCCCTTTTCTTTAAAGGGAAGTATTTTTGTCCTTAACTGAAAGCATCTTGTTGGACACTTGATACAGATTTGGGTGGGCAGAACGCAGCATACGTGAGGTGACCATCTGGCAGTGACCAGATGAGTTAGGCAGGCTCGGCCACTGCCTGTCCTTCTCTTCATGGGTGGCATGATCCAGGTGTGTTCCATCAGCCACTGATGCTGCCAGCGTGGGAGACACCCACATTCCAACAACTCAGGGACTTGGCAGTATCATCCTGCTTTTCCATGACCATCTACACATCTGGGGAGGCAGAAATGATGCAGTGGGAGCTCAAACCACAGGGTGAAATCTGCTTGCCATGTCAAAAGTGAGAATTTGGTCATTTGCAGAATGGCTTTCTCCTCGCACAGCAAATCACAGAGGTCAACTGGTGGGTGGGAAATTCTAAAGTGAGAAGGTAGCTCCAGTTCCTGATGGCAGTGCTTGCTCCCAAGTGTGGTTTTAAATTAGGAGGCATTAAAGGCTTATTTTTAGACTTGGTGAAATTAAAAGACTATCTTGTTTAAATATATGTGCATAATATTATCTGCCACTGAGCTGAATATTGCATTTTCCTCCCTCAATATGTGCCTCCAAACTTGGTCTGTAAAAGTTAATGGAAAGGCTTCCCTGCTTTAACTGCAGTTGAGATTGCTAGCCTGTGATTTCTTAAGGACAAGATGAAATGATTCGCCAACTGTTATGGAGAAAGCAGATTTGTTAAGCGTTCACTGCAAGCCAGACTTAAGGGTACCCTGTAGCTGTGTATGTGTAGGTAGTCAGTAAGACATCTCTAGAGTGTACAAGAGATGGCATAGCCCAGCCTCTATAATTATAGATGAAAGTGTTGTTTACATATATTTACATGTCATTTCTTCAATATCAGGCCTGTTTGAAGGTACCCAATGGCTTGGAGAGCTTACATTTCTACCAAAATTAAAGTAAGGCTGGTGAGCTCAGGTTAACCTTCCCTTTCCCCAATCCTTCTAAGCCTGCCCTGCTATGTGTATCTTAGGATGGGCAATAGGACACCTTCCTAATGTGGATTGGAGGAGGCATCACCTGCCTTATATTGTAAGGCATGGTTCTTTTGACTTGGACACATGGTCTGAAAAGTGATAGTAAAGGAAAACCTTAATTTTTTTATAACTTGCTCAGAATAGGTATGTTAAAAAAAGTCTTCTTGGTAACCACAAATGAGATTCTGTGCATTTGTAATTTAGTTGTAATTTAGCTGGATTAATACATTCATCTCAAGACCACAGTGAACAGATTTACACTTTGTGAAGTTATTCAATTTCCTTTGTTGTAATATTGTACAAGCAGGAGTTATTTCACTCTCTCTCCTTGAAGGGAGATATTTACCTGTAATCATTCTGAAGTCCTCTGCTGAAGATCTATTTGAAAGCCAGTCCCACACCTTTCTCCTTTCAGCAAAAATCTCGTCATTAACTTAAGAATTTAGTTTATTCCTCTATGTCTATACTCTTCATGAATGTCCACAAGACTTAATGTTGGATATGCATTATATAAATACATATTAGCATCAGACTGATATCTTTAATAGTCAGCTGGGCTTTGGTTTTGAAAGCACTTCTCCATGTGATAAGCATTTCTCATTCCTTAACACCCTTCTCTTTATCACCAGGGTTTGTTCCCTGTGCCAGATCAAGTGTTAGCAGACAGCTTACTGGACATGTATTGGTCAATTAGATGCTATTTCAAGGAACACTCCAAACCACATTCAAAATGCAGTGAGCTCACTAATTAAAGCCCATACCTAAGGTGACAATAGCATCTATGTTTATTTTCCCTTTACAAAGCCACCACCCACCCTACAGTGAAACAGAAATTATGGTTTTTTGTCTTGTAATGTTCTTCCACTTCCTTTTCCAGGCCATGGTTTAATATTCCTTCTACCTAGGTGACAGTCAAATTTTTACAGGGCTGCTGTCTACACCCTGGCAGCTGTATTTAAGAGAAGCAATGTTGCCATCTAGTGTGCATGTAAAAATGCAACATGTGCATTTTATGCACATGCCATCAGGGCTCTGTATCTTACCATCATTACCTATTTAAAGGTGACAATCAGAATATGTTCATATTTCAATTCTGTATGCCTTTCAGCTCACGTGACAACACTTAGAACCTCAGCTTGTTTTACAAATGAGCTGAAAATATGCATAGAATGGTATTAAAAACAGCCTTATCTATAGCCTTCATTTTTTTAAGCATCATAATATAGTTCTTTAAAGAGATCAAATTTCTAATCCTTTAAAGTATATAAAATTACTCCTTTTCTCCAAAGATGAGAATGTTTTCTTCCACGACCAAACTTGGCAAAATATGTTCGTTCTACTGAGAGTCCAAAAAAAGCTGTTAGAAATCAACCATTTGTAGCAGTCAAAATATGTAAAATACCATATCACATATCCCATATATTACCATATATCATGGCAATCTTTTCAGGATTAACATTGTGCTGTGAATGTTGTCAGATTACAAATCCCACAGGAAGATTAGTGTAAATCCAATGGTGTGGTAAGTGCTGAGGCACGCTGTTACTGCCAGTTGTAAGTCCAGACTTCTGGCTGGTTCCCTGTCATATGCTTTGGACCAGCAATGTCAGTAGCAGAGGAGATGGCTTTCTGCAAGTAATGCTCAAAGAAAGAAGTCTGGAGCAGGTGCCAGAGCACAGAGGGGCTGGGATGTGTGAAAGAAGTATGTTGTCTTTTGGGGTTGTGACTCACACACCAAGAGGCAAACTGCAGATGAGAATCGAGAGGTCAAGGCAGGGATGCTTTAGGAATCACTGTAGTATGTGGGAGTGGCATACTCTCTGCCAGAATTGCTATGGCTTGAATTAGTGGTTGCTTGTTGATTTCATCCTCCTCTGTGTAACCCCTTCATGGATTTAGTGTCAGCTTTCCCATCAGTGTTTTTGTCTGGTGTTTCTGGGCAGTCAGCCCCAATTATTACAAGGTGATTATACTTTCTGAGGGCTTAACCTGGGGTCCCTGTTATATTTCTTTGTCATCCTGGACAACACTGGTTGACCATTCCTTAATCCTAAAGCACAAGGAAGGCATCAGAAGTTTGGGTTTACAATTTTTTTTTTCTTTCCCAGTACACATGCAGCATCCTAAGTTTGCCTTTCCAAGGCTGTAGTCCAGTTTTTCATACTGTGTGCTTTCTGTCAGCTAGCTTTCATCACTCACTTCATGCACTTCACTACTTCCCACTTTATTCTTGAGAATAAGGTAATTCTGCTTGGTTTGCATTCTGTGATGCTGTTTCCAGCTTCGTAGGTACTGATGTCTTTCATCAGTCCATTCAGCTTTTGATACTCTTATTTCATAGAACAGCAACAATTCCTTTATACAACAGTGAAAATATATGAGAAAGAATTCAAGTGAAATGCACAAGAGAGGAACATAGATGTGCACAGTGGAAGAATTCAATGTGACAAGATACTGAGCTCAGAGACAAATGCTGAACCTGGTTATCAGAATGCAGATTTTATAGTGCAGTAATCTTCGAGGAATGAAAGTCACAAGTAAAATGGGAATAGTTAATCCAAGATATTGAAGTGGGGAGCCCTTTCTTGTGTTCCTTTTTGACTGCATGGATGGCTTTTCTTTTGATCAGTGAAGATTCTGTCATTGCTTATGATAACCAAGTTATTCCCCTTTCTGACGCTATACACTAACATCACTTTCATCCAGCTCATTTGCCACACTACAAGAAAATAAAACCATTGTAGAATGTTTTGCCATTACTTTTTAACATGTTTCTGTAGATAGATTGCTTAAAATCTTTATAGAAAGCTAATTTGAGGACTGTATTGGTGACAGTGAAACAAGTGCTAAAAGATATATTAACCTCTCCCAGCTTTTTGCAGGCTATGCAGGGCAAATCCTCACAAACATGCTTTAAAACCAGTAATATTCTAATTATACCATATATATTTCTCAGTTTAACAGAGAACAATGTCCATTTCAGGTAATTTATGCTTTATTGTAAAAAATAAAACCACTTTCTTGTGTCAGAACAGTCTCATTTTAATAGAAAGGTCTATATGTGCAGTCTACGCTGGAAGAAGCTGAGAAACAGCTCATCTCAATAAATTTGTGGTAATTATATGGTGCCTTTAGAGTTCATTTGAACTCCAGCTATTTCCTTGACTAGTGCTTTTGCTGCCAGTTAAATGTCTTCTAATTTTTACTAAATTGGCTGGGTCCCAGGAGAAGTATTACTAAGTAGAGACCATTAAGCATTTTAAAAATCCTCTAGGATCAGAATTCTGGGTCCATCCTCTAAGTTCCTTAAGACAAGGACTTCATTGTATTATCATTTCTATTAATTTATTGGCATTTTTTAGAAAGGCAAATGAAGCACTGATTTATTTTGAAGGAGAAAGACAAATACAGAATTCACACACATAACTTTTACTCTTTGTGGACTCCATTTGTGACATCAAGCATTCAATAACTTAAACATAAAGGAGAGGTTATTCCTGAACTAAATTCTAGCACTTCTAGTCTCATTTGAGTGTTTTTGTTTCATATTATCTTCCTAGGCTATATATTGTGTAGTGCTGCAAATTTATTAAGCAAATAGGCATTATGAAACTAGATTGTTTTTTAAAGGGAACTACTTTCTAGAATTATGGCATTGAGAATGCCACAGACAGGTGAAAACTGAAATGAGTTTTTTGCAACCACTTACAGGAAAAAATGTTCTGGAAAAAAAAAATCAAACTTTTAAACCAGCTCATGTAAAAAAAGCGAGACCTATTATTCATGTTTTACAGCAACCACTGAGATATTTTTACTTCATTAGCTGTGCCACTGTCTCTACAACTGTCAAAAAATTTAAGAATAATCTGAATTCAATTATTTGGTTTTCACAAATGTTCATTTTGTAGTCATAATACCCTTGAATTAGCGTACAAAAAATTGTGTATCCAGTACTGTCTTGGCAAGTTTTTAGGTCCTAGAACAGAGATTTTATTTGGAGTGCCTGGCTGGAGTTTTGTTATGTATGCTTACAGCAGCCAGCCAAAGCTGTGATGTTACTGCAGCATTAATTCAAAGTGGATCCCTGCAAGAGCTCAACTTAGGTTATAAGCTGAGATAAGCTCTTAGCTACCCAACTGGATCCTACGGGTAAGTGGCAAATTAAAGATTCATTATTCATTTTAATTGAAGAAGATTATCAGTGTTTTAGAAGGCACACTTCAAAGTTTTTCAGTTCCCTGTGCAAAAGAAGGGAATGCTGAGAAAAACTAGAGTGTCTCCTGAGAAAAGAGAGACAAATGAAAGAACTAAGGAGCCTGTAGGAGACAAATGCTGCTGTAGATAAGTTCCACTTAGCAGGCCAAATTCACAGCTGGTGAATGTCGTCTGCACTCCGTGGATTACATCCATCCCCACCAGCATTGTACTTGACCTCAAGTCAGAGTTTTTCTTCACTATTGTAGTTGGAGATCTCTGAATATTGCAAGAAAGTGCCTGAAAAAGGCAGTACTGATTTATCATCTGATGGCAGACCCCTGCGGGTCTGTGGTATGCTGATTTTGATTGCTATCAAGGTTGCAGTGTTGAGTTTTCTGTATGTACTTGTATTTAAGCAATTCCTACTCTACCAATGCAATAAATGTTTGAGCAATTGAAGTCTTTGGAGAGCACCTTTTGCAAGGTAGCTCCTGAAATCTAAAATAAGAAAGTACAGTAGGAGAAAAAGAAAAATGAGGGGGTTGGGGGGAGGGAAGCCTGCCAGAGCAAACAAAACTGGAAACAGAAAGTCCCAAGTTTATGTGCTGTTGTTCTTCTCTTGCAGTAGATGCTTTTGGCCTGTTTTGTTGATGAAATAGGGCTTTTACAGCCTTTCTGTCTCCCCAGTCCTTCTGTCAGCACTGTGCAATGATTCTTTAGCTACTCTCCAGCTCCACTGAAGTGAAGCAGCAGTCTCAGACACTTGAGTTCCCACAAGTTTTGGAGAAGTGACTACTCAATAGGCAAAGGAGACAGACAGCTTTAGGGAAAGGAGGAAGCCAGAACCCAGTGCCATGTTCAGCCCCGAGGGCAGTGGCTGATGGCCAGTGGCACTGAGCAGACTGGTCCCTGGTGCACATCCGTGGTGGTGGTGTTACCCACCCTGACACTCGGACAGACGGTCACAGGGAGGGGCAGGTGATATTTGATTTATCTGTAGGCATCCTGGTTTGTTGCACTAACTTCACTGCATAGCTTACTAAACTGGGCACGCCCCACAGAATCAAGTCTCTGGGCTCTGTCTTCTGTTTTAGGCCAGGACAAATGTAAGAACCATTTCTTTGCCTGAAACAGCATGGATCTCTCATGGTCCTCTTCAGCTTCATGGCATACAATTTTCAGTTTTTTCTGGACATCTCCAACCATACATTGAACTTTTCTATATTTTTGACTGCTGCATTGTAAATTCCAATTAAATTATCTACCCGTTGGTCAAGGCATTGCCAGGCCCTGCTGCAGAGAGGGCAGCGTGGAGTGGGGACCAGCCTGACCTCTCGGGTCTCTGCTCTCTAGCCATGCCAACAAACACCATCTGGACTTCCTTGTCCTCTAAGAACAGATGAGCCTCTACAGCAAGAATAGTGGGCCTTTATAGAAAGCCAGTCAGAAATGAGCAGGACAGTAATGAAATATAAGTGGACACCCCATGAAGTATGTTGTTTGAGCGTTTCTGGTTTTTGAAACTGTTGGTTACAATTGTAGACATACTCCTTGATTGAGTATGTTGTTTCTGGTTTATCTCTCTGGAAGCAGTACTTCTTTCTAGATTTTTTTTTTTTTAATGAAGCAGAGCATTTTTAGAATAAATGTTTGCTTTTCAAGGAAAAATTTCACTTTACCAATACTAAGAAAACCTCAAATATAGAATCAAGCTGCCTAAAGCAAATGCTTCCACATCACAATGTATACAGAGTTTGGATACTGGAAACATTATTTTCTGTAGACCATGTTTCCCAGACAGAGTAAATCTGCCAGGATATGCTGTGATTTTCATGTATCAAGTGATCAAGATAGGAGATTTAGCCCTAATGTAATAAACTCAGTATGTGGGCAAAAGGGGAGGAGTAAAGCACCTACTCTACATTTGTGTTTACATGCTGTGGCAGATAGATAAGCTTTACAAATCCTGCCATTTACAGGCTGGTGATGTACTGTCACCCAGGCTCAGGCATTCTTTTCATTAGAAATACTAATTTTAACTCAATAGTTGGAGCAGTCAGTCCTCAGAAAATAATATGTTGCTGACTTTGATTCTCACACCCATGTGGCCAGAATAATCTCTTTTGTTTTCCTTTTCATGCAGCAAACCTGCTGTAACTTATGTAAAATGGGAGCTGACGATATTTCAAGGAGAAATGCAGTTCACATTGAAGTCACAAGAACAGACTTGTCTTTTGTAGTCCTTGAAGTTCAGCCAAACATGATTTCTGGTCGTGTACATGCAGTTACCCAGTGATAGGGGACCCTTGAAATCCTTGTCCCAAGATTTTTGAAAACAAAATCTACTGAAAGTCAAGACTTGATATATGAAGTAATTGTAGTGGGCTCCTCCACCAGCCTGGAGAACATAGCTATTTATTAGATTATCACCAGAGGCTTTGGGCCTCTGCATCAAGGCAGTGTCTCTCTTCCTGCTGTGTGTAGATGTTCTCTTGCTTTCCCCATTGTCCATTTCTTTCTTGTTCTATTAGTGAACTAACCTGTTGAACTTCGTGGTCAGCTTATTTCAGAGCTGCCGGGTCTCCCAGAAATTAATATATTTTGGGTACAGGACTGTACCTGTGATAGGACAGGTTTACATCAGATGTCATTTATATTGTTGCCAGTGGTTTAGGAATGTCATTCTCCTTGGGATTTGCCAAGATGTGCACTGACTCCAACTTCATTAGCAAAAAGATGCTAAGATCTGAAAATGTCAGGGGAAAAACAAACACCCTGGTCTGTGGAACCCTTTAGGAGTGACATTCTTTGCTCTGCCTGTGTTGGGTCTTCTGTTCCTGGGCCATCTGAGAAGCCAAGACAGGTGTATACTTCTTTTACTTTTTACATCATGTCAGCTCTGCCACCCAGCTGCAGGCTATATTTGCATAAAGCTCCTTCGAGGGGCTCCAGCAGGAAATGTAAGCCAGCAGCCTCCTGTGCTGAATGAGCAGTTCCCTTCTCCTCAGAGACGCAGTGTTCCCTTTCTGTCACACACTCAGCCTTGCCCAGCCTGCAGCACAACGGTTTCAAGTCTGTCTTGCACCTGATTCCTCTTTGGATGTCAGCATTCAGAGCTGCTGCTTGCTGCAATTGCCCCCGGCCTTTGCACATCTAAATGGGTTTTAATGTCAGCTCAACATAAGCATAAATGTGTAAGGAAAAGATGCATGGGTAAAACACGGGATGCCATCCCTAGAAAGCCCTGTAGAGCTTCTCAGCCCTTTGTTCCTCAGGTAAATACATAAATGCTAGGAAAAGGAGCAGAGCTGAGGAGCATTGCAGTCATGTAGAACTGCTAATGAAGTTTATTTTGAAGTCAGTGAAATCAACAGGTCTTGTTTTCAGATTGCTGACATCAGGTCACTTTATCTGATTAGAAATCTGTCTACGCAGTAATATGAAATTATGTGAGACATTTATTGTAAGAGAGATTCCCATTTATCTTCAGGATTTTTATTATAAAATGCAACACCTTTTTATTATAAAATGCAACACCTCAAAGGTTAAGACTTCCATCTAACCTTCCATAAAAGAACAGTGGGTAGATCACTCTGTTAATACGCTTTCTTAGTTATCTATAGGCTGGAGCAAATTCTTCCATTAGGAAGCCTAAAGATAGTGTTGACCTATAAAAGGATAAACAAATTCAATTAAGCAGGTTTTATTTTTCCTATGCAAACCTACAACTTTTTTATCTTCACCGTCTTTCTACCCAGTCTCACTTTATTAGCTGTGAGTGGCACAGGCGTCTGTCCTTCAAAGAGCACACCTCTAGCAGTGTTTACAGGGAACATGCGTTCTTTTTTCATCTTCCCTTCCTGCTGCTGTTTCTAGGTTCAGTCAGTATTTGGCCAAAGAAGCAGATTTATTTCGGAACTCCAGGCTCCAGATCCTACACTCTATGCAAACTGTTGAGGATCTGAACAAGTGAGCAATGGTGTACCTAGTTCTTTCTATTTCCCATGCTCAGGTTTGGCTAATACATTTTCAATGTCCTTTTCCCTTTTTTGACACAAATGTTTTCTGTGCAATGCTGGTTCTGCTGCAAGTGCTTCAGTTCACTTCTGTGGCTTCAACCTTGTTTCTTTGTTTGGCTTAAGCAAAGTTTCCAGGCTGAAGCAATGAGTTTCATTAGTTGTGTAGGCCCCAAAGTTGCAAAATAGGAAATCATCAGTTTTCAGTAACGTGTTATCACAACATTTCAACTCCTAATGCTAATGAATTCATGCTGGAAGTTTTTGTGAAATTTTTTTTAATCCACTCAAGTGGCTTTAAGGGCAAAGGTCTGCTTTAAAATAGTTGTCTAAGAAGTTTACTCCTAGCTTCAGTGGGTTTCCAAGGCAACATTGGATGCTTTCTTTTCTGCTTGTATCCCGCATTCCATGCTGTGAAGTAGTTTCTAAGGCTGCAATTTCAGGACAACGTTATGGTAGCTTAGTGCTGTGTGTGACATTTACGTCCTCCATCTCTCCTTCTAAATCCCAGGATACTAATTTTAGCTTTTACCCCTTGCTAAAACCAGTCTCCATGTTCTTGCTCATCAAATTCAATCAGAAATGGATCCAGCTTAAAATTAACTTAAGAAAAAATAGAGACCTGTTTATTCATCTTTTATGAGTCCCAACAAGGTAATGCAAATGTTCATGGCAAGTTCAAGCAGTCAGTCAATTTGAGAGACCTGGCAGCTCTGAAACATGCTGACCACTGAGTTCAACAGATTAGTTCTTTTAGTAGAACTAGAAAGAAGTGGACAATGAGGAAAGAAAGTAAACACCTACACGCAACAGGAGGGGAGATACTGCCTTCATGCAGTGGCCTAAAGCCTGAGGAGGTACCCTGCTGGGCTGGTAATCCACAGCAGCGTTCCTTCTCTTCTCCAGGCTAGAAAAGTCCACCAGTTACTACATAGCTTTTGGGCAGACAAAAGCAATTGGGTAAACTGGGTCTCCAAATGAAATTTATTTAAACATATTAAATCACTTTCAGACTAAAGATTCTGTATGGTTTCACAAAAATCATTGTTATTTTCATCTGCAGATCCACTTTTTATCAAGATCATTTGGCTTTGGTTTGAATACTGAAACATTTTGCAATATTCAACTTCCAAATTAAAAACAAATGAGAAAGATAGCATTGAAAAGAAAAGATTAATTTTCTTAAATGTGCATTTTCCAACAACTTCATTGTTTTCAACATTTTGCCATTGCAGATCACTGTTTCATGCAAGCTATTTTTTATTCTCTTTTTCACAGATCGAATTGCACAGAATATCATTAAGTCTCATTTGGAGACATGTCAATATACAATGGAGGAATTACATCAGCTAGCGTGGCAGACCCACACATATGAAGAAATAAAGGTTTACCAGAGCAAGGTACAATCCTGTAATATGCATGATCTTCTGCTTGAAATCGTTAACAGAGTAATTTATTTGGCAAGAATACTGAAGAGTTTCGTACAGGTCAAAATACACTTTTCACTCTCTTTGGGGAACTGGTTACTGAAAGCAAAGCAGTGACACCACATAAAAAGAAGCAGCAGCTTTCCAGCATATTGGGCTGTTTGTAAGGTTAAAACTTAGATATTATCAGGAAGTTCAAATTTTTATGTAATTTGTGTTCAGACACTTCAATTATATATTTTAAGTTTCAAACTAGGAAAAATATTCTGTTGAATAAATCAATAGCATTGCACCACTTCTTGCCTAAGAGTGCTGTTTAATGTGTAAATTTTTTGTGCCACTATTAGTCTGTCCTGCCAAACAAAAGCCAACATTAGAACCACATCTTGACACTGGGCACTGTATTCTGGTCCTTTGAAGAGGCAGTGCCAGAGTTCAGATGAGTGGCACAATGGGCTTGTGAAAACAGCCTTCTAATGAGGAATGTTGGGTACCTGGAGAAAAAGAGATGCTGCTAGCTCTGCCTGGGTGTGGGGTGGAGTCTGGGGAGTGCTGCTGTCTGCAAGGCTGCCTGAAGAACTTAATGCACTGATGTACCTGCTTGCTGACCGCTTTGCTTTTCCATGTGTGTTTTCCTGGAAGACAAGAGAAGCTCTGTGGCAGCAGTGTGCCATTCAGATCACCCATGCTATCCAGTATGTGGTGGAGTTTGCAAAGCGCATAACAGGCTTCATGGAGCTCTGCCAGAATGACCAAATTCTCCTTCTTAAGTCAGGTGGGTAAACACCAGAGGCTTCAGACTAGTTTAGCACCCAGCAGTCTAGAAATGTGCTCTCCTGTCTTTTCCTGCAAATCATTTTAATTTTGAAGGAGCCCTAATTCCTGTCTGTTGCATTAAGTACATTAACCTTGCTGTATTTTTCTGCCTTTCTACTACCTTCTGATACCCTTCCCTCTACAGTGGTTATTAAGTACACACACACACACAACCATTGCAAAAACTGCAGTTTCCAACATGACATGTGGTGGAAGGAGCCTGAAAATTGAGCTGGTCGAATCAGTCATCTGCCACCCTGTAAAATCCCCACTTGTCATTAATGAAACGAAGGCAAGCTCACTGGGGTCTGCCTCTGTGGTCATCTTTAATCTTTTTAATGAGACTACAGAAATACTCTACAGCCAGTGCACAGGAGGGAAAATTCCTGCTGGTGCCAGTTGGTTTCAGAAAAAATGAGGGCAGATTACATCGGTGTGCTCCAGCCATGCTCTCTCTGCATGCCAGGCTTGCATGTGTGTGCGTTAGGGCAAGGGGGAAAAGGCTTTCCTTTCATATCAAGGGACTCAGTAATTTCTGTCCTCCAAAAGAATCCTGACAAGATTTATCGTGACTGTGCAGCAGCACTGCCAAGCCCAGGAGGACAAAATGGCATGACTAAGTGAGCCACAAGAACCATGACTGGTAATTAACTACATTCACCCTGTCATATCAGTTTCTGGCTCTCTCCATGTGTAAAAGCTAGGATGCTGTGTGAGGCAGCTTGTTAAAACTTAAGAAGTGCTTCTGTTTGAAGAGAGATCTCTTCACTAAGGCTGAAAGCCTGTGTGATTCAGCACTCCATACACAGAAATCACAGACTATTCTGGGTTGTAAGGGACCCACAGCGATCATTGAGGCCAGATTTTCAGTGACTAGCCCGAACAGAGATCAAACCCACAACCCTGGCGTTATTAACACCATACTCCAACCAAGAGAGCTAACATCAGTGGCAAAACCAGAATCACAGACTATTCTAAGGGGGAAGGGACCCAACAAGGATCATCAAGTCCAGCTCTTAAGTGGCCCACAGGTGAATCAAACCCACAGCCTTGGCTTTATGAGCACCATGTGTCTTGGTGTGGGACTGGGCTCCGATGATGGGGCACAGCTGCAAAGGGAAGTGATACAGAGACACAGGGAACACACAGGCAACCTCCTAGAAAAAGGGAGTTATAACACAAAACTATTTTTTTTAAATCTCATCCTAATTTTGAAAATTCTGCAGATACCAGTGCACCACCAGGAAATTTCATTTGATTGGGAAAGCTAACAACACAACTGCACCTTCAGGAAAAGATTTATTTCACTATGCTGCTGGAAAACATTGTTAAGCTGTAGCATATAAAAATATGTCCAGTTTTATTTTCTCTTCTGCTGTTAATGCTGCCTAGGAGTTAGAAAATGAGGACTTTTCTCTCAAAAGCATGTCTGCAGAAGAATCCTCAGATTCAGGGTTCGTCTTACAGGAAATCTGGATTTATTTAAGGGATCTTAAAATTCTTCCTTCCACTTTTCCAACGGCAAATTTTTGCAGTTAGGAAATAAGGAGTGAAAAAAGAAGTGTTTCTCTCTATTCAACAGCTGGTAAAAAAGAAAAAAAAAAACAAACAAGAAGTAAAACCTATTTTAGTGGTGCTCTTAGCAGCACTTTAACTTGTACATTCTTACTAAAAATGCTTTCTGATGCTCCTCTCCAGCCAAAATAAGCTGGGATTTTTATATGCCTTGAACGAAGCCGCTTTTTGTTATTAAAAAAAAAAAGCTTAATTATTAAAAAGCAGTTTCAATAAATGCCTCTTTTTCAGGATAAAGTATTTCAAACTGAAATTATTTGCCCAAGATCTAGATTCAGATTCAGACCAGGCTGCTAATTTTCTGCAAAAGGTGATAACCTTTAGAACCTATAGAAAAGGTGGTTAGACTGGAGCAGAAAAAAACCCTTTCTATACTCAAAGCAGACAGAAATATGTATAATCTAGATGTCTGTCCCTTCTGGTGCTTTTAACGACTTAGTAAATATCTTCTTGAGATTTCCTGTGCTCTGATGTTAGGCAATAATACCTGGTACCTTTGCTCTTTCTTCTGTCTGCCAGGCTGCTTGGAAGTGGTTTTGGTGAGAATGTGCCGTGCCTTCAACCCACTTAACAATACTGTTCTGTTTGAAGGAAAGTATGGAGGGATGCAAATGTTTAAAGCTTTGGGTATGTTTCTCTTCTTTTTTTCCAACCAATTTCAATGAGCCACATAGCAAGAAATTTGTCTTTATGAGAATTGTGATCCACAGTGGAAATCTCCAGTAAATGTTGAATCCCCAAGTCTCCAAATGCTTAGGTTGGAACACAAAAAGAAAAAAAAAAGGTGACTCCATTAGCTGCTAGCATTGATAGGTATTTTTCTCTAATAAAAGAGAACAGCAAGGGTTTTTTTCCAAAGAGATTTCTTGCCTTCTGAAATCTTGATGAGCCATGAGTTTATGGCAGGAGCCAAGCTGTTTATCTTTACTGTTCAGTTATGCTTGATGTATCAAATCCCTCCCACTAATTGTGTCCTGCAGAAGGCAATTTTAGCCCCAGCAATGAGGAGACTAAAATAATAAACTGGTACAACTTGCTGAAAATAGTTTTGCCTAAAACTTTTAAGTCAGCTCATTAAGATTCATGTACTGAAAAAATTACTTGTTTTCTCAACATGATATTTAGTGCTACCTGAAATGTTAATAGTGAAATGCTTGGGTTTTGTGCATCCATCAGACTGATACTAGCAGAAATTGATATAGGACCCAACTCAAAGAGAGATACTGCCTTCAAATGTATGTATTTATCATATATATTTTTTTCTCAGTGTGTGTCATTAAACGTACTACTTCTTTACAAGTTTAAAGCATTTATGAATGTGTATTGGTTGATTTATTTTTATCTTTATGATGCTTTTGAAAATTTTCATAAACAGTTTTACTGTTAATTAGTGAAATTATATATGAATGTTATTTAAGGCTGGTCTTTCATCCTCCTTAGGTTTAATACCTGTTTAGAAATACCAATTCTTGTCTCAGAGCAAGGGAAAAGAGTACTGTCTTCTAAGATTTCTGTGCAATTTTTGTACTTGATCCTAATTCTTGGTATTTTTTTTTTTACTTCAGTGTACCTTTTAGTGCCATTTTCAGGTTCAGTGGAATTTCAGTAGTTAATAAAAAGCACTTGCTTTACCAGTACAGAAATACAGGAACAACTTTTTCTGACACCAAAACAATCCCTACAGGTTGAAGATCTGATTTCTAGCATTGGTTTTGTTCTCTTTGGTCTGCAGGTTCTGATGATCTGGTAAATGAAGCATTTGACTTTGCAAAGAATTTATGTTCCTTACAGCTGACCGAGGAGGAGATTGCCTTGTTTTCATCTGCTGTTCTGATATCGCCAGGTAATTTTTCATTCCAAACACTGATTTTTTTTTCCCTCTTTATCCACCTCTATTTCTACATACTTAACTAGCTGCTTAAGCTGCATCAAATAATGTTAAGCAATGTATTAAGCAGTGGAAGAATGCCTGAATTATGCAAATATACTATCAGGAATTACATTCAGTGGAGGTAGATCCTAAGTGTAACAAACATGGAGCAGGATTGTGCAGACAAGAAATCCAGCCTGACCTTCCTCCAGGCCACATTAAAAAAAGCATGTTACTCAAGAGGTGCATATTTCTCTTAGCTTTTTCAGGCAGCAAAAAAATCACCACCCTGAGTAGGTTATATAGTCCATAACTATGACGGGCTTTTTTCTTGGGAATGAGAATGCAAACAATAAAAATTGGTGATCAGTCCTGTCTGAATTTAGTTCCAGGTGAGAGGTAGTGATCAGAAGTGCAGCATGCTCTTTTTCATGTATTCATATATTATAAATCTACATAGGCATGTATGCATTTAAGGGAATAGTGGCTGGCTGGCCACAGAGGAAGTCTGTCTGTGATTTAAGTTGACTCAGAAGGAGGATCTAGCATACAAGCTCTATACAAGATCTAGTATACAGTTTAGTGTGGCATTTTTAAATATGCCTCAGGGAATATAGACACACATTTTCATCTAAGGCTAACCTCTTAAAGTGCCTTACAAAAAACACACACCATGATTTTTCAAACTTTTTCTGCTGAAGACTTCTTCTAGGTCACCTTGTGCGTTTGCACATCTGTGTTTGAGATTATGTTAGTCAGAATTAGACTATCACAGATGGTGTCAACACATTCATTCTCACCATTAACAACACCTACTGAAAGGACTCTACTCCTTTTTTTTCACTTGGAGCAGTTCTTGCCACTGTCTGCTCAGAGGTGAAATAGTTGAGCCAGTGACTCTTTGTGGGGTTATGCCAAAATATTGCACCTACAACCCTCCAAATACTGATGAGTTCCACCCCAAAAGTGTCCCAGCTGCGTGCAGGCATGAGAGCTGCCTCTGCACAACACCCCCAGATGTCCTGACTTTCTCTGGGACAGCAATGTCCCGATGGGTCTCTGCCCGTCATACCTCTCTCAGTCTGAAAAGATCAAAGATGGGTGGGTGGCAAAGGTTGCTAGCTGCAGGAAAAATCAGGTGGAATCAAAATTCTGATTAATTTCTGCAGTTCTGCATATGTCCCTTTAGTTTGCAAGCCAGAGGATACATGCAATGCCTCCTATTGCTTTAGCTAAAAAAAAAAAAATTAAAAGGACCAAAAGTGTTTGGTGCATGCAGACTGTAGTGTCTGAGCATGTGTAACTAGTCCTAAGACACAGCAAGAAGGAAATTATGGGCTGCAGGAACATGTGCATGAGTGAAAGCAATCTTTCTTCCATAAAAATCTGTAAACCTCAATTGCCTAAATAACTCCCATTTCAGCTGGGCTGCTGCATTTGAGGGTGGGAAGACAGAGAAAACAGTCCAGAATGAACTGATACTGAAATGTGCCATTTGTTTTCTTACAAAACCAATAACAGTAAACAATAGAGAAAGAAATATTTCCTTCCACACTTGATGTTCTGGTTCCTCCAATAAAGAGTTTCATGGAGGGAACAAATTTTAAAATTTAAAAATAAAGCACTGCTTCACAGAAGTCCCTGCTCCAGTCCTTTCATCGACTGATACAAATGTACAAAGGTTCCCTATAGGAAGTACTCATACTCAGGTTTCTTTTCTGCAGAAGTCACCACCTGAAAGGTGATTCTTGCAGCCTTCATCTCAGTGTTTAGGCCCCTTACAGAAACCAGAGCAGTCCACTGAGAGTAAGGGCACCTGAGAAGGGCATCCATGAGTAACATCCATCAGTAGTTTTGCAAAGGTTGCAAAGGCCAGTGTCTTATCCATCTAATTCAGACCACAAATCTGGATTTTCCATTTCATGATGAACATAACCACACTGCTTGCAGATGATTTTCTCGCTTGATTTGTGATTTCAAAAGCTGAAATGCTGTACAAATGCAGTAAAGGCTGCAGAGGCACCTCCACCTTCAAACACACAGAAGAGGCATGGGGTAAGACAGGAGCATGGCTGCTCCCTTGTGCCAGTCTCCCTCCTGAGACTCTGACTTGGCATTTTCCTTCTTCCCATCTTCCTTTTGGCAAAAGCAGATCTTGTCTGTTTCTGAGCTGCCTCTCATCTTTCTCCCTACACTGTTCTCTAGCCTAGTGGACAGCATACGTTTTGAAGATGAACAAGTTCAAAACCCAAGAGGAAAAGTACACTATTGAATCACTGCTTCTTATGTCCTTTAAAGGTGGTCACTGATCTGTTGACTTTTTCTTGCACATCTGTGAATATAGCTAGTTACCTCTGAAATTCCAGCCAAATTTACAGATGGTGTTCAGGTGGTAGAAACCACATTCTGGGAGACAAACTTAGCATCCGTTAAAAATGTTTACCTAGCTCTTGTCATAAATTTAAGAACTCTTTTGTAATATACAGCATGCTTCATGACAGGTGAGTGATGAACCTGTCCTTCAACCACCTCAGTCTATTTTTAACCTTATTCTTGTGAAGAAAGTTAAACCTTTAGGGACTGGTCTCTATGGTAAATATTTCTAGCTCCAGTCTGCCACAACAGGCATTAATTTAACACTATTTAAAGACCAGGTTTTGCAATAGCATAAAGTTTGGCACCTAACTTCTGAACATTACTGTGTGCTTATTGTGTAGAAAGTGCATGTGTTCTCAGCTAATTCTATTTCTATGGCTCCTGATGGCACAGGATTCCTTGGCTTACCTTCAGGGAACACAGTTCTCTAACGTTTACAAAACACTCTTTTCTTTTCCTGATCATCTGTTAAGTAGCTGAATTTTGGTTTTTTTCCCTTTTCACAGTACTTGACAACCAACTCTTTTCATACACCCCTCCCCAGAGACAGTCAGGCAAATGGCAGAATTGCTCTACTCCTGTGACGAAATGTTGCTCAGTTCCAGCCTGTGTGGCATGTGTGTTCATTGGTTAACTTAATTCATTTGTGTGACTTATTTTAGTGATGGGGAAAGCGTGAAAAAAAAAGTGAAAGGGGTTTTTCCTGAATTTTTCAATTTTTTATGCCTGTGATAAAAGAAGTTTTGCTACTTCCCGTATGAAAGCTAAAATCTATAACCAAGAATTGGTCTGGATTGAGAGAGAAAAACATAGTTTGCAGTGTGGGAAAACAGAAGGTTCAGTGGTGCTACAAGCACACTGCATTAATGGGTTTGGATTGTCTCGGGGTCTGGTGTTTCTCTTTCTGTGTGTTTTTTCTCCAGAACCTATGACTTGTGAAAATACAGATTGTAAGGACAACATCCTGCAAGTGGGATTTGAGTCCAGTAGAAGCCATATAGGTTTTAAAACAACTGTGCAGATGCTATTCTTCCAGATTATCTTGTATTTTGTGTTATTTAAGAAGAGAAAATTTTTAAATAATAAGAAACTTGCACTTTGCAATTTTTTTGAATTCTTGAAAAAATTCTCATTAAGAAAGCCTTTTATTTTTATTTAGAATATTTTTCTCGAAATATTAACCTAGTAAATAATGAGATATATAAATGTTTGAATAATTATCTTATTTTCAAAGAACTGTTTTGATCAGTAAGTTTATTATTTATGTATTAAGACACTGAGATAACGGGACATGTTTATCACCTAGCCAATATGAAATTAGAACACTGATTGTACCAACAGAGAATAATAAAATGTTGAGCCATGTTTCATTTCTATTCCCATCTTTATGCCTAGCATCCTGTTTTAAACAAATAGAGCCAACACTGTGCTCCTGTATGTTTTGTATGTGGTAATTAAGAGTTCAGGTGATCCTTTAATGGGTTAAGACAATTTGCCTCTGAAACCATGTCTTTAATTATGAGGCAGTCCTTCCTTGTGAGATTTACAATTCCTGTGGATACTCGCCAGCACAGTACCCTGTGTGCCCCATGAGCATGCCCCACATCTGTGCATTCTTTAACTTTTGTTTTCCTTTTTCTCAGATCGAGCCTGGTTGATAGAGCCAAGGAAGGTCCAGAAGCTTCAGGAAAAGATTTACTTTGCACTTCAACATGTTATTCAGAAGAACCACCTTGATGAGGAGACATTGACAAAGGTAAGTTCTCTAAACAAAATACCAAGCAGTCCTCAAGCATGACTCTTCTCTTTCTGCAGCCATTTCTGTATGTCTTGCCACCTTAATGTAAGCTAAAAGAAATGCACTGTGTTCTTGCCACATGTAGATGCTTGTCTGACTCTTGTCCCTGGTGCCTCTTACTCAATTTTTTGTTCAATATACCAATAATTTTAATTCGCACCCTATAAAGAATGTGACGGCCTTAAAAATGTGCTCATTGAGGCTGTTCCTTATCATGTTCCTTAGGTGCATTTTTGGCCCTTGGCTAAAACTTTGGGGGCAGTTGTTTCTAGGCTCTTACAGTAAGACCAGTGTCTAGTCCTGTGAGAGGGTTTTGGTGGAGCTTAGACTATCGCTTTCAGTTACTCAGCAAGAAGCTAACATAGTTCATTTTGGAAAGTGTAATTTATACAAAATATGCTTCCACCTTCTTCTTGTTTTCTTTCTTTGTTTCAATGTCTTACAGTTAATAGCCAAGATACCAACAATTACTGCACTTTGCAACTTGCACGGAGAGAAACTGCAGGTATTTAAGCAATCTCATCCAGACATAGTGAACACACTGTTTCCTCCATTATACAAGGAGCTTTTCAATCCAGACTCAACCACTGGCTGCAAGTGAAGGGGATAATAGAATTTTCACGTAGTCATGGAATGCATCACTAGTAAGACAAAGAAAAATGTTTTCATGAAGAAATTATTAAAAATGTCACTACTGCAACACTAGGAATGTCCTGCACTTAATAGAATTATTTTTCACCGCTACAGTTTGAAGAATGTAAATATGCAACTCTGAGTGGGGATGTCTTTTTTCTCTTTTGTTTACTTTTCTTTTTTTTTTTTTGCATTTTGAACTGACAATGAATATACAAATATAGGACACTGGGTGTTACCTTTTTTTTAAATTTACTTTTACTGGGGAATGTTTTGGGAGACAACTGTTCCTAGAATTTTATTGTAGATATACATGATAATAGAGCAGTACTTTGCAGTATTACTCTTGCTGTTTATTGTTAAAATATAATTTAAGAAAATTCCACTTATTAGACTGCCTAGTTCTATGTTTTTAGATAGTTTAATGCATGTGGAAATTTGTAGCTGTCTTGGAAACTATGGTGCATATATGGAAGACACACACACGCACATATATATACATATATGTGTGTATGTATGTATATATGTATGTATGCATTATATGCATACATGCTCTAACTTAAAATCACATGCCTACATTTAAAGGATGCTCAACCCAGCTGTCATGTATTTCTTACCCTCCAAGTAATGTATTAGATTTACTTTGGGTATTCAAGATTTGCTTTGCCAGAGTTAAATTATCAGCTGCCAATGTGTAATGACAGGATCACTTCTGAGATGTGTGTAATGTAGTGCATGTGTGCTGTGTGTAAATCAAACATCAGGAATGTATCAATGGCGCAAAAGCCTTGTCTGGATGGTTTTAGAGGAATAGGGTTGGGTTTTTTTTTTTTATTCTCTCACTGTTACAGGGATAGAACAAATATAAAAGTGAACATAGTAGGACCTGATCTCAGTAAAGTATCTGAAACATGGAGTAAAAATGTAGACAATCCCATATGTACATTTTTGTGATTTCACACAGGATTTTGTTTTATATATACAGCTTTGAAAAGTAGCTTCAAGTCTTGGTTTGTTTTTTGCTGAACTCATTAGAAAGATAGGTAGTAAACTCAGTGAAAAGTATGGCAAGCCTAAAATGTATCTCTGAAGAGGAAGGAAAGGAGGGAAGGAGGAAGAAAGTCAAAAGTGAGTGAAGTCCATGGTTACTACAAACAGCAGTGTAATTGTCACTGTTTCTGAGTGTCACCATCTAGATGGGACTGATGGTTTCCATTACACTCATACATCTGTGTATGTTTTAAACACATGCATATATGTATGTATATACCTGTATGTATATAACTGTATATATATATATGCATATATAGGATTTATTTTAGATGCATTTCAGGAGTGGAGCAAAGGATTGGAGCTTTCTTTTTGTCTGTCTCTGAATTGACTGTATGTGCATTTGCTTGCAAAACCAAAGGCAAACACAGAGGGGAGTGGAAGGCTGCCATGGAGTTAATCTTGTGGATTAATTAAGTTTAATCAGCAGTCATTATTAATGTATCTGCATTCTGCCAGTAGTACAAAACACAGATGTTTTAGCTTTGAAAGAGGGATTCCATTTCTGCTGCATCTCTCTTTACCACCACTTTTACCCACTGTGAACTTTTTCAGAGCAGTCTCCTCCTGGGATGCCAGCAAAGGGCATAGAGCAGGAATAAGAAAAAGCAGGCAGTAGAGAAGAAAGGAAGTGAAGGCAGGATCACAAGTAGATGTGTTTCCTTATTTCAAACCATGCAGAAGCCAGTACAATCTGAGGCAATGCAAGGGGAAGCACAAAGGACCTGCCCATTTGCAGGCTCAGGGAGGAGCAGTGTCACAGGGAGCCCATAATTTAATGCCTTGTGCAGCTCTGGTTTCAAGCCTCTCTTTTCTGCATGAGCAGATAATTCACAGGCTATTTCAAGTACTTTGAAGAGCTCTCCCCTGCCTTCCATCAGTCAGTTTGCAAGTTTGCATATGTATCTTGTGGCAGAATCAAGTCTAGAGAATATCACAATTCGTTTGTTCTGTTTTAGCAATGTCAAAACAGGTACAAGAGTAGTTACAAACTCTCAGCTAATAAATGTTTCTGTGCAGGTCCATTACAACTTAGAAAAAATAAAAATCTGTCCAGAAAATTTAGTTGTGAGAATTTTGTTGCAAATATGACATACTCTTCAAAATTGGTTAATGCTCTAGAACAGCAGTTACTAAAGTTACCTTTTTTACTCCAAAATCAGAGCACATATCTCTAGTGACTACCATAAAATGTCTTCAATTAACATAATAAAGCATTTTTCTTGATGCTTATTTATACCACTCTAACTGTCAGACTGACATTCCTTTATACGGTGATTTACCTGCTTGCAGCCCTTTATGTATGGAAAATACAAGAAAAGGATCCCAAATTTCAAGTATGTGTATGTCAAAACTTAATGTGTACATACGATTTGTGTAGATTTATCAGGAGAAAAATTGGGTCATACTGAACTCTAGAAGTGCTCAGTTTTAATTGTAGGGGATTTATGTTTTTCTTGCTTTCCCAACACAAGAACACACATATACTGTTTGAAATATTTTATAAATTCATTTACAGTATATCAAAAGTATATATTTAGCCAACCCATAGAAATATAGAATAAGTGATAAATACTACTGTTCATAGTGCTGCTTAATAAAGAGGTTTGTCATGTTTATAAATAGTCCTTCACAACTGTGTGTTGCATCTTGAAAATGTTGGTTTTTTTCTCTAATAAGCTAATTGCTCCTTGGGATTTTTGAATTACTTCTCAGGCAAGATAACTAAATGGAGGTCACCAGTGAAAATGACACTAATCATTATCTGCAGGGCCTTTAATCTTTAAAGCACTCTTCTTATATCACTACAATGTCAGGACCTTTGCAATCCGTAATGATTATGATCACATTTTAAAGATGTGGAAATGAAATAAAAAAGGTTAAGTAACTTGTGAGAGACCAGAAAGGTAGAAATATCCAGTTTGGAAATAAAAGTGGATTCTTGGCTTTTGTCATAAAACTCCTAATACTCTGCCATACAAGATCTTCATTGTCATTGATAGGCAATAACCTCTACCGAGATTTTCAAATATTGCCACAAATTTTTCTTACTATTAGTACAGGATTTGAGCAAATAGTGTTGTGGTTTACTTGGAAAATGAAAATTCGTTTTCAAACACTATTTATTTATTGAACTGGGCTGTGGTAACTGTGATTACATTTTATTTGATTTTCTGTCACTTGGGCTTAGCCACATAGGTACAGTACCTCTTTTGCCCTTCATTGACTGAGTGTAGAACAACACATGATGATCACATGCCACAGGCTGGATTTTTATGATTGGTTTTGCTGACACAGTCACACTCAAAATTTCAAATTTTGATATCGAACTTCACATATTCAAGTCATCCATGGACTTTTAAGGAAAAAATAGCATGAATTTTAGTAAATAACTTAATAATTCACAATATTATTTTCTCATTTTAGTTTGGGGTTTTTTTGGCTCTCAGTAGTCCACACTAAAATCTGAAAATTTTCAAATAAGGTTCTAAAGCATCTAAAACTAAAATTTGTCACATCTCCTTTTTGTAGTAACTGGATATGTTTGTTGATTTTTTTAGTGACAAAGTTTTCAAATGAGACATGGTTTTTAATGATTGATTAACCTGGGACCTGTAACAAAAGCATATTTAAAGCATTAATTGAATCTACTACTTCTAGCATTGCTCTCCAGTAATTCAACCATATTATGTTAAATTACCCTTGGCATTGAGGAAGCAGATGTACAGCGTTCATTATACTACCACAAAAACTTCATTTTGCTGTAAATATCTCTCTTGCCTTCGGTTTTTATAAAGAATAAATTCTAAGATTCATATTTCCTTCTAATGGAAATTGCTTGAAAAGAAACATGGTAGTAGAAGTCACCTCAGTTGAGAAAACCTGTTTTTGATTGGTCTGTGAATGAACAGCATTAATGAATTGATTCTGCAAGTTGTCAGACACGTAGATCTAACTAAAGTCAATAAAAATTTAGGCATTTCAGCTCAACTGATGGCAAGACTGGGGCCCTTGGCATTAAGAGGTCCCACTTGAGCTCTGTTTAGCAGAAGGCAGATGTTACTCTCCTAAATGCTTTTACTTCATGCTCCGTGCTCCGTGTCCAGTTTCACAGGGGTCAGTTTATTCCTCTTGCACCGTGGGCATCAGTGCTGTTTCAATACCTGTGCCAGGTTATGGTGCTGAGGTGGAGCAGCTACCAGAGCTGCCCACAAAGATGAGCTTTGTTATGGGATTTTCTTTGTTATGGGATTTTTCTTTGCATAGGGGTGTGTTTCCCTTTGGGACAGTTTGCAGGATTTCTGATAAAACAATTTCTACACAAAGAGGATGCAAAGCTGCTCCTGTGTGCTAGCCTCTTGGCCTCCCTCTACCAGACTGTACAAGCTTCTCTAAGATTGCAGCAGTCCCACAAACTGGTCAGGCAGCTTAGCTAGATATGTGCAGCTGATGGCTCCTTTCCCTGTTGACTTTTCGACCCCTCTGAAGCTGTGTTTCCAATGTCGTTCAAAAGATGTTCAGGCTCCCCCAATCCTCCTCCTCCCTCCTGACTCTGCATTGATTGTGCTGTTTCCAGAAGAGCTAAGGTCCAGCCTGAAAGGTGGTTCCTATTTTCAGTCATAGTCTTTTGGACATCCCAGGAATATAGCACATAAGATCAAACTGAAACACAAAAGATTTTATTTTTTTTTCCAATTCATTATGTCTAAGGATGTGTGAAATGGAACCCTGAGACAGAGCAGCTTGCTTTTCCCTGGCCAAAAAAATAGTAGTGTATTTTTGCCTACCAGCCTGTCCCAGCACCTTCTGCCTCCATTCTATAAACTAAATCCTATCTCTGACATCCATTAGGAACAGTGTGCTGGAGGCCCTGTCCTCGTCTTTACTCTTTAAGTTTCATGCTTTGTAAATGACAATCACTGCTTGATGCAAACGTTGCACTCTATGCCACTCAGGGATGTTTCATTACTGAAAATAACTATAAATATAACAGTGATAATATGGAAGAGAATGTTAGAGGCTCTGAAGGGCATGGGTTGAGCTGCCCAAGTGAACGTGACCCAGACAAGGCTTTCAAGCCACTGATTAGAAGTAACATTGGTATAAACTGAATTCACTGTCAGCATTTCCTCAGCTTGATCTGTCAGACTTTGCCTGTTGTTTCACAGTCAGCAGAGTCCTACTGACCCATCAGCTCATGATGTTAAGGTCCTTTTGCGAACAAAGTGTAAGCAAACTTTGTATGAATTACTGAATTTAGACAACTGACAAAGTTTCCAAGTACTCAGTTTATGTACCATTAATGTGAGCTCATATTCAGACTTGCTGCAGGTGTGTAAGAGGAAAGGTTAAGACATGGAATAAGTATGTCAGCAATGACAAGAGCACCGAGCTAGGACATGGAGAAGTGACTGTGAAGAACAAGTAGACATGAGTAAGTGGCTAACAGCTACCATTTTCTCTCAGGGATGCACAAAATCATAGCTAGCCCATGACTCTGTAGCGATACTTCTCCATGGTATGATTAGTTCCTTTCTCACATTAGGAAAAGATAACCCCATTTTATACTGAGCTGGTGAAAAGTACTCCCACTTCCCAGAGTTTTGAAATGTGCTTATCCCTAGCTTTACAGCACAGGTTTTCTGCCATTACAACCCACAGAAGGATAAATTGCAGTGGGTTACATTGCCAGTCATTAAGGTAATTCCAGTCTTCAACCAAGAGGTTTTCCTCAGCTCTGAATATGATCCTTGCTCCTGTTATCACAGCAAGTATGTGTGGCTTTTGCCTCCCTCCATCCTTTGAACCCCCTCCATCTAGAAGACTGATGGACAACTTCAGGAGGTGGAGAGGCCAGCATCCCTATGCATAGGATCTTCACCATCATATTCTTTGCCAAGCATCCCATTGCCATTTTTATTTTAATCCTTCAGGCTGCTAGGAGCCATGTCCAAGTGGCTGAAGCTCTTGTTAGCATGATAGCTTCCCATTAAAAGGTTCAGTCTTATGATCAGAGGACCTAGCCTCTCTTTCCTGTTCCTTTCACTCCCAGCTCCTAGTGAACGAGGCTTGGAGTAGTAAATGACTCATCTTCATTCTTTCTCGAAGTTGATCAGTACTTCCAACCTGCAAGGGAAGTTCCACCCAGATGGTAGAAAGGAAGTTCCTTCCTGCTCTTCCTTCATGCTCTCGCTTAGCTGTGTTGTCCCTGCATGCATCCTCCCTGCATGTGTTGTCCCTGCATGACTGTGTGACAATGAGCCCAGCACCACAGCAAGTTTTCATCCCAGAAGTTGTTTGCAGCTCTGAAAGCCACTTGTGTATGCAGTCTGCAGACAAGAGTCATTGTGAAAAGAAGAGGCCTAAAACCTCCACAGTGGTAGCTCACAGATCAGTAACTCTGCTAAAAAGGCAGGCTGAACGTCCAGGGGCTGCAGCCTCTGTGTCCTCCAAATGACCCTTGCGTTGCATTGCTGTTGAGAGGATAAGGCAATGAACAAACTGCTCTGGGGAAGAAGTACTTCCTGGGTGTTACTGCAGGTAGGGAGGATAATGCTGCTCACAGTGAGTTCAGTAACATGATGTACTACATTTGCATAATTTCGTCATCCTCACAATTCAAGCGCAGCACATTGGGAAAGTGGAAGAAAACAGCATTGGATATAGCAGCAATAAGTAAATTGTAATTGTTTCTTTGTAACTGTACTTGCGGAAATTGTTTGCTTTGCACGTGGTCTTCTGTACAATAACATAAAGAAAAAAATTCAACTAATGTAGATATGGTGATTTTGCATATTTTTTTGATTTGTTGGATATAGCTGCTAATTTATGAATGAAGATACTGCTGTTAAGAAAATTTTTTGTGCTTCAAAGCTGAAAATGCTGAGGTCCTTGTTTATGACTATACATGGACAGCAGTAAAGTATGTTCAATATAAGACTGTGTCTGGAGAGAATTTTAAAAAATGGCTCCAAGTTTCAATATTAGGAACACATTGGCCCCTTATTTGGGCGGCAGGAATGCAACTGCATTGAAACACAAGCAGGAGCAGATGGTTAGCCACCAAGAACAGGAAAGAACAGGAAAGAACTTTACAGGAAGGCTTTACCTTGACAACTGTTTTGGATAAAACCAGCTTATTTGAAGAAAAAAAAAAAAAAAAGCACTTATACTTGTCTTGATTAGACACGCAGCTTAATTAAGTCAAAGTAACTACATTAGGCTGTTGACTTTGGGGATTCAGATTCAGATGCACTACATTTGTGGTTTTTTTAATGTGTCACTTCAATGTCAGAATCAGGCAAAAAAGGTGTTTTGTTGTTAGTAAAAAAAAGCTAATAATCATTTAACCCTACGGAGTGTGGACCACACATTCTCATGCAGTATATGGGGATTTATTCGTGCACTTATTTTTAAAAAGCCACTGAGTAGCATAGCCAGTGAACTAGCCATGATAGTCTTTGCCTCTTGTGTGACTGCCATGTGACCTCTAGTACACTTTTGGGAGCGGCTCTGTGATTGTACTTGTGGCAACAAATAAAGCACAACTGAACTCTAAGCTGTTATCAACACTCAGCTAAATCAAATACATTGGGTATTTTGAGATTTATGCTAATCACTATAATTCCCATGTCAAACGAATTACTTCAGTTGTAATGAAATGGACGATATAAAGAATATAGGAATCATAACAGCAACAAAATCCCTTATTTTATAGCTGCACTCTCTGCCTCATTTGTTTAACACTAAAGTTACTTAAAAACTAAACAAACAAAACAAGAAGAAAGAAACCTGAGTATGTATTGTAGAAATGTAGAAGACAAATAAAATATTTTTTCATATGTAATTACTTTTAATATATGCTTGTGGAAGGTCCAATACTATGTATGCTGTCTCTGTAATTTTTGCTGTAAATAACTTGGGACAGTGAATACACTGATTTTTTCTATGTCTCTGTTTAAACATAAGACTTTGTAATGTTGGCTTTTTTTTAAAGAGGAAAAACATCAAAGAGCAAATTATGTACTTGCTTCCTGTAAGTGTAATGTACTCTTCAGTTTTTATGGAAACTGATTGTAATAGATAAAGCCTTTTGACCAGCCGTTGATATTTAGTGTATGCTTCTGTTCATAATTCAGAAAAAAATGTGGGATTGTCAGTGAAACGTGATCCCAGCAAGTCTGTACAGTGAGCACTATAGTAATTCCTGCAGACTGCATTTGACTGATTTGAAGAAAAGCTGTTCAAGCAAATAATGCTTCCTTATAGCATATGGCTTTTATGAATCCTTCTTACATTACTTATATTAATAGGAACATTTCTCTCTTTCCAATGAGCAAAATATTTTTGTATGCCTTTAATTTCTTACTCAGATTTGAGGTCAGGTCACTCATTAGCTGTAATCGGAAGCCATAACTGATCTTCACCAAATGCACATTTTAAAGATCACAATGGAAAAAAGAAACTATGTCCAGTTTATCAACAGCTGTAATGTAATACAGGCAGGAGCATAAATAATTAGCGAAGTACTTAGATGCTATTCTGGCATCCAAATGTGACTTTAATGGCTAGTATTTTGTGATTACCAATTTATAAAAAAATAAAAACATAATTAAGATAGATATTTAGATTTAAATGAAGCTTTCTAATATTTTTGGAATATCCCTGAAAATGCTTTTAGGATTATGAGAAGAAATGATTTTTCATATACTTCCCACTTTCAAATATCTAATGTTTTTATCCTATTTCCAGTTCATTTTGTTAGAGTGAAATGAGATATTAAGGATCCAGGATCCAAGCCCTGAGCTATTTGGTGCTTGGCTGTAGTTATATTGTTGTAAATCAATTTAATTTTAATTTTAGGGGTGTGTTGTTTTTTATTTGGTGAGCATGTTTACCACTGTTGGTAACACACAAGAGTTGCATTGCCTGTCAAGAAGTATGATAATAAACAATCTAATAAAATAATGAGTAACACTCAAAATTAATCACTCTCAAAAGACAAATAAAATTTCCTTTCTAAAATCAAATGCCTCATAGAGTCAACAGTGATTTTTTAAATTTTTTTAATAAGCTTAATTGTGTAATAACTGTCATGTAGCTTAACTGGCTTGTAGATGCAAAAAGCAGAACTGCAAATGAGTCATGATGTACTGGGTAAAAATCTGGCTCCATTGAAACCAGCAGCAAACCCTTCACTGATTTCAACAGTGCCAGGAGTTCATCCAGCATTTTTACATCTGCAATTCTCTTCTGATCTTTCTCCCTTGTTTAATATAACTGACCTAATTTATGTGTATGTGAGTAAAAGGACAGCCTGATTCATTTAGAAAGTGACCATTGAGGGGGTTTTTGTCATGAATCTTGTAGGACCAGCATCCATGTCAAACGAAAAAGTTCTATATTACTTTAGAATGTAATAGATCTTTGTCTTATTTTATGACCTGTAAATTATTAGTTAAACACTGTTAGCATTTCATAATAATGCACACATGATTTTTGAATGTTTTCTGTAAATGACAATCAATGTTGATGAAGTTCCTTTCTTTAATGCGAAATTAAAAAAAAAAAAAAAAAGAAAATAAATTCTGTTGTGGGTTTTGGTTTGGGCTTTTTTTTCCCTGTCCCTTTAAATTACCTGTATCTATCAGGAAAAGGTACAGTGTGTGCATTTTCAAAAGAGAAAATAATCCTTAACATCATGTGTCCCAAAACTACCCACAGCAGGGGAGTTTTAACTAGACCAACTTCAAGATCTCCTTCCAGCCAGAACCATTCTAAGATTCTATTATCAGGTGCCTGTATTTTCAGGGGTTTTTCTAACCAGTAGAATTAGGTATATAGCATGTTGTAACATCAACTGATAGTAAAGTGGCTCTTTTTTGCATTTTAAGTCACAGCTGTCACTTTTGAATAATGAAATTGCTGTACTTCCTAATTTATTTCTCTGTTTATTTGGGGGAAAGCTTCAGCTAGTAGAAAAGTGAAACTATGTAGAAACAATTGTGTGACAGCAAACTGCACAGTAGTGTAACAGAAGGTTACTTGAAAGAAGATATGGTACAATATGTCAAATATTTTTAAAGTCTGTGTATGCCTAGCTGACAAGGCTGTAAGCAGTACCTTTTGATGATACTAACTTTAAATTTTTAGACCCTAAATTTAAATCAGAAGTAAATTTAAAAACAATGATATCAAAAGACCTCATTTTGCAAACTGTTAGGCACATGTTTATTAGTGAGCCCACTAATACTCAGCAGGCTTAATGCAGTGTTTGCACTTAAAGCCAGTTGTGTTTAAATGTTTTTCACATCTGTGGGAAAGTGACGGAGACTATAAAGAAAACAGTACCGAAATTACAGGGGAAAATATGCTTGCTGCTCCCGGGTGGAAGGCAGTCAGCACACCCGACCTCCCAGACACAACTCAATTTATGGCACCTAAATGCAGGGTGGATGGAGACACCACAGCCAGGCTCTCAAAACTCTTGAGAAGAGGGAACTCAGTGTCCTCCCAGCTGAAAACCCTCCCAGCAGCTCAAAGCAGGAGCGAGGAAGGGAGCTGTCCTGCTCTGGAGCTGGCAGCTGTGGGGAGGCCATGGCACAGTCCCCATCCCGAGGCTCTCTCCGCTGCTGTCCTGGGATATCTGCCCCGGGTGCGGCACCCCGCGCCCAGCAGGAGGTTTGGAGCTGCAGTGGGGGCAGATGTGGGGCTGGGGCGGGGAGGGACCCTGAGCTACCCCTGAGCCCCTGAACTGCTCAGGGCAGGGTCCCCACCGCAGGATGGACAGACTGGGCAGGCACTGACAGCTGATCACATCCCGAGGGCTTGGGCAAATCTCCCTTTGCACGTGACAGCGCCACAATACAGGTAAGCGAGTCTGGGTTATGAGATGATGCAAGTGCAGCTTAGCTGTATTCGGTTTTCAAGTCCCAGATATTTAAGGCTCATTCCAAGGTTTCACATCAATTTGAAAAAATTTCACACAAGTGTAATGGGGAGTTCATATATAAACATTTATATTTCAGATATGATGAAGCTGAAGAGTTTACTAGTCATATGAAATAACTAGAGTACTGCATTTACACACGTTATTTTGAGACACAGTTATATAAAAGTCTTACAGAGCATAACTTACTACCCTATTGTGCTGGTTAAGTGTCATTTCATATTTCAGTGTGTGCAGGCCCACAACAGATCTCCTCCTACAAGAATGAACTATTTTATACATTTTTCACATTGCAGGTTCTTGAAGGTAAATGGATGAATATAGGCTTTCTAGAATGGTGAAATTCTTTCACAATGGTGAAATGCATTACACAAAATAACATTTAATAATTATAGTTGTCAGGCCCAGAAAAATTGCGTACTTACAGATGTTCAGTTAGATACAAACCCATGCAAATGCAGCCTCATGGATCATGATGTATCATAGATGCATTCAATCATAATTTACCATGCACTTCAGGCAACATCTTTGTAACAGAAACTGTCTCATGGAGTGTGATCAACGTCCTAAAAACAGTCCAGCATTTGTATTCAGTTAATCAATATCTGGCTAAACAATTTTTCTGCTTCTCTTCCTTCTTATTCCTTTATTGTTAATCCCACTTCCCATCCTCATACCCAGTGCGTCTTGAAAAAGTCCTTTGGATTGCAGATTGCTTTGGGAGGACAAACTCTGACTTGTTCTGGTGCAGGTGTAGCTGTAATGTTGGCGTTAAAGGCCATGCTTCTGTTTCTGAAAAATGTCTGTTTACCTTCCTATGCCTGCAGAAGTTTAATTGTTGTTTTAATGGTCTGCATACAGGAGAAAAGTGAAATTTATAGGAGACATAAGAGTTTCAGTCAATCCCGATCAAGGGACTGATTCCAGAAGGCTTCTATTCTAATTATAGTGGATGTCTAATAAAAATATTACCTCCCCCTACAGATGTGCATTAAAAGTATGCTATGATCTTGGCAAGTCCTTCACCTGCACATTCTACCTGTAAGAGCTCAATTCAGTTGGCCAGAGAGGTGCACAGGTCCTGTTTGCGTTGCTCTTGGATGACATGACGTGACATTTTCCTGCTGCTCCTCATGGCTTTCTCCATGGATGTTTGGAATAACCTATTGGCAACTCCAGTGTAGCTTTGTGCTGGTGTTCAGATGTCCATAGAAAGTTTGGTGCACAACATCCATATTTAATTTGAATGCCTGGCATTTTGGCGTATGAAAGTAAACAGATTGGACACTACCAGTGATTTAGAAACGATTGCTGTGATTTGCCTTCAAAATCCTCACAACAGTAACTGCATTGTAGAGCTTAAGAGAGCATTTCCATGATCAGTAGATTCAACTCAGTCCTAATAAAGTGTAATGTAACGTGTCTCCAGTTCCGCTAATTAATCAATAGCGGATTTGAGCAAATGCTGAATTAATCTGGAGTTTCCTCAGACTAATAAAAGAAGCCTTATCAGAGGGCTTTAAAAATGGCATCCTCTGTCCTGGTGTTTTTTTGTATTTTGGCATTCAAAAATGCATTCAGTTATAAAGACAGCATCACTAAAATTGCAGTTGTAGTTGGTCGGCTTTGTGTGGTTCCTCTGGATGACTCAGTGGTTGAAACAGACAAGATTTACTATATTCTTTGCTGCTTTGTGACAGATGTCACATGTAACACTATAAAGTTTTAGCAAATACATGCTTGGTATTCCTCTACCAATAAAAATTTACTGTTGGCTTAGAAGATAGGCCAGTCATTTATACTAGGCTTGTCATTTCCACTCCCCTCCCAATTTTTCTTCCAGCAGTGCATTCAGGAGCATTGTTACATCAAATGGAAGGTCATCAAATGACATCCTGCAAAGTCAGTGGTAATAGCTTGTGTGTGCTTTTCAAACTCATGCCATATAAAAAGAAATCACTACCTCTGCTGTGAAAATAAAGATGTGTGCTTAAGTAACTGTCTGAGTGCAGCTACCCATGGACCTTTGTCAAGTACAGAATATTGTAGCAGCCAAACATTGTGTGGAAAAATGCTACCTTAAGGAATTTATATTTTATGTGCAAAAACTAAAACAAAATACCTTTCTGTAGATAATTGAGAGGCCTACTAGGAAATTACAACACCACCAAGTTTAAATACTGTATTTTAGGGATGCTGACTTTGATCATGGATTACTCATTTCTAGACAAACCGATAATTTGACATCTGTATATATATTTAGCTATTTCTTGTAAACTTTGCAGAATAAGCATTGATTTCATATTTATTTCAAGATTTTCAGATGTTATCACATAAACACCTATTGTCTTGGCAATTACTACCTCATTCTCTTGCTTCCATCTGGATTATTAATGAAATCCACTCTTCTCTCTGAGAACAGCTATTGCTCCAGTGTCTCAGAGTGACTTGTTCTGTGCAGGTTAGTCAGAACTGTAATAAAATTTGCATTATTAAGGGAAAATTCAGCAGTCCTGTGATTTCACTGAAACAATATGCTGAGAAGCTGTGGCTGCTCACAAATCAGGATTTAAACTCCTCACTCCTAACTGTCAAAGCTGCATACTAAAGGATATCCAGCTGTTGTAAAACATTCACCTTCTCCAAACGCTGCAGAGGTGTCATAGCTCTTGCACACCAGTGAACTGAATCAATAGATTTAAAAATCTTAGTCTGAAGTAGGATAACTAATTTTCTTTTAATTTGACAACATTCAGTGAGTGCAATAGAAATATTCTTTCCTTTCAGCTCTTCCAGAGGTGTTGAACCTTGAGACCCCTAAGACATTTTCCACCAAAAATCTCCTGAGTGCGTTTGTGACTGAAGCTAGTAAAAGTGTAAACAGTCAAAAAATTTAAAAAATGCAATTAGTATTGAATCTAGTAATCAAAATTCTGTGTCCACAGTTTTCCTATGAGCAATAGGGCTTTGGAAAGTAAAATAAAATAAAATCAATATGATGCATTATTTCATTAAATTTAAAAGAAAATAGTATCTCTTTTGTGGAAGGAACCAGCACATATCAAGATGACAAATAAAAGAATTTCTGTTTAAACTTCTTCAGTCATTTGATGATTGTATACAACTCATTATTTACCACTCAGTGTGAACCAAAGCACAGACAGTAACTCTGATTCTGTTTTCAATTTACATATAGTTGAACCACTTGAACTAATGACTAGTCCCTGTTAGCTAAGTCTGGGCCATTGAAAGCTTTTGCCTGTATATTTTAAGTCTTTTTTCCAAGAGCTTCTGTTTCCAGCACTGTGTTGAACTGGGATCTCTGAGCTGCTGTTCCTTTCAATATGGAGCAGCATTGTAACACAGAAGGCTGCTGACACATTACTCTTGGCTCATAGTAAAAATGTGTATTTCATCTATTTGTCCAGCAAAGCAGTGGAGGTAGGAGTGCTTCACACTGAACAGATCCATTCTATTCCATGACAAATTGTGGTTTTCCAGTATTTACATATAGCAGGAAGATATTCATCCCTGATAATGAGCCATAATTGACTCAACTTTGCTGATGCAAGAGGCAGCTGTAACATCTTTGAAGATGTCATAAACCATCTGAAGGGTCCCATGATCCAAAGCATTACATCATCTAATGTGAAACTCCCTGCCCCACAGGAGGTACCTGGAACTTTTTCACCTGACTGGGAACAAACATAAACCTGGTGAACTCTGTTTCTTGGGCTTCCCCCACCCCAGAGGGATAGGGACTGATGCCTTCAGGATCCACATAGTGGTGACTTACTTGGTCATTCTGCTTCTCTCTTTTTCTTTCTAAGTCTCTCTCTCTTACCTCACATTTATTGCTGAATATAAATCATGTTGATTTCAGCATATGGTCTCATTTGCACTTTTATTCAGGCAGAGACATCTCTCTAAGAATTTTAATACCTGGATGTTTCAGAGTCTGACAAGTAAAACAAAGCCCTCATTAACTCTCATGCTGGGATTTTCTAGGAAAGACCAGAGGTTTTAGGTTGCACTGTGTCAAGAGGGGCCTCTCCCAGACTGTATAATGTCCTTGCAGATGCCCCAATGAGCCAATAAGCAGTAGTTCTGCTGGAAAGAACCACAACAACTGGTTCCTGTGGTTCCAAACAATCGCCTCTTCAGACCACAGATGCCTCTGTTAAAAGCCTGAGAATGGCCAAGTCATAATAAAGACTCTCAAACTGCTATTCTGCTTCATGTTCATCGCATTTCCTGGATTCTTTCCAAGTCAGTCAGAAGCAGGAAACATGAGAGGACCCTGGAAAACATCCAGGTAATAATGTAGGCAACATAGTATCTGGAAAGCTGAGGGCTCTAATTTGACCTCCAAGTTGTGGTACAGACAATTTCACTGACCAACTCTGAATTTCTTTGCCTTTCACTGTTAGGAAAAGAAAACTCTCCTCCCACTGCACCTTCATTAGAGGGGAGCAATGGCCCCCAAATTTAATGCAGTCCATATTCAAGTCTGCCTGGAGAAAGGAGGGAGTAGGGGCTTTAGGCTGCTGTCATTGGGGGAGAGGGGGTGTGAAATCCTAGCCTTTTTGAGGCATAAGCTTACAATTAATAAAGAAATCAATATCTCTGGAAGACTACCACCTTCAAAAACCTTGCAAGAAAATAGGTTGCATTCATAGTGGTATTAATCATGCTCAATCTATTTCCCCTCTCACTGCAAATCAGTGCAGTTTTCAGCTAACAAGAATGGGTGCCCTACTTGAGCAGACAAACCCAGGTAGGAGAGGCACTTAGCATGGCATTACCATCATTACATCCCAAGGTTAAAAGCAATGAAACTCCAGGAGCAGCAAAGTCAAATCAGTTCAATTGTATGATTGTTCATACTCATGAAGTGGTGAGGCTGGCAGGGGATCCAGCATAAAACTTAGGACTTTCCAGAGGAGCTCCTTTAAGGTAATTCATTGCCCTCTACAGTAGCTTAAATCAGAAGGACTAGAATGGTCACAGTAAATGTGGCTCCTGGCATTTCTAAAGAGCAATATTAGTGATAGCCAGCTGCTAGGCCAGATGTCAAAGATGCATTAAGAGCAATTGATTTTAATCAAACTCATTCCCAAGAAACAGAATGGGTTTGGCTTTGAGCAATGCCATAAAAGATAGATTGTGATTAATGAAGCAGTACAACTTAACCACATAAGCTGACTCCCACTTCCTTCTCTCCAGTATTTTCACTGTCCAAAAGCAATTCTTTTGCTTACCAGCCTTACCAGGGACATGTAAATTGTTAATTATCAATCTGTGAGCCATTAATGAAGTTGCTTTTGCTTTCTCAGCTTGAAAATCAAGGGGGAAGGTTAATAGGTTTTGTAAACAGGGCTGTTCAGATAATGGTGAAATTCAAGGAAAAGCTATCATAGAGCCAGCATGGAAGCTCAGGGCCATAATACTTTTACTAACCTGACTTCAACATATAGGTGGGGACTGGAATTCAGGACTGAGATAAACAAAAAAGTGATGGGATGTTTCATGGGATGTTCCAATTCAGCATGGCCTGGAGCAGCAAGAGATGGAAATATATTTTTCCTTTTGCCTAATCATTTGAACAAGAGGGCTCAGTGCTGGAAATAGCTAGCTAATGTCTGCATTTTTGGACTTCACAGTAGTTAATGAAGTAGAGTGCATAGAACTGAAAATTCAAGATAGAAAAATAAATAGAATCCAGTATCTAATAAATGGTGCATCTTTAAAACAAGAAGTCATCATCTAGAGTTTTTTCCTCATTACATGGATTCGAAGAGCATTGTGCATAGGAGCTTTTTTGCATAAACTTGAGCTTGGAAAATTGAAGAGACTAACAATATTTAGAACAGGCTTCATGCAATTCCACAAGCCATTTTGCAGTCTGCAGGGAAGCTCTGATCTTCCAAGGAGAGGGAAGGGGTGTAATAATCCCAAACATCAAGAATTACTGAGAAGCAGTTGCTAAGCTGTGACAGTCAGAGGCCCTGGAGGGTACTGCCAAAATCAAGAAGGCTGTCAAAATCTCAGTTCTTATGGGCCTCAGGCTGGATTCAAACTGCAGGGATGTCCTCACAGGGCATCTAAACTTCCCTTAACTATTGTGTCTGAATCCTCAGCTTCAGACATGCTCTAGTAACAGATGTAGTGCTGAAAAAAAGAAAAGAAAATTGACTTTTCACACTTACCAGCTGCTCTTTAGAGGGCATTCATTTTGTGTATTATACGTCACATTTCAGAGCTCACTAGCCAAGCAGTAAACTTCAGCTACTCCAAAAAATCCACACCTCTTTAGCCCTATTTGAAGGCTGCTGCAGTGATCTTAATGAAAATATGAACACTTGATTCCTTAAGCCATTACAGAAATTTTGTCACCACATCATAAGACTTACTTTAGCATGTCCCTATATGAAACAGCAGACTTACAGGATAAAAAGGGTTTGGATTCAGGTGGAGTTAGCTGTGCTTCCTAATATTGCAGGGAAATAAAAGATCTTCACCTTGCTCCTCTCCACACATTCTGTTTTCTTAGTATTTCCTCTTTTTCTTTGGTCTTTTCCACAATTGGAGAGTAAACATCTAAATATCTATAAGGATTTTTGGGATTGTCCTGGTTTTGAGGCTTGGGTACAGGTGGTATTGTGGGGGGTTTTGTTTGGTTTTTCTCTTCTTTTTTTATTAACATATACCCTTGTTAAAAGTAGCTAATTTTACAATATCTTAATTGGAAAGCTGACACCAGCTCCGTCTATCATTTCTTCTTCTTCTTCTTCATGGACCCTGCAGGATGCAACTGGATGTCTCTTCTGTAGCCTTGATCCATATTTTCTGAGGAGAAGAGAGTTAGGAGAGTCTATGTAAACTCATATTTCCCTTTCCACAGTTTCTCTTTACACTAGTCCTTGGGCCTCAGACTTTCTTGCTCTGCCTGGAAAGGTAGGTGGATTAATCTGTGAAGATCGGCTTTGTACTCAAATGTAGCAAAACAGAGGTGCCAAATTTGCAGCTGATAATCTAATTTCCAAATCTAATTTAACAGGCATGTCTCCAAAAACAATTGTGACAGGGGTTTTTTTCTGTTTTTTTGTTTCTTTCTTTTTTTCTTTTTTCTGTGTCATTGAGTCTGCTTATTCATAAGAAAACAAAAAATAATCTAAACTCATGTTATTGGAGTAACTGTGTAAATAGTGCTGGGTGGATGTGGTGGCAAGAAGCCATAGGATATGAGATTTGCAAAAAAAAGTAATCCAGTTTTCTCATAGTTCATGTCCAACCTCACATATTTGGAAACCAAGTGGAACCCCTGTGCAAGCTATGGGCCTGATCCTGAAAAAAACAGTTTGAAAAGGCTTAGCAGAGCAGAGATACCAGCAGAAGACAATCTAATCACTTTGTGCTACCATAAATGTCTGAGTGTAGCAGTTGCCTCCCTCAGCATTGAAATGCAACCTATGATGAAGAGCACATCAGATTTTTAGTATTTTTCAGCAGCAAACAGAGGACACTTCATTATTCCTGGTTTACATGCACAAAGAGCCCAGTTTGATCCTTAAGTCTTATTTTCAACAATTTTAGAGTAGGAAAGATGAGAAAAAAGAAAGAAGGAATGAGATGTGGCAAACAAGCATGTGGGAGGTTCATGAAATTATTGAAGTGTGGACTCTCTACTGTTTGTTGCTGGGGTGTTTGTTTAGTTAATTAAAGCAGGTTCCCTGGAGAGTGAAGGTTACCCTCATGCTCTGGAAAGGAACTGTGTGTCCTGCTCCTTTAAGATTTAAGGGGTCTGTAGTGATTTAAAACCCATCTGGAAGATTAAACCCCATTCAAGCTGTTCCCTTTCCCCTTTCCCTTCTCATGAAGGTGGAACACTAGGAGATTTAAATTGGAACAACAATTTACTGAAAATCGCAATACCCACAGGAGTACTGATAGCAAAAAAGAACCCAACAACAATTTACAAAAGAGAGAGGGTGTCTTATCCCCAAAAGCATGTTCACCATCAAACTTTGCCCCCCACTTCCCCATAAAAAAAAAATTTAAAAGAATAAGGGTTTGACAGGGTTTGACAAAAAGAAGGTCACGTAAGCAGATCTACCAGGGGTAAGGATTCTGTTTGAGATACACCATTCCATAAAGGACAGAGAGAATGTTTGATATTTGCCAAAGTAAATCATTAATTCGTGCGTTGTTTAGTATCTTGGTGACACTTGGAACATTGAATAAAGGTATTTTCTTTTCTATAGTAGATGATTCTCTGTTTTATGGGAGTCAATGGCTCATTCTGCCCCTGCACCTGAAAGAGAATTTCGGTTTAGTTTGGTCAAGAAAGCAATAACAATCTTGTTGTAATGGGAGTTATAGAACTTTTAGCAGGTATTGATGGGAAGATAGCAATCCCAGGGAAACAGCCAAAAGAAATTTCAAGGCAGAACTCAGGAGAGACAAAGGAAATCATGCCTGCTCCTGTTGAGACCTGGACACCACGAATACCGAATTTATAAACTACAAAGACATGTTACAGAAACCAGAGGTGAAAAAGAAAGCAACAATTACTGAGGCTATCACCATCCAAAAAACTGAAGAGGTGGACAAATGGTCATGAGAAGTGAGAAATCAATAAGCAATAGACATAGAATACTAATTAATTAACTACATCACCTGTAAGCCAATGAACACCAATTCCTTTGTTTGCTAAAAAGTACAAAGAGTTAAATGTTTTGATGACTGATGTATGTGTTTTGTGGAGCAGTTCCCAGGTACACCAGCTTTGAATAATGTCTACTTTCTAACCTAACAAAATGGTCAGGGAGTTTATTTTGCCAGTTTTGATGACAAGATTCATAAGATCATGGCCTAAACCAGCAACTGAGCCCCACAGAATCATTCACTCAATCCCCCACCAGTGGAACGAGGGAGAGAATCAGAAGAATAAGTTAGAAAACTCATGGCTTGAAAGAGAGACAGCTTAATAGGGAAAGCATAAATCACACATTTAAGCAAAGCAAAACAAGGAATTCATTTGCTACTTCCCATGGGCAGGCAGGTCACACTCAGGTATGCAGGGCTCCATCACAGGTGACAGGGATTTGGGAAGACGGGTGTCGTAGCTCCAAACATTCCTGTCTTCTTTCTTTTTCCCCCTCCACTTTACATACCAAGTCTAATGTCATATGGGATGGAACATCCCTATGGTCAGTAGGGGTCACCTGTCCCAGCTATGCCTCATCCCAATTTCTCATGTGTCTCATTAGCCAGTATGAGAGTACAAGAAGCAGAGAAGACTCTGCATAAGCCCTGCTTAGCAGGGCTATGCAAAAACATCTCCATATTAACACTGTGTTCAGCACATACCCAAAACAAACCCCCATATGAGCCACCATGAAGACAACTGAACTAAATAGGGCCAAAATCAGCACATATGCCCCAGCAGGAGCGCTCTCTTTCTACTTTCTTCTTAAATACAGTATGGGAAAGAACACTACACCAGTTTACCAGTCAGGGGTTCTCTGTCCATGTTTAGTTGGCCCAAGGTAAATTGTCCTCAATTTGATGCATCATAGACGTTTGCAGAAAACCACCCTCCTTTTTTGTCACTCAAGGGTCTGTTTAAATTCTGCTGAAGTCCCAGTTTGCCTCAGGTCCATAGGTCCCAGGCCCAGCCACATGGCCTCAGCTGACATCCCTGGGGAAGTACATAAGTTGGGATCTAGAGTTGTTAGGAAATGTGTGAAAAACAAAGTGAAATCAGAGATAGACAACTACAATGACTGGGCAAGAGTGTGCTCTTACCCAGTTAATGAAGGCTAGCAAATCAGGATAAGCAGATGATGCATCAGCTATTTGACAGACACAGGATGGAAAAGGATGAGCAGGAGCAATGCTAAGTGAGACAAAAACAAAGTCCTGTGCATGGGATGGATGGGCTTAACTCCATGCAGCTGTGCAGGCTGGAGGCCAGCTGGATTAGAAGCAGCTTTGCAGGAAATTACCAAATGTTTTAAGTGAAAAGAAGGATCTGTGATCCTACTTTTCAGTCAAAAAGCCAAGCATAGTCCTGGGTGTCATTTGCTCGACAGGGACCATCTGAGGTCATTGAGAAATGCAATTACTAGCTCAAAGGTCATTGAAGGTCAGCCCATTCCCAGGGGTCATCTCAGGCTAGACTCAGAGACAAGAAGTCACATAAGGTCAATCACAGCCCTATTGTTTGCCTAGCATCCAAAGTCTAGTCAATCCAGTGAGTTTCACTGGGGTAGTCTGAGGTCCACCAGATTATCAGTTCAATGTGAAAACATCCCACATATTTTCTCCCGGGTCATCTGGTGTTAATTTGTTATACCGATGATGGACCAGGTGGGGAGCTTTCCTGTTCTGAGGAGGCTGTAATCTGATATCAAGACCCCTCCCATGGAACACCTGATAAAACCCCCACATGGGTCTGCTTTGCTCTCAGCTCCTGAGCCTCTGCCTCCTCCCCTGGCACAGGGTGTGGGGAATAAAATGAACTTCAGTGCTAAACAAGCAAGAGATTTGTCTCGTCTGCTTCTCCTGCCACCGGCTGTGGCCCCCCTGGACACAATCTCGTCATTGTAGCCACACACTGCTACAACAAGGGGACCATTTGAAATTAAAAATGTCCTTGCATGGTGCACAGGAGTCAACTGAAGTGAACCTGAGATCCGTTCAGATCCCCAGAGGTAATTTCAGGCTTTTGCAGCCTGAGGTAATTGATATCAAATGAGAACCACTTACCTATTTGGAGGTGCTATGGTCTGATTAGTGAGGGATGACTTTGCTCAAATTAAGGTGCAAACTAGACCAAATGCTATTTTAACAACACCAGCGTTATTTTGTAATATTAAGTGATAGGGGAAAGGACAAAGGGGAGAGAGAGGGAAAGAGACAGTGCAAGCTGACTGTGGTCACCACCTGTGGATCCAGCAGTGCCCCACTGGTCCTTCTTCACCCTCAGCTTCCCAGTGGTGGAGCAGGGCACCTGGTTTGTTCTTCTGTTGGTATGTTCTGGGCAGGAAGGGATACTGTGTATACAAGGTCTGCCAAGTATGGTCAAATCTTTTCACTCTTTATACGTTTCAGCAAACAAAGGAATTAATCCTTATTGACTGCAAGCTACACAGTATATTAAATAGCATTCTATCTTCCAGTGATTAAATTATTCCCTTGCTTCTTATGCTAATTAGTCCACATGCTCAGTCTTTCTCTTCTTCCTTCTCTTTTGAGTCAGTGGGTTTCTTGGTTTGGTGTTCTGTGAGCTGGTGGTTGCAGATCTGCCTGCAGGAATTACCTTTCACCCTGATTCAGCACAGTAGCTAAGTGGGCTTTATTAGGTTCTTCTTTATCTTGCTAGTACCTTGTGACCTGTGAATTCTATATTTTTTGTGTCCGCTGTCAGTGATACATCCTTCTTCTCAGGCTTTGTTGACCTCTCCCTAGGGCCTAAAACCCAGACAACAGTACCACCTTTATACTGTCCAAGTTCCAGGATTCACAGAGGCATATTTGGGGAGCTTTGTGGATGGCTGCAGATGGCATCTGCCCTGTAAACTGTCCTAAACATGATCTTTCTCTGATCAGTGACATGACCAGGTATGAACAGTTGCTTTTTTTCACACACTCTGAGGAATATTTGTCTGTATCATTAACCAGGATGTGCTACTGCCAGCACATCTTAGAAGCAGCATCTTTCCGTCACAAATTATTTCTTTTTGTGGCCTTAACAGCGTTTGAGAGAGGCAACTGTGCTCTTTAATTTCCAAGAGGAGGTCACTTAGGCAAATTATTCACCGCATTTCCACCTAAGAGGTCATTGGAAATCAACTTGTAGAACAGTCAGAGACTCTAAATATCATTTGAGATGAGCATGAAATCCAAGTAACTGCTTGGGGTCAGTAGAGGTTAAATGGGAATCGAGTACCTGGCCTACGATCACTTCTCAGGAAGGTCATTGGAGATCAACTTGTGGGCTAAATAACTTCTGTAGGGTCATCTAAGGTGACTCTGAGGGGTCAGTTCACCTGTCAAACAGGGGCTTATCTGGCACCATCGTGAGACCCAGGTATATGCAAGGTGCTGTTTGAGGTCACCTCGGCCCTTGTTTGGAGCCTAGGACCATGTGAGGCCAACCTGACATACAGAGATCTTCACAGACTTGACATATTTCTGACTTTCACAGAGGTCCTTTAAAGTCACCACTCTTCTTCTTCGGAGGTGGGGCAAACATTTAAAGTCTCTTGGGTATCCAATTAGGCAATCAGGATTCATTTGAGGCTACCAGAGGGCCTGTTGGGGTTCATGTGGGGTCAGTGCAGCCTTTGCTCAGTGCCCAGAAGTCATTCAGGTCAACCTCAGATCCAATTCACTGTTTGGTTTGCCATTTGACATCAACCTACCCCTCACTGGGTGCCAATAGGTCGGTCACAGTCCTTGACTCCTGACTTCAACTGAAGATGCAACTCTTACTGCAGGGTCATCTAAAGTCAACTCTCACAGTCCTGGCACAGGTCAATTCAAGAAAACATGAGTTTAGGTGACTTATGGGAGTCACTGCAAGGTTCAACTGGCTTAATTTTTGAGCCCCAAGGCTCAAATCGAAAGATGCTAGCAAATTGGATAAAAGAGGTCGCCTGGGGACAATATGATAGCTGGGGATCTGCTTGGGGCCATCTAAAGTCAATGCCTGGGGTCAGCTTTAGATTTCCTGGGATCTCAGTAAATTTCCTGGGATCACATTGGTCAATTTCATTTGACAAATTGTTTGGAGTCCTATTCAGGACAAATTAACCTGTCAGATGTGTCATCTGATATCAACCTTACCTCCAATTAGCTACACCAAGAAATCACTGAGGGTCAGCCTGGGCTCCTTTAGTGCACGGAGGTCCCCTGAAGCCAATCCAGACCACATTTCCTCATGGCTGCTCGAGGCCAGCCTTACATCCCTTTAGCAGAACAGGAGGAACATGTGGCCATTCCCAGCTGACCACCCTGCACCTCCCCTGCAGCTGCTGACCTGACTGTCTCCCACTCAGATGTTTTCAGAGGGAACATTAACACTTCAAATGTCAGAGCAGGGGTCATCTGAGGAGAAGCATCTCTCTCTTCATCATCAGGCGAGACCCCTGTTGAAACCAGGCCACCCTGACTACACTGTGTAAATGTGTTTTAGTTCATATTGCTGCTCGTGCTACAGACCACAGAAACAAGGTGGCATTGGCAGTGGGTCAGGAGTTCAGTCAGGAAAAACAGCAGGAGAAGGGCTCCAATGTCAGACTGCTCTCTGTGCCTCAACCTCCCCTCCTCTTCCTCATCTTCTCTTCTCCCTTCTGCCAGCCTTGCATAGGTTGGGCTACCTGCAAAGTGCCAAACCTAAATCATTATTTTCAGTGGCAACCTGAGAAATGAAAGGTTTTAGCCATTTACCAAAATCTTTGACACAAAGAAGGCAGCCACTCTTCCTTTAGGTAACAAAGTTACTCCTTTCCTGCAGAGCTTTTGTCTGATTTTTCTTCTTGAACCTTAAGTGCATTATTATGAATATTAATATCTAAATGTACCCGGGGTGTTTTAAAGCACTGGTCTGTTTTCTGTTCTGGAAGCAGAACCAGTTCTGTGGAGGCAAATGGGCAGAGCACTGTAACTGTTTACACACTCTTCAGTATCAAAGAGGAAAATAGTTTTTGCCTAGTTTTAGTTTGAAATTTTTTTTCCTCAGGAGCAGTTACCATGAACTGGGAGATCAAACTGTCTTCCAGGATAAGTCAAGATATGACAAAGACAGTAAAGAAAAGCTGAAAAGCACAACAGATCTCGCAATTAATCTAGCAATAAAGGAAACATTGACTATTCTGGTGTGACCACAGGTGATGAGAAGGCCCAGGTCAATCCAGACAGGTTTTTCTTCATCTCTGGGAACAATTTTTCAGCAAAAAGTAAGTGGCATCAGGATCCTAAGAACAGAAAATAGATCTAAAATGTAGCAGATTCGACAATTGAGTGCTATTCATTTATGTCAGCTCCTTATTTACACTTATGACTATACAGGTTTTTCACATCAGAGAACTAAAATTACAGTCAAAAATAAGACTGTCATATTAAAGCAATGATATCTATATTTCTGATTTGATTTACCAAGTTTCCTAAGAGTTGAGTACGCATCTCAACTAAAAAAAAAAATCCAGACTTTATTAAACAACTTATAAGTAAATTAAAATATCTATTTTCTTCCTCTGTAAATTAAATTTTGGCTTATGAGACAGATGTAGAAGTATTCTTGCTGTAAGTATATTGACTACAAGAAGAGAAACGAATACTACTTCAGAACTAAAACAAAAGAAGAGCTGGAAACCATGTGATAAATATAGAATAGATGTTTATTACTTTGAGATTAAAGATAAAAATAACTGCATTATTCTCTGTATGTTACTTTCACCTGTTTCCCTTAGTGCTCAGAAATGTTATTTCCTTTTACACCTATCAAGAACAGAAACATTATGAAAGGGTTCTTTTATTCTTTAGAAACAATATTAAATAGATTGACAAAACTACAGCAAATACAAGTCCATTTCTAGAAAACACATGTGTAATATCCCTTTTGATTTTATTGCACTCACAATAAATTAATAACCCCAAATACACCACAACTATGAATAAAAGAAAAAAAAAACCTTCCTGAGTATGAGGTTTTCAATTTCTGACTATTTTTCATATGTTCAAGCTACATCTCTAATGCAGCGGATGCCAAAAAACCATTTTGCTGTGGATAATCCCAACTGAATTCCTAAGTAAGCTTCTTTTAAGCTCATATTAAAAAGTGAGCTTATAAATACTCCGGTGGATTTTTTGTTTTGTTTTGTTCTTTCAAAACTTTACTGCCTGACTTATTTGAACAAAGTAAGCAGCGTTTTTTTTTTCCCTGAACCCACCAGAATTATAAAAGAAATCCCTGTATGTGCTTTTCAGCATAAAAAAATATTGATGTTAATAATCAGAAACTCCTGTGGTTTTGTTTGACACACATGATTTCCTCTTCCACACTAGTTGTCAAGCAGTTGGAGAAAGGACCTTTCACATTTTTCTTTTCACATGAACCCAAATTTTAGTGTGAGTGGGGCTTACTGCTGTCCCCTTAAAAGGCTGTTGGCGTTTTTTTTCATGTCTTCAGTAGGCATGTGTTTCAATCCAAGGTCAATCTTTAGAAATCAAAAGACAATTTAAAGAATGTACAGAATTTGCAATAAGAAAGATCTCAAAAGATATATTTTTAAAATTCTTTTCAAGATAATTTATTACTGAACTATAAAAGGGAGGGGAAGAAGGTCTTAAATCATATACTTAAATTTACAGTTTAGTGAAATGTGAATCAGCATTTCCAAAAAATGCAAAAAGATAGGTGAGGCAAAATTTATCAGCCAGCAGAATTACTGGACTTCTTAGCATTTCCATGCTTGGAAAAATTAGTGCAAGGATAAAAATATACAGTGGAACAATTTGAAATGTCTTTTTCTTGTTTCATCCACTTAATATTTCATGCTGAATAAAATTAAATAGCTACAAAATGAAATAAACTGCATTTTAACACAGATTAGTATCTTGCAAGGATCCCCAATTTCATACTGTAATGTAGTATTTACCTTGACAGATACTGACAAGAAGGAATAAGATTAATCTACACTGAGCTAGCTCTACATCATAAGAACTCTCACAAATGTTGCTATGAATGCAGGAGCCACCCACTCTTGTAGGCAATAGGAGCAAGAAAAGGTCATCTAAAGAATGATTTGTGCATACCTTCAAAACTTGTAAGAAATGAAATGTGCTCAGGCCCAGCCTGGCCTAGAGTTTATTTTTTTAGGCATAATATATATGTGTTCTAAATTTATGGCAACATTTCAGGAAAACAACACAATCAGGGCAGGAGTTACATTGTCTTTGAATTTAAAGACAAATCTGTGTGACATTTAACTTAACTGAATTCAAAGGCAGAAAAATAGTTAGAGATCCTTGGGAGAAAGATCTTCCTTTAAAGTACATATGTATTCATGTAAGCAGATATCTCCCTAAAGTCAGATTTTAAAATGATAACCAGGAAGCAGAATTACACCTTACAGCATATGGACCAAAATTCACCCTCAGTTTGCAGAGAGGCAATCAAACTACCTCTTTCACAGACAAGCTAAGTTTTCTGATATATTGGCTTGCTCCAAAAAGAAGAGCCAAAGGACACTATATATTTTGCAAAATGAGAAGCATAATCTGATGGGGAAAAATATGGGGGAGGTCTATCAAATCATGTTTAAAAAAACCCAAACAATAAGAAAGCCTTCTAAATGCTCCCAGGAGCTGAAAGCATCTGAGCTAAATATCGTGTAGATGATTGCTCCAATGACTGTTAACAATGCTGATTATTTCAACATCAATATAATAATCAATATAAAAACTGGGGACACATAGCTTCCAAATCCTATGTATATATAGACACTTATGAAATATATCCTTACACCTTAAAATTTACTGTCAGCTGTAGTGGAGGTCTGATTTCTTTTTTTTTAATTCAAGTATAAAGTTTTCTAATGACTGACGTTTGAATATTAGTTTTTTTTACTCAACACCAAAGTACAAAGGTGCTTTTAATGGTTTAACCTGTATTAGAACACCAGTTGTGTTAGAAATACTTCTGCTGAAAGCTTCTTTTCCGTCTTTACTCTACAAAAATCATGTTGCACAGATTGATTTTTCTGTTTTCTGAACTTCAGCTGTAATCAGAGGAGATCAGAAAAACCAATGTGGATTCTGCCTAATATAATTGCACTGTTAGACAACAGTCCTACATTCCCCCTGACATTGACAACAAGGCAAATACCAAATGGAACAGACTATTCTTTGTGACTTCTAAAATCTTTCTTCCAATTGCTACTTTAAAACATTCAGAAGCTAAAATATAATGAAGACAGGAAAGTCCTAAAAGTCAGATTATATTTAAGATGTCTGTGTTAAAAACCACAGAATATTCAACTTCATCAACTCAAAATGAGAAAAATCTATGCTTGTGGGTCCAATAATCTGCCACTTTATTGTGAAACTTTTTCTTGGTATGTGAAAAGATTTGAAGACAAAGTTCCTACAAAATTTTTCAGTCTGTCGTGACTACTGTTTAACCCAAAACTTCATTACTTGTTTTAATTATTCTTGGTTTATCTCTGCATCAAAATCAATAATAAAGAGAAAGTAGTATTTCTACAATTTCCTGAAGGGCCTCTTACGCTCAAGAAAAGTGAGCATGAGACTCAATGGGCTCTGACTGAAAATGAATTATTTGCACCTATATACATTCATTTATTTAGTAAAGAGCAGAAAGAGAAACAAAAATTATTACCACTTGGAAATAAACTTGTCACGGTCATCTTCCTAAGAAAATATGACTTGGAACCATGAGCCACATTATCAAAAATGGCACTGATGGGAGAGTTCATCCAGGGTGACCTGCTCCTGGTGATTTGTTAATCTGTACAAGAAAGGCCAGCACAAGAGCATGCAAGGGGAGTAAATAAAACTAATTCTTTTCATTCCTTGTCTATAGGGTCTAGCTAGGGCAGACAGATGCTGCACTCAGTCACCCGTATTTTGTGATTTTGGACAAACCCTTGGCAGTGATAAAGGACAGGTTTTGAAGTATGCAAACACATGAGCTCTCTGCTTCACAGCTGTGTATCACACTCAGAAGGCTTATCTGCATCATCAGCTTCTTCAGGGCTTGTTTCCACTTCCATTCCGAAGGCTGGACCTGCAGTTTCCAACGTGTAGTCACTTCTTCTCAAATCTGTGTCAAGAAAACAAATTCAATAATGCAGCCAAGTAAATGTTTGAAAAGCACAAACATCTCAAGCAGTGTTCAACCCAGTAACTCATGGCAGTTTATTTGATGTTTCCAGGAGGAAGAAAATCTGGAGCAAGGCAAATAAGAACCAGGGCGTTGAGAGCCCTGGGGAACTCAGTGGTGTGAGCCTATATGAATGAACCTTCCCTGACTGTATTCACTCAGATGATTTTCCCCTCTATTATCTCCAGCTGCCACAGACAAAAATAATCAAACCAATATCATTGCAGTTTCTGTTTCAGAATCAAACAGCAATTATTACTCCATGGCAATGGAGTAGGCAATGAAGGGAAGGAGCTTCCTCTACAGAAAAAAAATCAGCGGCTAAAAAGTCATACAGAAAGCAATCTATTTTGGCTCTCAGTCTTTAAAAGCTGCCACACATCACACAGAAGCACATTCTACCAAATGTAATGTGAACAGGCAATCCAACTAAGCCTAAGTAGGGGCTGCAGCAGGGCCAAAAAACCTCCAGGTTTTCCCCAGCTAATGCATTGCAAATTTTTTATTGTTACTCTTTCTTATTCTAAAAATTATTGCAGATGTTAGCTGTAGTGATGACCCTAGAAAAATGGGCTCCCATTTAGCAAAGAAAGGGAAAAATTCAATGGGAAGAAGCTTTCATGCTGAATGCCAATATCGGGTCAATGAGCTCCCACTCTAACAAAAGAGCAGTATTCTCATATCTGCATTTGCACAGGAAGACTATGCCTACAAGAGTCTTTCAGCTCAATAGAATTTCAGTTCTTGTCTTTATAGCACATTAAGGCCTTTACTTTGTTGCACTTATAAAGTTATACATAGATTAAAAATTAATCTTTACTTTGCATACCGGGAAGTTTCAGCTTTCTGCAGCAAGAATTACAACGATGCTTTGCAATGAAGTTTCTTATTGCATCTTCTCCTAGGTTTGCTGGTCCAAATACCATCTTTCCAGACCTAAAAGAAATATTCTTTAAAAAATCAGTGAATCTAAACAGAAGCAAATATGGGGGAGGGAGATGAAGCCATTTAAATTTTTTTTAAATCAGTTAGCCCTTTTTATCAAGACAATCAAAGGTTAATACACATTACAAATTTCTTAGATGGGAGAGAAGAAAACTGTCAGTTCCAGTAAAATATTAGCCTACATATATCCCACACTACTTTTTTTTTTCCTCTAAAGGCAGACAGGACAGACCCATCAGTCCCTACTAAAAAGTTCAAAGGAAATCTGGGCACAGTGACATTTTGAGGACATTTGCCATAATCAGTGTGATTCTGCTGCAGCCACCACACGTTCCCAAGCAAGTAGTCTGGTTCCAGTTTTGATGCTGGGCATGTGGGAACAAAACAGAGCTAACAAGGACTTATTTTCTCTTCAATTAAAACCAGAAATGCAAAGTCTAGCAGAACCCTAGCCACAAAAACCTGCAGCACAGAAAAAGGAAAAAAAAAAATTAAAACCTCAAAACCCACAGTATGGTGCTGACAAGCAAGGTTTTAAAATTTATTGTCTTTATCCTGTACTCATTGCCATGTGTCAGTTCTCTGACCAATTCATCAATGCAACTAGGGGATCCATTTGTGGAATTATATTGCATATTCTGAAAGAAACTGCCACAATTACAAACAGAAACCACCTATATCCACACATGTATCAGAAGTACCCCACAGTTACCACAGATTCTTAAGGTAGTCTGAAAGCTATACTGTATTTTAGTATAACTGCACCTTTACTCTCAAGAATTTGACAGTCTAGACACTATGGAACACAGCACACAAGGAACACTTCCAAAGAAACTTTAAAAATGCTAGTATTGTATTTTAATGATATGCAGAGTGGAAACAGCACATTTCCAAATCTGAAATCAATTACAGCTCTGAGAAGCTAGAGAAAAAATATTTTAATTCTATCAAATCTATCTGTAATTCGCACTAATAAAACTATATTCTCTCTAAGGAAAGCAGTGTTCAAACATGAAATTTTTCCCTTTCACACGAGACAACAGCATTGATTAGCCAAAACTACTATGCAAAACTTAGTATCTCTCTGATTTCTTGCAGACCCTGGAGAATACGTGTCTCCTGGATCCAGTGAAGCATTCATCTTATAACGCAAATTAATGCATCAAAAAAGGGAAGAAGTGAATTATCAGGGCCATATTTAAATAACTTTAAATAACATGATGCAGTATAGTAATTTCTATCCTTTTCTGGAATTGATAGAAATACCATAGAGATAGAATGTACCTAAGTATTTGCTTGAGAAGATATAGGAAATTAGGATGACTTTGCTAATTGCAAGGCCACACGACTCTGATACTTCCTCTAATCTAACCATTACTCCAAGCAAGGTGAAGCAAGTAAGACAGAATGATATCTTCTCACACTGTTTTGAGATAAAAAGGTACACTCTCTGTAATATATATGAAGTAACCTTTCCTGTCTACTAAATACAGGCAATGGTTCTTGAGGAATATTGCATTTAAATTTGGAAAACTATTTCAAGGAATCTGGGGATAAATTGGAAATGATCATCAGCCTAGAAACCATAACATGTAAAGATTAGGGGGTAGTTTAACATGAAATAAAAAAGATTGAAGGAGAAGACTGTTGATTTTTTTTTTCTCTGTGTTGTCAGCACCAGAAACATTTCAATTAAAAAAAAAAAACCAACAAAACAAACAAAACCAACCAAACAAAAAAAAAACAGGAAAAATCTTTCAGGCAGTGATAATATCAAACAATTGGAAACAGATGCTCTGTGAATGTATCAGTTCTTTTTAGTCTAAAACTCAGAACATTCTTTTCCTCGTCTCTGAATGTGAGGTAATATCCCTGAAAACTCTACTCTCATTAACTTTGTTTTGGCCTTGCAAACTAGTACATGCTACAAAAAGCACCCAGAGAATTGCTTTGAGGCAACTCTTCTCAATGTTTGGGCAGGGCAGAAGTCTGCAAGGACTCTGTTAAACCCTGCTCCTGCACCTCAATTACATCGGTATTAAAGGAAATCTTCTTGTGAATGTCACATCTGTATAATTTCATCACTTCATACATTCTGTGCAGTGCATCTGGCCAGACCTTAACACTGATTTGCACCAGCTCAGGATCTGTCAGAGCTGTCACAACATTAGGCATACTTTCCAAACAGATCTACTATATTTGTCTTGATCTGGATATAAAACCAAGACATAAAGCACTATCACGAACCTGGAGGTCACACTTTGCCAGTGCAAAGACCTTTCCAAAACACGATATGGGATGCATGAAATAAAAGACTTACATGACACATGACAGGATAATGACATGAGCCAATAAATTGATAGAGTTAAAAGAGCAAAACATAAATAATTTAACTATAAGTAAAGCTAAAATTTCAATCAGCCCCATAAGTCAGGTGCCATGCATTTTATCCTAGGTTTTCAAGAGAACATGACCTCAAAGTATCTTTTGAGGCAGGTTTTGATCTTATCTAAGTATCTTACTTACAAAAGAAAACTTAAACACGTCTTGCCTCTGTCAGAAATGTTTCTCCTGTGAGCAAATGAAGGTTAGAGCAAAGACAGTGCTTTTACATTATAATTCTTATTACTCTTTTAGAAAGCGTTTCTTAGAATTGATATCTGCTTACAGAAAACACCAGAGTTTCACTGCCTTATTCCTTTAAATAAGGAATCAAACAATAATGTTTCACTAATTGCTATTCTGAAAATCTCCCTGAATATAAGAAAATCAAGCTGGGTTTGATTAATTAATCAACACTTGCTCTCTAACTAGGGCTAACTACTTTGCAGATGATAAACAACAAAAAGTCCTAAAAATAAGATCTGTATGATCAAATTTTATTAATCAATTAAACTAAATTATTTAATAGCAAAAACAATAGAGAAGAACACTACCAAAAATAAACTTCATGGTAATAATGCAGATGAGTATTATCCTTATGTTAAAGAGGATAAGCTGACTTGTCCTGTGAACTACTTCGGTCAGTGCCTTTCTACTGTTTACAGCAATAACTGTTACTGTTTATGGGACTGCTGACATAAAAAATATACTTGAACAGTAGCAAATCAGAATTTCATACATCTGTAACTTAAAAGTATTTGCTAAAGTCTTGAGAACAACTACATAATTGGCCTCTCTGCATCTCTAACTTGAGCTATCTATGTGCTTCTGTCATGAACCTATGGTCTACTTGGGGCAAAGACTTTGTCACTGAGAAGTGCTCAGCATATCTTTGCTCTCATATATTAGTTGTTTACAAAATATATTTTATATGTACAATACACCTACAGTCATAATTAAACATTAAGACAGTCATTTATTACTTATCTTTTTGAAATACTGATCCCAAAACTAAGAACTCGCTTACAAAATTAACTTTGATTTCCAAGCTGCAGGCAAGTAATCTGACATCTCTATAGTAGTTGCCCTTTTTATTAAATTAGACTATTTACATTTGCATCTTCCTACCTTCCAAACATGAGACTTCCCTTCAATCAAATGGCATGAGCTGAGCAAGGGGCAGTCAAGATGAAAACCAGAAAGGGGAGGGGCAGGGATGTCAGGGCAGATCTGGAGAGGTGTGGGGTTTAGGAAGAGTAGGAGAGCTTAGGAGAGCAGCCATCAACAGCGCTGCTTCTGCTCTTACTGCAGGAAATACCATTGAAGAGCAAGGTCACAGAATGGGAGAACAGCCATGGCTCTGGTTCTGAAATTTGATTCACAAAGGCAGACTGCTATTTCTGTCTGTCTAGTCTATCCAGTTTCTGTAAGTTTCCACTTATGATTTACCACCTTCATATCATGTTTCTGAAATCATGCTTCATGCTGAAGTGCAGAACTGAAACCTATTGAAGAGGGGCCAGGAGCCCTTTCTTCATCCTCTTAAGCCACTGTGGCCCCATATACTCCTAGAAAAAGTCAGGGGAAACTGGACTGCCACAGACATATCCTTTGTACAACTCTGTGAAGAGATTGCCCCCAGCACAGCAGCACAGACCCTCTCACCCTTCATACACCTCTTACCACAGGGTGAAAGGTGGGACACTCAGAGTCCTTCAAAGCATGGGAGGACACAGTCCCTCCATTGGCATCATACTATGGTTTAACTCAAACGCCATGTGAAAAAAGAAATTAAACCCCCCCAGACACAAAATATAGAAAACCATCCTAAATATACAGACTGCTGGCAGAATGCCTGAAATTAATGATAATTTTAACAGGAAGAAACCTACTTTTTATCTTCAGGTTTAATCACAGATGGATCTGTAAGGTTTTCCCCAACACCTACAACAAATAAACATTGGGTTTGTTACAAATGAACGTAGTCATGATTTCATAATCTGGCACTCAACAAAAGATTTTATGATGTACCATTTTCTTGGTACATCATAAAGTGTCCTAGTTAAAGTGGTCATGAGCTAGAATGAAAATGCTATGAGTATAAAAATTTGTAAAGTACTGGCATTACAGTTACAGTTCTTACCACTGTTCTGTCTTCAGCTGCTTTGAGGTTAATTTGTATGTAGATGGAAAGTGTATGAAAATACAACACATATTATATTGAAGCTCAACTAACTAAAATGTAACCCACCAAAACACTGTTATTTTACTTGGAGTAAAGGTACTAATCAGATATGGATCTTACCAGTATCAATAGAGCTACTTTCAGACCCACATTTTCTTCAAGGTAACAAACACAAGAAGCCACAACTTCATGACGTGCAAATATTTGCATATGTTATCCCTCTCTTCATTTGGGTGGCCAAGGAAGCATATTAAAAAAATAATTACATTATGACACATGAATGCTGATACCTCTGTTGTAGTTTTCACCACACTGATTAAGTTATACTACGTTTACAAAAACCATCTTTTCTTGAACCTGTCAAAATCACTGTGCTTTTACACTAATGAAAAATCTGTGGTCATATGACAATGTGATACGCAATTATTTTTATTTCAACATCGTAAATTTATGTTTTGCAACAAAAACAAAGATTCTGGAGACAGGAAAATGTGCCAGAAATACCCCCAGACTGCAATATAGGACAGTTCAGTTGATGCAAATTAGGCAAAATATGTATATATATATATATGTGTATGTGGAGATGGCCATGGTATTAAATAGTAAATTGTTATCTAGATTCAACCTAGTAGAACTCCAAGGAGAGCAGCCCTTGTACTTTTCCTGAATTTCAGATTTAGAGAATTAAACACGAAGCAAAAAACTAGAGCTGATCTCTGTTTAAGATGAAAACTGAGATTTACATAGATGTTTATATTCTCCATTTTTGAGCCAACACAGTTGCTCTGGAACTGTTAGAGTTACATAATAAACCTGAGCAAATTTCATACAAATTCTTATAGACTGTGGCAGAGACACACTTCTTCTTTCTGTATCATTTATTTTTTTATGTACAGCTAAAGCAAATCAAGGCAAGGATGGAATTATAAGCTTATTTTGCATAATAAGCATGTCTTTTTTGTAACTTACAGCTTCTGGATGCCGTAAAATATAAATATGCTAAGTCTCTGGCTACCCATAGACTTTTCCCTTGACAGAAATGAAAAGTGATAGTGTTTATACTGTTTGATGGGTGATGTTCATCTGAACATTGTCAACTGTTTTATCTCCTCAAAATATGCCATCTTCCCACTTACATATGTACAGTAAAATGATCACACACTCTTTGAAGGAGTCACTAGACTTTCTGAATAGCATCCAGGTTTGCAGCTTATTTAAACTGCATACAGATCTATTAATATGAACAATAAAAAACTGCAGATAGTTCACACATTTTTGACAGATTTACATACACATTGTGTGCATATATACATGAGTACATTTGAATCTCTGTATTATTTATACATTTAGGAAAATATTTATTTATGAAAAATAAAACTACCTTAACTGTGGGGTGGCTTTTTTGCAGCTGGATGAAATGTTCTTGCAGTTTATCTATCTGCTCTTTTGGTCTTTCATCCTGGAGGCATTTGGAACAATGTCATTTTCCCATTACACCTACATTAACCTAGACTGTTTCTGTGGCTTCTCATTTATTGGCATCACACAACAGATATCCAGAGGTTTTTTGAGCTTTGCATTTTCTCACCAAAGT